>NC_139409.1:43517500-46017500 GCF_905368555.1 Meleagris gallopavo | reverse complement strand
TTCCTAAAAGTGACCAAAGAGTTCTTCTGGGACACCCTAAGCCTCAAGATGGCTGAGCCCTATCTGTGTCAGAGGGATCTGTCCCACTATGGGAGTCTCCAACCCACCTTCACAAAACCCTAAGCTTTCCCTATGCTTAGTGATTTTGTTTGCTTTTGAGAGAAAAAACACTGTCTTTTCATGATGCAGCCTCTGAAAAAGTATCACAGGAGCTTTGCTCTGCAGTGTTCAGGCTCCTGTTGGCTGCAGTTGAAGATGCATGTACTCAGAATGCCCTAAATTGTGCAGGTCTTGCTCAGACAACAGTTCGTGTGGTGCTGATGGTTTGGATAACTTACCCTGGATGAGCAGTGAGGCACAGACAGAAAGCCTCACAGTGAGAGAAACTGTAGGCCCTTTTTCAATCCCAAACATCTTGTGCTTTGAGACCAGCTACAAGTCACGTCGTTTTTGTGATGATGATGATTTTCTATGAGGCTGACAAATCCTAATCAACCTTGAAAGCAACTGCTGCCCTTTCCTTGTGTAGCCCTGGGTGACCGTGACTGGGAGGTAGCTGTGCTGTGTTAGCAGCTTTGGGATGGTTTTTTCTTCTGCACAAAGACGAGGTTGGGAAACGCTTCTCAGCAAAGTGTAAATACACAACTAATCTGATATGTGTTGTTCTAGCTTTTCCCTTTTTTTTTACTTTTTTTCTTTTTCCTGGCCATAATGTGTTTTGCTCAGACTTAAAGAAAGAAAAAAGGGAGAATCTAATCACAGTCAAGCTGTGCTTTCCTGCCTGTACATAACCATTAAGACTCTTCCAAGCATCTCAGTTTACAGTTTGTGACGCTCAGGGCTTTCACATTCTCTGTGGTAACTTCGTAAAAGCAAGAAATGAAGCAATTTGTACAGGATCCTGTTGAAATGCATGGCTGTTCCATACAAACAAAGCAATCAGCTGTTCCAGAGAGAAGCAATGTCCTTGAAACCATCTGGCACTCAGGATGGTTTGCAGTGAGATTTGTAGAATGGAAGAGATGCTGAAAAACTCCCTGGGCTCCCCCTGTAGTCAATGGGAAGAGAAAGTCGGATTTCTTCCGAGGGCAACTGAGCAGGACCTGAGGGAGCACTGTCTCAGAGATTAGAGGGATCTTAAGAGGACTGAGTTACGTGCCTTGATTTTAGGTGTTAAATGATGTGATTTTTGTCCACTTACAGCTTGATCTGTGAGTTTTGGTTAAAAAATAAATCAAAGATGCAAAATCTGCAGAGCACAATTTCAGCTTTGAAACCTGAGATAGAGGATTATGCCAAGAATGTGTAATCACAATCTTCAATTTTGCAGCTTAATGAAAACACACGGGAAAACGCCCTTTGTTCCCCAGGAACACTTTTATAGGACACAATTCTTGGCTGGGCTAAACAAATGAGTGTTTGGTGTTTTTCCCTTTTAAGGATTTTTAAGAATCACTTACTGTCTACGGACACTATTTAATTGAAGTGTCCTAACCTAGCCTTTTTCAGTGCATGAGAAAACATAGTAGCTCTGATGGGACATACGTATCATTATCTTTTTTCTTTTTTTCCCTCTTCCTTCTCTTTGCAATGATTTGTATGTGGCTTTTGGAACGATGCAATTCTCTTCCACTCTCTTCCTGTATAGTTGGACCAATGCTCTATCAGATACGCCTGGTTATACAACTGAGTTATGGTTTTCTGTCATTAATGAGATAGCAGATAAGGAGCAAGTGAAACTCGGGGGCAGAGCTCAGACTTCTGCTCAAAGGAGTTTCACTACCATTGGGGATCAATCATGGTGTCCCTCTAGCAACAGCCAAAATGCATACGCTTTCCTTGGAGTGCTGCTCACTTCAAATATTTGTGAATATTTCTCAAATGCTTTGAGATCTGCTTTGAGAAAAATGCAGCAAAATTGTCCAGGCAAGGACTTATTCATCATATTTATTTGCTGAGCTATACATGATGAGTGAGGAATTGCTGCAGAGATGGAGGTAAGAGACCTCAATCCCTTGGCAAGCCGCAGGGTATCAACTCTCTTGTGCTAGGCAGCATTAAGTGGTGTTAAAATTGTACCTGGCCAGAGGCTGGTATGAAGTCAAACCTTAAATAAAACTTGTATGAGGAGTGAGCGAGTTGTTTGTCATCTCTCTCAAGCCTACTCTTAAAAATCATGCTGTGCTCAAACTTCCCCTGTTTTGTACTGCGAGAGCTGTTCGTTCAGAGCAGAGTGCTGTGTCTCAGCCCAAATAGTGCTGTGTTGCTAACAGGCTTGTGTATAATAGCAGGAGAAAGAAAAATGGATTTAAAGTGGTGGATGTTTGGATAAGGCTAATTAATAAATCCTAGAAGGGAAATAACTCACTTGAAGTGAGGCATATCTACAGCTGGCACCTTGGCTGTATGGGAAAACGTACCTATAAAAGCATTAACGTCATCCTAACAGCAGGAGAGGGAGATAGTAATGACTGTAGGATGCTGGGCCTGGGGGAAGAAAATACAGCAGCAGTTGGATGTGTGTAGGCTTGCAGCTGCCCTTCCATGCCCTTCTGTCATTTTCTTATGGCTTGGGAAGGTTCCCTTCAAGGCAAATGCTTGTTGGGCTCTATGCCGTGCTGTATTGCAGGATGTAGGCAGGAGCGTGTTGGAAAGGCTGTGACCTGGAGAACCACTGCTGTGGTGGTCTCTTGCTGATGGCCACGTATATACCCTCAGGTTAAGGTGTAGAACAGCCACAAATAGCTTATCTGCTCACCTCCAGACTCTCTCAATGCGCAGTTTCCCCAGATGGCATGGTTGGAAATGGGCTTGATTTCATCGCTGTTTTCACACCCGTTTCATTTGCCAAGTTTTCTCTAATTGCTTCCTTTCAAAAGGCCTGCAGCAAAAAATCTAGGCACATTTTCCCCATGTCCTCAGGCTGCAAACTTGTATCTCCCTGCAGCTATCTTGTGGCAGTGCCTGGTACCCAAACAGGCACTAATGCTGACATGAAAGAGTCCCTTTGAGAACAGGAAGATTTTGTGGCATGGCAAGGGTGAGCTAGAGACCATTTTGCTTCACCTGATCATCACAGAATGTAAAGGATATCAAGGAAAACACTTATTTTGGCTTTGGATTTCCCATGCAGCTCTCCACTGGCTGAAAAGACAGTGGGGAAGCTGCTGAAATGCAGGTTGGAATGCAGTTCTTGGAATGTGTGCCCAATGAAATGCTCCTCCACTCTTTCCTAGTTCTTTTCTATTAGCATTGCATTGGATTACTTGGTGGTGATGTGGAAGTGAACATATGTGGGGTGTTGTCTTCCATCATAAATCCCCCTCCTAAATTCTTTTGAGCATGGGAAACAGCTATTTGGTATTGTCATTTGAGGGGCAGTCATACAGTTTTACGCAGGGTGGTATTGGGAAGATGGGACACCCTTTTGCTTCACTTTTCACATTTCAAGAATGCATTTGTTTCCAAATATGTGTGTATTTGAAACCTGCAGCCTAAGAAAAAGAATTGCTTTGTTGTAGTTGATCACAGGATTGAAGAGCTGATTGCTCTTAAAAACATGGCACGGGTTCAGAAAGGAGTACTCCAAAAGCAAAGATGATGGAAACTAGGCAAACATAGCACAAGACCAGTGGGCCCAAGCATGGGGTTACAGTTGAGCTGCTGTTTCTCCTCTCTTTCATCCACTTCTGACTGTGAACCTTCCCTTGCCACCCTTCCTTAGAGGCAAAGAAATGGGGAGAGAAGTTCTTCACGATACATAGCCATAGAGCATAAACCAATTTACATGTATAGCTTCAAAATGAACGCTTTGATCTGGGATATGCTAAGATCTGTGGCCTTGGAGGATGAGGAAGTGGGATACAGGGGCATGAACATGGGCGAGGAGCTTGAGAAAGGGACATGGACATGGATAAGAGGCATGGACATGGGCACAGGCAGGGCCAACATCACAGTCATGATCATGGTTGGGGGCAGGGACTGAACCAGCATCTCTTATAAAAGAGAAATCCACAGTCCACCATCCCCTCTGCAGGACAACCAGACACCGCAGGCAGACACTGGCATCCCACTCTCCACACCACTCCCTGCCATCACCTCAGGATTTTACCTGGCTGGGATGGAAGCCATCCACTGGCTCGATCAGCTGCCAGGGCTCACCGCCCATCCTGTGCCACTCTTCGGCCGCTGCAGAGCACAAAAGATGAGGGGTTACTGCACTGCACTGAGATAGGACCCCCCATCCTCCTCCAAATGCCCACAGTACTTTTAAGCTCCCAGCAAAGCTGAGTGAAGATTATGATAATTTATATAAAGTTGTCAGAGCCATTACTGCATACAATCTCCATCTCCTTGGGGCAGTATTTAAGACGTTATTGTTGTTTTTTTTCAATCTGAAATATTTAAGCAAGGAAGTGCTGTGAACGTAAATGATAGTAAAACAATTCTCTTTCCCTCCAATAAGACCAGTGCTGTAGTGACTAAAGCTATAAATTATTTAATAGTGATTCAATACTTTTGTATTTTCTACTTTAGTCTCAGCTTCAGCAGAGCAGGAAATAAATATATGAAAGGAAAAGCTAAAGAAAACAGGGCTTTTTAGAGAAAGAGATGGTAACACAGTATTCACAGGCGCTGATGTCTGCAGGAATGGGATGTCACTTTCAGTTACATTACATTACTTCCGAGTGGCCTTTTTCAACTCAACAAAATAACCTTTTGAATTACATAAGCACAACAGTCAATGCAAATGATGCTCTACAGTGAGCCACAGAGCCATTAGAGAAGCAAAATGCTTGCCTTCTTCAAAAGGGCTATAGCGATCAAACCTGGGACCAGTGGATATAACATTAACAGACTATAAATTTGATAATTTTTTTTATAATGACAGATTAAGAATTCCTAATACCGTGCCTAGTGAGCATCCTGTCAGGAGAAAAGTATTTTCCTTTCAAGTGCTACAGTTTTGACCTAGAATTACCAGCATGGACTCTGGCTGTTGTGGCAAGAAGCGATGTCCGGATCCTCATTCTGGCCCTGAATTCATAGATTGGCAGCATTCCTACTTTAACTATAGAAATGTAATTGTGATGCTTTGTTCAACAGCAAAGTGACTTGTTTTGAAGAACAGGACTCAGAAGTTTATTTCAAAACTGTAGTATGTTGAGCACAATGAAATCTTATCTTACAGCAGGGACTGGGTTCACACACAACACGCATGGTGTGAGCTTGGCCAGCCTCTTATAGGTGGTGTCTTACATTGGGTATGAGGCTGTGTACTGTGTTGTACTTTGGACAGATTCCCCTTCCAGTGCCAGAAACAGCAGGTAAGTAAGGTCAGCAAAATTTCTGGCAACAAAGTCAGTTTAGTCTATTATATACTTGACCTCCAAAAATCCCAGAGCTGTTCTTAGACAAATAGATAGCGACTGTGAGCATCCAGAGATTGCCCTAAAGTGCCTATTTCTTAGGCTAGGCTAGGCCAGAGCTTGCTCACATCCACACCAGGAGAAGTCAAAACCAGCCTGTGTTACTGCACTACTTGTTTACATAACCACTAAGTTCTTAAGCCAAAGGCAACATCTCAACTTGAATGCCCACCTAAATCTCAAACAATTGCTCTATACCCAAGAAGGCTCCATCCAAGAAAGCTGGGAGTGGTTGTGTAGATATCAGCACATGCCCGCCTAGAACTCTTGTCCTCATCACAGCACTGCAACCACTGCTAAATATTTGATGTCTGAGGAGGCTAGGGGAGGATTTGCACTTGCTTCAGGAGGAGAGCAGAAAGTAGGTCAGCAGCCTCAGCTCGCTTCTGAGTGCATCCACGAGCTGACAGCTTTACTGATGGAAGCGCACATCGCCGGCTCCAGGGCTGCAGGAAACTTTGCAGGGTGTCTGTCAGAGATGGTGTTTGTATGTGCATGTGTGTTCGTTTGCCTCGTTTATTTAATGCAATGTAATCAAGAACAGCAAATTATATCAAATGTTTCTTTTTGCGAAAGCAAATAAATTACCTAAAGTTAGCAATTCAACTTATTAAGGTAATTTGCCTACCCAGCAGGTAGTTTGTTTCAAATCCCAATGTCTTGTTAAATATTAATTAGCAAACACTTGGCCACCTTGAAACTCTTTGCTATGATATCTAGCTTGACAATGGGGTCGGCATCTTTGAGTTTCAGTTTTGGATGGAAAAAATCCCATCCTAAGCTTTACCTCCTCCTCTGTGTGCTCTGCATGAGACCCAGCCCGGCTCCCAGAACTGGGTCATGGAGAATAAAATAAATTTGTGAGTTTGATGGGTTTTGGCTCCAGCTGAGACTTTTGCAATAGTCCTCGGTGCCTCAGCAGCTTGGTGCTACTGAGGATGGGCAGACGCTGACTGGGAGAGGTGTTGGAGATGTACACTTTGAAGTATTGCCAGCTGCTTCTGTCCCTTCATGGCTCTTCTAGCTGTCTACGTTCTGAGATTTAAAATGGCATTAAAAAAAAAAAAAGGAACATATGGTCCTCAGGCATAATTTTTCAAGCAGGACCTCTTGGTGAATACAAAAATAAGAGAATGCAGATCAGATTTTTTATTTAATTGTTATGTACTGTATATAGAATCTAAAAGTCCATGATATTGAGGAGGCCCCAGAATGGTCAAACTGGAGCTCCTGTCCTGTGGGCTGAGGGATGGAGACGGTGACCCTTGGGAAGAGGTGGCTACAGAGTGTATGGCAATGACCCCATTGCCCGCAGGGAGGTGACAAGACTGTTTCTACCACTGATTTGTCAGGAGTGCTTCTGCTTTCCTTGTGATATGTGGTGCTGTAAATTCTGTTTGTACTTTGTCAGCAGCAGAAGAAAGTGATTTAGGGAATGTGCTTACATAGTATCACTTAAGATCACATAAAGGTGAATGTGGCAAATCCTTCAAGTCAGAGTAGAGCAGTATTTTTGGTGCGGAAGGAAACACAGGAGAGAAGCTAGTTCCTACTGAGGGAGATGCTTTTGGGAGCACTGAGTTAAGGGAAGGTGGCTGCATTTCTCGGGGAGGAAAACTGACTGAGAAAATCTGCCCTTGGTACAGAGCTAACAGATTGGGATGGGTTAGCATCCTAGCATGGGGTTTGAGCACCACTTGAGAGAGGAGAGGGAAAAGCCACTTACTTTGTTTCAGTGGGAAATCCATGTAGAAAACATCAAAGTTGGCAAACTTCTGAGTTCTGCTGATTTCTTTCAGGACATTGGAAAGTTGTAAGGCTCTCTGCAAAAATCAGGCAATGTAGTGACAACTCACAATGCCCTGTGCCATTGCAGATTGCACCAACTCGGATAACAAGACTAACATGACACATAGCTATTTTACCAGAAATTTCTTTTAGCAGTGGCCCTGCTCCTATTCAGGCCCTCTCATTTCAGGGGCCTTTTGATGAGTAGCAGCTCAGTTCCTCTTAAGGAAGACTAAAACTTTCTATAGAGGCTAAATGTTTTCCTTTCCCATTATCTCCATGCTGCTGTGTCAATGGTATTAATGCTCAGTTAGCTAGGCTGTATTCTGCTCTTACTCTCCGTGAAGTAAATTACCTCCATCAGCAACTGACTCCATGCAGGGTGAATTTTACAGACATAACAGAGATTAAGATCTCCTAAATACTTAACATATGCAGGTAGGATGATAACAGAGACAATTAGTTTCAGACAGGAAGCCAGAAGGGAGATGGACTTGTGCCCTGCAGTCATAGAGCTGTTCGTGGACAGCGGTTCTGTACTGCTGGTGTTAAATAAGGTGCAGTCCTGCAAAGACTTAGGAATGTGCTTCATAAGTCAAGAGGGATGGAGCGTACAGTGAAAAACGTATGTAAAGCCTGGCAAAATTAAGGCCGTATTTTTTGTTGGCCATGCCACCAGGAGCAATCTGCTTGAGGGACATCAGTGCAGACCCTGGGCAGCGGTTTGCTCCTGCAGCCAGCAAAACCTGTGCCATCACCTTATCGTGCTCACAGCCCCTGGCCTGTAAGCAATTTCCTTATCAAAGAATTTCTTCTCGAAGAGCAAGACCCTGAATGTTTTTGTCTCACGGAGATCATGGGGACCTCGGAGAGATCATGTCTTTCAAGAATGAATTTGGACAGCTGAAGGATCACAGGATGAACACAGGTTAGCTGTGCTGTGCTCTGAGAGCTTGAGGGATACTTGAAAGAATGGGCACAGAAAATTCCACATCTTGTCATCCACATTTATGGAAGAAAAAATGTTCTGATGTCTTGCATTTGGGACACCAGGTTTAGTCCAGCATCATAACAGTCGTATAAAAGACTAAAACAAAATGAAAGAGATCAGCTTTCTCTTGATATGGAGATGTTCCACATTCTTTTAGTTGCTCTGCATTCCAATGATGTATTTTTATCTGCTGTTGCTGTTGTCAAATGGTTTGGGGCATCTTGTGCTGTTTCAGTGAAAACATCTGGTTGTATAACACAAGACACCTGGTATTTAGGAAGAATTTCATCACGGAGGGGGTGTTCAATACTGGAACTGGCTCACCTGGCAGATAATGGAGTCCCCACCCCGGGAGGTATTAATGAGACTTGTGGATGTGGCACTAAGAGACATGTTCAGTGGTGGGTCTTTGTAGATCAGGTGGACAGTTGGACTTGCTGGTCTTGGAGATCTTTTCCAGTGTAAATAATTCTAGGATTCTATACAAGATTCAGGGGTAGAGCTGACTGGAAGACTCTCTGGGCAAGAGGGTGGACCTGCACATCAAACTCATAGGTACCATTTCTCCTTACCTCTGAGGTCAGGTTCCTGAGAGTCTCGTTGGCAGTCAGCCAGCCGCTGCAGGGGCTCACCTGGGTGGGCAGGGGAGGCAGGAGGTCAGTGGCAAGCAAATGAGTGGAGAGGGCAGGGGTGCTCCTAAGGGAGACCTTACCTGAAGGCAGTTGAGGAAAGTGTACAGCTGGCTGTAGGTGACGTCTCTGTTCAGCTGCCCTGCAAAACACAGAGAGGGAAGCTCTGCATGCCCAGTGGCCACAAGTACTGCCATGACTTTGCTTTGTGGCTCCTCGCATCCCCAGATTTTGTCATTGCTGTTCCAGGAACTACAGAGTATGATAGCACCCAAATGAAATGGGCTCCTCGGGCTGCTTTGTCGGAGCAACGTGACACAGATGTGGCTCCTTCTCTCACCCTACAGCCAGGGAACAACAGCAGGAGAGCTCAAACATCAAGGGCAGGTGGGAATGTCCCAGACCCATATAGTCCCACGTGCCAGGTCCTGACATGGGCTTTTGGTGGCCTGGGGTGCAAATGGCTGCCGCAGCCAACGGGTTTGGTCTACACGAGCCCAGGTGGGTATTTTGTCAGAAAGCCAGGATGACGGCTGGCGGAGCCTGATGGGCTGCCAAGCAGGGAAACCTCCTCACAACCTGTCGGAAGATCTGCCAGAAGTGATGTCTTGCTGCAAAACATGTTGCTGAGGATTAATTGGTTCCCTCTGAGGTGATTGAAGCCCTCTGAAAAATTGCCAACTGGCCCTATAGCTAATCGCTCCTGGTTTGCCTTGCGCCAAAAATGGTACGTGTTATCTTTGATAATTAGACACCCAGTAGAGGAACCGCCCCTGTGATAAACATGCAATCAAGCAAAGAAGTGCATTTGTGTGACTGAAGAGTTATTATCTCCCCCTGAGCCAGAAGGAATGGGGGTTTCCTTTTTTTTCTTTTCCTTATGTTTTCACTTGATAGTAGTATAGTGCTAATTTGAGAAAAGGTGATGATCGCAGAATCACAGAATCACAGGGGTTGGAAGGGACTTCAAGAGATCACCAAGTCCAACCCCCTTGCTAAGCAGGTTCCCTATAATAGGTTGTATACGCAGGCATCCAGACAGGTTTTGAATATCTCCATAAAAGGAGTCTTCACAACCTCTCTGCAGTCTTTCCCAGTGCTCCATCACCCTTAACATAAAGAAGTTCTTCCACATGTTCGTATGGAACTTCCTATGTTCATGTTTATTACTCCTTGTCCTAGCACTACACACCACCAAGAAGAGCCTGGCTTCGTCCATTTGCCTCCCACCTCCATTTAGATGTTTATAAACATTAATCAGATTCTCCTCTCAGTCCTCTTTTCCCCAGGCTGAACAGATCCAGGTTACTCAGCCTTTCCTCACAGGGGAGATGCTTCAGGCACTTTATCATCTTTGTGGCCCTTCGCTGGACTCCTTCTAGGAGATTCCTGTCTTTTTTGAACTGGGAAGCCCAGAACTGGACACAGTAGTCTGAATGTGGCCTCACCTGGGCAGAGTAGAAGGAGAGGATCATAGAGTAACAATAGAAATGGAGACTTCATACTTCCAGAGAAAAGGAACTTTTGATGGGGAAAATGACCTGGCAGTATATCAAGCAGAAACTATGGGGCTTATGAGTAATGACAAAACTTGGGGAAATCAAAGCCTCCTGAAAGCTCAAATAGCAAAAATCATTTGAAGGTATAATCTACCATCTTAATGAAGTGATTTACCTTCTCTTCTCTCCCTTTACCGATGAAGACTAATATGGCAACAACTTCTTACTTATTCAGATGCAGGAAAGATTTCTTTACCCAAAGATCAGAAGGGACATACTTTTGGCCTGGTTCCTCTACAGTTCCTCATACCTACACTTGAATGGAGAACATCAAACACACTTCTGCTACATGTAAAAATGTCATGGTTTTATGGTTTTTGTTATTGGTATTTCGATAAAAACTTTCTTTGTTACCTGGATGAAGTATTTTGTGTTTTTTCTTTATAGACCGTGGGATAATAAGAACAAACATTATCTCGAGGCACCTTAGGGCAACTTTACTCGAGAGAAAGCCTCAAAACGTGCCTATGTAGTGTGAAGCTTCAGTCGTCACACCTACGTGCAGAATAGGAGGTGGCAGTCACCCGAGTGCTTGTGGAAAATTTATTTCTCTAGTATCTACTCAGTCTTTTGCAACTCCTTGGCTTAATCCTGCCCTGGTCCACACCTAGTTTTACCAAGACATCCATCAGTCAGAGAGTGGAGGTGTTCACCAGGTGCCCAGCTTGTTTCCACCTCCACATTTTTGTGTTGAGCATGGTTTGGGGCTGAGTGGGTTTGGGCATCATATGTTTAGGGATCTGCCGTCTAGATGCTCTATTCCATGCTGGGGGTGACTATCCAACTGCACAGCCAAGCTCATATTTTCCACATCTCCACTACTTAGGCTTCCTTGAAATATGCCAATAGACTCACAAATTACTCAGGGAGAGAAGGAAACATGAGTGAGTGATAACCAAAAGGACCCCACCACATCTCATATTTACCCAGAGGATGATATCTGTTGTGTAGGTTATCCCAGAGAAAGCGTCCATCCACCAAGCCTGTCAGAATCACGTGGCTGCTGTTTGGAAGCCGGGAGTCCAGGTATCGCAGAGCTTGCATGACGTTGGAGAACATTTCTTTGGGGGTGGTCATGTGAGCCAGCGTGTCCTTGTTCCTGCAGAAGGGAGTGCAAACAGGGCATTGTGTCAGGCAATGCTGGGCCTACAAACAGGCACGTGCAATAGCAGCGCTTTCTTGTTCTCTGTTCTTCCATATTAGGTTAGCTAAATAAAACCTTATAGAAGTGATGTGGTGCTCTTTAGACTCCTGTTGCTATTGCCATAATAATGAGCAATGCAGAAATTAATCGTAACAAACAAAAGCCTTCTCACAGTTAAAAACACAGGCAGGTGTGCAGTCTTGTTTTGTGGAGTAACCTCTGAAGTTGAAATAAATTCCAACTTACTTACATAAGAAAAACAAACAAGCCAAACTCCCCCAGGCTTCTTAGAGAAAACTACTCTTGTTATATTAATAAAACAACCATTTCATTGTATAAAGAGCACTCGCCTGATCTCTCCCGAGTGCTATTGCCTCATATCAACAGGTGGATGGAGGTGTCTCCAGGCAGGTAATCTCCCAAGGGCTGGGGAGATGATGCTGGTCCTGGTGTGAAAATGCAGCTCAGTTTGACCAAAGCTTTCGGAAAGAAAGGCCTTTTTCTGAATCCTTTATCTGAAGAGCACCCAGCCTTCCATGTGGTACAGAGGCTTGGAGACCTTCCCTGTCAAAGTCCACGAGCCCCATATAGCCAATGTACGGCTTCCCCACAAGCAAGAGCAGGGTAAGCTCAAGATGGGGATGACTAAACTGTTGGAAAATCAGGCAGGATTGCTTGCTGGTGAGTGTCCTGCAAAAGCAGAAGCCTCCACAGCCTTTGGTGTTTTGCTTTGAGGCACTAGAAACGGTTGCACTGTGGGGAGGACTGAGTGCCATGCTCTTCCATTAAGGATCTGGGATTCCTTGCCAAGATACATTTTGCCTGCAAGATAGTAATTAGACAAGTTTCCTGGGCCTAGATGTTGATCTTAGTGCAGTATGTGCTTCTGCAGTGTCTGAGAATTTCTGGTTAGAGAGAAGTGAAAAACAGCATCAAGATTCAGGTTCACGTTTGTGACAGCCACCCAAACAAAGTACTTTTGAGATAAGGCTGTAGTCTTGCCCTTAAATTATTTGATTTTCACCTGCAGGTGTTGCAGAACCTGATTTCAAAGTACTGCGCTGATGTAAGCAAATACTATGGTAAGCAAATACAGCAGAGGGAGGTAAAATTCATATGACATTCATAGCTCCATGTTCTCTTGTCATTCCCTACTGAAGCCACGCAGATGTTTCCATGCATTGCTTTACATTTCTTTTCTGTGCCAGGCTTTGAAATTAAAACCTTTAGAACCTCTGGAAGCTGATATCATTCCAGCATGTAGCAAGCAGCATTAATGACAGGATGCTTGGCTGCTTGCATTGGATCAAGCTATTTTAGGGAAAGCTCCCTTCTTCCCTACCGTACACAAATGCACAATGGATGGACACATGCAGCTTGTGGATGTCTCAGCACCACGGGTACCACATAGAGACAGCTTCATGCAAACTGGACAACACTTTTCCAGCTCTGCTCCACCATGTTTGGTCATTGTCACCCTTGTGTTTGCTGGAGAAGTTGTAATTTCAAAGCTGGGAAAGAGAGGCTGGAGAAGGTTGCCTTGCCCCAAGTGCAATCAAAAGGTGCAGCGACAGCGTGGTGTCTGCAATTGGTGGTGCTCATTATTGTCAGAGCGTGGAGACTACTGGGAGCGTACACCACACACTCAGTTTCATTATCTTCCTCCTCCACAAGAATCCATGTAACTCATTGCCCTACCCTTCACATGAATATGGGCATTTTAACCACACCTTGGCTAAGAACTGTGTCTCCAGTGTGCTCAGCACATGACTCTCTCGTCTGAAGCTAAAATACAGGATATGGCCAGAAAGACAAAATTACTGCTCTTCAAAGATGCCCTGAATAGGTTTTCATTTGTCTAGCTTGTGGCTTAAAGCCAGGCATTCTGGACGCTGCGCATCCTCTTTGGGCATTATCAGGCCATAGAGTGACCAGATGACAAAAAAATCCTGCTGTGCTCCCCATCCCATTCAGTGGAAGCGTGATGTTTCCATACCAGCTGCAGTACTTCCTTTACTGGAGTCACAGGGGATCAATGCAGCCAGCATCTCTTTTGATGCTATGGATGTTGTGGAGGAAAACAGACAGCAAAGAGAGTCAGAGCAGACAAAAGTGTCTCTGGCAGGTAATGGGCACCACGACAAAGCAGTAACAAATGCTGTTTTGTAAAATACAAATGGATGACATAAAGTTGAAATTATTTAAACTTGTGGAGAGCTTCTTTTTTTCCTTCAGGCAAGAATAGAAAGCTGTGTTAGGGGCAGGGGAAGGAAGAGGATTAACCTGCAGAATGAGGACTAAATCACAAGGAAAAGCAGTGACTTTAGCTTTTTTTTTTTCTCATTTGGACTTAAATGAGAATTATGTTGATAACACAGCAATGTTTCAGTTGTTGCTGAGCACTGCTGCACAGGGCCAAGGATGTTTCAGCTTTTCATGCTGGGGGAACAAGGAGCTGGGAGGGGACAGTTTAGAGCAGCTGACCTAAACTAGCCAAAAGGCTGACCAATAGTACATGACTTCATGCTCAGCAATAATAGTAGGGTTGGGGAGCAGCTGCTGCTTGGAGAGATTGGCTGGGCGTTAGCGGGTGGTGAGCAATTGTTTCGGGCATCACCTGTGTTGTGCATTCTTTTTGTTGTTACTGGAGATTTTTGTTAGTTAGTTCTTCCTACCTTTCCTTTCCCTTCCAACTCTTGCTTATTAAACCATCCTATCTCAACCCAGTGAATTCTTGCGCTTCCCAGTTCTCTCCAGCATACCACTGCAGTGGGGTCCAAGTGAACAGCTGTGTGGTGCTTAGCTGCCTGCCAGGTCAAACTGTGAGACTGACTTAAAAGAAAATCTGAAGATCCATCATGGTGAAGGTAATGTTAGATAGACAGAGTGCCCTTTCAGACCACTTGCAAAAACAGAGCTGGGGTGTGGGTGTGCTGTGCGTTGGCCTGCTTGCAAGGTGTGAGCTTTCTGGGCTGTAGTTTTGTCACTAAGGGAGGAAGAGAAGTATCAAAACAATGACCTCTGGGCAACCCTGTGAGCGTTCATAATGGGTAGTGCCAGAATCATTAGTTTGGAAGGCTTCAGTTCATTCTCCTGCTGAGCTTGTGATGTGAGCAAAGCCAGAAAGAAAAAAAAGCCATCAGGAGAGCACAACAAAGCCTGCAGGCAGTGTGCAACATAGGCAGTGTGGAAATCGACCTTGACAGGAGACCATATTGTGGTTCTTCAAAAAAGGTAGGCCTGGCACACTACCCCATCTGGGGGGAGATGGCACACTGGGCAAAATGGATACACATGCTCATAAATGCTATTCTTTTTCCTCCTGTTGTTGTAATACTTCATTTCATTTGCTATATAAGAAATGGTCAACTTCAAGCATGCCTTTGGTCACTTTATCACTGGCTTGTAAAAGAAGGACAGAAGAGCTCTAAATAAGGGCTGGTAAGCAGCAACGATAGATGCAGATAAGGTGATAACCAGTATTTTCAGCAGAAAAATAAGAATGAAACAAAGACTAAGCAACAACAGCAAAGCAAAACATCACTGAGGGGAACCCTAAAGCAAAGAGAATAAAATGTCAAAGCAGCAAGGAGTAGTCTAAAGAACCAAATTTATGGCCATATAAAAGCTAGCTTGATTTCCACCTTACCCATTGCAGACGTCATTCCCAATCGTAGCATAGATAACTATGGCTGGATTGTCCAACAGTTGGTTTCTGGCCAAGCTGAAAGGATGCACGTTAAGCACATTAGTTTTTTAAATTATTTATTAAATTATTTTATTATAATAATAAAAATATTAATTAATTAATTGCACATAAGCAGCACATTAGTGGGAAACACGTCCTCAGTGCCCGAAGCACATGCTGTATGAGTTCATGTTTGGAAGTAGCTTGTTCAGACTTTGCCAATGCTCAGACTACTATAATTCCAGGTTTTCTGTTTTTTTTTTTTTTTTTCTTTTCTGTAGTTTTATATTTTAATCAAGGTTCTCACATTAATTTTTTCCTCGTCCCTTTCACCCGTTATGGATTTTTCTCTTTCTCTGCCCTTCTTGCTGGCTTTGTATCTACTATTCAGAAGCCAAATCAAGTAGCTTCATTTCAGGACAAAGACACAAATCAACCTGTGAAGTTTTTAATTAGAGTTGGGACAAAACTGTATGTGTGGCTGACAACTACGTTTATAGATGGGGTTGAGCACAATATCAAATTAGGATGTGGCTTGAAGTTCAGCACTAGAGAGGAATGATTCATCAATGTTTGCTTTTTTTTTTTTTTCTGCAGGGGAGAACTGTAAATCTTTTAGGAGTGAACTGCATCAACGTAAGGAAGGCTAACCCTAACCCTGACCCTAATCCTAAACCAACCATTCCATGGCCATCAAATTCATCTGAAAAGGAATGATTCTTCCTCTCCCTGTCTGGTAGCTACTCATTGTATCCATACAGGGTTAATACTCCAGGCATACCCATGTCCATCACATTGCTGCTAATCAGGAGCAATGTGGTTAGTGAGACCCATAGGATAGATATAAGGAAAAGCTCAACCTTTTCCTGAAATCTATGGAAATGCCCCACTGGCTTAAGATCAAGACCTCGGAGTTGGTGACATCCACATTTTAAGAGTTTTTTCTCTCTTAATGAATTTTGGTACCATAGAGGAAACAGTCAGCACTTCAGAGCACAGTGGACTGGTGAAATTGTGCTTCTCAAGGCACTTGTGGATAATACATTCACTGCAGGGCCCTGCTGCTTCCATCTGAGGGTGTAGGACCCCACACACACACTTCTGTACCTGCAGTCAGCACTCAGAATCCCATCAGACACTCACCTTTTTATTAATCTGAGGAGATTTCGTGAAGAACCACCTGATCACATGCAGTGGGAATAAGAACAGTAAAAAAATCATTACAGGGACAAATAAAGGGAAAAGCAAAACCCAATTCACTGCACATTTCTAAGAATGTAGGAGTATTAAAAATAAAATGGGAGCAGCAAGTGCCTCTGTAACCTTCTCGTGTGCCAGCATTAGGAAGTAAAGCTGCATCCAGTACCTGCTGACCTGAGTTCACACATCAGACCATAGAAAGTCAGTTACTTACAAGTATTGGGTTGTTTGGATCTGGCTTTTAATCTAGATCTGGCAGCTTCTTCCCATCTGTTGAACACAGTAGTCTCTTGTAAACCAGCCAACCTGACTTGTCAACAGTTGATCTACTTTTAACTTTTCCTATAAACTGCAAGAGGAACTGTTCTCACTCTCCTAAGTGTCTCACAGCTATGTCACATTGGGAGTGATTCAGGTCCTAAACATAAGCACTAAGAGCCATTTTTGACATCCCAGGGTACCCAGGACGCCTGCAGCAGGATTGGCAGATACAACACAGGATGCCTGTGAGATTGTGCACTTCTGGAGGGGCAGCTGGTGGTGGGAAAGATTCTGTAAAGACTCTCTGCTTTGCTACAGCAGTAGGCACCAATGTTGGGATGTTTGCATCGTTCCTGCCACCAGAGGCAGACTTATGAAAAATAGTATTAGGCCAGCTGCAGCCCTCCATAAAAGCTCTGCATTTCATTAGCAATTCACCCAAATGGCTGGGTGCAACGTTTTCCTCCTCCAGGAAAAGAACTAGCTAAACCTAAGCATCTGTAAAGGTCTGCTGCATTTCATTTATGCGTTGAATAAGAAAAGCATTTCCCAACCAAGAGAGCTTTTATGCATAAAACTTTCTAGCAGGCCTTGCTAGAAAGTGTACACATCCCAGCTGCCCACAGCATGCAAATCAAACTCCATCACCTGCAGAGCAGGAGTGGCAGCAAAAAAGCAGCCAGGAGAAGCACGGTGCTTTGTTCAGGATTGGACCGGGACTGTGGCAGCAAGCAGCTCACCTACAGCGTGATTCAGGAACATGAACTTCAGAAGAGAAGGCCCTATGCATTGTACTTGCTTTTATTTTGTCCTATTTTCACTTTCTCTCCTCTTTTCTCCCTCTTCTTGTATTACACTCCGCTCAGCTCCTCCCTGCTCTCTCCTTTTTTCTGCACAGTGCCTTGAAGCTTGCTTTGAGGAGCAAATCCAGTCCTCCTGTGGTTTGCGGGGGGAAAGTTGTGGGCAGAACATCATTAAATCTCCTCTGGACTGGTGTTGTGAAAAGATCTAAGAGATAAACCCCTAAGGTAGCAATAATACACTTTGCATTTGAATAGAAGTGCCTTTGTTACTATCGCCAACTGCATATATCACGAAATCCTTTATGTTTTAAATAATCCAGTTCTTCCAGGCTAAAAATGAATGCCTCTATCTGCTGTCTCACTCTTGAGGGTTGCTAGTCCAAGCAAAATCCACTTCTCCTGTTGAGAAGCCCTTTTCAGCAGAATAAGAGCTCCACGCAATCCTTAGAAAACATGGCTTGGAACAGAAAAACCACTAGCTGTCCGTTTTTTTTCTGCTTAATATCCTTTCAGCAAGAATTCAGCATCTCTCTGTTAAGCCACTCTGCCACATGACTCCCTGAACTGAGTGCTAGTGCAAATAAATTAATTGGGATCTCTGGAAATTAAAGATGTATTTGCAAAAGGTAAGAGGCTCATCTTGGGTAGGTGCTACCTCCATGAGTGTAAATAGTGAAAAGCAGCTCAGCACAGTAAATCAATCATAAATAATGAATCAAGAAGACTGAGAAAATGAAGGGCTTTCATAGAGAGCATTTTCTTATGGGTAAACTGAGTTATTAAGGAAGTTTTTATGATCTAGGTTGCAATTTCTGAAGAAAACATTCAAGAGAGAAGAAAGAGATCAGAGAGAATGAGTATTTGAACTTCTGTTACCCTTGCATTGCAGAATGCCTGCCGTCTCCTCCTGGACCTCTCCTCACCTCCCCTTAGTTGCTTTCCAAACATTTTCAGACTGGTGGCACTTTTGGTGAGGAGTCAGGGTTGGTTTTACTTCCACAACCCCAAGTTTCACAAGCCTTGAAATTCTTCTAAGTTGTGCTTTTCTTGGTTTGCTTGCTCAAGCCCTTGTATGGCTGACAATGTGCAGTGTGGTCCTGCACAGATAGAGTCTGGGTCCAGTTAGCTATAAAAGTGCTGCATGGCTAAGAAAGGCTTCTGCTTTCTCATCTTTTGCTCCTTATGCTGTGAATGCAATTAGAAATGCAATAGGGTAAAAGAAAAATAGTTTCCGATTTTCCCCAAGTGAACTGTGAACACAGTAGAATTTCCAAGACAGCCAAAATCTAAAAACCCCACAAAACCATGATTCTTTCTAAACTGGTTTCAAAGCCACCACGAAGTACCTGGTTCTTGATTGCTCAGAGAGCCATGGCACGTGTTAACATGGCTGATTTTTTTCTCATCGAAGGCAAAAATCCCAAAGAGACAGATCAGACTATGAGTGGCAAATTAATACGCAAAATAACCATGATCTTTAACAATGTCCAAGTATCTCATGGAAAACATGGATGAGAATCACAGAACTGTTATGTAATTATTTAGAAATTCTTTAGAAATGAGAGTGTTCACTTTCTCCATGTTTACTTAATGATACTTTGGAAGATTTGAGCAAATTATTGTGCAGAACAGGATGCTTCTATCAAAGGGGTTTCTACATGTGCTGGGACACATTCCAGCCCTACGTCTGAGCTTCCAGACCCAATCCTCACATCTTAGGATCAACTTCAGTCAGTCAAAACCCAGAAATAACTTATAGACTGCAAGCACGTGTGAAGATGCCAAAAGTCAAGACACCAAAATCATACTGAAAAGGATGAATGAAGAAATTAAAATGTTGATGGAGAACATTGATTAGGAGTGCGAGCTGATTGCTGTGCATTCACAGTTGGCCCACAACTCCTGAATTTCTCTCTTTCACTGCATCTCTCTGGGTCAGCACTGTTTTTGGAGGAAGGGTAAGTTACCCCAGATGGAGCTCAGTCAGGCCGGTGGGTCAGTTTGATCTTCACTGATATCAGCAGTGCCAATTTAAATCCTCACATTCTGTGATATTATGCTGAACAAGGCAAGAAGAGCAAACCTTTTACAATATTGTGTTCAGTGTGATGATTAAGAGAAGATACCAAGGGAAGATCCCCCGGGATTTTTCTATCTCTTTTGTAATTTTTCTCCTTTTTAAATTCCCTTCTCAATTTTCTTCACATCCTTTTGCCTTGTCATAGGCTCCTCTCCTTTTGTACCATGTAGGAGTCTGCAGTGTAAGTATGAGAGAGAGAAGTATAAAAAGGAATGGTACGTACAACGAGACATCTCTTTTTTAAGTTTGTGAGGGAATTGGGAAGATAGAAGAAAGAAAGGCACATCTATTAATTTAAATAGAGGAAAACAAGGTGATAGGTTATCAGACACTGAGGTTAACTGGATATAAATGAGAACGGTTGGCCTCCTCTAATTTGGCCGTTTTTTATTCCCTTGCCCAAAAAGTTATCTGAGGGACAGTGACCATGAATGCCACCAACTACAAATGCCAGGTGAGTAGGTCAGGAGTACCTGTAGGCAACCACGACACCAAAAACACTGCCAAAAAGACCAAAAGTCTCTGAAACATCCCACATGCTTCAAGAAGTAGGAAAGCATACAGTGGTATTGCCAGTGACAAAGGTGCTGGCATCCAAGGGGAATTTCTCCAAGGGAAAAGCCCACCTGAATTTTGAAGGGAAACCTTGTCTCATGCTGCCCGTTGAGAAACTTATTCCACCCAGTGAGACAACTGGCTGTTGGGGCTGGGGGCATTTAGCATTTAGCAAGTTTCTAGGCAGCATTAGGGGCAGAGGTGCTCCTCATGTATGGCCATCAGGACTCAGGTCAGTGAGGGGAAATATTCCTTAAACTAAATTATCCACCCAAGGAGAACAATTTTTCCCTCATTTCTGCAGCCAGATTTCTGAAGCATTAAAATTAATTGAATACAATGCAAACAGAATGTGATAATAACAGAATAATCAAGTATCTTTTAAGCATACTGCTGGGAACATCATTTAGCCCAACGCAAAATAGCTAACATAATAAACGTTAATTTCAAAGGGAGATTGCTGTGTTCCTTCAAGAAAGCACAAATATAATATAATTTGATTATAACAGATACAATCAAACTCCGTTTTGAAGCAACTCATAGTTTCTTTTCAGCCCCACTCTTCTGTTTTGAGGGCTATTCAAGGTTTTCGCTCTTTGGTAGTGACCTTTTTTAAAGATCCCACCACAAACAAAGGTGTAACTAATGAAAACCCATGCTCTTGTACCAGAAGTGTCCTTTAGTTTAAACCATTCTTCCCTCTTTGTGATGTTTTTACCTTCAAGGATTCAAAGCCAGAACAGTAATCCCCTTTAATCTTTACTGAGGTGTTTTTACATCAAGCTGTTCCCTTGAAAGAGTCGACAGCTCCTCCCTTAAATAATACGCATTCGAGTACTGCGTCCAGATTAAAACACTAAAATGGAGCCCTGGGAAATCTCACTAGAGCCCCACCACCAGCCTGATGTAACTTCACTATGACCCCTTGAGCCTGATCTGTCAGCCAATTGTTCACCCACTGCATTATGTTTAGTCTACTCTTATGCTGGATGCTTTGTCTGGAAAGATACTGTGAGAAGCATTTTCAAAAGCTTAACTGAAATCCAAAAAGATTACATCTAGGCTTCCCTTGGTCAAATAGATGGGTAACCTTGTCAGAAAAGGAGATTCACATCATTAAACGGGACTTTCCCATCATGAACCCATGTTGGCGGTGACCAATGATGTCATTTCTTTTCAGGTGTTTTTCAGTAACTCCCAGAATAATAATTGCTATAATCCTAGCAGGCACTGAAGTGAAATGGACAGGCCTGTAATTATCAGGACCTCCTTTTCTTGTCCCTTTTGAAAATTGGGATGTTTATCAGCTTCCAGTTAACTGAGACTTTTGCAGATTCCCAAGACTATTGAAAAATACTTGAGAGAGGTCTCACAATGACATCAGCCAGCTCTTTGAGCATGCTGACATGAATCCTATCAGGCTCCATCCAGATGCAGCAGCAAGTCTAACGTAATTTCAGGGTTGGCTGCAATCTGCATTACTGCAGTCATGATCCCAGATCCCACCATCAGTGTTGAAGACAAAGAATTATACATCTCTGCTTTACACGTATCCCTATTTGCGAGGTGACCATCCTCATCAAGTAACAGAATAATGTTATCTTTGGTTCTTCTTTCTTTGTTAACATATTTTAAAAAGTTCTTTTGGTTGTCCCTCACACTACTGGCCACCACAACTCTAATTGAGTTTTGACTGCATGTACCTTCCCCTGCAATAGCAAACAGCATCTTTGTAGTACTTCCACATTGCCTGACCTTGCTTCCAGTGTCCATACACTTTCTTTCTCTATCTAAGCTGCAATCAACACTTTACCCTTGAGACACTGTTTACAAGCAACAAAGCTAGGAGGGCATCTTGACTCCTTTAGGTCCTTAGAAGCAAAATAACAACCAATTTCACCATGTAACAATGCTTACAGAATGATGATTTACTCAAAACATAGTTCCAGCAGGGATACATGAAAAAATTATTGCTGCCCACAGAATTTAACTGCTACATTTGGTAAGAACAGCCTAGAAGCTACAGTACCGTGCAGGTGTTGAGGTAGATGAGTTTAATTCCCAGCTCTGCTATAGTCTGAGATGGCTTGTAAATCACTTCATGTCTTCACATGTGAAATAGCATTAATACTCTTCTCATTATCCTTTACCATTAAAGCATGCAACTTGACTTCAAAGTACTGTTACTAGTATAACAGTGGCCATTTAATACACAGTTAAGTAGGTTTTATTTACATCCTTAAAGGGTGCTCTGAAACCACACATTCCTTAAGCTTCTAATGGAAATAGCAACTGGGTAGAACATACATCTCTAATGCTGGAAGCTTTACTAACAGCCCCACAAGTTAAAAAAAACAACAACAAAACTGTCAGATGAGTGTAACTCAACTGGACACAAAAGAAAAAATATCAGCGAAGTGTTTCATAAAAGTAGATGCAGATCTCAATAGAGATGCAGATA
The DNA here is from genome assembly GCF_905368555.1 of Meleagris gallopavo. NCBI lineage: Eukaryota > Metazoa > Chordata > Aves > Galliformes > Phasianidae > Meleagris > Meleagris gallopavo. The sequence continues at coordinate 45,994,912 of NC_139409.1, read as the reverse complement.
GAAGTGATCAAGGATAGATGCTGAGTTAAATAAGTGCTGGTCTCTATTTTTCCACAAGACATGTGGGTGATTAGGAAAGGTTTTTTCTTAGTTTCCGAAAGATGCTTATTAAAGTCACATCAAGCATCAGATAATAGGATTTCTTTTTAAAGGTTAAAAAATCTTAACGTACCATTCTGGGAAATGTTCTGCAGGTCTCGGTGATTGCAGCGATTTCTCCTGCGTAAACGTAGATACAGAGAGTCTGTCCAGCCTCTGAAATAAATTAAGAATACGTAAGCTGCTTGTCTCGTATGATGTGGATGAAAACACATCAAATGATATAAAAAGAAGTATGTTCTTGATCCTGAACAACTCTGTTCACCAGCTGAAAATGTAAGTCAATTCTACAATTTCCCTTTTTTGTGGTCATAAAATTCTATCATTTTGAAGAAGGTGGCCTAAAATGGAAGACTGAATATTCTCTGAGAAGCTGTAAATGGATGGTGAGTTTCTTTGGAATGTTCATTCTGGATGCTTTTATCCTGGTCTTTCAGACAAAGTCTTTAAGAACCTATTTGTTATACGTTATTTATCAAAACAATCCTGTTGATTGCTCACTAATTGGCTTTTCAATGGTCTGCTGTGGAACAGTAAACAAAAAGGAAAAAATACTGGCAAGGCATTCATTTCCCAGTGACATAAATCTTAGGTGGATTGATCTGAAAACCACTTCTGCTTTGATTTTGATCAGTTTTCTCCTGCACTGTTGAGAAAAAATGAAAATGCAATGAAAAGGATAACAAAGCCAGGAGAAGCTGATGAGAATGCCATGCTCTGAGTCACAGTTACCTGGCCATTGTTACTCGGGATTTGATCTTGTATTTGAACTTAGATACTGAAGTTTTCAGATAATTGCAATACCATGGCTCAAGAACAGTCAATTTAGGTGAATGCAGAAGAACATAAAACAACAGTAAGTGTTGAAATCGGCAATAAAAAGTAACTACCTACACAGACACACTTGATAACACCAACCTTTAACCACGCAATTGGCTGCACAAGGAGTGCAGGAGGTCTCTGCCTTTCAGCATAGCAGTGGGGGGATGAGGGGAAGCAAACAGAACTTCTTGGCTATAGCAGACACTCCTCAGCTAATCAGTGATGTACGTCCTCACTGATTAGGGGGTGGGAAGGCCAGGCCTAGGCCACATTGGTTTGCGACTCTATTTCTGCAGGCCTGGAGAGAATGGAAGCCTTTCTGCAAGCAGTGTTCTCTCAGAGAACATTGCCTGCTGGTCTCCTGCAGACTCAGTCGTTGTGTTGGGAGATTTTGAGCTGCTTCTCTGAAAAGTGCATTGAAATCCTGAGCAGTCCTTTTTTGCTTTCCAGACATGGAAGAGATTTAAAAAACAGACTGAAAACTCAACACTGATCCAAGGCCTATTGCTGGCAATGCCAGGGTCGCTGCTAAGCTCTGGTCTGTTGCTAACTTCAGATCTTTTGCCACCCAGTTAAATGCTGGGTTCTGAGTAGCCAGATGTTGTGATCGGTTTCTAAAGGCTGGTTTTGCTGGTAGCCCTGAAAGAAGAGGCTGCATAGATGTTCTCTGTTAGCTCGTGAAGTGATACAGAACCTTTAAACACGTATCCTGTGCAGGTAGCTGAGAGAGCCCAGTTTGTGCACAGGCAGAAAGAAGCAGAAAGTACAGCTGCATGGCACAACAGATATTTTTCCTGGAAAAGAATATATTGTGTCAATTTATAAGTTCTTTTGGTAGAAGGCTTCTGCTGGTTTGCCCTCTGCTTGGTTTGGCATTTCACTGGATTCATGACCTACCTTTGATATATAAACTAAAAAAATATCCTGAACCCAGGCAAAACCAGGCACTGCTGATGAATTATATCTTTCAATTCTGGCAAGAGACACGAGCCTCTTAATGCTGGTCAGAAAGATGATTGAAGAAAATACTTTTTTTTTTTTTACTCAACAATTCAAAATGTTGACATTCCAAGGTGCTTTTATTATGTTTGCACTCGGTGTTCCTTCCCTTCTACCTGAGACTCAGACTTTTCTCCATCTATCCCAGCAGTCTTCCTCTTTCAAAAGAAGAAATTCAACAAAGCAAATGAAGTCATATCATTTTCTAAACTATTCTTTTGCTACTTTCTACCAGATGTGAAAAAAAAAAAAAAAAGCACACAGAAAAAAAATTGCCCCACCTGCAGAAAAAGAAATACCATCAAAATAACCATGGGTTATCACTTATTCTACTGTTTCAAAAAGAAATATAGAACAGGAGAAAAGGGTGCAAAAAGAAAGGAAAATGCTGATCTTTGTTATTCTTATCTATTTTTTCCTTCTCACTGCTTTGGAAGTTTCAAAAAAGCAAGATTTCATTTTTTAACACTTTCCTTTTATTTTTTTCCTCCCAAACTATATTTTGATCAGCTCTAAAAGCACACAGAATTTCAGGAAGAATGGGCTAGATTACTGAGAAGTGTACATTTACTTAAGGGTTTTAAAATGTTGCTAGATTAGAGGGTGACCTTGATTTTAGAAACCCATCTGTCCAGCATTTTTTGTCTTTTCTTCCAAGCACTGCTTTTTTGCTGCTTTCGAGGCTCACTATGGCTTCTCCTCCCTGTCCATTAGCTTACCCAATGGTGGAGTTTAGGAACCCAGTGATCTCTGAGAACTGGGGCCAGTCAAGCTCATCGGTGAAAGCCATTGGGAGATTAGCAAATGATTTCTGAAAAAGAAATTTTTAAATCAACCTAATTTCACCTTCACAGACAAAAAAACAGCAATTACAATGATGGCTATAGTGGCAGTTATTTAAGAAGCTGACTCTTGCACAGTGGACACACCAAGAGGCAGAGAAAGGAGAAGCAGAACCAGGGGCATTCAGAAATGTCTGAGTTGTATCTACCAACACCCTTTGATTCTGGAGGATTCCAAAGCTCTTCCTGAGTTGTATCACGTTGCAGATGGACACAACCAAGATAACAGCTGTTTGCTGCCCTTCTAAAGGTGAGTACACCTGGACAATGGAAGAGATGGCAGTGCTTTGTCCACAGTCTCTCTGGCAAATGGATGGGAATGCAAGGATGACGCTGAACTCACTCCAAGCTCCCTTGCAATCTCCAGCAGCATGAGCTGTGAGTATCCAGCCCCTAAAGACCTCTACAATGCAAATGTCTTGTACTTTTGCTGGTCTTTGTCCTCAGTTTAATTATTTTTAAAATGATTGCCTCTGCAAATGCCTCTGTGTGGTCACACAGTCAAAGTGAAGTACCTTGTTTGCCTATCTTTTGATTTGTGACAGTGCAAAAAGTGGTGAAAGAGAAAAACGGCCTCCAGAAACTATGCTACTGCAGAAGGACAAGAATATGGAGTAAATTTGCAGCTTGTCCCAGACTAGGCTGGGCTCACAAAAACAAATGTATAAATTCAATGTGCTCAAACATAAAAAAAACGTTGATGAAAACGGCAATAACCAAAGAAGGTCAAAACATAAAATAAGAGAACTTACAGGCTGGTTTAATCTATGTAATTTATTAGCTTCATTTTCTTTTAAATCAATTGTAGAGTTTCCTTAAGCCATCACAGCTATCAACAACAAGCAGGCAGAAATTCTTTCTCCAACAGGGTCAGAATTAACTGAAAGCTATTCTCGGTGTCTCAAAAAGTCTTTATTCCCACAAAATTATCATTTAGGTGAATAGGAGCTTTACTTGAGTATATGATTATGGGCTTTATATGTAAGAGGCTGGGAGGAAAAGAGGAGGAGAGGCAAGAAAGGGGGGCAAGGGGGAATGAAATCCTGAAGCTGAGCTCAGTGCAGCCTAATGCATGGCAGATGCCAGCATAAAGCAAGTAACAGCCTATTTGACCTACTTATGGTGGCTCTGCATTAGTTACCAAGGTGAAAATGGGTCTGGCTTAACAGCTTTCAGTGGCTTTTCTCTCATATATATATATCTGTGTGTGTGTGTTCTTGGCTGTAGCTGCATATATGCATCTATACACACGTGTGCATATTTTAAAGACTGGAGGGAACTTCTGAACCTCTCTCCCTAAAAAGTGATAGCTTTATTTGCAAGCAGACAATTAAGGGGCTAAGCTCAACTTGGTCATTTGCTGCATTTATCTCCCTGTAGATTGGCCGTGAAGACAACAGAAATATTGAAAGAAGTAACTTAACATAGGACAAGCTATAGATATGGTCTTGTATCAGACACATCATACACCTGCATATAGAGCCCAAATGTATTTTTCTGTGACCAAGTCTACCATTTTTTCATATTATCACTCCAGAACAATGTTTTCATTGGACAAAGCCCATAATAACTTTTTAACTGTTTTTCCCCTGCAATCTTAGCTTAAATATAAATTAGCCAGAATCTAATTATGTTGCAAATTGCTCTGGAAAGGAACATTTGAGCCCAGAATTATAGCCGCATTTGAAAACTGTAGATAGGTTTGGCATTGACACCGCTCCAGCAAAGTATTTAAGCCAGATTTTTGAAGATATTTCAGGACTGAAAGGTGGAGATGAGCGGTTAATTTCAGATAAATGCTAGACCTTGAACTTGCAGAGTTGTAATTTGGAAAGCACAGCCTAACAGACTGCCTTTTGCTTAGTCTCAGATGCAAATGTGGCCCACAGTAGAGTTGGATCTATTCTGACTTTTAGCTTAAAACTCCTCTCAGCACAGCCCTGTTTAAATACCATTCACTCAGCCTATTCTGGCTGAGAAACCATGCATCAGCCTATGTGCCAGATTTTAGCAAAGAATGATTAGAAAGTTAGTTCTAGCTTCAAATGCTGTATTTTAGTCTCAAACGCCCTAGATGGGTCTCAATTCAAAGGAACCTTTACACCTCTTAGATGTGTCTTAGCTTGAAGTACACCTCCCCAACCTTCCCCTTTTTCTTGCACTGCAAAGTCACGGCTGGTGCTAAAGACACACCAAGCCACGCTGGACAAAGTCAGATTAAATGGAAGAATGCTCAGTGCTGCTAAGGCAAGATATTTTCAAAATCAGACCACAAAAGGGCACTGGAAACTTAATGATAACAGAGCCGTTTAGAAATGGCAGATGCAGAAGTTGTGAAAGCACTGAAGTACCCCTTTCTCTGAAAGAAAATCAGGTATTTGTTTTTGTAGTCATTTTAGCAGTGTTAAGTTCCTCTTGACAGCATTACATAGCTGAGACAATGTTCTTATTGTGAAAATAAGCTTAGAGCTCCTGAGGAGGAAACATCCCATCTTTTCATAAATCATGAATAACATGCAATGTTGCAAGGGCTATAAATGTGAAATTAGAAAAAATATCACCTTATTTCTCCAAAATACAGCATCTGAGTAATTATAATGCTAGCTGGGAGAAACTTGGCTACAACTCACCAGATTTACAGAGAAGCTAGAACATGTTTTGAATAAGATTTTCACAGATCAAATTGCTGTTATTTCTATTGGGGCTGAAAAAAAGAAGGAGTGAGAGGAGTAAATGTTCCTGAACTCAAATGTAAAGAAATGTTGCTTTTTATATTTTCATTGGAAATACACAGCAGTAACTTGTTATTTAAACGAGATATGCAAAGATATTGCGTTTGTGGGCAAATAGATGTTTACTGAATTACAGATAGATAGATGAGGGATTTATTTTCGTCTTTATTTAGCATGAAGTAGAGATTCAAGAGCTTTTAAATTCATCTTCCTAGAGAGGATAACTCCAGCTCCTTTATAAATATAGCGCTTTTATCTCCAGATAAAATGTTTTCTGAAATGAGATTTAAAAGTAAGCTCCTATCCCAGACATGTAACAGAAAAATGCTGCATTTAGTAGCTATTTGGAAGTCAATTACAAGCAGATGGACAGAGCAGCAGGAGTGCAATATCCATGGCTAGACACACCAGTGTTTTGAACATTAAAATTCCACAAAAAAACATCCACCTCAGACAAAACCAACAGTATTTCTTCTGCTTTGTTAAACCTCATAAAAAGCATGCCTACTGCATTATACTTAATTTTTAATGTCAGAATTTTAACGTCAAAGGAATGAACATTCAGCTCAGTTCTTGCTGAAGAAAGGAGAAAGGTCTGGCAGACCTAAGACTGGTTGACAAGAAGGAAGCCAAAATAATCATCTCCTTGATACAGTTGAATAATTCCCTTCCTGTAATTCTTCTACTTGGGGTGTTTAGGGATTAGAAATAATGTGCTTATCTGAGCAGAAGCTTTCAATGGACACCTTCCACAATGAATTTAGTGGGAGGAACATCCATTAAACATGACGATAACTTCTCAGCTAGAAGGAGAAATACAAAGCCCAATACATCTTCTCATACAGCAGCTTTCCAGCAGCAGTCTTTGAGAAGATAGAGCAAGGATCTGAATTCCAAACTGTTCAGCCCAAATCAAGTACTCATATTCTGGTCATCCTCTGCTTGTCATCCAATGATCCAAATGGCAATCTGAGCCCACTTCAGTGTAGAAATTTCTCTTAAATATTCTCATTCTTTCCTCACTCAACTTTGCTGCTCCTTTGCATGGCAGCATAATCAGACAAAGCACCAGTTCTGCAGAGCCTCTTAACTGAATTCTCAGCACCTCTCCTCTAAAATTATTTCCCCACATAATTAGCTCTATAGCAGGAATTAACAGCTGCTGCTGATGTGATGCTGATTAAAAAGAGGGCCCACAGAGTTGTTAAAGTGTAAATTTTACTTTACCCTTACATATGTGTATGGGAACACATGTAAGGATAAATATGAAATACATTAAATATATAAAGCATATAAAATAAATATGTAAAATACAGAAAATTGGTAAGGTAATAAAAAACTGAATTTCATGAATTTGAGTTAAGAGGCACATAACGCTTTCCTTGGAAAATAGTAAAATACTTGGGGGGGGGAAAAGCCCTACTTGGAATTCTATGTAGAGGGCTGAATTACCATTGAAATGAAAATTAAAGCTTTGAACTCCCTCTGCTATTGACTACAAAAGAAACCAGTTGATCAACTAATTTTCCAACGTGTCCTATCAAAGAAATTTTGTCAGAATCTGAGTGAAATGCCTTAAGATTGGCAGCAGGTAGACGAACTTAATGCACTGTCCCCTCCTTGCAAAGCCCAGGCTCTTCTTGCTGCGGTCCCAAATTATGGTTGGTTCTGTAAGATTAGGATTTAGACCCTCTGCACCTTCTCTAGTCACAGAACCAGCCTTAGGTGTGTTCAGAAATTCTCCATAAGGAAGAGAGCACAAAGAAAGGATGAGTGCCTGCTGGCCACGAAAGGCATACTGTGACCAGACCCAGAGCACACTGTTATCTTTTGGTTTTTACAGGAATGGAAAAACATGGCCTACTACTTCAACCTTTTCATTTTTGCATATGAAAAAGGGAGAGAGAGCGAGCAAGGGATGAGGAAAGGAAGACGAGAGGAAGGGAGGGATATTTCTTGGTCAGATATCTCCCTGCAAAGTTCTCAAGAAGCATGCAACTACACGTTTTTATTCTTCTCTCTCTTTGCAGAAACATCCAGAACTTTTAAAAACACAGAATGACTGTTCTCTTTTTCACTTTGTTAATTAGACCTACACAGGAAGGACATTTACCAACAGGATGTAACGCTATTTCTCAAGAAACATATTGCACCTTCTCGACCCCGAAGCAAGACGAATTACTGCTATTGGCTTTCTACACACAGAGTAAGATGCAGAAGTGCAAGAAAGAGGAATAGGCAGCAACAAAGAGGGATAAGCAGCATCAACTTCTGAATTAGCTCCAAATGTTTTTTTACTCGTAATTTTGTTCACAGGTGACGCTTTCCTTAGTTAGGGTTAGCTGCTAATTAAACGACATTTTAGCACTGCTAGTGTTTAAACACTTGTTAGTTCGCAGCACTGAAGTCTGTATCTCTGCATCAATATATCTGTTGTATGTTTGTCCAGTAGAAATGCTTGAATACAGTTGTATTTAGCTTCTCCAGTTCCAGCAATCCCTTAATTCCTTTTACTTCCTACACCGTGGGTGAATGGAATGACTGTGAAAGGCCAGAGTGAATATGTCTTCGTCCTTATTCCCCCAATGCAGGGCTCATGCTCTGACTTAGAATAATGGAATCGTTTATGTTGGAAAAGACCCATAAGATCACCAGGTCCAACCATCTCAAAACACTACCAATTCCACCACTAAGCCACGTCCCTAAGCACCACGTCCACATGTCTCATAAACACCTCCAGGGATGGGGATTTCACCACCTCCCTGCACAGCCCATTCCAGTGCCTGACCACTCCCTTCCACGAATAAATTTTTCCTGATCTTCAGTCTAAATCTCCCCTGATACAACTTGAGGCAATGAGCGACTCTATGGGAGAAGAACCATTTCTCCCTTTCCAACCAGCCCTTGCTCTTTCCAGCACATCACCGAGCTGGAGTTCAGCTCTGAGAACACAAAGTCTGATTCTCTACTTTACATAGAGAGGACCATGCAAGTTGCTCCACAGACACCAGACAATAACAACAGACAACTTGAACCATCATCTGCGCTCCGGCACTGGGCCTTGATATTTCTGCCTCAGCATGCCATCCAGCTAGCAGAGAAATACTTTCTAAACCCTCATGTCAGTAACAATAAAATGCTGACGTAGTCTAAAACTCTTCTTGCCTGCATAGCTTTGCCACCAGTGTTACTGCCAGAATCATCATCACCATCAGTGTTATTACCATCTTTATTTGACAAGATAATCTCAATTACCATTAGTGCTAATTTATTATGCTCATCATCAGCTTTGTCATCAGTGTCATTCATCTAATAACCGCTCATAAATGTTTAACAAAGAAAAACAACAGCTAATTGGCAACATTTAAATCAGCTCAGCTCTGGAAGCAGAAGAGGAAAAAATGCATGAACTCTCAGACCTATGGACCTACAAAAGCACAATAACTGCAGAAGTTTTGGGACAAACATGGTTCTCCAGAAATTTTTCATATTGCACAGAGGTCAGTGGAGGAGTAGTGGGAGTTCTGCAGGGATGGAGGAGATGTGCTCACCCTGTGCAGAGGACATGACACAGGCCAGGGAGCTGCATCAGCTTGAGGAAGCACACAGCAATGAAGGACAGGAGCATGCCTGCGAATTTCCCCCCCCCCCCCTTCTAATTACTGCTTGCTTAGATGATCTTTTCTCCTGTTGTCTCATTCAAATTAGTGACCTGCAAGAGCTGAATCTCAGTGTAATTCAGAGCTGGGTGAATTATATTGCTGTTAAAAATGGGAAACACTGCCTAAAGACAGTTATCAATGTGCTAGTGATGCTCTACACTCATTACAGAAACTGTTCCCTTTAGGACAAATCCACTGCAAACCTCTAGTGATCCCTATATGTCTGCAGATGTATTTGTGCAACAAGCTACAGAATCTGTGCACTGGAGTCCCTTTGTACTATTACATGTATGCCACAGATGAGGGAAAACAATCCAGAAGACATTTCAAAAGCAGGGGGAAAGCAAGCAGTGATTTTGGCAGGCCAGGTGCAGTTTCTCACCGCGGACATCTGTGTGACAGTCATCCACTCGGGTGGGATGTGGAAATGCGCGCCAGCTGAGTCTCCCAGCAGCACCACCCCCTGGGAATCCGCACCTAATTAACACACTTGGTTAATGGCATGAAATGCTCCCAACACGTAAAGCCCTCCTAATAGTGTAAGAAGGCAGAGCATGGAGAGCAAGGCTTGCAGAGCAACATCTACACAATTGCAAAAAAGTAAGAAGAACGTGCGCCATTTTGCCTTGCCCATGAAGATAGGGAAGACCGCTGTCATTCCTCCACGTTGACAATGATCAGAAAAGCACTAAAATATGAAATGAACACAAAACAGACATCGTTCCTTGTACTGGCTTTAAAGCCTCACCTTTGCAGAATTTTTCCTCGTAGGGAATTCCATCTTTTGGATCCACGCCCTGTTGAAGGAGGGAAAGGGCAGATGAACGTCTCTATCCAGTGCTCGAAAAATGGTGACACAAAGTGGAAGCTTAGAATTTAGGTCTTGAATGTTTGCCTGTCGGAAGCACTGCATGGTAATAATGACACCTTCCAATAAATTATTCTAATAAGTTTACGTACATTTCAATTAATTATAATAGCTATAATTTAAATAATCATAAGCATTGATAAACAAACTCTCATAACTGCTTCCTCTGTGTTCCCTTATTTTTTAATAAATGCAATTTTATTTGAATATCTGAGGAAGTAAAGAAACGGAATAATCCAAATCAGCTAGTAAACCAGAATAATAAAACCCCAACATTTATGGACTATTTCAAAAGGAGAGAAAAAAAAAAAAAAAGAGAGAAAAAGCAATCAGGAGGGAATTTTAAGATGTAACTTCATTTACTTACCCATATGCCATTGCAGTTAGAGTCGCTTTTCGCATCCCAGTTATCAGGACTAAAACAGAATTAGAAAGGGTTATACAACGTTACAGAAAATAAGGGAAAGAAGGGGAGGAAATCAGAAAGCTTTGTGCTATTTTCCATTAAGAATGTAAAATAATTAGAATTTCCTTCCTGCACACAAGGGCACCTCACTCAAAGGCAATGAGAAACGCTGTGCCCTCTCACAGATTGCCTAAAAACAAATATGGAGCTTGTCCTTTACAAAGCCACAATTGTTACAAGCAACTAAATTATCTGAAATAATTAAAAGCTTTACCGTCTGCCAGGGTACACGGTGGTGTTTTTGTCATCACAGTCTCTGCCACGCCAGTGATAGCCCCTCAGTGTCTACAAGCCAGGAGGAACACACAAATAGAATACTCGTCGTTACTCTGGTGCTTTTAATTTAAAATATCTAAAATGAGAATCTAACTTGAAGTGCAGGAATAAAGCCCAGTAAATGGGTTGTATTTCAGGGCGCTTTTACTGAGCTTTAATAAATGACACCTTGCACACTTTGGTAAAGAAATAACCTGGGATTTATTTATTTATTTGTTTAAACATGTTGGTACTTTACCTCTTCTAAATTCAGTAAACAGACCACTTAGCAGCAGAGCAATTTGCTTCTGCTGGGAGCACGAGCTTCATGTGTGCATCTGCCCAGCTGGCATAAATGAATGACTGTGATTTCATCCAGAAGCAAACAAGTCTTTTATGACAAATAAACTTTTTTTCACTTCCCTTCTATACCATCTTCACATGAATTAATAAGGCACTGCAGAAAGTGTGATGAAACCCACTGACGTTCTCAGTATTAAGGGATTATTGTACCAAAGGAAAGGTTTTGCTTACTGGGAAAGTACTAAATTTATCTCCATCAAAATCTTCAAAAGGCAGTTTATTGCTGAGGACACTGTGAAAAACAAAAACAACAAATGCAGCGTTAACATAAGGAAGGAAACCTATTCAGAAAAAATGTAGCGTTCAGAACAGAAAACAGCTGGCATGTTGTTTGCAGATCTGTGCTCAATTTTAGTTCTCTGCTTGTATTTCAAAGTGACTCTGCCCAAAGGAGCAAATTCTGATCTCCTTCAATATCTGCTGACTGTGGGACTGAGTTTGCAATAGCAAACCCTCAGCCTCTTGCACAAACTGGGGCACCACATCGGTGGTAGAAGTAAATATCACTTTGGAAGTGAACACCACACTCAGTCTGGTACATCTCATAAATCTGCCAGATAGGAAATAGTGGCAGAAATATTCTACCTGCAGAAGAGCTGCAGAATGGAGTCTTAGCTGGTGGAAACCTTCTTCCGCTCTTAAAAACAAATGGCATATACTCATTCTCATGTGCATTTAGCCTAGAGACTTGCAGTTTCCAAACCAAGCTGTAGATACACAAACACGTGCTTATTTTATTGGGTAAAAATCAGCTTTTGAAGAATGACCTAATATTCTCAGTCTTTCTTCAAAGCTCTGACTCAAAGTTAGCAATGAGATTAAGCTGTTCTTCCTGTCCACCCAGCTTTCTTAAATACCTGGTGAGTTTCCTACACTTGCAAGCTTAATTCCTATTCTTCACATACCCTTAGTTTGCCTTAAGTCTGGCAGAATATGGGTTTTGGCACCGAGCAACACAATGGAGATATCTCTGGGACTCCAGAAATCTCAGGAAAAAGCCAGCACCTCCTATGGTGTCATACCACTGTGTAGCAGAGAGCTCTGTTCTGTGACAGAGCATGTTTGTCCTCTTGGACCTGCTGAATGCATGCAAATATTTTAAGTATTGCAAAAGCACGGGCATCCCTCCAAGCAAATCTCACCCACCTGAAAACTCTATGCAGCTTCCACACGCACTGCCTGGGCAGTGGTTTTAGGAAGGAAAGAAACAGCAGTGAAGTACAGGGAGATTTGTTAAAGGTGAGGATTATTTTTCTCCTTTGAAAGAAACAGATGTACCACACTGTTTCTGGTGAAGAGCTGAAAACTTTATACATACTATTTAATCCTCTCACACAGGTCATCCAGAGGAGGAAATGCACATAGATTTGGGAACCCCACGGTGCTTTTCTGGAGGGCAAGAAAATAAAGAAAGATGAATACATTAGTTCATAGAGACACCGTGTCAGTCAAGACCAGACCTAAATCATGTATTTTCTGCCCAACAGCATCTGAAAACACCAACAACTCCACTAAAGATGCCACATGCCAGAGGATTTGAGGATTTAGACCTGACGCAGCAGTCAACTTAGGGATTACAACTGAACATTTTCTAAACCAAGTACATTTACTTTCAGAGAGCTGCAAAATTGAAAGGAAGGAAGAAGCTCTCATCAAACTGCCTCCTGTCATGCAAAGTTATTTCTTTCACTCTTTGTAAAATCACCTATTCTCACCTTGAATAAACACGACAGTATCTTGCACTTAGCACAGAACTAGGGAAAGCAATGCACACTGCAGGCTAAAAAGCTGACTTCTGCACACTTGGTGGGGAGCTTTGGATAAGCTAAAAGTCAAGAGCCAAAGAGAGCAGAAATAGGGGGGAGCCAGCACGTGCATAGAATGCCTTTGATTTTTAATGAGTTTTTTTTTTTTTTAAACCTAGGATCTCATAACTAGTTTTGATCTGGCTAGCACAGCTGCTGCAGGATGAACTCTTCCAGCATTAGCAGACTACAGGCCAACCCAGTGGAGGTCCCAGGTAACCAGGAAGATTCAGAAAGTAAAAGAGCCCTTCTTAATGCTCAGGTTAGAAAACACTGTGGTGCATTGCAGCTCAAACCCACAAATACACTGTGAGCGTGGTTTCACAGCAAGTTCAGGCAGCCTTTAAACACCAGGAGTATTCAGGTGGCCAATAAATATGGAGGGCTAGTTGATGCACAGGCTAATTAATTGTATTCACCAAGGCCATATTCAACATATAAATCTGAAACAGCTGAGCAGATGGATGTACTCATTACTTCATGCAAAGGAGGGTAATTATTTATGTTGCCATAGCACCTCTGTCCTTGGACCAACTCCCTTATGTTACACATTTTACATACACAGAAGAAAAGTAAGATAGCCCTCGCACTAATGAGATTATAGCCCCTACCTAACATAAAACAGAAGGTAAATACTGTGTACAGCTTGGGAGAGGACAAGAAAAAGCTTTTAATCACCACAAGGGGCAGCAACCACAGCATGCAAAGCTTTGACTGATGGAGAACTCCCAGGACAAGGGGAAATGGTTTTAAGTTGAGGGAGGGAAGATTTAGGTTGGATGTCAGGAGGAAGTTCTTTATTATTGGAGTGGTGAGGTGCTGGAACAGCTGCCCAGAGAGACTGCGCATGCCCCATCCCTGGAGGTGTTCAAGGCCAGGTTGGATGGGGCCCTGGGCAGGTATTAAATGTGGAGGTTGGTGGCCCTGCGTGTGGCAGGGGGCTGGAGATTCATGATCCTTGAGGTCCCTTCCAACCCCGGCCATTCTGTGATTCTGTAACTCCTAGAGGTTGCTGAAGGGCAGCGAGGCAGGGTTTCATCAATGTGTTGGGCACTGCCCCACAGCTCTTGTGAAGGAAGGCATTTGCTTGGGCAGTTAACAAGGAAAAATGGAGATAAGCTACACAGCAGTAAGAGTAGAGGTCACCCTCAGCAGAAAGTCACAGCTAGGATTTCAACATGGAGGGAAGGGGGTAGTGAAGAGATGAGGAAGCCCTCAGTGTAAAGACAGTAGGTAATGATTGCACCACAAGCAGAAGATGAAAAAAAAATGCTGTGCTTGTAGAAGCTTTGCAGCACTGGAAGTGGAGTAGTGACAATGCACTCTGATGGACACCACAGAGAAATCAAAGAAACAAAAGGAAAAAAAAATAGGGGAGCCGAGAAACAAGAAATCTGCAAAAAAAGCCCCCCCAAAACAGCTAACTCTCCCTAGTTCTGTCAGACTCATATGGCAAAGCTGGCATTGCACTAGGGACCAAAGGCTTTGCAAACCTCTGTACAGCTTCCTGGAAAGGATTGAAAAAAACCCACAACACTTTCCCCACCTTTTCCATGTAGGACTAATCTCAACGCTGCCTGCAAAAGCACTGGAGGCTCTGAAAACTTTCCATTGTGCTAAGATTTGTGCTGTCTTCATCTAAGCTGTTGGTTTCTTACTTCAGCCTAAATCACAGCATGCAAAGCCTTTGAAGTTAAGGCACCCGGAGCCCAAACTGTGCCAGAAAGACAAAATTTCCAAGAAATAAGTTAATAAAGCAGGCCTTCTTTTATTCTGCTTTCAGGCTTCATTTAAAGTTTATCATTTGCTGCAAGTAGAATAAAACCTTTCCTGCATTTTTCTCAGCTAGTTGTGAAAACTGCTGCTGACTGGAGCTCTGTGAGCTTTGAAAGAAGGCAGCCCTGCAGCCCCAGCACACTGCTCAGCTCTGGTTGGAATTGCAGGCATCTCCCCAGCAGAGCCATGCCATGATTGCAGCAGTTGATGGGCAGGAGACTGGTTCGTGCCCTGCTCTGCCTTGCAGCTCTCTTTTGTCTCCCTTCTGTGGCTTCCCACATCTCCTGCTGTAGGGATGAGAGTTATAGGCAACGTGTAGTAGCTACAAGATTGCACACACACAGCTTACTCTCACTAAATACTAAAGGCACAACTCTCTTCTGCTGAAGTAATTTTTTCTCTGCTGTTACTCAAAGATGCCTCACCATTCATAAGAAAAGTTAGTGCTAGAAATACTCATAACAACCAATAACAATAATATTTAATTCATGGCCTGTTAACATTCCATAATGACATTCCAGTAATTATTTTAATTGGTTTTATGAAAACAAAGAAAAAGCCCCTGATGTTTGTTGGTGCTTGGTTTAAATGAGTTGCTCACAGATGGCTTACTACATTTAATGAATGGAGAAGCTTATTAGATATTTTGGGTTTAGTATTTTTCACCACATTTCCACATCTGGAAGATACTTTCTCTTTTTCCCAAACCTACAGCAACCCTAAGAAATGCTCAGTAAATACAATCCCCTGGCAGCCAGGCAGACCTTCCAATCTCCTTAGCACCAGCTTTAATCACCTCTGTTTTATGCACTGTCATGCACAGCAGCTGAGCCAAGATGGGACAGTTAACATGCAAGAACCTCTCCAGAAGGCTGGGGAGTTCTTTCTCCAAACACGCCACAAAGCAAAGGCTCCCAAAATGGTGGCTATGAGGAAAAAAAAGATAATTTGCTGTCTCCCTCCAACATAGGTCAAAACTTTTAAGAGGTCCTGCTATGCCCCTAGAAGTGTTGCTATTATTAATTTTCTGCCTTTAACACATTTTTCTTAAAGTATCATTGCAAGAAACACACTAGGTGTAACTGCAGAAGTGCAACCACTGAGGTGATACTTGTTTTATTTTGATGTGGCCTCATGCTGTATGGTTATGTAGGTTTAGAAACTGGAGAAAGCCAGATATAACAGAGTCTTGCTGCTCTTAGCCAGGGTACATCCTAATTGCCCTTTCCATTGATGAACAGGCAATTAGGGGCTGAAAGAAGCCAAGGGCATAGTGATGGAGGATGAGGAGGTACAGGAGATTTGAGTTCATGGTAGAGCACTGATACATTGGAAAGAGACCCCATAGCACCAAGGACTGTTGCCAACCATGCCAACCTACTTTGCAGACCTCAAAAGAACATGCTATGTTCTGCAGAGGCCAGTCATGACTTGCCACACAAGGAACACAGCTTGGTGTGCAAACAGGAGGGGAAAAAAAAGGATCAGACTCCTCATTTCAGCTAGTAAAGCCCATGCAAGGGAGGTAAAGAGCTCTGCATCCTAACAGGCAGCAGTTGCTCATCAATCCCTCTCCATCCCACACCTGCTCCGGAGCTCAGTCTAACAGAGAGGACCTCCTTCACTCAGAGAGTCTTTCTGCAAGCATTAGACCTGTGGGCTTGCACCCTGGGAAGGGAATTAGATATCGCATGTAATTTGAGAGGAAATCTCAGGCAATCAGGAGGACAGCACTGAATAGGGAGGAAAATGAATAAGATCCTGCTGGTTGCTGTTCTGTAGGAGCTGAGACCCGTCTCTCCAGTGCATTGTTTATTTCCCTGGCTTCACAATTTGGCAATTACCCAAAGGCTAATTAGGCACCTCCATTTTCGCTTTTGTGAGTAGCATCACAGTGAGGGTTCAGGAAGAAGCGATATCAATAATTTCTTCACAAACAGCAAAAACATTTGCTCTGAATTAAATGCCTGAAGACAACTGGAAGCAAACTCCATGGCTGAGCTCATAAGTGAACCCAGCAGAATAAAAGCTACCCTTTCCTTCTCTGCAACTGAGTATAGATCCACTGTAAATCTGGAAACTGGTGGGGGTGGAAGATTTCCAACCCCAGCTTTCAAATGAAGAGGGACATAAAGGAAAAAAAAAAACAAGCAGAATTTGCATTTAGGCTATTGCTTGAATTTCAGACAACCCCAAAGGGCACTCTCTGTGCTCTGAGACAGCATCTTCATTCATGAGGCTTCCTCCTACACATGTCTACAAGGGCAAGGCAGGGATGGCTAGGGACATGAAGGATGCATGAGATGAGGAGGAGCTGAGGCAATGTTAAACAACTCAAGGAGTTTGAAGGAAGAATATCTCTAGGAGGAAGGGCACAGGGAAAGGATGAGTGGGGAAATTCCTGCCCTGTAAAAAATCTAAACAAAATATCTATAGGTGTTTGTTTGTTTGTTTTTACAAGCAGGTATTCCAGTGTGGATCTGCACTATGGAGCCCACAGATGATGTCAGCTGCTCCATGAATATCTTGGTTAGATATCAACAGTTATCCCTACTCAACAAGTCTGCATTTTCCATGAGGTTTGGTCTGTTCTCCCTCTATTTTACATTTTGTTTCTGTTATTTCTCTGTTCTTCTTTCTAGTCTCACTTGAGGAGCTTGGTAGGAGTGATTCAGCCATCCAACTCTATGATGATCAAGATGGCTCACGACTGGGCAAAATGAGTGAGGACTCACTCCCAGTAAGCAAATACAGTGTAAAGCACCACAATGCCAGCAATATCTTACCGGGTCCTTGGAATTCTTCAAAATCCTTTTTGCTTTCCATATTGCAGCACTCAACCCCACCTAGGAGAGCAAGAACAAAACACACACAAAAACCAAACAGATCAGCATCATAGTAAATTACAAGTTTTTCTTCCCCATTTTTAACTTTTTTTTTTTTTTAATATCAGTCACAGTACAAAAATGATGTGCGAGTCTACAAACTCATCATCAGCTATTTTCTATTGGACTAACAATCAATTATCTGATCACCCCATATGAAGCTCCAGTGGTGAGAGTTCATTTATTTTGCTCCAGGGCATCATTTATTTCCTGAGAGAAAGTCCAGATCAGTTTAAGAGCTAAGATTCATATCCTGACTGCAGCATGTGAGCTGCAAGCACTGACTGCTCCACAAATTCTGCAGAAAAACAAACCATTCATTAGATGGTCAGGGAATAGATTTGCAACGCCAGTTTGACAGACTGGGCTAGGTATGAAGGCAACATTTGATGTTGTACATCTAGGGGCTATGCTTGCCAGCAGGGGAATAGTTGGCATGTGGGAACATGCAAAGGAGACAATAACTCAAAGGTAAATCTTCTATTTGGATTCTAGGAAGGTTAGCTCTTTATTCTGGAAATAATTGACCTCAAGCAAGGCTGAAAATATTGCTCATTTGCCCTCTTACAGAAGAAATAACTGCTTCTGTTCCATGGGCTTTCATGACTGCTTAAATATAAACATGCTGGGGACTCCTGAAGTCCACATTCATAATATATGTATTTATCATACACTATATATATTATTTTTATATAGAATTATATATATTTAAATCTACTCTTGAAAATGTTTCACATGGAAAGAAAAATCCCACTGGTGTGTAACAAGTACATTAGTACCTTGAATCTGATCAGCATGGTTAGTAAGAACAAATTGTTTTGACAATGCCCAGCCTAAAGTACTAAAGTGTTTGGAAAAGGCAGAAAATAACCCTTAAGTCACAGCACCTTCCTGAACAGTGCATATGCCAGTTTGGGATATTAAAGCAGTATATACTTGCATTTCAAGGAACTGTTATCAACATTTTTACTGGGGATAATGTTTAGCATCTCATCATAGTTGATTGAGGGAGGCAGTCAAAGCAAATTAATTGAAAGACTCAAGGCTCAAAAATTTATAGTTAATATAAAGAGATAAGGAAGAATAAGAACAAGAAACAAGGAACAGAGATGTCTAAGTGTTTATATACAGATGCTTTATATATATATATAAATTATATGCTTTATATATATATATATATATAAAGTGTATTAGAGTTGATAATCTGGATACGTCACAAACAATAAATGAGAGATGCTAAGAAGGAGCCAAGATAATGTTTCCTGTTCTCTTCACACTGGACAAGTTCTAAACCAAACATGCATCTTGTATTTGCATACTGTATATGTTTCCAAGTGCTAATATTTCTCCAATAGAATAACTTAAGGTTTAGATGAGGAAAATGGCTTTAAATTGGGTATGATGCATGAAGAATTTCCAAGGAGATAAGATTTGTCAGTCCTTTTCTGCTGGGCAGGAGAGGAGTACCTTTTCTTGCTCTCAGCAGCAAGTGCAAGAGAAGCACACGCTTCTGACAGCTACAATAAAATTGCACACAGAACGTGTAGAAAATAAAAAGAAAAGGCTGAATCAACAGTGCATGCAGCTATGTAGTGGCTCTGAAATGCTGAGGATGAGATACCCTCCCACTGCAGAAGTTACATCGGACAGGACTCCAGGGTGGCATGTGCAGAGCTTTCATCTGAAGCACCTCTACAGGAGAAAACTGGCCTCATAGGGCTCCTGCAGCACTTGGTCAGACCAGCACTTTGCTGAGGGCTATACATCCCACACAAATCCTCTTGCTGTAGCTCAGCTAGCAGCCCTCCTTCCTTTATGTGAGAGCACCTCTAGACATGGGGCTCCCAGGGCTCCAGCAGCTGGAGGACAAAGCTGTGAGGAGCCCAGATCAGCCTACTCATGGACAAGATGCCCATGCCATGGATGGAACTGGAATAGGGTGGGGGTCATTAGGATTTCATTCATAGACTTCCTCCAGTGACCTCCTTGGAGCTCATGCATCCCAAGCTGTACATTTTTGTAAACAGCTTTATCTCTCATCATGAACACACAAAACTACTTTAAATGTCTCTCATTTGTCATTACTTGTCAGCCAGTTCTTTCCCAGGGGAGTGGACATCTACAAAACCTTCTGATAGTTCCCCTTCTAGCTCATTGCCATTATTTCTTTTATCAGAGTAGGCATATCAAGGTACCTAAGCACTGCTGAGCTAGTTAAGCAGCTCCAGCAAAAACAGGATTTGTTCTCCAGTTCTAATTTTTTCCATCCTGTAAATAATCATAGAATCACAGAATGGCTTAAGTTGAAGGTGACCTTAAATGCCATCCGTTTCCAACCTCCTGCCATAGACAGGGCCACCCATCAGATCAGGCTGCCCAGGACCCAATCTAATCCGGTCATGAACACCTCCAGGCATGGGGCATCTACAGCTTCTCTGGGCACCCTTTGCCAATGCCTCACTACCCTCTGACTAAAAAATTTCTTCCTAATATCTAAGCTAAAACTCTTCTATTTTAAAACCATTGCCCTTTGTTCTATTACTATCAGACCATGTAAAAAGTCACTCCCTCTCCTGCTTATAAGCTCCCTTGAAGTACTGGAATGCCACAACAAGGTCTCCCTAGAGCCTTCTCTTCTCCAGACTGAGTAAGCCCAGCTCCCTCAGCCTTTCTTAATAGGAGAGGCCCTCCTCTGGACCTGCTCCAATAGCTCTGCATCCTTCTTGTGCTCGGGGCACTGGGCCTAGACACAGTATTGCAGGTGGAGACCAACAGGGGCAAACTAGAGTCTTTAGGGGAATCATAATGATCACACTGGACAGCCAAACCATATGATACGTGCTCTGGACCCAAAACAGCAGGGCTTCCCTGCAAGCTCTGCTCTAAAACATGCCAGCCTTGACTTGGTTCTTTCTCCTCCCTGGGCAATGACTCTGAGTTCTATTTTACTCCACTTCTTTTTTTTGGACTTGGACTCTTGTAGTCTTGCTTCATCTGGTCAAATTTGCTCAGACTGTCACCCAGGCAGATATGAACAGACTGGGACACTTGTTTACACTCCAGGACCACCATTATCACTCTAGCCCAGCTGTTTTTATCCTGTTTTTTATCAAAAAATAATCATTGTAAGATGCTCCTAGCAAGCCTAAGGACTCCGGAGGCCCACATTCAAATGTGTGAAACACCTTAGTTTTAGTCCTTATTCTCTAGGAACGCTGTTAACACTGGTGCACTTGCTCTGTAACATGACACACAGAAAACAAAAGTACAATTAGCAGAGCAGCGCGGCTAGACTGGTGTTTTTTTTTTTTTTTTTTTTTTTTTTTTTTTTTTTTTTTTTACAGCTTACATAGTTAGAAAGATTATCATGGTGGAAAGAGACAATCAAAAATGAAATGCTCACCCATGTCCTGGGCTCACAGAAAAACTCCAAAAGAAGAGATCTCCAGCAAGAGGCCCTTCCCCAGTGGCAGCCAGCCCTTAAATGGGGTCTAGGAGAGGTGCAGCCAGGCTCCACCCCTTCGGTCACACAGCTGAATCGCCTTCACCTGTGCTCCCATGGCTGACTCAGTGCTTGCTCAGGTGATCAATCAGTGGTGCAGTCTGGGACTCAACAGTTCCCATTCACACGATCAAAACGTTCAGCCAGTCCATGCCACCCAGAATCTCAACCACAGCACTCATGCAAATCTAGGCTCATTCCAAAGAGTTCCCATTGTAATGTCCATGAAGAACGTTTCGCACAAAGTCAGTGAAAGGCTTGATGGTATCAGGGACGGGAGCCAGCATCAGTGCTTGTGTCTGTGAAGCTTACTTTGGTAAGATAAAATGAGCATAAATACATGTATCTTTGCTTATACAAGATGACTCCCAGTAAAATCCTGCTAGTTGCAATTAAGCTGAAGCTTGCAGCCACAGGGCCTCTAATAACCTGGAGCAGAAAAGTGATGAGGAGCGGAATAGGTCCTCCAAAAGGCAGAAATAACAGTAAATGCTCCTTCCAACATTGATTGTTTAAGAGATTGGTGGCAGCAGGATGCCAGTTCTGAAGTCAAGCCATTATTTTGGCCTAATAAAATCAATTAAAGTATTTCCATTTAACTGAACAGGCCAGCTGGCTTAAAACAACTGAGATTGAGGCTGAGATGAACCTTCTGCAAACCTGCTCTCTCCCAAGAGCTGGAAAAAGGAGCTCAGCAGCCAGTGCCTGAACCCTTTGTCCTTTTTCTGTCCTTTTCTTGTGGTGGTTCCTTATGCACCCTTGTCATGAGCCTTGGTGCAGAAAGTCCGCCAACAAATTTCTTTTGCCAAAGCAATATCCAGTCATCCTAAGCCAGGTAGCTTGGATAACTGCAGCCACTGGCTGTACTGCAGCCAACATTAGACCTGTCCTGTGCTGATATATGTTGAGTCACAAAGCATATTAATTTTGAGTAGTTTGTCAGAGACAGGGAAAATATGTAATACAGAGCATATTGCATATACTTGGTGTGCAGCACTTAAACCGTGCAGGTAGCCTGCTGGGTGTCTGAAGCCTTGGCTCTTCTTTGGTACACATGATCTCACTACAGCAACCTCACAGAGAATGAGCAAAAATAATTGACTGAAAAAGTAGCTCTATATTGATATATGCCACTTAAAGACAATTAAAAATACAACATCATACGGGTTTGTAAGGGCAAATCACTCTGCTTTTATATATCAGTCCCTTTGCCAGTACAAACACAATAATAATTCTGGGAAAATGTGCATCCAGAAGTTTAAATGAATAAACGAAGTACCTGAAAATCGATACGGTCAAACAAAATAGTCATTAGTATTTAAGTCTTGTTCAGACACTTGGCAGGGGACTGAGCCAACATTTGCAGGCCCATATAACTGAAGTGATCAATCAAATTACAAACCGCAGGAGCAAATGTGAGGTAAACTGCATTTTATGCATCTGTGTCTCTAACTGTACATTAATTTTTTTCACCGGTAATTCATCTTCACTCAGTATGACTTGTCAGAGCTACTGTGGGCAATTTATCAACCACTTGAGCATGAATTTGGGGCACCGCTCGTCTCCTCCCATCTCCCTGTGCTGTCTGTGATACAAGAGGTGCTAAAATGGAGGGTGAAGTCTGAGTAAAGTAATCATTTTTTTAATAGAGAAGGCAGGTGCAGGTTGGTCTCTACTTCTCTTTATTCCTTCACACTGGAAAGGAAGCCCACATGAAAATCTGTGTCTGGGGCTTGCACTGTTGTGAAAATGCAGCCACCGCTCCCACAGCTGTCCTCTGGGTGCTTTGCAACACTGGCAAGCCTGATGGCCTCTCACCTCCACCTTCAGCGCTGCTAATTAAAACAAAACAGCAAACTATGAGGCCCCATAGTCACTAACAGGGCCTCCACTGCTATTGCAAGTGAAGGAAAAGAAAAAATTCATGCAGCTACCAAGGCTGAAAGTGCCAGAGGCAAACAGAAGTGAGGAAAGACCTGGCCATCACTAAGAGAGCACCTGCAGTGGGTAGCTCTGGTGTGCTCGGGAAAGGTGGAAGGATCTATAAACCCTTCCACAAGTTCAAATGCAGAATTTCTGAAGGAAGAGGTCTGACGAAGTTTGGGCAATGTCCTGGTGGAGTGAGATAGGTGTGGGCCCTTTTTTCTCCTGCACCCATCTTCTTCCCTGATCCCTGATCTGGTTGCACACCCAGATACTTCTACTGTGACTATCATGGAGCATAGTCACATGGGGCATATGCTTCCTGAAAAAGATACTGTCATTCTTGGAAGACAGGTATATCTGCAGCTCTTAATACTGGGAGAGCTAAATCCAATCTGGAGATGAATGGAAGCCCATTAAAATACTCACTGACTTCACTAGGTATACTGGATGAGGCTCTGTGTAAAACATCCTATGCCAACCTTTAGAAATCAAGTGTGAATTTACCAAGATGCAAGGAAAATATTTCCAAAAAGTAGATGCCACAATGAATCACTTGCGTTTTGACATTGCTGTACAGCCACTATTGATCACAGGTTTCTGTGCAAAGTGTCTGCATGGGCATTAAAAACAACAGCTGTTACCCCCAAAACCAAGTATACCTGTTTAGACACCTTTATTGAATTAATATACTCTGACAGGCAATTAAGTCACCATGGTGTAATGAGTACATCCCTAAAGCCTTGCTAACTGCCTGTTCCCAGCCTGTGGCCAAAGGCCATGCAAGTTAGCTTAACCCTCTCCCATGGCAGACCAAGCCAAGTCAAATAACCCCCATCTGCATGGGAAGCTTGGCTCTGTGTATGTTGTCACAGAGATGAAGGATAACATGTCATGCCATGGTAACATGGGGCTATAGGTGAAATGCTGTTGAGCTTTGGGTTGGAAACTATTTGACTGCTTAACAATAAAGTCTGGAGAAAATGAGATATTTGTATATTCTTTCTCTCTGGCCCAGGCTGGCACAAGGGAGCCTGGCTCTGTTGTTCCCACTCTCCAGCAACCATGTTGCTGATACATCACATGGTATGTGGTATACCTTCTGCTCAAACATTGTCTGAAAGTGTCCGCTTTCTAAACGCTGTTGTTTTTTCTAAAAAACTCACATGGCCTGGGAACCTCTGCATGCTTGGTCCCAGCCTGAGGGGCCATCCACAGCCTGCAGCTTTGAAAGAAGTTGAAAAGCAACTCACCTTGGGAGGAGGGTAGAGATGACAAAGGAGTTGTCCTGGATCCTGTTTGCACAGCCTCAAGGAATGGCAGACGACATCGGCATTCATTTCCCTGTCTATGCTGAAGGAAATGGTGTTAAAACAGAGACCAGCACATTCTCCTAGGTATTTGGAGCAGGAGAAATTTCCATGGGAAGCTAAATCTCCCCAGCACTACCAGATAACCTCAGCATGCTTTGCCATGGTCCATAGCCACTGCTCAGCATGCTGTCAGACCCAAATGACTTTCTGTCATAGCATCCTACTCAGCATGTACACTTGGATACCAGGATGATGAAAAAACACTGCACTTGATGTGCAGCACCTGAATCAAATGTGTTATGCTGCGTTTTTTAATCAATCACAAGCCTGACAAAGACTTAAAGGTTAAAGTTAATACATATGCAATTTGGCACACATCTTCAGTCATTAACTCCGGAAAATAACCAGAAAGCCTTCAAAGATCCTTAACATTTAATCACCAAGCATAAGTGCTAGGGCTGTTTCCTTCTTTTTTGGGATGCACTTCTGGGCTGATGAAGAATTAAGTTAAAATGTTGGATTATAGCACTTCTTAGTCCTGTAAGCACTTTGCAGTCCCTTGGCTAGTTTTAAAAATAAAAATAAAAACCCGAGGGAGGAAAAAGGTGTAGCAACAGCTCTGTTAATTAAACTAAGAGCTTTCAAAGGAAATAAAGTGGCCTACATGTTATTCCTTTAATCACCAACATTACCTAGCAGCCTTCCCCAGCAGCGCGTATCAAGGTCAGGGCTGGGAGCATGAAGGGGCAGACAATTAGAAAGCTTGATTAAAGGCAAAGGGAAAGCCAGAGACAAGTACTAACATAGTGGGACTGTGTCAGAGCTGCCTCATGCATATGAGTTACTCAAATTCCTCTCTCCACCAGAAGAGCTGAATTTCAGAAGATGATTACATCAGGTGGGCCTGAGAGGCAAATGTCACATGGAAGTGGCTACGGTGGCAGGCTGTGTTTATTCACTCGGAGAGAGCTGTGCCAAATGCCAGGCTGGCATCCTGGCTTTAGTAACCATGTGAGTTTTAGAATGAGAACCCTGAACTTCAGTCTGATAATACATACATACTTCTGAAGCGTGAGCTAAAGCAAAGCTTGAGAAAACACAGGAGTACTTACAGTTCAGCTATGTGTGGTCCGTACACTTCGGCAAGGACGTAACAGAAACCTTGCAGTTTTTCTAGAAAACATACATTTTTTAAGTGACTCAGATCAATGAAACTGGTTTTATGACAGTCAGAACACAGCAGGAGCAACTTCAGGTGAATGCTGATTTATCTGAGATAAATGCATGTAAGTCTGAGATTTCAGCATAGCATCAGAGAATGGGAAAAACCTGAATTTCTAACCTAGGCTGGGACATGAAGCTCTCCTCTGGCTTTAGGCAAGTAGTTGGGAAAGACCGAGAGGATAACTGGCATTTGCTAAGTGTTGTGAATATTGTATCATGTGAATGCTGAAAGAAATCATGCATGCCACAGCATGTTCTGAGCTGCTCAAATGGTGGTAGGTTTGTGAGAGGAAAGAAAAGAAATAGATGGAGTGCAGCAAGTGATGAAGGACTTCATGCTTCTGCTTGGCCTGCCTCAGTGGCTCTGGGATTTTGTGCGAGGGAAGAGCTGCACTCACCCTGTAGAGGAGGTGCAGTGCTGGGCCTTGGAAGATGCCAAGAGGCAGAATTGCACCCACGCAAACAGGCAGCTGCCAAATTCCCTGGGAGAATTCCTAGGAATTTGCTTTCTCTCACACCTCCAGGACCGGGCTGCACTCACCCCGGAGAAACAGGGAATGGCCAAAAGGAAGTGTGATACTCCATCACCCTCCTACTCTGTATTGCAGGCAGCTCCTGTAGCTGCAGTAGATGATCTTTCTCGTGCCATATATTTTACTTCAGTCAAGCTATTAGCTTCATCTCTTTGCCTCCTCTGCCACATAATTCCTCTCTATCTGCTCTTCAGGAGAAATGTGTGAGTTAAAAATTGGTCTTCTGGAATTAGATTGGATTCTTGTTCGCCTAGACGGAAAGTATTGCAGACACTACTAGTGCTGCCTTCGGTCTGGGTCTGAATCTAGGAGCAAGCCTTGAAGGAAGCTCCTGGCTCCCTGTCGCAGCCCACAGAGGGTGGTTGCTTCCCCAGCAGAGACTTCTGCTTGCTGGTTTGCTGGTGTGCGGGGGAAGTTGGGCTTCCTGCTGCCTGATGCGGGGATAAAAGTGGGTGGTGAGAGTGGCAAATACATAAAATATTGAGCAAGTAGAGGAAGATGCCAATGCCAAAACAGACTGAAACCATAGGCAGTGTTTGTAGGACACACCCCATGTTTTGGCACCCACGAACCTCTTGCCTGCTGAACACACAAAAAGACAGTGCAGAGAGAAAGCTGTGGTGGGAAGAAGCTGTGCAAGTGACAAAGGAGGGGAAAAGAGAGAGAGAGAGATTATGATGATAATTATGGTGAGTGTTCAAGGCCAAGATAAGAACTTAAATCTAATGAAACACTTTAAATTTAGAGAAAAACTTTGAAGTGCATGACCAGAAGTAAGAATGCTTCCTTTTGCCCTATTTCAGGCGAGAGGTCCCCTAATTGCCCTCTTCTTACACGATAAAAATCCCAGAGGGCTTTTCTCTATAGCTTCGTAGTCCTAGAAACACAAATGCTGGCTGAAACCCAGGAGACAAATATTTGCAGGAAAGATGGCATTAATCACGTTGCCATTTCCACTTGAGCTAAGGTGTTTGCACAGCAGTGGCTTACAGAAGCAGAGCCTGACTCGGAGGCAATGCTGAGGCAGACCATCTTAAAGCATGTTTAAAGAACTGGGCACCTCTTGTCTACCAGATAGACAGACAGAATCAAGACAAATATGCATTCTTGCTAACAGCATTTTGTACCTCACAAATACTGCCCACTTCCCCAGACCTGGCATTTCTGTCTACTCCAGAGCCGCCTTCATTCATAATGCTGCTGTGATTTATTGTCTCTCAGATCACAGCCATGGCAAACATTTCCATACAAGAACATGACTGTGTTTTCTGCACAATCTATGGGACTGAATGGGATTGACCGATACTGAATTTCTCTCTTTTTCTTTAAATATTTTTAGTTTTAAACAGTGCATGACTTCATTGAAGTCTGACACAACCCCTCTTATCGCAAGCAAAACAATAGGAGGCCCATTAAAAAAAAAAAAGTGTTCATTCTCTTTTTTGTCCTTAGGAAAAGCCTCATTGTCATCGATTTGTCACAGTCAGTCTTGCAAGCAATTGTAGGCATGTGTCAAATAATGAAACGGTTCCTTCAGCAGAAATGGCACTGCCTGATTTAATAGGCTGCTCCTCATGAGGATCCAAAGACCTCCTTTTGTTCCAGGGAGTAAGAGGAAGCTGCAGAGTGCTGCTGGGATGTGGGGTTCACCTCCTGGAGGAGGATAAATTGGGTTACACTGTAGCTCCTGCACAATCCCTAGGATTTTTCACTCCTTTCATGTTCAGGGTCAGTTTTTTTCTATTGGGTGTATCCACGCATCTCATAAAAGGTAACTGGATTATACAGATTTAACTAACGGGATAATAGGATTTTATGTGTGTAAAGAATGACAGCTGAAAAGAAATATCCTTGCACGACAGCTGAACAAGGTCCATGGAGTGAATCATGATCGTAGATCTAGCATGTCATATTTTAAAGAGGAAAATTGTATTTTAACAGCAGGATCCCCGCTTCTAATTGCAACTTCATGGTGATGTGCCTATAATTTAAAACACCAAGGATACTACTTATGGAATAGAGATCAGATAAGCATCATTCTGTCGATGAATGAATTCCAGCAATTTCCTTCCTGCTCCATCCTATATCAGAAAATAATGTCTTGGAAAGGAAGGAATTAATATTCTGCATGCATCTTTCGTGATGCTGAGGTCTGTATAATAATATGGTTCTCAGAGATACAATTCATGAAGGCCTATATAAAAGGCTGTATAATGAAGAATCGTAAAGCCACCCTTTTGCATTCATAAAGTTAAAACGATGTCATGAACGTGAGATCTAGCTACTTAAGTGGTTGTAGGAAGAGTCTGTGAAGCACAAAGCTATTTTGGTATTCAGAATGTTCTCTATTTAGAGACGTGTGCTTGGACAGCTAGGCTCCTTTGGGCTGATAAAATACAAGGCAGAAAAGGGGGAGTCCACATATGCTCATATGGAATAGCTCTCACTTTTGAAATCTTTCTCATCAGTTGCGTTTCGATAGCTTTTCCATTCACATCACTGTCAACCTCAGATAATTTTAATGATTTTACAATAACGGCTTTCTATCCCCATTGAAAGCGTTTTCATCTCCTCAGTTGATATAAAAACCCATATTGACAAGGAAGAGGAGTGTCTGGACATGCAGCAAAGCTGCTAACAAAGAGACAAAGTGGAGACAAAGAGCAGGGGAAAAGGGGCTCACAGGCTTCTGGGCTTCACAGAACCCCATTCACTGTAACTCTGGGATGAAATCCCAGCTCTGCTGCAGCTACATCTTTCCTGCAATAGCACCTGGCTATCTTTCAGCCACATTAATTTTAGGTGCCGCATGAGATGCGGTGAGGGCTTTTTCAGTCTCAACGTGTGAATTTTTAATTAACAAGAAGTACGGCAGTACCAATGAAACATATGGCACATTATTTGATACTTACCAGGTATGTAGTTGCACAGCCTCTCCACGGCTGCCTTTACTGTACTGTTGTGCCACTGTGCAAGCTGTTCAATCACAGAGACCACAAGCACACATCCTTCAAACAAACAAATAAACAGAGTGAATGCAGATATCTCTAGTATGTAGGGAAACACCTCGCGCAATAGAAGAACTTTGGGCATTGCTGGGCATTTCATATCTTGGGATGCTCCACAGTAGATGAGAGCTTGGGGGGAAATATTTGAAAATTGCTGTCTTTAGTCAAAGCCTGTGAGTTATCACAGAATGGATACCAACATCAGAGGAACTCTGTCCTCTTAGCACCCCTCATGTCTGTGCTGGATGTACCTCTTGTACCCTTTGGAGCTCACAGAGAGCTATCAAAACTTAAAAAATCCCACTTCCTCTCAGCTACAAGAAATTTAAGTTCTCAGAATTTGCTCTGAGGCAGTCTAGAAATGAAGGTGAGCTGCAAGGTTTGGATGTGGATACAGATACATCTTTTTGCAGAGCTCAGGAGCATTAATGTTTAGGTTTCTAGACTGGCACGACTCCTCCAAGTGAGCTTTTAAATTCCTTCCAAGAACCCCTGCCTACGTGCTATTAAATCAAACTGACATTTTTCTATAGGAAAAGCTTTGATGCTCCTATGAACCAAGTGACAAATAAAAGATGAAGCAATACCATTGGAACTTGCTGTAAGACCAATATCTTTGAATTGTCTAATACTTTTTCTACACCAAATACAGTAATCCAGTGGAAATTACAGTGAACTTGCCACCTCTTCTGCAGGGATAACAGCCCACTTCTCCATACTTATTAAATAGAACTCTCACCCAAAGTCCTCTGAAGAGTGATTGATAAGGCATGCTAAGAGCCATTACCTCTAGTCATTCTAGAAGAAAAGATGAGTATATGGAGACTGCTGGCACAAAGAGAAAACCCTGAAACAAATCATTCACTCTTCTCTCTCCACCTTCAAAACAGAAGTTAGTCCAAAGAATTGACAGTTGATTAAAACACAGTGGTTCTCAAAAAGCTTCAACTGTGTGACTGGAAAACAAGTCCTGCAATGGCCCCAGAGATAGAAAACAGACCCTGGCTTATTTGTGATGGTAACATGGCATAGCCACAGTGTTCCAACTCCATCACTTAGTACTGAGATGGCGGTGCAGGTCCTTCAGACATGCTATAAGCCCCTGTAAAATGTCTGCCTCTTCTGGTGTTTACAAGGCCATATTATTAACATAGGCAAACAGCCTACATATAAACAAAATTACCCTTCCCCTGCCCTCTTACTGTGTTTGTTTTATTCATGAGGCTGGAGGCTCAGAAAAAAACAAACGACCAGAATGGTGCCTTAACAACAAAACACACATACTCCTTCCATGTGCTCCTTCATTCTATTATCAAGATCAAAATATCTGGCTGTCTAGAAGTCAGAAAGACAGAAAGGAGTCCAAGCAGAAAGACAAACATGGCAATACTTGGTCTCCTGGTAGGGATGCAAAGAAGTCCATCTCTGCCTTGTCAGACATGGTTGTGCTGACTCACACTGTCACAGCCAGGTCTTCTCTCCTCTGCTGATGTGAGCACAGGGAAAGGAGCTAATGGATGCACAGCTGCATGGTGCTATAGACTGTGTTCACAATCCAAAAGTTATCCTGAGGATAAAAATACCCCCAGTGCTTCACTTTCCTCTGGAATACAAAAAACAGACTCCACAGAAGATGTAAGAGAGAGTTTCTCTCTCATGTTTGTCAAAGCATCACAGAAGGGAAGAAAAATAGCTATTTTTAATTCAGCTTTGCCAAACAGAAACAGAATTCTTAATCACAAAAACAATCATTCAGGTAACCCTACTGAGGGAGAGGTCTCTTGGTGATTAAATGGAAATTTTTCACGTTATTAAGCCAGTCAGACCCTTCTGTGCCTATTGAACCAGGCCCAAAGGGAGATTTGCTTTGCCTGAGAGTTAACGGAGTCATCGCTGAGATGCTGAAGTACTTAACACAGTGCCTTGGGCTACTGGATGCTACATGAATATAAATAACAATAATAACGGCCTAGCAGCTCCGAAAAACCCACAGAGCTGAACCCCAGGGCGTTTGTTCTCATAAACCAGTCTTCAGTGTCACACAGAGGGTGCTATTACCCTCTCAGTGTTGCAGACACCCACTGGCCCCACCACGATTGTTTGAATGCTCTCTCAAATGCACTTGCTCCAGATGAAACACAGATCTTGCCAAGACAATTAGACAGAGAAAGAGATGACTGATTTTCAGGGGGACAATTAGAGGTACCCTCAGCCTCAGTGCTGGTTTGGGGATAAAAACATGTTCCCTCCAGTTAGTAATTTATTCTCTAGGATAATCTGATTCTTGTGTTGGGCTATAGGTACAGTCACATTGGAAGTTAATCCTTGTTCCTGCTAGAAATCTCTTATTTTTCATCATGTAGATCAACTTCCTTTTGGATTCAGTGGCAGGAAAGTAATTGATGGTTGGCTGCAGCGTAAGAAGCCACTATTGCCCCCCCCCCGCCCCCCCCCCGAAAAAAGAAAAAATCAACAAAAATATCTCTGAACAATATGACAATTATCAGAAACACAAAGTTATCTTACCTCTAACGGGTCTGAATCCTGTTGGCTAAAAGTGAAAATAGCTAAAAAGGACAGCTGTCTTCAGCTGTGGGAATCTCACTGCTATAATTATCTATGATCACTTCTGAGTAAGATTATAAACTTTTTAATACTCTGAAATGAGTAGAAAAAGCACTTCCAGATTTGGACAGTCTTTAGCAATGGCTGCTTGCTTTTAATTAAGCGGATATTTACATGTGATTTATTTCTCATCATGAGCAGGGCACATAGAAGGCAATCTAGATAAGCCTCCAAATTAAAGGTTAAAAAAAGCTCTGCAATTTTTTTCGTGATTGCATGTGATTTGCTTTAGAAACAAGTTTCAAGAAATTGACTTTGCTGTAATAATAGGTTTCAATACCTTGTCAGGCTGAGGAAGAAATTCATTGGTGGTATGATGCCTACCAGCCATTAGAAACTAGACTCTGGAACTAATAAAATGCTTGTCTCTTTTAGTGATATTTTGTCCTATCTGCTATTAATTTCTGAAGAGATAAGAGAAAACCATAACCATTTTGCTCAGAAGCAGTAGTCTGGAAACCCACGTCAGGAAGTGCTTGTCCTCACGTATTTGAGAGTAGCATGTAATAATAAAATGACATTTCCAATAGGCTTGGGAAAAAATCATACCCCAATAATAAAGTCAGAGCTAGAGATTCATTTCCTAGCCCTGGAGCCCCTGGCAGTTTGAGCAGACTATTTAACTTAATCCACTTCTGCTGCATGTTTGAAAAGATCTATACTTAGAGTGATACCTGTGGATGTAAAGGAGTGCCTGGACACTGAGAGTTGCCTCGCTACATTTCAGATTTGTAGATATTTTTGTCCTGTTAAATGGGATTTCTGGCGCCTGGAGCATCCTTCTGTGCCGTTTTTTGTTCACGTTGATGGGTGCTGGGGCCCTTTCTTGTCCCTCCAGCCGTATCGCCATTCCACACCCATAAATTAGCTGTACCACAAGGAAGAAATAAGCCAAGGAAGGTGGCCTGGGGCACAAATATCTCTCCACAAACCCTGCTTTTCGGACTGTGGTTGCCTGCCCCATTCTCCACAGTTCAACACAGAAGAAGACATTCCTGTTTGAAAATAAGAGTGTTTATATAGGGAGCAAGCAAACAATCAGCATGTCTACTTTTTTTCTCCCCTGAGATGGGGGCCAAAACTGCACAAGGTACAGGCAGACCATGGGTATGCAATATTTCAATACAGGGAAGATTTATTTATCACTATATGTACCTTTTCTAATACTTCCCAGTATCTATTTTGCCTTCTGCTCCTGAATGCTGAGGTGATGCCATCAAAGAAAAACCCACTGTAATCTCAAGATTTTCTTCCAGCATGGAAATTGTGAGCTCAACAGGTGCAACTACATAAGCAAAGGTAGGACTGTTATTTTCCCTGCATGTGAAGAATTTGTTGCTTTGAGAAAGGGAACTGAGTATACAAGTTTTTAAATTCAGTCTTAGTTTCTTATGCCATTTGAAGCTAGCATTTTTGTATTTCACAGAGATAGCGGTGTGATGGAATATAATTATATTCAAATATATTGGCACATACAAGAACTTCTTTCCCCTAAATTTTGCCAAGTTCATGAAATATCCTGGAAATGTTAAATGGTACAGTACTACTGAACATGTCACTGGGCATAAAATTACACGTAGAATACCGGCTAACAATTTTTTTAAATATTAATGTCAATATAGCAGTATTTTAAGTTTAGTATCACTTAGCATTTTTTTGCTCATGCAGTTCATGCTGCAGCAGTGGGACATTTCAGGCCCGAGCTTCAGAGCTCTGTTCATTTGTTACTCCTTCCTTAAGACACCCTATGAGGTGTCTGTTAGGTTCTATGCAGTTCTGCATGTGCTGGTACAAAAAATTCAATTTCCATCTGTAGAAGACTTCGGTATCCATACCTGCCAGCCAAATGTATCCCTGGTGTTTCTGTCATTACACTTTAAAGAACCCTGTTTAACAAGACCTATAACCCCAGGCATCTGCAATGTAAATGCTTTTTACACTAATTAGTAGGAAAAGTGTGTATGTATACATCATTAACATATTTTTTCATTTCCAAATCAAGAAAGGGTATTAAAAATTTACTGAAGCAAGGATAGTGGCAGAGGGACTTTTGCTGTCTCTTGACACTGAGACCACCTTGTCCACCAAACCATAAACTCATTAAGCCACAAGCATAGTCTCACCCTGATTGCAAAGAATTGTCCATTTCAAGATTCTGGATGCACAGAACTTGTTTAGGTGTACAGTTCCTAAAAGCATTTAAAATGATTGCCTGAAATGTAAGCAGGTTGTTTTGAAATTCTGCATAGGGTGAACGTGTGAACAGGAGTGGCATTCAGCAACTGATCAGACAGTCGATACTAATAAATAAGGCTATCAAAGACAAATGAGATTAAGCTTAAAAGCAGGTATTGGTGATGTAAAACACACCATGGCTACATATGCATATGCACACACACGGGTGTGATTTACACAACGCATGCCTGCGGGTAGGTAGGTATGTGAGGCACACCTTCTCACTGCAATCTCTGTTTGCATTTCACAGTCATAAATTTTCAGTAAGATGTGGGCTGACCTTGAAAATGAAATTTTTACCATCAGCTGTTGAAAAATACAAATCCCTGTAGGAAATATTTCTGTTTTAAGAGTGGCTTTCGTATCTACTGCACTACTCATACCTGGGATTTTTCTATCTAAAACCATAGGGAAAAAAAAAAAAGGGCTGTGGTGAATTTTGCCACCACAAATTGCTGACCATCAGACTGAGTTCTGCTGCTGTGTTAACTGAGCACTGTCAGCAAAGTGAACAGAGCCCTAGTGTAGCTGATCTCAGACTTTCAGACTGCATCACGTTGTGGTGCTGTGTTGATATCGGGCACGGCCTTTTTACAGGGCTCACTGAGCTGTACATTACAGCTGTAAGCTGTTAGGGACGTAGGCTGCCACACAAATCAGCACAGGCAGAAACTGGCAGCTCCATAACACCTATTTGTTAGTGTGACAACAACTAGAAATATGTTTCAAGAGCATGCTTCTTCATACATTAGCAATTACATTCTCATGGACGAATGGCAGGGGTGACCCACAGAGGCTGCTCAGAATGACATTATATTGAGCACAGAGACCCTGCTTCCCTGGCTGCTGCTTCACATGATCCCAGTTTGCTGGCAGAGAAGCACTGCTGCCTGGGTGCCTTGAGCTCTCTCCCTGTCCGATCACTTCGTTCCAAAAGGGCAGCCAAAGTTAATCAGCAAAAGGAGCAGGGCAGCCTGCTGCTGGGAGGAATTAAATAAACTGCTGTTTGCAAATGATGCTTGCAGTCACAGCACAGAAAGCTGGGAGAGCTGGCTGGGAAGAGGCCGTCCAGCATGTGCCTCTGTCCTAGCAGTGATCTGTGGTGTCCCTCCCTAGTCTGAATAGTGTCTATTTCTGTTATTTCTTGCTGTATCTGTTACAGACAGCATAAGTCTATCTATAGATAGGATGGACGGCCCCTTTAATAATTTTGAGGGCAGATGCCAAATCCTTTCTCAAGTTTTTCTTCTCTAGACTAATTAACTTCAGTTTATTCAGTCATGCTTTATAGCTTATGCTTATCTTTCCCTGAACCTCTTGTCACTGCATTACTCTTGATGCACAGCCCCAGAAGGGAGCACAGAAATTCCTCAGAGAATTGTCAGCACTGGGAAAGGCAGCAGGTTACTTCACATCTTATAAGCTAGCTCCAGTTTGCACATCTGGGTGACTGCAGGGCGAGCGCTCTTCCTGATAGCGTGCCGTTGCTGTGCTGCTACAAGCCCAGCTGATCCTCCCTGGGGATGTTCCCACCTGCTGTATGTGGCACTGACTACTTCTCCCAAAATGCCTTCAACGTACCCATGTGGAAATGGTCTTTTCGAGGGGCAATTACTTCAAGTTTGTTTTGAATCTAATCCTGCCCTACGCTGTACTTGCCCCATCCCTGGAGGTGCTCAAGGCCAGGGTGGATGAGGCAGCCCAATCTAGTGGGTGGCAACCTGCCCATGGCAGGCCATTGGAACTGGATGGGCTTTAAGGTCCCTTCCAACCCAAACCATTCTGTGATTCAGTGATTCTGTGATTCTCAGTGTTATATGAGTTACCAGTTTAATAGCACACTATTATCCAGGCTAATGAAAATAGGGAATGATACTACATTCCAAGTTGAAGACTAAAAAAGACCTAATTTTGTACATCCTTCCACCTAAAGACTGAGTCATGTGCAATTATCTCTGAACAAGGCATCTACCAGTTTTGTCATGCCCTGTAGAAGCTCAATCAGTGCCATATAACTCTCAGCCAGTAGATGAGTGCTGAGGTGGTGCCAAGAGCCTTGCTTAAGTCAAGCTATAGCATCTGCTGCTTCTTCCTATCTACATAGCGTTATCTCATCATCAAAGAAAAGTAGGTTGGTCTCTCTTCTTATTTACTTCTGAAAAGAATCTGAATAAAAATGGATTAACTATGACACGATTTTTCCAGAAATTGATGTTTATCTAATTGACCTATATTTACTCAATTTTCCTTTTTTTCACCATTTTGAAGAAATGAACACAGCAGCTCCTTCCTGCCTTTCCATGTCTCACTTTTTTTTCTAGGACAGCTTCTGCCTCTCTTGAGGTTGCTTCAGACACTTATGGATGAAGTTGCGTGTGCTGGTATACTGGTCAATTTGCAGAGACCCCTTAAGGGCTCTGTCATAGTTTGGATGGAGGATAAAACCTTTAATAGTCTTTCAGAAATGCCTCAATGAAGACCTTACATACAGTGAAATATTAACATTGCAGTTTATAGTTACTGGGGTTACTGTACTGTCTTGGAATATGTACTTGCCCTGTGAAATAGACAGTATTTTCCTCATTCAACATAGGGAAAGTCAAACGTACGACTATTCAAAGTGCTCATTCATACTTAATTCTTGAGACAGAAAAGCACAGCATCTTGTCGTCTAGATGCCCCACTGAGATTCTCAGGCTGCTCCCAGCAAAAAGGTTTCT
Source organism: Meleagris gallopavo (assembly GCF_905368555.1). NCBI lineage: Eukaryota > Metazoa > Chordata > Aves > Galliformes > Phasianidae > Meleagris > Meleagris gallopavo. The sequence continues at coordinate 45,958,255 of NC_139409.1, read as the reverse complement.
TGTCCTGAAGAAATCCCCTAAGCCATACTGCTGGTTAGTGACAAACCCAGAAACCACAGCCAAATCTATGATCCAGCTCCCAGAGCTGTGCAATGACCATTACTCACTGTCAATGCACAAAGAGAAACAGCAGCTCCATGGGTATTTGCATACAGGAAAACTTACCAAAGCCCTTTCATTTACCATAGGGATGAAGCAGAAGAGTGTATTGCACATAAAGCCCGCAAGAAACCAGGGAGAGAGCCTGCCTGATTTCACTGTATGCAGAAGGGGAGCATTTCCCCCACCTGGGGAGACAGGAGGTTGAAGAAAAGAGACTGCCAGGTGCTGGGAAGTCTTTTCCAAAGGCAGAGCCAAGGAAAGCCCATGTGGAAGCTCCACTATCTAGTATCTATTTAAAAGCACGTGGGAAATGGTAAGGAACTGTTTAGGTACTGAAAATGATCCTGTGACCAAGATGGTTACCACTAGCTTCTTTCTTCCTCTTTTCTGTAATTCTAAAAGGCAGCAGCATTAAGCCCCTTCCTAGGTGGGAACACTTTCCAGTTGCTTCATTTTTACAGCAAACCAGTTGTGAAAAGACTTTATTTGAATGAAGCGGCCACGTTTTTCAAGAAACTGCAGCAAAAATGACCTAGGTGTGTTTCCAGTATGACCAGAATCTACTGGGGCAGATAGATGGTACCTATAAGGAAGCACTGCAGGCAAGGGGAGCATGAAAAGGACACCACCAAGTTATAATGCGCTCAGCGGGCACACCAAAATTGCACTTTGCTCCCCCATCATATCATTTCCATATTATTTCTTCCAGAAGGATGCTGTTTTTAGTGGAAAGATATGACAGAAAATATTTCCTGTGTTTTGTTACTGAAAGACCATCTATATCCTAACCAGCATCAGCTGTTACGTAGCAATCTCCAGCATGCAGGTCACATATGCATAGCAGTGCTCAGAAATGACTGTTTAATGTGCAGACACCTCATTTCCCTTAAAAACCTAAGGCAAATGCCTTCAAAACATTAGTCCCCTGACCAAACTTTAACCTTCTTGAGAAAGTTCATGTCTTCAAGAAAACCTCCTGTATGCTTCACAGCAGGCAAGTCAAATGTTATAAATGCTGCTTAGATCTACACGGCCAAAAAGTCAGGGGAAGTTCCCATGGCTCTCATCTGATGTCTTCCCACACAGAAAGCCAAGGCTAGAAGGCTCTGTGGTTGGGCTGCTGAAAGGAAATTGCACTCATTCTCCTTGTGATGAGCGCATCTCACCTTCATTTCTGTGCTGAGGAGGGCTGGCACTGAACCAGCTGCCAGAGTCAGTGCTGCCCCTCAATATTCAGCTGTAAAAAAGCTATAGGAAAGCATGCTCCCTGCCTTCCCTGTTTCATTCAAAGCACAGCATTATGAAGTACCACTTCCCTCTCGTTGCCTGCCCCAGCAGTTATCCTGATGGTCATTTCTGCTTTTTGCCATTGCTTTCATTTTCCATCTGGTGACCAAGCGCTGACTCAAGCAGCCTCTGCACCGTGACTTGGCTCACTTCCTCACCACTGAAATCTGCACTTTAAATGACATGGTTGTGTGTCAAAATCCTGTTTCAATCAAGCTTAGAGTTGTTACATCTAACTGTCCTAATTGACACAAAGAAAATACTTCTGGTTGAAGTATTGGTTGAAATATTGCCATCTAAGGCAACACAGTTTCTGTTTACAGCACTAACATGGCTCAAAAGCTAAAAGAAGATGAAGTAGAATATTGAATCATAAAGTTAAATGGTGGATACGCTCTGTACGTTTGTGCACATAACAAATGCAAGGCAGCACATCCCTTCGGGAACTGAGAATCACACCTACAGCATTTCTGATACACAGATACCCACACTTGTGCTGACATTGGTATGACCAGCTTTGCTTTGGGAATACATTTGGCAAAAGCACTGAGAATGCACGATGTCCTAACTGCTTGTAACACTACCTACAATAGAGTGAGTTGCCAAAACTGTAGTGGCTGGACCAGCCTCTGAGCAGCCTGATCTAGCTGTAGATGTCCCTGTTAATTGCAGGGGATTTGGACTAAATGACCTTTAAAGATCCCTTCCATCTCAGACAGTTCTATGATTCTATGAAAATGCACCCCACTGTTCCACCTGGGAGTACATGGGAAGTCCAGCTGCACACCCTCACCAGAAGAGAAGCACCCTGTCAGGTGGCTACCAGCAAGGCCATGGCTGGAGATGGGATCACCTCAGTGCCCCTTTGCAGGCACACACCACATGTTGCCCCATGGCCCAGCTCAGGGACCAGCCATACTGCCAGTTCCCTGGAAAACTTCATTAGCAGCAGGTGAGCACTTTTGGCAGCTACCACTCAGGCCTTGCTCCATAGCCAAGAGGGCCAGCTATCCTTAATAGTATTTCCTAGGACTGGGAATAACCAAGCAGACTCTACATGAGCTGGGGGAAAGCACATCCTTCCACTAGCAGTACTGAGAACTGCTTCCCAGCTCCCTGGGAACACCAAAGCCAGATCATTCAGCGTTCCTCTCAGCAGAGCAAAAAACATGAACTTTGGGAAGCAGTCACTCAAAAACAAAATCATAAAGTAGTTCCAGGCCCCATGCTGGCCTTGCAACATTCCGAATGATTATTTCACCAACAACTCTGAGTGTTGTTTTGCAGTAGAGCCGCAGGAGCAGATAACGGAGTGATTTACGATGTGCGCAGCAGTTCCCTGCTCACCGGTGCAGTAACAAAAGAACAACCAGCAGGACAGACAGCCTGTACGTACCGACACAGGTCTGTCCCTGGGACAGCCCGGAGGGGAGCGCAGCGGGTGGTGGGAGCTCTGCAGCGGGCAGCGGAGAGCAGGAGATAGCCCTCAGCAGGAATGGCAGCCAGAGGATGCAGAACCAGTTCGGAAATATCTGCCTAGAGGCTCTCATCCTAAGGAAAGCAACAAAAAAAACAACAATCAGAAAAGCAGAGCGCAAGCAGGCCTGCATTCCTCTAATGCACAGAGAGCATCCTGCATCCTCATTGCTCCTCTGTGGGTAAGAGCTGGTGCACGGCTGCTCCAAGGAGCATCCGTGCTCACCCCATGACCCTGGTTAGATGCTGACCGCAGCCCCCAGCTCCCCCCGTGCCCCACTGACCCCGTTGCAGCTGTTCCCGACCTACTGGCCTGGTGGGACCAGGAGGGTGCTGTGAGCAGCTCTGCACGGCGCGCCCGCAGCGAGTGACTAACGACCTTAAACCACAGTAGCTGCCGGAGCCACTCAGCGTTAATAACGCAAGACACTCCCCTGAGCAACTCGTGTTGCATAAAGAAAAAGCCGACACAACCCTTCCCCCCAGCCTTCCTCCGCTCAGATAAATGAAAAAGAAAAGAAGATCTCCTTCTGTTTCTTTAGAGCAGGGTTTCCATTTGGGCGGATGGGATAAAAATAAAATAGGGAAAAAAAAGAAGAAAGAGGCTGCAGGCGGAGGAGACTGAGTCAGGGGATGGGCAGGCAGCTGCCGGTGGATGGGAACAGTGGAAGCCGAGTGAGTGGCACCTCTGGAGTGGGCGCAGCTGCCTCAGCGTGCATCCCTGACCTCGCCAGGGATGGGGACACCCTGACCACTCCCACAGCTAAAGGCTTCCCCACTCCATTTGGGTTGCTGCAGGGAAGCTGCTGCCAGCTGCTCCCTGTCCCAGATGATCATGGTCTCCCAGATGTGGAAAGGCTTCACTCAGACGTGCTGAGATGCTGTGAGGAACCTTTGTCGTCCAGCATCCCAGTGTGCTTCTTGTGTGTAATTAAAGCAGGATCATAAATGGTACTGTGAAGGAAATATAGACAATATAAATCAGTGTTTTCTTGACTTTAAAATCAATAATTCCCCATCAAACCCTCAGCTATTCCTGCGGATCAGCGCGACCCTACTGGGATCACGTCAGCTCCAGTATTTAACATATTTATTTTGCAAACTGCTTCTTACAGCTTCCCCTCTGTGGGAATCCCACCTATTTGGTCTTGGGAGTGGGTCCTTGAAAGTCTGCCTCAGCTCTGGGAAGCAGAATTTGTCTCATCATCCATGGTTTTGTAATCTAGTGGCTCCGGAAAATAAAAAGACTATTAAAAGCTTCATTGTGAATGCATATTGTGGTACATATTTATTCTTTATTCCAATCCACTTGCAAATGCATGTTTTTCCTCTTCAAGGCAAACAAACAAACAAACAAACAAAACTTTAAGTAGGGGTAATAGCTGTTGCCTGAGCTTTACAGTTCCTGCTTATCATTCCTCATATAGATAGCACTGTTCAGAGCGGCTCTCTCTTTCTGCTATTTTTAATAGCAGATAAACAAAAATCATAGTGCAAAGTATCTTATCCATATGCCAGCCCTGCTGAAATCTGCAGGATGTTTTTCTTAACGCTGTAGAAACTTGCTATAAAAAGTTGCTGTGCTACGGTGACTGCAGATCCATTAAACCCTCTTTAACATACATATCAGTTGGTTCCTGATGACACTTTGAAGTCCTTTAAAACTGTGCATATTGAGTGCTTGCTGCAAAAACAGAGTGCTAATGATAGGCAAGGAGAAAATCTTCCTAGCACTGAGGTCTGGAGAATGGTTTCCAATTTATCTCTGTAGCAAAACACGAATCTATACAACAGAGCTTAGAAAGCATATAGATATCTCCAAGGCTGCTCCCTGGTGAGGTGAGCTGCAGAGCACACAGCTCTATTCCGTCATCAGTAGGATTACTGTCTTGCATTTGAGGCTGGAAAGAGCAGTGAGATAACCTGGAATCGCATGTAACTGCATTTCATGAGATCTTGCGCATTCATGAAGCTCTTTAACCAAATAAAGAAAACCCAAAGCCTTTAGAACACGCAATCTGGTCGGACAAAGAAGGGATCTACATGTACAGATTTAGAGGCCAGCTGGCAAGGTGCCCCCCTGCTGATGCTGAGTTTTAATTCCTCCCACTCAAATCACATAGCTGGTTCTGCCTTTTGCCAAGTTGGTTTTATATGGCTTTCAAGTCCCAAAGACAGTGAGGCCTAATAGTGCCTGGGTAGAGCAGTGAAGGAACATGTGGTGATGTATCTTCTTAATAAACACGTGAATGATGTTAATGGGAGGTGAAAAATAAAAACAAGCATTAGATCTATCCCAAAGAAAAGGATTTGATCATAAACACTTCCATTTTGCCAGGAAAGGTATATCTGGGACATACCTGCTGCTTGCCAAAAGCAGCCTGGGGTGTCCTCTGCCTTGAGCAGTATGGCAGATCATTCTGTACTTATGAGCATCCTTGTGTCCCCTCGTCGGCACCAGACCCAAAAGGATGCAGGGCAGTCACAGGGCTCCTGATCTGGTCCCAGGCTGGCTGGCCATGGCTGCTAAGGCCTAGAGGCTCACAGAGCCTGACGTCCACATGTAGACCTGCAGAGAGTGCAGTGCATGGGGCATGGCCCTTAAGAGAGGGCTTCAGCTGCCACCAGCTGCCAGACCGCAGGCAGGCCCACAAGGACCAATGGACGACTACAGGCCCCACTTAGCACCTCCTGATTCATGGTCTCCAGTTGCACCCCCAAGCCTCTTGGAATAATGGACAGGGCTGAGAGAAACCTGCACGCACCAAAAAACCCAAAGCAGAACAGGTGGAGCAGAACAGAGCCCAGTCTGAATTTCCATAAGTGCAGAGGACAAGGCGGCCATGCATGTGTGCAGTCTGTGAACAAATGTGATCCCTGGAGCAGGCCCCGAGATCAGGAGTTTGGTTGCTGGGATCTGAAGGACCCATAAGTATCCTTCATTGCTTGTACTTCAATATTAGTTCCTAACAACTAATGGAAAACAGCTTGGGTGGTGGTGACAAATGAGCTTGGGGATGGGTAAGGTTTCAGCCTCCATTCCTGATAGAGGTGCAATGAAACAGAGTTAGGCTTCTGATCTGTACGAGGGCTTAGGCAGCACTGCCAGCACTGCCAGCACTCCCAAAGGAAACAGTCACCCTTTCCCCAAAGGGGATGCTTTCTGTGATTGCTACTAAAAGTGTGAAATGAGATGCAAGGATGGAGTTATTCTCAGTGTTGCTTTTGGTAATGGGTCCCTTAGGACCTGTTTATGTACATGGCTGACACACTAAAAAAAAACCATGAAAAGAAAAGGGGTTGTAAAATACTCACTTGAGGCCCTGAAACAGGAGAAATAAACACCAGTATATCATCTATCAGGAGCAGGGAGTGACTGGCTGAAGAAGGGAGACACTCCCTCGGAATATGAAATGATCACCTTACGAAAGGAAATCACAGTCAGCACTGGGTATTTATCTATCCTGTTCTGTCCAAGTCACTGCACATGTTATTTCCCTTCCCTTCCCTTCCCTTCCCTTCCTTTCCCTTCCCTTCCCTTCCCTTCCCTTCCCTTCCCTTCCCTTCCCTTCCCTTCCCTTCCCTTCCCTTCCCTTCCCTTCCCTTCCCTTCCCTTCCCTTCCCTTCCCTTCCCTTCCCTTCCCTTCCCTTCCCTTCCCTTCCCTTCCCTTCCCTTCCCTTCCCTTCCCTTCCTTCCTTCCTTCCCTTCCCTTCTTTCCTTCTCCTTCTTTCCTTTCCTTTCCTTTCCTTTCCTTTCCTTTCCTTTCCTTTCCTTTCCTTTCCTTTCCTTTCCTTTCCTTTTCCTTTCCTTTCCTTTCCTTTCCTTTCCTTTCCTTTCCTTTCCTTTCCTTTCCTTTCCTTTCCTTTCCTTTCCTTTCCTTTCCTTTCCTTTCCTTTCCTTTCCTTTTCCTTTCCTTTCCTTTCCTTTCCTTTCCTTTCCTTTCCTTTCCTTTCCTTTCCTTTCCTTTCCTTTCCTTTCCTTTCCTTTTTTACGCTATTTGGCTAGATTTCTTTTACATCTTTATTTTTAAGATACATGTATTTCTTTCTCTTTGTTACATTCATACACGTGGTTGTATGATGACTAAATATTGTTTTGGAAGGTCTTCTCTCTGTCTCCTCCATTTGACATGTTGTTCTGTTCTTAAGGGAATAGACGTATGCCTTAGATTTTTCTGGCTGGAGAGATAAAACCTGAAGGAAGAAGCCTATATTTCAAAGATCCTCTCAGTCGATTGTCTTCCTTTTATTTTCCAAATGTCACCCTTTGTGTCCCCTCACGATAAAGTTCCCACCGGCTCGTTGCGTTGATTATTTTGCCTTGCTGCTGTCAGGAATTCTGTGACTGTCATAATCAGCTTCATGCTTGGTGCATTATCACTGGCATGGACGAACATTTCCAAAGCCCCATGTGGATTTGCTACTGCACCACAACCAATTGAGTCATTCCCTATGCCCCAGTTTCTGCTTGAGATTGAAGTTATGCATCTATTTCAGAGTCTCCCTCAATCTCATTGTCATTCAAAGCTGCAGGGAAAGCATTTAAAGCAATATTTTCTACACTTCTATCTGGAAAATTGTTCTGAACTATTACCAAGCAGTGGCTGAGATGATTATCCTTTATTCTGCAACCTTTAATGAAATTAACTATCCCAGCTTGCAAGAGCTGTTGATATCTGTGCTTTTCGAACAGCAAACCACTGACACTGCTTAATTCAGCTTTGGGTATAGTGAGGCGTGGGAAGAAGACTCCTAGCGTTTTTAGGTAGGGAACATGTAAAAAACACAGCTTTGTTATTGCTGTTGCATTTTGTAACTGGGTTGGTTTTAGTCCAGAAATACAAACCTGGCTGGTGTCTATTCACCGTGCACACGTCACTATAAATTCACAAGTAACCTTACCAGTGTTGATTTTGCCTTTTGAATTGTGTGGACACAATGTTAAACCTTTTCAGAGCTAAATAAGAACAAACTCTTGCCATCACTGGGACAAAAGAAACAAATCTGTTAAATAAGGAGAACAAAGTGCTGCTACTGAGAAAGCATTAATTAGGAAGGCTTATTAAGAGCACTCAGGTAATAGAGTAAGTAAGAACCAGATGTAAATACAAGGCAGGCAGCCTGGGACAGACTCAGCAGTGCCCTGCCACTTGGGTACTCATTTAAACCTAGAAGAAGTCAGAGCTGAGCATCACCAACTCAGCATGGTGATGTTTTTCTCCCATTATGGTGAGGCCATGAATAGCTCATCTCTTGCTCAGCAAACCAGCCCTCTGCATTGATCCCCACACAGCTCTTGCTGTTGTTTTGGGTTTTGTCAGAACATAACTACCCATTGGGCTCAGCATTTCATGCAAACCGAGGGCATGTTGGTGGGGAAAAGTTTTCCCAGATGCTGCCAGGTTAGGAGTGTTCACAGCAGGAGAGCACAGCATCAAAGGAAAAGGAAAATAAATGTTTGACGGCATTTGTTCCATTTGATCTTTCCTCTGATCACACAAACAGAAGAAACACAGCTTTACAGCCTCTTGATCTCAGCACAGAGCATGTGCCAAAAAAAGATAATTATTCCCAGTGTTTGGGTCTGGGGACAGCAGCAAACAGCATAGAAGGCATTTTTAGCACACACCAAAGTTCCCAAGATGATTTAAACATACTGCCGGAGGCTTGCATTGGGAATTCCGTGCTCAGAAATGGGGCCTATATGACTGAAATACTGCTAATGGCACTCCACAGTTCAATAACAGGGCTGAGTTTGAAAGATTCTTTTTTCTTTTCAAAGATACATCTCGCTGATTTGCTCCAATAATGAAAGACCTGCAGGTGAGTTGGACAGCTTCCATTAGCAAAATGGCCCTTCAGGGACAGCATCCATCATTCACAGATAAACACACCAAGGCAGCATGGCTGATTCTTCAAGTATTAATTAAGCAAGTGACTGGTTAGCCAGCCATGGACAGTTTTCCTGCTCAACAGGGACATCAGGATGCACAAAAGTGCTCGAAGCAATTGAAGGATTGCATGCCCACTGTCTCAGACAAATCAAAGGCTAAGTTACAGCCAAGTGAGGCTTGCACCCACTCCACTGTCACTCAGTGGTGTTAGAGAAACCAACCTCAGGTACTAGGTCATCCCTTCCATCTTGACCTATCACTGATAATTCAAGGAGGGCTTATTTGCACTTGTCTGTCTTTTCAATTGTGATAGATTTTATGCTGACATACTGTCTTGACACCAGTGGTTGAGTCTTGCATGTACACGAGAAGATGACATGGGCAGTTGGTTTCGATTATCATTGCTTGTAGCCACCTCTCCATAAAGCAGAAAATATGCCTCTCAAAAACAGCTCTGCATTAGGAAAAACTTTCTTCCTTCTTTCTGCTTCTTTATCCTGGCTGTAAATCTCCCAGATCTGTCTCTTCCTGAGCGAGGGAGAAAGCACCCCATTTGCTTCCCTCTCAAGCTCTCCCCCGCATTCAGGTTTCTCCACCTGGTCTCTAGCCCCTCTGCATGTGTCAAAGTCATTAAATCATCCATTAGGACTCCATCCTTTGTGTGCGGAGGGATGGCTAGCTTGGCTGCCTCCCTTGCTCATTATTGGCCTTCTGTGGTCCTTTCCAGCTGATTTAACCAGCTGGTGCAATGAGACATGAACAGCTCGCTATAATACATTTCCAATGTCTTTCTGCTCTCTCTCTGGATGCATAAAGAAGTACTATAGTATCTTGCTATGAGTTACTGAATCTTTTTTGAAACCTGATATATTCTCAATGCGAGGTTTATTAAATATGAGGTGTATAGGCATATGCATCAGCCAAGTCTAGCTGCCTAGACTGTTCAGATGAGAAGAGCAGACAAGCTTCTGCCTTGCAAATCAATTGTTCTGACACAATGGAAGAGAGAGGAAGGATCAGGGATGCCACCCAGGATGTTATAGCAGCATGACACAGAACTGGTATTTCCCTCCTCTTCCTGACTTAGAAAACGAACTAACATTAGAGTATTTGTGGATTTTGTCTCCTGGTTATTTGTTTGCTGTCATTCATCATTTAGACTCGGTGTTTATGTATATTGAAAATAACAGACATAAATTAACAACAAGCCTTCAGGGTGTAAATAGCCTCCTCCCCCTCACTGGAGTCATTTCTCACAGTGTTCATACTCGAGCACATGTCTGGTAGTGTGCCCCAGAGATCAGCACAGTGGGAACTGCATGCTGCCACCCAGGGACCCTCGCTGCCCAAAAGAGAAGGACCCTCTCCATTGCTTTTGCAGGCCTGGTTCAGCATGACTCAAAAAGTGGCTCTTCAGCCTTGCAAAAAGGCAGCAGACAAACCTCCCAGCAGCAGGTCTGCCACTCCTCGCTAAGTTCCTACCACATAAAGCCAAGGAGGAAAACAAGAGATCAGGATCCGTTCAGGAGCTCTGGAAAGCTGTGGTCCCTGAATTGAACACAAGGCAGCAGCCGCTTCTAGCAGTCCCAAGTAACGTGAGGCAGCATTTCCTGGGAAGCAGAAATCCCGATGGTGATGCAGCTGAGAATGCTCAAATTTGTTCCATCTCTATTTTCAGTATATGAGTGCGCTGCTCCCTGTGCAGCATGGTGCTGGAAGTGCCCAGCAAGGAGTCTGAATAATCCTGCCTCTGAGTGATATTGCAGCAGTGGTCTTTGTGGAAGACCAGAGAAGATAACGTGTGAGATAGATAAGGAATTTCATTTTATGTTTGAAGCTGGGCAGGCAGGAGACAAACGTTTCTTTTGGCTTAGGTGCAGAAAAGCAGGTACGGTGTACAGGTTTCCCATCACTACAGGGTCACCAAAAGGGGTACGCATGGCAGCCTGAATATGCAGTTATTTGTGCTGTTATCCAGTGACCTGGGTATCTGAGTCTCACTATGTTCTTCTCCCCAGGCCTTCCTCTTCCTGTCCTCTGCTGGGTGCAGAACTTGGTACTTCCAGGGAGCTACCGTTCTAGTGCAGTTTGCCATGGAGGCAGAGCCAAATTCTTGCCATGAGGGTCTTCCAGAAAGAAGACCTGTTGCCCCAAAGTCCGATGTGGGAACCACAGAGAAAGCTAGTTAGGAAATGGTAGCCAACCCATGTTGCAAGTTCCTGGGCTCTAAGTGATGAGCAAGTGTGAAGAGGTAGGACAGCTGCAGACAGCCCCATTCCTGCCCCCGAAGTGACCACCTCGGTTTGGGCATCACTGCATCTGGTTCTCTGATTCCCTATTGACAGCTGGGTTTTGGCAAATGCTCAGCACTGACCTTCTGAAAATCACATCCCAGCGCAACTCTTCAGGATGAGCAACCTGAACCCAGGAGCATCGCTGTGGCAAAAACTGCAAACAGAGATTAGGAACTATTGAATGTCAAACAGACGAAGGAAAGTGACTCAATTTTTTTTAAGGTACAGAAATTAAGCATTCCTTTTCTCTGAAGCTGATGTCATTTCCAGCCCTTCAAAACTTGAGAACGCTTGCCCTCAATCTATTTGGTGCATCACACTATTTTAGGCAACAATTTGTGACGAAAAATTCATAATTCATCCATCTACATCATTTCTTCGCTTTGATCCTACATTCAGCAGTTTCTTTAGATGACTAGCAAAAATAACTGCAGTCAATGCAGATGAAGGTGAGCTGTAACCTTCATCCCAAACTCCCTGTCTATATTTATCAGGCTCAGCAGAGCAGTGACCTAGTCCCACTCCTGCTGAGCGTGCCTGCTGCTCTAAGGGCTCCAGGAAAGCTTACTTGATGGTGGAAGAGTTGGTACCCGAGTGAAAATGAATCATTCCCGTCCTCTTAGCAAGATAAATCAGCTCATCCCCCAAGATAGGTGAAGTGCTGGTTTAGATTTGTTGTAGGAAATCTTCCAGCAAATCTTCCAGTTCTATCTGCCCCAAATAGTCTGACAAGCTTTACAGTGTTGAAGTGCTGGGACCCAAGACCTTAGCCACTAAAATGTGTGTGGATACGTTCCCTTCCCACCTTTGGACATTGCTCCCCTTGATGACCATCTGGAGCCAATGTCTCAGAGCTTCACTTCTCATCCTGGACCCTGGCTCTCTCCAAAGGTGTTCTTGGACAGAAAACAGTACCTCCAAGGGAAGTCACTTCGTTATATTTCAACTAATGGTACATTTTCCCTGCACGCACACTGGGTGTATCCTGGGAGGAAAGACTCCCAACTGGAAAGGTAATTTTTCTGTCACATTTACAGGCAAAGAAAAGTGTGGCAGCGGGCTTTTCCCCCTTTACTGAAGGGGAATTATCTGTTAGTTTGCCTGTTTCCGTTAACTAACTCCAGGGTTTTCATGGTTTGTGCCATTTCCACACTTTCCAAAAAGTGCAATATATTGGCTGTGCCGGGAGAAAGCCAGCATGGGTTTCCCACTGCTGCACCCCTCTGCTGGGGGTGTGGAAAGTGGTGTGCTTTGCCAGAATCAGATGACATCCTGCAGGATCGGGCCCTGGAGTGCACATAAATCAGTTACAGGTTCTTGAATTAGGAGAATTAATTAAGAAGGCCTTCCCATCCCCAGGGGGTAGAGACCACAATGAGTTCAGCAGGAGACACCATTAATCCTGCATTTGTCCCAGAGCCATTCTTTGTGCTCATGGGGAATGGCCAGGACAGAACAAACCTGCCTCTTCCCTTGGGTGCAGGGAGTGGTGCGCACAGGGCATCACCCTTCCCAGTGCCTCCCCACTTCCCAGGGTCCTCCCTATGAGCAGTTCAGCTCCCTTCGATCTGGTCCTGCTCACCTGTATGATGTCCCTCGAACCTACACCTGCCTTTAAGGGATGAATATTTATTATCTTCATTGCAACAGCACAACCAAATCCCCTCTTCTTTAATAGCACAGTTCCTTCCCTCGAGATAAGCGCGCTTATCTCCCCAAAAGATTAGCTTCTGTTTTTCATTCCAGAACATTTCAGGACTAAGTTGCAGGCTGGTTCAAATCCCCATCATGTCAGGATGCAAGAGAACATTCAGCATCCTCGCCCCAAGTGCCCAAATAACTCCTGTGCCAAACCGCAGCCAGTGCTGTGCTACTGGTTGGAGGCAGAGGCTGCTGCTGTAGGGGTACAGCACGGTGCTGGAGTGAGCTGGGGCACTTCTCTCAACATTTGTCACTGGTGATGTGCTGCAATAAGGCACAGTGTGTGACAACTGATGGGATTTATCCTGGACATGAGCAGCGGGGTGCTCTTGCAGTTAGTGGTATCCTACACTGTACCAAAAGAAGGGTGGCCAGCAGGGAGAGGGAGGGGATTGTCCTTCTCTGCTCTGCCCTTGTTAAAGCCCCATCCCCAGTACAGGAAGAGTGTGGAGCTGTTGGAGTGGCTGTAGAGAAGGGCCCCAAAGGTGATCAGAGGGATGGAGCACCTCTCCTACGAGGAAAGGCTGAGTGAGTTGGGCTTCTTTAGCCTGGGAAAGGGAAGGCTCCGGGGAGATCTCACTGTGGCCTCATTGCCTTTCCTGTACTTGGAGGGAACTTATAAGCAGGAGCTTATAAGGGGGAGCAAACTTTTACATGGTCTGGTAGAGTCAAGACAAGGGGAGATGGCTATAGACTTTTAGAGTGGAGATTTAGGTTAGATGTTAGGTGCAAATTCTTTACTCAGAGGGTGGTGATTCTGATTCTGTGACCTTCGTGGTACCCGTCATTTGATTAGTTGTCCAAACACAGGGACCTGTCTTCAGAAGTCTCACTGAGAAGCCTCCTGAAGTATGGGAATTAAAAAGAGACTTGAGTATGGTCCAAATCAAACCATGCAATGAAGGCAGTCACTGCTTGCTGGTATATTTTTTCCCTCCATGAGCACAGCTTTGAATCATGGCTATGGCCACTCCTTTGTGTACTGCAAAACTGGCAGCACAGCAAGGGCAGGGGGAGGCTTGGATTACTTTCTTCATCAAATTGCTCTACCAGAAGAAATATTTGGGTGAAAATAATGCAACTCATTCCATGGCACTTACTGTGGATGGCTTTGCAGTGTGCTCCTTTTCCTCTCAGCATGAGGTGGGATGGTGTTCCTCATGCAATGCAGGTTTGGCTGTGCAGAGGCCAGCATTTCTGGTGGGGGAGGTACCAAGACTTCTGCAATTTGTCTTGTTTTCTGCAAAAAAAGAAAAGGAAATAAAAAAAGCAAAGCCCCACAGTTCTTTAATTTCTAACAGAAAGTGAAAAAATCCAAAAAAACTCATATTTTGTTTCAGTTATGTGACTCTTGGAACTAAAGGAAGCACTGAAACACTAGCACTTTGCCACAGAGAACCATGACCTCCAGCAGCCCAAAAGCAGCATGGGGAGCAAGTTCCAGCTTTACAATTTCACTTCCCAAAGCAACAGCACAGCCCCAGCCTCCCCTTGGCACAGCCCCACCAGCCTCCATCAGGGTGCCCCTGCCTCGGATTTTCTTCCATGCCCTCTCAGTGTTGTCAAGTTGTAAATGTGTTGGTTTGAGCCTGTTTTTGAGGGGATGGATGTGAGGATGTGAGAGGATCCTTCTGGGAGCTGCTACATTTGAGAAGAGATGGAAGGTTGGGAAAAAATTCATAAGGTGGCAGGAAGATGAGAGTGGAGGACTCTTGAAGGGTTTTCACTGAAGGAAAACATTTGGCTGCAAACAAAGCTTGGTGGGATGCTAGAGAAGCAATGAAAGGTCATTCCAATGCCTCAGTCTCAGCTTTGAGTGGAGTTTAAATCGCATGGGGAACCAGAGAAGCCTGAGAGTTGTGTTTTGATGTGGAAGTTGGCTTTGCTGGTCTGCATGTGGGCAATTTATGATGTAATTGTGGAGAGATGTAAGAAGTTACAGCACTGAGCCTGGGACAGAGGGGGAAATCCCAGAGCCTGGGGAGGGGTCCAAGGCTGACAGAGGACACTGTGAGTTGAACAATACTTCAGAAGGTGTAGCACAGTTGAACAAAAGCACAGCAGAAGTAATCCTACTGGTTCTGCTTGGATGTCATCCTGCTGGCAGAGGAACCCCTCACGTGTTTTGCAGAGTCACCCGGTTCTGTTGCCTTTTGGGGAGGGAGTGGGGAGCAAGGAACCAGCTCTTGGGCAAACCCTGGGGATGAGCTATCCTTGCCCTTCAAAGCTGCAGGCAGTCAGCAGCCTGCACAGCCTGCTGCTGCTCCCTCTGCAGCCACCAGTGCCCTTGGTGTCCTCATTTTAAGCATTTGCAGAAAATTTGGCTTTTGATGCCTGGCAGATTTTTGAAGTTACTTCTCCTGATTTGGTGTGACCTGCCGGTGGGGCATTGTAGGTCACCAAGTGTCCTCTCCTTGTGGGGAGGGAACGTCAAATCTGAGACTTTTCAAGGGAAACTGAGAGAATACGGACGTACTTTGGGAAACAAATGTTGCTTCTTATTAAGCAAAAGACAGGCAGCTTCCCTCCCCTTCATGACCAGCCGAAGGAGTCCCAGAACACAGCCAGACTATGCTGAACATCAGGCTGCAAACAAGATTAAAATTAGACTCACGAGGTTTCATCAAGGGAGAGTTTAACTGCGGCGCTCAATCAGGCTGCAGATCCTGCTAATGACAATTGAAATAAAGTCATTCGAGACACTTCTTACATGTCATGCTGCAGGAAGGAAAGTCTGCCCTTGCCTCTGTTTCTTGGCCGAGGCATCTTTGGTGTCTCATCACATTGCTGCCCGGTGGCAGAACCAAGACTGGCATCCCATTGGGAAAAGCATCAGTGGGTCCCCAGGTTTTGTGACTGCCCCATGGGTCAGGTCTCATAGGAAATAACTGATAACAAGTGGTAAAAAGAATGGGAGAGCATTTGGGTGAGACTTCCAACATGAGGAGACTTTTTTGGCTGTTGCAAGATCACATAAAGCCAAAAAAGCTATAGATCCCTATACAACAACTTGAGTGGGATATCTGAGAAATTATCTGTTGGAAAAAAAAACATCAGTTTTTAAAATTCCTCTATTTTCAACAGCAATCTCTCTGCTTGCAGAAGGATGGCTAAGGAAGGATGGCCTAGGTTCTGCCTGTGTCCCTGCAAGCTGAGCACCACCAGAGCATCTCTGTACCCCAGAAACATCCATAGTCTCCCAGCAAGAAGGAGAAATAAAATGTAAATATATGTCACTAAATGAGTGTGAAGCTCTCTCCAGTTCTTTAACCTTGCCCTCATGAGGCTGTGCTCCCTCGTGCAATTTGAAATCACCTTGCAATAAAAATTCATCACTCTGCCAACATCCATTTTATACGTGGTGCTGCCCCAACTCCGTTGACACCACTTCAGCCTGACTTCATGCCAAAAGGAGAATCCTTTTCAACCCTTCTACCTCTCCCTAAGTCCCAAGGATGTGTGGAGCAGCTGCAGAGCTATTCAATAGCCAGGCAGTGTCTCCTTCAACATCACGAGGTAACCAGTGGCACCAGTCCGATCACACAGGGCACAGCAAAGTCATTACTGCATCGCCTCTGAGCGTGTAGTGAAAGCTCAGAGATGGGTAAAATTGCCTTTCTCCACAAAGCCTTCATCCAGCCAGGCTGCCAGCACACACCTAAATTTAGGTGCTGCTCATCAGTCTGAAATCAAAGCTCTCCTGCTGCACAGGGATAAGCCTAAGTGCTCTGTTAATCAGGAAGCCACGTGGATGTTCAATGTTCAACCATAATTATCATCCAGTGAGGAGCACTGAGCACGTCTTATCCTGGTTCAGCAAGCTGTGAGGAAGACGACATCATATGAACACTTTCCAGTGTGCAGGGTTTTATCCTCAGCACTGTGAAGGGTCGTTCTCCCTTTCCTTCATCAGTCAGAGTCTGTGTGAAGGCAGTGGGTCCCACCGCATACCCAAGGCTGTGCATGCAACACATCTTCATTACTGGGGAGCACTGACGTGAGAAAGATGCTGATAACAGTGCCTCAGGCAGGCAGAATGCAATCCTGGAGAGGGCATCAGGAGGATTTCACAAATAAAGTAATCAAGATCTTGCATGGTAGTTTTGCAACCCAAAAAACAGTCATCACCTACTTGCTGCTCTGCAAGAGAATGTTATTTTCTCTGCAGGCTGTAATGTTAAAGTGCTAAAAAAAGAATTGCTTCAGAAAAGAAGAACTGTAAGCCATGACAGAAAGACCTTCCCATGACACATCGCTTTCTTCTGGGCAGGATTGCTCAGCACTGTTGCTCCTCTCCTTGGTCTTCCAGGCAGGACAAACAGCTGACTTAAGATATGTATTTTTCCAGATTCATGTTTTCTTGTAAAGAATATATTAACTTTCAAAGAGAAAGTCATTTCAAAAACAAGAGCTAAAATTAGGCTTATTGTTTTTTTTTTCTCTCCCCTTTATAGCTTTTACAAGCAATTACCCATTTAGTGTTTCGAATTTATACACAAAACTTCAACTGCAATTCTATTTCTGAAGCTTCTTGAAGGGAAAGCCTTAAAAGCTTTCTCAGAACACACAACAGCACAAGCGAATGAAATTGCCATTTTAATTCTTGTTTTTTAAATGAATGGGAAGCAGCAGGGTGCTCGTTCATCACCAAACGTTTTTTTAAATTTCATAATGGCGAAACGAGCTGTGTGACTGCTCTAGAAAGTGGAGGCAGGATTCGTGTTTGCACCACGACCCTTTGTCGCACTGCTGTAGGAGTGTTGCTAAAATAGCTGCACGGGCTATTCTACCAGCACGGAGCCCAAGTCTCTTCTTTCTGATGGCACAGGCAGGACACGTAGGGGGACAAATTTAGCATCCCTGCAGCTTGGGGCACTCACCTTTGTGGGAGAGCCAAGTGTAACCTCCTCCTCCTGCACAATTCATTCTCAGAAGGAAGGTTTTGTTTGCTGCTCTCTCCAATGCTCACACAGCTGTGCTCCTGTTAAGATCTCCGTGTTGGATTGCCCCTGAGCAGCAGCGACTGCTGGTCAATCCAGAAGCCAAAGGCATTTCTTTTGCCAACGACTCACAAGCAGCTCTGCAGTCCATAAACAATGCACAGGTTATGCACAGCCAATTCACCCAGATGAGTCAAGAAGGTTGATAAAACCACTTGGATTCTCTGCCTTGCTCTGAGTCTGGTCTTCAGGAAGTCATAAGGCATCAGTGTGTGGCAAATAAATGTGTTCTTGCCTCTGTCTCCAGCCCCAGGATCCCTCCCCAAATCCCTGCAAACCACTCATTCATGACCCCTGACTGCCTTTGCTGTATTAAAAGACTCCACAGAATAAAGTAACTCGAACTTCCACTTCCTACACTACACATCGCTCATTCTCATTCATATTGAATTTTCTCTCAGGCCGTAGTCCATATTAACTTTGTACTCTTTATGTGACCATCCATCATCACCTAAACCAACTTGCATCTCCCAGTGGACCAAGGCATTCATGAAACACTGCAAACACCACTTTGGGAAGGAAAGTCCTTCTTTAGGACTTTCCTGCTCTGCTCCTGATGTTCTCCTTGACTCCTCTTTCATTTCACCTGAGGGACTTCTCTTCCCACCTGCTGTAATTTCAGTCAGGACGCTTGTCCCAGACAGCCTGACGGACAAAGGCCACCTGAACCAATATCTTCTCTTTAAACTGGAGCCACTCTCCAGCTTTCTCCATAGTCCAAGCTCTGACAAAACCCCCTGACAGTCTATTTATGGCTGGATCTGAGCAGGAGAGGAACGAACACAAATAAAAATTTGTCTTCAGCTATGAGGGCTGGTGGGTTTCTCCAGATCTAGACTCAGCACTAAGAGAGACTGAACTTGATGAATTACCCGGAAGAAAAACAGGGAGAGTCTTCCTGTCTTCCCCAGTATGTGTCCTTTGCAGCAAGAAACACTCTTCATAGAGAAAATGGAAGTAGAGGAACAGTTACTCCAGCAAACACACTAAGGCTGCAGCTTTGAGTTGATCATAAGCACGAGTGTGCTTTGATTTCAGATTTCTGAAAGGCTCCTTAACACAGGAAGGTTTGTGTACCTGCAGCAAGTGAGTATCTCTGAACTCACCTCATCCTCGTCACCACAAGCAAACCAGTAAATGAAATCAGGTGCAGATGAAAAAGGTCAGCCTTTCCCTCTTCTCTTTGTACCAAACACTTGACAACCACTAGGAACCATACAGAATATAGGACAATTTCAGAAGAAAAACAAAGTTCCAAGAATCATCACAACTCAGATCTTTATTCAACAGCAAAGTTGAAGGGAATATTGGTGTTTCCCCTCAGGGCAAGTGTTCCAAATGGAAATTAAGTAAAAATATTGTTTCCCAAAAGTACTCACAATGAAATTAGTTTTCATTAAATATATTTGTCTGGCAAAATAAAAAATAAAATAAAATTAGAACCCGTACAAAAGAAAATCCTTGCAAATTTTAACACTGTAGCAATGACAACAATGTAAACCGAAATGTCTGGTAGTTGTAATTAACTTGTGGAAATTACTGTTGAACTTTGGACCAAGAAAATAAAAGTAACTCTGAGTAGCAACAAGCCAATTTTAGAGGCAGTTGAGGCTTAGGGAATGCTACAGGGACAGGGCACACTAGTGGCTTCATAAACAGTTTGTGCTAGTGGACTGCTAGTGTAGGGCTATTTGAGAGCTGGGAGGAAAAGAAGTTAAAAGCTGTTGCGGCATCACAGCATATGGTACAGCAAAAACCTGCAGACTTTCCTTTCTGAGAGCTGATCGGTTGGGTGAAGGCCAGTGACAAGAGCTGAGATGACAGTGGAGAGAACAATGACAGCGATGAACGGTGCGAGTACTGGGAAGCAGTTAACTTTTTTTTTGTTTGTTTGTTTTTGTTTTTGTCATTGCATTGAATTCAGTTGTGAACAAACTCTTGGGAGTATCTGGGGAAATCTTCTGCTTACAGTAGCTGCTTCTTCTCCCTACCTCCCTCCTCCTTCCAGTTAGAGCCTCCGCTCTGACAAGTGGCTGCCAGAGGCATGCGGTTTGGTAGCGTTGTCCTTCAGTTAAGAATGTCTATTCCAGTATTAAAAATGTAAAAAAAGTCCTTGAGAGGGTGCTTCTTAGTGGCAGTCTTTGCCTTAAGCAAGGCCAATGGCCTGCAATTAAAAGTTAATTAAAGCAATGTGGATTTGGATGAGCAATGGGGAAGATGAGAATGGGGAAGGAAAGGATGCAGGGAGTGGGGAAGAATGCAAATGTTTCTACATCCCTCCCCAAAGCCAAAATCCAAGGTGCACAAGTGGGTTTCTGTTTTTCTCACACACTCTTCTGTTTTTTAATATCTCTCCAGTTATAATATTTCCAGTTTTGAAGCAAGTTTCAGTGGCAGCCTCAGTTACAGTCATAAACAAAGTCATAGTTGCTGGGCTCCTTTGGGATAGGTGGAGGAGCATCTGGGATCTGTATATTTTCCAAGTCAAGGAGGCGTAGTTTTATCTCCATGCTGAGCAGCGTATCTAAGTCGTTTCGTGTCAAATCACTCAACATATCTTTCCCAAGGAGGGCATTCAGCCCATCGGTCCATACACAGTACTGCACAGGGAAAAGAGAAAAACTGTCATTAATAGACTTTCTGAATACAGACTGATTTTCTGGTTTGGTCTTCTACGGTTATTGCTCCCTCAGGACTTACTAAGTGACCTAACATGAGGTTGATTCATTTTACTACCTCATATCGTGAAGAAGGTATGTTCCAATAAGCTGCTCAGAAAATAAAGAATACTCTAAAAGTAGGAAGAAATGAAAACCTCTAGATGGTTTGACAGTTAGATATCTGCTCCAAACTTCTTGTAGAATATTCCCTAAAAGCTAAGTGAGAAAGAATGAAACTTCACCTAGGATAAGAAATATTTGGATATGTCTCCTTCTCCTCCTCCTTTTCCCTGTACTTACAGAGCACGATTCTTTTACATCAAATTTCTGTTACCAGGACACTTAAATTGTGGACGACCCATTCGTTGAGGCATTCAAGGCCAATTTGGATGGGGCTTTGGACAAATAAAACTAGTGGGTGGCAACCCTGCCAGTGGCAGGGCTACTGGGAATTGGAATTAGATGATCTTTATGGTCCCCTCTTGCCCACACTATTCTATTTTTCCAAGAAGTTAAATCAGTTGATTTCCAAAGTCAAAATCCCCTTGACTCTTTCCATAAGAAATCCTCTATAAACTACCCAGTTTAATCTATAGCAAAACAAATCATAACAAGGTGGTATCAACAGACCTGTGCAGAAATATGCTCTCATTGACCAATCAATCTATTTAACCTCTGCTTTGCATTCTAAATGCTGCAAATGCTGAACTTGTCTCTAAAACCCTCTCTATATTGTTAGCTTTTTCCTAATAGAAGATGCTATCTTTCTCAATGGCTGACAGCTTGAGACAAACACTGGCTGAATAACCATTTTAAATACGTAACAAGCCCGTGGGAGATTGGTGATGTACAGTCAACTTATATCAAAATAAGTCTCTTTCATTTATTACTACAGGCCATTTATTCAACCATGAACAGAAGTGCTCAAATGCTATCGTCTAAAAATAAGGAGTTCAATCATGAACTTGTGTCCTAGTTTGCAGGAGAAAATTAAATCAACCATAACTACATTTTTATCTTACAAATACTTCTGCTAGATTTCACGCCAAAAAATGGATTTTAAATTTAGCTGACCATTTGCTACATGATATTGACAAATCTAAAGATAGCCACAGTTGACTTCATCCTACAGCAGAAATGAAGATTATCTTAAAGAAAGACGGAGAGAAAGCCCCCTCTTGGGGCATGTCTTCATCCAGAAAAAGGGCATGTTTTTCAAATAGGATGGTTAATACACTTCAACAACCAAAGTGAAATCCGACCCATTTAAGTCAGTACCACAAGAGCACCAGAGCTAGAAATTCACTCAGGGTATTGGTAAGCCAAGCTGCAGCTTTAATATGATTAGCTGTACAAAAGAGACTTGAGAGTACAGATCAGCTACATAGAAGAGACATGAGGGTTCAGGCTGTCCTGCTAACAAGTACCAAGGAAACGATTTCCCTACTTATTCTAAGCTCTCAAAGAGTGCCACTGAAGACTTGTAAAGCATGCAACTACTGTGGAGAGCATGAAGAATATCAAGAGAAGAAAAAAAGCTACCCTAGACTTGTAATTATTTTTAACATACTACAATTTTTTTTTTTAATGACCAACTTGAAATCTTTCTTTGGGAAAATTTTCCTAGCATGCACTTTTAGGAAAGGAACAGAAAGGCAAAGGGCCCTGCTCAAGTTACTGAAGTGCAGAGCATCCATTCAACAGATGCAGCAACTGACGTAGATCATCCATCACTTGCTCAGTGAGTATGGCCAGGACTTTCTCTGTGGAGGAATACCAGTGATCCAGAAAGCAGAATTGTGATTCTGTTCCAGATATAACTCATTCAGGGCCCACAGAAACTGAATTCTGGCCAGAATTCAAATGAGTGCAATGGCCTGGAAAAGGGGATTCCTCTCTAATCTCCATATTGGCAAGTGTCTCTAATTAAACCGCACACTTTGAGCAGAGAGAAATCCTAATGAGAAGGTAGAAAAACAGAGGTATTCATTCAATTGCTTTTTTCTTTTTTTATATTCAAAACAGAATAAGAGCCACTGAAAAATTAATTTACTACAGATTCATTTTCATAAAATTCCAAAGAAACCTAATTATAGCCTAAGTCATCAGTTTCTCTGTCAAAAATCAAGGATAAGATTAATCCATCTTCTTGCTATGTAGTTGAAGCCAGCTATTAGTATTCCAATGAAAAACAAATACGATGAAGTGATCTCTCAATGCTGAATCCTCTGGCTAGAGTAAGCTCCAACAGATGGCTAAGGGTATTGCCATACTTAAGTGTGCAAGAAAGAGGTCCAAATCTCAATGACATTGGTTCTGTAATGAGATTTTATTAAAAAAAAAAAAAAAAATACCTTAGGAGTCAAGCAGTGGAGCCAGACAATGAGAAAGATTGCACAGGCTCCATCTCTGAAGGTTTTCCAGATCCATCTGGATACAGCCCCAAGCAATCTGGTCTGAGCTCACTGCTGACATACTTTGAGCAAGAGGTTAAACTGAGGACCTTTCAAGGTCCCTTATAACTTGTATTATCCTATCAACCCAGTTGTTTTTAGGACACACTAGATTCCCACATCCAAAGCTCTCTCTAGAGTCAAAAAGACTGCAGAAAAAAAGCTCTCTAAATCTGACCTGAAATTCTCAGGCACTAACATCATTTCTGGCACTTTACACAAAGCTGTCCAAATCTTGAGGTGCCACCTGTGAAATCTCCCTAGCTGACAATGTTGCTAAATCAGCATTTTTATCAACAATCACCTCAGTTACTTAGATGAAGAATCATGAGGTACAAAACAACTTATCTGCCTTTCCATATGGGTGCTTCCTCTGTACACCTGCACTATTCACTCTAACCATAACTCATTCCTCTGTAATTCAAGAAAAAGTACAGAAGAAGGGAGATGCCCTTTTGAAAATGTTCATGTGGGAACTATCAAATAGCAGCAGAGATTGTTGCCTCTGGCCCCTTTTTGAGCATATTATTTTTGCTTCAAAGAAGCTGCATAAGATCAAAAAGAGATATAAAGATAATAGAGGTGTTTTAACACAATCACCAGAGCACCTCAATGCTAGCATCAGCCAGTGTGGTACAGTAGCAGTTTTTGAACATTCAGGCCATTAAAATACACTTGGGCTATATTTGCAACAGAAGTAACTGAAAAATCTGTTGACTTTCATGACTATTTGCTTTTATGAGCTGAAACAGACTAGAATTCAATTTCTGGAGAATTCATATCAGAAAGTACCTAACATAGGTCCAGTTCAGTGGATGAAGACAATCATGTTTGATTTGGACCAACAGCTCTAGTGGCACATTGTGCCTGGGATCCTGCTGCTCGTGGATGAAGATTTACCAGCAATATTTCTCAGCTAAATTTTTATTTGAAAATTCCAAGGTCTTTGAGGGAATCACTTGTGATGCTTCCACATAATTACGTAAATAAATTCCATCATCTCTCAAAAGGCAACAATACTGTCAATTCCTTCTGTTATCAACTAAGAGAAAGAAGCAGGGAGAAGACCATCATCGTGCCTTGCTGTTGTTATTTTCACTTCTTACAAAAGTGAGACCGACTGCAAGCCCCTGTTGTATCCACTGATGGAGATGCAAAACAAATGACTTTCTATAATCACCTGTCATAAAATGCTTTCAAGAAGCACGAAATCAAGAAAAAAGAGGATGTGCTGTTCTGGAAAACATAAAATTGAGACCCTGTGTTTGTATAACCGCCCTTGATTATACAGGCACGGTCAAGACGAGCTGAGGACAGCAGTGATTCATGAACAGTTTGGCTGTACAAATCATTGATGTTGAATTAAAGTTCACAAAATAGAATGCATAGCCAAGTGTTTCAATGTCTAACACAGACCAGAGAAAGAAAAATCTTTACTGCACCAGAAAATGGTGAGCCAGGTCTGTGAAACTGACGTTTTCCCAAACTCCCTTCTTTCCCTTACTTATAGTTTTCATTTCAGTAGGTCTTAGAAATATTGTCCTGGATTTTGTCCCCCATGGTGCTCTGTGACACACAAATGCAAAACACACAGTTCAGGATACAGAAGAAAACTGCAGGTCTTACTCCCATACTAATCTCTGTACTTTCAGTTTGTTGTGGGACATGACACAGGTTCAGACGGATCTGTACTCTGTAATAGGGTGACCATTCCTATGTTCTTAAAAAGCTGAGGAACTGAGAGGGCTTCAAAGAAGCTTCTGTGCTCTGAATTTGACTCACCTCGTGCTTGTCTGGAGCAATGAAATTCAGCTGGCCACTTGAGTCATACAATATAGAGAACGCAAGCTCTAGCACTTCCTGAAAAAAAGACAAAGAAACATACGTTAATGTTCCAAAAGAGGCATTCATACATGTAGGTCTTTCTTACTCACTCATACAAATGGGAAAATAGGCTATGGTACTCCCCTGGCCTGGCCAAAGCCACAGCAGTACCAAACCATTGCAAGAGATTGGCACAGCAGGAACTCCAACACAGATGCTTCAGGTAAAATTAACTCACTGCTGACTACTCCTCATTCACTGAGGACTGAAATCAACACAACCCATAAAAATGCACTTGGAAATCTGTGAAATTATTAATTCCCAGAAGATTTCTGTCACTTAATCTTTACCTGAACCAGAATCTGCAGGTGCAAAGTGAACTATCCGGCTTACTTAGTTGTGAGGACCCAAATGAATCTTGGGAGAGGACAAAAAATCAAATTTTTTCTCCTCAGCATTGAAGCTGTAGCTTCATAGGTGATAAAGTGAATTCATTAAGCACTAGTCTTCCCTACAGGGCACCTGGAGCTGGGTTCCTACAGGGAAACCCAATCAATGTGAATAAATAATGATCTTTCACTAGCCAACAGTGAGCATACAAGGATGTTATCATGGTTACTGCACACATCACTATAAATGCTGCTACAACCATTTCTCAACCTGTAAGCTAGCTGATATGTAAATAATAACTTTGTGGAAAAAAAAGACCTGGCTACAATGGGAGAATGCTGACTCAGAACTACTTTGATCTGTATCATACATCCTGTTCTTTTTGCCTCTTGGCTTCCTGAACCTCATAAAGTTGATCATTGTCCAGGTCTGGAGCCCCCAGTACAAGAAATACAGGGAGCTGTTGGAGAGGATCCAGAGGAGAGCCACAAAGACGATCAGGGGACTGGAGCACCTCCCCTGTGAAGACAGGCTGAGGGAAGCTGGGCTTGTTCAGCCTGGAGAAGGCTGTGGGGTGACCTCACTGCAGCCTTTCAGTACCTAAAGGGAGCCTACAAACAGGGGGGAATCAACTCTTTGAAAGCGTTGATAACTGCAGGACAAGGAGAAACGGTTTTATGTTGAGGGAGGGAAGATTTAGGTTGGATGTCAGGGGGAAGTTCTCTACAGAGAGAGTGGTGAGGTGCTGGAACAGGCTGCCCAGAGAGGCTGTGGATGCCCCGTCCCTGGAGGTGTTCAAGGCCAGGTTGGATGGGGCCCTGGGCAGCCTGGTCTAGCATTAAACGTGGAGGTTGGTGGCCCTGCATGTGGCAGGGGGTTGGAGATTTATGATCCTTGAGGTCCCTTCCTAACCTGGCCATTCTGTGATCACCAGCTGATTCTCAGCTGACAACAGGTCCTATGCTGCCAGCAGCAATAACAGTACTGCTTCTTAAATTTGCTACAATCAGTTTTAAAATTGGAGTTGACTGCAGGGACTGCAGCATGTGTGTTGGTCTAGACTCCCACCTTCATCTCCTGGTCCGACACACATCCCTGAATCTCAGTAAGGGTTACTTTATTTTTGAGTTTGTGTGATTAAGAGCGGCATCTGAACCATAGAAACTTGTAATCATTAAGGATAATCTTTGCTGATCAGAGATCAGGATCTCATGGGAAATGCTGCTGATTTCCCTGAGTATAGTTATTAGGTCCAATTTGCAGTATTGCCAAGCCACAGGAGACAAGTCTGTGCTAAATCTCCAAGAGAGCTGCAGCTACTCCTACTATTGGTACGCTAAGCAAACAAATTGCTCATGGCTCACATAGCCATTCTGTGTGCTAGGCATGTCTCTAAGCCACACCTTATTAAGAGCGATATCCCTCATTAAGGAAACAAATTTACTGCTGCCCACACAAAGCTGGCATTATCTCCTCACATGTTCATGAAAGTCAACAACAATTCTATTGGCCTGGTTTCTGATCATTTGTCCTCTGGAGAATTTCAAGGGATTGAAGGTTTTGTTCATCCCAAAAAAAGGAAAAGGAGAGAAAAGCCCTGTCTGAGAGAGGAACACGAAAGCAAGCCACAGATTTAGACACTCCTAAGCAGATAGACAGGAGGACTAGATTTAAGGCACCAAACTTCCTTTTATGTGCAAAGTAGAAGTTTGGCAGCCCTGGTTTGGCTTCTTTGTTCGCTGCCCCAGAGACCAACAGCTCAGGAATTACAGCTCCCAGGCTCCAGCATCTCTGCTATTTCGTGCATAGCAAACATGCACAGTCAAGAAGAGCAGAAGCCTAAGGCTGGAGCTGCCATCTGGTCTTCCATATTGATGGAGGTCTCAGTAGTTGGTCTGTCTGACTTGTCAGACACCCACCTGGCTTTGGTCTGCTCCTATCAAGGACAGGTGATTTTGAGGATTCAGCAATTCCTGGAGGAGGACCAGTAGTCTCTACTAGCCATCTGTGATTTTCTCTGCCATCTTCTATTCTACTTTTCAACTCCTTTCAAAGGCATTTTCTACTCCAGCCTGTTCCACTACTTCTTCTTGCTCTCTGATTTTAACTCTCTCCCATTCCTTCAAATCTGTTCCTTCCTTGTTTTGCTTTATTTCTCCCTCACTTCAACCTGCTGAACTCGGTACCTTGGCTCTCCTAACTCCTTGCCCTCCTGCACATTTCAGACACTTGCTGTTCCCTAGCTGCTTGTAAGGGGAAAAAACTTTCCTCTCTCTCCTGCTACCTGGGCCAACTGGAGAAATGCTATTTAGATAAAAAGATATTTAAAGGGTCTGTGGTTGAGTGATCCCATGCAGCTGGAATGACCTCTCTCTACTCTGCCACCAAAGCTGGTGTCTTTGCAAAGGCTGAGTAAACTTAATAAAGGTTACTTGCCAGACCCAGGAGTTCCTCCTGAGAGAAATATATATATATATTTATATATAATATATTTATATATATTATAAATATATCTAAATAAATATATATATGCTGTGACAGGGCACTTTTTCACCAACATGAAATAAAAGGGAAGCTGCAGAAGTACAGGGAAATCTGCAGAATTATTTCTGCTCACTAAATGGGCACGAAGTCTGAAGATACTGCATCAGCAAACACAGGCTGACAAATACACAGCAATATTTTATCCAAATTATTCTCTTATGCTTCGCTTTGACTGCTGCAAAATGTAGAACATTTAATTTCCTTGAAATTAATTAATATTACTCAAGAGTTCGGAAGGAGGACTTTTAACTACAATTTAAAAACACAACTAAGATGAATAACAATGGTCCTATCAAGTAGTTCCAGCTTCATGAGATGCAAATTCCAACTCAGTTTATCTCTTATTTATTTCTAAATAGCCCCACTGGAAGAATAACAGCCATGTGCCGGCAAATTATGAGATGCTGAAGCCTTTGCTATGGACATTCTGCCAATTCCAGCTATGCTCACAGCAGTGGCATTCCGCCATTCAATTTTCCTTTCAGGCAATGAATAAACATTATAGTGGTTGATATGTGTGTATATATATATTCACCTTATACATATATACATACATACACACACACACACACTACACACAAAAAGAATGCACTGGTTGAAAAGTCCTCTTTAAAAATATATCACCAATTCAGGAAAAATTCAGGAAGTAAAAGATTTAATACCGTGAACTCAGACAAATTGCATTCTATGCTTGGCTTTTTCCTCTTCATCTCACCATCCACTGTTTGGTACTCAGTAAACAATGATGTGTTACTCCTATGATGCTGCAATATTAAGTTGTTGCAATATTGTGCAGTTTTGTTTGGGAAGACAATGTGATTCCCAGAGGAAAATAAACCAAAATAAAACAGAAAACAACCAAGCAAAACAAAATAAAACAAAACAATCAGAAATAGTAAAAAAAAACCCATAATGATCATTGTTGCTTGGATCAGAAATTGAATTCTCCAGCTACGGATGGAGCTGTGCTATCATCTCCTGATCTTCATGTCCTCAGACAGTTTTATACTAATCCAAAGCAATTTTACTGAGGAAATGGAGCAATGCTGACAGCCGAGGACAAACTGATCTGCAGCATTGCTATTTAGCATTAAACACTATTGAGACATTTCTGCTCCATAAAGATGACAAATTTCCATCACTGCCGCCCACTGCTTTCATTGCTCTACCTTTCCTTTTTGTGAGGATGTATGAGAGCTAAGACAAGGAAACACTAAAAATACTTTATATGCATCATAGAAATGTCCCAGCCAAATACTCTTGATGGTTCAGTTGTAAATTGAGGTAGGAGTTCTATGTAGTCTATTGTGTACGTGTGTGTTTTTGCCATGATTCAGAAAATCAACAAGGAAAGATGTTCTTGGGATTTTTTTTTTCCTCATATGGCTTGACTTTTTTTCATTTCTCACCATGTAAACTCAATGCTGAAAAGAAATGACAGTATCCTAACAAACCACTTTGAATTTGTGAGAAACACAGAATAATTGAGATGCTCTGTGTATCTATCTCCATCAATAGTTAAGGTAAGAAAAGTCAGTAATGAAGCTGCAATGATTGTGTGGCATGGTTTTACAGTGCCTTTTCATTTTCTATAGCTTTCCTCTCAACTTTTCTCCATTATTTATTTGAACACTGAATGTATGCATTTTGTTCTTAAGGTGCTGAAGAAGGGACTCTTAACTTTACAATTCTGTCCATAAAAATCTCTTGTTGGCTCCAAACATCCTCACTTACAGGTACTTGAAATTCTGACCCAGCTTCCAGACTTCATGATGTGGTTCTGGGTCAGACTGAACATCACTGGGATCTGATTCCTTGTCAAGTCAGACAGTTAAATCTGATTGAAACTTCATGAATATGTGTAATACAATATGGATGAAGACCTTCTCCTCCAAGGGTGTCAGAGTTTGCTAGTAACTCAATTTCTTCTTACTGTGATGGCAATGCTTACTAACAAAAACTGTGCAAATCTCTGGTACTGAACAACTTGAGTCTTAGCGCCAGCTCACTTTGAAATTCTGCTAGAGTAGCATAAATCTAATTTAGGCTGACCACTGTCTCCTATTTTTTTTTTCCAAATGCACTGCTGAATACATCCTTCTATACCTCATTAATTGCCTAGCACCTACCTTACATTCTCTTGTTGGCAGTTATTTTTCTACCTGAATGGACCTCAAGTTATCACCAGCCGGACATTTATTGCAATTTTGGATGTGCTGGTGTTCAATGAATGTGAACTCATCAGAGAACACAGCTGGAACAAACCCAGTTACTTATCAGAGACAATAGAAGAATCGGTACCAAAAGCCATTGCTGCCATGCTTTGCAGCAGCAGTCAGAACTGCTTTGCTTTAGAAGTGGAAGACATCACTAATAAAGACTACCCTAATGTGCTCTGGGCATATGACAACGAACAGCTGTCAGGAAATCTGAGTAAAGGACAGTAGGCTGTCCTAACTATTCAACTCAAATGGTCTGAGGTGAAAACAAAGCATGTGTGCATACACAGAAAGGTGTCAGGTTGGAATGGAAAATATCTATTGCTTCAGGGAAGGTTGGGTTGACCAGTCTTGCTTTCCTCAGGGTGTGCATGCATATGAATTTGAGAGCCATACCTTGTTTTGTTTAAGAGCTCCTTTCTCCTTCATGTGAGGGCAGTCTTTCCCAGTCACAACAGCTTTTATATCTGCCACTGGCACTGCGTTAAAGCAAAAATCCGAGAAGCAACAACAAAAACAAACAAACAAAACCAGAAAATGAGTTAAAACCAAGATGTGTAAAAGCTACAGAGTCCAAAAAGAGCCAAGACTAATGTGTTAAAATTGTCACCCCTTGCCATTTCCAGCCTGTTCTAAGAAAGAAAACTGTAATAAAACAAGTAGAAGCAGCTATAACAATTCTTGACAAGATTTCACACTGTGGATAAAAAGCTGAGTCTTTCCTTGCCTGTTGAGGCTACCCTGGGAAAGAGCATTTCATATACATGTGCATCTGCATCTGGACAGGCTTTGTGTATATTTGTATATCTTAACAACATATACTGATTTCTCTCTTACTAATGTAATATGCCTGCCTGTCCTGTTACTCTTTCCAGGGCCTCTGGGTGAAGTCTCTGCTAAGCAGAGGATGCCGAGTGAATTGGACCCCTGATCTCTGTTGATGCTGCTGCCCTCCTGTTAATGCCTACATGCATTTTACAAATACGTATTTCTTTATCTAACTGCCATCAGCATTTTAGTTGCTTCAAGTATTGACAGGAACGAGGACCTACCAAGGCTTATAATAACCCATTCCAATTGCTTTAAAAACAAAAATGATCAGAAATCATTAAAAAAAAAAAAAAAAAAGGTAGGAAAAAGTTTTGGAAACTGCTGTCACCCAGACACATTCACAGGGCAAATCTAGTGAGGTCACTAAAACATACGTTTCCCTAAGCTTCAAGTGGAATTCAATTTTCCAATCATGATTACATTATGAAGAATCTATACACTCCACAATACAGTATGGACAGTGAGTGACAGAAAGTTTCTACAATCTATAAATTATCCATTACCACTGCAACTCAGAAAAGCATCATATATATAGAACAGCATAACAACATTAAAGCCTGGAAGACTTGAAGTGGTATCAGAAGCTGACTACAAAATGCTGGAGGGTGTGAGCACAGATGTGGCATGCTCACAACAAATAAAGCCCCAAAAAAGAGGACAGCTGCTTTCTGTCCCAGCTGGAATCTGCAGTTTGTTTAACCCTGCCAGCCTGAAGAGAGAGATGACACCCACAGAAGTGAAAAGTTCTAAGTAAAAAACATTTATTTTTGGAAATAGACACAAGATATTCAAGCTTGGCAAGAAGTACACAAAACAGTTATTTCTCTCAGCCCTCCAGCTTCTCATCCACCTATTTTCTTTCATCTCTTGATCTGTTCACAAATCCTAACAACCTAAAATGATCAGGAAAAGTGAGAAGAACGAGAAGGTCTAAAGGTGTATCCTTCCTCAGAGATGCAAGCCATTGTATTTTGTACATGGAGGACAATCTGAATCATCATCTTCAGACCTTAACAATCCAAAATTCACTACAAGTGTATCCAAAGAACACCTGAGTATTTTTGGAAAATGTTCTGCCAAATTCTCAATCCAGTTTGGCTCGACATGCTTAGAATAATAATGATGCTTTGTAATCTTACATCTTGTAATATTCCCAACTCTCTTTTATCAAACTCTAGCAGGGAGGCACAATGATAAATCTTACATTCTTCATAGTCTTTAAATCTGCTGTCCCAACATGATAATGGCATTCCCATAGAGGCTCAAGAGCCTGCAGGAAACACAAACGTAAAGTGAAGCCTGTAGTCAGGGTTGGGGTTTTCACTGTGGAAATATGCTCAAAGCAAACAAATCTGAGAACTGCTGGTCCAGTAACTGCGCCTTCAATTCAAGTGTGACCTTCACTCTTTTTCTGTCATTCTGATGCTACTGTAATTTTCAAGAGCTATTTCTCCAAGCCTTGCCCAGTAAAACAGCACCTTGCAGTGCCAATATAGCAATATGAGACCCTGTCCTACATTCTGCCAGGACTGCAGTAAGAGCCTGAGGCATTCTGAAGGTATTGAAAAGAAGTGAACGTGACTATGAAGTGACAGGGCTTCAACATCAGACAGGTTCTTCTTTCTCTCACAGCCTAAGTTTGGGAGCACTTAAAAATTTTAAAAGGTACAGCCTGCAGATAGGTTGGGGATCAGAAAAGAGAAACAAGTCTTTGTTTTCCCAATACAAAGAAAAGTTTAAATCACTGATTTTCTTCTTTCTCAATTTTCAGGCTGAAGAAACTTCTAGCATCTACAAAAATTATTATTTTTGTTATTCCACAGTAGAAATAGAACTACCAACCTGAATTCTTCTACAAGCTGGTCTGATTTAATGATGACAGGAATGGTATTTATTACTTATGGCAGTTCAGACAGGAATAAAAAGCAATGATTACTTATTCAATATATATATTTTTTTTGTTATCATTTTCTGGTGATGGAACTATACCAGTCATTGTCTCAGACTTCAAAAATACTTTCCCAGAACTCCAGGTTAAACCTCTACAAGTTATGTTGAAGGACTAAGGATAAATTTTCGAGAGAGCATTATTTTCTGAAGGGCTCCAAAATGACTTTAGTCTCTACAAAACATCCCAAGAAATCTACTGGTAGAGGCTGTCACAAAGGCATGTCCACTCCCAACAAAGTAATGTGGAGTCTTTTTAACAGTGTTCAAAGCAAGGTGTTGTCTTTAAACCCACTTGTTATGATAATGAAAAAGACCTCTAATTTTTCAGCCAGTCACTAGGTTGTTTGCAACAGAAGAAACAGCTGTCTCCATGGACAGGATGCGCTTCTGAATATGCCAAACTATTTTAATGTGACATCTGCAGTTAGACAAGGAATGAAAATAAACTGTGTTCCTCTCCATGAAATGCACGACATTTCCAAATTGAATGAAATTACAAGCTCATTGGAAAGCTGAGCTCAGTCCTCATATACGCTTGCCAGAACTAGGACAGCAGTATTTGAAGGCATGAGGAAATGTTCTCTGCTCTCTATCTCCATAAAAGAACTGCTGATAATGTCCTGTATTAAGAAGAAAACACTACATGTTATAAAGAGGAACTAGCTTGAAAGAAGCAAAAGCAGCACAATTCTTGTGGCATAACTTACGTTTATCTTGCAAGGAATCATGGGGTACTTCTCCCTGGGGACTTTCTTCCAAGTCTCCATAGTGCAAGACCTTGTGATTAGGTGAAAGTCGACAATACCAAAATTTGTCTGTCAAAATAAATGCATTAAACAAGGTCAGTGACATGTCTTTACCTGCATTATCAACGAGGCACTAAGGGAAGGACTGTCCTTTTGTTTTTAGAAGAAATGTTTGGGGGTGTAGGAAAGTAGGGCAGGGGCTTTGCTCAGTAATTTCCCTTGGCTGAACAAAATTGGCATTTACCATTTCTGTCTTGATTTAGCCACTGGTTCCTAAGATAAACACTTGCAAGAACCAACTCACTTGGTATTACACGATATTGCATATGCTCATGGACAAAAGACTAAATAACCACTGCGTTGAGTGGCTAACCTTAACGTACACACAAAAGCTTCATGTTTTGCATGTTTTGTGAAAATTAAGCCAAATTTGGACACCCTAAGCCTGATATATTTGAAATATCCCATAACATGAAAATTTTGACTCACAGCTTTTCACACACTAGAAGATTGTATTTATAGAGAGACTGGGAACAACAAACATGCAAAGATTTTAAAAAAACAAACATTAACTCCCTTGTCTTGTAGATGACTTAGTGGTTGGTGTGCCCCCAAAAGTACACATATCACACTCCTCTTTGCATTTCGTCCCTTGCTAGGACATATATATATATTACGTCTCCGGCTTCTCAGAATATAACCTCCCTTAAAATTATTTATTAGATCTACATCCAGCTGGGATAAAAGGCTGGGGGAGCTGGGAAGTCACCAGAACCAGCCTGCGTGTACTCATCTGGATGCTAGCAAAGGAAGGACTCCTTGGCTCCTTTAGGAGAGTGATGGCTTCATGGCCCCAAAGTTTCTGAAAGGACTCTTAAAGTCTCTTGGCCAGTGATTTTAAATGCAGTGCAGCGTGAGGCAGAGAAAGGCAATTCAGTTTTGAATGGCTGTACAATTAATGAATATACTGATGTTATGGTATAGCGGTGTACAATTAACAAATATACAGATGTTAAGGTATAACAGAAAGCTTGGCTGTGATGTTATTACACCAAAGCAGGAAACAGAAATGATAGGTACACACACTGTAACCTGGGCTCACGAGAGAAACTCTGGTAGAGTGGATCTCCAGAAGAGATCCTTCCCTACTGGCAGTCAGCTCTTAAATGGGTGTAGGAGAGGTGCAGCCAGGCTCCACCCCTTCCTGCAGCACAGGTGAATTGCCTTCACTGTGCTCCCATGGCTGACTCATTGCTCGCCTCAGGTGATCAATCAGAGGTTCAGTTCATGATTCAGCAGCCCCATACAATGGCAAAAGAGGGCTTCCACATGTTTCTTTAAATTTATTTGTCATGGTGGATAAAAATGTTTGAGGAAAATAAACCACTCGTTTCAAACTGTTTTTTGAGCATGCCCCCCCTTCTGAAAGGTTTCAAAAGATGTGATAAAACACTTGCAAAGGGACAGAACAGTGATGGGGAAGATTTTGATTATTTACTTCTAGGCATAAAGAATACTAAAAAGTTTAGGGGTAGGAGAGCACTTGATGAAGAAATATTGTGATACAAAGAAAGAGATGCTGAAATATAAGCATCCAAGGACTGTAAGCAGAACATATGATATATGTATAGAGTCAAGAGGAAAATCCACTTACAAAGCTTATGAAATGAGAGAGCAGGAGCCCTCACTCAGTAGACTCTCACCTGAAGAACACACACAAAGCCAATTCATCGGAGCAGTCTGTGCATCTCTGAAGGATGTGTGTGAAACTTTTATACATTCAGACCTTTCACAGGGAACTCTACCAGAAACATTTCACAACCTGAAGCTTTAAAAAATACATCCTGTTGGACCTGATGGTAGAGCAACTCGCCTCTTGTCTACCCAAAGAAAAGACCTTGCTGTGTAGAGAAGGTTCTTCTGCCTACCTTTCACTTCAGTCTCAAAAGAATTCAAAAGAATACACCTTACAGATACCAAGATTACAACTACCATTTCTGTCCTAATAAAAACCAAAACAGTCTCACTCCTTTGTCAGTAACTCAGCCAAGATGTTGCAGCTGGAAAACAAATATATATGCTATGAACTCCTTGCAGCTTAGCACAAACAGGGCTGCAGTTTTTACTGAGGGTTTGAAAAGGTTCTTTCCTTAACCTCCTATGAGCGAGAGCATTCTGGTAACCTCATTCACATTTCAGTCCCTTGCTCCAATAATAAAAGGGG
Source organism: Meleagris gallopavo (assembly GCF_905368555.1). Classification (NCBI taxonomy): domain Eukaryota; kingdom Metazoa; phylum Chordata; class Aves; order Galliformes; family Phasianidae; genus Meleagris; species Meleagris gallopavo. The sequence goes on along the minus strand of NC_139409.1, from coordinate 45,922,660 downwards.
AAAAATGTTCAGTGAAAATTTCTCTACTTCGTTTTTAGGAAGGGGTGGTTTTATCTGAAGAAACCCTACTTATCTATCTCTGGAGGCATATGGAGCCTTTTCCAGCAACTCCCCATAACCCAAGGTTAATTAAAGAACTAACAGCCGTAGACTGCAGCTTGAAGCACGTCCACTGTAATTCTCCTGTGGGTGCCCTAATAACTGCCATTGTACCACAGATAGTTTGTCAAGGGGAAAACCCTTAAACGAAATCTATACATGGAACTAACAAGGCTCCCTCAGCTGCAGCCAGGCTGAGCCAGGTGATCGGCACATCGGCAGCAGAGCGCAGGCCTCACTGCACCAAGAAGCCTCTGCAGCCACCTCAGCCTTGGCTATCTGGGCTTCTTTTTACCTCTAGTTTTCCAGACAATATCCTGTGTAGATAAGTGCATGAGGGGAACAGCTTTGAATGGGACGAATGTTGTTCTACTGTAGTGCAGGTGCTGAACACAGTTTCATTGGATGCAGTGCGTATAAAGCAACGCTGCAGTCAACAAAAATACTGTATGAAATTGCTCCCACTGACAAGGAGGGCGAAGTAGCCTTAATTACACAACAGAATGTTGGAAGTGGTGAGCATTTATGTTCAGCTCTAAACAGATGAAATTGAAAAAATAAGCAAAAGAAAAAAAGACAATCCTTTTCTCTTTACTATCATCAGGAAGCGATGCTTATGAAACAACAGAAAACTACCTATCAAAACCTAGAGAGCCCTTAAACACAAGTCTGTGGAGTTGAAGTGCCACGAGAGGCTTTGAAGACAGGGCAGACCCTGCCCCTTCAGTGGGCAGATCTGTGCTTGGGTATATCTGGAGCCTGGGCAGCTGCCAGCTCAGGAAAGAGTGAAGGACATTTTGTTCAGAGCAGAGCCAGATTTACATAGGTGCATTCTCACAGAGTTGCCCCGAAGCCTAAGTCACTTCTATGAGATACAAGTCTTACTTTGTGCCAGGTGTTATTACACCTGAAGGAAAGCCTGTGATTCCATCTCAATGTTCAGGCACAATGTTCATTTAAACTTGTCACCGAGTTTTCTGTCTAGTAGCTGACCTTTGACGCCATCAAATGCTAGGGATTCTTTTTGGGAAACAATTATTCTTTCTGCTATTCTTTTCTTTTTAATAAGTTCTCGATTTTTTTTTTTTTTTTTTGATTTTCAAACAATTGCTAGAGCAGTCAGTGGGTTAAATACATCATGGCACATTGCTAAAGATTACGGACAAGGTTCAAGAAAAGAACACTAATAACGAACCCAACCACAAATTTGGCTGGAAGAGTAATATTTGAAACTATGACCAAATAGTAGAGCACAGAACATTGTGCTGATGGGCTACAGAGTGCTTGACCATTCATACGGTGTTTCCAAGTGTATGAATAGCCAGTGACTCATGTGCCCTTCACAATGCTACCCCAAGTGAAGAATTGCTGTGATTAGTGCAGAAGTGCTCTGTGTTGGAGTCTGGAGGAAATAGCTCAGATATTAATGGAAAAATGTCTGAGAGTATACATTTTCTCCCAGAATACGTTCCAGATTACTAAAAAAAACAAGCTGCTTTTTTTTTTTCTTTTTTTTTTTTTCTTTCAGATGAAGGCTGTTCACAGATTTAGCAAAAGGAACATGTTTTAATGTCAGTGAAAGAACACATATTTGCATGTAGATATTAAATACATGTGTGGACTCAGCCTTTCTCTTTCACTGCGCTGTGTTTCTTTCCGATACTCACCACAATGACACACTGTCACTCTAACTGGTCTTAACTGATTAGACAAAAACCAGCAAGCCTTGAAAATGATTGGCCATTAATTAGCTTGTGGCAATGCTGAAGGCAGGTTTGGTTAACCATTTTCTCTCAGCAAATCACATGCTCAGAGGATATTATTTTTTATGGGCTCCCAGAGCATGAACTAAAGTAGAAGCAGAATCCTTTTGCAGAAAAGACGACAAAATGGCTCACGTTCAGAATTGGGAGTCACTTATCCTAATGACATGGAAACCTTGTCTTTGCTTGATTTTTTGCTTTACATTTTCTCTTTGCAGGTTACTTAAAAAATACGCTGCCTTGTGTTTTTAGTATAATGGTCAGTATCATCAGGCTTGTTTTCCCTTCCAAATAAAATCTGTCCAAGAAACCTTGTCTTCAACTGCAAAACCACTTCAATAACATGCAATTTCTCTATAATCTTTAAAAAGCTAAAAGGGGAATTTATTTCCAAGTGTGCATCCAGTGACATTCACTACAAATATACTGGATGACAGCCACAGAAGTGTCTATTATCATCAATAAAATGCCTTTATCTGCTACTTAGCTCTACCGGAAAAAAATAACTTTTGAGGTTATAAAGAGCTTTGTAGGCTTTTGCTTTAGTCTTCATCTTTTCTTTTAGGAATTACCACAGGAAGGAGAAGGCTAAAGAGGGCTGTCTGTCAGCTGATGTCCACAGTCAAAGAACAAAGTGGGAATTTGCAGAGCTTCACAAAATGCTACTGAACAATGACCAGAAGGGAAGACTAGATTTTCCTATTTCATTTCCTATTGATTAAGAATGCCTAATAAAAACAGGAGATAGTGCTGCAGTTTGTCTGTGAAACATTGCAAGGCAAAGGCTGTGCACTCTTTGAAAGTGGCAAGGATCCTGCTGGGACAACAACGGTATTTCTGAATTTCAACTACAGAGAAACCCTGCTGAATGATAATCCTGCTCTGAAATGCAAAAGGCAGAGACTACATACACCACATTGCTTAACCTTCAGCCTCACTCCCCACAAAGAATGACCTGTTGGACTGTGGTTTTCCAGTGCCAAGTACCTATGAAAGTCTTTTCATCTCTTCTCAAAAGGCCATGAGAGGCTGTAAGTTCCTTGCTTGTTTCTTTTTTGTAAGTCAATTGTCTCAACTTAATGTGACTAACCATGTGTGTCCTACCACATGTTCAAACAACCGTCTAAATGGAAGTTTGCTCTGCAGTCTTTATCATGGAATAATGCCAGTTAATTATTTTTTAAATTGGCAATTTAATGCTTTCAGCTTCTCCTGTGCAGGACATGTTCAGATTCCTCTTTTGTAATCGGTAGACTTGCAAAATTTGTACCAGGACTGTCTCACAGTAAAAAAAGAATCAGAGGAAAAGGAGAAGAAGTGGTACACATGCTGAAGCAAAACAACTACCTGATCTTACCATGAACACAAGGAGTTTGCTACATAATAGGCAAAACACGATGCCTTCCAGTGTTTCCCATTTGTGTTTTGTCAAGCTGGATGGTGTATGGCCATACTCCATGGAAAGAGCTGGAGCAGAGTGCAGGTGCTGGGGCTCCTGCTGACCCCTGACCAAGCACAGAGCACAGATACTGAAGGGCTGGCTGGGGACATGAGATGAGGAGCCAGGGTAAAGCTAAGAGAAGACACACTCAGGAATTTGTGGCTTCTGTCATTTTTTATCATAATACTCAGGAATGTTATACAAAAATTGGACTGCCCTGATATTTAGCATCACTTGCTAAACCTCTGGCCTTCTGTTCACTTTTGGTCATGTTTTAGCTTCTGACATCATGAGGGCTGGTCTGACAGCTTGCTCTGCTTGAGGTACAGGAGACACAGAGGGACAAAAGTCGATTTCAGAATAGCTTATTTGACTTTATGCCACCTGTCATTATTTGCTCTTTTGGACAATGCCAAATATGTAAAAATGGACTGTTCACAATTAAATGGCTTCTAAGCCAAACATGTTTATGTTTAATATTCTTTGCTTGTTCATTAGACTGCACAGTAATGGCTGTGGTGTCTTCTTCCTCCCTTCCTCCCAGGTAATACCTTACACTTTTGCTTCAGGGAATATAGGATACAGGAAGTCAAGCATAAGGTATGCACAGCTCTAAGGCACGTGGAATCATGTCCTTCTAAATGGGCATGTGTATCTGACAAAAAAACTCAACTGTGTATTTCTGAGAAAATACACAAGTTCTTCGAGGCATGACTACACATTTTCTTTGTTTCCGAAGAGTCATGAACCCTTTCAGCCCTGAAATAAATATGACATCAAGTAAATTAATCTGATGTCCCATACAGTTCACTCCAAGGCAAAATGCATAGCAGCCTTCTTAACTGTGGACCAGAAGATCAAGTCGAGTTTTTTCTTTTTCATTTTATTTTCCTTTAACTTCAAGTCCACTCAAATAAGTTGAACCAATTTATACACTCCAGTGTTCTTGACCCAATGAATCATGGACTGACAACAATTTAAAATAAAATAGTCTATTTTCAACTTGGAGATGTGCTAAAACAAGTACGTTTACAAAGACTCTGCTCCTTCCCTAGAATTTCAGTCATTTGGATTAAGGGTCTGAAAGGAATAAAATAAAAACCCCCTCACTATTGATAGCTGAACAATACTACACATTACTTTAGGTACTTTTACCTCATGAAGATGTTTCTATGGGGAAATATGCCTCCCTATGAAATTTATACAGAAGCTGCAGTGGAATATTCATGCTTTTTCACTAAACTCTGTGCAAAGAGCTTCATAGAGGCTTGCAGTCTCGACAGAGAAGGTATAAAGCTGCATCATAATTTTCTGAGACTTCTCTCCTTGATAAAGGCTTAGAAATTTCCAAAATAACCGCTGCACATTAAGGAAATTTGGCTGCTTATTTCTTAGAACCAAGGCACTGCAGGGATTATTCCTTCTGGGAGGAAAGCAGTTTTCCACAATTAATTTGAATGTTGCAAATATTGATCTTCCGCGGTAAGTAACTTTCTATTTTGCATTGCATTTGCAGTGGGGAAGAAAACAGCAATCTTTATCCCCACAAAATAGAGGTTCTAAAGGGAATTTTTTTGATACAACCTCACATTAATCTATTGAATTTACATTATGTTCACATTATTTTGTTTTGAGAAAGAAGTATTCCTCTCTGAGGGGAAAAAGAACCACAAAGATTTGAGTGTATTAAAATGAGCAGTAAATCTAGTACTGAGCAATGACTCATAGGATTGGGAAAATAATCTCATGTCAATCATTATTCATCTAAGTGTACACAAATTACTGATCTAAGTGGTTTTTAAAAGCATATTTAAACATTATAATATATTTTATGTATATGGCAATGCACAACAAAAACTAAGGACAGGCAGTACTAGAGGGAAAGGTGCAAAGTGAGTTCGTATACACATTTTGGACATCTGCTGTTTGATTAGTAATAGAGGTAGAGATTTTGGTCAGAGAGAACAAGAAATCTGGACACCAGGCAGAAACGAAAATACTTAGTTCAGGATGCAAGACTCCTGTTGAGATTTTCATCAAATGCTGTACTTGAATTCCAGATGAAGCCCAAACCAGTTCCAGTGAAACAGTAAATCCTACAATTGTAACTAGGAGATGCTTTCAGATGCTCCCTGGTAAAAGCAGTCAGTAAGGACAGCAACAAAACCAAGGATCTTGCTAGTAGGAGCAGTACTCATCTCAACTTTTAGACAAAAGTGACAACAAAAAGCCAGACCAGGCAGTCTGAGCTGTACCTTGCCGACGTCGACTGTTCAGTTTCCTAAAGCAGGTGCCCTCCACAAGTCGATTAAGACGTTGCTGCTTGATCAGTTCTAAGATCTCAGGCTGAATCTTCTCTTTCAGTTCCCTTGGGAAGGAAGAAAGAAAGCACTTATGAGATTCAATCAAAACCCACCCTCTTCTCTCTGAAATGAAGAGTCTCACAAGATGTTCATGTCCAAAAAGGAGACAACTCAGAAGCACGCCCAGGTCGGAATTTAACCTGCTTCAGAATAAGACTGTATTCTTATAAGAGGGCATGGGAGTCAGGCTATCTCTGTTCTAGACATCTCCCTGCTATAGCATCAGTGTATGACTCAGGGAACTTACTTGTTTCTTAGCTTATGCAGCTAAAAATAACACTTGCTATAATGCACTGACAAGCTTTCTCTGCAGCAAATAATGCTCTTTCATCACAGGAACACTGTGAAGCTTATTTGAGGGTCTCTCACCTTTTCTCGTATGATGCTCTGCTAGTGTACTTTACTAGCATTATTATTTAGGACAACACAAGAAGGCTAAAACACACTTTATAAACAAAACAAACAACAGTGAACAATGCTAATCAGGCAGAACAATGACCAGCTCTGTATTCTTGGTATTGAACTTATGCCATTCAACTAATTCACTATTGACAGAATCTGGTGGAAAAGTAACCCATGATGGGGACTGCTCGAGGATCAAGCTTTACCTCTGCCCAGCAGTGCCAAAAACAGCAGTGCATTTAGAAGCATTATTATATACCCCTGAGAAAACCCATTTTCTACATTCTACTTTGATAAAAGCAATCAACGTGTCAAGAACAAGGTGTAAAATGTATGCATGTAATATTTAAAATTTGATTTCATATATCATCACATGGACTCAGAGATGTCTGAAGTTAATCAGTTATATCCTCACTAAGATTCATTAAGAATATATAAAAGACAGGTTGAAACATTAACTTGACAGTAAGCCTAGTAAGATTTAAAAAATAACTAAACGTATAGATGGTTTATAAAATATGAAGCATGACAGAACCATAATTCTGCACTGCTGTACGCATTAGTAACACCAAAACTCATTCTGTGTGGCAGTATGTTCCAGTAATCATCATCAAAAGAAAACAAAACTGTGCTATTCCATGGATAAAATAAAACTGTCCACTTCTCAAACACTTAGGGACTTCAGCCTCTGCTGATTTCCACATTCATGTGGATCTGGCAACTTTGATGTGCCAACACCCCACTGAAACCACTGGAAATTCTTTTAGAGAGCTGAAGGCTTTTAAACTGAAAAGTCCTAATTCTCTCAGGTACTAACAAAATGGTTGGAGTACCTGATGCATATTTACAAGCTGTGAAAATCTAGCTGGCCAAAAATCAAGTAAGCATTGTAACTATAGAAACAGGCCACCTCTCAGGAACATACAATTAGTCCTTCAGGATAATTTTCAAATGTTGTTTTCTTATTGGGAACTGAGGTAGGAATGTGCTGAGTGGTTACATCCTGTGATTAGAAGAATTCTGTGATTGAACAGATGTCTTCCTTTTCTGAGCTGATGAGCTTCCCCATTCCTCAGGTAAGAGCTGGCAACAGGGACAGAGAAAAGTAGTGCTAAACCACAGGGCAATGACTGACAGTCCAAGGTACAAACTGCATACAGCTGGACTGACTCCAAGCATTCAAAATTGATATAAACATCTGTGTGATGTTTCAGTAGTTTAATTTAGAAAACAGATTACTATCATTAAAGACATGCTAAAGACAGCCTAACATTAGGTTTCTAAGACAGTATGGAAAAAAATCCAGAAACTAATGGGTCATCTAGCACATTAATACCTGACTAGTTACTCATAATATTCCTTCTTATGTCTTCTGAAGTCCCATCTTCCCTTTACAAAGTGGAGGAAGATTTTTAAGCAATTCAAAAATGTCCAGCTATAGTACCTCAGGGTCTTAAGATTTTCTGGATGAGAAAGGGAGGTAGGGGAGCCTTCTGCCTCCTTGCTGATGTGCCAAAGCCCCTCTACACACATGCATAATTTGCCTTCAGGACTGTGAAGCTCAGAGATAGTACCTTCTTTAGTTTTACAGTCCCCGTGCTTCAGCACGCAGAGGAACAGAGTTGAAGGAAGATCGTAAATGCAAATATATTTTTGGAAAAATTATTTATGCTCCTTTAGATGACATCAGCTGAACAGTCTGTGCCTTGCGAAGAGCAAGAACAAACTAGGAAAGCTGAAGGAGACAGTAGCTTTAAAAATTGCTGTTAGCTTCCTACTGTGTTCCTGTGATGTAAGAATGACAAAAGTCAGTGGGCTGACATGACAGAAGGGCTGATGGAACCATGGAGTAATATACGAGCGCTCATTTTCTGATCTCATTGGTCTCAGCATTATAGGCTGCTGACATCAGTTACGTATTTTTAAAATAACAGACTTGGATTATCTGCAAATCTGAACATTACTGAACTTTTTTTTCTTTCTTTCTTTTTTTTTTTTTTAAATTTTACAGATGATTCTAGCTTTAATTCAGCACCAGTTCTACCTGCCCCTATCTTTTGCCTTTTCTGATTATAACTAAGACTCTTTCTTGTCAGCTGTTCTCCTTCCAGGACGGGGCATACTGTAGTCATTTAAATCATTAAAACGTAATGGAAGACTAACCCCAAGACTGCTTTCATGGGTTTTGTCCTTTTATCTCGGGCAGCTATGTACTCTCCTAGTCACTTCATGCATTCAGAGCAGGCATTACTGAATCTTTAACATTGCAGAGAAATCCGTCAAGATAAAAAGCCAAAAAGCATCCACTTGCCTTCTTCCCTCTATTTCCCAGTATGTGCTGATTTTCACTCAGATATTGCCTAGCAATGTCTCCCTAACTGACATGAACTCTCCTTTAGCCATCAAGCCTCCAACACGGACATCACAATTTTATCCAGTATTACCCCATCTCTGCTGCATTTAACGCATCAAGAAGATCTCAGTACTCAGAACACACCCCCTTTCACAGCCATTCAAAATGAACCAGTAACATTTTATAGCCTTGTGGGATGGCTGTTTGGATGATCAGTAATGATCCCAAGCTCTTGCATGCATTCTGTTCTAAAGAATGTCATATTTTCCCTCATCTGAAGAAACTCCGCTGCACAATACAACAATGCTCTTACAGAAGAAACAATTACTTACAAAACAAGGTTGCTGTAGTTACATGGATCTAAGGCAACGCTTTCCAACTTACACTCAAGTCCAACTTAACTGAAACTTCTCTGATCTGGCAGCTTAAAAAGCTCAAACCATCAGTACTTATACAAAGAACAGTGAAAGAAAGATTTCTGTCATGTTAAAGGCAGGAAAAACCATCATCCGACTGCCATATGCTCACACAGAATTAAACAAGGCCCACTGACTTTACATTCAGCTGTGCACAATCTCTTTTAGCATATCTGTAAAGCTTTAAAATATACAGTAGAGCCACGATTGCTCTCTTCACTCGCAGTCTCTCCCTACAATGGGACCATGATTCTGTACTTCTATCAATTGTGCCATCTATGCAATTTGAGAGAGTTCAGTACATAGAATCAAATCAAAGGGGAAAATGAAAGAACCGTTTCTTTTCACTGCCAAGAATGAGCGATCGTGGATGCAATCGAAATGCAAATTCATAGAATCAAATCTCTGCAAATGCAGTTGTGATTGCTGAAATACCTTATCAATTTCCTCAGCCTTTACAGCCTTTAGGCTTAGCCTTTGTCCTGAATCTGAAACGAGTCTGGTAACATTTTAGTTTCCTTTAACTACTTGTGTTAACTGGTTTCCTTCATGTCACCTGGGGGAAGGAAATTCCAAACCAGGGCAGCAACTAGCTAGAGCCATGCTGGACATAAAGAGCTTGCAGAAGGCAACTGGCCAGTTTCATGAGGTTATGCAAGGCTGCAAGAGAATATAGATAGTTGACCTGTATCATAGCTAAACAGTTGACTCACAGCAGAAGCAAGGAAAATGAGCAGCTTTGGTGACAAGCTTAGCAGTACTGAGCAGCTCTGATCCACTGAGCACTGCACAGGATTGGCAGGGGATTTTGAGCAGTGTAATGATGCAAAAGTGACTGGAGCCATTTGTAACTGTTTAATTGATGCACTGAGTGACATCAGTTCTAATTGGGCATTAGGTCCTATCTTCTAAAACACTGAAAACATAAAAGAAGCATTTCCCCTTTGATCCACAAGGGTATGATTAAAGTGTAGTTCTATTTAGCTTATGCTTCCTCTGTTGCCCTGCTGCCCTTGGATAAAGATATCCCCAGAGCTCATACTTAGATGTATCTATGCCCTTTAGAAACAAATCGAAATGAGCATCTAACATCAGAATTCCGAAATGTCCTGGTTCAAATCCTTCCCTATAGCTTTGCTTTGTGATGGAGATTTGGAAAATTACAAGCCAATATGCTTCAAACATAGTCAAGATTTCATGGCATTTCTACTGACATTTCTGGAATCCTCACTATTTCTCCGCTGATCTCAAAAGGTTCCTGCTATCCCTTTGTGCACCATGGAGTCTGAACTCGTCCTGTGCCATTAGCTCAGCCATGAACCCTGGTCCAGAGCCAAGCATGGCCTACATTTCTCACGTAACAGAACAAAGGGTATTCTGAGCAGCAGGCAGGAGCTGTGATGGTGATTAGCATTTGATTCTTTGCAGTAAACAACATGGAAATGAGAATCCCATTGTCATGCTACCACAGTGTTATCATTTACAGATAAATAATAGCTTTTCATTAACATCAAAGATAATGCCCCGAAGAAAGATAGAAATACACAATCCCACTCTTTTCTGGAGCCACTGTGTATTGACTCCTCTTATTCTGAACTTCTTGTCTGGCTCAGAGATGTAGTATTTGCAATTTTTGTCCCTTGGACAGAAGACAAAGTTTAAAAAAAAACAACAAAAAAGCCAACACTGACAACAAAAACAATTTTATATGCACAAGCATACAAAGACAGGAAATGTCAGAGCACTGTTTCACACAAATGAGCCATGTGAGACCCTGTAGGAATTTGGTGAATCTGATTTAACTGAATTCAATGAAAAAGTTGAGATTCCCAGCAGAAGAAATCAAACACACTTCAGGCAGATGCTGTACTACTGTTTCTGAGCACAGCTCCCTGGACAGCCTACTTCTTCAGGTTCCCCTTGAAGAGCTCATAAATGTCAATCACATTTGTTAATCCTCTGATGGAAACATGGGTTAGGAGAGAAGACAGTACTTACAGAATTGGACGAGACTGGAAATCTTCCTGGTTCATTCTTTCAGACTGGCGTATTTTCAGTATTTCTGTGTAACTGAGATTCTGAAGCTTACTCTTGAACTGATCCAGTGAGCTAGGCTTGGTAGTGAGTGCTCTCATTATCTGTTCTTTCACTACCTGCATTACCTGCGGTTGACAAGAAAAGGAAAAGAAAACATATGTTAACATCTGTGTTTTTGTTTCAAATCTTGTTCAGTATCACAGCAAGGTTTCTAGTTTGCATTGGGTTCTTGGACACCAAAGCAGAGATTCCCCAGTAGTCTACACACCCCATTCCCAATTTTCCTGTGCTGCTTAGGGAAAGAAGGAAGTAGAGGAATTGAGATCAAAGTTGAGTCGGGAAAGAGGTCCCTGGAGCCTCTTCCCAGTACGTAGGTGCAGAAGCTGGTTAGTGCTGTCAGGTTCTCAAGTCAATTGCTCAATAGCATAACCAGAAAAGAATTCAACTTCTGGCAGGTCAATGCAGCTTACAGAAAAACCTCTTCTGCTCTGTAATGAGAAAACTATTGTTCCAGGGGACTGGTGGGGAGAGGGTCAATCACCATTTGGCTTTCTCCCTGAACAGCTGAGCTACAGCTTCTGGTTACAGGATTGTAAATCCCGCTCTTGCTGCAGGCTGTGTGCTCTTGTCAGCAAGAACATGGCTCTTCTGGGCTAATGCTCCTGTCACGTTGGGGCAGGCACATACGCACACATACACAACACACTTCTAACAGCATGACAAAGCATGTCCTAAGGAGCCAAGATTGCAGATGCACATCCTCACTTCTGCCAGCTCGACACAGGTGATGTGTACAAGCTACAGGGTTTAGCTGCCCACTGGACACATTGCAGAGAGATTTTCAGGCCTTGTGACTACCCTGCTGGGCCTCAAAGCTGCTCTTCTGACCATGTGTTAAGCCATGACTGTGTCCTGTTGCTTCCCTCAGTGCTGTCATAGTGAGAGAAGGGACAGTCTGGCCATATGGTTGTCCTTGTGAACATTATTATTTGCTAAGTTCTTCCTGTCCCCTCCCTCCCTTCTGCCTTGCAGCTATTTTGTTTCAATACTCAGCATGTTCAACATTGAATGAATTTCCATGGTTTCTCAGATGGAGAGAGACTAGGACTGAACCATTTCTGGGCTCATCAGTACAAGAGAAAGATGGAAGGAGTCCAAGAAGATGATAAAGATGAGCAAGAAATGATAAAGAAACAGGAAAATCTCTTTTAAGAGAGATATGGTCCTGGGCACCCTGCTCTGGGTGTCTTGACTTGAGCAGAGATTAGACCAGGTGAATCCAGTGGTCCCTTCTCATCTCAACCCTTTGGTGATCCTGCAAAAGCTCCACACTACAGGAACTTTATGATCATATACAGTGAAGGAAAGGGAACTTGCAAATAGAGAACATTAGTCAGAATGAAGATACCAACTTGCTCCAGATATTCAAGGATTGCTTTTGAAGCAATGTCATAAACAGTGCAAACCAAAAGCAAGAATGAAGGATGGGTGGGCAACAGCCACCAATCTGAATATTAATTATTTTATCAGAGAAAACTGCTGAGACACAGTTAACTAAGGGGAATTGCTTGGCTTTATTTCAAATGGTTTCACATGACAGATTACTGTGTTTCTTTCCAAATTCTGGACTCATTTCCTTTCCCTAGTGCTGGTGCAAATCACACATCTTGAAACATCTGATGCTGCGCTGAAGCTGGCTGAAAGAAGAATGCCACTTTTAGAAAGGCCCATCCCACCCAAATCCAACAGTTAGAAAGCAGTAGGAAGCAGTAACCACCCTGATGGTATCAAGGCAGATGTGACCAAAATTAACTGCTACACAGAGGCCAAAAGCTTTTTCTGCACTGTTTGTTTCATTTTCTTCTTCCATCTTCACCATGTATCTTAAAACAGAAGCTCAGCCCCTCAGAGGTTCCCTAATCATTCTGAAAATTTACCTTTACATATGAATATGTCATTGCTTCACATGTGCTGCCTCAATCTTCTAACTCTCATTGCCTGCATTCTGTTTTCTATTTTTACTTCCTAAGATGTAACTTCCTTCCTAGATGTAATCCATAAACTGTGTCCAACAGCTGAAAGTAAGCAATTAATAAATGAAAGACAGTCTCCTACAGGGACCGCATCCATCCTAGATATATCCTCCAAAAGCAATATGTTTCTTACAAAGCTGTTTGCCCAGCTGGACAACAAATGCCTTCGCCACATTTCCATGCACTCTTGGTAAATCTTGGAAATCTGGCCCAGACAAAGAGGAGCTCCAGTCCATCCACTCCTAAAAATCAAACTGACTGCTGCGTGCCTGAGCAAGTCTTCTGAAACTTAGTTTGAAGATAGAAAGAAACCTTGAGTTCTCTACTCTATAGCTATGCAGTGTGTCTTTTACATAGAGAACCATCTGTTCTCAGATGGTGGCCACATTCAGCCAAATCTTTCACAGCACTTTATTAGCTGAGAATCAGCTGCTTTCCCAGCTGAAAGGTGAACTCCTCTTGCTTAGTAAAACCTACATAATGGTTACATTTAGTCTCACCAGATCACCCCAGCCCAAGTGTGATAAACAAGCTGTCACACTTTGGAAACCACAATCCTAACCCTGAATGACAATACTGCCCAATGAGATGTGTGGCATACTCCTATTGATTTCTCTGGGTCTTGTTTTAACACCTGAAAAGGCTTAGGAAAGGCAATGGATGAACCTTTGCTAAAGGAAAAATGGAAAAAAAGCTGACAAGCCCAGCAATGAGTTGGATGCCTAAAATTATCTTCTCCTCTTTTATCTGCCTTCTTTGCAATGACTAGTTAATATATTATAAAGTTTTACATTAATTACAGTTAATTATTATTAGCAGCCATACTGGTTGCTAAACCACTAAACCAGAGTTGCAAGCAAACATAATCCTTCAATCACGACCATGGGAGCTCTCATTCATGCGTGGTTGCAAAATCCTACATAAACCCTTGCTTCCCTTCTCTGGTACTCACTGTTGTGGTTAACATGCAAATAATTCCTCTTCTCTGCTCTAATCTAAAAAGTTGTTGATGGAATATCATCAAATAGCTCCTTGGTTTATGGGCTGCCCTTGTTCCCAACACAGAAGGCAGGAAGCATGCACCCTGGGCCCAGTATGTAAGGGGTGATCAATTGCCTTGTAATGTTTATAGCAAATAATATTTAACTTATTGTCCAGAATGTCAAAGCTGTTGGTAGCAGTGAGTCTCCTGAGCATTTGAGAACCACTGCCAAGATCTTCTAATCTGTTCAAAATTTCTAAAGCTGAGCTGCCAGCCGTTGATTACTGCTGTCTAAGAGACAGCAGTAATCCTCCTTGTGTATCTGACCTCACAATGAAATTAAAAGTATGCTCTACTCAATATAACTGTACATAAACACTGCAGATAGTTGTTTTAATTGCATTAAACTTTGCTTCTCCTACTGAGAGAGGAATGTTTTAGAGGGCGCATTTTGTATCTGATGACCTTTTGTACGGTCAGAGGATCCCAAGTTCTGCATTATGACAAGGACAGGTAAATTCACTAAGGACATTAAGAGGAAAACAGAAGAAAAAAAAATGTAAAAAAAACAACAACTACTTTTTTGTTTAACCAAAATATCTATGGCATACAGGACCTTATTCCCAGCCTTTTATTTAACTAATCTGTTTTACATTTCTATGGTTCATATCCATAACCTTAAATTATACATCTTTTTGTTAAGCTGTTTTTGTATCTCTCTGTATTTTGCTTATTTGACCTAATCAAATATCACATTCTGATTATTTTGCCTCTCCCACACTTCCTCCTCACTCCTGTTTCTTGTCACAAGAACTTTTATCTATGCAAATAAAGCCTGTGCCTTTCAGGATTGAACAGAGATCTGAATATTTAGGCTCTAAGAGGACAAAATAAAAAAAGAGTGAGAAGGCATCAACGTCAGGAAGAGGAGTTTATCTGAAGCCAAGGTCCATCTACACAGCAACTTCCCACTGACCACTAACTTCAGCAGCTTGTCTCCAACTCGAAACAACACAAAATTGACCCCTTCGTATATTCTTTGTTGCCATTCTGATGCAAACTTTGTATTTGTCATGACTGCAGGAGAGTGGCTGTCACCTGTGACACCCAACTGTTATCTGCAAGCTTCTGGAAATGTTAAGTCTCAGCCTTCTGCTCTTCAAAACCCCTCTTTGTACAAACTTTCAGCTTCAACGTTCTCAGAAACTACCCCCAGGACATCCCATAAGGCTGGAGATTCACCACAACTCATCCACAGAGAAACAGACAAGACACAAACCCTTCTCATAACTTCCCCACAGCTGTTTCTCTTAAATAAGAAACCTTTTCACATGGAACATCCCTCTCACAGCTAGAACAGATGCAAAGAGTTCTACAGAAGTCAGGTATAAGCCATGGATCCATGTAACTATGATGTACTTGGTTGAGTGCTTTCCTAATTTGGCTCAGTATTAACAAGTTCTACAAGAGACGATTCCTGTCTCTTTGCAGCATGTGATAAAAGATGACCCACAGGACTGTACTACATCCAGAGATCCCCCTCTACAACCAGACTTGCAGAATCTGAGATGTAAGACATTTTAAGGCTGCTTTCATTGGCTTTCCAAACGACTCCCCCCAAAAAATCAACAAGCCAGTAAATAGAAAACTGGAGAAATGACATCTCTTTTCAAATTGTACGCCAAGAATTCATATGTAGTTTCCCTCCTATCTAAGTGTTCCTGGGAAGAAGAGCATGGTTTATATAATGTAAAAAAAATTAAAATAAAATAAAATAAAGAAAACATCATATATTTACTAAGATCCAGCTTAATAATTTCAGGCAAAAAGGAGATTTCCCTCAGTAAAACTCATAGAGTAGGCAAAAAAATAAGGCTGTAGAATGAAACAACCAAATCACTCTTAATGAATGGTGCTCACTGACAAAGGAGGCCATAAAGAAAATTTAATTTTGAAGGGAAAGAAAATGACTTCAGTTTACAAGCAACCTGTCAACTACTTTAATGAAAATGTTACATGTTTAAAGATTGCACCAGGTAATTCAAGACAATTTTTTAGGTTATTTCAATGGATGAATTGTCTTAAGTAGATCAATGGTTATATTTTCAGAGTACTCAGAAGAGTCATCCTGAGAGACTTAGAGGTCCTTGAGAGAAAATTTAATACTGTTCTTTGTTTTCCAATCTCCACATACTGTAATCTATGACTTCACTACACTAGTCCCTTGATATCAGCCTAGACAAATCTTCCACATTATTTTAGGATATTAATTCAGGCATGCTGTTCTGCAGAAGTAATTTAAACATAGTGTTGGTACAGTCTAAACATTGACAAGAGATACCAAAATTTCTGATTTTTTTCTTCTATTACAGTCTGTATTTCTTCAGAATTATAAAAAAAAAAAAATCCACTAAACTAAACTAAGAAACCTCTTACACCTCAAAAAAAACCCAACAACCATACAAAAAAAAAAAAAGCACACCAGTTTTCAATCTTCTTAACTGTTTTAGAAGACAAGGACAGTAGCTGTAGCCAATGATAAAGAGACAACTCTAAGCCAGCTGAGTGTATATAATGACAGGAATAATTAACCTGATTCATTTTCAGGCACTGGGATGAGGAAGGAGCTGTCAGAAGATTTAGCAGGTATAAGCTCTGATATATTTTAACTCTTAATTTTCTGCAGAATTTAAAAGCTGTTGTGGAAAAAAACTTTTAGTTGATGAAGTTTTAACTTTCTTAATTTAAAAGTATATATAGATATATATACGTCTTGTTTGTGAGTGAGCATTTTTATGTTTGTACTTTTTTTTTTTTTTACTAAGAACCAAGATATTTTTCTGTCTGCAGAAGAGACTTGAAACAATGCAAAGATTTTGATCGAGCTGAGCAGACTGTTCCCATGTGGTATCACTATTATTATCTAGTTCAGCAACGACCATCATTTTACAGGTATACCCAATAAGAATAAATGAGCACCTAGCAGACATGATGATGGAGCTGAAAGGTAGGAGATGTGACAGCAGTTCCAAGCACAAGGTGCTTATAAAAGGTCTATAGAAGGTATTTGGAATCTTAATGCTGCAGTAATAGAACTCTTCAATGTGAAATCTTGGTTATAGCCTCACCACCCAAACAAATTGCCTGCCCACTGCTCAGGAAGACTGAACAGAATCTTGTACTGGATCCTGAGGTCCAACCCAGTAGACTGAGTGGTAAAGGAAGAAAAGCTGAAGATGAAGTAAAAACAAGAACTGTTGCACATTTCAGAGCAGCTTTGATTCTTTCAGGTTTTTTTCTGTCCTTTGGTTAGCAGATCACAGGTGTGGGAAACCAGTCTGATATCACGTGGTCCCTGGGAACTGGTGGGATGAGACTGCCATTAATCAAAGGCTACAGGAGAGTAGGCAAGGGATTAATCACACTTCTCCATGCACTCCAGGCTTGCAGAAAGGAAAGAAGAGGAGCCCCAGGGCCACGAGCACAGGACCAATGAAACCCTGAAACAGAGAGAGATGGGGGCTGGCAAAAAGCAAGAAAGTGGTCAGAGGAGTGACTGCATCTGAAAAAGTTGTTGTAAAAATGTTCATTTCTCTGAAAAAAATTAAAAAAGAAAAAAATCCAGGCTAATTCTGATATTGGATGTGAGCATTTTGTAAGGTCGTGCTCAGTGAAAATGAACCACTAATTTTCATACTGGTATATTACATCCCCAGGCTAATCCACCTCTACAGGAAGAGCCTATGGCCACAGACTGATTTGGCACTTCCCAAAGGAGCTCCCAAAACTCTGTTATCTGCATGGATCATTTTAACCTATCTGTGTCCTGATGGAGAAGCACCACATACCAGGGAGACCTCCAGTTATTTTTCAATGTTACTACTGATCTGCTCCATTAAAGACAGAAAGGGTGGCAGAGGTACTGGCTGTGAGCAAAAAGCTGTTTGAATTTGATTGACAAAAGCCTACACAAAATTATGGACTTACAGTCATCATCAAAAAAAAAAAAAACAAACATGTAAACACTATCCATAAACTATTTTTGGTAAAAGACAATGTGAAAGTAGTCTACTAGCTTCTTGCAGGGTTAAAATCACGTGCTTCCCTCGTGTCTAAGGATTCAGTTCAAAGCTGAACCCACAATGCTAATCTAAATGTGCACGTTAAATACAGCTTATTTGGGTTGTATTAAGCTCAAGCAGGAATGACTGGTAGAAAATCTCTTCCTTCTATTTCATATTTCTACAATACTCTTTGCACTAGAAATAAGGAACATATTTATTTCCTTTATGCCTTGAGGTAAGCAAAACAAGAAATGAGTGGTTTGTGACAAAGCTTTTCTGCCTCAGAAAAATGATGTGCAAAGTTAACGTGACAGTTTTTGTAAACTTCCTTGTCAGCTAATTGAAGTCTTAGGTCAACCAATATTACATTACTTCCCCTAATGTCTGACAACCTCCTTTGGCAAAATAAAGCATGCACAAAATCTATGGTGGGTGGCATTTAATCCAGGGCTTTTCACAGACAAAATGCACTTACTGATCTCAAACAAAATGTTAAGAGGGGAGAGGGAAAAATGAGGAGATGTTTGTATTCTTAGTCATACACCAAACTAACAATTAATATGCCTGATAACATCCTTGTGATTTCTGAAGAAAAATAACATGAGAATTACCCATGATTAGGAGCACACATTTGGGTGTGTTTTCTCTTAAAACACATGATTACATTAAATAGCATACACTATAAGAAAATTAACTTTATTATATGGCAGGCAGCTGGTTCTACAGAAGAAAAGCAAGGATAACATTCTAAAATATAGTTTTCCCATAGAAAAAGTGGAGTAGTAATAATAAATCATCTCAAGTTTTGGCTATTGATGATGAATTAAAAACAAGACTCAGAGTAGAGAGAAATGTAGGAAAAATGTGGGGGACTCCAAGCTTGATTTGAAGGGGAGAGGGGCAGTTTACCTTCCTTGTGTCTTCATAATACAAAAAGAAATGAGAGTCCTGCTATTTCGACATGGCCTGTGGTTGAGCTGTGTGGTTGAGCCAGATGCTCCCTACTCAACTGCAGAAACCATAGTCACCAGCTAGCACAAAGCACCACGCAGTACAGGGATAGCTTTTTTTTTTTTTTTTTTACCTTTCCCCTTCTTGCTTCTATTCCCTTTGTCAGCATTCCTCTCCCAAACCAAACAGACCTTGAAAATCCATCCACTGCGTCTACAGCAATCTCTAGTGACACTGAGTAGCAAGTTCTGCAGCTCTTCTGCCCACTTATTACCTTAATTCACACAGGTATAATAATAAAAGAGATGCATGGCCTCTGAGACAAACAGGGAAAGCCTTGCAGGTGTTGGTTAATTAGCCCAGGACTGCAGTCAGTCAGGCAAAAAACGATAGTAACAGTGGGTCCAGGTGGCTTCAGAACCACAAGACTTTAATCTGATAAAGCAAGAGCTTCACCTAGACAGGAAACACACTTTTAATCCTAAGTAATTACTTCCATGTTTACTTTTTTCCTGATACGGAACAGAAGCTGCAATACTGAGCAATTAGCTGAGTTAACCATTCTTACAGTATCCCCCCAAAATGTGAAATTTCTGTTCAGGAATCTCAGAAACAAACACTTCAAGTTTCCATATGTCCTTTCAATAGAAAAGGAGATATGCCTGTGAAAAATGCTCATTTTGATTAAACTCAGTTATGCAAAGTGCTGTCATTTTTCCTAGCTTTGCTAATACTTCCCTCTTTTTCCAGCAAGTCCAAAAGTTGGCCGACCACTCAAAGAGTAAGTGCCCAGGAAAGGAGTTTCAAAGTACTGCCTCACTTCTATCTGTTATTTACATGAAAAAGGGAAAAGTAAATTAGGTACAAGTCAGAAGCTACAGCTTTTCTTTTTCCAAATTTTAGGTGAATGCCATTCACTGCTTCAATGCTACACGGTTTTTTTTTTTTTTTGACAGACTAAATTTCTACCTAGCAAAAGCTCCCAGAAGTACTGAAAATGTGTTTTTGGATTGAATTAGAGAACTATATTATTCAAGTAGGTTTTCCTGATCAATGCAAGAGCCAACCATTCAGTAAAATGGTGTAGGACCATTTGATTCAATCCAGTTACGTGCTTATCCTCCCACTGACGGTAAATGATTGGGCTGAACATCTATGAACTGTACAAGAAGGCAGTGTACAAATATGCTATTCCTCTGAATGAACTTATAAATACTGATGCATCATAACTTACAGCAAATAGGCAGTCATAATTTTTAGGTAAACCCTCATTTTCACATTCATGTCACTAAAGAAAGCAGTGAGCTGAAAATCACGAGTGTAGAACTGTTTCAAGCAATAGCTGTATTGGTATCGGAGTCCAGTCAGGGCCACAGGAATAAAAATAGCTGCATGAATTAGCAGAGTGATTCACAAAAATATGTGAAGCAATGAAAAGATTAAATGCACCGTGACTTGTTAGATGCTAGCTCTAAAAATTATTCTGTAAATCCTGAGCTCACAAATTACTAGCTTGACAGATTGTAATAAGTGCTGTCAGAGCTACTGCAAACCAAGATCTGCTCTGAACTGACAAATGTACAGAAAACGTCCATGTGTTGGGATTAAAAAATAAAAGGAAAGAACGTTTTCATTGCCACTTAAAAATGTTCTGAAATTACTCAAGAATACTTTTTTTTTTTAATTGAGTTTGTACAGAGTCAAGTCCAATGAGACCTTTGCCTAAGGTAGTTAAATCATTACTGTACTCTCATATAAATAATTAGAACAATGCATGTTATTTTTCCCCTTGAATTATGGCATGTACCCAAGCATATAAAGAATTCAACTAGACTATTCTTAGAAGAAGAAAAAACACAGATGACTTGCTTTGCCATACCTCATTTCTAAAAACTGCAGTGGAATGGTTTATGGCTTCAGAGACCTATATTTTTGATTGCTGCAAAGGAGCAATCTTTTCTCTCCCAGATCAAAGGAGAGGTTTCTTGAGATCTATATGCAGTATAGGAAAATAAACTACTCCCCAGGATAGATAACACTGATTTATTTCACACAAAATACTAAAATCAAGTATACAAAAGCATTCAATCGCTTCACCTTGATTACAAAACCAGTTTGCTAGCCAGGGAAATTAAGAGCGAAACAAACCTATGAGGTTACACAACCCTTCCCTTCAGGAATAGCACTTCCATGAGCAAAGGGCAAGGCACCTACAGCTATGTGTAAAGTTAACTAAAAACATATCAGTGGCATTGATATGCCCATCAGACCTGTGTAGGCTGGTTCCTTTGCTCCATCCCCTCCACTACGTGTATAGGAAGCACCTGGAAATCACACTTTTTTCCTTCCAGTGATCGTTATGTGAGTTTTGTTTTATTTTATTTTTTCTCCCTGCTCCTTTCACTCGTGTTAAATCAGAGCCAAAGGAAATTTTCTCAGAAGGATCAAGACAACACTGTAGAGTTTGGCTTCAAGTTTACTTCTCACTATTGATTGGAAACTACCAATGACATGCACAGAAACACACACGTCTCCAGAAACACATCGATCCTGCCTAGGAGGGTAAATAATGTCTTAAAATAGTGCTACTTCTAGTAAGTAGCTAATGAGTTACAGATGGAGAAAGGCTTACAATTTCAGTGATGAAAGACCCTTTCTCTGGTAACGTGAATGTTATCATCACTCTTCTTTCCATATCTTCATAAACCACTGCACTTCTTTCCACACTGTCAGTAATCTACAATTCTAACAAGCCAGCAGGCTCCCTTCTTCCTACAGCTCTTTGACTATAGACTTTGTGTTTTGGGGCGGGTGTTATTTTTAGAATTAAATACAAGCCATTTGCTTTCCTATGAAAGACAAAGACAAATTCTGTGCATTCCAGGTTGAAGAAGTGAACAACAACAACAACAAAAAAATCGGTTCCCCTGCAATCACATGCATGACTCCACAAAGGATTTGCTTCAGGAAATTCACCCCGGTCCAGAACCAAGCCAACAGACCAGATCCAGGGGCACAGACACAGTGTATCCAGACACCTGTGTCACATTTTGGTAAGGAGAAAGCTAGCACTGAGGTTAAAGATATCAGAATGCTATTCTTTTGAATTGTCTGCTACAATGTGGAATTAGAGTGCAGCGTATAAGGCAAGGAATGCAAAAGATTCTCTGGAAATACGATGCTATTTATGCTAGTGGGAGTCAAAGGGTGCTACCATGGCTGCCCAGCAGAAGGCAGATGTCTGTACCACCACTGCCCCACAACTCTGCATAGTGTCTTCCCTTAAAAAACTGCTCTTGCTTTAATATCTTCTGTTGAATTCCTGCTACAGACTGGCTTTTCCCTCGCCTGCCTTTATTTTTCCTTCCCTCTTTTCCATTCTTTCCCCTCCTTCTAGAGTTACGATCTCCAGCTCCCAGGATCCCAGTAAATGAACCCAAATATCACAGCAGAAGTCACATGCAGAAACATGCAACTTTTTATTCCAGAGGAGATGGCTGGCTGGGGGAATCCTTATAAGGCTGCTATTATAACAGGAAAGAGAAAAGCAGCAGCTCCCCACAGCAGCTGTGAACTGGGCAATATGCCCAGGGGCTGGTGGGGCTGCTGGTTCCCAGGGAGGAGCGAACCTTGCAGGCACAAGGGATGCAAGGCACCCCTGCTGGCTGTGGGCATGGGAACAAATACCTTGGGCACCTCATTTGCCACCAGTATCCACCTCTTCAGGGGGCTCTGGTCAAATCTGCCTTCTGCTTCTGTTTCCTCAGCCTCATCTCCTTTGGAATGGCTCAGAATGAACTGTGCTGTGCCTCATTTGGTGCACATCAGTGATTTACAGGAATTTGCAAAATGCTAGGATGGAGCTTTTGACGAGTAAAAAACATCCAGCAAAGAAATGCAACCACAAAGTTGACTGACCCCTGGCTTTTGGCACACTCTGTGCTGCACTGAGGTCCTGCAAACTTCTTTTGCACATCATTTAGTCTCTGCCACACTAAACAGTTGGTGTTGCAACTCACAGCCATCACCTACCCAGCAGGCAAAGCAAAGAGACAGCTGCTGGATGGACAGCCTATGGAGAGCAAGACTCAGCCAACCACTATTACCTTGTGTACTGGTAAAAACAAAAAGTCCTGTCCTGATCCAGCACTATATTTGAGTCCTGCATCAATATCTAAGGGGGGCACAGATTTGCCACATGTTAGAAGTATTACTGAAATAAAGAAAAATTAATTCCTCAAAGCTTCTTTGCACCACGAAAACCTGTGCTTTGTCTTGGGAAAGCAACTTGTACCTGCCTAGTGTGTCACACGGTCTGTGCTGCAGCACAAGTAGAAAAGTATACAGCTCGTGGTAAGACTATAAGACCTTTCCAGCCTTTATAATGTATATCTGAGTACACTGGATAAAAGGACTTACGTAGGTGCAAAGCTGCAAAGCTTTGTTCCCATTTTTTAAAGCTGTCAGAAAGTAATACAGGGAAAAAAAAAGCTACCTATTAGAGCTCCTTGAGAAAGCAATAAGCTGTTGCAATAGAAATCTGGGCTAAGTACCATCCTGTTAAAAAGAACATTTGAGGTGACAGTAGCAAGGTTTAAGAACAGTAAATAGCTCGTTACCTTGTAGGTAAACACAAGTCATCAGAATTGATGTTTTACACAGCCACCTCCACTAATAGCAGGATAGGATCCCACAGCAGGATAGGATCCACAATAGGTAAATATTTCCCAGTGAAGACAGAATTAAAGTTTTCTTTTTGGACATTCCCTGTAAATGTACCTACACACAGTTCGTGATAAAAACTCTGGTTTGTGCAGCAGCAAGGACAATTGAGGGGAATTCTTTAGAGGCTGGAAACAATGCAGAAGTCCTTCCCTTCCCAAAGGGCCAGCCCTCTGCCCTCCATGAAGCTGTGTCTTCATGCACCTTCACTGCACTGCTCATGAAACTCACAAATCCTAAATGGTGGTAGCATGTGAAAAAATACATGCAGCAAGTACGTCTCTCAGAATTATCAGCTGGCATCACCAACAGAGCTAGCAGCACAGCAAGTTTAGACATGTGAACTTCCTAATAGGATGTTAAAAATACAACCAATGCAGCTGCTTGTTAGGAAAGCTCTCTCAGCCCAGATGCGCTGCTTTCTTTGGAGGACAGCACCAAAAGGAAACAAAGCAGAGGATTCCCTAATAGCACCTTGTTGCTGATGCTCCTAGGCTACTCCAGGGAAGCTGCAGAGCAAATATCTGCACACAGCAGGGCAGCTTCTCACTGTGTGCAGAGCCGTCCCCAGCAGCTGCAAGGGAAAGCTGGATATGTAAGAAGGCTTGAAGAAAGGTGAGGGAAATGCTGTAGTTCCCATATTGGCAAATGTCCTGAATTCACACCCATTTTAAGGATTGCTTTCCAGTGCCATAGGGTGTTTATCAACAAAGAGATAACAAAAAAGAGAAAACAGAGGGTCAAACTGAGCCCTGGTGACACTGTCATCAAGCTGAATTAGTCTGGGGAATAATCCAGCATTTTCAAAGCTCTTCCTTCCTCACCTCCTCACAATGTAGAATAAAACTTGAAGGGAAAGAAACAGACTAAAGGACTCAAAAGAAGTAATTTTGACTAGATTGAAGCATCTGAGAAGCCCCACTGAGCAGAGGCCTGTGCTGAAGAACTTGACAAGAGCTCTGCTGAAAAGTCAATATTTTCTGAGACAGCAAGCAGTGGCAGAAGAAGAATAGATCAGCAGGAACTATTGCAAATAAGCCTTTCTGCATGTATGTATAGGTCTGGCATTAAAGGGGCCTGGATGTGGATTGCTGTTGCAATAATACATCTAGCACAGATATATTCTGTTCATTTGGATGACTTTTATCAACCTGCTGTTCACACAAATAGTTTGGTAAAATCTGTTTTGAAGGGGTTTGCTAATAGGGGCTACTTTTTAGGTTACTTAAAGCATTTCTCTAAAGAAGTCAGGTATCTCAATTTGAAAAAATATTCAGAAAGAATTATCATCAATCTCCTTCTCAAAGCACTTTAACAGAAGCTTAATGTATTCGTGGAGCTTTGGAAGATCGCAGCCCACGTATTATTTGCTATGTTTCCTCCAGACCCAATCCTTAAAACAAAGGAAGTCATGAAGAAGGAGTAATCATAAGGAAGATGGCAATGGGAACATTTCCTTGTTTTAAGATGAGGGCTTACTTTGGCAATCAGTAACAAAATGGCAGTAGAATATCAGATATTCTTTTCTCACTGTTTCTGCAGATAAAGAACAGCCTGGATAAAAATCAGTAATCTCTTTCTAATAGGTCTTACTCATCAGTCAGCAAAGAGCTGCCAATGACACCACTTTCATAAATACCCTATTACTTAGTAATGTGGCAAAAACTGAGAAGAGCTGAAACCAAGTTAGAAAATCTGCATGTGGATAAGAGACTTCCTATAGTAGAAAGTGTCTCCAGAGTGATGGGTTCTACCTCCCAAAAACATCCATGATGCACAAGCTTTCAACAACCAGTAAACTCTGGGGAGCATGGGGCACCAAGGGGTAAATTCAGATCACATGCCAGATGGATTTGGGATTATTTCTAGAGGACTCCAGCAGGAAAATGGATGTGGCCCCTTGGATTAGGGACAGAGGCTGCAGATCACGCAAAGTCCTAGCCACACTGAGAAGTTCCTTCTGCTTGCAGCTTCCTGACATTGCTTAGCCAACAGCTGCTGCCTCAAACTAGGATGCTACTGATGAGGAGGGAGCACAGATCAATAGCTAAATGCTGCCGAGGTGGAAAAATATCTCAACAGAAAGCTTAAAAATCAAGCCTCAGAGCACGGCGAGCTGCACAGCCTGCAGACAGAGGCAGCACTGGCAGCTGATGGAGGCTGGGGGGAGGCTCTGGCTGGGAGGCTGCAGTGGGAGCTGAGCTCGTGCTGCTGAAGGGCTGTGGGCAGGTGGAAGGAAACTCATTGTGTTCAGGGAAGGGAGGGCATCAACTAGGAATAAGAGCCCTGTTGTGATATGCCTATGGTGGGGAATATAGAGATGTAAATTATCACAGCTTTTCCTCTACATCTTTCATGTCTGATTTAAGAAAGCCAGTGATGACAGAGGGTGTTACTGGATCAGACTAATCTCAGGTTTAGAGAATGTTAAAAAAAAAGAAAAAGAAAAAAAAAAAAAAGCATTTTTGTTGCTGAGAAAAAACATTGTTAGAGCACGATGCCTCTTCAGGCAGTGCATCCCCTGCAGCATCCAGCAATCTGTGAGGGTTTGGAGCTGCAGATGTGGCATCCTCCAGTCATTTACATCCAAATCAGCACACAGCAGCAGAAAAGGTTTCTTCCAACTATGTGATGACCAGCATCTAAGGGGCACCTGGCAACATTCCCCTTTAAACAAAGGTAAAACCTAGGGTCACTCTCCATCTGCCATTCCCCAGTTCCACTCCAGGAACCCAAGGCACTACAGGGGGCCCTAGCAGCTCTGTGATCGTCACTCTTTCCAGATTATTGCTTTTATTCTGACTGTCTAAAACCATGTTGGTGGGGCACTCTGGCTTGTCCTACTTTGGCATTGTGCTCTTCCTGAGGTCCTTCATTTCTCCTCAAGTCAGAGCCACACATCATGTGCAATAAAGGTCATTCTCCTTCTCGTTCTCCTTTTCTCTTTTGAAATCAGAAAAGCAAAGCTGCTATTCTGAATGAATGTTGCATAAGTAGGTGTGATAGAGACGTGTAATTTTTTCTTCTATAACACGAGGAAACTTGCTTAAGTGCAGAAACCAGCACTTGGCATGCTCAGTGGTTGTACAGCACAAGCATGGCTGCAGAACTACCATTTCGGCTGCAGGTGTGGATGCCCTACTGCAAAGCACTAGTTTGGAAAGGAAATTCTCTCTGACACACAGAGAAAATTTCATTCCTGAAGACTGCAAAATATATTATCCTAGCCAAAGAGCTCAGCAGAGTATGACACAAGTCTTTCCTCTTCCTTTTAGTTTTCCTCAACGGAGCAAAACAATTTTCAGGCTCCACTGGACAGAAAACAGAATGTAGACAGGACAGACAGCTTTCTGAGTTTATAAACCTGCATATTTAAAGCCATCTCTCTCAGACTTACTAAATTTACTGCTTGGAAAGAGCAGATGTTAAATTTCCAGTTTCCACCTTATCAGAAGCAGGAAGAGGGGAAAGCTTTTCTGTTCCTGAGATGCCTGCAGATTTGACCAGCTGAGACCACTTCTTACTTTAGATTTCTGAGTACAATGCAAATGTGTCTAAGTACAGCTGAGAGGGAAATCTGCTCTGTGCAAGCACATTTCTCTCCATACTTGTAACTGCGTCCTACAGAAGCCAAGATGGTATCTGGGTGAGAAGCACAAGTAGTATTGGCTTCAATTATGTCAATTTGTCCACTAGCCAGAAATCTCTATGACTTGATCCAACCATCCCAACTGCACAGGTAACACAACCAACTCTTATTCTATTTTATGAAAACAACTGATCAAAGAATATTCCCAGTACCTTTATGAAAAGGATATGCAATAACAACTTTTTTCATTTCCACTAGAAAGGAAACCTCCAAACAAAGTTGGACATCAAGCCTAAGACCATTTCAAGAAAGGCAAAGATTCAGTCTTGAGCTAGTAACAGGCTTCTTAGGCAACAAAACAGAAAGCTTTAGGGTCCCCTCTTATCTCATAACTCTTCAGGTCTGGAAACAAGGAGGTCAAGGACACTGGAAGAGTAAGATTCCTGCCATTTAAGGGCTGCCAGTGCTAACCTCAAGTCATGCAGTCAAGAAGCATTAAAATGACAACAGTTTCACCATTAGGAACGTCATGTCATTCTAGTAGCAGTCTTCTGTCAGTTAAAATTCATCTTTCTTTCCCCAAGAGCCTGGACATTTGGGCTAGAGGTTAATCAGATCTTTCAGTCACTAGAATGTATTTTTAAACTTCCTAATTCCCTGCAGAAATAAGGTTTTGATAATACATACGCCTTTCACAGAGTGGTATTAAGATTTTATAATCACTCCGGCAAGCAGCCTGCATAATATGATAGTGACTTCATCCCTCCTGGACAGTGGGTCCACTGCAAGCTCAAACACAGCAATTATTTGCTGTACTGCCACTTATCCTCTACATCCACCACAGACAAATAGTAGAAGGTAGAATTATCTAGAAGATGTAGGAAAAGAAGAGGTGAAAGGAAAAAGGCAAAGTGATTTCAGATAATGTAGGTAATTCAGATTATCTGCTTGCTCACCTACAGCTCCACCACTGCAGTGCAGCCCATTCATTCCATGAACACCAGGAGAACCAAAGTAGGTAAATATAGAGAACTTCATGCTTTGGGGGATGCAGTAATCATTCAATATGACTCCTTGTCCACGTGCATGGGGAGTTTAGAAAACATTACAGAGAAGGACAGCCTTCATTCTCACCTGCGTTACAGAACTGACTGCATTGGGGGCAACCTGCACCCAGCTGTGCCCTGACTGAGGTGCCAGTCACAAGACCCAAAAATATGGTTTGAAGCTGAGTCAGGCTAATCTCAATTAGGTGAATGGCTGAGATACCTAACAAGCTTGTCCACACACAGTACTGGTATGCCTATGCCAGTTATCTGGGTCTTACCCCAGTCATGTCCAGACACCATTCTTACGAGCCAGGCAGTTCTCTTTTTGCCCCTTAAGCTCCTGCTCAAGTGCAATAACACCAATAGGGCAGCAGATATCTCCTTGCTCAGGCACAATGAAAAGCCTAATCCCCTTCAGAACCAGCTAGTTCTGCACAACAGCAATCCTTCTGTCACTTCCACAGTTCACTCCTTTTGGCCATTCCCCTAGTAATTGCCAGGGCTCCATAATCAACTTACAGTGGTCTCACATCATTATTCAAGGTGAGCATTTACCCCAGCTGGGCCCAGCAACACCAAATCCCCCATCCTTAAGCCAGCTGGTGGCACTGCCTTGGGAAGGGAAGGAAGTTAGGGAAATTTAGCTGTCCTGTGAAACTTGGAAAAAAGAGCCTGCTACAAATGTGCTGCCAAGCCACCCTGCTTCTTGCAGCAGACAAATTACCTCCTGATTAATTCTATCCCAAAAAACGTCTGCAAGAGCTGCCAGGCAGCAGTAACATTTGTTTAATCAGAGCCTCTGGAAAATGAAGCGCTTCTGGTGCCTGTGATAGATCTCACCTTCCTCCCCCTCTCTTGCTCTCTTCCCCCACCATGGTGCCAGAGCCGCTCTCCTCCTCTGCAGCACAGTGAAGAATGGAATACAGATGAACAATTTAGGGCCGATAAATCAATCTTGTTTTACTTATTCTTGTTTCCTCCGCAGCTTTCCTCCCACTGCTGTCCCCTGCCACACAAATACACACACATATAAATATCTCCTTGGCTAGGCCAGCATAGTTGTTTTTTTTTTTTACCTTTTGCCCACAGTACGTAACAAATTAACCTCATCGATATCAAGACTCCCACCATGCCTTCTGCACTCTGACTGCTACTACATCATCTGCCTTCGCACTGGTCTCTTGCAAAGCCAACTCCCACTTGGATGCAAAGGACAGTGATGAATTCTACAGAGTACTCCTGTCCCTTCCTATAAAGATTTCACTTTCTAAAATATGATGCTTAGATAAGGCAAATCAAGGAAGAGTTATCCAGAGAAGATGGAATTAAAACGTTTTTCCTAATACTCTTCGGGATACCAGTTTGGCAAGGAATCAGAGGAACAGGACAATTGGGTTGCAGAATCACAGAATCATAGAACATCCTTAGTTGGAAGGGACCACAAAGATCATCAAGTCCAACTCCTGTCTTCACGTGAGACCACCCAAAAATCAGACCACATGCCTGAGAGCATTGTCCAAACAAGTGCTACTTGACCTTTGGCATCTTGATATCATGACCATTGCCCTGGCAGCCTGTTCCAATGCCCAGTGAAGAACTTTTTCCTCATATCCAACGTGATTGTTCCCTGGTTCGGGCTGGAGAACAGTGGATAGTATGCAAGGCTCTTGCAGTGAAATTGGTCATGAATTCTGCCCAGGTTCTAGTTGAAAATTAGGTAATTATTAAGTAAGTATTATTATTCCATATTTTGCTCCTACTGGATGTAAAGCAAAGCATTAGCAAAAAGAAGCAGCCTTCTCAATCCTCCCTGTAACAGAAATAACCTAGGTCTGGGCACAGAGGGACTCAATACAAACCCAGCAGAGCAGGAAAAGTTTTTGCTTTTTTGGTGGGAGTGAGGAAGATTAGAGGGATGAGGATTCACAACTTGCTAAATAGCTGTTCATAGTGAATTGTGGGAACAGAGACATTTATTTCTGACAAGATGGAACCCATTCTGTGGGCTTTTATGATGTTCTTCCAACTTGCTGTTCCTTTCTTTTTTTTCCAAGAAGTAATTGCTATTTTCATTCACACATTTATCATTATGAATAAAATAATTCAATGAATAAATCATTAAATGAATAAATAAAATACAATTAATTCAATAAAAACATGATATTTTTCAGTATGTCCAAAGCACGCCAATTCTTAATGAATTCAAAAAGAATTTTGCAGTCATTTTTATTGTGAGTTTCTCAGGAGGGGAAGGAATGCACAGATCAGTTCTTTCTGTGCCACCTCAAATGTGTCAGAGCTGTAAAATAAACTATGATATCCCAAGCGTATCACGTTGTATTATTTTTGGTAGTTTCCAGCAGTTTGGTAAAACAGGAAACATGAACCAACACTGTGAGAGGTTATGTTACTCTTTCTATAACCAGTAGCACATGTGGACTTTCGCCAGCAATGACAGTATTTAACATCTCAGGTGTACAGTTGACAGATTCTTACTTTATTGCTGTCAGCAGAGATATGTGAAATAGGAAAATAACTCCACATTGGAGTTCATCTGAAACTTGTGAAAATGGCTTTGTAAAATGGACAGGGAGCTCCAAAGTCTGCACGTTAGTTGTTCTACAGGTCCCATTAACAAACCTATCAGTGGGCACTGGTAGGGGCACTTAGCTCTGTTTGACTCCCCTGATTGCATTGCCTGCTCTGAAATCTCCTGGGTAGAGCAGATCCGATGTTGAGCTAGAAATTCAAAAATCTGATGCTTGCTAGCAATTACACAGATTATATATGAACCAGAAGTGTGCAGTCATGTCACCTGTAGGTAGAGAAACTGGAGAGGAAAACGGAAAGGAAAATTGCAAAGGTAAATAAGCTCTCACAGTACTGACAGATAGCCACTGGGCAAGATGATGTTGAGCTGGACTGCCCTGCCTGCTAACATTTTCTTCTGCAGCTGCTATAACACATTTAGCCAACCTTTCTTTTGAGGGAAATAAGCTTAGTTTCTTTGAGTACAATTAATGGTGTTAATTTATTCCAGCCAAGTTTTGTTCAGCTCTTATCTGGATCAGCTAAAAGTTATAAGCAACCTATTTCGCAGAGGCTTTGCTACGTTACGAGCAACTATGCTGAGGGAAAACTCCAGGAAACAAGCCTCAGAACTGTGTTTTGCCTTTATGCTTTTGACAGGAATACCAAGTCAAATATAGCTTGTCACAAGACTGTTTTCCTCCTTGTCTGAACTGAGATTGTTCCCAACAGATGAATGAAGTCAACGTTCCATCTTTGTCATCTCTACCAGCACTGCCCAACTGTGGTCAGTATTCTAGAGTGGTATGGCCAAAGGACAACAGACCTCCTCTATTACAGACAGTTGTTCAAAATTTGTTCTCAACTTGAGAAAAAACACGTCTACTAAACCTTTTTTTTTTAGCTTCAATTCATCTTCTTCAGCCTTCTTTGCAATTTGGAATTCAAGTTGCAGAGCTTCAGAATTCAGAAGGGACCATTAGATCAGCTAGCCTGAACTCCTCCACAGCAAAAGTTGTTATATTCTGCAGCTATATTTGCACTGAACTCAGTAAGTTATGCATCTCTAAAACATTTCAGACTAGCATCTGGTGAAGATCTGCAGACACTGAGAGTTAGGGAATCCACCACTTGTATGACTAATTTAATCAGCCTTCGTATCTCATTTCTTCTAATGTTAGCAATAATCCTTAGCAGCCTATAATGGGCCTTCTGCATCTGTATTCAACAGAAGTGAAGTGGCAAAAACATGTGAAAATTGGGGAAATTATAACGAAATAGAGAAAACTTCACATTCTGGCTAAAGGACTTGAAAGAGATCTAATGACTCTAATTAGAATTCCTTCCTTTTCATCCCTGATACACATCCATCAACATATGGATTCACATATCCTCCTCTAAACAAGGCCAAGACAACAGCTATTGTTTCTTGCAGCTGGTTCCACATTCTAAATCGTACAAGGCAAAGAATTCCCTCCTCCCTAGTCAAAACTACCTACAAGAGCTCAGTCTTCTGCGAGCAGTGTTTTGTGGCTACAGAATTGCAAACGGCCTTATTTATAACATTGCTATCCTTACCATATGTGCAATAGTATAACTAATTTGAAATAATTTTAACAGGTATCATTGGGCAGAGACTTTTAAAAATGCAATTAATGCCAAGCTGTATTATTAACTACTGAAACCCATTATTTTTTATTTTGGGTATAGGAAATACATGCAGATGAAGGTATCTGTCTACAGTCAAAATTACAGAACTAACTAACAGAAAGGAATTAATGTATACCTAAACACATGGCATATATAATATGAAGGGCCCAATTTAGATGCTTTTTAGTCTCCGCCATAGGTGGGAGTGCATTCATGCTGAAAGCGTGGTGTTACTGTGGGAACATATTCAAGATACAGATGCTGCCTCAGGCAGCCTTTCTTCCCACGCAAATCCCTCTTTGCCAACCCTTGGATCAATCTGCATGGATGTAAGGTGCTGAGATAGAGTAACGCAGGCTCTCACATGCTCCTTATGTCTGCTCCCAGCCTGCCCTGCACCATCCTTCTCCCTGTTCTTTGCTACAAAAGTGACTTGATATGTTTTCTCAGGTTAAATAGTTGCTGGGATTTTGGAGGATTTTCAATGATGTTCAGCATCCAAAATTGAACTAGCTGCAATTTTTCCCCACACATCTGTAAACATATTAAGCAGTCATATAAGCCAAGCCAAAGCCTGTTAATAACAAGACTGGCAGAGGACATTTCAAATTGCATATGGAAGAACGTAGGTCTTGAGCTTGATGGCATATTAATGTGCTTGTATTTCATTGCTCTGCTTAGATAGAACTTGAATAAATTCTGACTTCTTTCCTTGACAACTAACAAGATAACAAAACAACAAAGACTCTTGCCAATTCCCAGCTGTGATTTGTCAAATGCTTAAATGCCCAGAGACAAAATAGTTGCATACATTTCAATCTGCCACATTACAATATGCTATCTGTACATCCCCCCATTGCCAGATGTACTCTGGCCTTTTTTACTTTCCCTATTATTACATTTGCCAAGCGATTTTCACTCAGATATCAAACTATCTGTAACATTATCATTTCTTTCTCGTTTGAGGTTTCTAAAACTGCTTCTTGAGCTGACAGAGCCCCCCCCCAAAGTACCATGCTGAGCAGCTGAGTAAGCAACCCCTTGACATTTTCACCTGTGTTTTGAGACAAACAGCTCAAGGTTTATTTCACAAGCTTCACAGTAAAGTGGGCGCACAATACCCCTCACCATCCCACCATCTTGTTTATGCCACCTAGACAGAATACATGAGAATAAGAAAATTGTCCCAATTCTCCTGCTATTTATGTAATGGTATGTTGCCAGATATGTTGATCATCATGTAAGCAAGCAACTTACTATCCATGCTGGAAACAGATGTAGTTTATATGAAGGAAAAAAAACAACAACAACAACAAAAAACCACATACATGAGGAAGCAGAACTCACAAGGTTGTACAGTAGCTCCATGTGAGTTGCACTGGACTGTCCCTGAGGCAAAGCCCTGAGTCCTGGCCTCTTAACTATTATACCCTAATAGTTATATATCCTATTATACTTAAATATTATAGAATCCACTGTTCCTCATACTGCCCATCTCTCTTGGCATACGAAGTAGACTAGCAAACACTCCTTACTTGCCAATTTGAGTTTCCTCTGTATTTGTTTGGACTCTGAGCCCCATATACTGGTTCTTGCAGTTTCCCACACCTGCATGGCATGCGCTCAACCATATCAACACATTTGTGAGAAACCAGCTTACAAAACCAGATCGACAGAATTTTGACTCTATGCTTTTGTCCCTGAAATGATCATCACTGCAACTCATCACACTGCATTACTACATGAACTACAACCAATATCAGTCTTTTGGGAAATGGAGTATTACTGGCATGAAGGTTACCTGAGATGCTGATTTACTACAAGCATCACTTAACACAGACTTAATACATCATACAGGAGGGCAGCCTTCATTTTGGTAGAACTTCCACTTCATTTTCCTCATCCCAGCAGGTGCTGTCAATAACCAAAATGAGCAGAAAACAATGTTCCTTTTGGATCCAGCTGGCATGATCAGCTGTTTATGAACAGGGGTAATATACAACCTGGAACGCATAACTGAAGTCTGGACTGATCAAAAAGGCAAATTCTGTAGTCAAATTCACACAGCCTCCCTGATTTTAGTGAAACTATTCAAACAGTTAAAGAAGTTTATCTAAATGGATTGGTGCCCAAATGCTCTTGGCATGTAAGCAATCTGTGAAGAGAATCACTGGGAGGAAGTGTCATTTCAGTTAAATATTAGAAAAATAACATGAGGCTGTGGAATCACCTTCCAAGACAAGTAGAAGAAACAGCCTAGGGTATTTAAAACTAACTAGACAAGGCACATGGTAAGTTCCATGCTCATCAACTGGACAATGTGACCTAAGAAGTCTTTTGTCATCCATAATGAACATAATTATATACAGATGTTAAACATATTAAGCTTATGTAAAAATGTATTTAATTATATTCCACTTTGGGTGCATAGCTTATTTAATGGGATGTCTCTAGGAAAGCAATTTAGTAGTGCAGCTAGTAACATCATCTGCTGTTTAACTGGGACAGAATTAGCATAAATTCAACTTAATGGGGACACGTTTAGCTAAGACCAAATAATTGTGGTACATCACAGTACAATTCTACGATCCAGAAGTTTTATAACCACTAAATTAGACTACAGGAAAAGTGCATAAGTGAAAAATGAAATACTTGACCAACAGAATGTATGGTCTAGGAATGCATTTTTCATTGCTACTGTATTTCTTTGATATCAATCACAGAATTATAGGGGTGGAAGGATCTCTAGAGATCATCAAGTCCAACCTCTCTGCTAAAGCAGGTTCCCTACAGCAGGTTGCACAGGCAGATGTCCAGACAGGTCTCGAATATGTCTAGAGAAGAGACTCCACAAACTCTCTGGGCAGCCTGTTCCAGTGTTCCATCACCCTGACAGTAAAGATGCTCTTCCTTGTGTTAGTGTAGAACTTCCTGTGTCCCAGTTTCTGCCCAGCACCTCTTGTTCTATTGCTGCATGCCACTGAAAAATATGCAAACCTCATTTTATCTAATATATTGCTGTAACTATGGTTCTACAGAGGACCTGAATTTCTGAAGCAGTAAGAAGGGTTACTCCAACACATACACGTATCTCTTATCAAGACTTGCACACTTTCAACAGTCATGTTTCAGGTGGAATTGCTGGATCAGAAATCCACTATGGTTAGTGACTTCTTGCTATTTGAAGTCTTTGTAAACCTTTTTTTTTTAAAGTAATCTCCTCTGTTAGTATAATTATTTATCTGAAAGAGCAACTTTCCAGTTTGTAAGAACGGCTTCATTACTGTATTGAAACCCATGCCATGTTATCACTATGGACTGGAAAGAGGTGGTAGATGGTGCTTGCACTTCAGCAACCTCCCAGAAGCATTTAGAGTCTGATACAATTGCTTCCAGTAATCCTCACTAAACTATGGAAAATGACGGCATCCCATTTTCCAGTTGTTCCTTCCTGCTCCTCAGCAAGATGAAACAACCACCCCAAAAATTAATCTGTCAGCTTGGAGATTTAAATAAAAGCTACCATATTCTGCAGAGAACAGAAAGCATCCTTGCTTTATTAAAGGGCATAAGCAAACCACTAAGAACAGATGATCTAGAACCCAGAGAAGTATGTTTCTGCAAGAATGACTCAGGCAGTAATCATCACGACATGCTCATAAATATAGCACAGAGAAGCATTAATTCAAATTGACTTCTCACCTCATAAAGTCACCATAAAGAGCAAGCCATGTGTCAGGGAGTCTGTGTAGTCTGCTACTAATCTCCTATGCCAACTCTTGTTGGGCAAGTTTTTCATGTTCTCAGTCATTATAAGAAAGCTTTCTTCTAATCTTAGATGTGGTCTGCTAACTCTCCACAGCCTGGAAGTGACAGATCCTGCATGGTTAACTTTTAGGATATGTAGGCCGTTAATCTAATTTTTGTTATCTATTTTTCCTCAAGAATATGACAGCAGCGATTCACACTATGAATTACTGTGGGAGACAACAGCCTCTGATATCTCAAGTTAATTATTGAATAAACCTACGTTTGTCTTCCAGATTAATCACAGATGCTGTTGGTGACAACATGATAACATCAGGTGAGTCTGGAGTTTAGGATACTTAAGCATAAACAAATATTCTTGTTTCCAAGAGTACAAATCTATAGAGAGAAAGCACACAAAATACATCATTCATCTTTTTTTTTTTAATTTTTAATTTTTGTTTTTTTGTTTTTGTTTTGTTTCCCTGAAAATCACTAGCAGGATATCCAGTTAAAAGGAGTTAGGTTTCAAGTGTTTATAGGACTCCCAAAATCTGCCTGTGGCTGCCAGCTGCCATCACGGGAGGATGGATAAAATTCTACCTTACGTTTACCAAGTTTGAGCAAATGTTGTGGATTTTCTACAGAGATGGACATGAATGACACCAGACACCAACATTCTGGCACCTGGTTAGCTCCCACAATGACTACAAAGAGTGCTCCACTTCCCACCTCCTGAGATGCTCAGTCAGGGGTCTTGGAAAGAGACGCATCCTCTGCAACAGAAGTAGCTTTCATAGAACACAACCAAACCTTGAAAACTCAGAATCAAAGCAGAGAATGCTGGCATACTATATAAATTTCCTCATTTTATAAAAACACTGTACATAAGCACTCACTAAAAAGCAACTGCAAAAAGACATTATAAAATAACATGATTCTGTACATGAAGCATTCTGAAAAAATACAAATGTTTTCAATACAATCTTTGGATCGTATCCCAAGAGTAGTCTTACCCTGGGATACATTATTTCAAACAAATCCATGCCCCTTGGTGATTGAAATTTCCTCTCCCTTGTTTACCTGTAGACTGAATGGTTGGTACCATACTCCTGAAGAAGACATACAGTGAGTAGGTTTCAGAGTAGACAGTGGAACCACTTAACTGAATCAGCAAGAAAATATACCAACTAAATAATTAATTTGGCACAGGTGTGTTAACAGGCTTTATCCCAACCCAGTTTTCATTGGTTGTAATGAGCTTTTGTTAAGTAATTAATTCCATGTTCATCTGTTTCTTTCCAGGCATGAAAGTTATGAAAATTCACAGCATAGAAAAATGGGTCACAGGGAACAGATGTCAAGTGCCAATGACCCCGTTCCCCAGCTCACTTTAAAATATAAAACCATGGCTGAGTTTACCACCAATGAAGAACATTCAGCCTCCTCTAGGACACCTTAGCTTCCTCAAACCATTTTCATTTAAATGCCTGAGTCCACTTATAAAAACATACCTTTGGGTAGGTGTAGAAATCCTGTCAATGTTGAAGCTTTCTTTAGTATTACAACCTACTCCACAAGTTTACATTTTTAGCTTTTAGCACCTGACAGGTTTCCATCTGCTGAATTTCTATTGCCTCTTTAACATTTCATTTTTTATAATTATTTTTCAAATCAGGATGACCAATCTTCAATAGTACGTTTGTACAAATATTCAGTCAGCTCATGGTACTTGTGATTATCCACTTCAGGACACAATTTCTACTAAGCATTTAATTAAAAACTACACCTGAAAAATCAGGCTTCTGTCCAGAGGTTATTAAAAATATCCTGAAATCAACTGTTGTTAAAATTGCAATCATGAAATGCTTTTACAATTACTTTCTAAGGAGGGAGAAAGCAAAGTATGCATGTTTGTATGTGTAAGATGAGAGAATACTTAAAACTCGTGCCACGAAAACCCTAAACACCTTACTTGCTCATCCTTCACAAAAATCATATGCCCTGATAAATTGAAGTACATCAATTCATAGAGAAACATGAGGAACCACACTGTGAGGCGCATTCAAAATAAAACAAATATAACAGTTTCTATTATAAACCAGTTTCCATTACAGCACTCTCACTGTTCTGGGCAAAAGTAATTTAAATGGACGAAGCAGAACTGGAAACAGTACTGGAATTATTATTTGAAGTCAAATAATGTAACCTGCCTGTTGGCTTTAGCCATGAATTTGTTATTTAAGCTTTGAATAAAAATACAAATGTGTATTTTTTTTCTTCAGAAACATTACGAAAGGTTACTTCCATCCAGGTCTCCTTCAGCCTTCAAGTAGTTACCATAAATATCAGCATATCCTTATGAAAATCCCACACACCTTTGCACTGAGATCCCAACCATGCCAAATTCAATTTAGAAAACAAGGAATAGTGTTTTTACCATTTCCTTTTTTCCAAAAGGTTGCATTGAAAGACCACCTCTACAGCCCTCGTATACGAGGTCCACTGGCTGCAGCAGGAATAAATGTAGGACAAAGCTGGGCACCATTCACCTGGCTTCTCAAGGGCACTGGTAGATGAGAATCAAGTGAATTGGCTTACACTTAACTTAAAGCTTCACCTCTGTGAAATCCTGGTGCTGGTTGCTAAAGCTCTCTGGACCTGGTTGTTAAAGCTCTCTGGACAAAGGAATCTGAAAGACTTCTCCCCATGCCTCAGAAAGAGTACGATCAAGAGATAATGTGCAGCCAGAGAACACTTATCACAGCCACCTATCCTGCAGGGGTGGTTGAAATCAGCAGGTTTTTAAGGATGTCCTAGAAATTCTTATATTAGCACCTCAATGCCTTGACAAAGGGTGTACAAAAACAAAAGGAAAAAGAAAAGCTGAAAGAAATGTCCGACTATCTGATAATCTCTGTATACTGTAGCACAAGGAAAAAGTCTTTGTGACTTATGCACAGCTATATCACTTACTGTCCAAAAAGGTTTGGAAATGCTATACTTAAAACTGAAAGAAAAAAATCAAGCTGCACGTTTTCCTATGAGCAAAGGGAAAAAGGTTTTCTGACATCTGATTGATGACTTAGATTTTTTTCCACTTATGCTAAAATTCTTATTAGTCACCTCTCAGCCATATTTCTATTAAATAACCACTCCCCAAACACTATATTGCCCTCCCAGTATTTATTTCCCACCGCCTTTCCGACTGTTTTCAGTCTTTAGCTGAGGTTCTCCAGCAGAACAAAATCCTCACTGAAAGCCTTCAAATATAATATGCAGGATCCAGGATGGAAAAATAAGTAGAGCTGGTGAACATATGTACCAAACCCATGACACATAAATTCAAGCAAAGGTGAACTTAAATGAACAAATGCAAGCTGATCTATATGGAACAGTTGCTGCATCCTTCAGGGGCTGCCTTTACGCTATGGGATGTTGCCCTCTGGACTCCACATGGAAAAAGGAAGGCTACTAAAAATTCAATGACAAGGCTGGTGTGTTTGTGGCAGTTTGTAAATTTGTTGAAAAAGTGACCTTTTAGTTCAGTTTCCCAGAAGTGTGAACGTTTTTTATACCACTGGTATATGTTTCAATTCAGAGTAGGTTGTAGCCAGTATGTATTCTAGAAATAATAAAACCTCAGACCTTGGTTTGGACAGCAGTTCGAGAATAGACTGCCAAAGGACATCGAGACTTAGTAAATTGCTATTTACTCCTCCAGAGGAACTCCCTCTTGCTACATTTTTTCAATTGTGAGTCACTATTGACATTAGATTTCAAATAATAGACTAAGACTATCACATCAGTTTGAATACTAAAAATCCTCAATTTTTTTTTCTTTTTCTTGCATGTTTTTCTTATAGTGCCTAAGACCTACTGGGTAACAAATTGCTACCAAAGAATCAGAAGTAATTCATTTGTTTCAATTTAGAATAGGTCCTCAAAAAAACTGCTTAGCATGTCAGTAACTTTCAAGGGGAAAATATGCAATTTTGACAGCAATATCGATGATGTAAACTATGCCCGAGGTTAGATTCTCCTATTGAACAGAGAAGCCCATTAGTATTAGCAGAGGCTACAAACATGCTCTTCCCTCAGCACATCAATGCAGCACTGCCATCAGGGAAAGAAAGGGCAATCCTACGTTTTTATGTGCGCTTCTTGGAGGTTAAGGCCTTCAGAACACTAACAGGCCAAAGACTCGTGCATACAGACTTAGACTGACTTTCTGGAGCATCTGGAGAAAGCCAGCTTATAAAGACTACTTGTTAACACCACTCAGATTTGATAAAAGCACCTTTCAAAACAGATACTGACTGCAGGGTGCAACTTCTACCTATGTCATTTTGTCCATGAGCATCTACCATGTAAAAAAAAAAAAGAAATAAATAATTTTTTTTTTCTATTCTTTTGACTCCAGATTTGCTCTTTAATCATTTCCTAGTAATTTCGTATATGCCTTAAGTAAATGATATTTAAGGTCCCTTCCAACTCAAGCATTCTATTACACACTATGTAATAGAAAAACTCTAGTTACTTTTCCTCTGGATTTTATTAGTATTTAATTGAAGATAGTTATCTCAGTATTTTCCTTTGATATAAAATGCCCAAAAAATATTCCAAAAAGAGGTCAACCCATACTAATGTTTCTGTCATTTGTTATTCAGATATAGGGCAAGAGCACGCCACCCATCATAAATGTAGGTCACAGACTCATCACCACACATGCTAACAAAACAAACCAGTTTAATACAGTTTAATCTTCTTTCCTTAAAAAAGAAAAGCAAATCAAACAAACAAACCCACGACCACGAACAACTAAGGGATGAGTCAATCTGGGATTTAAACCTGCACAGCTAAGTAATTCATTATGCACTATTCTGGAAGCATGGTATATAGTTCAGGGAAGAAACTGAATGATAAATAATGGGACTCAGCAGTAACCAGGATGGGTATTGTTCATCTTGGAGTGAAGCAAAGAGATGTGTTTTCTCCTTGTTGATCACATGTAGAAGTCTGCAGTACTGGAAAACAATCTGGTGCAGAAATGTGAACCCCCATAAAAGCTTTGTCCAGACACTACAAATAATGAACATACAGTAAATATTATTTACGGATTAGAAAGTGCATGTGAAAAATGTTTCTATAATTAAATTCTAAAGAGACATATGCTTCCTTATCCTCCTTCGTGATGAACGAGTTAGTATCAAAAATACAAACAGGCGTTTTTTAAGCTCCAACCAGGCAAAAGCTCATCTTTTATTTCTGCTATTGTAGCGCCCATGGCAACATATTTACTGACACTGAGGCAGATTAGTGATTAAACTAGGAAA
Source organism: Meleagris gallopavo (assembly GCF_905368555.1). Classification (NCBI taxonomy): domain Eukaryota; kingdom Metazoa; phylum Chordata; class Aves; order Galliformes; family Phasianidae; genus Meleagris; species Meleagris gallopavo. Next base: position 45,881,134 of record NC_139409.1, on the reverse strand, counting down.
ACATTCACTTGCTGTAATGCGTGACATACTTTGACAGAGAGATAAAAAATCATTGTCCCAGGAAAACACTATGGAGGATGTATGGGTCTCTCACTAATGTATATTCATGTACACTACTGTGCAGACAGGCAGTCTCAGCACACACTACAGTTTAAATGTCCATTCATGCAATATGCTTACTTTTGCCATCAATGGATAACATCTGTATTTTTTCAGATGGCAATGCAGAAATTCCTTTTAGTTGTGCAGGTTTTCACTTAAAGTTAATCACACTGAAAACTAGTCACTTTTCCCTCTTTTACTTTTTTTATTATCTCACAATCGTAAATCAGGAGCAGTTTCATTGCTTGCCAAAGGAACACATTGCAGAAAAAACAATGGCATTTATTTGAAGGGCAATAACTGTTGTGAACTAGAGTAGGCACATATATCTTAGGTAGGCTTTTAAGATTCCTTAGGTGAATACATCCAGTGTAGGGGATCACTTTCTACCTCTAAAGTTTATTTACTGCTTGTGTAACATTTCAGAGGCTTTATCACCTTACTGTTGAAATCCCAAATGACCTGACACAGCTCTTACGATAAGCTGCATCCAACGCTGATGGCTCTGTGTTGTTGACTAACATCTATTCGAAAACCCAGACATCTCCTCTTAAAAATAAAAATAGGCCTTGGAGAAGTCTGTAATTATCCTTGAATATCCCTAGACAGGCACGTGCCTAGTCCATGTAAACAGTCCACATCACCAGCCATGGAGTTATTACAGTTCAGCTGAAGCATTGTCTGGGAATACTTTGGTGCTGCTTTCTCTAACTCTTTCCTCTCTTCCTACAGGTCAGGTTTAAGAAAAGACTGCAATAACTGACGATGAGAATGTCATGAACCATACTTGGAATGAGAGAGCGAGGATGCAATAGCTCACAGGTCAGCAACCCTCTCAGCAGGACACAGCAGTGACAGCCGACATCACACTGCATTTTATTCCTACAGGATGCCTTTTTGCTCTCCTCTGAGAGACACAAATTGGTATTTTATTCCTCTGCTGCATCTGTGACATGAGAAAGGAGATTCCAAAACAGAGTGGACTCTGATTTCAGGAAAATCTTGAGACATAAGTATTTTAAACAACGTATTTCTACACTGTATACATCTTTATAAATATATACGATGTAGAAATCTATATTTATACATTATATATGCAGGAAAATCTAACAAAATGCTTGCAATCTCTCCAGCTGCAGTATAGTCTATCTGGCCTTAAAATATTTAGCACACCACACTCAGTTCCTTTTGTACTTTGCACACCTCATCAATGCATCGAGGCATGAAAGATGAAGCAGCTCTATGCTCAGCAAGCTCTGGAGAAGCAAACAGGGATGGTAGCAGGGATTTAGTGGGTTGTGTGGTTCAGCTGCAAACAGGATGGGTAATAGTATGTCCTAGCTTCTTGAGTTGTCCTTGCGTTTGTGAATTTACTGCCCTACAGCTCAGGAGTTCAGATGCTTTCTGCTCATTTTAGCAAGGCACATTTTCAGTATGTGAAAAGAACAGCTTTGTATTCAACAACGTAACTTCTCCTACAAGATATACACCAGCTTCCTTAACATTTAAAATGCCTAAAAATAAACTAAGGCAACAGAAATTCTGTCTTTCCAGCAATGCCTAGCATTTAGCTCCTTCAATCTATTAACATTCTGCAACTAAGAAGTCTTTTGACAATTTTTACCTGTTTAAACTATATTGAAATATATTGAATATGGAAAATACTTATTATACAGAGTAATGATTATTATCCCCAACAATCCCAAGATATTTGCATGGCCCCACAGACTCTCACTCAGCCTCAGCACTTTCAGGAGGGATGACAGTCAGCCCCATCTAAATTTATGTTCACAAACTGAACAAATGAATTGAGAAAAAATTTCTTAACTGTTTATTTCAACTAGGTCAGATCTTTACTTCTTGGTCAGTGCCACGTTAGCCATGCCAGCTATTTGTTAAAAGATGAGACCAGAGGAAAGTGCCCAAAGCTACCACACAACATAAAACAACAGAAAGCTGTATCCAGTTGTTCTGGGCAAAATCCTTGATGCAGATCTAGCTATAATGACAGAAGAACTTGATTATCTTGGTTGACTGTGCAATTACACAGAGATTACATAGAAAAACAGCAGAAAATGCCCCCAGAAGGCACATGCTGTGTCCACTGCAGGAGATGCATAGTTCTGCTAACTGACAAGCCTTTAGAGTGAACCTGCACCACAGGCAAACATTTTGAGGGAAGCGAATTATGAAATCTGAGGCAGTCTTTTAAAATGCAAATCCCGACACTATGACTGTAAATGAACACTTTTTCCTAATGAGACAGTGATAGTGCTCATTGACTGACGTCCAAAAATCATAATCCTGAGATTTAGGCTGCCCTCTGAAGGGTCACTCAAGCCAAAAAGCAGATGGTGGCTATTTTAAGTATTTATCTATCGGACTGCCATTTGTTTGTAAGTCTTCTCCAGATGTTAGGAATTTTTGGCAGAACCTATGTCTGCATGTAAGGCCCCCTGAAAGATAACCATCAGGTTGTACGCCTCAATTTTGGCTCTTCCTCCTCAATGTATAAGCTCTTTATCGCTCCTTTGCAAGCTCCCCTCACCCTCCCTTCAAGTCCACTACACTCTCCTGAATTTCTGCAGACCGCTCCTGTAAGCTGTATGAAATTACCTGACATAGACTTAGCAAGAGAGAGAGAGAGAGGTTCTTGCTGGCTTTTGGAAGTGTGGATACACACACAGTTTTTTCTAGAGTTACTCTCTACCCTTGTTCATTTGTTCTTACTTGCTTTGGCAGGTTTTTCTTTCAAATTATTTCTTCTGGGCTCTTAATCTTCATCACCACTTGCTAAAGAAAAATGGTGAACAAGGCACGCAGCTCTCAGCGGGAGCTGGAGCAGCACTCTGAACGAGGAGAACAGCAAAGCTGACAGCTGTGCTTTTCTGCACTGAGCACAGTGGGTAAATCAATACCCCAGCAGCCCCGCTGCCATCTGTGGAGTTTCTGGAGCAGACAGGTTATTTATAGAAACTTGTTTGCACAAAGCCAATATTTACCTGTCGGCGCTGTCAAAATTTGCAATCCATCTTTGCTGTTACCCTGCTGCTTTTCATGTCAATAGTGGAATTTTCCAAAAGAAAATACTGTAACGTTTTCCCCCCTAAATGTTCCCTTCCAGCAAGGGTCGGTTACAGTAATTGTTGCAGCAGGAATGCATCTGGTTTCCACAGGGCCTTGGGGATTCTCCAGAATGCAGGGAAGCTAAAGGGATGTCAGCCCTGAAGAGCCTATTTCTCTGCCCTGTTCCAGCAGCAGCATGCCATTTCCTTGCCAATGCCAAGCTGAGATTTTACATTACTAGAAGCAACCTTCCCAGCCCCCAAACAACAAGGTTTCCTTCCTGAAAGTTTGGCTGCTGCTGCTACTGTTGTAAACATAGCCATTATTTTCAAACAGAGGAGAATTTCTCAAGCAAAATTAAAAATGAACTAAAATTTTACAGCCAAGTCCTGGGAATGAAATGTTTGAGTGGCCTCAAGCCCAACTCCTTGTAGGTGAGAAGGAGGAACCAACCCCTGGTTTCTGCTCCAGTTTTTCCATCACGGCTAGGACAGCACATGGCAGCAGGACCGGCTTCTGCTGGTGTTTGGGTGGCTAAGCAGAGGCTGTCATTCTCTTCTTACAGATCTTGTGATGGTCAGTATTATAAAAATAAGTTTTTTCTGTAATCAGAGCGAAAATTCTATTGAACTTGCCATTTCAACTAATGCAAGAGGGTAACTGGTGCAGTACATCAGAGTGGTTCAGGGTTCAAACTCAGCTCCTGAGAGTGCTCTGGGTACAAATCTAAAGGAGTCTCACCTGCCAGTGGATTAGCACTCTGCCATACAATCTGAAGGCAATCTACATATCCTGCCAGCTCACAAGTCAGGGCTGGACAAAGCACTGCAGAGCTTAGAGCACGAGCAATGGGAGCATTTTTCAATAGATCCTATGAAGAACAAGGATTAAATTACTCTGTCAAATGAAGAACGCATTACATTATCTTGCACCAGTGTAAGCAAGACATCAGTTAAATCACCAGTCTGAGGCATCATCTAAATGATGAGGGGAGCAGGTGAATGAGAACACTGAACAGCAGCAGAAAGTCTTTAAACTTCTTTTGTTCATTTCAGTATTAATTACCATGTCCTATGACTTAAAAAGCTTCCTAACCAAGGACTAGGATGCAGACTAAAGCCAGAAAACAGAACATGGAAATTTCTCACTCTTGCTTTCTCCACTGAGACTCACAAAAAGGATCCTTTTTATATACTGTGGTTTCAGATGGTTTCTGAATATTGTTTAAAGAGCATGTCAAAGCCACAACAAAGTAATTCCTCCTCTTAGATAAGGTCTACAAACTCCCCCCAGGGTAAGTATGAGAGAGCCTGCAGGAAGACTGCTTGTTAGACAAATGGAGCCACAGATGTGACTTTTATCTCCTATGCTAAGTGGGGATGTTATATACAAGGCAGAGATGCCCAGTTGTGGAAAGTAACATTTTGAACAGAGACATTCCTCCAAAGCAAAAGGCTTATAGATGTCAATTTTTAATTTATTTGTTGAGAATTTTCTGTTCTTGTCTCCTTGCACTAGGAGTCGATTTTTATTCTTTTCAACTGATAACGAAAATGTGGAGGGCTGATAATGCTCAAGACCTCACAAGACCAAACTACTGGTATTAAAGGATCTTGTCATAAGTGGAGCATGGAGCATTTCCACAACTGTGCAATTCTTGTCCTTGGCACTTATACCAAGAGAATGCTACAGGACCTCCACTTCTTCTGCACTCAGAGCAACCCACACCCAGTGCAGTGCTTTTCATTGTATTTCATTCCATTCCATTTGCAATATCAATGCTTCTATTGCAGGATCTGGTTTAGCCATCACTTTGCTATTGCTCCATGTTGATCAGATAAATGTTTGTCGTGCCAGAAATCAAACAAAGCTCCAAGCTTTCTCTTGTGAAACCATGCCTCATTTGTTAAACTTTGACAGCAGTAAGAATACTCCTTAAGAGAAACTCATGCCAATAGTAATGAGAAAAGACAGCTTGAAATTAAGTACTGGGCCAGGAATTCTGTTTAAATATAGGCTAAGTATTACCAATTTCCAGTACTTTAGTAAAGCCAAGTCTAAAAACTTAGCAAGGATCATATTAGGAATACTATCTAAAGGCTATTTTCTCATTTAAGATACTAAAAAACAAAGGAAGTAGGCCAGTCCTTTAAATTATGCACTGTGTGCTGACGTTTGGGATGCACTGATCTAACTGCTGACTGCCACAGACGCCTTTGTATGATCTTGGATACATCACTTAATCCTTCCATGCTTTCCTTCTCTCAAGTACTAAAGATTGGGAACTGCTACATCTAAGTGAGTGAATGGGAAAAGGCACACTCAGCTTAAATCACAGCCACATTGAGCTGGGAAAGCAACACGTAGTACTGTAACTGAGTATGTTGGGGATTTTCCTTCTACCTCATCAGGAACTTCATTCAAAAATGTAATTCTCAGAGGTGACACTACTTCATTTAAGAAATGAAATATATCTCAGGACACTGAAATCTGTCCTCTTGATCTATACCATGGCACATTATATAGGCTACTCAGTTTTCTATGCAGATCTGCGTGGCTTAAAGGGCACTGAGAAATGTTGCATGCAAGAAGACATAGAGAACAGAAGTAGAGTGATCTCCTCTGCTCTAATGTCTACTACTGAGTTGCAGGGATGGGATCTGGATGACTTGAGTGATCCTTTCAGTAAGATGTTCATTAATCTTTTTTTTTTCCTGAGCCTGATTTAAAGGGGAAAAAAAAAAAAAAGAGAGAAAAAAAATACTCTGATTGCAGCCTTCAGCATATTTATGTGATTAGGGTAATGAGAAAGAGACAATTTTATAAAGCAGTTTGGATATTCTTTCATTTCTTCATTCAAATTTCAGAAAGCAGCTGGTTCCAGCCTCCCAGCTGGCATAGAGGGGACTCCTTGCTATAAGTGCTCAGCTTAATCTGGGGTCTTCTCAGTCAGACACAGCTGAAGTAGTGGCATGATTATAGGCCTTGTTCAAGTGTCGTAATACAAGATGATTTATATTAATCAGCATTCTCTAAAATCAGTGCAAAACAAATGCAACACAACTAAAGACCTTGAAAAAAGACTTTCTGAGCCAACCACTGCTCCCTCAGAATATGCCCTCTAGACAAATGGTAGCCAAGTAACCCAACAGCTACAGTGGCAAAGGACCAGCACACAGCCTGACCATCACAAACATCACTGGGATATGGTCAGGACATCCTATAAATTCCTTTTTAATTTTCACTCGTTGGTTATGACCTTATGGAAAACTTCCCTTTTGCAAATTTCAGTAGCCTGATATGTGCTACCAACTCTGAAGAGTTTCAAGTTGTCAGAGGCCGTGCAATGTCATCCATGACAAAATAAGGTGAAAGAGCCAAAAGCTTTTGTGCTCTGATTGCTGTCATAAGGGTAACTTCTCTCTCTCAGTGGTTTGTGACTTCTGATGCTCTGCAGCGAAGCACCATCTCTGCTTGGTTGCTCTGTGGCACCTAGGTATCTGCGCACTGGCAGGACAGAAGAGAGGATGCAAAGATAAAAGACAAGCGAGGTAGAATAGTATGCCAGGGAGAAAAGAAAGGAGAAACGAGAGAGGAAGGTCACTGCAGGCAAAATAATCAGAAGAACGAGGCAACTTTGGACCAAAATGCAGCCAGTCTCTCACACTGAATAAAACTTATATTATGGGCATCAAACTGGTACTATTTGTGGATAGTGATGTATTTAAATGTTGAGGAAAAAAAGCACCTGTTTTAAAACCTTCTAAAAATCTAGCCTGTAGGAACTGGAGCAGACCTTTCAGCTTAGCCACCCTAGAGCAAATCCCGGATGACCACATGGTCAAATGCCTTGCTTTCACCTCCAACAAACTGAACTCTCCCTCAGTGGTGAACTGCAAGCGATACCTATGGTTCCAGAATCATAAACTGTGAGCACCAGAACAGCCTGCTGGAATCCAAAGTCCCTTTACATCTTAAAGGTTGCCCACACAGGCTCTACCAGAACATGCACATTTTAGCTCACAAATATGATCTGGATCGTGCAGTTCCCCTGTTAGCTGCGTTTTCCACTGTGTCTCTGCACAGGCATGGATAGGCTGCAAGTTGCTGGGCACTGGAACCTTCTTTATTCTGTGCAGGAGAGCACATCAGCCTGGGGAATGGAGAAAGTGTTTTTAATTAATGCAATATAAACAAAACTGCCTGAAAACAGAATGAAGAACAGAGGCTCAGCCTTCTGTAGGTCAAACCCAAGGGCTACATTGGTACCCTGGGGGAACTTCATTATCCTCAGCTGAGCTGCACAAGGGATTAATTTAACCCTCAGAAAAGGGTCAAGAGAAACTGGGAAAGGAACAGAACAACTCATTAATAAGAGCTAGAAGGATACATTTTCATAGAGTTTGGTCAAATTCCTCCCTTCAGTTGCTGCTTTTAGTGCATGTGGCACATATAGTAACACCACTATTTCTACTCTTCTCTCTCTGCTCTTGTCAAAGCCTGTTTCTTCTATTGTGTATTCTCAAATGACTTTTAGTTTAAATCATTTATTGTCACAAAACCCATAAAATACAGCTAAGTACTCTGAGGCTTTTTCACCTACTTGAATTTTTTTCTTTTGCTTTCTTTTAATAAAGTCTTAAAAATGTGAAATGTGTCTGCAAGCTGGAGGTTTTTTTCTTCTTTTTTATTTTTTTCTTCATGAAGCTGCTTTCTGTTTTATAGCTAATTGTTTCAGCTGTAGGCTGCAAGTAGTGTTCGTACTCCAGAAAGATAAAGCTGTCAGGTTCTAAATGTGATTGAGGTGTAAAAATGTGCAGGAGCCCATTATTGCATCAGTTGCCACCATTAGGATAGGAAAAGAAAAAAAGAGGGTGAAAGGGCAAAGTATGAACAGAAACACTGCAGGACTCAGCATTTTTTTTATCCTCAGGGACATGTTTTTGAGGCCTTTCTTTTACATTTCCAATTTCTTCCTTGAAGATGATCGTTATTTGGCCAACACAATGAAGATGCTACATCTTTTATTCATTTTGATTAAATAAAGCATCCCGATATAGCCGGAAACACAGAAAATGTAAATGATACAGGAATCACTCAAATACCTTTTCCAATACCAGCATTTGTAGGAAAAGAAGGTGGAAAAGGTCTCTTTAATAGCCATCTTGTTGAAGGTGATCTATCTACTGCCACCAAAACAGCTGACACAGACTGTGCTTGCTTGCTCTCTATTTCAAGTGTTGCTCCATTCTTCTTTCCTCAAAGAGGCAATCTGCAAGTTTCTGAGAAAGGATGTGTGCAAGGGGAAGACACTTTGGCTCTGGTCACAGTGCAGGGCCACCCCAATCATGTAACAATGAAGCAGCCCATGGCCATGAGCCACCATGGTTCGTTCACCAAGCAGGCATCAGTGACCTAGTCTAAACCTTAACAATGCCCAGATATTGCCTATCATGTATTTTCACACATGCTGTGATGTACAACTGTTCACATTTCAGCTCTTTCAGACCCTAAGTTTGACTGCTCCGATGCTGACAAATTTAAGTTGTAAGGAAAAATGGCCCTCATTTGAACCCAGTGGTTTAGAAACAAGTTTAAATGAGCATCAGGAACAATTTCAGAGTTCGTGTATTTGCAGTGGTTATTTTTGCCTCTCCACAATGCCTCTTTTGTTGAAGAAAATTTCACATCTCTTTTAAGCAACCAGAATGTCAATGCTTTAATTATAAAAGAGCCCTTGGCTAATATAACGAGTTTACATCGGTAAATTGGGTTTATGCTTTATTTCAGGCCATTTGCAGGGAAATCCTAGCCCCAGAGACACAAGTTTATTTTTTCTTTGTCTGAGCTATTTCACCGAATCTTCATTATATTTTGTATCTGCAACATCCCACTCTGTCAGGATAGCATTATTGCTCATGCATGTCCCAGACAGAAAGCCATGGAGGCAAGAGTGAAGTTCTCCTCCTTGGTTTTTGGAGGGACAAAAAGTCTGTGGTAGGTGGATGAACTGAAGAGACTGCATCAGCCTGACTTAGTCAACAACAACACCATGAGACAGTGCTTTCTCCCCTGCTGTTTCTCAGAGATAGCATGCCTGCCAAATATAAAGAATACCTTCTTGTTCAAGGTTGGGCTTGGTTTTCCATTCTGGACATGGCATGAATGTTCTCCCTTCACAACACAGACTGCCAGCCACAACAAATCTTGGCTCGCAGTTCTGCCTTTCCCACTGTTAACTCTTCTTTGCCCTCAAACACTGCAAGGACTTGTACTTTTCTTTCCTCTCTTGGCTTTTGCTTATTTTTGTTATTTTCCAGCCATACCTCTGCTTTGGCAATGCACACAGTGATTCTGACTTCACATTGCCAGAGCCTTAGAGACAAACCTCCAGTAGTTTTCCTGATTTCAAATAAGTGTAATAAAGATCTCAGGAAAAGGTGAGCTTTGTGGCCAATTATATACCCTATATGTAAATTCAGTAAACACTTACTAGGTAGCTACCTGTCTAATCAGTATCGTGTGCATTTCTGCAGATTACTCCTATGATCTGTCCAGAAGGTACATTCTGACAGAAGATCAATTTGGGCAATCTCAAATTTACCATGTCTCTCTAATAGTAACCTGGAGCAATCTGAATGCCCACTGATGTCAGTGAAAAGCTACTGGCTAACATCTGTGAACAGCTATGATTTCAATCCAATATCCTCAATTGCTGAAAACAAGACCATGAGTTATACAGCATATCCAGGTATTCATGCTTCTAAATTCCTTTATCTTAGGAACAGATTTCTAAAATCTGTTGGATACAGAGGAAAGCTTTTACATGATGCTAACTGAAATTTCACTATAGGTGAGATTCCTAAGTAGGGATAATTTTCATAATTACTACGGTAAGGCCATCATCAAAAGATGCAAAAGAGGAAGAATGATATCCAAGCACTACATTGAAACCAACGACTAAACCAGCCAAACTCATTTAAAAGAAAATCCAACAACACTTAGCTGTCGATCAGATTAAGCTACTTTCTATTTAAAGGCCAGTGAGGCTCTTGATGAGACCAACACCACCAGCTGCAGGGGGTTTGGATTATCATGCTTAGGAATCAGTGGTTACGGATCCTGAATTATCACAGGATTAAGAGCAGAGCAGACAGAATTTCACTCAAGTGCTCAAATGCTGCTGTCAAACACACACAGTTTAATCTTTCTCTCACTCAGCTCTGAAAATACACACAAAACAGTAGAAATCTGCTCTTTTTCTTCCTTTCTGAGCTAATATCAGGGACCTTTTTTAGGTAAAAAATTTTCAGAGCCCAACTCCTCCTCAAGACTGATAGCAGCAGGAAAATAACTTGATTGGTGGGTAACATCTTTAGGCTGTTGTACATCCCTGTTTCACTCATACATTTGTCAGTACAGTGTATTAATTTAGCTACATTATTTTGAAGAAGCCTTTTGAATCTGCTTAGAATACCAGGAAGAACAGAAATAACCTGGCAATACAAGAGATTTGCATGTTCACATTTCCAGTGATCAGATCATGAACTGCATCAGTAAGAAGTTTTGAAGGACTAGAAAAGAAACCAGAAGTATTACTAGACTGTATATTATATCTGCACACACAAAACATATCATTCCTCCTCTTACACCAGCAGCATCAACCATCCTGGTTATCCTCTCCCACTTCATAAAACAAAGCTGCATTTTCCAATAATTTCTAATTGGATTCTTGCACACATACATCGTATAAATAATAATAATCTTCTGCCCCTAAATCCAAGGGACTCAGTTTTCAAAGAAACCTCATATAATTTTCAAAGTGGCTCAAATCATGCTTGGGTAGCACTTACATATTGGAACAATCCCACTGAACTGCATAAAATGGCTCCTGTGAGTAGTTCTGCTTAGCGCAGTAGAGAACTAGAGAATTTATTATTAAGCAGTCTGTTCCTAGATACGAATTAAATGCATTTGGTTAAATTACCTCCTCTTTTTCTCTCATTCTCCTTCGCACTCAACTGAAGAAACAGAAAAAAAAAGGAAAGAGCAACACACATAACTAAGATATTTATCATGCATATAATAAAGCATGGTCTCCTTTCCGTCTATTGCAGCTAGAATTAAAGAGTTGAGTATTCACATCAGGGCTTGACTATCAACCTGTTATCATATAAAGTGCTTACATCTTTCTGCTGAGTCAATGTGGCTTAGAAATAGCATTCTATAAAAAAAAGAAATAATCCTACAGCCTTAAGGTTTTCGGGGTTAGCATGGTTTATTTATAGGCATCAATGAAAAGGAGAAAATCTTACTCTGTTATACTACTGTTCACTGCAGGTAAAAGGAGCTTGGAGGTTTTCAACAAAACCTATGCCTTGACAAAACTGAAATTATCAACAGGGGACAATTGCAAGGCAGCAAGATAAATCAGTGCTATTACAGAATGACTTGGAATGATGAAACAACTTGACTGACTGTGCTGCTGGACTGCACCAGCCAACTACAAGTACCTTTATTTCTTCCTTTCTTCCCGCATCCTGACAGCAAAGAAAAGAACAAGCTTTTATGCCTGGTGGAACAAACATTTTTCTTTATATATTGGTAATCAAAATTGTTTCTTGTTTTGCAACTGGCTCACACAGAGCTTTCTGACATCTTTCACTCTCCTTAGGAGGACGTGTCTTTTGACTTACTGAATGGTACAACTTGGCCACTTCATTCCACAGGAAAGGTGAGCCTTTGATTCTGGGGTGCAAACCTAGGATCACTGAAACTGGTGGGAGCTGCAACACTTGTTTCAATGCAGCCAACGTCCCATCTCCTGCATTGGTGTTTCTTTTTAGCAGCTCTTGAATTTGCATCCCAAGCAAAAAGTTCCTGTAAGCAGTGAATAATAAGCAGTGAGGCAACTGGATTTGCAAAGGATTACTGCTGTGCTCTGAACCACAGGTCATACACACCCTACTGTATTCACCCCTCACAGGTGGGCCTTGTAGCACTGGCTGCAGCCAGATACAGATGCTCCAAACTGGCTGAGGTGTCAGAGATGCATGTCTGCCTCATTAGGTTATGTGGCTTCTAGTGCTAATGACACAGAAGCATGGATGGGGACAGCATGTCAAGGGCAGGATCCAAAGCGATCTGAATTCAGACCCAGGTGTCTGCCTGTGCAGGAGATGGTGATGAAATGTGCACATTTCTTTACAATCACAAGAACTGTACACCATGATTATCTTTTGGCTGCCCACTACTGCAAACTGGGATTTTGGTGCAGTAAAGGCTCTAAATCATAGCCCAGCAAACTTCTTGAACAAGCAGCAACTGAGGTCAGGTGTTTTAAGTTTAAAATCATATAATTAGCTGTGCGGCTTTCCTATATTTTTCACATGACAAATCAGTCATATATCTCTTTGACTTAAGTTCCTTTCAATTACTGATACTCAGTAACACACAGCAGGGTTAGAAAGGTGACTATCTCCTTGTTGGTTGCCAGCAAAGTGCTTTACGATCCAAAAAAAACCTCATGCACATCCAGCAATTGTTTGTCTTACCAAATGAATGACAAATGCTGGCGCACAGATCTACGCATGAAACGCTTGATCTTTACTCCGTTAAATAAATTCTTGGTTGGAAGTTTCCATTTATATTGTAACTGTATTAAAAATTCAAAATCATGACATTCACTGGGCTAGAACTTTTGGCTGTGAAAACTGTTATTGGGATTGGTGCAAAGTTCAGCCTGGAGTGGGAGTCCATGACTTATGAACGATGGAAATTCTGCATGCGAAAGTGGGTTGATTTATAATTTAATGCATGAACAAGCAAAACTTATTTTGTTTGAGATTCACTCGTACTTTTTCTGTAGTATTAGAAAATAGAATACATCCATATGTGACTGAAAATAGGACATCATACATTTTAAACATAACCTCCAAAATGTTTTGCAGTTGTTTGGTATGGGTTGGTAATTTGAGCAAGGGATTTAAGAAAGTAAGTCATGAAGTGAGAAAGCAGGAATTTATCCCTGAAACAACTGTGACTGTTGCCTATTTACTTTATGCACCACAGCAGCGAGAGGTGTAAAAACAAGAGCTTCCAAGTGCATCCTATATCTCTTTGCAGCTGTAACTGTTTCAAAATATAATCCTGAGAGCCTGAATGTAGGCAGTGTAGAGCCTTTCTCAGAAAAGCTCCTCTTTCTGCAAGCTGAGCAGAGCTTTCATCATCCCCGGAGTGAACTCTATCCTACACAAGATGAGTACGGGGAAAAGGAGAGGAGAAGCCCCCTTGTGAAGGCACAGAGGGAGACAAGATAGAAGACTGGTAACCTATAGTTCTTCCCATCCTGTGGCTAATGCCTGAGACAGATTTTAGCCCCTTGTGTTGAAGACAAGGAACGTGACTTAGTTTTCTTACAGATCAAGCCACAATGTTCCCCAGCATTGTGGTGAATTATCAGATGAAGGGGTGATAGCTTTGCTGGGGTGACAGGAACTGGGACATGCTCCTCTTTTAGGGGGTTCAGGGCACTGGCTTCATCATGTTCTGGCATATCCTATCTAGCTAAAAGCCAAGGGCTCCTGTAGTACTGAGGCACAGGCACACCAGCAAAATGCACACCTTGACTCCCCTGTGCCTTACGTCCATGATCTACATGGAGGAGAGATGGGCTCTGCAAAGCCCCTCTGCTGTTTTCATGCATGTCAGCATGAAACACAGATGAACAGAGCTGCACTTCTACCGATGAAGATCTCTAATAGGACAGTCAAGGCAGTCCTTCAGATCCCCAGGCTCCCCTTCCTGGGGCTGGGATAAATCTATGACAGTCTACACATTCGTCAGAGAAGGCTGGAAACAGAGAAAGATATCACACCTTGAGGAGAGATTCCAAAGGAAGCATAAAACAACACCATCCCTTACAGTGGAATCCATTGGACACCAAGGCAGAAAATCCACCCTGAAATTAGAACCTTAGTAACTTTCACAGAAAAGTGAGCTATATTTGCGTAGATCTGGAAAATCTATAATTGTTTATGTTTTCAAGTCTGTTTAATTACCTAGGTGAGACTAACAAATAAAGAAATGTTCTGCTGCTTCCGAGAAAAGGAGCTGCAGCTTATCTTGAAAGCACTCTCATCATTTCTGAGATTCGTGGGTGCATGCCTTTTATAAATGTGAAATCATTCAAACCTTTTCACCATTTCCCCCACTTTTTTTTAAATATCCATTTCATTCTCACAGGTGTCGGAATAAAGTGACGGCTTTGATCTTAGTGGAGATAACCATATGTGGGTAGATACCTTTTCTTGAAATGCAAACTGGGAGTGGATCAAGAGGTCAAGCCAGAAGGCTACTTGAAAATCTAGTTTAAAAGAGAATCCCTTTGTGTGGCTTCTAATATGCCTTCAGATGTGTATCTTGAAATACCCATCTGTGAAAGCTGCTCTCCATATAACTGTGTTCCAAGTCTTAAGAAAACTGATGTTCAAAGTGAAGGGAAGACTAAAAGAGTTGGGTTTGTAGCTATGGAACAAGCACTTTCATTGCCACATCAAAAGCACTGATAAAAGCAGTCCACCAACTCAGGATAAGAGTGTAGTATTTGATGTATTAATTTGACAGCATGCTAGCATTAATATGAAGATCTCCTTTTTCACCCCATTACAAGACTGATTTTGTGCATTACAGAGGAGTTTAAAACATCCAAAACAGCTAATCAAAGTTCTAGTTTATATGAAGGTCACACTTCTCCCCTGGGGCCCGACTTTCTCATCATTTTTTTCAACCATTAAATGCTTAAGTAGAGAAACCTGCCAGAATTTGTTGTGAAGCCCACAAAAAAGAGATCTATGTTCTGCAGACTTTTCAAAATGCTATAATTTTTTTTTTCCAATACATATGGGCTCTGCAAGCTAATGGAAATAAGGGTGGGTAACTCAATTCACGTTTTCATTTTCAGAGTGAATGTCATGATCCCTGCTATACTGGAACAGAATTTCATTTGGGTAGGGATGTGGATGATACTACTAGGAAGAGATAGTTATGGATGCCAAAACACTGTCCAGTTACATGATCTGCACAATTGAGTCTCCCTAACACAAAACCAATCTCTCTTCTCATCTTGCCTCTATTCTGAGACATGTCCCTAAGAGTGGCTTGTAGTTCCTAATGATGGAGAGTGGAGAACTGCTTATTAAGCAGCGAAAGAACACAGGGCAGAGCAAGAGTGTGCCTGCTCACACTAAAGCAGGTGAGGACCTATTAGATGCTCTAATAGGTAAAAATTTCTGCTTTTGCCCTGTTCCCACCATTCCCAAGGAGCAGCAGCTGGAACAGGATGTTAATTTGTTCTAGCAATTCAGGCTCTCTACAAGACATTGAGTCAAAATGTGAAAGGAAATCTATAGTTTTTTTAGAGACAGAATAAATGAGCACCATAAAATAAGCATGCTGGAATGGGAGCAGATATGCTCCCAGGGGCTGTGCTGGGCAACACTCTAATTGCAAACAATAACATACATGAAGTAGAGACACATGATCCCTCTTTACAAGACAAGTCACTGAAATGCTGCCAAAAATCTTTCTGTGTGCCACTTAGTGCTTCAAGACAATAGGAGAATAATGACAGGTCTGTAAAATCTGCTGCAATTGACAGTTTCCATTGTTCTGAAAACTTTTTGTGACGCACAGGAGTTTTCAGATTAGAATGGCACGATGTTGAACAAAATAGGTGTCAAGCAAATCAATGCGCTTTTCACGATTCAGTTGTTTTTGTTTTATGCTGTTCCACTTTTATTCTGTGCTTGGCAGTGCTCTGTTGTGTGCACGTGACATTTGAGATGAAGAGTGCATGTATGGAATAGGAAGAGAAAGCTTTCCGCGACTTGGCATGTGGTTCTATGTATGCCATGTCTTGTATGGAATAACTAACAAAACAAAAATAAGAAACGTTTCATTTGAGCTGTTAGCCTCATTCGATTTATCAGAGTGCACAACTCCTCTGGATCTACAAACATCCAGAAAGAAGAGTATTTGGTTTGTGGGGTGCATAAAAATTACTCGAATAACTGGATGAAAATAAAAATACAGCTGAGGTAAAACTGATGAGTGGCGGCTCTTGCATCTACTTACCTAGAACAAGCGTGATCACGATGTTTCTACTGAAGCAGAAGGAAGGTTAAGATCCAGGGAAATAGTGAAATATTCCAGTTCAGTATCTCTGAACACATGGAAAGTGAAGAGCCATCCAAGGCCCTACTTCCTGTACTGAAATCTCTGTACTGCCCGTTTCCAGTACAGACAAATATAAGGGAATGAGGCTCTGTGAGCAGATGAAGGACAACGCGTTAAGTTGAAAGCACAATGAAATGAGTCAGAAGATGGGGAATACCCATTCAGCTCAAGTTTTCAACATTATTATTGCTGAAGCAAAGGGAGAGGAGAAATAATCTGCTGCCTTTGCAAAAATCTTGCTCTTCCAAGAAAAATTTAAGCGTAAGACTGAAGATCAGATCAATGCCTGGTGGCTTTTAGTGTAAGTCAAGGGAAGAATGCCAACTTGGTCTGGCACCAAGCATTTTAGAAGACATATGAGCCTGTCGAACCAAGTGTTTTCCAATGCAACCAATTAAAGCTATCTCAAGATAGCATTTTTCAGCTTCTGCATCCTCCCAACTGCTGCCAGCATGCCACAGCTCTCACTGAAGCCTACTCACTCCTCTGTTACTGCTGGAACTCTCATAGCCTGGGAATCTGAAATGCTTCCCCCACATAGATCATCCCCAAGCACTAGTGACAAGCAACTATTCTCTACACCATAAGGTCAAAAAATCTAATGCAAATGTGGCTTTGACTGCAGCACAATTTTTTCTACCTCTGGCACTATAATGTGGTTTGAAGCCAGCAGACAGACTGACATAATGCACTATCCAGAGCTTAACAGTCGTAGGCTGCCTCTATCCTGCCCCATCATCCTCCTTTTATCAGCTAAGGCGCAGGGATAGACAAGTAAACAAATCCCTTCAAACAAGGTTATGGGAGATACAGGGACTCTCAGCAGTCACAGAGTATTTGCTTAGTGACAGCGACTAAACGTAAGAGGTTTGTATTGTTTGAACTATATCCCTGGAGCATTAACAAGAACAAAGACATCATGTTAGAGATGCAGTTACCTCAAAAGACAATGTTCTCCTAGGCTCCCACATTATCAATCAGAAAACAAAGCAGAACGTAGTAGGTTTAGAAATAAAAACCCAGAAAAGTGCAATGGAGCTTCCTTTTGATGCATACCAAATGGCCAGGCTGGAGCCAAAGACAAGCCATGCCCAGATGAGCAGAGTCCAAGCTTCCCTTCATCTTTTTATGCCTAAATTAAAACATCCCTCTCTAAGACGTGAAGTGGGCACATCTCTTTACCTAGACTGCTGTATGTGATGAGATTTTCATCCAGATCATTGCTGAATAAATACAAATAAATGATACAGGTCCCAGAGGAAGGTGACGTAGCAGCTAAATAACTATTCCAAAAAAATTAATTTTGGGCACTTCATTGCTCAACAAAAATAAGTTTTGCAGGAGGAGCCAATAGTTCTCTCTTTTACACATTAGGAAAATAACATTGTTTTGAAGCTTAGTGCCACAGGATAGCTGGGGCAATCATTTCAATAAAAGGTGACCCAAATATCCCTGGGAAATACAGGGCGAGTGACTTGCATCTATGTCTTCAGAAAAGCCAATAATTCAAACTTAACGAAGGGCTCCCCTGCTTTAGTAGTACCATCAGGTTTAACACTCAAAACTACACAGAGGAGCTTACTATACCCTTCCACAGCAGACACTCCCACTGACTGATGCATTGCTTTCTACATTCTTTATTTTTCTAATTTATTTGAATCAAACAGTTCTTGGAAAACACAAACAGTTCCTTTCAGCGTCAACAGCTGAGGTGATGTTGATTCCTTCAGCAGAAAGAATAAGCTCCACAGACGCAACTTGCAAGGCAGCATCTCAATAGCGATTCTGATCAGTTAAGCTCTATCCAAAAAAAATCACACTCTCAGTGTGAGATTTCCAGGCAGCAATGCCACTTTCCAGCAGCTCCCAGCACTGGGAAAAGAAACGTTGTGTTTATTTCTAAAATGAACACAACACACACACAAAAAAGGATCCCTAAAAGGCAGTCAGTTTCACATGACTTGTGCATTTAGTTTGGTTAATATAAAATTCCTGATACCCAAGGCTAGAGCACAGAGTAAAAATACAGAAACTTTTTTATACATCTTTTGTTCCTGTATGTCCTCTCTCCTATGTGTTTTCCCAAACCTGATAAGATGACTACAGCCTCTGAGAGGGCTAAGCAATCATCCCCCAGCCCCAAATCTGCAAAGCTCTTCATCTAATGGCAAATACCTGATAAAAGACAAACAGTGCTGAGCCACACTCATAGCTGGTGTAACTCAAGTAACCCCAGAGGGCTACAGAAGGACAGATTTGCACCTGCCTTCCGACCTACTTCTAAATACACTGTCTCCACTGTATAAAAGCAAAAGCAGAATCCCAGCAGGCAGAGGAATAAACTTCTAACACATGCCCTACAATGGTGGACAAGGAAACACTCCACACCCACCATGGACTCACACGTTTTCATCAGCAATCAAGAAAGCTTTGGAATTACATGCCTTTCTAAAAGCCTCCTCCAAAAGAGAAATTAATTTGGAAAAAAAAACAACCAACAAAATAAAACAACAGAGGGCAGGAAAAGCAACAATTCTCCGTGCTAAGAACAGCAGTGAATGATGAACAACTCATGTTTCCTTGGCTGAGGGTCTGCAGTAGTGCTTTACAAATCCTTGCACCAGTGCACCTGCTATCAGCGTACAGACGCTGGCGACTACACACAGGCAGCTAGGAGTTGCGTGCAGGGAGCATTCCCTTCCATGTGGCTCACTCTCTTCAAGCACAGAGGTCCTGAAATGCCTCAGAGCACACACAGTATCTTCTCCCAGACACATCTTAATTAGGCTGAGCAGCCACCCAAGGCAAAGCAAGCAGCTGACGAGTTTGTTCGGTGCCTGGACCTGTTAATAAGAACACATCTCACCACCTGTGAGACAAAATCAAGAAAATCTTCATGCTATTTGCAGCTACGGTGAATTTGCTTTCGCCACTCCTTGACTGACAGCACCATTTACAGAGCCACGCTCAGGCTGAAGCAGAACAACAAAGTGCACAGCTGTACTTACAGAGATCCCGTAGCTCCATCCTTCCTGATGACATATCGCCTCCCACACCAGCGCAAGCAAATGACTTAATGCTGCTGTTTGGGGATGGCACGGTGCGCACGAGTGGCAGACGGTCCCCGCTGAGGCTCTCCGATGGTCCCCGTCCCTTGTGCTGCCATGTGAGAGGGGCCCCCGCACACCGTTGCCTGGTCCCAGTGCCGCCCAGCTTTGCTTATGGTGTGGTGCTGCCGGCCAGGCAGGCTCCCATTGGCACGGCGGGTGACGGCAGCCAATCGCAACCGGCTCCCGTTTCGGGGAAACTCCTGCCCACTTATTCTGCAGCTGCAGCTGCAGAATAGGACACCCTATTTCTCAGGAAGAACATCGCTCTCCCAGCATCGCGGGGGGGGGGGGGGGAAGAAAAACCCCGGCTGTCCATCTATCTCTGAGATTCTCCCATTTGCCCTTCCCGGGGCTGAAGGGAGAGAAGCAGAGCTGGGGGGGAACACGGGAGCGCACCGAGCTGAGCCAAGCGGAGACGCACGATTCCTTGCTCCATCGCCATGGAAACAGCCTGGATGCAGCGGGATGGATTTGTGCGGCACATCTGCCGCCAGGCTCAGGATCAGCAGCAAGCTCGCCTCTTGCCTCTGCTTTGCTGCTTATTTCATGGGGAGTTTCCTTTCTCTTGTCAGATGCACTGGGAAAGTAGATGCAGGCAGAGATGTGCACACATCAGCTTTCTCCTTGTGCAAACACCCTGTGCTGCATGTATGTATAAGCACATGTGTATGGCCAGGAGCAATAACTTACATCTATCCATGTGCCAAGGACATGCCCAGATACTACTCCTATTTCAAGTTTGACTTATGGACCAACACAAGCCAACACCACAGAATGAGCAATCAAAATAACACATTTTGCTTTCCAGTTCCTTAAACTCCACCTTAAAGTGGGGTCATAATCTGACATGACTACTAAGAAACTTCACCATTAATCTGTTGTTTTTGTTGGCAGGCTCTTAAAATGGCATCTAACACCCCCAGAAAGCTACACCTGAGTCAGCAGGCAGCCAGTTCTTCAAGGGGTGCCCACAGCTCTGTCCCAGGCCAGATGATGTGCCACCAGGAAAACTCTGCACACAAACGGGTTATTAGCCATAGGTCTCTGTCCTGCACTCTGACAGTACCAGAAAGAAGAGATGAGTAGGTCAGGAGAGGAATGGAAGCAACAGTTAAGAGAGAAAAAAGATTCACAGGTCAGTAATGGAGTCAGCAAAGGGTTTTGTCATTTTGGAGTCATTTCTGACTGCTCCTCAGACTTTCTTTGGGGCATCTGAACAAACCATTCATCTTCTATTACTGAACCTGCAGAAGGGGAATAACACTTAAATGCATCCATTTATATTACAAGGATAAAACCTGAAAGATCACAAGATGCTGACATACTATTATAATGGTGTTAGAAACAAGTTCAGGTGGAAAAAAATGAAGACGTTCCTTTGTCATCAAAACAAATTTATTTAACTAAAAGAAGAACAAGAAAAAAAATAACAACAAAGGTCTCTCTAAAAATAAGCATTCCTGTGTTGTTCTAATAAGAGAAACCCACTGCATTCACCGTGGTAAGCAGCGATGTTTCAAAAAGCTGCCTGCTGGAGCCCTGCAGGTAGAATGAAGGCCACCCCTTGTTGGATTTCCTTTGCCAGCCTCCTAATCTAAAGTAAGGTAAGTCTTTAGAATCCATGGGCCAAGTGCTCAAGAGAAGAGTTGAGAACAGAGAGCAGCACCAGCACATCTGATTTTCAAGGCATCTCTCACTCTATTAGTTTTGACTGAAAAATGAGTTTTTAAGAGAGCTGTATTTTCCAATGGATCAGGATGTTAGAAGAATTCACTTCTTGCAATGACTTCTGGCTTTTTATTTTCCTCTAAAGCAGCATGACCTACCGTTTCCTGCAGCACCATCTCTGTAATAATTACCCTGAGCCTGTAGACTTTTGTGGCCTCTCTTTTAGTTCTGAATCCTTAGACTTCAGTAAGATATTTATGTGCATTTTAGGGGAAGAGAGACTACTTATGAAGATGAGATTTGCTGTCAGGACTTGCTGGCAAGAAGTTCCTTTCCAGTCCCATGTTTCTCCCCTTGCTCCCTCCACCCACATCCCACAGGGGAAGAGGGTGGTTTGGGGATGTGGTACATACTCCACCCTTTGTATGGGAATGATAATACAGCTCAACAGTTTGACGTTCAGTTTGTGAGCTCTAATTGTAGTGTCTCATGGCCTGAAAATGTTCTCAATATGCAGAACTTAAACCATAAGTAAATATAAAATAAAATGTTTCTGGACGAAGAAAAACAACTGTCACGCTCCTAGTGGTTCTCTACATTGAAATTTGTTTGTTAAGCCAATATTAAACTGGAGAGCTTCCTAATCACATAAATTATCCCTTTCTGTTGTATGACACCCAGAGTTCATAATCCTCCATTAGGTTTTGTTTAACCAAGCACTACTGTAAACAAACATAATGATTATGAGGGCAACTTTGAAGTACCTGGAAAAACCTTCCCCAAATTCCAAAACTCTCCATCTGCATTTTACCCACTGGCAAAAAGAAGTTTGCATTCCAGTTTATTTAGCATTGTGAAGAATTCAGAAGACCCATTTTAAGGCCTTTTCCTGCCGTAGGAAAGGAAAACAAGTGACAGAGATGGCTGTTTCTGAAAACAAGCAATTAGTCTTAACTTCAGAAAATCTCACCCTTTGCCACTCGCTTTCTTAGAAATTCCTGCTGTAAATTGCATTTCCTTTCCTTCCAAGGTTGTGATGTGAGAATAAACAGATTAAGAACTTTGCTGTATTCTGAAGCAGGACAGAACACAAATACATAAGGAAGCATTTAAGAGAGATCAAAAATTCAAGGCCAGAAAAATCCAGGCAATTTCAAAGAGACATAATAAACAAGAATTGTGAAAAATCTTCTAGGTCTGGTTCTATTGAAAGGATCAAAGATTTCCAGGAAGGTTTCACACCAAAGATGCTGCTTGCCAATCCAACAGCCACTGTCAGCAGGATGCTGTGATGGACAAAGACCTGTTTGTGTGTGGGAGCAGAGGAACAATCAGTGGTGATATAATGCTTACTCATTCTTCCAGATCATGAGTTTTACTATTTTTAACCTAGATACCTAGATGGAGAAGGTGGTTAATCTACTAAGACTAAATCACAGACATGCTGGTTGACTCTCAGTAACTCCTCATTCAAGATCATAAATTACCAGTCAATTCTAATTAATCTTTCTTCAAAACTCTATTTGCAGAAGCAGCTGAATTGCACCAGAAACAGCCTGTCCTATTCACTCATGCCAGGATTTCCCTTCCACATCCACATTCTTGAAGCAGCAGTTAGCACTCAGGCTGTAGGTACTCTAAAGAAATATTTCAGAAACTTTCAAAGACTGTATTTCACATTTAGCTTGGTTTCACTCAAAATCCAGTATCAGAAAACCCTATGCCTCCTTTATCAGGACCCCCAACACTTAATTTTAAATAGCCAGTTTGTGGAGTTTTTTTTTTGTTTGCTTGTTTTTTAATGTTAACGCAACCGAAATAAGCTTTTGGATAGCAATGTGCACACACAAAGAAAAAATGAAAACACTGGGCCAGGACATAAAGAGATATCTATCCTTTCTGCCTCTGAAGACAGCCTTACTACAAACCACAGAGCTTATCTGACTAGGAGAACTCGGTGACATGTAAGCTGCTGAAAAATCTGTCAGGAATGCAGCTTTGCAAATCAGATTAGACACGACCTTCAGAGGTGATCTGCCACCACGTCATCCAGAAAAGTCTGTATGAATTACAAAAACAAAGAACCTTCTGCAAAACATGGACAGGTTTGATTTCCACCACCCCGGCACCCATTGTGCATGTTCAGTATTCACTACTTTCTCCTATACTTTGAACACAGGGAGCATTCAAATCTTTTCTTGCATCACCAGGTGAGCTGCCATGGTTCCAAGGATGCGTATGTACGTTAAAAGATGGTTACACACAGCCTGTGGGTTAGATGGAGCAATCAGTGTGCTAAAACAGAGTCTTCTGCAGCATTCAAACAATGTTTGGATTTTGCATTGTTCTCAGACCTCTGAACTCAATGGAAAGAATGCTAAAGAAAATCCCTACTTATGTTATAAAAATTAAGTTGGATCTTAAAAGATCACTGGACATAGTCAGCAACAGCCCAGAATGAACCTCCAGAGGTATTGAATCTGCAATACTTCATCTTCTCTGACAACTGAAGTTCTTCAGCTAAGTCAAAGACAGCCTACAAACTATACCAAAATTGGCTACAGGAGCTGATATGAATATTCCTCGGTTTTCCTATTGCTAAATGATTACATGCAGTTTGGGTGCTGAAAGAAGATCTTCTAATCTAGACAGCACAACGATACGCTCCATTTCCCCATTCAGAATTAACTCCAAGATTTAAAATATCACCTTTAACACTGAACCAAAATATCCTCATGTTAAAAAAAAAAGTCCCAACAACCAAAAACAAAATGAAAAGAAAAAAAGCAAAAACAGTCGGGTACAAAAAACTTTTTATCAACTAGAGAAAAAGAAAGATTAGGATCAGAGTGAATGGATTTAATCAAAATTATTTCCAATGTCAAAATTGGAAACTGCAAAGATCTAGCTGAAAAACAGCCTCATGTGATGTTTAGGTTTGGAGGCAGCGTCATATACAATTATAGTTAGTTTGTTTTTGTATAGCTATCATATAAAACAACCTTAAAATACACAAGCCCCTGCAGCCATCTGCAACCTTTAAGTCTTGTCATTTCAAGCATACATAGCAGTCATATAGCATGCGAGGGCACTGAAGAACTTCAAATCAATTATAATAAATCTAGACAGAAGACAGAAAAAGGTTTTTTCACATACACATCATCAACGTCAAGATTCCTTACACAGCACTCAGGACAGAACTGCAAGGACCACTATAATTACCTTGCTGTGTAAGTTCTGAGACATTCACCCTGCAAGAGCATTTTTTGCCAAATCTGAATTGGGATTAGTATTTCCCTGCTTCTTTCACCCCCATTTTATTCAAATGCTTCTTTATTTGCATCAAAAATCCTTTGCCACACTGGTGAGAGAACTTTCAGTCATATTATCTTCATCTAGTTCTTTCATTCACTAACTTGATTCAGAACACACGTGGCTATAGCAGAACCATTTCACATTGCTGCATCGTTATACCCACTATCTTCTACCTTTAGCAATTTCTTCAGCATGTGCTGTGCTCAGGCTGACAGACAAGAGACACAAGCTGGATTTATCTGCAATCCAAACTGTCTGAGACTTCCCTTAATGCCTACTCTCTGCAGGATAGGAACCGAGGAATGAATGTCATGCTACTGCCATTGCTGAAATGGAGTATGCCACTTACAGAGTTGGTCTTGCCTCTCCTACATACAAGCAAGCTCCCCTCCTTCGTATTCATTTGGGCATTATGTTCTTCTAGAAGGTGCACATTAAATATCTACTTGATCATATGGCACTGCAACAGAATGATTTATTTTACATTTTGGCTTTTAAGAAAACCAAAGAACATAAGGAAGGGCCAAAAAAAAGGAAGAATTTATCTGATGCACTTACCTGAACTTGCTCTGATGCTGCCATTGTTCACCATTTCAATAATGATGCATGAATTTTTTTAATATGTTAATAATGAATAGGTACTTAGGAACTACTTAAATGGGAGATTATTTACCCCACTGACTGTAGCAGCCCATGTGTCAGCACAACTGCTGCAAAAGATTAAATCTGTACACATAAAACTCAGCTTCCCTTTTGCTCAGGCACTCGGCAGGGTGAGACCTGAAGCAGAGGCGTTCGGTTTTATCTAACAGGACTTTAGGGATAGTGCATGGGATGACATTAGCAAACATCTCTGGTTTTCTAAACAATTTGTATGCCTTTTTCGAGGCACTCTGGAAAAAGAAACTACGATTTTCATTCTGGAGAAGTTCTACATATGTGTTTTAATTTCAAAAGCTTCCGTGCTGTGTTATTTAAGAATAACACTCAGACATACAGCTGCCTTGCGAGGAACTGTGTTAGTGTGATCATGAGCATTTAAGAACAGAATCACAATGCTGGTTGACAATGTTTCAAAAGATTGCATTGCAAACAGTTCAATTACAGTGTTATTTGTGCCCTGACTTGCCTCCCCAGCTGCTGTATAAGGACCTGTCAACCTGTATTTTACAAGCTGTCGATGAGGTCCTATCCACCATTTAAGACATTCATTTCACACTACTCTTACATCACAGACTCATGCAGAAGGGTAAGTGTCGGAAGGCTTGGGAGTGCAGAAGAGGATTGCCAAGACCAGAGTTAATGAGAAGAAGAGAAAACATAAGGCTAGCCTACAGGTCCAGCACGTACCCAACACACTTCTTTGTAAAGAATGAGCTCTGCCTCTTTCCACCTCTCACAGGTACCAAAGGAAATTAATGCTCACATAGCTGAATGAACTGGCAGGGCTGTTTACTACGTTGTTACCTTTTGCAAGTGTTCTCTAATACGAGCAATATACCAAGTGTGCACTAGCTTTAGCTAGGGCATCATAGGGCAACTTGGAGCATGTAAAATGAACTACAGTCCCTTCTGTGCCCAGCTCTAATAGCTCTCTGTTCCTAGAAGCTCCCTAGGGCAAGGCAGGCTTTGCGACCACCCCTTCTCAAAGGCACTAGCTGCCACTTCTTCAGTCTGTCCCCGTGTACGTGGAAGCGTGCAGCCCAATATACATACCCTAAACACGTGGCTTTGCACAACAGCAGGAGGCCCACACACGCCCATTCACAATCACAGGGAGTATAAATAGCCTGGCTTTATAAATAGGCTTGCTTAAATGAATACTCTTACTTAAATAAATCTCACAGAAACACTCTTCTATGCTGCCTAGTGCATCTCAGTTTAAGTCTGGAAAGTGGCAACCATGTTAGAATGACAGGAGAAACAAAGCATGATAATACAGCAAATTAACACCCCGTTTTGAAATTCTACAGATATGAATGACAAGTAAGGCCAGTGTCCCGATGTACCATTCTACTGGTTAAGGCTTTGTGAAAAGGAGAAGAGATAAATGAGGCAAAAAGAAATTGCAATCAGAGGAGATACTCAAGCCCTAAAGCAGCAGCCCACACAAAACTGACATTACAAAAATAAACCTCACATTCTCAGTTGAAAGGAAAAAAAAAAAAAAGAAAAAAAAAGGATTAGGAAATGAAAAGTAACTTTTCCCCATCTCTGCATCTTTGGAAGGACACCAGATGACTATCCAGACTCTACACTGTGCTCATATTGACAGTATGTTTTTAATGGACATTTCCTGCCTTACCCCTTTCAAAACATTTCAAGTAGCTGTTAGGATTGTTTTCCCTTAAGATGGGTAGGAAGGACTGGCTGTCAGAAAGGACTCTCTGAACCTCCATCCAGCAACCCTGCTTCACGTTCAGCCCACACACCAGGCCCAGCACTATCCATGCTCTGGCTTGTTTTGTCAGGACTACTGCTTGGAACTTCCTTTCCACTAATGAATCCTTGCTGATCGATCCTGTGAGTGCATATTCCTTCAGTCTCAATCACCCACGTGCTAAAGAATCCCATCAACAGCACAACAGAGCAGTAGTTACCATCTCTCAGACAAATCCCACCTTGTTCTCGCTATTTTGATTGAACTCCTGCTCACCAAACCACCAGGACTCCTCTGACCTGTAGGTCCTGTCTGCCACTCACCCTGTGCTCATTTGCCAACATGATGGTCCTCATCCATTAGAATAAAAATTCTTGCTATGTCAATGGTTCAGTTAGCAAAGGAGCAGGCAGCTCCTTACGATCATTCAGGCTTTTGTTCTTTGTCATTCTCAACTGCAGATGCAGACATCAAAAATTCAAAGAGCACTTATGGGAATATCATGTCATTAATTTCCTAGGAAAGTTTTACTCACTGCTTTGTGGGTGTTTTGTTGCTGCTAATTTTTTCAGTCTTTAATGCATACACACATTAATAAAAGACAATGCTAAAAAATGCCTCTGAGATGCTCTAAGATCAGGTTTTGTTAAATGACCTCATTTGTATCAATTCCACCCCTTACAACTACAGAGGAAAAAGCCAAAATCAATACTGCTGAATCTGTCTGCTTTACTATGACCTTTTCGTGCTATCAGAAAACAAGATATATCCACTTATGCACAAAATATGGCTAGTATTTTCACATAGAATCAAAGAATCATAGAATCATCAAGGTCAGAAAAGATCTCTAAAAACATCTAGTCCAACCCTTCACCTCCTGCCAACACTATTCACAAAACCATGTCCCTAAGTACGATATTTACCTTTAAACACCTCCAGGTGACACCACAACTTTCCTGGGCAACCAGGTCTGGAGCACCTCTCCTATGAGGAAAGGTTGAGGGAACTGGGATTGTTTAGCTTGGAGAAGGCTCTGGGGAGACCTCATTGTGGCCTTCCAATATTTGAAAAGAGCGTATAAACAGGGGGGAGAACGGCTGTTTAGAAGGATATCATCATGGATAGTGATAGGACAAGGGGGAATGGTTTTAATCTGAGACAGGGGAGGTTTAGGTTAGATATTAGGAGGAAGTTTTTCACCCAGAGGTGGTGAGGCACTGGAACAGGTTGCCCAAGGAGGTTGTGGATGCACCATCCCTGGAGGCATTCAAGGCCAGGCTGGATGTGGCTCTGGGCAGCCTGGGCTGCTGGTTGGCAACCCTGCACATAGCAGAGGGCTGGAACTGATGATCTCTGTGGTCCTTTTCAACACACACCATTCTATGATTGTATGATTATTTAATGGAGCCCCACAGCTTTCCCTGGGACTTCTGAACAGTCCTAGCTTTTTATCTCATCCAATGAAATATGCGTGATTGTGTAACAAAATTGTGCTCATCAGTTGGAAAAAATTTCTTTTAAAGCAATTTTTGGACCCAAATTTCTGCACAGATCTGTGCCATGGATCATGGAGCAGTGACCCCATTCTCTACAACTGCTGTAGCAGAGGCAACATGAGGAGGAAGAGGTGGGCATCTGGTAGGGACTCTGTCCTGAGCTAGGTTCATCAGATAACTGACAGATGAAACTTGGTCTTTCTTTAACTTGCTCTGATGTAGCAAATAACAGAAAGAAGACAGAACAGACACCCCTGGATGCTTCCTGATGTCCCCACGAAGTTATTTTGTCCTTATGGGTGTAAAACAGATGCACGTATTCCCTGCTCTTTGCAAGTGGTAGGTGGAATCATTACTTCATCTTCAAAATGAAGAGACAAATTTATAAAAGTCAAGCAATGCAGAGGCAAAAATTGACATAAACTGCAAGTTCTGTCCTCTCCCCACAGTCCACAGCCTCTGAAACACAGACATTTACAGTGATAAGCCAGTAGTATTTCTACCTGTTACTTTACCACTTTATTCAGTGTTGTACCATTTTCATTCCATTAATGTTTTCCTGTGATGCATTTCAGAATTGGTTTAAAAAAAAAAAAAAAAAAGAGAGAGAGAGAGAGAGAAAGAGGGAGAGAGAGAAAGAGAGAAAAAAAGAGGCTTAAAGACTTCAGCCTTCCTTAATCATGCAGGGATATATTTTCAAAGCAGTATGCCAGGAGTATTCCACGTGATTCTCATTCATGTTAAAATTAGAGACACCAGAATAAACCCCATATGCTGCTTTGAAAAGGTACTGCAACGTGTCCAAGGAAAATTTCCGCAGCTTAATGGTGCTTGCACATTTTTTCTGCCTGCTTTTCTTCCTTTGATTCCTGAATATATTTTTAACAGCTCTTAATTTATTTCTCTTTTAATAACACTTTGTACTATTTGGAAATATAAAAAGAAGTGATTTGCTGGTTATCTTGGTCTCTCTGCAGCCTCTTTATTTTTTTAAATTAACAGTTCAATCAGAATAGCTTTGCTCTGTAATATGTAAAGCTTCCAATATCACTTTTTTTTGAAATGGTCACCATAGACAACCTGTCTACTGAAGCTGCATCCTGCATTAAGGGCTGGCTGCTTTCTACACCTGAGCTGTCCTAGCTGTGGCTGCCATGGCAGCTGCAGAAGCCGACCCAAAGGCAAATGCAGTACTGGACTTGCTGTGAGCACAGTTTGTTCCAGCTTGACTTTCTAATCACAGTAAGCATTGCATGTGCTGTGGCCATGTAGGTACAAACTGATAAATGTTGGTTGATGATGAATTTTGTCAGTTATAACTATTGTCTTCTTCATCACCTAAAAAGAGAGAGATATTTTAACCAAAATTTCACTTTCTGACTTCTGCAGTTCATATCTTCATTTTTCAGAATTTATTTATTCTAGTTACCTGATTAAAGAACTATTTATATCACCTTTCCTTTTTCCTTTTTAATTGTTTGTATGTTCTGCCTATTTAGATGGCACTCCCCTTTGTTCAGAAACCTTTGCTCAAAAGCAATAACTGTAGCTTCTCAGGATGCAGAAGCAGCAGCCAGCACATGGCGTTACATCCTGTAAGTAATGGAACATTAGCTAAATCCTTCTTATAAAACAACTAAAAAAACCCACCTCGAACCATTAGTAGTCAAACATTCTGCAATGCCACACATGTTGGCAG
Source organism: Meleagris gallopavo (assembly GCF_905368555.1). Lineage (NCBI taxonomy): Eukaryota > Metazoa > Chordata > Aves > Galliformes > Phasianidae > Meleagris > Meleagris gallopavo. The sequence goes on along the minus strand of NC_139409.1, from coordinate 45,851,062 downwards.
CTCTAAGCATTAAGCCTTCAATTCACCAATGGGCTACTGTAGTTAGACAAGTTACCAGGTCAGCTGAGTCTCTCTGTGCAACCTGTTCTAGTGCTGCACCACTATCAGTAATTGGAAATATTTTTTCCTTATGTCCAACTACAGTTTCCTTCTCTGTAATTTGTGACCACTGTGTTTTTTCCCTTCACTGTATACTTCTGAGAATGGCATATGTCTTCTCAATAGCTTCTTGTTCAGGTAGTGGAAGAAGACAGCAACTGGATCCAACATCCACTGTTCAGACAGGTCCAGGGTGAACAAATGTCGTTCCTTCCCAGTTCCCTTGAACAGCAGATTCCATTCTCCTTGATCACCTTGGTGGCCTTTTACTGGACTAGCTCAATTTGGTCAATCTCTCCCCTCTACTGGGGCACAAAACTTGACACAGTTTCTTCAAATGCTGCCTCAAAAGTGCCACATGGGTGGGGGGGAAATAGTCACTTCCTTTGAGCTGCTAGCTATGCATTAGCTAATGCAATTCAGCATGCAGATAGTCCACAGCACACAAGCACGCAATACTCATCAAAACAGGGACCATCCCACTAGCAAAGACCTACAATTATATTAACAAAACATGAAATTAGTCTGGGCCCCCAGTTTGCATTGGCAATCACGTATCCTCAGCCTGCTGTGGTGCAGAAATTAATATCAAAGCCCTAGTCGTGGTAAAAATCAATACTAGATACTGAAGTGTTACTCTACTACTAAAATTAAGAAGCGTAAGAGAAGGAAATTAGAATCATCAAGTTCTTTCAAATGATAATAACTGATGCAAATTGAGCAGCTAGGATACATTCTGTTCTCTGGAGCTTACAAGCAACAAGCCAATAAAAAACACCCAACTCATGCAAAACTAAATAAGTTTATGGAGACATTTACCTTCTTTTCTTCCTAAGTAGGGTCACTAGTTTAAAGATTTTCCTTTAGGTGGTACCTTTAAGACTGCACAGTCTGAAGGCCATTTAGGCCATGCATGTGTCTGAAGCCATTTGCAGGCTGCACACATACATTTTTTTAGCTGAGGTTTATTTCCTAGATTCACAGATTGTTCATCAAAGAAAACTAAACCTTACAGTCCACTGTACGTGAACTTATGCTGGATAAAGGAATATCTCTATCATTGCTATTAAAATGTTGTGCTTATGCAGCTACTAGCAAGTGAAGACTTGTTTGTTCAGATAGCTGCATGTATAGGAATTAGAAATACTTCTTTGCATGCAATTTTGACTTTAAGATTTCAACACTATCCTTCAGATTTCTACCACTGCTGAAAATAGCTGCCAGTAAACACTATCTCAGCTTCACAAACAGACTTCCAATATTCTACAACCTCCAAAAGCCTTTTCTGTTCTCTTGACAGGAGTTGTGACAGTGCGAAGTAGTCAGCAGGTACCTCATCTACAGGAAGTGAGAAAAGTCATTAACACCCTCCTTATGTCAAGGAGGGTGGGAGCGGCTTTATGAGCCATGCCATTGCTCTCAAGGAAAGGGAACAGGCAGAAGGAAAGTCTGGGGGAATAAAATCCTGTTGGAGGCCAGAATACTAAACAGGGAGAAGCTGAAGAAAGCTTGACTAAGAGAGAAGTCCAGTAAGATTTCTACATGCTTTTCCCTCCCCCCCCCAAAAAAAAAGTCAAAAAAAATCTAGTCCTAGTTTATAAATGTGCTTTTAACAAAAACAAGACATGCAGGCCTTAAAATGCAGAGTAAGTATCAGTTACATGACAATCAGACAAATTTAGAATTATAAATTCTAATATATATATATATCTCACCAGGAAGTAAACAGCCATTTAGTAACTTCTGAATCCCTAGCTTACATAGAAAAGACTACTTGGAAGGAATACGAAAATCTTGACAGCTATGAGATTACTTCCTTCATCTTACACATTTTATTTTACAAAAATAGGGATGTTCTGTTTTCCTACTTGGTGACTTTTGAAATGTTATTTTCAATACGAAAGGATGATCAGTCGCCTTTGAAGAGGCTGACAATATATGATACGATGGGATCTGCACTTTCCTTTGGATTCCTGGGTAAGTAAAACAAAAAGGTCCAGGCAGTCTTTACTATTCAAGCAAAATAGATACAATCACAATTCTTAAGCTCTTGCTGCTGAGGTTCTTCTATCAGCAACACAATAGAGATCAGCCAGTTTCTCTGAGACAGAAAACTGATGCTTGAAATCTGAGGATACATCTCCAGAGAGAAAAAATTAGCATAAAATTCAAAGCATGTGTGGAAGCTATTTCCCCTGATGCTTCCATTCTTCCAGATGCAGACTTGACATTCTTGATGCAAGGATGGTTCTCAAGCATTTTAGTTTCATGGTCAAGGCATTAATATCTTCAACTGACATAGCGAGACCTTCTATCATCCGCACTAGTGTCTTTTTCAACAGTTCTGACACAGAGTTTGGTATCTGTTTCTTCACCTGTGCCTCTGGTGTTTGGGTTAATATCTGTATCCGTCAAATCTCTCTCCATTACATCACTCAGCTTCTAATTTGATACTCCTCAACAATCATTTGCATTTCTGGGGACCTTGTTGATCTGCTTGCCACAACCAACACGTAATGGTAACTGTGAGGAAATGGGAGGGTGTCTATCAATAAATTCTCTTTAAGTCACCAGTAAATGCACAGCATTTCTCAAGTGACTGTTCAGACTGACAGCGTGCAAGGGCAAAGAAAGACAGGTCATATTGTCTTGAAAGGGTCACCTGTCACTCTTCCCTAATTTGCTCTTGATGGATGAGTGTCAGAACCCAAGCTCACTCTTAGCTTCCCTCCCATTCCTAAGAATCTCAAGCCCCAAAACTCTATGGGACAAAACCTAGCACTTCCAGAAAGGTTTTCCAGGCTTCTCTACTGGAAATGTGTTTGCTCTATGAAGTTGCTCATGCGTTGGGGTGTCTTATCCATGCAGATAAACACTCTCACCCATGCCAGGCTTTGTGAGATGAACTCAGTTGTATATTCACTGCTGCCAGCACCCCAGGTAACCTAAGAAAAAGAATCGGGTTCTTCCATCGGCCTTGCGTGTGGGTGCAGACAGGGCTGGTAAGAGAGAAGGGCAGGGGGCAGGGCATGGGTCAGGGGTAGGGTGGGTAGGGCCTACCCTCAGCCGCGCTCATCTCCTCCCCCTCACTGCCTCTGCCCGCAGCCCTCCCTCTCACATGCCTCTGCTGCAACCGAGCCACCCGCTCTCAGCTCACGCTGGTACAACGGCTAACAGGAGCGTTTTGTCAGATGCTGGCCAGTTACCTCATCTGCTAAAAATAGAGACGTGCGGCAGACTGATTGGCAGATGCCTTTTTAGTAGTGACTGACGTATTCCACCAAGACAATATGTGAGACGTACATTCCAAAGAACAAAGGACATTTGTATAAGGACAGATGAGACAAAATCGACAAAAAGCCCTGGCTTTGCTTATGAGACATGTAAGAAAGATTTTGCCTGCTCTTTTCAAACCACCACGCCATTCAGATTACAATTACTTAAAGTGAACCAGCAATAACACGAGCTCTTCTGCTACTCTAACAAAGCTATAAAAATCTCATTGTCAGCCACATCGTTCATCACGATAACCTCATTTCAACTGAAACAAAATCTCTGAGACACCACCTCCCCCCCTTCATTCTCTCTTTTATTTGCCTATAATAAGGTCTATAGTCTAGGGAGCTCTTGGGCTAAATTCCATGCATCGTGATTCACAAAATGAAAATCTGGTATTATATGCCCACTGACATTCACATCAGCAGCAATTCATGCAGCAAAAAGCCATATGCCATGCACTTCTGATGTAACTGTACTACAAAAACATATCCTAGAAAGAAGAAAGAAAAACACAGAGAAAAGAGTGGTTCCTAGGATTTGATTATTACCCACACTTTAAGTCAAGAACGACAAGGGCAATATCACAAAATATGCTGCTTTCGTGACAGTTCCAGTTAAGTTCTAACATTCCTCTTAGCGACTAATATACCCTGCATACATGAGGAGAATTCTTTCCTAGTGAAAAATGTTCTTGCAGAGCACAAAGGAGGGGTTAGCACAGATAACTTGGACCCAGCATTTCTCCTCTGGTTATCAGGCTTACCACTCAATCATCTTTTTGAAGGCTAGAATGTTTATTGGCTTGATCAGCACCCACAGAGATGAAAATGAAGAACACTTTGAAAATCTGAAGTACCAACAGTTTTAAAAATTGCCATCTACAGGGTGTTAAGCAGATCTGCGTGTGTTCTACAGTAACACACAGACTTCATTAGGAAGCAATGGGATCAAATCCACTCTGCCAATGAAGGCAAAGTTTTCACAAATAAGAGTTTTCATTGCTGAAACCACAAATGATTTTCATCACTGGGGAATGAATAAGTCAAACAAATTTTTGACCAAGGAATGGATTTCATTAAAAGTCTTTTTTTTTTATTATTTTAAAGAAATAAACAGCAACAACAAAACAATAAAAAACTTTTCCAAATAGTAAGAGATGCTTTGCTGAGACATTCTTCTTTGCTGAAGAATCCATCTCTTTTTTAGTGTACCCATACTGGAACACAAATGGGCAGAATTTCGGGCTTAAAATGCTTTTCCTTTTAAGCCTGTGACTTCCTTGAAATCACTGCATATGTGATCAATAGAGAAGGCTAGTTCAGCTACAATAACAACAAGATGTGACCCTGCCACTAAAGACTTCCAAAGCCTTCTGGCAAAGACAGGAAGTAATGAAAAATCTATTTTCAAATTAAAAAAATCTTTAAACTAGAAGCACAGAGAAAGGGCAAGAACATCTCTCCCTTCCGCTTCATTATCCAATATAAGAATTTATACTTCACAAGTTACCTCTAATGTTTTTAAAATATATTTGCATTCTTGACAATGCCAACGTTGAAAAATTCTCAGAAAGAGGCAACTAACAACATTTAAAAATGCAACATATTTGTTCAGTTCCTATGAGTTTGATAGTCCAAGCCTTTGAGATATGAATGTTTAAAGTTACAGCTGATTTTTACAGATCGAGCCTTCAGTAACTGGGAAGCTGCATCATCAGAGTCTTAAGCACCTCTCCTCAGGATCCTGCAGCCAGAAGCAGCAGATGAGTAATAAACTTGCTTTGACAAACACTGTGGGACACATTTGGAGATCTGATAGGTGTGGATAAATGCACAGAGATGGAGAAGTCAAAACAGTGCCATTCCCAAATGAGCAGCTGATGAAGAAATAAACTGGCAGTATCCAGGCCACAAAAAGCACAGAGGAAACACTGACCGAATGCTGGGAAAAGATCTTAAAAAGGCTCTTCCTACACTGTGTTCAACTGCACTGCTTTAATCAGACCCTTCTTAAGCAAGTGATTACGAATAGAATAGATCTGACAACCACTCTGTCCTCTCGTATCCTTGCTAGGGGATTTCCTTGGTACTCAAACGGTGATTTTTTTTCAATTAAAAAGTCACATTTTCTGTACAAGATACGCAGCAGACTTTCAAACTGTTAAGTGCTCTAAATTTTTTTTATAAATTCATACATTACACGATTAATGACACAATATATTTATAGCAATGATTTGCTTCCAATAAAAGTTACTAAAATGCTAATGGCTTCAGGTGTGAAAATGTGGAATTTAATTTGCTCTAATCTCCGTAAGCCAGGGGAATACTGAATTCGTTCTACGTGAGAATAATTTATTTGCAGTATTCCTGTCTGATATAAACAAAGCACTGCCAAGGGAAGGTGCAATAAAGCTAACAGGGAGGTGTAATCATTCCACTAGCCCAGTCTTTCCCACAAGTAGAACACAAAGAGAATTCTTCCACAAGCGCTCTCAAATGAAGATAAATGCATCTGCTTCTGACTAGCGAGACACTGATAAGAAAACACCACATGCTTTGGGGAACATCTGTGAAAGAGCTATTTACCACCTTCTCCCCTCCTTAATAATTAAAAGGAAATCAAATGGCGGACAGGTTCACACAGAAAGACCAAAGGATTTGACTTGCAAATTGGTTTGTTTTAACTAATTTTTCTCTCCTCTTTAAGAAAATTGTTCTTCCCTTTGACACTGTCTTGCCCACATCCCTTTGCATGGCTGGGAACAGACAGCCAGACAGGCTCAAGCACTGCTGCGAGGATGGTTCTGCAGTGCGTTTGATGGAGGAGGCCAGAGCAGCCAGACAGAATCCCTGTTGCTGCTCTTGGCCCTGCTGCTTCTTCACTGTCAAGACACTTGGTCTCTGCATACCTTTGCCTCCTGTAAAGTGGTGTTATCAAGGAGAAAATTGTGAGATGGTGTTACTGCTGCTGGAGGGGATCATCCAAGTACGAGAGGAAACCTGCTTCCCCTACGGGCCTGCTGCAAGGCAGAGCCCACGGAGCTGCTATGACACAGCCTAGCACATAAAACTGGGGCAAGATGGCAGTGAGGGGGGCATTTTAAACAGGGTCCACGTACATTCTGCCCCTGGAGTGTCCCCTGTTTGTAGGACATCCAGCAAGCAGGTGACAGCTCCTCTACAACTGTCACCTTGTGTTGCTGTCCCGAACTTTTCCAAACACACCCCTCGGACGTCTGCTTCCCCATAGCTAGCTTGTACTACTTTGTGGTGACATGAGACCACCACACTTGTTTCCACACAAAACACTACTTACACAGTGTCCCTCCTTAAAATCCTGCCTGTGAAGATTCGGTCACAGTCTGAACCCAGTGATTCATTCTACAGCTGCCTTCAGTACACTAAGAAGATGAGAAACCTGTGGTGCAGCGTTTCTGAACCATCATCCAAGAAAGAAATAGTATTTCTCATTTTTATGTTATGCTTGGTTACCTTTTCTGTTATCTTGTCACAGAGCAAGGAAAAATGTTCACAGGGTCTGAGCACGAGCAATAAACATCTTCTGTGGTTATCAAGTGCCTCACTGTCTGCTTTGGTATTTAATTACAGGACTCACGTAGGGCATTTATTGTTTGCATCTGCTGCCACTGTGAACAATATCTGCTATACCGATTACTGCACAACACAGTGCTTTCCTTTTTATACCCATCAGAGCCATATATCATCCCCTTGCAGAGGAGGCCCCTCTTCTGTACAGACTCAGCACCAAGGTTTGGCTTGTCACTGACATGGCCAGATACACAGGCCGCTGCTGCTCTAAGAACATATCATTGCTGCTTTCAAACTATAAGGGAGACTTACACTGGATATAAGGAATTATTTTTTTTTTACAGTAAGTGTAGAAAACCTTGAACAAGTTGCCTAGAGAGGTAATGGATGCCTCTGTCCCTGGAGACGTTCAAGGTCAGGCTGGACAGGGCTCTGAGCAATCTGATCTAGCTGTAGGTACCCCTGTTCATTGCAGGGGAGTTGGATTAAATGACATTTAAAGGTCTGTTCCAACTTAAACGATTCTGTGATTCTGTGATTCTACATCATAAGCACAACTACTTCAGGGTACGCAGGTCTGCTAGTGTGGGACTAGGGCCAGCTATGCCAAGATGCTGAAAACAGATTTTTGGAGGTGTTACACCAATACAAAATACATTTTCATAGAACATTTTAAACTTGGTGTTTTATACTTCAGTGATCTCAAACATATGTCCAAAGGGCAAAATAAATTGAATTCTCAGTAATGAGGAAAATGCGTCAGTAGCACCATTAGCTGACCTTCCTCTGCTTTTCCATTCCCTAAACCTATAGTTTCAGTGAGTGCATTAGATTTTGATTTCAAGCACTGTACACCACAGTTTATCAGTTAGCTCAGCTTAAGTTCTGTTGAAAAGATAATCTGTTTTGTTATGACTAGTGATTTTTGTGCCATCTAAAAACCCAAAACTACTCTATAGACTAATAAAAATAGTTACCATTATGTTTACTCTCTACAAAACTGATTGAAAACCCTGACTAGTGAACCAAGTAACTTCATTTTTTCTTACATAATGGAGCTGGAATCAGTAATTTTTTTCCTTCCTTTCTTTGCTTTTTGTTGTTGCCGTTTGTTTTGTTTTTAAGATGGCACTAAGCAGAGAATAAATAGATCTCATATTGTTCTGAAGGTCTAACAAGACAAGATACCTTTCTTCCTATTAGTACATAAAATTCAATTTCATAAAAAGCAGCAGACAAATTTTTGGAGAACAAAGGTGAGAGGATAATCATATCCCTGCATCTCCTATCTGCAGTCTCGTCTCACAACAAGCAAGTGTATTTTACAAGAAGATCAGTAACACAGGATATCTCTCTCTACGTAAACTCTCGTTAGGACAAAGTAGGGGCATTCACCTAACTGTAACTAGTGGAGATCAATACAATTTTCCTTTGGGAGTATACTTCAGTTTGGCTCCACAGGGGGAATTTTACAGTGTGGGACCGGTACCAAATATTCCACCGACTATCATGTTAAAAATACAACTGGCCAACTTAAGTACATCATAGCCTGTGTGACAGCAAAGCCTGGATACCCTGAGCAGGCCAAGTAGAATACAGCTGGCCCGTACTGGAGGAAAAATTGACTGACAGACACCTATTTAAGTTGGCAGGCTGATGATGAAGAATTGTAGATGCTGGAGTATAAGATAAATCAGTTCAGCTTTCTTATAGTCAGCACTGTCTCCAAAAGCTATACAGAATGTTTTCCTCTGCTGCAATAAAACATGTAGAATTATATAATCTTGTCTCCAAGCTTTATATTTTCAAAATCATAAACTATGCTGTCTGATCACAAATGACTGTGGAGGATAGAGCGTGTTAAATGTCTTTTGATCATCTATAGACTCAAAGAAAAACAAAAAAGTTTCAAATGGAATTGTTGCCATTTGCATGTCTGTCTATCCCACTGTATCTTAATTTCTTTAGAAAACTCACCAGACATGAATTACACATGTATTGAAATATTACAAAAGCAAAATATATGTTTAGCTGCCTGAATAAATTATTCTATCCAGACAACCATTAGTATACTGGGAGACTTTAAAAAAGGTTTTAGTCTGACAGTATCATACTATCACCATAGAGATTCAAAGAGTTTTGCTAATGCAAGAGGATTAAGTCTGACAAAAAGTGCCTGTTTTAATGAATGGGAATCAGAGAGACAAAGCATGAGATCATAAATGTCCCACTAAAACACCATCACATTCTTCCAACTGTGGATAAAGTGCCATTTTATTTATTTACTAAGTTTTTTTTTAAAAATCAACAAACCTATAAGGAATCTCTACAAGATGGACTGTGGAACCATAGAGGTATAGTATGCGATATTATTGCCAAAAGGAAGTCTTAATCTTTGTATAAGCTTTGAAACCTGCAAGCAAAGATCAAGTTCATGACCACCTGAGAAACCTGAACATCTGTAAGTCTATAGGTTGCAGTGAGATGCATTCTAGAGTCCTGAGGGAATTGACTGATGTAGTCGCCAAGCCATTCCAAATGATATTTGAAAAGGCAGTCAGGTGAAGCCCCTGGTGACTGGAAAAAAGGCAACATCACACCCATTTTTATGAAGGCAAAAAGGATGACCCAAGGAAATATCAATCCTTTGGCCTCTGTATCAAGGAACATCATGGAATAGATACTCCTGGAATCTATGCTAAGGCACATGGAAGACAGGGAGGTGATACGGGACAGCCAGCATAGCTTCACCAAGGGCAGGTCTTGCCTGAACAATCTAGTGGTCTTCTATGATGGCATAACTTCATGAATGGACAAGGGAAGAGACACTGATACCATCTATCTGGACTTCAGTAAGGCCTTTGACACAGTGCCTCATAACATCCTTCACTCAAATTGGAAAGATATGGATTTGATTGGTGGATGTCAAATGGAGGAGAAACTCGTTGTAAGATCGCAGCCAGAGAGTGGTGGTCAATGGCTCAATGTCCAGACGGAGATCAGTGGTGAGTGGTGTCCCTAAGGTCTCAGTACTGGGACTAATGTTTAATATCTTCATTAGTGACATCAACAATGGGATTGAGTGCACCCTCAGCAAGTTTACAGATGACATCAAGTTATTTTGTGTTGTTGGGAGGGACGGGACGCCATCCAGAGAGTTCTAGACAGGCTCAAGCAGTGGGTCCAGGTGAATCTCATAGCATTCAACAAACCCAAGTGAAAGGTCCTGCACCTGGGTTGTGACAAACTCCAGTAGCAATGCCAGCTGGGGGACAAAAGGATAGAGCCCCTTTCTGCTAAAAAGGATGTTGATGTTCTGGAGGATGTCAAGGTGGACATGAGCCACCAATGCGGTAGATACCCCATCCCAAGACATTCAGACTGGATTGGGTTCAGAGCAATCTAACTGAGATGTAGATGCCCCTGTTCATTTCAGGGCAGTTGGAATAGCTGACCCTTAATGGTCCCTTCCAACAAACAATTCTATGATTCAGACCTGTGGGGAAGTATTAGATCGCTTCACTTCTTTGAAGCACCTGTAACTCTTCAATGCAGGACATGAGGAAATGAATCTTCCTATTTGCACACAGACCTCCTACCACCTCTCCTATGCAATCTATTGTGACTAATCAAAAGTTTAAAATTAAACTCTTAAAGCTCCTTCACTTCACTTATTATTAAAGAGTAAAGCAAGCAGATGAGCTTTTTAATGGAATCTCCAGGTCTCAATAAAGAGTTACCACACAATATACCAAGAGCTTCCAATTTTGTCTTGTGTATTTTGGAATAGGAAGGGAAGAAGGAAGAAAATAAATGATCCCATCATTCAGGTAGATAGCAGACTTTAGCCAAGTGATGTTCCACACATTACCAAGACAATCAAGTTACCGAATCTGAATAATAGTAATATAAAGATAGGAGAAAAGAGAATTCTTCACCATCAGCTAAGTTACTGCATCCTGTAAGGTATCTGCTTTACTCCCATTTACTCCTGAAAGGGTAGGCCAAATGCTCCCTGGGTCTATACAGTCTTTGCCTGCCAAGTTTGCAAAACATGCTGCATAAAGAACAGGTACTCAGCACACAGAAAGGATGGAGAAAGAATATTAACACGTCAAGATCACCAAAGCTGCTTGCCAAGTAACGATTAAAAACAATGTTGCTTGGTTTGGTTTGGTAAAGTCATCAGCACTGGCAGCTGTCAGGTACCAACCAGATGATTAAACTTACCACTACATAACATCTCATCCTCCACAAATCCAGAAGTGCTTCACAAGCCCACGTGACAGCATAGTTTACCTTACTCACAGATCCCTTTAAGACAGTTATCAGCTGAGTAATGCACACCACTACTACACATCATCTGAAGTGGCTAAGAGCAGAAAAATCTTGTGACTAAGAGAAAAGATTTAGATAAGCAGACCATAACTGAACTGCTAGAAATGAAAACCATAGGAGTTTAGCATTCCCCCCCCCTTACTGAAAAGGGTTACAAAACCAAGAATGATTTCAGCAGGCAGAGATCCTGGATGAGTCTTTCAAGCATCACCACAACTCTCACGTTTCAAAGAATCACAGAATGCCTTGGGTTGGAAGGGACTGCAAAGATCATCTAGTTCCAACCTCCCTGCTGTGACCAGGGTTGCCTGTCACGAGATTAAGCACTAGATCAGGTTGCTCAAGGCCCCATCTAGCCTGGCCTTGAACACCTCTAGGGATAGGGCATCCACACATCCTTTGGGCAACCTGTGCTAGCACCTCACCACCTTCTCAGTGAAAAACTTCTAGACATCTAATTTAAATTCCTCCTCCTTTAGTTTATAACCATTTCCCCTTTTTCCTTTCACAGTCTACCCATGTAAAAAGTTTATTTCACTCCTGCTTATAATCTCCATTTAAATACTGGAAGGCCATAATGAGGTCTCCCAGAGTGTACTCTTCTCCAAGATAAATAAGCCAAGCTCCTTCAACCTGTCTTTACAGGAGAGGTGTTTCAGCCCTCTGATCATGGTCCTCCTGTTGACCCTCTAGAAAAGCTCCACATCTTTCCTGAGCTGGAGGCCCCAGACCTGGATGCAGTACTCCAGATGGGGCCTCATAAGGGTAGAGTACAGAGGAACTGTGTCCATAAAGACACCTTCCTCACCATGCTGGCCACCTCTCTTTTAACACAGTGCAGGATACTGTTGGCCTTGTGGGACGCAAGAGTACACGCGTTTATTCTGTGAAGTTAAAGGCTGCCTATGTCTTCCATGACACAGGCAGCAGAATCTACTGCCAGCCTGCACATTCTGGAAGAACTGCTGGGTAAAGTCACTAGATTTTCAGTAACATAAAAACACAACTAACTCACTTATCAGATCTGAGAAGAAACTACCTGATCTTCCAAAGTTCCAAAGTCTAACTCTAACAAGCACATTTCTGTATTTTCTCTTAGGATGATCTTGGCTGTTGCCAGAAATAGGCCCACTTTTACTTGAATTCCCTAGGATTACTAATAATATACCAACTAAAGTTGTAGAAAGTTATATATACAAATCCTTCTCCTGAGAAAGAAGGCCTATAAGCAATAGGCAGTTATTAATACACTTGTTTTAAACAACCACATATTATGAAGCAGTCTATTAAAAAAAAGTTATTACTTTTAAATCCTTACTTTTCATTTTCTAAATTCTTCAATAGATTATCTTGCTATTATTCTCTCTGCAGTTCTGTACCACTTGGAAAGAGAAGTGTGTCAGAAATTCCACACAAGAGCAAGCTTCTAGGTTATCCTGCCTGCATTTTGGACTTCCCTTTGTTTTTTTTTTTTTTGCCAGAGTTCAGGTATTGCTGCTAACTAGAAGTATCTTACCATGAAGAAATCAACAAAGGTTATTTCATAATGTGTCCTAAGTATTCACCTTCCCTCTGCAGTGGAAAATGGACGCTTAGACCATTTCATTAAGAAGTTAGAGATGATCATCCTTACTAGAGTACATATAACATTCACATCTAGTGATAACAGAGCACTTCTTTGGGAGATGATGATGCAATGCAGCAGTCTTACTTTTCATTCTCAAGCAATATGTCTATAATCAACATCTGGTCTCAGGCAGAGGCTCAAGAGTCTGTTGAAGGCTCCCCAAAATGATGAAGATGCCAGCAGGTCACATAAACACAATTTTGTCCTACTTGGAAAATGCCAAAGATACTGTTCAGCCTCTTCTTATGTTACACAGTTAAACCAGGATGCCTAGGACCCATAAAGACACACAGCCTGGTTCTCAACTGCTTTGTTGTCAGTCAGAAGATTGGTTGAAACTTTCAGATTTCTCTTACAATGAAAAGGGTGCAATAACAATAGTTATTTGTTCTGTTTTGTTTCAGCTGGCCAGACTGTACAGCACTTTGTCAGGATTGTGACCCTCTTGAATATTTTACTACTTTAGTGCTTGTACGAAATGAAAGGGATGCTCAGAATTATCACTGCAGCAATCTCTGCATTATTTACAACATTAGAGGCTGCAGCACTTCAGCATAATATTGCTAACATAAAAAGGCAGAATTTCGCCTCAAGCCAGGTTTTTATTTTCAGTCTGCAGTTAAAAATGATTGAAAAAGGTCTATGAACTTCTCTTATTCCTTCCATTCCAACTGCTGCTTTCTAAATGCCGCCCTTCCAATGTGCAGTGAATCTGAACAGAAGACACCCCACAGTATTCAGCTGAAGTGGGATCAGTTAATCTCTGTACCTCTAGGGAAGAACGGCCTTGTTTCACCATTTTGCCCAGTGATTACCTCCCCACCCCTTTTCTTGCCTTATTGAAGTCCTCCGAAGTTGCCCTCATCTCCTTCCATGTCTTGTTCAAGAGCTGAATGCAGATACAGAAGAACTCCTCAAACGATCTGTCATGTGTGAAGAACATGGGATGGAAATCGTTGCATGTCTCACTGGCTAAAAACAGAAAAACAAGGAGTAGTGGAATAAAACATTTAAAGGCACGAGTAAAAAACAAACAATCAACAACAACATCATCTCCCCAAACATGCATATAGTGTATTGTGACAACCAGTCACAAACCATAATTCACAGGAATCCTAGATCTAGTAGCAAAGGTTGTCAAAACATAATTCTGAAAATCTAGCCTTGGTCTTCAAGTTAATGAAACACAGTGCTTCTCTGCATGAGACCACCAACAAGAGCAAGAGGAAGCAATGACCACCTTGCCTGAATATTCTCGCAGTGGGTGCCTAACCAGTGCTAAGTTTTTGTTGCTCTCTGGACGGAGAGACACAGGCAGAAACATAAGTATCCTCAATGAAACAATCTTTCGACTGCTAACAGTGTGTACTGTATTGACAGCTGAGAACCAAACACTAAACATCACCAATGTTGGAAAAGACATCCAACATCATCTGGTCCAATCGCCCACCTACCGTCAGTATTTCCCCACTAAACCATATCCCTTACTGCAACATCTAAATGTTTCCTGAACACCTTCAGGGATGGTGACAACTTCCCTGGGCAACCCATTCCAATGCCTTTCTTTCCAGAGAAAAACTATTTCCTAATAGCCAACTTGAACTTGAGGCCATTACCTCTCGTCCTATCACTGGTTACTAGGGAGAAGAAGCCAACTACCACTGTGCCAGCGTCTCCTTTCAGGTGGTTGTAGAGAGCAGTAACGTCTCCCCTGAGCATCCCTTTTTCCAGACTGAACAATCCCAGTTCCCTCAGCTGCTCCTCATATGGCTTGTGCTCCAGATCTCCTACCAGCTTCACTGCCCTTCTCTGAATACACTCCAGGGTCTCAAAGTCTTTGTGTACTGACGGGCCTAAAACTCAACTCAGTACTCAAGGTACTCACTCACCAGAGCCGAGTACAGGGAGATGATCACTTCCCTGCTCCTGCTGGCTACATTATTTCTGATACAAGCCAGGATGCTATTGGCCTTCTTGGCAACCTGGGCGCACTGCTGGCTCACATTTAGCTGTGTCAACCAACACCCTCAAGTCCATTTCTTTCACACAGTCTTCAAGCCACTCTGTTCCAACCCTGTAGAGTTGCCTGGGGTTGTTGTGGTCAAATAATATTAGATCAATGTACTGAAATACGAAGTTGTGCTGACACAGCTGATTAGCTACCATATTGTATATGGACGTATGAAAATATAACCGGTTAAATTTGTTCTTTGAAAATAACTGGAAACAAATGGATCTTATGACACCTGTCCCTTATTTGGGATGGGGCAAAGAAAAAAAACAAAAACAAAAAAAAAACAAAAAAAAGAAAACAACACCACACACACAAAACATTATTTATAAAAATCAAATACAGGCTTTAAGGAAGGCAAAATAAAAGAATACTATCATGATGGTTCTGAAAAGGCAGAGTTTAGTTTGATAAGACTGCTCTGAATTTCTTTGAGTGAAGAATGTATTTTCAAATACTAAGGATAGAGCTGAAGCAACACTGAACTCTTGGCCTCCCTGAGAACCCAGGAACAAAAGAGGCTTTAGCCAAGGACAGAAGATCTTTAAACCCTGCCATGGCTTGGAGGGCCACCTCCAAGTAGGTTGCACGTTTATCTTCTTTAAAAAGAACAGTCATGTTGATTCAGTTCTTTATCATGTTCCCTGTTCTCAAATCTCTGTTTCATCTCTCAGTTCTCAATCCAGTATTCTTCTGGTCTTTTTCAGTAGTCACTCACGTGCCCATACAGCAGCATCTTCCCTTCCTTCAGGATCAAACAGTCATAGCTTAGGTATGTTTCATCCTCTTGAAGAATGGTAGTAGTATACAGCATTGGGATAAAATACCCTTTTCCTTGAAACTGCAACATTATATGATATTTTCTTTCTCTCAGTGAGACCAGAGAAATTAGAATGAAGAGAATGTGAATGGTACAGATAGGCTGACCCCTTGTATGAGATTCAAGCTCTTGGTCTTAGTACCTCTAACCACAAAAATACCCTTCCAGCATGTTTTGTAAGTTCTGCCATGTTAGTAGCTGCTAAGAACACCAAAGGAACACCAGATGCGCTTACAATTACCTGAAGCCTCCAAGAAATATGGTTTTTGATCTTTCTCAAGATGCAATATTCCAATTACAAAGCAAATCTCTAAAGCTTAATTGTACATTTGAGGCTTAATTTTAACATTAGAATTACTAAGATCTAATAAAATCCTCAGCTACATAGCGAAGATGAGAGTTAATTTTGGAGCATAGGTTTCCTTCTTATCAAATAAACGGCATTTACTTAAAAGGATGTGCTGACAAGGGGGAATTAGTCAAAGCAGAGACCTATATTTACGAGGAAACGCTCAATTGCTTTAAAAGGACAAAACACCTCAGGCTAATTTTCAGAGCACCTTCAGTTTCCATTCATTCAGCAGGAGCTGCAAGGGCTCAGCACTTCCAACAATCAGACCTTCAGCCTGCAATAATGTTAGAGAAACAACGGAACAGATTCTCAGAGGGCACTTGTCTTTAAGTCATGAAATACTATAATGATGAGAAGAAATAAAATAACACCGAGCAGAAGAATGCAGCCTGTACTGTCACTGTAAATCACAGTGTGAAACAAGGCAATAACCCCAGTGCACACTGGCCTTTCTGGTCCTCCTCCGAGCCAGAGCTTATCTCTGCTCCTACTCATAATGATCAATAAATCAAAGTTAATAGAAAGGCTGGGGATTCTCATGATCTTGATTATCAGTTCTAACTCATGCTTCTTATCATAATCAAACCCGAACTGTATCTACTATGCTGACAACCATGCATGCAGAATCAGAGGTGCTGTCCCCCCATCTTTTCTATAAGAAAACGTACTGTGGTTTATGTCTTTTCAGTCCAAAAATGAAAGAGTAAAAATCACTGTTATTTATATAAATGGAGAACCTTAGGCCTGAAAGCAGAAGGAATCTTAAGGCGCAGTACAAATCTTAAGAAAAATTAAAAGACAGATGCATACTTTCTTCAAAATTCCCACCAGCATCCGGATAGTAGAGAAAAATACCCAGAATTGATTTCAAAGGCAGCTTTTTGTATATCTCAAAAATTCTAGCCCAAGTAATTTAATTCGATGGGAACATTGTAAATGAAGCACATCAGCAATCTTTATCTTAGAGCGTATCTATAGGCTGCAGGCCAGGTCTACATTCTGCTCAGTTTCTAAACGTCTAATGAGAGAAACCTTGACCCAACACTTTCTTTCTCCATTATCCAAGCAAGATAAGGATGAAGAAAAAGGCAAAACTGAGTTACCAGTGGTTTTCAGATCAGAGTTAATACTGAGTCACAACTTCCGCTGCCTCCATCCCTAAGTCAGTATCTCTGCTCTCAGGGTACTGCCTCTCTCCACTGAGTGGGCAAATTTAGAGGCTGCTCAGTTGTCAAAACTTCTTGGATTTGTTTTTTTCACTAACTTGCAGTTTGACTAATTGTAAACAAAAACAGAGATTCAGCGTTAGAATAATTTGGAGACCTTTCACAAAAGAGCTGCATGAAAAATTTCTGGCCTTAAGCCCAGTAAGTACACCGTAACCTTCATTTTCACAAGCAGGAACTAGCCACATTTGTAAGCAATGCAAAAACATACATATGGCTGCAACACAGGGACACGTATCATCATGATTATTTAATAACATCATCAAGTTTTAATTATGCCTCCATGAGATCACCTTTCAAAGGCAAGGCAAGTCACAGAAGAAAGCTCCAGCCTACATAAATCAGGTGAAGATCTTGTTGATTTTCCTTTCTTGGCACAGTTCTTGAAGCTGTAGATCAATGTGTCGCCTATCAGGATTTAAGTAGTCCTTCAAGCTTCTAGCTGATCTATAGCTGTGACTTTGAGGAAGAAGCTTAGTTCATTTCTCAACATAAATTGCACTGGCAGAAAAAAAAAGAAAAAAAAAGAGAGAGAAAAGAAAAAAAAAAGAAAAGAGCTGATTTCTATCTGGGAGTTTATGTGGTTACTTCAATGTGTATTTTTAGACTTTCCCTGAAACAATTCCTAAATTACGAGAAAGACATTCAAGCATCCCTGACTGTTCAAACAGTAAATGGATACGATATGTTGTATTGCTCTTCTGTTGATTAATAGAGGAAATAGAAAAAAGGAAAACAAACTGAGAAAGAAAAGTTTTTTCTTCATTTTTCACTTTGTATCTGAATGCTCTTTCCCATGAGAAACAACACCATCAGGGACAAATTTCTTCTAGCTCTGTCAAGAGCAGTTATTTGCATATTTGCATACGCCTGTCTTGGAAGGGCACAAGTACACTACAATGTTTCAGTAACTGTTTGATCTGAAATACAACAGAGACTTACATGTCAATGTTGCTGTAGTGAACAGAATGCAGACAATACAGATTTCTGCCTGCAGGACAGACTTCGGGAAAGGCTGAGAGCACCAGAGACATCAGGCTGGGGTGTCACCTCTTACAGCCCAAACCAGTAAGAGCCCAAGGCAACTGGTGCTGATGTTGCCCCAACTGCCCTCACACTTCTGCTTAAACACTCAAACAGATCGGAGAGTATGGTGCTATTTACATCTTTTCCTTCACCTTAAGAAATGAACTATGGTACACACTGATAAGCAATTTTCACTTGGAAGAGGGAAAACTCTGAGTACAATTTTTTTCTCCTTTAATTTATTTTGCACAATACTTGGAAGTAACACAGAGATGATCCTTCTTTCCCCACGAAACTACAACAACAGACAGGCTCACAGTGCTACCCATTATTTTCAAAATGCATCCCTGGTGCCAGGGGGAACAAGTTTGGGGTAATTTAAGTAGCCTTTTCCAGAAAGAAGGAATCTTTAAGATTTTTGTCCTCTTTTAAGAGATAATACATAAGGCATCTCAAGAAGACATGGGAAGACCCCAAAGATGATCGGCCTTCATAGTTTTCAAGAATCTAAATGTTGACACCAAGAGTTTTTTCTTACATGGCAAAATCTTGACTCCACTGTTTGCACTACAGAAAAAACAAATAAAAAGTACTGATATTCTGATGTATTAAATAAAATACCATATCACAGGCCAAATAAAGATTATTTTGTCTGTAGAAGGCAATACAGTAAGTATAAATGTCTACAGATTTATGCTCAAATTAAAAATCCTAAAAAATTAGGTGAAGTCTAACACTAGAGCATGGGTTCAGCTACTATATGTGAAAACAAGGATCCTAGAAATCCTTGCAAAGTCTTGGCAATTAAATGATTGCATGACATAACAAATGACCAAACCCTTGAATGCGAGAGCCAGGCTTGCATTTTACACTCAGCTCGTGTTGCTGCTAAGAATGAAGAGACAGTAGAAGTTATACAGGCACATTTTAGCCAACAATTACAGTACATGCTTACATTAAGTGTTTTAGAAATAATTCTTTGATTAATAATTATAAAATACAGGAAGAAAAAGGCTTACTGCTTTATAAAACTCCACAATCTACTTCCTCTGCTATACATATATTTAGTTCCCCCGCAGATCAACAATTCAATAGCTTTTTCACTCTTCTGTAAATGTAAGGCTTCCCATTACGTTGGGAGTGTACATCAAAGATAATTTACTAATCACAAATGAAAAACCTCATCATGGATGTCAGCTATGTACAAACGGTCTACAAAACACAACTAGAACAGATTTTGCTTAGAAGATGATGAAAGTGATAACATTGCTGTGTATTCTCATATACTTGAAGACCAGGCAGTCAGCCTAAATCAATCAAATTATTTAGTTAGCCATATATGTTTATAATATAAAAACATACATTTATACTAGCAATATGGTCCCCTAGCATTAATCATGCCACATGTAAAGGGACAGACAGGCCCTCAGGTAAGAAGTAAGCTCTGCACTAATGGTAGTATTAGCAGATCCTTCATACTATGAAATTCATCAAGAAAAACATGCCAAAATGCCTTTGAGATGAGGGAAGCAGACCTGCAGAGTCTTGGGAAAGCAGTTTGCAAAGCTTCAATGAGAGAGAGGGCTTGGAAACACTTTCCCGACTGAAAAATATCTGGAATCTGTGTGATCAACTCTCCACACGGATCTATTACCAGGCTGCTGTTTAATTCTGAGTGACTCATTTATCCCTGCTGCTTTTCGTTCCTGATTTCACAAAATGGAGTTGCTAATATTTGTTAGGGAAGGAAGGGGGTTGCCGAGAGATCCACTGCAGTTTCTGAAATGCAGCAAGATATATATATATAAACGGTGCAATATGGACTTTGGAAATATAATCTCCACTAGCCTCCTCTGGGATTATTATTTGCAATAACAGAAGACAATCAAAGAGTAACTAATTCTCACTAGCTCTCCCAAGAGAAAGAGCACTGCAATTTCTGCTCCTCCCTGAAGATGAGATGAAGTAAAAGTAAGTACTGCCATGACCATTTTTATATATACGCAATCAAAAATTCAGTAATACATACAGCACATAAGAAAAAGTGCATCTAGTACTGCAGAAATACTGCAGTTGCCAAGTTCTTTACACCAGTGACCCCTGTAGTCTGCTGGCAAAGATTTGAAATATCTCTGGCCACCCTTCTGTAACTTGATAGGGAAGCAGTGTGGTTTAAGGCAAGTTAGGCCCATAACCACAGCAGTGCAATAATCACAGAATCATAGTATTGCAAAATATCTCAAGTTGGAAGGAACCCACAAGAATCATCAAGTCCAACTCCTGTCTCCACAAAGGACCACCCAAAATCAAACCCTACGTCTGAAAGTGTTGTCCAAATGCCTCTTGAACTTAGGCAGCTTGGGGCCATGACCCTAACCCTGGGCAGCCTGTTCCAGCGCCTGTCCACTCTCTAGTGCAGACCTTGTCCCTCACCCCCAGCTGCCCTTCCCTGACACAGCTCCATGCCGTTCCCTCGGCCCTGTCACTGTCACACAGAGCAGAGCTCAGCGCTGCCCTCCGCTCCCTGTGAGGAGCTGCAGCCGCCATCAGGCCTCCCCTCAGCTCCTCTGCTCTGGGCTGAGCAAACCATGGGACCTCAGCAGCTCCTCATACACCCTGCCCTTCAGACCCTTCCCTACCTTTGCAGCCCTTTTTTGGATGCTCTCTAATGTTACGTCCTGCTTCAGTTGTGGTGCCCATCTGATGCACATGCAGAATTTGGCACTTGCTCTTATACAATTTCATGCGCTTGGTGACTGTCCAGCCCTCACATTTGTCAAGATCTCTCTGCAAGGCCTCTCTGCACTTGAAGGAGTCAACAGATCCTCCAATTTAGTGTTGTCCTCGAACTTAATATGCACTCAAGTCCTGCATCCAGACACCACCTCAAGATCAAGCATCTCATTTGCAGATGAAGCACTTGATTCTGTAGAGAGGGGTGTTATTTAAAAGGCTTACAGAACACTTACAGAACACCACTGATTATGTTTGCCTGCTTTCCAAATTTCTCAAATATCTACCAAACACATAGGAACCAAACAGGAGTTGCACATCTCCTGTTTATGCCATCAGCAAAATGCACTTTGTATCTTGTTCCAGTTGGACCTGTAGAGAAGCCCCTGGGAGACTGCTGACACTGCAGAGCAGCACCTGAGCACACAGCTACCGCCTTGCAGAAGCCATGCTGTTAAAACCATGGAGCATCT
The DNA here is from genome assembly GCF_905368555.1 of Meleagris gallopavo. Classification (NCBI taxonomy): domain Eukaryota; kingdom Metazoa; phylum Chordata; class Aves; order Galliformes; family Phasianidae; genus Meleagris; species Meleagris gallopavo. The sequence goes on along the minus strand of NC_139409.1, from coordinate 45,829,530 downwards.
GCAATCTATGGTTTTCTGTAAGAATCCACCTCTAGATTCTCAGCTTTAGAGATATACAAAGAAAGAACAATAACAACAAAATACTGTTAATTTCAAGAGACAGCTTCCCTTTTGAATTCTTTCAAGTGGCACTTCCTGATTCATACTGCTATCAAGCATGAGCTGTGCTGTGGCAGTGTTGATCCCTCCCTATGGGTATCTTTTCAATATATTAGTAAGTCTGAACATCACATTAGAGATGGGACAAATTGCCAAAGCATGAGCTCAATCTTACTGACAGGCAAATGCATACTGCAGCTTGCTTGGTATGTATATTTTAGTTCGAATTTTATCTCTCCTTTGGAGCTCACATAAGAGAATGTGTCATGAATAGACTCATGAAAAAATTACTCTCAGGTAAATCCCTTACTTGAACAATCAATTATTTATAAAATTATTTCTAGAACACCATACCTAAAGCCTGCTATGTTCACTTATGTATATATTTTTCTGAATGTGTGCATGAACCACTGAAAAAGATGTCAAAAAGATGTCACTTTTTTTTCAGCAGGGAGCAGTTACTTGTCAGACTCTGCCCCTTCCCACTATTAAAAAAAAAGAAAAAAGGAAAAAAAAGGAAGATGTCCACATTCAGTGATTATACTTAGCAAGAATCATCAACATTCGGCTTTGAAATCTATCATGTCAAAAATCTTGGTGATGGTTTTGGCCCTCATTTTTATCTTGTACAACCAATTTTGCATTACTCTGGCAATTTATGGAGTAGTAATGATGCTACCAGTCATGACTTTCTTAGGGAACAGCACAGTTTAGGAATGACTGTGATTTGAACTGAAGCCATTGGTCTTTTCTATTTGAACTGAAAGTGTGAGATGCAAGTTTCTAAGCTTTGAAACACAGTAAAGTAATACAGAGAGCTGAGCTGCATTTGTTAAACTCCAAATCTATGTATTATTTAAGAGGTGTGTTTTGCCTGCACTGAAAAAAAAAAAAAAAAGGATAAGACACTGGACCAATGAACTGTGCAGGATGTGCCACATTTTTCTCCAGAAATAGGTGTATGAATGTGAACATGTCATCCCAGAATTCCTGACAAGGGTATCCGGAACCAATCAAAATCCATTTTTCAAGTGAAAAGTAAGAATTCAGTTTGCTTCCCATTTCCATTTCCCACAAAGAGGATACTACAGAGCTGGTCACCATGATACTCTCAGTCCTGGAGAGGACAAGAACCAGTGCAAACACACTCAGAGGGCCCAAAATTCACCTGGTGTTCACAGCACTACAGTAGCATACACACCATTATGTGCGAAAGTGATGAGTTGATCATGTAATGTAGGGCAGAACTGTCCCTTCTTAACAAGCTAAGTAAAATTATCTAGAAATACATGGGTACAAGAGACCAGATACATCCAGTGGTTTATCTTACCTAATCGTATATTTAGCTGGAAGAGAAAGGATACAAAATTCCTAAAGCACAGTAAAACCACAACTCCTCATTAAGACGTAAGGCAACAGCATTTCTCTGAACCAAGATTTCTCATTAGGAGAGCAATTGAGAGAAACTGGAAGAAAAGTACATATAAAAGGCTTCTTACAGTCTGTTTGCCTTCCTTTTTCTAGGCTGACAATAAATTCCACTAGGCAATGAAAAGCAAAGATTCCACAAAGCCTCAAGCCTGAGGAGACGACTTAGATGTCTACAGTATGTGCAGCCCCAAACCTCTTCATTGACTTAACCGGTTTTTCTTTGAAGATGATTGCTGCTGTATCAGAAAATTGCCTTCTCTCCCCAGGATATCATTAAATAAAGGATCCATCATTTAAAAATTCCCCTCTCTCACTTTCCCAAATAAAAACAGAATTCTCACTTCTGCAGTACAAGCCAGTAAAGCCTGCACTTATAGCTACCAGCAGATATGGCTGCTCACAGCTGGCATCTCTGCTACAGCCATAGGGAAGAAGTTCAAGAAATGAGATCCAGGCAGACTCAACCTGTTACAACCAGAGCTGATGGCAAAAAACTGAATGAAACCAATGCAGCAGAAGTGTCCACATACCAGGCTGATCTCATAAACATATTTCTTTTTGCAACCATCTGTAAACACAGAGACTTCTCCTGCTTACAATGGACCTGAATACCAAACAGAAATGCAAACAGAAAGCCAAAGTGCAAGGAGAGGAAAGTTACTAAAATGATTCTTATACACTACAAGGAACTGAAAAAGATTGCAAAGAATCAGTGTTGTGCTGATAAGGGTTCTCCATCTCTTTCCATAGAAGTCTATTTTTATTGGTGATAAAACAGGTGCTGGATATGAATAGATTTGAATTGCCTCTACGATGTGTCACAGCACCCTCCTGGCCAACCAGGAAAGCACTCAAATTTCCTCTTCTCTCCTCCGCTACTCCCAGTATAAAAAAGCAGCAATCAATAACAGTAAGAAAACGTGCTTTTGAAATCTGATGGCTAAACAAGAGTGTTGTTGTCAGAAGTGAGGGAGCACTTCATCTGCATTAATCATGCACTTCTAGGAGAAAACTGTGAGAGTTGAAATGGTATGAAAAACAAGGGCTTATATTTGTCATACCATAAAAAGAATGTCTTTTGTGAAAAAGAGACAGAGATATGTAAGAACAGATCTGCAATTATGCTACAGTGTATCTACAGCATCTCTCAATAACAATATTAAAGAATGTTAACAAATCAACACGATAAATCTGCTTAGGGACTAAGCAATATTTATGGTCACTTCTGGTAAGAATACAGAACAGAAAGGTATTGCAAATATAATGCAGAAACAACAGAGGTGCGTTTAAAAAGTAGGCATGGTTGGCAAAACTTCTTACAAAGGTTGACACCATTGCTCTGTGAGGTCCTGTATACAAGCCAATGATGGTTACATGAAGGCTTAAAAAACATTTTAAAAAGCATTTCTGACAATTTCTAAGTCCATGGACTGTTTGTCTACTTGTGGGCTGATTTGCACAGACAGAGGCATTTACAGAAGGCCAACTAAACTCCAGCATATTGAGGGAAGCACATTGTTACATCTGCTAAATGCTGATACCCTAGTCCTTTCCTTGTAAGAGCCTCTCTCTCCTAAGCTCTCAAAGAAACTAGCCTATCCATATCTCCAGACAAATCAAGAAGAATGACAGTAACAATGGGGGAGGTAGATATTCTCAGCATTCATAAAGAGCAGCATGAAGACAGCCACAATGTGTAACCACTGTTTTCAGTCCTACAGTACTCACTGGCAAAGTTTATTCCTAAATGCTGTACTCTTTCTTCTAACTATTGCATCTCCACAGACCCAGATCACTGAGGGCTGGAGACAGAAATGCCCATGTGCTGAAGCAGGCACCTGTCCTGCCTTCACTTGTGCATCTCCTTGCTGTCCCACAGGCAGCATACTGAGGGAGTATCTTTCAGGGCAGGACTGCTGATGTTTCACTTCTTACTCTGACTTATTGCTTCTCCTCCTGAAGGGATTCTTGCTGCAATGATTACTCTTGCCACTAATTACCCATTTTCTTTATCTGAGAAGCTACACAGACTGCACTACAGGTTGTACAGCTCATGCCTCTCCAAAGACCTTCTCTGAGATACTTCATCAAGACGATAACTCTGGTTGCCATTTGAAATACAAACCATGCTGTTTTGATTCACAAGAGAGAAGCTGTCACTGAAAATTAATTCTGCTCTAAATAGGCTGGCTAGGGCTCCATCTGCAAGCAAAATTTAAAGGAGCCTGTGAAAATCTTCAGGAAAACATTGCAAACACCAACCTCGTAAGTCTACAATCTTTTTTTGTTGTTGTTATTACGTCCCTAGACAGCTATCTAAACTGCTTCAATTCCTCCTTCCCTCACATGGACCTCTTCATTAAAATAAAAAAGTTTAAAATGGCAATGTAAAAAAGATGTGTGGTCACTGTGCAAGACAACTGCTTTGAAAAACACTGATTTTTCCCCTCTGGTATTTGATCTTACAAGTGAGCAACAGCAGGAGAACTGCAAGGAAGAAAAATAAATGAGCAGATGGAGAAGGCAACAAATACGCAGGCAAGCCAGGAAGGAAGAGAATACTTTTTCTGGTACTCAGTCCTTCTTCTATTATAAATAAGAGGCTACAACTGAACTGCCCATGCAGAGCTGGCACAGACTAGCCACAAGCTCTCTGGATCACAGTCAGAGGTGTCGGTACGTGCGCTGTGCCTCCTTTGGTGCACTTTCATGACAAGCTGTTAGGCTACCTCCAACACCCACGTGGTTGGCTATAAGGTAAGCTGCTTGACACCCTGCCTAGCCAGTCAAGCCAGCTACAAAGCTAGGGGAGGAAAAATGATTGCTTATCTAGTAAACAAGTAAGCCAGCTAAACTTACGCTACTCCTCTGCCACCTCAGAAAACGCGATCAAAGCACTTGGAATTACTCTGTTTGCTTTGAATCAAACTTGGCTATACTCAAAATGCTAAACAAGGTGAAAGAATGAGACATGGGGAAAGACAACATCACTATAAAAAAAAAAAAAAAAAGCTGTGATTAAGGTGAGGGAATTGCATCGTATCACACAACCTTGAGCAATGGTAACTCATCTTTCATGTTAGATCTAGTTTTGAACTGTGCTGAAATTAAACTGTTTGCACAAGTACCAGCAGATGCACACCTACAAGTTCTCCTTGACTTTTTAAAAAATATATGCAGCACAACTACTATTCCAGCCCTATTTAGGACAACTTCACCTTTCAATATTATCTCTCCTTCCTCGCCTTCTACATCCCCAAAGATTCTGTACTTCCCTTAAAATATATCAGTGGTTGGACTTGATGATCTTGAAGGTCTATTCCACACCAAATTATTCTATGATTCTATATGTTCATACACATATTTGGCATACTGTCAAATAAGTTTTACTCCGTTTGTAAAAGTGAAATGTGGAAAAGAGGAAAACAACCACTGGATACCCATTTGCCCAAGAAAATCCTGTGCAATTTAATCCTGGCTGATGAAACCTTAAGAGTGCTAAGTGAAGCTGAAAGTGTCAAGTGCTGCTGCTGCATATATTTTCAAAGAAGCCAGAGAGAACTGATGGGGGTGCATCTCCTGGTCTGTAGCCCATCTGCTAGGTGAGGCAGGGACAATCTAGAGGTGTGTAGGGAAACACAAACCTTGCCTCTCCACATGAACTCAGTCACCACTGGAAGCCAGTTGGTCTTATTGAGGTGAAGATCATTAACTCACTCTGAAAACTGCATCTTCCTGTCTAGCAACTACTGCCTGAATTGCCTTCTCCCTTTACAACATGTCTTAATTTGTAAATTATGTTTGTAACTATCTGGACTATACTTCTAAAAATAAAACTGCTGAAGCATAATCTTGTAACATAGACCAAATGGAATAATTAAAACAAAATGAGAAAAAAAAAAAAAGGAAAAACAGTCAAATGGTAGGAAGCAAGCTGCTCAGAAAACATTGCATCTCAGTGCTTGATTGTGTATACATTGGAGATCATCACCATAATGCACTGCGTAAGTGCCAAGTATCTTCAAATGGCCTTGTGAGCATTAATCAATCTCCAGAAGAGCATTAGTCAATACTAATTCTTCAGATGTCAAACTTAACCTCTTGAAAGGCACACAAAAAATCAAGTAATTAGACCATACGTTTAGCAACAAGATAAACAATTTAAACAACACATTTCCAAGTGGCACGTTCAATTCATAAGCCATTCCAATGAAGTTTTCACTTTACTCACTAACTTAAATGTGACTGATACAGCAGCTACCAGAGCATAGTTTCAGACAGGTAAAACTACTATCATTAAACATTTTAGAAATGTTTAATTAGGCTGCAACATCACCTTGCTTTAATTTATTGCTCTTCTTTATAGGCTGAAACATAAAATCAGCAATTCAGTCATACTATGGTAAAAAATGTTAAAATGTATTTTAGTCTGGGAATCACTGCTCTTGCTTAAATGTGTTTTGGAGAGAGCAAGCATTAGAAGTTATTCCTCTTCTATATCCTGGGGCATTAGCATTCAACATTAAGACATAATTCATTATAACACCAAGCCTTTTAGATTATAAAGAAGCTTAGAGAATCACCTAGTTGAAGAAATGAAGGAGTGCAGGTTTTCTTCTTGTTATGCTTGGCATAAAAGACCTTGAGGATAAATGAAGTGAATGTGGGGAAGACTGGGAAAGAGGCCCAGAAAATGCTTTAAGACTCGCAGAAGTCACATCTTTGTAAACGATCAGAATTAGTTTAATAAGGAGGAAATGTATTCTGAAGCCAGAACATCCCTGGTGTTAATAAATGCACAGTATTCCCCTGTAGCTTGTTCCACTACTTATCTAGTCTAAGGCTTTGTTGTCATTGTTATTTGATATACATTTTCTCTTTTTTATAGTAAATCTGTTATTTGTTTTGTTCTCGTTGACTAAAGAAACTGAATAAAGTAGTTTTTACATCATGCCTTGAGGCTTCTAAAGACAGTTATATCTTTTCTATCACTTTATTACACCCTGACCATGAGTAATTGGCTTAATTTTTCCTTGAGAGTCTTTATTTTCCCAAGCGTGTTATTACTCACACCAGAAATATGTCTGTACGCATGAAGATCACAGAATAGTGACTTCTAAAGATGAAAACAGTGATTTCTCAGAACCAAAAAAACACAGCCAAAAACCTTTCAGCTGAAATTTCTCTGTTGGACTATGGCTGTTTTAGAAAATGGAACTAAGCTAAGCTGCTTAGAAATTCTCTCCTATTATTCCCATTGCAGACACTAGGAAATTTCAGGCAGGAAAAATAAAAGCCATCTCAGACAAGACTTCTTTTTGCTCCTGCATTCAGATTTAAAATTAGTTCACAAAATTTAGGATTATTGCTTAGTTGTTTTTTCACAAGGCGTTATCCCAGTCACCTCTCAAGAGACACTGCATAAGAGACAAGTGTAACACCCTTGCTTTTGTTGAAATAAACTGGTTCATAACACAACTTAAACAATATCAATTCATTGCAAAAGCCATCATCATGCCCTCAGAAAGCATTCTTCAATTCTCTCTTGAATGAATCTGATCAGTTTTGACATCTGTATATACAGGTTATTTGCATCTGTTTACAAATTATAAAGTAATCCACTTTGTGACAAGTTACAGGACTAGGAACCAAAGAACTCAACAGGAAACGATTGAGATTTCAAACGCTTTTTGGGATAAATGGTTTAATTTCTCCACCACGAATAGGAAAGAATAGAAATGCTGGTTTCAAAATCACTAAGGCAAACAGAGCCTCAGATTGGTTTTATGAGAAAAATAAAACATTAATTCCTCCCCCGTTACACCTTGAGAGAAGCAGCAGAAGCTTTTGTTAAGATGGATTAAAATTCAGCAGCAAGAAATTTTCCCCAGCAAGGAATCAAAGAGAGTCTGAACTGATGCCATTCAGAACACAACTTTTTTTCCCCAAATCGAATTCCAACTTGGTTCATTACTGAGAAAACTTCTGCTGAGCACAGACAGGTACAAAATTGGTTACTGACATTACCAGCTCAGAGTAATAGATCACCTGAAAATGCATCCCACCCTGTCTCCACTTGGGATGTACCGAATGTGAGGAACTAAAACCCAGTCAGTGCCAGCTTCTGGAGGTAACCACAGCCAACAGCTCCTTCTGGGCACTGGCCACACATAGCTCTGATTTCTCCTTTCCTAGGAAGAGTCATGCTAGTTTTTCTAGAAAAATGACCTACAAGCTGTACCTGTGCTGGTAACCCTGGGGGCATGTCTCATACTGTGTATCTGCCTTCTGCAAGGCACATGTATCTATTAAAAATACCAGAGGTTTTCAGAAGCTGGAGCACTGCTGGAGCTGTATGCCCCTTTGCTCACCCAAACTAGGCAGCACCACTGTCTGAGCAGATGAGGGGTTTCTGTCACCTCTCAGGAGCACCCAGTTTAAGGAATAAAACCAACCACGTGACCACAAGTCTCCAGACTGTCCCCATAACGTGCCTGCTGGCCTGGCACATCCTTGGCTCACCACCTACGCTGCTCACCCTTGACACACAGGCGGTGGGCCTCTCACATCTTGCCAACAGTTCAAACCAAATGTTTTAAAGTGCTTACATGTGGAAACAACCACAATTCCATTGAACATTCACAAAACTTTGTCTTACGGATGCTTAAGTTTTCACAGCTACCCACGTGAAGGCATCCAGTTATGCATTAAACTTCTACACAAGCTTCAGGAGATTCTACTTTACATTTAATATCTCCTTTACCATGTGCCACTACCAGGGCTTTCACAAGAGTTGGTGGTACTGGACATGGGTGCAAACACTGGATGGCTCTGATAGGATGAAAATAACAGCAGAGAAGAAGCTTTACCTGAAGTAAGAAAGATATGCAGGATTGCCTGTGCTCAACACAGGGAAGGGATGGCTAATCCCCATCTCATGAAGCCCTTCCTGCCATCGCATGTAGGGGCAGATTTTAATGCATTTGCTGTGTGAGGATGTTTCGAGAATAGGAACACAAACAGAAGGCTTACACCTTGGAAAAAGAAAAAAAAAAAGAAGGGAAAAAAAAAGGAAGTTGGCAGGCAGAAAGTGAAATTGGTTATTGTTAGAGCTGCTCCGAAAGCAGGCAAAGCTTTGGAACACATTTTGAAAGAAAGTAAACAAAAGAACACGGAGGTGGACAGAGGTTGTAATAAATATTGCACAGCTGTACTAAGAAGAGATCAAGTCTGACTCATCTAATCTTCTTTGACAAAATAACTATTGTTTCTCAGGACTGAAATGTGGTGGACTTTATCTGTGCTGCAGACAGATTAGTTCTCCTGCACCTGACTAGTTTCAAAAAAATATTTTGATATAACACTCCATGCCTGACAGAAAATCATTAGTTCGTCTGCAGAAAGTGGGATTTGATATACGAACTGGTGAGGTGAGCTGGCCAAATATGGAAATGACAAAAATAAAAAGGAAGGGGGGAAGTTATCAAGCAAAGAGTTGTATTACTGGGATTTCTCCAGTGTTAGTTTTGAACTCTTTTAAAATATATTTTCATTATAAACACAAAATGAAGGAGTACCTCCAACATACTTTCATTATAGGCATTGACACAAAATGTAGGAGTATCTCCACAAAATTTGCTGGAGCTCAAAGCTGGTGGCACAGCTGATTTTATCAGTGTGCCATAAGGGAAGAACTTAAAGCCCCCTAGAAATTGGAATTGTACACAACTGAATAGAAACAAGTGAAAGATTTTGAGTAATAAAAAGGATTTCTACCATAACTCTGAGACTCACCAGTTACAAAAAACAGCAGAGAAAAAACACCTTGTACACAGAGCCATAACCCTGACAAAAATCCCAAGAAAACCAGTATTAATCCTAAAATGTACTGTTGAGAAATTTCTAATACAGGTAGTGAAGTAGCAGTACCACAATATGAGGCATGGGTAGAATAATGCCTCCATTCTGGTCACCTGTACACATGATAAAGGACTTAACTGAGAACAAAGTGCAAAGAAGGACTCTTAGAACCATCAGCAAATGGAGAAGAATATTTGAATGGGCTGAAATGACTCTCATTTAATCTAGCAGGATAAAGGCTGAAATGAAATAATATCAACATGAGAGGGAGGTGAGAGAAGCAGAAAGAAGAGAGCTATTAAAATACAGAACAAAGCTGGCACAAAGATAAACAGGTTGAAAATCATGCTGAATATATTGAGCTGGAAATTAATAGGTTTCCAACTCTTGCACACATGAGAAGAGCAGTAATTAGTATACGGATTGAGCTCAATAAATCCATGAATGGGGATAGATGATTTGGCTACCTGCAAAGGCCAATGATCCAGTTTAAGTCCTCATTTTCAGCTCTGCAGTTGCTCTGTTCTCTGCATTTAGATCATTAAGCCTAGGCTAGCTACCCTATAGCGACCGGCTGCTGTGTGGAACTACCGGCTTCTTCTTCTTCTTCTTTTAATCTTAAGTTGAATAATATTCATCTATTGAAAGTAAAATGAGAAAATTTACTGACCATATACATTATCTACACAAAAAAACCCTCTGTCTTTTGGGAAATGGAAGTTGCTCATTCTGCACAACAGCAGGAAGCCTTTTTACTAGAAAGTTTGTAATCCTTAACTGGAAACTACAAATTGCACCAGTCATGGTGCTGCATCCTTGGTCAGAACAAGCACTAGAGAAGACAGAGATGGTTCAAAATACTTCAACAATCATTATGACATGGCTATCTTACTGAATGATAATTGCTTACACGTATAAATGCATAAAATGAGAAAATAAACTAAGGAATGCGCCCTGCACTCATACAAACATACTTACAGTGCTGATCCACATTTTGCATGAATCACAGCATAAATGTCCATTAGCATGCCTGCTACTGGGTACAGGTTGTTGATAATAATGAGCATAGCATTAATGACTCAAGCTTCACCATTTTGACACAAAATACTGACTCTCTCTGTCATTATTGACTTCCAAGGTGGCATCTTACATGTTGCACTAATAGAGCTGTCAGAGGTCTAATATGCAAGCAGAGGAAGAACTGTGGGAAGGCAATTCTATTAGAACAAGTGAACAGTGCTGAAAAAATAAGAAGAAAATTTAAGCTCCAGGAGAGCCTGGGTGCTTGCAAGCATCTTCTTTCCGTTTCTGATATAAAAAATGCAGCAAGCTTTTTCTAAAAGCTTATCTGATTATCTCCTCCAAACTTTTCCCCTCATTGTATGAGTTTGCTTAAAAAATATTACTTCTAATAAATATTGTCTTTTCTAATAAAACACATACAGACTAACATCTTAGCTGTAAGGAATACTATCAAACCAAGACATTTTCTCCAGGAAGGACATAAACACTGCACAATTTAAAACAAACTGAAAAGGCCTGCAGAACATGAAATTCCTGCCAGACCATGGCATCTCCTTTTCAACAAGAAGAAACAAAACGAAGGCAGCGGTGCAGAATAACGACTACTTCTAAAGAACAGTAGTTTTAATCTATTGATAATACCAGAAGGTAAAAACAAAGCATTGAAATTCACAGTGACCCTTATTTCCGTGATACATCAGGCCACAATGCACTGTCCCCATTTCCAGGGGAGGAACCTCTCACAGAGCTCCTGACACGTCTCTGCAGAACCTCCTCCTTTTTTGAGAGCAATTATGTTCTAACATGAACACCAACTAAAGCCAAGAGCAGAAGAACCACAGATTCTTGAATTGCATTACTACTAGTACCAGCAACTTTGCAAACACTGTGAAGGTAAAGAACAAGGAAGGGTAACATTTTGTGGTAGTTATGGTATTTCATCCACAGCCAAAATAGAAAATGTCTCTGTTAAATGCAGATTAGATCAAACTCAGGCAGAGCTGGCTGGACTGGCTGAAACAGTGGACAGTGTTGGCACAAGTGATAGGTGCTTTTTAATTAATGTAGACCAAGTACTTTCTAAGTCACATGAGAGAGAATTCAGGCTTAGTCACAACAAGCATATGCAACAGATTAATAATAATAATAATAATAATAATAATAATAATAATAAAAGCTCAGAAAGGCATAGAATTATAGAACACCCTGTGTTGAAAAGTTGGAAGAATCACTGACTCCAGCTCCTGGCTCCACACAGGACCCCCCAAAATCCAAACCCTATGTCTGCTAGCACTGTCCAAACACTTGTTGAACTCTGGCAGCTTGGGGCCGTGACCACTGCCCTGGGGAGCCCATTCCATTGCCTGACCACCCTCTGGTGAAGACCCTGTCCCTAACCCCCAACCAAACCCTCCCTGACGCAGCTCCATGCCGTTCCCTCATGTCCTGCCACTGTCACCAGAGAGCAGAGCTCAGTGCTGCTTCTCCGCTCCCCTCATGAGAAGCTGAAGGCCACCATGAGACCCTCAGTTCCTCTTCCCAATCACCCCATATATCTGAATCAGCAAATTATGATCAGGGGACTGTGTTGAATATTGGCTTCAATGCATTGGAAATAATAGTGATAATGTTTGCTATTGCAAAGTTAGCATCAGGTGGGTCCCAAGAATGCTCATACAGTAACAGAAAGAACACTGTATGAAAGTTTGTCAGGACCTATTGAACCAACACGAGGCTGAAGATGACAGTTTCCTGGATCACATCACTACCAGTGACAAGTCATGGTGTCACATCTAACGAGCTGGAGTCAAAAGGAAACTCCATGGAGTGGTGACACATGAAATCCCCAATGAAGAAAATGTTCAGGACACAGCTCTCAGAAGGTAAAGTGATGTGCACTGCCTTTTAGGAAAGGAGAAATCTTTCTGAATTTCCTAGAACCCCAACAAATCATCAACTCTGACCACTACATTGTGATACTGACTAAGCAGAAGACTTGAACTTCCAGATTCGGGCCAGAGAAGACAAACTTTCTCTTGCAACGTGAAAATGCCAGGCCCCAAACCAGTTTGAAGATTGTGGAGCACATCACCCATCTGGCAACTGGACTGTCCTATCACGTTCACTGCAAAGTCAGATTTAGCTTTTTATGACTTGCATCTGTTTGGGCTGATGAAAGATAGACTGAGGGGACAACAGTTTCCTAGCAACAATGCTGGCAAAGCAGCTGTGAAACAGCTGATCACCTCTGCTGGTGAACGTTTTTATGATTGTGGCATGTGGGCTCTCGCTCATCTCTGAGGAAAATTCATAACTAAAGGTGGTGATTGTGTTGAAAAATACTGTTTTGTAGCTGAGAATTTAATCTACCAAATAGTGTTATTGTGCTCTTTGTATCTATTTTAGTTTCCATGGAAACAAACAGGAGCACCTACGTACCTTCTCTAGTTCTATTAGGATTAATAAATCTCAAGACAGAGTATATCCTGGAAATATTTCTAGAGGAAATTTCTTCTGATTAATTTGAAGAGCTAGCATCAGAAGCCAAAGAGACAATTCACATAAAAACTTTGCTCCTGCATATATATTCAAACAGGCAAGTGTCAAGAAGCCTTTTAGAAATAGCATTTGAAGAACTGCATTAAAACACTGCTTTATATACTGGCTTTTTCGCCTCTGCATAGTAAATGAACAAGATGAATAATAACCTTTGTACAGATAGCAGTCAGATATTTTAAAGGCCTTCTATTTATTATGGTATTTTTGGAGATCTTTCTTAAATGTGTGGGACTAATTGTGGCAATACAAGTCAAACTGTACAGGCTTAGACTGACTCGCTTATTTGTGGAGGAATAAGTTTCATTAAAAATGATGAAAAGGAAGTCCCATCATCTGGTCTGCAGAAAAAGGATGAAATTATAGATAGAAAAGTCTTCCAAACCAATATACAGTAAGTGGTATCTTAGTTAACACATGAAAGAAGATTAAAGAATAACTTCTTAAAATGCCCCAGGTTATGATCTGAGAAGAATTAGCCATGATACCATTTTCAGGGAAGAATTACTTAAATTTACTTTTTAATTTTCCATGAATTATTTCTTCTATTATCATAAATAAAAATTAATCAATTTTTCCATTTTTCCAAGCTTTTAACTTTTTTTTAGGTCTTTTCAAGGGGAAGAAAATGCAAACCAGATCTCACTGAACAAGAATTGCCTACCCTTTAATGTTCTACATAACCTACGTATGATGGTGAACTGTCTTTCTGACATAGTTAAATACAAATGCCACCACGATATTTAATATAAAACATTTGAAAACGGAGAAAAAAGAGATTTTTTTTTTTCAGAGAATAAACGCATGTGAAACATACTCTGAATTAATTGCAATTAGCTAATTACCATCTGCTTAAGACCATACATTTCAGCATTGCTTTTTGTGTTTGTTTTAAAACAGACAAGGTGCAGATTTTCTTCTGGAAATAGAAGTCTGACACGATGGCTGGGACTGTGTACATGATCCCAACAACACTCAGTGAAAGAAGAAAGAATGCAAAAAATCTCTGACCTTGTCTGTGTCCGAGAGGAAGGCAAGAAGTGAAAAGTTGATGAGGGTAATTTGTCAATATGTAGCCATAAGCTTAAGCTTTGTGAAGACCTTATTTATCACAGGTTGACTTGGTCTAGAAACCTTTCAGAAGTGTGTCTTCCGTAAAATAGAAAAGGAAGAAAAAAAGTGCACTTCACCTGTTTGAATTCAAGATCTATCATAAACATGTAGTAGGGAAGCCTGCTCTTCAGATCTCATTTTTAGAATGTGTACCTCTTCTAGAAAGATTGCTGCCCTTCATGCCTCCTTAAAGGTCAAACCACTTTCTAAAGGACTGCACCACAGGAAGGCAGGTGTGTGGAGTCCAAATAGGGTTCAGCTGGTCCCTTACCATCCAAGGGGAGTGCCCAGCAGGTTACTTCATCCAGATAACCAGACTTCACTTTATCTAGATTTGCCCAGCCTTATAGTGCTATTTGCAGGTGCTGCCATCAATCATTTTGTCAGTTCAAATTTACAAGAGGGCATTCCTATGCCCTTAGATCAATAATTTTCTATGGATGCAAGTCAGGCTGGAGTACGTGATTTTCCCAAAGGAATGTATACTTTTCTCTGCATTGCACCAAATACAATGGTGAGATCTTCCCTTCTATGTTCCATCACACAAAAACAGATTTCTATATGGTGCCATTTATATTCAACCATTTCACAACAGGAGCAACTTCCTTCCTGAAGCACAAATATTTCCTGTGATCAAGTGTGTAGACAGGGCTCCTTTTGCACAGGATTACTTTAAACTTCTTGCACTAAAAACTGTACATTTTAGATGTGAAAGTACATGGTGGACTATAATAGAGCAGATCTAAACCAATTGAGATGATCAATAATAGTAAACAACTTAATGATGTTAAAGAAAACAACTGTCAATGTTAATTGCACCAACATCCATCAGATAAAATACTTGATAGCACCTCAATCAATTGATACAAGGGATATAAAGACATTGTATGCTGGTACAGTACCAGAGGATCAATATTTCCTTCAAACACAAACCTCTCTGCCTGACTTTGACATTAATTTCCATAAAATGTCTTCTCATTGATATGCCAGTGGGAGACCATTATCCTATGTCAGCATTTAATAATTCTGGCATTCCCTGTTAACACTAACTCTGTTGACCCTATCTCAACAGTCTCCACTTCAGAAGACCTCTCATTTCCAACGCTTTTCACATGGAGGACCTGCAGTCACATTACCCACCTCATGTACTCTGCTATCTATCTGTTTTTTGTTGGAAACTGCATCCATTGGACCTGGAGGCACATTAGCATACACCTAGTAGACAAGGTGTATGCTAAATAGCAAGAAACTCCACTGAGGATACCAAGTTTCCTGCCCTGACATACACTTCATGCCTGTGACAGGGAGTCATTCCCATCGCCTGCTCTGACTTGGTCACTTTAAAAAGACCAGCAAGATCTACTTGGCCTATGATGGCAACAATGCTGACCTTTCATCTGTAACTCCACATCAAAAGTCAATGGTATAAGAAAATTAAGCATTGTGGAAGTTATTTTTTCAGTGAACAGTGGCATCACTGAGAATTGTCTTTCTGTGCATTTAAGAGTCCACTTGGATCCACAAGATCCAACAAGGATCTGCTGATATCTAATGAAGTGTGAGATTACTACAATGATTCTCCCTACAGTGAGGAGAGTACAGTGAAGAAAATCAGGTATTCAGAAAGCTTTCTCCTCTAAATTTCTCAGAACTCCATTGCCACATTGTCAAATTGTGTTGAAAATGACTCATACTCAAAGTATTGAGGACAGGGACAGGTACACAGAGACAATCTGATCACATTTGCTTCATTTTCTTAAGAAAACAGACTAAAAATAACAACCAAAAAAACCCCTTGCCTTTGTAATTGCTGAATAAAATTTAAAAATAGGAAATTAAAAGGCTGAAACATGAGAAGGCAGAAAGTCTAAAGCCAACACTTAATGCCAATACAAAGAATTATTTTCAACCACCATGGATTTAAAGCTGCCTTATAACTTAAAGCAAATGTAAGTAGCAGAAGACACAAGTTTGTGTTTTCTAAAATATTAAATATGAGGTGAAGTTGATTAAAACATGTTAGTGAAGCAGACTTAGTCAGTTGATGAAAATCTTCAATCATGGGAGATTTTCTTGGGCTGCCAGGGAGGAGCTGATGAATGCAACAACTATCGACTATCCACGATGAAAAACAGTGGAAACATATTCACACTACAAAAGTTAAAAAGCAAAAAACAAGTGCTCCATATTCTGGTTTCTTTCTTCAACTGTAAGAATCTTAGTTTGTTGAGTGCTGATTCTCTCACAGTTCATGCTACTTCTTATCCTTTAGTGTGGCACCATTGACTCTTTCCTCTGAAATCAAAAGGGTATTTTTAAACTTGCAGATGGCAGTGAAAGCTCTTGCTCTGAAAGGTAAAAACAGATGACTTTGTATTTATGCTCACTGAGCTATTAAACAACATTCTGTGCAGTTGGGAGTCCCCAGTCGGTCCAGATTATTTTTTTATTTTCATAATCTGCTTAAAATACAGCAAAATCAAGATATTATAACAAATAAGAAAAATGGTCTTAAACCATCAACTCACTAACTGCAAAGAAGATTCTTCCACAAATTTATGGGGAAAAAGCAGCTTTGCATATTGCAGGTCTTCCATGATTTTAAGTCATCGAGCTATTCTTTAAACAGATCAACAAGAGGCTTTTAAGTCTGTTTTTATTTCAGACATAGTAAGACACATCTAGCAAACGTGAGTAAGCAGAAAGTAATTTCCATTGAGACAATGGATGAACTTTACATGTAAATTCAAATGAGTTAAATATATTCCACAGCATTAAATAGGGCTGTCTTTTGCATAATTCAGATCCATTCATCTTGGATGTCTCAAAGGCAAATACTAAATCGAACCCTAAATCAGCAAGTAGTCCTTAAGTTTTTCAGGACTGCAACAAATGAAATTCTGCATGCCACCTCTGTTTCCAACCCTGTAAAATGAAATCCTGCAGTTTCTATAACTGTTTTCCTTTTGTAAGATATAGAACAACCCCAAACAGACTCCAAGGGACATTTCATACATCACTGTAATAAAAGCAGCACGAATATTAAATATTTAGCCATGTTGTTTTTAAAGTATTAATTGTTTTTAAATGTTATTTTTTAAAGATTTTGCATTTGAGCCTTGCCAGCATCTTAGGACGCAACATAAATAATATTTTACTTTATTGTTAAGTAGCATAAGGTCATCAGATACACGTTTGGCCTTTCACTTGTTCCAACCTTCGTATATAAAGTGAAAAGCATCAATTCATTAAAATGCATTGAAGTTGCACAGAATCTCAAATAAATTACTATCATCCTACTCACTTTCCATATTTGTAGTCCTACTACCTACAAATTTAAACAATTCTGGCTTCATTTTCATTTCTCATAAGCAGACAATTAAAACTGCAACATAATTTGGGAGCAGCTATAAAATGTCTGAGTTGACTCATTTGAACAGGCCCAAAAAAGACACAAACCACATTTAAAAAGAATATTTTAAAATAGTCAAGAGTTATTTGGCAAAAGGTTAACACACAAAGGCACTCATCAAAAGTAGGCTGCATACATCCACGCTTCCCTGTCAGAAGTGTAAGCACTGAACTACAAATTCAGTGAAGACAGAAGTTCAATGAACTAAAATGCTTGTGCCGTTCACAGACTCTGTTCATCTCTCAACTGTTACTCAAATCTTGCTTAGTTGCAGTATTCTCAGCTAGGCATCCAGGTTTCTGCATTACTCAACCAATGCAAAGCCTCCCAACATGTGCAGGAAACACGGGCTGTGTTCTTACGTTCTACAATGTGCATGCATTCCTCATTCTTTATTTTCATTTGTGTAAACGATGGCAATTTAACACATTTTATTATGCATTTTATAGAGAGAAAATATTTTTATGGCAAAGATACCAGGCTTTGGTAGCATCAGGGTATTCATATGCAGGGGCGTAAAGAAGGATTAAGTTCCAATGTCCATTGCTTAAACAGTACTTTCTTTTGAGCTTTCTCACAGCTGTCTCCTAACTGCATTTAGGACAAGACAGTGTGACGATGACTGTGCTGGTGTAAAGCAAGAGGCACCGACATCTGAGGTGTATCTGTTGCTGCTCTACCAAGAAGTATTTGAGATCCTACACATTTTCCTACAGTGACAGGAGAACTGCACGCCTTACTTCATTTTTGGAAACAAGCTGTATAGGATTCTTAAGCTCTACACAAGCTTTTCTGCATGTGATGTATAATCCGTGCTGGTTCCTTTGTCTTTAAGCATAAAAAATTGCCTTGAATATCCTTTTTTTGTCTGCATCACTTCCCATTTCAGGTCGCCATAAAGACAACATCCAGTGGGTTAGCGATGCATTACAATACTCCTGAACACTAATGAGTGGCCTGTAGTGTTTTATGTTGGGTTGGACATCTTTTGGTTTGAGAGAGATTTTCTTCACTTTTTTTCCATGCCTTTGAAACATCTAACACACTAAAATAGAAAAACATTTGTTAGTGCCAGTAGGGAGCTCTAAAGACCAAAATAGAACAGTTTCTCCTAAAATATCTCGATGCTTTCACTAAAGGGATACCAGCAAACCAGGTGATTAAATTGTATGTAATATATGACCATAACAGAAGATACATTGAAGTCTAATAGCCATGCAATAATAATACATCATGCTCTGTCAAGCACTCCTACAAAACCTAAGATGAAATTAAATACCTCAACTCAAATTTAATGACACAGCCCATGGGACTATCTTACAAGTGTTCTGAGCATAGAATAACCATGAGTTCAGGGCCTGTTGCTGTAGTTTAGCATTTTCTCAACTGTGATAAGGCATTATCACTGACGTCACGTTGCCTCTTAAAAGCACTTCTAATAAGCAGCCAAGAGAACAAACTCAAGTGGACTGTGATTTCATTGGAACTGATTGTTGCATTAGTCACCATTTTCCTCTACATTTCCCAAACCATCTGGAGAATCACTAGATTTGTAGCCACTTTTCCCCTCTACTTATCAACTCACGAAGAATTTTGCATGTCCCTGATTGCCAGCACTGCTCAAATTCACAACAGTGAATCAGATTCCCTCAATAAAATTTGAATATCAGACTATTAATGAGAGAAGAGCAATTCTCAGGGCATCGCCACGTGAGCTTAACTCTTGTCTGGTGATTGAGATGATGGCTCTGACCCGGCTACTATGGCAATTTGCCTCTGCTAAAGCAAGTTCAGTTGCACGTTCCCACACAGACCATGTATTTGTGCCACGCAGAAAATACACTGCAGTGACAGCCCTTATAGCTAAAAAACACCACTTTTCTGGAAATTTACAGACTACAGAAGCTGCCATGATAGAGAAAAGGAAAACAGAACAAAGCCAATAATCAAGTTTGAAGAATTCATTGGAAGGATTAATTTAACCTCAGTGTGTGACTTTTACCTAATTTTTTTCTCCTTAATGAACCAGTCCTCCTAGATTAATCCTATATGCTCTTTTTGTATTTAGATGAAAGAATGAACTGGTGCCTTTGTTTCCTAGAGGGCTAAGCATGCCCATTTCACTTTACAGCCTGAACTAGGGAGGTAGAAATTCTCCTTGGAGGCTTTTCAAAGAATCCATGTGTTCTGTTAGGGTTATGACAGTAACTACAGGCTTATGAAAATCGGAAGGTGCATGACATAGAGATATCAGGTAGGTGCCTAAATTTGGTGTACCATAATTACCATGTAATTATGTTTTACATACTTTCAAAAATGTAAGATAGCCCTGAATTAGAATAGGAGAATAGACTCTAATCATGCTTTCACTTAAGAAAGTCTTGTTGAACTCAGGTAGACAGTGAGGCAAGCTGCCTTTGCTGAATTAGCACTCTCAAGTTTCTTTCAGCAGGGAAAACTAAAAGAGAAGCTTCTCACATTCGTAGCAGAAAGCAAACAACACAGCACAAAGATAACACTTTTAGGGAATTTGCCTTCATTAACTAGTTAGGATAGATATTCGGTCACTCAACCTTTACGAGAAAAGCAATCCAACTTTCTTTTTATTCATTTTTTTCTTTTTTTTTCCTTTTCTTTTTTTAACCTAAAGTTTGGGAAGAAAAAAATAAAAATAAAAATCTATCTTTTCCTGCCCTTAAAAATGCAAAGAAGTTATAATTGTTTCACTTCATTGCAGCTACAGATTCAAGTCTATTACTTCGAGTAGTATCACTAGACAGAGAGTAAATTGCTATTCAGTTCCTTCACTCACAAGATGTCAGTTTCTTTTCTTTTTTTTAATTCCACATATATCTTCAAAGTGTAGCCAAACAAACAATTTTCATAACACAATTTTATTTCCAAATCCTCCTCTTATCTCACCATACAGCCAGATTAAGTCATGGAAAAAGAAAAAAAATAAAGTAAAACTAATCACCGTAAACACAATATGATTTTTTATGTTTTACCCAGTTGTGAATCTTACCATAGAGTTGCCAGATGGTTTGGGTTGGAGTGGACCTTAAAGGTAGGTCATTTAGTTCCATACAGAACCAGGCTCCCAAGAACTGAGAAAAGCACCTGTGAGCTCTCATTCCACTGTCCATCATTATAAACTTTAGGCACACTATAATGCATTAAGACTTTAATGATACTGACAGCATTAGGTGGCTACTGCCTGGATATTATTATTAGCTTCATAATGTCCAACAGAGTGACCTATAAATCACAGTAATAATGTTGAACTCTTCTTTATAAAAAGCTTTGTAATTTACAGATATAAAGTACTGTACATAATGTTATAGTGGAAATAACAATGACTACTATTATAGTAACTTTACTCAATATAGTCCTGTAACCTGATTTATTTAACCTAAGACACACATACAAAATCCAGGTTTTAACTGAAAAACAAATGAAAACCTTGAATATAGTCAACCAATCCACCTCAAAAACACCAACTGTGACAAAACATCACTGGTCATTTGGAAGTGCTGAAATGAAAATGTGCTCCTGTTCTTTGAGATGTTGACTATGCCATCCATGCATATCAACCATGAAACAGGCAGAACCTTCAAGCCCAGGAAGCAGATGACACCAGCAAGCACATGTGGACACCATTCTCAACACGCACAACTCCAGTCAACAGTATTTTCAATGACAACATCAGTTCTTTCCAGGAGCTGCTAAGCTTTGTTTAAGCAACACTATTTAGCTCAGTACCCAACTGTAGACTCATCTTCCTTGGCACAGGCAACTGCTAGGTTGCTGGGAGAATTAATGAGTTATTCTGGAGAAACTGGGTTGAGGTTATTAAGATATGT
Organism: Meleagris gallopavo; assembly: GCF_905368555.1. Lineage (NCBI taxonomy): Eukaryota > Metazoa > Chordata > Aves > Galliformes > Phasianidae > Meleagris > Meleagris gallopavo. Next base: position 45,808,173 of record NC_139409.1, on the reverse strand, counting down.
CTTACTAAAAGCCCTAAGAAAGAAGACCAAGAAAAAAGACCATCAAGAATCATCTCCAAGATAACAAACAAGCTAAACCTCTCCACTGATTAATTAAAAATTTCACTACAAATAGTTAAGAGCTTTCAAAAAGATGGAAGACTTATTACAAGAACATTTAGGTAAATGTAACCTTCACTGCATCTTTCTCAAATGGGCTTCAGTTGAATGAAAGCTGAACTAGACACAGTTCAGCTGAAACTGCTGTTCAGTGAAAACTGAACAACAAAGATAGCAATTGAAAGAATTTTTTGCAGCACCTGCCTCATCAACAACTGGCTTCTGCCACTGAATGCCAATGACAGGCAGGCTATAAACCTGTCAATTAGAAGTCACGCACCGAAAAATTAAATTTCATTAATGGAATGAAATTTGTGAGCTCAAGCTGGCAAATCTACATCATTTAATAAATTAGTGAAAGCCTACAAGCATCCAACATTAGGAAGACTAAACTCTTTTCCACACAATGCAGTTCTTCCTTTTTGTCATCTTAGCCACGTTTGTATTAAATGCTTACTCAGCTGTGCCACTATCACACCTACTCAACTCTGTTCCTCTGAGTGGCACAGAAGAATCTGATTTCTGTTCCTGCCATCACAAAATCCATCAGTTCTTTCCTTTCCTAGCCCCATAGTATCTATTCAAGTTCATCTTCAATCAACACAAAAGCTAAAGTGGCTTGCAGAAATCAGTATCGGTAAGCCAACTGACATTTTGAAATAGGATGACTATAAATACAGGAGACAGAAAAGGACAGAAACACTTTAATTTCAAGGAAAACGATCTTATTGTTAGATGCAGTCTATCCATATCACTGCTTATATCATACACCTAACACCCACCCCCCCTTCCTGCAATCTTTCCCCTCCAAATACATTGTTTATTTGGTTCCTTGGGATACTCTTCTCTCTTCCAGGAGGCTGCATTCCAAGCTCACCAAGATGAAATGAGATACAGGTTCGTGCAATTTCCCAGAAAGCAAAAGTTTTCACTTTGGTACAACAGTGATATTTCACCTGCAGAAGCAATGACTTCATCATTCTTAATATTGCCAGCGTTACACTTCTGCTAGATGGAGAAAGTTGCACTCAAACAATGTATTTCAAAGAAACTGTCAGTGTCTCGAGAGCAGAAAAATCTCTACTGAGTGCATTGATCTCGGCTTTCAAAAGTTAATTTCTGGAGTTTCTACCTCTGGGTGGTAAAGATGAGTAAAGGTCTTGCTTTCTGACAAGGTGATTCAGCACACAGAAAATGGAGCCCTGTGGACTTTGAGCTCAAAGTACTCAAGAGCTGAGGCATTCAAAGGTACCACTCACTGTTGGACGAAGCCTCAGCCACTGCCTAATCCCTAGCTAGTTTTGCTATGATGTGTCCATGCCTACACTTAAAAGGCATCCCCTAGTTTAAGCCACTTTTATCTTCCATTAAAAAATAAACATAGCTTTCAGTGCATATGAAATCTTGAAAAAGCCTAGTGTAACCCATTGCAGAGCTGATACTAACACAGATCAGTTAGAACAGGAATGATAGCCATCATTCTCATTTCTGACACATGAGACAGACAGAAGGCAGCTGAATTTTTTTGAGAAATAGGTCCCATATATGCCTTACTTCTCTTTCTCTTCCCTCCTTAGGTCTCAGTAGTATCAACGAACACCAAACACATCCTTGGTCTGACCTTCGAAATTCCAGGTGTAATGAATAATGAAGAGGTTATAATGAAAAGATAATATATCTATGAGAAATGCAAGTAGTCTATCAGCATTAAAGATTTGTCACTAAATTGATTCTTTTACATCTTAAAACCACAATTAGCTTTTTATATATGCACCAAAATAAGATTAAATACACATTTGCAAGACCACAAGATTTAGAACACCATCAATCTGTTCCCTGTGAATGGTACTCCTGAGATTTCTGATCAGGCTATAATAAAAGCCTTTGGCACATGAGAAATGCAGGTGGTAAAGGGAAAAAACCTGAAGTCTTGCTCCTGGGAATTCTCAAGTCATAGCTCACATCAGCTCAGAAATGTCTAAGTAATAAAATGGAATTCAGAAAACAGAAGTTCTACTGTTGTATGGTTCTTTTCATTTCTGAGACAGGAGTGAGAGAGAAACAATCCCTCTCACATCTCAGGCAGATATTCCCATTGCAGTAAAATAGATACTGCCACAAGATGACCTGTAATATGGCTTATCTGGATGGAAATGCTGAAAGATTCAAGACAGCAGAAAAAATTTTCTTTGAAATATTCTGTGTGTTTCATGGGTTTCACTCCATGTTGAGCAGGGCACAAGTGAAAACAAGATGAACAAGTATGTGATATGTAAGCATATGAAAAACAAACCTTGCTTTCCTTAGCATTGGAGCCCAGGTACAACCAATAAGAAGTATTATAGCTTAACTGAGCAAATTTCTCATTACTCATACATGTCTGGCATTTCAGGGAGAAAGACTAAACCACTCCATACAAGTTTTCAAGTGCATGCAAGTTTCTCTCTTTTCCCACATCATTAATCTTCCTCCTCCTGCCTGAAGTCTACAGGGAGGCAGCGCTGAGTGGAACTGGAATTTGGAGTGCTGCGTGTATGCAAGCACACAGGCAAAGTGTGCCTGACTTGCAAGAAAAGTGAGCAGATGGGCTCCCACTAATGGGATGATTTACAGAAGCATACCCTTAAAAACGAATGCTTGATAAAAAAGAAATAAAACAGGCTTCCTCTATATGCAGTTTTTCCCAAATACAACTGTATTTTTTTTTAACTTTGCTATACTAGATGTGGTAAGTCACAGGGCACAAGTCTGGACTCCTCTTTTGCCTCCTGATGTGTTTCGTGGTTCCAAGAGTCATCGTTCTGTGCATCAGACACTGAGGGTGACACAAGAAAGCTAGACTCGTACAGAAAACTAGGAAAGGAACTAGAAAGTACAAAGAAAAGATTCTCAAAGAAGTATTGGGAATGCATCTTTTCTCAGATGGCATCTGTATAAAACCGTAATGCACACAACGTTGTCTTTGCTTAATCTTTAATTCTGATAACAACCTAGCTTTTATCCTGGTTTGTTAATGTGTTCTTTCTTTCCTGTGGAACTGGTACCACAAGTACATGGAGGACAATAAACCTTCACACAGCTGTTTGCTATTGACAGCAAGTTTGGAAGCCGATAAACTACAAACATTTCACGTAGCTGTAAAAAACTTATAATATTATAGACACGTTTGTACAAAGCTGTCTTGCTGGGGGAGAAGATTAAGAGCATTTAGACACAAAGAGGGCTGAAAAGAGACTCTTAAACCCAGTACAACACAGCAATTTTGAACTCTTTATACCAACATAAAGGCTTCCTCCATTGGGGTTGCTTAGCCTGGTGAGAACGAGCCATGGTAGTGAGACAGACATCAATATTCACATAATTGTGCCCATATGAAAAGAGTGCAAGAGAAATTTAGCTGTATACCTCCAAATGCTTTTCTGTTTGTACCTGAATTTTCCTCTTCTTTCCCATGAGGAAGGAGGTACAGGAAAATCTATACAAAAATAAAGAGTATCTTGCTCTTCAAAAATAATACATAGGTTTTGCTTAGCCATGGTGGGATCATAAATACTTGACACATACACTGCAATTCAACTACTTATGCTAATCATATGGTACTGCTTCTCTTTTCTGAATGGATAAACATTTTATAAATCTGTAAGAAATCCTGCAAAAGATTACTGCAACTCTGAATTTCTAAGGGAAGTGAGAATATCTGAGTAAATTAGCCATTATGCAGGAGCACATTCTGCGTACACAAACTTGCTGAGTGTAACCTACTGCTGAGATGTGACGTCAAACCTTTCTGCATCCTTTACAACTGCCTCTGTGTCAAAGCTCCAGCAAGACATTTGGGGAGTACTGTTCCCTGCTATGTTAAGTGAAATCCAATCTCCAATAAGACACCACTTCTGTATGACCATTCGTGCACGTGAAGCTTTGCTTTCCATTAATACTTGTACCATATTATCAGATTTTGCAGAAGTTCTTTTAATGGGAAAACAAAAGGAACATGTACATTGCAGAGGAACTTTTAAACAGGAATGAATAGTAGGTGGTTTTTTTCCCCTGAATTAGCCCGTTTCTGTTTAACAGTGTCTGTGGCAGCTTTACCAAACATCTATAAAAACATTTAAAAATTCATAATTTAGCAGTGACAAGGAGAAACCTTTTTTTAAAAAAAAATTCAAAATGAATAGATATCTGAAAATATATCTAATCACTTCAAGTTGTCACCACCCACCCCTGGAATCTGAAGGTGGAAAAGAGGAGGAAAGAAACTGATGATGATGGAAATGCTTGGTTATTTGTTCATTGTCAGTGAGCAGAGACAGAAATAGCCATTCCAGTACACTGAAATGATGTGTAGATTTGTCTGTCTGAGGGTCAGCTCAGCTTTTTCAGAGCTAAGTAATGCAAGATAATGCTGTTACTACAGCTAACAGGAAAGTTTAAAGGATATAAAATCAATGAGATTTTAAACCTTAACACTCATGAAGATGTCTGAAAATTTCAGCTCAACATCTCCATCATTACCTACTGTTTCTAATGCCTAATCCAGAAGTTATAAAAAAAGTCACACACATTTTGTGTCACTTTGAAACTCCATCCAATCTACTGCAATCAAAAGAACATTTGAGAACTGTACCTCTATTTTATATTCCTAAACTCATCCCAACACATGCAGAGAAAGGTATCTCAAAAAAACAGATGTCTAAAAAGGGCCAAATAAGAGAGATTGTGTGGTTTTTAAATCAGCCTTAGGATGTCCATTCCTAATTTAAAAATGCTGCAGGACGACTGCCTCTTCTTTTTGCTCTGAATTGTCTGGCAAGGCAACATTTTTTATGTACAATTTTTTGTTCTTCATGTTTTAGATTACAGAATGCAGAGACTAGAATAGTTCCCCAGTTGGAGCAAATAAACCAGACCTTTAAAGCAAAATAGTTTTAAATATCCAATTATAACTTCACATAAGAGAGAGAGAAGGAGAGGAAGAAGGAGAAGAGAAGGAGAGGGAGAGAGAGAGAGAGGGAGAGGGAGAAGGAGAAGGAGGAGAAATCACCCTCCAGCATTTTACTGGCATTCCTGAAATGTTTACATCAGTTCCAAGACTTTGGTACTTAACAGTATAAGAAAAGCTAAACATGATCACATTCCATCTCTCTATGTGATAGAAGCTTTCTACAATTACCCTTAAAGGCCACTTGATTTGATAACAAATTCACAGTGATATAAAATTTACATGTTTTTCAATGACTTATTAATATGCAAATATTAGGGTAAAAATTGAAAACGCAACTCAAACATTCCTGAAACATGATGGTCTTCTATTTAAAACAGCAAGAAAATTAAATGGCACATCAGCATTGCACAAATAAAGTACAGTCAGGGAATGCAACAGGTCGAGTTCTAGATCGGTTGCACATCCTGCAGATGTGGTAAATGTTCACAAAAATCAAAACATGTAATTTCCAAATGCAAGGAACAAATTATTATCCTTTACAATACACAAGAAGAAGGAAATGGAAAGGACATCTGATGGCTACACACTCCAGGACTTGCTTCCAAACGTCTGCAGGTAAAGCACAATACCAGCTCACAAATAATCTTCAACACTTGTAATGCCTTTAAATACAGCACATCAGCAAAATACTACTGTACACTCATGATACTCTGTTCCCTTCCAGATTATAACCTTATGACAAAACATAATCATGGACTATTACACAGGACAAAATATTCTCAAAGGTAGAAGATGAACACGTGAAAATATATGGTTTCAAGTTCATCACTTTTTTTTCTGATTCGCTGATTGATGCTTAATTCTCACTGAGTGCTTACAGAAGCCCAAAGAACAAGTTATCAGAGGTCTTATTTTTAATTTTACTACGAAAATATCAGCTATACTCTGTGCTGAGATAAGCTTAAAAATGAAAGGAGTCCAGTTGAAAAGCAACCAATCAATCCAAGGATTCATTACACACAGGATTTATTGTGAGAAGCTTATTAAAGTAAATATAAGGTGGTAGACGAGCTGATTAGGAGGGATATGCTACTCGACTTTGTACTTAATAACAAGGAAGGGCTACTAGGGGATGTGAAAGTTGGGGGCAGTGATCATGAGAGAGTGGAGTTGAAGATCTTATGTAGAAGAAGCAAAGTAATAAGTAGAATTGCTTCCCTGGACTTCAGGAGAGCTAACTTTGGTCTCTTGAAGATCTACTTGGAGGTATCCCATAGGCTAGAGTGTAAGTAGCTAAGGGGACCCATGAGAGCTGGTTGGCACTTAAACACCACTTCTTTCCAAGCTCAAGATCGATATATCCCAAAGAATCAATGCACACAAATTCACTGGCCCCAGTGGGATGCACCCATATGTGCTGAGGGAACTGGTAGAGGTGATTGCTGAACTGCTCTCTATTGTCTTTGAAAGGTCTTGGTGAACAGGAGAAGTGCCTGAAGGCTGGAGGATAGCCAAACTCTCTCCAGTCTTCAAAACTGGCGAGAAGGAGGATAAGGGAAACTACAGGCTAGTCAGCCTCACATCCATCCCTGGAAAGGTAATGGAACCTTGTTCCAGATACCCTATCCTAGCAATTGGAAGAGAAGGTTATCAGGAATAGTCAAAATGGATTCAAGGGGGAAATCATGCTTGGCCAGTCTGGTATGACCTTTTGTGATCTTTTATGATGTCATCACTGGCTGGGTAGTGGGGAGAGAGAAGTGGATGTTGTCTACCTTGACTTCAGCAAGGCATTTGACGTTGTCTCCCACAACATCCTTGTTAAGAAATTTCGAAAGACTGAGACAGATGAGTGGATGGTGAGGTAGACTGAGAACTGTCTGACTGTCAGACCTCAGAAGGCTGTCATCAGTAGCACAGAGTTTGGTTGGAGGCTTGTAACTAGTGGTATTCCCCAGGGGTCAGTGCTGGGTCTTGCTTGATGTCTTATCAATGATCTGAAAGAAGGGATAGAGTCCATCCTTAGCAAGTTTCCTGATACAAAACTTGGAGTAGTGGCTGACACATTGGAAGGCTGTGCTACATTTCAACAAGACTGGAGAGCTGGGCAGGGAGGAACCTGATGAGGTTTAACAAGAACAAGTGTAGCCTTGCACCAGGGCAAGAATAACCGCACGCATCAGCACAGGTTAAGGGATGATGCGCTGAAGAGGAGCTCTGCAGAGAAGGATCTGGATGTTCTGATGAACAACAGTTTGGCCATGAGCCATCAGAATGCCCTTGTAACTAAAAAGGCCAATGGTATCTGGGGGTGCATTACAAAGAACATAGCCAGAAGGTCAATGAAAGTAATCTTCCCTCCCTACTCTGCCCTGGTAAGGCCACATTCAGAATACTGTGTCCAGTTCTGGGCTCCCCAGTTCAAAAAAGACTCCAGTGGGAGCCACAAAGATGGCTATGGGTCTGGAGCATCTCCCACATGAGAAAAGGCTGAGTAGCATGGGTCCATTCAGCCTGAGGAAAAGAAGACTGAGCAGAAATCTGATTAATGTTTATAAATATGTAAAGCGAGGTGAAAGGCAAACGGATGGGGTCAGGCTCTTCTTGGTGGTCTGTAGTGACAGGACAAAGAGTAACGGTCTAAAACTTGTACACAGGAAGTTCCGTGGTGACATGTGGAAGAGCTTCTCTATGTTGAGGGTGATGAAGCACTGGAACAGGTTGCCCAGAGTGGTTGTGGAGTCTCCTTCTATGGAGATATTTAAGACCTGTCCGAATGCCAACCTGTGCAACTTATTGAAGGGTACCTTCTTTAGCAGGGAGGTTGGACTCAATGATCTCTAGAAGTTCATTCTACGATTCTGTGATTCTGTGATCATGTCAACAATCTCTTTAGTACTCGTATGTATACAAACAACCAATTATATTTCACGCCTGGACAACTTCAGATGAACAAAGTTTCCAACACTTTTCTTAAGCTCCTAGTCACTTCATACATGTTTTTAGCTAATATAAAGCATAATAATGTTTTTCTTTTTGTCTAACATCAAGTGGGTCTTTGATGTGAAGTGGGGATGATGAGTCCATTCTTAGATGTTCAATAGAATAATTAAACTGACACTCTGTAGTGTTAATTAGGAGGGAAAAAAAAAAGCCCACCAGCCACTTTGGGGCATCATTAGCAAGTAGCTTAGTAAGCTATGTAAATACAAAATACAAAGACCTAGGAAAACCAAGCAAAATGCTTGGTCCTGAATGAGTTAAGACACAGCAATTGAAGCTGGAAGAATAAAACCTATGTATGTGCATCTGTAATGAACAAGACTCAAGGAAAAGAAATAACAAAGTTATCTCAAACTTAAGCCATGATTTTTTTTCTTGAAAAGATCCAGGAAAATGTCACAGCTCTCTACAACAAAAGGGCACAGCACAGTACACTGAAAGATATCTGAGGGCAAGTAACAATCTTCAAAAAATCGTTGTATGTCTAATAACTTCCCACAAAGAGTTTAATTTGTTCAGATATCCCCAGCACACAATGTTAAGAATTAGGAAAGCCTAAATTCATACAGCAAGTTGGTTTCAAAGACAAAGACCAGGAGTCTATATGGGTTGTGAATGCACATCTCCCTGATAATGAACACTCCCTGTGACAAGCTGCTGGAGTAGGCAGCACAGACTTACATTTCCATAATGACTTATCAGCATATAGAGCCACACAATTAGTGCTTACAAGGAGCACAGAGTTCTACTTCACCAAAAAACTGGTGAGAAGAAATTAGGGCAGGCTTCCAAGGGTCTATCATGAGAGTGTGGATAGGCCTACCAGTACAATGAGGGAAAGAAATGTGAGAGAAATTAGATCCCTTGAGTAGAACAAGGGCCATCCTCCATCAAAACTATCACAAAAAGTTTTAGTGATGCTAGCTATAAAATGAATGGCTTTAAGTCTGTGGAGAACAGAGGCAGTGAACATTTGGGTTATAACTGACTGAGAAAATACAACCCCATCCTGAGGAGGTCAGGATTCGCCTTAGCTCCATCCCCTGACATTACACCATGTTTACATTTGTTTTCGTATCATAAGCCAACTCTCCAGGTTATTTGGTCTCCCAAAATTCAGAATTGTCCTTCCTCTCCATTACTAGAAGGCATTAAAGCTTTATATTTAGAAATCACACTGAAATTATTTTTTTGGTTTACACAAGCTGGCTATGAAATTGATCAAATTGAACAAAAATGTTATAAAACAGGCAATTAACTTCCTTGACATGTATAAAGATATATACCCTTAAAATTGCAGCAAAGTTTCTGCTAATCCAGGCATGGAGAATGCCACATGCAGAGTAGATAAGTACAGCTAAAGGGGGCTGCACTTCTTTTCAAGGGTGGTTTTATTCTCTTTTTGAATCCTTCATCAGGAAGCAGCAAATTGCAACCCAGTTGGATTTTAAATATGTTTAAAGCTCTGAAGTCCCCCTCACAGATTCAATTTTTAAAAAGATATTTACTGTAAGCCAAAAAAAATAGTTTTTAAAAAATAAGGAGAGACAAGTTATCAAGTATTTACTAAGAATAAACAAAAGTTAAAAAATCTAAAAGAATAAATTTTTCTGCTAGAGGGCTTGATTGCCCAGTCAACAGCAATCCAAAAATGCATCCAGTGCCATGAAAGATCCATGAAGATGCACGTGTAGGAAGCACCTAGGACGATTAGTGGCACATTCAACTACCTCAGAGCCAAATCAGCAGGGGATTGTTAAAAGGATATTCACTTGCTCAAGAAAAGAGATGTTATCAGCAAAATCTTATGCATTTCCCAGAATTCTGCACATTTTCTAGCCTTTGCAAGTACAGCCTTGTCTCAGGAAACAGAGGAAACTGTTCAAGCTGGTTGTCATTTTAGCAGACTACTAATGGGTTTGTCCACTAACCCCAACATTTTTCTGGGTTTCCAAAACCTTGAGTTCCTCTTTTTCACCTGCACAACTTTCTATTTCCAACCTGAAAATCCTTTAGTGTTCCCTACACAAGCATTTCTGATGGACACAAAGCAACACATAAAATACACTGAAAGTTGCTACTACAACAACACCGAGTCGAGTTTTTAAACATTGCTTAATTCTATGTACAACGCATTTGGCAACCATACGCCTCTTTTAAACAGAGCAATTGCAAAATTGCCAGTCTGCTGCATGGAAGTGCTGAGATGTTACTGCAGAGCAGAAGCACAACTTGTGACAAAGTCCAGAAGTCTTCATCTACTTTTAATCAACCTGTATTATAATGACAGGAAGTAAAATAAGGAGGCTCACAATGGACTGAAAGATCATTTTTCTCTTACATTCAATCTGTTCAGGATTAACATGTCACTAAACAATGAGCAAAGTGTCCAAAAATGTTTCCAGATAAGAAACAAATTTTTGGCTATATGTCAGCTGTGTGAAGGAACGTGCAAACCTGCAGACAGGAACTTCAAAAGCCTGAATAGTTCTCCAGTGCTCAGAAGAAATGCAGAGTTTTCAAAATGAAATACATTTTGAAGATTATAATTAATCAGTTGGCTTTGCCTTTGGCAATAATCCAACAGATTTACCCATGTCATCTGGTATGCTGTCATACACCTGCCCAGACTTCTATGTTACTACATTATTCATTGTAGTTTTAAAAATAATACTAGAATTTGCTTCCAGTGACCACGTTAAAACAAATTACAGACTTGATTCTACCATGATATCAAGTTTGCCAAAGACATAGATCCCACTAATCACAGGAAATCAACAGTTTTTTTTTTCTCTCCATCATTCTGCAGCTTTGTTCTGCTACTTCCCTAATTCAGCATCCTCACTGACAATGTCCGTGCTTTATTCCTACTTTGAATTTATCAGGCTTTAACATCCAGGTCTTGGTTCTTGCTATTCTTGTCATTACCAGATGAAAGAGCTCTGCATACCTAGTCAAGTTTTTCTCTTATTGTCTTTGGAGAAATGAATCAATTTCTAGAAATTCCCTCAAATCCACAAATCTTTCTTGCCTGTAAAGCGATGATTTTTCTTTTTTTTCCCCACATTCCATGCTTACAGAAAAATGAATAAATGTAATTTTAAAGGAACCAAGGAGTCCTACATCTGGGACATGAGAAACTTAAGTGCTTTCCACAATACAAATTAAGTTATAGTCCCTGCTCCAAAGAGATCAAAGACTGAAAAAAGCAGACATATGGCTGTAGGCAGAAGGAAAAAAAACATGAATGGGGTGCGTCTCTGACCAACCCAGCAACTGTATTAACTTTGAGGCCAACAGTGCCACGTGCAGAAAGTAACCTTCCAACATCTGTCTCACTGTTCCTAAGGACAGAGGTAGCAATGAATTATCTTGCTCAAAAGGTGCCTGCAGCAGCTTTGCTCATGTTCTCAAGGATTACAGTGGATGTTTTGCAGGAACTCCAAAGTTTACCACTGACATGAAGAGATCATGACCTTTTAGATTAAGAAATGGTTAATTACAGAAAAGAAAAGAAAAGAAAAGAAAAGAAAAGAAAAGAAAAGAAAAGAAAAGAAAAGAAAAGAAAAGAAAAGAAAAGAAAAGAAAAGAAAAGAAAAGAAAAGAAAAGAAAAGAAAAGAAAAGAAAAGAAAAGAAAAGAAAAGAAAAGGAAGAAAGATCTCCTGCGGAAAAAAAGAAGTTTCATTCTCTCTTTCCTGAGGGACTGTGCCACCAAACAGGAGGAGAGGAATGTCTGATAAAGTGAGATTTTGATAGCATACAAAAATATAACTCAGATGACTTCACAAGTTACTGACTTTGCATTAAGAAGGGTGAGCATATTTAATGTCTCTATACCTGGGATGGAATTTGCTTGTAACGTTTCCAAAGTAACCCTTAAAACTAAAGATCAACATCGCTCTTAGATTTTTTTCTCCCCATTACTGATATTGTTTTCAAAGCTGACTGAACGGTGTTTACCATCTGGCCTTCACTCAAGATCTGCTGAACTTTTGCTACAACTAAGGGTTATCTGAGATAACTGAGTGATTGTTTGGGTAAGATGATAAAGACGTGGATATAAGGGAGAAGGCTTTTTACAGTGAGGGTGGTGAGGGACTGGAACAGATTGCTCAGAGATGAGGTGGAAGCCTCAATCCCTGGAGACATTCAAGGCCAGGCTGGATCAGGCTCTGAGCAACTTGATCTGGCTCTGGGTGTTCCTGTTGATAGCAGGTGAATTGGACTAGATGAGCTTTAAAGGTCCCTTCCAACTCTAAGGATTCTATGCTTCCGTGATTCTATGCTTCTGTGATTCTATTCTTTGTGTAGATGTAAGAATGAATCAGCTAAAAAGCTATGATAAAGGAGGTTAGAATTTCTTTTTAACTATTTTATTATGCATTAAGGATAGGATTAAAAGTTTGAGACTGCTATTTTTAAATTGCTCCTTGGTAAGAGAAGTTTTTCAGCTTCCTAACAAACACCTCCCGACTCCTTAAATACTATACTCTCCAGAAGATGAAATAGCAAGAAGAAACATGGGAACGTTAAAAATTCCCTTATCTAATTTTATTTACTATTTCTGGGGTTTTTCTCTATTTAAATTTAAGAGGAGGAGGAGGAGGAGGAGGAGGAGGGTGAAAAGGCAATTAGCTTTCAAGAAAGGGGAAAAAAATTAAATATGACATTCCGTTATAAAAATACTGGATTTGCTGAAGCAAAATGAAAAATCAGCCCAGGCATGCCCTCGAGTGTATAATGCTGATCATGCAGTGACCAATATGGTTTCAGGGAAAGAACAGAAAAAAACCCTACATTGCACACTGTGGATTGTGCAAAGCAGAAAAAAACTTCCTGGCCCTTGCAGCAATCAGCTTACTCCTCGAAGCATGAGATTTGATTACCTTCATCTCAGCAGGCACAACCATGAGCATTACTATATACCTACTAAATACCCAGCACGTTCTATTTGACAAAAGAGACAGTGATGTGCATTTCAATTCTGCAACCTGGGCAATAATTGCAATGAAATCTATAGCAAGAACATACGTGAACAGCATAAAAGGAGTTATAATCTATTGGCATTTAGATCTTCTCTTTTGATGAAAAATATCTTATAAATGAATCAAGTCAAACAGAAGCCCATGAAAATTAAATTCTCCAGAATAAAAAAGCAAGAACACCCCAGAAAAGATGTTATCTGACAGAATCTTTAGAACAATATATATCTCCGACATGTGACCCCTGTGGTCTGTCAAAGTCTGATTTTTCCAGAATCCCCTAAACACTGCCCATCAAAACAATCACATGGGAACATAAGCAGTTCAACATCTGCGTCCTGCTCAAAAAATACAGCAAACATACTCAGTCTGACTTGCCTTAACTATAGAATAATTCCAGGCATGCAATGATATTGGCTTATAAACATCTTCAGACTGTGACAGCACTGAAGACAGCTGCCTGTCTGCATACATCGCTGATCTACTGTTCATCCATCAGCTAAAATCTGGCAATTTTTTTTTTTTTGTTGTTATTATTTAACTACAGCATTACTGTCTGCCTATAAAACCAAGTGTCTGTTGAGAAGATATTCTTCTCTGAAGCATATATGTCATGATGGAGGTTATCTTAGTTTTCATAGCTACTAAGGGGGAAATACAAACGGCCTGCTCCTGGCAAATTTGTCAGTGTATCAGAGTTGTGGAGTGTCAAAGAACCTTACCCTCTAGGAGGGAGATGAGAACAAATGCTGGAGTGAGAATGTGACTGTCTGATGTCAGCTTTAATCCTCTGCTAGGATGGATGCAGTGCTTGAAAGGACCAAAAGAAATGGTAAAATGTCTTCCTGCTGCCTAAAGTTATTTAATGCAATGGAGTAAAGGCAATATAATCAGCATTAAAGTGCTCTTCATAAATAATGGACAGTCTAGCAGCTTTTATCTACTCTGCACTTCAAGGAAGTTTTTACTGTTGAATATTTCATGAGTAAAAGGTAATTTATTGTAGCTTTTAAATTATAGACTTCAGAAACTATTAGAAACAAGTTCTATATCCCTGTACAATAATGACCAGTTATGAATTTCTAAAGAAACACTGGCAGCTTTAAATGCATATTCTGAAACATAACACTTATGAATTAGCAGAGACACCTCAGCCCAAGATTGCAGCTGGTGATTTTTAAGATGTCCAACCCTATTCATCAATACAATATTTATTTGCAAACACCTGAATGTATATTTTCCTAACATGTCAGTTCTAGTTTGCACTTCTGAACAAAATATACTACTGATCACAGGTCACTTAGGATGCACATCTGTGATAGCAATTTTCAAAAAATCTGTTTCCTGTATATCATGGTAAAAGTGTACTTTATCACAGCCTTTGTAAGTTACAGGTAGAATTCCACATAAACAAAACCATTAAGGAAGCGTACTGGTGAACAGGTGAATCATCAAGATGAATTAGAAGCAACCTTAGCTCCCTCCCCTGTGAATATAAAGCTACGATGCAACCTTACTGCCACATACAGAAACAGATGATCTGGAGGTGTAGATTAGTGAGACTTCACCGGTGCTACAGCTGGTTTCTATCAACAGAAGCACCAGTGCATTTCTCAACATCAAACCTGTCTGTACTACTTCACAGAGCTACGAAAAAGCACCACCACAGGAACTTGCTGCAAACAAACACACCCATCATCCACTGACTTGCAGCTTAAACAACACCAAAGGAAATGGCACTAAGGCATTTAAAAGCAAACTCCCTCAGCCAGAGCCCGAGCCATTCCTGGGAAAATTTTTAGTTTTTCTTCTACCCTCACGTTTTCAAACTGTACAGTTACTCTAAAAAAAGATATAATTTTCTTTCTAAAATTGAGGTAGCAAGAATAACTTTCATATTTTCTTTACGCAACAACTGAACCCCCAACTCAAAAGTCTGAGAACAAAGAGGTTAGAACATGAATACTTGTATCTCCAGAAGTTAGAAGCTCGTTCCCTCTGTATTAAAATACAGTACTTCATTTCACAGTGTTAGAATAAATGATACAGAGTAGATAAGTAATATCAAAATGAACGATTGTACTATTCACAAAAACCAACCTAAGGATAAGCCCACGGAATGGTAAGAGAAAGAAGTCTCCTCCACTGAGGTTAACCAAGTCACTGGGTAGGACATGAACTAATCACTCTGAAAATTATGCCCTGTTTCATTCAGAAGAAATTCAAAGATAGGATGCCCCTTTCCCTTACTCCACTCCCATTCCTGGAATGTTTGCAAATTAGTACGATACATGGAAAAACAGGTATAGTCATTTTGAACGTTAGTGTTCAATATATAATCATACTGAGAAGAATTAAATTATTGTTTCATGTACCACTGAACTCACTCCGTGATTCTTAGAGGTCAAATAAATGGGCCAACTTACGTAGCTCTCCTACTTTCAGTATTTCACACAGCATCTTTGTGAGCTCAATGCTACTTCGGCCAAACGGGCACTCATGCTTGTCTTCTCGACTACTGTTCTCCAGGACAATCTGAAGTAGGAATCAAAATGGAAAATAATCAGTATGAAGAATCCATCAGATGAAGCATTGTCCTCCACATCCAACATTTACAAAACATTTACCAGGCTGAATTTAGTAAATTTTTCATACACTTCCATCTTTTCCCCAGCTAAATGGCAGAATTGAGTTAAAAAAAAAAAAAGTCTTAAAGGAGAAATGTTGCCTCCCTGTGCTCAAAGCTGCAACACAGAAGCAGTGCCATTCCAGGGCTGATTCAAATGCTTTGCCATTCCTATGCAACACTGTTGTTCTACACCAGCAGAATGAATTGCACCAGAAACCAAAGAGAAGGAAAAGAGAGTGAAATAACTTCGTATCAAATGTGCAGGTTAAAGGAAATGAGATAAAATGATTTAGAGTCACGAATACACCTAGAAGGACTATAAATAACAGAAGATGCATAGCTGGATCCAGGCTCCACAAAAGATCCAAGTGACAAAAATCATGCTCAAGCCAATGTGCTCAGTTTCTCCGTTACAGAAGAAACTTGCACTTGTGTGCAAATCGTTTCAGCAAACTGTCACTCTTGCATCAAGCAATGAACGCAGCAAAAACAATTCAAGGAAAGTATTTGTATTCCCAGTTGAATGATAGTGCAAAGGAAATGGGAAAAAATAACTACTTGGGCATTTTTGCACCATTAAGTTCAGCTCTATCAGTTATCATTCAGAATAAATCCCTCCTCAGCACTACAACTAAAAAAGAGGTTACATCGTGGGTGAAAGATGAGTTATGAGAATAATACAGATTTCACTGAAGGTGTGAACCTGAAAAGAAAGTAAAATAGGGGCTGAAGAAAAAAAACAGATTTGCAATAAGAATTGTCATTGCAATAACAAACTTTGCTACTGGCTTCAAAAGAGGAAAAAAATACAACCTAAACAGCTACTGCACAGCTTGGGAGTGAGGGAGAGAGAGAAAAAAAAAATGAATTTCAAAGGTAAGATATATTGCCAAGCACCAAAGAACCTCAGAAGCTCTCTAAATTTTATTTCCAAACAAGTGTTTAGACATTGTTCTCTGATTTGCATTCCTCCTGTCTCCTTAGCTCCTACTTTCATGTAATTACTTTTTATTTTTTAATCTTTCAAGTCTGTCAGCAAGTAAAGCTCCCCAAAAAGGTAAAACAACTCTGCTTCCCAGCATGACAGCTGTGCTCCTCTCTAGAAATCCTGGAGTCCCTACTAAATCCTGATTCGTAGAAGGCTCCAAGGCTGGAACTTTGCCCAAAACAACCTGGTGGTGGAAAGCAGGTGTGATGCATCACTGGATGGCAGCAAAACCTTTCTCACTCCCCCAGCTCTCAGAAGTGACCGTCACACATCCATGCCCTCTCGTAAGAAAAGCCCTTACTGTCAGGAAATCAGTAAAAGTGTGGAAAAGAGAGAAGAGCCAAATCCAGGTAGAAAAGTTATTTGCTTCACATGGCATGCCCAAATCTCTTCATGCAAAAGTATCTATTTTAGTCTTTCTGTACAAAGGGCAACCTCTTGCTGTTACTCCGCTTCTAAAACACCCTCGGGGAGGTAAAAAGAATGTTGTTCTTTGTGTTGTGAGAGTGAATGATTGTTTGCTTTGTTTTTCAATGTTCTTTGTCTATTTATCACCCAGACTTCCCACCAGAAGCTGAGAAAGTTACTTGGGATTTCATAAATATTTGACCCTGCCAATTTTTGCTAGACTTTTCCAGCAGGGTGGTGTCAGATTCAGATTCACCACCCTGCCAAGAGGGCCTACTTTTCCTTGTAAAATTTGTGGCTCAAATGAAATCTGATTGTTCCACGTCACATCTGGGCAACGGCTGTATCAAATCAAAGAAACACCCCTGCAATTTTCATTTCACATTGCAGCAGCCACTGTTCAAGGAACGTGCGAATATGACTTTGCATTCTGGATGAGTCATCCTGCTCCAGTCTCTTTCATGGAGGACAGTGCTACATTTCCAAACCCAAATGCAGGAGCAGTGACAGACTGGCACACGCGCAGTGCAAGGCTGTGTCTCAACACGTCTCCTCTTTTATTATTATGCATTTTATCTCTCACATAATAAAACATAAAATCTGCATACTGGAGCAGGGGGATGCTTTGACACAGATTTAGGTACAACAGAGAAACACTGGTAATAAAATCAGTGAAGAGGCAAAATGAAAGGGGAAGGGGGAAGGGAAGGGAAACACTCAGATCAGCAAGCCTGCTGGCTTCTGGCAAATGCATTTTGTTGAGTTTCACATTAACTCGACACATTAACATTTCATGAGCACATAAATATTTAATGGTGACACCATATATGCATATAATGTAAAGCAGAATTACAGCAATCAATAAGAATGCCAGAGAAATAGTTAAGGAACTGCATATTGCAATACAGCAAATTAAATGGCAATTTGAGTATGTAAAGCAGCTTTGAAATGATCCTCACTCACAGACTCTGCAAGTATCATCTTTTAGAATTTGTTCTTGCAAAACAAAGCAGAGCTGACATATTACATTTCTGCAGGAAAGGAAGATGGAATGCCCTTTGCTACATTTAAATACCTGTAGGTAAATTTGACAGATATGGATCTTCTGTTAAGCAAGAGCAATGGTAAAAGGGGGCTGGGGAGGAAGAGCTTCTTCATACACATACCTAAGGAGAAACCATTTCTAATCTTGGCAACAGATTTATAACACTCATTAGGATATTTGTAATACTCTTTTCATGACTTCACGACTCATATCCTGTTCCAAAGTAAAATGCTATAAATATAGCCAGTAATTGCATGATTTTATTCTTACTTCCTTCAATCTGTAGGAGAAATAAGCAGGGGATAGACGTTTTTTCTCCATATACCGGGGGAAATTGTAGTAGGGAAAAACATAACAGAGCTCTAGACTGAAAATACTTGTGAATCAAGTTATCAGTACACATTTGTATCAAAGAAAAGTAGTGTGGAATTCACCAAACCCACATAACCTTCATTCAAATAAAGGCCTATCATTTATACTCATAAAGTGCCCATACCCTATTATCTTTGACCTTTTTCCCACCTCACAAATCCAGCACAGTGAGCTGTAGATCTACCAGAAACTTCACAATGGGCAGGTACAATTGTCAAATTTTGCTTTGGGGGAAACAAATCCTTAAAGGCAGAAGCCATGGACACTGCAGAAGAACTCTTGGCACCCTGACCATCTTCCCTTGATGCTCCCTTGACTCTGGTCTGCTTGGCAGCATTCACTTTGTTATTAGGCATCTACTTCTGCCAGCTTCCTTGCCTCCCTCCTTGAGAAGAAGCAACATGGACATATGACTTTTAATATACAAGATGTTACACAGACAAAATCCAAAACCCTCTCACAATTCAGGAGTACTAAATGCTGCGGGCCATCTTCACTTTCTCCATTCCTTTAAGCTATACTGCCTTTTACAAGAAGGCAAAGCAGGAAATAAATATGTGTAACAGGAAAAAAAAAAAAAAAAAAAGAAAAACAAAAAATATTGTTAGGGAACAATAACAACAGCAACAAAAAAATTCAGTCAAGAATCTCAAGTAAAGGAAAAGAGAGAAATATTACCCAGAGATAGCAGCCAAGGAAAGTTTGAGTGAGGAAATGATAAGAAGGAACAGGACATGAGAAAGACTTGGAAGAACAAAGTAAATGAAATAGTTTACAAATAAATAAAAAACAAAAACAAAAACCAAACAGAAATATGCAAGTCAAGAATGAGATATGATATATAGAATGAGAACAGAGAACAAAGTTACACTGCAAGAAGAATGAGATGTGTTGAATAGCAGAAGGGAAAAAAAGATGATAACTTTTTTTTTTAAAATGTAAGGAGCTGAAATTTTAAAGCAAAGCCAGTGTTACCCCCGTACTTGGTATTTCTACAATTGAAACTCTGTATGCAGTTAAGGCATGGGAATTTGAAAACAGCTGTAGTAGAACACAAGTCTGTACAGTTCTTAGTATTTTTAGATTACTACCATTGCACTTCTCCTCTCATTTACAACTTCCTGTTGAAAGTGGAAGGGAATCATTTCCAAGTAGAAGAAATTATTAAAAACAACTATACAAAAAACATAACACACACAAAAATAACAACAAAGCGATCAGAAAGAGAAAGGAAGGCTTAGTATTGTCTCCAAGGCAAACATTTCAGGCAGTGCTGGTTAGCAGCTGCTGACAGCTGAATTTCTTCTGGCATTTAGCTGTCTGAGTTACCTGAAGTACCTTGTTTCCTCTGAAGGCAAAAGTGGAAGGCAGTCTTTCAGCATCCAATAGTCCAACAAAACATTTAGAAAGATGAAGAGTATTCCTCCTTACAGAATATGTATGACTCATTTTTAGAATGCAGTTTTTTTGTGCTACCCATTGTATTATAATTACTGGTGCCCAGCATCACTGAGGTACATGCTTATCAGTCTATACAAGGCACACACTTGTGACATGTCAATAGTAAAAAATAAATTCAAATGCCATGCCAACATCACAGAAGAATAATGCAAAATCTCCAGTAACAGAAAGAAACACAATCAGAAGTTTTTCTCACTTTACAGCAGAAAGCTTCACATTGTTTCTTTATAATCTTCCACTGAATTATTCATCGAGTCCATCACTTCCTTGGGAGCACAAAACAGATTCCTCAAAGAGGCAATGGACTAAATGAAGAATTTTCCATTTTTGACTACCACGAACTTAAAAATCTGCATCTCCTTCAATAATGAAGTTTATGCTTGCAACTAAGAGTTAATGCCTGATGAAAAAGTTTTAAAGAACGGTGTAACATTCAAAAGCTTCCTTATCAGAATTCAGGAAGATGAAACCACCAAGCATAAATATTGCTCCTTCACAGGGAATATCAACTTAGCCGACCCCTTAATCTCTCACATTACAGATGAAAATGACCCAGAATACACTGCCCACAGCAACTGCAGAAGAAATACTTAGATTCCTGAATCAACCTCGGAGCCTGGCAATAGAATAGATTCATTACGACTGGGAAGTAAATACAGAGAGCAAAAGACAACATGGTACACTGCTTATATATATACTTATAATAAGTCCCACAGCAGACAGTTCAACAAGCACTGCTGAACTATTAGAAAGGAGCATTTCCCCACGTGCATTCCATTGTACTGTTTCTACATTAATTCTGTGTTAACACAGACCAAGCTTCCTAGCAGCCTGTAGGTTAGTATCAAGAGGTTCAGAGACCTACATACTAAATATGCTAAAATTCTACCTAGGCTCAAAATGAATTATCTGATTTATTTAATATAGAAAAAAAAATTGCATGGATGCTCCTCCTTACTTTTGACACTGCTTTTCCTTCTCCTAAGCTTTCTTATCACATGTGGCAGGCTTTACCATTACTATTTCACTCAGATACTGCAAGTAACTCTCGGAAGCAAATCCTAAGGATATGCTTCCTGAGGAGGATAAGGTACTCTGCTGCAGGCAGATTTACTTTGAATTTATCCTCTTCTCCATTTTGCTTTCCTCCTGAGGCAGCAATTCATCTTTCTCAACTTCACCATCAGCATTCTTTTGAGATCCTTCGCTCAGCACTGTCGCCTCTAACCTCCTTCTGTTATCTTCATTATTTTATTTTCAATTTTCCATGTCTCCTCTCCCCTTTATCTCAGCCTTCTTTCAGATTCCTGAGGGAGATCAGAAATTCCTCACAGCAAAACTAAAACAAAGCAACAATTCTGCCTGCCCTCCTCAGGTAGGAACTAGATTTGCCATTTGTTAAGCCAGGATTTGAGAGATAAGCTGAGACATACTGGGAGTGGGAAATGGGAAAAAAAGGAAGAGAATCAAATTATGTTATTGTATAGCAATATATAGGTACCAGGGTGAATTCAAGCTGTCCAAACATTCACACCAATGTTTGATTCTACAGCAATAAAGTACTTCTAACACAGATAGCTACTTCAAACAACTAGTTTTCTTCTATAACATCTCGGAATTTTCCCCTCTTCTTTTAAAGCAACCGAAAAGTTAGTGCCAAACTATTAGAAGTGAAATGTGGATGGTTCTGCAGTTGCTCCATGTGAGCAGCTCCACCTAGGAATCAACTCTGCTTCGCATGTAAACACTTTAATACAAAGCACAATTTTCTATATTTTCTATATTTCCTATAACAAGCTAAACATACAGCGACCCGCCTTGAAGTGTTGTATAGCCTCCTTCTTCCTTTGCCACTCCCTGCAAAAACAACCAGAGCACAGTATTGCTTGGTGGCAAGAGTCAAGAAAGATGAGAAGGCTCACTTGCTGTACTGTCTTCAGAAGCTGCATCAGGGTATGGTCTTCACACACCACAGGCCCAGGCTTGACATCTTGACATTAAACACCGAGTATTCCTCCTCCCTCCACGCCCCATGCAAATGTGAAAGGATAGCATGTTCCCCAGCCTTCTCCTTTTTCAAGAGCCTACAGTATCTGCCTAATGTAGCAATTTCTTTTAATTTTCTGCTTCTTTTCCCCACAATGGGAGAAAAGCCCTCCTAGTGCTTTGTTACTGTGGTATGGATACATGTGAGAAGCTTCAAACTTGGTCTCACCTGGATGAGGTCGGCAGCATCTCAAGAGCTTCAAACAGAGTAAATGAGAAAAAATTGTGCAACTAAATAGCTATTCTTCTCTCCCCAGGTATAGCAGAGAAAAGAGAAGCACACATTATCAAGTTGGGAATCACCAGGTACAGACAATTAAGGCTTTGGTGGAAAATTATATTGTCTCATGAGGCACACCAGGAAGAACACAGAACAAAGCTCGCCTTTCTCACTATCGTTAGAGGAACAGAAATAAATTCCATTCCCTTCCAGTCATTTCTTGCCAAAAAAAAAAAAAAAAAAAAAAAATTAAAAAAAAATAGCATGGCAGAAATCAGGCTCAGTTTTATTTCAGAAAATGCTGAAATTATATGTTAGACTACTCATATCTGATCAGGATAGAATGAGTAGGCACGAAGAGACTTTGTGAATTGGCGGAAGGATGTGTAGGCAGCCTCCTATACAACGACTGCATGGGTTAGAAAGTATCCGGCACGCAGCCTGCCTCTGACTCAACCCATTAAAGTTCCAAAAGGTCTCTGCAGCACGCGGGCAATCTTCCTGCCTGCATCACAGGGGCTCACAAATAGCACCTGCTCCTCCAACGTGACTTCTGAAAGCTTCAGGGGAAGAGAACTTCAACCACCTCAAAAGCAGCAGCTCAAATAGCTGCTGGGGTAGCATCTCTGCATCACACCTCTGTGAATAACTGATTTTCCAGCTCAGCAGGTACAGAGGGATTTTCTATTTCTGACCCTAAACAGGCTCAATTTCTAATTTTCAATTCATCAAAATAACTATCAGCTCAAAGTCCAATGTTGCTTTAAATACAAGAACAGAAAATTTAGTAACATACCACTCAGTATCTTGCACATTATTCACAAAAACATAATGGCAATGAATTCACTACAAAACTTACCATGGGATCAATGAGCTCAACACTGCAGAACGGATTTCAATATTGTTTTCCCACCCTGTTGACATTATTTTATACTGCCAATTTTACATGTAGTATCTAACCAGTATCTGCATGAAATAGATACAATTGTTAGGAGAAAGGCAGAAACATCTTCTACAGAAGTGGCACTTGAATTCCAGGCTGCAGCAAGATGATGTCTTTTGATGGAACACTTATTTTTTGTATTAGATTTGCCATCTAATAAATGGCAAATAATGGTGTGCAAACTTAGATAGCCAACTAAGCAGAATCCAAGCAGGTGGATAACCAGTGCTCAGACCTGGAGCTGCTACATCTATTTGTGGTTTCTAGTGGAAACACCAATCTTTTGTGCTTACACAGAAACAGGAGACACGATATGACTGTTCTCAAGGCAGAATCTCACTCCAGGAAGGAGAGAGATCTGTTAGAATATGTCTCGTCATAAGTACTGGAGGAAAAATGTAGACAAGTCACCAGCTTGTAAGTTGTCTAAAGTAAGTTCTTTAGAATGAGACTCGTGGACCACACCAGAGGCAATGCTGTACATGACTTCTTTGAGACTCACTTTCTGTAAAACACAATCACCTCTAGCAAAATTCTAAATTCCCTCCATGATACAGATTATCATGATATTTAGATGCCTGTGAGGAAAATACAAACTAAAGGAACATTTCAATGGTTGTACTTTAAAAGCAAGGTGGAGTTTCTCTGAACTGACTTACCCAATGGCATCTTCTCTTTCTGCCTGAAAACCCCTGAATTAGCCGAGATCCATGATAAATAGCATCCCATTCACTACAGGAAAAGTAGTGTTGTTTTTGCTAACTTGCTATCAAGAACACCTAAACAAAGACTGACCGCACTTGTAGGAGTCAGCTTATTAAAACTGCAAACTTACTGTATCTATGGAAACATCCTAGGCATAAATATGGCAGACTTAAACACAAGGCAACAAACAACTATCAGATTTGTCTTAGTTATAAATACAAGGTTTTTTTTCATTTGGTTCCTTTAGCTTGCTCTCCACAACAAACTACGGAGATCCCATTATTTTACAACAGTACAGCTTGAAGAAGACTCTGGGGAGACCTCACTGTGGCCTTCCAGTACTTGCAGGAGGCTTATAAGCAGGAGGGAGACTGACTTTTTACACGGTCTGATAGAGATAGTACAAAGGAAAATGGCTTTAAACTAAAAAAGGGGAGATTTAGGCTTGATGTTAGTTGCAAATTCTTTACTCAGAGGGTGGTGAGGTGCTGGCACAGGCTGCCCCAAAAAGGTGCGGATGCCCCATGCCTGGAGGTGCTCACGGCTAGCTTGGATGGGGCCCTGGGCAGCCTGATCTGATGGGTGGCAACTGTGACAGGGGGTTGGAACTAGAACACTTTTAAGGTCCCTCCAAACACAAGCCATTCTATGATTCTGATAAAAGAAAAAAAATAAATAAAAAATCAGACAAATCATACCTACACTTGCATAGAAAATATTTCTGTTTCAGATATTTATACCTCTCATTGTATCTTAAAATGAAAATGAATCTGAATCCTTTTGCATCATGAGTTCCCAAACAAATCAACAACAGAATATCAATATGTTGAGATACTCATAGGAATGATGGCATAACAAGATTTCCGTGCAAAGATTTTTCATCCGACTCATTTTATAACTCAGAAAAGTTTCAAAGGCACACTGTTGCCAGCAAGAAAAATCTCAAGGTGTCTACATTGAATGCAGTCTGTTTTAAATGGTAACTTATAATTTTATTTTTAAGATTAGTATAACTTGAAACTGAAGTAGTTTTGGAAAAGAACAAATTAGAACCAGTTTGGGAGTGGGGGAGGGGAGGAAGATGTGTCTGATCCAAAAGAACAAAAAAAGATTATCTGACACAAAGCTTTATTCCAATCATTTTCTTCACTGTTAACTTTAATTATACACTCTGACTGTCCTATAATTATGTAGCTTGGGAAGCTGCCAGTTTTTTCCTGTGGAAACTTTTGTAGTTTCTTGCAGAGGTTCAACATTTCTTCCATCAATGCATTCCATATAGCATACGTCACCACGTTCTAAAAGCAAAACCCCTTGATAATAGCAATTGATTATTTAAATTGAACATGAAAAAAATGAAATGCACTTTACTGAAGACACTGATAGCATCAAACATTTAATAGAAAGAAAAAAAAACAAGAATGAAAAGCTAATTCAATAAGAGATGAATTCAACAGGAATTTAAAAAGGAAAAATCCATACGACAGCTGAAGGACACCACATAATCAAAGAAAACATGCTGGTCTTTTTTTTTCTTTCCTTTCCAGTATAAAAACCTTTCTTCTGGAAGCACCAATCATATTATATAGCAGACAAAGTGATATTAAAAAACAATTAACTCAAAATCTAAATAAAAACAACATGGTTTATCTGAAAAGTGACATTAAGTAAAACAATAAACCCAAAGTAATGTACGAGTGTAATGTCAAGAATAACCGCATAGGAGAGGAAAAAGAAATAAGATAAATGTATTGCTGGGAGGTAAGAATTAATTTTTTTAAAATTGCTTATTTTTGTTTTGTTTTTCAATGTGTGACATCCATGTTTTCACCCTGAAATGCTTTCTGCTTTCTAGATGCAGTTCCCCATCTGCTCCACTGTCTTCATACCCAACACACTGCAAACCTATTTACTGATGCTATGAGTATTTCTGTTTGGTACTGGTCTTGAAGCCCCACTGCCTCTGCATGTTGAAGGAAACTTCAGCTTTAATCACTCCTCTCACCTAACTAATCCATTTATTATGCAAATTATTTATAAGCAAAATCAGTTATAACAGGGAAGAGATTATTTTCTGCCTGCCTTCTTATTTTTCCTTACCCACTTTTTTCAGTAATACAAGGTACCTTACTAAGGGCTTGGGCATCCTAAGAAAGTAGGAGGTCAGACTACAGAGATTTGTGCTGCCCCATTAACTGCCAGCAACAGTGATGGACTCAGTGAAGTCATCACAGTTTTCTGATACTGTCTTTCTGATATTAAGTGAGATTAGTAGTCTGTACAAGTAGAGAAAAGTGGTGCTACGAGAGCTTTGGAAGGCAAAGGACATGAAGAAAAATTAAATAATGTTACGTGTGAAAAGGAATTCAAAACAAGAAACAGATAGATTTGAGCTCACAGAGAATCAGCATTCACCAGGTAGGAAGTCAAGCATATGAGATGTTTTTAGCAATCAAAGCCTCACAGCACTGTAGGAGCTGTGCATCGCCCTGCATCTCAGATGTGTTCATGCTACAATGGCCATCATAGCGAGGGAGCTATCATGCCAGAAATGCTGGTGTGAGCATGAGGTGGGACTCTGGAATGACGGGTAGGCTAACATACTCCCAAGGTGTGCTAGCAGTTTCCAGTACAACTCTGGGCAAGCAATTTTATCTGAGTGTGTGTTGGTATGGCATTTCTAGTGTCCTCTGTCACGAGTGGAAAAAACATGAGGCGCACTCAGACAGTCTTGTAAGAGAAATCATACAAGAATAAAGAAAAATAACCACACAAATTATCAGAAATGCAGGAGCAAAAATACTACATTAGATCAACAAAGCTGAGGCAGCATCAAAGTCCTTTCTAAAAAGTGGCTGATTACATGCTACACTGAATCGACCTTTCAAAACAACATCTGCAATATGAAAATGCAAACTAAGCAAAAAATTGAAAAGACAGTGAAAGTTCCTTTTCAAGAAGGTCTCTATCCTCTTTAAATTCTTTCAGATTTATTCAAAATACATATGTCTCTCGTTTAGGACACTGGCTTCTACTAGGCACATTCATTGCATTTATAATTTTCAAAAGAAGTCTATGAAGTAACACCATACAGATCTTAACCAAATTTAAAAAGAGAAATCCAAATCTTAATGAGAAAATGTATCCAAATATATTTTATTAAGAAAAGCTCAATTCAGTATAGTTTAACCTGAAAAAATAACTATTGCTTGGTACAGGAAATAACCTTAATTTCAGGGGTTGATGGAGTTTAATAGCTACTGCTGTACTGTGTGCTTCCACAGTGTCTTCTAACAGTGTTACGTTGAGATTGAAGCAGAAATATTTACAGACCAAAACATACAATCTTGTGGTTTTCCATTACGCCTAAGGATCGTTCTGGCCTGGATATTAGTACTCCCCTTACAAACCTATTACAGCCTTGACATCTAATTTGAGCAGAAACTACACAGTAGAGCATATTACAGAATTAAAAGCTCATATTAAAAGCTCACTCGCTGCTCAACAGAAACAATTGATGTATCTGTCTACTGTCTCCATAAACAACCTTCCTTACGCAGCTCTGTGCGTGCACACCTTCTTGAGGGATGTTAAATCATCTTCGACTCCCATAGGAGCTAAATTGGTTTGTTCATGGCAATTATTCAAATTCAGCACAGATCACTAAAAGTTGCTCTATTTTGCCAGTAGTATTCTGTTGTATCCTCTTCACATAAGGATGCAATTATAGCTTGTTTTATCTATTCTTGAAGTAGAGTGGGCAGAGGGCAAGAACAGGTCGTACAAACGAATCATTACGGTTTTTACCTATTTTTCTACAAACACTACCTCACCTACAGCAGTAGTTTCAGTAGGAGCATCTTAACTCTTAGGATACTGCCAAGTCAGCCAGTTATTAAGGTATTTGGTGGTCAAGTCCTCCTTTCCACAGAAAACCTTGACAGTTTTGGTAGACACAGGAGAATTCTGTACAAATACTCATTTCTGATCTTATGGACATCCATCATGCATCCAAAAAATGCATGTCTCTCTTCTCTTTGCAGGCGTAAGCAAAAAGTGCATTTGCTATCTATAATATTTGGCTCAGCTTTTACAGTCGTGATACATGTTTTAGCATAATGTGGTTTATCTTCCTAGAGCTAGTTCTTGTTAATGGTATTGGGATTCTGAGCCTCCTCTTTAAAGGGAATCATAAACAGGACATAATCAGCATGAACAGGGACTGGCACAGACCTTAAAGAGAAGTCTTACCCGTATATAAGCATCCTGGTGATGTTTAGCAAAGTACAGCATATTGTCAAGGGCTAGCATTCCTGGAGGAGTCTGTGTAAAGTCCATGGCTGGGTTTACATGATTCTGCAAAAAAGATAAGATCAGTCTATAAATATTTTTCCATAAATAATCCATATCCCTGTGATTTACGATGTGCAAAAAGTTAGCATGCTGTGCAAGAGTCCAGCCAAACAGACTTTTTGCTGAGCAGAAAAACTGTAACAAGGAAACAGGTCCTGCTTCAAAGAATTTCAAATCCAAATGTAAACACTACGAGACTGGCTTATCAGCCATTCACTTCTGTAACTATGCAATGGAGTTACCAAAAGGAGATTTATGCTTCTAAGGCATTCAGCTGAGTCTTTTTCTCTCATGTAAATGGCGATAGGACTAGAGGGAATGGCTTCAAGCTGTGCCAGGGGAGATTCAGACTGGATGTTAGGAAATAGTACTTCTCTGAAAGAGTGGTCAGGCACTGGAATGGGCTGCCCAGGGAGGTGGTGGAGTCACCGACCCTGGAGATGTTCAAGGAACTTTTGGACGTTGTGTTGAGGGACATGGTTTAGTGAGAGCTATTGGTGATAGGTGGGTGGTTGGACTGGATGATCTTGTAGGTCTTTTCCAACCTTGGTGATTGTGTGATTCCATAGCTGGTAGACTCCTCAGTAATACTGGAGTACCACTATACGCCAGGAAGTACTAATTACATAAAAATGCAGCGATACATGTGAACAGCCACCACAACACCTACTTATACAAACACTATGGAACTATTTAAAATAAATCATGAAAAGCAGAAAAAGTTACTAAATTCAAAAGCTATATTAAGTCTGTTGGATCTTGTGGAGTCCTGAACACAAAGGGTCTCAGACAAAAGTATAAAAAATTAAATAGGTTCAACATGCTGAATTCAGGTGAATTTTTGTTACATTCTGAATCTATGAAAAGAAAGTATGGAATGATTGAATGAACACACCAAACATAACTAAGAGTTGTCAGATTCCACACACACATGCATACAAGTTTCAAGTGTTCACTTTCACACATTACATACAAAAACACATTTCCTCAAAATATTAACATCACCGAGCTTTTGAAGGGATGGAATTAAAAATACATGAGTATGTTCCATGTAGTTCATCGTTTAGATCCAAACATTTTCCTGGCTTTGGACAGGCTCTTAAACAACACAGAACTGCTCAAAAATAAAGAAAAAAAAAAAAAGACGACCCAAAGATATGTCTCCATCAAAAACATTTGTCTTCTGCTAGTCTTTTTTTTATTACTACCACCTTTTCAATGTCTTCAGCTCCACTCATTCTCACACCGGAAGATCTCCCTAGTTGCTCTACGATGATATTTCTATTCTGCAAGACTCAGCTGTAAAAGACTTTAAAAGTGAATTTGCTCTCAGAGAACTGACTACGTAACAATGCTAAAGATCAGCACAGATTTATTCTTCTGCCAATCTGCTTCTGCAGCGTACTCAGGGTCAGATCCACCTACCTCACTGACAGAAGCACAGGTTGGCTACTTTTCCTCCCATTGATTCTGCAGGCCACAAAGTTGTAGAAACATGGGATTCCACTATTTCATCTGTTTTATCTTTAGATGTATGGGTTGGTTTTTGCCAGTCAGTAATTCATAGTCACATAAAAGATTAGAAATATTAGAAAGCAAAAATTGTTCATTAAGATGTCTGCTGTCACTTTAAAAGCAGACAAAGATTTGGGGATCAGGATAGCACACACAGCCTATTCATTTTACATGTACACTGGATCCCTGCAGCAGGACAAGCAATACAATGCAAAGCTCACTACTTCATAATGGAGAATCAAGAATATCCTCCAATCCTAGATTTTTATGGGGGAAATAGCTATGCAGTAGAAAAGTAGAAGTCAAACCTGGAAAATAAATGCTTACTGAGTTGATTGTGTTTTCTGAAATACTCACTTGCTCTTCTTTCTTTTAACTTGTATCAGTTCATCACTCAGATGAAGAGGATAGAAGTACTTTAGGGCTATTTCCCTAGTTCAACCTTCCATTTTTCACAAGTCACATTTATGAGCCAGGACACTTTTATGATCAGTACAAGACCATTCCTCGCAGAAGAAAGCACAACAGACTTCAGCTTCTGGGAGAAAACTCCCCTTTCTGACATTCTCAAGCATTCCAAAAAAGTTCTTTTGAGAGGCTGGGTCTGGCAGGCACACAAATGCTATCCCAACTCCTGTCAATCCCAGCATGAACAACTTGGTAGGACCTCCTACACATTTGAAGTCTTCCACATTTCGGGCATGAAGTCCTGGGGAACACCACTAGAGCCTAACCATGAGCACATTTCAGTGGGAAACCTGTTGAGAAGCTGTCAACACAGAACCTCACAGGCACCATTTCTATAATACCTTTTCCAGGTAGAACTTCAGGTTTGTGCTGCACATATTCTCTTCATTGCCATATATTATACAGACATATATTTGGATAAATACTGGCAAGCAGAGAATATAAAGACCCAACTACCTCTCTGCAGCTATTAGAACATTAGCACTCATTTTACAATTGTACTCTCAAGCAATGTTGAAATAAAAGCAGTATAGTGGAAAACAAACAAAAAAATCTAACCCAGTGTTGACTGAACAGCTCTTTCCTTCATTCCATTCTAGCATCTCAAATTATGCAGAAATACTGACAAAACAAATGGGGGCAAGAGAAATCTCATTCCATTTAGTAACAAGGGCTCATTTGGTCTCTTACCATCATCATTATTTTTATCTGTTCAATTGGAAAAGCCATCATCAACGCATTACATTTTCCTGAGTCAAGTCTATATATCCAGTTATACTCAGTTGTTTCAAAAGTTTCTGTCACTTTGGATCCCAAGATAACTAGGGTTTGATATTCAAAATTCTATTAAGTCAAATAGCTGGAGATATGCCTGCTGAAACAATACATTATCTTCAATTACTCTTCAAAAACAAAAGGAATGCAAGCTGTTTTGTTTCCTTCCTTCCTTCTTCCTCCCTCCTAAAATCACCTCTTTCTTAACACATTGAATGTTTGTGGTTGAAATTTTAACCGATTGAGAGTGGGTTTAGAAATGTAATGTAAAGCTAAATCATCTAAAATGCTGTAGTGAATAATTGAGAAGTATGCAAACACCCCCACCTACAACATAATTTATTACATATATGGAAAACAACCAGGCAACTTAGTTACATCTGTTTAGTATAAAGTCTATTGCATTTTTCTCTTTATGAAAAGCCAAGAAATACAAAGGAGGCAGGTTTGCCACCTACAATTTTTCAGGTCATTTTTATTTTTTTTCCATTAGATTGAGTAAAACCTATCTTTCAGCCTCAGGGTCTGAGCAGTGTTTAACAGCTTACTCTCTTACACTGTGCATGTTAGCATACCAAAACCACCAAGAATTTATTAACCAGCTTAGGATGGTATGAAAATTCAGCCTTCTGGAAAGGATGCAAATCGAAAATTACTTCTGTTTATGCCATTAATAAATAAATAATAATAATAAAGTAGCACATTTCACAAGATTAGCATTATCGTGGATAAATTCCAGCGTAGGAATTATAATGAGACAACTTAGCATTATCACACAGTCCTAGCTGCATAAAGCTTTCCTCTCTATTTGTCTTGAATGGCTCCACTGTCTTACTCTTGGCTTCCAAGGCAATCTCTGAGGGATGTATAGATTTCAGTTGTAAGAATGTGTGCTCACACTGAGATGCTTAATCACAGTAATGGTGTACTGTCTGTAGATAACAGCTAATGGAATAAGCTCCCCTAGTTCCTTGTATTAATCCTAACAGTATCTTCCACATTTCTATGCTGAAGCGCAGAAACCATTTCTTTACCTGTATCCACAGTCTACTAAAGGTACAAACCTTTTATTTTTGTCTTGACAGATATTGACAGCCTATCAGAAATTATTCATCAGTGCTATGTTCAGCTATGTAAATCAGTTGCCAGGTTATGCTAATTAGTCCTGAATGCTGCTTGTAGCCACTGCTAGACACAGTAATCTCTGTTCAATGCAAGTGCCAACTTCTGTGTTCCCAATCCTAAAGTAACCCAGGTTAAACACTACTCTGCGCATCTTCCTCCTGCAAAAACACTACAGAATTTCCCAGGGAGGAATGTGGATTGTAGGAGAACCAGTGATAAAAGAACTTCAGAAAAAAACAAAAATCTTTCTATGAAGACAGTGCAAAGGACAGCGATTGCCTTCTCCCATCTTCAATTACTTGCACTTTCTTATTTTCTGAATCTAAACCAGTGTTTTGTGGGTTAGGAAGGAAAGCAATCACCTCTTCAGTTCTAAACCACTGGACTGCATACACTAAAATCTCCCTTAGGTCATAGGAATAAATTAGAGCAATACAGACATGGATATTTGCTCAATCTGAATTCAGAATTAGGAAGGAAGAAACATTTTACATTATATTTTCACTGAAACATGAATTGAAAAACTCATGCTAGAGCCAGTGAGCACACAAACTCAAAATTTACTCCTTCCCTAAATGCTCCTGAAGTTTTCCACACAAAATGTTCCCATCTGCTCATTTATACAAGAATTACAAATATGAAAAAATACCACATAAACAATGCTTAGAGTTAGTCAGCTAAAATTCTTAATGAGGAAGTAATCTTCCCATTTTATTTAACAACCCTGTATTCAGAGAGATGATGCACACAACTTCCATCACTTAATTAATGAGATCTAACAGTGACTTGGGAATTTCCAACCCCTACCCATTTGAGGAAAGCAAGAACTAACAAAGAGTTGTTTTCCCCTTGATAGTTATTTAAATATGCATATATTCTTCTTCTTCTCCCTTTTTTTTTCTTTTTTTTTTTTTTTTTTTTTTTGTCAGCTTTTTAAATTTTCCAACACACAATTATGTCTGGATGATCTCTGAATTTAAAATTTATATATATATATACACACACACACACACACACACACACACACACATATACACTAAAACAAGTATAATCTTCAAGTTAGATCCCTGCAAGCTCAGCAGCTATTACATCTTTTAAAGTATATGCAGAAACTCTTTTAAGATAAATTCAATGTGAGTCACTTAAGTCACATACCAAACACATCCCTCTCCACATTTAAGGAACTCCAGCATATTTCTACTGGATGTAATTTTTACAAAACTTACAAATCATGTTTGTCAAGATCAAGTATGAAGTCACCAATACAAAACTAACCCACCTACTCAACAACAGAGAAACAGTAAGTGCAGCAAGCCCATCAGTTGTCCTCTAAACAAAAAAAATAATAATCAGAATTTGATATTGTATTCCCTTGATTCACTAAGCTACTTGGTAATTTAACACAAAGCACTACTGCTCCACATGTTACCACTAGAAGCCTGCCCCAGTCATGAACTGAATCTAGTGTGCTCAGAGCTAACAAAATCTGAATGTTACGGTGGCATAAAAAAGCCAGCTAATATCATCTGATAATGCCTAACAGAGCATGGGAAAAGACATGCACTCACATTTGCAGGCATCAATAAATGACATGTTGTGAGCAAGACAAAGTTTTTGCATAATCCTTGGTATTTTATAAGCACATATACAGCAGCTTTACAGTTACATGGGGCTAATGCTTTGGATTCCAAGATCTTAAGCCCTGTGGAGAATGGAGATAGTTTGAAAGCCTCAAAGAATCAGAAATTAATGCTATGACACAGAGTAATCACATCTCATCCAATGCAGGACAATCTCCTTTTAGGTTTCATCTTAGTTAACAATGACACACTTAACATTGGATAGATGTTTTGCACTTCAAAGGCTGACTCCTTTATGTTTTCTGGGCAACCAAAATTATCAAGTGATAACAGGATATGCATTTTAGACATCAGGGGTGTTAAAAGTTAATCAGTGGGACTTGGTCATTCCAATAGGATTTTTTTTCAGTATTTAGCACCAATCATCTCCCAGCATCCATTAAGTTTTCAGTATAACTGAAAACTGAGTCAAACATCCACTTGCTAGATGGAGTCGAGAAAAGTTAAAAGCCATAGCAGTTTATTGCTACTCTACGCCTGAGATTGCCAGTACATTTAGCAGACTCTTGTGTGGACACTGCATGATTTCTTGTCTCATTCTTTTGGGCAAAGTCAGTCTGCTTCACACAAAACTTCTGTTGGACACTGCATGATCTAGTCCAGTTAGAATCATAGAATGGTCTGTGTTGAAAAGGACCACAATGATCATCTAGTTTCAATCCCCCGCTATGTGCAGGGTCACCAACCAGCAGACCAGGCTGCACAGAGCCACATCCAGCCTTCAGGGATGGGGCATCCACAACCTCCCTGGGCAATATCCACAACCTCTCTGAGCTCTCACTCAAGTGAATTTGGGACCGTTCACAAGAGACTTTCTGGAAGCTCATCTGAAAGAGTGCAAGGCACATTTCCCTACAACAAGGCAGATGGACTGCAACCAAGAGAAACAATTTTTTAAACAGCGCCAGTTCTCCTAAAGTTATGATGCAAGTATACCACCTATGTCCTGGCCAACAAACAATTTTTGTGTTAATCAAACCACAGCCATCAAGAAGTATACTAGGATAAGTGGGTATGGAATATACCCATTTTAGACAGAAATGCTATTATTAATGCAGGCCTTTTCATGATCTCGGAACTTTTTTTTTATGGGGACTGACTGGTTTAATCTTACCATAATCATCCTAACCAGCAGAACAACTATCTAACTAGTAAGAGGATAGTCACATAGGAAAATACTGTGAATAGTGCTAGTAGCAAAGCAAAACAATGATAAAGCATCTAAAGTTGACAATTAAAAATAACCACAGGTTAAATGTCTTCAGCTAATTGGGAGCCAGATGCAGCACAAACAAAATCTACCTGAGTAATTCCATCTGTTTGCAAACACTATGAGATGTGTAGATTAGTTACAGCTCATGTTGGCAAGTCTAATTTAGGCATGAAAAGCCTTTTTTCAGCTCAGGAATCTTCACACCTGATAAGTATGGTACATCGTGACTTATTATTTAAGCACAATGGCTGACGGTGTTCATATGCTGATGTACAAGCATGAGTGGTCCTGACTGATGCTTCGAAGTCTACTTAGTAAGGAACATTTCAGAGCTTTTTAACAGGCATTTTGTCTAGAAGTTAATGAAATGATACAAAACGAGTATACATAAACGAGTGTACGTAAATATTTATTTTAGCTTATGGCCAAAACATGCAAGTTGCACAGCCTACCAACAAGAAAAAGAATCTTCAGACCTTTTTATTAAATAAAATGGAAGGTTCAAAGCCACGTTCTGCCAAATCTTGGGCCTCCTGAGTCAGAGCCTTTTAAGAATAAGACTGATAAGAGTATCTTTTTGACTTATTTACACTTCTGGTAAATTTATCTAATCCTGACCTCTCTGATGTAGCATTTGCCTCTGAGATTAAGGCAGACTGATTAAAACACCTTTCAGTATTAGTTTCCTTAAAAGAGAAAGAAAACCTACTTAAATTATAACAATTTGAGTAAAATCAAGGTAAAAATAATCATTACAATTTTCCTGAGGCTGTGTATCTAGGGGAAACCCACGTGGCATCAGCTGACTTAACTGCTCCTATACATCATCACTCAGAATAACTGAATGAATGGGATCCTTCCTACCACAAAAACAATCAGCTGCAGTGAAGGATATGATGCTTGGTATGGAGGAATAGCACAACAGCAGGACAAGAAGATGGGTGCTCCACTTGAGCACTCAAGTGAATCACACATCTTGCAGAACTTGACGCTGCCACCAAGGACATCACTGCGTTCTGACATGCTGTGGTGTTTGAGAACGGTGAGCTTTGACAGGAACCTACATACAGCATCAAGTACCTCAAAATAAAGTTGGGAGAGATCTTGCTCTCCTTTTAGGGTTTTCTGTAAAAGGATTTCAGATTTTTCTTTTCCAAGCAAACTACCTAAAATTGTTGCCATGTGAAGGGGAAAGGGAACAGCCTGTGTTTAGTTCAAATAAGGGTTGAGAGATAAGGCAGCTCTGCGTCTGAGAAAAACCCACTTCAAACTGAATCAACCGTGTGAATTAATTTATTGCCTGTCAGCCAGATACAACAGCTATCAAAACTTAAAAACCAGGGAATTGAGCTGAAACATCATCTGTGGCCAGGCATATGGACCCACAGTCCAACAATTTAAAAAAAGACTGCTGCTGCTACAGAGCTCTGTGGATCCCACGCAGGCCCTTCTTTTATCATCTATGACCAGATCAACCTTTCAGTAACTACAAAGATAAGCCAAAAACTGCCCTATGTAAAATAAACTGTCAGCACCTATGATATTTTAGTTGCTTTTGAACTTAAGCCCCCATAAGCAAACTGATTTTCTACAGCCAAATTTTCCTACTGCACAAGTGAAAAAAAAAACCAAACAGGCTTTGTGGATTCCAAAGAGAAGGATCTGGAAAATAAGACCAATACTTTTTAAAGCCTTTGAGTCTATGCTTCTGTCTTAAAACAATGTTAGTGTATGCTCATACTGAAGCATATGTCATTTGCTCTCAGTAGTAAGGCAACTGAAAAAAAAAAAGACTAGATCTTTATGCTGTGGAATTTCAGTTCACCTGACTTCCATTTTCCTTTGCATCTCTCAACAGGAATGGGAAATGTGAAGAGCTGGAGCTGTGCTCTGCAAAATTGTATATAAGTTCTGCCTGGCCTAAGCATTTTTCTGCTATACTTCTAACTTATTCCAGATCAACACCAAAAACAGAATGGAGTTGCACCAAAATGGAGGAAGATTAAAATAATTATGGGGCTTTTAAAGGAATACACAGCAATACCTTTTGTGTAGGGGATATTTAAGTAGTAAAGTACACCAAGCAATCAGAAGGTTCATAATTCAGATATGGAGATGGTTTTAACTCAAAGAGGGAAAAAAAAAGTAAGTTATTCTCAAATGAGCTGTTCTTCTCCTCATCATCTCTTAATTTAGTACAGGCCTGAGTTAATGAAACTGCTCTTTCGAAGAGAATCTCTTACCCAGGCTGTGATTCTACGTAAGCGAACAAAGTTGAAATAGTTTGTATGCTTCACTGTTTAGTGTCTCTTAAATCTTACATCAAGCAAAATTCATGAGGAACGGGATAAGGGAAGAGCAAAGCAGTATGTACATATAAGTAATATATACGTTTATATGCATGCATGCACACAGTGGAAAATTGCATAATCTTAAAGAAAAATGAGCATTTGTAGTTACAATCATTAAATATTAACGATTATGATAATGATTAATATTAAATAAAATTTACAACGTTTCACAAAGCTAACATTATTACTGTGCTAGCACTTGGTGTGCAATCAGCCACCCTGGCGAACCAGGCAATGTCCATACTATCAAAGAAAAACAATGTCATTATATCTGATCAGTTTTTGAGGGCTTGCTTCTCAAACTTATTTCTTTTGCTTGCAAATTCTGCGGGACATGCAGTACAAAGTATCAGGAAAAAGAAGTACAAGATTCACCTCTAAGAAAAGGTGGTTGAAAACAGTAGTTGTAAGATAAAGTCTTCTGTAATGGTAGACATACATGACACTCTTAACTCATCACCACCATCACATCCAAATTAATGGAGCTTGTCTGCCCCCAGGAGTTGATAACTGATATACACAGAAGACTTCCTGACAGTCTAATCACAAGTAATACATAAAAAGCATATACAAGAAATGCAGTGTTCCGTTGACTCTAATTTTACATTAGGACATGTACTTTTTTTAAACAGATTTTCTTCAACATAGGCATATTCTTTTAATCAGAAGCATTTTAAGACCTTTATTTTACAACTGCATAATTAAAAATATTGTAAAGTTAAAAAAAAAACAACACAAAAACCCTAAAAAAACCCTATTTTGCCCTCTATCTGTCATTAAGAAATGGATTAAAGGACGATTCCTCAACTAAAATTTATATTAAGTACAAAGTGATCCAAAAATAATTAAAAAAAATAATAGCAGACTGATAATAAAGACTCAGTTCATTCACACATTAAAACTACAGATACTTCATTTCGATTAGCTTTAACTTCATTCTTACAGTGATAATAAGAATGGTCAAAGCAGCCTAACAACCCTCCAAAATTACATACAATTTTTTAATCTGTTCTCTAAAGCTATGGAGAATTCAGCAGTATGTGGTAAAAAGACTGGATTATTCATGTTAACAGTGTGCAAATTGTTAGATGTCCATAGCTTCTGATTAACAACTCTGGTAAGTTGCATGGTAAACAAGAACAATGCTTTAAACATACGGATTTGCTGGTCCCAGGTCTTGGTCAGCATGACTGACCCATGCACCCCTTCCTGTAGAATTACTGCCTCAGACCATCAGTACTACATTTATATAGTCTTAATAGCCCCTCTAACAGAGATATTAAGCATTGGGTACATTGTAAGGTCAGACTTCTCTCGTTACAAAACTGAATAATTTTTTATTTAAAAAAATTCATCAGGATTCCTCTAAGTCTGTCTCATGCCTCCACTTTGCAGTAATTCTCTTGTATACCTTAACTAACACACACGGTCAGACTGTTTGTTTGTTCAGATTTACTGATCAACTCATGGCTTTCATCAGCCACCTCACATTCTGACCATTTTCCATTATACGCACAACTACAAGCACTTGGGCTAAGAACAGTATCTGCCCCTGCTACATATAGTAAGCAGTGAACTTAAAACCGTCAAAGACTCAAAGATTTCACTATTTATGCTTTCAGGTGCTATGACAGTGATATTTTGTTGTTTTGATCTCAATTTCAGCTCAGGCCATGTTCTGCAAATCACACCTAGCTTTTGTGATTAGCTCTTTAGCTATGTTCAAAAACTCACGTGTTACTGATCTGCAGAGATTGGTGGAAACAAATCCTGATTGCAAGAAAGCATCTCTATCTTTGTGCTTATTAGTCTTGCATAGACACTAGGACACAGGAACAAACTAGTACTTCAAAGGGAAACAATATCAGAATATGGTAGACCAAAAAGAAACTGTGCTTATAGTTTTACAAGAAACTATAATATGCAGGCCAAAAAAAAAAAAGGAACTTCATTCTCCCCAAGGTATCACTTAGGCTCAACAGCATCCAGCTGCTGGCATTCAACTCAGAACTTAAAGCACAAAACAGTGGTTTCTAGTATTTCTAAGGCTGAAATGATTCTCTAAGTGATGCTATGGAAGTGAGCTGTTCAGCAGCTTTTGTGATCAATCTGCATTTGGTAGGATGCTATTGCCCTCTGCTGTGTGATTCTATAAATTCGGTAGCAGCTTGCTTTGGAATACGCAAGGTTCAGTGTATTCCAAATAATTTCACGCCATATAAACACAGCAAATGAAGGATTTATAACCTCAGGTGATGATTTAATATCAAAGTACTAGAGAAAACCATCCTGGCAGACAGTCAGAATTGCTGTAAAAAGATCTAAGTCTTCACTTAGAAGATGTTCTGTAAGATTACAACACAGAGATGCACACTGCACAACATTCTGGAATATTAAGTTAATAAAATTAAAATATTCCTCTGTTTTTCTACAGCTGTAATGGGGATATGTTTGGGTTTGTTTGCTTGTTTGTAAGTAGAAATTTAAAAAAATGGACTAAATCATCTCCACAATGATTCAGGAATTCTAACTATAAAATTAACAACTGGGCTTATCAATTGCAGATCCTGCAAGTGTTAGTACAGAGTAGTAATACTCTTAGTTGTATGCTTGGTATCATCAATCATTCACTTATATTTCCTTCCTCCATTCCATTTTCCTGTAATTTAAGTCTGTTTTTGTTTGTTTGTTTTACTTTCCTAGTCAGGTTTCAGTACCCCTACTTGTGGTTGCTCACCTGGGAATGTAGACTCTTAGCTTATAAATAACACAAATTCCAAAGCATTCTCTGTTGTATTCTGCTTTTAAATGCTTTTCTTAAAACAATTCCCCACAGAAAGTTTGTAACTATTTCTTGATTCAAAGGCTAGTAAGCTTTAAAAAGCACACTGTTGACACAAATGTATTTTATCCCTCCGGATTCTTTACTTTTACACAGCAACAGGATCTTACTGTTGGAGTAAGATGATTTGGATTTTTTGTTTTCTCCCAAAAGAAACAAAACCTAAACAACAACAACAACAACCTAAAGCTATAATCCCACTTCAATAACTTCACTTCTCTCTCAGATACTGAAGCTGAAGATGCAGTTCATTCTCAATTAAAAAAAAAAACCACTCTTGTTGAACAATAGTATTTTTTAGCTGAGAAAGCGCTGTATAAAATAGTGTTATTAAGCTCGTTGCATTGGTTCTAGTTTACATGGAAATAAATAGGAGCCCTTCGTTTTGGAGAGACCTACGTATTTAATACACAAGATAATTTCTGAGATGCTGGAGAAGGTCCAAAGAAGGGCAACAAGGCTGGTGGAGGGCTTGGAGAATATGGCCTATCAGGAGTGACTGAAGGAACTGGGGCTGTTTAGACTGGGGAAGAGGAGGCTGAGGGGAGACCGTATTGCTCCCTTCAAATACCTGAAAGATGCTTACAGTGAGAGTGGGGTTGGTCTCTTCTCACTGTTGACAGCTGACAGCTTGAGGGGAAATGGCCTCAAGTTATGCCAGGGGAGGTTTAGATTGGATAGCAGGAAAAACCTCTTCACAGAAAGGGTTGTAAAGCGCTGCAATAGGCTCCCCAGGGAGGTGGTTGAGTCACCATCCCTGGATGCGTTTAAAAATCGTTTTGATGTGGTACTCAGGGACATGATTTAGCAGAGAGTTGTTAGAGTTAGGGTAGGATGG
Source organism: Meleagris gallopavo (assembly GCF_905368555.1). Taxonomy (NCBI): domain Eukaryota; kingdom Metazoa; phylum Chordata; class Aves; order Galliformes; family Phasianidae; genus Meleagris; species Meleagris gallopavo. Next base: position 45,767,204 of record NC_139409.1, on the reverse strand, counting down.
TTAGGTTGTGGTCGGACTCAGTGATCTTTAAGGTCTTTTACAACCTGTGCTATTCTATGATTCTATAACTCTCTTCACTCAATGCAATCAAGACAAGCCAAACAGCTGGATAACGAGTTAAACATTCCAACTTTTAATAGGACTTGAAGCCTTGCAAAGCACTGTATTTGTAGCAGTGAAGAATTCTTTCAATGGAATTTGACCAAAAATAACAGCTGCCTACTGAGAGCATGGGAGGCGTAAGCTGACTTTTCTTCCAGGTGCTCAGTGCTAGAAGGACCTGAGGCACCAGGCTCACACTAGAGCATTGACAACTCCCAGCCAGGCAAAAGGAAAGGACTGCCAACATGAGGGTGCTCAGACATGGAACTGGCACCCAGAAAGGCTGCATCCCAACTTAACTGAGCTGAATCAAGCCCATGGCACCGACAATCAATCTTCTAAAGGGGCCATCTGCACCAGACACCTTCACAAAAAAGGATGAGCCAAAGGGAGAAAAGCTACAAAATGGCTGAGAGAGGACACCTGCCCTGTTAGCTCACTGGGCAGCTTAATAATTGCTACTGCCTCTGCCCTCTAGACAAGGTGTGAAAGCAAAACACTGCAAATATCCAGGAGAAAGGGACACACTGGGATCACCTGGTACTATGTTAGCATAGGCACAGCAAGCCATCACCTGACGTGTGAATACAACTGGCATTCGTCTTGGTTCATCAACGATCTGTATGTGCTCTTGGCACACTGTTTGCAATTCAGTCACTACAAAGGAAACAAACGTCTCCCTTTCCTCTTCACCTGATGGTAGGGGCTGAACACTACCACGCTGCTTGACATACACTGGGGTCAACTGATGGGGGGGCTGCCATCTACACACCCGTGCCCCTAAGCTCTCTTCTCAAGAGCGCTATACCAGAGACTGCAGAGATCAAATCTGTCCAAACTACTTCTCAGGAGGGATGGCAAAGGACAGCCGATACAAACACAGAAACTCCACTGTTTTTAATGACTGCCTCTCCCTTGGCTGCCTGTGGGGTGTCAGCATGCTTTGCTTCTCCCCTGCTGCTGTCAGCACCAGGACAGCCCACCCCAGGCAGCTGCAGGGTGCTTGAGAAGCACCCTGCCTCGACTGATCTTCTTGCTACATTCTTGCCACTGCCTCCGAGAAATGGCCGCAGGCCCCAACGGCCAGCCGCCATGTTTGGGCCAGCACCTGGCACTCAGAATCCTGTCGCCATGGGCACCAAACTGCCCTCAACTGCAGTCCCTGAGCTGACACAGCCGGAGGCAGCAGAATACCTGATCTCTCCAAGAGATACTTTGTATTTCTTGTTATTTTCGAGGACGGGATGGAGCAGCCACCTTTAAAGAAGAGGCGGCTACTGGAAGAGGCTGATGACATCAAGCCCATGGAGGTGGACCCGCCTGGCAGCCAAGAGGAGCCCATGGAGGTGGATCCACCTGTGGCAGATGAGCTGATGGAAGTGGATCCACCTCCATTGGGGCAGACTGGCCATCTCTCTGCTGCTGCCAGGCCAACCAGGAAGAGGTCGCGCCCCAAATTTCATCACAGGGGCACCAGGATCCGTCCACCTCCTGCGAAATGGCCGCCTCGACGCCGGCGCTGATCCTCCCGTCCTGTAAGTTTGCCCTTACCCAGGAGAGCCCCAGCTCACAGCCATCCTGCGGGCTCACATGGAGCCTCCATTGCCTGTCCTTCTTCTTTTCACAGCCAAGGCTCCTATGAGCCCTTCCTTCCCCATCCCTCTCCCTTGTCCCTTCCCAAGTCCTCTCATCTCTTCTTCACTAAGTCCTGAGGAAGAGGGCAGGGCAGGGACTGCCATCCTCGGAGCTGCTGTGCCGGGGCAGCGGGACGAGTCTGGTGGAGGGACCTCAACTGCCAGGGGTCTTGAACATCTCAGGGGCATGAAGATCCCGTAAGTTTACCATTAGCTGGGAGGGAAATCCCCAGCTCAGAGCCATCCCACAGGCTCACGTGGAGACTCTATTTTCTGGTAATCCTTCCCTCCACAGCCACAGATCCGATGAACCCATCCTTCATGTCCCACTCCCTCATTCCTGCCCAGAGGGAGAGAAGGGATAAAAAGAAGTCACAGATGCAGCTGCTCCCGTGTTGAAGCAGACTTCAGTTCGAACAGGAAGAAGTGCTGAACTTCAGCAGGAAGATCCAGTCCAGAGGCTTTGTTTGGACTTGAAAAGAAAGACTGGACCATCAACAATTAACACTACAGAATGAGAAAGAAGTAAAAAACATAAAAATAAAGTTTTTCTTTTTTAAAAAAGAAAAGCACGGATTGTCTCTCTGCTTTAGGAACCTTTTGTGAACAACTGTTTTCAGCAATGAAGTACAGGTAGAGTAATATTTCTCCAAAAATCTCTGATGAACACCTTGAAAGTCCACTGAGAACAGCAGCCACTCCTATCAAACCAGGGTGATGTGGTAGTGTCACAAAAACAAGGTCACGTATCCCACTGATTTTACATTTTTGTTATCCTCTTTTTTTAAGAAAAAATTTACAATTAAAGAAGTGTTTTTGCTTATATACATTAACTGTAAAGCAATGCCTCCTATTTTATTATGCTGGCTCACAATGTCAGAAGCGGACGTTGGTGGTATGGCAGTAGAGGTTGAACCTTCCCACCAGTATCCCATTACGTTTGTTGCTGTGTGACAGATGGCAGCAGAGGGGCAGACTGACAAAGTGGTATCTGACATAGAGTGTGTATGAAGCAAAGGTGAGTCACTGAATTTCTCCATGGAGAAAGCACCCGCTGACAATCAAGGAGGCTTGCTGAACATTTATGGAGACCAAACAGTAGACATGAGCACAGTAAGGCAGTGGGTAGTGTGTTTCAGTGTCAGTGGATCACCCCCACTGGTGCATATCACAGAATCACAGAATGGCTTGGGTTGGAAGGGACCTCTTGAATCTTCAGCCCCCTGCCACTGGCAGGGCCTCAAACCTCCATATCTAATGGCCAGGCCGGGGCCCATCCAACCTGGCCTTGAAACACCTCCAGGGATGGGGCATCCACAACCTCTCTGGGCAGCCTGTTCCAGCACCTCACCATTCTCATAGTAAAGAACTTCCCCCCAACATCCAACCTAAATCTTACCTCCTTCAACTTAAAACCATTTCCTCTTGTCCTGCTATTAACTACTCCTTCAGTTGACTTCCCTCCTGTTTGTAGGCTCCCTTTAGGTTTTAGAAGGCTGCAATGAGGTCACCCCACAGCCTTCTCCAGGCTGAACAAGCCCAGCTCCCTCAGCCTGTCTTCTCAGGGGAGGTGCTCCAGCCCTCTGATCATCTTTGTGGCTCTCCTCTGGACCCCCTCCAACAGCTCCCTGTCTTTCTTTTATGGGGGCCCCAGACCTGGACATGGCACTGCAGACAGGGCGTCATGAGGGCAGAGCAGAGAGGGACAATCACCTCCCTATCTCTGCTGGCCACAGATGTTTATGAGCACAGCACGCAGGCTCTTGTTCATCACTAGCAAAAAAGCATAGCTAATGGTAGTTACTATATTGAAAAACAGTATTTTTTAGCTGAGAATGTCTTCTCTTTCCTGAATCCACCACTGTCAAACATAACATATAATTTTTTTTCATAAAGGATCAACCTCCATCTTTAGAATAGTAATGAAATTTGTCCCTATTAATCCAATCAAAAAAAGCAAACTCTTGAATTGCTTGCCCAAAACTGCACTTTAGTTTATCTATGACTTCTTTTCTCTCAGTATTTATGAATGTGATAGCTGCAGAGCCTTCAGCCTGGTAGGTTTAACAAGCCAGTCTTTTTAAGTCACTTCTTGTAAGACATGTCTCTAATCATGTCACAAGTCTCATCTGCCCTCTGCACTCATCCTAAATTCAATCTGCATACAAACCACTATATAGGTAATTAAAATAATACTGTATTTTGGATGAATTCTCTAGAACATATTAAATGGCCTTAAGAGTTCATCTGCTTTTAAATTACATTTCCAGATATACTCTAGGCTAACATTTGACTTTTTTTTTTAGTTGCTATGGTGCACAGTCTCTCATCTTTGCCTTTTCCAATAGATACCTGCTTGCCAAAGGAATTATTGGCACTTGTCCTAAATTAACACGTTTGCACTTTGTACCACTGAATAGAACTTCATTTCCATTGCTCTGATTCAAAAGGTCACTTCATTTGTGCATGACAGGCAATTCTTTTGTTGATGTCTCCTTTATTTGGTTCATCAGGTGAATTCATCAGCATATGTCCACTCTTATGTCACCATCAGTTTTTTGTACGTTAAGCTCATATCTGTCTTACAAGAACTTCAGACCATTCTAAACTTCCCTTTTAATTATCATCTTTTTGTCAGACTGGCTTCCTATCTCCTGTAATAATGTACTCATTATATTTTTCTACACCGATAAATTTCAGCACAGCACATGGCACAATTAAGAAATCATTTGCCATCTTGACTTTCTGCACGCATGCAAACAATCTATATGTTACAAACGTCTAAACAAACAAACAGAAAAACAAAAAAGCTCTACACAATGCAAACTTGGAAAAAAAAATACTTGAACAGTTTTTTTTTTTTTTAACTTCTTACATTGCTTTGAATTTGTCAGATCTGCTTATAAATTTAAAAGCATTCACTACAACATCTTTCTGAGACATCTTTCAGATATCTCTACCATAAAATTACGTTATTATCAGCAAGTCTACAAATCTTTACTTTTAATACAAGAACTGCCATATGTAAATACTGATTGGGATTCCCCTGACAAAAGAGATTTTAAGATTGGAAAGAAAACCAAAACAAAATTAAATTAAATTCAGGCTATTTAATTTGCTCTTCTCTCAGAAAAATAGTTTCATAGGGTGAGAGCAGCTTCCATCTCCTAGCCAAATCATCTTCTGTTGTATCCGTCAGTGTTTGAGTAAATCTCCTCAAGAATGTCTCATTTGAAAATCTCTGCCCATAATAAGCTTCACACAGGTCATCACAACCATCTGGAATGGCCTTGTGGTTTCTAACAATGTAGTTTTACAAACGGTATTGAGAACTTCTGGAACTAAATCTAGACTTTCTCTTTTGTTGACAATACATTTGTAATGTGGCAAAACTTTTTGATGTGGCTGAGAAAAATAAATAGAATTCCTGCATTTCCCATGCAGAAAGAGAACAAGCAGTCCAAGAACAGCTGGATGGCTAGACCATGGTTTTGCTCTCTCCCTCAGGAAGAACGTTTAATCAGTTCAAGAAATTATTCTGACCACTACTATGAGTGGAACAAATGAAGACAGCATTCAAAAGCAGCCACTCAAGTTATTGGTTTTCTTCTTGGGTTAAATGGCTAAAACAAGGGGGAGAGAAACTTCCTGGTATTCACAGAATAGTTCCGTTTGCTAATGTATCCTACCTACATTTTTCAAAAGACACTTTAGCAACGGAGTTAAAAGGAGAAAGAGCAGGAAGCCAGGCTAACTAAAGACTAGTCAGACATATCCTGTGTGTGATGCTGTCAGATTCATAGCTCGAGCTCCACAACAGGCCCTTCTTCCCCAGTCTGTGAAAGTTCAATTCCTTTTCAGCTATGGGAAATGTTATATATTTAGTGTCACCTGTACTCTCTGCTCAAAGTAAAAATTCTGTACAAGAGCAGAGTCACTACCCTCACAATCTACAATTAACAGTTCTTTATTTGTGCATTACGTCAGTCTGTTAGTGGAATAACTTGCCTCCGCCCCTTCGGATCCTTGTTTGGTGCTCTGAAAAGCCCACTTTCCCATATTTTCTTATCTCATGTTATGCTTTCCTTTTTTTTTCCTTCCACATTTTCTTAACCGCTTGGATTTCAGCTCCCATTCTCTCATAGAGTTTGATCCCCATTCCCCATTGGATGGCTATCAGAGTTACATAGCAAACATTGCTGCTGTAACCCTTGAATACAGTTGATCCCTGTAGGCAAACTCAGACAAGGCAGTAACACATTTTGGTTCACAGCAAGTGTCTCCTTCAAAATGCTATCAGTTCAAATGCACTGTTGTTAATGATGACTTCAGCTCTGCAGAATCAACAGGTATCTTGTGTGTCAAACAAAAGTATTGGAAGAACAAGTGCTAGCTTGCAATCCTATTGATATTTAGTCTTTTTAAACAGCAGGGAAACAGGAATAGAAGTCAGAAAATCTGCATGCTAGTCTCAGATGCGGCTTGTATCAGATGCTTTATTACATAGTTTTTCAGCTCCAACTTCAACAAGGCAAGATAAGGCTTTCAGAGGTGCAAGATGCTAAAGAGATTTCAGTGACAGTGGGAGCTGTGCATCTTCATCCTCTGATAAAACTTGAGTGTATAGCAGATATCCAAAAGTGATCAGCCACAATTAGGGAACACTTGTTTTAAATTTGACTTCTTTTATTTTTCTATATGCCATAATCTCTGTATAGCTCCACCGTGAAGTTACTACACCTCATCATTTCCCCTTGTCCCACCCCTAATCTAGGTTTGTCATCATTTCCTTCTTTGTCAGTGGTTATTTTTCCATCACCTATAACATAAGGTCTGTGTGGCCCCATTTTTGTTCTTATTCATCACAAGCAGAAAGTCTACATCCAGCTCATGCATCTATAAACCAGGGCCTGCATTTTTCTTCAGGCTTTGAGGGCTAAAGTCCTTTGTTCATCTGAATGAATTGCTTAGAAGCTGAGATAGCAATGATCTTCTGTAACACAGGAGGTGAGAACAGACTGACTGACAACAACGACAAAAAAAACCACACTGAGATTCAAAAGCTTCCTCATATCACTGATTTTACAACCATACAACTCTAAAATGCCAAGTTCTTTCCCTTCCCTCTACTTATTTTAGACTCCTTACAGATGCATTAGCACCGATACAGTAGTATTTTTTCCTCACTCATCAGTGATGAAAACAACTACAAGAAACCAGAAAATCTCCTCCCAAAACCACAAGGAAACTGGATAATACTGAGCCCCAGGCACAGAACTGAGCAAAGCACAAACTGCACAGTGAGCTTGTACCAGAGCTTAAAACCATCCCATCTGTATCTGCGGCTACTGTACTATATTCAGTGTACATTTGTTGTGCCAACAGCAAAGTAATGAATCATGCAAGATGTGAAGCATACAATTTTATCTAAGGAGAAAGAAAATTGCATACTAACCATAACCCTACCCTCAGATGAAAGGAGTTCAAGCAAACAAAACAAAGTCCTACAAATAAATACCATAAAAGAGAGCTACCTTTGATTTATTGTGCTCATCACTACACTCTGTTAGTAAGAGCACAATAACAGGTCTGCCACAGATCCATTAGACAATGCTTGTTCAAAGATTCCATGAAGTTCAATTAATTATGGTATGATATACAAAATTGTGCTTCAAACTCAGATGGTTATTTCTTCCATTTAACTCTAGCGTCTGCTAAGCAATCATTTGGGATTAAAAAGATCTGCAAAAAGATGTAGAAATTATGCTGTTCTCCTGTTCTGTTCTCCAGAAGATCAAGTAAGAGATTTGATTGATTAGAGAACAGACTGCAACAGATGCATTCAGCCATTTTCATTCAGCCATTTCCAGTGTACGATCACTCGGGGTTAAAATACTCACAATAAATCCAAGTTTTTTATAGTCTCGAGTATACATAGATTTGCGTTTCTCAATACTGCCACTACTGTTGTTAGGTTCCAATTCTGCATCAAACGCAATTCTTCGTAGTTCAAATATGATATCCCGTTGAGCCTGAGTCAAAACAAATGTTAAAAACAATTGTTAAAAATAATTCTCATTTTAATAATCAGTTCCACAAAGATTGTTTCAACCTTAATCAGAATTTTTTACTTGTTTCTCAAAGACTGTCAACAAGAATCGCTTTGTGGTTCTTATTTTCTGAAGGTCTCACTTTTGTAGGGTTCACATGCAGAGATGTTTAAGTGTTGATTTCTGGAAGTTGGACTCATGTTAGCAAGGTCACTAACTATGCATTTCACTTTAACCATAGTCACGAAACTACAGAAGCCAAGAGATCACCACTATTTCCAATTAAGTTGATACTTAGGCTTTACTTACTTTGCTGACTTACATTGAAATGGATTAACACTCTGTGACCTTTTGGTGACTGTCTATTTCTACTGGCAAGGAAATGGGCAAGGAAGGACTTGCTGCAGTTACACATAACTGGAAATGCCTCGAGATTAACTACCCTACCATCAATACAAATAATGCTATCTCAATCCCTCTATTGAGATATGCACTAGGTAACTACAATTACATTCTGCTAAGAGTAAAACTTTCCTGTCTCAAACTAAAGAAACAGGAAGAGCAAAATAACAATGTTATTTATGTTTATGATCATCTTTCCCTCTCATCTCCTTTTCTTCAAATCATCAGTAAGTCTTGACACAATTCCCTCTGAAAAATGAAATCAGCTTCCCCTTTGTACATGGCCTTAAAAAGGAAAAATTAACAACACTCATCTTCTCTATTTCTCACTGATTCTATACCAACATATGAACCTCTTTGGGAAATCTCTTTTTACACAATGAATAGCATTAAAGCTGGTGTGTGGACACAATGAACAATAAGATGAACAACTACTCCCCAGGTTCACAGCAACAAAAATGAGTTTGCTTGTAACACCAATTGAGTTCAGTTGTAGAGTGTTAGATTTAAAAATCCATTTTTGCCCTACTGGAATACTTTTAAGGACTATGCATATCCGTTGGTTCTGACAAGTATAAAAATGAAATGTTTCACTTCAAAGCTTTAAATCAGGATGAAAGCAAATTCAGTTCATGAAACAACATACTAAAGAGAAGGGCCTGACCATTTTGCTGTACTTTTGTACATGTAACACAATAGTCAGTTCATCTTTTGACATACAGAAAACACAACTGACCATCATATCTTGAAAGAGGTTATGCAAGCATTCCTGGCAGTGTCTTTTCCTCCATAAAGAGCTTTAGATACAGCAGTGAGTAGTTAACTTCCTCCTGTTCTATAAGATCATATCAGATACTTACCTGATCCTGTGGATCCATTTTTGTCATCATTCTGTCTTCCAGAAGGTTAAATGTAAGTACTTGGAGAACATAAAGTTGATGTGCCATTTCATTATTGATGGCCCTCTGTGCCCTGATAACATGCTGTAAAAGAAAGATAGACTGATTGAATGCCACCGTATCAGAAAATCACATTAGTTGGACTCAGGTGTTTCCATTTCAGTATGTGCTGATAGGTAATGGTGTATACATATTCCAGAAAAGAATTAAACCAAGACTAATGCCGCCAGTTTAGGTATTCAGATGAAATATAGGCTTCATATGAAATTTTAAGGAATGGAGCTTTACACTAACAATGCACCAATGCTTCCTCCTTTAAGCCACTACACTGAGCCAATGGGAAGTGGTGAAAACAGAAACAAACAGAAACAAACAGAAATAGTAGGGAGCCACTCTGTAGAAAAATTAACTCCCTACCAAGAGCATTAGAGATCTGCATTAAAAAAAAAGAGTGGGCATATTCAAAAATATTTATGAGAGTAGCTGAGCAGAAAAGTACTCAAGATGCCAACACAATGAGCAGATATAGTGATACAACAGTGCTACTGCTGCTGGTCAGAGCTAACATCATATGGCAATCTCACCTCTACCAGACATCTGTGATCTACGTGAGGAAGATGGCTTAGAAATGCATTGGCACACAATAGCCTATACAAACAATACAGAATTACCCCATTCACAAAGCAGTTACCAACGGTGGATAATTTAAAAATCCCTGAGTGTCTAAAACCAAACAGCAACAGGGGAAACAGACCCAAGTTACTAAACACAGCAGGGAAGACATAAGGAAAGTCATGTAGGAGATGAGTACAACAACTGAAACTAGATTTCACTGAAGCTTCAGAGAAAAAAAACAACTATCTGCCAAAAGCTACTGAAGCAGCATTTTATGACAGTAAATGAACACTTAAGAATATTATCCATATGCTTCTACCAAATTTCTTATGATCACAAGCAATGCAAAAAACATGCCTTATGTAACAAATTCTGTTTTTTTGTGCATGAGTTTGTTGTTGCTGTTTCTTTTGCGTGTATCACTAAAATAATGACAGTGAGTGAGAAAGGGAAAAGGTTTGTTTATTTGTTGCTGTTTAGTTTTGCTTATTGCCCGCTAACTCACAGCAGATACTGAACTCACTCTTTTTAAGAAGAACTTTATCTTATTCCCTTCAAGAACTAATCTATGCTAAGGTTGATGTCAAAATCCCTATGATTTCCCAAGATAGCTGAAGTAAGTCTTTTATATTACATTCATTAACTTCATTCTGGGCTATATATCCTGCTTCCTTTGTGCAAGTGGCAACAAATTGTGTGCAATTTGATATCAAGATACAGAGTCAGAGTAGAACCAAAAAAAACAGAGGCTGATTTTGCACAACGGAAAGCCCTGTGCGGCTTGCATAGTTTTCATCAGGTCTAAAACTTAACACAAAGGACTTATTACAAATCCTTCAGACATTCCCTAGACTTCACACATAAGTTCACACTCTCAATGGGAAGAAAATCCCTGAGATACTATTTTTTTTCCTGCACTGTATTGTCATGCAGAAATAACAATTTATTGGGCTGGAAAAACACCATTTCTGATCATCAGTTTTGAACCCACTCAGCAAGATCTTTATTTCATACATTAAAGGCTTCCAGATGTATCAAAATCCAAAGAGCAATTAAAATATATGAGGATAAAACCTATGCACATGAAAACTCAATCCAGCTTCTCTCTCTGCTAGTGAAAAGTGATGTTGAAAATGATATACTTACAGTTAGGATAATGGAGCGGAGCTGCTTTTGTGCCAAAATGTTTGCCATTTCCTGATTTAGGAAAAAAAAAAATAGAAACAGGTATTTTAGTGCTATTCCTATAGCAACATACCAATTAATAAGGTTCAAGTCTTAAGTTTCTGCAGTGTTTCTTGTAAGCAGAATGAAGCAGCTTATCAACTACAACTGTAAGAGTTATTTTGGTGCCACAAACTCAAGATTACTTTGCTATGAAAAAGGGGCCAGAGTGAAAGGTACATCAAGCTGAAGACTTTGGTGATCCAGTAACAGCAACATAAGCTATCAGAGTAGACTTCTGTGGGTTAAACAGTGCTTTTTCACACACCTGTTCAAGCACAATTCCCCCCCTCACAACTCCCATTCCTCAACGACACAGCATGAACACCTTTCAATCTGTCAGTCAGGCCTTTAAAATCAGACATCAAAAAACACGCATATTTATATCAATATTTTGGCTGTTTCAAAGTCACAAAGTCTAATTTTTAGATTGCAACTCAATGCTGTTTTTTCATAGTAACTAATACTTCTCCCCCTCTACGTTGATAGCAGTGCTGGCACTGGTCCACTGTTTTGCCTCCAATTAGTTTCTCTTTCTAGAAGTAATGGCCAAGTCCCTATCAACCAGGATGTTTTGACTTTCTCTCTCAGACATCTGGCCTTGGCTGGCCATGCTGCAAACTACCCTAAAATGCATAGGAGAGAGTATTTTATGCTAATAAAACATGAAAGCCTGGTCTCCTGAATCATGCCTAACAGGCACGTATCCTGTTTTTAACTTTAACGTTTTCCACTTACATAGAAATGTGTATGCATGGATGTGAACACACACACTAGCATATGTATTTCATACATCAATGCATCTAACACTTAGAAATTACCATGCATATATTTTTAAATTCCCATTTGAAAAATGTACAATTTAAGAATTTGGTTAATATGGGTAACATATTGCACTCTGCTATTTAGGTACTGCTTGCTTACATGCATAAAACAGCTAATAACAAACCTTACCCTCATACTTCTAATTGATGATCTATAAGTGTATCACAGTCCTACATAATACAGCACAGCAAGTCAATGCTGACACTTGCTTAAGGACATTCCTAGAACGCACTATCGCTCGGTCCAGCTGGCATCACATCAAAATTTTGTTCACACAGGAATAATGAGGAAAAAAGAAGGGACCAAAACCAAGAGAATCTCAGCTTATAGTTTGTAAGCTTTTTTTTTTTTTTTTTTTCTTCTGGCAAAGCTGCTTTCAATTGCACATAACAGCTGAAGAATGAATGATACAGATGCATCAATCGTCTATGGAAATGCCCAACTGAACTGCAGGGGGAGTGCCAGGCACATGATACAACTCGTTACAGGGCACAGACTGGCTTTGTTAATGTGTAGCTATATCCAGCAAAAAGATGGACTGGCAAATAATGAGATAGGGTGGTCTTCTTTTTTTTTTTTTTTTTTTTTTTTTCCATTCAAGACAAAAACTGAAAATTCATTTCACTTTTTGGAGACAATCAAGCTGTTATTTGATTTGTATATGTGGAAGTTAAAACACTGTTACTAGAATATCATTTTTGTCCGTTGAACGAAAAACTGTGACAGGGACAACAAGAATTCACAAACCTTATTACTATAATAAAACCAACTTTGTCTCCAAGACACCTGCAAGGCTATTAGCAGCTGATGAGCTGTCTTTTCTAAAAAAAAGTACTGTAGTAACAGAGGAGAACAAAAATTATGTGACAAAATTTGCTACCTCATTTCCCATAGCAACGTGTCCCTGTGAAAATGCAGACAAGTGGGGGGAAAAAAAAAAAGCTCCTCAAACATTCACAGTATCATTTCACTGCACAACATCTCTTTTCTAATATATAAAGTTCTCTTTCCTCATTTTTAAGTAACCTACATTTTTTCTAGATGATTTAGTCCTTGACAATGGCAGAGGAAGCAAGGCAACAAGATAATCCTCATCAAAAAAGAAAAATTTCGAATCTCTTTGGCTTTTTGCATTACAGAAAAGGGCGTGGAAGTGTTTTTTGTTTTTTTTTTTTTTTAAATAAGTAAAGAAAAGGCAAATACCAGTGTGAATTTAAATCCTTTCCTTAACTGCAAGGCAGTCACTCACATCACACCAGTTCCCCTAGCATGGAAGCAGAGAGGGTGTCTCCTCGCATCAAACACATTTTGGTGCAGGACTAGTCCAGAACTTGTTCAAGTTCTGGCAATCTGCAGACATTTCTCACATGCTCCTGTGGAGTAAGGTTTTGCACAAGTGAAGTTTTTATTCCACAGTTTCTATTTCTATTTCTATTTTGTGTTAGTGTTCGTTTTAACATTCTCCAGTGTTGAAAAGTGCAAATAAGTCTAAGACAAATCCTCATGAGGATTTATCAGCAGCTCTCAATGACCTCGTTTTGGTCACCACAAGAATTATCATCATGGCTTCTGGTGATGGAAATACTAAATAAATAAATGACTAACTCTGTTTTGACACAAGCTAATTACTTGATAAACATGGATGAAACTCCTCTATTTCATAACACATCACATTCAATCGTTTAGCATCAGCTAGCAATCCTGAAGTATTTCCTTTTGGAGCTTCTGATCTCTGGCTCTAAAGTTAAATTAAAATAGTGCACTGACATTCATGAAATGCTTACATGCCAAGATAGTCCCATTATCAAAAGGAACACATTTCTTATTAAGAAATCTGGAGGGGGAAATGACTTACCAAAAAAAAATAGCCTGGGTTTACAAGCTGTGCTGGCAAAGAGTTCAGTACAATAAATACTACAGCCAGCCACAGTCAATAAGGTTCATGTGAGGTTACAGGGAACTACAGAATTGCAGAAGAATGCTTAACCCTTCCTGGTACTGGTACAAGACAGAGGTAACTCCACTAAAATGAATACTATTACACCAGTGACAGTAGTGACTGGGACAACTGCACGTATGAATGTAGTGTTTCCTACAAATACATGGATATAAACCCCAACAACTGACCTGCCTCTTGTCATCCGGGGCTTTAAGGAAAAGTGCATTTATTACTGCAATGGTATACGTCTGGATTTCTTGGTCTGTCCTGTTTGGGAGAAAATCATAAACATGAGAGATGAGCATGAACACACAAGTTACAGAAACTGATTTTCCAGTTGCATTACTACCAGTAGAAGATCAGGGACTGTTTGCACTTTGAGTTACTCATATAAAAGTTAAGTAATTAGTCATTCAAGTTCTATTATCAGTAAGAGAAACATGATGCTCAGCATTCAAGAAAGGTGAAATGAGTAACAACCTCAAAGTGCCATTAATCAGGAGCTCAGACAACGAGCTCCAGCCAAATGCCCCAGCTAGTTAGGAAGAAGAAACTCTAAACGGCTCTGAAGAAAACCTTGTTGATATTAAAAAGCTTTCCAAGTGAGTAGAAAAAATGCCCCAGCTAGGAGGTATGCATACCAATTTAAAATGCATTACCCTGTGCTAAAGGAAGTGGTTTCCATCCACTGAATAGCAGTGCATTATTGTTAAAGAAAAGACCTCTCTCTTTCTAAATGTATCTTCAACAGAAGTTGACCAGGATGTTTCCCAGAGGCTCACTGGCAAAACCATACCATCTGTATGCTGATGGTGCTAAGCATTTAAACACAACCAATACTAGGTGCTCTCCTTTTCCTTCCCATTTCTAACCATACAGGCAGCTTTGCACCAAGAAAAAATAAATTAGTAGTAGAAATAATAATACTAGAAGTCTATGATCAAGCTACTCCAAAAAGCTGACTATTTGCCATTCAGCCACTTACAACAGATGTGGAAGTTATGCAGGAGGTAATAGTCTTTATATTACTCCTTTTCTAAATGCTGTGCTCATTTGGAAGAATAAAAATAAAAATAAAAAACAAACAGCATATCAAGTGGCATTTGAATATACTCACCCCTGGAGATGAGGGATTAGCTGCCCAATTGTGATCTCCTGTGCCACCTTCTGGTAAAGGTCATGGCTATTGAGCACCATCGATTCCAGGATTGCTAGTGACCGTTGTAAGATAGAGATGTCTGAGGCAAATTTGTTCACATAGCTTGCTATCTACAAATTAAGACATTTAGAGACTTTGAGTCTTCTCATAAAACCAGGAAAAGGGAAGAAAACTGTGGAATTGGCTCAGAAAAGTGTTGAGAGTAAAAGTAGTCTTGACAATGTGCCAGGTATCTGTTAATACCTGAGAGCAGTCAGCCAGGCGCTGCAGGAACCTTCACAGGACACGGTGGCACCAGATTTTTCAGCTGGCATGAATCACCTCAGATTTATGTCACTACTAATACCCGCAAAATATATGCTTCTATACTAAGTTATGCATAAGATAAATCAGCATTAAAGAACGATAGATGCTGTTTTTTTCTGAAGGAAACTTTGGAAAGGATAACAAAAATTCTGCTCATTTTTTCCAGTATCAGTGCAGCCTGTGCTCTCTAAACAAGCTCCAATGGAAAACGCAAAAGAAAAATTCACATCTAAATTTCTAGCAAAATATGCTATATTTTTCTTTCTTCTTCTTACCAACAATAGCTCTCTCCAGATTACAAATTAAAACTCACCTGATTACCATTTATTGGCACGATTGATTTTGTAACTCTAAATACAGTTTAGTCTTGCTGTTTGTGCATTCATTTCTGTTACTCTTACTGAAAGCTGCTAGAAGGAATGGCACTGGTAGAAACCATGTGGCAGCACGTGTTCCTTTGCATGCTCCACAGCCTTCTCCCATGGAAGACTCTCATCTTCTGCTGACAAAGGAACAGAGAACTGCTTGGATTTTCCTCAGATGTACCAATATCAGCAGAGACAAGCAAAAAAGTACCCAAGGAAGTACAGACAAACAGAAAAAAAAAGTCCAGTGACCAGTTATTTATTCTTTGTAGCTAAGTAATGGACTTGAGATGGGGCCACTGCAGCCTATTAAACACATTCTTTCCAGAAAACCTCAAGTTCATCCCTTCTTAAGTAGTCACACTTCAGGACACCAATGCGGTTTTGATACAGGAAGCTCACTTAGACCCTTGTATAATCTTCCTTTTGGAGGAAGAAAGGCATGCCAAATGCTTGGAAAAGCTGCCTAGGCAACTGTAAAATTCACAGAATTGACACACGCACAACAATGCTTATGCCCTGGTGACGTTCTGCGCAGTGCTGAAGCAGCAGACTCCTGCCTTCTCCCCTTCCCACTTTTTAAAAATAACTGTGGTTGGAGACTGTGAAGAGAGAGATGGATTTCTTTTTCTTCTGTTCTACAGCATTGGTGTTTATTACACTGCTACTTGCTTTGCACTGCCACAGCAAGAACATGCTGTGCAGATTCCAACTCCGTTCATGAAACAGAAATTGGATTTACAAAAAAATAAAAAACCAACCCCTGCATGCATGGGGAATAGGTGGAGAGGAGACTATTTCTACTCCGGGCTTTCAACATCTGCTGTCTGCAAGTCCTCAGCACAGTTATTATTTACATTATTAGTACGTAATGCATAGTGTGCTGTTTATGGTGACAAGCTGCATTTCAGCTCTGTACTACCTTAGCTCTGCTAACGCCAATCCAGTTGTTTTCTGATGCACTGTGTCAGGGCTGCCAGATGTCCACAAGTCCCACAGCATGTACGGTGGGCATGCAGAGATCAGTTCTGCACTGCTCACACAAGTGAAATGCACTCTGGATGTCAGGTGTGCGCCTCTGTCACCAGGCACACATGGATCAACTGTGTAGCAGGAGTACAATGTGCCCAGAATGTGTTCCGAGCTGTCAGACTACTGTCACCCTCTTCAGAAGCCCTGACGTGAATCACTCTTTGTGCAGCACCTCTTTCCCTCAATAGTTCAAGTGCTGGCATGAAAACTTCACTGCAATATAACATATTCCCACCAGGGGCCTGCTGCACTGATCTAATTACAGACAGCTGAAACCTCAGCCTAGGAAAGGTTGCCTCAGACACATTTATTCTTCTGATCCTGGGCCACAATGTCTTTTTACCATAAACACAAGCTCAAGGTACCACAGAAGCTGGCCTGTGTGTTTAGAGAGCAGTGACATCTCATACAGAACATACATGCAAAGCATCTGCTGGGTAATTTCCATGCTAAGCTATGTACACTCAAAACCATCTTGCTGAAGTATGACATATGTCTAGAAAAGATGTCCAGGCAAGTCTACCATGACAAATGAGGCATGCAATTTTCAGAGGGCACAAAATAACATTTAAAAGAATTTATATTCCCATATTTGAAGTTCTGGATGTGGAAAAAAAGGAATCAGTAAGAGTTCAAATTTGTCAATTGCTGTTCTCTGGAGAACTCAGCTTACTGAGCACATGTGCCAGGAGGGCTCTCAACATCCAAATATAATCCTGCACTCATTTATCAAAACTTCAGATGATAAATAATGATACATGCTCACAAGAATAGAGCTTTTTCTCCAGGAGCAACTTAATTGTTACACACTTTCACATGAAAATCTGGCACACAGATGTGTGTCACTAAGGATAGAATCATTTGTTCGTAACCTTGCTATCTGCATAGCCCTATGTAGCCCCACCTAATAATAGTGACTGGGTGCAGTTTCAAGGGAAATTAAGCATTAGAATGCCCTCATGTATTCAAGTCCAGTGCTCTGCTGAAACAGGGCCTAAACACATGGAGTAAGAGCAGGTAGGAATGCTAGAGAGAGCTAAACTACATATTCTGAGCCCTCTTCCTGTTTCAGCATCACCTAAAGTGAGGGAAGAATTCAAAAGTTAAGGACAAAAGCACAAACAAACAAACAAACCAACCAAACAAAAAATAAGCAAACAAAAAACGCCACATCCACCATGGCAAAAATAACTGAAGGAAACAGATTTGATTTTCAGAGATGCCTGGACCATTTTCATGTCTGTAAATGAAAATAACAGGAAAATCCACGGCAGCTTTGTTTCTGTAAACTCCTAACGCATAGTAAAGCTTTCAAGCACAAATCTCATTTTCAGATAAGGAACTACAGTTGCACTTCACTACAGAAGGAACAACTGGCAGCTGTGAGACACAGAGATACTTTTCCCAGTGCCACTCACTCTTCCTGCACAGCACATTTTGGAAGGCAGAGTAAGCAGTTCATCAAGGTTGAGACTGCCTCACACAGTTATGAAACAGCACTTACGTAAGTAATTCTCAGAGATTGTTAAGAACACTTCAACAAACACTACAAGCCTTTATTTTCTTTATCCTCTTGCAGAAATTAAAGAGTTCCAAATTTTTGTATTTTATTTTGATATCAAATTAGTATGACATATTTTAAGAACTTGGCAGCCAAATCCTTTAGGGTACTGCGGAGTTTCAGTCTAAACAAGCTTTATTGTCATGAGGAAGAAAAGAGCCTTGAGAGATACTGCTGTAAGAAAGTTTCTCAAATTATATTTTCCCTAAAGATAAGGAACAAAGCCCTACTTGAAGGTGTCAATTCTTATTTGCAGTAGTTAGAAGTCTTAACATACCCACAGGATGGGAGGACTGCTTTCAACACCATCTAGTTACTTATTTGAAGCATTCAGAGGTTCCCTAGAGATCTCCTCCAGCTTCTACATTTCTAGTTAGGAAATTATTTATTCAAGATATTAAATAAAAAAAAAAAAGTTATTCAACTTAATGCATTCCCACTCCAGTTTGGCTTCCATTTGACAAGACAGCTTCAAAGGGCAGAAGCACTTGGAGCAAGCTTGCAGAGATTCAGCTAGCAGAAAATTATCTCAATTCTTACCCATCCTGCCTCCGCTTGAGCTAGCTCATTGGCAACCTCAAGTGGCCTATACGAGTTAGTAGGCTCCCTCAGCAAATAACACATTCTTGGCTGGACTTTCAGTCTCACAAAATCAGTTAAAACACAGATGTAGTACCTTCTTTGCCATGTTAAGATCATCATCATAATCTACCCAGCCTACAAGACTAACAAACAAAAATCCAAAACATAACACTAATCTCTCTCATAAATAACACCTATCATTTTAATGACCAGAATTGAACATAAAAATCTACATAGAATCATAGAATTGCTCAGGTTGGAAAAGACCTTCAAGATCATCAAGTCCATCCCCAGCCTAGCCATACTACCCTAACTCTAACAACCCACCACTAAATCATGTCCCTGAGCACCACATCCAAATGGTTCTTAAACACATAATTCATAACTGTTTATTTCTTTCACTTCTGACAACAAATGTAAATTTCTGCTTCCTTAAGGTGGAAATAATTTTCCAACCAAATTTAAACAAAGAGTCTGACACATTTTGTTAAAAAGGAAAGATATCTTTCCCTCAGGAGACGTTATCATTACAGTGAATTGACTCTGACATCATTTGAACTCATACAAATGCACTCGAATGTAAGACACATTCCAACTACAACCTGTTTTGAAAAAAAATACTTGGAAAGAGTTTTTGGTTTTGTTGTGAACAGAAGAGCAGCTTTATTTGCTTCCATTCTGCCAATACTTAAGATGAGAATAAGTAAAAGCGGTTAAATCAGTAGCAACAAAATCTTTTTTTCTAAAGTCCATTACATTTCTGCATTTAAAGAGTACTCTGCTGTTTCTGCTGCTCTTGTGCATGTACCATGTGCAAGAAAAGAAGAAAAATGTTGCAGATCATGGAAAAATCTTTTTCAAAACCTTACACATTAGTTGCATGATTCAGGGAGCTGGAGTTCAGCTTGATAAACTCAGGAGATTTCAGTTTACAAATTGAAATTATTAAAAACTAACTCATTTCTCTTCCTTCCCTATCCTCAAAGGAAACATTTCAGTGCTGTTTTTATTTCAAAATACATATTATGACTCATTTTAATTTACATTAAATCTAAATACTATTTTCTGCTTTAGCTGCCTGGTATCTGCACAAGGAGGTCACACTCCAACTGAGCAAGCAGCAGCCCATGTAATAAGCCAAACATAGCGTTGATCCAATTTCATTTGCGCTGAATTCAGTAGAAGTTGGGCTAGATCCTGCAGTTCCAAATATTTGTACATTTAAATAGGACATTAATCTCATTTTCATATACCTTTTTGCCCAAGCAATCACCTAAACAATGCACCTGAAGGAGAGAAAGCACAACTCACCTCAAAAATTTTAAAGTGTAGAAGCAAATTTGTACAAAACACATAGCATTGATTACAAATTTACCTTTTTAATGAATGCCACAGAGAATGTATCCCACGATACAATCCCATGATCCATCAGCTCAACAAATGCAGTCAGTGTAAAGGACAACATATCTCCAAAGCTGTAAGAGATAGGAGTCGTGACTACAGTTACCAGTTATGCAGCATGGCAACGACCGAGGGAATAAAGTAGCAGGAAGCTTTCAAAAAGGCAGGAAAACGAAACCAAACATGGACTAAGAGGCAGCAAAAGAGCAAGAGAGGCCATGCAACAAATAGTCTCCAAAGCAATTTTGCATGGACATCAAGAATAATCACCTGAAAGAAAGCAATTTAGTAAGAGAACAGCTAAGTCCTAAGAAAACACCACATGCAGTGCTCAAGGAAATCAGATATAGTCCAATTAAACTTCTTTTATCTAATTCAAAATTTTACAACTAACAGGAGAGAATGTTTTTTCTTTTCCAGTTGTTCACTCAAGAACACAGCTCAAATTGCTCAGAGTTTGAGAGCCACTACACTACATAGTTACCTGTGAATTTGAGATTCAGTGCATCTTTGTATTAACTATTTCAACACAGGTTTAAACTCATCACAAAGAACACGCTCAAAATTGACCAGCTGTACACTAATTTTCCATGTTAAAATCAACTTTTATAGATCACCTTCATTTCTATATATACTCGTGGTACCCAACAGTCAGCAGCCACAATGATTTCAATGAGGCCATTCGATGAGTTAATTAGTCAGTAGCAAAAGCAGTGCACAGAGCTCTAAAAGCAGCACTGTATTACCTTTAAGGGCACGCCAAAATACCTGCAAGGTGCTCTGTCACTAAGCCATTTACAAGCTTAAGCATGCAATCAAGCTAAATAACATGAATAGTCCCACTGATTTTAACGCGGAAGCTTACCTAATAAAAAGACAAAATTAAAACCTGTAAGATTGGAACTACAATGCTCAGTATGTTGGAAAACTGAGTCTATAGTAGAATAGCTGTAGTTAAGGAAGGCAATTAGTAATCCTTGTGTGATTTGATCCCCTACTGTCCTGTGCCATCCCAACCCAAATTAGTGAACATTCACTCAGAGGGAAGGCATTCACTGCAGGACAAAGGAATAAAGCAGGAAAGCAATTTAAATGTAGCAATTCCAATAGCCATTCTTTACAGATTTGATATAATCTGCATTAAGGCTTCTTGACACCAAAAGAAAAACCTTTAGTGACCCCTTCCGTTAGGATGGCTCATCAGAACTCTGCAAAACCCTTCACTAAAATGAAACTTGCCATTCTTGACATTTTGGGTTAGGAGGGAGCTATCACACACCTTCCCTTCCAAAGTAAGGGCATCTGTAATGTCTGATAATTTATGGCAAAATGAAAAAGTCATATCAAAGAGCAAACAAGAAAAACAGTGTCTTTAAAAAAAATAAATAAACCACTGTAATTCTACAAGGAATACTTTGTTCAGTCATACATGACTGTTTGTCTTTTAATTCTACAAATCTTTCAGGAATTAAATTAGGCTTAAAATGTCATCATTAGCATTCCAAATAACCAAGGATTTCATAAAAAGAAAACAATACCGCTCTGTAGAAAATATAATCAGCTCCAGTCCTCTCATTCTCCCCAGCCCATTCTTTTTGCATATAATGGTTATTTATGAATGTCTAAATAAAAATGCATCCCTTGGAAAGAGCTTCTTTTTAAAAACTTGCATGGATATTTGTGCCAGAATACTTCCATGAATATATGGAATGTCAGAATTTTATAAGGCCAGACTATATTATATACATATAAAAAGAAAAAAAATATATATTGATTAGGAAAAATGTTGTATAAGATTAAAAGGAGATAAATCATCTGCTCAGTTTAAGGAGATACATCTTTATCTAACCTGGATTTTCTTACAAATTGTTTACAAATTTTGTTAATTAACCTGTACATCAATATTCTTCTATAAGCTAACTGTAAATGAAAGGTAACTCCTATTAGCAATGGGCATAGAGTAGAGGGATTGTTCAGTATTAAACCTACATATATATATATACTCTTCTCCAGAACAGCAGCGGCTGGAATTCAGTTTAGTTAAATTCCTTCACATTCAGCAGACTCATTTATTCTTCTCACCAATACTCTTCATTAATCCAGTCAATTATTTATCTCCCTGCACATCTTTGAACGTGAAACGAGGTTAATAGAGCTGCAAATACTAATATACAAGCCTGGTTTTAGCAGATGTACCACTGGCACAATTGTCTGGGATCCAGACAGTGAAAGTACTTTCCAACCTAAAACAAGGCAGGCTGCCCCAGTGGGTGTCACTACTATGACATTTTTCAAATTATTAAGAGCAAAGAGGTGCAACACTGGGACTAATCAAGCATATATGATGCATCACCACATATACATAGCACGAATTTTTAAAATATCTATCTATCCACAGGCACAGGCACACACATGTATACACTAAAGAGCATTGCAAAAGTTAAAAGCCAGGCTTAAAGGATAAGCATTAGGTGTAGCACAGCAAGACACGAACACAATCTCCAAGGTAATTAGCAAGATAAAATAGGAGGGAGTGGTGTTGATTCATTGTTATGTATTTAAACACAAGTAGATAGGTAGAAATAGACTTCCAAGCATTTCTGTTTCAATACACGCATGCAGACACATTCATACTATTGAGGGGCAGACTGAGTAGATGCAGGAAATTTCAAGGGAGTCAAAGCTTGTTCATAAAAATGTAGCAATCTTAGAAAATAAGCGGCACTGTTTACCTCAGAATCTCAGTTAGCAATTATTTTAGCCATACAAAAGTCTGAAAAAACGTTGGGGCTTGCTTCACAAAATCTTTCTGGAGAACACACAGCACAAGGCACAACAATTCTGTAAATATCAACCCCCTGCTATTCTTGCAAAATGACCTAATGGCTTGAGAGCAATTCCTGATGAAGGTGCTTTTTAATGCATGTCATTGCAGCAAGGGGGAAGAGCGCTTAGAAAGACACAGTGTGTAATTGCAATTTCACCTCTCACTAACACTGACGTTTTAATGATCTGTGTCATTAAACTGCTTGCACAATCCCTCTCCAGGGCTCTGGCTTGTGTACTTCTGCTGGGACAGCTGATGATGTCTCCCATTCTCTGCTACGTGGCCCCAGTCACTGCAGATAGGGGTGAGTTGTTGACGAGACACCTCCTCACCCACAGCAGCTCACAGGCAGAGTCTCAGAAGAAGCAAACAGCTGTGGTCTGTAAGGCCATCAACCAACCCAGTGTGAGCCATTCCAGCGTGTTTGCCTACTGCTCCGATCCAAGGTCTGAGCACCTCAACACCTGGGACAAATTTGCAGCTGTGTTTCACATTATTTTACCTGCGTGTCTTAGGCAAAGATCAGGGCAGCACCTGCTGATTTATGTTCCTAAGAATTTTCTGCATTCTTACTTTCTGAAACTGAGGAATTCCATATATTTTTTATATTAATTTTTCTTTCCTAAAAAGAAAAGGAATGTGCATGTGACCCTGACCACCATGTCTATCACTTGCCTTCATCATTATCAACTGTATATGGAAAACCATCTTTTTATCAGGTGTGCTATGCAGTTTACAGATATTATATATATAGATAGATATATATACATGGAAATATATTTATATAGAGAGAACTATGTCGGATATCCTGAAAGATGCCTACAGCAATTTTAATTTCTTTTCAAATTAAATTAATGGGATATGAGCAGCAAAATCCCTTAGATGTTTTTAAACAGGATGCATCTACCAGCCCGTAGACCAGGACTAGCAGCCCACTTTTGGGTCAAATCTAATTGTGCAGAGGAAAGATAGCAAAGAGAAAGACTAACCGGGCAGGAAGCAAGAAGGGAATTGCAGCCTACTGCCAGCTGCAGGGGTTAAGGAAGTGGTTAACTTCCAGTCCCTTGTCATTTAGCAGCTGTGCTCACAACCCAACACTGGGCAGCTGAAAGGCCTTACTGCAAGGTTAACATCAGATTAGCCCTGCAAATGAGACTCTTCAGGTATAAAAGGCCATAAATATATTTAAAGAGGGAAGCTGAATCTATCTAAATCGTAAGAGGACAAGGGCTCTGGAAAAGTCACGAGGGCAAGAACCTCAGCCTAAAATGAAGCTCACTGATGCAGCAGGATACTTTGCAAGCACAGTGTGAACCTCTTTCATTGCTATGACTCTTCTTCATTGCTTCTACACTTCCTTGCTTCTCCAAGTAACCTTTCCAAATGTAAAGCTAAGCCTCCACATCAGACTAGAAGCAATTCACACCTATTTGCTACTTACTCTATACGTCATAAAACGACTGAACAACCTGCAGGTAGCTGCCCCTGTTTTTGTAGGTGATGACAGAAAATGCACTTAACTGCTACACTGCAATTGACACAGATTACTTTTTTGCAATGCATCAAACACTACTCAAGTATTTTTGTTGGTACAGTTTCACTACATTCATTACAAAGGATCAACCTTGCTGATTTTAAACTAACTGCATTCCCAAAAAAACTGAAATAGCTTTGTACCCCTGGTATAAGAGCCTCTCTAAGCTTGTGAATTAACTCTGATTACAAAAACAGGCTTTGAATTTTAAACAGAACATAACTATTCTTGAATAAATTCAGGTGTAGATACTTTTATTATGAGGTATGACTTAATCCACTTTTAGGTACATTAGGCAATTGTCAGCATGGAAAGGAAGCCCAGAGGAGCTATTATACATTGGCTCTTCAGGCAGATGATTAGAGTTACCTTTTCTTTTCTTTCCCATCTTTTAAGTTCATGTTTTTGCTCATTTCATGGTAATTTCCATAAAAAGATACACTATTCTTAACAGGCTAAGAATAACGATCTACGCAGAAGCATCACTCTCCAGTCAGCATGGTTTGACTACAGTTAAGTAGTCAATTGATATAGCTGTTCCAAAGGGAATTTTCTTTTAAACCAAGCATTAGCCAATATGAGACAAAGGAAATCCTAAAACATAATGGGAATCTGTAAGACTAAAACGACAGACAAAAGAAACTCACATTTTAGAATATGAATTTCCTTCAGTGGATAAAAGGTATTAAACGTGTCCTCTCTACAGAAGTGAGGTTTTAATTAAGTCATCTTCTCCAGGTCAGCATGTGCAAGCTGCCAGAGATAACGTGAAGTACTTGTGCTTTATGAAATATCCCCTCCTGTAAATCAAAAGTAACCTTTTCTTTCAATTAGCATTTGGCTTCTTTAGAGTAACTAATAATAAAGACAGCAGCTAGAGGCTGCAAAGTTTTAATGTTTTGTTTGTTGTATTACATGCTGAAATCATTTTTATATTTTTTTTTGCCATCAGTCTTTCTCCCAATAATACATGATGAAAAGTATTTAGGATGCTTGACAACAATCACACAGCACTAGTGTCACCTCTTTACCTTCAAAGGTTATGAATAAACTAAGTTCCAGAGCTACTGATTTCATGGCCTGCCCAATGGGTCTGGTATCTTAGTACTATCACAAAACTCTGATTTTAATTGTATCATTTCATTTACTACTGAAGGAAATCAGAATATTAAATTGTGTGCCCTGATATAAATTGAACCTCGTCCATTTAGCATTCAAAGTTAAATAAACTTTAGTCACAAACACATTCATTTCTACCATGTTCACCTATGTGCTATATCTACAGTAAGGATCCTCCAGAAGAGGGTAAGGCCTTGCTCCCACGGGTAAACATGACTAAAATGTGCCAAAAAACCCACAGCTTAATTCAGGTCATCACAGAGCCAGATGCTTAGACCAGGGCTCAAAGCAACTTGAAGTCAGCACTTCAGAACTTTCCTGAGACTGTTCAGAGGACAATTGTATTATTGAATGTAAAAAAAATTACATAGGATAATAGAATTTGGGAGCAAAGTGGTGCTGATGGAGTATAACTACCACACACACATAAAAAAGCCACCCTACTTTTACATCAATGAGGGAAAAAAAACAGCATCAAAATGCACAGGAGGTATCTCAGCAGGAGCGATGCTGCCAAGAATTTTGAAAGCCTCGTGGCATTTTAATTATTTTTCTCAGAATCTAAACTTTTATATTAAGAAACATGTTATTCCACATTAGGTCGAGGAAGAGAATGTAGAGGAAGGATTTAAGGTTTCTGCCAAATTTATTGCTACTGTTTAATTTATTAGGCAACGATTTAATGATTAACGTTTCAGCAGCTTTGTGAAAGCATGATTCAGCATGGATTTGGATGGGAAGCTGCATTTCCTGCATGATAAGCCACATCAGAGTGACAGATGCACACTTAATTGATTAATTACTCTTTTGCTTGCTTGGGTTTCAGCTATACTTGATGTGATGAACTTGCAAGCCAATCAGCCTACTAAAGAACATCCCTCAGGACCCCGATTTATTAAAGCCTATGAAATGTGTGCTTAACTTGAAGCATACAGAAGAATTCAAACAAACGTGCCCTAGAAGTTTCTAATAAGAAGCCCTTCAGAATATTGCTGACTCTCTTTATGCAGTTATCGGTAATAAATAAAACTAACTGGGACCAGAAAATAACTGGAATCCAAATTGGCACAGTGACCCTTATCTCACTAATATAAACAGAATTGTCTAATATTGATCATGTAATCAGTCAAATTTAAAAGGGGAACATGGAGAAGGCAGGGAAATGATTGCTCAAATAATAAAATAATAAAAATAAAAAAGCACCTTAGTTAGGAAATTGTGTAGGCCCTTGCAGAAGTTATAGAATTAAAGCACCCATTCCATAAGCAAAGCAAAAAAGGCCACATCAGATAAGTATCAAAGAACAGAAAACAGAGGTTGAAGATTGGCTGAATGAATAAGCATAGATGTATTTACATATAAAGATTAGCGCAAGGGCCTGAACTCACTCATGCAAAAGAAGAGGAAGTGTGCAAGGTGATGATCTAATCAGGTTCTTACCAGGGCTTCATTATCTTCTGCAATTTCTGATATCGTCTGTAAAATTAAAACTTGCACGTGAGGAGATACACTTCAAAACACCCACATACTATTTATCTATGCATATATACACACACAATTCATAAAATTCAAAAGATGCAGTAGAAGGCATTAAATTACAATTTGCTGTGAACAAAAATAGTTCTGGTACCTGCTAAAGGAAGCTACGTTCAAAATTAATTTTAAATATTTGTTCAGAATGTTTCTGCTAATAAGAAAGCAAAAGAATACAATAAAACATTAAACATTTCTCTAAAATAGCTTTTAAATTATTAAGTTGTATTTATTCAGCAGTTCAAATCCACCTGCACTACATCCATGACACTTGGCTACCGTGTAGTAGTCTTATCCCAACAGTGTGTCAACTCCTTTTAATTCACAGATTGAAGGACATAGAATCATAGAATGGCCTGAGTCGAAAAGGACATGCCGAGATCTGAAGTGCTGGATCAACCCACTTGGAAAAGGCAACGATCCATACAAAAATATAACTTATTGTTTCGGATATGAGGATGTTCACCTGCACTGCCAGCCTTCAGCATATGGCGGTCACTTCCCTAGTAGCTTCAAAACAATTTGTAGCAAGGCTTAATGTACCTCAATTAAAAGACTTTTTTATTTAGACATTTCCTGGTTTTTCTGATACAGTGTTATGCAAAATCGGTGAACAAGAAGCTAATATATTACTGTATTTGGGAAACTGGAGGCCACACAGGAAGGGAGAAAAAGTGCATTTGATTCATAGACTCAGAATATCCAAAGTTGGAAGGGACTCACAAGGACCACCAAGTCCAACTGCTGGCTCCACACAGCACCACCCCCATTTCCAACCCCTACGTCTGAAAGCATTGTCCAAATGCACCTTGAACTCCAGTACTCGGGGCTGTGCCCACTGCCCTGGGCAGCCTGTTCCCACTGCCTTCTGCTGCAGACCCTGTCCCTCACCCCCAGCTGCCCTCCCCTGACGCAGCTCCATGCCGTTCCCTCAGCCCTGTCGCTGTCACACAGAGCAGAGCTCAGCGCTGCCCCTCCGCTCCCTGTGAGGAGCTGCAGCCGCCATCGGGCCTCCCCTCAGCTCCTCTGCTCTGGGCTGAGCTAACCAAGCAACTCAGCCATTCCTCGTACTCCTTTCACTCCAGACCCTTCCCTATCTTCGCAGCCCTTTTTGGATGATCTCCAACAGCTCTACGTCCTTATATTGGGATGCCTAAAGCTGCACAGGAGCGTAGAGCAGGAAAATTCCTTCCCTCAGTCAGCTCTAATCCACTAATCACAGTTTGCAAGTCAACCTCCTGCTATTAACTGGCTTCAGAACTGCTGAAAATGCTACTAAACAAACTGAAGTAAAGAGATAATCAATGGTAAAAACAGCATCCAACACAAGTAATTAACTTCTAAAACATCAGTTAAATCAATTAAAATAAATCAGTCTCATACTTTGCCTATTTCTTTGTTTCTCAAATCTGTTTCACAGGTTTCTTTCAGGCATTTAAATACAGCTTCCAGGCAGACCAGTGCCCCAGAGGGGATCAAAGATCCCTGCTTCCTCCCTGTCACCTTCTTCCCAGGTCTTCCCCTTCGCGTTTGCCATTCGGTCCACAACTGTTCAAAGACTTCAGTCTCTGCAACTGTTGATTCCATTTGCTTTCCCAGAACTTGAACAGATTATTTTCTTTTCGTACAGCAACTCCTCCTACCTTGTATTTTCCATTCTCTTTGAGCATAAGCAATGCTGTGCTTTCTATCTAGGCTGTACATATGGATGTAGCATCTTTTCAGGAAGAAGAGCCCTCAGGGAGGGCAGCTTTGTGGATGGAGAAAACAAAAACACAGTATCACAGGTACAGCAGCTTGGAATCAGTCATTGCTAGCTGTGAGCTCAAGTAACAATGGCAGTGGTTACCATGTGTTCCAGCACTGAGTGGGCTATTCTAGCTCAAATTAGAAAAATGACACGATTTTGTTACTGGATTTCTTTTTTCTTTTTTTTTTTCTTCTGCCCCAGATATCTGTGTAGCTAGTACTAATGACAGCAAACAAGAAACATGAGAATCATACATTTGTAAGAAGGAGAGAAAGTTCCCCCCCTCAATATGTTTTAGTAACATAATAGCTCTAAGTATTACATGTAATAAGAGAGCCCAAATTGAGCAGAATGTCCTTGCTGTGCTTTTGCCAAGGGATTGCTTCCTTGCTGCAGGAGACTATGCAAAACCATAACAAGAACAACATCCCAAATGTGTTTTGTCAGCTCCCAAGTATGCATGCATCCAAGCAACCTTATGCAGCACATGCCAACAAAATTTCATTGCATCCTTCTAAGATAAGTGGCAAGTAAATTCAAAATTGGTTCTGTGTCTTTCTGACATCAAAGAGAAAAAAGAGTTGTGTTTGTATACTGGTAGAACTTCAAAAGGCAGGCACAATTTTGCCAGAGATTGTTCACAACAGGCTATAATCAGGTACATTTTCTCCATGACTAAATTCAGGGATTAAAGAATAAATATCTTAATCCTAGAACAAAAACATTTAGACATTGTCTTTCTTAGCATTTGCAGAATCCTTCCCCACCTTGAGCGAACTGGCAATTAGTTAACTTGAGGTGAAAAGATATACAATATGAAAGGAAAATACGGAGAAAATTTAATTATATAGGTCTTTTCTGATGAAGCAACATGAAGTACATTTTGACTTGAGAGGAAAAATAATCATAGCGAACAATTTCTACCAATCTCTGTTCCTTGTGCATGTGACAGGAGCAGCAATCAAAAACATCAAATGCTGCAGTAATATTGTGGATGGTTACAGATGCACTTATTTCACCACAAAACTAGTGGAGGTCATTATCTAAAGGAGTGCATGCTATTTTCATCCCATCATTAAACTAAAGGCCTACAATAGAAGAACTTTTATTAAAAGGAACTCTGCTCATGGTTACCCATAGACCACACTTGAAGCTAACGCTCAAGTGGCCATCAAGCCAACTCTTCCAGCAAGGCAATCTAGAAAGGAACAAGTACAAGTACCATGAGATTTCTTCTTTCTGTATATACACAACAGTTACTCCTCCCAGTAGCAACCAGCCAGTTCTGCAAAACACTTCCTGGGTAACTTATCATAGGCATGGTCAATAATGCTTAAAATCTTGGTGATCTAGAAAAAGACTGTAATGAACTTGATGCCTATAAGTTTTTTAGAAGCTGTCTCTCAATTGCACTTGCACAGATGTGAATAAAACCATAGACAAACATTTTGAGGTTAAATTAACTAGCATTTGTGAAGTGGTGAAAGCCATAAAAGCAGACAGCAATTTTAATACAGGGAGAAGTAACAAAACAAATGCCAACATAATGCAAAATAAACATTAACGACAAATTACTGGATTAGACATTTTGCTACAGTAATACCTTCCCTGTTTGGCCTCAGAGGAACTTTGTGATACATTTCTGGCTGAATCCCAAGGAGCTGCAGTTCCCTTTGGACCTCCCCAAGCCATATAGATCTTACTCACAACTGCACTGCGGGTTACATTTTGTCAAAAACGGCTTCCAGCTGAGACCAGCTTAGCAAGAACCTGTCTGGATCAACTTCTACCTGTTCATGTGCAAAAAAAAAAACCCACTGTACAATGACCAAAGATATCCTAAATCTGGGGTAACGCACACTGTACAATAAAGGCTGGTCTGCACTGGGAGAAACTGCTAAAGATTTTGTAGTCAGTACACACTCACTGGAGTTAGCTGCAACCAAGCATCTGAACCTGCACTGTTTAAATACACGCAAAGAGGGAGAACAATACCACTGAGGATAAAAGTTTTCCATGCAGTTCTGTTCCTTGTGAGGACCATTACTAGCAAAGGTAGAAATGCATGAGATCTTCCTCCTGGACAGAACAAAAACTGAGTGGATAATGGACGAAGGATCTGTTAACAACATTAAATCCGTATTTGGTTACTGCTTTTCAGGCAAACAAGCCCCTGTCCTGGGTAAGAGGCAGTATTTAAGAACCACAAGAAGACAAATACAAAGGAGTTCATTTGTGGATTCTGTCTGCATTAGGTGTGGCTATCACATAAACAAAGTCTGGGAATTGCTGTGGCTGGGGGTTAATGTATTATTTGGATGAAGCCTGCAAAATAAGTGTGAAGGAGTGCAGCAGCACTCCCACTTCTCACAGCCACCAACTCGAGACAAAAACATTCTGGAAAAGTTGCAGAAGCAGAGATTTTAAGCTTTCCTCCTATTTTTTGTTGTTTCCTAAAAAAAAAAAAAAAAAAAAACCAAACAAACACTTTCATATGGAATTTAAATAAGATGAATTGATGTGTTTTGTCTGCCCCTTGATACTCTGAAGAATATTTGGAAACATAAATCCACTGCAGAATCTCTCTTTTTAATCACATTTCACAAAAGTGGTTGCCAAACCAAAACCAGCATTACTGATTCCTCTCTTCTCCCTTGTTTCTGTCAACAAGGTGATGAAATCAACACTTATCTGGGGACATTTAAATGCTAATATTTTTAAGCTCAAGTCAAGTAAGAAAAGGAATCCTGGAGTAAAGCCATGTAGGATGAGGGGAATGCAGGAATGCTGCAACAGTTCTCCTCATTTTCCTTCCAAAGGTGTGATGGTTCATTCTCCCATCATTAATATCTCCACAACGGAATAACAGCTTAACCTGATTTTTATATACTGCTCACAGACAATGGTCACACACTCCCGACATTACAGAAGCGCTAAGAAATGAAGATTGCAAAGTCCCTGTTGGATGGGAATCCACGTTGGCAGCAATGTCAGATTAAGTAATCTGTGCTTCCAGGTGAAGATTCACAGCAATGACTGTGCCTAACAGCCCAGTGCTGTCAAAACCAAAAATTATTTTCCTCCTTCCATTGGCTGGCTTATTTTCCAATGGATTAGCAAACTGAATTGGCACACTAAGGAGTCAGATGAGCATTGGAGCTGACCAAGTGTTGAGATGATCAAAAGAGGGAGCAGGGACTATGCAGTGAGCAGCAGGGAAGGGTAGAAAAGGACTATTTCATTTAGCAAAGACCGACTAGCTTAGCATTGTGCACGCCTTCTGAAAATCATTTTCCACTTAGACAGTTGTGCTTGTGTAACTATTTTCTGGGGCAACATGATGAGCTCAGTAAGGGAGCTAAACTGGGTCAAGGGATATTCTATTAAAAGTAGACCTTATTGTTACTCTTAATAATCCAGACCAGTTTTCCAGTCTTGCAATAAATAGTATTGGCATGACTTTCCAGACAAAGCAGGATAGGAACAAGTGGCTGCAAGCAAAGGCAGCTTAAGTGTTTTGACAGCAGTACTGAAATACTCATCAGACTGGGATGGAAAAACGTATTAGCAGGTATGTGAGCAATTGTCCCAAAAAGTGTGTTAAAGTCGGAATAACTCCAACCTGCATTCCATTTTCCAGTAGACTGGTATACAGCATTATCTCTCTAAGACAAGCCAAGAGCTAGCATATCACTGAACAATACGATTTGTCCTTTAAGGTATGCATAATTGCCATCTTGATGATGTCCAGTTGTAGGGCAGCCAACTCCACAACCGCATGTGTCTATTTAATAGATGACCCATTTTAGCTGAGAAGTAAATAACCCATATAAATGCACATTTACTGAAAAGTTTACCTGAATCTGATATAGTTTCAATAGCGTGATGACAAAAACCAACGCTATTTGAAGCAAGTGTTTCCCCTCTGATCTGTGCACTAAGCAGCTGCATCTCCCTTAAAATTAAAACCAGACAATGTGGAACCATGTCTGAGCAGCATCAATCAGCACACTCCTATGACACTGCTGCGCTACAATACGGCTACTCAGTATAGCCACAACTATGAAGCAGATCCCTGAAGAACTTCCTTCCCAAAAGCAACAGAAATTATTCTGGTTACTGTCAAGACAGCCAGGCTTCGCATAGCCTCAGCTAGGCTCAGCTTTTTGGCAAAACTGCCCATGATTTCAGCCAAACGACAAGTGACTGAGACAGCAACACTGCCAAAAAAAAAAAAAAAAAAAAAAAAAAAGCACTGAAAATTCTGCTTAGGCCTTCCTGCTTTTCTTCCTAGTCAGGAGATGATGATGAGTATTATTATTACTAGTACTGGTAGTGACAAAAATACATTCAGATTCCTCTCATTACATCAGTCTTCCAATATTTATGGTTATATTATATTTTCCTTATCTTATTTTATAAGGAATCAGTGGGTTCTTTTTGGCCTTTTAAGGAAGGCTGACTCTGTTCCAGTTACACACCTCACCTGATCCATCAAGGAAAGAAACACATCTTTACTAGTCTGTTACATCAGAAAGACTATACAGCTGTAATTTTCCAAAAATATCAATTCTGGACTAGACTGTGGAATCTCTCTGAGTGACCTACATTATCTCAGATGGGGTAGCAAAGAGAAATGATCATTTCTTCCAGTTTGGTTCCTGAATGTATTTTTCATCAGTCAGTACAGTATTTAGGAGCCCCTAACATTGCTTTCCTTCTCCCTCCTTTTAGTGCATTGCACTCTGTGGAGGGGAGGAGAAGAAATATAGCTTCTACTCTTCCCTTTTACACTACCTATACATCCAACCATACAGCATATTCAGCTTCCCTCAAACAGGCAGGAACTGGGTTTCAAGTGAAAACTAGTGCTAGGAATGTTATGGAAAGCTATCTGTGAAGAAGTCTCTTCTAAGGAAAATAACTGTTTGTATACTTACCCCTTTTGTGATAAGGATGCATCAAGTCTAGGAAATAAATTCAACATCATGGATAATTATGAAAAGAAATCAGCAGTTAGTTGTTCTTCATGATTTAATTTGTATTGCAGTCTCTTCTATAACTTAGAGGTTACATGAGCCACAAAAATAAACCTAAACCAAACTTTTTTTTTATTGCCTAATGAGACTCACAACTCGGGAAACAAGAATGAGCCTGAAGGCAAAACAAAAATGAGCCACCTCAACCAGCAAGATTAAGATGGATGTGGACAGTTTCTGAGACATGCTGCTTCTCTGATAACATAAATATATCCACATTGACAAGATGCTCTGTCAAATTCCCATGAGCCCCACACATCCTACAATCTGCTCACCACCAATCCCTATGGCTTTGTCCCAGCACACGCTATGCCTACAGTTCCTTTGCTCTAAGCAGAAGACACTCAAGGAGACCTAACCCAAATTATCGTAGCTACATATAGCATTGATAACACTTTTGATACACAATAAATAGATATATAAGCAAAATAATTATTAAAAAAAAATCTACAAAAACCTCTCTCAGTTTGTTAATTTTTTAATTTCATTATCAACAAATGTATTTTTTTAATACGTTCTAGCTTCCTTCAGTATTCAGGGATATAACATAAGGAACATCACCAGCAAAATACTAAAAACTCAAGACTTTCATTCCCTTGCTCTGGCCACTATACTTTTATAGGCATCAGCTTCACTGAAATAATTAGTAAGTAGCACAATAAATAAAGCCAACTACAAATACAGCATAGGCCTCTTGTTGAAAGTTATAGCTGGAGTCTTGATTTCCAGTGGCTGCCCTCTAAAATTTAATTACAGGCTCAAATTATAACTTAAGAGCTGCCCCTAACATGAGCTCCACATGCAAAGCAAACCTCGGAGCAACCTTACACTGAGCATGATCGTACTTCTAATGAGCACTGTTTGCCCCTTTGGGGAAAACAGAGAATAAAGCTTGAATTAACAAAATTCATCATTTTCTAGCACAGCTGCACCACACCATGAACAGAGGCCTCACTCAACCTGGGCTCTTCCAACACAGGGCTCTCCTCAGCTGCATAAACTCACAAGCAGCCAGGACAGCACGCAAGAGAGGCTGCACGCAGAACAGCATCAGACTCATCCTCTGCAATCCCTCAGAGACTTTATGCCAATCGCTGGGCTCTAATACCAGAGCAGACGAGGAAGAAAGAGGAAAACAAACAAACAAACCAACCCATACATCTTTTCTGCATTTATTCATGTCCTTTTCCTTCCTAGCAGCTGCAAGTCTCAAAATGAGCAGAAATCCATGCAAAACCAAAGGGAATATTTCTCAAGTTTACAAGCTGTAGTGGCTTTGTGAAATATCCAGACAACAGAATCAATTCAAGGTAGGCAGAAGGGCTGCTCTGGAGAACAAGGGTTAGCACAGAAGAGGGCCTGGAGCTGCACCAGCTGGACTACACATAGCAGCATCAAACTGTCAGGGTTCCTCAGCTACATGGTTGAGTCATAGTCTCATTCAGTCAAGGCTGACTGAACAGTAACTCAGTGGTGGGTAAGATATCTGCACAGTAATGATATACGTTGAGGGTATCTTTATAAAATACACTGCCTTCTGAAACAGCCAAAGAAGTTTCTGTCTTTTCCTCAAACTCCGGTCTGCTCCTTCTTCCTCCACTACTGCCCCCACTGCATTATGTTAACATCATCATTTGGGTAAGCCAGCCCATGGCCAGCTAAAAATACCATTAGAGAAAAGAAAGTGGCAAGCACTGGGATGGGGAAGGGAAGGTAAGGAAAGAGAGCTTTTTGGTCTGCAGCATTTCCACAATCTGGTCAGCAGCGTAGCCCAGAAGGCCCAGCATACGACCTAATGGTGTGAAGCCTTCAGCCAGGCCATCCAGTTTGGCCAGCATCTTGAGGGACATCTTAACAGTACTGTAACAGGGCCAAGCAAAGGCAGGACTAGAGAACATACGAGGACATTATACTAATTCCATTTGCTTTTCCTTGTTAGCCTAGAACATTCAAGACTGCTGTTTGCTCAACCCTCTTCTCCATGTATTTCTCTTCCTTACATCCCACACATAATTTGTTTGCTCACAGGTCATTTTGACAAGATTTTTTGTTGTAATAATCAAGTTAAAAAAAAAAAAAGAAGCTATATTAAGGATTCTTCTGTGGAAGTACTTTCTCTATCACCTTAATGTGCTAAAACATCAAAAGTCCAATGAATGACTGACTCTAAAGTAGCAGGTCAGGATCAATAGCTTGAAGTCAAACCAGAAAGGGAAGCAGCAGTACCACAGCAGGCTTAAGTTACCGAATCTCTTGATATCAGGATTTGCTGCTTTCATTAAATCTCAAGTTCTGTTAAACATGTTTATCAGACAGTGATGCAAAACACAGAAGTGTAATGGAATGTACAGTGTAGCACGGATGCTACACTTTTGTGGTATCCCTTCACAGATGGAGACTTGGTTAAAGACAGAAGCGTGGACCACTCAGAATCTGCAGAATATCTAGGTTGGTAAGCATGAAAATGCCTGCAGTCAGTACTGACTGCTCACACCAACACATGAAGATGCTGGAAATATTTTACTGTCTGCATCTTTGTTCATTGCCTAAACTAGACAGCATTTCTCCACGCAGGCAGAAACGCTGAAAAATAGATTAGACAACCAGATTGATCAGTGCCTCTTTGGTGATACATTAACCAGTTAAAAGGAAGAATCTGAAATTCCTCCAAATGAAAGTCACTTCTAAAAAACAGCAATAGTAATGCAACGGACTAGTGCAGCCTACCAGCCTCCTATGTACTCGAAAACATGTGCCCTCAGCAGGAATTGTTACTAGACAAGTTGCTGCGTACTTCTTTCAATATCAGTGCTGGTTAAAGTAGTTTTTCCTCCATAAAAATGTTATTTTTAATCCAGAACAGTATGGTGCAGCTTGGCCTAGCTCTCAGCTACAAAACAGTAATACAGATACATCCAAAGGGTAAGGAGGGCTTTAGCCTTGATGGAGCTAAAAGAAATGTTAAAAAATTTTAAAAAGAACGTTTTTTGTTTCAGTACAAAGTATAATGCTGTAATCTAAACACCTTCAGCAGTGGAGCAAATAAGCCATTTAACAAAATCTATGACAAAACGAACTACAGATACAGTGATTTTTAAATTGCTTGTGATCTTTACAGGTATTTCTGCACATGCCATTCCATATGATTTTGTATTAGTTCATTGGGAAGTGGTGGACCTAACTTTGTACTTTTACTAACTTAAGTCTATCTTTAGTTTTAATTTAATTTGGTCCTTAAACACGAAGTATATGAACATAAGATGACTTGACAAATGTATAGGAAAAAAAGGCTTCTAGATACTAAATTAACATAGTATGTCCCACAGACCACACAATTGCAAAAAATAAGACCATAAACCCAAGACACTAAAGATGAAACCAGGACATACTGTAACTCCAGTGTAGCATTGGAGTTAAGCAGTGAGGATTCAAAGTCCAATGGATCTCTGTAAACGTAACAGGCAGTGATAGCAAAAGTATGCTCTTACATTTTCCAAAATAGCAAACTAGCTTGCAGATATTTTTTTGGGGGGTAGGGACAAATTTCCAGTACATCTTGCTGAGATCATAACAGATGATTATATTTCAAAGCCCATTCACTACTTTTTGCTTTACTCCCTATATTATTCACTTTCTCAAGCCTGAGGAAACACAAGCACATTTGAAAAGATTTAGACTGATTGCAGCAACTGGCTTCTGATGTCTAGTCCACAAGACTGAATACCCTCAATGAATCAGAAGGCTATTTTCAGAGTATTTACTTTCTCTTAGCAGAGTGTGAGGGAATTATTGATTTCTTCAC
This sequence comes from Meleagris gallopavo, assembly GCF_905368555.1. NCBI lineage: Eukaryota > Metazoa > Chordata > Aves > Galliformes > Phasianidae > Meleagris > Meleagris gallopavo. Next base: position 45,729,504 of record NC_139409.1, on the reverse strand, counting down.
TTGTAACAGAAGTTCACACTGCAATGCACTAAAAACTCTCACTTGAATTCAAAAGTCCACTTGAAGAATTAACTGTTAAAACATAATTTAATAGTGCAACAATTCATCTGATCCATTTCTGATAGTAGCATCCACATTAAGACAACAGAAAGTCATCTGGTTCAACCACAGTTCAAAGTTTCACCAGTGGTGAAAATTGGTAAGATGTTTCGGTAAAGCATAAAGATGATATTCTCAGATGTCAGCTCTCAATTTCAATAAGTCATTATTGTTTAACAAACCTTAGCCAGAATTAAAGTAATAAAAATAGAAATAAGATGCTAACACTAAGTTTTGCTGTTACAGACTCTACAGTGTTCCGAGAAACATTGAATTTAAAACACAATCTTCACACATCACTTAAATATCACCATTTAAAGACACTGTCAATTATATATATAAATTTCAAAGGGAAGAAAGTAGGACCACATCCTTACTCAGTATTTTACAGCATAGTAGGTACTTGTGACTGCTCATACCCTTCTCCCACCAGCCCACTGTTAAGGAAAATTAGAAGTACATAATACATTCTCACTGAAAATGAATATACTCTCCTAGCAGCAGAGAGCTATATAGATCTTTCCTTTTAAGCGATCTTAAAAGTTCTATGTAAAAATACTTCAGGCAATCAAAACAAGAGAGAGCCAACCCACATTTCATAGAAAAATACTACAATTCAAATGGAATACTTACTCTGTGCCACTTTCAACCATTTGTGTTAGGAGAGAAACGCCATCTAGGTTTATAAATTCTTGGGCAAATGTAACATCCCGTGAGTAGTTGGCTAAGTCTTTCAGAGCTTCTAACTTCGCATCCATACTAGAAGACTGGATCCTCTCATGGAGCTGCTGTGCATTTTGAGCCTGAAAGAAAAATAAAACGTATAAAATAAAATAACTTTTGTTACAGTGGCAATAATAAATAAAATGTTAGCAGAAACAGGAATGATGACCATTAATGATATATAGCACTTGCAAGTAGCTCAAATGCATATTATTTTTACAAAGTCTTATTACTCATTTATTACTCCACCATTATAATTATTTGGGTTGTTACAAAATGATAAGTTGAACAATGGATAGATATCCCACCATGCCAGGCAAAACTCAAGCATTATGGAAGACAAGCTTCAAGCCTTTGGCTTGAAGAGCTTGTGTGTCATATTAATAGAAGTGGAAATAAAATAAATTAGATCAGACAATATTAGTATACCAATGGCAGCATTTTTTTTCCTATGAATGCTTAACACTGCTTTATGTACTTCTTGTGACCTTTACTAACAAAGACCACATACTGTCCTAATCAGGTTATATCAACAGAGCCCAGCATCAAGTCTTGCTCCTTCCTCCTCCTTTCTCTCCCATTTGTCCAGCACCCATTTTAAACCCTGAATTCCCTCTACAAGGAGCATAGGAATCATTAATTCTCACATACTATGATGCTACCATTCACACATCTTTGTTTAATATCTACTACTACTATTAGTTCAATATCTACTGCTACTTTGTCCATTAACTCTTTCAATACAGTAGGAGGAGACAAAAAAATCCAAACTGAAAACTGACGATGTGAAAGCTAAAGGCATATTTAAATGAAGAGTATTAAATTGCCTTCCTGCTGAGCTGTACAGATACTTTACGTCTCCCATTTTCAATTTGATGTTTTCAGTTACCTGAACACAGCATCCAAAAGTGTCATTTAATTGCTAGTCTAGCCAATACATCTAGCCAATTCTCCACATTATATGCAGACACTTGTAAAACTGCTTTCCAAAACTCACTTCTTATCTGCACTGAATGAAAGGTGAATGAGAAGCAATGAGTCATTAGAAAACCAGATTACTGGTAAATTCTGCTCAGAATTAATTTCTCTGAGTTTATTATTTTTTCTAAGCAAGAGAAGAATCAAAATGGGAAAAAAAAAAAAAAAGGCAGTGCTGACAGACAATTCATTTTCTGCTCAAGGAATTTATATACCCTCCAAGAAGATAATCAAGAGATGATCATCTCTGCGGATCAACATCCTCAGATACTAGACATTTAAACAGAACACAAAAAAAACCAAAACAGTGGTGTTGTTATAGATGAAAACTCCTACCAACATAATCTTAGCTGCTTTAAAATATTAATAAATTAAATGTCCCAATAGTCTTCCAGATCAGAAAGTTTTATTATTTCCCATTGTTTACACATAAAAATTAATGTATTGTCTACAGGTTTTGGTCAGAACCTATCTGCTGAAAAGAAGCCATGTACAGGGAAGAACTATCTTCTAATTAAGATAACTGTGGTTTTTAGCATCTTCAGCTAAGGGAAACAGAATATCTTTAGTCCTGAGCTATTCTATTCCTTAAGCATTAGGTGGTACAGCCACAGCAGTTCCATTACCTATAACAAGGCAGAATTCTGTCATCCAAACGGTCTCTTGGCCACCTAAGTTAGATACTCTCATCAATTGGTTTGAGCTGCAGTAGAGGAATGATGGCCTTCTCTTTGTAATGGCAGTGGCTGTCTGAATGGTAATCACACATAAGCAGGTGATAGGCTAAATCACTTGCCAAAACTTACAGAAAAAATAAAAATTCCACTAATTTCCAGCTTCACAAAGTACTTCCTCCAAATCTTCCTTAGAGTAGGTAAAGAAGTATTGATAAAGCACTATTGGAGAAGCATCTACAAGATTTCAGGGCAAGCGCTATTACTGCAAGAAGTGGTGTTCAACTGCCAGCTCATACCTCACCAGAAAAAAAAGAAGCCTTTATTAAGCTATTTATTCTCAGGACTCCCCAGAATAACTGGAAGATGTCCTTTTTCTCAGAATACACCGCCTGAATTCCCCTCTACCTCAGAAATGAAGTACTTTGGAAAGTCCTCAATATTGCCCTAGGAGCTTCACTCCTCTGACTTTGAAAAAGATTGCTTAAATTATTCAACTCATTAAGGTCGGTGCACATCTTCCACCATCTGTTCTGGGAGAGTACCACCCCTAATCCCTCACTACCTGCCTACTGAAGGCTACAGTCTTCCCAGCTCTCTATGGGAAGGTCTTCTGAAGGCTTGTGGACCTCATGAAAATAAAACAAATTGAAAAAAATGAACAAAACACCAGGTTCACTGTGACTAAGCAGCATTCAACCAGCAAACTGGAGGGGCTGAAACTTGGGCAGCAGAGCTGTGACCCAGATAAGTGCGTATGGTGACCTCATGTACAGCACAGAGAGTATATGTGAACAGTGCCAGGAGGAATCATTGCTGTAATTGCTGCATAAACAGCCCTCATCTTCATACACATTAACAACAGCTTATTAATTGCCAAATTCCCCCTTCCACTTGTGGGGAAAATCCTGCTTCAACCAAAGCCACCTGAGGAACTGCTGCTGCCAGTTTTAGAATAAAACGAATAAATGCACACGAATAAACTCCCATCTGGGAAAAAAGTTAACTTTCTCTCTCACCAAAACTGAGAATATCAGTATAGGAATGCAAGTTAACAGCTCACCTTCACTGCCAAACCGCAGCAGGACCAGCCTTTCAACAGAGATGTGTCAGCCCTGGGTTCTGTGAAGCCAGTGAGAGTTTGCAATTCACAATGCTAAAACCAAAACATCATCTTAAATCTGAGACAGCCTCTGTGTCCTCCACAGAGCACAGACTATAATGCCATGTCTCTTTGTCACAAATCTGGTTGAGTCCTGCCTTAAGCACATAAAAGACAACTTACTAATGTCATAGTCTATATCAGACTATACCAGTGCTCAATGTTCCATCAGCAAAGTTTCTACACAGCTGTACCTGATGTATATTGAACAAGCTTTACATCCAACAAACCTTACTCCATCTAGCATTGGAAAAGAACAGGCAATGGCAGAGCAGATCTTGATTAAAGAGGTAAACAAGTATTTCTGTCAGCAAAAATACTAGCACATGTGTCTCAGTGAAAACACGGCCAAAAGAAGTGTTGGCTCTTGTCATTACAAATGCCCGATGGGTGAGAACATTACTTCAGTGAATAGCACACAATTCTCTCAAGTCACCTAGGCCTTGTTGCCATAGCATTCATACATGCTTATGGAATGTACAGTTCATTTATGAATGCATTACAAAATGAAATTCAGATGAAATATGCTTTAACTACTTACCAGGGAGATATTTCAATGATTTACAGCCCATCGGTGGATGGACAGGAGAGCGCAGCTCATTAAAGCAACCGCACAACTAGCTGCCACGTCTCTGCTCTTATTGAAATATCATTCAAGTAGGAACAATAAATAAATACATAAAGTCTGCCCAACTGAGAACTATTATGAGAGAATTAACAGAAACGCATCTGTTCAAGTAAATGGAAGACAGCATTAACTGCTTTCCTATTTAGAAAGGCAGGAAGAGAAAAAACTTGTAGAATGCGTGCTGTTTAAGGCCAAGCATTTCAAAAGGTTATCATCCAGAGGAATAAGCCGCATGTCTAGTCTAAAACAACTTGCTCCAAGGACAGCCAGAAAGGTTGCCCTTCGAGAGAAGCAGTGCTTAAAAGGAACAGCTTGATGAGATTGACAGATTAAAAAGAAAACTAATGACCTAAATCCAAGATGTGGCTTGCTTAGAGACTCAAATAGTCACTTGGAAGTTAAGAATCCCAAGATCATCCTAACAAAGGATTCTGTTGAACAAATTATCACTTCTTTGGCACTGAAGATTTTGTGCATCAAACTTTGAAAGCATATGCACACAGAATATAAAATACAACAAGCCAAGGCAGAAGGGAAGATAAAGATTCCAAACACAACCACTAACAAACATCAGTCTGCTAGGGAAGAAACCTGGACTCTATTGATTAAAATTCTATGTAGCTGTTTTACCATGACGTGATCATTCTTCCTCTTCCTTCTTTACAAAAAGAATAACAAAATCAAATACAAGTACTTTCATCTTCTCTGAAGATATTATTCACATTGTTTTCTGCTAGAAAATGGCATATAGACCATCATTAACTACCAAATGGAGCTTTTTTCTAACCAAATGTGCACTTCTGTGATTTCTTTTGAATCAATACATGTTGAAACTCTGTATTGGTTTAAGCTGCTACCTTCTCCTGGCACGTCACTACCACTTCACCTACAAGTGAATATTCACAGCAAGCAATGGAGGAGCAGGTGTTTAAGTAACCATCGCTGTATGCAAGCCAGATTCAACAAACTCAGTGAGTCTGACTAGCATTTGATGCTAAGTAGGCAATGAGATCCCATTTTAATTAGTAAAGGCATTAATTTTTAATATTTTTATGCAAATACTCAGCAAGTATAATTTCTGTGTCTTAAGCACTGAACAATGCACAGAGTAGTCCTGTGCCACTGCTACATGCTGTTATGAAGGCAGAAACAGAGGAACAGGGAACTGGCCACGTCTAAAGTTGTACTAAATCAAAGATAAAAGCATTAGAGATGCAAAGCCATACATATTATGCAAATATGCCTAAAAGACATTAAAGCAATCAATAGCTACTTATGCATGTTTGAGAAGTAATGTTTGTTTCTTCCTTCCCTCACATTTGAAATAATCATTTTTTCTTACTACTTAAAATATTTGTTTGGAAACATGAAAACAAAAGATTAAATGTTTATCTACAAAGGGATAAAAAACAATTCCACATCTCAAATCTTCAGCTTACATTATGAGCAGATAGATATAAAAGTAGCTCACCAGCTTCTACATTCAGTGCTCTTGGTACAGAGTTTAATAATGAATTCATCATCACATGATAAATATAAGAACCACCACTGATCTTTAAATAATTATGTATTTACCAGACTTAAAGATCATTAGGACAATTGAGCACAGAGATTAGATCCCCAAACTTCTTCTCATTTGATTATTTAGATGCATAAGTAAAAACTGGTTGAAAACCCCTATGATTCTTTAATATATATCTGCACAGATCACAGATAAGATTAAAAAAAAAGCCCAACACACAACACTCACATCTGTAAAAGCATTCAGGGAGAACACCAGGATGAGGTTGAAGGGCTCAACTGAACCCCAACAAGGAAACAAAGAAAAGTATGTGACAAAAGCAAATGATTAGGCACTCAATGCCTCATTAGAAAAGGCAACCCATTGATTCTACATTAAAGGCATATGGTTTATGAGCAAGTCCTGTTTTCCTAAGTACCCAAGAAGCTTCTTTAAAATAAACTGTGATCAAATAATCAGTTATGACTGAAAGCCATTAAAATTAAAAAAAAAAAAAAAAAAAAAAAAAGAGCAGTTTTCTTAACTTAGTTTTCCCAGTCTTAGCAACCTTTCAAAATGATTAATTGTAATGAGGAGGATTTGCAGGATCTGATCAAAAGAAAGCTACAGCTGCAACAGTAGAAGGTTGGACTCCTCCTGCTGTGCTGCAGGACAGTGCTGTCATTTCGGAACAGTCTCACACTCAGAAGCAATTATAGGTCATTTATACACCTAGCCATCATCCACTGGAATTTGAGTATCAAAAATAGGCAATAGCAATTTGGCATTTCAACTGTCACACAAGTTCAAACACAGAAAGTTACACGAGAAACTTTGGATGAGTCCCTTCAGGAATGCAAATGGACAAACAGGTCACAGAGAACAGCAAAAAAATGCACAAAAGCATGAAGAATTGTTAAGAAAGCTGATAGGAGGGTGAAAATAAATAAGACAGATGATATTGGAAGAAAGATAATATGAGAGAAATTCAATCTGTACCCAAGTTACCTAGGAAACAGAGTGTCTCTGTGTTGAGTGGTTTATAGAGGAAAAAATAGCATTGTTCAGAAAAAAATAGCCTTTCAGAGAATCACACAAACTTAGCAAACAGAGCTGCAGAAACAAAGAGGCAGTTCAAATTCCCACCAGGACTGACGACTGATGTTCACAAAGTTCTAACTCACAGAAGTTTAAAATAGACACATTCTAAATCTTTGAAGGCAAACATTTGGAATGGATTTAGCAGCACACCAGAATGGTGGCTTCGCTCTTGCAATATTAGCAACGATTTTCGGAAAAAAAGGCTCTGATACATGCACCCAAAATTATCCAAATTTCAGATTTGAAAACACTATCTAACTTAAGATTTGGGGAACTGGATTTCTAATCCTAACATTAAAGAAACCAATCCAAAAATGCTATTGCATTTCTCCTAGATGAAACTGCCTTTTTTCCTGCTCTCTCCCTTTTAATCTTCAACAGGACCTGCTCTAGAAAGATGAGCAACTCACAATTTGAGACTAATGGCAGCAGAACTCAGAAGATCACATCTCACCTTTATTGCTCAATTCTCAGTGACTCATGGTATGTAGCTATGAATGAGTATAGTTGGAATATTGGTTCTAATGGTAAAAGACCGCATGAAAATTAAGAACTAGAAAAGCATTTTAACTTCCTGCAGCTTCAGAACTGGCTGCAACCATTCCTCTCAACTGTTTGTGAAGTTCAGGACAGACATTTTTGACCACAATAGCCAGGAAGCAGGCAGCTCAGACCTCTCTGAAATTACATGGGCACATCCCAGGCACTGGATAATCTGTAATGTGGCTCCTCTTCACTTCTTTTAATCTTCCTTTCCCTCCTTTCTAATTCCCACACCTCTGTGAAAAGCACTTTCACTATGATTTTCTTACAGCAGGGGAGGAGGAGGTAGTTTCAGGTTTATACTGATGCAGTACCTTAGTATTATCACACGATGAGAAAAATGTTTCATTCGGTTCTAGCAGCTAGGAAAACATCTTTCCTGTATTGCAGAAGTATACCTTGCAGGCTGCTCATCACATTATCTCCTCCCACTACTGCTGTTTTCATATAGAATTTCAGAGGAAAAATGGAAACAGATGGCCTGTTAGCATCGCAGGGTAAAACACAAGCACTGGGTGGTCAGCAGTCTAAAAACCACTGCTCAGAAGTCTTTAATCTATCTATTTTAGGTACCTCTATGATGACCACTTCAGCAGTACCTTAAAAGCCCTATTCCAGGGCAAGAACACGCAGCACTTTATCTCTATTTAAAGAATAGAAATGCTCTTTAATCTGTCAAAAATAATCCAGTCCTTCAAAGCCTCCATCCAAGTTACTGCCATGATTATGGGAAAAAGTTAAGAAAAACTTAAACAAAACAGAACACGTTTGAGAATAAGTATCCAGTTTACGGTTAAAGGTCAGCGCTCATAACTAGAAAGTAGACTGGCCTTCCAGAAACACATAATAGGATGGCAGATTGGGATCTCTTTGTCACTCACAACTGCAGGCCTGTGCCAGCACTGTCCATAACTTGGCAGAAAACAGACAAAAGCCCAATATCCTAAGGAGCCCTTCTTGGCTAAACGAACCTAAGGCATATTACCAAAGAAACAGAGTCTTATGCAAGGCCCAACTCTTCTGCTCACAGCTATTAGTAGAAAGTGCTATAAATCCCAAATTTGCCTTCTCTTTGAAGGCCATATTTTCAATTTCACAAGCGGCCATGAAGACACACAGCCATTTGCACAGATGAGTCACAGCACAGCCTCTTTTCAGTTTTGCATGGTGCAACTCGCTGCGGATTTTGAGACAGGGAAGGATTCCGTGAGTCATCTCACGCTGTCACTCAATGGAGAAGAATGATGCAATACATCTGGACCACTTGGACTCCCAATCAACCACAGATGTTTTAATTTCTCGAGATGGACAACAGACCATCCTTTTTCAGTGGAGTGGATATTTGTTCTTACAAGTCCAGAGGTTAGGAATTGGTGCTGGGGCTTTCTATTATTGAGGAACTTCCACCAGAAGGGGCTTACTCTACAAGTAAGAGGCTTCTCATGTATGAAGTTCTGCGGTGACATAAAGAGCAAGAGGCTTTTGAGTCACACAGACTCTGACAGAGACATGATCTTAAGCTCTTGCTTACTCCTACAGCTATAAAGACCTGTATTTGACCCTTAAAAAGATGAAGGATAATACAGATCTCTTGGCTTTGTCCATGTGGTGTTGCTTAAATGTGCCTTCTGTTACAAAGCCACACTTTCGTTGGTTGATATTGCACTCTTAACTAAAAACTTCAGCAGTATGCATCTGTTTTCATATTGGCTTATTTACTTTCCATTTACACACAAACCTGAGTTACAAATTTAATCACCTAAGTCTGAAATAAATTACCAACAAATTAAGCTGCCTGGAGAAGAGTGCAAATCTGGTGAAATGTGATATCTGGAAGACCTGAGAAGTTTGTAGCAACACTTTTCTCTGTTTCTTTACTTTGAGGCTAGGCCCTACTGGCTGAAATGTGTATTATCTGTGTGTCTTCTAGATAGACATGATTTCACATCTGATGGCAGTAACTGACCATAGTCTTAACAGATTCAACAGAAGCCAAAGGTTAAACCAACACAGCTCCATCTTGCACGCTCAAATGAGCTGCAGTACATGGGCACAGACTTTGGCCATAAGACTGCTTTGAATCTGCAGAAGCTACAACACCACCACAAAGAGGTAAACCATTTTAATGGCACAGTTTGTCAGTAAGGAAATGTGACTGCTGATGCCAGAGAAATACACTGGGACTAATACATGCTTTCAGCATGTGGCAACAGTACTGCTCAACACAGCACAAAAACAGGCCACTACAGGGCAACCAGTAACTCTGCTATGATTTTGAGGAGCTGTATAGGAGGTGGCATTGAAAAAAATAAAGCAAAACCAGTAATATCTCAACATTACAGTTGCTGATCACTCAATAAAAACCCAGACAGCAGGAAAGCTCTGACCTGCGCTGCTCAAAAGAGCTCTCCAGATTCAACCCACAAGCCTTTCTCTTGGCTCTGAGCTCTTAGGCAGGACAAGAGAACTTGAGTGAGGCTGCAGTACCAGCAGGGAAGCAGACGTGAAAGCTGTTCTCAATGGGAGAGAAGTGGGAGACAAAAAAAAACCCACTCAACTGTGTCAACCCTATCACAAAATTTCACTCACAGACACTGCCCCTGTCCCCTCAATTAAAAAAAAAAAAGATCAACACGAGTCACCTAGTGACCACACAATCATCATTCTACGCAGGGGGTATAGTGTGCCTAAAGCTTGAAAATACACGAGGTAGTTCACAGTGATTGTACTAATCAAATCTTTACTTTGACGGGAGAGAGGAACAGAATGGTAACTCACTGGAGATGTTGTTAATCGAAGGATTGCTCCGTTTTTTATCTCATTGCGATTCTGAAAGAGAAAGAAAATAGAGTTCCCTTTAAGACATATAAAAAGATGAAATGTTCATTGAACAAAACGTCTTACTAAAACAGCAACAGTATTTTCCCTTGTTTGCATGCAAAAGCTTTCCTCTTTGACACCCTAATGCGTATGCAGTATTTTCCCTATTACAGCTTCAAGAAATTGGTAGCTTTAACAAATCTGAACTCTTTTGAAAATTATTTCATATTTTTCAAAGTTTAGCTTCCACTGGCAACTCCTAAATATTTATTTGAAATATACTGTCCACAGTGCCTGGCTCTGATATTGTGCTACATAGCTGAAGAGTTTGTAAGTTTGCTGAAACCTGTCATTAAACATCTGCAGGACTTAAGTTTTATCCCACTGGCTCTCTATTTTCTATAACAAGAACATGCTGACCTAAACCACTGGAACCAACCGCTGAGCTCTGCCACCACGACTTTGCATTCTCCCTCCAAGTAAAAAAAAAGCCCTGCTGTTAGCAGTAACTAAAGTTCAACCATGCCGTAAGTCATTCTCCTAACCCTGCTGGCAGAAAGAGGAGGTATTACACATTTTATTTTGGTTAAGCTCATATAAGAAGTCCAATTAAGCTAAAGCTAAGGGTAGATCAAAAAATTACCATGGCATAAGCTACAGGGTACACTTACAGTGTCCTCACAGCTTGCTCATGTGCATGGTGTGGTTAGCACAGGGGAGCCTGCTCCTCTTGCAGCAAGCTGCCTCTTGTATCCACAAGACACCAGTGCATAGTACCGAGAACTGCGAATGTTCTAACAGGCACTGACCATATCTGCAAGAGCAGTGCATACTCACAGCTACATTTATGGTTCCTCTGATACCTTAAGTTGTCAAAGGAATCTGAGGAATCCCTTATAGATTAAAAGAGAAAGGCTACTTGTTGCAGGTTTTCTGCAGTCTGATGTTTAGCCAAAAAAATTAAGATGCATTTCTTCTCAGGCAGTTTCCCCCAGTTTCATTTCATTCTCTGAACTCTCAGTCAGATGCATTTCAAATCCAAAAAGCTAAAAACAGGACAAATCTTGCTTGAAACCAGGACATGTAGTCCCAAAATAAAACTCCAGCACATTGTCTCTTTCTTGGAATGTAAGTCCTCTGTGGGATTGGTTCTAGTTGCCCACAGGATCACCGTCCACCCACACCACTTCTTCACTCTAAATGAAGTACTTAAAGTGTCAGACAACACAGCGGGTACAAGGGAGACGTTTTTTTATGGCATCTTTGCTTACATATGCAGCTAACTCATCTCAGCCCTTAGCAGTCTCCTCCTGATAGTGTCATCTCCTTCCTGCCAGAGCAGCCCCAGGGATGCCAGCCAGATTCTACTCCTCAGAGAGTTAAAAAAAAGCTAAATACACAACAGAGATAACACTAACAAAGCGCCAAATTTGCTCCTCTGGTAGTAAAAACAGTATCAGATCCAGCTATACTTCTCCTCACGCCTAAGGAATCTCTGTGAAGTGGCAAGGCTGCATTTGTGTGGCTGAATCTCAATCAGTGTTGAAACAAGCTCACTTTTCAAACACTTGCGGCAGCTTGAAGTGTTACCACTTCCTGATTTGTGGAACTGAATAAAAATAATTGCTTCAGGACTGACAGCCAGCGTCAACTACCTCTGCCTCCATCAGCAGCTTAGGCTAAGCCTCCAGAGCTCAGCTGGGTTGGATCATGTGCATATGCATGTATGGAGTCACATCAGTTTCTCTTGGATGAAGGCAAGCTTAGTGGACAAGGAAAAGGCTGTGGACTTCAGCAAGGCATTTGATACTGTTTCCCAAAGCATTCTCCTGGAGAAACTGTTCATAGCTTGGGTAGATGTACTGTAAAAAACCAGCTGGATGGCCGAGCTGAAAAAGATTGCCATCAATGGAGGTTAATCCAGCTGGCAGATCAGCACTGGTGGTGTTCTCCAAGGCTCAGTACTGGAGTCAGATCTATGAGGAGCAGCTGAGGGAACTGAGGCAGTCCGGAAAAGAGGAGATTCAGGGGAGGCCTCATCACTCTCCACAGGTACCTGACAAGAGGCTGCAGTGAAGAGATGTCCATCTCTTTTCTCACATGACAAGTGATAGGACACCAGGCAATGACATCTAGTTGCAGCAGGGGAGGTTTAGATTGGATATCAGGAAGAATTTTTCTTCATGGAAAGGGTGATAGGGCATTTGAACAGGCTGCCCAGGGAGGTGGTGAGTGCTCTGGAGATGTTTAAGAGACATGTGAACACTGCACTTTGGGACATGGTTTAGTGGTGAATTGATAAGATTTCATAGTGTTGATAGTAGGACTTGATGACCTTGATTCTATTAGTCCACTAATACTATTTTGACAGCACTGAAGCTAAGTAAGCAGACTATTCTTAAACATAAATAAAGAGCACTGACACAAACTTCTTTTTTCAGCAGCAGAATTTTAAGCACAGAGTTTCTCCTGTTTCCTGCTCTAATTAACATGAACTATTAAATGAGCTATGCCAACAAGCTTGTGGTGTAACAAATAAAAGCACTTTGCCTGGGCCACAACAATCATCTGTACAAACACTCTTAGCCCTTTGCAAACACAAGATGCTGGGCTTTGTGTGAGGAGGCAGTCGCTGTGATATCAGGAGACCTGAGGACTTCACTGAGTGGTTGACCATTATAAAATGGAGTGAGGGAGTTCCCCCACAACTCTCCTCCATACATGCTCCCTTGTCTACCTCACACCAGCTCTGGCGCTGGGCAGGTCTGCTCACAGTTCAGTCTCATCACCTCATTGAGTGGCAGAAAACAGTCTTGGAAAGAAAGAAAGGGAGCTTTCAGTCAGGTTAATAAACAGAAATAAGCTCTGCAAGGGCTCAGCACCAGCACTAACACAAGAAAGTTGGTGAAAACACATATTTGGGAAAAATGAAAGAGTTGTGGGGGGAAAGAACAAGGGAAACATGGGGAAGAAATACACCTTCCCTTTCAGGTAGAAGCAAGCTGTCAACCACAACCTGAATTACCATCACTTCAGTCTGAAAGCATGCTTGACACTTTGTTCACCTACAGTTTTGTCACAAGCTGAAACCCTAACCCATAAAAAGTTGTGCTCAACCTAAACACTCTGTCCAGTCAAGCACACAGGTTAAAAAACAAACCTCTAATTACATCAGAGCACTTCTTTTGGATAGATTGACTCCACAACTAACCTAGCAAGTGAAAAAATTCCTGTTAAAAATATCTTCTCTCTCTGCAGTCAGAAGAATTTTAAAACAAGAGTAAAAAGGGAAGCTGATATCCTGGCTGAAGTTCAGATACCGCATACAGACAAACAAGAGAAAACTATCCTCTAGTGACTGGATGTCAGCAGGTTCTATATAAAATAGCAAAGGAATAATAGCACACACAGTATTTAAAAGCATCCCTGGACATTTTATTTGGGGCCTGTTTATTTACTAAGCTAAATCTGAGACACCAAAGGTTTCAGACTGAAAACTGCAGGTCAGAGCCCACAGCCCACAAAGAGCAAAGGCATTTCTCAAATCATGTCTCGCTCACAGCAAAGTACTGATGAGTCTTTCCTGTCCTATACTGTAAACTCAGTCACTGTTGCCACAAGAGAGAGCCAGCTTTTCTGCAATTCCTGATTTAGACAAAGGCATAAGGAATACTGCTCAAGTTTTTTTACCAGAAAGTTTCCAAAGCATCAAGTTCCTAAAGCATCCAGCTAGCCAAAATATGCAAAGGGTTTGTTGTTCCCCAATCAAAAAACCAATTTTGTTTATCCATACTAATAACTTAAGCATCTACCAGGAAACAGCCTTAAAGTGTACAATTAAGCCAAGAGGATTTCCTACATGAACTGTGCGATGCAGTATTCAGCGTGCCAGCTAATTTCAATCGCAACATTTATACACGGTTAATCTGCTTAGCATTAGGGACAGCATCCTGCAGATTGCCTTTCTACAATAACAGAACGTCATTCCAGCTCAGCAGCCCAGCTTTGGCAATTGCACTCATATGCACTGCAACTATTCAGGACAGGGTGCACCACCACCTGCAGGGTTAGGGGGCAGCTCTTCCAAGATACTTCTGATCTCTCTGTTTCTCACTTGTACATAAGGTTTGCAGACATGGTTCATGCTGTTCACGTGTATTAAGAAAGCTTATTCCTGTGTAACTTATTCCTGTCCCTGAGGAAACTGTGACAAGAAAACAGATTTGTTATAAACACTACCTAAGACTAAAACAACAGTCGTACTATGGATACAAATGAGCCCCACCTGCAATATTACACCTAGCAAGAATCTACACTCACAAGAATGTAACTGAATACGTAGCATTTTCAAGCACCACAGCCCTACACAATGCTTTCCAAGCTGAGTTTTCAACATGCAAGTAAACAACATAAAAAACTACAAAATTGCAAGAGTAGAGGATACCCGGACTTTTTGCTTTGTATTCTCCTCTTAGGAACTTCTAACTTCCAAGTCCACCAGCTGAGGCAACACAAACCTAAATCATCCTCCACCAGATTCTGTCACTTCTCAACACGTTGCCTTTATTGTGCCATAGTCAGAGTTGCTCAAAACTCATACAAGAGGCTTGCATGTAAACAGTAGGGTTAACAGAACATTAGGAGTCCTCAAATCCCCAGGGAAAGATGAAGGCATGTATGTTTGTTTTCAAAAAATGCTACCAAACAATTGTGCCATTTCTGGAGACATACTTCAGAAAAAAATATCGTTCAATACCGAAGTTTATTTTGCCATGTATTCATCTTATAATAACCTGCTATAGCCAGCAAAATATCTCATAATTCAGCTCACTACAATTGGTTGGAGTTGTATGTTTTCTTAACATATTTGAGGAAAACCTACAAGCACTGGTGCCTGCACTCATAGTTTGCTCAGCACTGTTTTTTATCCTTGACCAGCCTCATTCACAGTCATCTCTAACCAGGCTAATGAATAACTGCCAAGAAATACAAAATTCTTTACTTATTTACATCACTATGAAGTTGATTCTTCCCTATTCTCACACTGCTATTATTTTACTATACCTTCCTCCAAATTGACACAACAAAAAATTAAGAGTTATGAAATATACTTGCTGCTAGAGTTAGCAACTCCGTAACATCGTCATCAAGATGAGCACGGCCAAGTAGGAAGGATGGACAAAACGATAACTAACTGCCATTTTTTGATCACCCATAACGACTATCATTAAGTTACAACTCAGGAGAAGACAAGTCACTCTTAAAGGACTGACTCTAGCATGCTGCAGCAGCCAGTTAATGCCAGGCACCATCAGTAGTGCTGTTTTAAACCAACCAGAGAGCATCATTTCATTTGGACGTAAGAACTTACAGTTGTATCTGTGGTCCCTTAACTCTGCTTAATCTTGGCCCTGAAGGCACAGTCTGCCTCCTCTAGATTTGTGTGTCTGCACTGCCCACCACAGGCTCTGTGTCTGAGAGGGACCCTTTTTAGCTCAAACTTGGTCTCTAAGAACAAAAACATGGCAAAGGAGCTGGATCATTGCAGCTGTTTAGTTTACAGCACAGGCTCAGAAATGGTTATTTTGTAAAATCTGAAGGTGTGATAAACAGGGGACTGAAAGAGTGTGCAGCTGGGGAAGAATGCTGTCAGCGCTGACTTTGCTGCTAGGGCAAGGATGTGGTAAAACTGCAGCAGAGCAACTACTAGGAATAAAATACTAACCTGCTGCCAGCTTTGTGACAAGCATCAGGATATGCTCAGCATATGATACTGGTACCATAGTTTTAAATTAAAATACTCTTAAAATATTAAATTTTACTCATTGACAGCTTACTGACTGTAGTCCATTTTTAGTCAGTTATTTAAGTTGGATTTTTTGTTCGTTATAAAAATGCCTTCTGATGCCTTTCAAGACTCCCTGCGATTTTTATCTTCTTTCCTGCCACCTTTGTCTCCTTATGCGCTCACTGCATGAAACGGAGGAGAGCAGACACCTCCATTTATTTTGAGAAACTTTTGTGCTGTTCTGCAAAGGGACCTGCCTCCACCTTGCTCTCACTGTCATCATTGAGCTCCTTGCTCCACTTACACATGGAACATCCTTCTAACCTTCATTTTAGCAGTCTGGAGCCATGGGTGCTTGTCCTTTCTCAAAGGTGGTTTTGCTCGTGACTGAATTTTTGCTGACTACAACTTGTAGTTGTATATTCATGTGAAATTCCATTATGCCACTAAAGGCTCCTTGTGTGGGAGTATATGCAAATAGCAGGACAAGAAGTGAATCATTTGTAGAGTTGACTGTTTTTGAAGGCGTTTTCATTCACATTTTCAACATTTTAACTGTTTTCATTGGTCAACTGAATTTCAGCGAGTTGGAAGACTGAATAATGAAGGTCTCTGATGCACTGGTAAGAATGGAAAGTAGCTAGCACAAAAGCAGGGAATTAGAGAAATGTATTCAGTGACCTGCTCCTTTTATCCACCCCTCTGCATTACTCATGAAAATATACTCATTAGTAATGATACATAAATGGCAGATTTCAATGCGGATTTGAACTGTACCAATGTCCAGCATTTGCTTTTTCTCTACCATCAGTGTGACACAGTATTCCCCTCACACTCCTACACTAGTTATTTTGTGGCACCTGCACAGCCTTGCAGAACCTGCTAACACTACAGGTAGCACACGGTGTCAGACTGGTCATGCTCCTACCTGCTTGATGGTTGCTACTAACACTGCCCTGCGAACTCCAGTAAAAAACAGGGCACATGAGTGTATTTCTCCAGTGGACAGAAGCAAAATTTGACTCTGCATGTGTTTATATGACTTTCAGTACTGCTTCGCCTGGGCTGACTTCAAGAACAGCAGTCATTCTTCTCTAGCAAGCTACTCCAAGTTTTCAAGAATTCAGGTTCAAGCTAAATGTTCCAAAGAAAATTATTCTCTCCTCTCAAACTGTTATATGTTCTAGTCCCTCTGTACATATATTTATTTTTCTGAAATCAATTCCTAAATTTGCCTCACAAATAATCAACTAAGAAGGAAAGGCTCTGAAAATACTTGTCTTTTTGTTACAGCACTCGAATGTAGGTACACTACAGACAGACTGGACAACTGTTCCAGTTCAGCTGAGTTCTGTATGAGATCTGGTTGACAGAAGAATGCTCTTTAAACATTCTTCATCCCTGAACATGAACCTATTCAGAAAGATGGATGGTTTTATAAGGTGCAGTGAACCATCATCACAGCTCAACACTGAACAGGGACAGTCCTAATTTCTCCTGCCATTTCCCAGGAGATCCTGCCACTGCCTTCATACTGGCTACACTTTTTTTTTTTGGACAAATTCTCAAGGTGGTTTGGGAAGTGGGAATCTTCTTATGCCATTTTAATTCATTCCATTCACTTAACAAAGAGTCTGCCTGATCTGATGTAAGGTGTGGGGCAGGACCCTGGAATCCACAGAAATGCACTGGGGAGACGTTAAAGGAAGCATGGAAAGAGAAATGAATTTTTTTTTTTTTAAACAGTTAGGATCTCTTATGTCCATCAATTGGACATTAAAATATCTTAGGCTGATGTGGAATGAACTTGTGGCAAAATCTGACTGTAATCACAAATGGAGAAGGAATGCTTCACTTACAGACTCTGTGTCTGATAAGAAAGGCACAGGCAAGGCAGGAGCAGTACAACGCCCACATTAAAGGAATACAAGCACCTGCAAGCTTCCCTTTAAACAAATCTCAGAGCAATTTTACATTTACTGCTTGCAAAATGATCTGCCTCTCTTTCCTGTTTACACTACAATACTAATTTCTATCTTTTCCCTCACAAATTCATCAAAACCTCAAAATGGTTAGCTCCCTTCCTGACTCATTCAGTAGTTCTACAACTGTTTGTGCCATACAGAAACGGTGGTGGGAACGAACAAGAGACTAAAAAGCAAGACTTCACCTTATCGTAACAAGTTACGATTCCAATTGTCAAAAGTGACTGCAAACCATCATCCTAGTTTGGGTCTTTATCAATTTCTCTCAACAACAGCACCTGATAAGGAGCCACTGCTCCTGCCCTAGCCATCAAGGGTGCTGTGCATGAATGCACTGAGTGAACTGCATCAGAAAACTAATTTCAACGCGACAAGCCCTTTTCACTTTATTTTATTTTATTTTATTTTTATTGTCCATTTCACTTCCCTGTTCTGATTTCCCCACATGATCTCACCAGGAACAGGATGTGCCCAGCTAAGTCTATCTTTCCTGATGTCTAGTTTGCAGGGTGCTGCTCTTATGCTCTTTTCAGAGGACGACGGTGCTGCTTGTTATCTGCCTCCCACTTCCGTGTTATGGGTACAACCGTCTGTGGTTACTCGAATTGGGGAACTGACACAGGTTAAAAATAACTTTTGCCTTTTCTTTTTTAATCCATCAGAAGGATGTCTGCTCATAACATAACAGCACTGTTGCTCTACGCAGTAAGAGGTATTTAATGATGGGGTTTTGCAGGTGACTTCACCTGAAAATGAGTAAATCATGCGAAGTATGGACTTTTTTAGGATGTGGTTTCTGGTTTCACCAGCATTCAAGCTAAAGTGACTGTAGGTTTCAAGAGAAAAAAAATGCAGTTGAGCTTTCTTTTCCCCGTCCTCTCTTTCTTCACTCCCTTCCATTCCTTCGCATCCTAGTATTGGCATGGCTGGAAGGTAAGTTATTTCCAATCATGGCTATGACAAAAGCAAGCTCTGGATTTTTTTTTTTTTATTTTTTTTTTTTGGTGAATGAATTGAGGAAGAACAGCCAACTTTCAGACTAAATGACTGATCATGCTGCTGAATGGCTGCAGATCTAACGTAACAAAAGCACTGGTAACCCACCCACTATAGGGTTATATGCAGAACTGCACCATTTACAGATTGTAGAGTTGGACAGTATTAGGTATATGCTATTTCCATACCATGGGCATAATTTGCTTTACTTGTTATCTTCTGTAATCTTTGAATAGTGATAGGTAAACAGCACGCAGGAAGCTTCCACTCATCCAAAATGTCAGTGCTTCCCTCCTTCTTCCCCCAAGGAAAATGCTATCCTTAAATTCTGAAGTGAAAATCCATAAGATAGTCTCCCTGTTACCAGCAATCTGCTTAAAAATAAACATTACTATAGAAGAAATATTGAGGTAGTTAATCTAAAACTGTACAGCCCTGTCATGCCAAGAAGCACGATGTTGATCGTTACCTCTTTCTCTTAACTCTCATCTTATTAAAACTTTTAGTGACTAAAAATGAACTTAAGTCATTTGCCACTGACATCTAACCTAATATTCTTTCTT
The DNA here is from genome assembly GCF_905368555.1 of Meleagris gallopavo. NCBI lineage: Eukaryota > Metazoa > Chordata > Aves > Galliformes > Phasianidae > Meleagris > Meleagris gallopavo. Next base: position 45,709,943 of record NC_139409.1, on the reverse strand, counting down.
CAGCTGTAGGAGTAGCAAATGCTGTTCAGGCTCATGATCTAACTGCTTTCGTTCCCCTCGTGTTTCCTCAGCATTCACTTTTTTTGTACTGCAGATGTTAAAGGAAGCCCTGCATTGTGAGGCAGCTGCTCAAATTCCTTGCTCATTTCACTAACCTTTCTCTGCATTCTCTCTGACACTACCATGTCCATCTTAAGACGTGAAGATCAGGCTCACCCTGAAATGCACTGTGTGGAGTCACTTGGCTGTCCGGCTCTGGATTCCCAGTTCTGCCAGTAAAGGAGTACAGTGGGCAGAAATCCAAGTTAGGGTTTTTAGCCCAGAAAACCACATAGCACAATTATACAGTCATTTTCTATTCTTCATATAGCATTTTCTGTTCTAAAACTGAGCTTGCCAAGGCTATAAGTGTTCCTGAGTTATTCCATTTGATGCATACAAGCCTCTGCTCAACTACAACCTGGACAGATCGAAGCAGAGGTGACTTTTATTCTGTTATGTAGCACCTAGAACAATGAGATCCTGATTCAGGAGTCAGGCTTTTCGATGTCTGACCTGTCTCAGAGAGGCAATTCCTGACAACAAGGGCATTTTATAAAGAGAAGCACATCACAATGCAATAACAGTCAAACAGATTTTGATTAAAATGCCAGCTAGGCTCAAGCTTAGAAGCTGTGTCTACTTGCTTTTCTTGCTGATGCAACTTTTTATTTCTAATTAAAAAAAAAAATTGCCAAAAATACATAATTAACACTTTCAACTGCCCTTTCACAGATTTAGCCAAACCCAAACCCTGGAGAAGCTGTCCAGACTGCATCTCCTGAGATAAGACTCACCTCCAGAAGAAACACAGCCTGACTCAAGATTTGCTAGAAGATTGCCCTTATGCAGTCTGAAGGAGTTATTGCTACTCCTGTAGAGGCATTTTTCCAAGTACAGCCATAAATAAAAAGTAAGAGACAGAACTGTTTGGGTGTTATTTTCATTTATGTACGGTATAATCAGGAAATATAGGTCAGCTACAAAAGATAGAGTTCTGCATATGACAACCAAAACACAGATGCGCTGTTTGCCACCCAAAAACATAAGTAATTGTAAGCCATGAGCTGACAGTCTTAAGCTGTATAGTATTTTCACTTCAAGTTTCTAGTTACCTTGTACAACATTTCACTAAGTTGTTTAAAACTACCAGAAAGAAAAGTATGATAGTATTTTTTAAAAGTCATTTCTAACTGGAAGGCCTCAAATTAGGAGTCACCCAGGCTCTGCAGTAACATGACTTACACATAGTGCCATTATGTTAATCTCTGAGAGCCTTAAAAATATTTGCTTAACAGAAGCTGCAGCAAAAGAGTTGCTGGTCTCCTAGTAAGAGGTAAATTAAAGCAACATTTCTTTCATGGCCTCGTCATTAGTGCTGTAGCTTCACTGAAGCACACGCGTTTGTCCTCATACCTAGCACTTCTCATGTTTTAATTCAGAAAGCAACAATATCTCACTATACACAAACGAAGGAAAGTCTGCAGAAGGGGTGACAGCCTATAGAAGCCTCTCTTCACAGCCTCAATCCAACAAACAGTGATAAACATTGAGCAATATCTAATAAAAGTCGCAGACATCTGAGTAATACTGGTGGCATTTAGAGCTCTTCTCTCTTATTTATGTGACTCAGCCACTGCATATTTTCAGTAGGGAATAAACAAAACTCGAAGTCCTCTCAGCTGTGTGCCCAAACCTCTTCTAGAAGACCACCCTTTCCCACCCTCATTGTAAGTCAAACACTGGCAAAAGCATCACGCCTCTTTTTATGCAGAACAGTAAACATCTATCTTCTCCAAAACCACAGGATCCTGCTCACCAAAGGTGAAGGCAAAGCCTGAAAGGCTCCTCTGACTGTATCGGGACAAATTCCTTCAACAAATCTGAGTATTTGCTCAACCCTTCTTCTTGGAATTATATACACTACAATCCAGAGTCTAAACACCAACAGGCAAGTTCAGCTGTGCCTAGCTTATTGAAGAATGTTGCATCACAAATCAGGAAAATTAGCAAAGCAGCCTCAATGTTTAATTTGGGTAGAGGAAAAATGCAGCAGTCAAGAATTCCTTCAATAGTTCTCCTTGTCATGGAATGTCTGTCAACTGAAACTTGAAAAGAGATTAAAAAAAAAAAAAAAAGGAGGGAGAGATCCCAAAAACAGACTATGACTTGCTGCGAAGGTTGTCTGGGGTGACAATCAGTTAAATGAAAAAATGGACTGCTGGAGAAAAAAAATAAATAAAAGCAGAACTATCTTATGAGCAACTGCTCTAGTAATCTTGCTAAATTTAGTTTCTCTAAATGCTCCACTGTGTCTAAGTTCCCTTTATTTCTTGGGTGGGGATAAGAAGTAGCTTTTCTCTTGCTGCAATTCATGTCTCAGTTGAGTTTAGCAGTTCCTAAACTACAGTGAAATACAAAACAAAACCAAATCACTCCTCAGTTTAAAACTGAGCCAAGCAAAAACTGAACCAAACAAAAACTGAACTGATAACAAAGCAGTTCAAGAGGTATCTGCTTCTATATAGCTAAGCTCAGGCCTATTTAGTTCAAAAACTTCTAACTCTGAGGGGATCTTCATGCTGACATCAGTAGCTTCTGAATCACATTCTTTGTCATAGATCTACTCACAGAAAGGTTTGGGTTGGAAGGGACCTTTAAGATCATCTGGTTCCAACCCCCCTGCTACAGGCAGGGACACCTCCCACTAAGCCAGGTTGCTCAAATCCCCATCCAGGCTGGCCTTCAATGCCTCCGAGGGGGACAGTCACAACCTTGCTGGGTAACCTGTTCCAGTGTTTCACCACCCTCATGGTAAAGAATTTCTTCCTAACATCCAGTCTAAATCTACCCTCTACCACTTTAAAGCCATTTCCCCTCATCCTGTTTCTACATACCTTTATAAAAAGTCTCTCCCCAGTTTTCCTGTAGGTCCCAGTCAAGTACTGGAAGGCTGCTGTAAGGTCCCCCCAGAGCCTTCTCTTCTCCAGGCTGAAGAGCCCCAACTCTCTCAGCCTGTCCTCAAAGAGGAGGTGCTCCAGCCCTTTAATCATTTTCATGGTGCTCCTCTGGATTTACTCCAACAGCTCCATATCCTTCTTGTGTTGTGGGCCCCAGAACTGGACACAATACTCCAGGTGGGGTCTCATGACAGCAGAGTAGAGGGGCAGAATCACCTCTTTTGACCTGCTGGTCACATTCCTCTTGATGCAACCCAGCATGCAGTTGGCTTTCTGGGCTGCAAGCACACATCCTCTGCAGCAATCTTGTGCAACCTCCCAAACAAATTAGTGTGTGTGTATGTGTCTGTGCAATTTCAACATTTCTATCAGTAATGCTAGGAATGAATGTACTACTTCGCCTCATTCATATGAGTATGTCCCATTTATTCAGACTAGACATTCCATTTTTATTACAGCTACAGCCATTTCACTACTCAGTGCTGAAATCATTGCATCACTTCATGAATCATCCACTGCCATGCTATCTGGGGACAAAAAAGGCAGCAATAGAATACACACAGGAGGAAAGAGACAAGGCAGCAGGCATGAAGGAGTTGCAAATATTACACAGTCATCAAAGCTTATTTCCACGTAAGCAGCCAAAGAGGGAAGCAATATGCACTGAAGTTCTCCTCAGACTTCAAGGAGCCCTTCACGTTTAACATATTTCAATTTCCTGCACACAACTTTTCAGCAGAATACTAAACGTGAACAAATATGAAAGCTGAGATCTCAGAGCTGAAGACTGATTAAACTTGATAGACACGAGGGCCTCTGCACATTCAACCTTTTATTTCAACTTTCCTAACAAAAGAAATCAGTGCAAAACCATTAGACTAGGTCTCTCGGTACACATACCCTCACTGGTATCACATTCTGGAAAAAAAACTATTTTTTTTTTTTATATGTATGTTAGCCTAAAATAAATTGTAGCAAATATTTTAGTAGACTATGCAAGAGTTGTGCTGAATGATTTACCAACCTTTTCTGTGATGTAGAAGTTAGAACTATCAGCATGCTGCAGTGCAAACTGATCGTGATTTGCAAGAGACCACCTTAAAAAAAAAATGAAAATAAATCAATTACAAAATGAAATTTCAAAGATTAAAAAAATATCCTTTGCATAACTTGACTGTGATCAAATAAATGCCTGCCCATCCCATGTATTTCTCATACTGATTCGTAGTTCTAAATGATGTGCTCCAAAATTAAAAAGTATGTATTTTTACAAAGGGAAAACTTCAGTACAAATACATCCCATAAATTAGATATTTCCCCTTTGCATAACTGAAACAAAACCGTATTTTGTCAATACAGTGACACTTCAGTGCTCCAAAAAAAGTTGATAAGGATCTGATATTCATTCCAAACCTGTTTAAAAAAAAAACAACAAACAACAACAAACAACAAAACAGGTGTAATTCCTTTCTTGTAGTTATATCACTAGATTACTAAAAACATTTACAGTACCACGATTTTATGCTGGCTTTTACAATACCCAATGTCTGTAGTGCTAAGTTTACGTATAACATTGCTCAAACCACTATCTTATTAATTCAGCAGCAATCTGGTAAGTGTAAACTGGCTTCTCCTCTACGGTAGCAATTGCTTGAAACAATATTTGTGCAGTGCTTGAAAATCCAAGCCACAGCCAGGGCAGCAGTTCCTTCACCTACGAGATGCAGGGACCAAAACTATTAGGTGAGGATGGTAAAAATGCATCTCTGTGTAGAATAGCAACAAACTGGCTAAATGAACTGCCCACATATGATGGAAACATTTTGTTTGGAGCCTCATCTTGCAGCTAGTTGATCCAAAATGCATTATAAATTCAAAGTCCAAAGATAATACAACTACAAGGCTGAATACCTAATGACTTGTAACAAAGAATACCTAAATTTTCCTCAGAATAGTTATCTCCATGTTGATTTAATAACTGAAAGAGGTACAGTATCTACACCACAGTATATGGCAGAACTTACCCATCACAGACTTCTTTTATTATAGAGGACAGTGGCTTTTTCTGTTTAAGGAAAAAAAAATAATATATATATCACTGAGTTGTAATAGCCTGCGTATTAAAATAATTCCTAAAGCACTGACTCCAAAGAAAACAACAAGTTAGTAGTACCTCGTTTTCTTTTCAACATTAAGCTTAGAAGGGTCCAAAAGTTTTTCAGTGTTTTGGTCTGATAAGCTATAAGGACAGCAATTCTAAGAGTACTCTTGATGACATTATCAGTCCTTTTTGGCATCTTTAACCCACACAGCTTCTCCACGCTGAGAAATCAAAAGGTCTTTTGTGTGTACTGCATCTCATTGCCCAGCAGAAACAGAACATTCAGATACCAACACGAGCATTTTCCAGGAATGACATCTAAAGCAAGAAAACATTCAATATTTTTAAGCCTTCTTTTGTCCCTTTCAGTTATCATTCATATGTTGACAGTAATCCTCACTGAGTATGCATATACAGGCTCCTCTCTGTTAAAGCATTAGCTAGAAGGTGTTAAGATCCCAGATGCATCAGTTCTGTTTTATTTTCTGTATCTGCAGGCACAAGCATTTGGACTCAGTGAAAACAACTCTGCTGCTGTTGGTCTCAAAGAAGTAGGAGCAGACTGGTCTGGTCATGGTGCTCTGAGCATTGCTACAAATACAGAGCACATACAAATGCTTTTGGGAAACTGGTGGCTAAAAGAAGAAAATTATGGGTTTTACTCAAAATATGGATGAAGTTGCACGGCAAAATGAAACAGACCAAATATCACTTTTGGATAACTGCAGGCTCTTTTTTCTCCAAGACCGGGTGACCATGTGTATTATCACTTAGATGTGTTGTTTTGTGTGAACTCCCCAAATCACTCAAACAGCAAAGCAGATTTCTCTCTACTTTCAACAAATGCAGTTCACTGAATTCTTAACTAAAAACAAGAAAATAAACCAAACCACACAACAACCCATAAACAACCCCGAAGCCAACACTGTTGCCAAAAGATGCAGTCTCCCTTCAGTGTTTATGGAAAACCGATAAGGCTCAGTAGCAGGATGTGTTATGGGGAGGGAGAATTACTTTTCCTTTTGGCTTTGTTTTTTGAACTGCACCACTGCCCAAACAGAAAATCAGGAATGGGAATCCCTGCTCACGTCAAAACTCGGGTAGGATTTGTTATTTCAGCAGTCCAATCTACTTAGTCTGTTTTATAAGCAGGGAAAAACATAACACGAGCATTTTAATCAAAGCTGAATGAATGAAAGCATCTCCTGAAAGGCTCCTGCACCCCTTTGCTGGACCCCTGGACCTTTGCTTCCCATCTCTCTCACTGCCACTATTGTTTTCATGTGATCACACGAATGAGACACCATTGAACATGACCAAGCTAAAAACTGAAGTAGTAAAAAGGAACCTGTTACATGTGCCTAAATGAATAGCAAATGCCAACACATGAGAGAAAAGCCAAGAAGTGTGAGAGTGCTCTCCTTTGCTATAACCAGCATGCACCTTTTCACCTGTGTGAGCACAAGTGGAGCTAGACCAAGCCAGATGCACAAGAGAAAGGCTTTCCTCCACACAGCTTCATCAGTTCCTCAGGCTGGAGTACTGTGTCACCTACGTGTGGTTGCTCTGACCTGCTGTCCCCTTGCTCTGAGGCATTTTGCAGTTTCCAGCAGTGCTAGCTTCTCCTCATACAGCAAAAAATCACATCTCCCTGTAGAGGAGAAAACGCAGACACAGGGAAACAAACAACTGATCAACTCCAGTTCTCAACTGCTCTCTTCCCTCTATCCCTAGCAGAAAACCATCCCACTGAGGGAGAAGCACGGGGCTGCCTGGAACTTGGGCAAGGTTCACTTGCTGGTCACACATGGCCTGCAGCTCTGCAGCCCTTCAGGATACTGCTGGGGCTCCCTGGTGCTCCACTGCACCGAACTGTGACTAAACATACTTCACAGCAACAGAATGAAAAAAAAGTGCAAATCTTCTGGGATACAAAAAGCTTGCCATTAGCAATTTGACAGCACTACAGTGAGCTTTACAAATTAACAAATGTAATATAGTTTACATTTGCAATCCTAATAAGTTCCTGCTTCTAATAATCCCTCAGGCTCCACTCTCCCTACATGTAACGGTAGACACAACTTTCCCCTACTGCACCAAGCAGACAAATGCCACCAGCACAAGAGCTCTCAGCTGTGAGCATCATCCTGCTGCAGACTGCAGGACAGGCACTCTTGTGTTATTTGCTCTACAAGTGGCAAAAGAGTGAGCAATGAGCTTGTTGTTTTGTTTTTTTTAAAATGAACCAAATAAGATGAGGTAAAAGTTTACCTCCGCTCTCTGCAGGTTTTATTCTGGTGCAGCTGTCAATATTTGCCTGCTGTCAAGGAGAAAAACGGCTTGACATTTTGGTCAATTGAATCTTCTCACAATTATTTTTATGGAAATGCACGTATTGTCTTTGTTGCATTTACAGTTCTAAGTAAATAAACAAAATTCACTTTATTACCTAACATATTTCAAAGAACTCCTTATCATCAGATAAACCAAAACTATTTCTAAGTGTTCCTTTCATCTAAATGATTATTTTGTACTAGTGTTTTTAGATATTCTTGCCTTTATGTCCTCTCCTATGCTAGCAAAAACAAAGTGTGCTTTTACACACGCTGCGATGATCTTCTTAAAGCTTTAAGAAGATCAAGCTGTAGCTTTAATGCATGAAATAACAGACTAAAGCAAATCTTACGCTCCCTATTAAGAGATAACCCCTTCAGCTAGCATATCACAACCATCCTACACTGAGCACATCAGTTAGTATAAAGTGTTATCCTAGCGTAGATATTAAATTTATAGCTGAAACCTAATGGGAAACAATAACAGGACAATACAGCTTCATGAGTTGTTGGTCTGCATGGACACAGAGAACACTAAGCATAGGCAGGGTTAGAACTGATGTGAATTTGCACACCCAGTAAAACATTATCTGCACTGACACCGCATACTCAGGTCTGTAGCCTGGCAGCAACATCTAGTCAGCATTTCTGCTCAGCTGTGTGCCTCTCAGGACATACCACCAGGCTCCCTGCTCTAAGGTACATGCAGATCCCAAACATGGGTCCACTTCAGCACAGCCCTGCATTATGCAGGGTGCTGCCTGCACAGTATTTTGTACCACTTCTGTGGTAACTTGAAGAGCACAGATCACGATTTCCCCCTATTACACCACCAGCTTAATCCTTTCATGCCTACACCTCAGGTTTCCCAGAGGTAACCACCCAAACAAGCAGCAGGTTGGGCACATTGATTGGAATGTTTTGTTCTAAGGAAACTGCAGGGTGAGCAAAGGCCCGAAACAGACAATGCTGGCCAAGCTCAGTTCAATCATAAGTACACTAACCTGTGCTTAAAGAACTTCCAAATCAAAGAGACAGTGTTTGTGTGTATCATGAAGACGACAGAAGCCCAAATCTGTTTAGAAGCCTGTGTTACAGGTGCAGTTCAGGTGTACTCCCACAGTGCTATGCCAGATGGCTTCCTTTAGGCCAAAGGCCTACTTTCCTTTTCAAACGGCTTGTTTGTTTGTTTTGGACAAGGATTGGGATATTGCCTTCCCTGCCTGACACCTTCTAATGAGAGAAGAGGAAAAACCTTAACTCTTGTTGCTGTTAAGCCAAAAAACAGCAGATGCATCACATCTGTTAGTGGAAAACATCCAGCGTCAAAGTTCTGTTGCTGATCTACACATCTGTCAAAAAAAAAAAAAAAATGAGAATCTCAAGCCAGTAAACAGACCATTCTGTCTGTAATTAATGCTAGCATTCTGCTAACAAATCTTTTGGTGTGAAAGTCATTTCTATGAATTTTACAAAACAGAAATACCTCTTCTCTTGATCAGTAAAAGCTTCATCTGTTCCAGTTGCACTATATGAGTTACAGCAGCAGCAGAACTGCCCACTACTACTATGCCAGACACCAGGAGGCCTGGCTCCTGGATTCACCTTGCTGTTGATTTCTCAAAGTATAAGGGCCAACCTCATGCAAGGGGAATGTCCTGGGCAGCTTAGGTCTTCAGCCAGCCCAGCCTACCTGCCCTGATCTGAGCCACTGCTGGAATCCACTCCCTCCACTACCACTGAACAACAGTGAGACCTGACTCATTCCTCAGGCACTGGGCTACAGTAATACTGAAATCTGTATTTCACTACATTTAAGCATTGCTCCAGAGATCATACTAAGATGATAACTTGATTGTAAAATAAAGAAGCAGTGCTCTGGAGTGAAAAACAACATTATTAAAACAAGCAAAACAGAATTTTACAACTTACTTCACATGCTGGGGTCCTAATAAGCTATATTATTTCCTGCTTCCTCAAGGACTTTTTAGGAACACAATAGTCTCAGTTAAGAGTACTAAAAGGTAGTAAAACACCTAAGGACCTACAGTCCAGTGGATTACAGCACACTTGCAATATACTTGCATCACATATTTAAAATAGCACTCAGAGGACAAACATTACAAAGTGAGGCTTTAAGATGTGGCTCTTCATACAACCACTATATTAGGTGAGGATACCTTTGAAAACCAAATTTAAATAACTCTGCAAGCCCACAGCTCATGACTGACACACTGCTGGCCTACCAGCACAGAAAAGCCTCCACACTAAGGCACAAAACTTTATTCTGAGAGATTTTTTTTTTTTGCAGATCTCTTTTGCAGTATAATCTTGGAGTCCCAGAAGAAGAATATAATTGAATTATGAAGTACTCTTGGATACTCCAGTTGGCCAGAATGTCAATGAGGTACCTCCCAATTAATTCAAGTGGTGTGCAACTCCAGGAATCTCATCTCACACAAAACATTTCTTTTAAATATAGCTGAATTAACTTTTATGAGATGAGATTACCGCTGTTTCAAAAAAACAAAATCAAACAAAAAAAAACACTAGGATCAACAAGAGCCAAAAAAACACCACAAACAAACTTAACCCTTCAGAAGGCTATCAACTGAAGACATCAAAAACCATGCTAACAAAATAAGACTCAGGGTAAAAGAGGTGAAATAATACTAATTCTCCACTTGTTTCCTAAGAAGCTCTTCCTTCACATCCTTTGTGCCAGGGATCAGGAATACTCAGATGCTGTTTCCGCATGACTGTAAGAGGGACATGACTTCAAGCATGCCTTCAGGATCTGTTTTCAGCCACTCAGCTTGGGATGACAATTCACAGCCTTGAAAGTCTCTAATCCACCAGTAGCAACATGGCTTTAGAGAAGATCACAGCCAGATTAATAAAACACAACACACAAATGATGCTTTTACCCATGATGGCTGCCTACCACCACAGAGAGAACTGAAGCTGTCATCATGATTGTTCCCAGGATTATGGTCCCATAAGAAAAGAAAGCATATTTTTCACCATCTATTGCAATTAACAATTATGTTAACAAAGTACTGTTTGTGCATATGCACATCTTAGTGCACTGAATTACATTCAATGCATTAAAAAAAAAAAAATCTGCATTACTCCTTCCAGTGCTATTCTTATTTGTAGATAAAAAATAAAAGCTCTTCAGTAACTTAAAATTTAGGCCTTTCACTATCCCAACAAAGAAAATGGTACATTAACTTAGAAGATATGATTTCCTTACCAGTTCTATTAATTATAAATTAATTTATTAATTATAAAACTAAATTGACAATAAAAATGCTAAATAATTCCACTACGATAATATCCTGGTTACTATCTGTACTATAAGCAGTTTCATCTTCCATTTGATGAAATTGAAATATTGACAGTTACAACAGGAAGCAGTAAATTCATACGATTGTTAGTGTTTGTTTAAAACATGGAAGTTGGCTTTGAATAAGCCTAACTTCAGCTAATTGGCTTAAGTTAGTCAAGTGGGTTTTTTCATTTGTTTGGAAAAGTCAGCAATCTTTTGGCTCATCCATTGGTTTATTTCTCATTTTTAAGGGTAAAGGAAGAGAGAGATGATGCTTCTCCCTTTCCCCAAACTTGTAAAAGTATACGAAGTCTCACTCTAAAAAATTAACCACGACCTGCTTTGCCTTGATTTTAAGAGAGATGATGTGTGGAGCCATCACTAAAGGTAGGGAGCAATGCTTCAGGGTACAGCCTCTGGTATAAGCAGACCTCAACATTCCTTCCTCCTTCATCACCTGAGCAATTCTGATGCTTGTGCTGCTAGGATTGTACTGCTATACTTCTAATACTGGTGACAGCACTCGCAGGAACTACAGCTATTCTTAGTCCACACACACTGCAGAAGTGAAGTGCCACTTTCCTTTCTCTAATTAAGCATTTCACAACTGCTTTTGAACTGTGTCTCCTCACACAGTCTGTGAAACACTGAGCTAAATCAATTACCGTACCCCAAGGGTCCAGATTGAGGTCTGAAATCCAAAACTACTTGAAAAGTCCCTTTCAAAAATTTCTTTGGTTTCCTTTCAATATGCAGTGAAGTGCAATGACTTCTCTGAAGAAAAAAAAAAAAACAATAATTGAAATGGCCCTTATATACTGGCAGAAGAAAGAGACAACAGTAACTTGAAAGACATTCTTAAACAAAGTTTGAGGATTCAATCTAAACCTTAGAAAGAGCATTAACGTAAAGCAGCCCACAGTTACCCCCTATGTGATGCACTGCAGTGTTTTAACAAGACGCTGTCATTTGATAGCACTCCTGTTAATTTCGCCTACTAGGTCAAGATTGTGCTTTGAAAAGGAAAACGCAGCTGTGTTTTTTGTTTTGATTTTGATTTGTGGTGTTTGGGGCTTTTTTTTTTTTAGCTAATTTGATAGATTCACATCTGATAATTCTATCTAAATTTAATGATCTGGTAGATAAAAGTAAACTTGGAGGAAGAGACTGCACAGCTAAGTTTAATTATGAACTGTTTCCTTACGTGGGATCAGTGTTTACCTCCAGGGGTCAGGAAGGTCACCAACAGAGTTTCAAGAAACTCTGGTTTTAGTACACAACATTAACACACAAACATGAGTGGATAGGCAAAACCTGCTATTAACCTCAAATATCCACCTGGTGCCTCTTCTGGATGTTGCCTCCTCAGCATAAGAAAGAGAGGAGCTGTGAATTCATACTGTGAAGACCGGAATATCCACATTATCCATAACTAGCACTGGCTTTATAAAAAATAATTTAAGCACTAAAAAAAGGTTGTTGAGGATCATTATATATACAGTGGACACGAATTCAAGCACATTAATGTGCATATGAACGCAAGAAATAACATATTACGAAATGGCTCTCTCTGTAACAAACTGGAGAACGTTGTTCAACATCCCAGTTAACCTGTACTGACCCTGCGTGGCCCCACACTCTTATATTCTTCCAGATTTAATTGAGATTAATAAAGCAGAAGATCGGGAGATGAAGGTAACAGGCAATTAGCACCTACACGCTCCTTTCTTCCCCACACTGCATCCCCAAAAATCACTCGCAAAGATCCCAATGCAAAATCTGACATCAATCCATTTCCTCTGCTTACATAACAGGAAGAGCTAGAAAGTAGATCATCCCTATATCCATAAATCATAATCAGACATCTTCATTGAAAATGAACTTTCACAACAGTACTAACTGCCACAAGACAGATATTTGGGTAACACTTCAGAGGAGCACAAGTCTCTATACAGTTTTTCCAAGTTTTTTAATTGAGGATATGTTGGGAATAGGAAGAAACCCAAATGACAAAATCAAAACATTCTGAAAGAGAGCGACAGAAATCACTGAAATCTGTCTCTCAAAGAGACAGCAGAAAAGTACACTAGTTTGCTCATGCTTTCAAGGGAGCTTTAACACATACAAGCAACTGCCAGCTGCTAGGTTTAGTGTGACTTAATGAGACCCCTTCTAATGAGAGGGGGATGCAAGTAATGTGCATTTTTCCCCTCTTATTTAAAGCAACTTTCCAGAAAGCAAGCAGTTTCAAAGCCCTGACATCAAATAGTATATTTCAATGAATGAGAAGAAAGGTTAGGCACAGAGGCTGGTTAAGGAAAGCACTTAATTATATGTTGTGCAGGCAAAGAGCTTCCCTTCCCAAGTGAGACTAATTCTGTCTGCTTAAAATTAAAAATATTGTTGATGAACTCAGGCCAACAATCCTACAGAAATAAAGCACAAAGCGTCAACTGGAAAAGCTCCGTGACTCCAAATTCATGTCATCAGAAATCATGCACTTGAAGGGGAGGTATTCAACAAAGTTCATTTGGTGGAAATAAAGTACTCATGAGCTCTTTTTAGGCCCAACAACTTCCAACATACTATTGAATTACTATGGTTTTTACAGTAAAATCTCCTATTTTGAAAGTATCTTACTCTCTTCATTGCTAAGCAAAACATTCATATACACAGTAGGTGAACAGGGATACTGCACAGCTGAGTTATAAATGCTTCCAAGAATATCCAACAAGCAACTTAAAAAAATACAAGTTTTCCTTGGTATTTTTACTTCTATATTTGGAACAGTTTCAGTACCCAGAAAGATGAAAAACTTGTAGTATGCTACAGTGCATTATTTTTCTGTTGTTCTTGGAGCTAGTAATCTAGTGCTGTTCTTTTAAATGCTCACTTTCTTTCTGGTAAAGGATCAGAGGGGAAGGATAAAGGTAAGGAAGATAAAATTTTGGGTGGTTTCTGAATTGTGCCACATGGTGCAGATCCCAACTAGGAGATAAGCAACATACTCTGGTTGCAGTGCTTGGTCAATAATGGCCCAGTCGCTTCACTTTTCTGCCTTCCTTTTCCTTTTGACTGCTTACAATTCTGTGGAGCAATTGATTTATATCTCAGACAAACTCTTCAACTGAATACACATTTTAAGGGAAACAGATCAGGAAAAAATTAGCACTAAGTGAAGCAAAAGTAGAGCCGTGATTAGGAATATGCCACGCTCTACGTGTTTTTAAGGTTCACATCCACTTTTCTCCCATCCTCAACAAAGGTAAACATGCAGGTTTGTGTTTATGCACATGGGAAAGTGATACAACTCTCCCATCTTCATTTCTTGTCACTAAGTCTGCATTTTCCATGTCAGGAAGAAAAGAGACGAGCCCCTTAGCTTTCATTACCCCTCTTGTCACTGCATTAATAGTAAGGCCACTGTTAGCCTTTCCTCCATCAGCCTCATTTTCCTCCTTCCCCTCCCCAAAAAGTGGCATGGGGAAGCTGACTGCTACTCCATGTAAGCCAGCATTCATCCTTCTTGTTCTCTCTAATTCTTATACAGTGAAGTTAAAACAAAGTTCCAGAACAGAAAGCTAATAATTTAGATAAAGCATGTATCGTGGCTGTAGAGTTATTTTAAGCCCTTTTGTAAATTAAAAACAATAATTTTGGTATTATTTTGTTGGTGCTTGAAAGAAGCCTGAAAAATACTTGATCTTCATCCCCAGTGTACTCGGTAGCAATGAGCTGATGTTCATCATGACTAACAAGCATCTTCCTCTGGAATAACATGCACAGTGTCTGCCATTTGTTATGTAAGAAGAAAAAAAAAAGTCAAACAATCTTCACGCCAGAAGGCGAAGGATTTGTATCTACACAGATATGCTTACTAAAAAATTTCAGCAAGTGAAGATGTAGAAGCATGGCAGGTCTGGAAAATAAGGTACAAAGTGCTAAATAGTAGGCACACACCACTGTGGGGTTAACTAGAAGTGAAACTGATTGCACTGCACAAAGAAAATAAGATTCTATTTCAGTAAAACATTTTCAGCACAAATTCAGATTTGCTCCTTAATAGAGTTTCATAATGTTCTCAGCCTCTAGATACTTTATGTTATAAGCACATTATTAAAGGCTTGCAAGCTTTCCTTCGCTCTGAATACTATTTACAGAAATAATTATTTTAAACAGGTAGCATGATGTCGGTTTTCAGTACATTATGGGGAAGCTGTTAAATATTAAAGACATTGCTTTTAATATTAATGCATATGCTGCAAAAGAATAATCTCAGAGAAGTCCAGAACAACATACAGCACTTGTATAACTTAATCAGTCTCCCACCACTACAAATAACCTATAGTTTAATTCATAAATGTGAATGCGTGTACCATAAAAAAAAAAAAAACAACCAATCTTTAGGAAGTCCAGAGCAAAGTATAGCATTTGTATAACTTAATCTGTCACCCCCTGCCCCCCCAAAAAACCTACAGAGCTTAATTCATAAATTTGAATTCATTCATTTCTGTACCTTGCCTCAAATCAATTCCGTTCATGCAGCCACTGCAACAGAAACAACCAGGGGAACAGGACAACCCATGAGATGCCCACAAAGACTCCCCTGCTCAGAATGTGCCACTGCTCAAGTTCCAAAATCTGCACTTGCTGCAGCCATTCAGCATGATCACACTATAAATGCAAAGCACCGACTGTAAAAATTCGCAAAGACTTTCTGCCAGGAGGTAACAACATTACCACAATTTTACAGTTGAACAAAATTAAGGCACAAAAGTGTTAAAGTGGGTTGACGTTGGGAGTAAATGCCTCAGTTTAGCAGCTGTTTAAAAAGAAAAAGCAAATTAAAAACATAGCAGAACACATACAAAATTAAGCAGTTACAGAGGAAGAGGGTTACACCCCTTCTACTAAAAACACCTTATACTGCATATGGACTCACAGAAACGTGTGCATCTAAGTAAACAGATGCAGAGACAGACACACACACAGAGACACATATATATGTACACATTCTCTCTCTAGGTCCATAGGAGCAGACACACACAGGCACTTACTTGATCGATTTCCATCAACTTGGGGAAGGCACCCGGCCATTCGATTGCCACCTTCACTATATCAGCAGGAGGGGGCATTGCGATGCTGCTGTTCTTCGGAGCCAGCACAACTGGACACTAAATACTGCAGAGAGACTCTCTCATTCACACCTGCAGGGAGAAGGGGGAAAAAAAAAAATAAAAATACAGCAGTTCAGACAGAACTCCACTAATGCTGCTTTATTTCCTACGTTTTCCCTGGCTGGGCAGGTGCATCTGTATATGTGCATATGCAGGAGCACAAGAACTGCACATATTACAAAAGCAAGCACAGGACACAATGCCACGACACACTGCACAGCTAATCTGTTCGAAAGATGGCTGAAGCACAGAAATGTACAGTGAATAACAGGCAAGCATTAGATTTAGAGAAACTATTTTTAAATATTATCGAATACGCTGGTAGAGAAAAGCAACAAACTAGAAGAAGCTGTTATTACGGTATCACTGCTCAGGTCCCTGGGAACGTGATGGCATCACTTGCAGCTTGCACTCCAGAAGAAAAGATTGCCCAGGAAGTCATGGCCAGGAAACACTGTTTCTTTTAACTATAGCAATGATCTTCTATGTGTTCACAAATAGATCACTGCACTATAGCAACCAGGATGTCAGGAAGAAGGCAGAACGCAGCAGTTTCCACATATACATACATACACACATCCTCGCCTGAGTCAAAGATACTGCTTTGTGGTACATCTTAGAAGAATGCACAAGGATATGGTATGCATTAGCAACAACATCACCAGACAGCTACATAACACATTATGGTTCTGCAAGAGCACGAGTATCAACAGAACTGCAAATCAGACAGCACAGGCTGTGAATTTTGGGGAAGGAAAGGAAAGAGGAAGAGCCAAATCCTTAGGCTTGCAGAATTTAAGTTCTGTCCCTAAGGAGCATAAAGCTCCTTGAAGTTTACAGCCTTGCAATAACAACATACAACTTGCAAAGCAGTGCAGTACTTCCTGGAGGTCGCTCCTTCTTCCTCACTCCTCTCCCAGCTCAGCAGCAGCAGGACAGCCACCGAAGTAGCAAAGCTCTGCAGTTCTCAGGCACAGAAACTCATGCACGTACTGCCTGCTGTACCAACCCCTTACACGGAGTCTAAATCTCAGACTATGGTGTTTCCCATGCCTTTTGCTGAGAACTAGCAGAACACAACTGCACAGAGCATAGCAAAAGCAGCTGCAGACATCCCCAGAGGTGCAGCTCTTCTTCTGAGCAGAAAAAGAAGGAAGTGGTTAATGAATGCACCACGTGCTCTCACATACACCCCTTGAAAGAGCTAAGGCAAGAGATGAGTTGTCAGAACATACCAGACATCCAAGAGCTGCAAGCATGTACTGGGAAAAAAAGTCTCTGACCACCTTTTGCTACTGCTTCAACTCAACCCAGCCTATCAATAGAGCTCTCTCCATCTGCAGCAGAGCATGAACTCAGTCAGCCTGAGCAAAACCATGAAACCATCCCTTTATCGAGAAGTTTTGTAACCTCATCTTCTACTATCTGTAAGTGGAAGCTAGCCTATCCTTCATGCACATGGCTCCACCCATGTGTGTCTTCATCTCCATTCTGAAAACGATCAGCCCTCCACAACTTCCAACCCTGCTGCATTCTACATAGGGTTCTCAATACACACTAAAAAAAACAAAAAAAAACCAAAAAAACAAAAAAACTACGTATGAACTTTAACACCAGGAATTTATTTCCAAAAGTGGCAATTCTGATGCTGACAACATCACACATCATCACAAAACAAAGTGGAAGGCAGTAAATAAGACAACAGACAGGACTATAAATAAGACTGCATTGCAGGTAATGCCTCAAAAGGCAAAAAAAAAAAAAAAACAAACATGATTAAGAAATGAAGTAATACTGTCTGCACTGGTACATGCACAGAAACTCTTGATAGATATCCCAGGGACCAGGATTAAACACAATTAAAGCAAGTGATTAGCTTGCAAGAACAGTCATACTGTCAGATGCATCTTCCTTATCAGAGCCCAAGTGGTACAAAGCCCCATTAGCTCACCCCATTAGCTAACATCTTTCATTCTTACTGTTTGCATCTCCCATGAGTGTTTCTCTTTCTGTGCAGTACACTAACTTAGCTCATCAGCAAAAAAAAAAAAAAAGAAAAAAAAATGCAGTTGTCTGCTTTTGGCATGTTTTAAAGTAGCTTCCCAGAGGTGGCACAACTTGGCTGGGAGGAGCAGCGAGCTGTTAATCCACCTTGAGAGTAAAATGAAACTGAGACTCTTGTGCCTTTCTGCTGACACGCTTATAGTGATAGCATTTCCCACCACCACAGCAGAACAGTCCTCAGTAGTTTCAGTCTGGTAATGTTTTGGTATGAAAGTGCCAGCAAAGCTCAAGCCACACTGGCTGCCTGGTACTCACAAAAGCACAGGATTCCCCAGCATGAGGGACACCTGTCCTCTGGGATGCTAGCAAACCAAAAAGCTCACCATGAATGCTGGAGAAAATGCTTTGAGTCACAACTACTTGCCATGAGCGTGAAAGCAAAATGACATTACACAGCAATAAATTTGCAGAAAACTTCCATTCTTACACACAAACGCAGGCATTAGCCTTCATTTTCCCTTAGTGAGTTGTGGTTCATCTTAACAAGTCACACAGAAAAGAGACAAATGGTTTAAGAAAGAACAGTCAAGGAAAGTGGGTTGGAAGCTAATCACATTCAGCTATGGAAAATGAGTATTTGCATTCCAAAGCATGGCACAACTGAATTCTCTCACAACATTCAAAAGACAATTTCAATGTGTCTAGTCTTTACTGCAGGCTAGCACTGAAGATCTCCTACATAATTATAATATATGCATTCTTATACAGTTACAAAAGACAAAGCAACGTGACAAGTCTTTAACCAATATAAATGGATGTAGTTCAATTTGTCCCACTAGAAGAAGGGCAACTCATAAGCATCAGTGTGGGCTGAATGGTGAAAATATTTTATATTCACTACAAACTTTTCTTTCTGTTTCTTAGCAGACCAGTCAAGAGGGCCCAGATGTTTTCTCTACATTTTAATCTTATGAATCCAGTACAGGACCTGGGTTTGGTCTACCTACGTGGCAATACCAGAATTCTATACTGTTAATCAAAATAGGTCTTCATCACAAATTAACAACCGCAAAGAAAATTCTACGCTCTGCTGAAAATACTAAATTACCAACTACTTCTTCCACTGATACATTGTGTTAGACACTGCTAATGCAGAAGGAAAAGTATAGTCCCTAGTGAGAATTGCTTACCAAATTGGAAGCATTTCACACGATGCAAATGAAGAACTAGAAGTAGGGTCAACTGCTTTTTGTTATGTCAGTACCAGTCAAGTAGCAAAAAGGATAAGGACCTCTCTGAAGGGTCCTGTTACAGACTTTAATCAAGAACAATTCTTTTTTCTTTTTTTTTTCCCCAGAAGCACTGATACGTAAGAACAACTTCACTTATTTCTACATTTATTTTCAACTTCGAATCTAAAGGCAACACAATGCATGTGAGTGCACGAGTGTATAAATGAAGGAGGGGAGGGAAAGTAAGGCTCCCATAATTTGTTCACGCATATACATGCGTGCAGCTGTAACACAGCATGCTATTTTAAATCTGAAGGTAAACAGAACAAAAAACCTATGCGACCAAAAGCACCAGAAGTATACCTTCTAACATCAGTACAGTTTTCAGAACCATGACGGATTACCCCGTTAAAGTGCAAATTCTGCAAGTACTCTTATTACCACACACAGCATACTTCTGCATCTCAACCACACTCTGCAGTCTAAGAGTACTAAACACTCAAGCTGGAAATCAAGATGTGTTAAATTTACTACAAAAATGCATCAGCAAAAATGCATCAAACTCCCAGTTTACCTAACTGGCTCTGAGGAATAAATTCAGTACATATATTAATACAATATATTTACTTTTCCCCTTCTACCTATGTCACACTCATGTGAAAACAGGAGTATGAAATAGCTTTCTCAATAGAACATGTTTTGTTTTAAACTTGTTTTACAATCACCCTGCCACTTAACATACAAGGTTCTCAAAGTGCTCTGTACTTACAGCTATCAGAATATGTTTCTGAAGAAATAAACTGCATTCTTAATCCTATAGACAAGAGGAGAAATGAAGGCTACGAGGAGTTACGTGACTGGAAGTTTTAGTTATATATGAAAACAGCGGCCCACAACAGCTCATTTCTTCTTTTACAGAAACACAGAGCCAGGTCACAAACAGCAGAATTAGCAAAGTTGATGACTTAGGAACAAGCAGAAGAATGCATTAAAAAAAAAAAAAAAAAAAAAAAAAGGAAGTATATGTGGGAACGACCTGAGGCTGGCACAAGTCTATGCTCCCCGTGGGCAGGCCCTCCTGCCAGCCGTGGCCCAAATCCTGCCCAGTCAAGAGCAAACCCACTGCCCATAGGCCTGGTGCTCACACATAACTGTCATCATACATCATAACCCTCAGAGGCCTCCTCCAGCAATGTGGCCAGAGGGAACCAGGTGGCAAGCTCTGCTGAAAGGTCCCTCAGGAACTGCATCCAATTAACCATTTTAGAAAGGTAATCCAACGCTCAGTTAACATCCCCAGTACAGTAATTTTTGGAGTTCGACTGTGTGATCGAGCAGCCACGCATAAGGAGCTGTAAATGTGTTCTGTCATCTCTGCAAGGATGGAAAACAAGGAGCAGGAGCCAGGGGTTGGATGTAGACTTAGTGGACATTTAGGGACTTTCATGCTGCCTTCTCTTTGTTATAGACTCGGTGTAACCCACCTCAAAATAGACAGCAATCACAAATGCCCAGCAGACCCACTGATGCTGCAGGAAGGCCTAATGCCACCCAACAGAATTCTTTTTCTTATAACTGCCCATCACCTTCCTAAGGGGAACATTTCTTTGATCCTTAACTTGCAGCACTTGACCAACAGTACATAATTAGTTCAGGAAACACCTCTTACTGTTACAAAAAAAAAAAGATCTTGGGATCTACCAGGTTTAAACACAACATTTTTCCCTCTCATAAATACCTGAAAATTTAGTATTGGAGTTGATCTTAGAAACGTGGATGTGAAATAAACAAAAGCAGGAAAGCTCAAATCCACACAGGAACGATAGTAAATATTCATGTGTTTATCACCTGCCTGTTTCTCACATACCCATAACCTTTCTTCACAACTGTACTCCAGGTACTTTATCTTTCCCACAGCACTGCTGCTCTACTCCTTAAGAAACAGTTTGTGTATTTGAGGCCCTGCTGACACTTTCAAAAGAATAAACAAACAAAGAAATCTTTTCAAAACTGTAGAGCAAAATAAGCTTTAAAGTGTGCTTGAAAAGAAAAGGTGGAAGAAAACAAAGCAGCCTGGACGTACTTGGAACACAAGTCGCATTTTGCTTCTACAGCACATACTGAAGCATTCCAGAAAACTACTGTTACTTGCTTAACTTGAATTTCTCTGTTTCTTGGAAGACCGTGTTCCTTCTAAGGCGCTTTTATTTAATTTAATTAAATTTTATTTTATTTTATTAATTATTTAATTCCAGAAAAAGAGTACTGTAAATTTGGTTGCAATTACTGAAGGAATCTGAATTTCCATGGTAATTTATTTAATGCTTACATATCATCCAGCCAGCCAAAGATGCTCTCTACATTAAGGACGTTAACATTGAATCTCTTGAGCCTAGAGATGAGGAAAGTCTCAAACCATTCGCTCAAGTATTCAAAAGACTATACCAATAGGAGAAAAAAGGAAAATTACAACCTGGTGGTTAATAATGTTACATTTAGCTACACAAAAACTCTGACTTTTAAAAGATGCTGAGTATCTGCCCAGCACATGGAATCAGGGCAGAAATCCTAAACTTTTCATAGTTTATCAGGGTTTGCTGGTTAGCTTCGGGTTGTTTCTTGTCATTTGCCTATTAATCCAGATGTTTCTAAACTGAAACAAGCAACAACAATAAAAAAATCTCTCCTAAAATCCAACTAAATACAAATTTTCTTGTCCTGTCTCCCAGGGTAGTCTCACATAACCTGAGAGATACAAGCAATGGAGAGAAGAAGAAACCTCAGTTACATTCAGTGTTGTTGCTCCCACAGGTCTGTAAGAACAAAATGGAAGGTTTCAGGAATATGAAAGTTGAGGGGTGAAGGAAAAAAAGGAATTAGTACTATAGAATTAACAAGTGAAACAAAGCAATATAAGTGCAATTTCTTGTAGACTTTGAAATGTTTAAGCTAAAAAAATTCCAAAGGAGTCTAACAATAGCAAATTGAATATGTTTATTACAGGTTGGTTGAAAATACATTAAAAAAAGAGGTTGAACAGAGAAAGTTTATCAAAAGTTCCATGATCAAGGAAAGCAATTTTGAATGGGATTCAGCTAAGAGTAAAGAAATAACAAAATATCACAGTCCTTTCTAGCACTAACAACATTTGGCTGTGGTATTTGGAATTTTCCTGGTATTTTGATAAATTAAGGAATAAGAAAGAGCACACAAAAGAGCATCTTCAGTCAAAATAACATTTTATTGCTTCATTTTAGCAGAGGGTGAATAAGGTCATGATGACTGGCTGTCTCCCAAAGGAGGTAACAGATACAAGTAAGCTCAAGGTTGGGAAGAATTCTAAATCATGCTGGAAGCAAGATTAGTAAGCAATATAAAAATAAGAGAAAAAAAAAAGGATTTTTTTTTTTACCCTATCAATGCGTGTGACATAAGAAGGAACTAATGTCATTGTCAGGAAGTTAGTAGTCAAAAGGAAAAAGAAAGGAAGAAAGGACAGAGACACATGAATACTAAAGGAAATAACCAAGTCAACTGACAGCACACAGACAGGATATCAAAGGTGAAATAAACAATAACTTTTCTGAAGAAATTGTTCTGCAAAGAAAAACAAAGGAGTGGAAAAGAGAGAAACACTAATAGTCCACAGTGAATAAACAGAGCCAGGTGCTCATCAGCATGCTCATCAGAAATAAAAGAAACAGCAAACAAAATACTAGTTATAATTTATGAGTCTAACAAGGACACAAAAGTTTTAAGACACCAGACTTTTGCTTCAGGCACTGACACTACTCTTCAAAGTGGCAAAAAACCACCAAACACACTTGTCAGTCTTGCAGCTCTATCTACAAAGGTGTTCCTACCAGTACTGTTTCTCTCATATCTCCTGAAATAAGTGCATCAAAACAGCTAACAGTCAGACACACACACACTTAAAAAAAAAAAAATCTGACCTTGTTTGTGACTTCCTACATCTACTTCAGTTCCTTCATCTATTCCTGCAGCAAGACTCTTTGCCCTTTGCCATTAACACACATTTGCAAATAACACTTTGCTCCTTTCACCTGGGGACTTCTCAGTGCTTGCACTCTGAAGGACATTTTGCAAAACAGGAAGACTGCACATGGAAAGCACAGTCATAGCCATCCAGAAAAAAAAAACAAAACAATTAAGACAGGCCTCGTTTGTATCTAAACCATGTGAAAAAGCTTGAGCTACATTGTATTAAAGAGGCTATCTCCTATCAAGAGTGGTTGCTGAAACTAATCTAACATTTAAATGGATATTAGAAAACCCTGTTTGGAAATAGAAATACAGAGATGCTAAAGATGGAAATGTCAGCACAGCCACAACCCATAAAAACTAAGGGATTCATCCAGATGCATCTAAACAGAGTGCAATGGGTATTTTAAGGGATGCTAGGAAGCGTGATGAGCAGATATTCAGAACTAATGTGACTACAAGGTAACAGCCATAAGAACACTTTGTCACTCAACCCATTTTCAGGGGTGATGAGCCTTGTCATGCTTAAGGCAGTTCATGAAGATTCGTGCATCTGATATCAGAAAGTCTGGGGATTTTAACAGCAGATTAGCAGTCGCTCATGTGTACTGCAAATTCATGAGTAGCAGGTGACACTACTCAAGCAGAGAGGTTGGACAAGACAACTTCCTTTAGTCCTTTCCAGCCTCAGCCATTCTAGGATTCTGTGGAGTACACTGATGTAATGACACTGAGGTATCCTGAAGCCTTAGTCTGCCCATCCATGTTCAAACATTGTTTTCTGTGCAATTAGATGTGTATACAATGAGCAAAATGGCAGACTTTATAGCAGGTTGCTTCCTATGTCATAATCATGCTCTCTAAATAAAATAAAAATGACGGTTGGTTACAACTCCAGAACAAGTTCCTGTAACTCTTCCCAGTCAGCAATCTGAGAGCACCCATTCAAAAAAGATCTCACCCTCTGAACTAAGATCCTAAAGATGAAGACGTAAGTCATTTCCAACAACAGTTGAGAAGACTTCTGTTGCTCCTTACTCATGGGGACAGCAGAACACGTGATGAGTTCACACCCAAATTACAACCCATTTATAAACTTAAAGCCCCCCTGAATCTATGTTATTATGCCAGACTACGAAAAGAAAAAGAAGAGGTGGTCAGGTATCCGACTGCTGTTTCTTAAGTACTGTAACTACAAAGATTCTCTAGGATTCCCCAGATGGCTCCAATTAATGCTCACCATCAAAAAATGAGGATGGCACAGCTGTGTTACTCTGTCTTAACCTGTCTGCTTGCTCTGGTTGAAGCTCCTGCTCCAGCCTCTCTGGGAACATGCATCACAATGTCAAGAACGAGCAGAACACTCTCTGCATCCAAACTGGCTAATAAGAAAAAATTGAGTGCTTAATCAGCCCACAATAAACATGCAGAGACAACATAACCAGCACCATCTGCACGCTGAGGACTGAACTATGCCAGCCACATTATTCTGCAAAATGACTCGTGGAAGTTTCCTTCTCGGGAACTAGACCATCAGTTGTCACTGATTGCTGCTGCAACTCAATCAGCTTCTTTCAAAACACTCATTCTAAATGAACTGGCACTTGCTGTGCAATGCTGTTTTACATTATCATAACAACAAACGGGGTGCCTCATATATTAATACTCTCTTGATTCCACACCAGTACTATTGCCAAATATTTTGCCAACTATGAACTTAGAAATGCCAGCCACAGGATAGGGAGAGCCTGGCAGCCACAGGCAAAAGGGCACGATGCCTTTGCTGTATAATGTGCATGTCACTAACTTACTATATAGCAAAAAAAAGGATCCTCACAACTGTCCCACATCAAAAATATTATAATAAACAGCAACAGCCTGAGTCATGCTCTGTATGCTTTCTGCTAAGCTAAAATATTTTTACTCCAAAACACTTGGGCTTCTGCCATTTAAGGTTCAGCTCCCTAGCAGAACGTACATCTCCATCACCCCAGTGTCCCTGTCTGGCCTCTGCTCTCCAGTACCAGCACAGACACCTGGCCAACAGACTGGTTCTGAGAGAGACAAATTACTAAAAAAAAAAAACAACTAATCCAACAAAACAAAAGCCAAGTTAGCCCACTGAATTCATTCCCCACTCACTTGCCCGAGCATCAGCAGGCCCATCATCAAGTATGTGTAAAGACGAAAGGAAAGCAAGAATAACTTGTCTGTTTTAAATGGTCATTGAAGCACCCTTAGCCTTAAAAACAGATTTATTTCACTTGTGCAGAGTTCAGGGCATACAGCTGAGATTCATTTTAGTGAATTAGTAACAGAAAATAATGTAAAGCTATAATTACCACCTCGTTACAGTATGTTTCATTAACTCAATCAGCTCCTTTATAATTCTAACACACATTAAAAGATTAAAGTATTTGGATAAAAATCAAAGTACATATTTAGTGCTCTGCTGATAGCCAGAGTTCATAATTTTCACAAGTAAACTAACAATGCTTCATTAAGGCTCCTGTGAACACAACCACTGTTGTATCATCCTTGCTTAATGTTCCCAAATTACACTTTGCCACTGCACTTGAGGGTGAGGAGTGAAATAAAAAAAAAAAAAAAAAAAAATCACTGTTCACTTAGTGTTCACTGCCTAATTCAACCTGACACAGTTAGTAGTGTTTTCAAATAAAACCATCAACTGAGATTCACAATTTGGAACTTCCTATAGGGCCAACACCTGGCTGAAAAGCCCTTTGTGTGAAAATGCCAACACTAAAACAAAGCACAAAACAGCCTCTCCTTCACAGTTTTAATCTGCTTTCAGGAGTAATTTAACATCAGTAGATTTCTAACGTTCAAGCAATTTATCTATAAATCGCTTTAAAAACAGAACCATATTCCTCTTTCTGCCCTTCGGTAGAGCACTTCTGCTCTGCTATGAAAACTAAAACAGCTTTTACAGGCTTGGGAGAATAGTGAAAATATTAAACACAGAACTTATTCTCTCACTCTCATTTTATGCTATATTAAGTGACATTCAAATCATACATTGACAGCATAAGCACTTCCAGAAAGCAGTAGTGCCCATCTCTACTAAAAGTCATTGGCCTGACCCATTCCTCCCTACAGCTTGTTGATGCTCCAAGTTAACATCCGTGCAGTCTTCGTGCTGTGTTAGCAGGCCTCTTCACGTGGCCTATCAGAAGTCCCTCTGTGCGGATGGATTCTATATCTCCAAATGCCAGCTGAATCCCATTCATATTCCAGGTCTCTATACCCAACACTGGATTTTACAGAGGTGAGTTAAATGCAACCTCCACCTATCCTGCTTGGAAGATTACTCTAGCACGTAGGGCTCAAAGTCATATTCTTTATAACATACAGTTTGTGTGGCCTTATCAGGAAGGTACAAGAGTATTGTGTCGTACATGGGAATGTAAAGGAAAATATGCTTCACAAGTTTCTTTTTCACATGTGCCATTTTCCAAACTCCAGAGCAGATTTCTACCAGCCCCAACACTTTCACAAGCTCTCTTCTTGGGGTGTTACATCAGTAAAGAATGAGATGGATTTCAGCTTTCCTCTCTTACCTTGCTGGTCTCGCCCACTATCTCATTAACTTCTGCTAGGATGGAAAGAAACGATGACATTAACTCCACATGAGGTAGAAGGTCTGACTTGAATTCTAACGAAGCGGTATCCAAAGTTCATGTTGCATAATTGCCTAGGACAAAATCTGATGCTCTCATTTAAACTAGGGAGAAAAACCTATTTTTACATTTGCAAAACAAACCTCCTGAGACACAAAAAAACAGATTGTTGTTCGACCTTCATATCATGAGAGAATGTAATCTTGGCAATTCACTAGCAGCTAGTGCAAGATATACCTTAGAAAAATATTAAATAAAAAAAAGAAAAACAAACCTGCAAACAGACCTATCTACCAAGATCCCTTTCCGCACAGCACTGATTAAAAAGTCCATACTACACATAGGTAATTACGCTGTTAAAATGAACAGAAAGTCTGCTTCAAAGACTGTGATGTTAAACTTGGGACCAAGAACACTTGTGTTTAATTTTCTTTTATTCAAAAGCTTTGTGTGTGGCCATGTACATGCCCTTTGGCCCTCCGTGTCTCCAACCTACAACCCTAAAATGGGGCACCACATTTCCTCAGAGAAGTTGAGAGGCATTTAGAGGCTACATGGGTGTGTACCTAAATCAGACTGACAGATTACCCAGAACAGGCAGCTGCCTTATTATTCACATGCTTGGACAGACTATTCATCCAGTTCTTTCTGTATTTTAACCTTCTCAGCCATCAAGGTCCTGAGAACAGACTGGTTTACATCCCTATTTCTTGCTACCATAATTAATTTGAATACTACACTGACGTTAAAAAAAAAAAAAAAAAAGTAAAAATTGAAGATGAGTCTTCAGTGTAACAGGAACCACCGGTGCTTCTCTGCATTTTAGAGCACATTGCTGCTGTTACCCTTCAGATAGGGCAGCTCAAAATAACATCAGCAACAGACTTTGGGCTGGGACAAAAAGGGGCAAACCATTTGTGGCTGTATTTATTGGCCAGTGCCTTCTAACTCTCACTCTGCCACATTAGAACTTTCATTACCAGCCCAAAATGACAAATATATTTTAAGAATTACTTTAAAACAAACTAGCAAGGGAAACTAATTTCCCAGGCAAAATAAAAGCATCACTATTGTATTCAGAGAAGAAAAAGACTCAGGAAGTACACAGAACATGCTGTGAAGAACCAGCCTGAAGTTTCACTGCCATTTTTATTTACATATAAAGCTGTTTTTCCTCACCTGAAGAGTCCCAGAGGCACACACATGAACATCTTCAGAGCTAATCAAAACGCAAACACCCTGAAACAACCCAGTGAGCAACTACTGCTCATCTCTGTACCACGCTCCTCCTTCTCTCCAGGCCTTCGCCATTTAGTTTAAGTGATTTTGCAAAACACCGTTGGCTGTGGTTTTAGAGCTCTGAAAGCTCAAGGTGTCTTCAATTGAGAAATAACCCGTCATCTGGCTCTTCAGTTCAGCCATTCCTGGTAACCGCCTTGTTTTCAGCGCTTACACATGACAGGAAGACGTGTCAGTTACTTCTGACTGGCCAAAAATAATTTCTGTCGTTTTACACAGTGAGATTAATGCATGGCTGCTGGTGACACCCCCTTTTGCTTTTAGCCATTTAATTGCTCAAGTGGAAATACAGATGTTAAGAGTCAGGAACATGATAGGAAACTCTGGCCTCTTGCTTTAAAAAGGCATAACGTGACTGCAAGATGAAAAATGACACAGCTACAAAGAATCCTAGTTTTCTGAGTGCGAGACTATGGGGAAAAACATCCAAGACTTCTTGCACTCTAGCTAATCAAACTAAACTATGGATGGCAAATGAAGGAGCTGCCTGGTTTTAACAGCTCCTTTCATACATTCACCACTATCTATTCCAGTTCATTGCCAACCTTATTAAGAAGGAAGAATCACATTTAAAAAAAAACAAAAACAAAACAACAGCAAGGCAAGGTTTTACATGTCCCCAGCCAATTTAATTATGACATCTATGGCTGCCTTCTGTTAAGAAAGCTCAACCATGCAGTTTCTTGCATCGGCCAAGGACTACAGGTCGCTGCTGAGCACATTTTCCATTTGCACAGCCACCTGTGTGCTGATGTGCACATCACAGCTGTTAGTTCACATGTGGGAAGGTAGACACAGGTCTCTGCTGTCAGGCTGCATCCCTCTGAACTGACATCCCCAAGCTTGAAAAGAATGTGTTTTTATAGCGATGAAAAAGCAAGGAATTGAAAGCAGCTTTCAAACATTTTAGATACTATGTCATCTAGAGCATGAGTCAACCTATATCTGCTCTTAGATTTTTAATTATTTATTTTCAATGTGCCTATTAAAAGTCATCAGAGGCAAAAAGTCAATTGTATTTAAGACACCATTTTTGCTTTTGTACAACTAAGTGATGACAGCTTTAAAACCCAGTAGAGTAAGCAGGGATTAGACTTTAAAGTGCTTCCCTTGCTTTTAGTATATAAAACTTTCACATGACCAACTCTCAGAAAGTGTAGAAACTGTCAGGAGTTTCACCATGTTCGTTTTAACAAGGACAACAGTGGGGAAACACTGAAACATCAGCTTATTTATTTATTATTAAACAGGACAATCATTCACAGAAAAAAATCCAAGCACAACACTCAACTCCAGTCGAGGCAGTACAACCCCTCTCTCTTACCTTTGTCAGCCTGTTTTCTCTTGTGGCAGTGTTTTATTCCCCTTGACATGACCAATTCTTCAAGCTTTCTTCTCCTCTCTCAAAGACATTACACTCATACATACCAAGCACTTCCAATGAAGCTTTTTTTTTTTTTAAACCAACTTCAGCCCAAGCACATCCTGACACTACAAGAGGCTGAGATGCACCAGGGGACACTTCACCCTTCTTCTGAGGCTTTTGAAGGATACAGAAACAAGATATCCATCAGCAATTTTTAAGTGTGTATTGGTATTTCATTTTTCGTGGTTTTTTTTTTTCTATTTTTTTTTTTTTTTTTAAAACATCAACTAATCTACGTCCTGCAGAAGCCAATTACTGGAGCTTTCACAAAGGTTAAAAGTTCAAAAGGAAAGCTGTTTTTTTTCATTTAGCAGCCTCTTTTCAGCAATTTGAATAAAAAAAGCCGAAGAGTAAGTGTATGCATAGATACAGTGGCAGTAGGGATAAGAGGATGGGTTACATAGATTGAATTATCCCACTTTTAATTCTCCCTCTTTCACCAGGCTCTAATCTGACCCTTTTCTGGGCACACCATCCCATCTCCTAATCAATACCAGTGAGAGAAGGCAAGGAGAAACACCTATTTCCTGCAGCCTTTCTTCCTATACAAACAATTCTCAAAGCACCTTTTACCCTGAACCCTTTGATAAAAGATGTCCCTTGCACTTAAGGGATAACTATGAAAATTATACCTTATTCTCTATGTTGCAGGCTTACTATGCCTTTACTTAAAATCCCCTTCCTGCTGCCAGATACAAAGCTAACAAGCAAATGTACTCTGAAGTGGTAACTTCCCATTGCCACAAAAGGCTTGCATTTTTTTATATATTAAATTTGAACAAATTTTGCATAAGGAACAAGAGTAACACCGAGAGCAGTAGTGAAGGGACTAATTCATATGTCCCAGAGAACAAGTGGTGAGCAGTGTACACTCAGTGAGATTTCAGCCTAATCCCTTATTAAAATAAAACCACATGCCTGTTCCCTAACCCACTTTGATTCATTAATGTTTTTTGCTTTTCAAGATTATGAAAGTAATCTGGAATAGGGGAGTCAGAAGAAAACAATTTATCATGAATGTCCTATACAGCAAATGCTAGAATAGCCATCGATCTTTCTTCCTCTCTCAAAAAGCATGCATTTATAATTGTCAGGGACCAGATGGGAATTCCAGTATGAAAGTCACAAAAATAGGCTAATGCAGAAAATAACACACCACATCCCAAATGCACCATAGCTTGTGCTGCTGTACGCAGACACTGGTTGGTCATCTATCAGTTCACTAAAATACCAAATGCTTTTGAGAGATATTACAGTACCAACAAGAAAGCAGCAGCAGCCACCTGAAAAGGTCAGAGATGACTGATTCCAAGTTGTGCATGCAAAAATCTTCAAATCATGGAGGCTCTGTGCTTTACATTGCAAGATTCGTGTTCCAAGCACCTTCCCCAACACGGAGTTCTGCTGGAATACAAATCAAGATTAAAGTCACAATGCAAAAAGAGGTGGCATCCTTTCAGTGGAGTCCCATTCCAGCAGTGTGTCACTTCTTTCATGGGGCATTCATGAAACTCCCAGCTCAAAAACAATGACAGTCATGTTGTAAGCTAAGAAAGAACTGCACTGACTGATGAAGATCACCTGAGGAGGGGGCACCTTGCAAAGTGTCATCCTTTTATTACTCAGAGTCTTCTTGGTTCCAGTCCCCATGCTAAACACAGTTGATGTTTGTGAGAGAAGTGAAGTTTATTTACAACCCTTGCTTGGCCAGAGCAGTTTCTTGTTTTTATAGGCTTATGGAGAATTTAATGACTCACACAAATTTGTAGGAAGTGGCAACCACAGGACAGTTGTGACAACTTCAACTAGTCCATTGCAGTTCATCTTCTTGCTTTTGAACCATCTACATTCTTAAGTAGTGGCTTGTCTGCCAATCAACCCAAGAAAACAGGATTACAGGCTTATCTGTCTGGGGGATTTATTTGGTTAGGTGGTTGGTTTTTGTTTATGTTTTGTATTTGAGCATTTCTGCTAGTAAGGCATCACTGGTTGACTACATGAAGCAATGTAAAAATGCTGAGGAGACCAACAGAAAATGAAGATATTTAATCTTATGTGTTTCCTCATACGGGAAAACATAATTAAGTGTAAAACTAAAATCCTACAACAGTAACAGTTTGGAGGGAACCATCTAAATGTTTAATTTAGACAGCATTTCTGAAGATCTATACACAGTACTTCAGCTGGATCAAAACTTACGCACCTTCCTGAAGCAACTATTCTATGTGGAGGGTCGTTAGAGTTAGGGTAGTATGTTTGGGTTGTGGATGGACTCAATGACCATTAAGGTCTTTTCCAACCTGAACGATTCTATGATTCTAACTCCAGTGCACATCCACTGAGCACACCCATAAATGAGCTTCAGAATACAAGAACTTTTCTTCTGACAAGTTTCACAGCTCTCGTGGAAAAGATTGAATTCAGTCTCTCTCCAGATGTAGTCTTAGAAAAATGCAGTAATGTTATCTGCCAATTAAGTGAGGCCATCTTCGAGGTATTATGATGCTTTCATCCAGTCTACAGTGGTTTTAATATGCTTCTATAAAGGTATTTTCAGGAATCTCGTGAGAATACATTGTATATTACCTGGTAAACATGCAGCTAAATACATGCATACAAATGCATGAAAGCACAGGTCATGAAATCTCCCATCCACAGAGTCGGCTACCTCTGTTAACTTGCTCTTTCTAAAGTTAGAAGACAAACATACAAGCAATATCCATGTAAAAAAAATATAATTATAACTCCACAGTGAACAGCAGTCTGAAGTTTTGCTCAAATCCTGTATCTACTAACACTTAGCTCTTATAAAAATGATGTGGCATCATTAACCTACATAGAGCTGAGAATACCGCTCCTTTTTTCTGAGTGCTGTCTGTAAAAATGCTTGCAAGCGTTCCTTTAAAATAAAGCAGTCACCTCAAGACCTGACTCTGCCTCATGCTCACTGCTCTGACCCATCACTCATGCAAGGCAGATTCACAGCAAGTTTCTACAGCACATGAGACTGCAGAGCTGTCCGTACCACTTTGCCCCTTTGACTCCCTGTTAGCCAGTTCAGACAAGCCAACTAGTATAAAAACAGGGAGCAGAAAGGAGAGACTCTCTTTTTGCCAGGTTATATCTTGGAAACCACTCATCACAGGCTGAAGCAGCTCCCATCAGTGTCAGTTACAGCTGTGCAAGTCTAGAGGATAGGCAGACACTTCCCAAAAAACCCTACACACTCCTGACTTTTGACCTATCTCACAAAAGGAACATGGCTAACGCACGCATGGGTGGTGTGGGAGAGGATAGGGACCACACCTCCCCAGAGCTATGTTGGCCAGCTGAGGAAGGAGCTCTGAGAGCTCTAAGGAAACATTGACACATAGACACCAGTGGAAGCACGAGAAGAGCAGCCAGCTCCTCAGCACAAGCCCAGCTAGGAAAGCAGCCACCTTACTTTGGCAGCAGCAAAGCCCCAGCAAGCATATGCCACAGCACATGCTCCTAGTTTCCCTATTTTGAACCTGCTTTTATTCAAACTTTCCACATGGCGATCCTAGAGGAGCAATTATAACGCAATACTTTCAGCATCACATTGGAGAGGCCTAATTTGCGGCCACAGCTGTGGCCTGTTATCTGTACTTCATCACTCCAGTTCAGCACAACATAAACTTCGTAACTCTTCAAACTCCTACATGCCTCTGCACCACAACAGCAATTAATTTGCCTCTGGCATCCTATAACACTAAACTAAAACTGTAACATACCACATCGTGAAAATAAAACAAGCTCAGTCCCAGCCTACCCAACCTCTTCTTAATACAAAGAGAAGCCCTGCCAACATCAGAATTTAAGAATTAAGGCATTTCTCATTAATTATTTTTATTCGTATGCTTACTTCTAAAGGATACAGCTCAACTTTTTACAGAGAGTTGGCAAATTTTTTTTCTCCTAATAAAAAAAACTTACTGAATATACCGTATTTCTCCTGATGTGGAAAATAAATGTCAGAACTAACCTACTATAAAGAACACAAGATTAATCAAAGTTTTAAAGATAACTCCATCTAAGATACATCACCCTATAAATCTATGTATAGGGAATTCATTTGATACTGCTCTCACTAAGCGAGCAAGGGCCTTTAATGCTTTAGTTAAAGCTTTTACTGATAATACAGCAATTGGCTTTTCACAGTGAGAATAAAAGGTTTTCTACCTTTCATTTACAAAAAAAAAAATAAAAACAGCTGTTATAATAACATTCATCTGCTGGAATAACGCTTCCTAGTTACATCACAAACAAAAACCTTACTTCAAAGCAAAGATAATTTCAGATTTTAAGTGACCAAGCTTTTAATCAAAAAGAAAATTCATATTCAAGTTGCCACAGCTTTATTTGAACTTCTATTCCCTAAGCTTGTTCAGTTCCATTCTCACCTCTTAGAAGCAAGTACAGATTATATTATTCCATATGGAATACTGGACAGAATCACTTTGATATTCCCCTAGCAAAACACTTAGCCACCAGGGAGGTGTCTAAGAAGGAACACACACCACTACCAAAACAAAACTGCATTTCAGAAAGCAATTAAATACCCTGTGCACGCGTCACAGCCACACCACTCAAAAAGCTCAGTGATTAAAGAGTGACCTCAGAACACCAACCCTGCAAAGGAAAGAGCCTAACTAAACACAGCGTGTCCCCTTGTGTAAAACCCAGCAGAGGAAAGGGGAAAAAGAGAAAATAAGCCACAATTGCAATGGCACAGAAACCTAGAAGATACCAATCTAAAGGCTATGCCTTCATACTCCCAAATATTTTCAGTGGAGGGAAGAAACAAAAAGACTTTAAGTCCAATTAATTTCATCCATTTTATTCATTGTTTTATTCATTTCAATCTGGATCACCAAAAAAGAAAAACAAAAAACTCAAAAACAACCAACCTTAAGGCCCTATCAGAGTGTTCTTTGTACCTCTCCACCACACAGAATAATGTGCACACACAATAGAAAACAGCCACATTCATACATTCTGTACATAATAAATGGGCACATGGCTCTACAAAGTATGAAGTCTCGAAGTTCACTGGGCCACTATAAGCTGTCCTGAGGCTTAACTAAAAAGTAAACAGCAGCAGTCCAAAAGAGCAAGCTTTTCAGACTTTGCAGCAGTCTCCAAAGCGCTTCTTGCACGCCATTTGTACAAGACAGAGAGAGCTTTCCAGACTTTCTTTCTACTCTGTTGGGATAGCTGCATTATAAAGAAACCTAATTAGAGTTCGCTGCCCGCAGTACATAACCTAGAACCAAAAACTACTTTTTTTTTTTTCAGCCATATGCACCATCTCAACTACAACCACAACTGTTTAAATCTTTAAATCCTGCTGCTTTTATATCTATATATTGTAATGCTATACGGAAAGCACAGCAATAACAGTGGGGTGGTAAAGTCCTAGGTTGCAGCAAATGAAGACAAGCCCAGGTGCAGCAACCACAGACACAGAAATAAAGGAAAAGAGCTGCTTACCTTTGGAAGAACTCAGGGAGGGAGGGATCACCAATAAAATACCCTCGCCTCCACTGCCAACCCTTAAATGAAGTCTGGGAAGGGGCAGATCCTGACTCCACCCCTTCTGGCCACTCAGGTACATTGCATGCACCTGAGCTCCCCTGGGTTGGCCCTGCCTTCCCACCAGGGCTCAATCACTCTTTCAAGCCATGACTTAGCACTTCCACTACATGTATATATACACATACAGTTTCATTAAATAGCTTTATATGGCAATATGAGATTGAGTTAAATGGATACTGGTATGTGCCAGAGTAAACCTAGTAGAAACAACCATTTACCTGTGAGATTAAAACAAACAAACAAAACAAACCCAAAGCTCCAGAAACAAGCTCTTTTTAATGAAATGTTAGGTAACACATGACAAAAATTCAAAATCCAGAGGTACTGGTTTTACTGCATGTTATAAGGCATGCCTCTGTGTTTTACAGACCTTTCGTTGACTCATGCCATCCCATAGCTGACAGCCTTCTTTCCTCTTTTGCTTTATCATCATGCCCAGTACTCCGCAGGCAGCAGTTACCCTTTCCTTCAGACACTGACACATACCTATGCAGGTTCAAAGATACATTTCTCTTAACTAGAATTTAGCATTGAAGTCTGCTGCTTGCACTTCATGACCAAGAACTGTTTTTTGCAACTAAAATTGTTTGCCATCTCCAGCTACACCAATTAGACTAAGGAGAGTTATTACCTTCGTGAACAAATGTTTTTTTAATGCAGTCATTTACCTTCAGGAGCTGAGCTCAGGCTTTTAGAACAGCATCACGAGTTGATATTTGCAGCGAAGCCCCAGGAGCTATGACTGCTAACTTCATGCGACCTCAGAGCCCTTCAGAGTCATGCTTTGGAATTTCCCAGCTCACACATTACTGGCATGTACCATTAAGCATGAAAATATTAACTACTGCCTAGGTGAAACAGGTTCTGTGACTTGTGCATGGGCTTGTGCTCATAGCAGCAATTGAAGGGCTGATTTGCTCAACTTTTCAGTGCTCCCCTAGGTCACAAAACCACTGACTTAAGCCCCCTCATGACATCAACTGGTGTCAAGCGAACAGTTGAGGAGCAGAGGTTCAGGGCACAAACCTGGGCAGCTGAGGTTAAGATGTTATAGCTGAGGTTTCTAGGTTTTAATGAAACATGAAGGGCCTTGTGCATCCTCAGGAATTCTACCACATAGGAGAAGGAACTCGGCAGCTGCCAAGACATCATCTATTTGTAGGCAACTTCACAGTATGGCAGCCCACAGTACATTCCTGCCCTGGCAGACCCAGATCCAAACTATCTGCATAAACTCTGCTGATAAGACTTTCACCAAGGTCATGCAGAAAGTTACTAGCAGAGATAGTACACTGGAATGAGACTATTTTTTGCCACTGGTTTCCAGGAGGGAAGGATTTCAGCACTCAGCTTCTTAATTCAAGGCTTCTCTGCAGCTGTAAGGGCAGCTTCTCACACATACAGCAAGCAGTGCAGGGAACAGGAGATACAGAAGGAGACCAGCTAACTACTAAAATGTGCTAAAAGTCTTTATTTCTTTAAGATATTCCATAGATTCTGAAGATGACTAAGAATTTTATTCATGAAAAATCTACCCCAAATAACTCAAAGAACATTCAGCGTGGGAGGTTCTTTTGCAAAAATTAAATAGCAGCTGTGATGAAGTAGTATCTTGAGTCGAGTTATCACAGAATTTACATTTTGCTCATGCTCTTACCTAACAGTGTACAGCCAGGAGCCATCCACAAGTGATACCAGCCAATCTATTATCTTGAAATGTAGAATTATTTAAGAAAATTAAAAAAAATAAAAATAAAAAATAGAGAGGAGAGTCGGGGAGAGGAGAGTAGGAAGCAAAAGAAGTTTAATTTTAAAGATGATTTTAGGTCAAAATTCTCATTTCAGAGCTTCCCAATAGATCTCACTTCTAGATGACATCAGCTGCAGATTTGCAGAAAGCCACTTTCAGCCAGCATTTTCTGAATTACCGCTATGTACAGAGTATTTCACATCTGCTTCTATGTATCACTGACTCACCTGTACCCACACCTGACCCCTCATGATTTAAAACCAAGCTCTTCACAAGTCTTGCCAGAAGATGGCAAGTAAGGCTGCTGGCACAGAACAGCATTTGTACAGTATGCTTCTTAAGAATTCTCTTGTTCTCACCTTTGCTATATTCACAGAAGCATTTTAGTAAGCAAAGCCATGAGCCCCCTCCTTTCACGTATACAGTCTAGGTGTTCCATAACACCACCATATTCGTGGTTGGACTCAATGATCTTTAAAGTCTTTTCCAAACGGAGGGATTCTATGATTCATACCAACAGTTATTCTTCCAATACTGTCATTAAAATATGTCTGTTTTCAAGGATTTCAGCTTTCTGAACTACCAATAACTTAGAAATGAAGAAAAACATAAAAGAAACCTTAAAAATTATTATATACACTGTGTAGTTAAAATAATTGTGTTTTAAGGGGCTCAGCACTACCACAGAATTTATGAATTCAGCCTGAGGTTGAGGGAATATTACTTATTTGTTGTCATACAGCTGTAAACCCAACAGGAAAAAGGAAATTACAGCTATATCCTGGTTTCATTTGCAAAACGTATAAAAAGAATTCTCCTATTCCAAATGTCTTTTGCTTAGCAGTAAAACAATACATTTGTTCAGCTGAGATCAAACACTGTCCTAAACTGCTGGAGTTAGACAATGTGCTATTATGATTCAAAGTCACATATCAAATGAAACGTCAGAGAAGCAAGCCATTTAAATGCATATTTGGCATACTTCTTGCAACTCAGTATGCTTCGTTCTCAATGGGGCTGTGGGTGGGAGAGGAAAAGGTTGGTTTATTACGGATTTGAGTGTAAAAGCATCGTTTGGCAATTCGGATCATCAGATGTCACAACTGCCCACTGCTAGATGTTGTCACGTACAGGAAAAATACACGGCAG
The DNA here is from genome assembly GCF_905368555.1 of Meleagris gallopavo. Classification (NCBI taxonomy): domain Eukaryota; kingdom Metazoa; phylum Chordata; class Aves; order Galliformes; family Phasianidae; genus Meleagris; species Meleagris gallopavo. The sequence goes on along the minus strand of NC_139409.1, from coordinate 45,671,880 downwards.
AAATCACCATGCTGCATGTTCAGAGGGAGCACTTACAATCACTGTCTGTCTGCTCAGACAGCGGCATCATACAGCCCTCATGCTGCAATGCCAACATGAGTAATTGCTGATGAAACTTTCAAGCCATTCATTCTCCTCCGTGCATAACATTTACTGTTCTCAAGTAGCCCATGTCACTGGATTTACATCAAGCCCTGCAATGAAGCAAAGGCAGCGTCCTCTCAAAGGTCTGAAATCACTGCTGTCATTTTGCAAACCAGCTTCTAGAGTAGTAGCGTCTGGTCAGCCAAGGCAAGGTTTCTCTCACTCCATCTCTGTTTCTCTACAGGCAAAAAAAAAAGCCTCTATTTACCAGAGCAATGCTAGTATACTTCCCTCATGTAAATATCTATATTAAAAAAAAATAGAAAACAAGTACATTTTATGATTACATAAATAAAGTAGGCCAGATCCAGCAAAGGTAGATGTGTTGACTCCTCATACTTTAAACCCACAGTTTGCTCACATCTACCATAATTTTACAGAAAAAAAAAAAAAAGCTATAATCATCAGCAAAGGTCGTATAAATCATGGAGTTTCTCCAGTTCCATCCTCATCTTTACATGAACAAAGCCAAAACCAAATTTTAGATTTCTATTCAGATGCTAATCAAATACCATTACAAAGTTGCTATCTAGCATTTCTCACGTGGAGGACTCTTAGTCAAAATCATTATTGCCAATTTACTAACAAGGGATCTGAGAATCAGAGAGGACTGAATTGGATAACACAAGAAAGTACAGAGAACTGGACAACCTGACCAAGGTAGTGCACAAGAAATAAGAGCTACAAATTTACACTGAACTAGCTAATCTCTTCTGCTCATTTGAGCATGCCTCCATTTGCCTACAAGAAAATAATGAAAGTGAATTCAGATAAATGTTACTCATGTAATTTCAATAATCTGCTTTTAAATTTTTATAGTGATTCACGTAAAATTTAAGTGCTTTTAATTTGAGTTAATGTACTTCACTGAGGAAGTAAATAAAATAAAACCACTTAATTTCTGCTCCTGTATAGAAGTACAGTGTAATTTTAATTATCTCATTTCCAAAGAACATCTTCGTACTAACACGGAAAAATTATTCTGTCTTCTGACAAGGCCTCTGCATGCACTAAAGGTCACTTTTTCAAAGATGAGCTACCTTATATGTAACATCATAGATGGAGATTACTGATCATTTGCTTGCAGGAAAAAGTTTAAAACTCAGTCTCAACCAGACCTTTCAGTTTTACTGTCCCTTAAATCCAAAGGGAAGATTTCAAATACATTTAATCTTTCATTTACTATGTCAAGATTGATAGTTAGCTACAGAAGGGTTTGATTTTAGCTTATTACATTTAATTTCATGTAGATGCGCTCACTTCAGGTGACTGAAATGCTCCTCCTACAGAATCAGTATTCCAGACTTCCTTGTGCCTAGATGATGTCTTGCAGGAGGTTCCTGGAGGGCATTAGAAGCAGGCTGGTTCTTCTGTGTGCAAAGCTTCCTCACCCACACAAAGACTGTGTGTGAAGCACTTCACCAAGATGAGCCAGCTGTATGAGATGACCACCAAGGCGGCCTGCCTGTAGGATAGCCAGCCACTAGTCTACAAACTCCTTTGTAAGACACAGAAAAACTCCAGCTTGTAGTTCTGAACATCTGGCAGTATACAACCACAGCTGGAGATGTATTTCTTTCTAATATTGCCTTTCCACCCTTGAGCAGAAAAGTCAGAGATTGTTTTGTAAGTCAGGTCTTGCACGCAGCCCACTAACAACAAACCACTACGAGCCTAGACATTGACTTACAGTGAGATAACATCACCCACAGGTGAAATGAGACCTGAAACTAAGCAGAGAAGTTCTACTGGGTTTTACTGACATGGCAGACCACTCCTGCACATCCAATGGCGAATGGATCAGCAGCCAAAGCTGAATGAGAAGGTAAGCAGACCCAACTATGAAAGTGGTGGGAACTGATGAATGACAGCTCAATATTATTGTGAAATAAAAAACACATTCCTAATATTTTCAACTAATGTAAGTAAAATGCATACAGAATTTAAACAAGTTGCATAATTCTTACAAGTCAGCATGCAAAAGTAAATGAGGCTCTTCTACAGCCTGAAGCTTGCTTACTCTGTTAGCTTGTGCAGAAGACTATGAACTCTGATTTCACTGAGACTTTATTTTAAGTTAGTTAAATTAAGAACCCACCCTTTTTCATAGTTAATTCAAGACTACAGATGAAACCAGAAATGCATCTCATCCCACTCCTATCAGCCACCTCCACAGCAAATTTTTATATAGCAGAGATCTGTAATCTAGAACAGAACGCAATATTTTATTAAGCAACATCTCAAGTAAATCTCTCACTTAAATGCATTCTAGAATGCCTCATCACTGCTTTGCTGTTACTTCATATGTCACACTAGGTGTCCCAAACATTAGGATATATCCTTTATGGACATAATCTGGATCATAGATGTATTCAGTCACTTATTTTAAGTCATAGATCTATTTTAAATATTAATAAAATAATGTGTAGAAATATAGTTCACTTTTTGTTAGTTTCATTATCTAAGTATTCTCTACTGTTTGCAAGTCCCGGAGTTCCTGAATATTTTACCTAACAGATGCAAATAATCTGTTTTCCCACTAAATTCTCATGTGGACTATTACTATAGAATTAAATGTCTCACAACTCAACATATTTACTCTCACAATATTTCCCTTAGATAGAAATACCAGACAGCATTAACTACTAAGTCAACAAAAACGTAGTAGCTAAACATATACACTGAAAACATACAAAAAGCATAAAATACAGGAGTAAGGTCAGCATTTGAGCAGAGCTGAGATACACGTTTATTCAACTTTAGGAGAAAGCAACAGAACTCATTATATTCTCCTGTGACATACAAGGCTGAATCTTGGTTGCTCTCGTGGCAATGACTTTGGGTTGGAGAGGTCAGAAAGACACAACTCCCCACAAAACGTGTAGATGATTCAAACGATGTGAAGTGCATTCATTCCATGCTTATTAAACATAACCAGGAACTAAATCTGGGGTGAAACGAGGATAGAAATATGCAATTTAACTGAGCATATGCAAGGCAATAATCTAGAGAAATGGAATTTATTTTTTCAATCATAAATCTGGAATAACTGCATAAACTTTGGCGAAACAGAGATGAGTATCTCACACAGCTAATGGATGTATGCAGAATAACCTACAACAGATGCTGCCACAACTGTTTGCTGCAGAGAATGAAGTATTTGTGAGTTCTTTTGTCACATCGGGAGTACTTTTGAACTCCACGAACAATTATCCCCTCTGCAACAAGGAACTGCTCCACTTTCCTGATGCAAAGCTTTGAGATTAAACTTAGAGCACAGACACTTGCCATGCAGCTTGGATCTGGCTGCAGCATCCCAAAGCCACTGTTCAGCGTGGGCTGACCTTCCTTCCCAAAGGCTTTTCGCAGCAAGAGCTGACCCGGGCTGCCACAGAATGAGAGAGCAGACAGCAAATCGATTAAAGAGCGGCAGAAATGCCATAACACAGCGTGGGAGATAAGGGCAAGGAGATCAGGCAGCTCCCCAGCAGCAGCTATCCCAAAGGGACCGAGTTTATCCACACTGAACAGATGGCTTCACAGTTTTAATGAGCTACCAAATGTAAGGTGCAGTACCATCCGAGCAGCACTGGACTATCTTTAACCTCAGCGGAATAACCAGTCTAGAAAAGCACGCATGGAGGGGAAAAAAACAACAGAAATCAACAAAAAATGGAACTATAATAAAATCTATGTGTATGTCTGATTCAAAATACAGTTTTCAGATGCCAGATTCCATTGTGTAAACTCTGCTTTGCGAAGTGGGAAAATTGGGATGGGTAACATAAAAGGCAAGTATGTGATTTATGTAAAAACGGATTCTTCCATAGGAATTATATATATATTTTTTTTATTTTCTATATTTGCTATTTCTTTTTAAATAAAAAATTCTGTCTTCTTTAGGAAACTGATTAACTAACAAACGGGAAGAGACAAGGTGCAGTGAGATACCCCTGATTAAGGATGAGTACTTTGTTTTGCATTCGACTGCTTCCTGCTAGCACCTCTGAGCTGGAGTTCTAGCTGCAAGTTTGCTGCCACGTGGGCAAGTGTTTCAGAGCAGACTACTGGCAAGGCACCTCAGACATAGCAGTAGCATAGAGAAAGCCAAAGGCAGGATGAGGATGAATTAAGTAGTCTGGAAAGAGCTGGAGACACACCTGATGAAGGCAAGTGATGAAGGAATTTAGTACCTGGCTGTTTAGAGCAAGCAGGAAAAAAAGGGATGAGTAGTTATTTCTTTTAAGGCATTTGCCTCTCAAGCCTTTGGTGCATTTTCATTACTAGAGGTCAAATGTGTCATATCTTTTTATAAAAGTTTATGAGTGCGCTAGCCAAGAGTTACTTTGGCAATATAAAACACTGCTGTCACAGATGGGCTTCACACAAATCAATTTTTGTTTTCTTAGTGTCCTTTTTTTCCCAAATTCTGAACCCACACAAGCCCTCAAATTTCTTTTTCCCCTTCTCCTCACTTACAAATGTGAGACTAAATAGGACATTGTTTGTTTGTTTTCTTTACTTGATAGGAGACTAGTTTTTCTCCATTTGGTGGTACTCCAAGTGAAAAGGACAGCAGATACACTTCTGGCAACCGTACAGGGTGTTGTATTTTTTTCCCCAATAAAACACTTCAGTGTGCCAGCATTCTGTGAGTAACCTCAGAAACGATATACTTTTTCTGACACATGACAGCAGTGTAGTTACTGAATAAATTAGACCCATATGAAAATGTGATTCATATGTAGTCTCATGATTCCAAAAAAATAAGGTGGCACATGGCTATCAGGGGCCATCCTACACACAAGCCTTCACACGAAAATTCTGTCCCCAGTCTTTTGCAAAGCTCTTTTTGCAGTTCAACACTTAACAGTAACCGCGCAAAAACTTCAAAAGCAACAGAATAACCCCTCTAGTAAGGAAGTGTGAAGGTCCATAAAGACAGAACAGACCCACAGCTCTTTGCACAGTAGGCATCAGGTGGTTCCACTGCACCCATACACAAGCAGAATCAGTTTGAGAAGTTCCAGATTGGCTTTTTGTGCATAAATAACAGCGAGATGCAAACAAGCATAAAGATCTCATATGGAAGCAACGCTTTCATCACAAGACAAACAAATGACTGTTTCATCCCAAGTCTGGCTGCAGTACCAGAAGTCCATTACATGTGCACACGTGGCATAGCTCACACTAAGGACGAGGATTTGCTAGCCAACCTCATTCAAGCACTGGCATTGCCAGAAACAACCCCTGTGCTTTGCAAGTGCCCTCAGTCCATACAGGAAAAGATCACTCTGATGAAGTGTTTTCATCCTGACACCTCACACATGTGCTCCAAGCAAGTAGCTGTTGCTGGTATCATCAGCCAAAAGCACACGTGCCTCTGATTTGACACATATTGATGTCACATTCAGAACGAGTGAATTTTAAGATATCAAACGCTACTCAGAGAGAAGTTTATTAGTAACAGCCCTTGCTTCTTCCCTCTTCTCCCCCATGTGTCAGCAGTTACAGGCCCAGCTCTATAGAATGAAGGGATTACTGCAGAAAGCTGGAGAGCTTGGCAGCACCATGCAGATGGGAGTAGGAAACCAGACAACTGCAGGAGCCCTGGCCTGACTCAGCTACTGAGTCACTTTTTCAGGTTGAGGATTAGGAAAAGGTTCTTCCCCAGAGGGTGACGGGCATGGAACAGGCTCCCCAGGGCAGTGGTCACAGCCCCAAGCTGCCGGAATTCAAGCAGCATGCTCTCAGACACAGAGTTTGAATTTTGGGTGGTCCCATGTGGAGCCAGCAGCTGGATTCAGCAATCCTTGTGGGTCTCTTCCAACTTGGGATATTCTGCGATTTTGTGATCCCACTATTAGTGTGGCCATACTGCTTTCCTTCTTGCTGCCATCATTCTTCTCCATCTCTGCAAAATTCATCTTCTAGGCAGTGAGTACCCTTCACTATGTTGGGGAAGCAACAGCCTATAGGCTTCAATCGTACCTTAGTGAAAGCGAGGGGCTGATTTTACTGGGATCTGCCACGCCAAGAATAAACCCATCTTTTCAAATCAGTAATGAATACCAACGTGTTTAAACCTGTTAATATTCTTTAAAAATACATACAGCTGAAAGAGCGGCATGATGCTCTCATTCACAAGTTGCTGTATTCTTATTGACGCCCACAATCTCCCCTCAAGGTCTATTTAGGGACACAGTGCTCCCAGGGTTTTCAGTTACTGTTCTCCTTTTCTACTCCTCTCACACTTTGTTCCCTCCTTCAGCGGAGCCCTTCAGTCACACGAGGCAAACTATTTGCAGTGTGACACAAGGAGTGGTCCAAATCTCAAGTGAGCAGAAAAATCAGCTGAAGAAAAACAAACCATTTATTTTTAACCTGGATGCCTTCCCCAGCTGAGCTTATTCCCAGCCGAGCAGGTGTATGTACACCCCTTAGGAAGAAGAGGAGCAAATGAGGCCATGACTATTCCTGAATGTATCCATTAGCAGGCAGGAATGTTTATTTTGTAAATATTAATATTAGAGTAGGGGTTCTTGCAGTGGGAAACTCTTCAAACATCATAAAATGGACTTAATACATATTCCTTATGTTTTTCACAGTTTCTTTTGCCAGTTTGGCTAATTATACGATATTTAAGTTTAAACATATGTTGCCTCCCTTGCAGTGAATCCTCTCCTCCTACATGATACAGCAGCGAAGTCATCTTGCTGACTTCAAGCTGAATCCTGCACCCTCTCACACAGGTGGGCATTTTTAGTTCATCTGCAAAGTCCAGCCCTGAGAGTGCAGCAATTCTTGTTGCAATATGGCACCAGGAGCTCTCCCACCACAGGTATCCCACAACACATCATCCAGGTGTTATACAGTAAAGAAATGGCACAACTTCCACTATCCCAGGCATCCAGTTCTTAAAGCATAAAAGACACTCAGAGCACATCTGCACTGATGGGAAAGGTGAAGCAGCAGACCAGAGTTTTACTCTCCTTCCTACTATACCATCAGCAATTCACTTGATGATATTTAGCATTTGTTTTCAACGCACAAAATAAGAGAATTCCAAATGGAAGGAAGGAAGCAGCAAGAAGAGCATTTAGCCAAGAAAAAAAAGTGTTCAGAAGAGGAAAAATCTTGCAGGCCATTATGAATTGTCATGTTCTGCTGACAGGAAGACCTTTGTTAGTGCATTCTGCATTATAAGTACCTTGAGCAAGAGAGGCAGCAGCATACACCATAATAGCACAGCATAGGATTTAAAGGGAAAAGACAGCAGCTGAAAACAATTGCATTAAATTATCATTAACCCACAAACCCTGAAGAGGTATATAATATGCAGGACGGCTGCAGAAGCAGAAGTTCAGAATTAATATCTGTAAAAGATGATTAATCCTGCTATTGAAACTCTTGACTGGGATTCGAAATCCCAAAGGAAGAAAGTTCACCTCAAACAGCGTTCCCCAAGAGAGGAAAATAAGGGAGAAAAGAAAAGCGTGGCCTAGTTAAAGATATCAGTAGGTAGGAACGCAGACTGTAAAACGATGTGGTTCCCAAAAGACCAACATTTTATGGTTTATACACACATTCCCACACATTCCTTCTCAAAAAGGACTTTGAAAATAAATCTGATTTTAAGAACTGCAAATGAAACAGACACGTGAGAATTTAAACACTTAGGGCAGAATAGAGCAAAACCTCAGAGACCAGAGCAAAAAAGTCAGTGAGGTCTGCAGCAGACTAAAACACAGCCAGTAATGACAACTGCAATTCAATCTGTGGATGTACTTTACAATGCTCCTCGAGTCTTTATGCCACAGGGGCTTAGAAAAGAAAAGTATAACCAAAAACATAATAGAATGGAGAGACACATGAAATATCAAGGAAGTGCACTTTCCTCAACTTAAAAATACATTTATGCTAACCTTAGGGAGGTAATTGCTAACAATAAATAAAAAGATGTTATGTTCCAGCTCCCATTCATTTAACCTAGGAACAGGTACTAGAATTAAGCTATGGTATTAGTGGAAGGAATGAATTACAAAACTCCTGAGTTCTTTCTCATGGTTCCAGCTGGAAAAAGACAACCAGGTTTGGCTAAATGCTGGGCAAAAGGAAGAACTGAGCCACAAAATGAGGCCTGAGGAAAGCCAAGACAGAAGTTACCATCCAGTCAGCACTGAAAAAAAGCTGCACCAGAATCGATGCTTAGCAAACTGCTTGCCATCTGAATTCACATGGCGACTCCAGTTGGAGATGTGCAATAAATTCTAGCTTATGAGCAAGCCAGCATTTGGAAACAATTAACATCCCATTTTCCTTAACCATCATGTTCAGGCAGGGATGTATTTACTTCCTTTCCACATCCCTGTAGGAAACAAACAAAAAAAATTATCTGTGGACTTCACAGCTAAGGAAAAACTAAACAGCAAGGTGTTCATATTGTAGGGTAATTAAGTTCCAACAGAGTCCCTATCAAGGCCATAAAAATAATTTGTAATTCATCTTTACCAGGCAATAAAAAGTTACTTTTTAGTTGAGTTCCCCAAACAAAGCAAGTTTTTATAACTCTGTATTTGTCTACCATCTGGACAGCACTGTCCCATATGGATACACAGTAAAGTTTTGTTCATGTTTCTGCTAATTCTTCTTTGTTAGCAGTATCACTCCCCAGTTCTATTCCTTCACTGTATGACCAGCGTAGAACTGCCTGAAAGTGAAGAGAGCATTAATGAAACTGTTGAAGTTTATGTTTAAAGTAAGTGCTCCCAAATATTTTTATGTAAAAACTGATTAAAATTGTAGAGAAGCCTGAATCTTGCTTAACTTGAAGCCCCTTTATAGCTAGTCTGACAGCAAGGCTTTGCAAACAGGAAAAAAAAAAATTCACATCCCACACATTTCAGAGTACAAGCCAGGTAAGCTATGAGATGGCAATCTGTTTTTAGCACAAGGTTTGGCTTTCAAGCATTACATTTCATTTTCCTTAGAGAAGTGAGAGATTCCCTTTCTCATACATCTGTCTAACCAAGTAAAGCAAACATCTTCCCTGCAAGAAGCAGGGCTAAGGCAAACTGACCCAAATCCCTGCTGTACGTTTTCAGCTGTTTAATAAGGCTTGCAGTGAAGTTTTTCCCCTGCAGTTTCTACTCCCATCCAGTTTCCTACTTTCCCAAAGCATGTCTGAACTCTGTATCTTAGGGACGTTTATTGCTCCGCTGTTGAATCAGCCAACAGTTTAAAAGTTGCTAGAGAGGGAAAGGAGAAAATGGAGACAAATCCCATACACAAGAGGCAACACACTCTGTAGCTGTTTCTAAATAGATCAAATTGAAAAATGAAAGGGTAGGAGAATGACCAAGCTTCTGAAATGGAAGCTCTTCTTGCTCTCCATGCAGCACATTTCACCAGCAGAAGCATATAAAGCTTTGGCTGACGGATGCTGGAAGCACCAAGTAACAAAGACAGCTAGCTATATCTGAGGCATTCATATGTGATTTCAGGTAACACTTCCATTTTGTTGCAAAAGATCACTTTCCAGTCTCAGTGAAATGCAGCATTTATTACCATCCTTAGCATTTCTGAACTTTTTAAGTAAATAGAGCAGTTCAGTTGGAAGGGACCTACGAATATCACCGAGTCCAACTGCCTGACCGTATCAGGGCTAACCAGAGGCTAAAGCACATTCACAAGAGGATTGCACCAGTGCAACTTGAGCACAGACAGGCACGAGACATCTAACAACCCAGCAGGAAACCCGTTCCAGTGTCTGACCAGTGCACAGAAATATACACAACACTTGAGGCCACACCAAGGCTAAAAACAGCAGGAAAATCACCTCTTTCAACTGCCTGGCTATGCTGCGAATATCCAAAGTTAAGCAATTCTGTGGCTGTTGCTGTTGTTACATTCCCATCAACTATTTGCATAGCTGCTCTCACTCTGACCTCATCTTTCCCAATTGCATAAGTCCACACACAAACTGAGGACAGGAAATCAAAGGAAAAGGCTCATGTTGGTGGGGTGACAGTGAAACAACTTGGGCCTACTCCTGTGAAGGAACTATGTAGGTCCCAAGAAGTTACAGTCACCATCACCTGACTCAACTAGCCATATGGGATGGGCGCTGTCCTCAGTGGAAACTGGCTGTTGACTGGTGAGCCTCTGGGGAGGAGACAGAGTTTGCATCCTAGGCTTCAAAATTCAGATGTCACACTATGTGGTTTGTCCACATTACTGCATTGACAAAACTGCTGCAGACAAGAGCTTTTCAGTTTCACCACATCATCAAGCATGGGGGTGAAAATGAGAAGCCCCTACTAAGGTAAGCTTGAACTCAGACAAGGTTTGATTTCTCTGGTTTTTAGCTTCATGCCTAAGACAATAAAAGGCTTTAGTAGATTAAAAAAAAAAAAAAAAAGGTATTGTTTGGGAAAGGAGCACTTGGCCTAAGTGGAATGACAGAAAGGTTACTTAAAATATTTGTTGTTCATCATGGCTTAGTAACACCCAGTGAGTGCTAATGCATGTCAGAGAGGTGAGAAGGTTTGTGCTGGTGTCACGGGGCCCACTGGTTAGTCACTGGGGATTTGCTGCCTCACTGGTGGCCACGAGCTGAGAAACATGCACATGGCTCAAGGGATGTGCCAGTAACCCTTTCAGTATCTGAAAGGTGGCTGTAAGAAAGAAGGGACGGACTCTTTTGCAGGGTCTGTGGTGACAGGACAAGGGGAAATGGGTTCAAAGTAAGACAGGGAAGATTTATGTTGGACATAAAGAAAAGGTATTTTATAGTGAGAGTGCTCAGGCACTGGAACAGGTTGCACAGAGATGGGGTGGAAGCCCCACCCCTGGAGACATTCAAGGCCAGGCTAGACCAGGCTCTGAGCAACCTGACAGAGCCATGGATATCCCTGTTCATGGCAGAGGAGTTGGACTAGATGATCTTTCAAGATCCCTTCTGACTCTAAGGATTCTGATTCTACCCTCCCTCACACCACTCCTATTAGACAACAAGTCATACAAGCAAACAGTTATTGCTTTCTCTCACATTTAGCTTGCCTTCAGGGTAAAATTCATAAGCATGCAGCACGTCACTAAATCAGTGTGGCTCCTCTTCAGGAGTGAGCATGAGAAGAGACCTCAGGTTAATCCAAAATCAGCTCGATTCTCTTCTTAAACAGTAACTCACTGCTCTTAGTCCTCCAGAATAAAGAGATGCTTATTTCTGAAGAAATATACCTCCACTAATCTATTTACACAGATCAGTAGTGGCAGGCTGGTTTAAATTTTAAGCTTCATCTTTCTTTAGTGCAACTTTTGTGCTCTACTAGTAGCTTTATGATGAACAATAAAAATTCATTCTCTTTTAACAGTCTGGAGACCCACTCATTTCTATAGCCCTCACACAACTCAGAGAAAAAATTTAAATATGTTGTCTACTACCCCGATAGCATCACCCTTTTCTAAAGCAGAAATCAGAAGAGGATAAAGAACTTAAAACTCCTCTCTCCATACACGTGCCTCTTGAATTTCATTCATCTTCAGCTTTCAAGAAAATACACTATTATCCCTCAAATGCAAGTGATATTCAGCCCTTAAAACTAGATCCTCCAACAGATGCTTCAGAAACAAAATTCAACAGCCAACACTTTCTGGAAGGTACAACAAGACCCACCCTACCAACCTCAAGAACCTCAAGCTAGCCACATGCTTACAGGACCCAGGAGCAGCCTGGCTGCACAATGTTCCACCTTATCACCAGACAGGCTTTGTGGTTTTCTGTAGCATAATGTAACCATGTTTCAATTAGCATTCTGAAATTAATAGCAAATAATCAACCAGAGGGATAATAGCCATATGAGATTCTCAGGGCCAAAGGTTATGACATGAGATGAAAACCATCAATTCTGCAGACTTCTGATGCTCCAACCACAATTCCTATTAAATTTGCAGGATTTCAACTTCCACCTAAAGTTTTAATAGCTAATTTCTAAACATTACAACCATTAAAAAAAAGTAAGATTCTATTGCCCTACTCTGCTGTCATACTCTGTTTGCACAGTGCAGATGTGTCCATGGATATAAAAGCCAAATGTTTAGGTTTAAAGAATGCATCTTGAATGTAAATTATCATCTCCGTCCCCTGCACTGTAACAATCTTCATAGCAAAACTTTCCAAGCTGTTTAGAAAGTAGCTATTGTCAGAAGCATAACTGCATGGATGGGTAATTTCCACTCAGCTGATCTGACCCATGCATTCATTTGATTCATTTTCTCCATCATTATTCATGCATATACTGAAAATATATATATATTACCGTATTTTTTCTTGGTTTGTGAAGAATCAAAAAGATTATTAAAAAAAAAAAAAAAAAGACATGAAGCTTAAGCGTGTTTCATTTTAATCTAAAGGGAACAAAAATGCTTCCCACCTCCAGACACACACACACCCCTACCTACATTAGAAAACTCAGAATAATCTAAGATTGGCCTTAAAAGCTCAAGAGCTTCTTAACTCAAGAGCTTCCTTACTCCCACTGTATCCTAGTGATAGACTGCCCACAGAGACACCTGCTGAGGACACAGGCAATCTCTGCAACAGCAGACAGAAAGGACTGGGAGGAGATTAAAAAACTAATAATAACAAAAGCCAGAGTTATAGGTCTGAGAAAATGGCTCTTACGTACATTTCCTGACCTGCAGGACAATCTGAGTTGCAGCAGGGCTTCACCTTGCCCCCCGTGAAGATGTAAATGTTGCTGAAGAACATGTTATGGCTTTCTCCTGTCACCAGCTAAAGATTCTGCATCTGGTCAGACGATCCATTCTATAAAAATAAGCCAGCATTAAAGCTTAAGGAGGAACGAGGTTTTACTGGCGAATATTTGTCTGATGAATGTGTAATGCACAGCTCCAGCAAGGAGTCTGACACCAAGTAAACTCCTAGTTTGCAAGTGGATAAGGAAGTCCAAAATAAGGTTTTATAAAGAAGAATAAAAGAAAAAAAAAATACAACCATGCTGCTAGCATCGGCAGTTTTGAAATAAAAGAAAAACCATCTCTTTCCCCTTCCTAAAGGGCAGGTAGCTTACAATGGCACTCACTAGCAGTGAGGACCTGCTCCTCTTACCTACACAGAAATGCTCTGTGGTGAAGAAGGAAAAGCCATTATACTATGAAATGCATACGCTCACATAGGTCAAATAGCCAGCAACTCTGCCCTATTACTGCAGAAACTAAAGTGAGGCCAAATGCAATGACTTCTGCTGGTTCTTCCCAGTACAGCCTTGCCCTTCTTCTGATGGCTGTGCAATGCAAGACACCAATTGCTATTGATTTCTTGAATTCCTCCACGAGATTCGATGTGGCTGAAGGCCAGACCACGTAAAGGAAAAAGTATTTCTGTGGATATTTTAATGACAAGCATCAACATCTCATAAACGTCAAGGAAGGCATCCTCCCTTCCCTGAACTCATATCTTCATTTAACACTTAAGTGCTGAGGTGTGAATGCACAGCCCCGTTTCCTACACAGTGAGGCACGCACCACTCACAACTGAAAAGCCAACACTTACTGCACTGTGTATCTGAGATAATTTTTCCTCCCTCCTCAAGAGGCCAAGCTCAATCATCCACTGGATTGAATGGATTTTTCCTCAGAAGAAATTGAGTCATGCCAACAATTCAGGATTATTAGGTTAGCATTTTTATTAGAAAAATTATGGTACAATACTACCAGCTTTCATCATGTGAGCCCAACAAAACTCCCTGAACAGCTTTCTCTATGAAGCCAGCAAAGAGCTGCAGATTAAGTTCTTCTTCTGCAAAATAATTACTTAGTTTGAAGTTTAGATATCCAGACATGAAATCACTATGAAAACAAACCAGAAAATTATGGAAAGCGGAAAGAACATTTTTTCAATTAAATCACACTGCTATTTCGTTATTTTTGCCTGTAGACAACCTTTAGTAACACACAGAGAACACTGACCACAAGACAGTGCAGTTGCCCACAGGGTTGCTGGAAAGAACAGCTCCTTCTCAGTAAGGACAGAGCCAATGGTGCCTGCCCCTTGTAAAGTCCAGACAGTTCCAGGAGGTCCCTTGGTATGGTCCTTCAAGAGGCTGATCTACGAGGGGTTCATTAGCACTTTACCTAACTTCATTCACATCTGTACTTTCCAGAAAGTCCTTTTTTCTTTGACTTCATGTCCGTGAGGCTTGATGTCAGCACAAGATTAAAAACTGAGCACAAACCAGCAGGCATCCCCAGCTGAACTGAACCACTCTTCTCTTTGCCTACAGCATCTACTAGAAGAGTTCCAGAATTTTTACTTACACTTAACACAGAGATTTAATCAGTACAAACTGTGGACACTTTGACCTAAATGAGCTGCCCATACCTTCCATGAGTTTCTTCTACCACCTCTCAGTAGATGGAACAGAGAAGACCTTTAACAATGTATTATTTTCAGATACAAGTGGAAGCAAACTGCTCAGTTAGGCTGGAGCAGCTCACTGAAGCACCACAGCTACGAAAGTAACTTCGGATCACAGTCTGGAAAGTAGGAGAAAAGAAGAGTTCCCACTGCAGGTGCATACGGTCTGTGGTTTCCCTGGGAAAGGCAAATTGCCTTCTTTAATTCAGTAAATAGCTTGCAAATATATCCCACAGTGTCTAGATTCTACCTATTATCTCTCCTTGAATATTTAATTGAACTTTGTCAAAAAGTCTGCAGGTTTTCTAACTGATTCAGGCTATCAGCAGAGAACGTGCCCATGCCTTGTTCCCACTTAACTTCCCCATGAAATTGACAAGGATCAAGAAGCCACACTGACCTCATTAGATGCATTTGTTGCCATTAATGACTACTATTGATTATAAGATCTTGTCACAGCTCTCATAATAGAATTAAAACTGATAATTCTTTTTCAACAGTAATATTTCTGTCAAGACAAAAAATTTAATCTGGATGTGTTAAATGGTACTTTTCTCCCAAGAATTATCTTGAAAGTAATGCCTTCCATCTCATTCAGTATGCGTGTGGAATGGCAATACACTTGGATTAGGATGCTTAGAACACACAATTTTCTTTCCCTTTGGCTAACACTAATAATGCAGTTAATTACAATTCTGTATTGCAGACGTTAAATCTGTAGCACAATGCACTGGACACGACCAGGCTACAAGCACCTCCTGAATTCAGGCCTGGGACATTAACAGCCTGAAAACTGCTCTGAGTTGGTCTTCCAATCTCTAAACAAGGTTGAACATCAGTTTCCTAAATTACACCAAATCACTTGCCTGGGAGGCTACCTCCCTTTTCAATCCACATGGCCACAGCTGGAGCCCCTTTGTTACAGACAGGACATTCTCTAAAGGGGGCCCTCCTCTGAATTTCAATAGATCAAGAAAGAAAAGCCTCGAGACAGGAAAGCAAGGCTTATCCCCTTAGGCAAGCTTATTGGGACCAGTGAACACAGCCAGAACAATTAGTTGGAAACAAAGGATCTGCAGGCTGATTTAGGTCCGATTTTCTAGTCTAGTTTGGTGTTCTCTATTTACCGATGAAGGTGAAGGAAGCTTGTCTATTGCTCTCCTCTTTTTCTTCTCTGTTTTGTCATCATACTTTCAATTACAGAAAAACAGCCCATAGGCCAGCACAAGGCCTTTTTTCAACCTTTGTATACTGTTAATTACAGATTAAATTAATTCATAGTCAAAAAGCCACGCTATTTCTAGAGTGAAATGTTTATAAAATCATTAAGTTTGGAACAGAAGAAAAAAAAATATCCTAAAACACATCACTTTAATTAGAATTCATGCACTACCACCATTGAACTGTGGAGGCTTTGATCCCTCTGGCATATGGACCAGGAAACCAATTTACAATTCCACTGCAAACAGCCCTGGACCATTTTATTTGTGTGTTTGTTTTAAAATAGAACTTGAACTTCCAACTTGGATTTAAAATTATGTAGATTATTTTCTTCTCTTTTTTCTCCACACAAATCCTCTTTACCATAATATGTTTTCTGACTCATTCACAGCTGCGGGGAATGGAGTCTTCAAAATCTCTGCCTTTGAGAACTACCACCCCAACACTGTGTTGGGCACAAAAACAAACACATGCATTTCCAACAAGCTATATTCCTACGGAAGCTGAAGAAAAAAAACAGCTGACTTTCAGGAAATAAAAGCCCAGGTCACTGCTATTATAGAAGTTTATTATATAGTCATGTCTGTGTTACTTCCTAAAGGAAAATCAAGAAATGTAAAGTGATATTTTACACAGTGTTTTAAATGGAGGCAGAAGATTCAGTAAGTCAGGTCCAACTATGTCAAACAAAAAAAAGCCAGAACAGAGAGATGGGCTCAGACCAGCACAGAGCAGAAGATATAATTCTTCCCTTCCAAATTTGATATGCTGCTTTCCACAAATGCAAGTCTGTAAAAATTTCACTTGAACTTCAAAATATGAAAATTAGTCTTTTCAAAAAGACCGCACAAAAAGGTCTGACCTACTTCTAACACAAGCTACAATTTTAAACAAACCACTGTGGTATTTTTTCTTCAAGATGTAGGCTGTTTTTCTTATACCATTCCTCCATTTCTAGACCTGGCATCAGCTGTTAAATCATTAATTGCCTGCCACAGATATGGTTAAAATTGCATTAAGTGGCCCAAAGTGGGAAAGAGCTTACATTTTATTTTCTTTCAGTCTGTTAGGCTCTTTAATTGGTTGGATCTTTTTTCCCCTTTCACAAACCTCTCCTGAGTAGTTAAGAACCACCACCAAATGCTCAGTCTTACACTGACCAATGAAAGCTCTCATTTGTCCCAACTTTCTGCCTTTTTTTCCCCCCCACCTGAAAAAGAAGATTAAACACAACGAGAAACTTGTATTCAAATCTACAAGATAAGAGATTACAGACCTACATTACATAGAGATCAGACTTGGACCCCACATCTAGATCTGAATTTTGTGGGCTTGGTTCTCAGAAGGGACGCCAGAGCACATGCAATGAGGGAGGTGGGGTGAAAATGTTTGATACCAGGAATACACTTGAACCACAAGGGGCACAGCTTCGTCAGCTGAGTGCCCTGGTGCTTGAAGGAGGGAAACAGAAAGTAGAAAACTTGAAGGGAGGAGGAAAAAAAAAAAAAAAAAAAAAAGGCTAGTATTCCAGCATTTTAAAATCCCAGCAACCAAATGGAACATCCTTTCCAAAATGTAAAGACCAGTACTTATGTTTGGGGAAGTTTTGCTTTTTTTTTTTTTTTTTTTTTTTTTTTTTAAAGTTGGTTTGGCTCAGAATTAGTGAAAGAGTTTATCCAACAGCCCATGCACTGAGCCAGCATTTATCAGGTTTCAATTTCCAGCTGAAGCCACGACTGTTGCTATGAAAACTAATGTGCAATTGTATTCCAGAAAGCAAAGAAATGAAAAAGACTGTACTGGAATGCAACAAATATAAGCATTGGCACTAACAGTAAAAAATGTATTATAACCAACCTGTGTCATAAGCATATTTTTCTCCTTATTATTAGGGAAGAAATGTGCAAATCAAGTGCATTGTCTGGCCAGAGGGTATTATGTGAATGTTTATAAATTCCTCATTGCTCAACCTCAACAGATCAGTCCGTCTGTTAAAATATGAAGCAGCATTTGAAAATCACCCCCACTGCCATCAATCCAGTGAGAGACAACAGCTTGTCCAGTAGATGGTCAGTCTAGCCAGACAAAAGCTTGGATGCTTCATGGGAAGCATTTAAGCTAAGACTCATGGAGCCCTAACACCTCTTCTGGACACTTCAACACAATGTGTGTAAGTTGGCTGAAGAGAAAGAGGACAGGTAAGTCTTATTTTGACTGACTACCAATCCAAGCAACAAAATTCATGCATGTTCTAAGAATATATAGCAAGCTAAGATAGTTCTATATCCATGGAAGAGAGGGTCAAGCCATCCAGATTCCAGTTCTTTTTCCAATCACTCTAAAACACAGCAAAAATTCTTTCAGCTAAATCATGTAAAAAACAAACAAAAACCCACAACCATTCTCCAACTTTCATAACATTTAGGCATCTTCTGTTACTATGTAGAAGATAGTGTTAACATCAGAAGAAACAGATACAGACAGCAAATAAGTACACAAAACATACATTTTACTTTCAGCAAGTCTCAGTATGGTCATATGGTCTCAATTTTTTGTAAGTTTCTAATGGAATAAGTTAGGAGCTCCAGCTCTTTCCTTTCTTACCATCAGGCTGACAACAAGCAGTAAGAAAACCCCCTTTTAACAGCATGAAGCATCTAGACCCAGGAACCATACCTAAAATTTCATCTGAAGAAGGAAGGCTGAAAAGCTGACAGCATTCATTATTTGAGCCTGCTGACATACGCTGAGGTTCCCTCCTTTTGTCTAATGTCAAAATGTTGAATGTGCTTGATCTACAAGTTGTCAGTTTCATACATTAAGGAAAAAAGGTCCATATGGACCATTTTGTTCATACTCACAGAGGCTCTGTTTTGCAAAAAGCTCTCAGAGTAGCTTCAAGCAAGCATTTCCTGCTCTGTTAAAGAATGGGAGTTTAAAATCATCACATCTCTAGAATCTGAAGTTCTCTTGAAAGCAGCGACCCATTCTCCCTTTCAGTTGGAGAAAACACAACAAAGAAAAAAAAAAAAAGCTGGATTTCATCATATAGTATTCATGTTGCTACTAAAAAATTACTCAGTTACTGATAACACGATATTTCAGACAGCTTTACACTTTGCATGTCTCCATAAACTAGGACTAGACAATAAACACTTCCAGCTCAGTAAGAACATAGGAGGTGACAGACACTGCAGTCCACAGTTATGCAAATCTTGTAATCTTGAATTAAATGAGGAATAAACAATGGGAAGTCTGGGAAGAATTTAAGGACAGGGCAGAGTTGGTGAAACTAGCAAACAAGGATAAATAAATAAATATGTAAATAAATATGTCAAAGACAGAAGAATGAAGAATCACAACAGGCGTGGGAAATCCGCAGTAAGAAGCGATGAGGAGAAATATTAATAAAACAATCAAACAAAACCAGAAGAAAAGCAGAAACAAAAGTCCAAAAAACATGTATAATAAGGGCCCAGCTATTATGCTGTAATAGGCCTGTTTGGAAACATTTTTTTTTCCTCCCTCTTAGCCGCTTTACTGAATATGCCATTTCACAAACACTTCAGATAAACTTCTCTCAACCTGAAAGAAGCAATCTCTGCCCTCAGCACTCACTGCTGGTTCCCACCCCCACCTTGTTCTGGCTCCTGTGGAGCTTTGCAGCTCTATTTTCACTGCAAATGGGGCACAGCAGCAACAGCAGTAAGCAAAGCAGGCCTATGTCCTCAAAAGCAGTAAGGATGGGTCAGCTGCCATGTTTGCATTAGGTCTCCAAGTAGTATACTCAGTTCATTAAGGAACTCCAAAGGCTGCTCACTAGAAACGTACCAAAGTAGGCTCACTTGCACACAAGCTACAACACCTTTCTAGGGTTACCCCCAACAGTCATGGCTTCAGCCACTTCACAGAGTGGTTTATTCCTGAACAGAGGAATAGCTTGTCCAGTCCTGTCCTCCACAGCCAACCTCCCCTCCCAGCAGCCACTGGAAACAACTTCAGCATGGTCAGACCCAAAGCCTCACAGTGGAAAACCACACGAGGAGAAATGTACTGACGCTTTTCCAAGAGTTTGCAAACAAGCACCACGTGAATCACTGCTCACCTTGCTCTTAACCACAAGCACATCCTTTACAAACCAACCTACTCAGCAACTGGAAACATGAGTGGCTTACTGATGGGTGCTACATATATGGGACCAGGCTGAGATCGTGCTACCAGCAGAGTTTACCTCTATCAGGGGTAAATGGAGATGAAAGACAACCAGTTAGCCATCCCCTGGGGCATATACTTCTCACTGACTCCCTCTTAGATGGTAAGTGACCAGGAAAAGGAGGAAACTAGCAGAAAAGATGTCAGGTAGCCTTCAGTCTATCTCTATGTCTTGAAATGGTTGCAATAATGAAAAGTGACACCACAAAACCAAACCATTGCAAATATCCCGATGCAAAAATGTGGACTGAAAGACAGCTCCATGATTTTGCAATTCTTCCATTCTTCTCTTAAATGTAAATTTCTGACACCTCAGTATAGGGCCTCTTTTGTGCGAAGTATCACATGCATTATCACCTCTGATGATCCCTGCTATCAAGTGCTTGCCAACTTGCTGGCTTCTGCCCATCGATTTCAGCATCTCTCTCCTTTTCCAGTATTATATTTGAAAAAAAAAAAAAAAAAAAAAAAAAAGGGGGGGGTGGAAAAAAGTGTTTGACTCCAATAGAAGGAAAGTAATCTGAAATCCTTTAAACAGTTGTGCTGTTAAATCGACACAAATTTAACAACGTGTACTTGGCACCATTCCTGCTGCCACAAATGCAAGAATCTTTTTTCAGAAAATCTCATTCAAAGCAGGGAGATATTTAAAAACACACTGAGCGTTGGTCTGATGGCTGTTAGAAAGTCAGTTACCAGTCGTGCTCTGTTTCCAAGTCACAAGTGATCAAACAACAGTGACTTCATAATCAGAAAGCATCTTTGCAAAATCTCCTTTTATATAGGATAATAGCAGGGCAGGGAGGGAAGCCTTATTCCCTCAGCACTGCAACTCCACAGCAGTGCAGGGATGCAGCAGAGAAGAAAGCCTGGACCTCAGCATGGCTATGCAGGGAATAAACCACTAGGGATAGCGTTACTTCTGCCAGCTCTATGGGTACACAATGTTTTGTAGTCTCCAAGATACCTAAATTCCCAGCATCTTCTACAAGCATTTTTTAGAATGAGATGCTGTACATCTACACCACAGCCCAACACGTAGCAAACTTTACAGAAGATGATTTACTTCTAGAAAAATCAACAACCAAGCGACAGTAAAGGCACAAACAAAGAGGAAAATCGACGGCCTCACCTAAATCCTATGCACATCGTTGTTTGAAAGTCAGAGAATTAGAAAAGTTGTGGTTGGCAAGCTATTCCAAAGAAGCCTGACAACGGACCGGGATGTAGCGCATGTCATCACGCAGGTGTACTGGCACAACTCTGTGAAAACATTTTCCTTGTTCCAGCCACATCTACAGACATCACACCTCTCAATCCGCCACTGAACACATCTGTCTGTGGCACCGAAAGAAGAAAGCCACACATCTTGTGCACGAGAGAACCCAGCTGCCTCTGTATCAAGATGGAAAACAGATCACAGTCCAACTTCACTTTACAGGCTGGACACCTGTGCAAAAGAAGCCTGTGGGCCCAAAACTCAAAATCAAAGAGGCTCCTGTGAGGAAAAAAACAAAGGGCGGAAGGAAGGGCGGAGCACGGCGTTTCTCCATCTGCAATTTGCAGCAGCATGGTTCTCTGTCAGGAAGTGCCCTGCACACAGCAGCGGTTCAGCAACAGTTACACCTTCACGTAGAAGCTATGTGGCATTACAAAGTCTTTTCAGGGTACTTCTTTATATAATCACAACTACTGAACTGCAGATACTTCCACAAGACTGCTCCAGAATAAGTATGTAAGAACATTTTTTCCTGTCCACTCAAAATCCATTTGAATTGTATACCTATAAACTTTTTCTTGGCATGTGCAGAACATTAGGGGAAAAATAATAATAATAATAAAAAAAAGTAGAACGATAAGGATATAAACCTCCTCATTTTTTTCTCCTGTTCTTTATACAACACTCAGACAATGACACACCTAAGCTGCAAGCTAGACAAGAGAGCATAGCGACTTTCAAACAGATTACAAAAGAGACAAAAGCAAACCAACTTGTCTCCTGCAGCCTCCCCAGCAGGAGCACTTGCCCACCAGGTACATCTCCAAATGTCCCATCCACACACAGGAACCCAAAGACCACGCTGACAGCAGCATCTCCAACACCTGTTACGCTTCATGCTTTAGCATGAATCTGTTTTCTGAATGGTGAGTTGTTAAAGTTGCTGCAGCGCTTCTAAGAGCTCTGTGAAATGTGTGTTATGGTATTTTTCTGACAGCACACAAGAGGGACTTTTGCCAGCCAGCAGCCACGGCTGCTCTTCCTCCTCCTTCTCTGGGTGCCGGCCATCAGATTAGCTGCCTACCACCTACTTACACAGCTTCAGAAAAGGAGGGGGAAGGGGTAATTAAGGAGAGACGACCTTCAAAGCAAGGAAGAAAACCTGCCGCTCTAACTGAAGGAACTGCATTAAAATTAAACCTTTTTTTTTTTTTTTTTTTTTTTTTTTTTCCCTCTCCTTTCCTGTGCAATATTCCACAAACTCCCTCAGTCAGGCAGGAACGGCACAGAGGATGGAAGGGACACGAACGGTGACAGATCCATAAATGCCCACACAGTTACATAATGAAGCTGAGGCGGCACGGCACGCGTGTCTGTGCCTTTGGGGAAGGAGGAGAGCAGCTCGGAGGAAGAGAAGGAAACCACGTCCTCATAGAGCAGCGCTGAGCTCTGTGCAGTTCATTTCCCCTCTCCACCAAAGATAAATATTGTAACAGGGGGCGATCAGGCAGCTGAGGACACAGCCACAGAGAATCCACTTGCTTACGAATGTATCTAAAAACATCCCCATCCTGAAACTGCACTGTGAATGGTGTATCACGACACGCAGCCTACAGGCAACCATGTTTATACCGAGGCAATTAACACGCGCCGGGCTTCCTGCGCTCTTATTACCGTTGGCACTCACACCCCGAGCACCGGCAGGTTATGGGCTACTGCTATGAAGTTAACAGCAAAACAGCACTGATTCGAAATATACTCACTGTTATTTCTCAGGAACTCCTATATTTACTTTGTATCATTCTCAGGGGAGAGCCGGACAGTTGTCTCAGTTCTGCAAGGAAAAGATATTCAAAATAAACTTTGCGAAGGCTCCGAGCCAGGAACGCTCACAGCCTTCGGGACTCGACACCCACCCACCCTACCGGGCTGCACAGCCCGAAACCCGCGGGATCCATCACCGCTACCGCCGGGATCACAACTTCGCAACAGCGGCCCCAGCGCTCCCCGGAGCCGAGCGGCGGAGGAGGCGGCGGAGGAGGCGCTGCCCCGCCGCGTACCGCCCCGACCCCCCTCCCGCGGCACGCACTTGCTGCCGGGCTCCTCCGGCCGCCTCCCGCGCTCGCCACTCACCCCGCCGCCCCGCGCTGCCGGCTTCCGAACGCCGGGGGCGGCCCGCGGCGGTGAGGGCAGGGCAGGACGGCGGGCGGGGCTCTCGGGCGGGCCGGGCTGCTCCCCGCCCGCCGGCCGAGGCCGCGCCGCTCCGACACCGGCGGGCTGCGCTTCCTCTTCTTCGCGGCGACGGCCGCCGGGCGCCGTGCCCACTCCGCTGCGGGCAGGTGCGGGGCTCGCCGCCCGCCTCTCCCCGCCCCGTCCCGTCGCTAGCCGCCGCCGCAGCCCCGAGCTCGCCCGCTTACCTCCTGCACCGGGCGGCCCTGTGCCCGCAGCGCGCCGCCGCCGCCGAGCGGATCCAGCCGCCGCCGTGTCCCCTTCCCCGGCGTCTCGGAGCGCGGCGAGCGGCGCTATCCCATCCCGCGGCCCCGGACCCGCGGTCCCCCGCCGGCGCCGCTCGCACTTCCTCTTCCTTCCTCCTGCTGGCCGGGCCGCGACGTGCAGCCCGCGGGTCTCCGGCACCTGCGGGAACGGGACGGACCCGGCCGCCTCTCTCCGGCCGCGGCCGTGCCTCCTCCCGCACGGCTCCCGCGGAGAGCTCTCACCGTCCTCTCTGCCTTTACAATACGGTTGGTTTAATTCCTTTAACCAGCAGAACCCGCACCGCCGCTCGGCCCCGCGGCGGGCACTTTGTCACGCGTGCCGCTACGCCCCGACCCTATCGAGCGGCTCCGAGCCCGGCACCGGGCGTCCCGAGCACAGCTGCGCTTGGCCCGACCGGGAGGGGGCGGCAGTGGCACGGCTGGGAGCCCCGCACCGCCCCGCACAGCCGGCCCCCGAGGTTTGACAGCGGTGCCACTCGCTGGAAAAGCGGAGGAGTAAAATTTCCACTCTTTTTAAAAGGGCTGCAATCAAAAGAAGCGTGGTCAGCAGGTTGAGGGAGGTGATCCTGCCTCTCTGTCCTGCGCTGGTGAGACCTCACCTGGAGTATAGCGTCCAGATGGGGAGTCCTCAGTACAGGAGAGATGTGGACCTGTTGGGGTGTATCCAGAGAAGGGCCACAAAAATGATGTGAGGGATGGAACACCTCCCCTGTGAGGACAAGCTGAAGGAGCTGGAGATGAGAAGGTTCCGAGATGAACTAATAGCAGCCTTTTATTATCTAAAGGGGGGGTATAAGAAAGAACAGGGCAGACTCTTCACACAGTTCGTAGGACAAGGTCTCAAACTAAAAGAAGAGAGATTTAAATTGGATATAAGGAAGAAGTTTTTTATAAGAGGCGCTGGAACAAGTTGCCCAGAGATGTGGTGGAAGCCTCACTCCTGGAGACATTCAAGGTCAGGCTAGAACAGGCTCTGAGCAACCTGATGGAGCTGTGGATGACCCTGTTCATTGCAGGGCAGTTGGACCTTTAAAAGTCCCTTCCAGCTCAAATGATTCTGTGATTCTCTGCCGTAAGAAACTGTACTTCAAAAGTACTGCATGACATACAAAGGCCAAACGCAACAAACCACTGGCCCTAATCCTTCCAATAGTTCCACATAAGAGCAGCTCTCTGCATGCTGACAGCTCCGTTGCTTTCTTTGAAATCATCCCTGCAGGTCCCAGTCCCTCAGACAACAGCTGGCAGTGAGATACAGCAGTGTTCAGGGGCTCCTGGTCCCACAGCATCACAGGCACCCCACAGGGTTGCACCTCTGTCACAAGAAGTGACGAGCTGCACAAGGACTGGCAAAAGCAAGTCCTGCAGGCTGCAACGTGTCATGTAACGGTACACGAGCTCTGAGCAATTAATTGGGCATGAGGCAGAAAGTGGTATGACTCACCTGAGCCACGCGCTGCTGTATTTATAGGAGTGGAGCACAGGCACTGTGTGGTTCTGCATAGCATCTGAGACATCTCCATGGCAGGAATTCCCCACGGTTATGAGCACTTCCTCAGAGCCACTGGGCTTTGGGACCTCCCCCAATGGTAAAATCCACAGAGAAGCCAGACATTACCCAAACTGGGATGTGTTGGTTCCTGTGATCAATATACGTTTCAAAGCACCCTCTTACACTGCTTTGTTAAGGCAGAACTCTGAAACTGAAAATGCAAGGTCTACATAGATATTATTTTAGAAAAAAATGTATATTCTCTGAAACAATGGTGAGGTGCTGACACAGGCTGCCCAGGGGAGAGGTAGAGTCACCATCCCTGGAGGCGTTCAAGAAACACATAGATGGGGCACTGAGGGACATGGTTAGTGGGCAACATTGGTGATGGGTTGACAGTTGGACTTAGATGACCTTGGAGGTTTTTTCCAACCTTAATGATTTTGTATTACAAAGCCACTTACCAAACCATCTCGAGAGTTCCTCATGACCAAGTGTAGTCTACTGAAGGAAGGACAGGAGGAGTCCCAAGCATATGGCTGTTCAGCATGCAGCTGGACTATGTGATATTGAGATTTTTTCTGTGGCTGTGTACCTGTATTATATTCCTGAAATAAAAGCAGGCTGTGTTTACAGCTTAGAAAAGGACATTGTAAATACACAGTGAGATGTATGAAAGTTTTATTTACCCCCCCTTCCACTGTTGGTGCAGGAGCTGTTTCCGTGTGTCCTCTCTCAGGGGTTGGCATCAGCAGTGAAAAAGAGCACATATACCTGGCAGTAGGAGGGATGCTTATATTAAGAATTAACAGTACTTCAAATGTTTTATATTTTAAACCTTTAACACCACATTTTTGATCTTCCTCTTTTGTCTCTCAGGTTCATCAATGAAAATCATAAAAAATCGATTTCAGTTGTACATGACTACAACATTTCAATTTCAAACGGTGTGGGAGCATGTTTATTTAACAATGCTATTGTTATTCAGTTTAGAAGAAAATATGTGAAGTACTTTCCGCTTTCTAGGGACAAAGGTAAGTGCACCGTTATACTGAATGTTCCTGAGAGACAGCAAACAAGAGAGACAGTGCACACAGCCCAGTGAAGCCCCCTGCCCACCCACTGACAGCATTGCAACTATCACTGCAGTAGCAGTATTTTTTTTTTTTTTTTTTTTCCAAAATTTGCTTGGAATGTATATTAACAGAAGTGTGTGGATGCTGTGGGCATGTTCTAATTTATTTAATAGCAGTCCTTCCCATGGTGTTTGCTGCCTAACACGTGCTATCATGTAACTGTGCTGTGTCATAACTCACTGGAGTTGTTCTGATGTTGTGAGCGAAAGAAATTTGCTAAATAATTCTAGAAAGCCAGAAGAGGGAGTGCAGGAACAGAAAACACCCAGAATTAAGCATTTTAATTGATGTGGCTATTTCAGCTGCAGCCTTAAAAAAAAAGCAAATCTGGGAAGGACTGGTGTTCTGCTTGGCTCTCTGACAACAGGAATGTGTCAGGATAGCACAGGGGTGCCAATCGCCTGCTGAAACCCAGCCTGGAGTAACTTCAGTGTGGCTGTACCAAAATGCATCACAGCCGTTAGTCATTTTTGCCGGTGAAAACCTTAGATCCTGAGATGAAAGAGCTCCTGACAATTTTGGAAGAAGCAGAGTTTTGTTACAGTATTTCTGGCCAAGCTTTCCTGAGGCACTGATTATCCAAGATGGCTTCTGTTAAGCTCATTGGCAAGTGTGGATGGATTATATTGTATTTAAGGGCTCTATGCATCATCCTTAATAATATCAGTATTTTAATTGTATGCAATACGATTTCTAAAGAATCTTACTTATAACCACTAAAGCACACCAAGGTGCCAGCTGTGATATGAAGTACTGCTGCATTTGGCCTTTTTAGAAGCCACAGATAAATTTCCCTTTATTATGACTTATTATGATTAGTTATCTCTTGTGTCCAAGTGAGGGCATTTATGTTTGCATGCATACGTGCAATCATGACCTGTCAGATATTTCTATATAGGTCTTGAAGATCTGAACTAAGTTCACAGTGACATCAATAAAAATGGACTGTATCAGAAAATTCAAGCTTATTTTTCTAAGCTGCAATATGCTCACAGATCTCCATACTCCAGCCCTAAATTGTAGTCATCAGTTTGCTCTTGCAGAGTCAGCAGTTTGCTCTTGCAGGCCTGTATGTGTAGTTTTATGTTCATATATACATCTAGTGAACATCTAGCAAAGAGTACTCAAGGCCCCTAATGATGTGAGGGTTGTTATGACTGAGTTTAGTGTACCTATTCAACCAGTAAATCTGCCACTGGGTGTACATTTGTATAAAACATATGTGGAAAAGAAGACAGACTTTGCAGAATGACCAGCTTAATGAAGAAATAAATACTTTGCGTAGAAGACATGTTTTAATTAACCTGTGAACAATGCTTTTCTAACGAGCAGTTTAGATCTTTTTATGGACTCATTACCATCTCATCTGGACGGATTTATAATAAAATAAATTGTTAAGAATTATGATAGGGAAGCTGTAATATTTATAATCATCACACCAATTATGAAATCCAAGCATATAAAAGCAGGAAAATGAAGAGGCCAAGAGTGGCTCTCATAGTTGTCATGCCAGTGACCTACTGTGCTTCTGTACAGACAAACACATCTCCACAAACTGCTCTGACTGCCATTCTCTTGTTGTTCTACACTTATGCATGCCTACGAAGTACCTGTTCATGAACAATGTCTAGAAGTAATAAAATCACATTGTTTGAAGGAGAAAAACTTGGAAAAATCAAAAATTTTGACAAGTTTAAAAATGAGACAAACAGCAATGCAATGTTGAAGCTTAGCAAGCTGCAGATGGAGACAGCTTCTCTTCTGTTGTCTGCTCTGCACTGCATTGGTGTACTGTGTGCAGTTTTAAGTGCCACGGTACAAACAGGACGTAAAGCTATTTGAATGTGGCCAAAGAAGGGCTACAAAGATGGGGAAGGGTCTAGAGGGCAAGATGTATGAGGAGCAGATGAGATCCCTTGGTTTGCTCAGCCCAGAGCAGAGGAGCTGAGGGGAGGCCTGATGGCGGCTGCAGCTCCTCACAGGGAGCGGAGGGGCCTGAGGGAGCAGCATGGAGCTGCGTCAGGGGAGGGTCTGGTCGGGGATTAGAGAGAAAAGCTCTTAGCCAAAGGGTGGTGGGCATGGCCCAAAAGTGCCAGAGTTCAAGGGGCATTTAAGCAATGCTCTCAGACATAGGTGGTCCTGTGTAGAGCCAGGAGCCAGACTGGATGATCCTTGTGTGTCCCTTCCAACTCAGGACACTTCATGATTCTGTGATTCAGTGAGAACAGTCATTCATTAGAGCTGTCCAGTAGCTGTCATAAGCTGGTCCTAACTGTAAATGTTGAAGTCAGACTGGGCATTTTGTTGTGTCTTTGGCCTAAGCTAAACCACTTCTACAACTTTAAACAGAAACTCAATTGAGTTTGATGATCTACTGCATCTGTACTTTATAACTTTGTCATTTATTTATCCCTTGTAGTGACTCTGGTCCTGATAATTCTACACATCCTTTTAAATACCAAGAAACTAGCACAGGTCTCTCTTTGTAGGAGAAGTGCTGGATCATCTTCAGCTAACACTGGCAAGTGGTTAGTGCTTGACCTACGGTTGATTAGCAATCATCTTAGGTTACAGACCATTGACTTTCCGTGGCATCAAACCATACCAGGAGAACACTTCCATCAGTGCCTGTGAGTGAGATATTCTGCAGCCACCTGCCCCTGGATGCTGGCAGATACTTGCCCCTTGCCCTGTGCAACACCAGCAGCTCGTCAGTAATGAGTGAGGAGAGTTTCACAGACAAGGGATCTTGGGTCCTTTGTAGCTCCAAGTTCAGATGCCCAACAGAACTTGGCTAAAAGGAGAGACAGTAAAAGAAGTCCTTGGAGAGAACAGAAGAAAAATTCTAATCGTGTTTTCAAGACATAACAGAATTGTTTGCTACATGTCGTGTTTCTTTTCCGCCACACAGTGACATTCCTTACGTCCGTCATCAAATGAACATATTATGATACAGCCTCCTACTTGTTTTGACCACATTTAAGGATTAATATCTTTCCTACTTATCTTGTTTTCCTCCTTTTGAAAAGATAGAGCTGGACACTTGGGAAATTGCTCCAGGAGCTCTTAATCCCCCATACAATTGTGGGTGAACCATATCAGCCTTAGGAATGCACTTCCTACCCTGTCTTGTTCTTTACTGTCCTTTTGTTCTGAACTTTCTTTTAGCTTTGTTAGTCTAAACTTCTCTAAGACATTTTTTTTTTTCTCTGTTTGTAGGTAACACATATTTCAGCTCCAATTTCATGTAGGGTCTCTTGATACCACTGCAGCACAATTACTATTAATAATCCTAACCTTGTGAAGAAACTCAGCACATTTTGATTGAAGTTTCTGCTCCTTCACCACTTTACCATTCTGTTTGATTTGTAGGAAATCACATCACTGGACCGTGCATAAACCGTAGAAAACTTAAATGTGAAAAGGCACAAAACTGAGGGGCTGTTCACTCCTTCGGCAGACTGCAAACCTATAATGCTCACCAGATTTTAGTCAGCTTGTGTTCTACGTGGATTAATATTTTATAAAAGCAGCCTATTTTAATCAATTGAGCAGCTGTGCTGTATGTGCAGTTGAGGTGTGAGGGATGCTAGCCACATCACGTACCACTACGGATCTTTAATATCAAAAAACATTTCCATCTCCCTGAGTAACAGCAGTGTCATTTATATTGCAATAAGCTATGGAGCACCATGCAAACTACTGGGAAATGTCTTCTTATCTCTTGAACATGGGCTTTAACAGGGAAAGGGAAAACAGGCAACAGAAAACAGAGTGTAACAGAAATAACACAACGTCCTCTCTGGCAAAGCACACCGTGGTTTGCTGCTAATCAAGGCCAAATCTTCCTGTACCCAAACTGAAGTGCAAAGAATGCTGCTGTACAAATAAACCTTCACAAGGACTCATTCACAAAACTTTTGGTGGATTTGTGACTTTTTGCTACAAGTAAGAGACTATTTTTCTGTCTTCCATTTTAATCCTTTCCTAATAGTGACTGATCAAAAGCAATTGCTGGCAGCGAAGTGGTAAGGAAGAGCACAAGCTCACTGCTCAGAGGTGCCCTGGATGACCACTTTCCTAATGTGGTGATGGATTCACATGTGTATTTGGCCCTCTAGCAGCTGCAGAAGCCATACAATGCACCCCTGAATACATTCCAGCATTTGCACTTAGCATTTTCCTTTTCTGTATTTATTATTCCATTATTATGAAAAGTCACTTTGCCTATAAAATATTCTGTCATATTTTAGTTTGCACATTTCTTGAATTTTCAAGCATGAACACTGGTGCAGTGTTCATGCTTGAAAACCATTTCTTACCCACGCAAAATAAATAAATAAAATCATTAGGCTTCAGAGCTGTTCACAAAAAACTCGTCTGAACATCCTAAGCCTTGAACATATATTCTTTAGCTCCGTATCCTAAATAGCATTCACTCAGTTCACTTAGGACAAACAAAAAATTGGACCGTAATTTTCAAAAGAATCCACTTCAGTATATGTGACTCTTCAGAGAAATTGCGAGGACTTAAGTAAAACGTTCAGTTACATCGCCATTGGACTGCAGATTCATTTATGTTCCTCTGAAGAGCTGAGTTCATGTTGGGAATATCCTGATGTGTTGTAACCCAGTGGAGGGATGAACCACTCTTGTACTCTGCTGTGTCAATGTGTATCTTGGGGTACTTATGTCATCTGTTTTTCACACCTCCTTTTGGCTTTTCCCTTTTGCCATCATCACCTTATTCAACAACTATCAGTGTTGAGGCCTCGTGGAAGTTATGGACCACATATACCTTTTTCATGGGCACTGCATTACATTTCTCCTACTGCTCATTTTTACAAATTCTCACCTCTGTTTTCAGTGATCTTTTCCCCCAGCAAATAGTCTCTGCTTCAGAGCTGGTAACCTGCAGCAAAGGGGCAAGGAAGAGGGCTGGAGGCTGTGGGTCCTGAGCTGCAGATTATGAATCCAAAGCTCTCACCACAGAGCAACCATCGCTCTGCCAATGTGACCAGTATGGTTCCCAAGCCTACAGTTATAGACAAGAGAATGATTTATTTGCTAGAATGTGGAGGTTTGAGTCAACAAAAACTGTTCATGTACTCAAATTTAATGAATTTGATTGAATGCTTTAGGTAATCTATATATATATATGTAAAAAGGGGAAGGTTTTAATCTGGCAATTCTAAATGACAGAGGAAATCTTGTGATTTTTCAAGACTGAAGCTGCCTAAAGTTCTTGTTATTTAAGGCACTGCAGAAAATGTAATGGAACATTCTATTCAACACAGAATAAAAATGCATGGGAGAAAAAGTTATTTTGATTAAAAAGAAAACATTTTTCAGATCAACTCAGAAATATTTAGAGCATGGGAAGAATTTTCCAGTTCAGCTAACAAATCGATGGATACTTCAGTTGAGTAGCTCTAATTCACACCCTTTTAATGGCATTATATTCAAAGGATTGAGCACCTGCAAATCCTTTTCAAGTTGGACATTTAGTATTTATAAAATCAATGGGAGCATCTGGATGTTCAGCACTTGTGGAAAAAAAACAAGCCTTTAATTTACCAGGAGTGTGTAAGCAGGGTTAGAAGTGCCTAACTTCACACACCCCACTTGGAAATGCTGTTGGCCACTACAAAAAGATTGCAATATCCCTGCCTCACAGGGAGCCTTAATTCCTGCCCCGGGATACAAGATGCCCCTGCTGACTTCCCACTCTAAATTGGGAAAAAATCAGCCCTCTTATGTTGCAAGGACTAATTAGTCAGTGTCTGCAAAGCTTTCTGGAGGTTAAAAGCATATCTGCCTTCCCCTGACAGATGGCCACGGTTTTATTTTAAAGGTTTTCTTTAAAAGGCACTGTTTTGTGGAAGCACTTACTCTCTTCACCATCCTCTAGTGCAGGCGATTCATTCGGAACCAGTGTACAGATGGAGGAACAGGATGACAAAGCTTCTGTTCTGGCTGTGAGTGTTCAAAGAGAAGAAACTATAACACTGATTGACTTTATGAACCAGGGCTCCCCACTGTCTTGCAGTAGTGTAAAATATCTTAAAATGCTGCCAGTTCAGCGTTCTCCTCTCATTTCTGTCTCTGATGGTATTACAGAGAACCTTCAGATAAACCTATGGGGAATCTGATCATCTCTGTTACTGAAAGTAGCTTGCTATGCTGTGTTCCCACACCTGTCCTCATGTCTTGTTGCAATTAGCATCTTGAACAGATCCTTGAACATATGCTTGCTTTATCATCTTGTAGAATATTCCTCTACTCTACCCAAAGCAAGCTGTCAAAGATGTTACGGAAAGCAATAATGATTTATGATTTATGATAAAAATCATTGCTGCGATCCTCTGCTGCAAAAATTTGTGCAGCATCAGAACAGCAAGAAAACTGCTCTCAAGCTTTTGTTAATTAGCTTATCAATTCAGATCAATTTCTCAGGAAATATGTTCTTATACACCAGCTGTGACATCGTGTGGGAGAATCCACTGGAAAAGAGTGCAACAAATCCAAAAAACTTGCTAAACATATCAAGCCTGCCCACCAAGACACCACTTTCAAAGGGACAATATTGTTGAGTCAAAATTATTCCTATGGACATCAGTGCAGTACACTTGATTAAGAGCAAGATGAACTTTCTAAAGGAAGCAATGAAGATATTTCCTACTAGTAGAGTTAAATCTTTTCTTTTTTATTCTTTTTTTTAAGCCCTTAAATAGTATAACTCATCCTCCCCCTTCGAACATCTTTTAGATGATGCTGTTTCTTCAGAAACTTTTCTGGGAAATTTGCCCTCTCATAGGCTTTTAGGTTGGCTGAATTACAGAAAGCTTGATCGTGCTAGGCATTATTTCATTTTCAGTTAGTTTTGCTTATCTCTTCCCCACGGTTTTTGTCCTTCTATATGCATGTGAGGTGTACAT
The DNA here is from genome assembly GCF_905368555.1 of Meleagris gallopavo. NCBI lineage: Eukaryota > Metazoa > Chordata > Aves > Galliformes > Phasianidae > Meleagris > Meleagris gallopavo. The sequence continues at coordinate 45,638,583 of NC_139409.1, read as the reverse complement.
GCGTTGAGAACAGCTCTCAGTCCCTGTATTATGTTGGGTGCACTGCTGGCATCTGGCTTTGGCAGTTGACTCGAAGTGAACATGGTCTTGACTACTTTAGGATTTCCTTCTCTTTCTATTGGGAAACAGGGCCTAAAGCACTGGCAAGAGAAGAAAAAGGATGAGGAGTTTTCTCTGAGAAGTAAACAGCCCTTCCATATTAGGCCACCCATTTGGAGATGGTACAGAGACTGGACTCTTCCAACTTCCAAATTTATTTGATGAATGCTCATCCCCCTTAGTAGCAGGTAGGTTTTAACGTGACACAAGAGGGATATTCTCAGGTGGCAGTCCCAAGTCCACATACTTCAATATCAGTCACTCTACAGGCATGGGTGTTCACATCTTAGCCTGAAACACTTGTCTGGGCTGAGGATTTTTTGTGGCTGAAATTTCCCCTGCACCTTCCCTACTGCTCTTTGTGAGAAATCAGGTAGTTATTTGTTTGAAAGAAAAACTGATCATCAAAGGAAACCTAACACCCCTTGCTATGATTCTATCTCATAATGTCTCCATATCTTGTTTTAATGCTGGTATTATTATCTACACTTCCTTTGGCAGGATTAGCCTTGACTTCATTCTGTGTCCTGTATTGTTAGTTAAAGATTTCAGACATCACAGGTTTGATTGTTGGGGTTGGGGGGAGGGTGGGAACTTTTCTTGCTTGGTTTGTAGGCCTTTTTTTTTTTAATCTTAAAAAGAGATATTGAAGCAGAATCTGGTAGCTTTGACCTGGTCTTGATAATTTTCAGGGTTGTAACTAAATTGCACTTCCTTTAGCATAACAGAAGTCCAACAGCAGAAAACAAGCTGATGGAATGAACAACTTTGTTCATCTGTACATAGGCCAGAAGCTCTCTCTACCTTTATCTCACAGTTTATTCCAACTGCACTGCTTGGCTTTTCCATCACTGCTTCTCTGATGTGTCGTGTTCACGCACTTGACTCTCCTTCATTGAATGCCTCAATATCATTCCTTCTTCTTGCACTGCTTACACCCAGAAATATGTTCGGATCACAAGGAATGAAGTGAGCCTCTTTACAGTTGGTTTAATGTGACAATATTTATGGCTTCACTTCCCTGTGGCTGGTTCTCAGTGTTATAAAGAGTGTCTCATCTCTGAGGTGATTTAAACACATTTCTGCTCCTTTTTTATTTTTTATTTTTTATTTCTCTGGAGCTGCTGGTGAGAAAAGACAAAGAGTTTCTGAAGGAGCACTGCAGTCTCTGTAAGCAGGAAATTAAATCCAACTTAGGAGTTCCCCCAGAACAGATGAACCTCATTCTTTTGCCACTCACCTCCTTGGTAGCATTATTCCCAATCATATTGGTGGCAGTTTTCCTTTTTGTTTATGTGCACTTCCCTAGCTATACTTCCTCTCATTATTTTGTTCTTCATCTCTATCTGACCTGCTTATCTTAGTACTTTATGAGCCGTCAGGTCATCTTTTTCTCTTTCTTAGTCACCATATTTGTCCAAGGCTTTGTGGTTTTGGAATGATAGTGGGAGGCTTATTTGATCACAGAACAGCAGCAGCTTTGTGGCCTCACCCCCTTGTATCTTCTATCACCTATCTCATCATCAAAGAGATATTTAGACAAGAGTCAAGTGATTTCATTTCTTTTTTCTCCTAAGATCTCCTTTCCCATGACTTGTTGCCATCTCATTAGTTCAGCTCCTGGGCTCTGACACTGACCCTCATCAATAAAACAGCAAGATGAAGACACAGCAACACAAAACCCAGTTGAGTCCTATTTCCCCAGCTGATAAAATGTATCTTTCTGCTCGTCCTATGCATCTGTAAGAGCTTTGTACTCTGTGGTGATGGGCCCTCTGCACTGCCATTTGGATTTTGCAGTGCAAATTCTTTCACAGATGCTAAAACAACCAATCCCAGTGGCTGCTGTTTGTTCTTTTTTTTTTTCCCACTGCTCTGGACAGTCCTCTCTCAGGAGATCAAACATTACTAGTTTGAGATTCTTTCCAGCACTCAGTGCTTTAGAAAAGATTATTGCTTTTTTGCTCTTTTTGCACCTTGAATGTTCATAGGATCGAAGTGTGCCAGCTGACACAACAAATATTCCTTTTTCTCTCCTCTAATCTGCCTCAACAGCCCATTACAAACTGTACAGTGGAAAACAGAAAGTCACTGAGACGCGTCAGGAATATTTTCCGAGGGTTTGGCTTTTGATTCTCGCTTTACACAATCACAGTATCAGAACGAAGAATGTACATGTGTCAAAAACACAGACACCTTGAGAGAACTGGGAAGGGAGCGTTCACACCAATTTGCACTGTGCAGTTGGATCATGAACCCGAGTGCTGCCAGCTGTGCTGTGATTAAGGCAGCACGCCTGGTGTGGGGCAGGCAGCCTCTTGTTCTTGGAAGGCATTACTTTTCCTCCAGAGATGGGCTAAGCAAAGAGTTACCAGACTCTTATTCTTTTGTACAGTCCCATTGTCAGTGTGCTTCTTTCAGGTTTTCCTCTCATTGCAAAGTCAGTTTTTATAAAGAAAATCAGGAACACCAAAGGCTGTGTGAAATATGAAGGTGCTGGAAAATCTGTTTTCTCCCTCTCTGAGGAATTTACAAATAAAACCACAGGGATTTATTTTCTTATTCTTTTGTTTTGTTTTGTTCTGTTTAGTTTTGTTTTTCAGCCTGACAATGTTGAGATTGGAAATAGGAATGACTTTCTTAATAGGAACACTATAGGGCGGGGGCTTCTGGATAGTTTCAGATAGCCTATTGTTGCAAGAATAGTAAAATGGATTACAGAGTCAATCTGGAGGGGATGAGAAAATCTAATTACTTGCTGTAATTAGTTGCATCCCAAGATGAGGGGGCTGGGCGCTGGAGTGGCATGATTCTGCAGCCACCCATTAAAATCATGGGGCCTCAGTTGTTTTTTTCCAGTTGAGGGTCTGGTGCTTGGCTGCCTGCTGCAATCACGGGTCTTAAACAGACCTATCTGATGTGGGATGCTGTACATGTCTGCAAGAAAAACAGAGCACTGGAACACTTCCACAGGATCAGAGAAACTGTATTATTCCCAACCAAGCCTATTGACTCAATCTCTGGGGTCTTTTCTCAGGATAAAAGGATTACACAGCACACTATTGACCTAAAATGCACAATATGTAACAAAGAAAGGTCATATTTTTGTAGCAGTTCTCTTCTGGAATTTCTGAAAACAGCATGTTCTACAAACTCCAATGTACTCGTGGTACCTGCACAGTTTTATCAGCTCTACAGTTGCCAATTTCTCTCTGCAGTTTTTTCTCAAGAGCCTTTTAGTACATTTTCCCTAGGTGATGAGCAGTTCAGAGCCTCTTCCTTTTGAGGTGTTGCATTTGCAGTCATCTCTTTTATGTGAGATAGAAAGAGGCCTTAAAATGAAAGAATAACCTTGAGGAGAGTTCTGGAAAAGGCAGAGAAAAAAAAGGAACAGAAAATAGGGAACCTAAGAGCCTCTAGGAAGTGGCTATATAGTTTTTTAGCAAGGTTACTGGGATGAAAGAACCAAAGTAAACTCGATTTATTCTGCAAAGCCCATCAGTGAGACAATTGATAAACACAATGTGATTCACAGGAGATGGTTTTGCACTGTACATCTGCTCACCTGGGGACATAAAACAGCTTCAAAGCCCCTTCATTCCACATCAGAAAACCTTGTGGCAGCTGTTCCCTCTCTCTTGTTGCATTTGGGGTAAATTCAGAGTGATCTCAGTCTCCTGATCATGCATGTCACAGATGGGTACTACTGAAAACAATTAGTAATTAATTTACAGAGGATCAGGAATAGTGGAAAAATGTTATTCATTCAATTAAGGCAACTGGGTTTGCTGGCTTTGGAAGCACAACTGCTTGTTAGGCAATGGAAAGGGATTTCTGCCCTTTTCTTCTTTTCCCCATTTATTTCCTTAGGCAAGAGCATAACCCACAAATGGGACCTACATGCAGATTTTTTGCTAGCTGGAGGGGACAAGAATCACTTGGAAAGGCAAATGTAATGTTCCCCCAAAATTTGCTTTTTTTTTTCTCCTGGAGAATGAGCAGCGAAGCTGTTAAAACACGAATAAGGAATGCAGGCTCCAATCAGCCTAACTAAAACCTCACCTCTGATTTCAACAGGGCCAGAATTTCCATCCTAATGAAAACACTTTTTCATTTAATAATCTCGACAAGAACTGCCACAGCCTTGGTAACATCATTAGCAGGGCTGCGTTTCTGAAAGTTGCTTGTGATTTCTGACATCTGCCTGGAGAAACCTCCAAGTGCCAACCGTGTGTCCCTGAGTGCCACAGCCCTGTACAATAGCACAGCTGGGGGCTGCTGCTTGGACAGAACATGGTTTTATTCTGTGTCTAAGAAACATGTACAAAACAGAGAACAATGGGCTGAGTTTGGTATTTATGTGCTCTACTGAAAATCCAGAGTCGCTTCACTGGCAGAGAGGGACATTTTCTGGATGTCTTATCTTTGGGCAGGGGCAGAACTTCATCTGGTTTAGTTGCACTTCTCATGCCAACAGTGGCAAATTTAAGGTTATTGGAATTGTTCTTTCTCCTTTGTTAATGCTTGGATGAGCTCACAGCATGTTGCAGTATGTCAGGTTCACAACTAGAAGCCTGTTTAGAGAGGTTTCTTTTGTTCCAGCAGCATACAATGTCCCTGGGCAACTCCTGTTCTCAGCCCATCTCTCCCTGCAGAACTAGTGGAACAATAAACCTGTCAGAATAACAACTTGCTGGCTGCTGACTGGGAGATTTGTCCTACAAGCCACAGCCGGGGTCTCTCCATGCCCACTTTGCTGCTGTTTCTGAGCAGCATTACATGGAGGCTGCACACAGCTACTTTGCAGTGCTCCAGGAGATGATGTCCATGCCTGCAGCCAGCACAGTGCGTCAGCCCACCCTTGTTTCCAATTTCCATTTGATATGAAAGCACATCATCATACTGGTGTAGCTTTGCACAGGGGCAGTAACTCTCCTCCAGAACTTTTTCATTCCTCTGGCTTATTTTTGACCAAAATGTTACAGCTTTAAAACAAATGGACATATGCAGTAGCAAAGCACAAACTGCCATTACTCCTCCATCATCCTGTGAGTGAAACAAATGTAACTTCCTAACACCTATTAAAAGACTCACTTGAGGGAATCGTTTGAAGTTCTCCATTTGATCCTGAGTGAACTGATAGAATTTCTCTTCTCTAAACAAAAATTCACAGAGAAATATCAAGTTTCCTATCACAGAGCTAGTTAAGCTGGGATCCATAGTTCTACCTTGAAGATCAGCTGTGTATTTTGGTTAGCAGTGTTTTTAGGGATTCCTATACACCTGAGTGCCAGGAACCAATGCCAATAGTTCACAGATAACAAAAGCTCTTTGCCTGTGTCCCATCTCAAGGACTGCTGTTAGAAATTGCTCTGTCAGCAGCTTGGTTGAGTCACATATTTTGCCAGTTACGACTTCCAGAATGGTTAAACATGAACCCTGGATAAATATAGCTGTCGAGGAAAGGAAGCAAAGTGGACTCGTATTTTGTCTCTGATCATTTGCTCTCCAGACTCAGCTGCAGAACAACAATACAGTTAATAAAGATATCTAAAAGCTTCTTCTACTCCTGCTACTTTAATGAATGTGCAGTATTTGTCAATGCGATTGCATTATAAAAATGCAATAGGGAATCAGGAATTCAGGAGAGATGCTGTATTCTCTGAAATATTAAGAAGGTATGTCATAGCGAATTATAACATGCCTGTGTCCTACATCTTCTCCTTAGCACTGACAGGATAGATGCTTTAGTGGAAAAGCAAAAATGTATATCGCATGGGAGCGATGAGTATTGCTTTCCCCATGGTGAGAAATTACATTGGTCCCTGCTGATGATCCTTCTGCCCCCAGAAGCCCAGCTTTGCATCAGTCCTGTTTGTGTGATTACTCACCATAGTTCCAGAGAACTTTGTTCCTTACTGCAAAGAAATGGAACTGGATAGTCTTTAAGGTCCCTTCCGGTCGAAGCCATTCTGTGATTCTGTGATTCCTGCAGAACCAGCTGTTCAGCTCAGCAACATGCCTGGCATGAGGAAGGTTTACAAGATCAAACCCAAACATTGCGCCTTCCATTGTCTACTTTAAGGAAAGACAAACTGAATACTAGGGAGTTAAGGTGATGCTCATTGAGAGGGCTTAAAACTAGGTATGAAGGGAAAAGGGGATAAAATGAAGCTCACTAGAGATAAGCCTGGCAGAACAATGCAAGGGTTGTGAGTGAGCCAAATAGCTCAGCTGAACTCCAACTACACTAATGCTTGCAGCATGGCCAACAAACTGAAGGAGCTGGAAGCCATCATGTGGCAGGCAAACTATGACTTAGTTGCTATTACGGAAACATGGTGGGGTCTCTCCCATGACTGGAGTGCTGCAAAGGATAGGCAAGGAAGGAGGAGTGGTGGTGTGGTCCTCTATGCTAGAGAGTGTTCCAGTGCTGTTGAACTTGGGGCTGGCAATAATATGATTGAGTCTCTGTGAGTAAGGACCAAGGGGAGGGCCAACAATGCAGACATGATGGTAGGGGTCTGTTATAGACCACCTAACCAGGATGAAGAAACAAATAAGGCATTCTATGAGCAGCTAGCAGAAGTTGTGCAATCGGCAGCCCTTGTTCTCATGAGGAATTTCATTTTCCCTGATATACATTGGAAATGTAATACAGGACAGAGAAAGCAGTCTAGGTTTCTAGAGTGCGTGGAAGACAATTTCGTGATGCAGCTGGTAAGAGAGCCTACCAGGGGAAGTGCCCTGCTAGACCTGCTGATCACAAACAGAGAAGGATTGGTGGGGAGATATGGGGGTCAGGGGCTGTCTTAGGTAGAGAGACCATGAAATGGTAGAGTTCTCTATTCTTGGTGAAGTCAGGAGGGGGATGGGGGATTGGTTTCTCAGTGCCTTCTTTACATCTGTTTTTAAAATTCAGACCAATTATTCTGGAGGCATTCTACACCCTGACCTGAAAGTCTGGGATAAGGAGCAGAATTAACCCTCCACAATTCAGGTGGAAACAGTCAGAGACCTGCTATTCCACCTGGACTGCCACAGGGCTAGATAGCATCCACTAAAGGGTGCTGAGGGAGATGGCAGAGGTGATTACCAAGCTGCTTTCCACCATCTATAGATGGTCCTGATAACCAGAGTGGCCTCAGAGGACTGGAAGCTTGTCAATGTGACTCTCATTTACCAGAGGTGTCATAAGGAGGATACAGGGAACTACAGGCCTGTCAGCCCAACCTTTACTGATGATCTGGACAAGGAGACTGAGTGCACCCTCAGTAAGTTTGCATATGACACCAAGAAGACACCTAGAAGATCTTGGAGGTCATTTCCAACCTTGGCAATTCTACAATTCTGTGTGACCATGTGCGTTGAGGAGGTTACCAGTCTCTGGTAGGATCACTCCTAGCAGATTCCTGCACTTGAGCCATATTTCAGTGAAGTTTGTGCTGGTTTTATTTGTAAGTGTGAGGTCTCAGCAAGAGAAGAACTTGCAGTGCTGGTGACAGTGGAGAAAGCAGTGTTTTTCTAGTTCCTCCAACTGTTCGTGACTGGCCTCCCCCTGTTACTGAGAAAAGGGAAGTTTTGACATGTGAGCCCTGTTCTGGGAAAAAGAGCTACAGCCACTTAAATGTGAGGCATCCTAATGGCAAGTTACCTAACTGTAGGGAAGGACCAGAAAAACAGCATACCAGAGCTGAAGTGAATAAAGCAGCCTCCCCTCCTGTCCATCAGAGAACTGGGTGTTCCTCTGCAGGGCAGCTGGAACAAGGATAAGTATTCTATGCTGGAATTATCTCTGATGAACAACAAAAATGTTAATTTACATCTCCAAACATTAATAAAAAAATGTCAGAATCTGGGCAGAGGATGATGTAGCCTGGAACTACTTATTTCAACAGGAGTCAAAGAAGGGAGGGAAAGGAGAAGAGGAATGTATGTGGGGAAGATGCTTGCTGCAGGCAAGGAAAGAGGGCAGTGCACACAGGAGTTAAGATTCAAATGTATTTAAGGTCTTTTAAAGATAACTGTTGGAAAGGAGAGCTAAAAGAGAGCTGTGAGCTTTTGCTGCTTGAGAGAAATAAAACCATGCTATTTGAAAAGATGCACTTTGTTCCTACATGGGCACAGTAACCACTTTTTAAGTAACATTTTATGCCCTTCACTGTCTTCATTAAGGATCAGCTGAGCTCTCAGAAAAATGAATACAAACCCTGTATCCCACTGATTTCTTGTGGGAGTGCATCAGGCTCTGAATACTGATCCTTTCAGCAGGAAACAGTAATGGACTTAACACAATTAGTTGTTGATAATGACACAGTACCTTTCCCCCACGCATCTCCAAGTGCAGGCTGGTCACTGCAGACTCCACAGGAACCCCATCACAATGAGCAGCTTCACTGAATTAATGCAACTCATGGCTGAGGAAGGAGGAAGACAGAATGGGCCTCTGACTTTGCATGTGACAGCCTGGTGTAAGTATGGGGCAGTGCCTGTATGGGTCTCAGGACTTGGAAACAAGGTCTCAGTGTAATGAGAGGATGTGCCCAGGGCACTGGCATGAGCCAGGGGCAGAGGGCAGCTCCCACAGCTCAAGCTGGATGCTCACACTTCACTTTGCTAAGAGAACGCTTTTAGAAACAAGAGCAACTGTAGCAACAGTCACACCGCACTGCACATTTTACATTACAGCTTTATCACATTATCTAGATGGAAGTGTTTTCTTCAAGCTACAGTCCAAGAGTGCACTGAAAGAGCCTATTCCCTACAAGATACTGCTTTCACATTTCTTCTGCTAGAGTTAGTCCTTTAAGGAATAACTAAACTCTTTGTGTGAAGACTTGCTAAATAAGTTGTCTGTAACAGAATAACCCTCTCCTAACAAGCTTTCCAAAGTCATTTATGCTGAGATCTTAACTACAATAGACTTGTTTGAGCACTTAAGGCCTCATTAACAATACAGTGAAAATACATAACTGTTTTTAGCGTGGTGTAAGCCAGGCTGGAGTGAAGAGTGGGTATGAACAAGCTCAAAACTTAGGAGCATCACTTTTAGGCTGCTTTCCCTCCTCAGGCACAGAAATAGAATGTCAACAGCTTCCTAGGGAAAAGCCCCTACAACTGCCCAGCAGACCCATGGGCTGTCCATGCCCCAGTGCTCTGGTCTCCTCACTGTCTCCTCTTGCAGCCACTGCCGCTCACTCAGAGAGGAATCTTTGGCACCTGGGCCCAGCAAGCCATTTCTCAGACTGTGTGCTTATGCCAAAAAAAAGCAATCCAAAATGCCAAATAAAGATCTCGCCAAGATAAGTGGATTCTCCCAATAGCAGTCCCATTAGGAAAAATCACACAGATAAAAACCAGACTTTTCTCACACCTTGAGCATGAGCTAGCACAGGTTCTGTCTGCTCTGGGCAATGAACAATGTCTGCTTCACATCCAGAACCCATGCAGGAAAGCTTCCCTCTTGCTTCTCAGGAGCTGCTGACTTGTGAACTGCATGAGCAAGGGGTAAGATCTAGAAACTGATGACACGAAAAAAGGGTAATTCCTCTTATGGGCCCTACACCACCACGGGTATCAGATAACCCCAGCAGAAAAGCACGCAAAGATGCTTATCCAACTATCCTCCCCACCCTTCTTAAGGCTTAGAATCACAGATTGGTTTGAGTCAAAAGAGACCTTAAGCATCATCTAGTTTTAAACCTCAAAAAAGCAAAGGAAGAAGAAAAAACACTTAGAGAACTTCAAAACTGGTGAAAACTAGGAGAAAGCCCTAGGTTAGGAGCCACCACGGAGAGATCTATTGCAACTGAAAGGCAAGGATAGCTTAAACTATTTTACAAGGACTGTTCAGCCACTGGGTGTTTGACACATCTTTCTGGAGGTGGGTGATCTCATCCACAGTGAGTCTTAGAGGTTCTTACTGGACTCTCACCTAAATTTTCCCACTTAGACTGGGGACATGCAACATTTTAGTATATCTTATGAAGAAAAGCAGCGAGTTTAGTCTTAGAGAAAAGTACCATTGTTATGCCAAGATGTTCGTGGATACTTAAGTTGATACACGTGTGCAGACCAAGTACACAAAGCCCTAAGAATAAGTTTCAGCTGCTAGAGATGGGAAGTGCTCACTGTGTTCTGGTACTAGAGAAAACTATGAAGTCATTGGCACAGAAAGGAAAAGTCCAATCCGATGCAGGCAGATCAGTAGCTCCCAAAGGGCGTGAACAGCAATCATGTGGTCCAGAGAGTTGAACACTTGGAGCATTTCCAAGGGAAACTTTGATGCTATCAGTACATGCTGGTCTACAGCAGTCATCTGGAGAGAAATAGCTCAGGAAAAAGCATAAAACCTTGAGAACAAGCCTTTGTTTTAGTGAGTGGGAAGTGAGAAAAGGGCCTGTTTCCTTTCCTGTGCAGATGTTCTGGCATGCAGCTCATCACTGAGCTCTCAGGACTCGAGCAAGCAGTACCACACTCACCTTGGGTATGGAACAAGGGAACATACAGCTACCCTCACCCCTCCACACCCAGCTTCTTGTGGAAAAAAAAAAAAAACACAAAAAACAAAACTGCTGAAATCACAAACATGCTGTACACAGCAACCTAAGCAGGTTTCCAGTAATTTATGGAGGAGTGAGATGCTTTTAACAGGTTCATTTCCCAGAGGGAAAGTGCTGGAATAAATCAGTCTGAGATTACATGCCAGTGCCGTCTTCATCTGAACTCAGAGAGCAACAGATTGTCTTTTGGAGCCTCTGTGCTCGACAGCCAGAAGAGGAGGTGCCAAACACGAGGTGGGAGAGGAAGCAGATGTGGGAGAGGAGACCAAGCGTGCAAGTGAGCTGAGCCGCAGCCAGATAAATCCCCAGACATCTCACGGCAGGCAACTTCCCTCAGAGAGCAGAGCTGAAGCTTTCCGCAGGCCTGCTGGAAAATAAAGCCTGGTAGAGAGACTGTTTATTCTGGTTCACTTCCTATAAGTGACAGGGTGACCTTTACAGCACGCTGCCTGTGATTTGAGTGGCAGGCTGTTAGTGGAGTGCCTGCCCTGCAGACACCTATAAAACACACAGTCCTTTGGAAAAGGAAACAGCCCATGTGTTTATCTTGCTGCATTGTTGGAACAGGCAGCTCTGCTGGACGGTGCTCCTCGCCAAAAGGCTCTCCTTCAGTCCCTGCACTCAGCCTGGAAGGAAGCAGGCCCCAGACAAAAACATCATCGCTTGCTCAGCTTGGTGCTGCAGCCCCAGGCCCCAAACCAGACTCCTAAGTGGAGCTGATGGAACCCATCCCAAAACAGTCCCCTTGAGCCCATCAACTGGCATGATTTTTTCAGAGAGTTGGAGGCCATCAATACAACTTGCTGCTCTCCTGCAAAAAGACCACAGTAAATAAAACATCGGTAGCAAATAGGCCACCCAACTTCTCCCCAGCTTTCCATCTCCTACAGAGCCAAATGTTCCTCTGAGAACAGTGTATCCTTCTCCAGGAACATTCCTCCAAATGGTATCACTGTGAGCTTTGCTTATGTCTATAAAATACTTGCAAGTCATGTTCTTTTGATCGTAAATCATCAGTTTACTGGTTTTCACAGACCTCATGTCTTGCCTGTTTGCAGGTGTGAGTCTGGGTTCAGATTTTGGCTCTAAGTAGCTAGGAGCATCTGTCCCACAATTATCACCTCCCCACCTGTACATTCATGCACTGCAGCAGAACACACATACCATTGTTTGCCAACTTGCTAAAAATCACCATTTATCTGAAACAGGCAACCCATTGTTAGCAAAAAGAAGTGGCAAGGAGAGGCAGAATAGTACTTACAACCCAGCTGCATCCCAAATTCCTTTCCTCTGTCTTGAGAGGCAAGAAGCACCCTCTGTATGATGCCCTAAAGTGCTCCTTGAAGAAAGTGAGCAGTCTTTCCTGCCTGGTGCATGATGAGAGCCACAAATGAATAATCAAGCACTCTGCTTTCCAAGATGCTCAGATCTTCCCCCCAAATAATGGAGCCACAGACAGAGGTCTGCAGAAGGGTGCAGCAATGACATAATACTACATGTCCCTGCTTTTGCACATGCTGTGGGCACAAAGTGAAATCACCAGAAAAGCAGTTTACTTTCCTCTATTCCAAAAACATTGCAAAGCATCCCTCCTGTTAGGCTCCCAGTTGCAGGAACTGAGGAGGTATGGGAAGATGGCATTGAGCCTAGGCTCCTCCTCTATCTGTCCCTGGTAGGTCTGACAGACTGCAGGTGTCCAGCAGTACAACCTGTGCTCTCCATATCACAGCAGATCTCATGTCCTGTTGGAGAACACTCCTGCATGGTGGGAAGGACATCAACTCCAGGTGACCGACTGCATGGTTCCAGGGCACTGAGTGCAGGGCAGGTCTTCCAGGCACTTATACGTATTTTTGGCATCCACTCAAGATTCCTCAGCAGTTCCTGTAGGTTTGCTGGGTGCCTGTGATTCCCCATACGATTTTATGAGCTGTTTTCCAGAATTATTTCTGTCTCCTAATTTGCTCATTAAAATTGCTTCAGAAAAATCACAATTCCCCTTAAAGCCATAATAATAAATTAACACAATTTCTCATCTTTTATTCAACACCCTTTCTTCATTCCCATTCTTTCCATGGGTTATGCCAAGTTGCCTGCCTTCTATTTGCATTTGTGCAAGATTGCAGATTTATTTTTTCTCTTCAGTAAACTAAAGCACTAAAATTCCAGAGGTCTTTGCTGGCTGTCTTCATTGCTCTTCACTCCTCCCGCTCTTGCTTACATTATTCTTTCTTGTAGGCGCATCACTTGCTCAGATCCATTCATCCATGCTCTGTCCTGTGTCCCACCTCCTACACCGGCTTATCCTGGATTTCTAAGCAGCACCCTCAGGAGGAAGACTTTCACTTCTTAGTTGCTGAAATCTCAGCTCAAGGCATAGTTCCCCTAAATACCCCCAGAAAGCAGCTGCAGCCAAAATTCCTTCAGAAGATGGAGTCCTACCTTTGCTTTTAGCACTCTCCTTTTGTCATTTATCCTTGAGCCCAAGTGAGTTCAGTTGCTTCTGAGAACTGTTGACAGGTGAGTAATGTCATTGGACATTGTCATTTCTAGTGCATTCAGCTTTTGCCAAAAATACAGCATATCTCAGTCCATTGAACCTGATGACAGCACACATCAGTGAGTTACACACTGCTGTCACAACACACTGATAGAAAGATGCCTTCATTTCCACATTCTAAACTAGCAGGTGCTTCCATGATATCCGAGACCCTCTTCTTCCTGCCATGCACAGATCTGCATGGGACGAAGACCCAACCTCCACCATCTCCTATCATGTCTCCTGCTATGTTCTTCCAAGCATTTCTCTGTGCTGCTGTGGCTTCATTGAGGTGACAAGAGACCTAAGGAGAGCACAGATGTCTGAGTCTGAGCACTAACTGCAGAACTGTAACTCCACCAGGGCATCGTAATCCAAGGATATTGTCAGGACATGGGGTTGATGTCTAGCTGTGTGGATGTCCAGTTCTTTTGCTGGACTAGGGCTATCAACATTCCTTCACTCCCAAACCACTGTTTCCATCTAAACAGGCAGCTCTCCACCTGGACACGTGATGCCCGATAACTGCTGATAGCATGCTTTCACAAATCAATGGCATTTTGGGTACTTTCTCTTATTTTCCTGTTCCCAGGCAGAAACCCATCCTCTATCCCTCCAGCACAACTCAATACAATGTACAGAGCAAACCCTGCAGCCTGTTCATAAATTACAAAAGCATCCAACATTCTCCATAACCCCGAATACATTACTGCAGAGAAAATCACTTCTCTCCCATCATAGAGGATGCCGTCCAGAAGAATTTCTTGTGAAGAGCTAAAAGGACTCATAATCCCTGCAGAGAAGCAGCAGCAGCTCCATCAGTGACATAATTAAGGGTGAGATTCAGTGAAGAGCCATAAGGGACATCCTGAGACCTGCACTGATGGAGCAAGTTCATTCCTCACCTCCTCAGGGAGGGAGCTCAGACTGTGCCTGCTTTTTGGCATCTTCAATGAAGGGCATAAGAAATGAGCCCTCTGGAGCAATTGGTAAAACTCCTCCTGCAAAAGGAGCCATGCTTGCAGCTGGCAGCAAGCCTTCTGTGCCTGGCCAGGAACAAGCTCCCACTGCTGCTGCATGCGGGGAGTGGGGAGGAAAACGTGCCAAATGCATGACTCACATAGGAGTAAAATGAGAAGAATATCAATATTAAGCAATCTCTGATACTGGAGGGGACTCAGTCACAGCAATGTTGACTTATGAACTGACGGAGTTGTTTTATAGCTGCTCATTAGAATTTATGTGAGCTGATGCTTCAGCATTATAACTATGTGCTTTCCCCCCCCCCCCCCTCCAATTTACACAGCCTGAAGATCCTTTGATTTTTGCAGTCTTTTCTTCTTGCCAGAAGCATGAGTTTATAACATAGGCTACAGGTCTCCTTGAAGTATCCTTCAAGCCCTTGACTGCAACGCATCTTAAGAAAAAGTAAAATAAAATAAACCATTGCTTCCCCTCCCTTCTCTTCTGCTTTCTGTAGGACCACACTCACTTTAGATCTTCTACTGAAAATAAGGAATAAAATGGATCTTAGTTATCTTTCTTTTTCCAGCCCAAACTGTCTCAGTCCATTTGACAAACTGCTTGGCAGCAACAGTTGCTTGAAAATTAGATAATTTGGGAAAGAAGAAATCAGCTATGCTGTGTGATATCCTACTGGCACTCAGAACATTCGCTGCTCCTCTGGGACTTATTAGGTGACCTTTTTGCTTGAGGTAACTAAAAAAAAAAATAAATGCAGAAGAAATAGAAGTGCTCCTTCCCAAACATGAGCTGCAGAAATGTATTTCATGGAAAAGCCACAGTCAGGCAGATCCTTCCCTGCCATGCATTTGGAGGCAAACATTGACTTCTCTCAAAAGCCATGGAGGAATGGTGTGCTACAGGAAAGAAGTCACTCTACTCTGAGCATTTTACATCATACACTTAAAAAAAAATACCCAATGCATTTTGCAAAGCAGTGAGCCCTTCTGCCCCAGAATTACTGGCCTCTGTGTATTTTGCTCTGCCTTTGTTCCCTGAATAGACAGCCCTGACTTAAGATACTGGCTGGGGGAGAGAAAACCTTTGAAACTCTATCTCCCTGTGTCCCTGAACAGTGCTGATGGCACACAGAAAGCCTACAGCCATATAATGCCTTTCATCTTGCCCAGCATTTCAGAGAACCTTCCTCAGCAAAGTCCCTCAACAGCTAATTAGGCTCTAAAGTTTCCTTGCAAGGCAGATTAAGGTCACCTGGAGAGCAGGTCAAGCTGCTTGTTGCAAATAACTTTTTATCTAAAATCCTTCATTTCTTTGGTTACTGACTTATAGAGATGCTCTAGCCCCACACACTTTCTTTCCCCTATTTCCCACTTTCTTTTCTATGAGTGGGAGAATCATAGAATCGTTAAGGTTGGAAAAGACCTCTGAGATCATCTAGTCCAACTGTCCACCTATTAGCAATAACTGCCGACTAACCATGCCTCTCAGTGCCACATCTAAACATTTCTTGAACGCCTCAAGGGTTGGTGGCTCCACCACTTCCCTGGGCAGCCCATTTCAGTGTCTCACCAGTCTTTTGGTGATGAAATGTTTCTTAATATCCAACTTGAACTTCCACTGGCAAAACTTGAGGCCATTTCCTCTATTTCTATTACTGTTACCTGGGAGAAGAGGCTGACCCCCATCTCATTACAGCATCCTTTCATGCAGTTGCAGAGAGCAATAAGGGCTCCCCTGAGCCTCCTCTTCACCAGAGTGAACAATCTCAGATCCCTTAGCCACTCCTCATAGTACTTGTACTCCTTCTTTCTGTTCACCAGCTATTTCTGGCAAGTGCCAGCCAGCACCAGTGTTGAGTGTGGCTCCAGCCTGCCAGAGACACAGGCACCATGCAGTGCCATTCAAACAACACTGCTCTGCAACCTGAGCTTCAGGTGGAAGTTTGATGCAGAACAGAAAAAGAAATTGCCAGACTTCAGGACCCCGTCATCATGTACTGGAGTTCTTGATTCACAGAGGCAACTGGCTGCTTTGTCTGCCAGCTACACCATAACTCCTCAGAGCCACATCTCCAGAAAACACAGAGCATCCAACTGCAGGAAAATCACAATATCATGGAACACTGCAAACTTGGTGTGCAGACACTTCAACACCCCTACTGTCAGAAGTTCATTTTAAGAAGTCCTTACCTTTGTCTGGTCAGCCACCTACCAGGAATGAAATTGATGTAGCCAGGAGCAAATAAGCTGCCCTGAAGCACAGGATCAGGATTTGGGTGGGCTGCAACTCATATCACCATCCCTCTGCAATGAGCAGACCTGGGCCAGCAGCAGTCTTTTTGAAGCAGCACCTCAAGCCTCCCACCTGGGAGGTGCATAGGCCAGCTAAACTGTTTAATTAGAATGGTTTTAACTGTCCAACAATTTAACACTGGGTTTTTTTTTCCTTCGGTTGTAAAGAGTCATTTTGCACACAAGTAAAATGTTTTGACAGAGTTCACATCAGCTCCAAATCAAGCCATATGGGAAACATTAAATTCCACATCAAAATATCACTCCTGTTCACTTAAGCAAAGTCATTTGAGCTTTAATTTTCTTTACATCTTAAACCTCAGTATAATCAACAAATATACAGGATGATAAGGCTGGTATTTAGAGGGCATATAGCTGGAAAGATTATCACTTTGAAAAGAGATAATAAAGAAACAAACGGAAAAGCTTACCTGTGTCCTGGGCTCACCAAAAAAAAAAAAAAATCCAAAATCAAAAGAACAAACAAACAAAAATACTCCAAGAGGAGCAATCTCCAGCAAGAGACCCTTCCCCATTGGCAGCCAGCCCTTAAATGGGGTCTAGGAGAGGCGCAGCCAGGCTCCACCCCTTTGGTCACACAGCTGAATCGCCTTCACCTGTGCTCCCATGGCTGACTCAGTGCTTGCTCAGGTGATCAATCAGTGGTTCAGGCTGGGACTCAACAGTTCCCATACAACCCTTTTCACGATGGATTTTCTGCAGCATCTCATCCCTTATCCACTTTGACTGCATTTCATAATAATTATGAAATACTTCAGGGCAAGCTTATGGGTTGCCTTCTGTTCTACTGCGCTATCCTGCCCTAGGATACCAAAAATCCACAAACTGCAAGCACCACATTTTAAAAACAGTTTGCAAAAAATGTCAATGACAGGACACAGCTGGCTGTAATTTAATGGCTACAGAGTATTAAGAATAGAAATAACTTCAGAATGCACCAAAATAGCCAGGAATATCAGACCCTTGGCTGACTTAACACCCAGCAGTGGCTCTGTGAGAGGGATAAATAGAAAAGCTCTAGAAGATCCTTTAATTCCAACAAGCAATTGGCAACCATACTTTAACCTGCTGATGCAGAGTCCTCTTTGCTTTGCCTTTTATCCTGGCTTTTAGGATAGATCTAACCAAGGCCTGGCTCACATATGCTGTACTCCAAGCTTATTTCCTGTAGAGTTTTATTACTGTCAGTTGCTGTTACTGCTGCTTCAGAGACAAATTCAGATATTAAACACAGTTGACTTAAGCTTTGAAGCTGAACAAAGCTCTATGCAGATGTTTGACAGGAAATGGCAGTCCTGGATTTCTAACAATTTTCAGGAATCATTGTTTCTGATAGTGGAAGACATTTAGGAACAAGTACAAGTGGAGCAAATGGAGTACGCAGCAAGCCACAGGACAGTCCCCGTGATATTCAGATCAGACACTTGTATAGTTTTTTGGATTTTAGTCTTTCCATTCATAAATACATTGAATATTTCAAATTCTGTATGAAGAGCTTGCAAATGTGAGATTTTGAATGCTGCCTTTATCTCTGTACTTCTCATAAGGTTTACTAACTTTGTTTTTCAATTACCATCCTCCTGAAAAAGATATTAAAACCCTAAAAAAACTGACAAATCCCAACTTCTTTTCCAAGCAGTAGTATATTTTAGCCTTCTTTTTTCCCCTTTTGCTGAATGCAAATGCTGAATGCTGGGATGCAAACTCAAGGCATGTGAACTAGAATCCAAAACTGAGCTAGTGAATTGTTGGCAGGTCTCTGAAAGTGACAGAACACTCCTGTTTTGAAGCTACACTTCTTCTGCAGATCGGCCTCTGAGGAATGTCTGGTATTCCCTTCACAGCTCCCTGCTTATCTGTCCCAGATGTACCTCCTGCCAGCCATGACTGGAAGGAATGAAGGTGTGAAGTCCTCCTCCTCCTCCATTGGGCTATCTTTGCCCCAGGGGAATGCAAGTAGCCACATCTTTTCTAGCCTGCAGGATCAAAACAGGGTTACAGGGATGCCCAAGTTAGTTTGGTGCATGTGAACGTGGTTCTTAATTTGGAGGTCTATCAGCAATGGAATACGCATGGAGACGTGTCTGCAAATTCAGTATCCTCCCAGATATGACAGCATGCAGACATACAATCCAGGAACTGTAGTTGTCTGATCTTATCCATGGATCGAATCAGTAGTTCCAGGGCAATCCCCTACCGCATCGCCTTGAGACTGGAGAAGGGGCCAGGACCACAAAAGTTTGCGATAGCTATGCTATAGTATAGGCCAGGAGCCCTGAAAGAACACTAATGATAAGTAGTAGAAAAAAAAAACCCACCACCAATGACAAATAATCATTATTTCTTTTACTTCACTTGCATTTATTTGATGAAAAGTATGTGCTCTTCACAGTTCTGTGAGACAAGTGAAGAAAGGACGTTTTGTTTTTAATGAAAGTGATTTACAATTGGTTTGATGGAAGAATGAAATGCATTTATTTCTCACTAGCTTGTCCACGTGACTGTGGTGTCTGAGACACTCCGGCATCCAGAGCACATGCTCTGGAGCATACCCATCAAGCTGCAGCACTTCAATACTGTTGCCACCATGGTTCACAGTCTTTGCTGTTTTTGTCAATTTCTGTTTTTCTCAAAACAGGAGATTTGTTGGTTGGGATGACTAATTTGTTTTTCCTGTCAGATCATTTTTGGATGTATTTACCACTTCCCATAAATGGCTGAAGCCTGTGGCTTAGTGGCATGTTCATCTGCAGAAAAGCCACCATCTTATGGTTCTCCAAGAAGCTGGGCAGCAAAGATGTGCCTAACAATTGCCAAGCAGCAAGAAAGGCAGTCCAAGGGAACCTAGCACAGGTCAGGCCAGTGTGCTTGTGAAATTAGGATGGCAGAGCTAGAGGAGATGGTTAATTATGAGAAAAAGAGTGAGAGGGAAAGAAAAGGAGGGTAAGAGAGAACAGGAAGAAATGTAGTTTGAAACTGAGATCAAGGATGCTGAGGATGCAGTTGGAGGAAACAACCAGCTGAGACAGGCCTGAAAATAACAAGTCAAAAATGCAGAAAAACTTTTGAATACTTAGAGGACTCAATGTAATGAATGAATTACAACCTATTAAATCTTTCCTGGGCTCATCAGTATTAATCTTTATACTGCTTTTCCCTAATGGGAGAGCTGGACCTGAAGTCCAAGCTCTTGGCCCATGTAGCATCTTTCTTGTGTCAAGTTTTTCATGGGACAGAATTTCCTCTCCTTGGGGACAACCGAGAGAAAAGGAGAAAGAAGCTGAGCCAATATCCTCAGTATGTAATTTCACTTTTACTATTGCCAGGTAAATTTCTGCAAAAAACTTTGCTGAGTGGATCCAAGAACCAGAGTAGAAGCCTGTAGCAGCTGACCATTTATTTTTCCTTTGCACTGGTACGCTACTTATTGACTGAGAAATATAAATGTAATAAAGCTAATACTTCCAGAGTGTTCATTATTGTATGTCACTTTGCTGCATTTAATTTCCACGTGGAAGAAGTAATAACCAAAAGCATCCAACATTACTGTCTTTCATTTTTGAACCTCTGAAAAGTTTACTCTTTGGGATTAGTGAATCAGCTTTTGGAAATAAGAACTCCTGGACTTCTGCAGAAAGGCTCTTGGGCTCCTAAAAGCAGATTTCTAGATTCCTAATTTGCTCATGGAATTTTGAAGAGAGTTGAAAGGCATAGCTATGCATTTATTAGCAACATTTGGCACAGTGTAACTGTGGAGGAATGGCTAAAAACTTATGATCTCTGTAAAGTAAGAGAGGCAAATCGACTATTGATCTTTTGGGATTCAGATTTCTTCTCCTAAAAACAAGAATAACCTCAGTTTATAACTTTTAGTTATCTCAGTCCTGTAGACCACAACAGCACTGCCAACTATACCAAACCCAGCTATACTCACCCTCCCATTTCTCATGTGCACATTCCCTTTCCAACCTGAGCCTCCCAAGATAAGCCTACATTTCACTCTGGGTGGGAGGAGAGCCTGAGGAGACCACAAGAAATGATGCAAGGCCAATGAAAGTGTGGACACAAGCCAAAAGTGCAGTTCTAGTAGTGACTGGGGAAGGATGTAAGTGTGCATGAGGGAGGGAAACATCTTGCAGAGTCCTGTTAATTGCCCTCCCATCTGTCCCCTATGGCAGACCGCCCTTGGGCTGCCGAGCCCAGGAGAGTGATGCCGAAGCTAATGTTTGCTGCTGTTAAGGCATCTTGCCAGCATGGTAAGAAACTGCTTGTGGAAGGATGCTTGTATAAAGAGCTGAGGTAACAGGGTGGTAAAACAGTGTATAAAAAGACACATTACGTTAAAGTATATAGAGCGGAGTGCTGCAGTGAGGCAATGGACCATAAAAATAATGTCATTTGCCAGTCCAGAGTCATTACCAGGACAGTAAAATTGTTTGCTGGAAAGAGTCAGAGCAGGCTGCTGGCACAAGCAGTTCCCACACTGGGATGGATACCTACACACAGCTCTGATGGGACCAGCACTGACAGAACCAGCATAGGCTGTAGCTGTTAGCCATGCTTTGTCTGGGAGCTGCTGGTCTGGGAAGCAAGTCCTGGCAAACGAGTAGAAAAGAAAGAGAAAGCTGCAGGGTATTTGATTTGGTCTTAATTTTTCAAGGTAAGATTTTTTCTTTTTCTAGAAGTTCCTAAAGATGTCGATTAATCTAACTGAAAATAACACAAGACGAGTCATTCTATTTTTCTTCCTTCTTCAAGACTGGAAAAGAAAATAATCTTTCTTGTTTTCCTCAATGAAACTGAAACAATGCAGCCTTGTTTGCCTTTGTTTTGATAGCTCCCATGCTGATGCACCAGCATCTCCATTTGTGCCAGCACAGCTGTGGGAATACACGTAATCCCCCTCTCTCCACTGGTCGGTGTGCTCCTCACAAGCAGAACACAAAACAATGTAGGCCCTATATTAACAATGTTATTTGTGTGGGAATATAGGACAAGGGGAGGAAGGGGGAAGAGAAGAATGACAAAGTTGTTTTTGCACAACAATGGCTATGTGCTAATTTCAGATCTCATCCCTCTGTTCCCTCCCCAAATAGCATATATTCAGGACATGAATTATTTGTCTTTTTTTTTTTTTTAATTAAAGTTCAAAAATCAAATGTTTGAAGATAGGGGGCAAGGGGGAGAAAAGGATAAAAGAATCAGGATATGAATGCAACTGTTCTTATTTATGCAGAAAAGCACAGCTCTGTGGATTTCCCCCATCTGTTCTGTTACATGGAACCAAACTGGAGTTAAACGCACTTTTAAAATAAATCATTATGGCCTAAATTGAACATGATTTGCAGGGAAAATAAAGCCATATGTGTTACATTAATTTCTCATTTTTGCTCTATCCCACTTCTGCTTGGTTGGATAAATGTCATATTCTGTTCTGAAATGGTGTCTCTGAAGCCAAAAGCAGGAGGTGACACTACATTTTCAAAAGTGAACTCAGCCTTTCAGCTGTGTCACTAAAATCAATTGTAGTGTCCATGATGTTTGGAGTTTAGAGTGGAGAACCTCATTTAAACTGGTACAAAGTGAGAGGAAGTGTGGTCACGTTGAACAAAACATGTCAGCATAACAACCAAAGCATAAGGTGATGCAAGGTGCAGGACCAAAGGAAATGAAAACCTTCTTGCCTTTGTATGAGCCTCTATTCTTCAGAACTAATTGCATTGCACCAAAACTGTTGGTGATAGGAGTGTATTTCAGAGGAGCACCTAGATTTCAAGTCACATTAGGGAGATTTCACAGTAAGTTATGTGGCATGGAGCACTTCATTTCCATGCAGCTTAAACGTGGAAGGAGGAGGTTTGGTGGCCTCGTCTATCCTCTGGTGCAGCCAGAGGAGGAGAAAGTCAGTGATTCAAAAGGGTCTCCAGGGATTCCAGTTCCAGAGCATTGACTGCACAGCACCAGCTGCAGGTCCCAGTTTCACACAGCCCACTGCAAACTATAGGTCAGACTCAATGAAGGCATCAGTGAACAAGGCAATATCTCAAAAGGAAAGCAACAAGCAAAGAAGAGCAGTAGCAGGAAGAGTCCTTGCAGACTATTCTGTTGATGGTGTAGGTGGGGAATAAATGCGATGGAGAACTCCGTAAAAGCTCAAAATTTTGAAGAGTACTCAGGCAATTTTTAATCCGCAGGATTTTCCAGCACAGGCAGAATACACGCCTGGGCTAAAATTCCTGCTTTTCATCCCAGTATGTATATGTACATCATGAAGGGCATTTATTGAATACACTTTTTTGATGGTTCTTGGAAAAATATTTTAGACTGTATCTCTCCTGGGAACTGATCTACCCGAGTTTTATACCTATTCAAAGACCACAGGCAGAAAAGAAGAAATGCTCATGTTTACTGAGTGCACAAAAATACCACTTTGCAGTTTAATGAAAAGTGACAGCAGAAACCTTCTGTTCTCTCTTGCTGCAGAAAGAGAAACACTTACTTTTAGTGCTCCTGTCCCCAGTGGTCTTGAACTCCTTTTCTGTTATGTGTCATAGAAAGACTGGCAGAACTATCTTTGACTTCAAGGTCAGTATCCATTGCTCTATCAACCACAGCGCAGAGCACAAATGATTCAGCTGCCTCTCACCTAACTCAGGAATGCCAGCAGTCTGCCTGCATCAGGTTCTGGAAAACTGGCTGACTGCAGTTGCAAAGATACCCACAGTATTGACAGTCCTACATCAACATTCTTTTCCAAAATACTTCTGAATTCCAGGGTGAACTCGAAACCTATTTCCAGATCCTCCAAAGGCAACAGTCTTGCAATATGCCCGACTGCCCCTCTTGGTCACCATTCGGGTCATCACCACTACCAGTCTGTGGTCACTGAGGGACGAAGCTCTGAATTGCAAATTGGTGGCACATTTTGTCCACAGCAGTTGCCTGGAGACAGAGAGATGGATAGGTAGGGATATTGGCAACGTACCATACAAGGAAAAGCATTTTACTTTTTGCTAGGATTTTCTAACAAGCACCCTCCTGCTTTCTGCTGTTAATCTCTGACAAATGGGAGAAACTCCCTGTAAGCTGCCCTTTGCTCTGTGAGTCTCTCAGTGGGTCCCACTCCTTTCATTGGCAATGCCTGCCTCCCACCCCCCTGCTAGCTTTCCATGTCTCCAAGGATTCAGGAGGAACATTTCCCACCACTGTCAAATAACTTTCATTGGATAGGTTTCTTTTATATGCCATAGTGTTTTTTTAACTTGTACTGGTTGACCGCTTTTAGGTTTTGACTATATATTCAGTGATAAATGATGGCTGTGTTAAGTGTTTATTTCCCTGCTCAAATTTCACTAAGCAAAATGTAATTAATTGTGGAAAAACACCACTGTATGAGATCCTCATGTGCACTGGATTTATTTGCTCTTAAACAACTTCCTAACCCTGAATTCTCCAAGCACACAGGGTTGCACTGTTCAGCACTACCACTGTATGAGGTTGAAGTAATCAGAAGCAGACAATGCAGCATTAGGTGCTAACAGAAAATGGGAACTCTGCAGCCTGCTGCCTGCAGGTTTTTCTTCCATTGTTGCTCATGAACAAATGAAGTGTACAAACTCTTTGACTGGGTTCATGCAACTGCCCTTGGCAGCATTAGCAATGCTGGCTTGCAATTCTTATCTGTTTGAACGTGGATAATTTACAGATTCTCAACACCAAGACTATTAATGCCTCGCCTTGGCTTCCATTGAGCACAGAAGGCTGGCAGGACACTTTCTCACATTGCTTACCATACTCTTCCTTTAGCACTGAAAGTCATTTCATTCTCCTGAGAAGAGCCTTTATATTGCTGTATTGTTCTATAAAATAGGATGAAGCTGCACAGTGGGTCCTCTTGGTGACCTGAGACGGATGAAGGGTCATCAAAGCTGCAAGGAGCCCATCTTATCCTTGGGCTACTGTTCAGATATTCATTACACAGAGGGAATCAAAAAAGGTGCAGCTCTTCATCATGGTTATGGCCGTACAACTAAATAGCCACAATCTTCCTCACCCTACTCCTGTTGGTTCTCAGTTCATCCCTGCTAATGTCTCAACAGAAATGGCCTCACAAACATTTGGGTTTCACTTGGATGCTCCTTCTCACCTTCTATACTTTTATGACTCATTTAATTCCTCCTATTTTCGTGTATCTTTTACATGAGGCACTGACTTCTATCTGAACCAGCACTTAATTGGCTAAATTAATTTAGAGAACATGTTTCTCCATTTCAAATTATTTTGGCAACAGGGCTTTATGGTAGGGCCAAAGAACCACTGGTAAAATATCTTCTGGTGGCCTAAGCCCCAGTCCTAGGACAGAAGTAAAATGTGCTTGTGTTCCTCAGCTGGCTGACCAAGTTAGGTATGGGGGTTACTTGCAGGAAAGCACTCAGATGGATTTCTCTCTTATTGATCTGAAGCCTACAGATTTTGATGCCTGTTTGCCTTTTGAAGAGGTCTGTCTGATCTTCAATATTTGAGTACATACTTTGGTCCCAACATAGCTCTTATGTCATTAGTCTGCCTCTGGCCCAGTGTTTCCCTGATCAACATTTTTCTCTAGACAGAAGCTCAAGTCTATGAGCTGTAAGGGAGCTGCAGCATGTGCAAAAACACGGTAGCCTGGATGCTCATAAAACTGTGTTCCCAAGGTATACTGTGGGAAATGCTGACCACTCACTTGAGGTGCAGCCTGAATCTCTGCACTGATTATAACCAGAGCATCCTTGTGGATCCACACCTGAGAGTTGATAATTGTTCAGTCGTAATTGTGAACAAAAACCGTGTCATTCAGTTTGAGACTCAGTTCTAGGAATGTATCACTGCATAGGACGCTCTTTTTGGATTTTCTGTGTTTCTCATAAATCTGTGCCTCAGGACTGCTGTGCAGTGGGAATTTCCCAAGCTGTGAGCAGCAGACTGATAGAGGAGAGATGCAGATGCAGAATAACAATGCTTTTAGAAGGAGGGATGAGAGTGGACCCACACAGCAATTGCTATATCAGCTGAGACTCACCATCTCAGATAACAAGGGGGTGATCAGCTCAGACAGACAGGGGAGAAGACAAAGGAGTCACAAAATCCTCATTACAAAAAAGGAATGTCTTTTGTTTCAGTGGCTGTGATAGTGCTCTGAGCAGAAGCACGATTAAACTATCTTTCAACATGGATGCAGTAATGCTTAGGTACTTTCTTAAGGAGAAAATATATATTGATTCACAGAAAAATCAAGAAGAGTCAGTTCAGATTCTCTCTGCATCAGTATCCAGCAGAAAACATTGACCAATGACAAACAGTTTACCAATGACAGGGACTGCAAAATGAGATACCGAGCTGGTATTCTCACTCATCTGCTGCATAGTATTTGCTATAGCAATCGGGGCAGTGCTGAAACCTTGGCTACCTCAGATTAGGTACGAACATAGTAATGACCTACTTTCCAAAGACATGAAGTGCTTGCAGCTCCCAGTAGGTCTGTGAACTTGCTCCTTTTTTTGGAAACAAGAAAACAGGCCTCTGTAATACACACGTGAAAATATAGCTGCAGCTGTTTAAGTAGGGCATGACATTTTGTCCCTGGTGAAGTCCACAAAGACAGGCTTCCGTCTTCAGTTTTATAGAACCACTGCTTTCCAGTTACTGCATGTATTGAGTTGGGACTACAGAGAGTAACTCATACCCACTGCTGTTTGGCTCTGTGGATGAAATGCAATATGTAAAACACCAGCCGCTACAGTTAGCAACAGATGAAGGATTGTACAGTAGTGGTAGGAGGTTTGCTGTCCTCTTCTATCTGTTGGAAACATGAGCTTTACCAAGAAATCCCAGTTGCTTTTCAAAAATCTAAATTTCACAGAACATCTGTTGTGTCTCTGCTAATGAAACTGCATGGATCTTGTTGCTTTTTTGAGAAATGCGCTCATGTCTGGGTCGTTACACTGAGTACATCTGTCACGTATAAAACAACCAATCAGAAGGATTAAATTAAACAGGTTTTCTCAGCCTATTGCTATATGTTCTTATGAACAACATTTGATTTTCCTGATTCCAGTTACTATCAGCATTATATTCAAGAGGGAGGGAGAGCAAGGAAAGAGAGCAAGAAGGACTAGGATCTATCACTATGTGAGAAACCAGTCTACAGCATCCTGAACATGGGGCAATAATGCCAGCTACATTAGTGTTAGAGTGCTTCCCCCTGGCTTTGTGGTTAGGTATTTCTCCCAGGAGAAACCCTAGATGGAACAATTCTTTAAACCACATTATGAATTATATAAACTGAAAAGTATTTCTGTATTACTGTATGGACAATAGCTTGCTAGAGAGTGAAAAATGTCAGCAGGCTCTTGGAAAGTGAAACCACGAAACTGTCAGACAACAGCAGAAAAAAATGATGGTTAGACTTGACAAATAACTGTCTTGTCTCTCTCTTTTTTGGCCATAGTTCTCTTTTCATACTTTTCCATCAGTTGAGGTTAAGCATCTGGAAAGGGAAGAGAGATCCTTAAGACAACATATTATCAAGCTCCAAGCTTTAAGTATTTTTAGTCATGTTTCTGCCCTTCTAACTGTGCATCTTCCACTGCTACTACCTAGTTACACGAGCATAGATTTATGCAGCATCGATTTTTTCTTACAGCTGACAAGGCCTAAGAGTATGGCAATGGGGAAATTAAAAGTTACCTTGACTGCATCTTTAAAGGAATCACTTTACTAACAGCACCAAATTAACTCCAGCAAAAATCATAACTCAAAGCCCCTTGGGCATCTGTAGCATTTTGTATCGCAGTATGAGACACAAACTTTTATATCTGATTACATACATGAGCTGTGACTGAAATACTGCTGCTGAGGGAACCATAACCTTGAATTATCCTGACATACTTCAACGTGCCAAACCTCAGCCACTGGACTGCTAGTGCGTGGGTTTTCCTATATTTAGTGACAACGAATATGTCTTGCTTTCTTCTGTTTGGCCAACCCTTTTATTTGTACTAGAGTCATCTTGTGGGGCAGCAAAAGAAGGCATCAGATTCAGTTTCAAGAATTCAGTTCTACTGATTGCAAATATTTACTACATAATATATCTGTATCTTAAATTTAGACAGATGATGGCAGTTTTACACGCTTGATTTTAAATATCAGCATCCTCAGTATATATTTTGACTGGCAAATATAGCAGTGAAATAGATCCTTGCTATTGCATGTGCCAAAACCCTCATAATAGGTGCTGAAGGACAGAAATTAGTTAAATAGTTACAGTAATGGTTGTTATTATAATAAAAGACTCTGTGGTTTCCCACTGTTTAGGGTTACAGATACCTTTCTAAGTGCATTTGCTTCAGTGAGTGGGTCCTGGCCTCCAGGCAAGAGTATCAAATAGGTTCTTAAGAGGAGGCAGCACTGTCCACATGGGTAACACCAAGGCATGCAGATCCTCTGGGCCCCCTGTGACAATTCTGCAGCTCTGAGACACAGTTATTATTTTGCATTAGGCTTTTCCAGCCCAAGTTCTGTAAGAATATGAGGGCTGTGCTGTTACTTTTCAGAGGGAAATTATTTTGTAGCATGCAATGCAGATTATCTGTTGCTTATCTCTGAAAATGTTGCTGAGATAGCCTTGGGGGAGTATAAAGCCAATCTAGCAGAAATTCATCCATGCAGTCTTGTAGGAATAGTTCCAAGGGAGAAGTATACTCAGAACAGGTCATTCAGTTTTCGTTGGGAGTTTCTTCCAAGAAAAACAAGGGGAGGGGAAGTAGCAGTTATACATTGTGGCAGATCAAGGGAGGAAGGCCTGGAATTGGATGGAGGAGTGCCTGGATGTTGTAGCTTAGAGCAAGAGAGCATCTGTTCTTGAGAACAGAGAAGGCAACGGGTCCTCCTGCGTATGGCTCGTGAATCCTGAGATTGCTGTGTTGTGCTGAGAGATAAGGCAAAGATTACCATGGCACGCACCTCAGAGGAAGGCAAAGCCCCATGCCACCACGTGGGGTATTGCCACCCCGCAGGCACAGACAAATGTGATAGAATCACAGAATATCCCAAGTTGGAAGTGACCCATAAGGATCTCTGAGTCCAACTCCTGACTTGACACAGAACCATCTAAAAATCAGACCATGTGCCTCAGAGCACTGTCCAAACGCTCCTTGAACTCTTTTGGAGTAACTTGCTTTCACTGTTGGAGGAGAAATGGTAACAGCCCAATGGAGATATTGCTCCTGAGCTTTCTCCTAGCCCTTCACGTTATGAGGTGCAAGAGGAACTTTCTTCTGTCCCTTCACCTACACAGAGATACTCCAGAGGAACTCATCGAACTTCTTGTTGGGGCCTCCAGATGAACACCTGCAGTTTTCCCTGCTGAAAAACTGCCCTGAAGAACTGCTACTGGAAGAAGCTGATTTATAAAAACAAATAAATTCTTCAAAAGCAGTTAAAGGTTTTATATGCTATACAGTATCTGATGTTAATCCAGTGTTACTTGCTCTGTGGACAACACAACCATCTTAGAAGGTGATGAACAGTGCACTGAAGAAGCTTTTTCCTCCATACTCTGAAGAGACTCTCATGACCATAGGTTCTTAACCAGGTAATTCTCATTTAAATCTCCCATGCCTTACAATATGCCAAAAGTAAATTTCTCCTCCCTCCAATACGAAAGCAATCACCCCCCGTATATATCCACAAAGTAGAGCCAAAATACTGTGGAAACTAAGCTTCTGCTGTTTTAGATGTATGGATGTATAAGATACTCTGACTCCCAGACAAAGCCACAAACTGGGATTTGAGTTGTTTTGTTGTTTTTTCCATGCTCTTTTTTGCTTTCTTTCTTATTTTCCCACCTCTTTTTTTTTTCTTGTTGAAACTGGATATTCATTAAATTCCATAAATTTGAACTTATTCTTCACTTTGTGGGTATAAATGTAATCAGCTCTGACACATGTGCTTGTTAAGAGTATAGTGCAGTGAAGTGAAATCATTTAATCAAGTCAAGGTTAAAGCAGTCTTGTTATTACTTGAAATGACTGTAAAATCATCTGAATAAAAACCTTGGAGGAAGCACTTTTTTTTTTTCTGACTGGTCTCCCAAAAATTTCTGTAAGATTATATTACCCCATGTCATCTTCTCTAGTTAGCATGTGGGTGAAGCCTGTCATTTGGTTCAGGGATGCCAGAAGTGGCTTCTGCCCTTTACTTGTACTTTTCCCTGCTGTAGCTTCCCACAGGTAACATAAATTAGGATGCAGGAAAAGGTGACCACCACGGTGGAGTTGGCGTTTGTTCTGTGCCATCTCAGCTTAATAAGAAGAATAGAAAATGCTCCCAGGCAAAATCCTCGATAGTACAAACTGCTTTTGTGTCAAGGACACCACTCTTACTTCATGCCGTGAACAAACAACTCTGTCAGCAATAAAAAATCACAGCAAAACAAGAGTATGTATGGTTTTAATGGGAAAGCAAAGAAAATGTGTTTCTCCCTGAACCAGTCTTCATGTATAAACCAGTCTTCACATTACCTCATTTATACAGGTTAGATTATTTTACTCAAAGACAGAGAGTGGGAAAAGCAGTGAAAGTCATCGGCTGTGCATGGCAGACCAAGGTCTTACTGATGGAAGGATCAATATTGCCTGAGGTGTTTGGAATCTCTGTCCAAATCCAAGTAAGCCTAAGAAAAGGCCATGAGAGTTTGAGCAACTAAACCTTTACAGAAATAAAATTAAACTGCATTTAAATAAACTGGGATTACTTATGAAAATTCTTCTGTACTTCTAAATTTTTGGTGCAATTAAATGTAGCTATTGTATAGCCCAATTAGGAAATAAGAAGAACGGTATATTGCTAATTGCTTCTTCACCCCAGGACTTCATGTGGTAGCTTTAATCCTGTTTTTGCATTTTACTGAATAACAGAAAACATATCATCAGGTGGAAATCTTTTCATTCTTTGTTCTTGTAAGTCTGATACTTACGGTTTTGATTTGTCAGAAATTTCCTGATCCAAAGCCTTGAAGCACAATGCAACCTGAACCTTGGAGAAAACCTTAAGTACTTCTGCTTCCAAACTCTGCAAATGCACCTAATCTTTGCTGACAGATGAGCCAAAAATCTCTATCCGAAGATCTGCAAATGCTGGGAAGTATTACCACTAATCCTCACATTCTGGATTCATCTCTAGTTATACTAAAAATAGAAGAGCTGGGTGGCTTGACATAAAGTGTCAGACTATGTAAACTACCCTGAAATTGCTTGGGATGATTCATTCTCCCAGTTCTCTCTCACTTCTCAAAGCCTGGATTTATGAAATCTTATTTAAAGTCAAATCCACACCATTTTTTTGTCCAGTGGCATTTGCCCTTCTACAGTATTTCGATTTGCCTTGAGCCCAGTATGGTCCAGTAATCCTTGGGATGCCCTTTGTGTGCTGGTGGTGTGGTGGTGTTCTCTTCCTGAATCCACTTTTTCTCCCTGAATTTCAGTAACTTTTGAAAAACTTCTGCCAGTGCAGGACAAAAAGCTTCCAGTTTGCAAAGATTTTTTTTTTTTTTTTTTGCTTGAGAAGTCCAAGATGCAAAAAGCAGTGTTGAGCATTGCTCAACATTCATGTCTCATTCTCTCTGTCTCAGATACCCAGTTTCCAATTGACAGCATGCCTTTGGAAGGATGTCAAGAAAAAGAAAGTGTAGCAGGATCTGAAGGGTTAAAACCTTAATCACATGAAGCTGTGAGTCCAGATTCCTCATCCTGGCTCTTGCAAAGAACATCCTGCTCATCCTGCTGGGATAGAGATACTTATTATAGGATAGAACAGGACACAGGTACTTCTTAGTGCTTGTGCACTGCGCACAGTATACCCCTAGATAGGTAGTCAAAGAGGACGATTGAAATGCCATGTTTTCCTCTGTTTCCTTGTTAAAAATAAGTCAAATAAACTGTCAGAATTGAGTAAATAATATCATTGGATACCACTACTTAGAGCAACTTTGGCCAAGTCACTATGTTATCCTTGTTCTCTCCTTCAGGCATTTAATTGAGTAGGATGGGGGACACAGACTGCAGCCAGCTTCAAAGTTTTTGAGAAAATGAGGAATTCTGGTGAGATGTTCTTACCATTGCAAGTATCACAAGACATCTTATTCAATGCAAAGAAGCAGGGCTATATGAGAACTGCCCCAGGCTTCCCAGTGTGGAGCATCTCACAGAGCAGGTCTTGCTCTGGTCAGCTCCCATGCTCTACTGCAGTCCAAGCTGTCCTTGCATGTCTGGAATTGCTCAGGTGGATAAAGAGGAGAATTAAAGTCTGATGGCTTGTACTAGAGCCCAGGAAAAGCAGCTGCAAATTCAAGAGTGTCCCTGAATTGCTGAGAGTCTTTTTCTTTTTTTGTGGTCTAATCATGAAGAAACACTTGAGAAAAAATATTTATACAAAAGGCTGTGCATCTGCAGAGCTCCTTCCTCAGAAAAGAAAGAAGAAACACGGAGTACTAGGCAATTTCCATAATTTTTTAGCAATATTGCCAACTGGCTTTGAAGATTTATACTCCATCCCTACGTATTTATTTGCAAATAACTTCTGAGAGGGCCAGAGACAAATTTTGTTTCATTACAGTAATTGCAGCCATAGTCAGTCCAAGAAATTCTCAAAACGTTTATCTGTCAGCACCATCAATTCAGCTCCTGACACTGTGGCTGCCTGGAAAACTACTGCAGCTAAACAACACAGGATATGCAGATCACTCTGATTCCTTCAACTACCTCACTGCAATGCAGAGACAATTTCTCTACAGTTTTCCATATACTCACGAGAGTGCTCGCCATGGAGTCCCAGCCAAAACCCTTCCAAGGGACAAGGGCTTTCAGTGTGGGTTTACAGAGGGGTAGGTAGATTTTTTAGTTTCCTTTTTTTAAAATTGTTTGGAAGATTTGTTTATACCCGAATGGAAACCTGACCTGCCAGACAGAATCAGGAGACTGCCAAAATAGGGGTGATCAGTGCTGTAAAAAAAATAAAAAGGAAAGCAATATAATGAGCTTGAGTCCACACGTCTAAATGAGTGGCAATTTTGCCTCTGACTCTTGAGGAAGAGTGGGCCGATTTATTCAATATTTATCAGCCCAGGAGATTGCTGAGAGTGAAGTCCTGCACAGTACGAGACAAAGTCTGCAATAAACCAAATGCTGCATCCATGGCAACTCACAACTCAGTTAATAATTTTCCAGCATAAAAAGATATTTTTCATGGTCATCAAAACAGAAGCAATTTACCAAACTGACTGAAGTGAAGGCATTTTGCATCTGCTGTGTTTTTCATGGCCTCAGCCTTTTGTCTGGACCGTGAGGGCTCTCTGGGATGCTCATGGAGCGAGGATATACTCCGGTGAGCATTTTGCCATCTCTCGATGATGGGAGGAGGGAGGCAATCTATTACCCATGTGCTTGCCACACAGGGTGTGACAGCCAGCCTATGTGGGGCAAAGAGCTGGGCTGCAACATTCCAGTTTCCTTACGCAGAGAATTGCAACGCCGATGAAAATGGTACTTTTCTCTCTTCTTCCACAGTCATTTGGGAAAAGAGAATGTTGGGAGGCAACATTTCTGCAGTCTGCCCATGGAGAGGCACCATGGCTCCAGGCTCCATCACTGCTGTGGTGGCCCTGAGTTGCTCTGCAGCCAAAGAGAGAATCATAGGTCTTTCAGGAAGGTGCTGATTATTCATTTTGGAGAGGTTTTCTTTTCTTCTGTTCGCTAGGGACAGCTATCCCACAGGTGTAGTGCAGTTGCTTAGGGCATTCCTCAAACACACGGTGAATCTGTTGCTGAGTTGTGTATTTCAGACTTAGGAAGTCCCTGTTCACCTTCAAAGACAGCAGAACAAATAAATAAGGTCAGAATTTTACAGATATGACACCCAAGGTCACAGATACTAAATGATTTGCCCATGGCATCAGGCAGAGTTAGAAAGACATTTGATATATCTGCACTGCCAAGCCAAATCTCTCACTTGAAGACCACCCTTCCTTCAAATAAACTTTTGTACTTGTTACATTTAACACAGCATTTTCCATACCAGGGAGATGAAATACTCCTGGCTGTTCTGTTGGACATCAGCTTTGATTTTATTGTTCCCTACTGCAGGCATAACACTTCACAGAAAATAGCCAGTAATGCTAATGCTCCCCCAGCAGCATTCAGCTTTCCCTGCACTCCTGGTGAAAGGCAACAAAATTGTCCTCATCCTTGAGAGCAGTAGGCTGCCTCTGTAGTTTTCCTACTGAGCAGTTGTATTGTATTTTCTGTTCAAGCTGGGGTGGTTTATTTCTCTTCCAAGCCTTTAGATTTTTTCACCAATGAAAGTCAAACGGAAACATCAAGCCTGTACAACGTGTTGATGCATTTGCTAGTTTGTGAAGCCCTACTGCATCTGTGACAGCCAATTCAGGTTAAACACCCTTTTATCAAGAAAGTCCTGGTTGCTGTTAAGGACATACCACATCATCTGCTTCTCCTCACGCTGCTGCATATTGCTAGGCTGTATTGATTAACAGTAAAACTGAAATCCCACCACAGCGACTCACTTGGAGCAAAAAGAATGATTCAAATTCCATTCCGTATTTTGGACATATCACTGCAATAAGGACTCCTGCGGCCTACAGAAAACCAATTTTAATTTAGTCCAGGACGATAGAAAGAGAACTGAGAATATCCAGTTTCTGCTGGTGAGATGGCTGTACAGGACCTGTTTAACTCCTTGTAACCAAGCTGCTTTCCATGGAAACAGAGTAACTTGTGAGCAGACCTCCTCTGATACAGCTGTGTGGCTTGCAATTCCGCAGATTCTGTGTTAGTATCTATGAGCAACGCCTAGCAGGCAGACCTGCATTGGATGAGGATCTTGTGGCAGTGATGCCTCATGTCTGGACACAAACCTAGATGAAAGCCGTGCACAGCACAGGGAAAGCATCAACCAAATTCTCTGCAACAGTGAGCTCTTTTGCAGAAAGTAACAAGTATTATTGATGGAAGTATGAGCTGCACAATGCTGGCAATATCTTCATCACTATGACCACCGCAAGAATTATGTAGCTGGAGCTTCATTAAGCTTTGTTTCTTCCTGGCTTCAGAAATTGCTCACAGCTGGAAACACACTGCTTCAGCACTCAGAGACAGCCTAGAGACAAAAATGGGTGAAGCAGTATCATCTTCTCACTAAAGTTAATTTATTTCCAAAGACATAGAGGTATCTGTGGATCCTCACCTGAAGAACAGAACAACTGAGGGGTCTTTGCAAAAAAAATTGATCTTCAGAGTGCTTCTCAAGTTGTTAAGCAAGAAAAAAAGGTCTTATTCAAGGAGATTCACTCAACTGAAGAACCATGCAGTTAAAAAAATGTGTATACAAGGGCTGCTCTAAGCCATTTTTATCAATAGATAACAGCTTTACCTTATCACCGTAATTTCCCTGTACATGAGAATTGAGAAGCAGATGAGTAAATTGACATGAAAATGGTCTTTGGTGATGACAAACAAGCAGTGAAATAGCACTATGAACATCCTTAGGACCAATTTTATTCCTTACACATCATGATTAAGGAGAATGAATATGAATTAAGGTGAATAATTTTTCTGACAAGGTGAACTTTGGACTTGCCAGTCCAGCCTAGGTGATGTTCAGAATCACAGCGACAGATTGAGAGAGAAGGCAAACAAATGTCTTATGCACATAGATTCAGTGCAAGGAAATCTAAGGTAATGCATCTGGGCAGAATGAAAAAGGAGATAGAAGAAAGGAGAAAAGAAATGTGCTCTCTCTGGACAAATGCTTAGGGCACTGAGAAGTGACAGAACCAGATGGTGTGGCTCAGACTTTAAAGTACAGCTTTCTTAGTTTTCAGCAATCACAATAATAAACGCTGAAAGTATCGTTTATTTTAGAAGACAATTTCCCCCTGAAAATGACAGAAACTATCTCCTTTTTCTGAATCTGGGCGTTTCTTGTTTGCTCAAGGTGTGCCACCAATGGCTGTAAGTTATGAACCTCATCCCAAAGCCAAATTTTTGCTTAACAAATTATCAAGGCTTCTTTGAGAAGATTAAGCCGTTACTCTGTCTGATCTCTGGAAGAAAGGAAAAAAAAAGCACCCAAAACACTTAGAGAGAGAAATGTCTGTTCTGATACTTTCTCAAAAAGCCCTTTGATATGGAAATCGTTGGCTTTAACTCCTGTAGCCTCAAGCTTCTCCCGAATAATTCAGATAATGCATGCAAACGCCTGGACATGTAACCCACTGTAATCACAGGAGAACAGGCTTCCTGTTCCTCTTTGGACTCTTCTTATTCAGACTCATCCTTTCTGTCCTCTCACTGCTAATATCTGAGTATCCCCACCTGCCAACACAAAGACTGCGTTTGTATAAGATCTGATAAATCACTGCTGCTCATTTTCCCAGGCCTGCAGGTACCCTCACAGGCAATGTACACAGATATTTAAACTGGAAGCCATCAGCATGCCTACTTAGATGCACGGGAATAAATGAAAATGCTGCATCCCCACTGTGTCATCTGCAGTAGGTTCATTTGTTGACTAAAGTCCTGAGGGCTACCTTGACATATTTGTTATCACTGATGCCCCAAGATCCATCTAAAGGGGCTGTAGCAAGACTACTGCTGCACACACTTGTACCCTGAGCAGCATGTCTCCACCATCCCAAGAGGTGGGGACAGGCTGACCAGTGTTCACAGTGTCCATAAGGCCAGCATGCAGGGTGGTTTATACACTCCTGTGGGGCAGCCCATCTCCAGAGGTGGTGTTATATAAATCATATAAATCCATACTCAGACCCTTTTCAGGACTGGACTGATGAATGTATCTTATATGCAGAATGTGTATAAGAATAGTGTCCATGAGAGATCCATGGAAAAAAATAAGAATAGGACAAAGGATATGTGGCACTTCCCCTGACTGCTTTCTTCCAGCTCAAAGGACTTTCGGTGCTTGATAGAGTTTTCTTATTTAGTCATCTTCAAGATATTGCTCTTCCAGCTATTTATTCAGGCTTTCAGACATAAATATGCCTAAGTTTTTGTACCCATCTAAACTCAGCTCTGCAGATTGCAGGGCAGGGAAAGCCATTTGGAGGGCCTGTATTGTTCTGGGTCATGCAAACACCATCTACATAGGCACTTGTCAACAGTTGTAAAGCTCAATTAACTGGACTTCTTTTAACCTACTTTTAAACCATCTAGGGCAACAGCACCAAAGGAAGAAAGAAATAATAACTGTCTGGGGCCCCCAGAGTGTGTTGATGATTGGGTGGCTCTACTGCACCTAGGAAAAGGGCCCCGCTTTGCAGTGTGCCTAGTTATACATCTTTGCTCCTCTCACACCTCCCCCAGATCCTCCAAGAAGGGATATGACTATTCATCACCATTGTGTTTAAGGTATATAAAGAAAACCCTTAAATATGTTCTACTGGTTCAGACAGAAGCAGTACTGAAATTTGGAAGGATTTGTTGGGTGATTCAGTCTGAACTCAGATGACCACATCATCCTTCAAGATGCTGAGATCTGGTTTTAGTATCCTGCTTTTCTTCACCTAAGAGTGGAAAAAGTGGAGAAAGAACAAAACTTTATAAAGGAGATCACAAACATCAGTACCCCTGATCACCAAGAGCATGGTGGGCACAAAGATGATGGTGCAGGGAACATGAAGTAAAGCCACAGCTGTTGTCACCAGAATAAAGGTGACTATATTTAAAAGAATGTTGTTCCCTGGTCCAGCCAACTGAGCCCTCCTAGCAGATCCATTTAATCAAGGCAGATGCTTCTGTGGCTATTTACTGGGGTTTGAAAGGATACTCCCTGCATCACCATCACTCCCACTGCATCACCTGGAGAGTTTTGCAATGCATCCTATGCAGCACGGCGTCGTGAGGCTTACTCAGAGTTTCCTTCCTCATTTCCAGGGAGAGAAGGAACAGCTGTCATTTGATCAGACAGGATGGTTACGTTGGCTTCTATTGGCAAAAAGAGAACTGCTCTCTCCTGTGCCATATCATTGCCATCGCATGCCTTCCCTGCAGCAACCCCCACTCATTTCATCTAGCACAGTGGGAAGCTGGGACATTCAATGCATTTTCTTTTCCTTTGTGTCACCATCAGGTGTCATGCTGCTCTCTCCTTGCATTTTAAACTCTGCGGTCAATTGACCACGAAGATTTACACTCACAAAGATGAACAACAGTACTAAAATTATTCCCCTCTGCACCTTCTTCAATTAATGACTTCTCTTGTAACGATCACAATCTGTGGATTATAGCAATTATGGGGAATAATGTAGGCTTAGGACAATAGCTTTTTTGAACTGAGAGAGTAACAAACAGATGTTCATCTCAGGACACATTTCCAGATTTCCCCCAGGTTACACGAGGCCAGCACAGTGTCAGACAGAGTGCCTGTGTTAAAAAGACCGTGATCTGGATGCAGGACAGCAGAACACACCAGAAAAGATACCAACGAACCATAGAACCATAGAATACCATGAGATGGAAGGGATCTATAAGGATTATTGTGTCTAAAATATAACATTTCATGTCAGAGAGATATTTTCACACGAAGGCTCTATACCAGTTCCCACAGATGTTCTGTCTCATGAAATGGAGTCCCTGCAGTCCTGTTATCCTCATGGCTTTAATGAATTTTCTTTTTCAAGTTTGAAATCTACCGTTTTCTACACAGAAACAGGAAGTTTTGCTGCCACGTTTTGCTTTCAGCACACTTTTTCCTCTATAATAAGCATTTAGTGTGTGTTTACTTCTCCAACTTTTGGTCTTTCAGCTCCTTTTGCACATCAGGTACTTCCCAGGAAAGGCAATAGGGTGCATGACAAGACAGTCCTGTAAGATAACGTCTCTTTAGGGAGCAGTTTTCATGCTTCTCCTCATCTGTTAAAAAAAAAAAAAAAAAAAAAAAAGGAGCAAAAATAGCTGTGGCAAGAGATAACGTGAGAAGGAAGTTAAAACCATTTTCTGGAGTATTTTGATCTTCAGCAGCTCTAATTCACTGCTGCATGACTTAGTAACCACAGCTGGCAGGACAGTCTCCTACTGCTTTCAGACAGGCGGCGAGTGGTGAACCAGAAGGATGCAGAGAAAACTTGCTGTCAGACAGACTTGGAGACAGTGACACGGGCGCTGATGCTGATGC
The DNA here is from genome assembly GCF_905368555.1 of Meleagris gallopavo. Taxonomy (NCBI): domain Eukaryota; kingdom Metazoa; phylum Chordata; class Aves; order Galliformes; family Phasianidae; genus Meleagris; species Meleagris gallopavo. Next base: position 45,599,842 of record NC_139409.1, on the reverse strand, counting down.
ACTGAAACATCCTTTTCAAAACCAGGACAGAGGGTGCACAATATCCTTCTATAGAATGGAAATCAGAACATAGAGCACCCTTAGGGAGCCAAAGCCAGAAGGACGGTTGTACTGAAGTCTTCTTTAAGCATCCACAAAGAACTGTCCTGCGGGAAAGGAGAGACTTAAGCATGATTGAAGCCTCCTGCGTGCTCTGGTGGATGGGACTGGCCTGACCACTCAGTGGAGCACACAGGAAACATGCACAAATTTGAAATCAGAAATCTTGTCACAGATGTGATTTGTGCAAGACAGACACCTCCAAAGCACATCCAGGCTTGCCGCAAACTGCAGATAGAAGCTCTACTGTAGGCAAAGGTGGCACCCTCATATCCTTCATGACGGTGCTGTGGGTGTGCAGTGATATAGCCAGGTATGTACAAGAGCAGCCATTTGCAGATCTGCTGTGGTTAGGCAGTAAGGTGGTTGCTTGTCTGCAAGAAGCATTTTTTAAGAACAAATTTTCAGCTCCTATCAATTATCTCTGCACCACTTATAACGGGGTCATTTCAATTTGCATCAACAGAAAATCCTACCTAGATGTAATTACAGATTTCCTGCACTCATGCCTGTGCTGATGAGGGCAGGACTGTTAGGGATTTGAGGGCAATCGGAACATGGAAGCTGAAGCAATTTTTGCATCTCTGATCAACCCCAAGCAGACTGAATGCACACGATTGAATGCACCTAGGCACACTCTCTCTTCCTGAGATGTGCAGTACTTAAGTTTCTTCTTCTGAGGGTCTAATATAGTTCACACAGACATTTTCAAATGATTTTAGCATTGCATTGCTTTATTGCCTCTGCAGATGCAATACAGTAACCACAAAAGGCCAGTTTTTCAAATCCCCTTGCATCAGTATGGATATTCACACGGTAGGTAGTGCCAGTAGATGTTATTCAGTTGAAGACATAGCCAGGCCAAAACAGGAAAGGATTTACAAAACAACAGCAGTGCGATGAAATAGCAGACAGAGAATTTTAAGAACCTGTTAAACAGCCACAGGTAGTTCCTGCAACAAGACAAAAGCACAGAGAAAAAGTAGAGACACTGCATAACAGCTCTATTACAATTAAATCCTATTGGTTTATCTAATCTTGTATTTCTTTGCCCCGATTAAAGCAGGCTCCTTCCTTCCTGTTGCCAGCAATATTACCACAGAGTCCATCACTAGCAAGTGTTTAATACTTAATGACAACTCTGGCCACCGAAGGTTTTGTGATATGAGCATATGAGGAAGACCCAAATGAAGAAAATGAAAACTATTGTAACTTTACATGTAGGAAACTGAAGTACAGAGGGAAGAAATTTGCCTGAAGGTCATATGCGAAATGTGTAGCATTCATTTTGAGCCTAGCAATATTCTTGGTTAATATAGCTTCTCCATTGTTTTGTTCAAAGAAACCCAACGTGTTTCTACCTGTTCCTTTTGGAATATTATTTCAACAGGTGAATGCCCTCTATTATTAGAAACGGTTTCCTGACAGTAAAATGCATGGATTTAAATGGAAATGCATCCCCACAAAGAGATGTTTCTTATTGATTTTCATTTCAAAGACAATTTCATAAAAAACATTGCAGAAACCGTGTAAAGAAAAAGTCTAGCTTGATGACAAAGCCAAGCAGTTTGAGATCTTCATAAGAAATGTTTTATTTCTCCCTCCCTTGCATTTCTCTCCATCTCAAATCTTCTACGTCTAAGTTGAGCTTGATTCTTCTTTTCTTAAAGTACATATTATCTTTCATGCTGATCATGATCTCTCTACTCCACTTCGCCTTGTTATGAGCAAAGCCCTTAAGAGCATTGCTTCAGTCAAATTCCAAAAACCATTTCTCTCCAACAGCCATCTGGGCAGTGGGGAAGCAGTAAGGATTCCCAGGTCAGAGACAACCCTCAGGAGCAAAAGCAGAGACGAGGAGAGGCACATGCTGAACTTCCAGGCCAAGCAGTCAGCTGACTGAGCCAATGGCCTGAATTGATGATTTTGTTTTTTGATCAGTCAGACTGCTCAAACTTCTCCCTCCACCAAACCCCATGCCTTTCATCTTGTGTATTCATTTTCATCTCCCTTTCTTTTTTGTCTGCTTTCTGCTCCTCAGACTTCTCTCTGCAGTTGATCTGGAAGTTTCTTGAAATCAGAAAAAGCAGCAGTGATTTCCATCTTCTTAGTTGTGCTCAGAGTCATTTCAGGACTGCTGTGCTATGTATTTTCCTGCTGCTTTTTATACAATAATTTATAGTGTCTCAGATTTCTTTACTGAAATATTGTCCCCCCTTATGTGTTTGTAAGCTTCTAGACAGTGTTTATAAATGCCTTGACTTTTGTAGCAATTAACAGTAATTACTGTATGGAACAATATGGTTCATCCAGTCTGGGATAATTAGCAAAACTCTGCAATTCTAAAGAACCCACCTGTCATAAAAGAGGATGCCAATGCCATGGAGCTAATGTTTTTTGATTACTATATTGTAGGAGAGCATTAGTACTGCTGTATCAATAACATCAAGCTTATGCTAAAATGGCAGCAATTTCGCAAAAAGGATCTGGGTTGTTTTTTTTTTTTTTCTGATGCCCTCCAATTTTGCCTGATGGAGACAGTACAATAAATAAAAGTAGAGGCTGCACACATTAGTTGTAGAGTAGCCCTACCAGTGCAAACAGCTCAGTAGATGAAAATCCACCTCCAAAACTCTTCTTTTAAACTTGAAATTATATTTTAGCCTTTGTTGTTACATTTCATGTGGTGCATACATAATGTCATTACATGGCTCCTCAGAACATAGAGAACACAAAACTGAATCCTGAATGACTCCACATGACTGGAATAGGACTTTTTAAGCAGGGCTCATACTTAGTGCCAGCACTTCATACTTAGTGCTTAATTTGGGAGTGATTGCCAGAAGGAATACTTAGTCCCTTGCGTTTACTGAATTTAGAGGGTTTCTGAACTGCAGAACGTTGGAGAAAGGGAAGAGTGAGAGCGCAAAGTTCAGTGCTTGGGATGGTCTCTGTATTTCAATCATGCTGTGAGCATGTGGTGTTTTGAAATTCAGAGATTTTATACGACTTGTTACATACAGGAAACTACAGTCCAACAGAGAGGTGAGGGGACCACGGTTTTAACAGACTTGAACTCTGGCCAACAAAAGAGAGCAGTTGCTCTGATAATAACCATGTGGTTGCAGAATCTGTTGCTTTTGCTTTTTATTCCACGAATTATTAATAGGAACCTGGTGCAGGTTATAAAGAAAGAGAATTGAAATAAATATCCAGGATATGCCCCTCAACTTTTATTTTCTGAGGGAAAGAAACTGCTCCTGGTGTCTGCTGAGACTGTGATGAGAGTTTCCACATCTAGATTTCATTCACATTTCTTTGGTTGGATGATTAGGTGACAGAAAAAGAAGCTATTCTACATAAACTTGAGGAACTTGTTTGGTTTTGTGTAACAGTATTAACTTACAGTCAATAGTACGCACTTCAGGTATGGCTGATGTGGAAATATGATGGATACTATAAAATAATAAACCCAGAAGAGAAGGCATTATTAATACTTACAACTCAACTAGTTTAAGGCTCTGCACTCCTAAGAATTCATTAATTTTTTTCTGCATGCCCTTAAAAGTTTAAAAGAAAAGGAAACAATATTAGTCCATTAGTCTGTTGCATAATAAAAGTCAAGCCACAGCTTTGTAGCATGAGATCAGCATCAGTGCTGCCCTTGAAAATATTATATTTCCTCTCCCAAATTGGCTATTACAGGAATCTAAAGGAATCTGCCCTCACAGTATTAGTTTGTCTTAGAGCAACATTCTCAATGACTTATGTTCCAGATAACATAAGCTTATTGATTTTAAAGGTGTGCTTGCTCATTTGCAGGCTATGGACTACAAAACTTTTAAACTGCAGTTTCTCAGATTTGCATTATTTTTGTGTTCCTGAAGCTACCAGCAGACTGACTCCCTGCATGCTTACCTCTACTGTATTTCACTCTATTGCTTGTTTGACAGCCTTGTAATTAATTTTGTAAAAGGCTGTCACTGAACAATGCTGATCTAAACAAAGAAAGAGCAGGTACCATGATACATAATGGCATGTTTTACCTCTATGATTTTGTCTTGTTCTATGATTTGCTTACTTTCTTCCAATATTTCATTTTTTTCCTAGAAAACAACAAAATAACTTGTTTGGAAAAAAGCATCAACATTAAAATAGTAGCACTGGCTAAACTTTCAACTTCAAATAGATTTAGTAAAAAGCTGAAACAAGGGACTTTCTATTAATCCAGTATTCAGCAGAAGTGAGGATTATGTGAACACATTTTATGTTTGACAGTCTTTTCAACCCTAGAAGTTGTGGCTGATATCAGCAGTGAAGGAAAATTTGTAGAAATGAAATGTTTGGTAGAAACAGGAAACGGGATAGAAGGCAGAAGCTGAAGCCAATGTCCATGCTGACATAAGTGATTTGATAGAGGAGAACTATTTTAGCAGACCCCAGAGATTCTACGCAGAAGCAGGCAGTGGGATGATTTCTTTTTCATTATCAGTGGAAACTAATAGAAACACACAGATTGTGGAGTCTGTAGCTGGTGAGATGCAGAATATGCAGAATGCCCTGATCATAAAAGCATCCTCAGGAGGGCAACAGCACACAAAAGGCCTGGGGATAGTTAGTAGGGAGCAGAGTGTGAGCCACCTGAATGCCCCAGCAGCAATGGAGACCAGCAGCCTTTATGGATAGAAGCACAGCCCATAGGTTGAAGAGAGATTATCCATCCCTACTAAGCACTAGTCAGACCACATGTGCACATTGCATTGCTCTCAATACATGATAGATGTTACTGAGCTGGAGTGAGATCAGAGAACACTCCCAAGATAGTTGTCCAGGTGATCTAGAAATTGTATTGGCTTCATCCTTGGAGGCGTTGCAGACTCATCTGGATACAGCCCTGAGCACACTGGATTGAGCTTTGAGCACGAGGTCCCTGCGTTATTCTGTGATCTCATGGCTCTGCTGACTCACAAATCAAGTTACCTTGGTTTATGGAGTCCCCCCCGAAGTAAAACATCTGCTCTTCTGTAACTTGCATGAAATCACAGACAGATGCGCCATTTTGAAACCTAGCTGGAGACCTTGTTACGACAAATACTTGCACTTGATTGTTTTGTGGGAAAAAAGTCTCCTGTATGCATACTGAGCAATAAGAAACTATCAGCCAGTCAAAAAGGGAAGGCAGGAAAAGGCATTTATAAGTCAAAACAGTCTATATTGTTTACTGCTGTGATTTTTTTAAAGTCTTATGATGATTGATGGAATGTAGAGGATTTTATTTCCGAGAGGCAGATTCAAATCCCAGCTTCACGTTCAGAAACACAATGCCCCGTTCACTGGAGGGACAAACCAAGATATTAACTACCCAAGTGTTCATATTTGCTCAGAATCAAAATAGAAGACAAAAGCTACTGGAATGGGCCTACTATTATGCCCACAAAACACACTGATATTCATGAGAGCATACACCATATGCATCTCTTTATGGCACAGGAACAACTAATTAGTGATGCACTTTGGACAGCTTTGGAAGAGACCACAAAGACTCAGTAAGTCCTAAAGTTACTCCGACTCATCTGAAAGCCAGGTTTTACAACATCCCAGTATCAGTGACAGCAATGCTGCATTTTTTTTCTTGTCATGGCAGTTACAGCCAGCAAAACCTTTGGTGGGCCTATGTCTTGACAGAGTTGAGCATCACAGAGCTACACTGACTTGGTCTTCAGTTCTCTGATGGAAGTCCAAACTTACAGTTGTTAATAATCTTACAGTAGACTCTCATACTCTTCTTTGTAACTCATGACAATTTCTTTTCTCATAAGGGCATTTTGGTACCTTTATAATGGCCTTTTCCATTTCTTCCATCATTTTCACCAGCTCCTGTGGACTTATCTGTCAAAGGAAAAAGGTTAGGAGTGGGTGAGGTTGGGCAAAGTGAGACAGAGGGAGAAGCTGTGGGTTTGGCGAGATGGGAAACCAAACACAAGTTGTGCTGTAAGCTCTGCACATCTCACTGACTATCTATAGGCTTTCTTAATGTTAACTCCTCTTATAAAATGATAAATAATTCCTGTGGCAGTTATTTGTGAATGCTTTACAGTCAAAGGAAGATAGATGAAGTGTGCATGTGTACCTACTCATGCATTCAGCTGACAACTGTTTCCATATTGCAGTTACATGTAGGAACTGTTAGAACAGCCAGCTAAACAGAAGAGAAACAAGAGGCCTCTTGTTTTTACCAACAGCAGCAATTCTGGTCTCAAGTACTCTTGTGTATCTAAACTGCAAAGACTTTAAATAATGAACAGGATTTTTTCTTCCGTGTGAAAAATCCCTAGCATACCAAATGCCATCCTGGTTAAGAACCCAGCATACCACAGTTTACTTCCGTTTTTATCACTAATCAGGGTATCTTTCACCTGGTTTCTTCCCCTGAAAATATATTCTTGTGCAACTTAACCAGACCTTAGGAAATACTGTTGTCTTGATTTGAATATTTCTGTGTGCCAAGTCTAAATTTAAAGTGTGCATACTACAGATTTTATCAAATGATTAATGGTAAGATATGTTATTTGATCACTTACGTTGAAATGATTTCTGCACTCCAAACACGGAACGTGTTGACGCTTGGTATGTATATACATCCACAATTCAGAAAGCTGAAAATAAAAATTAAATTTGTATGAAGAAACAATGCAGTGGGAAGTAGTTTTTCCTCCTCCATTCTCTTTATTCAAGGGTTCTCAATTATTCATAAATTTATGTTTTTGTTAAAAATGACAAAGATACTGTGAGACTTCATTAAGAAATACAACGAAACCAAAATATAAAAAAAATGTCTGAAAATGTGCCACTGCAGAAACTGCCATTTTAGGTACGCTTCCAATCAAGGACATAATTTCCTTTTCAAAAGATGCTTGAAATATTAAGATAACAAGAAGAGTCACGCAATGATACTAGAAAGATGAAGGCTGTTTTCAAGGTAAGTCCTCAAATACTTTAAAGTATATTTTCATCGTATTTTCAGGTTACCTTTAGCTGTTTGGAAGTTAAAAGTATTTGGATAGAGTATCCCCGACCTTACAAGTCATGCACCAAAATACTTACTGAGAGCACTGTGATGAAGCACATGATACAGAGATTGAAATCCATTTTGAATCACCTGTTAATATTCTGCCAACTGCAGTGAACCCAAGGGAATATAAGCAACTCGATCATGGCCTCACTGTAAGTTGGCTGCAGGAACAACAACGCTTTGCATGTCCTTGGCCACAGATACAAAAGCAGCCCCCTACAACACGCAATGCCTTACTTTGTCCATTCTGCACTCTGGATCGCTCTTGACCTCTGGAAAAGTGGAGCCCAGATCTTTATTGTTCATCTCCATCCTTCGAGACACAGATGATGCCTAAAAACTACAAAGTCACAGAGACAGGTGAGGGATCACAACTTGGGTGACCACTTTGGTTACATGAATAAGGGCAAGGCAGGACCATGAGCATTAAAATCTAAATTCAAACTTCACGTTACACCTTTTGCGCTACTCTTTCCCTACCTAAGGTGTTTGTTTTGTTCAGTTTAGCTTTAATAATAACTTTTTTTTTTTTAAAAGCGAACACCAGCTTAATCCCATTTTTGACTGATGAAATGTTTTGGTGAACATCCCAAAACAGTTTTTCACATTCATCTTTTTCTACACTTTTTATTGTCTGAATTAACCAGTAAGTACATGCACTAAAATTTATAGGAAACAGCCTTATCTCACATTTATTTTAGCCTAACAAGAAAAAAGGAATTGGACAAAATCTCAAAGAAATAGTGTTTTCCCAATTTCTTAATGTACTGGGAAGTACATGTGGTTATGTTCAGGCTCAGTAATGCCAGAAAATATCCACTTCAGAATGTTATTATGCTAAATGCTCTAAAAGTTGTTTGCTTTTCACTTTTTTTGGAAGACACAGTAATGAGCACACCTATTCAAACACCACTTACCTCTTGAAACGTCTGTTTTCACTGAGAGGCTGACTGTTTTCTGCATGAATTTTAGAATCCCTCTTGCTGAGATCTGTCTTTGCCCTTTTTAGTTTCCATAGATAAAGGTCACATCTGAAAACAGTATGTTTCCATAAAAAGATATTTGCACAGGAATATCTGTTGATTTGCATTAAATACTGTGTCATGCCCCATCTCCTACAGAGCTGGGCTTTGATACTCAGGTGGACCATACAGTGTCCTCTCTCAAGTTCTTCCTGCCTGACAAACCTCATAGCAGGCACTTATGTGTTTAACGCTACTTTTTATCCCCCCAGATGTTGAGGTGGGCTTGTAGAAAAACAGCCCTTATACCAAGCTCTAACAAAGCAATAAAATATAAAATAAAATGTAAAATATATTTTGTATTGTTATGAAACTACAAAAGGCAAACACAAAATCTGTTGGTTTCAGTTTTATTTTAAGCCTTAATAATGAAAATGTTAAATTTATTACTTCAATTGTTAAATTTATCTCAGTTTCCCATTTTTTGACAGCGTGTTTAGGCATCATAGAATGGCCAGGGTTGGAAGGGACCTCAAGGGTCATGAATATCCAACTCCCTCTGCAAAATGCCACCTCCACATTTAATACTAGACCAGGCTGCATAAAGAAGCTCAAAGCTCTTGTACAGGATATAAGGGACTTGGACAGAAAGAACCATCCTCATCCAGGTCTTTCACTGCTAGGGTCTCACAGGCACAGGGCTTCATACCCATGCCTGGAGAGATGCTGCAAGGTCTCTGGTAGTGCAGTAGGCCACTGTTCAGTGGTAGGAAGTATGAGTGAGGCCATGGAATAAGTTTCGGCATTGTTCTTCATCCCAAGCATAAAAGACTTTGCTGCAATCCTGTTGTCTTTACAGGACAAAATAACCTGTACGAAGGGATCTTCTGGAGACATTACTCTACAATAGCTATGCCACTCTATTTATACAGTTGTATAATTAATGAATATACAGATGCTATAATTAAGAAATATACAAGAAAGTTACGCTGAACAGGTTATCGTGCTAAAGAAAAATAGATGGAAACTTACCCTTATCCTCAGTTTGCCGAAAAGACTCCAAAAGAAGCAACCTCCAAGAGATCCTTCTCTAGTAGCAGCCAGAACTTAAATGGGGTCTAGGAGAGGTGGAGCAAGTCTCCACCGCTTCCAGTAGCACAGGTGAATTGCCTTCACCTGTGCTCCCAGGGCTGACTCACTGCTCACCTCAGGTGGTCAATCAGAGGTTCAGGCCGTGATTCAGCAGTTCCCATACAACACTGAGGGGACTGAGCTCTTCCTCCGATTTTTATGACGAGATAAGTCAGATATAAACTGAGGGACAGATCTAGGAAAGCTGCCCGTGTGAACGCTCTCTAAAATGTGGGATAATCTTAGCTAATTCAAACTCTCATGCTTTGCTCTTAGGGAGGAAAATAATACCACATCTTCCCTCCTTAAAGCAGCCTTCAATCTCCTCACTGAGGCAGAGGGACAACTTTAGATTTTTTCCATAAGTTTTGTCTCTGTATTTCCTTGTAAATGCTTTCACTGTGGAGGGGAGGGGAAGTAGTGGAGGGGCAGAGAAGTGAGAGATATTTGCATCATCCTGCCCAGAATTCATCAAAATTCTCCACTGTGGAACAAGCAAGCAGAATTGCTAACCAGGTAAGAGCTCACAAAGCAAACAAACAAAAAAAGCAACCAGAATCCTCCTCTATACTTGCACGCCATCCTGTCATCAAGCCCATCTACGTCCTGATGGCATTAGAGACCTATAACTGAGACCATCTGAAACCTGCTTTGGCTTCCGCAGCTCTAGCTTTGGAGCAGGTAGGCTGATTTCCACATCCTTTGCAGGAGGCATTTTCGCCCTGGCAACCATGTGTTCTCACTGCTGGGATTTCTTGCCACACAAGCAGAGCTCTGAGAGCCATGAGGATGGAGGGCAGCTGCCCTCAGCCCCAGCATAGTCCGACAGTTTCTCACCCTGCACAAAGTGCAGGACTTTGCTCTCAGAGGCTGAAGCCTTCATTGGCTCGCTAGGCTTGACCACAAAGAGTTGTAAGGTTCATTGGCTTGTTAGTTTTCAGTTTCACATTGAAACCTTTCTCCTGCTGGTCATTCTCTCAGGCAGCTGTCATGTCAAGCTGTTCTACTAATTCTCATTGTGCATGGTATATATAATTCATCTGTGCTGGTTCTGCTAGCAAAGCAGCTAAGCCCTTGGGGCAGAGAGGCATTCAGGAAATTAATTTTATAGCACAGGGCTGCCTCATATTCAGGACCCACTTCAGCAAAGTACTTAAGCAAAGGAATAATGACTGACTTGAATGAGAATATTAATGCTTAAAGTTAATAATGCACTTTCAGAATTGGGTCTTATATCATGACAATCAAATCATTAATCTATACCATTACAAGCACCAGTTAACAAATACATGCCCTGGGCATTTTTTTTCTCAAAAGGGGAAAAAGAGGCAGACACGGCCTTGAAAAATCTGTAGTACCATAGCAAAGATCAAAACTGTTGGTTTGCCCCTGCTAACTCTTGCAAAACAGAAAATGCAGCATGCCAGAACTTCAGTGACAATCAGACAAATGCTTCTAATGAACAAATGAACTATATGTTAAAGAACAAACAAGGAGTTTTTTTCCTGCCATGAGGCAATCTCTGTGGAATTTAAAAAACAAGTACTTTGATGTCACATGAATTCTGAGCTTTCTTGTGTGCACCAAAACAGGCCAGCAGAAAGTACATCTGAGAGACAGAAACAGGAAACAGAAAGAAAGCCAGGACATTGTCTCCAGGGTTATGCAGATAGAGCTAAAGATAGTGATTAGAAGTGATAACACAATTGTAAAGCTGAAGCTATTCTGACACAGACGAAAGCTGTAAGTGGGCTCAGAAAAAAAGTCCTCAGTGCTCATGGACCTGCAAATGAATTCTTATGGTTTAGTAATTTTATAACTGTTCTTAGACTAAGAGCAGAGACAACCTAATCAATGTAAACTGTTTCCTCAGTGAGTTCATAGATTAAATCACATGCTTCTATAGTAGTAGGCTGCAATTTAAAAACTTTCAGCTCTTACAACAAAAGCTGTGTGATGGACAAAAGCTGTGGTGCCCCTTTGGCTGCAGTGGTTCATGTAGCAAGGTACTGGCTCACTTCTTCATTTACTGTGCTACTGCAGAGGACTGCAGTGAGCAACCCAGCTATGCCGTTATTTTTCAGTGAGGGTCTCTGAGGAACTACAGATAGTAAAGTAAGATGCAGTGCCACATGCTAATGTGTGTGATTCAATAACCTGAATAAAATTATTGCTTCTGTCCATGCCAGATCAGCTGAAGCTGGCATTATTTCCACTAGTCCCCAGGTGAATTATTCATTTTAAACTGAAGAACAATTTTGCTGTCGTTAGTGTTGCTATTTTAGACTTAGCATGTAGCCTGCTTCTGTGGCTCTTTCCATTTTAGAGATGTCCTCCACGTTAGATTCTAGGAACAGTGTGCTGCACTGTAGTATTTTTTGAAAGTCTACTGTAAAATGGAAGCTAGAAAGCAAAGCTGGCAGATCTTTAAGAAAACTTTCCCTAGGGAACATGAGCTCTCCTTTCCCAAGTGTAGGAAGTCAGGAAAGGAAGGCAAGAGACCAGCATGGATGAACCATGACCTGCTGGTCAAATTGGAGAACAAGAAGAAAACTCATAGGTGGTGGAAGCAGGAATAGGTAACTGGGAAGAGTATAGGGATGCTGCTAGGCTGTGTAGGACTCAGAAAGGCCAAACCCCATCTGAAATTGGGCTTGGCAAAAGGGGTGTGTAGAAGAAAGGCCTCTCAGTTACATCAACCAAAAAGGACAGTCCAAGAAGGCATATCACCCTGTAATGAACAACGCAGGCAGGCTAATAACAATGGACAAGGAGAAGGCTGAGCTACTCAACAGCTATTTTGCCTCAGTCTCACTTGCAGCTGCTCCTCACACACCCCTTGAGTGGGTGGTTTGGAAGATGGAGCTGGGGAAGCAATGCTCCTCCCACTGTAGGTGAGGATTTCAATTTTAGCTACTGTAGTTGAAGTAAAATATGTTCAAGCTGAGTGTTCAGTGTGGTGTATAACTTAAAGTGGCTCAACAGAAGTACCAGTCTGAACTTTACATTTATCAGATCTCCTAGAACTGTCACCATAAAAATATGAAGGTAAGGGAGATACAGTCTTCAGACTGCACATCCCATACTGATCTGGGTAGCTCAAGCAGCTCGTGGGGGCTGTAGTATCATCTTTCCCTGCTTCTCCATCCTTCTAGCACTTAGCAAATTAAAAATACTCTATCTCAAACAGAGGAATCTGACTCAGACAAATGTAGATGGGGAGAGCAAAACTTCTGCTCGGTTTTCTCCCTTTCCTGATTTCTGAGTGCCTGATTTTGCAGTCTCAGTGGTGTCATATTCTTGACTTCATGTCTTTACTTCTAATTTCTTATTTTCTGCTTTGTGTTCCTTTACATATTATGGCTATTTTCTTTCTGTTACATCACTGTCTTTTTACAGACAACACACTTTATTTACTCTGTGAAAGTACTGAGCTGCCACCCACAATAGCTCACCAGATTGCTTCAGTTGCTTCCTCCAGAGGGAGGTGAAATCTTGTGGCTTCCAGCATCAAGGCAAGCTTATTGACTCTTCTGGGGTGCAGTTGTCTGTCATATTACAGCAGCTGAATGGTCATTTACATCTTGTTTATCCATCTTGCTTGTATATGGGTAAGTAACCCTAAATCTGATTTCATCATTGTTCTGCATCTACTGTTTTCATTATTTATTAAATGATATTTTTTAAAAAATTCTCTGGTATTTCCAAGTTACCTTGCACGAAAAAGAATGTCTGCCATGAATGCTCATAGTGGATACATGCAACTTGTTTTAAACAGACGCAGTGCTTAAAGAATATTGTTTTTCCTTCCATGTGATTGGAAAGATTTATTTTCCTATAATATTCTTTTCTTAAACTAGACTTGGCGACCATGAAACTGAACTGGGAGCATCTCCCTTACAAGGAAAGGCTGAGGAACTGGGTCTCTTTAGCTTGGAGGAGACTGAGGGGTGACGTTATTGATGTTTATAAATATGTAAAGGGTGAGTGTTAGGAGGATGGAGCCAAGTTCTTCTCTGTGGCATCCAAAGACAGGACAAGGGGCAATGGGTGCAAGTAGGAATATACACGTTCCACATAAATATTAAAAAGAACCTCTTCACTGTGAGGGTAACACAGTAGACAGTTCCAGAACACTGGAACAGGCTGCCCATGGAGGTGTGGGGTCTTCTTCTCTGGAGACATTCAAAATCCGCTGGGATATGTTCCTGTGTGGTGTAATCCCGGTGTTCCTGCTCTGGGGGATTGGACTAGATAATCTTTCAAGGTCCCTCCCAATCCCTAACGTTCTGTGATAAAAATAAAGGTATTTTCCTTGAATTAGCTTTTCACCTCAGATGGTAACCAGAGGTGTGGCATATTGCTTGAGAATGAGGACTGAGGAGGATGAACCCTCCCAGAAGCCAAAGACTTCTGTGGTTCTTCCAGAAGATGAGACAAAACAGAAGGTGACTGCATCACAAAAAGCTTTTCAGCTCCTTACATTTCCAGTTTGCCTTAGGAAAGTAAGTCACTCAATTTCGTTGCAAAGGAGCTGATGTTGTAAGCTCTATATATTCCTCTTTCTCTGAGTGGTTTCACTGCTTCTAGCGAGTTTTCTTGTATCTGAGTTGCTTCCTTCTAACTGACTGAAGACTGTTTCACTGATAGTTGTGCTGGAAAGTCCAAACTTCAGAATACAGTTTGTCATTGCCTCAGAACTGTTTCTACCTGCCTGTAGGCAAGCCTATTCCCAAACACGGCAACCGTAATAAAAAGCAAAGCATGCTTTCTATTTCATTTTCTGCACAGCACTGAACCACAAAAGCAACCAGTGCTGTTCTTCAGGCATTGCAGCAAAAGACATATCACGCTCACCACAGGAAAGATACACCGTCAAAGGTTTCATCACTGGTGGATAACTCAAGACTCAGCATCAGTTCGTGTCCACTGCCTTTTCTTCACTTCTGACTCGTTATGAACAAGGAAAATAACATGAAATTTGAGAAACAGATCCGTGTCTCTTCTGGTTAGTAAAGGTCAGCTAAAATATCTGTGTCCTATTCTTGCAGAAATCATTCACATTTTCCTCTAAGAAGACAATTCATTGGCTTTTCTGAAGAAGTTCAATAATCTATTAAGTGTTCAAACAATTTGCCCATGATCCAGTTATCTCCATATCAATCATCTTTAATTTGTAAGAAAAAAAAAAATTGGAGAAAACAGTACAAATTATTGCAAACATCAAGGATCTACTGTATTTTCTGAACATGCGTGGTGAGGCCTACCAATGTACAGAAATGTCATGTTATTTACTGAGGACATCTCCTGGGACTTCAGTCTTCTTGCAGCATTCTCCAATCTAGTCCAAACTGTATCACTCATTCACTAACAAAACATTCCTGGGATGACAGAAATCATAGTAGGTGATTTCTGTTTACCAGCTGAACCTGTCAAAGGCTTATCCATTGTACTTTTCTTCACTGCTCAAGATGATAGACAGAAGCAAAGAGTAAATGCCCAATGATCTTTCTCAGCAACTTACACGGGAGATACACTTACAACTTTCATTTTCATCAGATGCAACTATAGTCCCCATAGAGATGTATTGCACAGAGCAGGAAACAGAACTTGATTGAAAACTGGCTGGCCCAAGCCATTTGTGTCCAGGAGAACATCAATGTTGCTAATATTTTATTCATAATACATCAGACAGTTTGTCACAATACATCAGACCTTCCATTTTCTCTGTCTTTATCTTACTCCTCTATCTTGCAAATTGTAAGATTCTATTTGCACCAAGTAGAATTAGACAACAAATAGACATCATCATAGATAAAGTCATGAAAGTTATACACTGTATTAAAACTAGATATTTGCTTCAGCTTTTTGTCTCTCTTCATGGTTCTGTAGCTAGTGAGAAACAGTTCTGTTGCTTCTCTGGAAATGACAGTATGAATCAGAGTGTTCTTCCTCGTAAAGATTAAGCATGCAGTTGAAGTCTTTCAGATTTCTGGTGTGATTTATAGATGGGCATGCTCAAGCCACCAGGACAAATTACTTCCAAAGTAAAGCAGATAAGCAACAGCTGCTTACTCACTTTTATATTTTTCACTGCCTATCACTGCGTATTTTTCACTTTTATGTTGTCAGAAGCATGAATGTTACTGTACCTGCATGGAAGTGGCCTCTCAGGGTTGCCAGCCTTTGTGATGCAAACAGTGAGTATCTCTGTAAGGTTCCATGCCTGACACCCATCTTGTGTACACCTTCACTAAGGACATCACTGACTTCTCATGTCCCATATTCCACAGGGTCCAATCCACGGGACGTTATGTTTATCATGATGTTCATGTTGCTAAAATTCCTCATATTATCATAAGTTTGATTTCAACAATCTTTGGAAGATAGTACCAATTACTTATAGAGTAAGTCTGTTTGGAAATAGTATTCAGGTTCACAGAAATTGAGGGATCACAGGGATCTAGGACTATTCAGGAAGGACTGACTGAGAACAGCAAACAAGTAGTATCATTCCTCTGCTTGTATTTAGGTCAATACTATTTAACATTTACATTAATTACATGACTAATGGGATGGAGTGCACCTCAGTTAGTTTGAGGCTGTTGCCAAATTAGAGAGGTGGTTGGTACACTCAAGTGCAAGACTAAAGGTCATTAAGGGAGATGTGAACAGACTGGAAAAATAAAGCTGAAGGAACATCACAAAGGACAGCAATGAAAAATGCAAGTCTCTGCACTTGGGACTGAATAAACTCATGAAATAGTGTGGGCTGAGCACTGTCAGTCTAGAAATCAAGGTTTGCAGGAAAGAATCAGGAGGTACCTGGTAGCCAAGAGACGAACATGAGCCAGGGCAGACAAAAAAGCCAACTGTATTTTGGGCTGCATTACTAAGAGCACAGGTAGATCTTATTGCTGTCTTTATCTTGCCCATGAGAGGCAATAGCCAAAGATGGAGCCAGATGTTTCCCGGCCTTATATAGCAATAGGACAAGAGGCAATGGATACGAGTTGCAGCATGGGAAATTTCACTTACATGTTAGAAAAGAAGTATTTTCACTGTGAGAGTGGTCAAATATTGGAACAAATGCCCATGGATGATATGCTCTCCATCCTTGGAGTTATTCAAACTACTGGACTGGCACTGAACAACCTGACATGCCTACTTTGAGGCATAAGTTAAAACAAATGACCTCCAGAAGTCCATATCCTGTATTACCTTAGTATTCTGAACATGGATCAGGCTTTATGATCCGTGAATACAACTACATTCCCATGGACAATGCAAGCTTTACTCCTCAAAGAATCAAAGTCTCAGGGCTTTTCAATGCCCTAGTCTATATCAGTGTTTAGGATGAGCAGCCCTTAAAAAACTTACAGCTGTTTTTGGCTTGAAGCATCACTGAG
The DNA here is from genome assembly GCF_905368555.1 of Meleagris gallopavo. Classification (NCBI taxonomy): domain Eukaryota; kingdom Metazoa; phylum Chordata; class Aves; order Galliformes; family Phasianidae; genus Meleagris; species Meleagris gallopavo. The sequence continues at coordinate 45,583,169 of NC_139409.1, read as the reverse complement.
GTTATTGCATTTCACAAGTCAATGTGAAAAGTTTAGTTCTGGAAGAAGTTCTTATTGTTACAGAAAGGCAAAATGCAGCCTACACTCTAAAGCATAAGGTACAGCTTTAGGAGATACAGTCTAATTCTCATTCAGTAGCACATTTGCTATGTTTGATCTATTTATGCCTTAACTTCTCAACATCTAATATAGGACTAGTAGGATATTACTCAGTTGAGACAAGTTGAACATTGTTCTGAATTTTTGCATTTGGATGTAGTGGAAAATACTTTTTATTTTATGAGAAGTCTCACTAAATTTTAATATTGAATTTATTTTAAGTTTTAAACTGCAGATCACTGAAATCTTACAAGAATATTTTATAAGCTCAACCAGTAATTGGAGCAATAGTTTCCTTATTAAAACTAAGAAGAGTTAGACATTGCTAGGAATAGTGCTATTTTCCCACTCTATTACTTTTTATCTCAGAAAATCTTGACAAAGGGATAATACAGAACATTTAATGAGCTTTTGAGTTTAAAAGTCCCCAAGCATATCCCCTTAATTGGAAGAAAGAGAAATCCTTACTCTGAATACTTTCATTATTCGTACTGAAACTCCTGGGAATGTATCTTCAAGATTTGAAGAGGAGTGTGTTTGTTCTGCTTCTTCCTGTGTAGCCAGGTTTTGCAGATACACTGCTGCAGCACTGATACAAGATTCATAAATTAAAGAGGGTGAAAGAATTCTTCTAACGTTTTTGCATGTACTTCTGCTGCTTTGGCAGATTTTTGGTTACAGATACATGCATTGAATACAGTTAAGAATATTGCCAATAGTGTATAGTGAAGTAGAGGAATTATAATAGTAATTCCCTGCCAAAGCCTCCTTCTCCTTACATTATTTTTCATTTATAAAGGAGTCGATATTTTTCATTAATAAAAAGACTGTAGTGTACATACAGCACATTAGAACTTCTCTCTTTTGAAGACTCTATCATTCAAGAATGAGACAGAAATATTTCAAGAGTGCTAGAAAGCACTGAACCTGCTTCGTGTTTACTACATATGCTTTATTGCTGCATCATAAAGAAAGTGCCTGCAAGGGCTCTCAGGTCAATATCAATCCTACATGTGGGGCTGTGTCATCAGAGTAGGCACACTCAGACCACAGAGTGCACAAAATCTTAGTGCTGACTCACATCCAAGTGTTACCTGAGCAACTGAGGAAATGTGGAGAGGCTGAGTGACCTTCACAACATGGGAGAGATGTCTGTATCCATAAATCCACATACCTGCTTATAATCTCATTCCTGTACATGCATTTTTTCACTTTCAGTCCTAATAGTGCTCTTTCTTTCCTGCTGTTCTAGTGGCTTACAAGCAGATACATTTCACATTAAATGGCAATATCTAATATGCATTGAACAGAACAAGAATAATTTAAAAAACAAACAAAAAACAAAAAACAACAAAAAAAAACCAACAGACGAACACAATTGGTCCGATCACACTTGTGGTTTATGGGCAGTAGATGATATTTCAGGAAGAAGAAAGAGCTTTGTTGCAAAAGCAGTTCCTCAACAACACTTCTCTGTGTAGTGAGGGAGATGTGCAGAGTGAGGGAAGTCTCCTGCTATGCCACTGGAGAGTCTGCAGGTAAGTGCTGGAAAGGTACTCAGCAGAGGTATTGAAGTTAGACATGCAGGAAGGGAATTTTCTTCCCTCAGCTTGGAGAAGGGGAATGTTGTTAAAATGAGGTGAGAAGGCTGCAGATCTGGATGGACCGCAAAGGTTCTTGGTGGGAGGTAAGCTTAATGCTTTAAACTTTAAGCTGGGAGAAAATTTATAGGATCAAAGTTAGAAGTGCTTTGGGTTTTTACTCCTGTGGGGCAGTTGTGAATGTCAGGTTTTGTGCAATTTTTGGAAACAAAGCACAATACAGTTAGATGTGTATTATGTTCATCAGGGAAAGGCATCTAGGATCCTTTTTAAACAACATCTCCACTTCCAAAACACTTCCCCAAGATTGATTTATTAAAAGGAAGCTTAACCTGGAAATACAAGAGTATTGTTAGTAATTTCAGCAAGTAATCTTTAAACAAAGAATAAGAGGGAAATTTCCATACTGCTTCTATTAGCTCTCTAACTGGCTCACCTCAGTTGCTGAGAATCCCAACTCTCCCTGACAGTCAAAGGGCTGTAAGCTCTGCCGTCTCTGTGTAGCTTTTGGACACCTTCTCTGATGCTTTCAGTCACTTGTTCAGTCCTGCAAGAATGGCTAGTGAGTGGTTTAGCATCCACTTCTTCAGGGACTTTAGTAGCTGATTTAGCCACTCGTTATCTGCTCTGATGCTGAATTTTACATCGCTCTGCTCCTCTTGTGCAAGAGGCCATCAGGAAGTCAACAAAGGAATCGTGGATGGCAGTTTTTTTCCATGTTATTGATGTTGAAGAGCTTTCTCACTACCTAGGAAGAGCAGCTAAGTGCCTTCCTCTGTGAACAGGGAAAAAAAATGAATGGAGAGATGCATATAAATCACATAGAACAGAGGTGTGGCTGAAAAAAGAGAAAAATAATTAGAAGGCACAAGCAAAGTGACCTGTGTCACTAAATGTTGGCTAATGAGTACATACATAATTCAGGTAATTTGTTTGGACTCCAGAACTCTGCTGGTTGATCATGTGCCAGGCTGATGATTTTCACCTCTGTAGGAAAAGTAGCAGCTTTTTTTTTTTTTTTCCCACCCTTACTGTAAACCTACAGTTGAGAAGACAGGAATTAGCAGGATTATTTTCTCGCCTTTCACATTGAACTGCATCATCTTTGTGCCAACATTACCAGTAGAAGCACACAAATAACTTCCAGCAGGGAAAACTACGCTGTAAACTTTAATGGCACCATATATACCCCTCAGTACCCTGCTGCTGTCCAGGAGCTTCTCACTACACATCAGCTTAAATCTCCTTGTTGTTCTTAGCACCCACAGAAAGGAATCGCCCCTTCGAATATACTGTTTATATTTGGCCCAAAAAATTTGGTCTGCTGCTTGGCTGTGAGCCAAGCACAGATTCATCTTGCTAAGAAAACTGCTGCAAGGACACAGTGTTGTTGAAAAATGGCGCTGTGCAAGGTGGGCTACTCTGCCTTGTCTCCTTGCATGATTCTATGCGCTGTGCTTGCAATTCGTTCTGGTATGTAAAGTTACTGGCCTTCTAAGTATGTTGTCAGAAGCAAATAGAGTCTGAGAAGATCTTCCTTGCCATTTTATATGTCAAAAATCTAGCAATATCTGTAACTGGATAAAATAGTTGGAATTCTGTTCCATTCTGTTTTTGAGGTTATCAGAAGCATTAGCAGTGCCAGTGACACTATCAGAAGGAAGTTTTGAGGCCAAGAGCTATCAAATGGTGAAAAGATTGATGTCAAAATGATTTATTTTGGAGGAAAGTGTCTATCAGCCTACAAAGAGCACTGCAATGTCTTTATTTGTCTTTCTGCAATGCCTTCCATGATTAAACAATTTGCTAAGTAGATGAGGAGAGTTCTGTGGGCAACAGTTGCATGAGTTCTGCTCTTTTGCCACTGAAATAATATGCTCATGCTGAGACAAAAAAAGTATGGGGACTAATATGTGGGTTGCTCCAAAAGTAATGTCTCCTATTTATTTCTATGGAAATTACAGCAGATGGAAAGAGCACAATAGTGTTTTTTAGTAGTACACATTCTCAGCTACAAAACAATATTTTTAAAATATAGTAGCTATGCATTTTTGCCAGATGAGATCAACAAAACCCTGCATGCTGCACTCGTGAAAATCTACACCAGCAGAGGTGACCCACTGTTGCCACTGCTGAAACATGCCACTCACCACCTCACTGCACTCACATCCATAAACATTCAGCAAACATCAGTGAGTATCAATGAGTGCCATTTTTTCTGCATTGAGGAGTTCAGTAGCACAGTTTTGATTCATACACACTTCCATGATGGATGCCATTTGGACAGATTGCCCCTCTGCTGCCATCTGTCACATGGCAACCACATGTAACAGAATATTGTCATGAAGGTTCAGCCTATACTGCCATACCACCAACATCTGCCTTGGACGTCGTGGGCCAACAAAATAAAATAGGATGCATCACTTTTGGAGCAGCACTTCAAAAAATCATAACAAAATTTAATTCTGGAACCTCTCACTAAACTAACTTCTTCCTCACTTAGAAGAACTCTCTTACACACAGCTGAAATTAAGTTAATGTGAGAATAATCTTAGGAGTGAGAAGGGATTGATCACCAGATGAGCTGAGATGTCCAGTAGGTCATCTAGTGAAAAGTGAATCTGAAAATAAAGTGGAGATGGCTCATGATACTGAATTCATTATACTCACTGAACAGAATGAAATCTTTCTTAAGTGAAAGAAAGCAGGAAAAGTTTTCAGTCAAGGTAAGGGAGGCATAACAGAAAGTCTGCAATGGACACTCAGAAGGCACTGCTGTATCTGCACTTTGCATTGTGTTAATGATACTTCACAGTGAATCATGAGACCTCTCACCATGGGAGCTGTAAGAAGTCACTGCATCACTTCCAGTAATGATCCTGATTTCCTGGTGCAAAGAGAAAAGGATTGGGAAAAAATGGGTATCCCTTCTCAGTGAGTTGATGCTTCTCGTTTCCAGTTTAATAGAACAGTTAAAGAGTTAATTGTGTGCTTTACTTTCCTTATCTTCTTGAATCCTTAACATCACTGAAATCAACAGGGAAACTATTTCTGGGATGTCTTCAGACTAGTACTTAATTTACTAACTTGAGAACAAGATACAATGGAGTTACAGAAGCATTGTTGTTATGCCCAGTCCAACAAATACTATTAAGTTCATGTAGACATGGGCTATCTCCTACAATATGCATGCTGTAGCAAATTATCATTTGTGCCTTCTCTCCACCATGTTCCACAGACTCCAGATGGATTATCTTTCTTCCTTTCTTCCTTCCTTTCTTTCTTCCTTCCTTTCTTTCTTCCTTCCTTTCTTACCTTTTCATGTCTATCTCAAAGGCTCATAATAACATGCTGACTGAAGGAATGTTTCAGTCTGGCTTCATTTAGGAAGAGCTCATATGACTTGTATAATAATGAAGTAAAATGTTTGGCATATGCTTTCCAGCAACTGAAAATCTATGCAGTACCTACATTAAAAAAAAATCTGGAAGAAATGAAAAGAAGAAAGTTATGCAGGGAAGTTAACCAATGTTTTTTTTTAATTCTACTTTGTACAGAGATGTCTTAAGAACAACCAAGAGTAAGAACCAGTAGAATGATGCTGTGTGTAACAGACAGAGCCGCCTGTGCTCTGCAGAGGTCCAAAACCAAATAGATTTGTAAACACAAATCACAAGTGGCAAAACAGCATTATGGCAACAAGCAGCACGGCCCAAGATTTTCTTCAGATTCTTGTGTTCTATGAAATGGAAAGAAAGGCTTAGGAAACACAAGTTAGGTGGACAGTGGGATGAAAGTTAGATGTAGTTACACCTCCCATGGTCCAAAACAGTAGCTCTTACGCTAGCTGTTTCTGCATCTGCTCCTGGTTGGGCACCAGAGCTGCATACTCTCCCTCTACTCAGCCCTGGTGACACCTTCAGACACATAATACTGTGTCCAGTTCTGGGCTCCCCAGTTAAAAAAAGACAGGGATCTCTAGAAGAAGTCCAGCGAAGGGCCACAAAGATGATGAGGGGCCTGGAGCATCTCCCCTATGAGGAAAGGCTGAGAGACCCGGGTCTGCTCAGCTTGGGGGAAAAAAGACTAAGTGGGACTTTGATCTGATTAATGTTTATGAATATCTGTAGGGAGGTGGGAGGCAAATGGATACGGCCAGGCTCTTCTTGGTGGTGTGTAGTGATAGGACAAGGGGCAATGGCCTAAAACCTAAAACTTGAACATAGGAAGTTCCCTAGAAACCTGCAGAACTTCTTTATGGTAAGGGTGATGGAGCACTGAAAAGGCTGACCAGAGAGGTCAGCCTCTCCTTGAATATCTCCTTCTATGGAGATATTCAAGACCCATCTGAACATCTACCTGTGCCACATATTGTAGGGAACCTGCTTTAGCAGGGAGGCTGGATTGGATGATCTCTTGATGTCTCTTCCAACCCCTGCAATTCTGCAATTCTGCGTAATTTCAGCCACACTTTAAATAGGCAAAAATCTTTTAAAATGCTTAATTAATGGGCTTACTGCTATCACAGTTAGCATCACATTTCAGCAAATAATACACCATGCTTATTATTAGAATAGAAGTCTGTAAATTTAATAGTAAAACAAGCCATTTAAGCCCAAACAAGTCGATGTATTAGAGTACATGCACAGGGTGCCTCATTTCATTACACAGGCTTTACTTTTGTTGGCAAGGAAAGGCTCTTGCAAATAGATATACTTCTTGAATGCAGTGCAGAACAATTCACTCGCAGTACATTCCTCATTTCTGAAAGATATATGAAGAACTAAATTCCTAAATTGCAAGCTCCTGTCTTACCCAGCGGTAGTACCGAAGTACTGTCTTTCACTGTGCTGATGTAGGGGAAGCATCTTTAGTATCAAAATAACAATACTGGCAGTAAGATTTGCTTCTGGTACTTCTCCTATGCAGACAATCTAGGCTAATGTAGGGAGATATGTTCCTTTGCCAAACTAGAAAGCGTATTTTATTATGATTGATTTTATATATATGTGGATATTCATCAGGAAAGCAAAGTTACTGTAATGATTCTTTTTTCTTGCATTCTATGATAGCATTTGTTTCATATTTCCAGTCAGAAATCAAATGAAACAAAAGATCAAAGAAGAAATCAGTATTAGCAATTGCAGAAAACATCTTCAGGACAAGTAGCAATGGACTTGTGCTGTATATTTATAAAAAATATTCCTCCCTATTACTCGCTTCCTGCCTCAGCAGGAAGTTAGCAAGAGGCTAGTACATAATTCAAACAAATTTTAGGATAAGCACTATATTTTTAGGTGAAGAGAATGTCTTTTTCTTCTCAGAAGGACATGTATACGTACTTGATTTGCATGGCAGTGCACATGTGATTTCATTCTCTGCAGTCTAATGTCAACCTTATGGCAAGAGTAACGCATCTCCTTGTCAATCAGCTCCTCCCTCCATTATTTTTTTATTTTTAATCTTGGTGAGAAAAAGCTCTGATAGGTGAATTCCTGTGCTGGATTCCCTATGAAAGGAGAATCTACTGAAAAAGCTACTGGTATGAGAGAGATGTGAACTGGTAAAATCCTGCAGAACAAGAGAATATTAAAGCTGGTGATAGACTACTGGAAAAGTGCAGCTATTAAAAATGAATCACACAGCTTCTGTAAAGGCCCCTTTAGACCAAATTCAGCACAGATAGCCTGTAGTTCTGATGGCTCTTGCCTTCCTCAGCAACAAACAGTGTAGCCAAAGCAGAGTGCCAACAGAAAACATAAGGTATGGAGAAAATGAGGCAAATTATTATAATTGGAACAGGGTTTGTTTTTCTAGGTTTGAGATCGTTCCCCACACTATCAAAGTAGTAGTACAACAGATTTTTATATGGATTTGGTTTTGTTGCTGTTGTTGCTGTAGTCCTCTATTGAGAGATTTGGGTTAGGGAAAGACCTGAACAGAAATTTTAGACAGTTTTACTGACACACTGTTCTTCAACACAGAGTGAGGTGCAATTTCAGTGCTCGCAAAGAAGGGAAAGTTAATGAGAGAGACTGAGGATGAAGCAGTCTTTCTCTACACCACTTTGGCTTAGGTATTTTTAAGCTAATGTCTTTTGAGTAATGATGCCTGGGGAAAGTATCTTGCAAAATGTTTTGTTTCTAGAAAAGGGAACTAGTAGGGAAAACCCAGACATGTTTCTATTTCTCACAGGGGCTTGAATTTATCTCTCTGCTGTGCAAAGATGTGTGAAATGAGGAATTACAAATCACATTTTCTTATACTTTTTGCAAAATGTTCTTTCAGATGTGTCACAGACAGTATTTCTCTCTCGTAGGATGCTTTATACCACCTGGGTGACAGCCATAAACCACAACTACTTCACAACCCAGATAGAGACATTTTAAGAAACCTATTACCTACAAAATGTTTTTGGCTGATACTGATACTGAACATTTTTCTTTTCATGGATAATTATTATATTTCTATTCAGGTGCTTGAAGTAATAAGCCACATTAGAAATATGAGTCAGAAATGTAATTGTCTTAGTAGCAACTAAAAGTTAATTTAACTGCATTCTAAATTTCAGTTATTCCTATTAGCAGCTGATCTTTTGCTTACTGATAAACTGCAATTATCCTGTCACAATTAGAGCTTAATTACTGATTCAGCTAGTTCTTAAAGAGTAGGACCTGGTCCATATCTGGCATAGGACAGACTCTGAGCAGATCTCAGCTTTGAGTAAGGAGGACAGGATGTAGCAGAAGATGCTTTCCCCACGTGTCATCCTTGTACCAGTCACCACCTTTGCTTGAGGACACTGCTCTGACTCATCATAAGAAAAGGTGTGTGGAACACGACCGTGCTTGGGATATGTCATCCTACAGATAAGTCTATTAAAACCACCTCTTTCAGTCAAACATAAATGGAAATGCAATTTTTTTTCCCCCAGTTTATCAGAGGATAGATTAAAATCGTATCAGTTGTCAAGAAACTAAATCTTGGTTTATCTGGACAGTTCCATGGCATCTCTATTGCAGGATTTTGGAAAGTGGTTTCAGAGGAAGCTGTCTTCATGCCATAGTTGCTATTGGCTGATTTATATTCAGGCATAACTCAAAGGGAATATTGAAGAAGCAGGACCTTAATTTGCTGTCCCACTGTGTTCTACCAGCGGTACCATCAGTGAAACTGGAACCACATTGAATTAAAATTATACAGTAGAGAGAAGAATCAAGTTCATGGCTTATTACAGGACTAGTAAGCCACTATGGGACAATGCTTCAGTTTATGCAAGGGCTTCTCTGAAAGTAATTCCTCCTGTTTTGTTATGTCTGACCACAAAACCAGAGGTGGATGTTGGTGATATGGCAGTAGAGGCTGAACCTTTCCATTAATATTGCATTACATTTTGTTGCTGTATGACAGACAGCAGCAGAAGGGCAGTCTGACAAAATGGCAGTCTGACATGGAAGTATGTGTGAAGCAAAGGTGTGTCACTGAATTCCTCCATGCAGAAAAAATGGCAGCCACTGACATGATGAATGACATTCATCACCACTTGCTGAACATTTAAGGAGACCGAACAGTGGATGTGAGCTTAGCGAGGCGTTGGGTGGTGCGTTTCAGCAGTGGTGACAGTGACAGTGGGTCACCTCCACTGGTACAGATTTTTAACAGAGTGGCAAGCAGGCTCTCGTTCATCTCTGGTAAAAATGCAGAGCTAATGATCGTGTGTTGAAAAATAGTGTTTTGGAGAATTTACCAAATAGTGTCACTGTGCTCTTTATATCTGTTGCAATTTCCATGGAAATGAATAGGAGGCACTACTTTTGGAGCAACCCACATGCTTATTAGTATAAATGCAGGTGAAGTCCTGGCTCTGAATATATACAGAGACATAGAAGGTTAGGTGTCAAGTATTAAAATAGTTTTTTGATAATTCAAGACCTGATGCTTTCATGAATGCAAGGGAAAAGGATTTAGCTCTTCCAGTGTAAAATTTAACAGTATAATTAAGGCATACTCTGCTACTTCTAATAGAGTTTCTGGCCAGCAAAAGTCTCCTCATCTGTCTAGCAAGTTTATATACACAGGAAATCATCCTTAACGCTTCGGGTAATGTTTTGAAACCCACTCTATCTCTATCACTCTGGGGTCCTGGTTCTCTGCATGGCATCAGCTCGGTGTTTCCAAAAATGTCACTCCAGCTTTACCATTAAGTAACTAAGTCAGGTTACCCACAATGAATTTTAGGTGTTCAGGTGAATCTTATATTCTGCTTTCTGCCACCTACATTAGTGAAGTAAAGTAGTTTTTCAAAAGACCAAACCATCACTCCTGCATACTTCCCACCACCCTGTATTGCCTACTTCTGAATTAGCACTCCTGATCTTGAGTTCTGACAAAATAACTGCAGAAAACCAAAACTCCTGGGTTGCCATAGTTATTCTGTGTACATCTCCAAGTTCAGAACAGCTGAAAAAATCATTGACTGCAGGTATTATGCCTGAGCAGAAAGCAAACAGCTCTCATTTCTCAAGGATCTTTCAAATGATCCAGAGCAAAGGAGCCTTGATGCTACTTGGAACTCAGGAGAAGTAGTCCTTGAAATCTAGGCCAGACTCTCAACTATTTTGAAGCAGCCTTGGCCCATGGAACTGTTCGTGTAATGCAAATTTAAAATAGTTGACAGCTTCATACAGGTAGAATATTCAGAGACACAATGAGACTAGGCAAAACTGCTATCATAATTCTTTAACTTTTGGGGATATTGCTCAGACCCTCAGAAATTACTTGCATCTTACAAAATATACACATTTCTAGCATGCATGTTTAAATTCAGCTGTTATATGATCTACAATGATCACATTCTCTCACCACCTTAGAATATTAATGGTGAATATCTGAATGTGTCAGTCTGAAACCTACTATTTGAACCGCAGAGAGATACTCTAGAAATTTAACATTCTGTAGATAAAATCTTGAGCAAAATTGCATCAGTTTAGCAGGCAAAGTGAATTGCAATATGCATATTAATTTCTAGGTAAGTTCTTACCTAGAACTGACACTAACTACAACTTAGAGACAAAGATAATGATGTCTGTCCCAGAGCAAACTCTGGTAATTCAACATTTATTTTCACTTTGAGTAGTAAACGAATTGAAAATTTGTTGCAGAGTGCAAGCAATGCATAAATAACTTAACATGGGAAGTACCGTTTGTGATAATCACTCACAAAAGTAACACCGTTACGTATCAACAATATTATATAACTCAAACATTATGTAATTATTATAAATGTCAACAATAATAAATTTATTAACTTGCTTATTCTACGAATCAATAATATTATAAAACATAAAAAAAAAAATTAAATACTCCCTGCAGATATGTTATCATTGCTTTCTTACCACTGTTACTGTCATGTGTTTATTCTAAAGCAAGACTTAGAGGAGCGAAAGCAACAGGACTTGATCTAAGGATAGCCTAGCATTATATTTGGCTTTGCCACAGTGGTTTCTGCTTTTCAGCTGCAGCATGGAGAGAATTATACGTGTATCTTTTAACAGGGCTTTGAAATCAAATGAAGAAAGATATTAGGTAAGAGCTGGTTATTATTATGATCACCACTTTGTTATTATTATCTGTACCTCTTCTACTGTTGGTCACTATTAAAACTGTGAAATGTGAAAAAGAAGGTCTCTACCTAGAGCAGACTGTTGTGGAGTACCACAGAACAGATGTCCCTGGTGTTTTCTAACGAATGTGAAGCAATAGGATGTAGTTAGTTAACGTGTTCTTACATAAGACTATATCTAAATGTTGGATGTTTATACCCTTGCTTTCAAAAGCATTGTACCCAAATATAACTGTGTGTTCTGACAGGAATGAGTAAAGCTTGCAGGAGGGCAAAGCTGACCTTGCTCAGACTCATAACAGAGGCTCAGTCCTGCAGTAAGTCATCTCTTATTACACACACCCCACAACCACTGCTCCCAATAAGTTCTCAATACTGACATGGCTAATGTTTATTTACTAAAATCTTCTAGTCAGATTTTTCTAGCACTGCACACGTGTAGCAATGGCAGAGAGTCCCAAGAGAGCCAAATACTGAGCAACAATCTTGGCAGAAAGCATGGATGAGTTGTGGCTCAAAGTGCATCCCTGTATTTAGACATCTATCCTTTAAGCATCCATCCTTTCCACCCTAGGAGCAACCTTCCAAATAATCATCTTTATGGGGTTTACATATGTGTGTAAACTTGTTTATTTTAGGCAGTAGGAAAACAGTGCTACTCAGAAACAGGAGGCTTTGAAGACTCCCAAAGGCTAACAAATGGCTGTAAATTGAGGGACCTTGTGTTAAATTCCCTGAAAACCAGTTCTGACAAGACATCACATCAGTGGTAGGGGATAGTAAAATGTAAGCCACAAGACCATTTCCTCTCCCCATGAACTTGTCACTGAGAACGCAACCAATATTTCTCCTGAGGCTGAGTGCTTATGGATAGCCTTGCCCTTACAAAGCTGAGGCTCATGGTTGATGCTCTGCCATAGGTTCAAAGGAATAAGTAAAGCAATGACACTTTAAAATTGCAGGTGTTCTTTTTGTTCTTGGAGCTAACATGAAATGAAGAGCCAAGTAAACAACGCTTGAAGAGTGGAGATAAATGCTGAAGTATAAGCATACTTCATACAAGAATGAACAAAAGACTTGGTTGGCAATGCTTTTAAAATGAATTTGCAACTTTAAAAATAACAGTACTCGATTTGCCAGTATTATTTCAAACTTCTTTCAAAGCTCTTCTGCACAACTGTTTTCATCACTTGTGTTTGTAATTTCCTAGTACAGGAAGACATTGCTTCAGCCTTTTTTGTAATGATAACCAGTAGTTCTTAATTTTTTGGGGTTTGCATGTGTATGTGTTTGCTACCATGCAACCACTGTAAAGAACAGAAAGGTAAATTTGTTCTCTTCAATAACTTGAGTGATAAATAATTAGGAAGACTCCATAATTTCCATTTTTTATGTAAAAACAATGAAAATTGCAAACAAAAGAGGACTCGATATGTTTTTCCATCTTATTCATGCTTCAGTAGACCGAACTTGAACTAAAAAAAGGCCAGGATAATGACGACAGCCTACAAGACATGAGTAAAAGAGTCAGAGGATGAGAATGAGTTAGAGGACTCGCTAAAATCTATGTGAAAAAAAAGAGATCCTAATTTTAATGTGTAATGTTTCCTTTTAACTAGACATCCATGCTTCAAAATTCCAGTGTGTGTGGTTATTTTGAAATTAAGAGAATACTGCAATTATTCTAGTGACATAGCCTGCACTACCATAACACCATAACACAACATGGAATTTGAGCAAATGGAAAAGCAATTACAGAGCTCCCAAAAGAGAGCAGCTCTGAGACTAAATGAGGATGTTTGTGAAACAAATGCACATTTAGAGCAGGCTTTTGTGAAACACTATTTATGTTTTGCACTGCTACCAACTTAGTTTAATTTATTGCAGAGATGTCAGTTTTGACAAATGTTTCTTTTTCCATTTTGTTAAGTATGTCAAAAATAGAAGTCTTTCTTCTGAACTGAACTTTTCCCCTCTGCAAATTTAAATGAAACTTCTCAGTTGGTTGAATGCAGGCTGCAAAAGCTTCTTCTGTATAATCCAACTGTCAGAACACATGAAAATCCGTGTGAAGCCTTCCAGTCCCTCAGCAGATGTATACATGGGGCTAACTTTTGCTGACACTTGTTATACAGACTGTAGAGCTCACTGTTTGGCAGAGACTGTAGGACTGTCATCTTTGCTGACAAACGTGATTTATTTATTTATTTGAGGATAAGCTGATATAATGTTGATGTAACATAATGGTAACTGCTGAACCTGCCTGGGAAAACAGTAAGCAGTGAAGAGGGCAAGTCAGTGACAGACTGATCTGGATTGCTAATCTGGGGGCAAACTAACAGCATGCATTCTACTAGTGTGAAATGCAAAGGTGTTCATCTAAGAAGCAAAGAGTAGGAGCACAGTAGGACATACAGGCAGCTCACTGAGAACCCACAAGTATGATCGGAATAAAGAGAGGATAAGAATCTCTTATCTCTACTTATATATTGGGAAAACAAAGATTTGACAAAAGTTTTTAAATCAAAAGGCAAAAACATAAGCATTATACTATGCCTGAAAGTTAAACATGTTTATTCTGTCTAGAAATGTGATTTACTTTTTTTTTTTTTTTTTTTTTTTTTGAACAGTAAGAAGGATGATTAACTATAGGATAAAAGAGAAAAAACTGTAGGTTGGTTGGAATGAATATGCTTTTACTGGGAAATTTTTGAAAGAGACTGAATCGTTTGCATAAGCAACATGCTCTACCCCGACCACAGCAGCCCAGGAAAGTTCAGTGGACTGTGCTGTACAGAAAGTAACACAAAATGAATGTAATGGTGTTATCCACACTGATAACTGATGATTCTTGAAAGCATACAAATCTTTTTGCTGATCATATTTCTGAAAGTAGCAGCATCTGGCCTCTTGGCAGTCTATCTCTTTTGTCAGAATAGAGTGTAACTCTTTCAGCAGTGTCCCTGAGCCTTTGGTACCAGCAGATATCTCTTTAACTGCTACGGCATTCAAGTGAAGTAATTGCCACCACGGCCTCAGGGCTGGTCAAAGAATCATAGAATTGCACGAGTTGAAAGGGATGTTTAAAGGTCATCTTTTCCAACTCCCCTGAAATGAACAGGGACACCTACAGCTACATCAGGTTGCTCAGAGCCCTGTCCAGCCTGACCTTGAATGCCTCCAGGGATGAGGCACCCACAACTTCTCTGAGCAATGTGTTCCAGTGCTTCACCACTGCTGAGTAAAGAATTTCCACCTAATGTCTAATTTAAATATCCTCTTTTAGTTTAAAACTATTCCCCTTTGTCCTATCACTATCAGATCCTGCAATAGTCAGTCTCCCTGCTGTTTATAAGCTCCCTCAAAGTACTGGAAAGTTGCAGTGAGGTCTTTCAGAGCCTTCCCTAAAGCTAACCAAACCCTGCTCCCTCAACCTTTCTTCGTAAGAAAGGTGCTCCAGCCCTCTGATCACTTTCATGGCCCTCCTCTGGATCTGCTTAGCAGCTACACATAACAAATTGCTCTCTTGTAAGACCCACATCATTTCTCATTCCATGTACCTCCTGTAAAATGCTGGCAAAAGAATTTCTAGTTGTAATTCACATCAGTGGGATGTAGCCATGTGACTGCCAGTACAACAGAAAGCTTCATCTTACCTGAGAACAGCATTTCCTCTGTGGAGCACGCTGAATCGTGCAATATTCTGTATTCACACAGTGATATTTCAGTTGGATGCTCGTAGCAGAGAAAAAAAGAAGTTCTTTTTTGTGTCTGATTTTACTTTCTAACATAAAAAGTCAGTATGTGCCAACCAAAATTACATGTGATTTTTAGGTATGGGAGTTCTATTTATGTTGAATGTAATAAAATGTCTGAAGTCTTAGTTTCAGGCTGATTATTTGGTGTATAAAGAGATATTGATTACTGTAGAGGGGAATTTCTAGAAACATTGCTAAGAAAAAATAAAAATATCTGAGATACATTACAGATATAGTCACCTCACTGTAAGCAAAACCATTTATAAAACTAATATAGATATTTATATAGATATAAAACCAGATAGATTTTCCACAGGAGAGGGAATTTCTAAATGACTTTTTCCCTCCCAGTGTATTTATGAAAACAACCTGAAATACCAACCAGACAAAGAGATACAGGTACTTCATCGTGAAGTATCGAAAGAAAAGATTCCAAAACTCATCCAGGAAGAAAACCTTCTGTTGCAAGATTCACAGGTGAAATGGAAAATGTACCAGAGCCAGTTTTAAATCAGATTATTCAGGTTGTGTTAGCAGTACAACTGGGATAGTACAGGGCCCAGCGTTGCTCAGTTTTTCAAGCTTGCTTTCTGTGACACTACTGTGGACATCCTCTTGATACTTCCATAGATTCTTGCTTCAGGAGGATGCCCTACCTGAATACTTCTTCTCTCACATACTTTTATAATACTTAAAAATGCTAACAGAACTTGCGTTTAGATTTCTCAAAATTGTATTTAATCTCTCTTTGAAACGACATTATATTAAGAATGTGCAGCATACTTCCTAAACTTTCCATCAATCTCCATCAGATCTGGCCAGAAGATCTTATTTGCTATAACCCAGGATGGCCTTTCCTAACATTTTTTGACATCCTATTTTGTAACATCTTGACACCATGTATTAGATGTGAAATGGCCCTGAGCACCAAACCATGCTACTCAGGCTGGCAGGATCTGAGCAGGATCTCCATGGAGCCCACATATCCATTCTACTTAATTTCGATTTCAGATGCAGAAGGAGTTGACTGCAGTATGTATAAAACTCAGCACACAGTAGCAAACAAAATGTATAGCTTTGATCTAAAAATACGTGATTATTATCTGGCTTTGGGAAAGGCAGATTTGTGCTGCAGATAAACAAACAGATGAGTGACTAGCAGAATTCAGTGTATCTGGTGTTCACTGAAGAAACATGCAGATGCTCAGGAAAGAGGTGAACTAGTAACAGAGAGTTCAAAACCACCACAATCATAATTTCTCTAATGATCTCTTTTTTGCATTTACTGCAACATCATGCTTGTTTTTAAGAGAATGGTTTGTAATGCTGTAATCTACTGCAGGTTCTACTCCCAAGGTTTTCAACCTTTTTCTCTAGGCTGGAGGATTTTTGAATAACCATCACAGCTTGTTCCAAGTGTGAGATTCCACCATTATCTCTGAAGTAAGAAGCAGATTGAAAGCTCTTCTGGCTTTTCAGGTGGGTTCTCTGTTATTCTCATCTTACCTCAGTCTTTATGTGTTCTTTCATTTTTAGAATATGTACAAGGAAGATTTCAGGAATATTACTGAAGAGAACATAGGCAGCAATGGCACCTTTAATGACTTTGCCCACACCAACACCACAAGAGCTATCCTGATTACCGTCTACTCAGTTGCCTTTGCTGGAGGTGGGATAGGTTCTACTGCAATGTCATTTGTGCTGGTCAAGATGAACAGTCTGTCTGTGACCACTACAGCCATCATTAATCTAGTCGTGGTGCATGGTCTCCTTCTCCTCACAGTCCCCTTCCGTCTGCACTACTATGTCAATAAAGAATGGATCTTCCACATGCCATTCTGTAAAATGGTGAGTGCTATGGTGCACATCCACATGTATCTGACTTTCCTATTCTACGTGATCACACTGGTGATCCGGTGGTTGATCTTCTTTCAGTGGAAGGATAAGGTAGAGTTTTACAGGAAGCTACATGCCATTGCTGCAAGCGTCGCCGTGTGGGTCATCGTTATCGTCTTCATGGTGCCACTCTTTTGCATTCAGTATGGGAGTTCTGGGACGTATGATGACAAAGCATGCTTTAAATTCCACAAGGAGCTGAAGCAGGACAGTGTGAAAGTTCTGAACTACCTAACCATTGCAGCTGTTGCCTTAATTACTTCTGTTCTCCTGGGCCTGCAGATTTTTATTCTGGTCAAAGTATCGAGAAAACTCTCCGCCTCTCTCTGGTCACACCAAGAGTTCTGGGCCCAGGTGAAGAACTTGATATTCATCTGCGTCATCATAATTTGCTTCCTTCCCTATCACCTCTTTAGAGCCTACTACATAAAGTATGTGAGTGACAGTGAAAAATTAGAAAGCTACAATGAAGTTTTTTTGAGCCTTACTGCCCTCAGCTGCCTGGACCTGCTGTTCTTTGTGCTGAGTGGAAGCCGTCTCTTCAAACAAAAGGTTGGCATGCTTCGAAGCAGGCTGTCCTGCTGCTAGCTCCAACTGTGTGGGGACCTGGAATCTGGCAGAGCACAGTGCTGGAGAGACACGGCACATCCATTCTCCAACACGTTGAAGCGGGCACTGGAAACAACATAAACCTGCTCCCTAAAATAATGAGGTGAACCACCTATCACATCTCCGATGGTTGACTGGGGACCTACCTCTGGGATTTCCTCACAGACCTGCTTAGTGAGGAGTGGGTACACCTTGAAGAGTTGGAGGAAAGGGCATGGCCTCAATCATATATATATATTTTTTTTTTACATCAAGCTTTGTGAACTCTAAGGCACCACAGTGAAACAAGAGAATTTGCAAAGTATGTTAAAACACAGACACAAAAAAATGCAATTTTTAAATGGATTTTGGGACAGAGTTTTGAAATGTATAGATCCATAATATTTTCCACATACATATCTTATTTATTTCCTGCAAACTCTCATAAAATATTGATGAAGCTATTGTTCCACTTAAATGTGTCTTTTACTTCACTGTAAAGACAAGTGTAACTTTCCAAATGTACTGAGCAATCCAAACAACTCTTTAAAAAAATCTTTAAAAACAAACTATCAGCACCTACATATTTCTTTTAAAAGATTTTAGCAGAATCACTTTCAGGAGATATTATCATTACAACAGAAAAGACTTTTGTTCTTCTCTTTCCCATACATCTCCAGCAGAGAAATTACACATCATCACTGAATATTGCATGTTTAGACTAAAAGCTACAGAATTGTTCAATTTTCAAGAAATACTAATGCTGAGAATCATTTTATTTAGATCATTCAGGCAACAGTTGTCCTCTCTTAAAAGGTGAAATAATTTATGTTTCCAAGGTAAATGTAAAGCATTTTTTTTCACCCGTGTTGATTTCGTGCAGTTCTGAAGTTTGTACATAATTACTTTTTTTGGCATCTAACATGAAATCAATTCTGTAAATGTTAGTAGAACATACAGTAGAACAGTAGAACCTAGACTAGTTGAAGAAATTAGAACTCAGATTGGAAGGATAGAGAAATCTAATGAACCTGGTCTACCTAAAAAGCTTACTATATCTCAGTGACACAGTGTGAGTTGCTATTTCTGAAGAGAGAATTAATCTGTATTTGAAAAGAGGAAGAAAAAAAAAAAAAATCAGCAAAATAATTCTATGGAAGATATCCAGAATTTCATAGCTCTTCTGTTTTACACCTATCCCAAAAAAGACTATGAAATTCTGAGTGCTGTAACACAAGACAGCAATGACTAATTTATCTTTCTTTCTCTTGACATCTGTAAATTCTTAATCTGTATTCTTAATTTAGTCAGTAAAATAATATCTTGATATTTTGACAAATAGGTTAGTGGCTAATTAATTTCCAGTGGAAGTCTCCTCTCACAATGCTGCTGAAATCCACCTTATCTATTTCTGAATCTTTCCATTTCTTGCTATTTCATCATGTCTTTCTCACCATACAGCAATCAAATAATAACTGTTGGATCTTCCTGTACCTGCGCAATCTTACTGCTATCTTACATTGCTTTTGATCCCATCAAAGAGTGATGTCCAAGATGGTTACATCACAGGATCCTATTTCTTCCAAATTCTTTCTTTCCCTGTCTTCCTTCCTGCTTCCAGCTCTATTGTATCTCTCAGTAGATAATCTCTACGAGAGATTATTTTCAGGTCAGTCTGAGTACTGCTACATGACAATGAATATTTGTGATTTGGAAATCACTGAAGTTCACAAGGGAGACGTGGGGATGCTCACATGGCCCACTCTTGGCAAATTGCATGGATCACAACAGCTGTTAAGAGAGAATTGTGAGAGTTTGCAATGTGTGTGAATCTGAGACAAAACTGTTTGAGGTGTTTGCCACAAGAGCAGCATGTTAAAGAGGAAGAGAACCACCAGCCATATTAAACAGTAACTGAAACTACAGAGATGTTTAAAAGGAGAAAGTCAGCTTGAATGTGTAGTTTGCTGACTGTCAGTTAACTATGTGTCATAAGAAAGCAATAAACTACTTTGACCCATATTTAGTTCACAAACACATGAACAAAACAGTTTTACCCTGTAGCAGGAGAGAAGACATATGACAGGTTGCGCTCAAAGGGGTTACAGGCAGGCAGCCAGTCACTAATGGGGTTCTGCAGGGCTCCATTTTAGGGCCAGCTCTCTTCAATATTTTCATAAATGATTCAGATGCATGACTTGAAAGTATACTAAGGGAAGTTTGGAGGTGACACTAATCTGGAAGGAGCTGGTGATGCCCTTGAGAGTACAGAGGCCTTGCAGAGAAGTCTTGACAAATGTGAGGGCTGGGCAGTCTCTAAGCATAAAATTTAACAAGAGCACCGGATTCTGCACCTGGGGCATAGCACTACTCTTCCAGTGCTGGAGTTCAGGAAGCATTTGAACAACGCTCTCAGTCACAGGACTCAAATTTTGGGTGGTCCTGTGTGGAGCCAGGAGTTGGACTGGCGATCCTCGTGGATCCCTTCCAACTAGGAACAGCCTATGATTTTATGGTACATTTCTGTTTCCTCGTGTAGTGACATCTTTGGTGAAGAAAAATATATTATGTGCATTCTGTAAGCACTGCATCTTTGTAACGCTATACTACAAATCTTTTTATATAATAAAGCGTTTTTATCAAAGAAAATAGCTTTGTACTCAAAAAAATAAAGCATATATTTCAAACAGCATATCCTGATCATATAGCTTAACTAATCTTCTTGTATGTCTTAAAATGGGGAGTAGTTCAATTTTTGCAAAAATATTTGCAATACCATGGCATCACAAAATTACCACACAGTGGGTGCTTTTTTCTCAAATAGAAATTGATGCTAATAATTGTAATGTTAATTCATGATGCTAATGAGCAGAATTAGGGGCATGATTTGAGTTGGCAAGACTAGTCAATACAGTGTTAATATTTCTATGGGACAGTCTGACAAACTTTACATCAGCCACTCATCTCACTTTGTGAGCCTGGTAGAGAAAGTCTCCCCCTGCCCAAAGAGAAGGAAGTCCTGGTTAATCCTATCAGGAATCGCCCTGCCAGCTGGTGACAGAAGTGGTGGTCTCTGTTCTTGCTCTGTCCCACCCTCCTGGGCATCTTTTCTGTTCACTCCCCCTGGGAGGGCTGAAGGGGGATTGGATGTGCTGCCAGGCAATGCTGTGGAAGGAGAAGTCTGAAAAGCTGCTTAAAATTAAAATGTAGACAGGGCCAGATCAGCATCTGAAATGTAGCCAAGCAGCTCCTGTGAACAGTGATGATGGAGGAAGCAGTATGGAGCTGCAAGCATCGAGGAGCCAGTCCATAGAGGAAAGGGGAATTTCCAGTTATCACCAACTATTTGGTCAAAGGCACCAAAGCCTAAAAAGACACTGATTTTGCTAACTTTCTTAACGTTATGGAGGAGGTTAGAAAACAACCACACAAGAACAACAGCAAAAAAAGAGCTCTGTTACAGCAGGACATATAGGGCACAGGCCCTGCAGAAGGTGATGGGGAAGAGGATAGGAAGGCAGAATATGAGCATATTTCTGCCATACAGAAACAAAATAATAGACTGTCTCTGGACATCATCTCATGCTGTTTACCAAACCCCTAAAGCTGCCAAAAAGTGGAACTCCCACTGACAGGAGCAAGCTAAACTTCCATTACTCTCTGTTCCTACATCTACATCATCCTTTCAGTTGCATAAATCTCTCCAGCAGTTCACCAGTGAGCCATGAAAAATCATGTTAATACAAGGATAAATACAACAAGCTTGCTTTCTTGCAGTAATACTGGTTTAGGGTATTTAATCAGACATTAGTCCTCCTTGTCTCATCATTCTCAAGCTCCAATTTTTTTCTTTTAGGTAGTTTTACCCAGACCCTCATCACCTGATGTAACAAAAAATGGTTTGTAAACTAAATTCATTTTGCATGAACGAAGTCACCCCTGCAGTAAATTGCCTTCGGAAGTTTAAACCCAAATTGAACATAAACTTTGTGTTATGATGATACTGTGAAAGCAGATATTGTGAAAAATAAAAAAAATAAAAATAAATTTGCAGTTCCTTCAAGAAATATCTGTTTCAACTTCTTATTACAGAAAAGGGATTGGAGATATAAATCATGCCAAAAAATACTGGCCATATTATTACACTGTTCAACTCCGTGCTTTACTTGGGGACCACCTGAAATATCTGACCAAAGAATCACAGAATGGCCTGGGCTGAAAAGGACCTCAAAGATCATCCAGTTTCAATCCCCCTGCTATGTGCAGGGTTGCCAACCACCAGACCAGGCTGCCCAGAGCCACATCCAGCCTGGCCTTGAATGCTTCCAGGGATGGGGCATCCACAGCCTTCTTGGGCAACATTTCCAGCTAGCATTTAATGAAATGCCTATATGTATGGTTCTAATGGGGGAGGTCAAAGATCACCCAAGTGGAAGATAAAAATTAAAAGTAGATCCTAATTTTACAAAGCAGAAATTACTTCACAATAGCCTCTATCATAGAAATCAGCATTTGTTCTGTGATCTATTGTGCCTTTCTGAACAGCCTGGGAAATAAAATAAAATGAAACAAAATAGCTATTTCTATTGTATTTTAAGCTAGTAACTTTAAAAAAAAAAAAAAAGCCAGAGATTACTCATTTTTTATAATACTTTCCTACTATTTTCTGTCATTTACAAAATAACTGGAAGTAATTTTGAGAAATGTTTGAGATTTTAGTCATTTTGCAAAATGTCTGGTTTCACAATGTGGCTATAGCATATATATGAGAAATTGGTGCAAGAGCAGTTGTACATAAAATAAGTAGTCAAACCAGATTTCTCCACTTGCTAACTAATAAGTGTCTCAGGACTTTGAAGTAATTTACAGAAGAACTTTACAAAAATATAAGAAATACTCCAAGTACGCGATCCCAAAAGCTGAATACGATGCAGCTATTGCTAATATAAAAAAGGTAAAACAAAATCCTAAATCAAAGTCAAGATGTGAATACTTTCTGCTTGCAAAGTAAGTATGGAGGATTCAATCTTTTTTTTTTTTTTTTTTTTTTTTAAACCATGTGTACATTGCTGCCTTTTCCCCTTCAGATACAGCTTTATTGAGAAGGAACAGTTTCCTATTTCCCACATTTCTAATATGAAATTCTACAATTCGGAGACATTGAGAAGCTGATTAAGAGAAGGCAGAGAGGAGAGGAATTTTCCATTATGTGAGCATCAAGAATAGATTCAACATCATCAAAAAAGGACATATGGCTACTGGCCATGATGGCAGTGATTGTGTCAGAAAACTTTTGTCCTCTCTCCATGCAAACATCATCAGACACTGTTGAGCTCTTCAGAACCAGCTACAGAGTGTTCCAGGGAAAAAGAAAGCACCACTTGGCAGAATAGTTTGCTGGACAATCTGTTTTAAACAAGGAGCACTTAGCACAGGACAAATTGACTATACTGATACGACTTTAGACAGCTTGAAGTGGACAATGGTGTCACCAAAATTTTGTGTTCTCCATCCACTTCTATAAAAAAAGAGCTGAGATTGCTCTACAGCTTCTTGACATCTTTTTAATTTGTGGAGCTCCAGTTGTATTAGAAGGACATGATGGAATTGAATTAATTAATGAAGTCATACAAGAACTGAAATATTTGTGGTCTCAGCTCAGCTTGGTACAAGGAAAACCAGGACAGTCTCAAGGTCAAATGCTCATTGGGTGTATGATAGACTATAATTAATAAAACTTTTCTTTGGGAATTTGCTTTGTGCAGTTTTCTAAGAACTCAGATCACCACTCAAGAATACGCTGTTTCCCATATTCAGCTCTGTTTGGAGCAGGCTCCAGATGTGAGCTCACCTTGACCTCTCTTACACCAGATGCGATCAGCTGCTCAATGACTGAGGAGGACCTGGTCTCTGCGCTGACTGTTCCTGCTGCACCATCCATTCCAACAGCCAGTGAAGATCCAAAGGATCCCACTGGTACTGCCACCAAAGCAGAGGCTGTTACAGAGCCTTCATCGAGGTCTCCATTAGAAGAAATTCATCCATAGCATCTGAAACTTCCACTCACGTAGACTTTCAATACATGTAGCCTTTTACCAGAAGAGACTATGTCCAGTGCACAGCTGTTAGCTGTCCCACCCTCCAAAACCCATCTGTTTTACCAGCAGGACAAAGGAGCACAGCCTGAAGAATATAGGTCAGCATCCAAGAAAAGAGAGCGTGGCCAAGGCAACGTCCAGCTGGCAGCAATGGAGACAACGTGACTCTCTCAGACTGACCAAAGGACCATCAAGGAAGGCAAGTGGAATGTAATAGAGCAAAATAAATTCATCAACAGCCCTCATCACAATTGTATCAATCACAAAAATAATTGCTAGCTCAGTGAGAAAAAATACTGCTTTATGTTTCCAAGCTTAGATTCTGAGCTTGCATTACTTGCAAAGATTTTACACGTATCAAGATATTTTTTTCCAAAATTAACTTAAAAGTGAACTTAATAACAGTTCTCTAATTTAATAGTCTGCATATCTGGAGGAGAGAAAGCAGGTAAGGAAGGCAGCTATTGTTTTCTTTGGTGGAAACTAAAACAACCTCAGCCTACCAACAGAATGTTCCCCTTCCTCTTTACCATTGACTATGTTACAATACATAATCATAATATAGTTTATGTCACCCTGCCTTATGAAAGAACCAGAAACTGGTATAGTATTGTTTTGTGTTGTCTTTATTCTAAATGCATTTTAGTGAATGAATTTAATTTCATTAGGGACTTAATTAGTGTAGCTGTTTCTCATCACTAATGTAACCCGTACATATGCATATTCTCACTATCTCTGCTATATCTTCCCTCCATGCACTCTTAAAATAAATGAGACAATTTCCCATAGAACTCTCCCAATATTCAAGAATATGCTCAGTCCAGAGCTGCTGTGTGAATATTGCACCCATGTGCATTTTGTTTTTACTTCAACAGTAATCTGCAAACAGTCACAAAAAAAAAAAAAAAAAAAAAAAAAAAAAACAACCATGAGAGGAGGGTGCTATTTTCATTCTGTTAATGTGGTTAAATGACAACATTCCACCACTACCAGCAGACTGCAAACCCGAGCTGATGCCTCTTTGGTTGAGCGGTATTAATGTTCCAATAATTAAGCAATTTGAAAGGGTGAACATTCTTTGGTGAGATGAAGCTTTTTGAAATGCAACAGTGGAGTGTGGAGAATAAACAAAGCCAGAAAAAAATAACAGCAAACTTTTCACCCTGTGAATGTGGACTACATGAAGCAGCAAAACTACATGAACAGATGAAAAACCTGACAAGTGAAATCAGGCAGCAAGCAGTTCATGAACAAACAAGCAAAGCCAAGCTGCAAGACAAAAACAAATCTGAAAGAAAATTGCCAGCTGTTCCTTGCCTAAATTCCCCCTAACTGGTCACAGGTGAGCTTATCTAACTGTATGAGGGACATAACAAAATGGTAATGGAGGCACATGCAAAAATGCAGCACATGAAATACATCACCACAACAATATCTTTTGCTAAAGAGTGTAGGAGTACAAAGCCTTTGCAGCTACTGGTGAAGTAAAAAATAAAGAACACACACATATATCTATATGTTGGGCTAAAATACTTTCCACCTTCTAAGAGCTGTTTTCATCATTACAGAAAGAACAAAAAAGCAAAAACAAAAAACCACAAACTGATGAAATATTAGCAAGGACAAAATCTTGTTCTGAAGGTCAGAATGTGTGTAAGAGCAAACATTAACTTAGCTTTATGTTAATAAATGCTCCACTTTAATAATTACTGCAAGTTAGTGAATTTAGTAACTATAATTTGTATCTTGAAACCTCACAAAGCTCTGTACACAAAGAAAACATGTGGAAAGGAGTTTCATCTCAGTTCTCAGTTGTATTGAGACTAGTTAGAACTACAGAATCACGCTAAAAATAGGTTGGAAGAGATTTCTTCAGGTCCTGTAGTCCTATCCTCTGTCAAGTATGGCTAAAGTCAAAGTTAGATGAGGCTGCACAGGGCCCTGCTTGCATTCTCAAAATTTCCAAAGGCAGAGAAACCAAAGATCTCGTTTGTGCTGCTGACCCATAGCTGCAACACTCTCACATTATTATTATTATTATTCTTTTTGTACATCATTCAGATTCAGAGTATCCCTTGCTGCAACTCAAGACTCACCTCTTGTCCTTTCCGCCATTTAACTTTGAGGGAGTTAAGCTCTGTCTTCTCCATATGCAGGCAGCAGCCAAGTTAACCTAGCCTCAGCCTTTGGCCCTTTTTTCTCATGCTTAAACCCACTTTTCTCCATCTCCTAGCCACACTCTGGCTAATGTAGCACTGTATAGTCCCACATCACAAGGTCATGCTGCTAACTCCTTTTAAAAAGTCCGTGCTATGTTGAAGGTTATCAAAACCAGCACTGAGGAGCAATTAGTTAATTGCCACCTGTTGCTATCTGATCCCATTCAGTGGTCTTTCAGTGCCATGCTTGAACCTCACATCTGACAGCCTGGCTGGGGGTTGGGCTAAAGGCTGGAATGAGGACACAGGCAGGACTGCTGACCCAAAGTAACCACAGGGAGATACTCCATGTCACACAATGTGATGTTAAGCAATAAAACTGCAGGGGGAAGCGTATTTCCTAAGTAGCTGCTGCTCAAAGAATAGTGGGATATTGGCCTGCTGGTGCTGAATGGTTTTGCACCACTAATTTATTTCTATGTTTGTTTGTTTTCTTCCACAGGTTAAGCTGTCTTTATCTTGATCCACAAGATTTATATACATATATATATTTTGCTCGTTTAGTTCTCTCTCCTCTCTCATAGCAGGAGGTGACTGCCTGACTGACTGACTGGAAATTCAACTGCCAGCTGGGGACAACACACTACACTTCCAAAATTAAGCTACATTTTTAAACAAGGCATTAAAATGCTGTAATTTTTTTTTTTTTTTTTTTTTTTTTTAAAATCAGTGCTTTGGATTGCACTAAATCCAAAGAGTTTTAGTTTATAAAATTAAATTGGATTTCAATACAATAATACTTTTATTCAAATGGATAAATTTGAGCATATCAAGCAAAAAAAAAAATCTGAAAGCTCAAACAGGAAAAATATATTATATATTCATAGTTTAATCAAGTAGCTTTTCAATTATCAGAAGGCTTTCACAAGAAACTTTTAAACTGATACATTTTCAGTCCTTAACAGCTAACAATTGAATAATATTGACAAAGCTTTGAAAGTCATGCCTAAACCATCCCTACTAAAAAAAAAAAAACACAAAAAATGAAATAAAACAGAGCAAAAAAGGCAAACAACAAAAAAATAGCAGCAAGATCATTAACAGCCTCTTTCACTGTCTTTCTTTGAACTGATGACTAAATCCCTGGATTTATGTCTGAGACCTTACATCTTCTGATTGCAAAGAATGCATCTGTATTTTTAGATAAATTAGGCCTCCAGCTTTACAAATGAATGTAACATTTTTAAAGACAGTTATTTCTACCACAGTTACTTCAGCTATTTTGTACATTAAAGATGTACAGAAATACATTACGTACAGAATTGCACACAAATCTGTGTACCTTTGAAACCTGCAAATAAACTCCATTCCTGATTTTCACCTACATTTTACATCAATTAATTACATTTAAGACATCTTTTTCACTCTCAGATATGAAAAAAAAATAAATTTCCCAGTAGTTCATGATTTACTTAAGAAAAAAACAGGACCTCTTGTAAAGAAAATCTTCATGTAATTATTTCTCAGAGCAAGCGAGTGGCTGCTGAAGGTTTGTTACTTGTGCTTGGAGAAGGTGAATGAACATGATAGTTGGACCATGGGAAGCTGTCCTGCTTGTGCAAGTGTGTGGGGTTGCAGTTATTCTGAAAGTAAAATTCTTTGAAAAGAAAACCTTGGGGAAACATGGATCGGTGATGACCATGAGGAGCTGCCACCAGCCCCATCATACTTGGAAAGCAGGTGATGCCAAGGCTGGCACCATTCAGCTTTTGTAACGTGCGAAGGAGAGAGTGAGCCATGTGAGAAAGAACTCTTAGTCACAAGGCAGAGAAACACGGGTGCTAGTTTCTGGCTACTATTTATGCCAGAAGAATACCGGTAGTAAAAGTGTCGTGATTTATAAAACCCAAGATGGTTCCAGAAGTGCAATCATTATGTTTTCTCACTTTCATTTAAAATGGGAGCTGATCAAGGACTTTGGGCCTTTTCAGTTATTTCATGGTTCAAATGACTGCATTCCCTTCAGAAAGCTTTGTACCCTCTGAGATCCTGGAGGTTGAAAAGCCAGCTGACAACACTGTCACTGACAATACTGTACAATAGGAGATTATCTAGGCAGACTTGCAAGGATCTTAGTATCCCAATGGCTATGATTAAAGAACCACAAGCTTCTCCTTTCAGTTCTTTCCAGAATGTGCATTTGCACTGTGAATGAAGTACTACCATGGAAGCCTTTTCAGACTTGCAGCAATCTAATACAAGTGCAGTCAAATCTATCTCCTGCTATACACGAGTAAAAAAAGAGGGAAAATTCTCATTTCCTCTCACTTGCTTGAGCAATGAAAATATCACTTTTCTTAGCCACGCTATTAAACTTTATTTTGATTTACCTTCTTTTTTTAAATTGTTTTATCATCTGTCTTGTCTAACATTAAGAACTTTTCTATCCTCACTCCTCGATCTTATCCCTGCAGCTGAATATTCCCATCCATTTCTAAACATCCTGTGGCTTTGATCCCTCCTTTTGGGCTCAGAAACCATGATGCATTTGGCAGATGATCTCCAGAGAGCAGACCTCAGTCTTTCCCTCTACTTGTTGGGAATGTAGCACATCACTAGCAAGTGTTGTATTTGCACTAGATTTTATTTATTCAACACTTTTCCTGGACCTATCCACTTTTCCTTTTTCACCTATCAACTTTTTGAGTTAGCCAAGACAGATTACTACAGTGGGACAATACACAGATCAGAGGTGTTTCGTCTAGACTCACTTGCTCCTTCTGATTAATTAGCAACTGATGTCTTTAATCATTCAAGCGTTGAGCTAATGACACTTTGTATTCATTTGACTTGCAGTCATTCAAAATTGGCAGGTATTGAAAACCAGACTCTATAAAGTAACATCATGTTGCATGTGCAAAAAAAGAACTAAAAAAAATGGCTAGTGTCTTTTGCCTTCCCATCCTTCACATCTAGGAACTGCTAGTGGTTGAATGAAAAGCATTTAAGTTAATCACTAAACCACTTAAACATTCCCCTCCATCCCATTCTCTTTTTCTACAATCCATTTTTGTCAGCATGGAAAGATAAGTCCAACAGGATCCTGCTAAATGATTCATTTGGAACCTATCACATATTTCATTTTCATAGAGTTAGCTTGAAGTATGCTAATTAGCTGCATGGCCCATCTATGCTTGAGGGTGAAAATGTTCTTATAATTACAGTAATTTCTCAAACCCTTGAGCTGAAAAAACAATGAAATTGTGAAAGCTATTGGATCCACTGATGGAGACAGTTTAATGATATTCAGGATCATGATCATTTTAGCAAAAGAGAATTTTGATTTGTTGTCTATATTCTGTTTACAATGCGGTCAGAGTAGGAGGTATAAACAGACAAATGGCATGGCATTCGTTTTAACTTCTTCCTGCAAACACCATAGGTAACGAAACTTCCCCAATTAATAAAAAGACAATAGAAATGACTTTTTTCTTTTTTTTTTTCTTTTTTCCAAACGCTCACTGTGGTTATTTAGTAAGAAGTACACATAAAAATAAGTTTTAATATATAAAACAAGTGCAAAACTGATAGCATAGCCCGCCTTGGAAAGCACAACCTCTTTGCTTTGAGCATGGCCCACGCCTTCTGTAATAGTTTTAAAACTTCTGTCCATGCGACAAGGATCTCCGATTTCTAGAATAAGTCACATGATTTATGTTTTCTTTCTATTTGTCTCTGTGCCATGAATATTCATAGGATTTACTCCCTATAGAGGCCTTGGGGATTCTGCATGGTGCTAGCAGAAGTCACTGCTGTTGTGGCTGTATGACTATTGATCAAGTAAAAAAATGTGAGAAAAAGGGTGCAACAGTATTGAGTGTGGCTATCAAAAAGCAGACTTCTGAGAAAGAGTGCAGGACTCTAAATGGAAGAAATTAATTGTAATGAGGAGGATTAGTGGCAGCATGTTCCAACAGAAAGGAAAGAAGCTTGGGGCAGGGAAAGGTTATGTTGTCAGTGCCAAAGCCCTCCTCACATGTGGCTCTTTGCAGCTGTTTCCTTGAAAGGTGCTTTAATGCTAGTATTATCAATTTCCTAGAACAACAAAAAGCAGAGAAAACATTAATTGCCTTTATGAGCATTGAGAACAACTAGACCTAACAACAGGATATGACTGTTTCATAAGTCATCTATCTTACTACTGAACTGGTATTTACCACTCAGGAGAAAAAAGCCCACAAGTTCCTCTGCTTATGATAATGAATATTATCTCCATACTTCAAACTGAAGAAGTTTTGTTTCAAAAAGTAAGATGTAACCTTTGTCTGATAAACCTTGTCAAGTTCCTCTGTAGAACTCCTCTACATGTTTTTTTCTTCTTACGTAAAGCTTAATATTTTGAAGCATATTAAATAGTTATGACTAAGGCAACTATGTTGTGTTATTATTTCTAATAAATAGAGAAGCCAGGTAGTCTCTTCCATCATCACAAAACCTGAGAAACTTCTCAAATTTGCAAATAAACAGAGGATTAGTCTAAGAATCTGAAATCTGATTTTTTTTTATCACTTACTGACTGAAATTACACATTTCTTCATGAAGCATGAGTGGGTGGGATTTGCAATTTAAAGTGATTATCCTAAAACACTGGAGTATGTTTTAGGAAAATGATTTACCCATTTTCCAGTACCTGTGACCCATTTCTGATAGACTGGGAGTGAGACAGCAAGAACTACTTGCTGCAACCACAGAAAGACCGGTAAGCTGGAATGTAACACAGCCATTCCCTGTTCTTCTGATGTTGTTTATGGTTGGCATATACAGAGCTAAGTTAAACTTGCTATAGAATATTTAGTATTCACAAATAATTGAAATGACCAGTAATTAGGACACTAAATTGGAAGTAGATAAAATTGAAAATCGATCCAGTAAAACAAAGTGGCATGGCTTTATGGTAGATATTATAAAGATAGGAGCTCTTGAGTTCATATGTGAAACTATAGTTGCTATGATAATGACCAGTACACACATTCTCTCACACAGAGACACTGAAAGTAGAGGCAATCCTGCAGAAATAAAATAAAATCAAATACACAGAAATCTGCCACTTAGAGGAACTCATGCAGTCTCTGAACATTCAGCAAGTCTTCTTCTTTTCCCTTCTTAAACTCTATTTGTGATACTAGTCTTGACCTGGATCTCTGACGTGTATATGT
This sequence comes from Meleagris gallopavo, assembly GCF_905368555.1. NCBI lineage: Eukaryota > Metazoa > Chordata > Aves > Galliformes > Phasianidae > Meleagris > Meleagris gallopavo. The sequence continues at coordinate 45,552,132 of NC_139409.1, read as the reverse complement.
GCATTTTTCTTTCAGTCTTTAGTCTCACCAGGGGCAAATTGTGCTACAATGAAAGAAGCAGAAGTAAGATCTTAAGGTTCATTTGTACAGGCTGAGATGACTCAATTTCCTTTTGTACCCTAATGGGAATCTGACCTAAAATGTAAGACCTAGTTTTGCTGAACACATTATATTTCTTTTTCTTTTCTTTTTTTTTTTCTTTTTTTATTTTTTTAATTTCTAAACACAACATGAAGATAAAAGTTTAACACACTGAACACTGAAGTTTCAACATACAAGGAGCACTTTGAGGACATAGCAACTCAGGGACGTGAAGCATCAATTCAGAAGTTTAGTTTCTGCCCCACATTTGTTTCAAAGGAGCACCTTTGTCTGTAGTTTTTGGAATTATTATACATCCAAAGAGCTCAGACTTGATTGGGAAAGGCAAGAGAGTATGCAAAGGTTTTGATGTTCTAGTTGGCTTTGGCTCTGCCTGGAGCACCTACTTCTACACAATTGTCACTTCAACAAATCAGTTTCTTCATCTCTCTTCTTCAGTGCTACTTGGTGATTCAATCTGTGGATTGCTCCAGATGCTGTCTGTAGACAGAACACAAGGCTGCATGCATTTCCCTTCTTTCCCCAGAGGCTGTGAATGTAGGTAGTTTCACGGGCACTTTAACCTACTGAAAGGATTGGTGTCTGACACCCATGCTTTCCCCCTATTCCCTATATGTTTTTGCTCCCTATTCTATATGTTTCTGCAGACCCAACCAATCATTCTGATGTCCAAACATTATCACTACTATGTCAGGAAGCAGCCTGTCCTTATGTGGTATTAAGAAGCTGGATCCGTACCTGGTGAGTATCATTATTCACACAGCTGTTTTCCTTTCTCACTCTGTCTGTTGGAGCAATTACTCATTTCTCTTACCCCCAAGCTACCAATACATACAGTCTCCAAAACAGGGTTTCTACTTGCTCTGAATCCTTATCTAAATGCAATATTAACTGTTTTCTCAAAGCTTTCAAAGTTTATCTTGAGAATGTCCCACGTACCAGTCTCTGTATGCTCTTGCTCACATTCAAAACTCTTTCAGTTTTTCTCCCTGAATTTCAGTGCCCTTGTTTTTTTGTGTGCGTCTTTGTACTTAGTTACTGTCTATCTAGTTCTTCCTAATGACTATACTTAGTAATAGAAGTTTCCCAAAGGGAACCACCCTCATATTTCACAGAAGATGACTATTTACAATTGCAGAAGTGATGCTAGTTCAGCCCTGCTGGAATATTGGCTTTATGCTAATGCTCACAAGACTTTGTATATTAACCATTCTTATTTGAATATTGACCATTCTGACTGCGGTTTAGAAATCTAATTGAAAAAAAAAAAAATAAAAATCACCACATATTTTGTTTCCTCTTTCATTTCTAATCAATAAACTGTCTTTTACAGTCTGTGGAAAATCCCTGACTCACTGCTTTCCTTTTTACCTTATAGATATGCTTTGGCTTGGGATCAGCCTTCATGTAGTTCAGAATAATCTTCAATAGTTGCTGGTCTTGGGCAGTGTTTTTTAACAGCAGAAACTCTTAAGTTGCTTTATATATATGAAGTTTACTTTATTTATGCGACTTAAGCAGTGAGTAACTACCTCTGTATTCTTGAAGACAGATTGTTCAAGTGATGTCTGTTTTTTAACTCTGCTAAACACCTTGTTATTCTGTCACATTTTATAAACTACTAAATATAGGACAAGTGCAGGATAAAATACATTTATAATGAAAAATCCCCTACTCAGATGCACATTTCTTCACTTACTTGCTGACTGGCAAAATCCAGTACCTTGTGATAGTTGTTCAGCTGAGGAAATCACTGCCCAGCTTAAGACTGACCAAATGTGGACAGAAGCAGTCCTGCCAAGTGAGTCTGTCCTCCAAGTCCAAGCATTGTGATGATTTCTGACAACTCAGCAGCTTTACAGCATTTTCTTCTGCATGAACAATAGAGTAATACTGGAAGCTGAACTTACTTGACTGCTATCTCTGCAAATCAAAATATGACTTCTTCCTTCCTGTATGTGGGCTGAGTAACTTCAGCTGCTCTTGGGTGAACAGCAAAGACCAAGGCTCTTTTTTTCACACTGATTACGTGTGCTGTATGCTACGGGTGCATGAAATGGCGATAAAGGGAGGAGGAATCACCAAACTAAGACATTACAAGGTAAAAATTAATAATTTTTCTTCTATAAATAGAAGATCTACTTCTATTTAATATAAACTGTTGGTATCTGGGTTATAATTATACCATTTATTATCATTTAAAAATGATTGTTCCTACTTAAAGCCAGTTTGAAATATTAACAACATGTAGTGGAACGTTCTTTTATGCCAATAGTGGAAAGTCATCTTCATAAGCTTTGTAAAACTTCTTACAGCAAAGTCGATAGTGACGCAAATTTCTCAAAAATATTAGTGGGCACGAAAAATTTTGAATTCTTTAGAATTCTTCTTAGAACATGCATTTTAAAAGAACAGAAATGGTTTAGATCAGATTCGGACACAGTATTCCAATGGTCTTCTAAAGATGCTTTACTGATGCTTAAAAAATAAGAATTTTCTCTGAAAATGTTCTTCAGTTACAATCAATTACTGGGGAAAACATGACCCTGATAATGGAAATGTTTTATAATCATTTCAAAGGTGAGCGCAACAGAATTAAGGATTACAGATTAAAGCCACGTTACTGCTTCCAAACAAGAGAGTAATCAGAGAGTGAGCTCATTACCTCTCCAAGACACCATATTTCAGCCATTACTACATTCTTTTGATACCCTCTATAAGGTGAGATCTCATTAGCAAAATATTCATGTATCCTGCGTGCTACACCCATATACTTTTGTGCAAACAGAGAACTCTGTGCAAGCCTTACATCTAAATATGAATGTGGATGTATCTGGCTATGTTCAACAAGTGCCTATAGATTTTCCTCCTTGAAAAAAAAATAATAAAATAAAATCCTTAATTATTTTTAGCTTCTCTTTACTTTTCATAATAGAGCAGTGCAAGAGAAATTCTGAAGCAAAAAGTTTTGGAAATGAAGTGAGAAGAAATTGACTTCTAATCTGCAGATCCTTATTTCCAGTGTGCTCTACAAATCTAGAAACTGTTGCAGCCTTACGGGTGTCCTACAGTCATCCAGCAAAATGCTAAAAATATGGCCTCGGTGTCTTCATAAATTATGCATAAGTTGTATGTGCAGCCTCTTTACATTTCATTATTTTCCCCTCCTTCAATCTTAGATGCAAATTACATTTGTAGAATTTTCAGTCAGTGTCTTAATTATTTCAGAAGGCTGATAGAGGCAAATAATTGAAAAAATATCCTGTCATGCATTTTACCGAATTGAAGACACTTTCACTATTATAAACAATATGTTTTAACACTAAGAGATGCAGTTTATTGCTGTCATATGCACCATGAGAACTGCTGTAAGGTCATGTATATAAGATAACGTCAAACAGTTCACTTAGATATTACTTCATGAATCTGTGACATTCTGTAGTTAACAATAAAGGAAGGAAAATGGTTTTAAGTTGAGGGAGGGAAGATTTTGGTTGGATGCCAGGGGGAAGTTCTTTACTATGAGAGTGGTGAGGTACTGGAACAGCTGCTCAGAGAGGCTGTGGATGCCCCATCCCTGGAGGTGTTCAAGGCCAGATTGGATGGGGGAGCAGCCTGGTCTAGTATTAAATGGGGAGGTTGGTGGCCCTGCATGTGGCAGGGGGTTGGAGATTCATGATCCTTGAGGTCCCTTCCAACCCTGGCCATTCTGTGATTCTTTGAAGGAATGAAGAAAACATGTCTATTTTACTAATTCCCGTTTTTCTTTTTCAGTAACCTTCAAAAGAGGTGCTTAGCAAGATGTCCAACAGCAGCTTAACCCAGCAGAATCAGTCTACAATCAGGACAATGCTGGACACCTCAGACAGGCTTCGCTCTATTCTCATAATCCTGTACAGCATTGACCTAGCTGGGGGTACACTTGGTGTCCTTGTGATGTCTCGCCAGTTGTTTCGAAGGAGATCCCAATCTGCCATGATTATCATCATAATCAACCTCCTAGTGCTGCATACCCTTCTGTTACTCAGCATCCCCTTCCGCCTCAGCTATTACGTTTCACAGGAATGGAAATTTGGGACATTCACTTGCAAGCTAGTAAGTGCCACCATCTACCTCCACATGTACACCACCTTCACCTTTTATGTTGCTATCATCATAATGCGTCTCTTTCAACTTGAGTTCAACAAGTGCTACACTACGATTTGGGTGACAGCTGTCTGGATGCTAGGAGCTCTGGTGATTGCTCCTGTTTTTCTCTCTTACTATGGCACCTCTAGAACATATCCTTCCTCTCAATGTTTTCAGTTCCAGAAGGAGATGGAAGAGATGCCGATGGTGGTAGTAAACTACTGCTTGATTGGAGTTCTGCTTGCAGTTTGTGGTTTGCTCACTATAATCCAATTATCTGTGATGTGCAGACTGACTGTGAAATACTGGCCTGAAATCAACTCCCATGTGGAATTCAGGGCTCAGGCAAAGAGTTTCTTCTTCACCTTGGTAACAATAGTGTGTTTTACACCTCATCATGTATTCAGAGTATATTATATTCAAAACTTCCACCTAGATAAAGACCATAAACTTCTCACATACAATGAAATTTTTTTAGCTTTAACAACAATGTGCTGCTTGGATATGTTGTGCTTCATAGCAGGCATAGCCCACTGAACTATCAGGAAATCCAACTAACAGTGTGGCAGTACTGGCTCTTGGCAGAAAAAACTGTGTCAGGACTTTACTGGGCCAGGGGGACTGCTGAGTTTTAAGCATAGCTATATAGGATTGTAGTAGTTTCCAGCTTTTACAGGCTAGAAAGATACATCTTTCAGAAGCTACTGTTTTTCACCTTCTTCCTTGAAGGCAGACAGATTAACCTTACTCTGGACTTTGACCTAAATGTCATGCTGTGAATCTTCATTAAGATTTTCCTCAGCTGTCTCTCTCTAACCATTGCAGTAGAACTATCCATCATCTTTTTTTCCCCTCAGAGCATCTCAATAACGAAACATTGTGCCTGATAAAATTATCCACTGTGAAAATCTAACAACGTCTTTTGACAGCTTTGATGCCAAAGGAAAGAGGAAAGAAAGACATTTCTTTACAGTATTTTTCCACAAAGGATTTTAGATCACAAGGACGCAAACTGTACTAAAAATCATATTCAAGGCATGAAACAGGGCATGAATTAAAAGTTTTAGCTGAGTATTTTAGAAGAAGCTTTTTTTCTTCACCTCTACAAAGTGTATATTAAACCAAGATTAAGATTAACAACTTCATTTTTACTTGCTCCATTTAAAAAAATACAAGCAGCCCCCTGAATTGCAGTTCTTACTCCTCTAGAATTAGCAAGAGTTGAACAGGTCACAGGTTTAAAAAAAAAAAAAAAAACACCAAAAAAAACTGTTTTATGTTAATCTCCCACCAGGACTGAATTGGTGGCTGTTATTCCCTAAGTCTATCACAGCTACCACAGTTCCCTGCCCATAACTGGAGCTAGAATTCAAAACTGGGGGCTTCAGTACCCCGCTGAAGGATCAGCTGCACTCTGACATGGGGAAATATTCTATCAGACTTCAAAAAAATCTTTGATCAGAAAAAGTCTTTGATGTCTGGTCACTTTCATTTGCATGCTATTTATTATCAGATGCCATATTTTTCCATTTATAGATGTAACAAAGCAAAACCAGAATAAACTAACTGAACTGTGTTTAACTGGTTCAACATATGTTCCTGCATGTGTATATAAACTTTCGACGGAGTGTATATTTTTTCCATTGGATGGATTACATTATTTATGACCTTGAAAAGTGGAATTAAACACTTGAGTCTTGCTGTTTCAGGAACTGCATCCATCACGGAAATGTCTGTTTCTCCTCATTCTGTATAAGTTATTTCCATGCATGCTTGTTCTGCTCAATGTAGGTCTCTAACCCTTCTGTCTAAGGCCCCATTGTCATTTGCTGCATCACAACAGCCTGAGGCCAGATTTCATCCATCTCAGATATCCCAGACTCACCCAAGAGATGACAGAACTCAAACACTGGCTATCTCTTCTACAGAACTGTTATGATGCCAGGATTCAAACAGGTCCATAGTTGATTTGGGAGGGTTAAAGAGCTACACCTATCAAGTACTGCCAGTGATGTCTCAGACTGGCCTTTTTCATTTTTAATTTTTAACAAAAGAGCATGCATTGACTTTGCCAATGCTGAAGAGATATTTTTACTTTTAATCATTGCCATTAAGTTTCATTTGACATTCCCAATGGTTCAAGGATCTTTTCCACATTTTTTAAAAAGAGGGAGTCCAGGGTATTATTAGCAAGTCCCGAAGCCTTCTGAAAGTCCCATACTTCCCTTAGTGATACTAGGTCCACTCCCATTGTCACTTCACAGTCTTCGCAGTCCATGATTCTCAAAGAGAGCAGTTAGAGCTACAATACAATAGAGTAAAACAGGGATACAATGCGAAAGGACAGATTCTAAAAAGGATTTCCAAAATAGCAGTTTCTGAAATCTTTCTCTAAGTAGGATGCGCCTTATGGACCTGATAAGAGACCCAGGGATTCTCAAGGTGAAAAAGCTTAAACAAAGCTTTGGTACTTCACAACAATTTTGATGAAAACTAAGCAAAAGACAAGGCCTGCAGACAAGTTGTTTGTATATCTGTTACTTCAAGCTGGATCTTCAAGAAAACTGGCAAAGCCCTGGATGGGGCAGCAAGCACCTTGTTGAAGGTATGAGAACATCAGGAGTGTTCTGTGCTCCATGTATTGGTATAAATGTTGATCACACTATGCATTTCATATCTGTCTATATCTGAGGAGTTAAATTGCTAATACGTTCTCTTGTACAATGCCTGTATTCAACCTTGATTCTGAAGCTGTGTTGTCACTCTGTATTTGACTGGCAGTAGCTGGCCATCACCAGACCTGCTCTCCTTGCCTTACTTAGGAGCTATGGGGCTGCATGCTGCACTAGCCCTGGGACCAGCTGGGACAGCATTAACAGTGTTTCTAGCAGCCTGCTTGATGCCGATTTCTAGATTTGTGCCTAACACAGTGCTATTAGAACACCAGTGTTTTGGCTTCTATTGTACAGTGCTTGCACAGCATCAAGACTTTCAGTTTTTGTCACTTTGCACTCCAGTGAATAGGCTAGGGCTGGGCAAAGCACTGGGAGAGGACACTGATGGAAATCTCTCTCCCAAATTTGTCAAAGGTATATTCCATACCATATAACATTATACCCTGACCATGAATCACACTCCTCTGTATCTCTTGATCTTCACCACTGATCTATCTGGCCCTATATTTCAACCTAAGCCACTTTTTAATACTTTCTCAGTCTCTTCTCTCACTGACTAGAACTTAGCCATGTAAGGTCAAACTACTCAGTGATCTCAATATTGTTCCCTTAATTCAGGGAATAAAAGTTAAAGCATTGATACCAGTGTTATTAGCTTTGAGACTCAATGTTATACAGGCTGTAACCAATACCCAGTCACCCACTGAAATCTGTAAGCATTCTGAATACTGGTTAAAATAGGAAGTCATCATTCTCTAAGAGGATAATCTGAGAAGTAAATTCTGATAGGGCAACAAAGCTGAGCTCAGACTGTAGGAGATTATTCTTACTATGCATTATGCAACAACACATTCCCTGGAAAACAGTTAAAATTGTCGGTTTGAATGCTGTTCATACAAACGAAGTAATTCTGGAGATAATTATACACATTAGTAATTGCTTTCATGTTAACTGAGTATATAAAATTACAAACCATTTAGTCATCCCATTCATTTTTAATGCTTTCATATGAATATTGGGAAAATCCCCAGGCTTTCTAAAGGAAAGAATATCAAACTACTAAAATGCATCTTCTGCTGTTGCTATCTGCGTGAAATTGTGCTCAAGAACAACAGGTAAGCAAAAGAAAAAGCCTATTTGTGTATACCTTGACTTCCTAAATTAGCTTGGTAATAGAAATCTGTAGGCAGAGCAAGAGAATTCTTAAAATCAAGAGGTAATTTGTCAACAGGAGTCTAGGTATATATTTTATTCTCCCAGAGGTTACATTTTCTCTGATAAAATGTGCTTGGAGAACACGCACACAATAGATTATTTTCTCTGCTATAGTAGAGAAGAACTGATAGACCACAGTCCAGGCAATTTTGAGAAATAGGAAATTTGATCAGTTTACATTCACATCATCCTTGGTTCTCTGAACACTTAGAGCATAAATGCTGTCTTCTGTAGTAAAATTACTCTGACATCTCAATGGAAATGTAAAAAACACACAAAAAAATTCATTTACTACACATGCCCAAAAGTTTGTGAGCATTTCTGGAACTTCCTCCTGTCACAGCTGCAGTGCTACAATGGCTGGCCTCTTGTACCTGGCTCAGACATCTCCTTTTAAAAAGAGCTGAGGGTGATCTGAACCCACTCATAGGCAAACTGCACTAGAGACATATTTTTGTGATTCATATCTGCTAGTATCCAGAACGACAATACTAAATGGAAAAAAAAAAGTCTCCATTACCTTTGTGTGCATCTATTCCTGCTTATACAGTAAGGTCATATTGATGATGCTGTCAGATGAGAATGGCCCTCACTGTAAACAAGCTAAAGGAACAGATTCATTAGGAGGAAACACAGCCCTCCTCTTCCTTTATTTTTCTTCTCCACATGAGCATTAGTATTTTGAGCACTAACAGATTTTGGTGGAGAAAAACAACACAACCAGGTAATGTTATTTGCCTCAGTCAGACTCAGCTCAGCTGCCAAGTTCATTCACAGCAGGATGCTCATTACTATTTACATTGCCCATTCTGCTGTCTGCAATCAATGAAGATAATTTCCTCTGGAATTTCACAAGGAAGAACTATAGAAGGAGTCTTGGATTTTCGTTGTTCGAGTCTGAATCCCTTTTCCTGGCTATCCTGATACACCATATTTCAGTGTGACTCTGATATGAGGGAGTTGGTCCCCAAACTAAGGATTCACTTACAGCAGGGTGTCCTTGTCCAGAACAGCAGGTTTCACAACTATATATTTTCCCTTGCAACACATACACAAAGGCCCACTGCAGTCCCTGCCTTTTATTATATATAGTCCATCTTGGGGTCTTGGTGCCATGGTATTTTATAAAGCATAAGCCAGGGAGCAGTGATCTGGCACACAGGGTATAACCACACGAGTAAACTTGTGAAAGGGATTTTGTGTTAAAAACCACTTTTATCCATAAATGAAAGCTTTGTGTTTTCAACAGAGTGACTTTGCACAAATCTCTGAGAGGGTTGCATTTATAGCAATGATTGTTACACAAAGAACAGATATCAGATGAAAACAAACAAATATGAAAAATGAATTTACTAAATATGTAAATAAAGCAATAAAATGCCCCGCCTACCCTCCCAAAGCTACAAATGGCCATCAGAAAATAACATTTCTTAATGTCTTTTTTGCTACATCATTTTCAGCTATTGGTTAAGGGCTGTAATGAATACATAGTAGGATATAACCTTCTTTTGTCGTGCACAGAGTATTTGTTCATCAACTAGCAATTCGGTGAACCAGACAGACAAAGAAAGGGCAGGAGTCATAGCCAAGGAGGAAGACGTTGTACCAGATGAAAGATCTGCATTGTAGAAGTCATATAATGTAATGGGAAGTGTTTAACAGCAGAAATGCTATTTCTAAATTCTGCTACTGATGACTGTAATTCCTCATAGTCATCTACGCTCTGGCATTATCTGGACAGAACAAGAGGCAAGGCTTCTGCCAGCAGATTGCTTTACCTATTCCTTAGCAGTAAAAGCACTCCTTATGTTGAACAGATAGACAACAAAAAACTCTTGAGAGTTCTGAGAAGGAAAAATCTGACAGCAAAAAGTCAAGTGCCTTGTGCAGCTCTATTTCTGAATCATTAGATTCCATGCTTTCTATGCAAACTCTTGAAAGGATTCACATTTTGATTCATCTTATATGCTGACAACCAGCCCCAGGATGTTCTCTCCAAAAGGATGTGAAGTCCTCAGCAAATACATTCATTGCTCCATCAACTCAGCTCCTTGGTAGTCTTGTTTTTGTACCTTCTATTTCTTGGCTGTCTCTTACCCCAGTAGATATACTAGCACACCCCTTACTTCCTAGCTTCTGACCCATTTGGGACTGAGATTCTATCCCAGCCTGCAGAGTATCTCCTCCTTTAAGAATATGTATATGATTCTATATGAATCATCAAGGTGCACATAGCATACAAGCCAACTAACGCAGCTTGTGAAGCACTAGACTTAGAAATAGCAGGAGCTATTAGCTGAAGCTGAGCTTTAGCTGAAGTAATTTTCTCTCAGCTAAAGAAAGATGTGACGGCAGCTCTCAGTGCCCTGCCTCAGTATTAATAAAAAAATATCTGCCTGATTTTAGATCCTGGCAAACTAAGAAAAAGATGATGAATGTTTCAGAAGAAGGAAGGCTGCAGGAGACAAACCGGAAGGCACTTGCCTTGTATGCCAGTTCTTTCTTTCATTATTTCTCTTGAACACTTGGTGAGGCTGATTTACGCTGCCCAAGCCATTCTACTGTTCTGTAAAACACAGTGTAGGTTCCATTACTCAGTGGCAATAATTGGCAACAATCCATCAAACAAAAAGAAAATAAAGTCACTGTAATAATTTACTGTTTACATTATATTTAAAAAAAAACAGATGCTGCTTTCATATGATACTTTACTCAGCAGACCTGTCTTACAGTAACTACATCCAGTGACACATCCTCTGTCACTACCCTACTAATGTTTACTTAAAGAAATGATGAAAAAACCTTCAGCTATATTTTTTAATAAAACCGCTTCCTATAGTAATTCTTCCTCTTTCATCTTCATATCCTCTCAGATGGGGAAAACCCCATCTAAGTTTTAGAATGAAAAACAAGCAGGTTAATGAGAAAAAGTCTACAACTGGAAAAAAAAACAAACAACAAAAATCAACCAAACTCACCTCAGATGATATAAGAAACTGGAACTTGGCAATGCCTCTTCCAGTTTCAGCATTTTATAGGAGCCAATGAACTTGGTAAAATTGAGAGAGGTAGGAGAAATATAGACTTTTTAAGAAAAAGCAGAGAGGGGTAGTGTTGATCCTGTATACCATGCTTTATTTCACTCCTAGCACTGGCATACCAGCCTCCCTTCCCAAAGCTTAACCTAATCAAGTGCCTTCCTGTATACTATGGCTGGAGTATAAGAAGAAATTAATTCAGGAAGAGGCTTTTCCATAATTATGAATACTCTGACAACCATGATGCAGCGATAGGACAAGGGGTAATGGTTTTATACTGAAAGGATAGATTTAGATTAGATATAAGGAAGAAATCCTTCATGATGAAGGTAGGGAGGCACTGGCACAGGCTGCCCAGAGAAGCTGTGGATGCCTCATCCTTGGAGGTGCTCCATGCCAGATTGAATGAGGCCCTGGGCAGCCTGATCTAGAGGGAGGCAACCCTACCCATAGCAAGAGGTTGGAAGTAGATGGGTTTTAAGGTCCCTTTCAACCCAAGATGTGACTGTAGGGTTTTATGACTCTTCTGCTGCTCCTAGTTTCTCCCTTTCTGTCCTCTGATTCTGCTATAGAAACATGAAATGTAGATAGGCAGACTAAAGAAGCCTTCTCTCATGAACAAGCTATAGAACTTAAGTAACTAGGCACACTCCTGCTTTATTTTTGCTGTTAGCTTCTACAGTTACTCTAGAAGCATAAAAAGGCGCTTATCCTAATTAGTAATAATCTTTTCTCTTAAGTCCTAGAACTCTGACAGAAGAAATACATTTTTCAGAAACACGGGTCTTGAAAACTGACAATGTTTTTTTATCCTAAACTCCCCTCTCTCTTGAAATTTTACCATTTTTGCTCTCTCTGAGAGCAAACAAGAAGCGATCTCCAGGAATAAATCCTTCTTCAACAGCAGCCAGCACTTAAATGGGATCTAGGAGAGGTGCTGCCAGGCTACACCCCTTCCCGTAGCACAGGTGAATTCCCTTCACCTGTGTTCCCATGGCTGACTCATTGCTTGCCTCAGGTGGTCAATCAGAGGTTCAGGCTGTGATTTGGCAGTTCCCGTACATGAGAGTAAGACATCACACTAGGTTTTATGGAAGTAAAGCACAGAAGGTGAAAGAAAATGCATAGCAGATGTTAAGGGTCTACTGCAAGATGAGAATCCAAGTTGAAAAAGCAGGTGTGTACTTAAGAGTACAAATGTGCACATGCATAGCTGTGTACTCTTTGCTGAAGTAGGAGACACTGATAGCAGAGTGACAACTATCATCCAGATGAGACAGCAGTACCGGAGCTGCTATAGCAAAAGGCAGCAGCAGAAGTAGGACAGCTGGCTGGAGCAGCCAGTAGAGCAGCAGCTTGAAGCAGGGAAGGGACCAGGGCAAGAGCCAACTGCTGTGGCTACCAGCAGGAGGTCATAGTTTTGTGATTTAATAATCCCAAACTGGGCAGGAATTGAAAAGCAAGGTGGTCAGTGACTTTATTAAGAAACCAGAATGGAGGTCCGTAACTAGCTCTTTGGATAGCTCTCAATCTCCTTGAAGGAAGGTCTAGTTGGGCATCACATGATATGTGGTTCCTCACCTCATTGTCTTTTTTTCTTTTTATCTCTATAGCCAAATTCTGTTTTCTTTTTGCTGATGGGTAAGAAAGCTAACTCAGCACCGGAATGTTCAGTGTAATTTGTTCAGGTTTCTAGATTTAAATTAATAATAATTCTAACATCATTTATTTGATTTGTTGCTAATTTAGTTCTGGCATAAAGACGATAGAAAATAGAAGGTTTGAAAACTTAAACCTAAATTATGTTATGACTACAATTACTTTTCAGAAACTTTGAACAGCATTAAAGCTTATTAATTTAACAAGACTCTTGAAGCCTGGTATCTGCTGGCATGCAGAGACTTTTGCCATTTAAGAAGTTTCCCACCATGCAAATGCCTTACCTATAGAACTTTGTTCTAAGAACTGTATCGTGCATGCAAAGGACATGATTCATGAGACAATCTTTGTGCAGAAGCATGGGCTTTTTTATCAGAATCTCTGGACAATGTTGATGGTTGCTTTCTCTGATAATACAGGCTTTATAAATGTAAGAATCATTTACAAAATAATCTCACATACTAATATCTGCATGATAAATATTGGAGCAAGATTAGAGTGACTTACAGGAAATGAATGAATTCTAGAAGTCTGAAAGAATGAGACAACAACAGAAGAAAACCCACCTCTTCTGTTTTATAAAAGAGAAACAGCTCAATTAGAAAACTCAGATCATTATAAGCCAAAGCAAAACAAAGAAAGGGAAAATGGAAGGAGAAGGAAACATGTAAATCAGAGTGATTTATTTGTTATTTAAAATGATGAAGTTTATAGAGAGCTTAAGAGAGAAATAGATATAAAAAGAGGCAAAGAAACAAGAAATAACCCTAAAAATATTTTTGAAACAAGCCAGCAAAATCTGATGGTTCAAAATAAAAGACATGGCTGACTGACAAGCAGAGGCAACTGAAATAAGCAGGAAGTAAGTTGTAATAAGCAGTAGTGGTGAAGATTGACTGTTAAGAAAAAAGTCAAAGCATTTTCAGGAGAATGTAAGTAGACCAAAGCCATGGATTACACCTGCAGAAGTTGAATTGCTCCCTGAAGTCACCCCAAATCAGAATAAAATCTCTATTATTAAATATAGCATACTCAATTCCATCAGCTTTCTTCTATAATTATTCTTTTACTACTGCTCACAGATCTTGAAAAGGAATTCAGTGAAAAAGGAAAGCTCTTCTGTCATTATCAGATGGAATAAAATCTGTTTAATTAGATCCCATATTCTAATAAGAAAGCAACTCATTTTCAGATATCTCTTCAGTAGCTAGCTTCTGACAAAATAGCTCCTGGGAGAAAACTCTCAGTTCACCTTCTGTTCCTACACACACTGGTGGCATAAGCCAGTGGGAGTCTGATCAAAGCATCCTGCCTTGTCTACCAACAGATAATAGGCTCTCGGTTGCTGTACTGTCTCCTCATGCTGAGGTTTCCCTGTGCTGCTGTCATCAGAGAGCACTACCACTGAAATATTACGAAGATACTTCCATTCCAGTGGTGTCCCTTTGTAGTACAACCACACAGCACAGCAATATGCCTGCAATACCTCTGCCTGGGAGATCACGGCACAGGAGCAAAGGGAGGAGCCAGAGAAGAGTAAGGCCCTTAGAGGTCATCCAATTAAATCAGAATTCATCTAGTATTTCCTGGTTCTGTCAATTGTTAGATGGGAAAGCCAGAAACGGTAAAGTTTAGAAAAGTTTAGAAAATTTACTCAAGATACATATGAAACTGCAAAGGAATCATAACAGTGAATACAATACATGAAGGGTATTGCCTGCTCTGGGAATCTGGCTCATGCCTGAGACTGTGCTTTCTTTGTAAGTGACTGATTGCAGCTTCAGTATCTGCAAAACCTCTTGAGGCCATAGGAAAAGAGCATGCAGGCAGGTAAGGTACAGATTGGATCTTTTTGATGAGTTTGTGAGTTAGAAGAGTGTCTAAAGGGCTCTATCCAGCAATTTTGAATCACCAAGACTTCTTCCTCCTGCAAAACCAGAGAAGAATATCCATCATGCCTTTCTGCTAAGGGTAACCCCAACCTTTGTTTTCTGGTGAATAACTATCCTAGCATTTTTTGAGGTGCTGCCTACGGAATACAGCTGGATATTTGCTCCTGAGAAGAAGGATAGTGGGAATATCATTTTTTAAGCAGCTAACGGAATCAACAAAATGCACTTTTCTTTTTAAATGAGATGGATGCTAGCCGGAAAATAATGTGTTAGAAAAATAATTATGTGAATACATAAAAATACAATTGTAAAACTTCAAGCAGTCAAAATATGCCATTAATCCATCTTGTAACCTGAGAAAGGCTTATGTAGATTTAGAAGAGGTACTGATAAAACATTCCAAATAGACTCAGTAATGACCAGAAGATCAGTTTTTTGATCATTAAACAACTGTGCTTGCTGCTCAGGGACACACCTCTTGGAACATGCATTAGACTTAAGAGGAAAGAAATTGTTAACCACTGAACTGAGGAACAATTTTGCCACGTCACAATGCCATGTCAATATGCTGTCACTCTGTGACTCACTGCACTTGAACAGAGTCCTGTTACAGTGCTGCATGCCCTCAGATAAAACAGTGGGCAGCATTTCCATGAACATAAAATCAATCTTCAAGACACTCAGAGGAGTTAAAGGTTAAGACTTCTTTACAGGATTAGCATCTCTTGTCTCCATCCATCACAGCTGTAGAGAATTTCCCTCTTCCTTTCTTGCTAAATCTCCCATGTCATGTATTAGCATTATAGTAATAGTTTGATTCTAAATGATATTGAGGAAGACTTTTGTTAGGCATGGATATTATTGCAACATGCATAGCACTACTATCACACCATTCTACTTTGCATATCTCAGCACTGCCTCAACATATACCAAAGCCTGAACAGTTCTAGATGAATGATAATTCTGTTGCAGCAGTGGGGAAAATGGCCCTATTTCAATTCCTCTTTAATTTTTCCTCTTTAATGCTTAGATCTCCTCTCCCCACTCGAGGGAAGATAGACGTTTTGCAGCTGTTTCTCTGCATGTCTCAGACATAGATGCAAAGTGGTAGGACTAGATTTCGTATCCCTGAAGCAGCTATATTAGGAAGAAAGAGACTGGTGGGAGATTTGCCTGGTAATTTTGCTGATGATAACAGCAATGAATAAGTGGCACGAAGGATTAACAGAACTTATTCCACTCTAAAGTTCAATGTCTCAACAATTGGTGCTTTGCTGAACAATAAAGAAGGAACAGAAATTGTGCATTAGTTTGAAGCTGGAATTAGGGAACCAGAAGTACTTGCCAAAGAGGGTGGAGAGTTCATTGGAAGATGGATGTCCCTACTCCCTTCCCTTTCCCACGTGCAAATTTCCCAGTTGCAAGAGATGCCTACACGATCTATGTGACGAGGAACAGGGTCTCCACAACTCCCAACTCAGTTAGAGGAAAGAATCATTGTAATCCTTCCTCCTCTCCCCCCTCTCTTTTTATTTTTCTCTTGTCAAGTTATATTAGAAGTAACACAATCACAGCATTTTGCCAGTAAGGTACAGATTTGTAAATATATATACACTCAGCATCTTGTGCTATATATCTTAATGGGAAATAAATAAGCATTTGACTAGTTGTTTGCTGTTGTTTCACCTTAATTTAACCTGAGAGAATTTCAAAACCTCCACAAGCCTGTTATGATGGGGTCATAACATCCGCTGACTCCCAATGCACTTCTATCGACTTTATTGGCAAGAAAAAAATCAGTATCAAAGAATGACTGAAGCTGGAAGGGTCTTCTGAAGGTCATCTGGTCTAAACCAGCTACTCAAGTAATGCCACCTAGAACAGATTGCTGGGATTTTCATAGTGAAAAAAAAGATTTCAGAACTTCCTGAAAGTTACAAAGATATAAAGTATCAACCAACAAATTCTCACAGGGAATTGAAACTCCAGTTTCAAACAGCAACTCTACCACTCTCTGGCTTTAGCCTCCTTTAATGCCTTCATATGCAGTAACCAGCAGACTATCAGCATACTTGTGGCAGTGGTTGTTGATTACCTACTTGTTACAGAGAAAGAAGTGCTGCAGTTCAGGGTGCAATGGAAGCACCATTCAACCCAGGCAGCATTCCTGGACATTCAAGAGCAGACCACATCAACAAACACCTAAAAAAACACATACAAATGTATTTATTTATTTAGATGAGATTTGGACCCATCTGGATGTGAACCTTACCTTGGAGGTAAAAATAATTATAAACAGATGAAACTGTAGCTTAGATTTGTAGAGTTAAAAACTCTCTTGCTACCCCCAAAACCTGAAAAATAAAGTGAGACTTGCAGAAGAAACACATGGGTTGATAGCACTTTAAGTTGTAGTCTCCTTCATGTACCAATCC
Source organism: Meleagris gallopavo (assembly GCF_905368555.1). Taxonomy (NCBI): domain Eukaryota; kingdom Metazoa; phylum Chordata; class Aves; order Galliformes; family Phasianidae; genus Meleagris; species Meleagris gallopavo. Next base: position 45,534,988 of record NC_139409.1, on the reverse strand, counting down.
AAATAGGACTTATATCAGCACCAGGTGTCTGCGTATTGGAAGAAAAGGTAGTTGTGAGCACAAGATACATCGAGACTATTGAGACTGTTGGTTAATACTGAGCAAGACAGCATATTGGAAAAAGAAAGATATCCTCACATTGCTGATTACACAAGCAGAGAGAAGAAAATGATGAGGTTATCTGTGCAGCAGGGTCTGAGCTACAGAAGATACTGACTCTCCTATGAGTTCTTCAGGTGTGTACACTCCTTGTACAACAAATGAAACATTCCATCAAAAGTGTCAAACTCCATCAGAATCAGAAGGCTATATTTGCACTCTAACAGAACTGTGGCTTGTCTCCAGCTATAAAACTGCCAAAGCCACAATACTGCATCAGAACGTAACTTTGCATCTTCTCTGAAGCATGTTTGGACAACTAAATTAAAAAAAAAATCAACCACCCGTTTCTGAAGATTGAATAAAGCACGGTGAAATGTATCAAGTCTAAGGAAGAAAAAAGGCAGTTTGGTTATACTGCTCGAAATTAAAATTTCAACGTGTATTAAACCACTTTATTTCTGCCAATACAAACAAGAAAGGCAGTAGTGCCAACACTGATTTACTGATGAAGACGAAAGGTAGCAGCAAACTCCCCCCCACCACAATAATTTCAGTGCCAAAGAAATGTCTGTTGCCTTATGTCAAATCTCCAGCAGGTAACATGTGATATTTCTGGTTTTATCTGCTGTCTAGCATGTAAACTACTTTCTTTTAGGCACCTGATCACACTTGTTCTTTGATTTAAAAAGTAGATAGGTTAGACCATTGTAACATCTGGAAATTGAGTCACATAACTGCTTTTCCTCTTTTGACTTGAGTCCTGCTTTATCAAGTCGTTTTTCCTGTAATGTCACATCAAAAAAACCCTTCAGCTTTGACACGATAAGAGATACGCTCATTTTTTTGTGCAGAATGTTGTATGTGCATAGGCAATAGCTGTGACAGCAGGAAGAGTGCCACATTATGAAGCTTTCATAACAATGCAATTATTAAGTCAAGTCATTCAGACATATTTTCCAATAACCACTTTGAATGCTTGATACCATAATCAGTTGTGTTAGATGACTCAAAATGTGCCACCATTAGAAGCTTTCTGGTATATTTCTTCTCTACATCTCTAGCAGAATTACGATACTTGATGGTATCGTGACATTTTTTCTTTGATGTCAGTGCCATGCAAGACTCAAGTGCGATCCAAGTGGGATCACTCATTAGCGCTGTCTTCTCATCTTTCTTCAGTGTTTTCGGATGTATCTGACCACTTATCAGACTCTTGGAAAGCCTCTTACACACTTGCAGCTGTGTTTCCTCCCCAGCACTATCGTAGGCAGCATATGACATTACTTAACTTGTGTGACAGTTTCTGTGCTTCCTACATTTTAGTCCCTCTTGAGTGTCCAGGTCTGTCTGGTTCCTCACCAATGATCCAAGATGGCCTTTGAACTGACTGCTACCCCTCCATGTACTTAGATAAGAAAGCCACTAAAAAACATTTGAATTTAGAGTGCTGTTCATACCATGTAACAATTATGTCAGGTTATCTTCTGTTTGAAAAGCACACACTGAAAAAGCATGTTAGTGCATAACATTTAACAGAGTGTTTTGAGAAAGATTAGAAAAGCTTACAAAATCTTTTTCCTTTTGGTGGTAATGAATCACACTGTGGTTGGTGTTCTCTCTCCTTGTCTTTCCAGTGTTTAAACTTCCCATTCGTCACAAAATCACTCACCGCAGCTAACTGTGGCCACCCAAAAGTTAGCTGTATAGTTTTAGCCAGCCTTGAAGAGATAGGCAGTTCCAGCAGGCAACCTAGCCCTTTCTAAAATAGGTATTTAAGATAAACAGGAAAATTAAAATTTGAAGACACCATTTTATCTTGATATACAGAAAGAATCCAGATATCTGCTTTATTCTTTCTAACTTCTGGAAACCAGCTGAGGAAAATACACATACTGCTGACAATATAAGGGAAATCAGCTTTTGCCCAACCGATCCCTGTTGAGACTTGACTCTAACAACCAAATTGATAAGTCTTTAAAATTGTAGTCTTTTTGTATAATATTGTATAATAAAATAATAAAATTGTATAATCTCTTGGAAATACTTACAGAAAGCAAGCTATATTGCCTAGTACAGAATCACAGAATCATAGGGTTTGGAAGATGGAGATAATCTAATCCAACCTCCTGCTAAAGCCTATTCCCTAGAGTATGTTACGCTGGAATGTGTCCAAGAGGTTCTTAATATCTCCAGAGAAGGATCCTTCACAACCTCCTTGGGCAGTCTGTTCCAGTGCTCTGCAACCCTCACAGTAAAGAAGTTCTTCCTCTTATTCTTATGGAACTTCCTATGGAAATTCCTATGATCCCATTTCTGCCCATTGCCCCTTGTTCTGTCACTGGGCACTACTGTAAAGATCCCGTTCTCATCCACTTGACTTCCAATCATTAGGTCTTTATGTATGTTGCTCTGAAAGTAATGCCTCCTACATATTTCCATGGAAACTGCAACAGATACAGAGTACAACACCGCCACTTTGTAGAGAAAATTCTCACCTACAAAACATTATATTTCAGTGTAGTAACCACCATTACTTTCACCAGTGATGAGTGAAGGCCTGCATGTCATGTTTGTAAAAATTTTTATGGCTGTCTAGAATATGGTTTGTATTTCATGTTGTTGTCACAGCTGCTGAAATGTACCACTCACCACCTCACTGTGCTCACATGCACTGTTTGGTCTCCATAAATGGCAAGCATCAGTGAGTGTCAATTGGTGCAATTATTTCTGCGTGGAGGAATTAAAATGACTCACCTTTGCTTCATAGCCACTTCCATGTCAGACACCATGTTGTCAAACTGCTCTTCCGCTGCCATCTGTTGCACAATAACAAAATGTTACGGAATACTGGTAGGAAGGTTCAACCTCTTCAGTCATACCGCCACGATCTGCCTCTCATATTGTGGACTGACATAAAATAAGGAGCATTGGTTTTGGAGTAGTCTTCATATAAACATTAGTAAGATCTCCTCTTGATCTTCTCTAGGCAGCGCAATCCCAGGTCTCTCAGCCTTTCCTCCTAAGAAAGATGCTCCAGGCCCCCATCTTTGTGGCCCTCTGCTGGACTCTCTCTAGAAGTTCCCTGTCTTTCTTGAACTGGGAAACCCAGAACTGGACACAGTGCCCCAGATATATCCTCACCAGGACAGAGCAGAGTGGGAGGATCACCTCCCTCAACCTACTGCCCACACTCTTTTGAATGCACCTCAGGCTACCATTGGCCTTCTTGGTCACAAAGGCACACTGCTGCCCACCAGAAATCCCAGGTCCTTCCCTAAGAATTTCTTCCCAGCTGATCAGCCCCTAGTGATGCATGCCATGCTGGTAAATTTGTCAGTAATTTTTTGAGTAGTCAGAGCTCGTTTAAAGGAACTACACAGAACCTGTAAGGAATATTATTTACATAATGTTGAAGCTGATAAATGTAATCTAGTTATATATTCTCCAACATTAATCACTAACCACAATATATCACAAGAGGCGTGGTATACTTGAAACCAGTGTAATATGAACATCATTACATATAAAAACAAAAACAAACATCAAATCCAGTATCGGAGGTGAAATGTAAGTAATTGTGCTGCATTATCTTCACTTCAAGAATTTATTCCTTCCCTGACCCATCTTTCACCCCAGATGATCATCAACTAGGAAAGCACACAGCAATTTCTCATGTCCACATTAGTCTTTCTGTCCTTCCTCAAAAGAAAAAAAGGTAATCTTCCACAAACAATTTTCAGTAAGTGATGTTTTCAGAGTCCTGATCTTCACTTTACATAATCTTCTTTAACCACTTTTGCTTTCACTTGAGAGCAAATACTAAGCAGATTGTACAAAGATACACAAGTGTCAACTATCTGAGCTGTCTTCTTCCTTCACTTTTCAGTTTTGCTGCAGTAGTTCATGTTTAAGTGCATCTGTACTGACACTTATTCTGTTAAAGCCCTGAGAATTCACATCAGTGCTACTGCAATACTATCATTCTTCACATTTTTTCCTGCTGGCTGAACAGACAATGTGATTGATGACAGAAAGTTTGGTTATGCTGAAAGTAGCTACTAGTAAAAAACACATTTCAGTGAGTCATGAATAAAGAATTAAATGAAAAACAGAAGTTGTAATTGGAAACTGGCTGTAAATCAATTTTCTTTAAGAAGCAAACCCCTCTTTTCAGCTGTGATTTATTCTTCAACTTGAAACAAAAATTCAAGACAAGAAGTAGACTTGCATGAACTGCAACTACCAAGACTGAAATCCAGTGCAGCAGTCTGATTTCCAGTGCCTGAAAGGTATGAAAGGATAATACAATCCAAACTCAAAACAGAGTGATAATCAAGATGTAAGTAAAGCATAACATTCAGACTGGGGGGGAGGAGGGAGTGGGGAAAGGTAGAAATGAAGAAGAAACATTTCCCCACAAAATAAATTATGCACACAGTGGCAACTTTTTGAGAGCTTGAAATATATTGAAATATATACATATATATTCAATGGGTACATGATAGGACAATTTGAATGCATGGCAAAAGTCAAAATTATTCCAATTTTGAAACAAGAGAAGCTTTTTTATGTATTTGTTTATGTTTTTGTGACAAAATAAAGAAATATGAGAAGAATGTGGGTTTGCACAGTAGCTACATCTTTTTTTAAATATTATTTGTATAGTTTATTTAAAAATTACTGTACTTATATCTGAAAGAAAAAATATATAGGCTTCCCTTACAGATAGAAAAAGATTATGATTTTTTCACAAATCTGACTGTTAAAAGAGATTATGTGCACAAGAAAGAACATACTCTATTTGAACTCTGATGTCTTTGACTGAAAGGATGGTTTTAATTGTGCCAGAGAAGGGAGTGACTTCCACAAAGTATGTGTCAAAGCACTGTAATGTCATCATGCACAACCTGTCTGTTTATAAAAAATGTCCATTGCAAGTTCCTACAACTTCTGCCTGTAAGGAAATAGTCTCCGATCGTTTCGTTCAATGCAGTTAATGCCACCTTCTGGTTTACAGCTTCCACTACAGATTTCAGCTCTGAGCTCTGGGGAATAAGCTCAGCAAATCCTAGTCACTTCAATAAATTCTAAAGTAGGTGTTGAGATAAAAATGGTGCTCCAAAGAAATACTTAACCTTTACAAATTGTCCCAATAAATAGCGTGGTGGTAAAAATCAATACCACCATGCAAACAGACTTGTTTTACATTAAACCATCCCAAACAGTTCTAAGTGCTGTGTTAGATACGTCTGGACAAAACAGCTGTAGGAAAAGACTCGTGGGAGAGAAGAAAGCATGAGAGAACGCGCAAGTCCAAAGGAAGTCCCACTGAAGAAGTTATTCCAAAGTGTATGTCAACTATACATGGTGTAAATAAGGGTTTTTACAAGAGGTATTAACAAGGCACATCTGAAGAGCCTGCTTAGATGGTGAAAATTAAAAGAGAAAAAAAACAACAATCACTTTTTCCTTTCTTTTCCCAGTTGGCTCTCTTTTTTAAGGACAAAACAACTCTAAAGAAAGAGTCTGAGTGACTGTGGGAAAGGGGAAGTGCTGATAATCACAGTGCCACTCAGCTGTTTGTATGGCACCACATGTCTCTCACTCTGAACTGTATGAGAAAGCGTGAAGTTTTAGTACAAACTCATTACTGATCTGTCAGCTGTCACCATTTCCTCACTGCACTCCTCTGCCATTCACATTTTTCTTCAGGATCCGCTCCTGCTGGGGCACTGACACAATGTATGAGTTGCTCAGGATAGAGTACATCCACTTCAAAAAAAAGCTGCTGAAATGATTCGTATCTACAAGGCTTTGATATTAACAGCACCGTGAAACTTCCTGATCTTACTGTTTCCTATTTTTGAAATAACAGCAAAAACCAAGTGTGCAAACACTAGGCAGGACCAACAGGGGCAGCAATAGGCAAAATATTTCATTTTATGCTATGGCAATTTTTAGTGTATTTTTCATGAGATAGCAGTAGAAACTTAATAGAGGACTTGTTGTTTCAGTCAGGGAATCGTGTTGAGACGTGAGTCCTTCAGGGACACAGTGGCAGACACGAAATTGCTATGACTGTCCCGTGGAAAGAAGGGTTCACCTGTACTCACAAGTGACCATAGAACTTAATGCAGAGCTTTGGTTGAAAAGAAACAATACTGTTCCACAGTGGAAAAGGTTAACATCACTCCTTGCAGTCTGACTGTCCTAACCCTAACTAATGAATGCATACAGGTCCTGCAAGGTGATGAAACACGAGATTTGGTGCTGCTGTCTAGGGTACCACCTCCATGCACACAGAATTGGAGACAGTGCTTTTCCGCATGCGCAGGAAAAACAAAACAACAACAACAACAAAATAAACAACCAATACAAACAAGGCCTTCCCTCCAACCCCCGTCAAGGAAAACAACAACACAACACTGAGAGTGAAAAATTTCCAAAGTACGAAAGGAAATAATCTTTAAAAACTTAATGTAAATTAGTTTTGGACAGCAGGAAGAGAGGCAGAAAAGAGGAACAGCAACTGGTTTATTTCTTCTTTCCAGATCCAGGCTTGTATCTTTGCTATCATGTAATTTTGAGGTGTACCATTCAAGAATGAGGAAGTGCACCGAGACAATTCAGTGTGAAGAATGGGTTCACAATTGGGCAGTTTGAATGCATAGCAAAAGTCTGAAATTATTTCAATTTTGAAACAAGCTTTTTTTTTTTTTTTAAATGTACAAGGGCTGCTCCAAAAATAATACATTCTAATTTATTATATTGGTCCACAGTATCAGAGGTAGATGTTGGTGGTATGGCAGTAGAGTTTCAGCCTTCTCATCAGTATTCCATTACATTTTGTTGCTGTGTGACAGATGGCAGCAAAGGGGCAGTCTGACCAAGTGTTTTCTGACATGGAAGTGGGTATGAAACAGAGGTGTGGAATCAAATTCCTCCATGCAGAAAAGAATGACGCCCATTGTCATTCATCAACACTTGGTGAACACTTATGAAGACCAAACAGTGCATGTGAGCACAGCGAAGCACTGGGTAGTGCATTTCAGCAGTGGTGACAGTGTGTCACCTCTGCTGGTGCAGATTTTTCCAAGCATGGCATACAGGCTTTTGCTCATCATTGGTTGAAAAATGCATGACTAACTGTGGTGACTATGCTCAAAAAAAAAAAAAAAAAAAAAAAAGAAAGTGTTGTGTAGGTATGAATTTTCTCTATCAAATAGTTTTATTGTGCTCTTTGTTGTAGTTTCCATGGAAATATGAAGTATTAATTTTGGTGTGACATACATAATCTAGCACTCAGTAACTCAACATATTGTATAGAACATCAGGTACACCTTCCTGCTGGTACAGCAGCAACCTTTGAGTGCGCAGCTTATTGCTAAAGCTGAGAGTTCAATGCAAGAACATGAATAGAGTATGAATATAAACATGAAGCCTCACAGGATGATATAAAGATGAAGACTTAGAGCAAGGATAAGCAATCAGTGGATGAAAACACAAAGATACTGAAATATTTGCCACCATTCAAATATTAGCTAATGCAGAACACACTTGATAAAGCATTTTGATTCTCACTTTACAACAATTAAAGGCATTGTAACTGAAGAATATATTTATTTAACTGATAAAGCAACTAGGAGTAAACTTGTCTTTCTGTCTTTAATAGTTTTCTGCTTTATTTTTTTACTGAGAATATAGTCTTGTCTTCTCATACGGTTCTTTTTTGTACAAAACCTCCCATGCTAATATCACAGAGAGGTCAACAATGGACAAATTCAAAGAGTACGGAAGGTGATTACCTTTGGTAGAATCTTCAAGAGATCCCTTACCTAGTGGGAATTATTATCTTTTTCCAGATTATAGATGACAAATCAATCTTGCCACTCTTTAATAGATTTCTTCATAAATCCATGGTGAGAAATAGGGCATAGCACAGTGATGTAATCTGGTTCAGTGCTGTACTGTCCATGAGGGCTGAGAATGAATTGCCAAAGTTGTGAGAGCACCTTGAAAGATTGCTAAAGTAGTGAGCAAAATCTCAGAGTAGCTTCCAACTCTTTTGAGATCAGAAAGGTCTGAATATATAAGAGACAGAAAATTACTATTTAAAGAACAAAAACATCCTGCAAGAATATCAGACATCTAACCTGAAGGTGCAAGGACTGTGGTTGCTGTGGTTGACACAACTTTTTCATTTGTGTGGTTGCTGTGGTTGACACAACTTTTTCATTTGTCTATTGTATAATCAATGAATATTAAGATGTTATAATTACAAAATAAACAAGAGAGATAGGCAAAGCAGATTATAACAACAAAAAGAGAATAAATAGAAAGTTTACCCATATCCTAGGCTCACTTACCAAACTCCACAGGAGAGATCTCCAGAAAGAGACCCTTTCCTTCTGGCAGTCAGCTCTTAAATGGGGCTAGGAGAGGTGCAGCCAGGCTCCACCCCTTGCAGCAGCACAGGTGAATTGCCTTCACCTGTGTTCCTGTGGCTGACTCAGTGCTCGCCTCAGGTGATCAACCAGAGGTTCAGGCCATGATTCAGCAGTTCCCATACATCTATTGACTGCTTAATCAATCCGATGCTTTTGTAACACTTTTGGGGGTTTCTAGGTGATGTTTTAGCATCAAGAAGAAGAAATTTTCGAAGTATGCCTTCGTAGCTTTTAATGGTGGTACAGCTGAACTTTGTGACAAACCTGCAGTAATAATGAGCACCATCCCCATAAAACTACTCTTGAAAGACACCTTTACACATTTTCTGTGGACCCATGGTTCACACACTGTGCAGCTGAACTGCTGCAGAGCGCTCCAGACATCTCCAGCATTTCTGACAACTGCTGTGTGAGCAGGCAATCGAAACGTATCTACCTTCATTCTAAGACAGAGGAGGCTCTTTTAATTGGGTTAGTTACTTCGTAAGTAGAAAGTGTTACTGATAAAAATCTCAATTATTCAAAAATCATTGATGGATAATGTACAGAGGAAGCTTGCAAGTGGTGCAACACAATCTGAATGCAATCTAATAGATAGCAAATGACTCTATTTGATTTATTTATAAGGGATCCAAGATGATTATTTTTGATCTCTGGCATGAGAAAAGTTTGAAATGTTTTCCAGGATGTTTTTTTCTTAAAAGTATATCTGTATTTACCCCAAGTTAATGACATTGCTAACAATTCCTTTTCAAGATTTGCTGGAATATCTTGGAAAGTTTATACATTGAAAGTGTGTACATCCAATTTTCCTAATCATTTCAAAAGAGCACACTTGGGTAACGAGCAGGATAAATGATTTCACTGGAGCAATAATTTTTATTTCAACTCCAGCAAGAGACAAAGCAGGGGGAATGAAAGCCAGCAGTCAGCAAAAGAAAAGAAGTTCAGGAATGTGACATAACTGAAAAATTTACACAGTTCAAGGCTGGTTCTCTGAATTAATTTTGAATGCTGAAAAATCGTGTGTCTTTCTTCTTGTAGATTTACATTCTGACTTTGTATACACATATAGATGTTTCATATACAAGCTTCTTTTGCACTGCTACTGTGAATACTACATTTATATTATGTTAGAGCTTGCACAATGTATCTTAGCTTCAGCTACAGATATTCTGCTTGTCAGTGAAAAAGAACAATCTGCCTTTTTAAATATGCAGTAAAAGGTTTATGTCATCACAGCACTGAGTATTCAGAGTCGGGTGTTTCTAGGTTCTGCTGTCATAAGCTGTAGTAGTATCTTGTGGTAAATATAATCAAAAGCAGATAAAAAATACTGACAGTATAGCTGCCCATGAAAAAAAATCCTATTCACTACATATGCAAATTAAGGTTAAAAAAAAAAAAGAGACACAAAAATATGGTGAGTAATCATTCTTATACAACATCTGAGTCTCATAAATGCACAACTTTCCATTAGAAGAAAAATGATTTTTTTTTCTCTTGATATGAAATCAAAGTTCCCAGCATTCACAGGGCACTAAGAAGCATTTATTTACCTTTCTGAATTTCCTTAACTGTAGTTAATTGATTGATTGTAGTTAAATTGGCCTTCTTGTTTTGCACTGAGAACTTTATTTCAAATAAGGCAATGTGTACTACACAAAATCTTACTTGAGATTTATTCCTTTCCCCAGCAGCTATGTAGGGATTTAATATGTATACTGTTATATATTGATATATTCATTTATTTAGTAACTTTAGAATTAGAAACAATTGATCAAGAGGAAAGCACAGAACAAAGAGTTGCCACAGATTCTTGTTTCCAAAATAGAATCAGGGCAGCATTCTCAATTTTTACCAAGCTGGGAATTTCAGCATCTGCAGTATTCAGTTCTGTATATTTTTAGAGGAGAACAAATTATCCACAAGAAACTTATGAAAACAAAAGCACAAGGCAAGTTTACCTTCAGAGTGTCTCAAAAGAGCATTTAGCAATTGCAGGAACTGACTATGCATCAAGTTTTCCACAGCTTGCTGCCCAAAGTATCAGTTTTTACATCAATTTCTGAATTTACTAAATAAAGAAAAATGTCTCCTCTTGGAGGAAAAAAAAAGAAAAGAAAAAAAAAAAAAGGACAACAAATTCAACAGAGGCATTTTTTAAAAAGGAAGAAAATTCATGAAACGCTTTTATGTGATTTTGAAAAACAAATGCCTAAGCCAAAATATGAAGTAAACAGCAAACTAAAAATATAACGCAACCTTGAGTTACTTCAGTTTATAAACCATCTACATTTTAAAAACTCATCAAAACAAACAAGCAAGCCATTTGTTACAACTTGTCCTAATCACTTTAAGATGAGGGAAAGCAGACCTCGAGAGAAGCAATGAGTACTTCACTTGTAATCTGTCCTCTGTCCATTTATTCTTTTCTGGTTCAGAGGTACAAATGACATCCTTTGGGCCTTTTTTTAAAGCCAGATGAATCGTCAGATTCTTCTTCGAGACATTTAGTTGTTGCACTAAGAAAGTTTCCACTAGACATCAAGAAAATTATTGCCTAAAATAAACAGGAACCCAACAGTGAATTCTACAGATGGTGCACACTAACCGTGACTGTCAGATCTTTACACAGTGCATATGGTGAAAAGCTTGTGCGCTATCAGCAGCTCAGTAGCAAAATGACAGTGGATAAAAATGGACATCTGGAAGCCCAGCCCAGCCCCACCAGCCTCCCAGATCTGAGGACAGGAGAGTAGATGAAGCCACCTATGTGCATTTGGTTCAAGCCAGAGCTAGTTCCACCGTAGCACTCAAAACACAGCAAGAATCTGCTTATTCCTTGCAGCCATCCTATTAACATTTTTTACAGTGGTTATATTTGTCTTTCACTCTTGACAGACCTTGTATATATTGTGCTTGTCAATGTGCAGACCTTCATCTGCGCCTTCTCTGCCTGCAACCTTTTCTTCAGCACTGCATAACAGATGTGCATTCCCTTGGCAGACAGATTTTTCTTATGATTGAATTCCTTATGTCATTCCATCTTGGTCTATTTAACCCCTTTCTCTGTGCCACCAAGGATTTTGTCTGAGGTAGATTCCAGAATATGGCAGAGACCTGGCAGTCTCACGTGCAAAAGAAGAAGATACAGGCTATGGCACCTGGGGTAGTCATGGGCTCAGATGGGGTAAAGGGATGAAACTGTTAGAAGATTGAAGTGGGTGCTGGGAAAGAGACTCTGTGATGTTTGCTACGCTCAGGGGCATCACATAAGCTCAATTCTTGTCACTATTGCCCATGGTTCCCAGGAATGCGTGAGAGGAACACGTGATGTATTGCAGGCGTATGGTACCATTCTTTATAGTGCCACAACATGCTCTGGTTAGCAGAGGAAGACTGGTGCATCTGGGCTGCACAGGCAGCCTTTGTGCCTGCCACAGTCAATCTCAGCTGGCACATCACTGTACTTTCCATCCTAGTGCCAGCCACAGCATGGAGCAGAGGTCCCCATGGGCCATAGCTGATTGCCAGCAGACAATCTGGCTGCAGCAGTTTTGCCTGCTGCTGTTGCCCTAGGAGGTTCTCAGTCAAGGAAGCACTGCAGACTCCCCTCTTCCACACTTCCATCTGTTATCACACATTTCCTGACTAAGAACACATTGCCTCACGTCTGCAGGCAGATCTCTAATCTTCCCCAGTACTCAGTACCGCTCTCTCCCAGGAGAGGCAGAGAGATTTAAACCTCAATTTTCCCACATCAGAGGAAACCTTAGGTCAGATTCTATTGTTGAATGGCATGGGCTGAGCAAATCTTCAGCATGTGAGAGCCCCTCACCTAGACTGTTCTTGCAGGGTGGCACAATACTGAAGGAGATGAATGGCACATAGCCCAAAGGTGAGATGGAGATAGGTACAACATTTATAATTTAACATGTTAAATATGAATAAGGAAAATATGTTTTAGATCCAGAAAGTGTGTTGCTTAAAATCCAAGGTATACTGGTGGCTCTGTTATACCATTTACATCACCTTATATGCGTGGCAAAGAAAAAGCTATTGGAATTTTTGAACAAGGTACAAATACATTTCTGCCATCTTAAACTGAATTACCATTTTGCTATTGTACGTGCTTCAGAAGCTGAAAATTTTATCAAAGTTGTGAAAGTGGAATTAGCAGTAGTAATGTGGAAAATTCCTTAAACTTTAAGCTTGAATGGAAACTTTAAAAGTAGCTATGACACATACTAACCAAATAGTTGAAGATAATTGAGAGCACTGAAAAAAAAAACAGGTGAAAAAGGAGTGGAATGGGATAGTAAAACTAATTTTATCCTTGTATGTCTTAAATGTTGAATGTAAAACTAAATTTGTAGCTACTTACATAAAACAAATAGGTCTGTTCTGCTTAACATGTAGCTATAAAACACAGAATTTAAACAGAATTTAAACAGGCATGTACAGTGCAAGTCCAGTTTATCATTTTACAGAAAAAAGGCTGAAACTAATACGTCACTTGGGAATATCTCAAAGATCATTTACTTACTGTTTCCGTTTAATATTTCTATAGCATATCTACAATTTCTCCATCATGTTTGAAAAGTCACGCCTGTCAGGTGAGGTTCTGAGTGACAGAAAAAAGGGTCACGCCACTCCCATTTATAAGGAAGGGAGCAAAGAGAACCCTGGGAGCGACAGGCTTGTGAGTCTCACCTCTGTGCCTGGGAAGATCATGGAACAGATTCTCCTGGGTGACATGCTTGATCACATGAGGAATGAGCGTGTGATCCAAGACAGCCAGCGTGGCTTCACCAGGGGAAGGTGGTGAATGCATCTGCAATACGAGAAAGAGAGAGCTGTTGGAGAGGGTCCAGAGGAGAGCTATGAAGATTATCAGAGGGCTGGAGCACCTCCCGTATGAAGATAGGCTGAGGGAGCTGGGCTTGTTCAGTCTGGAGAAGGCTGTGGGGTGACCTCACTGCAGCTTTTCAGTACCTAAAAGGAGCCTATAAACAGGAGGGGAGTCAACTCTTTGAAATGGTAGATAGATATCAGCAGGACAAGGGGAAATCGTTTTAAGTTAAAGGAGGGAAGATTCAGGTTGGATGTCAGAGGAAGTTCTTTACTATGAGAGTGGTGAGATGCTGGAACAGGCTGCCCAGAGAGGCTGTGGATGCCCCGTCCCTGGAGGTGCTCAAGGCCAGGCTGGAGAAGTGCCTTGGGCAGCCTGGTCTAATATTAAATGTGGAGGTTGGCAGCCCTACCTGTGGCAGAGGGGTTGGAGAATCACGATCCTTGAGGTCCCTTCCAACCTAAGCCATTCTATGATTCTACAATTCATCACAGTAAGTTTGAATCTCTCTCGTACAAATATCAAACAGTTGCTTACAGTGCTATAGAGGTTGTGAACACAGAAAATGAGAGGAAATAATTTAAAACTAATTATTAGCAGGCAGGATGGCCATATCATTGCATTTATTTCATTGGATCAATAACACACAGAGCTTTAGAATTAAAGAAACTAAAGAACTATTGAAAAAGAAAAGGTTTATAAACTTTCAGTTTGTTTCCAAATTCATCAGCTTTGGTTTTGCAGTTCATCAAATCTGATCAGTGAGGGTAACTCTCTGGGATGAGCAAAAAAAGAAGCAGCCTGTCTGAAATGTGTATCTCTAGTTTCCTGACCAATATCCTATTCCTTTATTTCATTTTCCACTATATTTTTTTTCAGAAAAAATTGTTCAAACATGCTGCTATCTCAACTAAGAACATCAAATGGGATGGCAGAGCTGTTAGCAAACTTTGAACAAGGAATTCCTGCATACATGTTTACGCATGAGTTTGCAGAGTATGTATGCATGCTTTCTGTCTGCCTATGTGTTCAAGACCAGTACTGCAGAAACAAGTCTGTAACCCCCCAAAATTCTGTGTTAAGCCTCCTGGACTGTGTAGTCCATTGGCACCTGGGCTGCCTGCAAGAGCAGTTCTTACCATTGCGAGCATCTCATATGCACATGAAGTGCATTTGTGTGCTGTCCTCAGCCAGAACACAGGAAGGAAACCATGACAGCAAAAGTAGGCATGGTTTTGAGGTGAATCAAAGGTGATTTTTAATCCTCTAGCATATGTTTGTCCTGATTGAGGCTATACTGGAAAACCAGGGATAAACCCAAGCTGCAGCTCACAGAGTGAGTCATCCAGCCAAGGGTTTGCACCGCATCACCCTTTTCCAAAAGGACCCCTCATCTATGGATAAAAATACATCTCTAGCCACATAAAACTTTGTGTCTGCTAAAAAGTGACTGTTATTCTCTCTCCCAGTGACCACTAGGTTTGATATATGATCATGGTGATGAAAATCCAGATTTCCTTTTCCCATCCACAGGAATATATGACAGGAATGACCACTTGTGGTTTATTTCATCCTTTTGTCATATACTGAGAAAGCATATGGCATTCATTCCTTTAAGCCTTCAGTAAAAAAAAAGTGTGGCCCAGGCCAGCTAAAACTTGATGACTGCCAACACTACTATATGCAGATACATGCTACATACAAACCAGAACTTGGCATCCTTTAAGCAAGTTGAGCTACCATAAAGTCTTGAGTGATATCTGAAACTGCATCAAACACAAAATGTTTCTGAATGTTACACTGACATCCATGATTTCTAACCAGCAGTCTTCCAGGTACTGAGGTACGTTTTAAAGCTACTGTGATCTAAGTGCTATTCTTACTGTGACCTGTTCAGTTCTCTCTGATTTGTGTGTTCTTTTTATTTATAAATTGCCCATTATCTTTTCTTTTAGATGACCACATTGTGTCAATTAGTAGGGAATTCAAACACAGCACCGGTACAAATTCTTAAAGCAGCCAAATCTTGTTCCAACTGCTTGACTATTTTATATATTACATCCACAAAAACACACTTCGATTGGTCTCTAGCAAAGTTTTCAGTGGCTGTTTTAATGCTGCCTAATTTCCACCCTTATCTTTTCAAGGAACATAAAATAATTATTTTTCATAAGCTTTCATATTTCCACTCAATATATCTGTGCAGATACTAGCCTGTGTTGTGACAGGAAAGTAGCAAAATAGTTGGCCTCGACTACATAGTAATTCAAATAGTCATATAAATTTCTATAATATTCTCAGGTCTGGTGTTCTCCAACATTTTAAACTCTTCCTCAGTTATGTTTTTCTTCTCACCTCAATGTGTTAAGTTGATGTGATTGTCTGATCTCCTATTATTTTTCCACTCATCTGAGATTTACAATCACAAATATGCTAATATTCTTCACATGTATCTGTTCGGATTGTGCAGATGAAATCTCTCAGTCAAAAGAGGAATACATCAAAGATGCATTAGGTATTATGAAGGTCTTTAAAACACGATTTGAAAATCTTTTTGTTGGATAAACTAGAAATCTTTTTGTCTTTATCAGTTAAACTTGATTTAAAATGCTTTTGTGAATCTGATTTGTGTTACCTGGTATCATGGGTTATGTTATGCAATATACAGGAAGCTACTTTGAGTCCACTTATCTTCACTTACGCAACTTTCCAGATTTCATACCAAGGACCAGTCTTCTCTATCTCTCTTTTAACAAAGCCCTAACCAGAACACGAATAAGAGGGAAAATTGTACATAGGACTGGTGAATCAATGTATTTCACACTGCCAGAAAGTAAATCATTAGTCTGTTTTCAGCTAGCCTGGATGTGACCCAGATCAGATTTACCCATTAGAACTTTCTTAGGTGAGGGTTAATTTGAAACGATCTCCAAAGGTTCTTTCCAACCCTCATGGTTCTGTGATTCTCTATTCAAGACAAAAGTCTTCCTCATATCTGCATAAAAATATTAGGCTTCTTTCCGTACCTCCATAAACAGATCAGGTGGCTAAGCGAGATAGATAGACCAAGTGGCAGGGTTAGGTGTGCTGCAATGTGAGGTGCTGTAGAAAAATGTATGAATGTTCTTGACAAGATCTTCCGGATATGAAGACATTAAATATTCTTCCCAAAAATTAATGAAGATGAAAAGGTGTAAGTAAATTGAGCAAAAAGATGTCAGAAAGCCTTTTTGTTTTAAGTTCATATTCAAATTTCCAGCCACTGGAGATTCAGCATCTGTCTAACAAAAATCACCTGCAGAAATAGGGTGTGGATATCTCTGGCATGAGATGGCACACAAAGCTGTCAGTGACCTACAAAAGACAGTTGCATTCTGATCCATAGTAGTAGTCAGTGTAACTATACAACCTCATTTCGCTGTTAGTTGCTACACTTAGTGACAGAAGATTAGAGCCCATTCTGCTGTTTCCTAGGATGACGAACACTGCTCTGTTGCTTGGGTTTGGTTTTGTTTCTTTATATTTCCTCCCTTTTCTTTATGTTACTGTTACTTTCCTCTCCCAGTAGGCAGAGGGAGGTGATTGTCCCCCTCTACTTGGCTCTTGTGAGACCCCATCTGCAGTACTGCATCCAGGCCTGGGGCCCCCAGCACAGGAAGGACGTGGAGCTCTTGGAGCGGGTCCAGAGGAGGGCACTGAGATGATCAGAGGGCTGGAGCACCTCTCCTATGAAGAAAGGCTGAGAGAACTGGGATTGTTTAGCTTGGAGAAGAGAAGGCTGCAGGGAGACCTCACTGTGGTCTTCCAATACTTGAAGGGAGCGTATAAATAGGAGGGACTCTATAAATCATTATGTAAGATGTTGCTTATGTTTCATACAATCAAAAGACAAGATAATCTGCAAAGGAGGAATGACAAGTACATCAGAATATTTACATATGAATGACTGAAACAAAGTAAAAACTTCAAAAACGGCAACAATTTAAAATTATATTGTCAGTTATATTACATCCACAGCTATTAATATTGTCATTCACGTAATTTTGAGATTCTAGGGTAATGTAGAATAAAATATCCCTGATTTTTATAGATCCAGGGCATCAAGTCCCAAAGACAATAGCCACATTAGTTGGAAGGATTAATGCCCATGTATAGAAAATACATATATTCCATGCTGGTATTCATGAACATCTCTTCTGTGTTCAAACTGAAAGGTATTAGCAATATCCTTTAGGACATTCATATTCAGGGCATTTCAGGGGAATGCACTTACCAGAAACAGACCCACATCAGCCTCTGAAAGCAAGCTTTTAATTCCATTATGCTTGTTAGCACCTCTGGGTGAAACTAATATTAATTACCCCTCAAACCTTTACAACTGTAACATACAGTAGTCTTGGACTACCAGCTAGAAGCTAGCTGCCTGGTTTTGGAGTCATCTGGTCTCTCATCTTGAGAGATAAATACTGATATGTTACAATAAGTCCTAATGCGGAATTTCCTAGTTTGCCAATTTATTTTATGTTTTTCGTTGTTCATCAATAGAGTTCTACCACCTACAGTTCTAATTTTTATATCTGCAACAAGCTGTGCACTGCAGATCTGCACATGCAACAGCGTGCAGCAATTTCTTAAGTTTTGCAGCTTTCTGAATCAAAATCACTGTTTTTAATTTGAAGTTATTTAAATCTTCACCCTTTCAGATATTTTCATTCTGTATTCCCCAAAAAGAAGGGAAACAAGAAACCAGCACAAGAGCTGAGAAGATCAGAAGTTCTCTCATTACTAACAAACCTAGAGGGAATTCCGACAAAGGCAAAAGAGGAACAACAGCATAAATCCATGAAATCTATCAAGTAAAAGGCATGGATTGAATAACTTGCAACACCATCATGCACACAGACTATACAGCTACAGAAGAGTCAAAAGATCATAAATACCTTAAGGCGATTAAGATCTTCAGTGTGTTTATTAAAGGTAGTCATCACAGGCACTGGCACTCAGGCATGTATTTGGACACATTAAAAGACTGACTTGCAGGGAAGATCCATCTCCAGTTTAATCTCAAGGGTTACTTGCTGATCTCAGCAGTGCCTACAAATAGCTTTCACTACTTTGTAAAAGAATGTTCGTCATTTGAAATTGTGTCACTCTGGGCATTAATATCTCGTGACAAAGAGCACACAAATCATTTGGTACGCACAAAATGGGGTGAAATAGTTGTAAAGTTACTCAAAAGAATTGCATAGTCATTCATTATGAACCCATTCTGTTTTATCCATTGCCTACTTTCAGCACATTTTCAGAATCATTTTGGTCAAGAAAAAAGAAAGCAAATTCCTAATCCGTTTTCTCTGATGCTGTTTATAACAACCACTAAAAATTCTGGTTTGGTTAAGCTAGGCATGTCATTATTAAATTCTCTGGGACGTTTACAGAGCTCAAAGCTATAAGCTAAAGAGGCATCTTTTTATTATACTTGTCCCACCAAAAGTGAGTATTTGTAGTCTATTAAGAGTATTTATCACTGAATAACACCACATAAAATCAACAAACTGTACCGAAACTGCATGAGCTGGCAGCTAAAACACTCTGACTGAATAAAATATCTCCTGTGGGGAAAAACATGACACAGAAATCAGGTACAACCTTCAATCAAGGTCTGTGTAGACAATGTTATAAACATCTCCCAGGGGATCAAGAGAAGAAACAGTCATTGACTGTTATTCCAAACATAAATTCTAACTAGTACGATATAATGAGGAGCATAGAAAGATAAAAACCTGGAGAAAATATTTTTCCATAACCAAAGCCCTTAAATTTAATTTCCCTTTCCCCATCCCACCCAACCTCCAACCAGCAATTTGTGGGCAATACTATATAAACTTAACTGCTCATCAAAAATGTTGACAGTCTTAAGAAATAAGGGTTCTACTGCAGGAGACCTGAGAGGAAGAGCTTCAGTGCAGATTAGCAAACAACTCAACTCAAACTTTCATTTACTTCTTGCTTCTAAATTCTGCAAATGAATAGGGTGAGTATCAGCCTCTTCTTTTGAGGTGAATATTTTAAAATACCAAATCTACAAATGACATTCCTTTGCATTAAATATTATATGATATGTAAAATACCCAAAACTTAATGCTTTCTAGCTGAATGGGTAGAGAACAGGCTGTATCAGCCTTTTAACTTACATCAGAACCTCTTTCTAATGCTTCTCTTCAACACTAGTTTTTTAGTGCGTATATATATATATATTTAAATTATGTGTTTGTGAAGAAAGCGGTCTGGCTAAAGCAGTAAGCAGTTTGCAGAAGAAACTCCAAAAACAGATCCTATGTTTAGGAGCTTAAACTTTTGCTTAGAGGGTGAGTTTAATCTCTTAATCTCTCCTTTTTTGTAGCTCTAATATTGTAAGCCTATTATGAGTTTGGAAAAAACTATATTTTTTTTTTTTTCCACTTCACACAGAGAAAGAAAGACTATGTAAGTGCACTCCCCCACTTCCAAGCAGGCCGATGCAGAATTTATCCCAGTTTAGTGCTGGAGTTTTCCACTGGAAAAAAAAGTTTCAGTCTAATCCAAGGTGTCAGGGCACAGCACAATCTCAGCATTGAAAACTTCTGCAGCTCTGTGGAAATGTTGTCTTGTTCCCCTTGCTGTGAAATGAGCACACTTCAATTTGGGATGACTTTGCTTTAAGACAGAAATTCCATTCTAGCACCTTTACGTGACACTGGCCTACATTTATCTTCATATTAGTTTCAAGAAATAAAATGAGTTCTTCAGTAAGGGGCCTTGCAAGTCATGCTTTGGTGAGCAGCCCTGAAAGATTTATGTAAAGTGACAAGCGATTCACCAGAACTAGGTGTTCTTAAGTTGCTAGTAATGCACCTAACAGCACTCAGTGTGCCCAGACAGGGCCTCGGGAGGAAATTAAAAGCACTGGCGTTTCATGAAGCAGGAAAAACACGCAGATGTGAGACGTGTGGAGCTTAGAGATGCTTAGACCCGTGGTGATTTTTAAACCTGTAACTCCACAAAGAATGGTACTTGCCTTTAACCTTCATCTTCTGGGCTTTGGGAGGGGCCACTGGGAGGCACTATCAGACAGGCAGCTGTTAGGGCCGTTAGGAGGGTTCAGTGGGCAGGTGGCCGTTAGGGCCGCTGGGAGCTGCTGCCAGACAGGTGGCCTCAGGTGAGGTAGAGATGTGGGTGCTCTGGGCACTGTGTGTGATGAGGGGTGGACACGGGGCTTTGTGTGGTGAGGTGTGTGTCTCAAACTGCTGGTTGTTATCTGGGATCCGCTGTTATACACAAGATCCAATGCACAGGCTGCTGTGTATGTGTCTGTCTGTTTGTATGCAAAGGGGGCATGCTTATCTCACAAGTGCTTGGTAATAATAGAATCACAGAATCATTGAATCAGTAAGGTTTGAAAGACCACATCCAGTCTAACCATCAACACTTGAGCGTCCACCTCTCTCAGTGCAACATCTACTCTTTTCTTGAACACCTCCAGGGACAGAGACTCCATCACCTCCCTGGGCAGCCTGTTCCAATGCCTCAGCATTCTTTCTGAGAATAAATTTTTCCTAACATGCAGCCTGAACTTCCCCTGATGCAACTTGAGGCCGTTCCCTCTCATCCTATTGCTAGTTATCTGGGAGAAGAGGCCAATCCACACCTCACCACACTCTCCTTTCAAGTAGTTGTAGAGAGTGATAAGGTCTCCCTGGAGCCTCCTATTCTCCAGACTGAAGAAACCCAGAACATTCCTGTATATGTGTGCATGAAGGTCTGTGCTAAAATAGAGTGTGTGTATGCAAAGATCGTGTGTTTTTAATGTCATTTTGATAGTGTACATGAATGTGCATCCAGATCTATTTTCATGTGTGAATTAGTCAGAGGAGGCATCAGGCAAGGGTTGTCTTTTGCATTGGTCTCTATGCCTGTCTTTGTTCTGAAGGGAGCAGCTCCAGTGTGAATGACAGAACACTTCTATCTCTGGACTCTTTTGCTGGTTGAGCTGTCAAATAACAGTGCACAGATAACAGAGGTGACATTCATGGTGGCACTTTCCTTTTTCTCATGACAAAGTCTACTGTCTTAACCAAGAGCTGTGAAAACCTCCACTTCCGCTGCTGATCCAGTGACACATTTATCATTCAGCCAACATCCATCTGCAAACTGAAATCAAACTTCATCCAAGTATGTAATTTAATAGATAGTTTTTCCACTCAGATCAAAGTTAAATATCTATTAAAAAGAGGGAGAGAGAGAGAGAGAGAAGGGTATGTTTTATTAACGATGGGAACGATGAATGCATCATGATTCATTTTGGCAGTTCAGTTGTGGGACACATGAAAATCATTGCTTTACATATATTCCAGAAGACAAGGAACTTGATCTAATGACATTTTGAATTGAAGTTCTTTAATCATTAGTTTTCTGAAATGGTTCACTGTCACAGCAGCTGTCATCTTATCCAGGGTTCTTTGGTCATTCTTATCAGAGCAATTATGAATTTGAAATATGCTTGAGGCCAAAGAACACTGAAGATCCTAAGAGATTAAGGAGCTAACTTTTACTCAGTTTCCTGTGCTATGTTGGTTCTGCTAGCAAGTCTCATATTGCTCCACAGAATGCTGACGTGAAGTTCAAACTGCCATCATTTTAGGAGCTTCAGTGGAGTTAAGTTTTAAGGGAATCAGAATACAGTGCTAAGTTGAAAAAATCAGTTCTACATGTCACGAATGTGGCTCACTTTTCTTTAAAATTATTAAATGTTCTTCAAGTTTTGATGTGCTTCCTGTAATTGCAGGGAGATGGCAGGCAAGAAGAAAGGAATCCAGCTTCAGGTATAAATTCTAATTACATGATCGGTTCTAGACATCAAAAGTTTGGTTTGTTTGTTTTTTTTTGTTGTCTTTCAAAGATGTTAAAATGTCAATTCATTTTATTTCAGACCACAATATGCAACCAAAATGAGTGGGATGAAATGTTGCTGACAAAAGGTGTAGTAGGTACTGACTATTACTGCTTTCTGACAGTTTCTCGTATATCGTCCCATCGGTAATACAGAAAGCTACAAAGACTAGTACCATACTATCTCCTAAACAATAATTATGTTAATATATTTAAATATAAATAGTGGTTATGAATAAATGTTGTATTCTATAATAAATAAATACGTTACAAATCATATTATCCATTACTTTATCTACTGTTACATACCTATGTTTAGTAAGTGGCATTTCAAGTATTTTTTATGATAAGTGTTAGGACATTTCTGTGGAAGGCTTTCCCTAAAATCTCATAGGGACTAAATTAATACCATACAGAAATACTCATCAGTTAATCAGTCAGCATTTTCAGAGTGCATCTTCTGTATTTTTCCAGTTCTCAGTACCCTGAGTACAATAATAAAATCTCTTGGATCTCTGAGGATTTGTATTTGGGTACAGGGAACAAATCTGAAGTTGGATTGTACGTACAGAAAAGCAATGATGGGAAAGGATTTATATGCATGAGCTCCTGGGGTGGGAAATGTAGAATAAAGAGTTTGAGAAGAATGAAAAGCAACACTGGGGGAAAAAATAATCATCAAAAGAAAAAGAAATAAGAAAGAAATGTAGCTGTTTGGATTAATCATCATGAACAGTATGGCAAAGTAGATCTCTGCTGTCAATAGTAATAGAAATAAAAGAGGAAACCATGATATATCCACTCAATATATATATGAAGTACTTATTGATTAGAAGAGCACTGGATGGTATAGGTAACTATCTTCTCAGTCCCATTCCAACACACTCATAAGTATGTTTAATGTTATAAGTTTCTTAAGTAGTCAGCTGTTTATAACTTCAAAACATTATATTTTAGTAATAGATGTGTATCAAGCTTGGTGTGGCCCTTGCAAAGCTGTGGTAAATTTATTCAGAAAACTGAAGAATGACTTTAGTGAAGATGATGTGCTGCATTTTGCAGTGGTAAGGATGTAAATTTTGTATAGAACTTAAGTATAGTTTATGATAAATGCATCTTTTTTCTGTCTGTATGTACAGCTTTTTCATTATGCTTTCCTTACATCAATTGAGTCATTACAATTTTGGCCTGGCTGCCTTTTCTTGACAATATCTTTAAAAGACTTTCTTCAGAGGCAGATTAGAAATGGTATCACATTTGGAAAAAAATTATCGTAGAAGGAGAGTTAATATCCCCCAAATTATCTAGTCTGAAGTGCTTTTTCACTGAGTTGACCACATCACAATGAGCTTAATAAGGTGGATATTTTCTTCTGTCAAGACTGCATGTACTGCTTCCCTGTTTCTGTATGTCAACCTCACATGACCAAACCAGTTCTTTCTTCATCACCAGCAAGTGGCATAAACATTACTGAGGTGATGTAACATGTTATATGGCTGCAGTTTTCTTTCAAGCAAAAAAGATTTTACGTACATACATAAACATGCATCGATACAAACAAGTAAGTACATAATTTTCTTCGTCTGACTGTAGGCAGAAGCCGACAGCATTGAGACACTACAACCATTTAGGAATAAATGTGAACCTGTGTTTCTCTTTTGTGTTGTGAGTACCCTGCATCTGTTTCTATTAATGTATCACCTATTTTTGCATTAATTTTTCAGTAGATTAGAAGTAAATTTAAAACTGTGTAAGTAATGTCTTTACACTTTACGGTAGATAGGATTTGATTACCAGATGTTGTATACTTAAGGCTTTTTACCATGTCTGCATCTGTGTCTCCTGAGCACATTTTTTTTGTGTTTGCATGTAGCACCAGCACAACTTTGTGGTAGCCACATTTTTGGTAGTTTGTGACTGAGAAATCAGTTTTTTTCTGGGGTTACTTCACATGAAGTGTCTACATTTGGCTACTGTGGAATGGTTATTTTGTCCTTAAAGATAGTTCAGTTTCAACCTCTCTGCCAAGAACAGGGACATCTGTCACTAGATCAGGTTGACCAATGCCCTGTTCAAAATGACTTTGAAAACTTCTGTGACGGAACATCCTCAGCTTCTCTGGGAAACCTTTTCTAGTGCCTTATCACCTCATCACAAAAAATATCTTCCGTATATGCAATCTAAATCTGCCCTCTTTCTTTTTAAAAAGGCTGACCCTTATAATTGTGAGCTAGTTATTTGCATTTATTTTTTACTTCTTTTGGTAAGTCTGGAAACAAACATAGAATTAGACAAAAAAAGAAAGGATAAAGTAAAGATGAGAAAGATTCATTCTGAACCATCAGAGAAATTAGTGCCTTTGGTATTCACTTCAGTGGGCATAAGTGGTGATATTTCTAGGGAAATAAAATAAAATAAAAATAAAAAAGAACACAAAATATAATATGTTCCCAAACTGAAGTAAATGTGTAAACTAGGAGACAAGAACTGACAATGAATGTTATTTCCTCTTTCACAGAATGGCAAAATTATTACAATAGTGAGAGGTGCAAATGCTCCTCTTCTAAGTAAGAAAGTAACAGAACTAGTACAAGAAGAGAGGGAAATACTGGCTGGACAGAAGGAACGCCCCAAGGTATTCACAAAAAAATATCTATATGTATATGTAGATATTAATGAGTATTTTTACAACATTCTATGGGTTTCTCTCAATTCCTGTTATTTTCTGTAATTTTTAATTTTTAAAAAAATCTTTATTTTGTAGTAAATGGATTTTTTCTTTTTTTTTTTTTAGAAATATCCTTTTACTTTTTAGAACTGGAGAAAAATTATAGATTGCTATATTATTCAGAGAAATGAAGGATGGATTGCTAATGAAATGTCACTAGCAGATAATGTCACTAATCGAACTCATCATCTTTTTATTTTTGTGTCATTTTTTTTTTTTTCCATATTCAGTAAAAGAAAACTTTAAACAAACTATTGATCACTTACAGAAAATCAGGCTGGCCCGAAATCTTCCTTCAAATTGCAGGCTTTCCTGGTTAGCAAATATATTATTACTTTAAGAAAAAAGTGTTGTAAAGATCTAACACTGTTTTTTAATTTTAGATTCACAATGGTGATTTACTTCTGTTTTTACAATTACCCTAGGTGGATGAACTTGTTTTCCTAGAAGAGAAATTGTCAGAAGAGTCTATTGAGGAAACTGTACCTGAGGGTAAATATATTTGATTTATTTTAGAAGTTAATTTTATAACAAAAGCGGAGCAAAGAGTTTAAATTTGGATTCAGCTCCAGGTTAAGGAATCCTTCAGAAGCTTTGAAGCACTAATACTCTGCTGTAATTCATTCCTTACCACGTGCAGGTGCCTTTGAGTTTTCTAGAATTGGCAACAAATTTTGCCTTGTGTTTCCATTAGAGCTGTCATTAACTGCTTCTGCAGTGTTTGAGATCTTACTGAATTACATTTTAATGCTTAAATGTAAACCTCAGTTTCTACAAAGATATAGTTTATATTTTCTTCTGAACAGTTTAATTTTGCAGTTATGTGTATGCTACAGATGCTGTAATAGCATGTCTGAGCAGGAACACCTCTTGTGTTAATGTTAGACTGCTAGCAAGCAGGTGCTACTTCAGCAGTTATTTATTGCAAATGATACAATGCAAAGGAATAAACATCTACTAAGACAAGAATGTATATTTTACTGGAAGTCTCTGATAATCATAGGAGATTTTCACTGTAGTATTTGTTCTTTTCAGTGCCTAGTTCTGCTCATAGAAAAGCTTCCTAGAAAAAGCATTCATCTTAAATTGTAGATTTTGCACCACAGTTAGCTGCATGTAGAACAATTCTTTACCATGTGACCCAAAAAACACCAGTGGTTCACCAGGAATGTGGATTCTAGAGATGACCAAGGACTGTCCCAGACTTCAAGATATGCTTCATGTGCTGGAGTCACTTATTTCTTGGAAAAACTTCTTGATCATCTCAATACTAAAATAGTGATGTATTTATAGAGACTCGCTTGTAAGTAATGGAAAATCTAGCAATATATTTATTTTGATATACATATTCATTGCGACATGATTTTTTGTGTTTTGCAGAAGAAGAAGTCACATACTCTGTTGGAATTATAAAACCTGATGATGTTTTGGAGGGACGTGTAGAGCAAATTAAGCAAAAGGTAGACAGAACTTGAGAAGATTCATTTACCCTTTTTAGTTAGGTGGCACAGTAAGATAGAAAATGAAATTGATCCTGATTTATTTCCAGGCTTTGTAGCAATGCTTATTAATGCATCTCTGATAAGGATAGTAAAAGCAAATTAATTTTGCCCTGAAATAATATAGTATTTGAATTGATACTGTTGCTTTAATATTTTATGCCAGTAAGTAAGGTATGACATATGTATTATATATTATACATATACATATGTAAAGATGATGAAGGGCCTGGAGCAACTGTATTGTGAGGAAAGGCTGAGAGAGCTGGGACTGATCAGCCAGGGGAAGAGAAGGCTGAGGGTGGATTTAATTACCATTCATAAGTGCAGGAATCAAGTCAAAGCAGAGTGGACTCTTTTTGGTGGCAAGTAACAATAATACAAGGGGCAGTGGGAAGAAACTGGGGCACAAAGAGGAACTTCTTTACTGTCAGAGTGACCGAGCACTGAAACAGGCTGCCCAGAGAGGTTGTGAAATATCCTTCTCTGGAGATATTCAAAACCAGCCTGGATGCCTTCCTGTGTAACCAGCTGTAGGAAGCCTGCTTTAGCAGGGGGGTGAAGTCAATATTCTCTAGACATCCCTTCCAGCCCCTACAGTCCTATGATTCTGTGATTCTGTGACATGGATTTATACTGTGGAGATCACTGACACATGAAATCCACAAGCAGAAGGGTGCCTTTTTTTCTCATAGTGTAATAAAAATGATATCTAGAAACTACAGTGGTGAAGTTAATCCTTTCAGGTGTAGAAGGTATATTTCCTGACTGCACAGTATCTTTAAGAATTGTAAGCATACATAGAGCAACTAATCAGCCTGTTGTGCCATAGTGTGTACGTGCATGTAAATGACTTAGCATATGCCTGTAAATTGATTTGTGTGCACTAGCAATTACTATAATCAGACATTGGACACTAACAAGAATCTCAGTACATCAAAGGATTCTGCATTTATTTAAGTCATCACACAAGAAAAGAGAAATTCTCTTTCATTTCAGAATATAATACCGTAGTATGTTAGTATATATCCTATAATTGTAGGAATATCTGACTTAATTTTAAAAAGTATTTTGAGAAGGTCTGTGAAATAAATTGGAAAATTAGTGCTTTATGCCCAGTTTCTGCACTTTCTCCATCTTCATCAGAAAAGAAGGAGGCTCAATAAAAGCTGGCAGAGTTTGAAGGCAATTTAGATGTAGCTGAGCAGCTGTTGGTTGGCTCTATCTGTATGCTGCCTTATGAGATGTGTATCATTACTGTTTCCACCTACAAACTTTGCAAGGCAATGTGAAAACTCAGCAGTATCATAGGGGATTTTAAAGAGCAGAGTGTTTGTAAGTAAACTGATATAAGCATATGGGTCTGAATGATGCTGTCTTTGTTTAGATATAAGCATATGGTATAAATCTCTTATCAGTGAGACTGAATTTTGATACAGATCACACAAGTGCATATTGAATTTAGTGCAGTAATGTAATTAAAAACAGTTAATCGTAAAATACATTTTATTTTTGATATCTGCTGTTCCTCTTCTTTTTGATATCTGCTGTTCCTCATGTCTAGTAAACAAAAAGTTCAGCCTGTTTGTATTGCAACAGTTACTGACAAACATACACTTAAATGGCTACTGTGATTATAATGCAGATTATAACTGATTTTTATCATTTTGCATGCTTATCATTTACAAAAAAATATATTTGATGTTAAATAAAAAGAATTACTGACCACTGCATGAATGCATACATTGCACTGCATTGTAGTTTTTAAAAACTTTAACATAGTGAACATTGCTATCCTGAATTCAGTAAAGCGCTTTGAAAAGAGAAAAAAGAAATTTTTGTTTAGACAAACATAATGTTATATTTGGAATATTTCAGATAAGTCAAATTTAAAATAGCATCCATAATCAACCATCTCTAGGGTTACATAGGATTTTATATCTATCTTTCATCAAATGCCACTGAGTAATGGCTGAATAATTGCAGATTAGAAACGCAGGCTTTGGCATTGCAGCATCAGAAGAGAAAATGCTAACTGAAGAGCAAATCAGAGAATTCTACAACAAGAAAAGAGAAGAGGTAGGAAAAAAACAAACCCACTCACAAATTAAAAAAAAAAAACAAAACCTGAACAAAAGGAACGGGTAAGGTATATCAGTGTGGCTGCATGTATTTTTAAATCTCTAGACTTTAATTCATTAATATGTTAAAGAACTGAATTAGTGGACATTTAGTACATAGAAAAGAAAAAAATTCTCTCTTTTTTTTCTTACCAATCTTTTTACAAATATAGCCTGGTAGCACTCCAACATTTCTACTAAGTTATATTAAACTCCAATTAAAAACTAAAATATTTTATTACTTCTTTCTCTTATCAGAACGTGCTTGATCCTTAATCATGGCCTATGTCTTCCAGACAGGAAATAAGTGATAGCATGAATTACTTTTTCTTCCCTTCACAATTTTTGTCATTGGACACTACTGGCAATAAGCATGGGCAGAGGCAGAAAGATAAAACATCTCCAGAAAAGGTTATTTTCCTGTCTCTATCCTATACTAGGGGAAATTGCAGATAGTTCAAGGAATCAATGAAATGATGTTTACCATCAAACGACAATGTTTTAGCAAAGAAGCAACTGGATATTGCCACGTGTTTTGGCAGAAGTTAGCTAAAGTTAACTATACTGAAGGGTTTGTATCACAACAAAAATAATGCATCTGAGTAAATATTTATTTCTATTTAAAATGTATATAAGGTAATTTTCGAATTGTAAGGAGACAGCTAGTTTGTTTGTCATTATCAGAGGGACCACAGTAAAAATAAAGAGTTGATATAATCAAAGCAAGAAGCTGAGAAAATGTTCCTGCGGTGCTACAAGTGAGCGAGAGTGAAATAAGATTGTTCTTACTGAAGCCATAGGGAAAAACAAAGTAAGGATCAGATAGTTGACGTGCTGTGTAGAAAGGAAGTAACAGGCTGAGCATGTGAGGAATTATGAAGAGATGGTTTTGCAACCTGGGATTCTACTTTAGACAGACAGAGGCAGCTTTGAAATACAGGTATACGTTGGCTTCATGAGAACAGCAGCCAAAATTGAGATTAGTTAGATGCAGTGGGAAACACAGGAGGAAGACAAGGAGAAAGCATACAGTGCTTCATTTATTACAGCACTACTAGTCTGTAGTAAATCCCAGTTAATATTAGAATAGTCAGGTTCCCAGAAAACTGCAATGAACTATCAGGAGCAGTTCAGAAGGCTCTGGGTTTGTTGAGAAGCCTGTTACGTTTGTCACTGGCCCCCTGTACAAGAAAATTACAAGAGCTTGGAAAGTTATTTTCTGATTAAAATGTCTTTCACATGATTGAAGATTGAAGCTGGAAGAATGGAAAGAATCTGGCAAAGACAGTGATGAAAAAGCACACAAATTTCTTGGAAATGTTTTGTTCTATATTTCCTATGAGTTAGTTGACTTTTGGTTTCAAAAATTATGCATGGAATTGTATTGCAGCATGTGGTAAGTGCTACTGTAAGCATAGCATCTGATCAAGTTGGATTAATTTCTAGGTCATATTCTTCTCTCGTCATCTGCACTTTAAACTGGAGTAACATATAGTGCTTGCTTAATTAGCCTTTATTACCTCATTTATCTCAATTAATTGCATTTTAGACATTTTATAGTTTTATTTCCTCAAATGACTGATAAAAAGTCTTTCAAGTAGTTTGACGGGGTTTTGAATAACCAATACAAATGCCTTTTAAGAACAGGAGTGTTGTTACTTAAAAAGTATGATTTCATTTCTGATGACAAAGTCAGAATTTGAGAAATTCATGGCAAAACAAAAATTATGTTTTTTAGCCTGATTTTGATGATTTTGTTCAATTCATGATGAGTGGACCGTGCCATATTCTGATAATCACTAAAAAAAAAGCAACAGATACTATTCCTCTCTGGAAAGAACTGCATGAAATAAGTGAAAGCATGCCTGGTGAGGCTGAGGCTGAAGAAACAGACAGGTAAATAACATTGTTAATTAGAATATGTGGTTAAGTTACAGTATTCCAAAAGCATAATAAACAAAGAGTTATTCTTACATACTTTTGCATGCCTATGTGGACAGGACTCAGGGAGCAGTCAGAGTTCTTTACCTGGTCCTTCACAAGACCATCATTACATATCTGATTGATATGTACATATGTACACTGATATCTGATATGCTTCTTGAGGAACATATTAACTCCATGCTTCCCAGGGAAAGATAACAGGCAAAGGGCGTTGATTTCTTGCTAATTCAGAATTAGACTTGAATGAGTTGTCTGTCTAAGAGGAACAGTGCTGTACTTCAAAACTGGTGTAGTCCATGCAATTCCACTTCATAATAGTCCACAAAGACAGTGATTGAAGTATGCTGTATTCCCTGGGATCACTGTGTAAAAGCCTGCAAACAAGTGAGAGAGGTTGCAAGTTGGTGGGTTTTGT
This sequence comes from Meleagris gallopavo, assembly GCF_905368555.1. Taxonomy (NCBI): domain Eukaryota; kingdom Metazoa; phylum Chordata; class Aves; order Galliformes; family Phasianidae; genus Meleagris; species Meleagris gallopavo. Next base: position 45,503,950 of record NC_139409.1, on the reverse strand, counting down.
TGTTGTTTGTTTGTTTGTTTTTAACTGAGATACTTAAGTAGATAGCAAGGATTTGCTGTTCACATTCATGATATCTTGGAACGTCTGCTCTAATGTCAAGTATGTCAAAAAATGTCAAAATAGTAATAATGTCAAAAAATAACTTCTTGTAACCTGACTAAAAGATGGCATAACTATATCTTTCTAGGCTGGAAAGAACTGAAGAAAGTGAGACTATATCAAATATATGTGATGTGCCAGACAGTTTAGAAGATGCTAGCAGGCAACTTGCCTTCTTTTTCCCTAATTTTGATAGAAAGAGCACAGAACAAAAATTTGAAAAGACATTGGCCTTAATTAGACCTTGTGTCCTAAGGGAAAGACGGGGTAAGTTTTAGTAACTACATTTTCCATCTAGGGCAAATAAAAAATCTCATACTTTGAATTTCAAGAATTCTAACTCTACAAAGGGAAAGGAGGTAGATCACGTTTTCTGCTCAGCATTAAGTTGTCAGTAATCTTTATCAGGAAAAATTACATAGCTCATGTGTTTGATATATTTAGAATATAAATGTCAAAACCATTTTGTTCCTTTGTTTGATATTTTAAGACTATCTTTATAATGTTTATGGAAAATATCTCAGAGAAGCTGGGATTTTCAAAGTATACTATAACATAAGATACTTCCCTCCATAATATAGTAGCTGATACTGTCCCTGACTGCCAGGTCCAGGGTAGACCAATGGCAAGTGTGAAAAAGATATGATTCAGGATGTGCTATGTTGCATAAGACAGTGCTGTACACAAATACGTTTATACAGACAAGGTGTTTACAGATTGGATCAGAAAATCTACCCCATTAGTACAAAGCTCCATCCAAACAAGTTTCTCCTTACATATATTTGTATTTCTTGCTAGATCATAGTTAGCTTTCTTATTCAAATTCAAGAATTCCTGTATCAGAATTGACATAAACACAAAAATTTGTAAAACCAGAATTTTGATCTTTCCATGTATTTATTTTCTTGTTTACTATCAAGAAAATTTTGCTAAGAAGAATCATTTTACAGTCCTATGTATAGAGAATTATACTTTTGACTTGTGCCTGATATTTGTAAGTATGTTCTTGTAAGACTTGGTTAAATGAATATCTGTCTATACAAATTCTCCATATTTTCCTTCATTTATAGCAGTGCATATCAAATTTCTCATTCAGGAATTCCTACTGAGATTTCTGAAGTGAGAGAAAACCTTAAGAGAGTGAGCATCAGCTTTATAAGCATCCAGGCAGCTGCCAAAAACATCTAGCAGTTGCTTTAAATTAGCTTTCTATTTTTCTAATTCACATTGTTATTGGAAGTCCATGTTGTTTCTTCGCAAGAGTATGAATTGATGAGTGGATAGTGATTTAGCATTATTTCAATAATTTAAACAGAATCCATTATGAAAAGCATAAAAGATGATGGCTTTGAGGTAGCAATGCAGAAGGAAATAACCCTATCTGAAGAACAAGCACGTGAATTTTATAAAGAACATGAAAATGAAGACTATTTCCCAGCACTGCTAGAACAAATGACCAGGTAAGGTGAACAAAGAATGAGACTGTGGATTTATAAATGAGACTAAAATTTTCACAACAAATAAATGAATTGAATATTTCATGGCCATCATATCTGAGAGTTTAGTAAAATTCAAAACAGAATCAGACAATTGCAGACAAAGAGGTAAATTACCAAGTAGAAAAATCAGATTTTTAAAAAATACCAACAACTTCACAACTGCAGGATGTTGGTCAGTTTGGCTGATTTGAATGAAAACAGTTGAGCTATATGCTCTGGAAAGCAGCACTTAGATTGTCTATAGGAGTAACCTTTATTCAGGTTGTGTGCTGGACTTTTCAGAGTGGAAAAAAAACAATCATATTTGGATATTGTCTTCCAATGAAGTTGTAACAGGGCCAGGATGCATACAAAATCTTAGGAGTTGATCAGCATTTTTGCGTCTAATAAAGATATAGCTCAATTCTGTAACGTTCCTGCCATTTTGGTAACAGTAACTTTGAAAATTAAATTCTTTCAAGCTGCATGACGTTTTATCAGGCTGTAGCTGTTTAAAAACATACTGGTTTGAAAATCCTTCACTAGTAGGCTTTGTTTGCCTGGCCTCATCTACATGCGATCAAATTCTTTTTGCCAGTTGCAGAGAGTTTAATATTTGATGTTTTTAATGCCGATTTTCTGTTTTACAGTGGTCCAACACTTGTACTTGCTCTAACACGACAAAATGCTATAGCACACTGGAGAGAGATGTTAGGCCCAAAGACTATTGAAGAGGCAAAGAAGAAAAATCCAAACAGGTAGTACATAAAATAGTAAACTGTCATCCTCAGCTTCTAATTTACCTTCATATTCTTCATCTCAATGAATATCACATTCCAACTGGTGTAACTATAGTGCCATCATCTGGAAGCTGATGTATATTTCTGCAGCTTGTTAAAGTTTTCTTGGATAAAAGGTAACAGCACTTAGAGTATTGCATTTTTGTTGGTTTTGTTTGAAATAGCATCATTATTTTTTAAACCAAATGCCTGTTTTCTTAGATTAAGGAAAAATTTCATTGGTGGATTATGTTATTTGTGACGGAGTTTCTTTCACATATTTTATGAATTAACGCCTTACTTTCTCACCTGCTTGCAGTATTGTTCTAATAAGCTGCTGTGACATCATCTTACTAGTTATTGCCAGAAGTATTGTTTCATTAAGCAGGTATTACCTTGGAAATATAACAAGATGACAGGAAGGAAAGTGATCGTATTTCATGTGGTTAATTAAAAATTTGACTGCTCTTTCTTACACCTCCAGAGTGATCACAGAACATTTAATTTGCCAGATCAACTTCAGTACAATAGGTTAAGGTTAGTCATAGTTAAAGCTCAAGATAACTATTCCCTTTAATATCTTCACTGTTTTAATGACTTTTAGTTTACGTGCGAAGTATGCAGTCGACAACTTAGCTATTAATCAGCTGCATGGTAGTTCTTCACTCACTGATGCTCAGAAGGAATTAGAGTTCTTCTTCCCTCAGGAGCACACTTTGGCATTAATCAAACCTGCTGCTGCTAAAAGTCATAAAGGTAAGTGATCTAGAAAGCATGTCTTCAAGTGTTATTTCTACAAAATATTAGCAGTGTACACTGCAGTATACCATGCCAGGTGCATTATATTTATTCATATTATGAGATGTTTTTACCATGCAGATAAATGCTTTTACAGGGCTTGCATAATGCATATCGACCTGATTCATGACCAACCTGCTGTCCACTAGAATATCCAGGTCTTTCTCTGCAGAGCTCCTTTTCAGCAGGTCAGCCCCTAACCTGTACTGATGCATGTAGCTATTCCTCCCCAGGGTAGGACTCTACACTTGTTGTTGTTGAACCTCACCAGGTTCCTCTCTGCCCAAGATTCCAGACTGTCCAGATCTCACTGAATGGCAGCAAAGTCTTCTGGTGTGTCAGCCACTCATCCCAGCTTTGTGTCAACAGCAAACTTGTGGAGGGTGCATTTTATCCCTACACCCGGATATAAATGTTGAGCAAGACTAGACCCCATACCAGCTCCTGAGGAACACTGTTAGCTACAGGCCTCCTGCTAAACTCTGCACCAATGATCACAACCCTCTGAGCTCTGCCAGTCAGCCAGTTCTCGGTCCATCTCACTGTTCTCTAGTCTATCCCACACCTCCAAAGCTTACCCATGAGGATGTTATGGGAGACAGTCAAAAGTCTTGCTAAGTCAAGGTATATACTGCTGCCATCTCCTCATCTACCCAGCCAGTCATGATATCAGAGAAAGCTACCAGATTGGGCAAGCATGATTTCCCCAGGTGAGAATCCATGTTGATTACTACAGATTACCTTATTCTCTTCCCGTTTCTTCAGATGACGTCCAGAATAAGCTGTTCCATCACCTTCCCAGGGACTACTGGCCTGTAGTTCCTCTTTTTGCCAGTTTTGAAGACTGGAGTGAGGTTGGCTTTCCTCCAGTACTCAGGCAGCTCTCCCATACTCCATGACTTTTCAAAGATTATAGAAAGTGGTTTGGCAGCCACTTCTGCCAAATCCTTCAGTACCCGTGATGGGTGCCTCCCATCAAGACCCATTGTGTGTAATTAGTTTGCATGAACAATCGCTGACCAGAATCTCCTCAACCAAGGGGAAATCTTCCTTTACCCAGACTTTCTCTCTTACCTCCAGGATCTGAGATTCCTGAGAGGCAGCCTCAGTACCAAAGACTGAAGTAAAGAAGGCATTCAGTTACTTCATCTTCCCAGTCTACTCCATTACCAGGGCACTCAACTCATTCAGCTGTGAAACACATTTCCCCTAATCTTCCTTGTACTACTGTCATAATTAAAGAATCCTTTCTTCTTGTCCTTGACTTCCCTCATCAGATTTAATTCCAAGTGGGCCTTAGCCTTCCCTTTTGCATCTTTGCAAGCCCTGACAATGTTTCCATATTCCTCCCAAGAGGCAAGACCCCTTGTCTACATTTCATAGACTTTCATCTTCCATTTGAGTTTTTTCATGAGCTTCTTGTTCACCCATGCAAGTCTCCTACTGCCTTTGCCTGATTTCTTACTCTTCGTGATGCACTGATCCCGAACTTGGAATAAGTGGTGCTTGAATGTGAACTAACTCTTTGAGGCCCCCTATCTTCCAATGCTCTAACACATAGGATACTTCCAAGTAGGTCCTTGAAGAAGTCAAAGTTGGCTCTCCTGAAGTTCAGGGTTGCAATTCTACTTATTGCTTTCTTTGTTCTATCTTTGGTTTAACTTGCTATCAAAGAGAACGAGGAGTAAAGGTCAAAGTAAAAAGAACACCGTATATTTGCAATTTTGCCTAGGGTTTTTGCTCCTATTTTTTTTTTTTTTTTTTTTTTTAAACCTCTGGCCCCAAAGTCTCTTGTTAGCATTCTTCTTTTCTTTCCTCGGAAGTTCAGTAGCCTTTCTAATTGTTAACTCATAATTTGCTTTGTTGGTCTTTCTTCCCTTCCTGTAACAATCTAGATTTATTTTATCAGGCCAGCTGGTGTGTGCTGTAGCATTACAACTACATTACACGTTCTGTCAAGTGTCAGAAATAGTGATGAATGCTAGTAGTATAATTAGCAACAATACAGGTTTGTCACCTGCAGAGAGATAGTTTAGTTCTATGACAGTGGGTTTATTACATTTTAGAGAAATGCTGAAGTGCTTGTAACATTGTTGGCTATTGCTTGACATTGTAAGTAAAATTTTAATAGATACTGGTGATTTACGTTAAAGAGTAGATGCAATGTTTTCTGAAACTTTTAAAGAGGTTTTTTTGCATCAATTTTTTTCCTTTTTCATTTGAGCTAGCTACTTTAAACAAGAATGAGTGAATTTATTTCTTATTCTTCTAGATGAAATTATGCAAAAGGTTAAAGATGCTGGATTTACTATCTCAAAAATTAAAGAAGAAGCTTTAACTCGTGAAATGGCTACACAGTTTTACAAGGATCACGAAGGAAAACCCTTTTTTGAAGAGCTGGTGACATGTATGACTGAGTAAGTAACTAACTATACAGTACTGAGTTATGTAAAGTATGCATCACATCTTTGAATGTACAGACCCAACAAAACAACCCCCTATGTGGGCTGAAGATTTTATACTCTGTTATTTTCTCTAGCAAGTTCAATCAGTTTTTCAGTGTTTTATGATTACTTTTTTTGCATGAAGTGTCTTTCATTTAAAATGAAAATTTACAATTCTCTCCAAAATTATGGACAGTAATTATTATTTTCACAGAATCACAGAATCACAGAATTGTAGGGGTTGGAAGGGACCTCTAGAGATCATCGAGACCAACCCCCCTGCCAAAGCAGGTTCCCTACACCAGGTCGCACAGGTAGGCGTCCAGGCGAGACTTGAATATCTCCAGAGAAGGAGACTCCACAACCTCCCTGGGCAGCCTGTTCCAGTGCTCCGTCACCCTCACCGTGAAGAAGTTCTTACGCACATTCGTGCGAAACTTCCTATGCTGCAGCTTATGTCCGTTTCCTCTCGTCCTGTCTCCACGTACCACTGAAAAGAGACTGGCCTCACCACTATGGCCGCCACACCTCAGATATTTATAAACCTGGATCAGGTCCCCTCTCAGTCTTCTTTTCTCAAGGCTAAACAGACCCAGTTTACTTAGCCTTTCTTCATAGGGGAGATGCTCCAGGCCCTTCACCATCTTTGTGGCCCTCCGCTGGACTCTTTCCAAGAGATCCCTGTCTTTTTTGTACTGGGGAGCCCAGAACTGGACACAGTACTCCAGATGAGGCCTTACCAGGGCAGAGTAGAGGGGGAGGATCACCTCCCTCGACCTGCTGGACACGCTCTTTTTAATGCACCCCAGAATGCCATTGGCCTTTTTGGCCACGAGGGCACACTGCTGGCTCATGGCCAACCTGTCGTCCACCAGGACGCCCAGGTCCCTCTCTGCAGAGCTCCTCTCCAGCAGCTCATCCCCCAGCCTGTATTGGTGCATGCAATTCTTCCTCCCTAGGTGTAAGACCCTACACTTGCTTGTGTTGAACCTCATCCGGTTTCTTACTGCCCAGCTCTCCAGCCTGTCCAGGTCTCGCTGAATGGCAGCACAGCCTTCAGGCGTGTCAGCCAATCCTCCCAACTTCGTATCATCAGCAAACTTGCTGAGGGTGGCCACTATCCCCTCATCAAGGTCATTGATGAAGATGTTGAACAAGACCGGACCCAGCACAGACCCCTGGGGGACACCACTGGTTACAGGTCTCCAGCCAGACTCTGCACCACCAACGACGACCCTCTGCGCTCTGCCAGTCAGCCAGTTCTCAACCCACCTCACTGTCCACTCGTCTATCCCACACTTCCTCAGCTTTGTTATAAGGATGTCGTGGGAGACAGTATCAAACGCCTTTCTAAAATCAAGGTAGATTACATCTACCGCTCTTCCCCCATCCACCCAGCATGTGACAGCATCATAGAAGGCCACCAAGTTGGTCGAGCACGACCTCCCCTTGGTGAACCCATGCTGACTACTCCTGATAACCTCCTTTTCTCCCAGTTGTCTGGAGATGGTATCCAGCACAAGCTGTTCCATCACCTTTCCAGGGACGGAGGTGAGGCTGACAGGCCTATAATTACCCGGATCTTCCTTCTTGCCCTTTTTGAAGACTGGAGTGACATTGGCTATCCTCCAGTCTTCAGGGACCTCCCCTGTTGTCCAAGACCTCTCAAAAATGATGGAGAGCGGTTCGGCAATGACCTCCGCCAGCTCCCTCAGCACACGTGGATGCACCCCATCAGGTCCCATGGACTTGTGGACCTTAGTACTGCCTAGGCGCTCACGCACGTCCTCTTTCCTGACTAACGGGAAGTCTCCCATTCCCCAGACCCTCTCCCTAACCTCCAGGGTGTGGGATTCCTGCAGGGGAGCCTTTTCACTGAAGACAGAAGTAAAGAAGGCATTCAGTATCTCTGCCTTCTCAGCATCCCCCGTTACGAGGACCCCCCCCTCACTTAGTAAGGGGCCCACATTCTCCCTAGTTTTCCTTTTGCTATTAACATACTTGAAGAAGCCTTTTTTATTATCCTTTATCACTTTAGCCAGATTCAATTCCAGACGGGCTTTAGCCTTCCTCGTCGCATCCCTGCAGGCCCTGACTACATTCCTATATTCTTCCCAAGTGATCAGACCCTTTTTCCACATTTCATGGACCTTCTTCTTTCCTTTGAGCTTGCGCATGAGCTCCTTGCTCATCCACAAAGGTCTCCTGCCACCTTTTCCCGATTTCTTGTTCACAGGGACGCACCGATCCTGAGCTTGGAAGAAGAGCTGTTTAAATGCTGACCAGCTCTCAGAGGCCCCCTTACCTTCTAACACCCGAGCCCACGGGATAGCTCCAAGTAGGTCCCGGAAGAGATCGAAGTTGGCTCTCCTAAAGTCCAGGGTAGCAATCCTACTTATTGCTTTGCTTCTTCCGCTCAGGATCTTGAACTCCACCATCTCATGATCACTACAACCCAAACTGCCCCCTACCTTTACTTCCTTAACAAGTCCATCCCTGTTGGTGAAAATAAGGTCCAGTAACACCCCTCCCCGCGTCGGTTCCTCCACCACCTGCATCAGAAAGTTGTCTTCAACACACTGCAAGAACCGTCTGGACCGTGCGTGCCTGGCCATGTTGGTCATCCAGCAAATATCTGGATAATTGAAGTCCCCCATAAGCACCAGTGCCTGGGAACGTGACGCTACATCCAGTTGCTTTCGGAAGGCCTCATCAGCCTCCTCATCCTGATCAGGGGGCCTGTAGTACACCCCCACAACAGTGTCACCCTTACCAGCCTGCCCCTTGATTCTCACCCATAAGCTCTCCACTGCTACATCACTCTCCCCCAAGTGAAGTTCAATACATTCTAGCTGCTCTCTCACATAAAGAGCAACTCCACCACCCCGCCTAGCCAGCCGATCTTTCCTAAAAAGCACATAGCCCTCCATGACAACATTCCAGTCATGCGAGCTGTCCCACCACGTCTCCGTGATCGCGATGAGATCATGACCTTGCGACCGCACGCAGAACTCCAGCTCTTCCTGTTTATTCCCCATGCTACGCGCATTAGTATACAGGCACTTAAGAGAAGCAGCATCCCTCCACCTCTCTCCAAGCCTTTGAACTCCACTGTCTCCACCCATCAAGTCCTGTTTGGAGCCTCGAACTGCCCCCTCAGTCCCAGCGGTCGTCATTTTGTCCCCTTCCCCCTTCATACCTAGTTTAAACACCTGTCAATAAGTCCCGCCAGTTCCTCAGCTAGAACCCTCTTTCCCCGTGAAGACAGGCTGCATCCATCTTCAGCCATCATGCCAGGGATTTATTTTGGATTTGTTTCTCAAAGAACTCATTTCATGCAAGTAAAATATTTTTATCGTAGTATCTTTGTTTAAGTTCTAATATAAGTGTTTATTGTCCTGCTTCAGAAATTTTTGAGTGAGAGTCTTTTAAAGAGAAGTCCAAATCCAAAAAGCTGATTGTCATAATCTTTGTGGTTTTCAAATATAGGTATCAGTAGGTTTATACTGTCTTAAACAAAACACTCCAGAAAGACATTTTAAAATTTAAAGAGTTTAACATTATTCAGACAGCATAATGTTTACCATAAGCCTTCATAGTATCTCTGAAGTTAAAGCTAAATCTGCATCTCACAACAGTGGAAGAACTTCCTTATGTCGATTTTACAGGGGCCCATCTGTGGTAATGGTCTTAACAAAGGAAAATGCTGTCCAAGAGTGGAGGCAATTAATGGGTCCAACAGATCCAGAAGTGGCAAAAGAGAGCTATCCTGAATCAATTCGAGCTCAGTTTGCACAAAATATTTTGTCTAATGCTGTTCATGGATCATCTAATAGAGAACATGCACTGGAAAGCATTGAGTATGTTTTTGGTGAGATTGATATAGATTAAGAAATTAGTATTTGATTTTTTTGAAATTTATAGTCAAGTCATTAGATACATTTGTCTACCTAGACATCTATATTTAACTTTATATGTACACACACCTATTTTCCTCCATATTCCATACTTTTTTGTTATTAAGCCCATTTCTGTGTAACAAGGAATATCTATGTAACAAATAATAAGTACTAGAAAATTGATGTTAGTAGTGATTTTTTCATGTATGCTTGATATATATATTTTTTTGTTTGTTTTCATCAATCAACAAACGCATGTTTTTCGAATAGCCCAAGAGTCTGATGTGTTTTTTATACAATTATCTTAAAAACAATGTCAAGGAAGGTCCTTAAAACACTGCTAGCGATACACTGCTGTAAACACTTCAACCAAACTTAACTGGCTTTGCAAAGCTTTACATTTGTAGCACTGAAGAGTTCTTTGCCTTGAATTTGACCAGAAGCATGAATGACGGACACAGAACAGTGGTTAAGATGGTTGTAAGGGATCTCTGTACATCATCTAGCCCAGCCTTCTTCTTTACATGGACCTATAGCCAACAATTAATCAGGACAGTGGTGAAATCCACTAAAGATGGAGATTTCACTACATCCAAGTAACAGATTACCATGCCATGTCTAATTCCCAGTACAACGCTTTTCCTAATATCCAAGCAGAGCCTGCCAAGCCTTCATTTGCGACTGTTGCCTTGCAGGGAGCACTGAGCCCTTCGCCATCCTCCAGTTGTTGGTGGTCCTGGCTTGGCCCTCTTCCTCAGGGCTCACTCTGAGGGCACAGGGAGGTCGCTCCCATTGTCCCGGTGCAGCAGCTCAGGACGTGGTGCCAGTGCCAGTCCTTCCCTTCCCTGAGCTCTGAAGAGAAGAAGAGGTGGAAGGAAGGGAAGGGGGGCAGGGAGCAGCAGCGGAGGCTCTCGGGTGGATGGAGACTCCTCAACACCCATATGAAAAGTGAGAGCCCCTGGAGCACCGTTCATAGATGCGGCGATGTCGACGGGAGAGCATGATCATATAGTGGATGCCCAGCTGTGACAGAGATGGATCCACCTCCATCGGCTCCACATCAACATTGCTCTCCTTGGTGTCAATCTCCATGGGCTCCAGCTTGCTGCTGCTCTCCTGCAAACAACACTTCTTCAGTGGAGGAGGATACATCCCCCTCCACACAGTTCTCACCACACACAGGAAGGAGCAGCATTTGAATTCCCTTCTGTCAGAGGGCTCTGGCAGTCAAGGCTCTGGTCAAAGACCAAAAGAGGTTCTAGGCTCCAGGTCCAGGTGTTTAAAGGGGTCCAGGAGGGAGGTGGATAATGAGATCACAGAGCAGTGGCATAGTAACACTACAAACGTCCCAAGACAACCAAACATACTGTTGGATGGGGGGGAGGAGGGTCTCCACAGCCCCAGTGCTGTTCATGGGATTCCACAGGCTTCTGTTCCAAACCAGTAACGTTTCATCCACGACACCAATAAAGACACTAAATAACAGTGCGCTCATGTAATGCTAAACTGGGAGGAGTGTTGACTTCCTGGGGTGAGACAGCCCTGGCTCTATGCACAGGTTGGATGGATTAGGGACTGCAGAGCAGAGCTGTGGAAAGGGATCCGGGGGTTCTGGTTGGCAACACATTGAATCTGAACAGGCTCTCAGTCCCACCACATCTGGGGCCCCCAGCTCTGTGCTGTTCCCTCCACTGCCCCTCCCATGAGGATAAATTGACTAAGGCACAACGCCACATTCAGTAGTGTATAATCAATGAATGTAGAGATGTTATAATCATAAAATAAACCAGAGAGTTTGGTTAAGCAGGTTATAAAAACAAAAAGAGAACAGATAGAATGCTTACCTGCATACTGGACTCACTGCAAAACTCCAGAGAAGGGATCTCTAGAAGAAATCCTTTCCCACTGGCAGTCTTAAATGGGTACAGGAGAGGTGCAGCCAGGCTCCACCCCTTGCAGCAGCACAGGTGAATTGCCTTCACCTGTGCTCCCATGGCTGACTCATTGCTTGCCTCAGGTGGTCAATCAGAGGTTCAGGCCGTGATTCAGCAGTTCCCATACAAGTATGAATGCAGAAATGCAGGAAACTCATCGGCTGTGAGGACAAAAGAAACCCTCAGGTCTGAGAATGCTTCAAGGAACAGTCTCAGACATACACACAACGACTTGTGTCTGCCAAAGCTTATTTTTCAAAGCATTTCTAATGATTGGATATGAGCAGCAATCTTAAAGAAAACAAAACAGTTAAGTTGTAAAGTCCCATGGTGAAAACATCAACAGAGCCTACAGCCAATCTTGGGCTTTGGCTTATTATTAATTTTTTTATTTATTTATTTTTTTTTAAAGAAGAAAAGAAGTTGGTAGAACAGAAACCCTTAATGCTATTTCTAGAAATTCCCCTCCAGTTTGCAGACAGTATTTTTCCACACACTGTGTCCTTATAAAAGTGAAACAACTCACACACAAGAACAGCTGTACAAGAATACAACCAAGAAAAGCCTCAACAGCCTAAATGACATAAAATATCCAATTAAATACCCACTTAAGGCACAAACCTGTTTGGGGGGAAACATCACATACAATACAAGACCTGTAAAATAAATATTGGAGGGGGTGGGCAGGATGAAGCTAATTCCAGCTCCTACTGCATCATTGCTCCAAAGAGAAATTCTGGCCAAATGTTTGGGAAAGGATGAAGTGAGTGATCATGACAGTACACGTTTGAGATATAATGACCTGATATTACAACTCACATCGTAACTGCAGAAGTTGTTACCATCTCTTTAAAGGCCACAACGCTGAACAGTTCTTTTAATGTAAATATCAACAACGAATCAAAGACATCTGCAGAGTAATAGCATCCCTCCCTTCATTACTGCCTTCACTACCTAGCCTCCCCAAGTCCTTCTGCTCTTTCATCTCAGGATTCCTTGGCTTGACCCTGAGTATCCAGTTTTCACGCTTTTTGAATCTGTGAATCTGATAATCTATTTTTAAACAAACATGTTTGTTATGAAAACGTATTCTATTTAGTTGGAATTCACTACCCATAAACTGCAACAAGAGGAGGTACTTAAGTTCAGAAAGGTGAGGAGAAAGCACCGTAACCTCTGCACCTGTAGGTAAGTCAGTCAAACAACTGGGACCTACTGCAGAAGAAACCATCTGTGGTAGTTCCAACACCTGGTGCATTCATACAGGAAGAAATGCTTATAGAGTTTAATTGTTTCAATTTCAAAGAGACAACTCAGAAACACATCACAACAAAAGGTGAGATAGACAGACTTAAGGAGCACGCTCATCACCTTTAACATCTATCACACAGCACTCTCCTATCACACAGGCAAGTGACATTTGTAACGTATTGTCATTAAAAGCATTCACAAGCAGACAGGTCAAATTGTGATTTATTATTAAAGGTTGACAGCTACAAATCACTTCAGTCATCAGAGCAAATGTTGGCATCACTACTTTTTAGCATAGCCAATTTTTGTGCTAAACTAAATCTGCATGTTGCAAATAGAAAAGACAGTTTCAAAATCAAAACATCGCTCCTAAAAGCAGAACATGAAGCTCTAATACAGACACACAACAGATAAGATGTAGAGAGATTTGTTTTTTCTAAATTCACTTTAAATGCAAGCAGTTCAGGAATTAGAAAATGATGTTCATCTGAACACAAGCATGTAAACCACACCACTGAACAGGAGGGGTTGCTAACAGTCTTCCAACCCATTCTCTACCTGACAGATTCAGAGCTGAAGACTACAAAATGACGCCTAATTAATTTATTCTCAGTGCTGCACCTTGTTTGTGTAAGTGAAAAAACCTGTAGCTGTGTCAGCCTACATCTCCTCAAATGGGGTTTCCTAGAAGAAAAAATAAATCAGATCTGAAACATTTGAAGTGCCTGTCATACAGCTTGACATTTTTAAAAGGCACCACTTCTCTTCTTCTGCAAGAGCAGAATCCAGTCCCAAAATTACGCATAATGCATATTTTATGTGCTATCCTCAAAGTTTCTGAAGAGTTTGAAAAAAAAAAAAAAAAAAAAAAAAAAAATACCACACACTGTAAAACAAATTTCAGACCAAAAAGATGTTCAATATTGCAGAAGGCTATTACTTATGGGACTTGCACAAGTTCTACACACAAAGCAATCTTTAATGGTACAGGGACATTTTGGTGAAGGTAAATCTACTAACAGTAATATTTCGGGTGGCCAAAGAACTAAGATCTGACGCTCCAGGAAAGCAAAAATACCCAGTTTTAAGAGAGGAAATTTTTTCCTGAATGCTGTTAGAAGCTTTGCTCTGCGTCTTCATGATTTCTCCTCACTTTCCTCAGACTCCAACCATCTGCAACTTTGAGTGCTTGGAAGCGTTTCTCCGCTGAAGAGAATTTCTACGTTATCAGTTAAATATACATGATTCTCTCCTATTAAATTAATAATGAGAAAAATCTTGTTGCCTGTACTCCATACAGCTGCACAACAAGTTAGAGGTTTAAATTGCTGTTAATCCCTATAAGAATTCTTCTACCTGTCATAAGAATCTAAAGACATAGTCAGTTTTCAAAAAAACAAAAGGGTTATTTCAAGACAGGCATTGCTCTTTCCTGTCAGAAATCTACAGAAGCAGATTTACATGGAGGAGCTTGGAGAGAAAAGAATGCATAAACCCTGAAGATCAATCTTTACAACTAAGGCACTTTTATGAATACAGTAGACAGACTAGAATTTCTGATTTAGGTGAGTGCTATAGCAGAACCTTCGCTTCTGAAGAAGACACCCAGAAGGATCCAAATGTAGCTAAGTTTCTTAGCGGTACTTACAACAGATAGACTTGATTGAAAATGACATGTAACACTAAGGAAACCATAGCTCCTCTTATTCATTAGATACCAAAGACAAATGTTACCCACATAGGCAAATATTACAAATATTACAAATATTACATAGGCAAATATTTTAGGTCTTTTCCAACGTTGGTGATTCTATGATTCTATGATTCTATGAAATATCCAAGAAGTTATGTGAAAGAATTCTGCAACATCTGTTACAGAAAATCCTTACCCAACTATGAATCTCTCCTTGGGCTGTTGGCAATTCTAAAGTTTATTTCAAAATAAATCTTTAAGGTACATTTAATACACTAATAAATTGATTAGCTAATAACATGTTACCCATAGTCTGTTTCAAACACAGGCTATCCATTGAAACACCAAATCATTCTTTTTCCTTCCTGTAACATGTTCTCAAAAATGGAAACCAGCTCCAAAGGAAACCAGCACTTCTGGATGCCATATTACACATCCTTGGAAATACAGCTTTCTAATACTGAACACAAGAAGTTCCTCAACACTTTAGGAACATCATTTAGAAACTGGAAGACAAAACTTATTTGTACTGGCAAATAATTATGTAGAGTTTGACACACTGCTTAAACTCAGGCCTTTAAACAGCAAAAAAAACAGCTGTGCTCTGCGTTTTGATAAAAGAATTTGAGAACGGGTTTCAAAAGTACCAGAAAAACCATACATTTTTTGCTGCAGTTGCAACTCCATTTTCAAATGACATAAATACTTACTTTCTTTTCAAATTGCCAAATGGAACATGCAGAGCAGCAACCAGACATGCAACTCAACAATCTGACCACAGCTCAGACCTTCATGAGCCCCATCTGCCCGGAAAGAACCACCTCTCAATTTACAATCATGTCTAACTCATCTCATCACTTTTTGGCTGTACCTGCATTTATGAGCAACTGTTTTAAAGCATGAAATATAGAAGGAGTAAAAATGTATAAAAATCTCTGATAAAGATCTCAGGAAATCAGTGAGAATTGCAGCCATTGCCATCAGACGAGACTGATGCATTAGTGTCACAGAAACAAGGCAGGATGTCCAACAAGTTCTGTTTTTGTTGCTTTTTTTTTATGTTTTCATTTAAAAATAATACTTTGCTGTGTTTCTTGGATGCATTCATTTTACTACGTAGGAAGGTTGCTTCACCTTCAACCACCTGTTACATGGCCAAGGAGAGAACAGGCTGAGGACAGCAATCCCTAATCAGCCTTCCCATCCTCGAGGTGCAAAACTCCAGCACCAGGCCCCAAAGACCTCACAGGCCCTCCAACGCACCCCCTGCAGTCCCAGTGCAGCCACCCAGAGGACGTCAGGCCCTCTCCTACACACCCCTCTCCTTTGGCATCAGGGCAGAAGAGATGCCACCTTCTCACGCTCCAGGGCCAGAGCTGAGGGATGGCAAAGGGCAGCTGATACAAACACAGAAACTCCACTGTTTTTAATGACTGCCTCTCCCTCGGCTGCCTATGGGGTGTCAGCATGCTTTGCTCCTCTTCCATCCCAGGCAGCTGCAGGGTACTTGAGAAGCCCCTGCCTTGACTGACCCTCTTGCTACATTCTTGTCACTGCTTCCCAGAAATGGCCGCAGGCCCCAAAGGCTAGCCATCGTCTTTGGGTCAGCACGTGACCGGCAGAATCCTGTTGTCATGGGCACCGAACCGCCCTCATCCGCAGTCCCTGCGTGACTCATTGCTCTGCAAGAGAAAACCTGTTACTTCTTGCTACTTCTCTTTACTTCTGAGGACGGGATGGAGCAGTCACCTGCTAGGAAGAGGCAGCTGCTGGAGGAGGCTGAGGACATCGAGCCCATGGAGGTGGACCTGCCTGGTAGCGAAGAAGAGCCCATGGAGGTGGACCCGCCTGGCAGCGAAGAAGAGCCCATGGAGGTGGACCCGCCTGGCAGCGAAGAAGAGCCCATGGAGGTGGATCCACCAGAGACAGATGAGCTGATGGAAGTGGATCCACCTCCATTGGGACAGACAGGACATCACTCAGTCACTGCCAGGCCAACCAGGAAGAGGTCGCGCCCCAGATTTCATCGCAGGAGCACCAGGATCCGTCCACCTCCCACAAAATGGCTGCCTCGACACCGGCGCTGATCCTCCCATCCTGTAAGTTTGCCCTTATCCAGGAGAGCCCCAGCTCACGGCCATCCTGCGGGCTCCATTTCCTGGTCCTTCTTCTTTTCACAGCCAAGGCTCATACGAGCCTTTCCTTCCCGACCCCCTCCCTTGTCCCTTCTCAAGTCCTCTTGACTTGCGGAATCAGACTCCATAACAACATAGTTATAGGAGCAGGTACATTTATTTTTATTTCAGCAGCGCACAAGCCAGATGCAAAGGTGGATCTTTCCACCTACGTTGCATACCAGGAAACAGAAGCGTCATATTTGCAAGCCAAGCTTGTGCACATTCAATAGATTTCCTGGAACCCATCTACATATTCATTATTTTTCCAGGAATTCACTTACATAAAGCCCCTTCCGCTGATGCATGCATTGTGTGCAGTCCCTGCTGGTGGTCTTTGGGGATGAAGTTAGTCTTCTTCGCTCTGGTTCTTCACCTCTGGCCCAGTTTGGACCAGAAAACTGATTCTCACTGATGATGTCCCAGCTCTTTTCCTGTTTGTTCCTTTTTCTCACTGCGGTTTGCGAAAGCACTTCCGTGAATCTTAAACAATGGGTAGAATTCAACCCCTCCTGCCCATCCATCAATTCCCCCTTTTCTTCAACCTAGCAAATTTTTTTGCCAAATTATTCTATTTTGAGAAAGTGAGGACTTAAAATAACCCCCATTCTCTATTTTCTGCCTTAGTTTATGCCTTTTCCATTCTTCATAACTATTCACGGTATTTTTACATAGCCATAATACACATCTCATCAAAATGCACATTAGTACGATCAGAAAGATAATAGTAATACCAGATATTAAAAGCTGCTTAAGCCAAGTAAAGTTAGGTAGCCAACTAGTAAGTGTTTCCCATAGTCCCTCCCCACTAGTAGTCCCAATACCACCATCATTAGCCTTCTAAAGTCCTTCATTCTACTGTTTCCTTTGAAGTATCACTCAGAGAAGTCCTTCTTCCTTCGCAATCCACTGTGGTCGAGTGGTCTTCTTCAGATGAGTGTAATGTATCCATGGTATCAGTCCTTCTACTTTGACTGCTGTGTTCATGGTCAGGTCGTACTTGATAAGGTCCAGGGGGGAATCTGAGAGGGATTTAACATACGCAGAATCTCCTGGCAGTATATTGTGCACTGGACCAACCAGAACCTGTGCTCTGGTACCAAATTTGTTCTTTCAATTTTCCTCAATTGCTTCATTTGACTAATCACATATTTACTCAATTCTTCGTCCCCCACCTGTGTGGAGATCCTTTTTTGTACAATATAAGGTCATCCATAAAGGATTTCGTATGGGCTTAATCCTTCCTTGGTTCAGGGTTTAGTCTGAATTCTTAAAAATGCCAGAGGCAGTGCCTGAGGCCATGGAATCCCAGCCTCTTGGCCAAGCTTTATTATTTGCAGCATGATCAAATGATTCATCTTTTCCACCTGGTCACTTGACTGCGGCCTATAAGGTATATGTAGTTGCCAATCAATTTCCAACAGTGTGCTGATCTGTTGGACTATTTTAGCTATAAAATGTGGGCCTCAATCTAAGGAAATTGCTCCTGATACCCCAGACCTCAGAATTACTTCTTGTAACAAAACCTTTGTTACTGCCCTAGCTTTGTTAGCTCTGCAAGGGTATGCCTCAGGCCATCCTGAAAAGGAATCTGTTAAGGCTAACATGTATCTATACCCCCTTTTCTTGGAAGCTCTGAAAAATCTGCTTGCCATTGTTGCTCTGGATTATTTCCTTTCCCTATTTGCCCTAATTGAACTTTGTGACCTGTTCTAGGATTACTTTGTAGACAGACTTCACATTGCTGGGTTACTTGCCTAATAGTATACAAATTTCGGGCTACTACTCGTTGAATCAGGTATTTGTATAATGCTTCAAGCCCCAATGGGTTTTCCTATGTTCAGCATCACCACAGCTCATAATATGGCTGCTGGAATGGCTACTTTCCCTTGTGGTGTAACAGCCCATCCTTCTTCCACCTATCCTTCTAAATCATTTATCAAATTCCAATCCTCTTTTGAGTATTTTGGCTCACCATCCACCTGAATTTTACCATCTGGAATCAAGGAACCCTCCACTACCTTACCCTCTGCCGCCTGTTTTGCTTCTCTGTTGGAGAGCGTATTTCCCATATCTTTAGCATTATTTCCTTTTTGGTAGGGTCGACAGTGCATAATAGCTACTTTCCTTGGCTGCTGTACTGCCTCCAGGACTCTAAGTATTTCTTTGGCATGTTTAATTCCTTTCCCTTGGGCTGACAACAGTCTCCTTTCCATACTGCTCCATGAGCATGTACAACACTAAAGGCGTTGTATTTTGAATCAGCCCATATGTTCATCTTTTTTTCCCTTTGCCAATTCTAGAGCCCTTGTGAGAGCTATTAATTCAGCCTTATGTGCTGAGGTGTTCGGAGGCAAGCTTTGGCCTCTATTACCTTGTCAACAGTTGGTTTTGTGTACCCGCCCTTACGAATTCCTTGTCAAACAAAACTGCTTCTGTCCGTATACCAGGTGTCTTCTGCATCCTCTAATGGTTCTTCTTTTAGGTCTATGGAGCTAGAATATTCAGCTTCAATAGTCTCAAAACAATTGTGAGACACGGGTTCTCCTGTGACTCCACTAAGAAAGACAGCTGGGTTTATGATATTTGTTACTGTTATTTCTACATCAACTTGTTCCACTAGAATGGCTTGATATTTCAAAAATCTCTGAGGGGCGAGCCAATGTCTCCCTTTTACCTTTAACACTGTAGAGACTGTGTAGGATACCAATACAGTTATCTTCTGCCCCACTGTGAATTTTTGTGCCTCTTGGATGTTAATTACCAGGGCAGCCACAGCCCTCAGGCATCCAGGCCACCCCTTGCTTACTTCAAGTTGTTTAGAAAAGTAGGCCACCACCCTCTGATATGGCCCAAGGTTCTGGGCCAAAACTCCCAAGGCTATTCCCTGTTTTTCATAGGAAAATAACAGAAAGGGCTTAGTGACATCTGGGAATCCCAAGGCTGGGGCTTTCATCAGCTCCTGTTTCAACTGCCAGAATGCTCTTCTAGCCTCCCCATCCCAGATCAGATCCACTGGGCAAGATTTTAACATCACACAGGGCAATTTTACCACTATTCCCTAGTTCTGTATCCATAAATGGCACCATCCTGTCATTCTGAGGGATGTATGAAGCTCCTTAGATGTGCGTGCTTCGGGGCTTTGACAAATGGCTTCTTTCCAGGCAGTCCCCAGCATCTGCATCACCACAGCAATCTCATACCCAGGTACGTCACCAGTTGTTGAGCCACTTTTGCCTTCTGTGGAGAAACTCGATACCCATTAAATTCAAGGAAATTCAGCAAACTAACTTTCTACTCCAGACATGCCTTCTTTGTCTCTGTAGCTATCAAGGGATCATCCACATATGGTATTAATACCCCTTCATCAGACGGACACTTCCACTGCTCCAAGTCCTTAGCCAACTTGTACCCAAATATAATGGAACTATTCTTAAATCCCTGTGGGAGAATAGTTCATGTAAGCTGTGATTTTCATCCTGTGCTAGGATTCTCCCATTTGAAAGCAAATAATAGCTGGCTTTTCGCGGCTAGTGGTAAGCAGAAAAAGGCATCCTTCAAATCCAGAACGGTAAACCATGTTAGTTCAGTGGATAGTTTGGTGAGCAAAGTATATGGATTAGCTACCAGAGGATATAAATCCTCTACTATTTTGTTAATTGCTCTCAGATCCTGTGCCACCCTATAACTTCCATCAGATTTTCTCACCGGTAATATTGGTGTGTTATATTTTGTTTCACATTCTTTCAGCAAGCCATGCTTTTTTAATTAGTCAGTTATTGGTTCTATCCCTTCTCTATCTTCTGTCCTCAGGTAATAATGTTTAATTCTTGGGGGCCGACTCCCTGGTTTGATTTTTATTACTAGAGGGGGTGCATTTTTAGATCAGCCTGGGATTTCGACTTCCCATACTCCTGGATAAATCTAACCCCTTACTTCTTCTGGGATTCTTATACTTGCAGAGGTAGTTATCAAGGCCAACCTGAATAGTTCTATCATAGGTTCTTCCTTTACTTTAAACCTTATTTTCCCCTTTTCAAACTTTACTCCTGCTTTCAATTGTTCCTAGGAGAGATTTTGGTGAATTTGGTATATATAAAAATCTATGTATTTCCCCTTGTTTTCCCAACTTAAACTTTAGCAGTTTAGAAAAATATGCCTTTTCTGATTGACCCGTGGACCCTTTTACCATTACAAAGTTTTTGCTTAATGGCATCAAAAATTCATTTAAAACAGAACAAGTAGCTCCCGTATCCACCAAAAATTCTACATTCTGTTGCTCATTACCTAGCTTAATTTTAACCAGTGGATTCTCTAGGGCAGATTCCCGAGATCCCGTCAATCCATTTCCACCGGGGCTTGGATCCTAACCCATGCCCTCCAATTTTTCTGATCCTTCTGTGGACATTCCCTCTTCCAATGTCCCTTTTTCCTGCAGATGGCACACTGGTCCTTCTCAAGCAGTTCTTCTTCTTCTCCTCCCAATTACTAAACACCTTCCATGCTTCCTCTAGTAAACTTTCTAAATTCCGTGCATCCAGACCCTTCATTTTCTGTAGCTTTCGTCATATGTTTCCCATTGATTGTCCTATGAATAATGATATGAGTTGTTGAATACCTATCTCTGATCCCAGGTCTAGGGAAGTGGACTTTCTGTGGTATCTCTTAATTTATCCAGAAACTCCAAAGGAGTTTCCTTCAGTCCTTGCCTTAGAGCATACAATGCAGACCAGCTGATTGTCTTAGGGATAGCCCTTTCCATTCCTTTTACAACCCATTCCCTACATGCTACTAGCCAGTCCCTTTCTGTGCTCTTATTTACATCCCAGTGAGGGTCCTGTTTTGGAAAATGACATTTATTCCCACCCCAGAACAACATTAATTGTAAGATTGTGTTATAATTCGGAGTCCCATTCAGGGGCCATTTTTTCCCATCCTACAATTTGTACAGTAACCACCAGTGATTGCAATATTTTATCAAAGCCTTTTTACTCAGACTACCCCCAGGTCTTCTGTCAGTGTTCCCCCAATGTGCCAAAATACACCCAAGCAGCGTCCTCTTAGGTACTTCTTTTCCTTGCCTAATTCCCATTATACAGGCTTGTTGAGTTGTTATTCCTCTAACGTCCCCACAGCTTACCTCTAATACCTTAAAATTTCCCCAGAACTCGTTCTCCTATTCTAGCCTGCACTTATAGCATGAGCCCCACCAGACTCCTCGATATAATTCTTTACAATCTAAACAGAGTATAACATAAAATGGACAGCATTCGTTTGTTCTATGAATTAGGCACCTTTCTTCTGGCCCTTCACTGTAATCTATCTCAAGTAGTTCTCCACTCTCCTTGTCCCAATCCAAGATTATCATTTACTCGCCCAATTTCTACAATGTACAACTCCTAATTCTACCTGGGCTTAATATCAGCAGCATTTCATTTTGCATTAGCAGCATTTCATATGCACAGTATTGAGCAATTACAACAAATGGCAATCGTGATTAAACAACCTAGGACTCCTGTTATCACCACTATAACAATTCACGATATCATTTAATTCTTCATGAACCTATCAATTCTCCAATGACAAAACATAAAGACAGACAGACAGTCAGATGAGGATCACTGTTATACTCCACACTCGCTGCGTCTCAAGTATTCAACACACTCACTCCCAATCATACACACAATGCCAGCTTAATCAAAATCTGAGTTCAAGACAATATTTTGAATGTTTCAATAACAATAACTCAAATACATGGTACCGAAAACTTACAACAGATGGTGACAGCAATAATAAGGCCTATGATTCCCATTGCTATGGCCACAAAAATCCACGTAGCCATATAACAAAATGATGTTACCAATTACCTAAGAGCTATTGCTCTTTCCCTGCGTACGATTTACGGGTCCCCTTTATAGGAACTCCTCAAGGAGTTTTCCTACCCCAGCCAGCAACCAACTCAACCTGTGAGCTCACTCACCCAGGAGGGGGAGAACACACGCACCTTCCTACCTCACATAGTATGTCTCCTCATGACTTACGGGTTCCCCTTTCCATATACATACCTGGACCGCTGATAGATGGTCCTTGTCTATCCCCGCAGTGATCAGGTGAGAAAGGGGAGTCCTTCCAAGAAATCCCGGTGCGCGCCAAAGGCGTCCCCCCTCTCAGCTGGTCCTGCAGCCAGACAGAGATGGTCCCATCTGGGGTGCCCAATTGACGTGCGGATTCAGACTCCATAACAACAAAGTAGTATAGAGCACGTACATTTGTTTCAGCGGTACAAATGCCAGATAAAAGAGGGGATCTTTCTGCCTATCTTGTATACCAGGAAGCAGAAGTGTTGCATATTTGTAAGCCAAGCTCATGACTATTCAATAGATTTCCTGGAGCCCATCTACATATTAATTATTTTTCCAGGAATTCATTTACATAAAGTCCCTCCCCCTGTCGCATGCGTTGTGTGCAGTGAGGGTCCCTGCTTTGGGTATGAAGTTAGTTGTCTTCCTCACTCTGGCTCTTCACCTCTGGCCCAGTTTTCATCAGAAAACTGATTCTTGCTGACAACATCCCAACACTTCCTCATTTTTGTTCCTCTTACTGTTTGTTCCTCTTTCTGCTAACTATGGAGATCTTATTTTTCTTGCTGCGAAAGCAATTTCATGAGTCTTAAGCAATGGGAATTCAACCCCACCCCTCCACCACTCTCATCTCTTCTTCACCAATCCTGAGGAAGAGGGCAGGGCAGGGACTGCCACCCTCAGAGCTGCTGTGCCAGGGCAGTAGGATGAGTCTGGTGGAGGGACCTCAACTTTTGGGGGCCTCGAACATTGCAGGGATGCAAGGATCCTGTAAGTTTACCCTTATCTGGGAGGGAAAGCCCCAACTCAGAGCCATCCTATGGGCTCTCACTGATTCTCAATTTCCTGGTAATCCTTCTCTTGACAGACAAGGCTCCCATGAGCCCATCCTGTTTCCATCCATAATCACTCCAGAGGGGGATAGGAAGAATAAAAAGAAGTCACAGATGCAGCTGCTCCCATGTTGAAGCAGACTTCAGTTCAAACAGGAAGAAGTGCTGAACTTCAGCAGGAAGATCCATCCAGAGGCTTTGTTTGGACTTGGAAAGAAAGACTGGACCATCGACAATTAACACCACAAAATGAGAAAGCAGTAAAAAACATAACAATAAACAGTTTTTCTTTTTTAAAAGAAAAGCACGGATTGTCTCTCTGCTTTAGGAACCTTAGAGTTTGCACGTAGGTTCCCGCGTCCCCTCCTTGCCTCCCACACACACAACGCACCCCGCAGCAGGACACGCTGCCCTCATTGCCAGCCCGAGGAACAACCACCGCACTGCACACACCACTGGGGCTGTCCCCTTGCCCTGCCTCAGCACCCTCTGCTACGTGGCGGGGATTTTTTTGTGCAGTCCAAGTCAATTCTTCTTTACTTAATGCAGCCCAGGCAAACCAAAAGGTTGGAAACCCTTGAGGTAGCCAGTGCAGTCTATAAAGGAGAAATGCTGAAAGATCTTGGGTTGCAGTTACACTGACAGAAGGCATTCAGAAGGCATTAGCAAGTGTGGGAAAACTCCACAGGCGAGAGTGGGCCTCAAACCAAAGATGACTGTAGCACAGGCTGTGCCCTCACTGGTGGATTAGCCACACCTCATCCTAGCAGAAAAATGTCCGTTAGCAGTCCAGGCAAGGCAGATTGTGAACCAAGTCCAACACCCACTCGAGTGTCCTGTCAGGAGCAACAGGAAAGGGAACCAGAGACAAGTAGTACAACATAGGATTAAGCCCAGGTCTCATCTGCAGCAGACAGCATGGCTGTGAACCCCAAGAGAGACTGCTTAGGGCTATCAGGGCCTATAGACTCCCTCAGGGCCCTGACAAACAATTGTATTATTTATCTTTCTCTTTATCATCTTCTAATGGTTTCTGTCACAGATAGGATAATAAGCTAGCTGGTTCTTTCCAGCCCATTTACTCAAATAGATCAGATGAGGCAAAGTATAAAGTCTGCCCTTATGTACAGCTCATCTTGAAATACACATCCTTGACAAACTGATGAGTTTGATCCTGTTTCAGTCTAATTTGGTTGGCTTTTCTGAAGAACATAGATATCCTTCAGTAGCTGATGCTTTCTCACTTTTGCTGTTCAAGTCTGCTGACGTTTGAGATATTAAGGAATGGTATTCAAGTAATGGTTTACTTTATTGCATTGATTATAAATGCAAAGTCCAGAAAGAGTGAAGTCTTCTCACACTTTCCCTTCTGCTCCTACAGCATTTAATGTAGCTAGCTGTTCTAAAGAACTTCCTGACAAATATTTCTGTTGTGATGGGGCATTTCTTAATTTGTTATTATAGACATTCCTCTAGCAGGAGTTGGACTGAGCATTCTCCTGGTGGCCCATTTTCACCTACTGCTTCTTTATTGCAATAAACTCTACTTGAGGTGAGCCAGTAGGAAGTTTTGATTAGTGCAGAATTTATATCTCACCTCAGTGAGCTGACTTCTGAGAAACATTCCTCAGAACTGCCATATGTTCTTTGGCTTGTTTTTTTACTTCAAAAACCAATTAAGACTGTTCTTCCTCACATTATTCCAGTGCTCTGGATCTTTTGGGTGATGGTATGTTGTACTTAAAGCCAAGCAGTCCCAGAAAACGCCTGAATATTATGATTTCAGACGTGTCAATTCATTTTATTTCCCAAGATCTTTGCTATAGTTGAGTGGCTTGTCTACCACCAGGGCAAATATAACACTGGAAATTTAGATGGGATTATTTTTTTACAGAACCAGAAATGCTGAAACAGCACACTGTATTTGAGTCTTTCTAGAAGTTCACGAAACTTCTGATGGAAGTTCATAACCAAACAGTAAATATTTTATAGGTATCCTACAAATGTTTTGAATAGTGTGGATTACCTATCATACTAGTTTTAGAAATTTCTGTCAGTTATAGGGTTACGCTAGTTCTGCAAGGTTAACTTTGATATTATTGTATATAAGTTTAACCATCACTTTGCTTGTTTAATCATCACTTTTCATCCTCCGTTACATCACTCTCAAGCAATATAGTATTTGTTTTTCTGTTCGTTTCAACTGGTAGCCACTGAAGGACTGTGTTTATTTGGGTTAATATATTACTGTGTGTCAGTCATGATCCTTGTTTTGTGCCTGGTTAAAATGATTCAGCAGATTATACTGAAATATTGTGCAATCTTTGCATAATATTTCAATGTAGCCTACTGAATATTAGGCATAGATTGCATAAGATTTCAATCTCAAATTGAAATATGAGAACATTTAATTTCTTGGTGTTTATTTTTTTCTCCTAAGTATGTTTGTGATTGTAAGGTCTTTCAGCAGCTTTGGAAAGGAGTAATTTAGAAGATATGTTTGAAAACAGTAAAAGTTAGCTGATGGAGATTCAGATGGAGATTCAGTCTGAGATACAGACTTCCAGATCAGAATGTCATACATTCAGAAGCATGACAACTGCCAATATTTCAGCAGATTATTTTGTCTCTAAAAGTTTATCTCGACATTTAGGCATTGTACTCATATGGTACTCCTACTCATATGTACATATGCCCCTCATGAGGGGCCCAAAACTGAGCACAGTACTCAAGGTGCAGCCTCACCAGAGCTGAATACAGAGGGGTGATCACCTCCATGTCTGCTGGCTACACTATTTCTGATACAAGCCAGGATGCCATTGGCCTTCTTGGCCACCTGGGCACACTGCGGGTCTGTGTTCAATTCTGCTTTAACCAACACCTCCAGATCCATTTTCTCTACAGTCTTCCAGCCATTCTGCCCTAAGCCAGTAGTGTTGCCTGGGGTTGTCATGGCCAAAATGTGATGTGACTAGAATGTGACTGCCACAACCCTTTATTTAGAAAATGTCTTGTGGCTCTCTGTAGAATTAGGTGTTGCAGAAATGTGACAAAATTCTTTCAGCAATAACAAAAGATAACATGATTATCTTTCAGATATTTATCCCAGCAGGAGATAACTGGAATCACAGGGCATGTTTAGTTACATAACAGACCACATATTTCCTTGCTTAGGAGCTTCAATGAAATCATAATTTGAAACTAAGTATATATTGAAGATCTGTTTCACTTTAGAATGATAAACAAGCAAGATCTACATCTCACAGTACTGTTTACGAAGCCTTAGTATGCCTTATTCTAGTATTTGTACTGCATTTCTGCATAATAAAATAAGGAATCTGGGAAGAAAGATTTATTTGCCATGAAGATGGAGTCAATAAGCTTGTGGTCGTGTACTGCTGCACTGGTTTTCCTTTGCTCTGACTGGTGAAGGAGGTACACTGGCAGGTCAAGTTTTGCAAGTATCTGTTCGCTTTATCCACAATTCCTTGGGAGTGAGTAATTAGTTTTCTGATTAGTTTGCTCAGAGAATAAACACAGATGTCATCTAAGTATCTAAAAATGAAAGTTTTCATCGTACTGTAACTAGAAGGAAGCAAAATACCCACATGTTGGCCTATTTGGGGCACCACTCTCTTATATCCATGCACCTTCTATCGGTAATATATGGCATTTTGTATGTAAGATACATCCATGTTTTGATTTCAGGATTCTAGAGAAAAAGAGTGTCCTCCTGTACAGATGCTTTCCTTTGTGCTTATTACTCTACAGTTTGATCCAGAAGTCTGCTGTCAGTAACAACAGGAGCAGGTCTGACATTAATAGGTTATTTGGAATGCCCTCTATTTCCTGCATATCCAACAAGCAGGCTCAAAAACCTGTTTCACCCTGTAATAAGGCTGGTGCTCAATTTCAGAGATGTCACAGGAAATATAATGTCAACAAGTGAAATTAAATGTAGTGTTTCCACAGAGTCTTGATTATATTTAATTAGAAGTTATGAACCATTATAGAAATGAAATACTCATTTGCAGGTTCTTGTAAGCTACTTCTTTCTACTATCAATGGAAAAACAACTATTAACTCATATTGATGTATTTATATTTATCAACAAAATCAATCGGAGCTGATGTGGTTTACTAGAAAAATGTGGTTGAAACATTTTCAGATGTGCTTTTACATTCGGCTACTAAGCACAACCAAAAAATGTGGGTCAATTGTGCATAATTGCAATAAATATTTTTTCAGGTTCCATTCATTTGAAATCTAGGTTACAACGGCAAAGAACATAATTTAAGAGCTGTTTGAGTATTTTGGACTAGAAAATCTTCCTTTTGTTTGTTCAGGAAGTATTTCTCAGTTATATGCAGTGACTGGACAAAAGTAATAAAATTACAACGCTGAATTGAATTAAAGTGACCGGGTCATTCAAGTTCTGTTGGAGGGGAGGTTATGTTTAGCTTTCTTTTTATTCTTGTTTTGTTTGTCTTTTTTTTTTTTTTTTTTTTAATGTGGTTCCTAAGAATTCTGATTTGCATTTACAGTGCCCCTCTAAAATGAAGCCAATTATTCGCAATTAGAACAAATATTTTTTCAGGTTTCATTCCTTTTGGAATTGTGGTTAGAACATTCAGTAAAAATATTCAGTGGTAGTTCTTACTAAATTGGCTACATATGTGTGGGAAGACACTCACTAGAAACATCTGTTCGATGTCCCAAGCCATTTCTATTTTAAATGAAAAAAAAAAAAAAAAAAGCCAAGACCCTCGCTAGGAAGGCAGCTATAATACTGAGAAAAATCACTTGACACTATAATTTTTTGCTTGCTAATATTTCAGCTGTGAATAGGTACAATAATTGCTTTCATCCATCAATAGTCTACTTGTCCACTCTGCTGAAGCTAGGTTTTGTGACTCCAGCGCTGGGGTGCCCTAACGTAGTACCAGATGTGCACTAGGAGAGCTGAGTCTGATTTCTTGCCACATGGTAGAGAGAAGAGATGAGTTGGCCATGTGGGTCCGCAGGAGGATACATTTGCCTGCTTGAACAGCCCCTGCTGCTCCAACATCTGTCTCACATCTTTGTAAAGGTAAGGGCAGCAGGCTGGAAGACAGGGGTGTTCTGAGTCTGCATTCAGCTGGCATTTCGTGTTGCAGGAAGTTAAGAAATGTAAGGGATTTTCAAAATGGGTTGAGTTATACTAGTACTGAACTGAGCTGATTCATGGCTTCATCAAAAACAACCAACCAAACAAACAAAAACCAGAAAGAATGGATTTGCGAAAACATTAATCCAATTTCCCCTGCCTGCACATCTGTCCTTTGTATGATGATATCCCCTGCTTTTTGTTGTACTACCTTTCCTTCTTCAGTATCTTTACCACATCAGAATGAAAGTTAGTTTATTCAGCATAAAGCATATATGAAAATGTCAAGGGATTTAGAAATACTGGGCTTGGTGCATCAAAGTTTATTCCATAATGAAACACAAAACTCTCTTTAGAAAATAATTTTAGCATTTCATTTCCCTGATACAGAAAAAGTTTTAACAACTGAAAAATAGTATGTAAAGTTGGAGACTACCTAGCTGTTCCAAAGGGTTCATTCAATAAGCATCACCCCTGGCTACATTCACCATTAAAAGTTGTTAAAGTGAAATCTCATGGCTTCTGTATTTGTTTTTTCAGTCTCACATCGATAGGACTGTGATCAATTTTCATTAGTTACTCTTATACATATTTATTGGAGTACTTCAGGTTGACATCTGTAGGGAATCAAAGTTTAAGAACTCCTGCTACACAATAGAAAAATGTAGAATCTTTCCAACCATATTTATCTTTTAGACTGTGCTTACTTAAGTCATCATTTTCAAACTTGCCTAATGTAATCACCTGCAGAAAAATTTTTTGTCATTTCATGGCAATTTATTATGTTCCATTTCATCCCACAGGGTTAAAATTTCACCTATAGTCTGTATTCAGGAACTAAAGTTTGTGGTCTGTTTTTTCTGACATGTTAAACACACACAGTTCTCATTATAGCCAATGAATCCAGTACACGCTCAGCGTTTCTGGCACCTGGATTAAATTTTGCATCTTATTCTGCAGATGTTCCATAGAGATAAATTTTTACATCTGCTCAGAATCAGTAGGAAAGACCTACGTTCATATGATGACCTTTGCTTATTTTAGCCAGCAGTTCAAAACTCAACCAATGACCACTTAAGTTGTGTAGATTTTTTTTCCCTCTGAACTACCTTATAAGCTATTTAAAAATTTCTTTCTGTTCCATTTCTGTCCCTTTGTTTTAAGCATTCTAAATCAGAATTTATGTCTTTGCCTTGTGTTAGCATATTGCTAACTGTGTTGGTGCTACTACCACAATCACTCCAGCATATTTTGTCTTAAAATTAACCTATGCAAATTGCGTTGGAATTCAGGCAGGGATATAGATCAATATACTGACATGATTGCTATAAACTCTTTGTGTTCACCAACACAGAGCTAGTTATTTTTTCTGATGTAGACCCTCTCTATTTTAGAAATATCAGTTTTGTTTTACAGGTATCAGAAACACTAAATCTAGTCCTCAGTTTTGCTGTAGGAATTCCTGAAGTTCAAGATATCAATCATGAGCTCTCACAATGTCAGTGAAGGTGACCTCCTTATTTGTTAGCAGAAATCAGACTGTGCTAGCCATGCTGCCATACCCAGGTAAAGCCTGGGCAGGAACAGCATAAATGCCATTTTGGTGTTATGCCAGTTAGATTTGTATCACCTTTGCTTTTTTCATAGCTCACTCAGCTAAACAGGTCAGTACAACTTAGTACATAAATATTAGCAACTGCTTTGTCCTCAGCGGCTTGCAGTCAATATTACTTTCCAGTCAGCAGAACTGAACTTAGCCAGTTGTTTTCAGAAGTTAATGAACAGGGACAAATCATCTTTCTTATTTATTAGTCTGTTTATTTATTTATTTGGTATCAAATGATAAAAATGATCCACATGAACATGGAGCCACACTAAGCCCTCTTTTTCAATACTGTTCAGTAGCTGTCAGTTATGTTTAGAGTAATGCTTCTCTTCCAGTTTTTGTAACAAAGATATATTACAGCAAACATACATTATTTTTAAGAATTCTGCAGATCTGCTTCACTTTAATCTGTCCTTTTAAAAAATACTGATTTTTTTCAATTAGATGCTTAAATATATTTGAAATTATAACAACAGAAGGCAGCCTGAAGTACAGTAATAATAATAAAAAAATTAGTTTGCTTTCAAGGCATTTTTGCTACACAAAGTCAAAAACTAACACTGTAAGCATATTTCTGGCACTCATAAAAAGTAAATAATCACATAATGCATACCCAGATGCTTATTGGTAAACTATGCTTTTGACTGCTCTTACTAAGAGCTGTGATTCCCAACAGCAGATAGATTCAGCTACAGCAGCTGTCGCAATTACTGCAGCTCTCTGCCAGAAGTTACATCTCCCTGCTGCTCCTCAGCTGCCATGGTTCTCAGCTCACCAGATTCACTCACTGAGTAACTTGCCAACTAACACACCTAGCTGCAAAGTGCACTTTCTGAGCAGAGAAGAGATGCCTTGTGCAGCCCTCCCAACCTCTGGCAGAGTAACAGGGACACAGAGTTAAAACCTCTAGCAGCCAAGACAGCTCTACCTAGAATTGCAAATGAGAGCCCTAAGATAAAGCTCAGTCAGACTGTCTATGCCTACCACGTATTAGTGCAAGCCTACACTCTGCGGCTTGCAGTGGCTTGAAAGGAAAAGCAAACCTTTACAAGTAAAGTGCAGCAAAAATGTCTATGTAGAAATGGAGTTTCTAAGTCGATGAGTTTTGGATTAATAAAACATGCCAGTCAAGCCAGATAGCGACCCTCATCACGTAAGAAAAATCTTTCCTCTTTTGCCCGATATGTCACACTCATACTTTTTTAGTGTTCGTTTCTTTCTGGCCATTTCTCGTTTTAGTGGCCTTTTTGGGGCCACTGACCAGCGTGTTGGTGTTCTTGTTTGATGGTTTTGAGGCCCCGCTCCGACCACTGCGTCCTGCATTCTGATTCTTACTGCGGGCTGTTCGCTGCTTTTGTTCTTGCAGTCTCTGTTCCCATCTCTGTGAAGGGCAGAAAAAGAGGGAAAGACATTACCATAAATAATTACATCTATCCAGAACCATGGATCTCACAGCTTTGTGCTCTGTCTGGCAGGGCCATCAAGCTCAGTATGTAACAGCTGGCTGTAGTGGAAACCTGCCACATGTTCTTGGGTGGAAGGATTTCACAATATCAGCTGATGAAAATGACAACTGCACATCTCTCCTGCGTGCTGCCTGTGAGTGTGCTTCTCATTCCTTTCCACAAAACAAGGGTTTTTAAAGTGCTCTTAAGTGGTTCGGCGGTCCAAACTATGGAGATCTGCAACACTGCAGAACTCTTTTACCTCTAGGAACAGAAACACGTTTTAAGAAAAGAGAGGTAGACAGTAGGAGCTGGAGAAAGTCCTCACCTTTTCCTTCTACTAATGCACTTTGTTGTCTTAAACTCCCAAAGAAAGGGCTTTGCCCAGCGATCAGAGCAAGAGCAATGCTCTGCAGCTTTCCTGTTTGATCTCTCTGCACTGACCTTGTGCAGGCTCTCAGCCTGGCTAGAAAAGAGACCAGCCATGTGTGGTTATGTTAACAGATGTCTTTTGTGGTCCAGAGACAACTCAAAATATTCATTTTAATCAGCAACTCAAGATAAATGTTGGATGTAATTCTTCAGAGATGAATGATGGACTTTAAACAAATCCACCGCAACACCTAGCTCCACACTGACCATATTCATGTAGACATCTTTATCAAACAAAAACTATCAGCAGGCATTTAAGTGTGCATCACTCAAACATGTTTAAAGGAGGACTTAATTTAGGAAGCTACTAATATCAGAAGGAAGGACATATACTTTGAGATGTAGTCTGTTTTGCAGCCGTGCATCTATTTTGACTGTCTGAAAATGAATGTCCAAACAGGTTTCAAGCTACAATTAGAAATCACAAAACAGTGTGAGAAGCCCACTAAAACAATATGTGCCAGCAACTTGTCATTAAGATTACAGCTATGGGAACAAGAATCCAAGTTACATGTCAGTAATCTCCCAAATCCTGCCTGGTTTAATCTGCATTGCAATATATTTATTTTTTACAGTCTTGAAGTTCTTTTTTTTTTTGTTTTCATGAACAGGTTTCACGTGAGTAAGTGAGGAGAAAGGGGAATGATAAAAGCATCAAGTAAAGGTGCCTGAAAGAAGATGGCCTGTAATCTAAAAGCTTCTACAAATGAATATATGCAATCTTTTTCCTCCTCTCTTTAATTAAGGTACATATACCTGTATGTCTTTAATGCTCTGAAATCTTTCCTGAATTAGAGAAATCTCTTTCATCTCCACAAGTGTGAGGAAGAGTCAGACATTGTCTCTATATTATAAAGAGTTTACAAGCAGGGAGAGATAACAGTGATTTTGACTTTTTCCTCCAATGTTCCTTGAAAGCAGCCAGGGGAAGCACAATACCTGCAGGAGGTCTTTATCTGGATGTAGCTGGTGAGTAGTCTGCGTCTCAGGACTGCACTCTTCAGTGCATCAAAGCCCTTTCATCAGATGCAGTGGATTTTAACTACCCTTCTTACCCAGTATGGACTCTGTATTCATCTGCTTATCACCAGACAGCTACTTCACTAAGCAGCTATATAAAGGCAATTCTCAGAGTCATTGTCGCAATATGAGTTCACACAAAGATCAGACAACATCCTACTCAGGGACACTTGGCAGATAAAATAGAAGTAAAATTTTAGAGACTTTAAAATCCTAAACTGAAGTTTTCAGATTTTCACTTACGTTTATATATAACTATGCATAGATAAGCAGACTGATTTTTGGAGCTATTAGAACGTTGAAGTGAAAACAATAATACTCAGAGGTGTTCTGCATATGTAAAGTTCAAGCAAATTATTAAATGCTGAAAAATCCACAATGGTCTTTAGCTTTTTAATGAGAATATTAACATTTTTTAATTTGGTTGTATTTACCTTAAATCTTTTGTTTAATTGATCCTTCCATTTTTCAACTAGACATCCATCAAGAAGCATCAACCTGAAAATCAAGAAACAAGCAGACAGTTTTGGTTTTGATTCCTGAGATGTCATTCCAGATGGTTTAATACTGACTGACACTACAACGAACTAGCAGGTATTGATAGTTTCTGCATACAGGAAGATGGGCAGAAATGCATTTCAGAGCCAAAGCTACAGTATATAAGTAGTACTGAGAAAACGTTTTGAGCTTTTTATCCACACCTGCCGCTGTTCTGAGTGGGAAAACTGTCCTGCCTAACAAAAAGTGATGAGTTGGGTAACATCCTATGAAACTGTTTAAATGCCTTTATCACATAGATTTCTGCTTATGTCCAGTGTGTGTGTGTGCAGAAATGAGCAGTTTAAACTAATGTATGAATGTATTTGACTTCTTTGGTGAAAACAAAGCTAGGTTTACGTGCACAAGTTAATACAGCTTTTCTGACAAACACAGGTAACACTACCTGACCACTTAAAGTTGTCTCCATTGCTATCTACTAATACGTTATGATTACATTATTTATGTGTTACATAATATTGTAATACAATAATATGTGTTACAGTAATTACTTCATGGGAGTTTTAAAGTCAATTTGGAACAAGTATGGGTGTTGGCGTTTGTCTACCAATTAATTCTGGCCACCTCCTGTATGAAAATACTGATAGTATAAAATGAATTAAACAAAAGTGTAGTTATTAAATGGTGTATGCCTTACAGAGCTTCTAAGAGAGTTTGTTCTAAAGCATACCTTATGAATACCAAGGTTGAAACAACTATTTTATAGTGGAGGGATGCTGAAGTTTCTGTATTTTCTCTAGTGATAACTATTCTCAATATTTTCTTTTGCTTTTCTTCTCTCTCTCTTTTTCTTTTTTTTTAAAGTCTTGGGACTCAATATGTTCCAGTATTATTTCCCTACTGCTAAAAGACACCCTGTAGACATCAGCGTTGGTGAAGACATCAGAACAAGCAGGACATCAGAACAGCAGCTGCTGTTCAAACCAAGTTGGTGAGTGAAATCCTAATCCTACTTAAGGGCAACCAGTGTTTTGCCATTGACTTCAGGAGGGCTGCGGCTTCCACCCATTTTGTCTCTGGTATTCAAAAAGTTACTGCAACTCAAACCTTCCCGTTTACATACTGTTGAGTTCAACAGGAAACACATAAAATAGCTTATGCTGCTTTTACAGATCTATATGAAATAAAAACCATTACAAAATATTTAGCAATTGTTGCGTTTTCTCCATAGTAAAGGAGAAGATGATGAGGATCTTTCACTCCTGAAATCTCTTCTCTCTAAGAACCTGCTGAGGATTCACTCCAGCAAAGCTCTGCAGCTCAGAGCCACCTGTTAGCTATCTCAGTCATGCTATTTCTACGTGGCGCAGAGCACCTCTCCATAAACAAACCTAACACAGCTAGAGGGTTCTAAATTAATCTTTGTGAAATACTTCCAGATCGGGAGTGGCAAGGTGCTGTGTAATAATAAAATGTTTGTAATAATAAAATACTCATAATAATAAAAAAAACTTGTGAGCCCCTTAGCTCCCCCCAAAACAGCTGTAATAATAAAGTACCAGATGGCAACTTAAACAAGTGTTAGAAACACCTGTAAAACCCTCTTAAAATATTAACACAAAAAAAGGTTGAAAATATGGATATTGTCCATTAAGCTCTGCACGTAGATGTTTTATGATCCTTACAGCAGCACATGTTCTGTATGTTCTGTCAGCAGCCATATACAAAACCAGCTTGTACATTTTACAAACAATCTTACCTCCGACCCACAGCATGGAGGCACACGTACCAATCACACCACAAGCTGTCCTATTGGTATCATTGCTACCATTATTTTGAGGCACTAATGGATGGGACATTGCCTCAAAAATCCAAAAAGAAAAGCACGCTGCGGTCCACTGCTTCCTCTCCTCCAGATCAGCATGCTGGATTTCCTTCCATGCCTAGGGCTAGGCTGACTGCCAGAGAAAAGGTCTGGTAAAGTCAGTTCTGTTTTGACTTTTAATCATACAGCAGAACTGGCAAACTGCTCTGAGCTTATTTACTTTTCATCTGCCATCCGGGAGGCACAGCTCCAGTGGCTGCAGCTCTGGCTGGTCCCAGCACAGCTGCGGGACAAGAAACATCTCACTGATGGCATCAGTCCGAAGCCTAGACAGGCCAGGGAAGAAGGGTTGGTTCTGTGTCCTGTGGACTCCCATCCCCTCCCTTGGGACAGAACTCTGCTTTAATCCAAGCCGCTCCACCATCCTACCAGCACGGACCACCAGTGGGCTGGCAGCATGTACCTGCAGCACTCCTAGAGAACAGCCACAGAGAGCTGGAGTTGCCTCCACTGCCTGCACTGTACCTAGCAATTCACCACCAGCACCCAACAAAACCATGGCTTGTGGGTTACAGGCGAGATTAACTAAGTGGAAAAAGTTAACTGTGAAGGTAATTGCGAGATGGAGGTGTAATATTAACAATAGATTTGCCAAGTGACCAGAAAGGGAGCTGTGTTGCCCTCCTTCTGTCCCGTTACGCTAAACCACGTCGCAGGTGCCCACCTGGAGCGCCACTCGTAGCACATGATAAGGACGTCCTGCTTTGGCTGCAGAGGTGGGCACTGGCAGGATGAATTGGTCAGGAGAGGCACTTGGGACTGAGTAATTGGCATCGAGGACTTCAGGATGTCTTTTACTTCAACCACAGTCGTTATCTCATTGCAGTTCCCCCTTTCCACGCTTTTTACTTTCGCATGAATGACTGCAAGTAGAAAAGCAGCGGCGTAAGAACAACAAACAGCCTCAGAAATTTAAACACCACCTAAAATTAAATAAAACACATTAAATTGAAAGCTGTTGTTTTGGCTGTGAAACTAGAGCTCTTTCTTCATGTGTGGGCACATACAGTGGCTTAGAATAACAGAGGACTGATCCCGATTTTGGTTTTCAGCAGGACTGTTGACAACTGTGAAATGAAACATGTGCTTAAAGCTCTGCCAGATCAGGCCAGGCAACCTAGCTGGGAGTCACAAGCACAGGCAGCTCTTTTGAGTCGGCTGAGAACAACTCCTCACATACATTTGGACTGTTCTACATCCACATGTTGCTGCTTCCAATTACGCAACGGATAATTTAACCTCATAGCTGGTATACAGCCTTATCAATAGCAAAGCCATTGGGTCGGATCCAATAACTCACATCTTCTCTTAAATGTAAGAAAGGAAGACTTAAAAAAAGTACTTAGAAGTGAAGAGGGTTGGGATTTCCATGCTGTATTCGGTTAATAACTTTTTTCTTCTTTTGCATTCAGATTATGTACCAGCAGTAACGTTCTCATATAAAACAAACTCTGAAAGAGGTTCTTCTGATTCTGAATGCACAAGCATCCACACTTTTACTGAAGAAGTCTGCATATCCACAAGGCTAAGGAGAAGTTCTGCAGATGGCTCTGAGGTTGATACCTGACTGTCTTTGAGTCTGAGCAAACCAGGAGTATCTGCCACTGCCCTGTGCTGAGCACCAGATGGGTGAAATGGAACAAAATGAGGGACTTTGTCCCTAGGAAATGTCAAAATAGGAAGGGTCTTATTTTCAAATGGTCACACCATTCTTTTGTGAAGAAGAAAGAGAGTTTCAGCTTTAGAGACTCACAATTCACCTTCAAGTCTGTTAAAAAAAAAAAAATTGCAGCTCCTACGCAACAGGGATTGTTTAGAAAATGTTCACCTATAATATTTATCAAAAAAAAAGAAAAAAGGCGGAATTTTCTGTACTGAATGCAGACATTGTCTTCATATTGATAGCACAAAAGACATGATGTATGGAATGATTTCTGAAAATATTTTAAAATTACACCTATCAAAACAGCCATGGACCTATAGTCAGCTACGGTGCTCACAGTTTTAACAAGTAAGACAAGTTCTGACCAGCTAGAAATACAGTTTGTTGTGTGTATTAGTTTAAAGCATTTCAGGAAAATGTGGTTTTTATTTGCAACTTGCTCTCCCTTCTCTCGTTTCTCAATCCCTCTTCCATGTGAACAAGCCTATATATTTTCGAGGAGGCTGGATACAAATCTACCTCTCAACAACAAAATCTTGATTTTACAAACTCAGTCAAAGGAAATCCTTCAATCTTTTCTAAATATTGGAATCCAAGTTGCAATTTTTATTCATGTAACACTCCCACTGAAGCCCCTGCAATGAGAAGACCCTGCAATCAGAATTTGCATGGCTAATGCCCACATTTCAGGTCAGAACAATCATTTTATATCACTTTGTTTACATATACTTCAGAGCAGTGTGAAAATTCCTTGTCCCACCTGAACACATCCTTATGGTGTATCAAGACGGGCTAAGGAATTACATAAAAAGAATATATCATATAAATCAACCAAAATGCCCTGACTAGAAATCTGCAATATCCTTTTTAAGGTAGATCATAGAATCATGGAAACACGGAATAGCCTGGGTTGAAAAGGACCTCAAAGATCATCTAGTTTCAACCCCCCTGCTCAATTTGATTACTCTCACTGAACTGACTACGATTTTTTTTTCCCCACATACTAACAAAGAAACCAATAACTACAAACTTGCTTTCATTTGCTATCAGATAAACAGGAATCAACTACATATAACATCTCTATTGTAAGATAAGCCAGTACTTCCCTCAAAGAAACAGCTTTTCCCTGAGAAAAAGCCTATAAATTACTAAGCCTGATACTGCATATTCAATTCACTATTAACAGGTTCTATTGACATTAAAGATGTTTAAGCTGGTATGTAACCAATGTTAACTACTGTTTCTCTGTGCTCCCAGCAGCAGAAAGCCCATGGATGGGATAGGAGGGCAGGGGGTGCAGTGAATACTTACTTGTACAGCCACAATGTCATGCAACACAAAAACTACCGGCCAACTCCTTGCCTGGCTGCTGCAAATTGTTACTGAATTCAGTTAACCTGTGACAATTCCCCACAAGATGAAGCTCCAGCTAGCAAGTAAAAGCATATACACAAGTAATAAAAAAGTTTTACCTCTCTGTGGCTTTGTTTATCTTTAAAAGCTCTATTTAGGTAATAAATCTGTTAATTCCAGCTGCTGGACAAGCACGGGAGCTGGCCAAGCAGCA
This sequence comes from Meleagris gallopavo, assembly GCF_905368555.1. Classification (NCBI taxonomy): domain Eukaryota; kingdom Metazoa; phylum Chordata; class Aves; order Galliformes; family Phasianidae; genus Meleagris; species Meleagris gallopavo. The sequence goes on along the minus strand of NC_139409.1, from coordinate 45,465,226 downwards.
TTGGGCCACATTCATCTGCACTCAGAGGAGCGCCCTTTGCAGCAGCAAGAGCTATTCCTGCAGGGTGACCTGTTGGTCCTATCATACACTACCGAAATCCCACTCTTCCCCAGAAAAGTGGGAAACGGTGACCAACATCTGTGTGTTGGTCAATGTTACCCACGAAAAGTGTTGGATGGAGAAACCTCAACACCCGTGGTTTGGAGATGGGGCCTGGAGAGGGGGCAAGCACAGGGGTGGGAAACAGAGCGGGGCAAAGCCTGCAGCACTTACTGTAGCTGTAGTTCTTGGCCAGGTAGGTCGACAGAGTAGGCTTCGTCTTTTTGCACCTGCATCGCTCTTCGGGGGGAGAAAAGGGGAGCGGTTACGGGGTGCGGGGCGGGAAGGGGAGGTGGGGAGGCCCTCCAGGCTCACCCTGGCCGCGGCTCCTGCACTCGGGCTGCGGGGGTCTGTCCGGCACCAGCACGCCCTGCGTGAAGTCCGTCCACTTCCCATCTGCAAACAGAGGGGCTGTCGGAGGGGTCGGGGCCGGGGGGTGCCGCGAGGTCAAGGGCCGCCCCCCGCCGCCCCGCCGCCCCCGGCCGGGCGCTCACCCACCCTCGGGCAGGTCGGTGACGATGGCCTCGGGGGAGATGCAGACGCCGCGGTCGTAGACGGGGAGGTCGTCGCAGGCCAGGCTGTCGGGCCAGCTGTGATTGTAGCGGCGCATGATGGGCTCGCAGCCGTCGCGGGCGCGCTGGCAGACGGAGCGGCAGGGCTTGATGGGGTCGTAGAGGAACTCCAGCGTGCAGATGGGCGCGTACATGGCGCAGAGGAAGAAGGGGAGGACCGGGCTGCAGCCGGTGCCCACCAGCTCCTCGTACTGCTCGATGGCCAGCACGGCGTTCTCCTGCGTGCTGTGGTGGAGGTGGTTGGGCATACGGGTGATGTTCCAGGGCATGGGGCGGCACATGGGGATGCGCACCGCCTCGCACGGCGCGCCCTGCGCCCGCGGGCTCACCCGCAGCCACAGGGACACGGCTACCAAGGCGCGCAGCATCCTCCTCCTCCTCCTCCTCCGCCTCCTCCTCCTCAGCCGCCTCCTCCTCAGCCGCCGCCGCCGCCCCTGGGTCCGGCCGCACTCGGTGTCGGGAGCGGCGCCGACAGCCATGGAAATCGCGGGACGGCATTTATACCGGCGGTACGCGTGACGTGGGTCCGATCCGTTCCCCGGGCAGCCCCGCCACGCCGGAGGGGGTGTGCGTGTGTGTGTGCGTGCGTGTGCGCGCCGGGCCGGCACCGTGACATCACCTCCACCGCCGTAATCCCCGCCGACATCACCGCGCCCCTCTATCGGCTGTGTAACGCGTTCCTGGACGTGGAAATGTGTGTGTGTGTGTGTGTGTGTGAGGGGACGAACCCAAACAAACGCACACGCGCCCGTCCCCTGCGGGCCGAGCTCCTCTCCTGCCCGTCCCCCAGCGGAAAGTTTTGGTGCGGAGCCCCGGCAGCCTCCAGCGGGTTAGGAAGAGCACACGGAGCGCCCTGTGGCAAGGAAGAGCAGCGGGAGCTTTGTGACAGCGTCCGTGTGGAAATACTCCGTTCCCTTCACGCAGCAGCCGCCTCGTGCCCGCGTAACCCTGGCTGGCGGCACTGAGAGCGCCCCGATCGCCCCTCGGCTGCGAGCGGGCGACATTTTGTGTGTGTGTGTGTATGTGCGTGTATAAGTGAAGGGGGACACGGTGCCCGCCGGCGCTGCCGGGATCCCCAGGCGACATTTTGAGTGCGTGTGCGTGCGGGACACACGCGGCGCACGCAGCGCGCAGCCGGCGCAGGCGATGCGAGCCGGGTTGGGGGCGGGCCGCCCCCGCCCCTCCTTCCTTCGGCTCCCCCCAGTTGCCGTGGCGGGCGCGCAGTGCGGCGCGGAGCATGGCGCCGGCGGCGGGCGGGCTGCTGCTGCTGCTGCTGCTGCTGCTGGGCGGCATCCCGGTGCGCGGCGGGGCGGGGGCCGAGCCGTGCCGGGCGCCGGGGCAGTGGGAAGGGCGCAGCGTGCGCTACGAGCACGGCACGGGCCGAAACACGCGGGCCGCCGTCTCTTACGACGGCCTCAACCAGCGCCTCCGCATCTTGGAGGAGAGGAAGGCGCTCATCCCCTGCAAGAAGTAGGTGGCGGGGAAGGGGCCGGGGTCCTCCTCCTGCCCCCGGGGCCGGGGTCCCCAAGAGGGGCGCGGGAGGCGGGGCTGCGGGGGGCGGCTTGTCACAGGGAAGGGAGGGAAGGGGATGCAGCAGGAATCCGCGCTCCGCGTGGGTGTGCGTGCAGGGACAGACGTGCTGACCGCAGTGCTCAGGGATACTGCGCGCCCCCAGCCCTAATGCACGGTGTAATGTGAAAAGATCACCTTGAGAGCTAGGAAAGACGTTGCTGGAATAATATGATTCTGGTAAGTTGCTAGCAAACTTGAATCACGTTCTCTTTGCGATTCCCCATTCCTCCAAACGCGAACACAGCTCAGGGGTGAGCACACAGCCGGTACCCGTGCTCAGTGCTCACACACACCGCACGGGCTGCCTGGCCCCACAGAACCTCCCTGTTGTTAACCTTGTTGTTAACCTCCCTGTTGTTAACCTTGGTTTCTCGGTTGAGTGGCAAATCAGTGCAGGAGGAAGCAGCCTGCAGAAGGGCCTGTGTCTCCTCAGCCTGGAGCCATGGAAACTGTATCGGGCCCTGAGTACTGGTCCCTCTGTCACTGTGCTGAGACGTACCAGCCCATGGGGCTGCCACACCGCCTCTCCCACCCAAAGTTGTTCAGATAACTGCATCAGCTTGGGAGTAAGCCAAGGTGCGGAGCAACCCAAAATTGCTGTATCATCCAACCTGAAAGTTCTCTGCTATTGAAAGATCAATATTCAGTTTTGCTTCTGGCTTCTTCCTGCCTATATTCAATCCCTTACCAACATGACACGTTCAGTGTTTTCATTTTTCAGAAGTGCTCCCCCCCACTCCTTCTTCTGACAGCCTCAAAACGGTTTTACATGAGTCTTGTTGTAAAATTCACCTTTCCCCATAGTTTTGGGTTTTTTCCCCTTTCTTACTGTTTTAAATAGGAACTGTATGAAGAGTGTTAAAGGCAGGATACAGTTTATTGGTGTTCTGCTGATGTACAATGCAATCTGACACTGTCCATACTCCTGCACCCCATCTTTCAGAAGTCCTGGGTTGACCCACGCATTCAACAAGCATGAAGCTTCTCTGCAAAGCCTGATGCGAGTGTTCTCTAGCTTCTGAGCTGCCCTGAGCTCATTTCTTCAGGCCTCTGTTTATTTTATTTGAAGACTTTATTTTAAGATGAACTAATTATTTTACATTTTCCACCAGGGCCAGATTTTGGCCTCTGCCAAGATCAGCTCTCATTACGTTTTTGACAAATATTTGCTCTGGATTCTGTTTTGTCTGGGCTGATAGTGCTAGCGCAGGGTGCGGTGCAGACAGGTGTGCTGGCCGCTCGCTCTGCACTGGTTTATCATTGCAGAGAATCCCTGACCTCAGGCATCCCCACCATACTGAGACCCGCCGTGCCTTCTGCCATCCAAAAGCAGAAGGTGGTTTTGTTAGGAGCATGGCTCACATCTGTGCAGGGTGTGACCCTGCTTCCATCGGAGTCAGCCGGAAGGCTCCCATTGATTTTAGCGTGTGTTGGGTCAGATCTGGGGCTGACAGCTTCAGTTCACATCGGACACTGTGAGTCATAAGTCAAAGCCTTCAGAAGTTAGAGGCGAGAGGATTTATCTTGGTTTGGAGGAAAATCTTCTCTCCCACTCTGCTTTGATGCTGGCAAGAAAAGAATTACACTGAGGCAGTGACTACAAAAGCATCAAGAAAAATAGCTCTTTCTTTGTCCCTGAGGAAATTTCAGTATGAATTCTCACAGATGCATTTGCTCCTACAAGATGCAATAATCAAGATTGGCCCAAGACCAAATTTCTATGCAGTGTTTTCTGAATCTTAGAAATGTGGCCACGATCAAACACAGCTCTGCTGGAGTCACGAGGTTGATCAAGCACACAAAGATCTGCCTGTGTCAAGTGGTTTGCAGGCTCCTAACCACCAGAAAACCTAAAAGCTTCAATTTTCCATGTAGATGTACGTTTCAAATTCATGTCATTTGCTTTGTGGCATTTTCGTACCTACTTCCACCCTATGTTCCTGAAAAGTAACCATAAGGTAAATAGCCCATCAGTGCTTCATTAACATCACTTCTTTACCCACCAGTTGTCTCATGAGTACCCAATGTCCAATTGCTGAGTTGATCGAGGCTGTCCTCTCTCCTCTGGTCACAGATTGCCTGAATGGCCACTGTGTGGTTCTTTCAGCTAGCTAATTGGTGTTTCCATGGATAGTGCTGTTGACTGCTTGTGCTGCTCCTTGGAGCTTAATTACCTACTGATTATGATCTGAGACTGAGATTTTTGGAGAACCTATTCCAGCTGGATTTATTACTAAACTTTCTTTTTCACTTCTTTTACAGATCCAGCCTAAGCTACACTCTGCATCTCACTGTTCACCTTCCATTTTCCCCAGTGTACCTTGTCCCACTGTATCTTCCCCCTTTAGGATGAAATTTGAGAGACAGGCAAGGAGGACAGTCTTTTTGGGTTCTGTTGAGCAGCCAGCTGATTTTAGGAAATAAGAAGACACAAGGAGATTTTTATTGAGTAGAAATTGCCACTTTGAAGAGATCGTGCCAACTGAATTCTTCAGTGTTGTGACATGAGAGCACTTGGAATGGATCCCTGAAGCCCTTAGGTGGAGCTGTGTCATAGTACCTGTTAAACATAGAGTGATTTTTAATTCTTTATTGTCTCCTGCATAGAGTTACTTCCCCTCTGTGTGTGAATTGCACCTTGCTCCTGTCCAGCCCTCTGTAGACCATGATCACTGAGCACTTCACAGAGCAGGTGATGATCTCAGCACAGCTTTGCTGTTGAGTGTCAGGCGTTTGCTTTGTTGCAAGCTGAGGTCTCACTACGGGTTCAGATTTGTCTGTGCTCTCATTGCACTAAGTCCTGCCACTACCGAGGTCTAAACCTCAAACCCCGCTGACAGCCTTGTGGCTAGTTCCATTCTTCCAGAATGTCACACGTCATGCATCATCCTTCATTTTCTTGGAGAAACAGAGCAGGAAATTTACATCTTGGCATTGCTGAAGCCGCTCACGAGGATTGGTGCTCAGCTAGGATGGAGGGAAGGCATGGGGTGGGGACAGAGCCAGAAAACACACCGGTATTGTTTGAAGGCTGAGCTGTTACATGCTGTATTCACAGTGTTTCACCTTTAGCTTCCATACTGCTTTTTGCAGAGTGATTTTCAGAAGAGGCACAGTTTGGCATATAAAAAATGTAGAGGGGATGAAAATTTTTCCGTGTTATCAGCAAATCACTTGAAGGAAGAAAATTCATTTCTCATTTCTGTTCTGTGGACCATGTGCATTTATTGTACACTGCACAGCAAATTGGGATACGTTTGTAATTGAGACTGCAATGCTTTATTGTCTTAATAACACAACTGCAGAGTAGGAAAAAAAAAAACGAAACAAAACACAAAAAAACAGACCAGAGGTATAAGTGTTTGTTTGGAAACAGAGCTGCATGGTGGAATTTCTTTAGTTTTTAAGGTAATTGCAAAAGGCAAGCACTTGGCTGCAGAAACAACAGTGACAGGGCTGTATGTAGAGAAATACATCCTTTGTTCCTGCAGGCTGTTACCATGCATGTGCCAATCCTGTCCTTGACTGGAGAGAAGCACCATCTGACCAGGTGCAGATGTAAGAGCATCTTTCTGGAGAAAAGATGATAACTTTTCAAAGTAAACAGCATGTGAGCACGTGCTTCTGACTTATCTCAAACTCACTCTTAGTTGCTTTAGGATATGTGATTGTAAAGGAAAAAACAGTGGTGTGTGACCTATTAAAATCATATAATCCATCCGTTCTGTGGTCATTATGGTGACTCAACAGGCTAAGTATTGACCTATGCCGAGCGACTGCAAATTTGTTTCCCAGACTTGGTTTTGGGAGTGGTTTCTGCAGCTTAACGTTTAGGGGAATGAAATATGGTCGTGGGTAAAACTTTCAAAATTGGCCAAGGGACTTGGGAACCCAAACCCCATTTTTTAAGATTATGTAGAGTGTGCAAACTTATGAGACCCTTAATTTGCAGTGGAACAAAGAACTGAGATTTCAGCAGTTTCTCTATATCTAATGTGCATTCTTGGGATCTAAAATGCTTCATAAGCTGCTGTGTATGTAAGTTGCTTTTGAGAATAAGAGCTAAGGGAAGACATTTGAACCTAAGTTTCCTTTTGTCCCATAGATTCCAAATTCTTTCAGGTGCCCACTGCAGGTGATGGGTGTAAATCTGGAGAAAGGAGCGTGGCTACTTCTGTTGATGAGAGGCAAAAACCATTTTGTTTTCTAAGTTCCCAGTGTTGTCAGCCCCACTATTCATTGTTGCTGAGTTGTGCTGAGTGGGAAGAGATGAAAGCACCATTTGGAGGCGAAGGTTGAATGTCTTCAGATGTTGAGCTGCAGTGCTAACAAACAAGTGGACTGTATTAGAAGAAGCCGGGGGCTGTTGCCTTAGCAGTGGTTTTGCTGTCTTCTGTTTTATGCCTTTGATAATTTCCTTGGACTGTAACATCTTTGTCAGAGTTGTATGAGAAGAAAAGAAAAAACAAGGGAAACCGAGTTTGAATAAAGCAATTCCGCTGCTTGAGATATGGTACATTTGGTGTAGTGTAGTGTTCTCAAAACCCTTGTTTGTCCTCTGTACTGTGGGACTGTTTCATATACTACCAGAACACATCACCAACACAAGCTGCAAAAAATAAACTGAAATCCAGGATCCAGAACCCTTTAAAACTGGAAAGAAAATGCAGATAGGCAATGTCCGGTGATCTCAAACTGATAATTTGCCAGGGTTCTGGTCAGTGTGTTTCGAAACCATGCACTGCCAAACATTCAGTGGGGTTGTTGCCACCTATCAGTAACAAATACAGTTGACTGGATGTTCTTAAAAAAACAGTTTATCATCATGAGGTTTTATTTTTCTTAAAACCGCTGTTAAATGATAGCCACTGGCACAATACTGCTGTTGATACTAGCAGATGTTGGCCTACATCCTTATTATTCATCTGAACTCTTTAAAGTTAGAGGAGGGGATGCATCCTTCCTTTTATCATATCATCCTCGTTTGCTTGAACTCCCCAGAATAATGTGTGTTTGCAGTGTACAGGACATTGAAACTTTTGGCTTCTTTGTAGTATTAGACATGCCAGAAAAAGATTTAAGCTAAATCAGGATGCCGCTGAGGATATTATGTACACATATTTCTGCAACTTGAAACAGAGGAGCAGTTTGCAATCTGTTCAAATTAAGGCTCTGGGTCTCCTGAGTGTAGAAGGACCAAAAGGTTAAAAGCTGTGTGAGGGAGTTTGGTCCAGTATGAAGTGGCTGGTGCACGATCCCAGGGGCAGGTTGTAGGAGCTAGTACTGCTTCTGTGAATTTAGAGAGAGCTGTAGGACCCTACAACACACTGAATAGTTTGGACTCATAGTTCATCTTCCATGTAGAGTGGAAATGTATTTCCTTAAAAAAAGAGAAGGGTTTTGACTGTGACAGCTGCATGTGTTACAATCTAAGAGACACTGAAAAGCTGAAGAGTTTGGGTTAATGGGCAAAAGATCTTTTCACGACTTCTTGCTTGCTTTTGTAACACAGAGCTGCAAGCTTAGTGAAGTCAATGAGAACTTCCTTTGGCACAAGGATCACATCCTAGAGCTTTACATTAGACGCACATTTGTAACGTGGGATGGGAAATGTATAGAAGAAATACATTTGTCCGTTTCCAAACTCAATTCCTGAGGTTGATCCCCACTGCCAACAATGAAACCATCGTTCAATCTCTAGTCCTGTTGATGACAGCAATGGTATAACTGTGATGGACAGCTTTCAATGTTGTGTCATCTGAGTGCAATTGGAAGATGTGGTGATAAAACCTGTGTCTCTGAATCCGGTCCACACCCTCTGCCAGAGCTTCCAAGGATAAATTTTGGTAGGTGATTGCCAGCTAGAGGAGAGGAAGTGTTCAGGGGAGGAGGCAGGATGTTTTAATAAAGTACAAAATGCTTTCTCCCTTTTTTTTTTTTTTAATCTTCCCCACATTTCACTTTGCAATCCATTTGTTTGCAAACAAACTTGATGTCCGTGCTGTAGTTGTGATTGTTTAGCATTGCTATTGATTTGTTCACATGATGAGAATCTGTGAGAATCTTTGGCTCCAGCTAGAGAACTGATTTGTTTCACATATCAACAGATTAGTCCATTTAGAAACTGCATAGGGCAGGTTTTTCATCTGGAGTGTGTTTTCACAGACAAGTCAGAGGAATGGTAGCAATTTATGCTGTTGTTTGTAGCCCAGGTCATGAGCTGCTGGGAAATTGTAAAGTAGGATTGGTATCTTCCCATCCTCTCCACTCTGCTGTGGGCTGATCATTCAGTTTCACAGGATATGACAATTCAATCACAGAAAGCACAGTGGCATAGCGAATAAGTCATCCAGGAGAAGTGTTAAATACACTTCTCTCTCACGTGACATGCAGGAAGGTTGAATTTAAGGAAGTGCGAGCAAAGAAAAATGTGTCACACTTCCCAGTTGTAGGAAAGATCAGGAATAAGGGGCATGTGAATAGATGTGTACGTTTAGGAGCTGATTCAGTTTTAGAAAGGGACTGTTGGCAATATAGTGACGAACACAATAGAAAGCAGGTTAGAAACTCCGAGCTCTAACTATAATTAATGATCTGGGCCTGATAGTTTTTTTATTTTTACATTAAGGACAGGGTTCTCTTCTCAAGCCAGGTTCTTCAGCATCAAATCAATGTAAGGATCTGAGGAGAGAATCTTCTCTCTAGCCTCTCACCCTCATGCTGCTCAACTCCACAGCCTTCTTCAGATGACCTTCAGCTCGATTTGCAAGGAATCACATGCCTGCAGCTTGCCAAGTTCTCTCTCTCAAGGTATTTTTACCTGTTGCTCTTCTTTACTTGAAGGGGAAATTATTTTCTTCGGGGTGTCTTTAAGGTATGGTATAGTGCCTGGTATGCTGGGGAGATGTGAAGTCTGCATGGAACAGAGCCACATTGTGCAACGCTCTGGCTCCCCTAGAATAAGGAGCATTATGCCTGCACAACGTTGCATAACCTGAGCGTAACGCTGGGCAGTGAAACCTCTCCTCGCCACTGCCAAGCAGACCTGTTTATTTCAGTTGTTTTTGTTTACTGCCACGTTTTTAAGGTCCTGAGGGAGATGCATGTATGTTGAGAGGAGAGTTTAGGTTCCATAGGAAACTTTGTCCTCCCACGGCTGTTTTCCCAGTAGTGTGGTTGCTTTCTGATATCTGAGAGCCACAGGTCAAGGACGGGGTTTTCTGCCAGGAGTTCTTTCCCATGCATGAAAGGACAGAAAGCTCAACATGTGAGACAATCCTTGTGTACAGCAGCGTATTGCCTGCCAGAGTTGGTACCTGTTATATTTTCATACGCAGGAGCAAATTAGGGGTTTCCAACAGCAGCACGACTGTCCTTGTCCAAAAAAATAATTTGTGACAAGTGGTACTAAGAAAGAATCAGTTGTTTCCATCTGAATTTGTTTTCATTTTTTGTAAATGTAGTTCCTTGACAAACATTTATTTGAGAATCAATTTAATCACTTTTTGAAGGTTATGTGCACATATCTGGTTTTATGTCTCTCTTGATTATTAAAAGACGCATCCCTTGTGCCACAAAAAGTGAACAAGGTAATAGTAATTTTTGCTATTCTTTTTACTCTGATAATTTTATTAGCTATGTTCATATGGTCAGTAAGACTTGCTTCTGTATCTTAGCAATGGGCATATTTCTGCTATTTTAGACTTTGTTTTCTAATTCTGAATTTCTGGCATCAGAACATGAATTTGGCAGGCACTTTCTTTTTGTACAGTACTCATACTGTAGTCATTACAATTTTTCAATCATTGACTATTAAGATTTCACATGCCTCAGGATCTACATAGCTGTTCATTCCATGAAAGCCTATTTTACCCCTTTCATGAAATGAAATTTACCCTCACATTCTAGCATGGTCTCGAGTGTATTTTGTGAGCCAAATTCAGCCCAGAGGGACTCCCAGCTCAATAATTCCATGCTGCTGTGATCATTTTCCAACACTATTGTACTGGAAAAGTAATGTAAAAGTCACCATTAAGGTGTGTGGATGCACACTTCATGTGTATAGCATGCTTCTCTTGCATATAAAACAATTCAGAATGTAGTAATAATTTCTTGTCTGTCAAAAAAAAACTTGGAGACTTTAGCAATTAAGACAATCTGGATTATTAGATGCTGTGGATATACTCAGATACCAAATCAGTCTAAATCTGGAGCTTTCTGGGTATGTCTTTAAATAAAAATGTGTTTCAAAACTTAAGAGAAATGTTTGGTCCAACCCTTATGTCCCCAAAGAGCCATCTAGAGGCTACAGGATACATAAGAACACCAAGGTTTTAGAATATGGAAAAGTAGTAGTCACCTTGATTGCTGCCTTCTTTTGTATCTTTGGAACTTCTAACCCAGTGCAACAATTTTCATCCAGCTTTGCTGCAGTTGAAACTATTTTAAAGTGAAATATTCCTTAAGTTCATTAAACTTCATTGTCCTTCTGAGCTGGAAGGTAACATTGCACGCTTACTGGATATTTTATTTTCTACATGTATTTTATGTATCCAGAGGACACTGTGACACTGTGACTGAAGGCAAAACAATGCAGAAGACCAGAATTACCACATGCACTGCAACGTCACATATTGAGGCTAGTTGTGATGAACCTTATTCCTTTACCCCATTAAAAAACAAAAAACAACAAAATCCATTATGATAAAGTTCTGCATAAGTGACCTTTAGGTCACTTGAATAGTTCAAAAGTGATGCATCCAGAAATGGCTTTACTTGTTGGTTGACTTCTTGTGTTCTAAAATGCTTTTGGGAGTCTGCATCTTTATAGCTACTGCCAAGTATTATTTCATATTTTTGAGTACATGTTCAAAACACACTGTCAACATCTTTCGTAAAGTTAAGAGTAAAGTGAAAGTTGTCTGGTATCTGTAACAAATACACTTGGTTGCCTATTGCAAACAAACTGTTTTCTAATTTTTTGTTTTGTTTTGTTTTGTTTTAAGAATTAACTTAATTTTCCTTAAGGCTTTAATGAGGTAAAAAAAGAAAGCTCCCTCAAACCATTACTGCAGAATGGTACTATTTAGCAGTGGGATAAAGGAGAAAAATCTCTGCTTTTGTCCTCTGTTCTTATTCTGTGACTGGGACCAGTTACAGAGCAGAAATGTTGTGAGATCACAATATGTTGCCCATATCTGTTAGATCTGGTAGTGCCATGCTTAGCAAGCAGTTTATTGTCCTCCTGTCATTTCTTTGTGGGAGTTCAGGGTAAGGTTGCTAGTTCCTCTGAAAATCAGGTGGTTCAGCAGGCGAGAGTGTTCCTAAACATGTGGTGCACTTGCATTTGCTATTTATTGCCAGGAGTTTTGGTGAAACCTTGCACAGGACGGTTGGTGCTAGGTTTATATTGTTACAGCTCCTGAAGAGCTGGGAGTTCCATAGAATCATACGATTACAGAATGGTTTGGGTTGAAACGGACCTTAAAACTCATCCAATTCCAACTCCCTGTCTCCCCCTACACCACGTTGCCCAGGGCCTCATCCAACCTGGTCTTGAATACAGCCAGGGCTGGGGCATCCACAGCTTCTCTGGGCAGCCTGTACTCTTTAAGTAATCTGTCTGCATGGATACCTTGTTCTTTCAGAAACGAATGTTTCTGAGAGGGAATGGCTAGGTTATGCAGTAGTTTTCAGAGCAGTTTTGTTCCTGGCAGTGCTGAAGACTTCTAAACAGTTGTATGGTTCACAGAGTTGATGCAATGAGTGCAGCAAAGTAAGATCTCATTTTTTATTCTTTCAGTATCTCCTACAACCATTTGCAACTGTGGTTTTATCCTATTCAGATACTTTTTTTTTTGCCAGGAAACTTATGATTCTACCATACTGTTAGGCAGCCAGCACTGGAAAGTTTATTCATGCTACGCAGTTATGGTAATTCTCAGAGGATGTTTATTATTTGGAAAACGGAGTTCCATACAGGATGAGGAATTCTTACTACAATTAATTCTCGAATTAATGTATCGCTGCTTTATGAGATCCAGATTTCTTGGCCTGCATCTTCCGTACAAGAATCTCATATCTTTATTCTTGTCAGTGGTGGCATCAGGGGACTAGGAAGCCTCTATTTATCATGTCAAATACCTGTACACATAAACACAGAAGAATCTGCAAAATGAGACCAGTTTGTTACCTTGCCTTTCTCAGGAAAGAGTGAAGATTGGGCAAGGTGCTTGATAAAGTGTGGAGGTGTGGTGGCTACTCTACTTTTTACAGAGGAAAAAATTGTAGGAAACAACAAAAAGGGACAAGGGCAGGAGAGAGTAGGCATGCCTTAAGATTATTTTTCTTGAAGAGTGAAAATGCAACATCAAACTACCTCAGCATTAGCAGAAAAGGAAAGATTTGCCATTTTATTAGCTTGCTTTCTTGGGCCTGTCTCCAAAACCAAGTGTAAGCATCTAGATTGTGATTCTCTATAGATTTCTGTGTATTCTTTGGATTTTCTCACAGTTGTGGTTTGTTTCAGAACTTTTAAGAGTGGAGGTTTTCACAAATAAACCTCTTACACAAGGTATTTTAAGTTTGTAAATCCTTACTGTAATCTAGTTTTTGGGGTAGAAAACCATTACACAGAGGTGGAGGCAGAATTGGATGTTATTCATCACATTCAGGATACCCACTGTTTACCATAGTCAAGGAAGGTCCAAGTGATCCACAGTGGAAGGAAGGCAGGAGCTGCTAGTGGAGGCACCACCAAGTGTTGGTGCCCTGTCTGCTTAGCTGAGCCTTAGTGACTGTATTCATAGTGGGTCAGCTGGGAGGATCTCATCAGTTCTTGGTGTTTGGAATCCTAACATATATCTGAAACACAGCTTGGTTTGCTGAATGTCCTTCTTCTGAAAGAGTGGAAAAAATCACTTAGAAAGCATTTATGTCTCTGCAGGGTAGGTACTGTAACTGAGATGCTTATGTACTGTATCAATAGCAACTACAAACACTGTTCAGTATGTTCAGTGTTTTCTGGGTTATTTCTTTTACCATGGAAGTATTCTTCAGATTTCCAGAATTCTCATTCCTCATTGGCCTAATGAATGATCTGCTGATTGCAATTTATAGCCCCACTTATAAGCAGTCTGCTCTTGGTGATTTATCCTCCAGAAGATTTGAGTGCAGTTTTGGGCTGTGAAAATCCATAGATAGCTTTTGCATTTTAGAAAATGTCATTTAAAATCTTAAGAAAGCAGGAGAACAGTATACGTATGATGTTTGCTGAAAATTGTGTGCAATATCTGAACAAGCATCAAATACATAGCCAAAATTTTTATATTATATCATTTTATATTATTAGCCTGAGCTGTTTATGTAGAAATTAAGCTTTGTTGCAGCTGATCTTAGCAGACTGCATACCACCACATTCATTCTGCCTTGTGATATGCCTGCAGTTTGGAAGGCTGAGGGCAGACAATACCAACACTGGGCTTTGTTGGCTTTGAAAGCCTTCCTCATCCTCATCCTCATCCTCTGCTTCTCTGGTTGCTGCTGAAGGAGGTCTGTCTCTCCCCACAGATCAACAGTGTTAACACCATACAGAGAACACAGTTATTTGTATTTTTAAAACAGGAATTATTTTATAATAGTATTTATTAAAACTGCAGTAATGGTAAAGGAAACTTGTTTTTATATAGCTCAAAGAAGACTGTGGCTCCATGCCAGTATAATATAATACACGTGACGCTGGGCTATGTGTTGGGAAAACACCCCAAAATGAGGCAGATGTACCTGTTTGCTTAAGACTTCAGTGTGTATTCGTGTCAGATACTAAATGGTAAACCTATTTCTGTCATGTTTTACTCAGCATGAGTAGTCTAAACATGTTCAATATGTCTAGTGACCTTTCCCTGAGTCATGGAAAACTTTCAGCAGTGCCAGCACTGTATATTTATACCGATATTATTTACAGGTCTTGTCCTTCTTGCTATTGGTTCTTAGAACTCCCCTGAATGAAAAATAAATATGGCAGGTTCTTAATACAATTAAAATGGCTATAGACTTTCTTAAAAATAAGAATGTATTCTTAGCTGCTCTTACTTTAGCTGATTGCTTTGTCTTCTGGAATTGTTGTTTCTGTGATGAACTGACAGATAATCTGCAAATTCTCTGTCAGTGTGCTGATGAGTACCCTCAAGCAAGTTTTGGAATGTGCATTCATCTATTAAATATTTATATATTTGCAATCCAGTTGATTTTAGAACATCCTGAGCCCTGACTACGTAGAGCACATTGGTAGGTTGTCATTTTCAGCTACTGTGCAACAGTGTCATTGCTGTAGCATTTACAGCATTATATTTAAAGGTAGATCATTATGTTGTTCTGTTGTGTTTTTTTCCAGATGAACCCGCCTTTGATTCTCACTCCTGTAATTTCCTTTCTGTTGTCTTTAAATACCTTTTCCTTAGGATATTGTTTTAAGGAAGCTTAAAGATTGATAGGATAAAACAAATCAAATCAAACTCTTCCATGTTTCTATCTCTGAATGCTTTGTGGCCACCGGTTCCTTTTTTGTTTCTTGCAGTGCATCATGGATATTGCTTACGGTCTCCCTACAAGTAAAACGTGTGATAACTGCTGGAAGCTCCTCACATAAGGTAGAGAAATTGAAGCTGTAATAATGAGAAGCACAATAACTCAATAGAGAACAATAAAATAAATTAATAATGATAATAAATAAGTAAACCCACAGTTTTGTGATGATCAGTTTTAACAAGTAGTTTGGACTTTTCATTATTCCTTCTGAATTCTAAGCATGCACCACTTGAATCTTGTCTCCTCTGACCTGATTTTAGACTGTTTGTGGAGGTCTTTTGACTCACTCAGTTACTGGAAACAATGAGATGGTGAAGTCAAGATTAATTGTAAAAGCACAGAGAGATCATAGAATCATACAGTCCTTACAGTTGGAAGGGACCTTTAAAGATCATCTAGTCCAACTCCCCTTGATGAACAGGGACATTCACAGTAAGATTAGGTTGCTGAGAGGCTGTTGCAGCCTGGCTTTGGATGTCTCCAGGGTCAGGGCTTCTACATCTCTGAGCAAACCGTTCCAGTGCCTCACCACCCTCACTGTAAAATACTTTTTCCTTATATCTAACCTAAATCTACCCTTCTTAAGTTTGAAATGATTTCACCTTGTCCTATTACCACATAACAAGCTAAAGAGTTTATCTCCTTTCTTATAGCCCCTCTTTAGGTACTGAAATGCCACTATCAGATTACCTCAGAGCCTTCTCTTCTCCAGGCTGAACTACTCTAGCTATCTTAGCCTGTTCTTGCAGGGGAGGTGTTCCATTCCTTGGATCACTTTTGTGGACCTCCTCTGGATGCTCTCCAACAGGTCTATGACTCTCCTGTGCTGAAGACTCCACATCTGGACCCAGTACTCCAAGTGAGGCCTCACCAGCGCAGAGTAGAGGGGCAGATCCTTCGACCTGCTGGCCATGCTTCTTTTGATATGGATATGGTTGGTTTTTTGTCTGCATGGGCACATTGCTGGCTCGTGTCCAACTTGCCATCCACCAGTACCACCGGGTCCTTTTTGACAGGGTTGTGTTCAATCCTTTCTTCTCCCACCTTGTATAGGTAGTGGGGATTGCTGTGACCCAGATGCAAGACCTTGTACTTTGTTGAACCTCATGGAGTTCTCCTGGGCCTGCCGCTCAAGCCTGTCTCAGTCCCTCTGGATGGCATCCTGTCCCTTGGGCTTGTTGACTGCATTCCAGAGCTTTGTGTCATCCGCAAACTTGCTGAAGTGCACTCCACTCATCACTGATCTCAGTCCAGACATTGAGTCATTGCCCACCACTTCTGGGTTCAGTGCTGCAGCCAGTTCTTTGTCCATCAAACAGTCCACCCATCAAATCCATATCATACCTGTCTCTACTTCCGTTGCCTGTGCATCTTCTTTGTGATGGGGATCATCAGTTTGCCCAGGGAAACTGTGGATGCCCCATCCTTGAGAGTGTTCAAGGCCAGGCTGAAAGAGGCCCAGGGGAACCTAATCTACTGGGAGGTATCCCTACATTGCAGGGGGTTCATTTAGATGATCTTTAAAGGTCCTTTCCAAATCAAACCATTCTGGCATTCTATGACTATCTGAGCTGGCACTATCCTTCTCATCCCCAGACTCACCATGAAATAAGAATGGAAGCTCTATCCTCTGCAGAAACCCAGCAGAGAGGATGGGCAATCACTACCACTGCTTTTGGGAAGACTCAGAAAATTTTCACCTAAGTTTTTTCAGTACTTCTGGGTAGGCAGCAGTGTTGAGGATCCAAGTCAGTCATACAACTGACAATATGAGAACTTAGTGATGAAACTTGCCTGTTACCAGAAGAAGGAAGCAGCCATCAGTATTCTAAGATCAGCTACATATAAGGCTGAGAAGGTCTCCGAGTTGCCATAGAACCTGTTCCTTCTTACTGGAGAAGGAAAGCCTTATTTGGAATGTCTCTGACCCCTGCTTTTCTTAACACTTCTCATAAAATTTGCACCTTAAGAAGACACAGAAACCTATTCTTTGCAACACTGCACATACAGAATATCTCAACTCTCTTCATATTATGTACTGAGCAAGCTTAGCATGTCATACTGTAATCTTGGTTTTGTAGACTAAACATGCCCAGTTTTTTCACAGGTCATCTCCTTTAAACATCACATTGTTCCTGCTGTTCTCTGGACTATATCCAGTCTGTTTATCTGTTCCCTTACATGGCATCCAAAACAAGGAGCGTTACCACTCTGACCTCATCAGGGCTAATAAATGTCCTCCTGTGTCTTGCATCTGATGCTGCTGTTAATAGGTCTAAGAATGAGATTTACTTTTTGGCAACAGGTCTGTATCCTGATTTATCTTTAGTCCGTCATCTACTCACAGATGCTCTTGTTCAAAGCTACTGACCAAGCAGTTATTCCATCTTCGTGAATTTGTATAGTCCTCGTCCTTTTTAACAGTTTGCATATGGTGATGCTGATCATAATTTTTAATGGATATTCCAGCTGATCAAGATGATCTGGGTAAATCTGATCTTCTTTAATCTACTTCAGACCCTTTCTAACTGTTTCATTGGTGAAGTACAGTTTTCATTAAAAAGCCAATAATGACTGAAACCAGGCCTAGGATGGATCTGTTCTGGAGGAAGGAGGTATTTCCATTTTAACTGGTTTCTCAATATTGACACTGAAAGCTTTTAGCTATTTTCTTTTCCCACAGTAAAGCATTTTGTGGATTGGAAGTTTCTTCATTATATAATGGGAAAGAACTAAAATCATTATGTGCTTATGGAGATGTGGGCAGAAGAATGGGTAAATGTAAGACACTACTCAACAAGTACACGAGGGTTTCAATCCTCTGCTTTTAACTTTCTAATCACAATGTGTTCCTTATAGTCAGGGCTGTACTCTGCTGTCTTCCTGCTCACATCTGTGTGTCATTCCTCAGCCTTAAATCTGACATGTTGTCCTTCTCTGTCTGAAGTGAAGGTACTTCTGATTGACCCAGCACTATAAACTAACCTTCCTAAATCATCGCCATTTATTGTACCACAGGTCATCAGATAAGTGTTCAAAATGTCATTTGCTTTATAGGCATGGAGCAATTAATATTTGTCTCTAATTCTGTGTTTTCTCTCATGCAGGCATGTCTTTCTTTTCCATAATTCTTTTATTTTCCACACATTCAGTTAACTTCACCTGGACTTTTCATGCACACAACTCTTTGCATTTGAATCCAGTCTCTAATTTACGTGCTCAGCAAACAGTGTTATTTTTTATTTATAGCTGTTGAAGGAAAAAGACCTGCACAAAGAATTATGGATGAAACAAAGAAGTTATTTTTACGTTGGAGGTGGGGAGGGAGAACGAAGTGCAGTGCCAGAACTTCAGGTTGCATTTATTTTCAGTGAAGTGAATCTCCATCTTCCACAAATTTTTATTTAAAAATAAACTGTATTTAGATCTTTGGATAAAGATGTTAGAAAGCTAAAGTGTACTTAACTTTCAAACTGTGTTGTCTGATTATCCTAGCTGGCCTGACTTCCAAAATCCCTTGAAAATAGATCTAGTGTTTTTATTTTTATTTTTTTTTACATTGGACAGATATCTGAAAGGCCTGAATCATCCCTTTTAAGGAAATCTTTGCAGATGGAAGATGGAAATCATTACATCTTGGGGAAGTAATCTGGTACAAGTGAACATCCTCACAAGTTTTTCCAGGGAATGTTCCACCATGAAGTAAGAGTTTGCTCTATCAGAAGAGAGACCTACTCACTATTTGTTGTAAAGGGCAATCTGTTCTTCAAACTTTTTTATTATTTTTATCCAGGAGTTCATACTGAAGAGCAGCTAACTGGCCAAGTATGTGGGTGATGGAATTTACAATCTAAGTGAAGAGTAACATAGCTCTCTTGGATTTCATGTGTTCCCTGTTCATAATATCTGAAGATCCTTTTCTGTTTGTTTGTGGAAGTTAAGATACATATACATATACATGCCCATTCCAGCTGCAAAGATAATGTTTATTTTTCATTATTACTTTATTCAAAAATAAATGTCTTTAAGGGGGAGATTGTTTATTTATTTTTGAGTATGGATCTTATTCTGTTATGTCTTTCTTATGTGTAGAATAGATACTATCATATGGGGGCAGAGCTAAAATCCAAATTGATATGCTATCTCTAAGCCTGATTCAGAAGAAAGTGTAATAACTCCAGATAAATCTCACAATTACAGGTAAAATTCAAAACAGGAGCACAGGTATGTCTTTTCTGTATCCTTTTTCTTTTGGGAATTACTCTAAATTATTGTAAGCATGATTTTTCTGGCTATCTCCACATGTTAAACTTCTGCTTACTTTTTATTTTATTTTATGTTTTTCTAAGCTCAGGGAGTGCCTTAATAAAGTTGCATGCTCGAAAGAACATTTTATGTCTCAGTTCTTAGCATCTGTTCCTTCAATTGAATTGTTTACTTCCCTTCTGTATATAATACAATGGAAATGAAAAGCATAATACATAAACAAATGGTAATGTACCTCTGTCATTTCCCTCCTTGCCATTCTGTGCTTTCTGAGGTCTTTAATATATATTGAGATGAGAGTCCTGGCCTTGCTCATTCATTTTGATTCTTCTCTAAGCTCTTCTGTGACTTCCAAGTAAACTTGATATCATCATTAACTTGCTCAGTGCAGCAACTCCCCACTAGCCTCTTTACAAACCCAGAAAAAGAAAATAATCTCTGACCTCAATTACATTTTGATCCCTAGGAGGTGATTCCACTGATTTATTGAAAAGCATTATGGTATTCTGACTGCATCTTTCAATCCTAATGTTTTGAGCTATGCTGTTGTCTAAGGGGCTCCAGTTCACAAATATATCATTACTTATGGAAATGTAGAAGTCCTTTCCATTAAGGACAGTGCTCCCTTAAACACAATATACTTCATTATTTTCCTGGATTTTGACTTAAGTTGGAATGCGTGGTACTCAAGGGTGCCACTTGATGGATCAGGTTGTTTATTATGGGATGTCGAAAAGCCAAAAAGAGACAGCCAGGGAAAGAGCATTTTTTACTGAATAACTTAATTTCCCTTACTATTTGCCAAGTAACTAATCTAATTTATGGGGGAAAAAAACAAAAAAATAAAAACAATTAAAAGAATAAAGTATTGCATAATTTTTACTGAGTTTTATAATTAAAGGCAATGAAATATGTAATCTTTCAGTTAATGAACTGAATGATTATGACTTTCCAGCTTTTGTTTCCTATTTTTACGACTTTCCCACTAAATGAACTTCAACATTAATAGGATTTAACCTGCCTGATTCTCTCTGTTTCAGAAACTGCTAATGTTTTCAGAGTTCCTCACATACTGTGCTAGTTAGACACCTGATACAGAGGGCTTGGTCATCTTGAAAATTAAAAAAGGGTTTTTACAATCTGTGAATGAGTTAAGTCAGTCTAAAAAATACTGCTTCGACACAGTATCAGATTACATTTGCTGTCACATGTATTTGCACAATACTATATTTGTACAATATACCATAGTCCAGCATCACTGCCAAACATGTGAGATCAAATATGGTAAATTACTGTTGTTCTTGAGGTCTGATACACCAAAAGAAAAACACAAGTCTGAAATTACCGAAACTTCATGGGAAAGAGGAAAGGAGTTCCCAGAAATATACTGAGAAACGAATGCTTCTCAGTTTTGAAATGAGATATCCAGAGCTTTCCAGAAGCAGATGAATGTTCTTGACCTGAAGAGTGTTTATCAACTGTCTGAATGTCTGCTTAGCAGCTCTGCTCCTTTGAAAATGTTCTTAATCTGAGAAGGTGAGAAGATGAGATTTTGTAGTCATCTTTCTAGTGAAGGTCTCCATTCACTTAGTACATCTTTCCTCAATACAAGTCTGGTATTGATATGATAATTTTATGGGCTATGTTATCAAAAGAGTATAAGAAAACTCTAAAATTACAAAGGTACCAGTGTGTGTACAGAAGAAAGGATTTGTTTAGAGTGATTTTAGTAGAATTCCCTCTAGTTAAAAATGTTTCTGATTTCTTTCACAGTGTTTAATAATGCCCTTTTACAAATAGAGCTGGCAAAGAATGAAATAATACTACAATGGCAGACAGATGTTCCAAGCTTTCGGTTAATCTCACACAATAAGGCAAAGTTAGCTTTGAAATAATTGCAGAAAGCTCAACTTGATACCTTAAATATCAAATGCTGTTCCCTGCTGAGCAGTACAATAGTTCCGATAGAAATAATACATAACATTTTGCGTTCATTTTTTCCAGTTGCTTTATAATAATTACTGAGTACTCTAAGTTCTGACTAATGTGAGTGGAAGTTCTAGGGACACAATGGCTGCAGCTGGAAGAACTGAGTCAGCAGGTTAAAATCTGGGACACATGAGACCACATGTCTTTGCAGGAAAGGAAAGTCTGTTTTATGAGAACCGTTGTTCTGTTGTTTTGGGGGACAGGAGTTGTGTTTTTATTCTTTGTTAATCCAAAGCCTGGCACAAGTGGTTCTTGATCTCTGATTGGTGTTACAGCAATCAAAAAACAAATAACAAGAACGGAATCTCAGGGCTCCCATACTGTTAAGTTACTTGTCCAAAGCCGCAGAGCAAAATGATATCAGCCAAATTTTAAGTACAAGGAATTTCTTTCACCTCATCTCGACCTCAAACCTTTATTTTGTTTCTCTTTAGCAAGTAACCCTCTCCGAAGTGTTTCGGTACATCCCATAGGCTTTGGCATTGCTGCTGCCAGCACTTCTGTTGCCCTAGCTCATACAAAGGCCACTTGGCTGCTCCTTCTTTCTAGGCTTGGCGACTGGGAGACAGCTATGGAGATGGAGAAGTGAATGATGGGAGTGGTGAGGATGTGTGGGACTGAACACTACCTGATGTAGCTACAGCCACATCAGGTACCACAGCACCTTTGTGGAAGGACACGAGCAAAGCAGTTACCACTGTTTTGAGTCTCGTGACTTTTTTCTTACTAGTATTAAGTATTTGAGTATTCGTATCACTTAAAAAGTGAATTTATTGTTTTGGATTGCATTCATAACGTGCAGTTCGATGATCTGTTCAAAATACTGGTAATTAGATACGTTCATTGGCCTCTTCCCTAGAAAAGGACTTTCCTCAAGTCAGGAGAGCAGGATACTGAGCACAGCGTGTATTCCACATACTTTTAGCAAAGTCAGTGGGATTGTTTGCATAAGATGTGGTCCAATGTTAAGAAATTATTTAATGTATAGAAGCAAGAAACGTGTATGTCTTAATGTCTGGGAATTTATCCATTTTCAGGCCCAGACAAAGAGAGTATTAAGAACAGCGAGAGTCCCATTAGGCACATAGTGTACAAAGGGCGTGAGGCATGGGATAGAGTAGTACAGAATAGGACAGGAAAGAAAGGAAATAGTCTCAGTTGGACAAATAAGGTAACTTATCCAAGTAACTTCTGCAAATCTGCCTGATTGTGCCATGTGAGGGGGTTATGGCTTTCTTGAAATTAAAGTTTAAGGAATGAAATTGTTATAAAAATAAAATAAGGAGTGGGCACAGGCTACAAATATGTTACTTCTTTAGGAAAAAAAAAAAAAACAAAACAACTAATTAAAAATAATTTCCTCCTCTGTTTCTTTGCCAACCCTTATTTTCAGAAGTCTGTGCTTTCCGTCAAGCCAGTGAAATCTCAGGCACCTAAAGCAAATAGAGGCAGTACACTTAGGACTTGGCTGTTACAGAAAAAAAGAGGAAATGATTTTTAAATATTTTGTTTTAAAATATGCTAGATTGTAATTTTTATATCCACACACATTTTATTATTAACTTTGGCTGGTGAATGGTTCCCTTTATAAAACAACGGCTTAACCCTTCACCTTTCATATGCAGTTAAATTTAGATCCTGTGCAAACTTGTGTTTCTGTGCTCACTATTTTCAGGACACACACATGAGCAATTCTGTTTAAAATAATCATTATTGGTGACTGTACAGATAAGTTCACCTGCTTATCCTTATTCACACGAGTAAAGCCACACTCTTTGGTTCTCATCTTGTCTGTGTGTCGCTATTCCTGCCAGTAGTGCATCAAATCATATCTTTGGTATTTGGGCCACAGTTGTTCCCTCTGCCTCTCCAGGAAGCAGAAATGTGGGTGGTGGAGCCTCTTGCTCTGCAGAATGTATGCTACAGAGATGTTTGGTGATCAGCTGGATTTGTTTGCATTTTTCAAATTCTTGTTTTCATTGTTGTTGTTTCGAAATGCACACATTGCCATCTGCATTTAGAAGGCAAAGTCAAGAAAGCGGACTTCTCTGGATTGTGAGCTTCTGCAATTATTTAGATGATCTTACTGAAGTCGCAGTGGCTATTTGTGTGCTAGAAATTCAAGGTATGCATTTGTCAGACTGAGGTTTGAACTACTGTTTCGTTTGAGTAAAGATGGTGGCATGTGTCCCTCATGCAAGGACGTCAGCTCTTGGGTTTTAATATATAGAACATAAGATACTTCTTCCATGAAACTACTTATGAAAGAAACAATAGAGAAACAGAAATAATGAAAAAAGTATTGTTAAAAATGCACATAAAATTACTGTGGGAAAAAAGTTTTAATTGAGGATTTAAAGGAAAAAAGAAATGAAAGCGTATACATTTTATTCCCAATAGTTTATACCACTTAATTAATATATACATTTTTGTTGTTTCACGAATCAACTATATTATCACTCAGATATCTCAGGTATTGTTAGTCTCATCAGCCTTATTCTGCTTTCTTGAGAGTGGCTGGGCAGCCAGCTGAACAGTGGTTGAGACATTAGAGCCTGGTTACAAACAGCAGTAAGTGTGTGTTGGTTTTCTTGTGACTATTCTCTGGTCTGAGTATGAGGCAACAGTTACAGATGTGGTTATTTGAAAACAGGCTTGGATTTATATGAGGAACTAAGTGATTCATCAGTAGATCATCACTGATCTGCAACTTTGACTAACTTGATGGCAGATGAGCTTAGACTCATATGAGCTTTCTGACATGGTTATCACAAAAACAGGAATATTTTATTAAGATTTAGGCAGAAGAATGGTTTACCACAGGGAAGCTAATATACAATCAGCCTCTGTGTGAATCTTGTTAATGTGCCCAGTGACTTACTTCCTCACAGAAAGCTGAATAAGCTACTTTTCATGTGCAGAGTTGGGCATGAGCAATATGCCCCAGCTTACCTCATGTCAACTTGGTTCACTTATTTTCTTCATTGCTGTTCAGACTGGCTAATGCCATTTAGCTTGCCCATGTTTCCACACACAGCTGCGTAAGTGATCCTGCATGTATCACAAGAAATGATGATGCTTCAGAATGTTGCTAAGATGCTTTTCAGCATTGTTGAAGATGATCAGAGGGCTGGAGCACCTCCTCTACACAAACAGGCTGAGAGACCTGGGGCTCTTCAGCCTGGACAAGAGAAGGCTCCAGGGGCACCTTATAGTGGCCTTTCATTACCTGAAGGGGGCCTACATGAAAGCTGGGGAGGGACTTTTTATAAGGGCATGTAGTGACAAGACAAGGGGAATGGCTTTAAACTGGAAGAGAGTAGATTTAGACTACATATTAGAAAGAAATTCTTTACTGTGAGGGTGGTGAGACACTGGAACAGGTTGCCCAGTGAGGTTGTAGATGCCCCTGCCTTGGATGCATTCAAGGTCAGGCTGGAATTGGGCTTTGAACAACCTGGTCTAGTGGAAGGTATCCCTGCCTATAGCAGGGGGGTTGGAACTACATGATCTTAAAGGTCCTTTCCAAACTAAACCATTCTATGATTCTGTGATTCTCTTATGCACTTCCCATATTGCAGCCTTCAAGTGATTTTGTGTTAGGAGTGGGTGAAGTAACTCTTATCTTAAATGGTTGTATGGTACAGCAATTAACATTTTTATTGTTTTGATGTCAACTCTGTTTTATGTAAACTTTAAATCCCTCTAAAAAGTTGGGGACAAGGAATTGCAAATGGAAGAAGACACTATTACAGATGAGCAAGGTGAAGCTGTGCTAGGCAGTTAATGTTGTCCCTGTCTTTTCTCTAGAGTCACCGAATGACAGCATACTGTAGCCAAATACTTGAGCTGAGAAATTCATGGGATGCTCCTAATTATGAATTCACAGTTCTGGGCAATTTAGAGTTTGGATCCCAACATTCCTTTGCCAAAGGTGCAGAGCCATCATGAGGATGCTCTAAATTGTGCTTTGAACAACGTGTCATGTGATTGATAATGCTAAGCATACCAGAGAAGTTAGGCCCCTGGAATTTTTGGTTGTATATTCAATATCAGCTGATACTTGCAATAATTTCAACTCTGTCGGGATGTTATCATCTTCTCATAGCTAAAGTCATAGCATTTGTAGTGGAAGCAACTTCTGTAAGTATAGACTACATGAAAATGTCCATGAAGAGGTTTGTTATCTACCCTGAGAGTAGAGCTTTGTCAGCTCTTAGTCTAAATGCAGATCAGTTTTAAATCCTTATTAACTATCCATTTTACTGACCTAAGCTTCTGGCCTCTCCATCTCACTGATCTCCACACCTTTTCTTATGCCTGCCTCTTTTTTTTAATTTCTTTTTGGTCTTCTGCTTTCTGCTGTCACTACTTCCTTGGATCTGGTAAATTTCTGTAATAAATTTTGCCAGTAGGAGGAAGAGCTCCTCAGACCTGCGTTTGAGACCATCTATTCTTGCTTCACCAGCATGTCTCACTATACTACGTGGATTTCCATAGAGGAGCATCTTGGAGAGTGGCAAATACCACGTCTAATCAGCTCAAAGAAAGGCTCTGCTACATTCATGGAGATTTGAATCTATTCAGTCTATGCAAACAACAAAGGTTTTGCAAAAGGCTTATAACTTAGCCAAGTACGGGCAACTTTTTGTAAAAACTTCTCCCCTGCCAACTCTCAAGTTTTTTCTCCAAAACATGGAGGCAATAGAGCTTTTTAATGAAAGTTATTAAAAAACAAAACAAAACTAGTAATAATAACATGTTTTTCTTTTGGTTGTTCTCAGAAAAGTTGTTCTGTTGTTCTCAGAAATGGCTGAGCCAGTTGAGCCTGATTTATTTATTTTGGAAAGAGTCAGCTGAGACAAACTTTCAGCATGGGAAGTTTCAGCCGAACTGGTTAGCCTTTCTCAAAGTTTGGCAGAGTCAAAAGCAAGTGAAAATGGTCTTAGACTGAGAAATCAAGGGCAAGTTTAGTTAATTGACAGTGCTCCTTGTTTAGTATAGAAGGTTATCAACATTAATCGTTGTTTTTGTTTATTTCAGATTCTTTGAGTATATTCTGCTGTATAAAGATGCAGTGATGTTTCAGATTGAGCAAGTTACAAAGCTCTGCTCGAAGATTGCTCTGACTGAGCCGTGGGATCCATATGATATCCCTGCCAATTCAACATTTGAAGATCAGTACTACATCGGGGGACCTGGAGATCAAATTATGGTACAGGAATGGTCTGACAGAAAACCAGCCAGGAAATGTATGTGCATGCTTTTGTTTAATCTTAACAATAATAATCATCTGCTACCTGGGGAAAAATAAAATTGTTCATGTTTCACCTCAGCCTTCCATGTTTCCATAAAGTTTGCAGGAAGGCACAATAAATATTTCCCCTGTACAGCATTGTTTTATTATCAGTGCATTTTATTAAGAAAATATTTTGTATCTCAGCAGGATCAAATATGCCTAAGGGATTTATTTGTATTTTATTCTGTATCATTCAGATTTTGGCATAGAACACCATCATTTTTTGCCTGAATCTAGCAGCCTGAATGCAAAATTGATCTATAGAATAACAGTAATATATGTAGGTCACTTGGAAAGTAATGCCTCCTATTTATTTCCATGACAACTGCAATAGATACAAAGAGCACAACAGTACTGTTTGATAAAGCAAACTCTCAGCTACAAAACACTTGTTTTTCAGTGTAGTCGCCACCATTAGCTATGCATTTTAACCAATAGTGAATAAGAGCCTGCATGCCATGCGTGTAAAAAATCTGCACCGGTGGAGGTGACCCACTGTTGTCACTGCTGAAATGCACCACCACCTCACAGTGCTGACATCCATTGTTTGTTCCTCATAAATTGTCAGCAAGAGCCAGCGATTGTCAGTGGGTGCCATTTTTTCCACATGGAGGAATTCATTTACACAGGGCAACAAAATGTAACGGAATATTGGTGACAAGGTTCAATCTCTACTGCCATGCCACCAACATCTGCTTCTGACATTATGGGTCAACATAATAAAATGGGAGGCATCACTTTTGGAGCAGACTTCATAATTGGGAACACAAGCTAGCGTGTCTTTTCTTAAAGATATAACAGAAACAAAGCATTTGTCCTACACACTAGTATCAAATGTCATAGAATACATGGCTGTGCAGTGATGGACATTGTTAGTACACACCAAAGTTTTGTTATCCACAACACTAGTAAGAAACATCTGCTCCAAAGGCTTAGTTCTGCATTTGGCAGATGAACACCTGCATCATAAAGAAAGTAGGCTGAATTTTCCAAGGTACGGTATGTTAGATTTTGGATGCAAAGCAGTTTATTAGCACACTGGCTTCAATTTTGCCTATGGGTTAGTGATGACCCAGACAACTATAAAAATAATTTTAAAACCCCATGAAATTTATGGCATTACTCATCACCTACTGCCGTACTTAAGGTTATAGCCACCAAATATATGAGCTGATTGGGAATCTGAGCATTTAGCCAGGGGAAAATATATATTTTTTGAATAAAAGTAGAAATAAAATGAAGGGTAAGATCATTAGACCTCTGTAACTAGGTCGATGTATCTTCTGGTATTCTACAAGTGACAAATTATCACTCACTCCAAGAATTTTGTTTTTCAGATCCAGTATTTTGTGAACTTTTATGGAACTTAGTATCCTGATACCTTCAGTTAATGATGTGCGATTTTTATCCTGTAGTATTTTAAATTTCCAGTGCTTTTCTGTATGATCATTCTGAAAAAATAATGCCTTAAGTTTGTCTACTCATTCACCTTTCAGATAATACTTGATGGATTCCAGAAAGCACAGTGCTGTTAAAGTTGTGAAGGTTTCAGTGGTGATGCAGAATACCTTGGTAGCATTATATGTTGCTTTATTTTTTCATTCAAAATTCTGATGAAAGACTTGCTGAGGAAAAGAATCCTCCGTTTCTGGATACTAAAAAGCAACTCACTCAGATTAAGACATTCTTGGTACGTTACAATGTCCTGGAGAGGTGTGTTCAAATACTGCTTGGTTTGCCACCCTTTTTTTTTTTTTAGTTACTGTACGTGCATTTTGTCTCGGAGCTTTTCTGTTTCCAACAATGCTGTAGTGGTACATATGAAAGCATATGAAACAATACTGGAGGAACAGAAATTAAGTGTTTGATTGCTGCCGAGTGAGAGAAAATAAGCTTCCTCGAGACTGGAAAAATTTTTATACAGATAGTACTCAGAGGAAGCATGTTGTAACCTCGTGACTTTCTGCTATAAAGAGATCTGAAGCACATGAAGTAATTGGATAAAGTGGTGTATGATGGAAGGATTAAAGAGAGATCGCAGAAGGGATGCATTAATCAAATACATTTAAAATAGAGGTTTTAAAAGTGAGTGGTGTTCAACAGAAACTGCTTTGATTGCACTAATGTCAGAAATAGAAGTAGTGGTGATAACAGGACAAGGGTAGAAGAGAGTGACAGAATGACTCTTGAGGTAAGCATTTTGTGGAATTAAACAGAAGTTAAAAAAAAATGACAGACTTGCTGCATCACATATGTGGAAGAGATCAGCATTAAGTATAGTCCAGAAGTAATGAGTGACCCAGTAGAAATGTCAGTTCTGGTGTAAAGTCTCCATCACAGCAGAAGACAAACAATTAGTTGTGTAGGTGAGTGCAGGAATATGCACAGGAAGAAACTGGACGTCTCATATGGTTGTGGGAACTCTACTGTCTAAGATTGTGTCGAGATCCAACAGTGTGAAATGGAGTTTTCAGTAATCACACCTTTCAACTTGTTAAGGCCAGAGTATAAGGTGGCATGTCCCTACACTACCCAAGTTGAAGGCATTCACCTCCTGAGAAGACAACTCCCTGAGCATTACAGTGCTTCACTGGTGAGGAGAATAAATGCTGACATGAAAGTAACATGAAAAATGAGAAGAAAACAGATTTTTGCAAAACAACTAAATTTGGAACTAATTAGTAGTGACATTCTTTCAGAAGAGGTACACTTGAAATGTAACATACCAGTGCCAAGTTTGAATTGCAATTCAAAATGTGCTTGACACTAAAATGTTCAGGATTAAGATCAGCATGGTTTCTAAATCGGTACCAGTTTGTGGCGCTTCTTGGTGTTGTCTTGTATCTTCTAATGGGGAATGCTGCCATGGTAAGCAGACTGCATAGGAACCTAGAGCTAATTAGCGACTATTGGCCTGTAGGATAACAAAAAGTCAACATATTCCACTGCAAGTACTGTTCAATTTTCCAAAACTTCACCAGATCTTGTGCTAAACTATTTCTCAATTCTTCATTAAGTCTTTCAGAAAGATAGGGTCCCACAAAGAAATATGGATAGTCCCAGCCTATAGGTTTTGCCTGAGGGATGGCCCCTCCGATGTCAGTATAACACATTCCTTCATGTTTGTCATCTAAAGTAGTCAAATTTCTGCTTTGTTTCAGTGGAATCTTGGGTTGGCGTTTACACAGTCAAGGACTGTTACCCAGTGCAGGAAACCTATACGAAGAACTACAGTGTGACAACCTCCACTCGCTTTTTTGATCTAAAGCTGGGTATTGCCGACCCCTCGGTGTTCACTCCACCCAGCACCTGCCAGACAGCCCAGCCAAGGAAGATGAAAGATGAATGCTGATTATGGACACTGGCTGCCCCGGGCAAACAAATATTAGCTAGGAGAATAGTTATTAATAGTCAACTGCTGACGTCTAACCTTATTTTTCAAGCTTATTGTTGCTCTTTTGGGAATTGTAAGTTTTCTCTTGAAAGAGAACATAAACATTTAACTGAGTAAAGTATGTAACACAAAAGATCTCTTTCATCACATTAATCTGTTCAGTGATGCAGTTGAAGTACTATATAGTTACCACTAAGATAATATTTATAAATACTATTTATTTAAGCTGTGGCTGATTTTCCTTTTTGCAAAGGTTTCATTTTTTATTTTTTCATGAAGACAAAGCATAAGCAGACTGAAACAATGGTAATATAATGTAGGAAAAGCTAGATTTTGTTGTTGTTACTTCTGGAGACTTGAGTGGAAATGTCCTGCTCAAGATCTCATCCCTGACCAAAAAATATTCCGTGTTAGACAGTGTGCATCAAAAGTATGGAAATTCATTCACTTGGTTTTGTTTTGCTTTGCTTTTGTTTTTTTCTTACTGCCCTTCAGAAAGGCAGTAGTCTAATATTTGAGCTGATTTTTTTTCCTTTCTGCAAAGAAACAGAAGTAGTTCTATTCATGTAGTGCTAGCCAACATGCAAAATCTTTTATGTTTCTTGGGAGAAGGGCAGGAAAGTAAGGAGAGAGAGAGGCACCTCAAAAAAGTAAGCCAAAGTTTTCTTGCATTTGCTACACTTTGAGAGAAATATTCTAATAGGGTGCAATGAGACATTTTTTCTTGCCATATTTTACTTTAGCACTCTCATTTCAAGGCAATACTAGTTTTTAACCTATGCAAAGAGATTAAGAGGTACTACACTCTAAAAGGCTTTAATGTTTTGTAACTATCTTCAAAAGTCTTTCTTTGCTCAAAGAGTATGGAAACACCAAATACTTCCAGGTAGGATAAAAACCTGTTCTTGATATATAATTAGTAAAGGCTAAATCATGATTCAGATAGTGCCTGGCAATCCAGATAATGTGAAAGACCAAGTTGTGTGACAGATATGGGAAGATGGGAGGAGGAATCAGAGGGAGAAAGAGGTTTTAGATGCCTTGTATATGGTCTGGTTGGAAGGCACTGAGATCTAAGCAAAAATGACAATCTTGCTTTCTTTTGCACCTACTCCATTGATGCCTGCCATATTTGTTGTTTAGTTAGCATTTCAAACCTTGTCATCTTGACATCTTTTTCTGGTGGGCAGAATAAAAAGTTTCAGTAAGGGAAATAAATAACCAAAAAAGGGCAAGAAATGCACATATTTTGCTTCTAAAACAAAATTCAAACTGAATCTGCATGTACCTTCAGGCCCTCAAAGCTGTGGAATGGTGATAGGGTTTTGAGCTTTTACCAAATGAAATTAGTTAGCTTATACTTCTGCATTTTATTTATTATTTGCAAATATATTTAAAGCCAGGTCACTGTCCTCTTACACGTATCAGGTAGCAGTTTATTCGTCTGGCTGAAAAC
Organism: Meleagris gallopavo; assembly: GCF_905368555.1. Lineage (NCBI taxonomy): Eukaryota > Metazoa > Chordata > Aves > Galliformes > Phasianidae > Meleagris > Meleagris gallopavo. The sequence continues at coordinate 45,433,994 of NC_139409.1, read as the reverse complement.
AGTGATACTGAGAGGTTTGGTGTGGTTTTGGCAAAGCTATCAAGTTCTGTCGCTTCCTTAGTGGCTGTTGGACTCCTCCCCAGCCACAGATAGTTTGCTTTTCTAGGGTACCTTTTAGTGAAGAGAAATGATCAAATTTGACAGTGATAGGAAGCCTTACATAAATAGGATACATAATTTACTGGCCCATAGTCTCATAGCATGACCAAAACCAAAGGCTTCCACGATCTGGAAGAGAAATGCTGGCCAGGCTTGTATTGCTTTGTATGCTCATAGCTTTTAGTACATAAGCAAGTGGTTCAGTGGTTATTTTCCTTTCACAGCTGTGGTCAGAATGGAATTTTATTTCGCCCTATGCCCATCAAAAGCATATACACTAAAATTTAGATTATTAATTAAAATTTTTCTCTCAGATTTGACCATTTCACTGAAAAAAAAAAGGTGTGGGGTTCCTTGAATTTAGGATTAATTTAGTCTGTACTTATCTTTTGTATGTGACAACCTAAATGCTAACTGCATATTGTTTTCATTAGGGCAGTGATTAATATGTATTTCTTAATATGTGTTTCTTGCTGGAGTCTGGAAAATACAATAAATCTGGCTTTGCAAACATGAAGCAGTGGTACTGTATTGTTTGGAATTACTTTGTTGTGGTAGAGCAGATAGCTGAGTAATCATTGCTTTTATTACGTTTTGCTGATGGTGATATAATTTCTAGCAATAACATTAAATGTTCCTTTAAACATGAATTGAAGTCTGTTACACAGATATGCTTTAAAAATCTTGCAATGGCATCCAGGGTGATTTTGTATGGCTAAGCATGTCCCTCTAAAACAATGTGGTTGTCTTTGTTCTTATGCTTTGTAAATTCAATGAAGAGAGCTGTCAAAGAAGTGTCAAATAACAGATTTGGGGATTACTTATTTTAAATTATTTTAAATATGAAGCACTATGTCCTAGGACCTGGTTTGTTATCATTTGTTGCAGTTTGTTATCATGTACCACAAGAGACATTTTGTCTTTATGTGACTATACCAATGGCTCAGTAGGAATGAACATAAAATGATGTTAAAGTGGGCATATGCTCTCCTGCCACAGTAAAGTAAAAATGAGGCTTTCATATGTCCAGTAGTCTGGGGAATTTGTTTATCAAAATTATCCTGGTGAAAAATAAATGCTGAGAGAGATAATAATGTGAGATTATATGAGATACATTATACTCAGCAACAGTACAAGAACCTCAGAACTGGATAGCCCGTCAGGCAAGGCTGTTTTTGTGAGATTTCCAGTGCTTCCTGGTTTCAGCTGGGCCAGAAATAGTGCAAATATAGAGCTGCCTGCCATATTTTTGTATTTCTGCTTGGAAGCTTAGCTGAAAGCAGGATGTGTAGAAACACAACATTGCTTTATTCAAAGTTAACCAAACATTCCTGAACCTCAAAACAGGTTTAGTTTGAGTTTGAGGAGGAGATCTGGGCATTTGGTGCAGCTCCTATTTTAACAGTTTGCTTAACTCTAGTATTATGTCCAGATTTTGCTGCCTTAAGCCACTCTGCACTCTGTGAAAATGCTGCCATTTACCAGGGCATGCCAGCAGGCTCTTTTGAGAATCCATAGCCAAAGTGAACCATAACAAAATGTAAACAAGGCACTGTGAACAACACTGAGTGACCAATGGTGAAAGCTGCCTTAGCTCATCAGCAGTTGCCAGCACCCCAAAATCCAGACGGATGAGAGGCCTCAGCACTGCTCCTGCATCAAATGTGTCACAAACCAGCGCTTAAGCAAGCTCACATGGCACAGAACTGTAATGGAATCTTCAGCTACTTGCCTGCTACCTACCTATGGGACGTACAGATTTCAGAAGAAGCCCCCAGACACCAGTCAAAAAGGTGGAGGCCTCTGAGTGTGAAGATACCAAGGTCTCCTTCAGTTACCATTCCAGGAGACCATGTGTACAGCACAGGCCTGGACACATACAAATTTAATCTCTACGTCTGCAATTAGGCACTCAAACTAACTGAATTTTTAAGGCTTTTTAGACACATCTGAGCATTTACTGTTTTTAAACAGAAGGGGGAAGGAAGGTTGCAATCCAGGAAGCAGTCCCTGTGACCCACCAGGGAGAACATCCGGGCCACCTCCCCAGCTGGCCTCTGTATTTTATTGTCCCTCCTGAAATGAAGTAGAAATTTTGGCATTCATTGATCTAGCCTCATCTGACATTCTTAGTGACCTGTAGTTCCTTCTGAAAGTTATCACCCCAAGAAAATAGCAAAAGAGATGAAGGAAATGATGTTGCTATGAAACTGCTGGGGTACAGTTCCAAACATGATCAGTGCACACTGATTTAACATACTCTTCAGCAAAAAATTCATGAAGTTTGATGTAGATCTTTCAGCAGAAAACCCAAAGCTGCGTGGTAAATGAAATAAAGCACAATTCTTTTGTGCTACAATTCTGTTTCATTTGAGGTGAGGACAGGCAGCCCAGTGGTGTGCATTCTTCAGGCATGAGAGAGCCCATGGAGCAGCAGGAATGTATCGGCCTCCCCAGGTGCTGCCTCCAAGCATCTCAGAGGGCAAGATAGTTACTCTTTTCACCACCCTCTCTCTAGGGGAACTATCTTCAGGCTTATCCTCTTCCCACTCTGCAAAGTGGGACAAAATAGTCAGCTCTAGGCCTGCTTTCTGTCTTCCTTACTGTGCTAACTTTAGGCCTGGCACGTCAGGGCCCACACAGCCCTGTGGATGTTACTGGAGTGACACCACTGCCACAGATGGTGCTCAGCCTTCCCTCCAGCATGTGGCAAAATGACCTTTGTTTGGATGTGTGCATCCCTGTGTGCTCACTAAATGCACTGGGTTACTGTTCAGGAGCTAAGTGCCTGGCTGTTACTGTTAAAAGGGCACAGTGAAGCCAGGCCAAGAGGAAGGAGAGGAAGGCCTGGTGGGCTTACCCTGCACCTTGGACTTTCTCACAAGCTTGCCCAGCTCTGATTAATAGTTCTGATGTTACTGAAACAGCAACAGCTGAGTGGCCAGCATCAGTGTCATGCTGAAAAGAGGGTTGTGTTTCACCCAGAGCACTAAAAATATCTTTCAGACCAGCCCAGAGACTCTAGATCATTTTCATTGGAGAAAGCATATGCACTCATGGCCTCTGTCTCTCACTGGACTGTGCTCCTCAACCTTTTACCCAGTGTCCCCTCTTTGCCCCCACACTTTCCAGGACAAGCAGGGGTCTCACAGGGTCATTACTCCTTCTGCTCTCATTTCACCCTCCTAGTGCCAGCTAGCAGTCCTTGCTTATCACTGCAATATCCTTTACTCAGTGCCTATCAGCCCAGAATTATGTAGCAATAGACATTCTTGATGCTGGTAGCAGCTGGCACTAGTAAGACCACAGGTGATGAAAATACCAGAAGTCATGATGGGTGACAGCAGAGAGTCTGTTGTTTACGTCCCAAATGACTACCAAGCACTACAGTGCCATTGATCATCTGAGGCTGGGGCTCTGGAGAAGCTGTAGATGTAAATTCAGCAAAGACCCCACAGTTCTCCAAGGGAAGTGTAGGAGTTTTGTTATGCACTGCATCTGCTTTATGAAAGCAGTATCTTTTGCTATGTGAGCAGAAACCTGTACATGTGGTACATGTGACTGTAGCTCCCTCTTAAGCAGTTGCTTCAGAGAGGGACAGAAAAACAAAACCTTTCTTCCAAATGTGTTTCTATAAAAGTGTAGTAAAACAGTTACTGGCAAGAAAAGTGACTTATGAGTTAAAGAAATACTATGCAAAAAGATCCAAAGACTTATAGTAAAACAAAAACAGTATCTATAAAGAAGTCTAAGTTTTTCAGCTTTAGAACTGCTTTCCAAATGGCAAATGGAGAATTTAGAGAAAATCAGGTGCTTTTGAAACTGTTTGGATGGATGACAGTTGAAGAAAATTTTGATGGAAAAACACCTTAATTTTGAACAGAATAAGCTAGAAATGTTCAGTAATTTCTTAGAAGATCTCAAAGTGAAGCATACACGGCTCTGCACACAAGATGATAATGCTGTGCCTGCCACAAGACCTTTGTAGGGCTTTGTAGTTTTACTTTCTGCCTTCAGATGCTGCTCAGCTTTGCACTTAACATAGAAGAAGCAATACCTAAATGAAATTTTGTGCAAATTTTGGAATATTTTTTAGATTTGTGTTGTTATTACGCATCCTAGACTTTGGTAGCTACAGGCCACCAGATGCCATTAACAAAGGAGATCAGTGACAATGTTATATTTCTAACTGACAAAATAATTTTTACCCAGCTGAATTTTAATCCCACTGGATAAAATGGATGCTTCTTTGCTGATCAGTTCTCTGGGATACAGGTGGACTTTCTCAGATGAGTAAATCATGAATTTGTATCAGTAACATTTGACATTAAGAATACTTTCTCAAACCTTCAATAAAAAAACCTGAACTGAACTCTGAATAAATAAACCCAACTGGCTTTCAGCTTTGGAAGATGCTGCTTCTGCTGTGGGCTTGAAGATAGGCTCTTGCCGAGTGTTTGCTTGTTTTTCCAACCACACCAACCAACCTAGTGAAAGATATTACTTCTTGCTACATACCTTGTCCTCTCAAAGTGATGGAGTTTGTTTACTTGTCTGTAAACTCAGCATTGGGCAAGTTACCAAAACAAATAATGTTTTATGCCAGCAGAGCTTTTTTTGTTTGTTTGTTTTGATTGTTTGTTTTTGTCAAATGGGCTTGTTTGAAAAAGAACAGCCAATAAGCAACACTCAGTGTCCTTATCATGGGACAAATCTTACCAAAACTGATGTTTTTCCCTGTTTTCTGCCTGCAGAGACATTCTAGAATGAAAATTCCTTTCAGGACCGTGTAAGGAACATCTTCTGTCTTAGTGAGAATGGGAGAAAAGCAGCAATAGAAAAGAAGTAAAAATAGGCTAACTTAAAGTATCCTGATAAACTGGTATCCCAGTCAACCATTCCCTAAAGAAAAGATGAGGGTGACGGAAAAAAAGACACAGAACAGTCTTTGCCTGTCTCTTCTTAGTCTGTTTTATGGGCTTGTAGAAATGACAAAGGAAACTAATTCCAAATGTAAAAGTTAAAAAACATCAGCATTTCTTGTTAGGCAATGAAAATTCCTGAAAGACACAAACAGCCTGGCAGAGAACCCATGGGGTTTGCTAACATGCTCATTTCTTTAGTCAGTGCATAATGCCCCTGTGGCAACCAATACAAGGTTTTTGGGTGCCCCAAAGAAGGATGGAGGTTTGGGTGGGATCCACACCAACATGATTTTGACCTTTTGGGCTCACTTCAAGGATGTACCAAACATTTGCAGCTGAAGTGGGTAGACTGAGTGTGGAATCATATCTAGCCAGTGGAAATTAATAATCATCCTGTGTGACCCTGTTCTTTTCTTTCCAAGAAAAGTTTCTTAACTGAGCTGCTGAATTTGGACATTAAAAGCGCCTAACTCCCTTCTATTTAATTTCCACCTTGTGCTTGGTCATGCTGCCAAAATGGTATTGCCCTTAGGATTATTTTTTCCAACAGTTTCACTCTTACAGATGTGGATAAAAAGGACAGATGGCCCCTTTGGGAAACATTATGAGAAATAATCAGAGGGAGAAGTCCAGAATGAAACAAGGCAGGACAAGTTCTCATGCACCTGCTGCCTTTCCCATCATACAAGGCACTGAAGCTGCAATTGCGAAACAGGCAATCACAAAGCTAAGCCACAGGAAACAAAGCACTGTTGCACTTCAAAGGTCAGTGCAAATATTGTGTATGTATGATGTCAAATGTGTTGCTCACTAATGAAATTGCCCTCTCTGGAGGATCTTTTTTAAGAGCAGGAGGAAATGTTGGATAATGTCTCCACGGCAAGTTGTGTCCAGGCCAGCCAAAAACACCAGGCAAGGGTGGCCAAACACAATACATTTTTAAAGCTTCCTTCTTTATTTCTACAGCAGCTGCTTGAAACATGACTGTCAAAGGGCTTTAGAAGAGGAAGACATATGTGGTGTGTGTTTGATCAGGTGCTTCAAATGCTACAATGAACTTTGGGCCACCTGAGCCCAAGGGTGTGTATGGAAGTGTTGCACTCAAGTGCTGTAAACACCACTCACTCCATGCTAAAGGCCATCACGTTGAAACTCCCTGTTGTGCAATAGGATTTCAAAGGAAAATATTTGGGATGAGACATAAAACCAAAATCTGGTCATTGATGGCTATAGTTTTACAAACAAGAAAGAAAGAAGGAAAGAAAGAAGGAAAGAAGGAAAGGGAGAAAGGGAGAAAGGAAGGCCAAGGGATTGTTAAAGAAAGAATAAAGCCAAATAACACCTGCATTTCCAAAACATTTCCATCCACATTGGCTAAAAGACATGACCTTTCTTTTTTGATGTAGCAATCCTTGCAATTATATAGGAATTTGTTACTTCCAGTCTGGAATGTTGCTAGATACAGCACAGGAATTCAATTAGTACTGCTGTAGCTAATTACTTCAGGATGTGTTGTTTCAACATTCATTTGCCTTCTGGAGCCTTTTGCAAAGAGGAAAGCATAGTCTTAAAGTGCATTGAGTACTGGTTTATGGTCAGACATGACTCGAAGCAGAGGTTTAACTTACAAATTCCATATCATTTGAAATCCTTGCTACTTGAAAACCATCTTTTCCCTAAAAGCTCTCTGAATAGGGGGCACTCATGGCAGGGGAATTAATCTCTAGCCTTGTGCTCGTGCTTCCTGCTGACCTATGAGATTCATGCTTAGACTAATTCTTCACATCAAAATTCTGAGATAGAAATAGTCTGGCAGCTTTCTGCACTAGCTGAACAAATTTTGCAAACTGATTAGTTACCTAGCGCATACTAACAAATTGCCTTTTGTATTCTTTTTTTCACTGGAAAAAAAAAAAAGAAAAAAAAAAGGAAGTTCCTTTGTACTTGAATACTCTCATTAGTAATTTCACTACACCAAAATACCAGATGATGTATGAAGAGCAAAATCTTGCAGCCATCTTACAGGTGGATGGGGACGTAAATAGACGCAGTTGTCTTTGAAGTCAGTTGGCCAACTGGCATCCAATTCATTACTCACATCAGCACTATCAACAGCCTTCCTCTTCACAAAATATTTGCCAGGCAACCTTTATTCATACTCCTGCCGAGTAAATTCTAATTCCCACTTCCATCAGCACCTTTAACTGCATCACACTGACTCTCAGCTTTTCATCTCCTGTAGTCTTTTCAGCTTCTGTGCTGATATGGCACTGCATGAAATTTAACTTCCAAAATGGAAGGTCAGTCAATGCCAGCCTCTTGTAAAGAGGACATCCATTTTTATACTGCCTAAATTGTTAATACCAGCTTCACGTTCACCATTTCACTCAGTCTATCCATTGCTTACACAACCAATGTAGGTCTGGATCTGCCAATCACAGCTACATAGAACTGGTCTCCAACAGGCTATTGATTGGAGAAAACATTGGCCCTCTTCAGACTCCACCCTTCATTCATGACATCCTTAAGTATATGATTTTTGCACAGAGGGTGGTGACACACTGGAACAGGTTGCCCAAGGAGGTTGTGGATGCCCCATCCCTGGAGGTATTCAAGGCCAGGCTGGATGTGGCTCTGGGCAGCCTGGTCTGGTGGTTGGTGACCCTGTGTGTAGCAGGGGGGTTGAAACTAGATGAGCATTGTGGTCCTTTTCAACCCAGGTCATTCTATGATTCTATGATTCTATGATTCTATATGAAACAGTGATGTTCTTGGTCATTTATTTTCAGTGTAGATTGCAGAAAACCAGCATTCAAAATACATTTGTCTGCATCATATTGTGAATTTCATGGCATCCATGAAACAAAAAAAACAAAAAAAAAAAAAAACATATACCATGCATCTCTTGGTATATCTGCATGGTTCCCATACTTTCTATCTCTGACAAAAGAGATATTCCTACATGATTAAACTATGCATAAGGTGAAATACCATGACTTTTGGTTATAGTTTGGAAACATCGGAGTAGCAAAAGGTCCCAGAGGCACAAGCATCTCTTCAAATACTTGAAATGTGATTGCAGCGAGAGTGGGGCTGATCTCTTCTCACTGGTGACTGCTGACAGGACGAGGCCTCAAGTTGTGCCAGGGGAAGTTCAGGTTGGACATCAGGAAAAACTTCCTTACAGGCTCCCCATGGAGGTGGTGGAGTCACCATCCCTGAGTGCGTTTAAAAACCTTCTGGATGTGGTGCTCATGATTTAGTGGTGCAGTGCAAGAGTCCCTAGCCCTTCTTGCTGCATGATCTTGTGAACACTAGCTCTGGCACAGAGAAAGGATGACTAATGGGGTGATCTATTGTCTACAGCATTGCCATGGCCACAACCTGAGGAAAAAGAAACAGCAGTAAGTTTGTATTTGGGAGCTGACTTAGCTTTCCTCCAAGGCAGAATTACAGAGGACATGTTTATGGATGGTGAAGCATGTCAACTGAATCACTCCATGTAGGAATTAATAACTAAGCCACTCTAGTATTGTTTTGTTAGTCTTTCTATGCCACAAATAATCTCAAATATATTGCTGTTAAACTACTCTTTCAAAAGGAGATCAAGAAAGAAAGAGATTAGGCCTCTTCTACACTAGTAATTAAAAGGGGAGTCTTTATTTAATCCACATTTCTCTGGAGCAGGGAGATTCTTGTTCATCCCTGGTACAAATTCCCAACAGTCAGTAGCTTTCTAGCAGAAACAAAGTTATTGTAGGTACAGGAAGACAATTCAAGTTTCATTTCATATGCAAATTTCTTACCTAAGAAGAAGGTGAAAAAGTGGCCATCGTGTTTCTTGACATTAAACTTGCTTTTGCCATGCTTAATGGATTTCTCTCCCAGTACAGCTGTCCTTTAAGGTGCTTTGCCATGGGATAATGCATGCATGTGAGCAGTTGTTGTGCAGGACTGGCCAGTCAGCACACCAGAGAGAATTTTTTTCAGGCAGGAAATATCATTATCGTTGATACGTGTAATACTTCTGAAAATACAGCACTGGATTTTGTTCTTCTTTTGCATTTTATCAGTGCTGGTCCTCATTCTTCGTATTCTCTGGGAAATTGTGACCACTTGACCAATATTCATGCTGCCATAGGCCTTGAATTTTCACATCCTAAGGGATATATGACGTTGGTCAAGTCCTTTCTTCTCAAAGGCTAAAATGAGAAAACAATTTAGAAACATGAGAGAAAATAATTATAAGCTATGAATGTTTTCTTTAATGCCAAAATAAAAACATGTGTGAGAAAACTTCCTTACCAGCCCACCAAAAAAAAAAAAGAAAAAGAAAAGAAAATCACAATCTGATAGCTCTTAAGAGAGGGCATTCTTTGTGCATTGGTCAGTAATTTGCTTTCCTGTTTCTGGCAAAAAACTAATATTTTATAGTTGTTGCCCTTTTTTTTCTTCCCAGTATCAGTTACATATTTTCAGAATTAATGTATTGCTTGTGGGTTGACCCACATAGTTTGTCTCTGACTTGAAAGAGATTGGGTTCAGCTGATATACCTTCTTTTGGCTTCAGGCAGTCCCATTGTTTGGGTTATTCTGTATGGTGGGTTTCAGTAAGGAATTGGGGTCAAAATGAAGTATTTCCTATGAAGAAATGATGTTTACAGGTCGGCATGTACATTCTCTGCAGTGCTTGGGTGAAGGACATTCACCAGAAAAATAAACAGCCCCATGAGTCAAGATACTGGAAGAAACTCAATGGGAATACTTGCCTGGAGAGAGAGAGTTCAGAGCAACTGTTCTGGATACTAACTGTGCTGTTAATTCCTTGTCACAAGAGACACACGAATGAGCCAGAAATGCATGTGCTGTCTCAGTAGCACCCGGCTCTCCACAGAATATAGGGGATTTGGGATTTGCCACTTTCTGTAGCACTGTGACTTTACTTTGCCAGACTTCTTGTGACAGTTTTTTCCAGCTGAACTGAGGATTGCATCAGCCTGCTCCTGGCAACGCACGAACGTTGTGTTAATTCCCATTAACGTCTGCTGGGTGTATTGTTGTGCGGGTTAAACTATATTGCAGCTGCTACAGTACCCATCTGAGTAAGCAGCTAATATTTCCGTACTAACAAATGAGTGCCTGTAAAGTACTTGTGAAGTCAACAGGTTGTGTCACCTCCTTTCTGCCACTCAGCAATCGAAGCAATAAATTTTAATTATAACATACCTGTTAAAAACGTGATGCTCATATTCCCATCCACAGTAAAGAGAAATGCACAGCTGCTAAGGCTGTTCAAGGAGAAATGGAAGAACTTTTTCTGGGTACTTTTAAGGCTGTGCTGTGTGCTGAATAGGTCTTTAGAAAATGGAATTCAGAAAAGTAAAAGCCTAGATTGTATATGAGTTTGCGCAAACATGGAGCCATGGACAATCTATTTTTGACTTTTGAATCTCCCTCATACCAGATCTTGGAAAATGAATTCAGGGAGTCTATTCTTGTATTTCACTGAATAAGTGAAAGAATTTTCTTGCCCATTGAGTTGCATCAGGTAAAGCATTCAGCATCATATCAGACATTGAGCCTCATGTTTTCCTGGCAAGTACGACATTCCAGTAGACAACTTGAGATTGAAATTGCAACATTCAGTAGGAGGAGCCTCCGGAGCTCTGTAATCTGCAGATGAGTGTGAAGGAGTGTCAAGAACGATAACATCAAAAATCTTTAGTTTTAAGTCCAAAATGGCAGTGATCTGGGCTCCCTAATTCAGTGTTCGTTGTGGTTTTTGATTTTTTTCCTTGTAAAATATCTTTCTGAAACACTAGAAAACATTAAGAAGAAAGTCTGATATCCTAAATTTATGCTCAGAAGAGCACAGGCTTGTTGGCTCACATATTTTCTACTGTTTTATTTCAAATTATCTGCAGTAGCTGCAGAGCTCACTGGTACCTGTTGAAGTTTAAGCTTATCTTTTCCTGTCAAAAGTCCTTTCTTCTGTACCCATCTCACGGCTGGCCTCTACTCGAAGCTCTTTCATACACTTTGCTTTGCCTGTTACTCCATCCCACTGCTTCCATTTTTTGAATGACAGAAAAAGAGTGAGGCAGTTTGCTACCTTATTCACAGGCTGATTGTAAACTACTCATTTTGTGGTACCAAGCTTCTTGAACTTTTCGCAGAGGACAGTTGTGACCACCTCACCACTCAACCTTAGCAGTATATTGTGCAAATATGTAGGTAATGGATGCATGTTTTGTTATGTACAATAATGTAAGGATAGCACATATAACTGCCAAGTGTGAAAACACTAATCATTATTACTGTGGTCATTTACATAAGAACTCTTGATAAGAACATTGCTGCTTTTATATACAATGGTTTTCACACCATGTTTAGAAGCTTCCACTGTTATAATCATTCTATAAAGTTTATCCAATCTTATTATTCCATTTTCCTATTAACACGAAGCTCTGTTTGAGTCTTACATCTAAAAAAATTTGACGTCTGCTCATGAAACTCATTTTTATTTTCATGTTCCTTTGTAATGCATCCTGGCAAGAATATCAGCAAATGTGGTGCTTTGTTTCACTGTATATACCCTTAAAATACATTTATTACAGAAAGTATTTCATTTGAACTCCCACTGCACTTGGTAGGGTTCTTCCTAAGTTAAACACGGCATCTCCAGACAAGAAGTCTTTGCAGGTGGTGTGAGCTCACTCTCATTCTGTGTTTAGCTTTGGTGTTGTTTCCACTGGATCTAAAGATGGACTGAAGTTAAAAAGCAAGTGGAAGGCAAAATCACCAGGGAGATGGAAAAGAGTGTTTTCATGAGATCTATAAATCTTCTCGAGACATTCTAAAATTACAGATAGCTGCCTTGGCTGAGTTCGGTGCTAGCAAGAAACTAAGCCCTAATTTTACATGTTTAAACTGCCTTAAAATGAGTTTATTTTCCAGTTGGAATGTGAATGACTCACAGCCATCAAGAGGCCCAAAAAACTGTGCACCAGGTCCTTGCATGGCACAAACCAGTGTTAGTCCCCAGGGTAACCATGTCAATGGGCAGCGAGGGAGCAGCTGACTCTTGTCTACCTTTTGTTCTCTGTGAGATCCATGCAGCCTACTCTTCTGGGCTAGAGACCCAGGAGAGCTCTGATGACCAGATCAGATAGTTCCCCTGCTGTGTAGTCTGTGGTGTTTTACCTCAATATTTCACTGACCTAAACAGTGGTCAGTTCTTTCTGAGACAAAATGCCAGTCCCCTAAACTTTGTCCACACAGCTACCCTGGGAGACATGGAACGTGACATTGGTGAGCTCATGATGCTGAGCACTGACATTGGCTCCTCCGTGGCATGATGAAAGCAGGACGTTTTCACAGGAGTGGTAGACGAGCATGCCCCCGAATTGACTGTCATTTCCTTGTCACCCTGTGAGGCACAGCAGACGCCAGAGCTGTCTGAAGTTGCATAAACGCACGCCATCAAAGGTCCGCAGGCCTCATGCTGGCACAGCGCGCAGGCAGCACTGCTGTTCTTCTAATTAATGAACTCTTGGCAGGAGGCTGCAGGAACTCAGCATCCCCTAACAAGCACATGCAGAGGTGGCACTCACTGTGATTAAAGCTAGTGAAAAAGAAAGTGGAAGCAAGCTTCTGCCTTCTGCCATCCCGTGTTTCTCACAAGGTCAAGGCCTGGGAGTTGTGTGAGCTGACCCTGTGCACAAAGCTGATTTTCTTTACTTGTGCTCAGCAACTTTTTTGTGCCCATCAACTTCACTCGCAGAACCAGAGTGTCCCATTAGGTGCTCAAACCTAAGAGTTCTCACCTCTGTGTATCTGGAGCATCCCAAAAGTAGTCTCAGTACCACAAACAGAAGAGTCAATGCTTGGCCTTCCAAGGTGTAGTGCATGTATTTGTGCACCCCTCCTTCTTGAGGTAGCTTGTGGGATACATTGCTAATAACCTGACTAACCTCTTTTACTCGGGGAAATTATCTGCAGAGAACCTCATTACAGGCCACAGGGATGTTTTTAAGGGTGTCAGGAGAAAGTCTGAGCCAGAATAGGTTTACTGAGAAAACCCACTGAGAAAAGCCTGTTCTGACACCAGAAAGTCATGACACACATCTGTTTAATGTGAATGAACTAAAAACAAACAAGCAAAAAACAAACAAAAAAACCAAAACCCTAACCACAAGCAAAGGACTGGGAATGGACTCTTCCAAATTCAAGGCCAAGGGCTAACCTGAGGCCCTCCCTCCAGGTAGCTTCAAAGTAAGCTTTACATCCCTATGTAAACGCCTTTTATCTCATTTTATTTTGTGGCACCTAGGATGACACCTCTCCATCTGAACTGGGAATCTAAAACATGGTGTATTTGCTCATGCTCAGTTATTGGCACCAGACTGCGTGGGGCAAGCAGGAAGATTTCCCACTGTGATGCTGTGCCTTTGTAAAAGCTGCTGACTGCTGGCATACATGCAATAGATTTCGTGGAATGACTTGTTCAAACGAACATTTCTCTGGCATAAACTCAGCAAGTCTTACTCCCGACCCTTATTTCTTCAGAGCTAGTTCAGTTCTTGCCTGTGTTATACCCCCATTTCTAACACCTAAATTCCAACTGAATTCCTAACCCTTAATATTAACCTTCAACTTCACAGCATTTTAGACTCATTTACTATCAGTTTTACATTCATAGTAAGCATTAAGAAACCAAATCACTTTGCTATTTATGTCTTAAATGAATTTTCAGTGCTAGAAATTATGCTTAACCTCTTCTTTTATGACCTCGTTTGCCTCTGTTTTCAATTTAGGAAGAAATGTTGAATGGAATTTTTTTCTATTTCAAAGAAAGATGCACAGCACGGATGTGCCTACGAAAGAGAAGGCAAAGCAGACACAGGTAAAGAAGTGCATAATTGATTAGAAATTCTTTTTGCTTTTAATGAGGAAAAATATATATATAATTTGAAGACATATCTAAAGCACAAAATCATAAATTTCTTTCTCTTAAAGAAAACCTATGTGAACAAGTAGGCGTTTCGGTTGAAAACTTCTTGACTCATTTCATATCTCTGTATTCAAAATACATAAATAAATGCCTGCTTATAACTTTAACTTACTAAAAATGAATTCCTTCATCTAGCTGCAACACAAGTAGATTTGTTGAAATCTGCCTTGGATCACGAGTCTTACTTATGTTTTCCATTTACTCTCAAAGAGCATTGGATGCCCCAAATTCCCAGATTTAGGCCTTTTTTTTTTTTTTTTTTTTTGGTAGGAGTGCAAGTATTAATGCCCTCATACTGCATATTTTAACAAGACTTGTTATAATTTTCCCATGGGGTAGTGAAACACATCTTACATTGTGTGGTGATTCATTTCCTAGATCTTTTATTTTCTTCCTTCTTTATCATATAACTGATTTTTCGGAATATTATTACCATGATTACCAGAAATGAAATTAAAACTGCTTACTCTGTAGCCAGGCATTTTATTCACTTAAATATGAAGCAAATACTCCTTCAAATGAAAATGTTTTTTGCTTCAATCAGAAAACTGATGTTTAACTGTTTCCTTTTCTACCAAAACCCATTTGTTCAAATCACTTTGCAAAATTAAATATTAACTATGTAAAGATAGATACATATCTTAAGGTTAGCATACAGCCAACTTTTTTTTTTTTTAGATATTAAGTGAAGGCAAATAGATGTTACCCAGCTCTCAAAGTTTAGTTTCTTAAATTCGTGTATAATCACTTAATAGGAAAATTTCAAAGACTGAAGTTCCTTAAATGTTCACCTCTGAACAAATTAACTTGAAACTGAACTTCTCTAGTGTGCTGTGTCCCATTCTGGGCTCCTCAGTTCAAGAAGGATGGGGAGCTACTGGAGAGAGATGATGGGGGGCCTGGAGCACCTCCTTCATGAGGAAGGGCTGAGAGATGTGGAACTGCTCAGCCTGGAAAGGAGAAGACTGAGGGGAGATCTTATCAGTGCTTATAAATACCTAATTGGTGAATGTCAAGAGGATGGGCCAGGCTATTTTTAACAGTGACCAGAGACAGAACAAGGGGCAATGGGAATAAATGGGAATAAAGGTAATACTATCTGAGCCAGAGGAAGAAATTCTTTACTTTGAGGGTTACAAAGCACTGGAACAAGCTGCCCAGAGAGCTTGTGGAGATATTTCTGGAGATATTCAAAACCCACCTGGATGCTTTCCTATGCAAACTACTGTAGGGAACCTGCTTTAGCAGGGGATTGGACCAGATGATCTCCAGAGGTCTCTTCCAACCCCTATGATTCTGTGATTCTCTGATTCTGATATTCAGTTCCAGAAAATGTATTGGCTGAGAACACTAAAAGTAGGAAATGCAATCCCTGGTGAATCTTGTAAGATCCATCTTTAATGCTATACTATTCTATACGTAAAAAGTTTTTTTAGAATACTCTTTAGACTTTTCAAGCTACATTTTTCTTATTCTGAGGAAATTTTTACAGATTGAATAAAGAATAATTCTATATGTTTTACTTAGAAATGTAGACAAGTGTAATTTCTTTTTAAATTTTGATGGTTCTTAAATTAATGAACGGGTGGTATATCTGCTAAAAAATGTTTTGAGAATGGAACTCACATTTCTTTGCCTGTGTCATATAAGCCTTTACTTTGTACTGCAAAACCATATATTTTAACTTACAAGGCACTGAAAAGAGCTGCAATGCTAAAAAATGGAGAAATATTAAATTTTTGTTACCAAAGAATTCACCTTGGAGTATGTGTTGTACACAGTGAGTATTGGCTCACTGCAATAATAAACTTTTGATAAAAGGAAAGGTTGGACGGCTAAGGAAATGAGGAAAAAGAGAAGAAAGAAACAGAAGGGAAAAGAAGGACTGTTTTGAAGCAGCACCTTATGTTCTGCCAATGGCAAGTTGCATTTCCCCTCTCATTGGGATGTTCAGTTCTAGGGAGCCTTCCAAAAGCACATACCTCCCAGTGTTGACAGAGTGTTATTAAGCAATATATCAATTCCCAGATACGACTTATGTCTCTCTCTAGCACTGAAACATACTGCTAATTAAAGGTGACAGACAATTTCTCTGCCTGTATAATACCAGTTTGTTCTACTGTAATCAGGATGTGTGCTGAAACCCAATGAAAGCACTGGAAAGATGCCCATTGACTTTAGAGAGACTTGAATCTAGTCCTGAAATGGTAAGAAAGAAAAAAAAAAAAAAAAAGCTATTCCTTCTTTCTTCTTTCCCTTCTAAAATAAATCATGAATGTGATCGCACTGTCGTGCTGGAAGATATATTTTGTGATAGCAAATAACAAATAGGTGTCCTTGTGCCTCAGTGCTCTTAGCATGTGCATATCATGCTCAATTTAACACATATACAGTGCAGTATTCTTGCTTAATTAACAGCTTTAGTTACTCCTATCTCTCATGTTCACTGTTCCGTTGCATTACTTGGCATCAGCATCCTGCTAGCATCTCTACCTAATATCCCTACAGTTTGATCTGTTCTTTGCACTAGGTTGCTGCCTTCCTCCCTATCTTTTGCCATGCTTTCAAACAACTGGAGCCTCTAATGTAGTGCCAAGCTCAGCTCTTTGCAACACTGCTTTGCTGTTGCAGCAACAGGGCTACACTTGCTGCTGTTATAGCAGGGGCTGGCTTTGAGTTTGCCCAGCCCTGAGCTGAGGGCACACCAAGGCAGTGAAGGGGTCTGTGGCTGCTCTCTTCCATCATGTTCCACCAGTGACATGACTGAAAGAGATTTTACCATGGCATATATGCTACTGGATGTATAGCACTGCTTGTATTTTGTCCAAAACAGGTGAGCTCACAGAGGTGTGGCAAAAAAAGGACCACAAACCTCTTTTCCATCCCCTGGCCAGCACAAAGCACAGACAAGGTTATGCATACACAACAAACAGCCAAAGGAAAATTTTGTCTGGGTGCTCAAGACCTTTTTTATCTCACCCACACCGCAATAACTTGTCCCTGTCTGAAGGGACAGCCAGGGCTGAGCGGGCTTCCTGCATTGTACTCCCAAAGTCTCCTGGCTCGGGAAGTGACAACATCTTGAACTAATTTTTTTAAATGGAGGTTGATTTTAAGCAACATATTTTCCAAACTGTTTTTTTCTTTTTTTTAATGTAAGCCTAATTTTTTTTTTATTTTTTTTTTTCTTCAGGGTCTGAACAAGGGACACACAGAGCAGCCAAAGACATCAGCAACATCTGCCAGCCACCTCTGGAAGACAGGAGCATCGCTGAGGGCTGGACGGAGGCTCCTCCATCAGCGGAGCCCTCAGCCGCAGACAAGGTCAGTAACCACAGCCCAATCTGCTGCCCTTTCCATAGCAGACAGTTGTCCTTTTCCATACACTCAGGTACTCTGCTTCAGGGACAAATTTGGGGGTTTTCATCACCAGCGGTGAAGGAGTGGGAGACAAAATGCATCCAAATAAAGGACCATCACATTTTGCTGTGGAGTAGATAGGTTTCTCATTAGCCAGGCTGCGGACACAGGGAGAGGTTTCCTGTGTAGTTTTCCTCCTGGATGATGGGAGCCATTTGAGGAGAGGTGAAATGGGCAGCCAAGGTTTCCTTTCCCCCCTGCCGTCTTCTCACCTTTGTGCAAAGCCACTCGTGGAGCTTCCTTGGCACACATCAAGTCTGAACAAGGAGAAGGATTTGGCCAGCCTCAGCCTCCTTGGGCTTATTGGCTCACCTTGCATGGAAAACACATGAAGTGCCAAATATCATCCATTAAGGCTGTTTTGCCAGCCCTAGCCATTCAAACATTAAGAAAAAATTCTCCCAGATGAAAAGAGAACGGCTTAAGCCACCTAATATTAAAGTAGGTGAGCTTACTGATATATACTTCTTTGCAACTCACAATCAGGCATGCCTGAAAGCTACTGCATACAAGGTGCCCCAAAGGGAGATTGCGATTTCTGGACTTGCCTGGTAAGGTGAGCTTTGCTGTGCCCTTGGGGCCAGGAAGATGCTACAAGAGGTCCAAACAGTTCCTATGGGGAGGACAAGGAGGCGACCATGTGGAGTTGTGTACTTCCTCCTAGAAGATGTTATGATTAAATTTTGTTTTGAGAGATCAATCCCCACAGACATGCTGCTTCCCTTGTACCAGGTTATGGTGCAGCCCTGTGGGCTACAGAGACAATAAAAGGGAGGAAGGGTGGCAGAGTATGGCCCCTGCTTGCACCACACAAGCTCTGCATCATTTTCTCAGTAACACTATGGAATCTTAAGGACATTTTCCCCCAGACATGTGCAAGGCTAACATCTATCACGCTGCTCCAGAGGGCGATCTCAAATTCCTCTCATACATCTTCTCACTTTGTGAATTTTTCCACCTCTTTCACAGACAGGCTTCTCTGGCTTTAGGCTGGCTTCCATGAGGCTGGATGGGAAAGTTTCACAGCAGCAGGATGTTTTATTGCTGCCTTTTGTATTTTGCCCAGACAGCATTCCTCTGTCCATGCGCCCAGTGTTGATTATTGTAGATTTTCTTTGGTGTGGAGAGTGCTTTTGTCTTCCTGGAAAGTCAGCTCCAAAGTCTATGACTGACAGGTAGCTGATACTTAAGCAAGGAAGCACTGTCAAGGACCAGTCTCTGCACAGAGAAGTCTGCAACGTGCCCAGATGAGGACATTTGTCATGTTGCAGCAATACTAAATGCCCATTTCAGTCTGTTTTGAAGTTTCTGATGGGGAAATACAGGGCATGTTTGAATGCTTCTGAAGATTTTTAAAATCAATCTGTGCAAAAAGTGAGTCAGCACTGTATAAGGACTGTTTTATTTGATGAGAGCTGCTTACTGAACACTACGTGTTTGAATAGTGAATTATGTCAAGGTTCTAATAAGTCTACGTGCACTTGAAAAAATATTAAAATCAGAATTTGTCAAAGTTTGTTGCATGAAATTTCCAGCCTAAAAATCTCAGCAGAAGAACTCTTCTTATTAGAATTGATATTTTTCTGCAGAAAAATATTTTTATTTAGATCTGATATTTTACCCCAGGGCAGGAAATCCAGAAGAGGTGTTTGCCCAAAGAGCATCTTGGTTATGGCCAGCTTTCCAGCCCCAGGAAAGGGATGGCTCCACTTTTCCATATCAGACTGTTGGATGTGATGATCCTGAAGCTTTTTCCAAACTGCACAATTCTATGATCTATGTCAGTCCTACATCTTAGCCCCTTATCTTAGGCAAAGCTGGACTATAGCTAGTTCTAATATCTCTACCTCTCCAGCAGCTAAAAAAAATGTTTAAACAAACAAACAAACAAAAAAAAAAAAAAACACAGATTTTTGAAACATTATTTGTATTTTCATTTTGTAAGGTACATGTTTTTCACTGTATATAGTGTTTTACACTCCCAGCTATTGTCCAAGTTTGCCACCAGCGTAAGTCTGTAATGGTCTGAACTTGTTAGGGAATAAGGAGGTCTGGGGATTGAGGAAGAAAATTTACCCTAAATGTTCATTGCATTACAGCTGAGGTCCAAAAAAAAAGTTAATTACTATAACAAAACAATAAAAATTCAGAATGTCCTAGGAATCACATTCAACATCAGAGATTGTGCATACAAACTGGGTGGTACTATACTGAAATCTCAGTAATGGCGCATGCTGGGGACCCTGAAAGACTTGCACTCAGCTTTTGGTTAAAACTGAAGAATGAAGAGGGGGAAAAGGAGCCAAGTCAGCAGTTTTGCATTAGGCAAGAGGGGAGAAGTTTGTCATGCAAGGCAATCAGCAGTTAGCTCAACATCAGACAGCAGGGAGGGCTCGGGTTTGGGTTCTGCAAGTGTTTCTAATGAATGAAGCAAGATGAAGCGATGTGTTTCGATGCCTAGCTAATCATTTCACAGCAGACAATTTCACCAATTATTCAAATATGTCAGAGCATCTACTGCCAAGACTGCCACTGAACTTGATCTAAATGAATCCCCAGAAATCTGTTGGGAAACTCCTATTGCTACAGATCAGTGCATTATTAATTGGAGCTAGGGCAGACAAGAGCGCAGTTTTAAAGTTGCATTTTTGCTGTTATAGAATGCAGATGTCCAACATTTCAGAGCAGTTTTTCTGTTGTTTCTTTTTTTTTTTTTTTTTTTTTTTTTCTGAAATCCTAGGGATCTGGTAGCCTCTAGCCCCAAAAAAGACATTTAAAAATGTAATGCATTTTTAAAACGTTATTGATTGTGGGACCATAGTGATTAGTATACATAGCAGTTTGGGCAGGAGATTCTTCATCTAGTTCAGCTCTTGTCAGCTAAACTGGTATGACCCTGCTCTTTGCAGATGCAAAATGCTGTACAACTGCAATGGGCTGAGCAAGGGTTGAGGCCTGCAGTGTCTGGGCTGTGGGTGAGGATGGTGCCTCCTGCCAGCAACACACACTGCTTTGCCTCTCCTTACTTCCAGCAGAGGCAGGATGAATGAGAAAACTTCTCTAGAGCTTTTATCCTGCTTTAAACCTTCCATAGCTGCTTGGTCTCCTCCTTTCCTGTCTGTTATGGCACTCTTTAATGAAAAGAGGAAAGGACTGCAAAACTGGCTGATTGACCTGTGATGCCAGTAATTATGGGACAAATGAGCATCAGAAACATCTTTTAATTTCAGGTAGTCTTTTGACTTCCAAGCAATTTACAGATGGCTTCTTGAGATGGAGCTCAGAATCTCATGCTGCATATTGAGATGTAAGACTGTATTTTAAGAAATTGGAAGTACTGGGATCGTGTTTAGCAATGTGATCATGCCAAACAAAAAGGTCGAATTTAGTATGCAGACACCTAGAGCTACCAGTAAAAAGCTAAAGCCCAGGCTCATTGCAGGTATTTCCTGCAGGCATATTAATTAGGGGGGTGAGGGTCTCCTACAAGCCCCGAGGAAGGATTTTGCTCTCCTGGAGGAGGATCCAATTCATTTCTATGAACTGCAGCTGTACCTCCAGTAAGAAAGAGGGCTGTCAGTACTTGTCTGCAGACAGGGTGGACCATTTGCCATAGCAGTGAAATAGAATATTTAGCATGTGTCACTTCTGCTTCTCAGACCCAACAGTCAGATGTTTGTATCCACTCATCGGCTTCCACTTTCTTTGCTTATCCTGCTTGGGATCGAAAGGAGATTAAAAAGCCATAAGCTCTTACATATTGTTTCTCTTCCAAAGCTCAAAGCAAATTCTCTGGAAAGACTCCAGTTAGCTTCAGCTGGCTTTGGACCAGTCTCTCAAGGAAAAGATGCAAACTTTGGTTTGCAATTGACTCTACCATCCTCTTGAATTAGTTTGGGAAGCTAACTTGCAATTTAGCACTTAAAACATTTTAACCACAGTTACTGAGGAATTTTAAAACTAAGCAGTATAAGAAGTCATTACTCGTGGACTCCTTCATAAAGCCAGGCTTTTATTCTACATTTATACCATCATTTTATTGAGTGTGATCTTCTTTTCTAGGTGGGACTTCAAATTTAGAAAGCTGATAATGCATATTTGAGTATCTAGCAGAGGACTCCATCGACATTTATAAAGCCGTATGTTAGCATGAGATATAAAAGCAGTGGAATTTTTGTTTATAAAACATTTTAGGGAGGGTTATACCTGTCCTCTTTTCAAAATAAATTAATCTTTAAGATCACTTCACTTACAAATGGCTTTATTCCTCCTGCTTCCCTACAACTACTTTTTTTTTCCCAGAGATAGAATGTGCAAAGGAAGTAAGGAGTTACTTTTGGAAGAAGTTTGCAAAGAGAAAATATAATAGAACATTTTTGAGGATTTTAGAAAATTACACTCATTTAAACTTATTACAAAATCATCATTACAGATACAGTGAATTTCTTCTAGCAAGAGCTTTCTCTTAAATGAAAATGAAACCCGCAATATCATTAGCAATTGGAAGAGAACTTACCTTCTCAAGCTATTCTGCTAAGACAGCAACAGCTTTCAGCTTCCTGACACTGAGTACTGCAAAGCTTGCCACTGACTTAAGGATTCAAACTAAATCCTTTCAGACAGTAAGTCTGAACATACAGCTTTCTTGCTGTATGTTGCAAAATATACTCATGAGGGAATAATAGAATACTATGGAAAATGTATATAACCTGAGGATCTGAAGATTTCTTTCTAATCTTTTTTTTTTTTTTTTTTTTTTTTGGAGCCATTTTGGAGCCATTTCTCTTCTTTCACCATATGTGTATGGATTTCTCCAAGCAAGACCTTGTAAAAAGGTTTATGAAGTTTGACCTGTTGAATCCTGCACCTCAGTTCCTTTCCCTGGTTCCCTCAAGTGTGTGTAAATGGGTGGTAGAAAGATGACAAATTAGTTCCATCACAAAATGAAGTCATCAGAGTTGATCCCCTTCAGATCACAGAAGAAAATAACTTCAATCCACTTGACTTCTTTTCACTGAGCAACATTCTCTAGAACTCAAATTTCAATTTTCTGTAACAAATACTCCAATTTCTGATGCAGTAAGACAGAATGGTTTGTGGTTTAGTCTGGAGAAAATGAATTATTTCTTCAATGACAATAGTAGTTAAAGAAAAAATAATATTGAGTTGATACAGAGGCATGAACTGCTCTACTTCTCAGTGTTTGTGCATTTTCCTCAACTGAGAGCACTGTTTGAATCCAAGTTGTAAAAGATGCTATTAGCTTATTACTCAGGCTGTCAAAATTGATGGATAGCCAGAGAAAGAAAGAAAAGAGATCCAGAGAGATATAACTCCCATGAACGTAGAGAGAAGAGACTTGGCAAAGTCAGGCAAATTTTAGGTTTAAACTTAAGCATTTTCTCCAAGCATAACTTCAGTGGCTGATGTAAATTCCCATTCTGAATTCATAACCAATAATTTAATATGAAAGCATTTTTCTTTAGCTGGAGTGTTCACCCACCTCTGAACTAAGTACAATACCTGGGTCTGTAATTAGGAAGGCCAAGAATTCTCCTCAAATTTATTTTTCACTTCCTCCAACAACCTAAGAAGTTTCCAGATGTAAATTGCCATATTGTACAATGCATAACTAGCCCTAATCTTCCAGTCCAGAACAGCTCAGCCATCACCAGAAGGCAAGAAACAAAGACCTACTCATCACCGCCTTCAATCTCAACTTAGGTTTCCTCTGAACACTTCTTGTGTTTAAAATAAATAAGGAAGTTTTCCGATGGGGATTAAGCCTCTCCATACAAGGAAATCAAACTTTATGCAACTTTGTACTATGGCTGCACATAGATATTTATGGATTTGCAAGAAAATATGTGTGTAGTTAGCATCCTTTTAAAAGACCTATGTGGAGAAAGTCCATACAGGATGGGAAGAATTCTACTGGTCCTTGCAGAAATGTAAACAGTTTCACCTTTCCAGTAGCGAAATCATTAACACACCATTTTGAAAGAAAAGGGAAATACTAAACAACCCTAACTTCTTGCACTTTCTAATTATTCCTTGCAAGTATTGCTTTTTTCCTCTCATCTACTGGCCACAAAGAGCTAGCACAGCACTTCATGTTCTCTTAGCCCTCTGCAGTTGCTTTGAAAGACTGTACCTATCAACAGATCTCAAAGGAGACTTACTGACTGAAAAAATCCTTTTGCTGGCCCACTCCGGAGGAAAGAGTAGTTACAGGTCAGTTGACCAGCTAATATGAACTATAGCCGAATGTCTTTTCCTAAAACCTGATCGTGGTTGGATGTTTTTTTTCTTTACACTGAAGATAGAGCACTTATTCTCATTTCCACAGAAGGAATCTAAACTGACATTAGCTTGCAACTAAAGCAATAACTGGATGAGAACTAAAACAAAGAACTTCCAACTCAAACCACGACAGAGACAAAGCCACTACATTTCACAAGAGCAATCTGGAGGGAAATTCTTGTGTGTCATTTAAAAGGCCATTTATTTTCAAAACATCCCTCTGATGGAGTAAATATTTCATCTCTAGCTCTCTCATATCATTTTTTGGCATTTATTTTTCCCTCCTTTATGGAGTCTTACAACCAAATTCAGGAACATCAGAGTGGATGGCTAATTATAGGGTATCGCTGTATGTACTGAAAAGACCTTGTTAAGAGAGTTACAGAATAAAAGCTTCCAATACTGACCTTGCCATCAACTTCCAAAAGTCATTCTTGGCAGAAATATTTCTAAATTCCTCCCAAGTAGTTCTTCAATAATATTTTATTTTTACATATCCTTTCAAAACAAGCAAGTTTGTTGAACATTTTTCCTACAGATCTAACAGTCACACGAGGCTTGTTGTTGTAACAAAACCAACATTTTAATGTGGAGACTCCCAAAACTTCCTGCAAATAAATTACAACAAAGTGCAACCTTAGAGAACAGTAACTACAGCATTGGCAGAGTTGCCTTAAGGGTTATAAGATCTTATCAAAAAGTAACATCTCAGTGTGCTCTAATGTAATGCTACTGCTAACTGTTCTCTCTCTTCTCTCCCAATCTTCTGAGAGTATGAAAGCCTCATGATCCCCTTTGAGTTATCCTAATCATTCAGCCTTGATTAACAGAAAACGGAAATTCAAATTCCACATTTAAGAAATCCAAAGCACAAGTGGGATGTGTTTTTAGTATTTCCAGGGAGAAAGGCTAGCTTGCAGGGAAGTATTTGTACACTGGTGAAAAGAGTTTGGTCTTGACCGAGAAATTAAATGCAAATGTAATTAGAAAGAGTTTCTCTCATGTAGAAGTGTACAATCCAAAGCGAGACTCAAATGCAAACTAGGATCTTAAGGTGGGCCATTGGTCTTCTCTTTAATCATGGAAGCTGTCTGTCTCGCTCCGATTTATAGGAGGGAGATGAGGTTCTTTTAATATTATATACCCGGCGTGAGATTAAGAAACAACGGTTCGTATGTTAGTCCGACCAGTTTATTATAATCCTAATCAGAGAGACGGGGAAGGGAAGGAGGGCGATAGAAAAGAGAGGAAAGAAGCAAGAATTGCGTAAAGCGGGGATAATCACCACCAGGATCCAGCAGCGGTCCCGCTGCACGACGTTTCGATGGTCCGAGGTAGAAGCAGCAGGGGGGGAGAGAGCAGCAGCGTGGCCGGCCTTGGGCAGCAAGCAGGTGGCAGAAGGAAGTCGCGGAGCTGATCCAGGAGGAAGCAGCAGGACTCAGGCAGCAGGCCCAGGGGAGTCCGCCAGCACACAGGAATTCTGTAGTGAGGGATCTGATGGCAGACACCTATCCTCATGGTTTTCGGTTCCTCCTTTTATCCTCCTTTTCCTCCTGCCTAGGTGACATCCCTGGGCGCTTGAGCAAGAGTCATGTGAGTGTCCCCCAAGATGGCCATCATCCTGAGATAAGTCCACACAAAAGACCGCTTCACAGCTATTTACCTGCAGCTTTACCTTCCTCTCTTGCCCCTGGCCTTGTCCATCAAAGTTCTCCAGACAAAGGATTTCACAGCCTTTGCCCAGGACTTGCCTGGACTCGGACAAGTCCATCTGTGTCCCCAGCAAGCTTTGAGACACTGATGTTAACAGAATAATATCTTACATTGTCA
Source organism: Meleagris gallopavo (assembly GCF_905368555.1). Taxonomy (NCBI): domain Eukaryota; kingdom Metazoa; phylum Chordata; class Aves; order Galliformes; family Phasianidae; genus Meleagris; species Meleagris gallopavo. Next base: position 45,408,404 of record NC_139409.1, on the reverse strand, counting down.
AAATACATTAAGAATAGTAGCAGTCCGGAAATATTTATTGCATTAAACTTCTGCTCCTTATAAGAAGGAAATGAACAGCTACAGCTTTCAGCCTATGCTGCTCCTCAGGTGATATGAAATGACCCAAAGGCAACAGTACTGGTAAGAGATCCCAAATTACAGGTTATGATTCAAAGATGAATCTCAGTGTAAAACTAGTAGAAATGTATTTATACCCAATCTGGAAGGTCTAGAGGAACGGACAGATGGTCAGATAGGCTTGAAGAAAGCTGAAAATCCCAGACCTGCGCAGGAATGATTTCTTTCTGAATTTTTTCTCTATTTTTTCTCCTGAGATCATATTTCAGTAAGGAGCTTTAAGAGTTTGATTTCTGAGGGATTGTGAGGGATTCTGAGTGAAGAGTACAAATGGTGAGCAAACTAAATGGAAATGATTCCTTTGCACATTTTTAAAACAAATCTTTGAGTTGTTGAATACGAAAGAGAGCATGACTATTGGAACCAGTGCACTTTTCCCTCCTTTTTGAATAGAAGTTTAAGGACAATATAATATCAGGCAAGATGCACTGTGTCAGCCTTTGAGGTCATAAATTCTGTAGGCAATTAAAAGCAATAAAGACCAATACAAAGTTTCCATAGAAGTATTTCATAAACATGTTTTATTTTCTGCTGCTGCTTCCTGACATGTATTTCAAAAATAAATAATCCATTCCAGAAACTCTGTTTTTGGCCAGTCACTAATAAATCAAATTAAGAGAGAGTGAAAAATTAGTGCACATCTAAAAGTCAGCTGCAACAGAATTGCTGTATACATTCAGGAAAGCAAGAAAGCCAAATGTCAGTTGATATCTCCCTTTCTCCAAAAGAAAACAGTATCATCTATCAGTGAATAGGAATTTGACTCTGACCATGACCATAAACCGCATGGCACAAGAAGAGATAGAGACCAAGATAAATAAGTTCCAATTCCATTAACGATTTTATGAACAAAATCCAATATGAGAAAACTCTATTCAGCATTTACCAGATTACTATTTTAATTTCAGACATGTGGGTATGATATTCCTTGGAAAGACCTGGCTTTCCATAAATGACTGCAACCTGAATCCCATATTGCCTTCCACTTCAGAAAAAGTGTCAGCTGTAAGCATGCACAAAGTATATCTCAGTAATTTAGTCTGAAGCAAATAGATTAGGAATAAAAACATTATTCTGCACCAGAAACAGCAATGATGACAATTTATGATTGACATGGATGTTAACTAACCACTTAATCATTGCCTGTCTAGGTGGAGATTGCTTACTCAGACTGAGTGACATGGAAAACTACTCATCACCTTTAGCAAAGTAAAAATTTTAGCAGATAATCTCTCTGAAGAGCTTGGCAGAGTTGTTTGACCATCCATTTAATGTCTTCCAAATGCCTTATCCATACTGAGCTCTGAGCACATATACCAAAAACTGGTCTTAGTTTAGTTTTTAATTTGTTACACTGAAAAAGTGCAAAGACATGGGGATTTACCTGAAAATATTTCATTTTTTTTATCTACTCTATCCACTAATGTTGTCCAACATTTCTTGTGATTAATTCTTTGAAGTGAAATCTGGAAAGACATCCACACTTGCTTTCATATAAAAATCTTCCATTCCAGACCTGTTGCTTACATGCTGTGACTGTCAGGAAATCTTGTTTCCACACTTAACTGAATTATTTGTTAATATTGTTTGGTAATGTCTATCTTTTAAGAAGCAGCCTGCATGCTGTGTACTTAAAATATTTGTGATGGGCAACGGTGACTTTTTCTTCAAACTGCAGAAAAATGGCTCTCACAAATGATTTCTCCTTGCAGAATATCCAGTCTTATATCCTACTGTAGAATATAGAAGATTGCTTAGTGAAACAGTCATTCGGAAGCTTTGTCCTACGCCAGACCCCCCTGATACGAAATATAATAAAATAACTACTAAGAAAAAGTCCTATCAACTCGGTTTAGGTATAAGACTAAAAGAAATCACAAGGAATACTGTAAAATATTCTAATTCTGGATAAACATAGCAAGCACATCTATCAAATATACTCCAAGTATTCCCATTTCCATTTGCTCATCACATTTTTTTGAAAATGGCTCCAGAAGAAAGAAACCTACTCATAAGCCAAAAACTTAAATGTTGTAACAGTTGCCTAGGGTGCTGTAGGCCAAGTCAAGATAGAAAGTTGAACCAGCTCACAGGGTCTGAGCAATCTTGGAACTCAGCAAAACAGCGAAAGGCAAATTGCAAAAATATGCTTCATATATTGAAAGAGTTCCTTTGTTTTCCATTTTGGCAAATCCCAAAATTCCATCATCTCTATTAAGAAGCGGAATTATTTTCTAAACCTAAATAAGGTGCATATTAAAATATACAAGAGTGAGGGATTCTCAAGCATGGCACAAATATCCTTCCAGTGTCTTGGCTGCAGTTTATGCTGTTTATTCTAGTTGCCTACTTTTAGGCTGTGTTGACCAGTCCAGATGTTCATCTTCAACCTCATATCAACATCCTTATGGGAACATCCATTGTCTTGGATAAAGAAAGATGATAAAGAGTGTCAAGGCAAAGTATAGACTGAGTATTACAACCGTATTGTGGAAATCATGGGATATAGTAATAGATCCTTGCTCTTAGTAGAAATTGGTGGTATTTGATAGTGGGTAGGAAAAACTGACACAGGCAATGCTGGAAGACAATTTCCAGCCTTCGGTAAAGATCCTAGCATAACAAGCTCAAAACAGGGCAGGCAAAGCCTGTCCCAAGGAGCCTGTGCTGACTCATAGGTGTTAGTGGTGTCAAACTTAACTGGGATCAAGGAACAGCTGCAGACATGTGGTGAATCATTCTTCCAGTTTTATTCTAGGTGAAAACTCCCCGCTCCCCCAGCCATGTTATTAAAGCATAAAAGGTTTCAAAAACTGCTTCAAACTGACTTCAAGACAACAAAATGTTTCATCCCTTGAACCTTCTCTCCCCAGATGCTTAGATAAATTTGCCTCTTTTTATCATTCTGTCTCATTCTGTCTCTTTCTACTCATTTCTATCAGGAGGATAGAAACCCTCAGTTAGCTAGCATTGACAAATGTAGCATATGCAAGAGAAGCATTAAAATTGTTCCTCAGAGATTTATTTCTTTCTTTAAACAGTCCGTTTACTTTTGGTGGGAGAAGGATGTTATTTTAAGAGATTGTGATTAAGGAATTCATTTTCTGATAGCGTTACCACTATCCAAATAATTAATAGCAAGCAATTTGCAGATGGTTTTATATGTTAATATAAAAGTACGTTTTCAGTAATCTTTCTGTTACCTAGAATGTGATTATTTAACAGTCCAGGGAACTTAGCTCCACCCAAAAATGAAGAACAATTATTTAGACCGTTAATTTACTATTGAGCTCAATAGGAATTTGGAAACAGAATACTGCTTGGAACTTCAGAGAACTGGCTTACTGTAGCTCATCTTTCCAAATTACCATTACAAATATTAGAAATATTAGAAGTGATCACCAATTTAGCATTCCTTTTGTAAAACGAAGATAATATTCCTTACAAAGGTTTTTATTATTTCAAATTAAAAAAAAATCAAAAAAACAAACAAACAAACAAAAAAAAAACAAATTATCTTCCATACAGAGAGAGATCCCCAGAGAAACTGTACTGCCGAGTCCAAAAGGTTACATAAAATAGAAAAGTGCCAGATGTGCCTGGAAGACTACGCACTTCTAATCATCATGTTTCCATTTTCTTGTTGGTCTGACACTCGAATTAATCATGGTTAAACTTCACACTGATGAAATCATTTGAAGTATACCTTGAAGTTAAGAGAAAAAAATCAGTAGTAATTGCTGTGTAATAGGCAAAAATGTTTTCAAGTTCCAAATACTGAGTGAAGGCAGTCGAGACATTACTACTATCAACAGCAATATAAAATGGGGCTAATAGAGAATCAGAATTATTCACATCACCTCGTACTTTCAAAAATCAGAAATCTCTGAAATAAATTCTTTTTTCAGTTACCACCTGTCAGTGCATTAAGCTCTGACACTTCAGATGTTTTCTGCTTTTGCTGCTTTAACAAGAAGCAGGAAAAAAAGAAGAAAGCATCACAGTAATGTCTAAGAGATACAGTCTGTTATTGAGCTGACAGACTCAACAGCCTCAACCTTTTAATCATCAAACAGATGGAAAATTTCAACATTCAAATATAGAAGGTGCTGATCATCAAAAGAACTGCTATTCAGACAACAAAATCTTGTTTGATTTTGTTATTGTAAGAAGTGAATGAGTTTTTCCATCATCTATGCACTTCTTTAACTTGAAAACGAAGCATTCCCTCTAAGACCTCTTAGTTTCTTCTTACATAGGCTTACTAAACATCCAGATGTTACCACCTCAGCGGTTGATATTTGACCTCCTTCTCTTAACCATTTCCCATTCAATGTTTCCCCTGTCTTGTGTACCATCTGGTTGCAATGAAAGCATTCCAGGGGTTTGCATGCCTTTTCAGCCCAGAAATCTTACGTAAAAACCTGCTTATGCAGCTCTATAAACCTGTTATATCTTCAGTATTTTGACAACTTCAGCAATAACCTCTCAGTCCATTTACACCAGGAGAGAGCCCAGCCTAACAAAGCCTTTGGGAACACCAGCTCCAGCTGTTGAAGCTCTGCTGGGGCTGATTCTAGCTCTGGATCCCTGGATATCTGAATTAGGTGACCACAGGATCCACAGGATCAGTTGTGCTATCTCATTTTTTCCATAGTCTGATGAGGTTATTAGGAGAAGCTTTTGTGGGACCCAAAAGGATCTCAACCACACTGAAAACAGATTCTATGTGACAGTCATGTTTGATGGCAGCCTCTGAAGTTATCTAATGATCTGATATGTGGGTACTTCTGGGCTTTTTTGACATAGCTATCTTATTCTCCATGCGCTGAGACATTAAAAGGAAAAAAACCTGTACCATATCTTCTCATTACTGGATCTCTCCGTATATTAACGTCAAATGCTGCAAAATAAGATGTGGGATAAATGTTTGCAATGAAGAGAAGAAACAAAACCAGAAACTGACACAAAAACTTTTTATTGCTGTCACTGAACTGTAAGCATTAAACTTTGCTTTCTGGCGATGCTTTCAAGTGGTCTCGTACAGCCTCATCTCCCCACAGGACAACTGCCCAGTGTTTCCAGGCAGGCATGAAAAAGGGTTGTGAAGCAGTAATGTCTTTGAAGTGGTATGGGCTCGTTTTTAAAAGTTTTGAACTCATCCATTTCCCAGTGTTGTTTTAGCAGTTCAGTGAATTCCAGCTCTCAGAGTTGAATGGTACTCCAGGAGGCCATCTAGTCTGCTTCTGCCACACCAGAGGGGGGTCAGCTCCATTTGTGTCATTCCCCATCAGTGTTTAACCAGTCTCCTCCAAAGCTGAAACCCTCGCTGTCTCCTCTCATCATGTACCCCAGGCTTTTTTCACATGCTCCAAGGAGTGTCCTTGATGATGTTTAGCCCACAGTTGTTTGTCATGCCATATGGATATAGAAAAATGATTATTCCTTTTGCCATTGGATTTCGTGACTTAGAAACTTGCAGTGATGGTGCTTAGTCATCCCTTTTTTTAGGAGAAACACAAGTAGACTCAATTGCTCTTTGACAGCTGTTTTATAGCTAGACAAAACTTCAGCTGAGGTTGTGTTATAGCACAATGGTTGGGTTTTTCCATCCATGTGTCTTAAAGGTCATCCTCTTGTTTATACAGACCAGTTTCTGCTTTTCTTGTAGCTCTACAACATTGTTGACTCAGGTTAAGCTTGTAGTTTCTTTCCTACTGATGTGCTACCCAGCCAGTTATTACTCCTCAGTGTCTGCATACCCCACACTTGTCCCTGTTGAGTAGTATTTTGTTTCATTTTGTTTCTGAAATATAACTCTAATTTGGCAAGATTTCTTTGAATACTAATCTTGTTTTCCATCCCAACTTGGTGTAATTTGCAAATTTAATACAACACTTCATTCTATCATTATGTCATTAATGAAAATGTTGTATAGTAGCCAACGCAGATTATGTCCCTGAAGCCAACTCAGATTATGAAAAGCCCTACTGAGTGCATCCCTCTGACTTCACACATGATACGGTTTTCCAGAAACTTTGTAGAATATTCATTTCATCTTGACTATGTGTCCCTATCTTGTTTATTACTGTTATATGAAACATGGTTAAGATATATGGCACCTATTGCTTTTGCTTTGTCCACAAGGTCTGTGAGAGAAGCAAACTGAGTTGATTTGGCAGACAACTAAGAGCTGAGAAAGATAATTAGCAACCATGGTAAACAGTATCCAGTTAGTCAGCTATAGAAGGACAATCTGTACTGGTATTTTAGATTAGAAGCACACTGAATTCCCAATGGCATATCCTGACAGTAAGTAGCATAACTTCAGTTCAGTGATGTTTAACAGGTCTTTAGTTCAGTGGCTGCTTGAAGGCCACCTCTCAGTGGGAGGTCAGCAAGAGGTTTTGTTGAACACTCACAAAGAAATACGGGGAGGTTGTTGCACTGTATCTCGAAGTGGTCAGCGTCAGCAGTGGGAAAGGTGCTTTAGCAGTCACATTTTTAACATTTACATTTGTGTATTATCTACCTGTGCGTAACCCCAAATGAAACCATTAGATATGTCTTAGATGCTGCTAGCTGTTGCTGTATAAACAGCGTAAAAACCCCAAAGCCTGACTTTTTCACCCAGTAGGAGATAACAGAAACACATCTGTTTTGAAAGATTTTCTTTGTAAAACACAAATAACCCAGAAACATGACACTTCAATCATTTTGTTAAAACTGATATTTAATTGGGCAAGGACAATTTGTTCCCAGGGTTTTATTAACCACAAGCTGAATTAAAAAAAAAACAGAGTCTGCACTCCTTGATGAAGTACTCTGCAGTTGACGATATGAGTAGACACTCATTACACACTCATTTGTATTACAGGCATTTAATATAAAGCACACCTCCAGAATACAGAAAAATGCATTTGTTTTGTCCTGTGTGAATTTTTTAAACACACCTTTTCAACAGAGTAAGGATCATTTCTTTGATCACTAGGGCCAGATCCATGCTGCCACAGTTATTCTTTTATTACAACATTTCTCTTTCACAAGTAGAGGGTTGCTCCATCTTAAAACAATCACATTATTTTACCTCCTGCTGCTCCTGTGAAAAGAATGTTGCAAGATCTCCCTTTCCTAATAGTTAGACAACTTCTACTTTCCAGATTAAATTTATTCATGGCTTGTTTATATTTCTTTCCTTTATTTTATTGTTGACCACTAGTTTGGCTGTGGGGGACCATATCACTTGCTACTGGCTATGCATGCCTCTCTTCCCCTTTTTCCACTTTGGGTCTACCAGGAACTGATATCAAAAGAAGCAAACCATTGGGAAAAGCCACAAGAGTTGTGTTGGGATCTTGCAAGTACTGGACATAACATTAACTGAGCAATGTCTGAGTCAGTGTAGAAAAGCATTCACCCTAGAACTGATTATCTTTCCCATCAGTGTCGGCCACTTAAGCATTCTCCCAGAAATTCATCCAGCTTGGTTAAAATTCTGGGAAAAAAAGGTTTCCTACATTGCTTGTCCAAGTCCACAGCTCTAAGAGTGAAAAACACAAGTACAAGTCACTTTTAGCAAATGAATGATAGAAGTTCTTTTACTTTTGTCTCTCTGAAATCTTGTTCTCCCTCCGGTTCACATAGCTTATGCTACTATTGTGACCATGGTGTGCTTGCACCCTCCAATGCCCTTCCCATCTTTAAACAACTCCTTAGGTCAAAAGGGAGAATCTGTAGATCTCCTCTAACCCTCCACAAGACAACTTTCCCCTGGACAGTGAAAAGTTACAATGGTATAAGACATGGGGAAGGCATGACCCAAAAGTAAGGAAAGTTTCTGAATGTTTCTGATGTGGCCCAAATGTTTGTACGGCACTGTCTAGAATGGCTCTTCGAGCAAAGCAAGCTGGTAGGGTCACCTGGTATGGTACCTCAGTGCAAACCTGTAGGGGGAGGTTACCAAGAAGTCAGCACCTCGGAGGATTTCAAAACCCACCTAGACAAAGTCTCGTGCAACATGCAATATGGTTGAACTCAGCCATGAGCCTTTGAGCAAGAGGATGAACCAGGTACTTCCAAAGATCCCTTCCTGCCCAATGGACTTCAGGAGTCTTTGCTGATTTTCAGTACACAGAAGAAAGAGATGCATGATCAACATAGTAAATTGCCAAGCTCAACCACTAGCAAGACCTGCAACTTTAGAACTGGAGATAAATGAAGGCCGATAATCCAACACTAGAAATACAGAAAGCAAGATGAGACAGCCATGGCTACTCAGAGCACATATCAGGCACTGGAAAACTGAATCAATCTGAAGTGCTATATAAGATAAATTGGCCTTTACTTATAAAAAATATGCCTTCTGAACCTCCCACTGGGATTTTGGCAGGAATTGTTCCTGGACATCATCTATTGAAAAATGATTGACTCCTCTTTGACACACTATCAGAGCATCTCTGGAATTTAAGTTTCCTTATGTTTGGCAAGCACTTCTAAATATTAAGAAATGGAAACATCAGAATGCAAGTGTTTAGTACTCCATTTTATGACTACATTGCACTAGTAACAGATCTGTTCAAGATTAGAGACTTGTTAACACTGGCTATTTTCAAGCCTGGAAAAGCAATTTTTATTCATGCTGCACTACTGTTTTCTGCCAAATTACCCTATAGAATGTTTCTAGATTCCAGGATTTCTCCAAAAAGTTCTTTGAGTTTATAATGTTGCCGACAGGAAAGTTAAGAAATTACTGAATGTCACAGAGAAATACATAAAGCAAGCATTGCCAATGTGGACACCATACACTAATATGGTGTGTTCCGAACTTGAGAATTTAACCATTTTGACACAGTGGCAAAAGAAATGACTCAAGAATTATTCCTTCATTGCATTTAGTTTTGTAATCAGAAAACTAAACCTAACAGGCTGCATGTATACTAGGCTTTGCTTAAGTACACAGTATGCTAGTAAAAGGACACCACTACAACAAAGAGCATTTTAATTCTTCACCACTTTGTCTCAAAAATCTCATGCTAATGTTTTTTTTCAAAGCAGAATGGTTCATCTCTTGTTCTGTATCGTTTTCATACATTCACCTGGGTAAGCTCACGAGGTAAAATATCTAATGAGGTTAGACAGTCTTTTTTTTAATATCTGAATAAAAAATTAAAGTTATTCAGAATACATGTTCTCTTCCCAAATTAAGCATCATATATTTTTGATGGCTCCGGTAAATGTTATAGATTTTAATATTATGGAGTTTTTAACCCTCATACATTTGCATGAATGCATAAAAACTGCATGCATGTTCCTTTCTGACTGCAATAAGTTACCTCAGTTGTTCCACTCTCTTTCAGATTTCGTTTGACAGACCTTGGATCCTGCTTCTCCTCTTCCAAAAACCATTTGCACCTTCCTAGCTCAGGTAAGCACCTTCTTGTTTTCTGCACTCCTGTTTCCTGCGCAGTTGCTCCGATTTGTGCTGAGCATCATGCATCACTAAGCAGATAAGAAGCCTCTTTTGAGAGGATCTGGGAACATGTGGTTGTAGGGACTAAAGGACATTCTCTGTTTTGAGGTTTTGGTCAGAAGAAAAATACAATATTGGTTGCCTTTTCCTTGTCTGAGTTTGATTAAGCCTCTCAAAGATCCTCAGGGCTGAGCCTAGGCCAGACATAGCTGTCACACATCAGCTGCTCTACATGGTGGTGTTCGAGAAAGGACAGCAGCAGGCCAAGGGTACAAAAGGCAACACTGCCAGTTCACTGCAACCATTGCTGAGGCCTTTTTAGATATTGGATTCTGGCAAAGCTTGACCAGTTTGGAGAGGTGGCATTCTGTGAAAAGCAACGGTTTCAGTGCTTTCCTTCATGAGCCCCCAGTCCTTAAACAAGCCTCACTGTTAGTCTATCGTAAACTAGGCTTCCTCAGCTACTTCAATGAAAACCCACCAGAAGACTGTCTCCTGGTGTCACTTAGCAACACTATATTGCCCCAATCTTGACTTCTCCAAAGATTTAATCCCTATCAAGCCCTTCTGGATTTTTCTTCAGGCCACGTCCAATCTAAATCCCAGTCCCTGCTCCTGGGCTGGAGCTTGGAGACCATTAAAATATCTTGTATTCCTGACCCAGTTCCACAAACCATACACTTGCTTCATCAGATAGTGGAGGATAAAAGCTTTCTTCCAGTAAGCTGCTGACATCTCAGCCTTACAAAGTCACCATCACTGCTCACAGCAAAAAAATACTGCTCCTCAAGCACAGAGGGTAAGTTCTGGGAGCATTCAGCTCTGCCACAGTCACTTGTGCAGCTCAGCTGTTTTCTCTAACGTGCATATGTTATGGCAGCCAATCAAACTAGTGGTGTTAATAGTGACATGCCTTTCTAGAGATTTACTCAGGAATGCACCTGTTGACCTTGCAGCTGTTATCTCTGTAGCTGCATGGCCGCTGCTGTTGTGTCCTGTCTTTTCACAATGACTGAGGTTGCATTTTGAAAACCCCACTTATCATTATTCAGGCATTGATTCCACACATACAAAAAAGTATATCTTTGGGACCATTTTCTTAGCTACAAAAAGCATGTCTACAGATTTTGAAGTTCAATTGCAAATGGAACATATTTTCCCAATACGAAAAATCCCATTACAGTTTACTTATAAATCCAAAACTACTTTAGAAGAAAGATATTATAGGGTTGCACTTAGAAGACAGGAAAGTCATCCATAGCTTCGCAAGACATGTATTTCAAGAAGGTGTTTCTTAAAGGCAAATAAGATGATAGTGTTGCTGTAGATTTATTGTTGGCAGCAGCAGCAGCAGCAGATGAAGTTTCATTGCAAATAACTTCAAGGCTTCCTGTTTTAGTAGAAATACTGCCACTATTTTGAGTAAAACCAGACTCAACACAAAAATCAGACCTTATCACTTACGCAGTCTGATTTATAGGAACTGCTGTACTTGATGCTAGTCATTCTGATTGCATCCTGGTAATTTTTCATGGGATGCTCACATAATGACAATTTTTGGCAACAAAATCTAGGGTTGTAACATTTTTATTAAGTTTTCCCTCATTTTTTCTGTAAAACCTGATATTAACTATCATTTGAAGACATACTCTCTATCACAGAGAGTTCCTTAACAGAAATACATTTAAATAAATCAGCATTTAACTTTAACAGTACAGTGCAATGCCTTAGATGAGAAATACACAAAATGAAATCAAAATTAATAACACTTTTTGATCTTCATTCTTTCCTTGGGTAAAAACTTCCAGGGTTAATGCAGTATCTTGTCTAAGTGGGTTGATATTGCCTCAGTAGGGGATTTTATGAACCAGAGCTGTTGCCAGACAATAAAGATTGCCAGACTGCAATCAACATCTGGAGTTCTTTTTTTCTCACCTCTTTTTTCAGCAAGGTGGACTGGCCCTCTATAAGCAAGCTGGATTTCAGCTCAGTTGGGTTGCCAGTAGTCTGGAGCTCATTCTTGTCATGTGCTTGTGAAGAAGAAATTACTGTGTATTCAGTTTTTTGCAAAAGATGGAAACTATTAAACACAGAAGTTGGAGAAGATGGCATGTCTTGGAATTTCTAGAAAAGGACCATGGATTGATTTGAATAGTTTTGCTGATGACTGGTGGCCCAAAATTTGGACAGCATGTGTTTTATTGCATCATCATTACTGGACATCACATGATAAGACTGACCCACCCTGAAATGACTAATCGAGTGGGATGCTTGAAAAGGTTTTTTTCTTTTTTACAACCCTCAATTAGAGAAACCACATTTTCCAGGGGAAAAACAGTAACTTTTAAGCGTATGTGAATGTGTTGGGGTTTTTTTCTGTTTTGTTTCGTTTTTTTTTTTTTTTTTTTTTTTTTTTTTTCTTTTGTTTTTAACAAAGAAGGCTTCCCTGCCCACTGAAGAATTTGGTCAGAGAGGCTTTTTTTTTTTTTCTTTTCAAAAAATCGTCTCTGAATCAACATGAATCATCTAATTTTAACCAGCACCTTTATAGTTCGAAGCAAAGAGTAAGACTTACTCTCTAAGCAGCTGGAAAATGGATTTCTTGGCTCACGTAGCTTATCGCCCCATTTGTCATGAGATACACAGCCATGTTACGTTCCCCTCTTTCAGCTGTGCCTATTGGAATTGCAGCTATGCCATTTCCCAAGAATATGCTTGGTGCGTCAGCTAACAATAAAATATTAAAAATGGAGAGTGCTTTTTCAAAATTATGCCAAAATGGAAAGGTGTAAGGAAACCGCAGTCTGGAACACAACAACTTGATGTTCCTCATTCTGAGGCCCCTCTGCATCTTTCAGCACTGAGGCCATGGGTGGTTTTTAGAAATAATATTGTGTTTGCAGCTGTGCACTGCTAGAAAATGGCTTTCAGACCTACCTGTTTGTGATAAATTCTGGAGCAGTAAGCAACTGACATTTTCCTCTACTGCTGAAATTGACTTAGTTAATCGCTCAGTAAGGGCAATTTCACATTTTGCCTCTCTGTCTCTTTGTAGAGTATATGTTCTATTTACCTTGGTAGGACTTAACTATAATATGCAACAGATTGAATGTGGGACACTCAGAATTCATTTGAGATATTCAGATGTCTTTAGATCCTTTTAGCCATTTGGTAAGAGTTTTAGGGTAAAAGACACCACACACTACAGTTTAAGTGGGGTTATCCTTACCCTGAGTACATTCCCCTGAAAGCGAAATGGAAAGATAACTTTTGAGTCACCACAGTGCAATAATAACTACCCTTCCAGGCTGGTCATGTAGGTTAAGTAGAGCCTTTGGTAGAGCCAGCAAACAGCTGCTGACCCAGGTCTTAGACTGCTGAATTTAGAGATGACTGTCTACCAGGCAGCCTATGGAAACCTCTCAACCTTTTACAGAAATTAAGAGGTCAGACATCAGATGTGGCAGGATCCATGGTGTCTGGCCACATTCATAAATGTTTAGCTTTACAAACCACCTTCATATGTGGTGTGTATGGAGTTCTGTTATTTCTTTGGTCTTTTCATCAAGGTTTGAATCTATCCAAAATGTAGGGGAGTGTCCTTCATTTGCAGCATGCATCCGCTCACCCTGCAAGAATGTGTCTCCATAAGAGTTTTTTGACTCTCTTAGTAGAACCAAGACTTATCCTTCTTGATCTGTAAAAAGGAGGAATCTTTTAGCAGTCACATAGTAATGGACTTCTACTAGAACTCTTCTCAGACTTGCTCTGCTGGAACATCCTGGGATGACTACAGAGGCTGATGGGGTATGGTATTTTTTACTAAATAATGTAGAGACATTGTCTACATCCAGCTCAAATTTATCTATCAATGCCATCTATCTGTGCTTTTCAGGAAGCGCCTCGGAGGCACGAAAACAGCCACCTCACACACAGCTTCAGAGAGAAACATTTCTACAATTTCCTAACCTGGTTCACACAAACTTTCTTGACAATACTGAGATGGGACAATGTACTTTCTGCAGACCCCTAATAGTTCAAGTTTCTTGAAAAAATAGGAGACACCTCACATTCTTCTCAACACCTCTCCCTTCATGTGTCCTCAGAGAAGAAGTTTGTGGTTGAACCTGCTTCCATCAGCTCTGGGGATGCCAAAATTCCCTGGGGAAAATTCTTTTTAAAAAATAAAGCAGCATGAAATACAAGGGAACAACTGGGAAAGCACAGCTAAGTCCTCCAGTGCTTATATTCCTGTCAGGTACATGCTCTAAAACAGTGAATAGAAATTGTGGTTTGTAGCTTGTAGTCAACTGGTGGATTTGAGCTGCCTTCAGGGACCCCGCAGGCTGTCGAAAGAAAACAAATGGTTGCTGTGTGGCTGCAGCCCGGGGAATCCCTTGGGCTGTTGGTCACAGTCCTCACGCCCAGAGCTTGAACCTCCTAGTAACAAAACAAAACACTGCGATGAACTTCGTAAAGACATCAACTTCCAGCTCAGAGAGCTGAAGGGAGACTTGTCCTATAAATGTGTACCATTACAGGAAGGATCCCAGCCTGCTGCAAAGGTAAGCAGTCCACTCACAAGAAACACTGATCACCTGCCACTACTCCACACCTTCTCAAGGTCTTCAGAAGCTGTTAGTCTTGTATCAAGTTGAGGATTTTGAAAAAGCAGTTACAAACACAGCCAAAGCTGTATTTGATTTAATGAAAAGGATTGACCTATAGGCAAATGGTGAAAGATGGTATCCACAAAACTACCTGTAGAAAAGTTTGGGGTATCTAGCAATATCTTTACTCTGTCATTTTCTCCTGTCTCCTTAGAAAACATGATGTAGTTGTGAACTTAGCTGGAAGGTGTTGAAGAATGTAAGGAATACTGTGGAACCTCTCTTCTTGTTGCCTAAACCTCAGGAGTGGTCTGACTTCAGAAACTCTGAAGGGTGAGTCAAGGTTTTAGGACAGCTCAGAGACCATGTCATGCCTTTGTACCACCCTTCTTTGATGGACTGAGCAGGTGAACTCTTGCTGCTGTGGCTACCTACAGGACATGTGATTGCTGCCCTCTTCCCCTGCCGACACTGACACTTTTCAAGTCTTGAGGGGCTCACAGGGAGTCATCCAGGCTGCACCCTCAGGGTCTGTTTGTCCCTGCTCAGACAGCATCTACCCATTTCTATTTGGGGCAGAGTAATATGAATTATACCCCAGGGGCTGCTCTCAGATTTATCAGTTTTGTTTTTTGGTCCTCCTATTCTTTAGGACATCAAAGTCAATTAAAAAAAAAAAAAAAAAAAACAGGTTTGAAAAACTACTTCATGCTCTTGTCAAAATCTGACACCCATTTGGATATACTGATAGTGTTTTTATGCTGGCTTTTCAGTTGGCGCTTTACCTCAAAGTTCCTATGGCTGTAAAGGCAAATACTACCATGTAATTAAAATTGTTTTCATTGTTAAGTGGCATTAACTAGTTGGCTATGGTGTCTTTTATAGACACATGCTAACAATCACTCATAAATTCAGTCCCTGATCAGATCCACACTCGTGTCTTAACCTAGCAGACTGATTCTTCTTGCTATTCTGTAACTCACCAGTTCTCTGCCTGCTGCCTGTCACTGCATGCATACCAGAAAACCCTGGAGAAGAAATTGGATGAGCAAAGAGAACTCTCAGCATCGATGCTGGTAAATGATTGATCTAAAAGAGGTATGTGATTTGATTAAGATGTAATTAGATGAGCTTTTAATGTACTGGAACGGAGTACAACAAATGACCGCTTTGCAGTGAAAACAATGGGTGTTCAGTGGGACGGCTTGTTAAACATCCACACATTTATTCCTCAGCAGAGTTGGTGTGGCCATAAAGTTGGAAGCGGAGCTCCATAATTCTCTCTTCTCAATGGGAACAGATAGTGGTGATGGACAAAAGGGAAGACAAAATCTTCCCTGTGTCCTTGAGCATCTTCACATCAGTCTATGCCTTACTGTATTCACAGGAGATAGAGATTGGATTACTCCTTCTGTCATTCAGGCAAGATAGAGCTTGGATTATGTTTTCTGACATTCATTTGATGTAATTGCCATTTTCATTTAAGAATTGGGAGATTTAGACATTTTTGAGAGGAAACTTATGAAAGTAAATTAAGTAAATTAAATGCATGTAAAAAAATAAATATAGTGGAATATGATTTAAAATGCCCCTTGGAAAGACACCGCTCCGACTCTCTCAGTTTTAAGTGAAAAATCTGAAAGGAATTTAACATTGAAGCAAACAAATTTCACATGGTTGGATCGACCATAACAAAAGCCTTGCTGTGTATTCATCTGGAGTGTGATGGATGCCCAAAAGCATTAGCAAACACAACTCTTGAACAGAAAGGCAAGGACTTTCTGAAGAATCCCAGATGGCAACAAATCCTTTTCTGCAAGAGGAATTTTATTTTGAGCTGGAGGGAAAGAGGGCGCATCATGAGAGGGGAGAAGACAACAGATTCATCTGCATAAATGTTCCCTGCTCAGAAACACTTTAAGTCCAATTTATCCATAATATCTGAAAGGATTTGCTTTGTAATTTATCATTAGCTATGTTTCTTTTTGAAGAGGTATTTTCACACAGTATACTGCCACCAGAGACCATCACAATAGTGAACTGAGTAACATAAGTGGCTCTGCTATCTTGCCCTCTTCCCTTCCTGGGCTGAAATCTGCCCCTTCAAAAAGTTGAAGGCCAGAATTATACAAACTGAAAAGTAAGATTGAAAAGTAAGACTACTTACATACTGCCTTATCTCCAAACTTTGACATAGTATCATAGGATAATTCGTACTAACTAGAATAAAAATGCCAGGTAATATATATCTGCAGGATGAGTTCTCTTTCCTTCACATCCCTGCCTTTCTATCTCAGTTCTGCTGATCAGAGACCTGCACCATCAAACAGACCATTTCAGCTACAAGAAGTCAAAAAATTTACAGAGGGCAGTGTGAGCCAACGACTCATTTGATTTCTGTCTTGTGATTTTCAGTGAGCAATAACTCAGTGGCTGATTATAAAGATCCTTTTGTCCATAAACCTGTTTAAACTCAGACAATGAAAGTCTTCTCCTCTACTAAAAAGTGTCTTTTTTCTTTTAAAAATAACTGAAGATGGTACTTCTAAGGTTCAGTGTGGTGAGCATTGAAATATGAATTAAAAATAAAAGCTCAAAAGGATATTGCAAGCCTCAAAAGCACCCACGAGCAAACCCTGCTGTTTTTAAGCTTAGTGTGCATTATGTAGCACTAGAAACCTGCGAAGTCTCGCTTTGACTTGGATCCAACAGGTGGAGGAGTTATTAAAAGAAAGGCTGCAGTGCCTGGAGGTTTTATTTCCTTGTACAAACATCAGGGTACACTGGAGTATGTGGTGCTGATGATACTGTGGGGACACAGCACAAACGACTTGGGCTATTAAAAACCCACATCCCAGACTATGCCACATGGCAGCACAGAAGAAAAACCAAGCATTTCTTGCTAACACAAAGCAATTAAATTATTTTTAGCTTCTGTGAAAACAACAAACACAACTAAATGGCAGCCTCACTGGTCAATAAGACAAGAAGCGTTTCTAAGATTAGCCTTGAAATTCTCAAAATACATGCTCCCCCTGCTCCCAAAAGGAGAATCATAGTAACTATTAGGGTGTCTGCGTTTATGACCAAAGCCCATAAAACAAAGATTTAAATTAAAGGCTAGGAATTTTACTTTTCATTCTGCTATGCAAAAGGAGATGTTTTGCTCTTTGTTCCCAATGACGTGATCTATGTGGCCGTTTTCTATGACTACGTATTTAGCAGAGTGAGGTAATAGACCCTTTGATGTCCCTTTCTCCACACTGTCTTCACCAAGCAAAGTAAATTGGGCCTTCTACAGCCTTTTCAGCTCGATCTTGGTTTCATGGGAATAATTCCTCTAGCCCAGACAGCTGCTCAAGATTTGCCTTGCTTTCCTCTTTGCTCTGCTTTTATCACAAAGTGGGCTTTCCTTCAGACTCTATTTAGAAATATTGTGCAAGAAAAGAAGTGCAGAACAATAATGCTTAGTATATCCCAGGTATGCTTTGTTTTGTTCATATGCGTCCATGTGTGTCTGCAGATAGATTTGCAAGCATATATAAATATGTGTATATCTGTATCTTGGGATCCTGCATGTGGATAGCATGACCAAAACGTAACAACAGGAGACTAGTTCTGAGGTTTTGGAGGAGGACTACAAAGCACTGAGCACCAACAGATAATTTCCAGAACTGCTGGCATACGCATCCCCTCAGCCCTGCTGCCACCTCCATCTCAGCCCCAGCTGGCTTATGCAGAAGCCTTCAGAGATCTGATGCAAAGGGACTCGTGGTTGGCACAATGCAGATCTGATTCATGTCCCTTGCTGCCAAATTTCAGGTTATTTGAGTTAAAAACCACTGAATTCTGAAAGGTGGGGAGGCTTGGACATACATAACCATGCAGGGAGAACCATAAACAAGTCCACCAAGCATGACATGTTCAGGGAATGGTCACCCCAACCATAGGCTACTGGAGGACTTTATAAGAAAGTAAAAGAAAGACTCTTCTTAGAAAGCCTTCATTTTTTATGTGGCAAGGACTCTGTGTGGATCCTGCATGTCACTGCACCCTCTTTAAAGAAATATCTACGTAGAGTTAAGAGCATTTTTCAGCTGTGTCTTCTCCAGCATGAGGCTTCACAGGATGCAGTGACAGACAGGGCAGGACCCAGCTGAAGGACGGCTGCACTAAGTGCTTCTTGGCAGAGAGCACATGCTACCAAGCACTGCTGGTGGTGCTGCTCTGGCAGCATTGGAAGGGTTTGTGTATGCTTCCCACGTCGCTTTCTCTGTTGCCGTGCCATTTGCCATGAATGCAGCCTTGCACATTGTGATGCAGCCAAGGTAGGTCTGTGAAAAGGAGCACTGCCATCCCCATAGCCCAGCCCTGCGGTCCTCACTGTAGCATGGCATGACACATGCCATCATCTTCAGTGACCTCTCTCAGTGCCAGCTCCCTCTTCTTTCTCCTTGGTTATCTATTCCTTTCTATACTGGCAGTGGTGTGCCTCAAATCTGAATCTCAACATTGGCATCAGTGGTGCTTTGCAGTGACGGTGCTTATTTTTCCAAATTATGGGGTTTTAGCTGCTATAAGATGAATAAAGGAAGTGCCTTCTGGCAGCAAAGAAGAGATGGCAAATTCACTGCATGACAAACACTCTACATCATGCCACTGATTAGAGGACTGCACAAGCAAGCTCTTGAACTCACTATTAAATTCCCTCTTAGCAAGCCTCTTTTGTTAGGCTGTTGGCTTTGAAACCTAATTTCATGGAATCTGAGCAAACAGCTTCCTTAGCAAATGATAGTTAAAAATCACAAAGCTCAGTTGCCAGTCTCCTAAGCATAAAATGTGAATATACATAATATAGATTTTTGAAGTTAATAATAATTAATTATTCAATGTCTTTATTTTTTCAGGATTTACATTTTTGCTGTGCTTTTCTACAAAATTTTACTTTAGCGAAGTAAATTTCCTTTCAATTTATGCTAAAATCCAGTACAATATTCTGGCTTTAGTATTCATATTGCTGACTCTAAGGGAAGTGAAGCTGCCTATTCTAATTACAACAAATTATTGCATGGACTGGGGTAGAAATTATCTCTAAAGATCAGTAATTTTACAGCTTTTACCTACCACCTGATTAAAATTTAATGATGATTCTGCTGCCTGTCTTCCCACCCCATCCTTCAACATGTTCCTCTCCCCAGTGAGTTATTCCAGAAAAGCCCCCTGCAAGTGTCTGGTGAACTAATTTATGTCTACATCAGGGAGCAGCTCCCTGGGCTGCTGCTATCTGTCAAACAAACTTAGCAGATATTTTAGCGGTCAGTTACACAAATTATGTCTATAAACCCACTAAAGACCATTATTATTTCTGCATTTCATTATATAAAAATATTATTTTGTACAAGGTTTCCCGTAATATCAGAATGATTCTACGTAGGTTGCTCTGAAAGTAATGCCTCCTATTTATTTCCATGGAAACTACAACAGATACAAAGAGCAAAATAACACTGTTTGATAGATAGAGCAAACTCTGTTATTAAAAGCTATTTTTCAACATGCTCACCACTATTAACTACGTACTTCTGCCAGAGATGAACAAAAGCCTGCATGTCACACTAGTAAAAGCTGCATCAGCAGAGGTGACACACTATTTCACAGCTGCTCTGACAGTACCATTGCTAGGAAAAATGTTGCCCTGCAGTCTGTCTTTCATTGGGCTGAACAGATGGAAGTCAAAAGGCGCCATATCTGGATTATTCAGTGGGTATGGTAGGACAGTGCAGCTAAGATTGGGGATGTGCTCTACAATCTTCAAATTGTCATGGGGCCTGATGTTATCATATGCAAGAGAAACGCTGTCTTCTCTGGCGTGACTCTGGAAGCCTTCAGCTGAGTCAGCATCATGATGTAGCAGTCAGAGCTGATAGTTTGTCTGGGTTCCAGGAAATCCGGAGGGATCACCCCTTTCCTATCCCCAAAGGCAGTGTGCATCACTTTACCTACTGAGGGCTGCATCTTGAACTTCTTCTACTATGGGGAATTCACACGTTGCCCCTCCACGGATCACCCTCTGACTCCAGCTCATTGTGGTGACACCATGTTTCTTCACCAGTAATGATGCAATCAAGGAAATTCTTACCTTCAGTCTCCTATTGATTTAATACATCCTGACAAACATGTATACAGTATTCTTTCTGCACTTGTATGAGCATTCATGGGATCCACCCGATGCAAATGTTGTGGTATTCCTGCATTGCCACCATCATTTCCAGTGCACTGAAGCCAATATTCAGCTCTGTACACAATCCCCTGGTCATAATCCATGGAGTCACACAGATGAGCTGATCAAGATGCTCTTCATTTTGTGATGTGAGGGTCGTGCATGGCTGTCCAGAATGTGGCTTGCCTTTCATGTCACTGTCACCACCACTGAAATGTTCTACTTCCCACCTAACTGTGCTCACATCCACTGTTTGGTCCCCATAAAAGTATTGATGAATGTCAATGGGTGTAACTATTTCCACATAGAGGAATATAATAACGTCTTCATTTCATACTCACTTCCATATCAGACAGTTTTGTCCAACTGCACCTCTGCTGCTATCTGTCACACAGCAACAGAATGGAATATTGGAGGAAGGTTCAACCTCTACTGCCATACTACCAAAATCTATGTATAATGTCATGGGCCAATATCATAAAATAGGAGGCATTACATTCAGAGAAGACCTTGTAGCACAATTATGCAATGTTTAATAACCCTTTTTTATGAAACCCTTAATATTGTATTTCAGTAATGGAACATATGTTTTGTAGGGAAAAAAAATCATTATATGCCACTCAGGAAAATGGCTAGGTAATTCTTAATAGCATCTAAATATTTTACATTTTATGAAGCTAAGAAATATTAATGCATTTAATGCTTCAGTACTTTTAACATTCTAAGGGATGGGTTATAATGGACACTCCATTGTATATACACTTTGTACCAACCCTGTGAACACATAGTCTTCCTTTGTGACTAAACTTCCTCTCAGTAATATTTTTCAGCCACAAGAAATATCAAGTTTCAAGCTCCACTTTGACCACTGGAAGACAAATACATTTATTTTATGTATAATCATTGTAACAAGATCTTTCACCCGCACTGTGATGTTTTGGTTTCTTCCACAGCAAATGATGGGCTGAAGCATAGTTCATGTAGAAAGGGTTAAAGCTTACAAGTGGCTGGTTAATTAGACTTCATGAAAGCACGCATATAGTCCAGATACAGAATCCTAAACCCCTTATTTAGAAACCCAAAGGAAAAACCCTGTTGTCATTGTAACATTTCCCATGTTTATAGTCACTGACCTTATCACATGTTTACATATATTTGTGCATCACATTCTCCTGAATGAAATGTTTTGATGTATTTTAATATATGTCTTACGCTCAATAGGCTTACCTATGGTCCTCTCACAGGCCAATGTGAGGGGCATTCTCTCGTTTAGACCTTTTTTGTGGGCACCCAAGAAAAGCTCTTCTGAAAGCACAAGTGCTTCAGTTTACTAGCCCCCATCAAGGTGGCATGGTACATTTGGCTTGTTCACTTCTTTTCCCACATCACTCTCCACGTTGTTTTAACCGATCTGGGGGTTCTGTATCATCTCTGATACCCACCAGGTTTTGCCTCTGGGTGAAATATTTTCATTTGACAGTGTGGTCCTTTGACAGACATATGCCACATCTTTATTACTCTTATCACCAAGTAGCCCAATTTACTGAAAACATTTTATTGATGCTTTCTTCCTTTCTAATGATACTTATCCTACTTGTCATTCATAGATTGAATGACAAGTAGGATATTCCCAAGGCTGCCTTGACTAGGGATGGCTCATAACTATAGCAACTCTGAAGAAAACTGTAGTCTTATTTAACTGCAGACAAAAGCTTTGTCAAATTTCAAAGAAGCTAGGCTTTGCTGAACACTGTGAATCAACATACACTTTGAGAAGTTGTTGTAACTTAAAAAACAACGTGGTAAATGCTGCCTTTGCCTTAGAAAGGTGTCCTCAGTCTTCAGCCTAAATATGCAGGCATTTGCATGACTGTTTCACTTACATATTAGTATTATAAGCACTTCTTTCCAGAAAAGCAGCTGAAGGAATGATCTGATGTGTTTAATCTCTCAGATAACCAAGTCAGCATGAGGAAACATGTCCTTAACTGGTCCACAGCTGAAAACTTGCTGCAGTGGAAGTGTTTTACGTAGTGTCAGCACGTTTGCTAGAGATTAACTAACCTGTAATAACTATCCTGCTCTTCCCACAGGATGTGCAGCCTCCTAATTTTTGCAGGACAGATGATCAGTTTTCTGAGGAAGGGTATTTCTGTGGATTGGATTCTGTTTTGCTGAAGCATGTCCGTGTGAAAAAAAAACTCAGCCCTTTCCCAGGCTTGAGATCTGCATTGAATAGGAAGACAATGTTCACTATTTTAAGGTTAACGACCAAGTGGATTTTCCTTCCCTCAGATTGTTACTTAGCCAAGATTATCAGTCTTCACTCTCAATCTTTATATTACTTTGGAAGCCTCTTTAGGTGAATCAATGTTCTGACTACTTTAAACATAGCATTCAAACATTTATAGGGGGACATATATTTCAAATATTATCTCTATATATAGTGGCCACAATATAATGAGGATGTATTTCAATAAACACACCCTAAAAAAAAACAAGGGAAAGAACAGATGGAAATGATTTTTAAAGTCTTGGTAAGAAATTCCAAATAATTTCCAGAAACTATGTCAAAGTTTGTATAACAATAATTGCACCCACAGTTGTTACTTCTAGAAAGATTTGATACTTTATGTATAGGACTTCATAGTCTTGTATTGCAATTCTACAGCTTTTGAAGTCTCATTTAGAGTTTGGAAAGTGAAGCTATTGGAAACTTGGCTTTTCCTTCTAGCTGATGGCCAACCAAAACACTGGATATGTCTTCTCTGATGTAAATGATAGGATACTATGTTGTGATGTGTGTATTTTAGAGACCAAATCTCTGTTTGTAGAGGTTTTATGTTGACATGGGAATCATGCGCCACTTCATCAGTAATTTCACTCTCAAACCAGCATAATTATAATAAAAATACAATAGAGTAGAACCAAGCCACAATTGAAACATCAGCTTTCTATCCCATCCCACCACTCGTGAATGAGATGTGAAAAGTTCAGGCTTACCGTAACTCCGTGCTGGTGCCCAGTACACAGGATTTCGTTCAGTAAAAACAAATATTTTCAAGTCCTTACTGCTTTTTTTTTTTAGGTTGTAAGCAGAACAGCCTATAAAAACACTGTCATATCAGCAGATGGCTGGCTTAGCTTAGTCTGCTTTGATAGTGGATACCACTAATACATTAATAGAAGACACTTTTCTGACTTGGCCATCTCCTTTAAAGGATTGTCATTTTGTATGGCACCTGTCTGATTAAACATGCTAAGATTAATTTCTAATTTAAGATATCTATTAAATAGAAATTTTTCTTAAAGAATTCTATTTATTCTTATTACCATTTATTCTCCTCTGATTTTCTTCTATACTCTCAGTGCTCTGGCAACTTGTCATCCTTAAACAGTCACCCAGACGCATTTGTTAATCTGGTGATATTAGGGTGCATATAATAAATGTTGCCACGATGCTGTAAGGATTTCATTTTTAATATCAAAGTGATCCCAACAATAATCTCTGGGAAATCTACACACAGGTCAAAAAGCAGTGAAGTATTCATGAGCTAACTGATTTCGAGGTCTTGTTTCAGGACTTTGCTTTTGCAGTAGTAGCAGTCCTTGGAGACTCATCCCATTTTCTGTACTTTGTACCTTACCTGCACTTTCATAGTTACTATTTTCTTCCAAGTGAGTTGTCTTAACCCCTGATACAGACTGATCCCTCCTTCAAAAAGCAGCAGCATTGCTGTGGTCACACACAGTGAGCTGTACTCGTCAACTTTCAGATAATTCTCACGTAACTTGAAAGGCAAGGGAAAGAGTTCACTCTTCAGCACAGGTTCAAGAAATTAAAATAATCTTCTCATTAGCCCTAGATATATTATAACTTCTGTCTTCAAGAACTGGAAGGAAAACATTCTGGTTAGACTTATGGCTAGGTCACAAGGACATTAAGTAAGCTCACTTTGGCCCTGATACATACCTCTGTTTCAGTGCTTGTTGCTGTGTGCCTCGTTTCAGATCTCTTTCTAAAGGCAAACACTAGCTTTAACCAGAGCAGAACTCCCATTACTTGTACAACACATTAAAAAAATATATATCTAGGCTTGAATCCTGAAGTCTGGGAAGCAAACAAGCAAACCAATTATGATCCTTCTTCACAGATGCTCTTTCAGAACAAACATCTATTTGATAAAGATGTTTGCACTTGGACAGCAAGATCTTCCCTTTGATGGCTGTAATCTGGTGCCTGGGACACAGACTCGTGCTTCTGACTGCAAGCATGGGAGCACTTTACTGCCTTCTGAACGGGACCACATGCATACAGATGTTTACGAGAGCATTTACAGACAGAGGTATGCCTATGTTTCTGTACCTCTCTGGTCATAGATAAGCTCAGTTGTTGCAGCACCACTTTCCTCATCGTGATGGTATGGAGCTTGACTTGTGCTGAAATTAGTCACCTCAGGTGTTACTGAGCCACATCTCTGGGAAGTCTTCTTCTTCCTTAACTTGCTTCTGACTCTGCCACGCAGGAACACCAGCCCAACAAGCTGGGTAATTTCCAAAAGCTGTTCCTGTTCTGTGTCTGGGACTGGAGAACAGAACTCCTCTTGCTCAATAACCCAGAGGTTTGAAGATGGGTGGAGGAGGTCAGGAAATGAGAACCGCTGCATAATATAATGGAAGCATAAAGATTAGAAGTAGTAAGCAGGCTGCAAATTAGTTAAGACCACCTTTGGAGGCTACCTGATTTGAGTAAAATGTATAAAATGTACCTTTAACTACAACTTTCTGAGAAAATATCTTAAATGTCCCTGGCATAAATAGACGCTTACCTTACTCCTATCTGAAAATACCCCAGGTCAGAAGCCACAAGCAAAATCTGATTCTAGGCTCCCCTTTGCTTTAATCTCTATTAAATTAGATGCATGCTGCATAATGTTGTATGCTTTGTAGCTCAAAACTTGGGATAGAATACTGGTAGTTCAACCAGAAGAACTGCATAGTGCTGATAGCTACTACCACAACAGCCTTAGAAACAGTCATACTACATTATGGACTCAGTTCACCCTGCATATAAGAGATTGAGAAGATAGGAGGTTCACAAGGGCTGAACAAAAAGTGGGGAAAGGCAACAAGTCTAACTCTGGAGAGAGCAGATAAACACAGCCAATCAGGACTTGCACTTTATCATTAACTTAAAGGACATTAGTGCCTGAGTTCTCTGCACACACTCAGCTGTTAAGAATATAAGAAAATAAGAATATAAATTACACCCAGCTGGGTCAGGGCCATGGCACATGCAGTCTATTGTAGTCTCTAGTAGCAATGATAGGAGATACTTGGCAGGAAGAGCAATGCCTATGGTCTATTCTCTCCCTTATTTCTCCAGCGTTTGCAATTAGGAGGTTGAGCGAGTTAAGGGGAACATCCTTCTCTATTTTCCTTACTATTTCTATATATCATTAATTTATTTAGCCCCACAGGGTCCTCTTCTGACCCTGCCTCTGTCTGCCACAGAACTTGGTAAAGCATGGTCTATTATCTATGTAGTTTTTATATAGCATTCCAGTTAAGTATTTCTCCTGACACAAGATGAATTCAACTACGCAGCTCTTCATCTGATGCCTCACTCGCTATTCTGTCCTTCAGTGTAAAATGCACAAGATGAATGACCCTCTGCACCCCTTCCCTGACAGTGTGCCCACAGAATCCGGTGAAGCACAGTCCCAGTACCTCACAGGTTTGCAGAGATCTTGGTTTTGGCAGTCAGTGCCCATTGTGGAAAAGGCTCTTGTAAATACTTTTATACAGCAGCAGGTGCCAGCTTTGAGCCAAATAATCCTCCTTCATTAACTGCATGTGAGTTTCCTTGTATTATAATTTTCCTGAGTTCTAGAAGTGTTTCATTTTCAAGGTTATGCCAGGGGAGGGTCAGGTTAAGGGTGAGAGAAAGGGTCTTCACCAGAGGGCGGTGGAACAGCCGCCGTGTTTCGGTGCAGCGTGCGGGCTGCCCAGGAGGGGGCGTCAGCTGCACGCCCCACGGCCGCGCTCCTCGCCGGGCATCCCGGAGCTCCGCCCCAGCCGCCTCGTACCGGCGCTGAGGGTCTTCGTAGGAGGCTGGAGGAAAAAAAAACAAACAGGCGCTTGGATGCAGTACGAGATACAGTCATTTGGATTTCCCAGCTTTCCTTCCACCCGCATAACTCTGCTTCTCTCTTCTTTGCTTTGCCTGATTTTTAGTGCCTTCTTTTCCGCTTGCCCACAGTCCCCCACAGATGTTTAATTCAGAAAAATATCTGTCGTTCAGATAGATGACATAAGTGTTGTTTTCATCTGAATGCCCTTAAACCATATTCAAATTTTAGGGCAACAAAGCTGTGGGGGGTCTGGAGCACAAGTCCGATGAGGAGATGCGTAGGGAACTGGGTTTGTTCAGTCTGGAGAAGAGGAGGTTCAGAGGAGACTTTATCACACTCCACAACTCCCTGTGGGGGTCGTCTGCTTCTGTGTAACTATGATAGGACGAGAGGTAAGGTCTCAAGATGTGCCAGGGAAGGTTCAGGTTTAATATTTGGAAGAAACTTCTCTGAAAAAGTGGTAAGGACTGGAACAGGGTGCACAGGGAGGTGGTGCAGTCACTGTTTCCACAGCCGTTCAAGAGACATGTGGATGTGGCACTGAGGGCCACGGGTAGTGGGCATGGTTGGGATGGGTTGGCAGTTGGATTAGTGATCTTAGAGTCTTCTCCAACCTTTATAATTCTATGATTCTATGAAAGTGGAACAGAGAGGAGGAGGAAGAGGGAGGAAACAAGGATTAGATGGTTTCAGCACTGCTTTCAAATGGCTTAAATAGCTTTGGTCAAAGCACTTGCTGAAGCAACATCAGAATTCTCAGCCTTGCAAGAACCGACAGCATTATAAATATACTTTATTTCCTTAGCAGAGTTCTGTGTACTTACATTCAGAAAATGCTGTTGACTACACTTTGGGGCCAAAATACTTCAGTGCACGTATGTAAACTATCCTGGAAATGGTAACTATCTTGTTAGTATTACACTATTAACACTCCACTGTTAACAACGTAAGATTAAAACCTGAGATGCACTGACTGTCCACAGAGGCGATTAGAGCTGATAGTACCATATCTGTAAGTCTGTTTATGGAAGGCTGCAACTGCACTTAGCTCTGTTGGCCAGCTGTGTTGGGGTTTGCAGGGTAAACATTACAAATAATTCTCTGGTTATGTCCATTTGGTGAAACCCCCTGTCTTGCTGACAGGGCAGTTTCTGTACAGTAATCAGAACATATTTCCTCTTTTAGCAGAATAAAATCTACCAGAGTAATACTAAAAACCTCAGACTAAGATTTTTTATTTTTTATTTTTTTTTAGTTTTTAGTTTTTCTCATTTTTAGTTCTCGTTTTTCATGCAAACGTTTCTGTTTCAGTGAGACTAGTCACAAGAATGTGAAACTTGAGGTCCCTTTTTAAACTTCATGAAACTACCAAAAGCTTATTTGGTTTATGTGCACATTCACAAGATTAATTTCACTAGATTTATTTCTGTGCATAAAGGAAATAGTTTAGGTGGAATCAATGGACAGTTAAGCCCAGAAATATGTAAAAGCAGATAAAAGACAATAAGCAAATCCAGAGTAGAATATATATTGCATTTCATGCACAAAAGCATAGCTAAAATTGGGGTAAGTAATGATGTGTACATGGATTGCATATAGTTTTCATATACAACTAGCAAGATGGTTTTGGGTACAAATGAAGAGTTTTAAAGTTTATTTCTGCTTACTGTCAGTTTCTATAGGACATAAATTGTTAAAAGGTCATTAAATATTTGAAACTGCTTATTTATCCTCTTGCTAAAAGCGTCCAGTGAACTCTAACTGAGGCTGAAGAACTTTTAGTAGGGCAAAGGAACTCAATAGGAATGAAAAAGGCAATAATGTACAGAAACCAACCTTCTGTAGGTGGAAACAGAGAGGAATCAATGGGGTTAAATTAGTAGAAAATAATAAGAAGAATTACAAAGATAAGGTGGCAGAAGGGGAAAAGACAAAGACTTTGCAGAGAGAGAGCACACGAGTGAGAGTGGCCAAAAATGACAAATCGCCTGTGAAATTGCCCCATAGCACTCCACTTGCTCAAAGCACATTCCTAAAGCCAAGAGAAATTCAAAGTGGTCTTTTATCTGAAACTAAAGCACAAGCTTTTTTTTCTTTCTCCCAAGTGAATAAGCTTTTATCTTTAAGATGGGATTTGCTTTATTTTACTGATGGGCAAGAGCTCAAATAAGAGTATTTCTAGCAAACCATTTGGTGTTGGGTCTGATACCTCTTAACATCAGACAATGGGAATGAGAGGTTCTCTTCAGAGCATAATGCTGCCAAGTTTGGTTCATGCATGTGTTAGAAATGTAGGGATTCTAACATTTGAGGCAACAAAGATGTACAGAAGCATGTATGTAATTTCATATCAAGAGGAGCCTGCACAGTGGTCTGTCAGTCTTTTAATGGAGCAGTGCTCTGAAATCTGCTGCACTGCATATTAAGCAGCAATCACCTCCTGCACAAGTACCGTTGCGTCATCTCAAATCCAGATTTAGAAAAGAATGGGCTTTATCTGAATGCCTGACAAATGCTGGACTTTGGCTCTTGGTTCCACTTAGTCACTTTTCTTGCCGCAGGGTGAGCTTAAAGCTCCTGCACTGGGTTGTTCATTCTCTTAAGCTGAGCCACATCCTTGAAGAAGGCATCAACATCAAAGTGTAATAGGTAGGTTCTGTGAGAAGATTAACTCTAGACTCTTTGTAACTTCTTGATCAATAGATTATTTTCTTCCTGCCCTACTGCAGAAATACTTGATCACCTCCCAAAGAGATAACAGAGTTAGATTGCTATCTAATTGCCCCAAGAACAACCTGGCTTCATTTTTCCTGAGGGAGGAGGAGACATTAGGAGCTTACCAGCAAGACCAACATAGGCATTCACTCAGAGCTAGCCAAGGATCTTTGGATGTGGGTTTGCAGCTTGAGATTTGAGAATCGGTCAAGAACAGGAATGTGAACCTTTCACCACATCCTCAAATGCATTTAAGATCTTCTACTCCTTTGATTTCGAATGAGATTTGGGGGTGTAGTGACTTGGTACATCTTTGTGTCTCTCTTTAGAAACCATTTTGAATTACAGAACCACTGTAGGCATTCTGTTACACACACTGACCAACACATTTTGGCTGTTTCCCATAGCACGAATACATAAAGGCCTGACATCAGAGAGTGATCCATCCAACATTCATTTGCTTGACATAATGAGGCACATTAGAGACAACCATTGCAGTGCCCTTCCTTCATGTTAGAACATCAGCCTGAGTAAGAACAATTAACCAATATCCCAAAGCCTGAAGTGATAGCAAAGGGCAATACCCTGCCCTCCCTGTGAAGCCTTAACACCTGTTGGCTGCCCCAAAACACTGCACTGTGATGAGCACCCTCATGGCAGTTCCAGCATGGGCCTGGGCTCTGTGCCATGGCCCAGCCCCTGGCAAAGCCTTCTTGCTGCCTTCCAACTACTGAGGGATCCTTTTCCTAAAGGGTACCATTAAGAAGATTTTATTTGCCACTATTTGGTGCTCTTCTTGCTGCTTCCTAAGGCTGAGAAATCCTGCTTGCATTTAAGAGATCTTTAGAAAGAAATTTACATCCAGTGACTTTAATTAGATTTTAGCTACTATCTATCAACCATCTTCTGAATATGGACTATAAATCTCTTCAGCCCTCAGAGAAGAAAAACCCAATTGTCTTTCCACGGGGAGAGAGAATATAAAACTGGGACTAAAAGTGTTAAGAAAAACTCATACCTGTTATCCTGTTCTGATCGCTATTTATTACGTTGCAAAACCTATTATTATTATTACCATACACTTTTTACTGAGGAATGGACCTGAAGACTGAAAATGGAAACTTAAGTAGAAGCAGAGGGATACTAAAAGAGGAAGGTTTCAGGATGTAAACAATGAGTCCTGCCCTTGTGCTTCTCTTTCCGCTTACTTGCTCCAGAAGACTGCAGACACTCCTTCCTTAATGCCCTGTATTAAGTGTGTGGGAACACCATCCAAGGTGACAATTTCAGTGGAATGTTGACTGAGAGCCAGGTGCAACCTGCTTTGTGCCTCTGGAGGGAGAAGCAGGCACTTCATTCTCTGCGTACATGCAAACTTCAGCACTAGAACAGAGAGGAATGCTTTTGTTAGTGAAGCACTATTAAGAAACTGCATAGCTTTTCCTTACGTGATGTAATGTTGTCTGTCCCTCTCTATATTCAGATCTACAGAGGGCTAGGAAAATACCACCAAACAGCCTGGAAGAACTAGCTTCTTATCAACAGGCTTCACTCAGCTCATTCTCTCCGAATCTGCACTGTAACGTGTGCTCTCTGCAGTCAGCATTGCAATCATGAGACTGATTGGTTTCATCTGTTCATAAACAGAGACTCTCAAAGCCAATTTCCATATAATTTAATCTTTCTGAATTTACCAGAGTGGTTACTGAATGTAAATCCATAAATCTCTCACTTTCTTACCCAGGAGTAGAAGTTGATTATAAGCTCCAAAAATTGAGGTGTCATTTATCTCACTAAGGTAATCTGAAATTAACAATACTGTGCAGGATGCACAAGAAGATATTTCAGTTCTCAGGATTTCAGCAGATCTGAAAACATGACCTCAGTATATTGTGCTAAGCACTTTAATTACCAAGGATTTTTAGCAAAGCTCAGTAAACCCTTCCCCCCCAAAATGCTTTCTTAGATTTACTTGAATTATATGAGAAGTCTGTAAGCAGAAGAAACTGAAACAGCTCTTCACTCATTAGGATCCCCTCCACCGAGCAGGAAAAGCAGAACAAATACTGTTTTCTCCCCAGCAAAATTGTGTAAGAAAGCATTTTGACAACGCCAGCAGAAGAGAGGCAATAGACCACCTAGAAGGAGGCAGAGATCTCCTTTTATCCATTAAAGAGATAGCTGGTTGGTTCTGTGCACGCATGTGTATGTGGGGCCTGAGTCTCAGCTGATTACGGTTATCCCACTTATTTCTTTTATTCCCATTGTTTCCCTTAAAAAAAAACTGGTCAGGTGCATGCAGGAGTATTTACTTGTGACATTAGTGGTTACACACAGCCTGCAACAGGTCTTAGCGCGCTGAAAGCTGGGCTGTGTTTATTCACCCTGGTTATACTTTCAAGATGTCTCTCTTGTAGTTTGATAACCAGACACAAGGCTGGTTGTCTTTTAACAGTGCCTTTTCATGTGTTTTCATAAATTATGCTGTTAATCTGTGCAGCCAAATGTCAATCACAGTTTATTTAAATATGCATTCATTTCAGTGTGCAGTGGCAGAGGGCTGCTGCTTTTGCTTTTACAACATATGAAACAAATTGCATCAAAACGCTTTGGAGACAAGTAATTCTAACACAGGCTGCTACTGAGATTCAGAAGCCATTCTCTTTACATTTACATGAAAAGTAATGACAATTCTTAAGTATAAATACTCGCTTGGGGCAACCCTCCTGGTGAACTACATCTCCTTATGAGGGGAGTGGAGGCACAGCACTGAATGACAGTGACTGGCCCCAGAGGAACGAGACTCCCTCGAGGGTAAAAAGGCCTTGCAGAGAGATACTGACAAACGTGAAGGCTGGGCAATCACCAGCTGCATGAAGTTGTACAAGAGCAAGTAACTGGAAAAAGCAAAGGAGAGGAAAGAGTTAGTTGCTGTGAGTTTGGGACTGAAAGACAATGTACCAGAAGTAAGACTTGTAATTCCTGAAGACAAACATGAGCATTAAAAAAGTCTATTGGCCGGATCAATCCTACAGCTTAGGCTGACTAAAACAAGACATGTTGCAAATGTATTGAAATAAATAGGCATCATATCCTGATTTATTTATCTTTTCATTCTGTGGGTTCTGGATATAACCCAAATCTATTTTATCCATATTTCTGCTACTTAGCAGTGTTACCTCTAAAATACCCAGAAACAGTCAGAGAAAGAAATGAAGATTAGAACATTTACGGTCATCCTCCTCTATCACCAAGGCTTATTTTCTTGGAACCTCCATCCCTCCCACCAGAATATTGTGAGAGTTTCTGTGGTTTCTGTGTAGAGCAATCTTCTTGTGAGCAGCAAATGCCTTCTTCCTCTGTCAGAAATTCAGGAACTCACAGACATCTTTTGCAGTCACAGTATATTCTGGTGAATCCATGCAGATTAAGTTGGTGAATGAAGTTTTTCATGTTTTCAGTCCAAAACTCTCTCACAGGTCCTTTCCTTCCCAGTACTTGGGGCTTAAACATTTCTTCATCTTTTTAAACAACAAAGTTTCCACCGTAACCCCACTAAAGCATCTTAAATTGATCATTTTCAACCAGTTGCCAGATTTTCTATGGAAAGGTGGGGACTGAGGATATGCTGGCTTTGCTCTCCTCAGAAGAAATGTGAGGTAAGCATTTGGCTTCCTCTTCATCAGAAAAAGTTTGTGAATTTTTTTTCTTCCTTTATCCATGCTGCAGCAGCATCCCAAATTGTTCCTTGATCCTATCCCAAAGGATCAGGAGAAAGGGAGCCTGAGGACTCAATCACCTTCTCTGGCTGAGAAACAGAAGACGTTTCTGATTCGGGTGGCTCAATTTTTATTTTATTTTTTTGTCTCAGTTTGATGGAAATCTTCACATAGAGGCATTTCTGTGATGAGTCAGTCTTTGCGCTGCCACTCAACAAAACTGTTGGGAGGTTCCTCTGGGAAATGCTCAAATGTCACAGTGACATTGCTGTGTGACACCCAGGGCCTGGCAGGATGGAGCAGCCAGAGCAAGTGTCACTGACCAGCACTTGTTGCTGGTCCTGCACAGAGCCACAAGTAGTTGAAATTGAGTCAGGAAACAAAGAAAACTGTACTTAAAGCAGATCACTCCTCCTCTGGGCCTTGCCTCCCCTTGCCTGTGTAGTCCCTGAATAGCTCCCTTCCCGCCTCCTTGTTATCCCTATAGTTCTCTAGATGGGGCAGGCAGGAATCAGTTTCCCAAGAAATGTTAACAAAAGAAAATAGCAACCTCTTCCCAGTTTGTCACCATTTCTTGCAAACGCTCTGTGATTTCAGTAGCGTGGCTTCTACATGACAGTAGCTGTGTATACCCAGGTAGTGCTCTGCAATTTCAGCAGTGTCCCAGACGTTGTGCTGTAGGTCCAACTAGAGAAAGACACTAAGTCCATTTTGCTGATGGCATAAGCAGGAGCTGTGCAACCTCTTCTTGATTTCTTTGCTTTTATCGGATATTTTAGAGATTTAGAAAGCAACATAACAAAATCAGTCATTTTCTGGTTTGACAGCAAGTTGAATCTGAGTCAGCAGCATGTTCTGGCAGCCCAAAGGGCCAACCACAGGTGGTGCATCAGGCCCACACTGCCAGCCAGGCAAGGGAAGGGGTTGTCCCATGTGCTCTCTGCTGTGTGCCCTCTTCTCCAATACTGGGTGTGGTTTTGGGCATGATGATGGGGAACGGTCTAGAGGACAAGACATACGAGGAACAACTGAGGTCCTTTGGTTTGTTCATCCCAGAGCAGAGGAGGCTGAAGAGGCATCATGGCGGCCTACAGCTCCTCATGAGGGGAGCAGAGGGGCAGCACTGATATCTGCTCTGGTGACAACAGGACCTAAGGGAACGGCATGGAACTGTGACAGGGGAAGGTCAGTTGGACATCAGGAAAAGGTTCTTCAACTGAGGATGGTCATTAATGGAACATGTTTCCCAGGGCAGTGGTCATGGCCCCAAGCTGGACAACGATCTCAATTATATATCCTGATTTTTGAGTGGTCCTTTATGGGGATGGACTTGGTGATCCTCTTGGATCCCGTTCAACTTGACATATTCTATGGCTCTGTGTTTCCACGAAAGGGGAGAAACTGATTGCACGTTTACAGACTTTGATTAAAAATAATTAGTAACAAAAAGATCTTCCAAGATTTTTCTCACAGCTGAGTTGATTCCTCTCCCTGTTCATCAACTACCAACAGCAGTGAACAGGGCATTTTGTTGCAAGTTCCAGCTCTTTTGGACAATGGTGAAGAGATTCACCTTAGCTATCATCCTCTGTAAAGTTGTTTATAACAAATGCTTAGGGTTCTTGTTTTCAGTTCTGCTCCAGCTCCAGATTGGCCTGGACTTCTGGTTGCTGCAGCAGTGCAGGAACTCCCTGAAGATGCATGGTACTATGCTGAGCCAGCCAGGGTGAGCAGGGTGACTACCATGCTAAATGTCTGTCTTTCCTTCTCTTGAGAGATAGATAGCTGTACATACATATACTTCAGAGCAGATTTTCACTGCACATTTGTTTATTGAAATGTAACTGCAGACAAACCCTACTACATATATGTGCATTTGAGAAGCTTTGGGTCTCCATAGGGACAGAGAACAAAGGAAAGAATACATTTATTAACTGCCTGGATGATTGAGTTTCTGGCATATCCTTCCAATGATTCCAATCATGTCTGGACTGTCTTGTCTTAATCTGCGTAAATATAAAAACTTGCTATAACATGATGCAGGAGCTTAAGTAGAATTTAGGCCAGTGACAGATAATCTGCTTTGCCTCTTGTTTTGATTGGTTCATTAACATTTAGAGGTATTCCCCTTTAAATACAGCTATCGCTGAAATGCACGTGCTGAAGCAAGTTAATAGGCTGTTTTTTCTTGAAATATATTACATCTCCTAATAGCAATGCAGGTGAACTAGTGTTGCACCACAATTTTTGACACCTTCCTATGTCATTTTGTATTGGGACCTGGTTGCCTAAGCACTTCAGAGATACATGGCTCTTAATGCAATAAGGAATTAGCACAAAAATCCTACCATAAACGTAGTGCTTGTAATGTGGAACCAAGAAGATTAGCTATTACAGGATGGCCATTAGCCACTATCACCAGGTGGACATGGAATCCTGATGAGGTCTGCTTTGGTTTTGTCTTGAGGTGTTATTTCCAATAGAACAGGACAACAACCTTCACTATGGAGTAAAAGCTCAGGTGGAGTGGAAAGACAAAATAAAATTGGTATTGATGGGGAAAAATCCTACTAGGAGTCAGGAGGCAAAAAAAGCAATGCTGGTTGTAAACATGATCGAGGAATTCATGCCCACAAAAAAAGTGAAGTTACAACGATCCAAGTTCTCTACCTGAAGGTTGCAAAACAAGGAATCAGTATAAAGCAAATTGGCACCATTAGTAAAACAGGAATCGGTGTGATGAAGAACTGGTAACGGAGGATAGGTAATTTTGAACTCCGAAAGGATGATATGCAGCACTGTAGCAGCAAAAATAAAATAATTAGCTGTAAGATGGGAGCTGAAGACAGCACCACAGTCCGAGCCCGGAGACAACGGCACGGAAGGCACACAGGTCAGGCTTGCCAGCACCTCCCACCTCCATCTTGCGCTCAGGCAGGCGGCCCGGCGGGGCGGAGCCACAGGGGTCAGTCACGCCCTGCTGCTGCCGGCTCCGCCTCCCGGTCCCCGGGGCCTGCGGCGCTGCTTGGCCGCAGCCGGATCTTCTCCGGTTGGAGCGACGCGCCCGGGTAGGATGTGCCGCCGTCCGGCAGCGGGGGGCCAAACTCCCAGAGGGAGCGGG
Organism: Meleagris gallopavo; assembly: GCF_905368555.1. NCBI lineage: Eukaryota > Metazoa > Chordata > Aves > Galliformes > Phasianidae > Meleagris > Meleagris gallopavo. The sequence goes on along the minus strand of NC_139409.1, from coordinate 45,372,281 downwards.
GGGAGGCGTCGGCCGGGCGAGAAGGCCGCGGCTGGGCGGGGGCGGCCCGCGCCTACGTGAGGGAGGGACGGAAAGAAGGAGGGTGGGCAGCGTTCGCCGCCGCCCTTGGGGCCTTCCCTGCCCGAGCGAACGGGGACGTGCGGTGATGGGGCTGTGCTGCGGGGGAGGCCGGCAGCTGTCAGCTGTGCGCTGTGCCTCGGCACCCCGGCTTCTGCGGTGGGGTGGAGGGCTGCGTTGTGCCTTAGTCGCTAATGGCAGTCCTGGTGTCTCGGAGTTAGCCAGTCCAGCGTTGTCAGAACGTGTATAACTGGGGAGGATTCGTATCGTTTTTAGCAGATTTTGGGTGAGTTGTAAGTAGGCCTGGTGCAGCTTCATTATGGAAGTGTTCTGTAGGGTGAGGCATTATTTCTAGTAGGCAGAATTAAAGGATTTCTTTCAGAGGGTGAAGTGAGCGAGCAAAATGTGACCAGTGCTTTTGCAGAAGAGGTTGGTGAGGTAGTGATGGTAAATGGCTCTTGTGACAGCAGCAGGCTGGGATTTCACATCCTCAGCCAGCAGCTTCCAACAAGAGCTGAGTCACTTTAAAGAGTCGTAGGTCCATTGTTTCTTGAATGTACTCTGATTTTACTATCAGCTAAAAAATTGTTCTTATTTTGAAATTCTTGGCAATCGTATTGAAAGACAGCTTCTTACTACTGCCTTTCTGCTTCGCTGTGTTAAATTCAGCTGGGAATAATAACAGAAATAAAGACTGAAAAAATAGTAAGTAACCAATATGTGTAGCTCATGGTCATCATGTTTGACATGTGAGGTCAGCTACTCAGTCACCAACTGGAGCCCTCAAACAGCATCTCTGCATGTATCAGGAGTTAACATGTACCTAGCAGAGACAGAACTAGGTGAATTGTATGGAAAGATTCCATGCTGAAGGTTCAGATACACATCTTTGCTAGTGTTTGCTGCTTGAACCGGATAATTATTTCTTAACAGTGTTAAGAAAGTGTCCAAGTTTTCATGGAGGAAACTTTCGCACCACTTTGTTCAATAGTTACTGTGGAGGTGATGGAATCCTGAGCGTTTCTCACTAGCGTGTAGAATGGGTGATGTATTTCAGGAAGAATCCCAGAATTCTCTGCTAGTGCAGGAGGAGCTCGTCTTGTGCCTGTAGTAGCTGGGTAGCAGCCCAGGGGCATGAGTTTGTTGTTCAGTTAGAGAAAACAAACAAACATTCACAAGCGTTCTGTGTAATAACCCAGTATTGAGCTTGATATTCCAGTGAGCATCAGATGTTTGGTCTCTCTAAAGGGCTGTGTTTTTTATTTTGAGAAATGCTGACTTGATAAAGCATATACTTTGTCGATACCTAAAAGAAGGCTTTTCAGTGAGAACTGATGCTGGGTCGGCTACAGAGTCACCTTCAGAGAGAAGGAAAAGATTGAGAAGAGCTACGACCACACAATTTGGAGGTTGATTGTCTTTTCTCTGTCCTTGTACTATTTTCCTTTTAGGTCAGTTTCCCTCCTTACCTCCCTCTACTTTTTGAAGAAATCAGTGGCTGTGAATTTCCTACTGCAGACAGCTATTGTATGTTTCAGGCATGTATATGTGTAGATAAAACATACAAAAGCACTATATACATTCATTAATGTAACAGTGGGGAGCTGACTGGTCTTAACCTCAACATCATGACATAGCTCAGGTCATTGGCAAAAGGAGTCCATAACATCCAAATGAAAAAAAAAAAAAAAAAAAGATACCTTTTAAAAATCAAAGCCAACACTTAGTTTTGCTAATTATTTAATTGAGTCAGTGAATGTTATCAGCTGGAATGTACTAGTTTCAAATGAAATACTTAATTCTGTATCTGAAGTGCTTGCTCTTGATGTGTTCTAAGTACTTAATCATGGAATTGTTAAGGTTGGAAAGGATCTCTACAATGATCTAGCCCAGCCATCCTCCTACCACCCATATTGCCCTTTAAACCGTGTCCCAAAGTACCACGTCTATGTGTTTCTTGAACACCTCCAGGTGTCGTTAATGCTAACAGGGATGAAATGCAAGTGCTTCTAGTTTTTAGTTTGAAGTGGTTAAATATCCTGAGTGGAAATGAGGTCTGAGCCTCAAATTGGGAACGTGTTATAACGCATCCTTCTTAGTTGTCATTTTGTAGTACTTTTCTCTAAACAGAATGGGGCTGCGTGTTTGAGAGCACACTTTAAGTAAACAAAAGCTGAACTCCAGGCAGGTACATTTGCAAGTGTCTCGTGAATTCGTCATGGGGTGTGTTTTCAAAGTCGTTTTGGTTTAAATCTGAGGAGCTGTTCTTTCATGAGCCAGTTCCCAAGTCCAGTTTGAGCATCCCTGTGTGGGGGTACAAAGCCACTCACACACGTCATACATTTGGGATGTGCTGTTAGGAAGCACACAAATGGAAGTGGCAATGGAGATAAAAGCAAGGCATTGCCAATACCAAATTTACCTGCTCTTTGCTCTGCCATTTTCTTAGCTCTTGTAGAACAAGAAGTGAAATGATAGGGAGGGATGGCAGCATTTTGCTGGGCAGGGAGAAATCAGTCCAAGGTTGGAGCACTTTGCTTTGACTTTCTGAATGTGTTAAAGTCACTCCTGGGACAGGGGAAGATGTCTTTGTTCCCTCAGATGTCCTACTGACCCAAAAATTTGACTGATTTTTTTTTTTTCTTTTTTTTTTCCCATTTCTCCTTGTAGCTTGTTAACTCTGTCCTGCGCTCTTCAGCACCTCTGTCCAGTGCTCTGAGAAAAACCTTGTTCAGTATGCATGTGAGATGTGTGCAGCTGCCCTATTACTTTTGTTGGATCACCATCAGATTATAAGAAAATTGGGGAAGCATCTTTCAACCAAAACACAACTAACGTTTGAGCTTTCTTTAATCAGAAGTTAGTTTTCAAGTACACTTCTTAAGTAAATAGCACGAGAATTACACTGCGGAATCATCTCGTAGAAAACAAAAATTGAACCCCAGATGAAAGAAAATAGGAAGTTGGCAAAATAAAATATGAATCTGCTTGCTAAACAACACGTTTGTGTTTCAGTTTCCTTTCTGAACAGGACACCTGTAGTCACTTTTCTTGCTTTGTGTTTAGTCTAACATCCAGCTGTCTGCTTGGTAACGTGTCTTTCGAAATCCTCCTTGTAAGTTATTTCAAGGTTCATCAGTATGAAATCAGATGCGTGTTGTAAGTACAAGAATCATTTGTATGCTGTGCAGGCTGTATACTCAAGTATATTGTATCCATTTTGTAGGTTGAATAAGAAAAGATCTTTTGACTCGGGTAGGTAAGAGCTTGTACTTCACAAGCAGAGCTAGTCTAGATCTCAATGCTCAGACAAAGGTAACAGAGTTTTCCTGTGTGCTGAAACGTTCTGTTCCTTCTCTCCAACTGAAGATTTATTTGTAGCTCATAATTCCTGCTGTGTGGCTTCATTGAACATTCAGGCTATTGCCAAAAAGCTACACACAAAATCTTGTACTTAGGGTTAGGAATTTTGTGGGCATGCATCAGCTGAATTTTTCAGTTTTACATTGGTTAAAATGTGTAGTGCCTGTGGAATGCAACAATATATAAATGCTTTTTTTTTTTTCTTTCAGTGACTGATTAGGATCTCAGTATAGAGCATGGATTGTAAGATGAAGCATATCCATAACTGTATGTAGATGTAGGAGTAGGACAGCGTGGAAGTAGCTGTTGTGGAGCTGATTTGCCTTCTCCTGCAGTGCTTTACTAGTTTGCAGGAATTTCATGAGCGTCAGACTGGAGAGCAGGGGAGCTGCAGCAGATGAATGGTTTGCTGTGCAGCCGTGAGCTTTGTCTTGCTGATGCTCAGACACAATTCTCTTAATATTGATTTGAAGCAGCTGCTTTTAATTTTGTCAGTGAGGATTTTCTTTTTGGGCCTTTTGATAATCTAATATAACCTGAATGCTGACTATAATGTCACATGTCAGTGGAAATGATGTATCTTCGATCTTCTTTCGGAATGTCAGCCACTGCTTTGTTTGATTTTGTTCATTTGTCTTCAGCATCCAGGTGGTTATTTTTTGCTTCTCTTTTATTGAGTGGACTTCTTTGATATTTTTAGGCTACTGTTTCTAGAGTTTTCTTATCCTAAAATTGCCTTCTCGTGATGCTTTCACTTTCACTTGTGATCTGTTGGATCTTGGTAGCCTTTCAAGTATGCTTTTTATTTTTCTCCTCCCCAGGTCATTTCTGGTATCTTAGTTAAGTTCTGTTATCTGTTTCATTTTTTAACTTGCAAAGAAAAAGATCTGTTCTGCTGCTCATGTGTGATAAATGAATACAGCGAGCATGTAAACAAATTAAAACAAGCACAGTAGAGTGGAAGAATTGGAATAATAGAACGGTGGAAAAGTACCATCCCAATCATGCATCTCAAAGATGGGTGTAAAACTGATGCATGTGTAATGTGTGCCATTTGCAATAATGGCACTGACTTTAAATACGACCTGAAATTCATGGGATAGTTCTCATTGTACTCATAGCTTTTCATCAGGCTTGAGTCAATAGAGGAGAAAGTATGTCACAAACTTCCTAATGTGAATTCTTATCTCAAGGCAGAATGTTTCCCTCTTAAATGCTTTGACCTGCTGGTAAGCTTGCAGTGAGATAGAGCCGTGAGCCTGCTGTTATGGAGGAAATCCATATTATGATTCATGATCTTTGAGGTCCCTTCCATCCCTGGCCATTCTGTGATACGACACAGCAGTGTGAAATGATCCCATGTTCATGTTCTTAAAACACTTCCAGGTGTTTTCAGTACTTCCCTTGTATAAGTATGTTTTAAAGAAGAAAAAGGCAGAAATGTGGTATGAGTTTAACTTCCAAGTTTCTCCACTTGCTCAGCAGTGTTTATAATTTCAAATCAGTGTATGCCTTGAATGAGAGAGAGCGTGAGGTTACAGAGCTGAGGCTGGTGCTCCTTGAGGGAAGGCACTGCAGCAGTCCTGGCACCAAATGCTGGGCTAACAGGGGAGGGAGCTGGGCAGCAGTGAAGATGCTTGTGCTAAACTTACTTGGAAAGATCTTGAAACAAGAGAGAATGCAGTACAATTTCTGCCTTTACTCTTTTTCCACCTAATGGAACTGGAAACTCAATCTCCTATTCTCGCTTTGTAGTTTCTTAGGCCGAGGGTGCTTTGCTCACATCTTTTTAAAAGATTATGGTCAGCAAAAGACCTGCCAGCTTCTCTGTTCCTGTGATGTGTGACTGAGAGCCAGAAGAACTCGGGCTGGATTTGAAAAGCCATTCCCAGGCTGGAGCAAGATGGCAGCCTGTGCATGTGCTTGGTCCTGTGCTTGGTTCAGCTGGTAGCTGTGTGCCCGAGCGACCCGGTGATTGGTGCTGGCTTGCTTTGCCTCAGCCGCTCCTTCCCAGTCAGAGGCAAGGCTCCTCTGTCAGGGAGCAGGCCAGCTGCTGTTCTCCTGCAGTAGCCCAAGAAAAACTGCCTGGAGAACGTGTGTGTGACTTGACCTAAACACAGGCCAACACTGGTTTGTCTGCCTTCCTGAGCTGCAGTGTATGTGCACTGACTATTCCCTTTCCCACAGGTCCCAGTATCCTCCTGTTTGTCCGAAGCTGTGTTACAGATGCCTGTTTGTTTTTCCTTCTGTGCTCTCTCTGCCTATTTTCTTGCATAGTGGTAGCTGGAATGCTGTTGCTGCTTCGGATGGAAGAGTGGGAAGGATTTGTTTCCATTTTGTGGTGTACTGAAAGGCAGCCCACACAGGAAGAGACAGAGCTTTGTTCTTGAATTTCAAGAAGTTGCTCCCGCAGTGTTACAGAAACTCCACTGATGTGATTTGTATTGCAGCACATCTAGCTTATTCTTCTGAGTATTTTGCATAAAATTAACATTTCTTGAAACTTTTGTAACCTTAACTCCTTCTAGGAGCTTTTTCTGGAAGAAGTTTCTCGTGTAGTATAGCCATCAGTTTGACTTTTGTAAGAAGTAAACACGATAATCTCATTTAAAAAGCAGAGAGGTCAGTAGAGACATCCTTACCTTTTACCACTAAGTTGCATAGTTGTCTTTCTGTCTGGCATCATAGGATGTGATAGCAGCTGAATTTATCTGTAGACTCACTAGTGGCTTATTTGCTTTGTAGAATGTTTACTGTAGCCCTCTTGATTTTAATGGATTTCTAATCTTTTGGTAGTGCCAGCTCTGGATGTGCTGCTAACTCGTCCTGTGAGGAGAGGTGAGGGCACTCAGGCTGTCCAGCCTGAAGAAGACTTTGCAGTTCCCTGAGAGGGGGAGGCAGAGGGAGGTGCTGGCTCTGCTCCTGTGCACCAGTGGCAGGGCAGGAAAAGCACAGAGCTGCACCAGGTGAGGGTCAGATTGGGAACTGGAAAACATTCTTTTGCCATGAGGATGGTCAGATGGTGAAACTTTATCTAGAGAAAAACTTGACATAGTGAGGTGAAATTGCATAGTGAAATTTGGGGGCTTTGCTGACTAACGTAGATTTCTTTTTTATTTAGAAATTGTTCCTATATGGATCAGCATTCTAGTGATGGTGAAACTGGAAAAAGACTACTCTGAGCAAACCCAGGATGAATCGGGTGCCAAATGATGCAGAAAATGCTCACAGTAGCAGTGTGGAATCCTGCCCGTCCTTGCGAGATGTCCACTCCATCAACCCAACACACCTGATGGCAAGGATTGAGTCTTATGACGTCAGAGAGAAGAAGGGAATATCGGACGTCAGAAGGACTTTCTGTTTATTTGTTACATTTGATCTCTTATTTATAACTTTGCTGTGGATAATAGAATTAAATGTGAGTTATCTTTTTGGTACCCTTGGTCTTTATTCAGTTATTTATTCATTTCAGGAGTGGTTAATACGTTTTCTATCCCAATTGTATGCTACTTGTGTCTGTTGAAGCTAGTTTCATTCTTTTAAGCTTTTATGAACTTTTTATCTGCTTAGCTGCATTTACTTAGTCATTGGACATGTGGTTTATATTCATATAATTAAACCTTGTGATGTTCCTGTAGCCTATGAACTGTGCTGAAGAAACATTGAAAGTCCAGTGAACTTTTCAGGGAGCAAGTAAACAAGAAGTGTTACTGTGGGTAATTGTGACAGTTTGGCAAGAGTTAATTTTGTTAGGATTCAAGTGTTTTTATCTTTCTTAGTAGCTCAGAGTCAGTGACTGAAGGGTTAGTCCCTGGAAAATACTTAAAAGGGCCAAAATCTTTGTTTCACAGCAATATATTATATCTGAGACAAACATAGAGTAATATACATTGTTTATAGTAAGACACAATCAAACAATGTAAGCTTCCACAGTTGCTGCCTTTTAGCTCCAGCGTTTGTAATTTGGAAACCAAGGTGGTTCTTGTGAAATTCCCAGAAATAAGACAGAATTTTTTTCTTGTTTGATGATAGCATCCACTTTTTTGAACTGGATTTGAAATTTGTAATCTAAAGTGCATATTTAGGAAAAGGCACAAATGAAAAATGGGAGGTACCCCTTTCTTTTGTAACAAAGACCTTGAGGAAACATTTTTTTGTCATCATTCCATTGCAAGATAGATGATGTTGATTATTGATTTGACGTAATGAAATTTCACGAGCTGACTGTTTGAACAGTTTGCTATAATGAAAAATATACTTCCTGATTTAATTTGAGAAAGCAAACTTTGCCCGATTGATAATTTTGTGACTGTAACTTTTGTTATCTTGCTAGGTGAAAAGGCGATTGTATCCAGTGTGTAAAGTTAGCTTGGCTCAAAAGAACCCACACGTTGCATTCTGATGCTTTCTTTTTGCTTGTTGTAAGCTAGTTTCTTTAAAGCTTGTTTGACTAGGAGGAGTAGAATATGCTTTTGTAATTCTTGTTGAGCATTCAGAGTACAGTTTTTCATATTCTTGCTCTCAGAATATTTGAGAATATGTAGGAAATGCTACAAACTCATGGTGATCTTTTGGAATGCTGTAGCATTACACATCTCTAGATCCCAGCAGTTAGCAGTTGTCTTTGTGAAAAACTTTGTCTTTAGGGGCATTTACTGTGGACCCTGAGCCTTGCAGTGCCTGATGCGTGCAAGAATGAAAAACAAGTTTTTGCCTTACTCAGTCATAATATTGAAAGTAAGCTGGTACCCAGTGCACAGCTATTTTTTTTTGTTGTTGTTCTGTTTTACTGATTCTTGTTTGCTGGGAAGTTCAGTAGCATTGTGCTAGGACTGTTCTTCACTAATGAGGCTTGGGATTAGATGATCTCAAAGGTCCCTTCCAATAGAAACCATTCTGTGATTCCCTCCTGGAACTTCAGAATTACTGCCAGAATTACTGTAAATATGACTTTCCTATTGTTAATCAGTTACTCAGCATAACTGATTTTTAAACACTTCAGAGAGTAGCTTTGTTGGTAGTTGGAGCGAACTCTGAATGAATTCTGCCGTGGTTCTCTGTTCATCCTTGTGTTAACATGGTGCTCCTGCATGCAGAACAGGCTGCTGAACTGTCTCAGAACTCAGTCATCAGCTAATGCTGATGTGTTGTGTTTTTATTCTTTAGTTCCTTTATCCTGTAGGAGAGGGCTGAGATGTCATGTCAAGGAGAGGAGAGAAAGAAAAGACCAGCCAACCCTTATTTAAATTGACCTTAAGTGCCATACAGCAATGTTCTGTATATTAATTTGTGTGTATCTTCCCTTCCATTTCCTCCTGAATATTTTCCAAAGGTTTATGAGCAACATACATACAATTTCTCTCTCACTAGAATCTTCCTTATTTATGCTGGAAATAAATGGTCATACTTGGTGCAGATCAGCAAGCAATGGACAGCTATATTTAGGCAGTTACCAGCTATCTACAGAGGGGGAGGGAGAAGAGAAGAAAGAATAAACAAACTTGGAGTTGGTGTGAAGAGCAGCAGGAAGAAATTAGGAAAAAAAAAAAAAAAGTTTTAAAATATTCAGTAGTATAGTTGAGGAAAGAATATGAAAGTATCTACACTGTACTGCTTTAAGATGGTGAAGATGTGTTATGGGATGCTGTGGTGCTTTGAAAGCATGATGGTCATCAAACTCAAAGCCTTCTGTTGTTGTTTTCCAGTGCTTTACATAACTGTGTTACACAGTGCTCACGTATCTACTTTAGTATTAAAAACAAATAGCCTTTGGAATGGAATATGGACGTAAAGGTTCTTCACTCCTTGCTAAGACACGCTGCTCTTGGTCTCTAGCCCAGTGAAACCTAAATTATTCTCTTAGTAACCCATTTTGAACAGAAAGATCATGAGCACTTCCATCTGAAAGATACGTGGCTAAGGATGATGCAGTTTTGAATCTCCTCAAAAGGAGGAAGGAATTAAACCTGTCTTAGGCCATTCTACAATAACTAATGATCACAGCTTCTGTGCTTTTGACAGTATTTTTTGGTTTTGCTTGTTTTTCTGGAAACAAGTAGCAGATATATTGCTAAGGAAAATATATATGGAGTGTAAGTGTGTGAATTATATGAATTTGACTGAATTCAAGTGCTGAAAAATCAGAAGGGATTTTTAATATCACCTGTTTACTATCACGTGGCTGACGAGAGCTAATTTCTGGGTGGCTTTCTGAGCAGCTGTTTATATTCTTCTGAAACACAGAATGCTTAATGAATTTGTGTAGGAGAACTTGCACTTCTACCTTCAGCAGTTTGTTTGCTTTCATTTCAGGACAGTCTGAAATGTAGCTTATATAGCAAGGGTTCTTAACAGTGATGAATTATGTGGCATCCTCATCTGTTTTTCTTGATTCTAATTTTGAAATTGATTTCTTAGCATGTATCTCCTCTGATTAGTTTAATGATCCTTGTGTGTGTTGATCAGGAGTTAATGTTTTACGTTTGTGTTTTTGGCTGAAGTAATTTCTGTTCTAAAGCTATGCATGTTGTTTCTTTGTAGGTAAAGGGAGGCATTGAGACTACCTTAAAGAAAGAAGTTCTACATTATGACTATTCTTCTTCATATTTTGATATATTTGTAAGTATTCTTAAAAAAAAAAAAAGGGGGGTGGGGAGGGGGAAGCAAAAGTACAGTTTTTCAGTTTCCTCCTCCCTCAAATGTTTCCTGGTTTGAGTCCTGTGACAGGGCTGGTCTCTTCTTGATAATTTAAACCAGAAGAGTTTGTACCAAATATCACTTGTCTAGGAGTTGCCCAGTCCTTAAGCAGCAGATTCTCAAGTTTTTCAATTGAGGTGCTTTGGCACACTTAAATTGCATCTTCTGTTTTGAGAGAAGGAAGAAGTAGAAAAAGTCAGGAATGAGACTGATCTAACATAGAGAGACTTTATTAAGAGGCCAGTGCTCCTCCTCTGTAACATCATTTTCTTTAAATTGACATTTTTGTCCTTCCACAGAAGTAAGTCTTTTGCAGTGAGAGAAACTTGTTATCAGGTTGGCCTGTGTGGGTCAGGTATTTTCAGGTATATTTCTGTATTTTAACTCAAACAGGATTTTTTAACATTGTACTAAAAGCAGATGACATTAAGTGTGTTTCTCCTGTCCTATATATATAGGCATCTGAAGTGCACAGAAGGAGCTCTTCTGCCTCAGGAAACTTTTCAGAGAGGCTGTAGCTCTGAAGTTGCAATGCAGAAATTCGTTCTGGTGCCTGCATTGGGCCATTTGCCAAGTCAGATGGAGTGAGATACCGGATACAAAAATGTCATAAGATGGCAAACTATATTTCTCCTTTTCTCTCATTGTTATTTTGCTGGCAGGTTTCTGTGATGTACGTCATTTCAGAAAGAAGTGGGAGAAAAAAGTTATCTGTAAATGTCGATTTTCTGGAAATTGCCTTGTAGTTGAACCAAGGATTAAATACTTCTAATGCCAGATAATTGACTTTTATTCTCTGGGAAGGGACTAGATCATCACGGAATCACAGAACGGCCAGGGTTGGAAGGGACCTCAAGGAATCTCCAACCCCCTGCCACATGCAGGGCCACCAACCTCCCCATATAATACCAGACCAGGCTGCCCAGGGCCCCATCCAACTTGGCTTCGAACACCTCTAGGGATGGTGCATCCACAGCCTCTCTGGGCAGCTGTTCCAGCACCTCACCACTCTCTCTGTAAAGAACTTAATCGAATTCTGCAAAATGAGCTGTGGGCTTATACAGAATTTCTTATGTTTCTGCTGTACATTCTGAAACATATTTGCAATGTGCAATATTGAAACATATCTGTCTCAGATCCCTAGTTGATTGCTGAAACATTTCAGTCAATATTAAAGAAGTAAACATGCCATTGCATTTCTGAAGTCTTTATGTTTTTTAATGATACTGTTGCACTGTAGTAGCACACTGGTAGGATGAGCAAGGTATATAGTGATGCTTAAGGTATTTGCTGAATTAACTACATCTGGATTTAACTGCTTAGATTCCAGTTGGGTAAAATGATCATAAACATATTCTGTGTAGCTTATATTTCTAATTTGTATTTGTGCAGTTGCTCACGCTTGTAAATTTGAGTCTGTGTAACCATATGAATGATACAGTCATCTGTGTAACCATATAAATGATACAGTCATCTCTGTGCTTTAAAAATGGAAAATTATATTGTTTTAAAAAGCAAACCCACCTTCAGATTTGTTTCTTAGTAGTAGAGCTGATTGTCCTGTTTTGTTTTCTAAGCAGTTCGTATTTTTAGCGAGCTGAGAATCTTGTGGTTCTTCTTTGTTCTGAATTAACCAACAAATATCTTTTTTTTTCCTTTCTCTATAGCTACTGGCAGTCTTTCGATTTAAGGTGTTAATACTTGCATATGCAATGTGCAGACTGCGCCATTGGTGGGCAATAGCTGTGAGTAGTAGCCAAGCATAATGGAGTTTCAACTAGAATAGATCAAACAGGCAAATTTTTAGATGCCTCTTAATGTTTGTATGTTAAGAATCATCTTGATGGTATATATGAAAATTTATTCAGGTCAAATGCTTAGGAAGATTTCAAGTCTGAAGACAAGAATTTAATAGCGTAGTGTATGTGATCCTTGTTAGGTGTCATGTTAATAAAAGTTGGAAACTAACTTTGAATCCAATACGAATGGGTACTTGTAACCACTTGTAACATCTGACTCACTAATTAACACTTGAAATATATTTGCACTGGAAATATTGAATTTTATTTCAAAAGCAATTGGCATTTGTTGTACCAAGAATTAGCTACGTGTTAATTCACACACTTTTAGTTGCTAGAATTTTGTGTGCCAACCATGAGCACATGTACTGCTCCTTGCTCCAATACAGAATATTGATTATGTGTCCCTTCTTAGAAAGAAGGTTCTTGACAGCTGTAGTCAATTATATACATATATTTATATATATATATATATTTGGTGAATTGGAACAAATATCTTTAGTGCAGTTGTACTGTGTGAATGAGAAAAAATGATGAACTCGTACTTCCACTTAATACTGTGGCATGTAATATGATGCATATATTACTGGCTCAGTACATTGTCAATCTTAGATGTTTTTTACTTTATGTTGTGGTAAATGCATATGTGCACATATAACTTTCTTCAAGGGAGTAGCATGCAGTTTCTTCAGTCAAGATTACATCATGATATTCTTGAAATTATGTTATTAGCATGTTATGAGTACGTATGTGTAACAACTGCTGCTCTGTGATTTTTTTTTTAATTATTTCTAAGTGCACACATCTCAGAATCCCTTTCTCTTAGAAATGAGACTTTTGGGGTATTTCTTCCACTGACATCCTCCAACTTGAACAGTTGGTTTTGAGGTTATGAGAGGGAACCCATCATGGTGGTAAGCAGTAGATCTATAAAGCTTCACTGAATGTTCTGAAGAAGCTGTTGGTCTTTAAATCCTACTTGTGCTTACCAGATGGTAGTTTGGTCCTACTGTTATTTAAAGAGTTGCTGGACCTAAACACATAGAGTTAGAAGCCTTATTGAAGTGAATAACACTTGTCCATTGTTGTTCTTCTGTTTTGGTTTGGGTTTGTTGTTTGTTTTTTTAGGTACTTGTTTGTCACCTCCTATTTTTAAACCATGCCAGGGAGTGTCAAGTGATTTAACTTTCATAATATGAACATGGGAATTAAACTATTAATTCAAGTTTCCTTGTGCAAAGATATTTTGTTATTTGAAATGAAAATTTTGATTTGGATGGTAGTGAAAAGCTTTTCGACCAATTGTTTGCTTTTAGTTAGATTCACTGATTCTTTTTTTCTTTATCTAAGTGAGTTAGTGAAAATACTGCATCTTCTTTGTAGAGTAAGATCACAGTTTATTCAGTGTTATCATCTAAACTGCCTATCAGCTGTATGAAAATCAACATTTGGAGCTGTTTGTATTAAAAGGGCTAAAGTAACAACGTTATTTTAATAACACTTGATAAGATTTATTAATCTATGATGTTTCTGTTGATAAATATATCAAATTGAAACTGTCGGATAATGGCAGAAATTGGAAAGTAAATACAATTATCAGCCTTAACTGTTCTTATTCTTTCTTTCAGTTTACAACAGCAGTGACCAGTGCCTTTTTACTAGCAAAAGTAATTATTTCACAGGTATATATATTCTAATCACGTTTGCTTTACTTTGTCGGGGTTGGTTGGTTGGCTGCTTTTAAAGCAGGATTCTTCAGGTAAATTTCTATAGCGTTGTATATATTTTTTCTTCTAGCTGTTCTCACAGGGTGCTTTTGGCTATGTGCTGCCCATCATATCATTTATACTTGCCTGGATTGAAACCTGGTTCTTGGACTTCAAAGTATTACCACAAGAAGCTGAAGAAGAAAACCGTAAGTTTCTATTGTGTCTCCCACAGTCACTGAAGTTGGCAGTGTTTGGTCCCATATTTCAGAAGAATGCATCTTTCAGCTTCTAAGAAACATTGAGTTGCTTAAAAAAATTAATATGTGGCATAATTTTTCTAGAAGGGAACGTACGCCTTCAACGAAGTGGGATTTTTATTTACACACACAAAGTTGCAAGGGCCAGACCAGTATTTGTCAGGCACTGAAGAGCATATTTAATTTTGCATGCTTAAGGCATGAAAATGTAACTGACTTGGGCATATAACATATTATCTCCTTGGTAATGCATGGAATAAGTTGCTGGCTTTTCAACTAGGAAGAGTAGACACAATAACTAGTGATTTGAAGCAGTCTTTGTACATCAATCCCTTTACTTTTCTTTCTTCTTTCCATTGATAGAGATTTCCAGTTCTAAAAATTTCCTTCTTTGAGGAGGATGTAAAGCTAAAACCCACTCAGAATATCTTCCATTCTTTCTGACCTGATGTTATCTTTCCTCTTTTGGACAGAATGGAAATATAAGCACGTAGGTAGTTCTGAAAGTTATGCCTCCTGTTTATTTTCATGGAAACTAGAACAGATACAAAGAGCGAAGTAACACTGTTTGATAGAGGGAACTCTCAGCTACAAAGCATTGTTTTTCAACATAGTCAACACTATTAGCTATGCATTTTCAACAGCAGTGAACAAGAGCTTGCACACCATGCTTACAAAAAATCTGCATCAGTGGAGGAGAATCACTGTTTCACAGCTTCTGACAGCACCATTGCTAGGAAAATATTGCCCATTGGATTGAACAGATGAAGGTGCCAAATCCAGACTATGGAGCAGGTATGGTAGGACAGTGCAGCCAGGATTCACAGTGTGCTCAGTGACTTTCAAATTGTTGTGGAGCCTGGTGTTATCATGTTGCAAGAGAAAAGTTGTTTTCTTCTCTGGCCTGACTGGAAGTTCAAGCCTTCAGCTGAGTCAGTGTCATGATGTAGCAGTCAGAGCAGATGGTTTGTCTGGGTTCCAGGAAACCCGGAGAGATCACCCCTTTCCTATCCCAAAAGACAGTGCACATCACATTACCTGCTGAGGCTGCATCTTGAACTTTTTTTCTTCTATGGGGAATTCTCATGTCACCACTCCACAGACTGCTGTTTTGACTTTGGCTTGTAGTGCTGACACCACATCTTGTCACCGGTAACGATGCGATCCAGGAAACTGTCACCTTCAGCTTCATATTGGTTCAATATATCCTGACAAACGCTGAGCATCTGTGGGACTCACCTGGCTTAAGCTTTCTGATATTCCAACATTGCCACCATTGTTTCCATTTCATTGAAGCAGATGTTCAGCTCTGTACGCAGTTCCGTGTTCTTAATCTGCCAATTCAAACCAATGAGCTGATCGAGATGTTGTTTGTTTTGAGATGTGACAGCTGTGTGTGGCTGTCTGGAACATGGCTTGACTTTCACAGTGCTGTTACTGCTGCTGAAACGCACCACCCACAGCCCTGTGCCCTGCCACTGTGCTCATATCCACTATTTAGTCTCCATAAATGTTAAGCAAGTGTCACTGATTGTCAACGGGTGCCATTTTTTCTTCATGGAGGAATTCAGTGACACGCCTTTGCTTCAGACACAACTTCCGTGTCAGATAGCATGTGGTCATACTGTCACACAGCAACAGAATGTAATGGAATATTGGTGGGAAGCATCAACCTCTCCTGCCATACCACCATCTGCCTCTGACAATCTGGACTAACATAATAAAATGAGAGTCATTACTTTCAGAGTAGCACTCATAAAAAAAAAAAAAGTCTCCTTAAACTGGTTAATAAGATAAATTGCTGTGCTTATGTTGAAAAGAGGTAATCTTTTTTTCCTCCCAATAGAGTTGCTAGTTATCCCAGGTAACTCCTGATTCAGTTAAACATCAAGCTTTTGTTCCCCATCAGTTTTAATACAGCTGAGAGTGGAGGCGACAAGTTCAATAGTTGACCCAAAATGCTGTCTTTGCCCTGTTACTTATCAGAAGACCTGTTGATGGCAGTAAGAATCAGATGAATTCTCTTCTTTCCCAGCCCCCTTTAAATTTGTCCTGTATGAATATACACCAGAATAGCCCCATTATCTATTGCATTTTTGTGATTTTTAGTGATTGAGCCAAAAGGAGTAGGATTTACAAGGTGTGTTGAGACAAATGAGTGAAAGCAAGCTGTGAATAAGGAGCTCTGATTTATTTGATCATGCATGGCAGTTCACAGAGCATTAAAAATGCACGTTTCAGAGTTTTAGTTAGAGGGTGGATGCTGCTAAGTTCACATGGCATCCTAACTGCCTTTTCATGGAGTGGAAGGGAGGATTCCTTAACTTGTGTACAGTATTCTGTTTTGCTGGATTTTGTTGTCTTAGCTGCCTGTAGTGACAGAAACTACATATTAAATCAACAGTTTTTTAATGCTAATACAGTGCCTCAGTCTTTAAGGTGATCTTGGTATTTAAGACCAAGATTTAATGTTAAACTGGGAGATGATGTTTGGATTTTTTTTTTTTCCTGTTAGGATTTTTAATAGCACAGGATGCTTCTGAACGAGCAGCTCTCCTTCACCCAGGAGTCCTGTCTGATGGCCAGTTCTATTCTCCTCCTGAATCTGTAGCAGGTAATTATGTTAGCATTTGTGAAGGTTTTTCTTATTGGCATTAAACTTCTGCATATTTATTCCTCTTTGTAGTGTAAGTGAGTGGAGGATGAATGGAGACTGTATTTCATAATCCTGAAATAAAAGATTATTTTATTCAAGACCTACCAGATGAATTGCAATACAAATAGTTAGTGAGTCTCAAAGAATACAAATAGATAGTCTCAAAGAAAACGAGGCAGCAACTGAATGGAGGTGGCTACTGTTTTTCTGCCCTCTCTGTTTGCTAGCACTAATATTTATTCAGCATTACATTATTTAATTCAGCCTGAACTTGAAGCTTTACAGTATTTTAGGGCAGGCAGTGAACTTGAAACTGCTCAAAAGACCAACTGAAGTTTCAGTTGGAGGCTCCATTCTCATAACAAAAAGCTTCCTGTGTGAAGTGCTGAGTGTGTTGAACTGAGAGCAAGCGTTAATTATACCTTGAGTCTGTGTACTGTGCACTTTGTTCCAGTTGAGCTGTCAGGTGAGTAAGCCAACAATAAATGGGAACACTGCAATACCGAGGAATGGGTTTGCAGGCATTTCAAGGAAATTAGTACTTTCTACTGTGAACCCAAGATCCCGTGTCGGTCTTCTTAGCCTAAAATAGAAAGCTCTGCTCTTTGTAAAGCTCTGCTTTACTGTGCAATATATGTAAAGTAATAATATCCACATATAGCTGCAGATGCTTTTGCCCATCTTGCGTTGTAGAAAAATTAACGTTGGTAATTCTTCTCATTTAGTGGCTGCCTTTGTGGTTGCTGAGTGTCTTGGTATAATAAGTGATTTAGAGCTCCATCTAGGGATGACAAAGCATTAAAACAATCTTGAGTGTAATGCTGTGTTATACCAGCATACTGTCAAGAAACATTTCTGTGATTCTGCATTAAATTTGCAGTCTTATCCACGTGGAATGTGTTAGAATTTTATGTGGTAGCATGACCTCTGGAGGTAATGTGGCTTAAAAATAATGACTGATGATTAACACTGAAAAAGTATTTTAGTTAAAGATGCAAAGTCTATCTTGAGGGTAGAAGCAGTCTACTGACAGCAGAATATAGTAGAATATAGTATAAAAGAAAGTAGAAGTGGTGCCAACATTTATTCCTTGGCATGATGAGTTATTACCAGTACTTATTTTCTCAACTGAATTGATGGCATTCCTCTCTTCTTGTTCAGGATCTGATGAAGACTCTGAAGAAAAACAAGACAGTGAAAAACCAGTTGTATAGCAAATATGGAAAAGCAGGTAAGTTCCTCTGCGTATCACCAGAATAATCTTAAATACTTATTTCTTCTTAGCTCCTTCTCAAATTATTTGAATGGTTGGGCTGATTCTTAGGAGTTCATTTTGCAGTCTTGACAAAGCTCAAGCAAGGAATCCTCTCGTATTCTTGAGAGCCAGTTGTTAGGCTCCTCTGCCCCTGCGTTCTGGTTAACCCAAGCGCAGGAGTCTGAGGCACCTCTTCCAGTACTCAATGTAAAAGGCTGCAAACTTGGGATGAAGCTCCTCTACCATTTCTTTCTGGCTTCTTGGAAGGAAAGTGATGGACCAAAAGGTGGAAAAGTAAAGGGGGAGGGAAATGTCTCTGGAGATGGGGATGCAGAAGTACTAGGAAGAGATTTTCTTCCAGTTTGAGTCTAGGACATATCCATGACTCCGAAAGATTATATGGACAAAATTGCTTTAGTATTTCCCCTTTACAGTCTGTTTAATACCACAAGTGGGTTGCATTATGCAAGCTGTGTTTTAAGATTTTTGAGGTGTACTTTGGTTAAATAGGTTCATATTTTAGAAATTACTTAATTACTTTCAGAGTTATCTCACCACACGCTTTCATTTCACCACAAATGGCAAAGCTTAGCTAGAGAAGGTATTGAATGTTCAGGAGCAGTTGAAGCTTCTGACTTGAGACTGTCTGTTGCCTGTCTGAAATAGTGGGTGACTTTTTCTTCTGAGCCTTCCTGTTCTCTGTATCTATTATTTTGACTCATTTTCATCTTAACTTGTGTAATCTGTTACAGAAGGAAAATCTCTGAGGGAAGTTGGTGGGGATTTGGAAACTCTGGCAACAGTCTGTGATTGAGTTGCTGGTGGAGCTGCTGACTGGAGAATTTATTCCTTAGAAAGCAAAGGGAATGGTTCCCACGTACTGTAATACCTCACAAAGATGTACCTTGTGACATATGTATATTAGATTGCCTCCTGGGTGGCATGAAAATATTTGTCCATGATGTATTATTCAGTGATTCCTGAAGTTGATCTTCTAATGACTAGGTAATTACTGGAAAGTGTTGTCTTTGTGTACCTAATCAAGAGACTGGTAATATAATGAAGTAAAACTTCTCTGTGGTGGAAGTATATTTAATGGTTGGGACTCACTAGGTAAAATTATTTTATGTTTTTGCAATTTTGTCATTAGTTTTATGTTTACTTTTTTTTTTTTTTAACTCCGTGCATTTTCTTTTTTTAATGGATATGTTCACTTTCTAAAATAAAAATGTTAAAATGTGGTTAATGCACTGTGATACTTTGTTGCTTTATCAGATGAAAAATCAGTGTGTAGCACTCTTGTTTCTAGTAGGGTTATAAGGATTCTGGTTTACATTGATTTTGTGCAGAATGACTTTGGTTGAATAGCTGTAGAGATGCAGTGTCAATGCTAGCAGAACACCACTGATTTCACTGTTGCGTATGTGATATCAGAATGCAAAAAGGTTTTTGAAATAATTTAGCTCCCATTTCTGTGCTGGTGTTCGATGTTATTCAGGTTCAAGGAGCGAAGTGAGAAAGTGAGCATTTGCAAACTGTGGTATTACTGATGTAGTAAAGAGCTTTAATCAGTTGTTGGATATAGGTAGAAGGCGTGGTTTGTTTGTTTATTTTTCACCTACAGATCTTAAGTATTAACCAATGCTTCATCAAAAAAAGCTTAGGTGACACTTAATTCCACCTTAAGGAGAATGTAAGTGTTGCCAGTTTCCTTACAAAGCCATAGTTTTTAATACTAGCAACCCGCACAGCACATAAGTACCACTGTATTCTTCATGTGTTTACTCAGGTGTACATACTCCACTGCTTTGCAATATTTCTGTTGCTGTGAAACAGAAGCATAGGGTAGAACACAGAATGAGCTGTTGTCTAACTGTTCTGTTAAGTTTTTCCTTGCACCAGTATTGACTGTTGCAATTTACAGATTTTTTCCACTAAAAGGCCAATGCTAAAGGAATCCACGAAGCATTAAAATGTGTGTTGATTTTTTTTTTTGAGGCTGAAGAAGAGGGATCCAGTAAGCTGAAACTGGTCTTGTGAGCCACTACTGCTTTCAAACTCCCTGTCATCAAATATGTGAATTGCGAGCTGCCCTTTAGGGCTGTTTGGTTGCAAAGGTTTTTGTTCTGTTTACAGCTTAAGCTATGAGATGTTGCAGGTGATCTGATTGCTCATGTATCAGTACAGACTGGGGGATGACCTGCTGGAGAAGAGCTGTGGAGAAGGACCTGGGAGTCCTGGTGGAGGACAGGTTGGCTGTGAGCCAGCAGTGTGCCCTGGTGGCCAAGAGGGCAATTAGGGTCCTGGGATGCATTAAAAGGACCGTGGCCAGCAGTTCAAGGGAGGTGATCTTCCCCCTCTACTCTACCCTGCTCAGGCCTCAGCTGGAGTACTGTGTTCAGTTCTGGGCTCCATAACACAAAAAAAAAAGACAGGGATCTGCTGGGGAGAGTGGACCACGCATAAAGAACATTTTGGGGCATTACAAAGGAAAAGGAGAAAGAAGTGTTGCTATTGAAGTCTGCAAGAGCAACATTTAAGGTTATTTGAAAACACCTTTCCACCTATTTTATTTTGTATTGTTAAAGCTTGATGGCAACTAAAAACATAACCTGCCTTTTTGCTCCAATAGCAGTTCTGCAAATGTGTATGGCTAAAGATGAGGCATCCCATCTTCGCGTGGAAGATCAGTATACACTGAAGGCAATGAAAAGGTGCTTTGGCTTCAGTGTGCTGTTGCTGAGTTCTCCAGTGTCACTGTTGAGTAGATCCTAACATATTCAAGGATATTCAAGATCTGTGTCGGAGGATGCAGGTAAGAATAAATCACTAGAAGAACAAAAGTTGAGAAGCTGTCACTTTATAGTGGTGGGGTATTTCTGATCAAATATTAAATTTAACGAGAAAAATTTATCTAGGCCAGGAGGTGAGCAATTCTGCTATTACTTATAACCTTCATCAAAGTGCATTACTTTTTTTCTTTAACGCCTCTCTCAATCTGCAGTATGAAATTCCTCTTGAACTACAAGAAATATAACCTTATTCTCAGTGCCAGTTTCCTCTTGCAGTTTAATACTTGGGGGAAAAAAAGGAAGATCGTAGAAAAGGAGGATGGGTTAAAAACAGTAGCTGTAAAGAAATACAAGACAGATGGAGTAGTGGCAGAAAATCCTTGAGGGGGGAGAGAAATGTATTTTATACCAAACATAAATAATGAGATAGCAAACTCAAGATAAAGATTTGCAAGCATTTCCTAAGCCAGAGTATTTCATAGAATCACAGGTTGAGTTAAGGTTGGAAAAGACATCTAAGATCATGTAGTTGCACCATCCACCCATCCCTACTCTGCCTCCTGACCTGAGGTCCCTTCCAACCCGGGCCATTCTGTGAAATCACAAGACAAGCATGCTATAGCAATGGCAGTACACCAGGTGGAATCATAATGCACTTCGGGAGCGTTTATCACAGCGAGGAGGTTGTAGGACCTTTCTACTCCAGAGCCTTAGCACTGCTGTTTGTTTTTTTAAAGCACACAGTTGAAGCTGGTCAAGGAGTTCAGACATTCAGAGTTGGGAAGGTCACAAGACGAGGCTTTGTTCTGCCTGAGCAGGACTAATGGTCTTCTCTCATTCTTGAGCCTGCGCTCAAGATTATCAACTGCAGCTCTTCTTTGAAGCAGATTTAATGTTTGCTTACTTGCTAAGCACCTGCACTTCAGTTAGCTTCAGCTCAAGTTAGCTTCTCTTCTCAAGCAAACTTGATGCACAGCCCATAAATGAAATCTTATTTTTTATTTTAGGAACATAATTGATTATTAGAAAAAAAAAAAAAGAAGAAAAAATATAGCATCTATTTGCTGTCATTAAATCCTCTCTTCCCTTCCCACCACCTCCAATACTTTATCTAAATATAACAGAATGTAACAAGCTTTTTACATATGCACAAATCTATACAAATAATTTCTTGCTTAGCATCTCTCAAAAACTTTATACAAGTCAGGCAGGTTAGCAAGCTGCAAAATGTTGCCATCATCTGTGAAGTGTTTAGGAGGTAAAAGATGAGTCCTGAAGGCTTTGTAAACAACATGCTCCACTGTCCATTTCCATGGTGGTGAACCAGAGTCAGAATCCTCATTCTGAAACATGGAACAAAAAGGATAAACAAATTGAAGTTATTTCACTAACAGAGAGCACTTCAACTTTGTCAGACTACTGAGACTAAAATTCTGCTAGTAATCAAGTTCATTCTATACTGCAAAGTTAATTTTAAGCTCTGAAAAATCCATGTGAGTGGTGTCACTTGAACTGGCTAGCTTAACTGAATGATTAAACAGATACTTACACATAAGCAAACTACATTTTAGGTTTATATGCATCCACCTCTGGTAGCTTACTGTAGCTCAATGGTTAAAAAACACTTTCCAAACTGAGGCCAAGTGTATACATGAAGTATACTGCAATTAGAAGTCTGTAGTTTGGGGGAGGAAAAAAAACAGTTTGTCTTGTTAATGCTTGTTACATAAGTAGTAACATATTAAGGTACCTGAGAGCTTGTCAGGTTGGTTTCATCTATTATATATTGTTTTCTAATGGAGTAGAACATAGACAGTTCTTTACTTAGGCTTTCAAAGCACTCCTTCTCTTCATCCCAGTTTACCTGTTAGAAGAAAGAAGTAATTTAATAAAATCTGGATAAGTGGCCAGAGGCTTGGTAATAATTGCTAATATGGGGGACAAATAAAAAAATACAAATCACAAAAGCACAGAATTGTAAAGGAACTCTAGTTACCACAGAGTCCAACCCCACTGCTAAAGCAGGTTCCCTATGGTACAGAATAATGCTTTGGCCATTTTTGTGCTGCTAAGGTGAAGGCACTGAACAGAAATGAGTAAAAATGAAGGCAATTCAAATCAAAACATACTCAATTAGTAGTTATGAATGTAGAGGCAAAGTCCAATTAATCAGTAACTATTGCAAGAGTGCCTGGCGTATGTAACAGTGCATTTAATCTATTTCAGCCCCTCCTTTGCAGCTTATCATTAATTCACTTGACTCACTTCATTATTTCCTAAGTTAAAAAAGACATTTGATAAGCAATAACTTCCAAAAACATACCTCAGTTGCCAAACGAAGGACAAACATTGGTAGTCCCTCCAGCAGGGGAATGTAGTTGTCTATCAGAAGTGGTAATCCAGTAAGGTTTCCTTCCTGCAAAGGCAGTGCTACTGCTTCAGTAAAAAATATGGTTTTTCTTGCAGTGGATGCACTAGAACCATTACCAATTTTAAGACTGTTTCTTGCTAAACTTGCTGAGTGTTAGGGGATATCTGAAACTGCAAGTTTTGAAGCCCAATTCCAGGTAGCCATTGCAGGAAAAGGGTTGGTGGTGGTGTTTAACTTATAATGCCTCAGTTTAGAGCTTTCACCTCTGGGAGACCTCAACTGAGCTCCCTTCTCTACCCACTGACTATGCTGATCCTATTTCCTCTGAGAATATGAGGTGAGAAGTCAAGGTTATATGACACATTTACTAAAGCTGTTCAGGTTTGTACAGAATAAAAGGTGCAATAGGCCACACACAAATAATAGAAGTGAGGGAGATCCTGTAGCTCAGCCTTGGCTAAAGTTAGGTTGCACACCTTGCTGGACAGGAAAGCTGCAGGTTAGTTACTGAAGCAATGACCCAAGCATTTTATTTGATAATTAATGTAATTAAGGTTTGCTTAGCCCTCCTTTAAAAACAGCATAAGTCCTGAGCATTTTTAATGAAAGGGGTAAACCACCCAAGTCTTACCAGAGCTAGCTCTTGCTGATAGTAAGCATTGCAAGCAAACTATTGCTATTACCAGATGCCAAAACATAGCACTATTTAGCATGAAAAGTAATAGCAGCAGTCACCTCATCAATTTCAAGAGAGAAATAGTCTTTCAACATTTCAGTCTTCTTTTTCAGAAACTCAACTATGTACTCAGCAAGGCCTTCTTTTGGGCCATCTTCTTCTGTCCAGCCACTCTCTGGGTCCTCTAAAGCAAGCATTGCAAGCTCATATAAAGGAGCTGGCTCCTAGAAGAAGAAGCAGAAGTGTTGTTAACCATCAGCCCACTGCTCCCACCCTTTTAAAAAAAAATAAATAAATAAAAAATTCTTTCTTCACATGAAATTTGAGTTAAATATACAGGTTCTATCCTGTAGAGCTCATCAGATCATCAACCAATCTAAAAAGCGTGAATTTATTTGTGAAAAAACTTTATGAAGTCCACAATCCTGCAAAGTGTTGTGATATTCACAGGATAAGCGCTGTCATTCAATAGTATTTCTGATAAGCAAGCTACAATTATTTGTACTGATCTATGAGCAAAGGCTGGTGAATATTCAGAAGCACAGCTAGCAGCCAGGATCACAATCTACAGCTGCAGCTACAAAATTACTACAGGTTTGCCACTCTGTATTACTGTAAAGGAAACTGCACAATGCTCCGCAGTGGACAAAAAAAGAACCTATAAAGGTATGCGTTATTTGAAAGGACAGAGTTACTGTAAATGATCTCATATAGAATACAATGTAAAGTATACTTACAGAGAGTCTTAGAACGCCAAAGTTTGCAAAGTCATAAATAAGTATCTGGTAGAAGAGTTCCTGGCTAAATTAAAACACAAACATTTGTTGTATGAACACAATCGTGCATCTCCAAGGTATCCTAATTAAGAGGGGAAAAGGCATGGGTCACGTTGGAAACAACAGCTTTGTTACCTGAGTTTTGTTGTGTTGAGAAGATACAGTTTTGTCCGATGCTGCACCAGAGCCCACTGAGGGCTGACACAGCCAACAAATGAGTGATCACGCAGCATCTCCTGAAGACCTGAAATTGAAGAGAAGAAAAGGAGGAAAACAATAAGACAAAAAGTATGTGTTAGGTGTGCCCAAATTTATTCAGCTGAGTCATCTGTGACTTTTAAAGTCTGGTTACTGTTTGGTCATTGCTTTGCTACAGCTTCTAATATAGGCCTGTAATTCTACAATTCATTTTGAAATCTTCATTATTTGCATATGCATATACTCAATCTTAAAGCATAAAGGAGAAAGGTTATGAGCTAATCTGCAAATGCAAATTTTTAAAAGTCTCTTCTTTTGACTTTCTCAAGTTGCTTCAGCCACAGGAGGTTTGTAAGTGAGCACAGGCAGGGGGAGGAAAAAAAAAAAACACACAAAAACAACACAGCAGATCACACAGAAGGGAAGGGGTTGGAAGGAACCTCAAGAGATCATTGAACCCAACCCACTGCTAAAGCAGGGTCCCTACAACAGGTGGCACAGGTAGGCATCTAGATGCGTCTTTAATATCTCCATAGAAGGAGACTCAACATCCTCTCTGGGCAGCCTGTTCCAGTGCTCCATCACCCTTATTGTAAAGAAGTTCTTCCACATGTTTGTGTGGAACTTCCTATGTTCAAGTTTTAGGCCATTGCTCCTTGTCCTATCACTACTGAGAAGAGCCTGCCTCATCCATTTGCCTCCATCCTCCCTATAGATATTTATAAACATTAATCAGACCCCCATCCCCACCCCCCCAGTCTTCCTTTCCCCAGGCTGAACAGACCCATGTTACTCAGCCTTTCCTCATACACCTTTTTAACTTTTTCCCCCTTACTAGTCCAAACAATCATCTTTATCTGGTAAGGCAAACCTGAGAAACAAAACACTTGCTTACTTTCATGTGCCTGGCTGCTAATTTCCTCCTGAAGCGTCAACACGCTGGTCAAATTGATAATTCTTCTTTTAGGGGTGCAGGCAGCAGTCATTTCCTTCCTGGTGTCTTCTTCCATTTGTATGTCTGTGTCTTCCCGTGGTCTCTTTCTGCAATACAGAAACAAAGAGGAAAGATGTCCTGCTTTTCTATCACTTAAGCAAAGCACACTCAAACAGATAGGATGCTGAATTCACATACTCTATGTTAATAAAGCAAAGCAGGAAGTTTCCTCAGTATCCCAGAAAGAAATACTGTTTTACTTTTCTTCCTAGGCATAATTCATTAGAAAAAGGATAATTATTTCTAATTACCTTTTCCACTCTTCTTTCTCTGTAATAGTAGGAAAAAAACTAACCAAATTCCCTCAGAAGACTCTGGCCTCTCAGAAGAGCCCCCAAGGGAGCTGTAAAACACTACAGGGTTTTTATCTTTACTAGGGTAACAGCTGCAAAATGCTGTGATGTAGTTGCTATCTTTCCATCGTACCACAAAAGGGTGAACCCATGAAGTGAGGCAGACTGATACGATCTCTCTGAAGTAAAGTCAGTATCATTATTTATACTGTTTCCTGCCTTGCAGCATGCACAGAAACTTGTGAAAACTGGAACAGGATTACGTAATTTACAGTTCACATATGAAATTAGATTTCTCATTAAAATGCTGTAGGAAGTTACTATAGAGAAAAAAACAAAACATCCTTCTGAAAGCAGAAGTCCAAAGAGATGAGAAAAACCTTCGAATTCAGGCTGATGCCATGAAATAAACAGGTAGGACCTCAGGAAAGATGAGACTTACCGAGGGAGTGCTTTCTCAGGAGACAAGTGTCCGCTCTTACTCAGCCCTCCAGGCATCACTGCATCTTGCTGAACGTCAGCCATTTCAATTAGATCAGCTGTTTCAAGAAGCTCACTCACATCTTCCATTTCAGCATCCTGCGGCCTAACAGGACGGCCCTGTTGGCCTCCTGACGCGCTCTCCAGAGGTCCCACGTTAACCCCTGTTGTCTCTTCGGTGGGGCCTGCACTCATGGGGTTGTTCACTGGCTGAAGAAAAGCATCCAACTTCTGCTCTCGGGAATCAGTGCGGACCATTTGGTGCGCGTAAACTTTATCACTGGTTCCTTTTGTAGCCGTAGAAGAGCTTGTTGCTGATTTTACCACCTCACTGGAAGAACATTCGGCCCCTGGAAGCAATGTCTTCATTATGATATGAGAAAGAAGAGAGATCAGTCGTAAGCAGGAGCACACAGACAACACAAAGATCATTTCTGTTTCTCACAGCATCTTATTTCTTGAAAGCAAGTAACTTCCAAACCCCACAGAAATCATCTCAACTGTTTAGACAGCCACCAGCCTTGTACTTGCTATTCACATAACACGAGTGCCATCATCTTGCCAACTACAGAAATCATCGGTTAGCATTCCCTTGTCTGAAACGCAAAGTCTTTAATATAAAAAAAGCACAAAAAAAAACTTAAAAAAAAAAAAAAAGATTACAGTTACAGTTCTTATGCTATCCGCTATTAAAAAAAGAGATTAGTACATTTTTCCTGCTTTTTTTCCAGTTGGGTTAAATTCAGTGTCATCAAATACACAGTTTCCTCAGTCTCGTGTTTCTTGTGAGAAGGGCAGAACAAAAGCTGACCAAGGTTGGAGGGTAATATACTTGCAAAATGAAAAAGATTAAATAACTTTGTTAAGTATCTGTTTAAGATATTTTCATGCACTTCTTATCCAGTAAGTTCACTGCCACATTATTATCATTGGTATATTAAGGCAATTTCATCCCCAAAACATTAAAGATCTCAAGCTACCAGTATAGCACTGGTGACCAGCCTAGTTTGTGCTTTTGAAGAAAGCAAACAATGCATCCACTACTGTTAAAGTACTTTGTACAGGGCTGTGGTTACCTGAAACATGTATCCTCACCTGAGTGAAGTACATCCTTGAAGAATTAGAACCCAGCAGCTTGCTCTCTACGTGTTGTTGCACACGCTCTAGAATGCTGTCTTCATGAAGGAAGTGGACCTCATGTTTTGTAGGGTGCACATTCACATCTACATTTTTAGGGGCTATTTCCAGGCTGGAAAACATTTTAAAAGAAGTTAACAAAGCTACCCATGGATGGCAGAGAGGGTACAAATTGGTTCAGTATAAAATTTATCAAACCAGGCACCAATCACCCCAGGAAAAGAAACCATAATGATCCTGAAACTTCAAGTTACACTGCAGTCAGTTTTGTTTGGTGTATTAAAATTCTATTCTGATCTCAGCCAAGTCAGCTTGCATAAATAACCCTAAATCAACCTCTCCACTGGACTACTAAAATGTCTTTAGACATATTTTATATCCTGAGGCCACCAGTCAGTTCATTTGTATTAGTGAACAACAGGTCCAGTACTGCATCCCCCTGGTGGAGCTTTCTATTACTTGACTTAAGAAGTTATCCTTGATGCATTCCAGAAGCCTCCTGAACTGCCTATAGCTTGCCATGCTACTTCTCCAGCAGATGTCAGGGTGCTTGAGTCCCACAGCAGGACAAGAGCTTGTGATCGTGGTGCCTCCTGTAGGTGGAGGAAGAAGATTTCATCAACAGGCTCTGCTTGATCAGGCAGCCTGTAGTAGACAGGGCTCCCACTGTTACCTCAGTCTCTTAACTCTCACCCATAGGCTTCTGACTGGCTCATGGCCATTTTTCAGGGACAGCTCTTCTCACTTTATTCCTTTCTTGATGTAAAGGGTAATCCTTCTTCCCCTCCTTTCTCATCTGCCCCTTCTGAACAGCTCATAGCTGCCAATAGCCACATTCCAGTCTCAGGAATTATCCCACCAGGTTTCAGTAACAACAAGTACATCACAGTTTTCTAGCACCACAGTGACTTCCATCTCCTCCTGCTTTTCTCAAGCTGTGTGCATTGTTGTTGAGGCACTTCAGCTGGGCAACCAGCCTTGTCACCTTGTTGGAGGAGAACTCCTTAATTCCTTTCAAGTATTTTCCTTGAGTTTCCCTGTTGCCTTCTCCTATAGCCTCAGTGATTCTTGGTCACTGTCCCAAGATTTTAAGTGTGCTGCAGTATTGCCAGACTACTTCTTCCTATTACTTTACCTTAAGTATAGGAATGGATGAGTACTTTTTGGCAAATAAGCAGCATACACAGTCTCTATGGCTTTCCGCAAAGCAGTTGACTCTACCAGCCGATCTGAAACAGAACCAAATGCTATTATCAAAGAATGCCACTGAAATAGATTAGATGGTGCCTAAGTAATCCTTCAAACCAGTATCTTCAAGCTTTGCATTTACAAAAGGCATGCAGAACCTTGATTTTCCACAAGCTTCAGTTACTATAGTGTGAGCTGCACTCCACTACTTTCGGTGCAAAGCATGACCCACATTAGAAATTGAAAACACCTTGAGATCTACAGCTAAGGTTAATATTAATTCTTTGACATCTTTGAAAAATGTTCACACTCCGAAGGTTTTTGCAATTCATCAGAAAGCTGTGCTCTACTTATTATTATGTAAGCAGCATGACTGTACAACATGTTGCTTTTTATTTCTTTTAACTTACGGTTTATGAAGAGTAAAAATATACATTTCTTCACAGAGTAGTTGGCATTCGTGATGTAGCCTTTCATTTTAAAGGCCAGATTTGCATCTTCACAGCCCACTTCTATGAGTTCCCTGTTAACAGTTTGACAGAAACACACGCACAAAAAATGTATTCTTCCATTAATGCAAATTTCAAACAGCCCTCACAAGCAGCAATATACTGTTCTATAATATAGTTATGTTATGGTTAAGGATAACACTTGAATTATTTGAGACTTCAAACATTCGTTGCTGAGCTGTAAAATTATTTAACCACACAAATAAGAAAATGCATTTCCTTTCTCTTTTTGTTTTCTTTATGCATCGTCTTCAGGGCCGTGCAAAGGAAAAGCTGTATCAAACAAGCATTGGAAGTAGAGAAAAACTAGTATACATGGTAAATAAATACTGCACCTGAAGTGTTTTCATGTATTAGACATCTAATTCCTTAGACATAAATTGTGGTTTTAGAGTAATTGAATCAAACTGATACCTAGGGAGATCTCAAATGCATTCCCCCTGATCTGTGCTACGAATTTTTCTCAGCTGAACATTTTATGAAGATAGAATTTTATCTTAGGCAGCAGAATAGATGAGAGGTTTACCCAGCCTCAGCCAGTGTAGCTTTTGTCAAAATTTTAATACATCAGAAAAAAAAAAAAAATTAAGGACTGAAATTTATCAAATAGCAAACTGAAGTATGACGAGGTAAGGTGTAAGAAAAGGACAGAAACTTGTAGAGAAAACAGATACAGCATGGTCTTTCTGGTTTAGCACACAAAAATTACAAGCAGATTGTTCCCTTTCAATGAAAGAATAATTACAACTTCCTTTTTCATTTGATACAGTTTAAAATAAATTTTAAAAAAGCCTGCAAAACAGAGAAGATTTTTTTTTTTTTTAATTACTGCAACCGTCACTCTCTGTAATTCACTTTGAAGAAAGAACAGGAAGAGTTAGCACAGCCTGTGTTCTTTAAAAAAGAAAGAGGGAAATGTACCAGAATACTTCATGTCCAAATGAAACATGACATCAACATACCTGCTAACAGCATTTCCAAAGATGGACCTAATGTTGTCCACCGTCGTAGCATTTGCTAAAGTTCTAACATCTGACACAGTATCACCTTGCTGAAGAGACCAGAAAGGACTATGAGTCAATTCACAGTTCTGTCTGAAGTTTCATAAACACATGAAACTTAGCAATAATATTTCTAACAAATGATAAAATGTCATTGGATGTTTTATATCATTTACTTATTTGTGTTTAGAAAGGCAATAAATGTTAAGTGGCACTGCAGAATTTGCTAGACCACTCAGGCTAATACTTTATCTTTGAAACTGAAGAACATCGGCAGTTCTAGAAATAAGTGTCAAGAACAACACATAATGAAGGTACTTTACACAATTCTATTTCATACAGTTATTAGTAACCAGATTTTCAAAAAAAGGCTGAAACAGCTCATAAATAGAGGACTTCAGAATCCTGAGAACATTGAGAAAGGTATACTGCAAGCTCACTTTGACAGACTTGAGCCTCTTTGGGGAGCTGTGTTGTAGAGTGCTATAGGATAAAGCCCTGGAAGGAAGAGAGGCTCAAGAAAGCTGGTTAATATTCAAAGATCACTTCCTGCAAGCTCAGGAGCTATGCATCCCAACAGAGAGGAAGCAAAAACACCAGAAGCCCTGGTGGACAGATGGATGAACAAGGAGCTCCTGGACAAACACAAAAAGGAAGCCTACAGAGGTGGAAGCATGCCTGTGAGGAATGCAGAGGATTTGTCCAAGCAGACAAGGATCAGGTTAGGAAAGTTAGGATTAGGTTAAGAAAACAATTAGATCTGACCAGATACATCGAGGGCGCTAAGAAAAGCTTCTATAGGTACACTGGTGATAAGAGGAAGAAAACATGGGCTCTCTCCAGAAGGAGTCGTGGTTACACAGGATATGAAGGAGGCTGAGGTACTCAAAGACTTTTTTTTTTCCCCTCATTCTTCATTCAGGTGCTCTAGCCATGCTGCCCAAGTCACAGATAGCAAAGGAGGGACTGGCAGAATAATAAACTGCCCATGTATTAAATTAGGTCTGAAGCCATCTAAGGAACTTGAAGGCGCACAAGTCCATGAGACCTGATGAGATGCATCCAAAGGTCCTGAGGGAAATGGTAGATAAAGTTGCTAAGCCACTACTCATGATATTGGAGTAGTTATGGCAGTCCAGTCAAGTTCCCTGTAACCAGAAAAGGGAAAAACATAACACCTGTTTCTAAAAACAGAAAAAAAAGTAAGACCTGGGGAACTATCAGCCAGTCTGTGATTGGCAAGATTGTGGAGCAGCTCCTTCTGGAAACTAAGCTAAGACCCATGAAAAACAGGTCATTGGTGACAGCCAGCATGGCTTTGTTGAGGGCAGATTGTGCCTGAAAAAAATATACTGACCTTCTTTGACAGTGTTGCAGCACTGGTGGAAAAGGGAAGAACAACTGGCATTATTTACCTGGACTTCAAATGCAATGTATTTGACACTATCCCACAAATCCTTGTCTCCACACTGGACAGACAAGGATCTGATAGCTGGACCATTCAGTGGATAAGGAATTGGTTGGATGGTTGCACTCAAGGAGTTGTGATCAACAGCACGATGATCAGGTAGAGACCAGTGACAAGTGACGTCCTTCAGGGGTTGATATTGGGACTGACACTTTTTAACATCTTTGTCAGCAACATGGACAGTGGGATTGAGTGCACCTTTACCAAGTTTGCCAACAACACAGAGCTATGTGGTGAAGTCAACATGCAGGAGGAAAGTGATGCCACACTGAGGGACTTTGACAGGCTCAACATGTTGGCCTACACAAACCTCATAAAGTTCAACAAGGCTACGTGCAAAGTTCTGCCCCTACAACAGGGCAATCTCAAGCACAGATACAGGCTGGGCAGAGAATGGACTGAGAGCAGCCGTAAGCAGGGCTTGGGGGCATCAGTCAATGAGAAAGAAACTCAACATGCTATGTGCACTTGCAATCCAGAAAACCAGCTGTATCCTGGGCTGCTTCAAAAGTAGTATGACCTGAAGAGCAAGGGAGGCAATCCTCCCCTCCTGCTCTGCTCTCAGGGCCCCACCTGCAGCACTGCTTTCAGCTCAGGGGCCACCAACATAAGCAGAACATGGACCTGTTGGAGCAGATCCAGAGGAGGCCATGAGGATGCTCAGAGGGCTGAGTCATTTTTCTTATGAAAACAGGCTGGAGTTGTTCAGCTCTGGTGAGACCTCAGAATGGCCTCCCAGTTCTCAATGGGGGCCGACAGGAAAGCAGGCAAGGGACTCCAGCAGGGACTGTACTGATAAGAAAAGGGGGAATGGCTTTATACTAAAAAAAAAAAAAAAAAAAAAAAAAAGTGTTTAATATTAGATATAAGAAAAAAAAAATTGTTCATGAGGGTGGCAGTGCACTGACATAGACTGCCTCAAGAAGCTATGGATGCTACATCCCTGGTTGTGTTCAAGGCCAAGCTGGATGGAGCTCTGGGCAGCCTGATCTGATGGCTGGCAGCCTTGCCTACAGCAGGGAGATTGGAACTAGATGATCTTCTGAAATCCCTTCCAATCCAAGTCATTCTATGATTCTATAATAAAGTTAAAACAAATAAAACATTGACCACACAGAAAACACCAAACTCCTGAGAAATACATTGTTTTCTTTATTGTTTGCTAAAGTGATTTCTACTCAACTGCAACAAAATACACTTCAACATTTCAGTACAAGGGAAAGCTCCATATGTTATTCCCTCTGCAAAAGAGGCAGTACAACTATTCAGTTGCTTTCATAACTATGTGTGTGTAAAAGAAAGATATATATAAAAACTCGACCAGATATGTAAACGGTGAAACTATAAGGACTTTATTTACATACCTTTTTAACTGAAAAGCTGATACCTGAGTTATGGATGGCATACCTGGAAGAAAAAAAAAAAAAAGAAAGCCAGTATAAGACTGCAGTACATGAAAGAAAAAGGAATGTAGGGCTCCTGTTTGTGAATGCAGAAAAAGGAGCTAGTAACAGGTCCAAAAATCATTCCCTGCTAGACAGTAATGCAACTTGAACCAAACTAAGCTTTCTGTAGACCTAACAGATATTTAAGAAAATTTGATCTGTTTATAACTGTAACTATGTAGGAGGGAAAAAAAAAAAAAAAAAAAAAAAGCTTAGTTTATTTCTCAAGAAAAACTAAAATAATAATTAAAAAAAAAACACAAAAAATAGCAACAAACCTAATCAACTTACATAGATCTCGTTAGTTCAGTTTCAATACATAGTTTTAGTACTGAGAACATTTAGCTTTTCTCTTAAGAGAATCAACTTTCAACCTGTATGAAGAAAGGGCTGAGAAATGGCTGGCTTCTACCCCACCTGGACAGTTCAGCTGCCTTTTATCCAAGGCCAAGTTACGATACACATCAGCTGCATAACCTTGGCTTAATGTCAAAGGCCTGCCACAAGTTCATGTAGATGACATCAGTTGTTGCCCTTCCTTTGTGCACTGATGCCATCACTCCATCATAGAAGGCTGAGTTGGAAGACAAACTCAGCAAGACTTCAGATCAGCCCACTCCACATAACAGTCAGATCTGCCTCTTAACTTCCTGGCTGAAGTGTTTCTTCACAGTGAAGACTAAGTAGCTCGTTCAGGGAGAAAGCTAAGACTTAACACAGTGCCCTTCTATTCTTTGTTATCTTTTGTTTTTACTGAGAGTGCAAAGCAGTTTTATGTGGTTAAATTGCATAGGTCCTGCTTGCAAACCTCTGCACATATCAGATGCAGAAAAGGAACCCAATAAGGAAACATCATATTTGGTATCTAAAGTGATATGTACTTTTTTTTAAGTCGTCAAATTGCCATTCAGCTTTTTCACATTCAGTTATTCAGTTTTTACTTGGATTCTCTTCAAGTTAAGTTTATTTGAAGTTCACTTATTCAAGTCTATCTCCATTTGTTTGCTGGGATTCTTAGTAATACATCTGAATTGAGTATAGTTTTTCATCATCTAAATTTTCTCCATCAACTTAGACTGTTACCTAACACTGTACACTAAAAAAAAAAAAAAAAGTAAAAAACAAAACAACATCACAGTATCACATACAGCAATCTCTCTGAAAAACCCATGTTCTTCATGGCAAAAGGAATTAGAGCTGCTTATTTCACTTTACCTGCCAACAACTTCTAGTATTTTTGCATACTCTTCACTCGGATTTTTTAAAGCTTTCCTCCTTGTATTTACATTGTAAAAAAGATCTTCAACCTACAAGAAACAAAGGTCACAATTAGAGACCATTAAAAAAAAAAAAATAAATCACTATATAAACTATTTTCTGAAAAGATAGAACAAAATTTTCTGACAATATTTTAGTTTATAGAAGCATAGAATCTTTAGAGTTGGAAGAGACCTCTGAAGGCCACCTATTCCAACTCCCCTGCAATGAACAGGGACATCACAGCTAAATCAGATTGTCTAGGGCCTGATCCAGCCTCGCCTTGAAAGTCTTCAGGGATGGAGCATCATCCACATCACTGGGCAACCTGTTCTAGTGCCCTCCACCCTCCATGTAAAATATTTTTTCCTTATATCTAACTTAAATTTTCCGTCTTTGAGCTTGAAACCATTTCCCCTTGTTCTGTCACCACAGACCCTGCTAAAGAGTCCATCCCCTCCTGTCCTGTTGCTCCCTTTTAGATACTAAAAGGCCACTATCAGGTCACCTCACAGCCTTCTCCAGGCTGAACAGCCCCAGTTCTCTCAGTCTATCCTTATAGGAGAGGTGTTCCATTCTGTGGATCATTTTTGTGGCCCTTCCCTGGATGCACTCCAACAGGTCTGCATCTCTCCTGTACTGAGGTCTCCATGTCTGGCTGCAGTACTCTGGGTGAAGCCTCACCAGCATACAGTAGAGGGGCAGGATTACCTCCCTCAACTTGCTGGCCACGCTTCTTTTGATACAGCTCAGGACACAGTTAGCTGCCGGGGCTGTGAGGGCACATTGCTGCCTCATGTCCAGCTTCTCATCCACCAGTACCTCCAGGTCTTTTTCAGCAGGGCTGTGCTCAATCTTTTCATCCTTCAGCTTTTATTAATAATTGGACTTCCCTCAACCCAGCTGCAAGACCTTGGATTTGTTGCACCTCAGGAGGTTCTCCTGGGCCCACTGCTCAAGCCTGTCTAGGTCCCTCTGAGGGCATCCCTTCCTTCTGGCGTGTCAACTATACCACAGTTTGGCGTCTTGTGCAAACCTGGCTGCACTCAACCCCACTGTCAGTGTCACTGATGATGATATTAAAGTGTATCAGCTCCACACCAACCTGTGGAGGACATCACTCGTCACTGATCTCCATCCACTGAGCCACTGACCACCACTCTTTGGACTCGATCATGCAGCCAGTTCTTTGTCTATCAAACAGTTCACCCATCAGATCCGTATTTTTCCAATTTGTAGAGAAGGATGCTGAGAGGTACTGTGGCAAAGGCCTTACAGAAGTCCAGATAAATGACATCAGTGGCTCTTCCCTTGCTTCCATTGATGCAGAGACACCATCAGAGAAGGCCACTAGGTCAGTCAAGCAGGATTTGCACTTGGTAAAGCCATGCTGATTCTTCCATATCACCTCCTTGCCTTTCATGTACATTAACAAAGCTTCCAGAAGGATCTATTCCGTGATCTTCCACAGCACAAATGTGAGTCTCGTAGATCAGTAGTTCCTGAGGTCATCCTTTTTACCCTTCTTAAAAATGGGTACGATGTAACCTTTTTTTCCAGTCACCAGGGACTTCACCTGATTGCTACAACTTTTCAAGTATCATAGAGTGTGGCTTGGCAACTACATGAGCCAATTCCCGGAGGACTCTGGGATGCATCTCATTGGGACCCACACAGACTTGTTGATGTTCAGGTTCCTCAGGTGGTTGTGAACCTGACCTTTGCTTACAGTGGGAGGAACATTGCTTCTCCAATTTCCTTTTACCAAACCAAACGTTTGAGGCCTGTGTGGCAAGCAGTTATCAGGGAAGACCAAGGCAAAAAAGTTGTTAAGTACCTCAGCTTTCTCCTTGTCTGTTGTCACCAGCCTGTCTGTATCACTCTCTAGGAGAGGGTAAACCCTCCTGGATCTTCCTTTTCTGGCTGAGGTACCCTTATAGAAGCCTTTCTTATTCTTTCTGGCATCAAGCTGTGCCCTGGCTTTCCTGACCCCTTCCCTACACAGCCTAGCTTGAAGGACCCATTGAAAAGGATCAGTGTTCAGTGTTTCCTTACCTGCTTAGTTTCACCTAGTAAAATGCAATGTTTAAGTATTTTAGTACATCAGTTCTTTGTTGTTTTTAAACCAACGCCATGACCCCATAAACATCTGCTTTCCATTGAAAGTTGCAATTCTTCCATTGCAGATAGCACTGGATTCTCCAACTAAACTGTTTTAAGTGCAAATAAATACTGAAACAGCTGTGCAATCAAGGCACACAAAAAAAACATTTCAAAAATATTCTAAATGATGCTGTATATACCTTGCAATACAACACGTAACAATAGGTGGTATAAATATAAAGACCTGGGAATAGTGGGAGAACAACCAACCAACCTACCATGATTTGTGTCCCTTGGTTTCCAGCACAGGGTTTTGGAGGGGCTTTGATTTTTCCATCACTGTAAGAGGCTCTAAGCAGAAAATAAAAAGTTGTCCAACAGTTAATAGAGGTGGGGGGGGAAAAAAATCAAAAAAGAAATAAATGGACAGAAACCCTGTCATCATCATACTATTACCAGCAGAGAACTTGGTTTGCTGAAGATTAACTGCAACTCCCCACTTTTTGCTAGTCCTCAATAACCTTTGCACACACAGGAGCAGCAGGAAAGTGAGAATAACAGCAGAGAAAAAGAACCAGATAAAAGGATATGTGTTTTGAAATTGCACTACTCAGATTTTCCTGCAATAGTAGGATTATTGTCCTTTAGTCTCTTTAATATTTAGACCTCCACTAATAATAATTCTTCCTCTAAACTTTATACTTGAGTTATACTGTTAAGACATTCTTGACTTTACATATAAGGTGTGTTTCTTTTTTGTCCATAACAGGATTTTGGCATAAATGATTTCTGATCCATTCGGTTATTTCAGCAGATTATATAGACTAGAATTTCAAAGGGCACTCTTTTTTTATTTTTTTTTTTTTTTTTCTTATTTGACATTTCACAGACCCCACATACTTAATTAAAAAAAAAAATAATAGAAATATTTTTACTTATATTTGAGTTTGAGTTTTGAGGAGAGCAGTCAAAATTCTTTTGATCAGGCAACATGAAGCAAACTCCCATGCTCAAAGACTTTGGAAATTTGCAGGAAATGCTGACCTGTGTACATACATTTTTTCCCAAAATGTGAAATAGAGAAGTTTACCCTACATTAGCTGCTGAAGTGCAATGCCTTTTAAGATCCCCTCCACTTTTAAACTGTACTGTTAGGTGAAGTTTACCTTTACATTCTGGAACAAAAATTACTCAAGCTATGTTTTCTGATATGATATCACTTTCTGGGCCTTGTTTATAACTATTCTGGAAACAAAATATTCCTTCAGTATCCATCCCCACCACCACCAAGCACCGTAAAGAGAATCTGTTCATTATCACCCACAGCATAAATTACTTGGATAATAACTAGCATACCTGTATGCACACTTTGCATCAGCTGTTTTAGTTGTTACTGTAACATGGGCAACATGACTGATGCTAGCCAATGCCTAGAGAAAGAAGAAGCATCTTTTTAAACTTTGCTCTAGAGATCATTGGTAGCTAAACAAGTGTAAACACTTTAAAGAACATCACACTACTTGCAAGTAACTAATAAAAACTTGCACAAGAAAATAGCAGGTCAGTAGAGCTCTCATGAATGTGGGTTTAGGGAAACCCAGAAAACTGACTTTTATCCAGGACTTTCTTCTGCCTTTAATTATTGTATTTAATCCTATGTCTGTCATCAAGGATTTACCATCTTGTCAAGTTTTCCATGGTCTTTCATCTGCAGACTCCTGAAGCAACATGTGACAAGAAGGCCTTGCCTAAATTAAGTTTTCCAGAAAACAAGAATATATACCTCTCCCTAGGAATCCATTTAGACATGGAAATATATTTTGATTATATTCACAAGACAGACTCTCAGAAAACAGAACCTTCTGTAAAGTGTGTTCAGAATGAAAAATTACATGAACAGCAGTACAAAAGGATAACTATAAACAGCGAACAATTTCAAAACCTTGATGAAGAGCTTACCTCACCCCTAAAACCATACGTTGAAATACTAGCCAAGTCTTCAAATTTCTGCAGTTTACTGGTAGTAAATCTCTCACAAACAATATGCAGATCTTCCTTCTGCGTGAAAGAGACAAAAAAATTGTAACAGTTGCTTTTTGTTTCATAAAAATCATACACTGGCTTAGGCTGGGCAGGACCTTAAAGCCCACCCAGTTCCAACCTGCAGCTATGGGCAGGGCTGCAGGCTGCACATGGCCCCATCCAACCCGGCCTTGAGCACCTCCAATTTTTTCCATGTCTACTCAAGAGCATAAATATTTACAAACCGAATTAATTTTTAAGAGGCATTATGTGTAAAATATCAGTGCACAGCCATCTGCTTTAAACGTTACTCACTCTGATACCACAGCCATTATCTTGGACCTGGATGAGCTTCAGACCACCTTCTTTGACTACCACCTGGATACTTGTAGATTTAGCATCCAAACTGCAGAAACCAATAAAGCACGTTACAGAACGGCAATTCTAGAGAATAAATATGTACATATCACGTCAGACTTTAGGAAACACTTCTTCTCCAGGAGTGGTGACGCAGTGGCACCCAGGCTGCCCAGGAAGGTGTTGGAATCACCACCCCTGGAGGATCGTGTAGCTGTCATACCAAGGGATGTGCAGGTGGAACTGTGAAATTCCACAACTTGTATCCTCGACAGACCTTTCACCTGGCGCTCAGAGCAAACGATTCGCATCCAACACAGCAGCAAACTAAGCCAACCCCCGTCCAGGGAGTCCTTCTGGGGCGAGCCGTCCCTCCAGGCGTTCAGCACAAGCGTATCTCCGGCCGCCCGTCAGCTGGGCGCAGGCACAGCCGTACGGCCGGCGGCAGCCCCAGCAGTAGCTGCAGCTCCCCTGGCCTCCAGGCAGCGCGCCACAGCGGCCAAGCCGCGCCACAGCCGTGCCCACAGCCGCCGTGCGTCCCCTTAGCGGGGCGCAGGAGCTTACCAGTTCTCTATCATCTCCTTAATGGCGTTTGCCGGTCTCTGGATGACCTCGCCGGCCGCGATGCGGTTCACCACGGCCTCATCCAGCCGCCGGATGACGCCAGCTACCAAAGCCATGGCAGGAGCCCGGCCCGCGAGGCAGCGGGACGCAGCGCAAGACCGCCCGCTGCGGGGGGCGAGCGGCCGCGGAGCTGGAGAACCCCGCGCTGCTCTCTCGCGCCAAACAACAGCGCTGCCCTGCACAACCCACACGGCGCTGCGGAGCTCTGCGATTGGGCGAAACGAGTGTCCATCAATCGGCCTCTTTCCCGCCCGAGGCAAGAGAAGGGGCCAAGAGGTGGAAGCACGGCAGAGCCGCGCAGCGATTGGCGGAGAGGCGCGACGGAGGCGGGGCTTCTAGCTGCCATTGGGCGCCGCCGAGTGTCGGGGGCGCTGTGGAGGAGGTGTCGTGACAGCCGGCTGTGGGGGCCGTGGGCAGCCATGATGGGGCTGGTGATGCGCGGGGTTTGTTCGTAGTGCCACAGACCCATAGAGTCGTGTAGATGGGAAAAGCGTTAGCTCCAGTAAACAGCGTTATAAACGATACCTCCTGGAGGCAGCACATGCACGTTGAAGCTTACTCCTGCTTGGCAGCGCATATCCATCAACGCACTCCCTCGTCCGTCCCTCAGCGGCTCCCGCTGGCGGCCAGTGCTGCTGCTGTCGCCCTACGGGCTGTGCTGGCACCGATCAGTCACGGATCAGTCGCTAAAAATAATTACCAGGAAAGCCTGATGGAGACGTACGTGATGTATTTCCATAGATATAGGCTGCTTTGGCTTGTCCTTGGGTGTTTTGCTAGGAGGATGAGAAATAGACAAAATCGTTTTTACTGGAGCAAATCAAAAGCAAATAATCCAGGTTTCATTGAAGTGGCAAAGAATTAATGAAAAGTGACGATTGGAATTTTACTTTTTTTTTTTTTAATGACAAAGAGGGGAACATGAATGCAAAGAAGGCAAATATTTGTTTCTTAGGAGCTGAATCAAAATTGATGCATAGAAACCTAACAGCAAAGTTTTGTTACCCCTAAATCAGGTATTCTTTATTAGCAGTGCCAGAAGCACTGGGAATATTTCCACCATAATCGCTTCAAAGATCACAATTCAAAGTCTATTATATTTCCACAGATGGTACATATTCATCAATTACACATGAGACAAATAATATATATCTCAGGTAGTGATTTATGAGGTCTTCAATCTTCTATTCCATGGTCTCTTCTACCATCTAGCATCCTTCTAGCATCATGACAGTCCAACTGATGGTTTTCTACTTCATCCAATGATCTTCCTCGCTTGTCGTCTACATGAACTTTCTTCACTGAAGCATTCTCAGTAGGGAAATGCCTATTGTAAATAATGTATAGTTCTGAAATCGTAATATTTCCTCACTCAACACACGGCCATTATTTCTGGACATCTGCTTTTCCTTGGATAGAGATAAGTTTGGCAACCCGTCTTTTAATGATATATGCTGGGGTGCAGAAGATAAGGAGGATAGAGGAGAGTATCTTGATGCCTGCCTGTTGCATCCCAGCCTAATCCCAGAGTGAAACAATTTGGCCTTGTGTGGAGGCCCTGGC
The DNA here is from genome assembly GCF_905368555.1 of Meleagris gallopavo. Lineage (NCBI taxonomy): Eukaryota > Metazoa > Chordata > Aves > Galliformes > Phasianidae > Meleagris > Meleagris gallopavo. The sequence goes on along the minus strand of NC_139409.1, from coordinate 45,331,235 downwards.
TTTCACTATTGTGTTTCTTTTGCAGAGGATCTCTTATAAAAACAGAATAGCCTTACAGCATATTTTCTAGTCTATAGTACTACATCCATACCATTTGCAACATCTAAAAGCTATTGCAGTTTTGCAAGCAAGAATTAATCACATAATACAACAATATTTCTAAAATACTCTGCTAAAATATATGGTATTTCTACTCTTTCAAATCAGCTATTTCTAAAAACAAGTCACAACATACATTGTGTTCTACTTCTTCCAATCAGAACATAAGAAACTTAAACAGTGCCATAGTCACACAGATATGTAGTCAGTTCTTCCCTGGGAGTTAAAAAGGATAATCTAATTAAAACAAAACAAAAAAAAAAAAACAAAAGAAAACAAAAAAAAAAAAAACAACAACAACAACAACAAAAACAGTAGAAAATCAAGATCACAGAGTCATAGGGAGATCCTCCAGTCCAACTGCTGCTGAAGCAGGTCCCATAGAGTAAGTTGCAGAGGAAAGTGTGAGCAAACAGCCTGCAAAAGGCAGCCCTGATATAGAGATTGTCACCAATTTGTATTGCATCCAAACCAGAACCAGAAAAGAAGTGTCTCTCAAAGAAGTTTCAGAAAGTGGAAACAGTTCACAGAAGATGGATTAGTGTGGAGATAGTAAACCAGCAGTTTTTATTTTCCCAAATGTATCATCAATACAAAGGAAAATCACTGAATGATGGAGAGTGATGGAGGCCCAGGCCAGTGCCCGAATACATGCATCAGTGGGCTGTGAGATCACTGACCAAGGGGTTGTAAGTCAGCAATAGGTGACCGTGATTTCACACACCCTTGCTTTATACATTCAGGCACCAGCAGAGTCCAGTATGAATCCATTCCTGGACTCCAGCTGAGTACAGCTGTGAGACTTGGAGCACTGAATGAGGCCTTGGTTGAGTGATGCTGTAGGAATGCCAACAGCAGTTCTTGATGCCCATCCCACAGCATTGCCAGTGTTTCCCTGTCCCTGCCTGGCTCAGGGAGCTGGAGCCCCATTTAGTGCACTCGCAGCAGTGGTACAGGTACATCAACCCATGGCAGCTGATGGGGAGCAGGAGCCAGGAGAGTTTGTTGCTGATGGACCGGGGCATTGCTGCTGCCTGTCCCTGGGACAATGAGTGACCGCAGCCTCTTTCTCTTTGCAACTCTGTCTGCCCACTGCAGTGCCAGTGAGAGGAGCAGCTTCTTGACCTCATCTCTACACAGCCCCAGTCTGGCACTGCAGAGGTGGCATCAGGCATCACTGGACCTGACCCATCTGTGGGATGATGCAGCTTATGTGATCCGTGATCCCCTGTATCCACAAGCTTTGCCACAGCTGTGCACTCTGGTGGGCAAAGAAGAAGCTGAATTGTGCTGTATGCAGTCACAAGATAAAACCATCCGATACTCGGTGAGGTCAGATGACAATTTTCTCGAGTGTCCTGTCCTGCAACCTGCAGCATGCTCAGATTATGGCCTGCAGGGTGAGCAGGGGCCTGCAGAGCCAGTGCTCCTGGCTCCTGAGCACAGCTTCCCACCTGAGCTACCTTTTTCCATCAACATCCAAGAGACTTCATATCCCTGCTCTAATGGCTCCAACAGGAGATCAGGAGGATGTCTGTTGATGGGTGGTGGGAGATGCACGCAAGACAGCATAATTCTGGGCTTCTTATGCAAGTATAGCCTTGACAAGATGGTCTCACTGTGAGAGCTGCAGCCAAATCTCAGAGGCCCCCAACACAAGAAGTGGAATAGGTGGCAGCACTGGGCTGGCACACCTCTTCTGGGCAGAGCATGGCTCAGGTGGAGTGGGAGGCAAACATCAACTTCTCAGTCTGACTCTGAGAGGAAATTAAAAATAAAAGACAGAAAAAGCAGTTTGTTGTCTCTGAACAGCAAGAATCCTTCTCACTGCTGAGGAGAGGTTGTCCTAATGCCAGTAAATAATACGGATTTAAAATTCTTTTATTTTTAATATAAAGTGCATTTGGTTTTGTTGTGGTAAGATTAATCTGCTATGTTGTATAACATTTTCAAGTCTTGCCCAGCAGCATGCGCAGTATCCAACTGAGGTGTATTAAGAAGAGCAGCAAGCAATTTTTAATTTACTTGTAATTTGTTAGTGACCCATTCAAAATCAACACTGCTTTACCTGGCTCGAGCAATTAAAAGACAGTATTAAGAAACAGGAAATACAGTTTAAGAAAGAATTTGAACACAGGATTATGGCATAGGGGAAATGAGATCCTGGTTGGCACACTGCTGCCTTCTCTACAAAACAAGATCCCCAAACTACCCAGTGTAACACAAGGCCACAAAAAGGCAGAGGTCTGCTATGTCTGAGGAAGGGCTGAGGAGTGCAATGCTACAGCAAAAATATGGAAGGAGCTGATTTTTCTCTATCTGCAAAACTGCTTCTCTGTTTAAAATGTGCTGAAAGATTATTGTAAATCTGCTGAAGTTATAACTTGATTGAATCAAGTTAAAGGTTAAAATCAGTAGAATTTTAGACTGCAGGCTAAGCAAAATAGGAAGCTACAGCACAAAGACAGTTCCAGCAAAAAAAAACTTGGGTTTTCCTCCTAAAAGAGAAACAAGCTCAGCAGCATTCCATGGTTTTTTGTTGGCTTTTTTTTTTTTTTTTCCCATGTGCCAAGAGTTTTATCAAATTCATGCAAGAAACAGCTGTCTTCATAGGTGATATTGTAACCTATGGAAATGTTTTCTTATTTGCCCTTCTAATTATTATTTAGTGGAAAATTGTATTTTTTAGCCTTCTTACAGTTTTTACTGCCAAGCAGTGGCAACATTTATGACGGCTTCTTAAAACTGCCACCAGTTAGCTAGAAAGAGATAGCTGAAAGAATGCAAACCAAATAACCTTGATTCACAGTACTGTTTCTTTTCAGCTTGTCTTGACAAACATCCAGCACATCAAGACAGTTCTTTTAACTCTCCACATTGCTGAATACAGATCCACTGGTCTTGCAGAGAATTTCATGCAGCTTTAGGATACAGGCTAGGAAGGAAGGGAGGAAGGAAGGGAGGGAGGGAGGGAAGAAGGGAGAAAGGCAGGAAGGAAGGAAGGCAGGAAGGAAGGAAGGAAGGCAGGAAGGGAAGCAGGAAGGGAGGAAGGGAGGAAGGGAGGAAGGAAGAAGAGAGGAGGGAGGGAGGGAGGGAGGGTGGTTTGCTAAGAAATATTGCCCCAATTAAGATTTTGCCCCTAGTTTATGGTGCATTTTTATAAGCTCTGAGAGAAAGCAGATTTTTGAGGCTCATGATGAGAGAACAACTTTGAAGTCAAGATGTCAGGTATTTCTCTCTCCTTATCATACTCTGTGTGCACAGTCCTGTCAGGAAAGGAATTTCTGTTACGTCCATTTTATGGTCCCGAGAGCAAATATGAGCAGGACCTAATGCCCTGTAGGATGTACTGGATTGAATCCAAGTTAGTTCTTCTTGTGTTTGTTTGCTTATATGGAACATTTGTTTGTACAGACCTTAAAACATTCAGAGTTGCATTTCTTTGAAAAAACATATCGTGCTGCTATAGAAGCTGAAGGCAGACTAATCAACATGCAGCAAAGCATTAACATTAGCCTGGTAGCAATACTTCTACTGCTCATATACCAGATTAATGCAGGAGAGTCTGAGTGATACAGTTAATATAGTTCCACAGCAGAATTTTCCTGGTACCTGCCCTCTTTCTTTGGCATCGTGCTCCCTCCTGCAGTGTCCCTCTGGGTCCCCATGTGGACAGACCCCATCGTGCTGAGGCAAGGAGGCTGCAAAGAGTGTCTCACACACACACACACACACACATACAAAGAGTGTCACACACACAGAGTGTCAAGGCTCTTCCCTGGGAGGAGCTGGGTGCTGCTCTTGGAGGTCATTTCCTCCTTTGTCTTAGAGGCTGCTTGATTTTATGTTTATGTACTCTCTTAGTGTAATCTATGTAGGTGAACTTTCTCTTCATTGGTTTTCAATTATTTAGTCTTTCTGTTCTTTCTTTTATAGCTAAACTTAGCTAGCAAGCCTCTACTCCTGTAATGACCACGTGATTTCTGGTTTTTGGCTGGGATCGTGGCACCATTCCATGTTTTGATTCTTGTACCTCTCATTTGTTCCAGGACAACAGATAATGCAATTCATTAAAAAAAAAAAAAAAAGCTACATGTTGTCAATATAAACTATAGTAAACTAAACCCAGTCTGACCACTGGAGAATTGCTTTCACTGCTAAAATAAGGCAAAATTAACTTAGGCCACCATAACCCAGGAAAGTGCTGAGACCCTATATTGTCAAGCTGGTGCAAACCTTGCACCCCCTTACTTGTGGTAGCATAAGTCATGTTTACTTGGCTGCAGGTAAGTCCTCATTCTCAGAGAGGGCAGTGCCATTCTGAGACTGTCCTTTGCAAATTGATGAGAACATTCCTGCATGGAATGGCTGAGGTGGGAAGAGACAACTGGAGTCACTTGATCCAATCCCTGCTCAAGAGAGACTCCTGGAGCAAGTTACCCAGGACCATGACCAGTTGGATTTTGGCTATGTCCAAGGAGAGGGACTCCAAAATGTCCCTAAATCAACTCTGTTATCCTCCATTGGATTTTCCAGTATGTCCAAGTCTCTCCTGTACCCGGGGAGCCAAGAACTGGTCCCAGCATCCAGAAGTGTCCTCACCAGTGCTGAATGAGTAAAAGAGAAGGATCACCTCTCTTCACCTGCTGGGAGCACTCCTTCTAATGCAGCCCAGGATACAATTGGACTTCTTCATGATGAGGGCACATAGTTGGCTCATGTTCAACTTGGTGTCCACGAGGACCCCCAGGTACGTTACGGCAGGGCAACTTCTCAGCTTTTTATCTCTTCTTTTTATTTAACATCAAAAACTCTCACAAGCAGAATGCTTATGTAAATTAATTACACATTTATATGGAAGCAGCATTTTCCATATTCCTAAAATTGCGTATTTAATTTTGTGACTAAATATATGCAAACCTTTTTTTTTTTCTTTCCAGTGGCAGCAGTGGCATGATTCCACAGTGTTTAGATTTTTCCAAGCTAACGATGACGCTGTTTTTTCTATATGATATTCTATTCATCTTCTCCTTTGAAACAAATGAACAAACAAAAAACCTGGTCCGGTTGGGAAGTATGAAACAGAAGTCCCTGTTTCTTCCTTCCATTTTGTAACTTATTTTCTGTGTGACTGTTTCACAGAGAATAAAACTTACCCAGTCTTTAGAGAGCATTCTGTGAGCTCTTGGTGCTTAAATTCTGTACGATGGCATTCTGCTACTGCTCTTGTGTCCTGTCAGTGTTTTTTTTCTTCTGGATCTAGAACTGAAAGATCATTTTTTCTAGCAGTCTCAGTTAGGAGGAGGTTAAGATGAACATAAAATTACTACATTAACTCTTAAAAAGTACTATATTAACTACATGGAATTATGATAAGTTGATGACAGTAAATTGAAGAATAAAAATACACATGAAATTATACACAGTTGCCCTTATTGCAGGACTGGACTGCAGGGAAAAATAAATGCTTTGTACTTTTCTTTTGCAGCAAGTATTAGGGGTGTTTTAACTTAATTTTGATTGTGATTATTAGAGAATAAAAAAGCCCCAGTTTGATTTTTCTTTGTAAGTTAAATACCTCCCAAGAATGGGCAAAATACATATTCTGAGATTTTCAGTGCCTTTCCTGTAGTAGAGGAATTGGCTCTTGATGGATATCTGAGTCTTGGCCCAAGAGCTCTCCAATTGCCTCTGGAAGCCAACATCACACTACTGAACTTTCTAAGATAAAATTTAAATACATATATATCAAAATGAGATATATCTTCCATCCCCAGTCAGTGACCTGCATGCTGTAAAATTTAGAAATCCTATTTAAATACTTCTGTAACTGTATTCAATTACTAGGAAGGGCCCAGGGAATTTTTATCACAGCTATTTGCAGGCTATTTCAATTTCTGTGATGGAAATTAAGATTAGCAGCAGGACAATGGATTTCAACCAGCTGAGAGCACATACAGAATTTTGGATGCACCAGCGTTTGCACCGCTGTGACGATGGTGTTGACACCAGTATTTGAATAAACATAACGTGTGTTTGCATGTGGTTTACCTACAGTGCTGTACTCTGTGCAGGGTGAGTTGCAAAAGACAGACTTGGTGAAGAGAGCAGGAAGGGGAAAGAGAGGAAGAAGGGGGAAACTCTAAGAAGTAAAAAGAGGCTTTTGTGTGAGTAAAGGGCAAATGGGCTGCTGACGGCAATTTTCACTTTTGAGTTTCACTTTTGCAGAGCCCTTGCTTCAAATGCCAAACAGAAACACAAACAAAACCCCCTAATGTAAATAATGATGTGCTCTGTCAGAGGGAGCCCACATGCTGCAGGCGTGGCTATTTTTCAGAGGATTTGTGTAATCAGAAGAGCACGGTGACCGGAGCACAAGCAGAGTTGTGAAAAATTGCATCACATTTTGCAAAGACTTATGGGCCTTTTAGATAATAATACCCTCAGTTTGTAATTCAGAACTTGTTGCCTGCCTGTCCTATGACTAAGTAGGTTTATAAGCATGGAAGAATTGAAAGTATTATGGAAAACTTGGTGAGATGTTTGAGTATGTAGTACTCGGGCATTAAATTAAACTGATCCCTTTCACTTTTCAAGGCAATCAGAGTGTATCTGATTTCTTCTATGTAACTATATAAGCAAGACATGGCTTTTTGCAAGATAAGGCTCTTCCCTTGACAAACTGAAATAGTCACAAAACCAATCTCCTTTTCATCACTTCCTTCTTCGATTTAACACAACAGACATTTACACGAGTGGGAGAGGGCTGAGTATATCTTTTATAAGGAGTATGAAGGAGAAATCTTGCCAGCAACCACAGACCCAGGCAAAGGTCAGCCATTGCCTGAAGAAGCAATGGCTGCCAGAGGAAGCAGCCTGCATGGATGGAGCTGAAGTAAGGGCCCTGGTGGCTGGATGCTTGCTGTTCTGCAGCAGCAGCAGCAGCCATGCCAGCTGCACTGTGCCCCTGGGGTGGAGGGCTCATGCTGGCTCTGTGGGATAGCCCTGGGGAATATGTGGCAGAAGGTGTCCTTCTCCAGCCACAGGTAGTAATCAATGTCAGAAGCTACTTTCGGGAGGTTGAACTGCTTAAGTGAAAAGGAGAAATTTGGGAAAGTTTATTTGCTTCTCTGCGCTCATGACAGTGCCTGCTGTTGGCAGTAAAAACAAACACTTGCTGCTTAAAACTTGGCAAGCTCTCATTACAAAAGCAAAGAAAGAAATTCCTGCCAATCTCGTCTGGATTGCAGCCAGGAGAAGAATGTTTGTTCTTAGAACGGAGTTGAGGTAGCTGTCTTGGTCAGTCCATGCAGTTTCCTGACCAGATTCCTGCTGCACAAACATCTCTTAGCCTTTGGGCATCTCTTATGGGAGCATTCCTCTTCATCTCTGTCACCCAGGCTCAATCCTCTGTTTTTCACGGAGTTAGGCTCATTGCTTCTCTCTCTTGATAAGACCCCATCCGCTTTACATTCCTGTCCTAGAATGTGGAATTGCAAAATATCCCACTTTTGGAGGGGACTCACAAGGATCACTGAGTCCAACTCCTGGCTCCACAAAGGACTGCCCAAAATTCAAACTCTGTGTCTGAGAGCATTGTCCAAATGCTTCTGGAACTCTGGCAGCTTGGGGCTGTGACTGCTGCCCTGGGGAGCCTGTTCCAGATCTTGACCATGCTCTGGTGAAGAACCTTTTTAAATAGCCAACCTGAATAAGGACATGTTCAGCTAGAGATGTGCTTCACCAGCTGATTCCTCACCTCCATGTTCCAAAGCAGCCGATGGCCCTTTGCTATGGTTTCATGATTGGCTTCATGCAATCTTAGGTATCTGTCTGCAAAAAAGGACTTTTTGCATTCCTGCATCACACCACCTGTAGGGCTGCACCTTTTAATAACAATGTGGTATGGAAGCACAGGGACATAAATATAAAATACCAGAAGTAGAACTGGGGCAAACATGATTTACTTCAAAACAAAAGAACACAGAATTGGGCATCTTTGTTCTGTTCTTCACAGTATGATTCATCTTTGAGGACAAGCCCCATGTTTTTCTTTGCTATGTTGCCGCTGGCAGGTGACTGCCCTTTCTCCACATTCCTTCAGCTGCTGCAGCTGGGCAACTGAACAGTGCCAGCCTGTGCCAGTGAGCTCAGAGACTGCCTTTCCTCAGCATTTTCAGTTCTCTACTTTTTTATCTTTCATTCTTTACTCCAGTTCCCACTTGCTCAGCTACTTTCCCCCCTCAACAAATGGATGGAGAGGACAGGTACAGAAGGAACACACATCTGTTGCTCCTCCTGCCCTCTTGTTGTCACCTGTTTCTGTCAGTTCCTCTTAAGTCTCATACCAGAGAAGGGAGATAACTATTTGCAATACTAAATGAGTTTCATTTTCTTCCACTATAATTTTAATGCTGGTATCAATAGCCAGGCTAAAGTCCAGCTGAGATACATCCCTGGACCAGTCTTTCCATGCACAGCAGGCACAGGTGTTAGAGATTATATTGCTTTCCTAGCTGGATACACAGTGCTGGCTGTCACAGGGCTCCAGTCCCAGCTAAGGATGTATTGTGCCACAACTGTTTTATGTGTATAAAGAATAACACCAGAAAATGGCTGCAGGCTGTGGAGGTGGCAAACACAAGGGGAAAAAAAAACTTTGTCCTGCAAAGAGCAGCAAGGATTTTGTGAGTCACAGACAACTGCTTGTACAGTAACATAGATCAGGAGGCCTTGGTGCACTAGCAGGCTTTCAGATGGTTTGCAAAAGGACCAGTCCCCATGATGCTGACGCAGGTAGAATTAAGCAGCCAGGCTTTTAGGAAATGGAGTAGCAGGAAGGGATAATAGGCAAGAAGGATTATACTGGAGAGATGTGAAGGGATTTTCCAGCAGTAGGCCAAGTACAAGCAAAATGATGAAATAGGTAGGTGTTTGCCACTGGTTGCATTGCATTATCCTCTACTGATTATGTGCTTAAGATTACACTGCAATTCTTTTAAAGCTATCACACTGAAGTAATGCTGATTTCTCTGGGACAAGTTTTTGGCCTCAGAAGCGAACTAGGATGCGCATGGGTTCATCAGGAGCATCTACTACATCGGTTTGTAGATACCCTATCAAAATCAAACAAGCATCCTGAAGTAGTCTCATTGGTAGAAGCTGCAGTGTGGATACCTTCATGGAACCACACTCACACTGAAAACTTTAGCCCTTACAGCTGCAATACCTGGAGGCATCACTTGTGAGCAGTGTACTTTCACTGACAGAAGTGCAGGTACACAAGAAATGCATGTGTTTCCTGGGATGGTGTCAAGGATGGTGTGAGATGGGATACCTTGATGTGTGGAGCAACATGTGGAACGATCTGTTTCTCACTTTCCCATCTAAAAAAAAAAAATTTCCCATGGAGACATTCCCATACCAATGCTTTTACTCTGTGATAGATAGAAAGTGTTTAGGAGCTGGGTAGAAAGTCTTTATGCATCATTATGTGCTGCCTTGCTGAATGTTATGAGCACCTCCACCCAGTACTCCTGTGCTGAAGCACCCATTTCACCCCACATGCCTGATGGCTGCCCTGCCCTCTGGGCACACGGATATGCAAAGCTGCCTCCCAAAATAAGTCTACACTTTCCAGTTTCTATTCCTTAGAATAGAATAGAATGAGCACGCCTGCTCATAATCAGGAAATGCCATAATTTGCAGACTCAGACACTCATTGGTAATGTGTATGTGGCAGGGACACAACATGGGGAAGTTACTTGACCTCCACAGGAGGAAAACACCCCAGGAGGAAGAATTACAAGCTGCCAAGTTTCATTTGGAGAAACCAAGTTTCATTTTCTGTTTGGTGACGAGATTGACAAACAAGTCAGTGGCTAGCAGATAGATGTAGCAGAGGCTGTTGCCTATGAGTCTTCGGGTCAGAGTCCCCTCTGAACTAAAAGGCAGCAGAACCAGCAGGGTTCTTGAAGTGGAGCATCCCATCAGTGACAACCAGAGGAAGCTTAGGGTTCAGTGGAATGCCAGGTGCACCAGTCCCAGTCAGCCAGTCCTTCCTCCAGGCATTTCTATTCCACTGACCCTTTTTAAGAACGAGCACTTTTGCTGCATAAGAACTGAAAAATCCCACCTGAGGACTTTGATTTAGACCTGTTAGTAAACAAGTGCATGCAGGGGAGGTGCAGTTCTCCCACTGGGCATCCATGCTGCTCCAAAACAGCATTATTGGCTGTAGTGTTGACCACTTCTTTAAACAGTAGCTTTTCCCAATATTTTGAGCATTCAGCATGGAGCGAAAGGAGAGCAATGCCCATGCCAGGGTTGGCATTGCACCTGTTCCCTAGCCACTACAGGGGCAGCTGACGGATGCTTGGTTGGAAATTTGTGTGCAGATTGTGGCCCTTGGTGACATAGACCTGTATAAGTGTTGTTCAAGGAGAGTGAGTTATTGTATGAACTTCGGTGAGGCCACACCTTAAGCACTGTGTCCACTTTTGGGCCCCTCACTGCAAGGGGCTTAATTCCTGGAATGTGTCCAGAGCACCAAACCAGATGGAGTGGAAAACAAGACCTGTGAGGGGCAGCTGAGGGGAGTGGGGCTGTTCAGTCTAGAGGAAGCTCAGGGGAGGCTTATTGTGCTGTATCTGACAGGACTGCAGTAAAATGGGCACCGATCTCTTTTGTCAGGTGACAAGTGACAGGATGTGAGGCACCAGTCTCAGGTCGTGCCAGAGGATGTTTAGATTGCATACTGGGAATCATTTATTCACAGAAACGGTGGTCAGGGCTTGGAACACACGCTGCCCAGGGAAGTGGTGAGTCCCCATCCCTGGAGGTGGTTCAGAGTCGCGTGGATGTGGTGTTTAGGGACACGCTTTAGCGGTGGGCTTGGCAGTATTGCGTGCTGGTTGGACGTGGTTATCTGACACTGTTTTATGAAGCATTAATCGTTTGTTTATCGATTTCTTTGCCTGCGTGAGGAGCCCACGGGAACCTCGCGGTAGCGCAGACGAGGCGCGCGGCGCTGGGCTCTCTCACGCACAGCCCCGCCGATTCCCGCCTCAGTGCCGCCCCTCGGCGCTACGCCAACGTCCGCGCGGCTCGCGAAGGCCGGGCCCGGTGTCTCCCGGTTTCGATTCCCGCGGGCGGCCCCGGGTGACGCGATGCTCGGGGTGGGGCGTGGGGCGGGGCCGCGACACCGCCGTGTTTTGGGGCGGCAGCGGGCTCGCAGCCCGAGGTCTTCGGCGCTCGGCGGCGGGCGGGTAAGTGCCCACGGTCCGTGTCCGCAGCGCTGCGGCATCACCTGCCCCGCGCCCGCTCCGTGCGGGGCTGGAGCTCCAGCGGCGGTCGGGGTGGGCGCTGCACGGCTCTGCGTGCCGTCGTACGGCCCTGCACCGCTTCGTGCGTTGCCCGGCCCTGCGCGGCTTTGCGTGCCTTTCACGGCTTTGCTTGCGTCTCGCGGGGAGAAGCTCCCCGGGAGCGGCATCCCGCCGCGCTGAGGCCGCCCGAACTCGCCTTGAACCCGCTGGGGGGCTGCCGCAGCCGGAGCGGGGCCGTAGTTCCCGGATGAGGGGTGGCCGTGCGGGGTGGAAGCCTGCCGGGCGGTGCGTGGGGCGGCCGGAGGGGAGGCGGGGTGCGTTGCTGCTGCTCCTGCCCTGCAGCTGGATGTGCCTCCAGCCCTCCTGCAGCTCTCCTGGACAGAGGAGAGACAGGGGGGAGATGCGTGCTGCTGAAAGGGAAGAGCTTCGGTGTGCCCCCCGGCTGAGCGTTGTCTTCATTGGTTTTGGATCCTTTCCCCGGAAAGCAGTGCTGTGTTTGAGGTCGTGGAGTGGTCACTTAAAGGCAGACTTGTTCATCTGAGAGGGAGCTGGGGCACCGGGTGCGCTTTATAAGAAAACCCAAAAGGTCTGTTACCTTTGTATTTACTGCCTGATTTACAGAAATTTAACTTCAGGTTGGTAACATGATTTTAGTGCAAATGGGAACGGGCTTTGCATTCTCAAGAAAATGTGCAAAAAGGAGTGTTTCTTACCAGAGCTTTTACCTGTGTGCAATTAAACGTGCCAGGTGTGAGCTGCAAACTGCACAGGCTTGAAGTCTTTGCTGTTAGGGGAATCTTGCTGGGTTTTTTTGTTAGTTTTCAGTTTTTATTCTCCTTTCCAGATATTTTACTATCCTGAGCTAATCTAGAGCCCATTTGTTACCATTGCTTTCGTACTGGGTCGTCACTGTTTGATGATGGGATCATCATCAGGCTGAGTAAACAAGAGCAGCAGTGTAAATACCTCCCTCTTGGACTGGGTTAGGGCTGGTGTGGCTGAGCTGGATGGCGGACTGTGGGGTTGTTGTTTCAGGCCATAGGAAGTGGGATTAACTATTTCCACTGTTCTGTGAATTTTTGTTGTTATTGTTTGTAAAACAGTAATGACACCTTCTAGATAGAATATTGGACGTGTTTTCAGTAGTGCTACTTTGTAAATATTTGTATGTATTCACAGTGTTTTTCCAGAAAATACAACTTTGCCTTTGCCTTATTTACCACCCTTTCTCTGAGGTGTAATTTGTTACTGATAGATTACAAAGAGGGGAAGGATCATTTGAAACTGAAAGAAAAATTCTGTTTTGTTTCACTTAGCAAAACAAGGTTGGCTGGGGAGCAAAGCCAAACCCAACACCGCTGCCAACTACAAAGCAGCCTTCAAAGAGGGACAGTCCCCAAGTGCTAGATATGAGTTCAGGCTGCAAGGGAAGGAGGAAGAGTGCTAAGAGATAGCACCCTAAATCAAGGATGGTGGGGCATGGCTGTGTGTGAAGACCTTTGTTGCCAGATTGGTCAGCAACACGTGAAGGTCTTGCCTGCAAGCTGAGAGATGCAGTTCTTCTGTCAGTGGCGTTTTTTCCAGGGACTTTCCCAAAATGAGATGCAGTCTTAATGATATGAAGATACCATATGGGATTAAGGATGGACCCAGGAAGTTTGGGACTATAGAAAGCCAGTCTGCCAGGACTATGTAGTGCAGCTAATGGATGTAAAGTTCTGATTCCACAGGGAGCAGGTGCAGAGCTGCTGTCCTGGTGTGTGGGTGCCTGTCTTGTATCCTGGGACGAGAATTGGAAAATGTTGTCTTGTTATGGTAGCATGCTTTTGATTCCTGTTGCCTTGCCATATTTAAATCATAGAATCATAGAATCTTTGGAGTTGGAAGGGACCTGTGAAGGCCATGTATTCCAATTCCTCTGCAATGAACAGGGTTACCATAACTAGATCAGGTTGCCCAGAGCCTTATCCAGCCTCACCTTGAAAGTCTCCAGGGATGGGGCATCAACATCACTGGGCAACCTGTTCCAGTTCCTCACCACTCTCACTGTATAAGATTTTTTTCCCTGTATCTAATCTGAATCTACCCTCTTTGAGCTTGAATATTGCTTCCTAGCATAGTGCCTTTCCTGCATGTGTGTCAGCCACAAATCTAGCCTCTTGAGGATTCACTGGTAACACTTTAACAGCAACCTTATGTTTAGATTTTTAAGTTGCTGCAAGGCAGCAGGCTGACCCTGTACTCGGGCTGGGTTTAGTCCTTTTTTGGTGGCCCTGCTGCTGGTTGTGCTTCTAAAAGGGAGCTGAGCTGCAAGCAGGGCTGGCTACGTGCTCTTGGTGTGTGAGGAGCTGGAGTTATCAGTCAGCTGGGCTTAGTTATGAGTAATAATTGCTTTATAACAGTGTGCGTAAATAGAAACCGGTGCTCAGCATTATCTGGAAGAAGAGGACCTCAGGAGATTTTTGTGGCTAGCCCTGCCCACAGCAGGACCCTGGAGCAGTGCGTGAGTCTGCCCATGTTTGTCTTCAGCTTCCCTCATTTCACCCAGGCCTTGCACACATCTTCTGCTTATCTGCTTTGTAAGCAGCATTCGAGATAGTAACGGAACATCGAGACATCTGTGCTAATTGTACCCCAGTATGTGGTGTGCATGTGCCACAGGTCAATAAGACTGTGCCCTACAGTCAGCAATTTGCTCCAGAACCTGGAGAAAGCTCAGTGCAAGCTGGGGGGTGGTCAGGGATGTTTCATCTAGCTCAGGCACCAGCAACTGCTTAATATCTCAGAAGCAAACCTATGGAGGTGAAAAGTCTCACAGCTAACTTTTCAGATACAGGCAAAGCACTTGTGTGTGAGACATGGTGCTAAACGTGGCAATAGCCCATGGGTTTGGGGGGTTTGTAGAATCATAGAATAGCTTGGTTTGGAAAGGACCTTAAAACCCATCCAGTTTCAACCCCTTTCTATAGGCAGGGCTGTCGCCCACCAGACCAGGCTGCCTGGGGTCCCATCCAACCTTGTCTTCAGCATGTCCAGGGGTAAGGCAGCCACAGTTTCTCTGGGTAGCCTGTGCCAGTGCCTCACCACTCTTGAAGTGAAAAATTTCTCTAGGACTGCTGGTTTTGTCTGGATTCTAGATCTAGATCTAGATCTAGAAAGGTAACTGTTTGCAAGGTGTTGTTTTGCATTGCAGAGTGAGAAAGTGTTTTACTTTCTGAATGAAACAATTTGAAAGGATCAGCTTCTCCAAGGTGAGCTGACATTTGGCAAGGGTTAGAAACAGCCCACATGAGATACTGCCAGAACACTGGATTAAAATGTCTCAGTATCTACAAATATCAGTATGACATTTTCCAGTCCAAACAGATCCTTGAGAATGGCCGTGCCAAAATCTCATCTCTTTCTCTTCTTCCACATGAGTTCTCTTAATATGTCCATTTAGGCCTTGTAACTTCAAACCCGTTCATATTGCTTGCAGAAATTGTGTGTTTTATCTCTGCCACTTTTCCAAGGCTTCCTCTCAAAGCACAGACTGTTTCAAGACTTTTTGCTTGCCATTTCAGTACAAGATGGAAAAGCAAAGCTTCTGTATGAAGTATTTTTCTGCTTTTCAATCTGAGAGAAGCAGTGCATGCATTCAAGGTAGACGTCTCTAAACTGGCTATTAGGCAGGTAATGGGTGCCTAAAGGCTGCCTGGTGAGGAAATATGGGCTCCCTGAATGTTGGTGAAATGTGCATTATGGAAAGCGGTAGTGCCTCAAGAATAAAAACATTGTAACACAGGGTAACACCATAGGATTGAGACTTGTAGGCTTGACCTCCAGTGCCAACAATAATTAAAAGCCTTGCTGTGTAGAAACTTCCTCTTTTCCTCTATAAACAAGCACTTGCTGCACTGGCTGGGATGGAGTTAATATTCTTGGTAGTGGCTGGCAGGGTGCTGTGTTTTAGGTCTGTGACCAAAACAATGCCGATAGCACACTACTGTTTTAGCTCTTGCTGAAGCAGTGTTTGCACAGCATCAGGGCTTTCTCTTTTCCTCACTTTGTCCTCCAGTGAATAGATTTGGGGGTGCACAAGAGTTTGGGAGGCACAAACAGGCAGATAACACCACGGAGATACTCTGTGCTGTACCACGTCAAGCTCAATGATAAAATGTGAGAGGAGGAGTTTAGGAGGTTTTAAAGCATGTAAACTGGATGGAGATGGAACAAGTGAGCTGCTCGGGTTCACTTTCAGATTTATGAAGTTTTCAGAAAGCACAAGATGGCCTCTTGGAAGCAGTGTAAAGACCACCACATTTTTCAAGGATGAAAAATTGGTTTTGTGGGCGTTTGGGTTTTCAAGGTTTCTGCTGAAGCAAGAGGAATCACACTTAGCTTTGTAAGCCCCCAGACAGTCCTGCTTTTGAGGACAGTCTGATTGAAGCAGTTCAGTGGGATGTAGAGTACTGTGATAACTCAAGAGTGGAGTAAATGGGCATTTTTCACACTGGCAGTATGCTGGGTTTAACCTGGCAGGCAGCTGAACACCACGCAGCTCACTCCTCCCTCAGAGGGATGGGGGAGAGAACTGAGAAGTGCAAGAACTTGTGGTTGGAGATAAGGACGGTTAATAAACTGAAAAGGAGGAAAGGGGGAAAAAAGACCAACCGCACAAACTAAAACTCTAATAACAACAAAAAGTGCCCAAAGGAAGTGATGCACAATGCAGTTGCTCACCACCCACTGATCAGTGCCCAGCCAGCAGCCCCATGGCCAGCTCCCCCAGTTTTGTTGCTCAGCACAAGAACATATGGCACAGAATATGCCGTTTGGCCACTCTGGGTTATTTGTCCCAGTCCTGTCCTCTCCCAGCTCCTCATCCCCCAGCCCCTCGCTGGCAGGACAGTATGAAGAGCTGGAATGCCCTTGGCCTTGTGCAGTGCTGCTCAGCACCAGCTGAAACATAGCTGGGTTATCTGCACCGTTTTTCTCCTCAATCCAAATCACAGCGTCATACCAGGCACTATGAAAAAAAATTAACCCTATCCCAACAAAAAGCAAGACAGAACAGTAGAAGTTGGAGCTGATTGTGATGATTTAACTGCATAATCTTATGTCGTAATTCTTCAAGTGTAAGTGGATGTGCTTCATTTTGCTGCCACAGTCATTCTAGTGGTCTCAGGAGCCATACAAACAAGTTAATGGGTGTCATGGTGTCATTTTTGTTCTTGGTATTCCGTATCATAACATCATGTAGTGCACTGGGAGTCAAAGAGGTAGTGTTCCAGTTCTGTGGATCATGGATAGTTCTGGGTATATCTGTCTCAGAAGAGAAGAACTACATCTCCCAGTGGACTGTTCACTCTTCTGTTTCCGTTGTCTGTTCAGAGGGAAAGAGAAAACTGTTTGTAAATCACGAAACACTCCTTTTCCCTTCCTGATCATCTCAGCAGCATGTGTGCTCCCTCGCTGTCTCACCTTCAGCATTAGAGTAAGGTCTTCGGTTTTTGGACACTCTCTTTCTCATTTTATTTGATTTATTAGCTTCAATTCTAATTATATTGTACTATAGTGCGTTATCTGGCATTCCGAGATCATATTTAGTGAATCAGTTTGTTTCTCCTCAGATTATTGCTGCTGTTTTGTTTTTAGGTCCATCTCTCTACCCTTTCTCCCCTTCCCCTTCCTGGGGTGTGAGTCTCTACCCCACTAGTCACAGAACTGGGCCAAACCAGCCTGTAAACCACTGATGTTTTTGAGAATGCAGGCATAGCCCACCTTGGCTGGGAAAAGACGTTCTTTTAGAACAAATCTCTCTTTACTTTCAGAGAGCTTCATTAGAAATCTTATCAGTACTGCAGGTCCTGTACTGAAAACATGGCCTTGAAAGTGCAGGCGGACTGCCAGTATTCTGGGATATTTGTAAACTTTTTGGGTGCTGCTAGCTTGCTTTTGTAAAGAGAAAAAAAAAATGCTTTCTCTTCTAAAACTGCTCTTCAAGGGATTGCATTCCGTAATTTTTTCTCTTTTAATGCTCAGAACATGCTGGGTCTTAATTAAGTTTGCCACTCTGCTCTGTGGAGCTATAGGTATATATGATGAATTAAAAGCACTGATGGAAATAACTACCTGGTATCTGCATACAAGGTGGCATGCAACTCTAGAGGGAGATGCTAATATAGAACTTGGGATTTTTAAACAGTCTCCCAGTCTCTCCCTTGAATCCTTTATGCATGTTTTGAATGCTCATCTGATCATCTTGTCAGTCTCCCTGAATATGCTCCTCATCATTTCACTCACTATCTGTATTTATCATATTTTGAGGAAGCCTTCCCCAAAGCCAGAGAATACTGAGTAGCAGGGAGTGCGGAGGGACTTGGGAGAGACTTCAGAGAAATGGGCATTGCCAGTGTCGTGGAACTTTACTCCTGAACATCTGCAAGATCCTTAGAGCCTAGCTCTAAATACCTAGGCAGGTATTTAGACAGGGATGTTGCAGCTCAGGCAGATCTGAGGAGGCACAAGTGATTTGGGGCCTGGCTAATGCTTATCGGGCCTTATTCAATACTATCTCAGAGAGCAAGAGAGTCTCCAAACCAAAAGGGAGAGTCTCCAGGAAAGAATCCCAAGGGGGAGAATCCCCAGGTCCAGAAAAAGAGTCTTCTAGCTGAGAAACAAGATCTCCAAATTGAGCGAGTCTCTGAGCTGAGGATGGAAGTCTCCAATCTGAGAATCTCCATTCTGAGCAAGACACCCTCCACTCTGAACAGAACACCCTCCAAAATGAGTGAGATACTTTCCAATCCAAGCTACAGTCTCCAAACTGAACAAAACAAACTCCAATCTCAGTGAGACAGCCTCCAAGCTGAACATGACAGCCTCCGAGCTGAACAAGACAGACTTTGAGCCAAGCTGGAGAGAAAGAGCATTGAAACTGACCGACCTGATCAATCACACAAAACACCAGAATCGATGTCAGTTGCCCATGTAAGAGAATGGAAATTGAAACAAACATTTCCTCGTTTAGAACAGAAGAAAGAGGAAGAAGGTACTGTAAGAGAAGAGAAAAAAATAGAACAAAAAGATCCAGGGGAATGGCCCCTATTTCCAGGGGAGGAGCCCTCAGCAAGACACCAAGGAGGCTAAAAGAGAAGAAGAAGGTAAGGAAGACATTGTCACCATTACTACTTGACCTCTGAAAATGGCTGAAATTTGAGGTTCGAGACAAGATTTTTCACTTCCCCTTTCTTGGGGTGTGGGTGCATGGATCTCCCTGCCCCACTAGTCATGGGGGCTGAATCAGCCCATAAACTGTTGACAATGGGTCATCTTATTTAGCTCTTTTTTTTCTCATTTTCTTCCTTTGAAGGACGAGGACTCAGCATTTCCTTGACCATGAGTCTCTTGGACCTGAGAGTTTTCCCAAACAAGTTTGTGTTTTATGAAGAAACCCCTACTTTTGGAAAGGAACCTGTCTCACCAAGGCAAAGTCTCTTATTAGTTATGTTCAGATGCATTTGTGGTCCAGGCATTTCCTCTTTCCTTGTGCCAATGGGAGGCATAGGAATGGGTGCCATTTTTGATCAATGCTAATGTTGAGTAGCTGCACTCAACACTATGCACTAGGTGACAGTCTTCTGTTTTTTGTGTTAAAACTGTGTATGCTTCAAGAAAATGTTAGGCAATAGCAAGACATACTGTGTTAGTACAGCAGTTCTGGGTAATTTACTTACATGTCAGATTTGCATGTCTGTGCATCTCTTGGGTATAGTTGCTAAAGCCTTCAGCAGGCATTCCCAGTGATTTAAGTGACTATGGTTTGGGGTTTTGGCTGGCAAGCTGGAAAAGCATGGGAATGTGTTCTGCTGGAAATCTGCTCTGAGGGGGGAGGTTCTTATTTAACCTTCTGATGGTGTGAAAAGAAACAAGAAAAAAAAAAAAAGATGGAACTATATTTTAGCATTTGTTTTTTATTTCCCCCCTTTTTATTTCTCCCCCTTAAATAATGTTCATAACATGCAGTGTCCAAAAGACCCATGTAAGGTATGAGAACACTTGACTTGCTGTCTCATAAGGAGTTTTGAAACTCTATATTATATGCACATGGTTCAATGAAGTGATGATTTAATTTGCATGGCATAATTGTCATAATTACTCTTCCAGTACTGCCTTGTCATCATACCCTGACCTTGCACAGATGGAACCTTTTATTAGTCAGTGTATAGTCGGTTTCATCTATATCCAGGAACTTAAATAGTTCTTCCTGCAATGTTTGCATTGCATACATCATCACGGAGCATTATTCGTTTAAATAAATAAGGCCTAATTTTGAGTGGCTTTTCTGCAGCCAGACAGAGCAGCCTTGCTCTGAGCTTTGCTGTAGCACCTGGTTCTCTTGTTGTTGCCTTTGCAGAGGTGTGCACTGCTTCTCCTGTAGGCTCACTGCATTTCACCTGATGGAGCATCTCCACGCAGACAAGGCACAGTGCCACCCATAGCATGCCTCTTAATCCTCTGTACAGTACAGCAGCCTTTTGGGTTTGCCTTGGGAACCTATGGAGAAAATCAGTGTTACTTGGTGCTTTGCCTGTGGGCTCATACACTTAAAAATACCTCGTTTGGTCTGCTGTGAAAAGCCTTTACAGCTTCTATCAGTAGGCTGTGATGTTACAGGTTGTCTCTGGTTCTGTTCCACGTTGGTTAACACCAGGATAATTAGTAAACCTGTGCATTCCTTCTGGGGTTATTAATCTTATTTGCTAGTACTGAGATTTTTGAGACTAACAGAGACTTTCACAGGTAATGGAAATGGCTTTTAATGGTACAATCCAGTGGTGAAGAACGATTCTGCTCAAGACTTTTTGATTGTTTCATCTGTGATCATTATGTGCTGTCTCACAGCATACATGCGGCTGTTTTTCCCCTCGTATTTGTTCACCTGCTTCTTGAAATGGTGATTACATTTATGCAAGGAGATTAACTTTACAGTTTTAATTATGAAATGCTTTTTCTATCACTTTCAGCTGATGCCTGTTTCAACCTTTGATTTCTCCGAGTGCTGGATATGTTTATTTCAGCAACGATTTTCAATTTCTTCAAAGGTCTTCAGGCACTACTAATAGACTGACATCACAGCAGTTTCATGCAGTCATCAAGTTTCAAAGCGATTTTGTGTACATTGGATTATTAAATGTCTTGCTGGAAAGGCTGGACAAAGGAAAAGTCATAAAGGTAAATAAAAAGCAAGTTAATTAGTTTTGTCTTTAACTAATTGAAATGTATAGCTTCGTGTATTTCTTAACTATATGAACTGTGTTGTCTCAGATTTATATCCTCCTGCTTTTAAAGAGTGTGAATGCATTTAAATAATTTGGAATCTTAATTTTAAAAAAGAAAGTTCAAGACCCAAGGGAAACAATGAGAAAAATGTGATTAAAAAATAGCTGGGAAGTTGATGTATCAAAAGCATAGATGAGGTTGGTACCTGAGTTACATTTTACTATTCCAACTGCAGATAGCAAAAAGATGTACTCTTTCATCCTACTTTTCAAAGATGCAAAACCTAAAATGAAAGTTGAAATGGATTTTGGGGAATGATGTCTCTCATCATCACTGATTGTTGGTTTTTTGTTTTTTTTTTTTTGCTTTTTCTTCCTCTTGCAGTTAGCATGGATGCCATGGAATATGCACAGTTTATGAAACAAGATGGGAATCAGGATTTTAAAAATGGAAATTACACCTTGGCCATCAGGAAGTATGATCAAGCTCTGTATATGCTCATTCAGTTAAGGCAATGGGGCCTGTAAGTATTCTTTAATTACAAGCTTTGAGCTGTAGGACAGTCAGAAATGTGTTCAGTTCTGTGGTTAACTCAGAACTATATTTCTTCCCCTGACACATGATTTTCTTATGTCTTTTGTCACGCTCTTTGCTGTATCGGTTTTATAATTAAGGAGGAATTGCTGTTCTTTATGTATCATGTGGGAGATAAGTTAGCAACTTTAATCTAAATGTTTTTTTTACGAGCATTGATAATAGCTATAATTAAGGTCCAAATCATTTCCCCAAACATTATGTTGGTTTGTGTTAAATTAGTTCTGCTTTGTAGCTGAGATGTTATGGATTGATGTTGCTGTTGTTCTGCCAGTTACTGGGAGAACGTGGGTGTCTGTTGTTACATGGATCATTGATTATTTTGAAAACAATTCATGCAGGTTACTTTGTTCTTGGTATTTGAGCTTTCCTGGTGTTCCAAAATAAGTTCAAAACTAACTTCAGCCAAAGAGTTCTGTGGATATTTCTTTCCAAATGCCAAGTGCTTGTTGTCTTCAGTTAACACTGATTGCTAACGTGATGGTTAATGGTTAAGTAGTTGGGCATTATGTTGACTTCTAAATATTCATTATTACCATGTATTAGCAACGCTATGAACCTGATGTAACACCAGCCATTAATTTAGTTTGACTGTTTGCCATTAGACAAAGGATGGTAAAACGTAGTCTGGAGCTGTGCTGGCAGTGAGGTAGAGCCAACAAGGCCATCTCCACCAGGCTCTGATTCTGCCCTTTGCGGGGAGTGGGGCTTTCTCTTCCCACTGGGGTCTACTCCTGAGCATTCCCTTTCCCCTTGCTGTAGGTTGCCTTGGCAAGATTTGCTTACATGTGAGAGTGTGCTCCGAAAATGTTCAATATAGTTTAAACAACTTTCTTGACTGTAAATTGCCAGGTAGAAATAAGATAGAGGGTGCAGCACCATGCCACAAGATATTTGTTTGAGCACAGATAAGACAGACTTTTCAGGCTCCCTACTACCCTGTGTAGTACTTTAAATTTTGGGAAGCTTTTTCCAGAAATTCTTCCATCCAGATGCACGTATTTCAGTACATTCAGTTCTCTGAAATATGTTTATTTCTTCAGCTGACATAAATATATATAATTTTGATGACATCACCAACTGATGATATAGTAAAACACTTTCTGGTTGTGTTTTGTTGTCTAGCATTTGTTTCACCTTTCCTGTGTCCGTTCTCTCCCATTGCTGGCTACTGCCTTTCACTAAATACCCAGATGTCTCTAGGTTTTCTAAACTGTCACTAAACTCTCATAGCATCATAGAATATATTGCATTGGAAGGGACCCACAGGATCATGGAGGTCAGCACTTTCTACAATAGTCCAGTGGGTAGACCTTCTGCTTCAGAAGGGAGTAGAATGTCATTAAGATACCATTAGGGTGCCACTGAGAGATTTTGTAGCTGATGTTCCAATTGTATTCGCTCTCTACAGCTCTGTTTTACCCTATGAGTTAGTTAGGTGGGTGATGTGTGCACTTTTTCTTGTTGCTAACTACAAAGTACCTTGTATCCTTTTTTTTTTTTTTTTTTTTTTTTTTAATTGAATAAGCAGTAATGCTGGTAACTTTTTTTCAGGTGTTCTGGGGACATAGCTGTATTATACTGCAACAAATCAACTTGCCTGTACAATCTTGGTAAATGGAGAGAAGCAATGCATTCAGCCTTTGAGAGCTTAAGCTGGGACCCACATTATGTTAAGGTATGCACATGTTGAAGCTGGCAACTTTTTGCCTGCATTATGTTTTAAACCAAGTGCCAATATCTGCTTTTTGTTGTGTTCTGTTTTTAAGATGTACTATAGCATAAAAATTACAGAATCAGTATTGGGCTGTGCACATGAACATCAAAATTACTCCTAATATTATTGTAATACTACTTCTAATAAAATTAAGCAGCTCTGTTTTGCTTGCTTGTTGTTTCTCATTCCAGCAGGAAAGGTACCAATGCTTTCAAGAAGATAACTGTTTTTTTAATGTCGCAGACGAGGTGGTAGCAAGTAATAAAATCTTATGCACTCTTTTGATGCTAGGGACCCAGTGTGATGCAGGATTGACCAGGAAATGTTTTGAACAAATTGACTCCACCATGAGTCTGAGATAGTAAAACCTACTTCAGTGGTGAACATAAATGTGTTTAGGTGCCATCTGCTGAAGAACATCTGCATTGTTTTAAATATTGCAAAATGCTACTGAACAGTGACATAATGACTGCATGGGAACTGTTGATCACAGCCTGAACCTCTGATTGACCACCTGAGGCAAGCAATGAGTCAGCTATGAGAGCACAGGTGAAGGAATTCACCTGTGCTACTGGAAGGGGGGAGCCTGGCTGCACCTCTTCTAGATCCCATTTAAGTGCTGACCACCCCTGAGGAAGGATCACTCCTTGTGGAGTTTACTGTGAGCCTGTGATATCAATGAGCATTTCTATTTGTTTTGATTATCGTTCCATCGTGATAATCTTAGTAAGCCTAACTTCTGTATACCTGTTGATTGTACAATTGTATACCTACTGATTGTACAATGACATAAATGTATATTCTGGACCTTGTGACAAGAAACATTTCTGTCCAGGATAGTTGCTAACAGCATGTCTTCTCATCCTTTAGTTATTTTCCACGATATTTTCTACTGCTTTCTCTATCTTTACTATATATATCTATATCTATTTATTGCTCTTTCATAGCATGCACAATGACATCAGTAGCACAGTGTGAATTGCAAGGGATTTCGATTGCTTTTCTGGAGGGTGTATGTGTGTGAGAAGCTGTGAAAATAGCACTACGTGCCATTTTATACCATACTTAATGAATTTAGGAGAAAATGATACCTTTTTGTTAACTTTTCTGGAACAGGCTGTCCAGGGGGGTTGTGAAGTCTCCCTCTCTGCACATATTCAAAACCCACCTGGATGCCTACCTGAGCAGCCTGCCGTAGGGAGCCTTCTTTAGCAGGAGGTTGGATGATCTCTGGAGATCCTTTCTAACCCCTGAGATTCTGTGATTCTGTTGTCAAGATCTCTGAATGTTTTCCTAACAATGGTCTTTTTTGTTTTTCTTTTTTCATAGGCTTATTATAGAGCTGGCCACTCGCTGATCATGTTATCAAACGCATGTAACGCGATTTCTATGTTTCACAGAGGTTTGACTCTTCTAAATGCTTCTGTAGACCAAGCTCAAGTTGCTGATTTTATAGCAGGAATCTTCACAAGTGTCAATGGTAAGCTCAAATTAAAAGCTTAATTATTTTAAGAACCACTCGGTGGTGATGGACTCATTTTTCTCCATGTTTAAAGAAGACTGATCGGTGACCAAGGGTTGTCATGCTAAAGAAGTCAGATGTTTGCTCCCTATTAGCATTCTCCTGAGTATTAATACTAAAGCTGTTGCTCTGCAGTGAAGCAATTTAATTGGAGACCACAACTTTACATACTTTTCATAACTGCTTACTCTTGCAGATGAACGAGTCTTGCCACAAACTTTCTACCCCGCATGTGATTATATTTTCAGAGCAAAGTTTGATGCACTGATTTGGCAATCTGTGATGGAAAAGTTGGCTCAGAAAGGGAAGTGGCAGGTAAGTCTGTCCCAGTGAAGAGAAAACAAATGTTACATACTCGCTTCTTGGCCTTTTGGCTAAGATCAAGTATAGTGTAGTACTGTTGCACAAAAAGGTAGTCATTAGTACCTGTTCAGGGTAAGCTTGTGTTACCTCCAAGATAAAAAAAAAAAAAGCAATTAATTTTAGTGTTCCTTGATTCAACTGTCTTGGTTTTTAGACTTGAAAAATATTCTTAGTTCAAAATAATTTCCAAAATTCGTTTCTCAAAGGTATACAACAAAGTTAAGATTCCACTTGTCTCCTGCTATTATTTCTGCTTTGATTCCACCTCGGGGCTCTATTATTCTTGAAAGACACTGAAGGGATAAAAAATGTATTTATTTGTAGTGTCTTTTCTTTTGGATGAAAGATCCACTCAGTGGAAGTACACAGTTGTTCAATAAAGCCAGATTATTTTGGACAATCAGGAGGAGTATCACCTAAAGTCATTTTTAACCCTCTTTTAAAATAATAACTGTATGAAAAATGGTTCACTGCCATAATTACAGTGTGTTGGTGGCAAGGTGCTGGCAGGGGGCTGTGGGGCTACAGTGTGTGCTGAGGCTGGGTCTGCCCCATGCTCGGCATAGCCAATTTCCAGCCCCCTCCAACAGCCACACTGCAGGGCATGGCTGGGCCCCAGTGGCCATTGGTGGGAGCCTCAGGGAAACTTGTCTAGGAAAAGGCAAAATGCTGCATGGCAGAGTGAGGAAAAAGTGTGAGAAAGCCCTGTGAGCACCAGGATCAAAGAAGAGGAGCATCTGGCAGCCTTACAAAGTCAACTCACAAGAGTGCCATTCAGGATTTGAAGACACACTCAGGTGGATCAGTACATGATCAATACATACCCACTGCCTTCTGGTGAAGATCCTTTCCCTAATCCCCAGCTACCCCTCCCCAGGCACAGCTCCGTGCTGTTCCCTGGGCCCTGTCACTGCCACAGAGAGCAGAGCTCAGCGCTGCCCCTCTGCTCCCTGTGAGGAGCTGCAGGCCTTGTTTAACTGCATGTGGTTGCTGACTGCTCAGCCTTTACATTTGTTAAGATCTCTCTGCAAGGCCTCTCTGCCCTTGAGGAAGTCCACAGCTCCTTTTAATGTAGTGTCATCCTCAAACTTCTTTAGTATACCTTCAAGTCATGTATCCAAGTCATTGATAAAAGCATTGAAGAGAACTGGCCCTAAAATGAAGCTTTACCCGAGGAATCCCAGAAATAGCTGGCTGCCAGCCTGATGTAATCCTGCTTATTGTAACCCTTGGAGCCCAACCTGAGCTCACCCATTGCATCATGAAAAACAGTACTGAAAGCTTTGCTGAAATCCAAAACCATCATATCTACTGGCTTCCCTTGTTCAGCTAGGTGTGTAATCTTGCTGTGAAAGGGGAGTTATTCATTAGAAAGGACTTTCCCTTCATGAACCTGTGCTGGCTATGACCAGTGGGTGCATTGTCTTTCATGTGTTTTTCAGTAACTCCCGGAATGATCTTCTCTGTAATTTTATCAGGCACTGAAATAGAACTGACAGGCCTGCAATTACATAGTTCTTCTTATCCTTGAAAAAGAATCACTACCAAAGGTGTACTGGAGATCTTTTAGGACAGGATCCTTTCCATGTGGTTTCTATTTCTGATGAGATTTTTATTGGTCATAGGTTCCCACAGACCACTGTAAATATGTTAGCTCAATTGATAAATGAAAAGGGAAATTCAGTGATGTGTTACAATCTTAAAAAAAAAAGATCTGAAATGTTGTTAGCCCATGTTTCCTAAAAAGTCCATGTTAGCCCACTCTCCTAAAAAGTCTAGTGATGCAGTGAAAAACAAAGTTTCTAAGCACACTTATCACCACTGTTTTGTTTCCTAGTCTTTTCTGTTGTTGTTGTCCAAGAAGAAAGACTTGCCCACCGATCTCACAGTCAACCAGTTACCACTGAAAAATCTCTTTGAGGTAAAGTGACAAGCTTTTTAAGTTTTGTGTCTATTTCTTTTCTTTCTGTTCTCTTTAGTGGGAGATTTTCTGTCCTGTGGGCAAGGTGAAAGCAGATGAAAGAAAAATAAAATGAAAAATAATACATGGTTATGTTAAGTAATATATGATTATGTTAAATAATCTGTTTTGTCTCTTTTCATCTGATCATTAAAAGGATCCTTAATTTGTATAGTTTTTGTATGCAATTTAGTATTTCCTTTTTATTGGTCACCAAAAGATATCTTCCTCTCAAGGGCAGCAAGCTATTCATGTCAGACCTGGAACCTGACACTAAATTTAATGTAGAAAAATGTTTGACATCTGTTAAGTTGAATGTGTTTTCCAACCAGGATGACTTTTATTATTCCTGGGTTAGGGTGGTATTATGTTTTGCAGGCTTGCTTCTGGACTGCTTCATGATACTGCATTTCATTATGAGAAATTGAGCTCATTGCTGTGTTGGAATTTGTCTTTACTCAGTGCCCCAAATTTTTGGTATGTTGCTTTAGATACAGGCTGCTAAACTGGCTCCCTGAAGGCTTACCTTCCAGATACTGTAGGGGGGTTTGGCAAGCTGGAAATGTATAGACCAAGTAGCCACAACTCTAATGCCTTTCACTGAAACAATGGCATCTGCAGCAGAAGTCAATCTGTGCCCACCTTGTGCATGTGAAGCAGCAGCTGATGTGCGTAGTAATATCATGCTAAGTTTCTGAAGGCAGTACACAGTGCATGTATCTGCTACTATGCAGTGGTTGCCCATCCTGTTTCAGTAACAGTTGAGGTAAAGCATTTCTTGTGGACCATTACAAAGCAGGTGTGTTTACACAAGCATGCCATGGTTAGCTAGCATTGGACAAGTATGCTGTGGTAATGCCAGTCAAGGAGCTTCAATTGGACTTCATGCTACCCTCTTTCATACCTCATGCATTTGATCAGCTCTTTGCAGGGAGAGAGGTGGGTCAGAGTCCAGGCCCTGAAAGATCAATGAACACTGCTTATCTTTTGCAAAAATGAGAGGAAAATGTGGTTTTTGACAGCTGGAACTTCCCCTGCTGCCACCCTGTAGTTTGTTGTATTTTATTTTTGTGACTGTGCACAAACAGTACTGCTTGCCAGTCAAAATTTGGCGTGAAGTGCTAGAAAGAAAGATTTATTTGTGGATGTTGGAAGGCTGTGCAAAGCCTGCTATTTAAAAAATGACTGGCACAAGTGTAGCAGTTATGTCTAAACACTGTTTTTGAGCACCCCCTCGTGACCAGATCCTCCTCGCATGTTATCTCAATTTCCCTCTGAGCTTCTTTTGCTCACCTCCAGAGTTCCTGTGTCAATGTCCTGTTGCTTGTAGGCTGTGCTTGAAGCTCATTAAATCCCTGATAAAACATCCTTTTTTGGTTCAAATTTTTCCTTCTCAGATTGTGTGCTTTCAGTCCTGGTGTGTAAATTTCCCTGTAAAATTCATACTTAACAGCTTTTCTTTGTGTGAACAGTTTTATTATCGTTGCTGTCTTAATAATGCTAGATGCTTCCTGGGCTGGATGAGAGAATGAGGTGTTGTTCTGCTTTCTATTGATGGGATTCCTGAGCTGTATGAGATGTTACCTGGGTTGTCTATACCTCCTTTCCTCAATCAGTAATTCCTGTTTTCCAATTTAAAACATTTCTTCAGTCTTTTCTTGCTTTAGGATAACTTGCAGAAGCTGCCTCATCTGAGCTTAGACAGTACAATACCTACTTACAGCAACATGTGCACTGGAATGTAGTAACATTTGATAGACTTGTATAGCAGAAAGTTGCCATCAATTACAGGGAAGAAATACAGAAATATGTATTACAAAATAGGCTTCAAATTCAGTGTTTTTCAGAGCAGGAGAAGAGTCTTTCAAAATTCACTAACATCTCATTGGAGAAATGTATTTGCTTTGAACTCCTACTGGATCTGTTACGTTTATTGTAAATGTTTCATTTTACAATGAATATGACTTGGTTGTTACTGTTCCACCAATTCCAGACCAATTCATAAAAAAAGATATTGTGGAATTGTGATTTTAAAGGAATGTCTTTTGTGAATATAAAATAACATGTTGTAATTCTTTTCTTCATTATCAGACTTTTGAGTTGTATGGATGTGATGAGACAATGCAAAGTGTAGCAGAATTAGTCAAATGGCTGATTTCCATTGGGGCAAAAGTTGAATCCATTGGAGTTCATCCCCTTCATGCTGTTATCAGACTGTGTATCAAAGCAAGTAAGTGACATCCTCTGTTAAAATAAACCAAATGTTGTCATCTTCAGAGAAAAAGCTGTCATGGTTTTATGATTTTTGGTTATTGGTATTCCACATCATAACATCATGTAGGGCACTGGGAGTGTAACTGTTAATGCTCAAGTTCTGGGTACCTGCCCGGAAGAGAAGAAGAACTACATTCCCCAGGGGACTTTGTGGTCACAGAGAGGAGAGAACTCCTGCAAGGTCACCTTTTTTGTCCGCTCTTCTTTGTCAGCTCTCCTCCTGTCTCTGCTGCTCAACTGGACTGCACATCTCACCTCAGCTTTATGGTGAGGCCTATCCAGCTTTCAGACATTCTCTCAATATATTTGATTTATTAGCTTCAATTCTAATTATATTGTATTATAGTGTGCTATCTTGCATTCCGATACTATATTTAGTAAAGTAGTTTGTTTCTCCTCAGATCGTTGCCACTGTTTTTAATTATTTTGTGGTCCCCTACTTCCCTTTTTCCAGAGGTGCGGATTTTGCGAAATCCCTCCACCCCGCCAGTCATGGAACTGGGCTGAACCAGCCCATAAACCGTTAACATTCTTGGTGGAGAATGCAGGCAAAAGCTGCTTTTTAGCTTTTTAGAACAAATCTCTCTCTGCTCTCGGAGAACTTTGTTGGGAAAGTTTATCTTTTTCACAGGTGCTCACTGAAAACTTGACCTTGGAAGTCCAGGCAGACTGCCAGTATTCTGGGATATTTGTAAACTTTGAGCACTGCTATCTTGCTTCTGTAAAGAGAGAAAAAAAAATGCTTTCTCTTCTAACACTGCCTCTCAAGGGACTGCATGCCATCGTTTTTTCTTTTTTAATGCTCAAAAAATACTGGGCCTTAATTAAGTTTGCCACTTTGTTCTATGGAGCTATAGGTATATACAATTGATTGAAAACACTGATGGAAATACATACCTGGTATCTGCATACAATGTGGCATACAATTCCAGAGGGAGCTGCTAATTCTACAGAACTTGTGATTCTTAAGCAGGCTCCCAGTCTTGCCTTTGAATCCTTTAAGCATATTTTTTGAATGCTCATCTGATCATGTTGTCAATCTCCCTAAATGTACTGTTCATCATTTCACTCAGTATTTGTATTTATCATATTTTGAGGAGCCCTCCCCAAAACCAGAGAATACTGAGTGGCAGAGAGTGTGGAGAGGCTTGGGAGAGACTTTAGAGAGATGGACATCTTCGGTGTCATGGAACTTTACTCCTGAACACCTGAAAGACCCTGAGAGCTTAAACAGATATTTGAGACAGGGATGTTGCAGCTCAGGCAGATCTGAGGAGGCACAAATGATTTGGGGCCTGGGCTAATGCTTATCGGGCCTTATTCAACACTATCCCAGAGAGGGAGAGAGTTTGTGAAATTGAGAGAGAGTGTCTGAGAGCTGAAAGGGAGAGTCTCAGGGAGACGGTACAAAATGAGCGAGAGAGTCTCCAAGCTGAAAAGGAGAGTTTCCAGGAGACACTCCGAGCAGAGAGGGAGAATCTCCAGGCTGAGCGAGAGAGTCTCCTAGTTGAGAGAAAAGACCTCCAATCCGAGAGAGATGCCCTCCAGATTGAGAGAAACTCTCTGCAGTCATAAAGAGAAAGTCTCCAAGGCGAGACACAGGATCTCTGGGTTGAGAAAGAGAGTCTCCTAGCCAGGAGAGAGAATCTCAAAACCTAGCAAGAGTGTCTCTGAGCTGAGAGAGGAAGTCTCCAAGCCGAAGGGGAAAATCTCCGAGCTGAGAGAAGGAATCTCCAATCTCGACAAGATGCTTTCGAATCTGAGCGAGACTCCCTTCAATCCAAACTGAACAGGACACCCTCCAAATTGAGCGAGACACCCTCCAATCTGAACTAAATACTCTCATAATCGAACAAGACAAACTCCAAGCGGAGCTAGAGGGCGAGAGCATCAGAACTGACCAACCTGATCAACCACAGGAGGCACCACAATTGGTGTCAGTTGCCCCTGTAAGAGGACAGAAAATGAAACGGATCTCAACTCAGTTAGAACAGAAGGAAGAGGAGGAAAGAGGTCCAGAGGAGTTGCTCCGAGATCCAGGATAAATACCTCTGAGTCCAGGGGAGGGGCCCTCAAAGGTCATGGTCACCAATGCCTACGAGGGCAACACAAAGTTGAAAGAGTAAGAGGTGAGCAAGATATCGTTACCATTGTTGATCGATCTCTGAAAATGAATGAAATTCGAGGTCTGAGAGAAGACTTTTCATGTCACCCACGTCACGTCATAAAACCATGACAAAAGCAAATATGATTAAATCAGATCATGTAGGCATGACTTTACATGTATCACTAAAACACAGGAAAGATGTGGAGCTTTTCGAGAGATGCAGAGGAGGGCCACAAAGATGATTTAAGGGCTGAAGCACCTATCTTACAAAGACAGGCTGAAAGAACTGGGCTTGTTTGGCCTGGGAAAGAGAAGGGTATGGGGAGGCCTCATTGTGGCCTTCCAGAATTTAAAGGGAGTTTATAAACATGAGGGAAATCAACTTTTTACAAGGCTAAATAGTGATAGGATAAAGGGAAATGGTTTTAAATTAAAGGTGAGGAGATCTAGATTAGATGTCAGGGGCAGGTTTTTTACTGGGAGTGGTGAGATGCTGGGACAGGTTGCCCAGAGATGTTGTGGATGCTTCATCCCTGGAGGTGTTTGAGGCCCAGCTGCATGGGGCCCTGGGCAACCTAGTTTAATACTTGATCTAGTGGTTGGCAACCCTGCCTGTGGCAGAGGGGTTGGAACTTGATGATCCTTGAGGTCTTTTCCAACCCAAGCCATTCTATGAATCTGTGATTTTTAAGAATTTTGTAAACTCTCTTATTCATTATCTGTGCTTGTTAGCAATAAAAACCTAATATGGATATTCTCTTCTATGTTTTGGAACTATTGTGTGATTGAGGTTCTTTCAGATCCTAGGCATGCCAACTTTGACAAAAATTAAGTATTTCTTCCTGCCACCTCAGTGTGGAACAACATTTTCTGTATGTACTAAAGATTCATGAGTCAACTAAGTGATGCGTGCTGAAAATCAGTGAGAACTTAGTGTCAAGTCTCCCACAATGCAGCTGGTTCGTGGTATCATTTCTCTTGCTTATTTTTTTTTTTACCTCCCATACTCCTCATGTGTGAGAAAAACTTTCATACAGGTGCATCTTTACTTTCCATAGGGGGAAAGTATCTATTTCTACTGCATCTATTTACTATAACAAATGTTTTCTTTTATCATTTCAGAAAAGAACCATATTTTCAGATGGTTACTTTCTCAGAGGCCAGACTTGAAGGATAGAATCAACCAGCAAGACAGAGATGGATGCACTCTCCTGCACATCGTGGCATCTTCCAGTGACTATTCCCGGAAACGCAGTAAATGCAGTTCTTTTTTCTTTATTCTTACTCGTGTGGTGATTTTTTTTTTCATATGGAAAAATGAAGAATGGCAGAAAATTTCAGACCCCAGTGTTTACTAGTACATATAAGGAAGAAAATGAGAAAGCCATGTAATCTGAACATAATAACTTAAATATAAGCATTTCAATAATTCCCTTATAAGTCTGTATACTTCATTTGGTGACCTTTTTTTTTTTTTTTTTAATTTTAATTTTTGCTTCTTGATTTGATTGGTTATGATTTTCCAGTAACCCTGCAGTTTTTAGTTACCTTTTAAATCTAAAAGTGCCTTGACCTCCTAAAGACCAATCCTATTTTTCAGTTCTGTTGTTTGCTTGTTTATTTGTTTGTTTTGACTAGGTGAAGCTTTAAAACCTAAGTAGCAGTGTACTTTGTCAGAGATGAAAAATGAAATGCTTTCCTTCAAGTTTTGTGTGAGGTTTCTTTTACGTTAACTTAGCCTGGCATTCTTCCTTTTATTTCTTACGCTGCCCACTAGGTGGCCTCAGGAAACAGGCATCCACGCCAAGATAACTCCACTCTTCGAGGTCGTTTAACACAGTGACATTCTGATGGCTCTCTTTAATAAAATGAATGGGATGGAGGCAGTCTCTAACAAATTTCATTTCCTGGAAAGAAGTCATACTTCTTTTGCAACATCTTTTACTATAAGACTCTTGTGTTTCTGAAAGAGGCTATATACATATTTAGAGATATGTTTATAAAGGTATTAAAACCTTTGCTTCCATCCATTAACAAAAAGTAATTCCTGAGGTAGCTTGAATGGTAAGAGTTGTTGAGGCAAAGCATGACAGCTGGATTAGTCTGCATCACTCTTTCCTCATCCAGATTTTTCCTTCAGTGCATGCAATTAGAGAGACTGTGTTGTGTGGAGCTGTGCCTTGGGAAGTGTAATGATCTAACAATTCTTTGCTCAGCATTTCTTCATCTTCCCTTGCATTACATGATTTGGTGTTCCTGTGCTCTTCCAGCTGTTCTGTTGGAAGATCAGTACTGCTGCTTGCAGGGCTGTAAAGTGCTTCCTGGGAGTGCAGTGGGAAGTTGCAAGAGGAGAGCTTCTCAACTTCAAGAATAATTATTAAACATTGCGTCAAAACTTGAAGTGATATTTATATTTGTCTTTGTTCTGTAATTCTGTATAGCATTTCAAAACACTTAAAGTGACTTCTGTTAAAAGCAATGACACTTGCCATTAGTTAAACTAGGAATCTTTGTTACAAGGCTTATTACCACAAAAGTAATGTGTTTTCTGCTGCACAGGAAAGAAAATCAGTACACAGTATTCATGCTTAAATGTGTGAAATAGACAGTTTTGTTAAGTCACCTTGTGACTTATAGAGTAACAATAACAATAGAAAAATCTCCTGTTTTGATTTTTCTTTATGTACAGAGCAGTTTGCCTAAAAACTGGAGAACAGGATTGGGGCATAGCAAAGGAGAGGCTTTTGACATACTGCTTCTGATTAACTGGATGCTCTTGAGGCACCCCATCACTTTGTGTTTCAGTGCTCCCATTTCCCAACTTACAATAGCAAAGACAGAGTTTATAATTATTTTTTAACAGTTTGTTGAGTTTCTTTTGGATATAATACCTAACAATTCTTAAGACACTGGATGAATTTTATATATATATGTGAGTGTGTATATATATATTTATGTATGTGTATATATATATGTGTTTGTGTGTGTGTACACACACACATATATATATATATATATGTGCTAGAAATTATGCCACATTTGAAAACAAGAAAACAAAACAAAACAGCCCCTGAACAATGAGAATTATTCCCCCTCTAATGCTTTTTCTTATAATGCTTTAGGTCAAACAGAAGATGTGCTCATGCTTCTGAACTTTGGGGCTGATCCTACCATTCCAGATGCACGGTCAAGAAACGTCATAGATATTTTGAAAAAGAATAAAAACTTTGATGCTGTCAAAGTAGTCAGCAGTCACATTGAGAAACACACTTCCTCCTCTGTGGAACTGGAAGGTACCGTATGGACTCGGTGCTTTTTCTGTTTTTAAATTGTAACCTTTGGGTGCAAAATTGCTTTATTTGTAATTGGCAATAGTAGGTGGAATTTATGTAACTTTCTGTATGTGTTGTCACCCTGGTGAGTCAACGTTGAACATTTTGTCCTTGCCTGAAGGTGTCTGCTGTCCAGCTAACTTTCTTTATGTGTCATGCAATAAGTAATTACAAATTGCTGGAAGTTGTTATAAGCCACTGCTGGATTTTTTTTCCCTTAGCACAAAGCTCCTCCTGCCATAGAAACTGCATCTTTTTGATGCTTTTATCAGTTTTGACCATTTAGCTTCACCTTTGTGTTTGGCAAATGAAACATTTGGTAAAAACATCCCTGACATATTTAAAATGATTTAAATGAAGCAAAAATGTTGACCAAAAAGAGAAGCCCTGAAGTGATGAACATGTATGTGAAAAGATGATGACGTATTTTGAAAACAAAATGTTTTAGTGAGAGATCCTCCTTGTTCAGAAACTTTGAGCCGTCATTGATCCCCATAGGTGATATGCAGCTGGAATTCCATGTTACATGGAAACTTAATATCTCTTCACATGAGAAGGGGCAAGAGCAGCAGAGTGGACTACTGGAGAGCCTCTCATAACCAAAGCAGGGAACCTAAAATTTAGTTACACTCTTGAAGTAAGGGCAAACTGCAAATTATTTTAAAAACTATTACTGTTATTTCTGGTTTGTGAAAGACCAGTTGTCTTATGGAAAGGTGCTTATTTTCCCAGTGCTAACATGGAATTTGATGAATTGACACACTAAACTGGTTTTTCAGTCTACTCTTGCCCGTCAGTTCTGAAAAGGACTCTGAGTTTTCATTTATATCTGTTATTAGAACATGATTTAAAATCAGCAATTGTCCATTACCCAAGTATCTTAAACCTGTAGGTGTCATTTTATTGTGATGTGTTTGTTTGTTGTTCTGGTTTGTTTGTTTAGTTTTAAAAGGGTAAATTACTCTTTGGCTGTATTTGTTAAATGCCAGTGGAGATTCAGACAAGCTCAGGGCATCTGATTAAAAATGTATGCTGGAAGTTGTCACTGTTCTTAAGTCATCTACTCTGAAAATTCTTATCATTGCAAGGCAACGGTGTCCTGCTTGCATGTGCAGCAGCTTGCCTACTATTGCAATTTTCAGCCTGATGTATTAATGTAAAGAGTACTTATTGAGTGTATCAGATGTGTTTTGGGATACGAAATATAATAATATGGTGTATTACAACCCTGTCCTGAAAACATGACCATGAAGAACTGGATTTTCAATTCTTGTAATGTTTTGCAGAAGAAGATAGAAGAAAAGCTGTAGTCAATTCTTTCCTGGATGCTCTCGAACAGTTTGTCAAGTTCTGCAGTTTTGAAAATGGGTTACATCATAAAAATATATTGAAGGAAGATGTGTTTCAGAGATTTCTGAAACTGCTTTCTTCTATGAAAGGTACAGTGAGTTCCTATTTCTCATCTTAATTGTTTTCATGCTAACATACAGTTTTTGCTCTTTTACCCTTTCTTCATTTCCTTGTTTCTACAGTTGATATTACTGGAACTGAGTACTTTTATTTATTTTTACTGCTGTATTTTGCAGTGAAAACACATCATAATATGCACAGAAATTCAATATGATGAATAAAAGTGTTCAAAATTATTTGTCTGTCAGCATAAAGACAAAAGGATACAAGTGTAGAATTTTGCTGTTCTGTGATTTGAATTTAATGAGCACATTATTCTGAAATTTGTTTACATTGAGATGGATTTTACTGCCTGTTTTTGAGTGAGTTATTTTGTTCTGTTTGTCTTGCAGAAGTTCCTGAAGGGGTGCTTTGCAACATCTCCCAGGCCTGTGCTAACAGCATCATAAAACTGTTGTTGAAGAAGCAAATGTGGCATGAAGTTTTGCTGTTGCTAACAGGAAAAGCCAATGGGGAAAACACATCAGATGGAGGACTCTTAAAAACCTGCAATCTTTCAGATGTTGACATTGGCAGCATTATCCAGCAGTGTGACAGACTGGATGAGCGAGTCCACCTCATAAGATGTTTGGTAGAAAGAGGAGGTGAAAAAATTAGGATATTACTTTTTTTAAAAAGATATCTTCTTTTGCATGTTTGGAGCACCATAGTTTCAGAAATATGAAAGCATAGTTTTTGTGGTTCTGTGTAAGTGCTGAAGCTTGTTGAGGTGTAATACCTTTTCCTGCACCTGCTAACTGGAAACCTAATAGGGCTATGTAGGATGGAAGATGTTTTTCAAATGAACTTTGGCTGTCAGAGTTAGATTAGGAGGTAAAAGGCCAAAGATTCTTGTTCCCTTGCTTATAGTTTTCTTAGGCTTTAATTCCCCTGTCCTGAACCTGATAGAATATGTGATTCACAGTCTTAGGGTTAAGTCTGTTGTCATGTTACAAGTGATTGGCTACTTCAGTGAATTCAAGGGCATGACCAAGTATCTTTTTTTCAGTAACTGTGAACATGATCATTTTTCTTGTTTTGCATAGGTTCTATTCCTAGAATTACTCTGCCATTTTTCACTTCATGTTATAACTTGATACTAGCTATAAATTGTGGACACGCGGTCCTGCTGTGCAGCCTTGTGACTGTCTGGGGTTGCAAGGAGATTTCTTAATTCATTCAGTGACTGACTTACTTGAAGAAGATATGTTCTGGCCTGTGTTTTCCTGCTGCAACAGGAGGACTGGCTGCTTAGATTATTGGAAGATCAAAGGAGATTCTGAAGATTTTCATTCTCAAAAACTCTTTCTGCCTGCTCAGTAATCAATTTGTACATTTCTCTGACAAGCACTTTCTGTAGTTTGCAGATCTGGTTTATCATATTTAACCCCTATTATTTTCACACTAGCTCTGCCAGATGGGACTGGAGCCAAATCTGAAATACCACTGCAAATCTGCCTGAAAAAGAATTACTTTGAACTGGTGTATTTGCTGCTGACCAAGGGTGCAGATCCTCGAAATGTCTCCTTTGCAAAAGGAGATACTCCTTTGCATGCTGCAGTCCACATCTGTTTAGATAAAAGAGGTAAAGTTTTTGTGTGCTTAAGTCTAGGGGACACAAATATGTCTAGCAGGAAGGCATCACTCATTTTCACAGCAAATTTTGAAAATACTTAAAGGACATAAAACCACTTGAAAGTGTCCAAAGGAGGACTACAAAGATGGTGAAGGATCTAGAGGAGAATATGTATGAGGAGTGTCTGAAGTCCCTTGGTTTCTTCAGCCCAGACAAGAAGAGACTGAGGGGAGGCCTCATGGTGGCCTACAGCTTCCTCACAGAGGGAGTGGAGGGGCAGGTGTTGATCCCTGCTCTCTGGTGACAGTGACAGGACTCAAAGGAATGACGTGAAGCTGCATTAGGGAAAGTTCATATTGGAAAAGGTTCTGCACCAGAGGATGGCCAGGCCCTGGAAAGGCTCCCCAAGACAGTGGTCATGACACCGAGCTTGCCAGAGTTCAAGAAGTGTCTGGACAGCACTCTCAGACATACTGTTTGATTTTTTAGTGGTCTTGTGTGGACCCCAGAGTTGGACTCAATCATCCTTATGATGTCCTTCAGACTTGAGATATTCCGCTATATGATGATTCATGATCTCATTTCTTACCTGTCCAGCTCAGTACCACTTCCTCTGCTGTTTTCTTTCATGTGATAACAGAGGCAGCAGACCAGGATGTTTGGCCATATCTCAGTCCGCAGAGTTTGTAGGCCAAAGGATATGGACAAACCTTTATTAAGCTGATATGTTCTGCTTTTAATTTGCAGTGCCTGGAGCTGTGAGGAGAGTTAATGGCTGGTCAATTGATTGATGGGATTGAGGCAGCTGTAACATTTCCATCACTTCCTGTTTTTTTTTTCTGACTGTATTATTATTTAATCGAGCTGATTTAGAAAGCAAAGCTCCTCTCTGAAAACCTATAAAATTTGTATTAGATGGGAATGGTTTAAATATAAAGTATCTAGAAAGAAACAAAGAAAAAAACAGGGCTGTATCAGCAGACTTTGAAGGAAATCTGACAGTGACATCTGAAATCCATTTGACTGTTTTTGTTCAGTTGTAACTCAAGCAGAGTTTTGTTCAGAGGAGTGAGTGAAAGGACTGTAGGGCTTACATAAACACGTGAGGAAAGCTGAAAATCTGTCAAATTAAGCCCCAAATTTAGGTTTAATTTTAAATTAGTAAAAAATGCATTTCTGACTTGAAGGGGTAAGATAATTTAAGGCACTGTATTTATATGTATGAAATGTATTTATATTTAATGAAATATGCATGCATATTTCATTAATAGCTTTACAGAGATTAAAAACATAGGTCAGTTGTAGACTTTAAATCAAGAGTGTAAACTTGGTATCTTTAAGTATTTTTCACTGTGCAAAGTTTTTGAGGTGAAATTCCTCTATAATGATTTTGATTAATCACTTTTTTCATTAGGAAATAAATGTTTCAGGTAATCTGGATTAAGTTATATACATCACTTGGATTAAAACTGGAATGCAGTAGCATTAGCACTCTCTCTTTCTCTCTTTCTTTTTCTCTCTCTTTTTTTCCTAAAGAAGTATCGGGCTAATCTTATTCAGTAAGAAATTGCACTAGGAACTTCAGGTACCAGGTAATAGTTGGGATTTGCCACAGGTTAGTTATGTAACTCAAAACTGTGTGCTGCAGATTCCTTCTGGGTAGTGTAATAAAATGAACCAGTTGACCCTAGTGTCGTATCAGAGCTGCTTGTTTTCTGGATGATCAGAGTCACCATCCTCTGTTTGGTAGCTGTCAGGACTGATATTGGAAGATGACTTGGAGGTTAAAAAGGAATTAAATTAACTGATACTCCATAAGCAGCTACAAAACTAAAAAATTTTTAAAGCTTTGCTGCCACCATATGATTTCTTCTGAATATTAGAAAAGCTGTGTTGAGCTATTTCAAACAAACTTGTTTTAAAAACATGAGATGTAAAATTTGTCTTTTGAAAGCAAATTGATTTTGCACAAAAAAAGGATTAAAAATTCTTGGCCTACCATGAATCGTAAGCAACTGATTTATTTTTTTTCTTGCTTTCAGATGGCACTGGCATAAACATCCTGAACTATCTGCTTGATCTCTTTGCTTCAAGACCTTCTGACTTTCCGTATCTTAATCCAAATGTACAAGATGATAACGGAAATACAGTGATGCATGTTATTTTTCAGAGAGGATTTTCAAAGCAGACAAAAAGAATAATGGATTCATTGGCAAAATTTGATGTTAACTTTAATATAAAGAACAAATTAGGAAGAGACGTGAGGCACAGAATTAAGAAAAATGACCAACTGCTACTTGCCTGGAATACTGCTGTATCAGAGAAGAAGAAGTACCGGCAGGATATAGCAGGGCAGTCGGTTAAAACACTTAAGCCTACTCCAGCTTCTGATGTGTCACAGCCAAAGAATGGAGGACGTTCGTCTTCTGGGTCCTTATTAAAAGTACCATCTGGCAACACAGCACGTAATGATGTAAAAACTCTGTCTTCTGTAAAGACAAAAAATGATCAGTTAACAAAGCAGGAAATGGAAAAGATAAACAACCCCTTAACTATGCAGGAAAGTCTAGTGCAGGAAATTGCAACTCTAATTCAGCAATTGAAATGGGGTGATGCCCTGAGGAAAGATAATTCTGTGGTACAAAAACAATCTTCAGGTCAGACCAATTTGGAAGAGGGAAAAAGTGCATCCTTACAGCTTTGTGGAAGTTATTCTGAAGGAAAAGGAGATGACAGAGAGAAAAAGAAGGAAGTGCAGGAATTTAGTGTGGGCCTCTCTAATGGAGAGAAGGACGAACCAGAGGAAGAGAAGATTCTGGACGTCGAGGCATATGTGCAGGAGTTTGATAACATGACTTGGGAAATAGAGTGCACTCCTGAAGCACTGAAGACCTTGGGCAGCAAAGATGTACCTCATTACCTGAAAACTAAAACTATAATGACTATTAAGAGGCTTGGCAATGGGGAGTGGTCTAGGGGTCTTCAGAAGCCACTGAAACATTTAAAAGCCGATATCCAGCTTTATGAAGCCAAACTGGGCAAAGGTGCAAGAATGCTATGGGAACTTGCAATTGACTTTTCTCCTCGTTGCAGTGAGAGTGCAGAAAAGATTATGGAGACAGAACAGACAAAATGTCTTCCAGAAAAATCAGGAAGAGTTTACACAGAAATGATCAGAATTTGGGCCATTGTTCTCGATCACTGCAAACTGAACCGTGTTTTAGACAATATATGTTTGTCCTACAATCGTGGCTTATCTTGTATCTTAAGGAAAAAGCTCAAAGGCATAAATGAAGGACATCAGAACTACTATGTGACAACACATAAGCGTGTTCCACGTTGTTATGTTGAAGACTTGGAGAGGGAAAAATCAAAAGAACATACTATCCCTGAGTATTTCCCTCCAGCCAGTGCAGCAGAAATGGAATACAATATAATGAAATTTCACAGCTTCAGTACTAACATGGCACTTAACATCATAAATGATGTACATTCTGCTGTTGAGTACCCTTTCCGAGTTGGGGAATTGGAGTACGCAGTAATTGACCTCAATCCAAAGCCCATGGAACCAATCATTTTAATTGGACGAAGTGGGACAGGGAAGACGACTTGCTGCTTGTATAGGCTTTGGAAGAAATTTTATTCATACTGGGAAAAATCCACCATGGCAAATAGTCCTCTGCTAGAGAGGCAGACTTGGCGACAGAGACAGTGTAGTGATGTTGAAAAACCTAGGTTAGAAAATGAAGAATGTGAAGAAAAACAGGACAGTGATGATTCAAGTGAGGAGCAGGTGAGTGAGGAGCAAGACCAGGACAGTGAGGATGAAGAAATTGCTACGGGCACAACTGATACAGAAACAAATCCACGTGATGACCATGAAGACGACCAAATGTGTAATTCAGAAGAACCAAACAGACTGGAGCATCTGCACCAGATCTTTGTAACAAAAAATCCCGTCTTGTGCCAAGAAGTTCAGAAGAATTTCATTGAACTTAGCAAGTCTTCTAAGGTAACCAGTCATTTCAAGCCTCTGGAGCCAAACGTTCACAGGCTACAAGACATTAAAGATGAAAATTTCCCACTGTTTGTCACCTCCAAGCAGTTGTTGCTGTTACTGGATGCATCTATGCCTGACCCATTTTTTCCAAGGAACGAAGATGGGAGCCTTAAGAGAACCATTGTTGGTTGGAGTCCCCAGGAAGAGTTGGTGATACCAAATTGGCAAGATGAAGACGAAGAGGGTAATGCTGAAGCTGAAGATGGTGATGAAGAAAGAACTGCTGATGGATACTCTAGGGAGAGTGACCCTCGGACTTTTGTGACTTACGATTTATTTGCAAATGAGATTTGGCCGAAAATGATAAAAGGTAAAAGCTTGTACAATCCTGCACTTGTTTGGAAAGAAATAAAGTCCTTTCTGAAAGGCTCTTTTGAGGCACTGAGTTGCTTCGGGGGTAAACTTACTGAGGAGCAGTACAAAAAACTGGGCCGGAAGAGATCACCAAACTTCACAGAAGACAGAAGTGAAATCTATCACCTCTTTTGTCTTTATCAACAGATAAGGTCTCAGAGAGGCTACTTTGATGAAGAAGACTTGCTGTATAACTTATCTCAAAGGCTCTCAAAACTTGGGGAGCTGCCATGGTCCATCCATGAGTTTTATGGTGATGAGATTCAGGATTTCACCCAGGCTGAGTTAGCACTGTTAATGAAATGCATCAATGACCCTAATTCCATGTTTCTAACTGGTGACACTGCCCAGAGCATAATGAAAGGAGTTGCTTTTCGGTTCAGTGATCTGAGGTCACTGTTTCATTATGCAAGCAAAAACACCATGGACAAGAAGCAGCGTGTTAGAAAACCGAAAAGGATATATCAATTGTACCAAAACTACAGGTCTCATTCAGGTAGAGTATGAAATTTATTATCTGAGTTTGTGCTTTTCAGGTGTCACTAACGTTCGAGGTTTGCTATTGGCCATTTCAAAGCATTTTCAATCAGCTGGGTTTGTTTTTTTAAGAGGTCAGATGATCAGCTTTTTTGTGTTTTGATGTGGCGACTGGAAAAACACGAACAAATGTTATTGAAATTGCAATTTTACAAACAGTCATGCTTAATGTATGTTTTGTCTGTTTGATTTGAAGGTAACTTCTCAAAAAGTAATCAGATGCACTTGCATGCACTTCCTTTCCTTCCTGAAGTTGCTAGATTTTGCAGGATTGATGAGCTGCTTCTACTTTTCTTATTAGTTTTGCGTTTGACCTTCATTTTGTGAGGAGGGCCTGCTAAGTCTTTGTAGCAAACTTTCTGATCTTTACAGGCTCAAGAATGAGGTCTAGTCAAAATATCAGAAACATGAAGTGGGCCTTACAGCTTCTTTCTTCTCTCACTCATGTTTGTTTTTGTAATTAAGATCAAAATTTTAATAAAATCTTTTAAAAGTGTCTCTTGCAAGAGAGTATGAAACAGTCTGATTGAACTTTAAAATCTATATTCTGCTTATTGTAGGTATTCTCAGCCTTGCATCTGGGGTGGTTGATTTGCTTCAGTATTATTTCCCAGAATCTTTTGATCGGCTTCCAAAGGACTGTGGTCTCTTTGATGGACCAAAGCCTACAGTCTTGGAGTCCTGCAGTTTCAGTGACCTGGCAATTCTGCTGAGGGGCAACAAAAGGAAAACACAGCCTATTGAATTTGGAGCACATCAGGTTTGCTTTTCTTAGGTATACGGCTTTTTGCAGATTGTTCCAGCTGTGCTGCTAAATAGAAAATCACTTTATAGGGCTGCCCATAGGTTTTTGGTTTTTTTGTGTTTTTTTTTTTTTAATCCCTTCCGTTTTACTGATAAATTATGCCCTTAAAACTCTGAAATAGCTGTTTTATTGGTTTCTCTTTCTTTCTTCTTAATGCATTTCTGGCTCTATTTGCTCTTCATTGCATCAGGAGATTCTTGTCCCATTCTTTTCTAACTCCAAATTATCTTATACCAGATCTTCAACTGTCCCCTCATACCACACATTTGTCAGTCTTCTAGGGCAGCTTTGTGTAGCGTGCTGGAATGTCTCTGTTAAATGCTGCCTGGTTTTGGGAAACCTCTTGCATTATCTTGACATGTTTGTATGTCTTCTGTCTGTGGCTTTCTAACATGTTATTTTTATTAATATATTTTATTATAGGTAGTATTAGTTGCAAATGAAACAGCAAAGGAGAAGATACCCGAGGAACTCAGTTTGGCACTTGTACTGACAGTTTATGAAGCAAAGGGCTTGGAATTT
Organism: Meleagris gallopavo; assembly: GCF_905368555.1. NCBI lineage: Eukaryota > Metazoa > Chordata > Aves > Galliformes > Phasianidae > Meleagris > Meleagris gallopavo. The sequence goes on along the minus strand of NC_139409.1, from coordinate 45,287,376 downwards.
GACGATGTGCTCCTTTATAACTTTTTCACAGACTCAGAGGTACTTCATTCTAATCCCTTTTCTGCCTTTTTTCTTAACGCGTTGATTTTACAAGTGATCTACTTGGCTTTCCAGCTGGGGGAGGAGTCACAGTTTCCTCTGAAGACAGGTAGTTTCATCACAGTAAAAAACGGACTCAGAGTTTTATGAAGTGAGCCTGACTTCCCTTAGTTCTGCATTTTTCTTCAGACTGGCTGTTGCAGTTTCAGGGAGAGCCTTAGGGATCACACTTCTGCCACATACCAAGAATACTGTTAGCTTGCAGCATGTCCCTCCTTGCCTGTGACCTGTTCAGGTCAGAGCAGTTGGAGTGACATTCTACTATCCTTGCATACCTTTTACTTTATACTAGGCTGCTGGGTCCTGAAAAAGCACATTAGATCCCCTACTTTGCATCACTACTGTGTTCACAGAGTGATTTTTTTTTTTTGTGTGATAGCTTACAGATTTGAAATCATTTGTCAGCTGGAGACAAATTAAAACAAATCGAATGCTGTTTTGTTTTGTTTTGTTTTTGTTTTAATTGAAGGTTTTGTAGAACAACTATGTTCAGAAACGAGTAGTGTGTGTGTGTTAAAAGGGAAGTGTGCTCTATAGCAATGTGTGGATTAACTCCAAAAACTTTGGAAGGTCTAACAGTCTGTAGCAGAGACCATCTTTCCTAGGATGGCCTTGGATGAAGAAGGCTTTCTTTCCTGGAGGTGCTGAGGCTTTTATCTACTCCCTTTTTCCCCTTTGTGGTTTTCCAGGAAGCTCAGACCCTGCCCAGGTTTTCCAGTAGAATCCAGCCTAGTGGAGGTAGAATATCCTGAGTTGAAAGGGACCCACAAGGATCGTCAAGTCCAACTCCTGGCTTCACCATAGGGCTACCAAAAGTCAAACCATGTGTCTGAGAGAATTGTCAGTCAGACGGATGCAACCTCAGGGCTCCCCACAGAGAGCTACTGACCACAGCAGTCTCACTTGTTGCTGAAGCATCACTGAACCTCTGTGGCCAGACAGTAGCCAGTATCCTTACTGGAGGTGCCTGCAGACTTATACACACCCATGACTGAGTTACCATGCAATTAAATATTCTGTGTGAATATCTCTCTTGCAGATACCCTTTGGGCTAGAGCTCTCAAAACAGCATTTCAGATATGACTAGCAGCAACTGAAAATCACAAGTGTATAAAATAAAACTGAGGGCAGCTTGCTGGTGGTTTTTCATAAAGTAACTATATGGTGAGGTGAAAAGAGGGAGCTTGAGGTAAATGACTTGAATGTGGCTTACTGAGATTCAGGGACATTGCGATACTGGCTGTCATAACAGACTTCTCAAAGTTGATATGTTTTGAATGATGTGAACTGAGCTTAGAAAAACAGGAACTAATAGCAGAATCCAGAGTTTAATGTGTTGGGCATTTTTCATTTAGTTAGACTGATCTATGTCAGACCAGGAGAACTGCTTTCATATAAATATTCAGTTTTTCAGCAAGTGGTGAGTATTTGAGTTGATTTGAGTAGTTAAACAAGCAGAGAAGAAAAATTCAGACTGAAGTTTTCTGATTTGAAAAGGTGAACCTCTGAACAGTTGTGAAGAAAGTGAATGCTGCTGTGTGTTTTTTTGATTTTGTTTTTATGGGGCTTGAAAATGAGATTTGGAATGAGTCCTGTTTTGAGATGCAGATTTAAATGAAGAATCTAAAAGTAAAAAATAGCCAAACTTCTAAAACCCCAAATTATTCCATTATCTGACTGTCATTTTATAATCTGCAACAGGCTTAGGAATGGTTTGACTGATAATTTATTGTAACCAGAATTTCAGAATGGGTGTTGCAAATGTCCTGCATTTTTGCGAGGTTGCTTAGGGTTCTGGGCTGCAGAAAACAAAGCTGTTTTAGCCATATAAGAGTATTTCTAAGTTTGTGGCACAAACTTAGCACTTTGGAGTCAGTTTTCCTTTAAACACCAAAAAGGAAATAAAATTAACATAACATTTTAGAATATGATTTTCTTTTTATTAGTTTTGTGGGGGATCAGGAACCTGCAAAAAGGTGTTACTGGGATCTGGCATTTATTACATGGCATGAGAGGGCCAACTGAAATCTGCTGCCATGCTGAATCATGATGAATGTACATTCGAGCAAGTTTGTGCACATTTGCAGGCTCATGTTTACTCACATGTACCTGTCTCACAATCCAATACAATCCAACCAGGCTCTTTTAGATGTTCCACATGAGTATCTTTTTGCTCTTCTTTAACCCTTTTTGTAATCCACAGCCTTTTCTACCGAGTCAGTGGTTCAGTGAAATGCCTCTTAAGTGCACCATCCAAAGAACAGCAGCTGCTTGCCTTTGCTTGCCTGGATACTGCTTGCTGTAGGTCTCCTTGGTGCTTCTGGGATGAGGTGAGTGAGTTGTGGGCCAGCCTGCCTGCAACTCACTGACTCACTGAGCTTGTCAGCCCTTTAGTACCATGGAAACTAGGCAGCTGCTCATCCTAATCTTCAGGCTTGGATTTATTCAACATTTCTTACATGGCACATTTTAGCACAGCAGTTTGCAACTTGTCAGCATTCTCCCAGTGTCTTCGAAACCCATCCCAGGCAGGGAGCAGGCACAGCGAATCTGCCTGCTGCAGTGTTGGGGTTTGTAGAAGAATCCTTGGCCATAGGACCACAGCTTGAGCCTTGTCCATGATGAGGTTAAGCTGTTGTACTCCTTGATGAGCCATCCATTGTAGGGGTGTATCTGCAGCTTTAGCTGCAAATTTATAGTCTGTCCAAGGAGGATTTCATGTTTAATATCAGATGATGACGACTGATATATGTGGTGCTATATGTGATTTGGATTTCCAAGTCTAATTCAGCAGTATGCTGAATTCACAGGAGAAGTACAACAGTGGCAATACACAGAGTCACAATACAGACATGATTCCTGTATGTTCCCAAACAGTCCCTGTTTGCTCCACTGTCCCAGCCTTAGACATCCACAATTGCTGGAAAGGAGAATAGCTTGAAGCCAGCTCAAGCCAATTACTCTCATCCAAGTTTGCTTTGTTTGTTGCTCTGTTTCTTTATTCTGTGTTCAGCTGAGTTGCTTACCTCCCCTGTGTTGGGCTGACAAGCTCAGGGAGACATCATTTTGTAGTAGCTATTTCAGGAAAAGTTGTAAGTTCAACCTGATGATGACCTGATACAGACATGTGTCTCAAAGGCTACTGTCTAATCTCCCATGTGTTGAGATGGAATTCCACTTTTTTGGTTGTCTTTAGGGTCTTCCTTGAGAAAATTGAGAAATTGTCTTCAGTTGTGGGGGTTTGTTGTTCACAAAATATGACCTTATCTTTTGCATTTTTGGGTAGTAGTAATTGCTGTATACATGTAACTTCTTTCTTTCTTTCTTTCTTTCTTTCTTTTTTTTTGATGTTTTAGGCTAGCAAAGAATGGAAAATCATTTCTTCTTACACTCCTGATTCAGATGTGCAAATAGGAAGCAAACTGCTAATTGAAATGCCTTTAGAGGATGCTACTACTGTGCAGAAGAGACCTACTTCTTTTAATGTAGAAATGTACAAGGTGAGTTTTTCATAACATTGGGAATAGCAAGGTTACACTAAACTCTTAAAAGTAGGGAGATTTCTTCAAGAATTACATTAATCTTTTAATTACATGTTTATTGAGGCTGTTTTATCTTTTTGGCAGTTCCTACTTATATAATCTAAACTTGATTTTGAAAGATTTTTTTGTGAATGCAATGTGGTAAGAAACAAAAACTGGACTTTTAGGTATATATACAGTGGTTAAAACAAATAGCAAAACATCTTGTCAGTGTTAATTATTACTGTAATCTGGTTTCAGATGATTGTCATTACTTCAAAATAAAGGACATTTTATTTATACTCACTTGAATCAGATATTTTCAGAATTGTACTGGAGAAAAAACAGCAAGTAATTGCAAAAGAGTTGATTAGAAACAATACAGACTGTCAGACCTGCAGCTACTAGATTTGTGCTAATAGTTGCTTGCATATTGTATGAACAATTGCTTAGATAGCTAAAAAATCATGTATTTCACATTTAGATTTGCTGAGTTGGCGATACTTTGTCATTCTGTGTACACATTCATTGTTTTCTTAAAACTGCAAAGTATGTCACTTTATCAGTAATCAGGTAATTTGGCATTTGTTTTACTATTCTTAAATTTTATTCTATTTTATTCTATTTTATTTTGTGTGTGTGTGTGTGTGATCATGTTCTGCTTCAGATGCTGAATGGAGAACTGAAGCAATTGTATACTGCCATTACAAGAGCCAGGGTCAATCTTTGGATCTTTGATGAAAACAGTGAGAAACGAGCGCCAGCTTTTAAGTATTTCATCAAAAGAGGATTTGTTCAAGTTGTCAAAACAGATGAAAATAAAGGTAAAGTAATATTAAAGCTTCCATAAAAGACAACCTACTGAATACTTTCTTGCTTTCAAGCTATATAATAAAGAATGCTAATTCTCTAAGAGGGACCATTGATTTTGCCCTGCTTTGATATTGCCCTTTCAAATGTGCACTGATTTCAGTGGGTCTTACTTGTTTGGGCTCTAAAGATCATTTGTATGTGTTAATAAATAACATAATTGCTAATTCATAGGTATAATATTTTCCTGCACAGTACTGAAGGTAGCTCATGGATTACCATGCTGGCTGAAAGATTTACCAAATGAGAGAATTTGGTTTCTATGAAGACAGTGGATTTACTTAGTTTTATCCATTAAAAGCAGAATTTTTATGGGCTTTTCAAAACTATTTGTTTATTTCCAGGACTGACTGGAAGAGATAAAAATGTATTTAACTCACAGTTACCATTACTGATGTGAGCACAAAACAGAGAATTTGGAACATTATGAGATATTCATCCTTAGCTTTTGTGCATAACAAGTGATTTGTATTTCTCTCTTCTAACATAACAGTTTTTTCCCATCATGTTCTAGATTTGGATGATAGCATGTTTGCTAAAACTTCATCTCCAGAAGAATGGATTGCACAGGGAGACTACTATGCTAAACACCAGTTCTGGGAGGTAAGAGCATGTGGTAGCATGTGCTAAAATAAGGATTCTTGCCTATTCTGAAACCTCCATTTTTTTTTTTTTTTTACATCTGTAAAAATTATCTGTAAACCTTTAGTGGCTCAATAGCAGTGTTTTTCTTATTTGTTGGTTTATAATTCTGTAGATGTCTACAGACAAATTATGAACAGGTTGCAAGAAATAAGCAAGGAGAGAGCAGCCTATTGTCTGTAAATTACAGACAGAAATGTGCAGGACAGGGAGGGGGAAACTTTTAATATGCACAAATTGAAGATGATTGGAAACAGTTGTCAGCAACAATACAAAGTACTGGAGCTCGTGAAACTAAACCACATGCATGGCACTATCATTACACATTAATTCCTGTAGGCACTTATTTGAAGTGTATTGATTTGGGAATGATCTCAGTGCTCTTCTAGGTTTGTTTGTTTGTTTTTCTAACAGTAATTAGGGATGGATACAAAATGCATATTAAGAAACAACATGTAAGAACTAAGGGAATTTGCTGCACCAAAAAATCTGGAAAAAGTGCAGCAAAATTATTGTTTCATTCCCTTACTATTTAAAGAACAAGGAGATTTTACACTTATTTACTTGCTAAATTGTTAGTTTACACAATTCAGATTGGACGTGACAGCAGACAGAGTGGAAATGCAGTTTTGAATACTTATTTTGGTGATAGCAGAAGGAAAGGTTCCACTTTTTGATGACAGCAGCATAGTTTTTTTCACTGAAAAATAGATACTTGTAAGAAGGCAAAAATTAAAATAATAAACTGCCTCTGTACAGATGGTATTTATCTCTCCTGAGAGGAAAAAAGGCAGTTTTCTAAATGGACAGAAACTTCATTTAAAAAAAAAAAAACAGTTGAAAAAACATTAATCTTGAAATCTGAAATGTAACACCCATATTATCTGCCATTCTCTTTTTTTCATAACCTTGTTTTTTTACTATCTCTGCTACACCAAAGGCAGTTGTCTGGGCAATACTGTGTCTGTAAGAATGGCTTGCAATGTGGAATTTCCAAACAGAATTAAACACAAAATTAATGGTTTAAATAAAGAAATATGATGTGGGGGAATGAGAAAGGTGATAAATAAGCCAGTCTTGTTAGGTGCACAGTTAACTCTCGATGATTCCCTTTAACTTATCACACAAGGGGACTAGTATGGTGAAATCATGAATAAACTTTCCACATCGTCTGATTTAACTTTGCACAAGTTGTTTTTCCTAGTTTTTATTAATAGATTTAACGTGGCAGATGCTTAGTGACTTACCAATTAATGATTTGGATCATCACTCAAAATCATGTGTGCTATTTGTGCCATCAGCCTCTCAGGAATTTTGCTTTTGTTGCTTCTGTGTCGATTTTATAAAATGCTTTCATTAAAATTCTAATTGTGATACGGTCTCACGTGAACTGACTTTAAAGCTGTTCCTTTTGTCCTGTGAATATACTGCTGTCTTTTCACCTTTTCCTTCTTCCACACACCCTGAGGTCTTCCTGTTTTCCATTACAGCGACTGTAAAATTAGGAATTGCTTTTATGTGATAAGCCACAGGTTGGATGCACATGGGTAAATTCTGTGTGTGATCTCATTCTAGGTTGCAGCCAAATGTTACCAAAAGGGAGGAGCAGCTGAGAAGTCAAAGCTGGCCCTGGCACATGATGCTGTTCTCAAAGTGCACTCAAAGAAAAGCAGTCCCAGGTAAGTATAACACGAGTGGGCATCATTCTGGGGTGCCAGACTCATGAATGTATGTTGGGGAGGATGCCCACCACAGCTGTGAGACCAAACTGGAGACCTGGAATAGGCATGTAGGTGAGGTGCCTGTTACAGCTTTTTGGGTAGTGAAGGAAACTGAAGAAATTGGAAAGTTCAGCACAGCTGCTGCAGGATCTGAGTTGCTGCCTCCTTTGGGAAGAAGTGAAGGCAATTGTAAAATGTAGGCTGTCCAAACCAAATGTGACCATTGCAGGATTCCATGAGAAAAAGCAACAAAATTTGAATTACCAGAAGAGGTTTTTTTTCTCAGATGAAGATATGAAAGCATATACCATCAGCAGTTCTCAATTTCAATTAATCCTACTACTTAACCAAGAAGAAGGGATGGTGTTTTACATTTGGGAAGAAAAACTGCTAACGAAGAGTGAGCTTTCATGTAAAATTAGTGTTTGAGTCAGTCTAAATTAAACAACCTGAACTACATCTGAACCAAAGAGCAGTTCTAAAAAGGGGACAGATTTTGAGATGAATCATTTATTTATTCTGTCAGCTGTGCAAAATTGCTCCAGGGCTGGACTGGAGAGAAAGTTTGCAGTTCTCTGAAGTCAAAGGCTGAAAAGCTGTTTGAGATTTGACGTGTGTAAGTCAGGGGAAAAAGCTTATAGCAGAATGTGACTAGAGCAGAGGAAGACAGCACTGAGGGGAGAAGAAGGAAAGTCTGTAAAAATGTTACGACTGGAATTTATTGAGGATTAGCTTTTTTAAAAGGCTTGTTTTATATTAATAGCACTGGCAAGAAGTACAAACATAGCCATAAAATTCTGTGATCAAAATTTGTTGAGGGGACTGAAATTTTTAGTTGGCTGTAAGCTGGAGTGCTTGTCAGATGGGCAGAATTTGAGAAGTTAGGCTTATTAGGATAACTTGTAAAATAAATCGACACAGGATAGGATGACATACAAGATGATACAAAGAAAGTTGGTGTAGAAGAAGATATGTTGACAAAACATAATAATGAAGGTGTAAACGTGACTTTCTAAAATTAAAAATGCTAATGCTCTTGCAAAAAACATGAATAAAATTCCTGCGTGCTCTATGGTATGAGATACCATATGAGATGTACAGTTCTGATTCCCTTGACTCAAAAATGGTGAATTCAAACTAGTTTTGGGAGGAAGATAGATAGGCTGCATGGACACCAAGAAGGCTTAGTCATATAAAACAAAGGCAGAACAAATGTGATTATTATCTTTAACGACACAGGGGCTAAACAGCAGGAAGGAGGAAGGAGCGAGTTAAGCTCAAGATGAGAAATTGAAACCATACTAGCCTTTACTATACCTGGTTTGAGAAATTTTAAAAGGAGCTTTTTACTGCTTATGAAATTCTGGAACAGACTTCTGGGCAGAGCAGTGTTGGTCCAAAATCCAGCTAATTGTAAAGTGATGCCTCATCAGTTTAATTATGAAGAGGAATGCATTATGTCAGTGTTGGTTGGATTCAGTTATAATCTTGTGATCTTAAACTTCATTTAATTTGAATAATTTTCTCGTATTTATTTCTACAGAGAAAAACAGATGGAATATATGACATTGGCTAAAACTTACTTGGAATGTGGAGAACCAAAACTGTCACTAAAATGTCTGTTTCAGTCAAAGGAGTTCCGGCTTTGTGCAGAACTGTGTAAAAAGTTAGGAAAGGTATTACATCCTTACCCTGTACTCTGCTTACCTCCTTCATTTTCCTACAGCTTTTTTTCCCTTCCAATTTGGTGCTTGTATGTCTCTATAGAATTTTCTTAAGGTGATCTATTTCAGAGCTCAGTGTCTTTCTGTGACATGGTAGTAGCTGAACTAAAACAGCTCCTTATGCTAGGCCATTCAAGATGAGCTCATTCACAAGGAAGCATTTGTCACAGAATAGCTTTAAGAGAAATGAAGAGGACAATGCAGTTAGGTAGTCTAGATTTATTTCTTTGGCTTTCCTCAAATGTCAGCATCAGTCATTTCTGCTTTGCAGTTGAAAGTTAATTATTGACTGATTTCACGAAATACAATCTGCTATTTCTCTCATATATTACTGTGATGATACTGCAGCTTCACTGATTGCAGACATCTAAATGGAACCTTGAAATTTGCATGGGTTAAGAAATGTACTGAGAACAACAATTTTCTAGGCTTGTGAGGATTTTTGTCTTTATCTGCAGTTTATTTCAACCAAAATATCTTAAAGTGATTGCTCCCAAATATTTAAAATTTAGGATGCAAGATTAAGACAGCTAGAACTGTTCTCTTTTAATTTACTCCTGTTGATTTTGATAAGTCTGAAAGTCAACAAAAGTAAGTGTGTTTTTTAATAACAGGCAACGGAGAATGGCAAATACTTCGTAAATCCTTAATTTTAAGTTCTAATTTTTCCAGTGCAAGTATTTTGAAGGCTTTTTAAATTTTAATTAAAAAAAAAAATCTCTTCAGTTTTATTGGTGGTTACTTAGTAAGTACTTGATTACGTTAAAGGGCTTTGATTACATTTTATTAGAGTTTGCTTGTGTATGAGACACCTACGTGATAGAGTTACTAATTTTATTCTATTCATGTAGTTTTGGCTGCTTAGAGCCCTTTGATTTCACTATTGACTTCTGCATTGCAGATGAAAGATGCTGCAGTGTACTATCAGAAAAACCAGTGCTACAAAGAAGCATCTGAATGTTATGAACAAATTGAGGAGTTTGATCTGGCAATTAAGATGTATTGTCAAGAGGAGCTCTATGAAGAAGCAGCGAAGGCAGTTGAAAGGTATCTTTCAATACTGTGTTGGAAAATAAATCTTTTTTCCATCTCCAACCTCAGCATAATACAGCTGGCTCTCCATAAGGTTTTAATGAGAATTTTGTCTGGTAACTTTGTTTTATATAAAGTTAAATTCCTTAACTGTCAGAATTCTCACTGGGGTCATGATAACGTGTAAAACATTCTACTGCATGGAAGCTAGTTTGATTTTCGTAGGATTCTTTTCCAATCCTGTGTTACTAGTCATGTAAATTCTTCTTTGACCAGTCCTCTGAACTAGGTTTCTATGGTAAATATAACAAAAATGTCTAATAATAGTAATAAATACTTCCCTTCTAAAGATGAGCAGTCATAGATTTAGCCACTTTGACATTGACTTCTGTAGGAGTGCAGCCATTAGATATATGTAATTCAGAAGTCATTGTGGCAATTGAACTATTTGTCTCTCAAAATCACTTGACTTAGAATGGAGAACAGTAAATGACCAACTTGCACTGCCTCTCAGACAGAGTCTTGGTTCCAGTCTCTGGAACATACCATCTCCCCCATCGTGTCTCAGGGCAATTAAGAACCATCTCACATTGTTCTTGATAAACTGATTTTATTAGTATCTTTTTGACAGAACTTCGCATCTTGCACCATCCTTGTGACTTCATTAGATCACTCTTGTGAAAACACTTCATTTATTGACCACACCATTCTTTACACCTAACTTCATGTATTTTTAGGAATATACACATCAGTTTGACTTCCAGCAAAACCTACAATACACACCACCTCTGAAATCCTTTGTGGTGCACCTTTGATAATTCCTGTGCCATGATAACTATTTCTTTTCGAAAGGACTAAAGCTGGTTTAGTATGTAGAGATAGTTTGGTCCAAAACTTCAAGCATTAAACTCACCTTACCAACTAATGACTTTTTTTTAAACCAACCTCCTCAAATCATTTTTATGAATTCATCATCAAAAGTACAAAAATCTGCACTCCCACATTTATCACAAAAAATTACAGCAATGAAAAGCTAATGACAATTTACTCACTGTAAGAGATTTGTATGGAGCATTCTTGTCTCAAAGTTTGTTCAGTGTCATCCATCTGAGACGTATCCTGCTTGGCAGGCCTTTGTGTTCAACGGCTACTCATAGAGTTGAGCAACCAGAAAGAACTGATTTTTGGCTACTGTCTACTGAGTTCTCAGGGCAGGTCAGGCTGCAGGGATTACAGGGATTATTGTGGAAAAGACAGCCACCACACAGTCAGTGTGCATACCCAGCAGCCTGCCAGGTGGCAGGCACTTGATTGCTAAAAGATGCAGCATGAAAAGCAGGCAGTACAACTGGAGACACTTACTCTTCAGGACATTGTTCATTCTCAGCATGCAAGAGAGAATCCTTTTGCAAGACTGGCTTATAGAGTATGTTAATAAATTGACATCAGCCACAAGTAATTAATAACTGAATGTTTCAAAGTATGTGTTTTGAAAGATGCAGCCAAGTACTTTGTTCAGGCACTCAGTAAGCAGCAAAGACTATGTAAGACAGAATTGAGTTTTCTACACTGACTAGTTTATGTTCATTTTGCAAAATACTATCTATTTTGGCCTTGTGGAGAACTGATTCGTTTTCAAATTTCATATAATCATTAAGATTGGAAAAGACCTCTAAGACCATCTAATCCAACTGTCAACCCATCCCCGCCATGCCCACTAAACCATGTCGCCCAGTGCCACATGTACACATTACTTGAACACTTCCGGGGGGGGTGACTTTGCCACCTCCCTGGGCAGCCTGTTCCAGTGACTTACCACTCTAAGAACAATTTTTTTCTAATACCCAACCTGAGCCTCCCCTGTTGCAACTTAAGGCCATTCTCTCTCATACTACTAGTCACCTCAGAGAAGAGGCTGACCTCCACCTCACCACCACCTCCCTTCAGGTGGTTGTAGAGAGCAATAAGGTCTCCCTGAGCCTTCTCCAGACTAAACAATTCCAGTTCTGTCAGCTGTTCCTCATAAGACAATTTTCCTTCTGGTCCCTGTTCATGTAAATAACCACTCTACATCGAGGCTGACTTTAACAAACAAAAGAAGATTATTACTGGTAAAATGTGACTGAAGTCATTTGTCAGCGTGGAGAAAGATTAATTAATGCTGTAAACCTCGTGATCTTGTTCTTACCAGAAGTTCTAATGTTCTTGTCAGGCATCCTTCTGTTGTTTTAACTAAATTCCTTTTTTAAATCTTTTGGGACTACATGATTGTTTTTTGCATGATAAACAATAATGATAGTTGAACTAGTTGTCCTTTTTCATGGAAGAGCGTCTAGGGGTAGCTATTTGTTTCTTGCTGGGGCAATTTTTAAAAATGCAGTGATTTTGTCTCTAGGTTGATCATCTATAGTAGTAAATTGATGTATGTTTTATTTCAGATATGAAGAGATGTTAAGTGCAAGAGGACAAATGGTATCCAAACTCTCATGTACAGCAAACCAGTTGTATTTGGAAGCAGCTGCAAAGTACCTAAGTGTGAACAGAATTGAGGAAATGATGCAGGTCCTCTCAAAACTTGACATAGAGGATCAGCTTGAGTTTCTGAAGTCTCGTGGATGCTTGCACCAAACTGCAGACTTACTGAAAAGAGAAGGTCGACAAGAAGAAGCTGCAAAACTAATGAAACAACATGGGTTTGCTCTTGAAGCAGCCAACCTCACAGCAGTAAAGGAGTTTCGTGCGTCTTGTTTGCTTGCTGCAGCTCGTGCTGGTACAACTTATTGTTCAGAGTCGGACCTGGTGGACACAGAGGTCATGCTAAGAGAAGCCCTTGAGCTTTGTGAACAAACTAATCAGAAATCAGGCATTGCCGAGGCTTTGTTTTTGCAGGGAGCTCTGAAGGGAGACTTTGAAAAGCTGAGCAACGCATACTTTCAGTTTCTGTCTGTGAATCATTCTGCTGGTGCAGTTGAAGTTCTCTTTGTGCTATCTCACTGCAACGCACCAAGCCAGGACATCCTCTGTAAGGCGACACATGGCTTAATGGCTCTCCTGGATCTGGTTAAAAGTTTAAAGAAAGCAACCACCAATGTAGAGAAAGATATGGTAAAGTCATGCTTTGCCTATTTTGGTATCGTCCCAACAGGTGACAGTTGTTGCCAGGTGTCTCAAAATGAAGCTGAACCCATCCTCAAGTTTTTGTTAGACAAGGCAAGTCTAAAAGAGAGGAAAACAAAAGGCAATTTTTCAGTAAGCACAGAGGCAGTAAAATCAGCTTTGAAGCAGCACTTGCTGAGCAGGTTGTGCTCTATCACCCACGAGTTACTGAACAAGCATTACCCCGATATTTGTATGAAGTTCATTGTTGGCTTGAACTGTGAGGATACAACCTGTAAGGATTTTCATAAGCCCTTATTGCGCCATGAAGCAAAGATGGTATTTCAGTGTAAAATGCATCTATCAGCAATATATGGACTGCTCTTGGAAGCCACACACACTTTCCCTAAAGAGCTGCTGAGTCATTGCAAAAGCCTTGATGGTCTTTTGACTTCTGACAAGTATGTATCATGTAAAGGCCTTCTGGAAACATTTTTCCCTAATCATTTCCACTTGAGAATACTGTCAGAGAACCCAAAGGCGTGTAAAGAAATACTGGGATTTAGTAACATTACTTCCAAACCCTGTCGAGCATTGTTGAATGAATACATCTCATTTAAGTTCAAAAATGAAGATGCTAGAGCCAGAAGAGAATCAAGTGACTTGTGGCTAAGTGCCATGAAAGTTTTTCTCTTATCTTCCGGATATCCTGAAGAATTTGAGAAGCTGCTTTTTAAGGAAGAGGACGATTATAACAGAGAGCTAAGCCTTGCTTTGTCAAAGGCAAAAAACTCCCCAAAGAGTAAAAGCCAAGGAGGAAAGATCAAAGGAATAGATGGCAGGCATGGCATGTTGCAACCTGACAAAAAAACTGAAAATGCAGGAAGAACACACTTGTGCTTCATTCGACTCCTTCAAAGTTCATTTGAGCAATTCTATGTTTATAAGAACCCTGAAAGCTGTAAAAGGCTGTTTTTCCGCTTTATGAATGTCCTGGTCAAGAAATGCACAAGGTACCTGATTCCAAGCATAGGAAATACAGTAATGTTGTTGGAATTCCAGTATATTATCTGTTGTGCTGTCCTGATGCGACTCAACAAGAATGTGACTCTGTGCCTTCCCAAGAGTTACATTGCTCTCGTTCATTATTGGGATTTTTTGTTCAGAAACAAAGGCCGTAGCAAAGAATTCACAGAGACGTTTTCCATTATACAAGACTATAGACCAAAAGACACACATGTAGCTGAACAGAATTTCAGATTTCATCTCTGTTACCTGGCAAAAATTTTGTGTGGAGTTCATGAGAATTTCAGCGTCCTTCTGGATGCTTTTGAGGATCCTGATTGTGTAACTTCAGGAGAGGCTGAGCGAACTTTAGTGCTGAGCTTAGTGATGATACTGAATGCTGACCAGGTGCAGAATTCTATGTGTAAGTATCTCCTAAGCCAACTCTTTCCTGAAATGAAGGCGATGCTGAAATCAATGAGAAAAGACTCACCCTCAAAAGTGCCTGTAAGATTACTAAAGGTCGTGGAACAAGTGGCTGATGCTTCAAGTGTAAGGGAAGTAGCTGCAAGCCTGCAAGAGCTTCTGATAGAGAGAGATGAGGAGTACCTATTTGACTGCCGATGGAGGTGGGACTGTGTGTATACTCAGGGGTATGCACCCATACGGGGTATCCTGTATGAAAACGTAAATTTTGACAGGTTTATAACCTCTTTGGATAAAACAGAATATGTTGATGAGATAGAGAAGGAACTCGAAAGCGATCAGTGCTTAGAGGACCAGAAGGATCCTCTGGAAGTGATTGCACTCAACAAGCAACAGAAGCAAGAGCAGAAAGCATCTGCTCTACGCCAGCTGTATCGCGTCTTCCATTTTGGTTTTGTGTGTATGAGGTGGAAAAGGAAGGCCTGCTGCAAAGCAGAGCCTGTAGCAGTGAAAGGAGAGGAATTTTTATCAGATATCTTCAAAAAAGCAGATATTGACCAAACCCAATGTGACCTCTGTGGAGTCAGATTTATCCAGAGCTCTGAGAACTATTTCGGCCAGGCTGAAAGTGTGGAGGCAGACACTGCTGAAGCTGTGACACCAACAGAAGAAAAGATGCAGGTGGAAGGAAATGCAATTACTGCAGCCAGCGAGGCTTATATTGAGCACAGAAACACAGATGAGCACAGAAATAATAATGCTGCCTACAAAAACTATGCTGACTTTTTCAGAAGAAAGATAGATCCAAAAATACGTGACGGACTGGACGTAGTGGAGGCCATTACAGAAAAGACTTACACTCAAGACCATTTAGCTTATAAAGAAGGTTCCAACTTATGCCAGAGAAAAATCAAAGAGAATATTAAGAAGATTTCAGATGCAGTAGAGGAAATCTATGAGAGAAAAGCCTGGGCTGAAGGTAAGACTTTTCATTTTTCTTTCTAACAATGAAATATGTCATTTGTGGCCAAACTTCTAGACATGAGCTCCATTCAAAACTCTTAATGTGGTCAAAAGAAATAATAAAATACTAGTTCTGGTACTTAGGAGATACATACTTTGATATGGAATTTCTTTCTCATTGCTTAAAGCATCATTCTACGATGATTTTTGCAAGCAAAATTGAATCACCGAGTGCGTAGCCTAGAAGAAAATTGTTTGGGGTACTTGCTGTGCAAAAGTGACATCTTACATCAAAATATTGTTACTGGCTTTAGCGTAGAAATCCAGCAACCCTGTCAAGTTGTCACTGTGATGGCTGACAGTAATGAAAAACTGTAGTGTTCTGTGTGTTCCTCAGCTCTTACCAGTACAATAAGTTAATCTGTAATTAAATGTTAGGTTATGGTCTTCACTTTACTGTGGAAGCTTTATCTTCACTCCTAACTGAAACCTTTTCAATATGGATAAAATGTGCAGATGTTGCTTGTAAGTTAGGTTTCTGCTCAGTGAACCATGACAGTTGTCCTTGTTGTTTGACATGTAGAATTTCAGAGGGATAATGAAAGCAGAAATTTTAATTCTCCAAAATAGATAAACCAGAATAAGTCCAAGAGTTTCAGGTACACCTTCAAAAGGCTGCACAAGGATGGAGAGGTGAGCTTCTGCCCTCTATGTTAGCAGTGTTAGTTGGCCTGGGGAGTAATACATACAGCCTCTTCATCCCCAGTAGTGACTTTGGTCTGTACATGAAATCACTGGAGCTGAAGACTTCTTGCTTTGCATCATTATTGTACACAAGTCTGTGTCAGCATGCTTGGCTTTTGGCTCCTGTCTGTCACTCAGCTGGTGTTCTTACAGAATGTTGATTGTGCTCCATTTCAGCTGAAGAAATAATAACTGAACATGCCAACAAATTGTTTGCTGTCGTTGATGAGGCTTATAAGTGGCTGAAGAAAATGGATTTACAGAGAATAAAGGAAGAAGGTATGTTTTGAAATTACACAGATTTCTGTGCCCTCTAGTGGTCTCTGTTTGGTAACGGTCTCTTAGCTTTACTCGCTTCACTCCCCTGGTCAGCAGTGCTGTGGGCATTCACACAGCAACACAGAACTTGAGGCGAGGAGAAACAGGCACCTCCACAGGGGGTTAGGGGAAGTGTGAGGTATTTGGTCTTCCCTCACAGCTGGCTGCAGGGCGACTCACATTGAGCAGGGCCCCACTGCTGGCACTCTGTGTGTCCCAGCCTGCATGGAGCGTGTGTGTGTGTGTTGTGTGTGCATACAGCTGTGTGTGTAGCTATGGCCAGGGGCAGTCCTCAGGATAGAAACTTCAGCGAGGGGACAGAAGAGCAGCTGTCTTCGTTTTCACCTATTACTGCTGCTTTTAACTGTGCTTCAGCACTGCTTTTATTGGCAGTTAAGTGGTCCCCGAGTTCTTGAAAACCAGTGTCCTAATAAAACTGATCTTCAGCTTGGTTTTAAGACCTCTGCAAAAAGAAAATATATGCAGTCAGATTTCTTTTGGTTTTGGTCATTTTACTTTGTAGTAGATCAAAAGTAATATACCTGGATGCTGTCAATTGCATCAGAGACCTTTTAGGCAAGTTTAAGACTTCATTGTGCCTACCCATATGTTTAAGGATAAGCACATATTCCAGTGATAGAATTGCAAAAACTGTATAAAAAAGCAGAAATAAAGTGCTTACAAATTGCACTGTATGTAAAGTACCAAAGTGGCTCTATTTTAGAGAATTTTATTCTGATAAAGCTTTGCGTTACAATTTTCTATTCCAATAATGACAGAATGATAAGACTGCATGAGAATGCTCTCACAGTCTTACAAGCAGCATTACATTCTGTCACTCCCTCTTTAGAAGTCAGTAAGCAAATGTATTGACTGCTGAAACTGAACCTTGAGAGGGGAAGGACACTCTTCTTACAAAAGCCAAAAGCTGTAGCATCAAAACAGATGTTGAGTGTAAAAATAATGACTGGAGCAGCAAGGCACTTTGTCATGTAAAACACAGTACTTAAACATGACAGTATGCGTATGAAGATATTTTGCTGACATATAAAATCCTAGTGTAGATTTTGTCATACTATTAAGAGAGAAAAGATGTCATGTCTTTCCATTTTGCATTAATTTCTTGTTTTTTTTTTTTTTTTTAAATACAGACTTTGTGCATGATAGAGACTTGGAAAATGATGTAGAAGATGAAAGCATGGCTTTTGAAGAACTTGCTTCTAAAAAGCCATCAAGAAAAAAAGGAAGATGTGGGAAATGGTGATCAGGAAAAATATGCAGCTGCTATTCTGTCCTCTGGTAATCTAATGTTAGAATAAAATATTAAGCTTATTAAAAAGAAAAATAGAATGTTGAGGTCAGAAATTGTAAGAATGTGAAGAAAAAGCAACTTACACTTGTGTCAGAATAATGATTTGTGCTGATGATGTAGCAGATAAAATCTATGACAGGACAAATTTCCTTTCAGATCTACATTGCTTCTTGAAAGTAACCAAAAGCCAAAGAAACCAGCAAGTAGGAAGATGCAGTCATGTTTTGGCCTTATCTCAGGGGTATTTTTCTACCAAGTCTTCATATTTTTTACTTCTCTGTTAATTGACATAATCATTCTTCTGAGCTGGAATACTCAGAAAAAAAGATAGTTTCTCTGATTTTAAGAGGTTTTAATTTCTGTTTTTAGATTACCGTTGTAAACTTACTGTCTCTTGAGTCCTGTGTTTGGAAATTTTTAAGTCGCCAGGTGAGGTACTTGGGATACCTCTCTTTTATATTTTTATAGACAAGAATGATCATTCCTAAGCTTGTTCATGTTTAGGTTTTTTTTTTTTTTTTTTTGACAATGTACATATTTCTAATTAGATAAGTAAGAAAATCATGAAGTTTCTTCTCTTTCATAAAGTTTTGATATAAACTGTTACCTGTACGTATTGAAATATAATCTCTCTTTTAAGAGTATTACATGGTGTTTTATAAATTTCAATCAAAGAAAGCCTTTTGTAATGTTCAATAACATTTTATAAAATTTGTAAGATGGTTAAAACTGTGTGATTTTGTCTTATTTTTGAATGCTTTGGGAAAGCCACAGCTGACTGAGCAGGGCACAATTTAGACCAGAGTATCAGTTCATGATGACACTATTTCATTTCTGAGACTTCAGCATCTCCAATGTGCTCTCATCTCCTCATTTTAGATGGAAGCATTTCTATGTTACATGTGCGTAATTACAGTGTTATTTAGCTGCTGAAATATTTTATCTTGAAAAGTGAGCTGCTTGTATACTTAACAAATTGTTTTAATAATTACCTTTTGCCAAAAGCTCAGGAACTTGCTCTTATGCCCAATGTTTTCAAAGTGGGATAATTTCCATGGATCAAAATGAAGTGCTGCTGTAGAATGGAGCAGCGTGAGCAGCAGTGATGGTTTTCTATTGCATTGTAAGTGCTGTTATCTGTCAGAAGACTCTTTACTAAGTGCTGCTTATTAAAGAAGCCCTGTTGCTTAAGTGTCTAGAAAGCAGTTTAAAAATACTCATGCGTGAAATGTAGTGCTAGTCACTTGCACTGTAGAAATCAGGGATTAGGCAAGTTAGAGCATTAACGTAACATCATTGGCTTTATTTTCTGTAACAGAATGTATTTTGCATTTGAAATTACTCTTAGAAATTTTGCTGATTAGTTTCTGGACCTGAGTGTTTACTCAAGTATTTACTCATTTGTGGCAGTAAATGTTACCTAAACTTTCTAAGGTAATTACAGTATAAAACTCCTCACTCTTCAATTTAAAGATCCAGGGATCGTATTTTTTCTCTCCCTTTATGGGAAAAGCAAAGTTTTAAAAGTATCACTGTAAGACACTAAGCAAAAAGAAAACAAAGAGAAGAAAGAACAGAAATTACATTGTGTTGATAACTTCAGTTGGAGTGCATTTCTTTAGTGCAGGGACCTGTGATCCTTGGTCACTGGATCACTGATAGCCAAAATTACAGGCAATTTAAATTTCAAACTCACAGTTTTAGAGACACATTAGATCAAGAGTTGAGCAATATTCAAGCTGAAAAGGGAAATCTAGTTGGATTTCCTGTCTAGTGACAGTGCTTGCAATTTTTTTTTCCTCCAGTGACATTGCACTTAAACACAAACCTCTCTTTTCCACGTTAGTCTATTCAGATAATAATTATCTGTGTGTGTTAATCCTGTTTGAGTCTTTAATTAGCAAAAAGGGATACACCCTTGGCTTTTCACTTATTTAAAAATCCTTCTGGCCCCTGGTGGATGCTGCAGTGTTCTAGCAGCAGCTAACAGCCTTGACTCTAAGAGGCTTAAGAGCTGTGACAGATGCCTTGGTACATGCAAGATGCATGTTGCACTGAAACCCTTGGAGTTGAGTAGTGGATGCAGGCTGTCAAGCTGATCCACCCACTTCTGCCTGTCTAAGCCTTATTGAGCTGAAAAGAATGTAGAGAAGGCTTCAAAAGTACAGAAACTGATGGCTTAAAATCTCTCTCCCTGGGGATACAAAAATGACATCTAAATGAAAAAGAAGCAAGACCCACTTAAAATAGTTGGAAGGTAGCTTTGGGTCTAAAATTCCAAATTCCACAAGAAGTAAAAGATCTCTTATTTATTTGAACCTCATATTAATGCTGGGGGATGTGTGGTAAGTGATGGGCACTTTTCAACTTTTTCCTGTACGCCTCTTATAAAAGCATTGTTGTATAAGTGTGCACATAATTTTATTTCAAAACACTCTTTTAGTAATCATCTGTTAGAAACTCCAACTCAGCAAGACATTCAAGCACTTGCTATGTTTTCAGTATTTGCTTTTATTCTCAAAGGGAAACCTATTGCCTTTACACTCACAGAAAATGTAGGAGGAAGGAAATTGTCTTAGTGTAAATAAAATAGAAAGTTTTCCTGCCAGCAAACCCTATGAAGTTATTTGCTCCAAACCGATTGTGAATTCCCCTTCCTTACAGGAATGGGGACAACAGGCATTGCTGCTGGGCTTCTGCCTTGCTTCTGGGAGCATTCAGTTTTTGTGGAAGCCTTCGCACCCACCATTACTGAAGTGTCTCCAAGTCTTGCTGTGTATTGGATTTATGGCAACTCTGTCACTCAGTCTTTCAGTTAACATGTAATGCAGAAATGTATCAGCAAAGCACAAAGCAACGCTCATACTCTTCACTTTTTTATCTTGTTATAGTTGATATGGTCAGTTCTGCGTGTCTCGCCTAACATCCATGAAGAAATGTCTAGGTGTGTGGAAATGTACTTCTGCAAGAAGTTATGAGACTACCGGGGGATCTAGCCCAGCCAGGATGGATTCATGAAAGGCAGGTCCTGCTCAACTAACCTCATCTCCTTCTATGATCAAGTGACCTGCCTGGTGGATGAGGGAAAGGCTCTTGACGTAGTCTATCTGGTCTTCAGCAAAGATTTTGACACTGTCTCCCACAGTGTTCTCCTGGGGTAGCTAGCAGCCCGTGGCTTGAATGCGTACACTGTTTGTTGAGTAAAGAACTGGCTGGATGGCCGGGCCCAGTGTGTGCTGGTGAATGGAGTTAAATCCAGCTGGTGACTGGTCATGAGTGGCATTCCCCAGGAGTCTGTATAGGGCCTGTTTAATATCTTCACTGATGACCTGGGTGAGGAGATTGAATGCACCCTCAGTAAGTTTACAAATGACACCAAATTGGCAGGAAGTGTTGATCTTCCTGGGGGTAGGAAGGCCCGAAGAGAGATGTGGATAGGCTGGATCGCTGGGCTGGGACCAATGGGATGAAGTTCAACAGGACCATGTACCAAGTCCTTCACTTTAGCCACAACAGCCCCAGGCAGTACTACAGGCTTAGGAGAGAGTGGCTGGAAGACTGGAAGAAATGGACCTGGGATTGTTGGTTGACACTCAGCTGAACATGAGCCAGCAGTGTGCCCAGGTGGCCAAAAAGGCCAATGACATCCTGGCTTGTATCAAAGTAGTGTAACCAGTAGGAGCAGGGAGGTGATCATCCCCCTGTACTCAGCACTGGTGAGGATGTACCTCGAATACAGAGTTGAGTTTTGAGCCGCTCACTACAAGAAAGACACTGAGGCCCTGGAGCATTTCCAGAGAAGGGCAATGAAGCTGCTGAGGGGTCTGGAGCACAAAACTTATGAGGAGCAGCTGAGGAAACTCAGGGGAGACCTTATTGATCTCTACAGCTCCCTGAAAGGAAGTTACAGTGAGGTAGGAATCATTCTCTTCTTCCAGGTAACGTTGATAGTACTGGAGGAAATGGCCTCCAGTTGCACCAAGGGAGGTTCAGGTTGGTGTTAGGAAAAATTTCTTCTCAGATAGAGTGGTGAGGCATTGGCACAGGCTGCCCAGGGAAGTGATGGAGTCAATGTTCTTGAAGGCATTCAAGAAACATTTAGGTGTGATACTAAGGGACATGGTTTAGTAGGGAAATTTTGGTGATAGATGGATGGATGTTCTTGGAAGTCTTTTCCAACCTTGGTGATTCTAAGATTCTAAGAAGTAGGCTGCAACTTTTACATTCAGGGAGGATAGTTGAGTGTTGGTTATCTGTATGGAAAGAAGGAAAAAAAAGAGCATCTTTTATAAAAGATGAGGTGTGGTGGGGTGGGAATTCCTCGTGGCTTGCCTGGGTCATGGGAGACTTTAAATGTTTTATCTTTTAGTTTTGATGACTGTATTTTAAGGTTTTTGAATGTACAAATACTCAAAGTCAGTGTGAAGCAGTGAGATACTTAGAAGTCAAGCGCCAATCAAAGCAGCTAGATATTCGGCTTAATAGCCATTACAAACAAGTACTCTGTGTCTGTGAAAATGAGACTGTTCATCTCAGTTTTTGGCCTCTGGACTTCTGATATCGCTTTTAGTCCACTCTCTGAAATGTGTTGTGTATATTTAAATAATGTCAATTTTTCAGACGTTCGCAAATTACTTTCAATACAGTTTTCTTTAAATCTTGTAGCAGTTAGAGCTTGCAATTCACTTTTGCAAAGGGGTGAATTCAACTTCACTGAAGCTGTGTCATTCAAGTTAGTGCCTTGTGCCTCTCTGCAAGTTATTAATTGTAATATTTGGTTGTCCTGTGATAGAAATGCATTATGAAATTGTGGGATGAAGGTTTTGTTTTGTTTTGCTTTCAAACTGGGAGAGAATGTTTGAGTGGTTTAAAAGTTGGCAGTTTCCATAGAAATAGGTTAGAGCAAAACATTTTAAGGAGATCTGCTACCAAATAGTCAGTTTGAATAATTCTGAGCTCTGAGATGCTCCAATATTATTAATGATATCCCAGTCAAAGTCACTATCTATATAGTTTGGGGCACTTTGCATGCACTGTATTGCCTTTCTCTCAGGAAGTTTACACTTTTAGTAGTCTTAGACAGGGTTCCTAAAAAGAGAGGAGCCCTTGAACATAGAGTTGCCTAAAAGGACACTGAAGCAGAAGTGGGTGAGGTCACTTTTTCCCATTAAGAAAGTTGAGTATCTCAGGACAAGATACAGAGCAAAAGGGCACTAAGAGGAGAGCTGCTGGCAATCTGAAATGGTGTGTGTCTGCAAGAGGCATGTAGAAGGGAAGACACCGAGTAAAGGTAGGTTTCAGATCCCTTCCCTTTCTTTGGGACTTTGTGGGAATCAGGGAACTGGGGTGTCTGTAGTGCACAGCCTAGAGGTTTGCATTAGTCTCTCCTTCGAAAGGACAGATCAGAGTTACTTATTTTCATTTAGAGGCAGCGAGATGAGAGTTAGAGGATGAAATGACGATGAGTACTTCTGTTTTCTGGGAAGTCAAGTTTTAAACTGGCCTCTGCCAGGAGGATACTGAGCTACGTGCTGATATGCCTTCAGCTACTGCCGAAGATGAGTTAATGAGGGGTATTTTTGGCCGAAGGGAGAGTGAGGAGGGACACATTTAGGAAAGGAGGATGCACATTCTAGTTGCAGGTGTCAGCACTAGTAGTCCTGCATTTAAAACAAACCAACAAACTGGACCTTGAAAAGAGATCTGTAGTTCCTGTGTCAGTGGATCATGTTTGTGAGGGTAAGGTTGAGCCCCTGTTCTCTGATAAGAGACTGCAGAACATTTTTGCTGTTGCCTCAGGTGGAGATACCAGCAGCCTAGAAGCCAGGCTCATCCTCTGCTAAGCCTGGATCCCCTGCTCCCTGGGAGAGCACTCTGATTCGGGGACTTGTGACCCCTTCCATGCGTCGCAGGGAGGCCCTCATTCTATCTACTGCTGTGCACACATTTCTGGGAATGCTTCACAGGATGGAGGCAGAAGCTGAGAAGGAGCTGCCTGCCTTATGGATCTGGTTGGACTTACAGGTAGGTAACATGTTGAGCTGCTCAGCCTTGTCATAATATGACACTTCTGCATGTTTAGGAAGAGAAGAACTGGGTCATACCAATGGTGATGCAGCCCAGTATCTTGGTTTTAGCATAGGACAATGGCTGATTTTATCCATTTTCTTCAAAAGCTCTCTCCATTCCCTCAGTCAATCTGCTCCTTGACAGGATCAAGTAGGATGTGTCATTACTTTCAAGGCTAGGAAGTCCTGCACTGGGTCCAATAAATGTGGGTATTAATACTGCTTACACAACTCCTTCAGTTCTTAGAACTGTGAAGTTTTAGGACAACTAATCTTTTGCAATCTTTTTTTTTTTTTTTTCTCCTTTAGAATATATGCAGTAGCTTATCAGTGCTGTTGTATTCATTTGAACCATGATTGCCAGACAGATAGAAAGCATTTAAATCTTTGTTTGAACAAACCATACAGAACCGTTTTCCACAGTTCATAGATATAATCATAGACAAGTTTCCTTACAGATGTATTTTGTGCCGTTACAAGGAACTGAACTCTTGGCTTGAGACCTGCATAGAGAGCAGAGGAATCAAGCTGAAGTGCATAAGGAAGTAATGAAAAAGCTATAAGCTTCCAGTTGCTCAGCTTGTCTTGGTAAATAAAGTGCCTGGGCAGCTCTCTCTGCTTTTTGACCCTGTCACTTTGTTTCTATTCTGACTGATGCTGTTCAAGTAAGGTTAAACACCAGCTAATAGGAAGGACTTTCCCAATATGTTACATTCACAGCTTCTTACCACTCTATTTTGGCTAGAGGAGTCACTGATGCTTAAAAGACGAATAAACTTGTAGTACAATGAGCTGTACCTGTGAGCCAGGGTATTCATAGCGCTGCAGCAGTCTTGTTGCAGTGGGGAAAAGGCTTTGTTGTGTGGAGTAGTTTTGTGATGGCAATTCAAACTTGCTGTTTCACAGAGCTGTGAACATGGGTGAAGAGAAAGGAGAATACTGCCTCTTTCAACCCCTTGCTTTAAGGCTGTAAATCTTTCCTCTTCCCCTCACCTTGCTCATTTTGTGGTTTATCATTCATAAATTGTTCTCTCTGCCTATTTTTGCTGGGGCACCTTCTTGAATTTTTTGTGGCTTCTGAGTTGCCAAAATGTCAATGATGCTGAAACTTCAATAAGTAGTGCTTTGGGTGATCCCCTTTGGCCTGGAGGAGCTGTGACTTGAGCAGTGGTAGGATTTGACTCAAGCTTGTCCAAAGCTGGGGTCACCAGTTGTCTGGTCACCATTCCCCAACTGGAAACCATTTCCTTCCAGGTGTAACAAGCTTTAAATAAGAGCTGTAACAAGCTAATACAGGTGATCAGGTAATGCAGCCTGTGCCTGTAATTGGCATCAGTAATACATCTGCTTTCTTGGTTGAAGCCTTTTTATAGGAATTGCTAGAACATAATATGAAGAAATTGTGTTCTTCGGAAGGAAAGGACATGAGCTTTGTCTGATCAAATCTATGGATCTCTCATCTCCATATTCCTGCTAACAAAACTGGGGTGAAATAAAGGAAAAAATGCCACTTCTTCTTGACATTTATCTTCCAACAGTCCCCGTTTTGTACTCTGCTAAGGCTACTATAAAGTGAAGAAGAAAAATATGGGGTAAAATCTATCGAGGTTGATAGAGCGTTATACATGCTTAAGAAGGATCACTCATTTGGCCAATCACCCTCAAGAAACTCCCAAATTGTACTTGAGCACTGCTTTCCTTCAAAGAAAGTGGACACATTTCATTCCAGGAGGAGTACCTGGAATTAAAGAGGAGAACCAATTTGTCATGAGACTGGAGGCTGCAGCTCAAAATTTGGAAATAGTGAGGCATATGACTGAAATGGACTGTTTGTGACAGGGGAAAGAGAAAGCAAATAATCTTAATTGTCGGATATCCTCCGCTCCTTTCTGTTCCCAAGAGGTAGGGTGGAGATGATCAGCGGTGAAGAACATGTGGGATGTTAAAGCCACTTTTTAGTCAGCACCTAATAGAACATCTTTAGAAGTCTCTTCTTGCACTGGGTGTTAGCTAGGAAGCAATGTCATACTTCAAAACGAAGCACTTGAGCAGTGGGTGTGCGTGGAGGAGAGAGTGAGATCATGCTGTAAAAAGTGCTCACATTTTTAGCCAGACAGTACTCCTGCAGCAAATAAAATCTCTCTCTCCAACAGATGGAGGAGAGGAGAGTGGGAGGGAAGTTTGGAAGCGCACTTTGTCATTTCTGTTCACTCATCACTTTGGCTGCAGGGGAGGGTGCAGGAAATACCGGGTGATAAAAGGGTGGGTTAAAAAGTGCAACGGCATCAAGGAGATACGTGCAGCTCTTGTAATTCTGGAGCAGTTCTCACCTGGGGCTGTCAAAATGCTTTGCGAACATTAGGCAGCTGAGCTTAACAGTATCCCAGTAGGCATGAATCGATCATTCCTGTTTAGAAATAGAGAAATTCGGGAACGATGTGATGAGGTTTAGATGCACAAGGATATTGATTGTAGGGCAGGGCCTCATCTGATTGGCTCCCTCTGCTCTCAGTACAGGACCTCACTCTTGATACATGTTGTTCAGACTCAGACAAGCTGCCTGGCATTAACACAAGCAGTTCCACATGTGCCTGACCCAGCCTTCCCCTGGAATACACTGTCACTTATTTTCCCAAATCAAGCTTAATTTATCTGTCACTTTCATTAGAGCTGATGACTTTAAGGCTTTCCTAGAAAATGAGTTTTCTTCTCTGAGAACAGCAGAGAAAAAATCACTATGTGAGAGTATCTGTGCTGTTACAACCTGCAAAATCTTATCCTTTCTTCTCAGAATTTGTTTGAACAGGAGGATGGGGGAAAGGGTGGAGGAAGGAAGTATCTCTGATAACTTTTTGCAATATAAATCCATCAGCTTTCCACAGATAGAGCATTAGGAAAAAGTTCCTCATCAGAGGGCGGTGAGCATGGCCCCAAGTGCCAGAGTTCAAGGAACATCTGGACAGAGCTCTCAGATACAGGGTTTGAATTTTGGACGGTCCTGTGTGGAGCCAGGAGTTGGACTTGGTGATCCTAGTGGGTCCCTGCCAACTTGGGCAGCTGTTGCAAAGACGAAAGGTCAATTCCATGACTATGTGGAGACATATTTGGGTGAAATTTTAAACGTGAGCTCAGAAGGATCTGCTGTTCATTTGTGCTTACGGGAAAGTAGAGTCAATCTGGTGGAAATCAGATGAATTTCACCAGTACAAAAGGAAAGCAAGCAAAAATCTGGTCAGATAGGGCAGTCAGGTCTCAATGTTCAAACTGAAATGGGCTTTCTAAACTGATCGGATCCACTCATTCAGTAGAAATGAAAAAGAAATGTTCTCTTGGCATTTGACTGATGGAGAATGGGTCGCTCTGTATACAGTGGTTTCTTAAGCAGAGTTCCCCAAACGTGAGACTTGGCTGTTTTTCTCTGGGAGGTGTTTACTCCTGTCTCACAAGGGCTTGGTGTTCTGATTGCTTGATCAGATATCCAAAGTGGAAACAGCTCCTGGGTTGGTGCTTTCTAATGCTTATCTCCAAAAAATCCTGTTTGTTCCAGCTTCACTCAACTGGGCTACCAAAATACATTCTGCAAATATCTGGCATTCATCATCTTACTATTTTTATAGTCTTATATTTTTATAATGGCAAACTATTTGCATCTCAAATGCTGACTCATAAAGCAAGGTATTTCACTGAAGCTGAAAGGGAAACGACCCTGCATCCTTTTCCGACTTGTTTGTCATTTCATTTTTTCATCCCTCTTTGGGGATCTCTGTCCTACTTTCTGTCACGCATATTACTGTTGGCTGATTGATATGAAGACATACAGAGCCTTGAGCCAAAACAGTTTTACAAACAAATATAGATTTTTTTTTTTGGTTGATTTATAAGAAAAAAAAAAAAAAAAACCTTAAGCAAAATGAAAAAGTATTAACTGACTCATGTCCAGACTGACTTAGGAGCAGATTAACAAAGGAACTAAAATTTAAGTTTGATGGTTTATTTTTCTGCCTCAATGAGAAAAGGTAGGCTGAAAAAATGATGGTTTCAAAAAGATGGCAATGAATGTTTTCTACTAGAATGTGTTTATAGCTTCTGACATATAACAAAGCCTAGAAAATAAGTAGTTAACCTCCTCTGCTTCTGGGCATCTTGAAGGGCACGTGGTCAGAAAGAATGCCTAATTCAAATAGTTTTAACTTCAAAATATCGTTCAATAAGTATTTTGTATTCAGAATATTCTGTGTAATTATATTTAACTGATTAAAGCATATTGTAATTGGAATTTCCACCTAAATTACCTTAAATAATGAATAAAAAGCAATCTCCTTAGAAATGAGAAGCATCATCTGCTTTTTTCCTAATAGAATGCAGTCTAAAAATTAAGATACCTAATTATACATTCTTCTAGTTATCAAAGAAAAGGTACCAGATTTACTAAAAACACCACACTTACTATCAAAAAAGCATGTCTTAATAATTACCAAAAGTGAGAATCGATCTTCAGAAAAAATAAGGAAGTATAACAAATATGAGCTAAGAATAAAGCCACATTTTGAATCAGGATGTGTTCTTTGCTGAACTGAATAATGTTAAAATTAGCTTCTGCAGCCTTACCCATATGGTACCTTTCTATTTGAGCTCCTGGAGGCTTTGTGTGGATTTGATGATAGCTGCATTGTTGAGCTTAATTTTTTTAGGATTTCTCTCTGATATCAGTTGAGTAATGAAGAATTAACTGATGATCTCAAGTGATGTGGTGACCTCAAGCCTGCTTCTTTCTCTTTTCCATTCAAAGCACACTATAGCTAATATTTCCAGCAAATGTGTTAGGCACTCAAATGCTAAGTGCATGGCTCTGCAGTGAAATCCAAAATCCTCACTTCAGACATACACGCAATTCCAATATAGCATAAGATGCTTAAGGATGCGATCCAGTGCAGCCATTACACTGACTTGTGAGACCACTAAACCACACAGACAGTTGCCTCAAGTGAAATGCGTGGAAATGCTGGAGAGGTGAATGAAACTCTGTTAGATTTGCCTCGGTCTACACAGGATCCATCTCTCTAAAGTTGCATCCTAGAACAACATGGAAATGGAGGGAGCATTTGGACAGGAAATGGGAGTACAGTCAAACTCTTCCTTGCCCATATATTCAATGCAACGTCTCCCATCCTGACACCACGACAGAAGGCCAAGCTGAACGCAAGGTTCCCACTTGGTTCTTTCACATGAAGAGTCACTAAGAGATTTACTAGGTGAGCAGGGGACAGGATGCAGGGAGCAGGACTAGCACTGAGGTCACTTCATGACAAAGCCTGCACACACTTCTTGATGATTCTGCATCTTACACTTAAATGGCCACTGGAGAGAATGCAGGTGCTGAGAGTATTTAGAGGTGGCTGAGGGAAGAGTTGATGCTCAAGAACATCATTTTGGTTCAATGAATTTAAGCCTTATCTCTGCACCTTTCAGTTCCTGCTTATATCTAGCTCTTGGTTACTCCTCTGAGAATCTGGGACCAGCACAGTTTTGTTTCTCAAGAGACGGCTACTAATTGTTTCCCTTTGGAGTTAGACCATGTTATTTTAAAAAGTATTCTGTAAGAAAACACAGCTTTAAATCATGTGGAAACATCCCTATCCTACAGGAGTTATTAACAGCATCCACTCGTTGATTTTATAACAGAAAAGTTCAGCTTTCCTTTAAATTATCATCTCAGCAAATGGCTGCAGGAAAACCCAGCCTTAGACTGACTTTATTCTGAAAGAATTCTGATTGAAAACCTTCAGCATTCACTACATCGTGATTCTCTCTAAATGAATCTCCATTGGAGCACTCACTGAATATTCCAAACTGCTCAGGGGGTAATGTTGTCTCCAGATGCTCCTATGCTCTCACAATGTAGATGTATTTAATACAATTCAATAACATTGAAATTTGAATGAAACTTTTTTTTTTTTTTTTTAATATCAAAACTAAATATATATCCATTCCTGCCTTTAAAAGAATGTTGAAAATGTAAAGCAAAAATTTGTTCTCATGGTGATGTTCTTTGCCTGTTTGGTGTTCTGGGGAGGCAGTTTTTTTGCGAAAGGTTTGACTTTCAAGTGCAGTTCATACTCATCGTGGTACGCGAAACACTGGGCAAAGTGAAACGATGGATGTAGCCTCCTTAAATCTTCCCATGAAAGGGCAAAGGAACAGCTTGCCTAGACTGTATTCAGAACATAATGCTAAAGGCAGCTCTGCATCGACTGCATTCACTTCCTCAGCACTGATTCTTGGGAACCTGTCACGCACTGTATGGCACTGGCATATGGCCAAGGTGTGCATTCTCACATGCATGGCCTATGCACTTTATCCAGACAGTATTTAGAAACACCTGAAACTCCAGATAGACTTCATCAAGTACACGAAGTGGGAAGAATATGTACAGGGAACGCTCGTTTTCTCTTTGGAGAGCAGCATCCCTAGGTTTGTCCCTAAAAAGATCAAAGTTCTCCAGAAAGGCATCTCATTCAGTTTCAACAGGCAGACTAGGAATTTTCACATGGTGTTTTGAATCAAATCTTCCATTTCTCTCGAAGGTGTGAGGCATGCCACTTCTCAGCACAACCTTCACGTAAGGGAACTGCATCCTTTCAAAGTCTTATGGTGATCTTCAGCACAGACACCAGAGGATAAAGCAATGTCTAACCACTCTGCACATGTTTTCTTTCTGAACTTCACTACTTTGTGTATAAAAGCCTTCAAACAGACACTGTATTCGCATTTTGTTAAGTAAACAAAAGACAGACAGCTGGTGAGATGCAGGATTTTTCATTCAAATCAGTTTGCAGATACTGTCCATTGGGCTTTACTGATGATGTGGATAAGTTGCCTGGGTAGCAAAATACAGTCCCCAGGCTCCCAGGATATGAGCAAACATTCCACTGTGGGCCAGTTCTTAACAAGTGTAGAGGGATTAGAAACCAGTTGCTTACTTTGATCTGTTTCTCTTCTGCTTCCTTATTTGAGTGAGACTTGCTGGTTGTTTAGGGGAAAGAGAAATGTTTGTTGCAGGGGAAAATTTTTAAGTGAACTCAAGTTTTTGAGTGATTTAGACAAGATAAAGGGACACAGGCTCCACTGCTCTGGTGGTGCATGAAGTGAGGTGCTGTCTGCGGTCTCAGAAGCAGTTTGCAATGGATTTACACCGGCTTTGAAGACAGTTGTTTTCTCAGAGGGAAGAAAATTGCCACTTGTTTTTCCTTTGTCACCTTTTCACCACCGAAATGTCAAGTCAGGTTTTCCGTGGCGTAGATGGAGACAGTGAGAAAAGTATAAATAAAAGGTTGTAGCCATCTGTAGCTGTAACAATAAACAGCGTAGACTGTAGATTTAGTACTTCCTCCATGTCTTCTGTCTGAGGAGACTGAAAAAGCATTCACATCAGTGTGCTGTTCCTCATTATTCAGCATATAAAGAAAAATTTCAGCCCTTTCAGCAGGAGTAAACTTAGTTTAATCTTAGCGCTCTTCATTCAAAGTAGTTTAAAAGCTTATTCTAGGTGATTAGGAATGCAGTTTATGCATATTTATGCCTATAACAGATCATCTATGCAATAATGCTCCTATGGTAACTGAGTTACAGTCTCAGGTGAAAGCAGGACCTTGCAATTAGCACTGGATTGAGAAATCAAAAAGAGGCTGTGAGCACAAATCTGTGCCCAGGAATGAGTGACAGGAAACTTCTTAACCAGAGTATTGTATGCTGAGTTTGAATAAGGCAACATCTCTAAAACAGGGTTAGCTTTGGTCTGAACTGAGCTGGGAAGGGGAACAGAGGATTGTGCATGTGAAACATACGTGGCTAGGAGCAGGGAAAGGAAATCATTTCCCTTTCCCCCCCATCGGTCTGTTACTGTATCAGAAGGATGCACAGCACAGGAAAAGCTGTATTAGGTATAGTCATGTATGGATGGCCTTGGTTTAGAAGACCCCTCAACCTTTTTTTCTCCGCCTTCTTTCACTGCATTACAAGGAGAAGGGCAAAAAATCAGAGGGAAAGTGGCATACTGCCATGTGGCTGTGTGCTGAAACACCACCTGTACCAAGATTCCAGTAAAGCATTTAACAGCCTGCTCTGGCCTCTCGAGCCTTTCTCCTTTGCTTAGCTCTGGATAAGTTGTCAGCTATATAGAAGCACTTTCAGTATTTCAGCTCTGTCCTCTGGGGTTGAGCAAAGTTCAGTAAGGCCAGTGGAAAAGCACATACGTTCTCATGATATTTCACCTCATCCATCTGCATTTCTTGCACTTTTGTTTTCCAAGTCTAAGTCATGAAGGCAAATGAAATGACTGCATAAAAGGCTCAAAGGCTTATAAATAATGTAACATTGAATATTGACACAGGAAGCAAAGGAAAGTGCTATCCAAAATGGTGGCATGGCTTTTAAAGTGTTTCTTTGTGGTGTTGAAGTCAATGCCAAGTACATTATACTGTGTTTGGTCTTCTAAAATTGGAAGAGAGTCTGGGCTGTGGAGTGGCCCCTACATTAGAACCAATGAGCAAGTCTTTCTTTGAGCAGACAGCAGTCATGGTTTCCCTATGAACTGTTCTTTGCCTCCAGTTAAGCTTTGCTTCAATTTCAGTCTCTACTGTGAGCTGTTAATGCAGCAACTGTTGGTGCCAGCACTAAAAAACAGGGACAGTGCTTGTGCAAATCTACTCAGGGGTGACTATATGTGCTCACCCAGCAATCAGTTGGCAGCCATAAGTGAAGAGCAGCAACATCCAGGCTACTTTTCCCTCATGAGAGAAAAAAGTTGGGCTTATTGTGTTCTATCTAGCTTCATGTTTTCACAGAATACATACAAGGCAGTTACATTTCAAATACCTGCCCTCTGTTGGTTTTGGGTGAGAAGAGGGGAAATTCAAAATAAGGTGGGTGGAGAAAATCACAACCAGGATGTCTTTCTTCCTCAGGAAGTCAGGCTTGAAACAGTTAATGCCTGTATCGTGTATTTGTCTACTTGTTCCTCTATCTCTAAGGCTCTTATTTTCAAGGTGCTCTTACTCATATAACCATAGCTGAGGCTTCAAAAATTATTGCTGTATTCCAAGATTCATTTTTTTAAAAGTGCTGCCAGAAGTGGTTCTCCTGATTTGAAAAACTCTTGGTGGATTGATGTCTTTCCATCAGAGTCCAGAATAAATAGCTGTTTCTAATCAGAGTTTCCAAGAGATATGGAATATCTGGACATACCAATCATCCTAAGCATGTAGAAAAGCAGCAGCTGGTGACTGATTTTAGACATCTTCCCTAAATATTGAAGGGTGCTTTGTAATGTAATATTTTGATCTATAATTGAGTAATGCCAAGAAGTCCTAGTTGAAAGTAGAGACTGAAGATACTATTTTTTGTATCTACATGCAGCGGGAGATAATCCTTTCTCCACTTCCCCTCTATCCCTTTCCCCCGAAATATCATAATTGCTAATTAGGCAAAGAGTGGATGAGGAAAGACAGGCACCACAAAGTGACTTGTGCCAGACTCCAAAGCAGATCGGTGTCTGAGCTGAGAATAGAGCTCAGTCTCCTGCCTCTCCGTCAGAATCTCTTCTGTGGACTCCTCTGCCACCCTACAAGGACCCCAGAAAGTGTTCCATTTTGAACACGGCTTTACAAAACTCAAAAGTTTAGGAAACATAAATACTTAAAAGGTAGTAGGCTGTGTGAAGTGCTTGAAATACACCGTGTCTTAGAATATGGCTCTGCAGCTCTCATTATCTTTTGTGCAGTGCTGTTGAAGTTTTTGTCGAGAGAAGGGGAAAAAAAAGGGAAAAGAAAAAAAGATGTAAGTTTATTTCAAGGGTTCAGCTACCTCTCATGCTTTTCAAGCATTTCATGCTGCTGTGACATCTCCTAAGAGTAGCAGTCCTGTTAAGTTCGTACATTAGCACAAATACATGAACACTCCATGCATTAACCATGCACAGGCTTGTCTTGTCTCCTAGCCTTGTCAAAGAGATACAACAGCTTTCCCATCACATTATTTTCTTAATAAGCTTTCCTTTCTTGTAGAACTTTTCTTTCTTTGTTATTGACTTGGATTGCAAATGATCTTTATTTCTCTATTCTTCTGAACTAAATAGCTAAATGTAAATTCCTATGGATATGAAAGAGGTTATGAGTCATAAAAACAAAAATCTTAACTTCTCCTTGTGTAGGTTGTAATTCATTAAAAACATTCTTACTCCATGTAGTTTAACACTGTACTTCTTTCCTATCAGAACTGACAAACCATAATTAATTGAAGTGTAATTTTGATCCCAGCTCATCCCACTATTAGTCCTGTGGGTCTCAATGCATTCATAATAATTTGATGTACAGAGATACTCCAGTTTACATCACCACCTTTCAGTATTGTACTATGATGATAAAGAATGGAATAATTAGGATTGCATGACAATTTTTTGGGGATATTAGGGTAGTACAAGTAAAGGGATGTTTCATGCTCTGAACACTCCTCCCTGCTGGTTACCAAAGAGTGGATTGACACTTGCTGCAGGGTCTTTGTCTGGAGACTGTACAGGTTCTGTACAGAGTTCTGGCCATTTTTAGTTCTCATAAGGATATAGTAAGAGCAGGCTGGTCTTAAAATGTCTTCCCTCATGGTTTTCCCAGCCTGAAGTACTTGCTGAGGAGTCTCCCTAAGGTCTGTGTCTGGGAGATCACCACCTGCACAGACTTATCTCATGAATTCTCCTTGGAAAGGGGTGGCAAATTGCTGAATCAGTTTGTTTGCCTAAGATTCGGATGGGGCCCTGGGCAGCCTGGTCTTGTATTAAATGTGGAGTTTGGTGTCCCTGCGTGTGGAAGGAGGGGTTGGAGATTCATGATCCTTGAGGTCCCTTCCAACCCTGGCCATTCTGTGATCCCTTTGCATCACTCATGCTTCTTTTGGAGAGGCTGAGAAGGCCACCAGGAACTCCTCCATGGTCAGCACCGCAAAAACATGAGGAAGTAACAAGTTCTGTCCTGGAGAAGAAATACAAAAGGCATGATGCAAACAAGCAGAAAGCAATGGTGATGGCACCTCACTTGCTATCTGAATTTTAGGTGTAGTGACTGTATTCAAGAGTGAGGAGGAAAATACGGATTACTTATCCGTCTTTCCTAAGAATCATAAGCATTCTTAATCAGACTGGACCTTTCTCAAAAGATACTTATCAAATGTTCTTTATGAAGGCACAGGAAATAAGTTGCAAAAGCTCGTATTTCACCCCTTATTTCATATAATTTGGGAAATTATTCAGATCAAATCTCCAGTTTTCAAATTCTTGCTTTTCCCACCAAACATGAGTCAAGACAAGTCCTTGTTTTAAAAGATGTTTTGATTTGAGCAACAATTACTTCAGGAAGAGTCTACAGCTGTGTTACACAGAAGACAAACTGCAGTATGTTGGTGCATCCCTTTCTTATAAGCCTAGGAAGATAACAGGCAGTGGCCACATTTCCCAGAGATGCAACAGAGACTGGGTGGTTTCAGTCCAATCCACCTGCTACTGAAAACAGAAATATTTTCTGTTTCAGCCTTTTCATTCGATAAGGAAGTGAGGAGTTGAATTTCCCATCAAGAAGAACATATACTGCCATCAAGGATCCTGAAGAAGTGCCTAGAAAATCAGTGATGACTCTCTTGCTCTGTAAGTGGCAGCTGTTTAGCTCTGGCAGTGCTCACAAGTCAGACATCTTCATCAGTACTGATCCATGCTAGATTAAATGACCTTGAGATGAAACAGTGTGTCATGCCAGCGCTTACAGTTTACTGATCTGTTTTTCCCATCTCCTATTTTCTTCATAGTATTCAATTTCTACAGTAAGAATATAGACATGATTAAAAACTACACACTAGCTGCTTCCAAATGCTATAAATTGTGTAATTTACACATATATGAGTGCAAACATTATCTCATGCTGTTTAGAGCTAAATTCTCTGCTGCCTGAGCTATTAGTGGCAATGAAAATCAATATCTCCTATAAGCTAAGGTTCCTCTTCAATTAACAAGAGGGCATGAGATAAACAGATAGGTAGCAAGTAGAGATATTCATAGCAGGAAGAACGTTCACAACTTCTGAGCAAGGAAGGGAGAATATTTTTAAAGCTATGTTGTCAACCAGGGAATTTGGCTTCTTAAGAATTCACAAGGAGATATATGTGTATGTAGGTGTCTAAGTACCTTTGAGAATCCAGGGTACTTTCAAAAAAGGCATCCAGGATCAAGTATCCGTAACAATAATGGTAAATATTGAGGCACAGAAAGTCAGGCAGCTTGAGTTCTCTATCTGCTCGTGGCTTGCTTTGTGGCCCTCATCAGGGCTCTTTGTGCCTCAGTCTTGCTATTCTAATATTCATTCCAGATTAACCTAAGTAAAGCTCATGAATTGTAACTGTTTTGTTCTAGCTCCAAATTATGATCAGGTCACCTGCTAATGAAGATCTTATATGTATTACATCACTGTATGAGATTTCAGTCAGTGTTGATAAGCTTTGAGATCTTTACGTGAAGGACATCATTAGTATCCAAAATGTCTCCTCTGAGAAGTGCCTTAGTGAGAATCATGCTACCCCACAAGTCCTTCTAGAGGGCAAGAGTCATAACCCAGCATTTCTTCATATAGCACAGGAATTACACAAATTCAGAGTGCCAGGGAACGTCAGTCAGTCACAGTTTCTACTAATTTGATACCGCTGAGTCTGTCTTCCAAAAACATACCAACTAGTTTTGAAAGCAATCTATTGAGAATTACCCCACCACATCAAACTATTGCCTAAATTACACCTATTATCAATACTCCCTCCACCGCAACTTCTAATAATCTGCAATTGATGCTGATATTAGACTTAGAAACTAAGTCAATATGTTAGATAACACAGCTTACTTTGTGAAACTACAGTGCTTTTTTTTCTGAATACGTGCTTTAAATGAAAAGTTAATTCTGAAAAGTTCTTTACTATGAAAGTTCTTTACTCAGAGTGTGGTGAGGTGCTGGAACAGCTGCCCAGAGAGGCTGTGGATGCCCCATCCCTGGAGGTGTTCAAGGCCAGATTGGATGGGGCCCTGGGCAGCCTGGTCTAGAATTAAATGGTGAGGTTGATGACCCTGCATGTGGCAGGCGGTTGGAGATTCACGATCCTTGAGGTCCCTTCCAACCCTGGACATTCTGTGTGATTTTGAAAAAGAAGTACAGAGTTATGTAAATTGCAATTATTCCTGGTTGCACAGTGGTAAGTTGCTAAAGTTGGGGTTTTGCTTTGAGTCTGACCTACTGTGTGTGAATGAAGAAGTTTTGGATTTCTTGATTTTGTGATTTTTTTCAGTGCTATTGTGTAAATGACTGTAATGTCACTGTTTTAGCAAAATGATGCTTTTTCTTGATTCCATTCAGATATTAGGACTCAGTTTCTATTGACAGCTATTTTCTTCATTACATTTAGCATACATCTATGGAATAGCATAGATGTAAACTCTGATTTTTTAAGATTTTTTTAAATAATTGTTGAGCATGGAGGCTAAAATCCATCTTGTTCCACATAGTTAGGCGTGAGTTTATTAGTTTAGATAATGCCTCCCAGTTTCACGGTTTTTACTGATGTTTTATTACTTCTTCTTGAGAATATCTGAAAAAATTGCATCTGACTTTCATTGGCCACTCTCACCTTCATCCATATTAATTCCTTCATCTTTTGTCCCTTGTATTTCATATACCAAAGCCATAAAGCAGGAGATAGAAACATGGTTCAGTGAGATCTCAGTTAAGATATATTTCAGTCTTATTTTCAGCCCTCTCTAAAGGTCAAGTTTTTTGTCTTTATTTTTATATGAAATGCATCGGGTTCTTTTTTTAAAGACAGACATATTAACTGCTGTCTTATTTAAAATACAGACATTTTGCAAATATGAAATCATCTCTGTAGTTCCGCCAATAGCAGCTGTGTCAGGATGCCTGTCACAGATGCCTGCATTTCAAGTTCTGTGTTGGCTGGAGCCACATGATGGGACAAAGCTTAAAATGCCCACGGCAGCCACTGGCTCTTGTGTGTTTAGAATAGCCCTGTGCTACAGTGCTGAGATTCATCTGAAAAGGATATGCAAACTTTCTTTATGGACTAAGGGCAGCTTATGTTATAGTGCAGAGTCTCAAGATGTTGAGCGTAATTTGCCTCGTTGAGGACTGTTAGCAAGCTGGAAAGCCATTGTGTACAAATTACTTTCTCACAGAAATGACAAGCTGACATTTTCATTACTGAAAATGTATGATGAAACTGCTACTTTTATGCTGATTTGTTCAATATTCTAGATCTGATGTCTGGACATTTGGAAAACAACTCTCATCAGACACTGAAAATGAAGAAAAAATTAAGCTTAAAGTTGTTGTGTGTGGGTGTTTTTAGTTTCTTTTTTTTTTTTTTTTTTTTTTTTTTTTTTGGTCTGTGGCAATTGTAATGCCTTTTAATTTACACAGAGGCAAATAAATATACATAGTTCATTTGTCCCTCAGCTCTTGCTACTTTTTCCAGACTTGATATGTGTAGGGGTGAATTAAAATTCTCAAAGCAGTATGCTGTGATATCAGAAAGAATTGGCATATCTAGGGTACAACTTAACAGATCCATTATGAAAAAGAAAAAAGTGGGTTTTAGTTTAATTAAATTTTCCTAAGAGCATGATGAGAAACACGCAAATGCAATGCCAGAGCATGAACATTTAGAGAGAATAATTCCTCCACAGGATCAGCAGGATCTTTTCTTTTACAGATCTCCTTTAATTTAAATACAATCCTTGAAACAGAACAGGTGCCAGCAACAGCCTGGGTCTCAGAGGACAGGAAGAGGACAGTGAAAGAGCAGGTGATTTCTAAGACAGAAAGAAGTCACTGAATTTAGGACAAGGTCAAGACAAAGCAGGTTTTCTTTCTAAAAGAGCTTGACTATATTTTTCTGAGGTTATATCCACATAAATATATATATATTTATATAAATAAATAAATAAATAAATAAATAAATAAATATTATTTTATTCTATTCTACATCTTGCAGTCATAGCCACTTATAGGGACTGTGTATGACCTGGGTCTGGAACACACTGAGACTTGTATTTGACAACTTTCTGGGAATGGGGCCGTTAGCCTGTAACTTCAGTTTGTGAACAAAGGCATTAAGTATTTTCAAAAATTAAAAGACTACCAGTGAGAAACAAATTTTTGGTCTCATTTATGCTTATGAAAACAGAGACAGGAAGTTGCAGATGATTCAGTAGTGGGATGGGATAGCTGAGATACTGGCGAGTGGAAAAGTGGATTAAAGAGAATTGGCTTCATTGTCCACTGAACAGAGTTTAACGATTTCCCAGAAGCTCACAGGAATGAGATGTCTTCAGAAGTCTGCATTCTCTTTTTACCTCTTTTTATTCTGCCATAAGAACGTGCGTGTTACCAAGGAATGCTGACTTTTGAGTGCATCAGTGTTGCATTCTTAGTTTGGAAACCAGCTGTAGGGAGTAAAACCAGATAATTAGGATTGATACGTAGATCTCCTAAGGATTTTGCATCTACAGCAGATCTCTTTAACAGCTGTAATTATCAACATTTTACAGGTGGAAAAGGTCACTTACAAATCTGGAGTAATTTGATGGTAGCATTTAGAAAGCCAGGAATAGATCACAGTCCCTGAATTCTCAAGACAGTGACGTATTCCTGGTCTCTGCTTTTTTGGACATAGTCACGCTCTTAATAAAGCATAGGACAGTTGAGAAAGAGAAATCATCTCTTAGAGTTTATTTAAATTTGTATTTTGTATTTTGTTTATAGATTCAGAAGGATGAAATATTTTATTTTACCACTATGGAAGTACTTTTGCTATTGTGATCTCACTATTAAAACATCCTGGTGACAGTAATATGTCCTGATTTCCAACAGTGTCACAGTTGCTTCATCCAGAAGGCACCAAGATGCCAAGAACTGCAGAAATTGCTTAGAGATCCAAAGGAAAGATGAGCGATAGCAGAATACAACTCCCATTGACTTTATTGGAGCCCAGACTCTGACAAGCAGTTCTAATCCTGAAGACTTGAATATAATTTTGGTACTCAAGGCAAAGAAATGATGACTGTAGGCTTAACAGGCTCTAGACAATGGGGTAAGGGAAATATAAAAAAATAAGCACAGAACTAGAAATTACTTGAAATTTTAATCAAACTGTCAGGTTTTAAATAGAAGTATAATTATGCTAAGCTTCTAGTTAGCAACATGCTGATTTGGTATTATAACATGATGCACGTTTTGACAGTCTACTTCTTGACTAGCTTATGTTATAGATTTTATCTAAGATTTTGTTTTACATGGTTTCCTTTACCAGATAGTCTAGCAAAATGTATACAGTTTCTTAAAGAGCCAGAGAGGGTACTTGAGCTTTCTGTTCAACTCTTTCCACTCAATTCTTTAAAAGTACAGTAAACTATATTTCAGGATAGATACTAATATATAGATATATATAGATAGATAGAAAACTAAAACAAATGTGAGTGTGTCAGGTTGTATTGATGAAGTACTTTGGAAGTAAAATCATCAGAGGCAAATTAGTTAAAATGGAGAGCAGGACAAATCTTTCAGAAAATCAGAGTATAAGGGATATGTTTCACATGTTCTGCTTTGTCCTGCTTATACAATTTGAGGCCAGGATGATGGAGTACTAAGTTTTTTAATGTGACCTACTACATGCCCACTAAATTTTATCCAATTATCTCTGGGGTAAGTCTGATTACCTCTACTGGCATAAAGTATATTTTCCAGAGATCTTGTTTTAGTTGAAGATCTCAGGAGCGGAAGAAAACACAGCTTCCTTCTGTAATTTTGCCAGTGATTATTCACTCTCATTGATAAAATTTGTGATTTGAATTTGACTGACTTCAGCTTCCAGCCATTGAGTCTCCTTACTCTTTACAAGATGAAAGGACCTTTTAGCTCCTGGTATTTTCCCCTGCGAAGATACGTACACACAGCTATAAAATTACATCTCCTTCATCTCAATAACAGATCCACGAATTCAATACACTCTTTGTTTGCACGGTTTAGCGCTCGCCTTCTTCACCCATCCCAAATTAAACGACGGAGAGCCACTCGCCGGGCTGCCTCGGGGAGGCGGAGGGGTGTGACCGTCGGTGTGACCGCTGCGTGGCACCGCCTCCCGCCGCCGCCTCTCCTCCCTTTCCCAGCTCTCGCAGCCGGGAGGCGCGGTGTGGCGAGACGACGAGCCGAAGCTCCGCGCCATGCCGGCCGCCGCGCCGCCCCCGCTGCACCCCGCGGCGGGCTGCTGCTGCCCCTACGGCCACTGCGCGGGTGAGTGCCCTTCCCGCCTCGCCACAGCCCGCGAGGGTCGTGTGGGGAGACGCGGGAGCGCCGCAGCCGGGCTGCAGGGTGGTGCTGGTGGGCTTGGAAGTCGCCCCCGCGGGCTCCGTGTGGGCTCCGCGGGGGCTCGGAGGGTGTGGAGGGTCGGGGTGCCCCATGTCAGGGTGCTGAGGCGTGAGGCAGCCGAACCGCCCTGGGAGAACGCCGGCTGCCTCGCCCTCTGTAGCGAGATCGGTTGTGTTCGTTTCTTCTTAATAACAGAACCGGTATTTGTAGGAGAGGTGCCCCTTAACTTTCCACAGCCTTAATTTCTACCGGTCTCTGGGGGCGTGCAGTGAGCACTGCCCGTGAATCTGGCTGGGCTGCTGGTTTGGGCTGGTGGTGTTCATCTTGTGAGAAGCTGAGCTTGTAATAACCCCATAGACAGGAACTTCTGTGCTGCGTACTGAAAAGTTCATTAAAAGGGGAAACCCGGAGATAAAAGGCAAACCTAACAACAGTGTAACACAAACTCTAGCTTCTTCCTCTGAGCCTTTTTGAATTTATTTTGTGAGGGACCAATCTAAGAGTTTAATACAGAATCTGGTAGTGCATCTTGCATGCTTTTGCTTTGGGCTTTATGTAGAAATAAAAACATATGCATGTGCTTGGTTGCATGTGGGTTTCTTTTCCCACCTCCTTTTTATCTTTTTATTCAGCTCCACTTTTTCCTCTCAACGTGTTTTTTATATAGTTGAAATGCAGTTTTGATTCTGAAATGCTGAGAACCGGCAGAGACTGACAGAACAGCAGGCGCAACAAAGCTTACAGCACATGTTAGAGCTGCTTTATGTGGTGCAAGTGCAGTTATTACAGCAACTTTGTCACAGTCTTCTGAAGAGGCAGCTGTGTTTTACAGCTAAGGAAGCTATCCTGCAGCTCTTTGGGTAGGACTGATCCCACAGAATTTCTTTCTTGCAGTGCAGTGGGTGTGAATCTACCAGAATGGCTCAGTACTTGCCATGAAGATGTTCATAGGATGCCGACACATCTCCGCTGAGAGTTAGCTTCTGATAAATCTCCATCTGTGGTTCATTAGCCTGAATTGGATAATTGGGCTTAAACTGTCGGGAAAGA
Organism: Meleagris gallopavo; assembly: GCF_905368555.1. NCBI lineage: Eukaryota > Metazoa > Chordata > Aves > Galliformes > Phasianidae > Meleagris > Meleagris gallopavo. Next base: position 45,245,332 of record NC_139409.1, on the reverse strand, counting down.
TAACTTGGTTTTAATTCAGCTTATTGGCTACTGCTCAAGACTCTGAATTTGAGCTGCGCGGAAGTTACTTTGCATTGTTGTTAGTTGTTTTTCCAAGTTATTTACTATAGGCACAGTAAACTGCATTTTGAATGTATCTTTAGCACTGACCCTATATGCTTTTTCTAGTTGCATTCTGTGGAGCTTCACTTTTTTGGCATCTGCAGGGCTTTCAGCACATGGTGACTGAGGGAAGTTGTGTGGGATTCATTTCCCCATTTCTCAGATCACTAACCTCAGTGTGTTTTCTACAGAAACACATACAGTTTGGTAAGAAACAAGGAAGTTGGTGGTCCTTCCTTCTTTTCCAACAGTTCCAGGGCTAATTGACTTGGTTTCTGTTGCTGCTTTTGCCCTTTTGCTTTGACTTGATTCCTAAACGTTTAAAAACGTTTCAAGTCAGTGTTGTATAGATTTCCTTGTACATGCAATTAGTACGAGAACATTATGGTGACTAGCAGTCTCACTTAGCTCTGTTCTTGCTCTTACTGAAGATAATGTGGATCTTTTAATTAGCTTCAGTGTAACTTGGATCAGAGCTGAGAATGTGATGGTTGAAAGAGGTGAATGTCACATTTCTTGTATTATAAAGACATATTGTTTTGCAGTGTTTACTTCAGTATATGACTCTCCTCTGAAAACATAGCTCTGTAAGAATGAGGTAGGGAATTCTACATTTGTGAGTTAACCTCTCCTGAATGTGCTGAATTTTCAAGTAAAAAAATTGGGTAAATCACCCTTTTGTAAAGCTGATGAAGAATCAGACTCTGGCAGGTCTTTCCTTTAGTTATGCAACAAAGTTATGGGTAATAAAGGATCTAGAAGCCTAATTAAACTCTCAGTGACACCTCTGCATGCTCTCTATTTTTCCACTGGGTCTGCTCAGTTGCAACTGATTAGTCATCAAGTTGGGATTTAGGAAGCAATGGAAGTAAAATCCCAAACTGAAAGAAACAGATTCCTGCTCCTTCGATTGAGACAAAGATGGCTAAGAGTATTAAAAAGCAGTGAAAACTTACCTGTGGTTAAACAGCAGCAATTAATTAGAAATACGAGTGCTGCTCCAAAAGTAATGCCTCCCATTTTGTTATGTTGGCCCACGATGTCAGAGGTGCGTGTTGGTGGTATGGCAGTAGGGGTTGAATCTTCCCACCAATACCCCATTACGTTTTGTTGTGATGTGAAAGATGGCAGCAGAGATGCAGTCTGACCAATCGGCATCTGACATGGAAGCTTGTAAGAAGCAAAGATGTGTCACTGAATTCCTCTGTACGGAAAATATGGCACCCACTGACATTCATTGCCACTTGCTGAATGTTTATGGAGACCCAACGGTAGATGTGAGCACAGAAGGGAGGTGGGTGGTGTGTGTTAGACAACAACAGTGGGTCAACTCTGCTGGTGCAGATGTTCATAAGCATGGCATGCAGGCTCTTGTTTGTTGCTGGTGAAAATACATAGCTGATGGTGGTGACGATGTTGAAAAATAGTGCTTTGTAGCTAAGAGTTTGCTCTATCAAATGGTGTTATTGTGCTCCTTGGATCTGTTGTAGTTTCCATGGAAATAAATAGGAGGCACTACTTTCGGAGCAGCCTACGTCTGTGGCAGTTTAGCGGTCAGGAGCATCTGTGTGGAAGTGAAACTGCCTGTGCATTGAGCCTTGAGAAACAGATGGAGAATGTTGCCAGATGGATCCTGGCAAACCTTGCTGTTGTGTAAGATGCTTTTGTTTCCCTCCATCAATTCTGTCCTCTTGTGCTGGAAGGTCCCAGACTGTAGAGCTCACTTCTCTGGTTACTGAGGCTGACCCTAAACCTGTCAAACTCCAAAAACCAGGCAAGACTTCTTCCCAGTAAAAAATACTGCCTGTCATCTTTGAAAAAAATGAAATAAATGAGCAGTTTCATAATGTTCTTTTTTTGGCATTTTGCAGGGTTATAAGTTAAACTGAGCTTCGTGTATCTGAAAGCATTGATTGATTTCACATGTAGTGCACTTAGTCTTTACAGATTATGCATTTGTGTACTTCTTTAAAGGACTTCCTTCATGCTCACTTTTTTAATTTTCTACCCTTAAAATGTCAGAAAGAATATATAATGAAAGTGGAGTTCTACTCTAAAAAAAAACCCCATAAAAGTGATGGCACTTGTGACTCATTACCAGACTACATGTAATCTTTACCTTCATCTGCTGATCTGAGTGATTCAGCTCAGTTTAACACTAACATGGCAATAGCCATCTGTGTTTGCTGTAAATATTTTATTTTTTTAATTACAAATGGCTTGGTTTAGAAAATCTCAGCGTGGTGGGGTTGCTGAGGGCCTGCAGGGGGAGCAGATGAGCGGCCAGGAGGGTTATTTTTGCCCAAGCACCATTGACAGATGGGGAAAGGGAGTGTAAAACCATCAGGGCAAATCTGGCTGCCCTGCAGCAGTCTCAGTTTCTGGGGGGATCCAGATGGGAAGGGAACAGGGCAGCCTACAAAGTGACTCTGGACATTTCACAAAAGTGCAGGGAAAATAAAGAAGAGGAAAGGAAAACTCTTGAGTTTACCTTGTTGGAGGAGAAAGGAGGAAGGATAGCTGTTAAATGTCATTTATCCCTCATGATTCCCAAATACAGTAAATACGGTCACATGCTCCTGCGTGCTGAGCCTCCTACATGTGTTCCACTGCAGGTTGGCACCCACGCTGGGCTGTGGGTGACACAGAGGCAGCATCAGTCCTCAGAATGGAAGAATCCAGAGATCGTGTAGCTACAGCAAGAGATCCAGGGTGGGTATCCCTCAGGCTTCCTCCCTTGTCTGTAGTGCAATCGGATGCAAGATTCTTCACCCAGGCTGTCCCATCGGACAGTCCTTCCCATCTTAACATCTCTACATCTGCCTGCTTTTTGGGTGCTGCTGTCCCAAAACTGGTAGTGGATAAAGAGAGGGAAATGGACAAGGAGAAGGAAGTAAATATGTGGAAGAATGAGAATGGATGTTCTGGGGACAGAAAGATTTGGAGATCTCTAGCTTCTGGTTTGCATGGCATAATGTTTATTTCATTCTTAAAATCAGAAGCTTGCTCTGGTGCCTGTGTTGAGCTGCTGAGATCAGGGAGTGGGTGCGAAGGTGTGCGTCTCCCACTCTTTTGTACTTCATGATCAGTTCCAAGGATGTTGTCTTTCCTCACAGCTGACATGTTAGCGTTGCTTAATGGGACCAGACGTAATTTGCCCAGGAGAAACTTTAGTTCTGTTTGTGACGTGGGGGAAAGAAGGAACCCAACTTGACACACAGTTGAATTTGCAGGGCTGACAGTTAAAAAAATAATACTGCATGCAAAGTTAAGCATGCTTGATGTGAAATCGTGAAATATGATGAACTTGGAAGCCCATCTTACTAATTTTATAGGATCTTTTAGGGCTAAAACTGTATATTTATGAGGCAGATGTATTATTCTAGTTTGTTTCTCCTTCTTGTAGATAAGCTCAGATTAGTTTTTATTCAGTGAACTTAGAATGCTGCCTGAGCTGCTGAGGAATTTTAGTTTTCTACAGATTGGGTTAGACTGGGTCAGCAGTTATCTCTGTTATGCTACTACAAATTGAGCACGAATATGCTGGCATGAGCATGATTGGAGATGCCCACTAGGGTAGGAGAAGTGATGCTATAGATATTAAACTAAATTCCTTTTTTGATTGTGATGGTATTACAGCTGTTCTTGAAGGTGTCCTGATGATAAGGAGTATTTGGAAGATTGAATGTGTTTTTGTTTTCCTGCTGCACCAATAGCTAATAGAGATTGGAATACTTGCAAACAGCATGATGGATTGATTTCTGTTGTCATCTGATAAAATACACTTTGTCTAGAAATATTTAGATCGTGCTTATTTTGTTTGTTTTTGTAGATCATGTTTATGATCCAGTATGATTTACAGTAACATTTTATCATGTAGGATGTCTTAGAGCTGTCTTAGCATCAAAGATATTCCAAACGTGTATCATTGCTCAATATACTTCCAGGCCAAGTACTTAGAATCTAACATTATTCAGGTTACAAAGTCAAGCCTTTATGACTATTGATGAGTGGTGCTGCCACCTACTCCTGTTCCTGTGCATTATGATATAACCATTAATGAAATTATCAGAGGCTGCTTTTTTCCTCAGGGTCTCTGGCTCCATCAGTACATAGGATGGACAAAGCTTTAATAATGAGCATCTGCTTGCAGTTTACCCTGGCTGTTCATGCCTTTCACTGCATGGTTTTTGAACCCTGCTCTTATTGCTGGTTTATTAACTTGTAGGATTTTCTGTTATGGCTTTTGTTACAGCAGCAAATGTGGGTTGATATCTCAGTAAAAACACTAAAGGGAGGACACTGACTGCATTTTGTTCAGCGGGAGTCAAGATACAAAAATATGAAGTGAAAAAAACTTTAACACGGGCAGAAATGTCACCTGAGACCCATAGGCCAAGGATTTGGGGATGGCTTACTGTTATATATCTGTTATGTTGTGTTACTTAGTGTCTGACATACAGCTTCTAGCAAATTCCCTTATAAGTATGGGCACTGAGCAGTTCTGCAGATCAAGTCTCAGGATGTTGTTTTGGTCACCAGAATAAAATTCACTCTGAAAAATCTAGATTAAGTTGGTTGCTTTGAAACTCTGTGGAATTGCTTCAGACACTGCCCAGTTCTCCAGGCCTGTGCTCCCTTAAGCAATGTAAATCTTCTTCCTATATTCTTCACTTCTTTTCAACTCCTCGAATTGCAGAGATTTTCTATAGAGAATGCTTTTTGCCCATGCAGTCCTGATTCCAGTTCATCTATAAAAGAATGAAGAGGCAATAGAAAGAGGTAGATATCCGGAACTGCAGAGAAGCCAGCCAGGGGGTGAGGATGGTTCTGTTACAGCTCCCAGTCCTGTCCTTTTGCCAAAGTTCAGCACCTAGGCTGACTTCCCAGCCTGCTCATATTCTCATTCTCATCTTTTATTGCATCGGAATTACAGTCTCCATCTGCTCTCATTGGGTCAGCAAAGTTCCCAGAAATTGCTGCTAGCCAGGATGGGCCTATTTGCCATGTTCTCTGCAGCCTATCCCAGTCCCCATTTGTGACTTCTTGGTCCTCTCTTTTCTCTTATTCTCTCATCCCAAATTTCAGCTAGGTTTCCTTTTTCAGCTATGTGCAGGCTGGCTTTTGAATGATGGTATCAGAAGAGCAAGATCCTTCTCCTATTCCCAGTCTTCTTGATCTCTCCCTACAAGCTCTACATCCCATTGCCTTTTGTGTTGTTTTTTTTTTTTTTTTTTTTCCTGCATTCCTCCCTTGTCAACTTCCATTTTTACCCCATTTTCCAGGCCTCTTTATCCCACATTTCACAAATAATTCCTGATCCTGCTAGAGCTAAAGCATGCTTGAGTCCTAAAGGCCTTCATTGGATCTGAGCTGTGTAAGCCCTTAGAGCTTTCTTAGAAGCCAACTGGGATTATCCTGCAGCCTTTAACACTGTCTCTATCCGCACCTTGTGAGTTTTGACTTCCTTTTTCTGCATAGGATGTTATTTGGTCAAAAAATTGATGCGGGGTAACAGCCTTTCATTGGTATTATAATAAATTCCTGACTCAAAGAAAATCTCTTCTTAAGATGCTATAAAGCCTGGCAGGGAGGCACAGTGATCAGGAGGGCGGAAAAGACGGGGAGCTATAGCTATGGCTATTTAGAGAGAGAGAAGAAAAAAAAAAAGCCACCAATGTTTCCAATTGTAGAGCTGTAAATAATGCCCATGTAAAATTTACTTGCTGTAAAAGGATGCCTGTGATCATATTTTGTTTCCGTGTAACTAATTTAGTACCTTGAGACTGGTCATGCTACTACTTCAGTCTCAGACATTAATGGTGTAGACTAGCCCTGAAACTTGCAACTTTTAATAATTTACAGCAAGTAGAGGAGCTCAAGATAACACGCTTCCAGAGCATCTGGCTGCTGATGCAGTCTGGTAACCTGTTGCATTACGTACTTTGCTGCTCTGACTTCAAGATTGAAGAGATTCTTTGCTCCCAACTACTTGGAGATGCTTCTTACTACTTCAGCACAAATGAAGAGTTGGGTTCAGATTGGGACTGTTTCCCCCACCCTGGCATCTTTGTTTTCTATATCATCAATAGGAACTTCTGGGACCTAAGGAAAAGACAGCGTTTAGTGCTATTCTTTCACTTCATCTTTGAAACAGTACCTCAAGTGTGCTGTTTTGAGACCACTACATCAAAACCACTCCCAAGACACAATTTCTATCGTGTGCAGCTTTGTGTGAGTAATCCTCATAACTTTTTAGGGAGCTTTCATGGGTGAAGACTCTCATGTTGATCCAAAGCCCTCGAAATAAAATACAGGGCTTAAGCAGCAACATTTTACTCACAGAAAGTGATGCCATAACTCAATCTTACCTCAGTATTTCTTTCTGTTTTAAATTGTGTTGTAATACTGATTGTAAAAATTTAATTGCACGGCAACCTGTGCCTTGATAGCAGTATTAGCTGCTGGGTAAACCAGTCAGTTAATTACTGAAACTGCGATCTCCAACTGGAGAGCCAAGAAGAAATGTAAGATGAGTGGAAATATTTTAATTAATGAGCAAATCTAAGGCTAGTCAAAGGAAGGGGTAACTTTTGAAGGGCAAATAGCAGCAATAAATTTTTAATTGCCATGATTGGTGACCTCTGGCAAATTCTGCTACACGTGTTATTCAGTGCTTAAGTGAACCAAACCCCTAAAAGGAGCGGTCTTCTAGAGGAAGTTTAATGCTTTTCCATCCTATACTTCACACTCACCTTCCACTCCCATTAGAACTGACTGACTTTTGCAAATGGATTTTGAATTGTCTTTTATAAATGAACCCCAGAAGCTATGCTCCGTGCAGCAGCCAACATTTTCTCCAAGAAGCTTCACACCGTGGTCAGCAGGTGGCTGAACTCTTCCTGCTTTGTGCTTGGGTCCTCAAATGCCTCTGTCTCATCCTCCCTGCTCCTTTAAGGACTTGATGAGATCAATTTACCCCACAAGGCCATCATGTCATCTTCATCTGGAATGCTACATGGCTCTGAGCCCTAGTTTTCTTTTCTCAGTGCCAACGTGGCTGGCTTAGGTGGGACACACAGCGCTTCTGCCCTTCCAGCAGCAGTTTCAGCCCTGCTGCTCCCCTACCTCTCTGCCTTCATCTTCTGTATCGCCCTATTTTTTAATACTTAGTGGTATGCAAGTGTATATAGTTAAAAAACAAAACAGAACAACCACTGCATATGCATGCATTTGTGCATATAAAATATACATATTTCTTATAAATTTTAATAACTATTAGCTCTCACAGAGACAGTGGAAAGGAAAACAAGTTTTATTCTCTGATGTATCAGTTGCCAGCACTCAGACTCATTGAAGTGTGTTTCTAATCCCACCTCCTTCTTCCTTTCTCTCCCACTTCTGTTTAAATATAGAAACGAGATTTCAAGCAATACGATTTGAAGCTTTAGGATTCATTTAGGATATTTAAAGGCTTTCTAGAAATGCTTGTTGTTGCTTTGTGTTGTTCTTTCCTGAAAGACTGGGGCTTGTTTCATGTCAGATAATTAAAATTTGCTTAACTAGAAAATGAATAAAATGCATGGCTGCAACAGGCAATTGAAATGATCTTTTAGTTTATGTAATATACAGATTAGTCATTGCAACTGCTTCAACAAAGTTTGGCACTTCCCACTTTCCTCAGGAAACAGTAGGAGATAACTTTGTGTTTATTTAGGCATTCATGTAACTTCATTTTTCCTGTTAGAAAAAGATGCAATATTATTCTTACTCCTTAAATGGTTATAGATGTGTTTTAACTTATGATTTGTGTCAAGCTGTTTTGGCTGGGAATGAAGGCAGTTTAACAAGCACAAAAACACATTTCTGGGTTGTTCGTTTTAATTGAATAAAACTGCTCTTATTCTGTTAGCTATAGAATAAAAAATAAATGTGGTTTCCATTTGAAGCCTAGCTGACTTAGTGAAGAGAGGGAACATTATTGATGTAATTGAAATAATCAACAGTGTAACCAGGCGCTTCAAATGAATGATTTGCAAAAGGTGTGCTAATGCTACATAGCTGGGAGAAACATAATCTATGGGAAAAATCTTTATTAGTGCAGCGTTGTTTTTGTGTTGCATCAAGATAATAAGCTGTAAAAATGTCACGTGCTGTTCCTGTAAGCAAGGTGATACTTTGGTGGGTATACAAGAATCTGAAAATGCTGATTAAATTCAGAGTTTCAGCAGTTCCTGATAACCAGCTTAGCCTGAAATTGAATTAGATTTCAGAGAACTATCATTACATCTGACTCACCCCCCCCTCCTTCCCCATTCTCCCCCCATTCACAATTGGCTTTATTCTGGGTACGATGTAAACACCTGCTTTAAAAATTACTAGCACATGTTATCATCTTTCAGTAACAAGATCATCCTTAAAAACTAGAATGAAGACAGAAATAACTTGTGCCACCACCAAGCATTAGTCACATAGCTCTTATATAATGCTTACGTCTTCGATCAGCATACTGGCAGCCAGGTGTCTTCGTAATATTTATCTGGAGAAGAAAATATCTATTTGTTTGGCAGAGGAATGAATTGAAGCCAAGAGCTACGGGACATGCTGAGGGAGACACAACACTTAGGGGTGAGAGCATCACAACGAAGGGATGCCAGCATCACAGCACCAAACAGTCGGCAGTAGGCAGTAACAGAGAGGGGGCCTGCAGCAACATCTCTTGGTTCTCCTAGGTGCTTTTCACTCTGTTTTACCTTGAAGAAAGAAAAAATACAGTGCTTCAAATACTGAAGATGGCATTTCAGCAGTTGAAAACCAAAACATATAGGCTTCAGCTTGCCAGAGCACTTGAACATGTGTGTCTTACCTCTAGCCCTCAGAGGAGCTGTCAAATGCATGAGTTTTCCTTTGCAGCTTGTAACCCCGTCATGTGGCTATGTAGTCATAATGATGTATTAAAAATTGGTGGGATTCTCTGTGAGATACGTATGGGAATTTCCTGGTAGAAGTTCAATAATCACTGTGATTCTGTTCCTTTGGGTTGATCCTGTTAGTTCAAAGTCATTAAATGTTTGTTCCCTACTGAATTATAAGACTTAAACGGAGTTGGAAGCATTCTGTGACCTCATCTCATAAGTTTATTTCTTGAGGCTGAAAAGAATTGCCTGGTAGTCAAGTTTTAATAAGTACATGAGATCTGAATGCTTACAGTGATATTATTCTTAGCTTGTTCATGAGTTTATAAACTGAACTAAGCGATGACTTGGCCATAGATGTGTATCATGTTTTTAGTTCTTCCTTTTCATTTATACATGTGAAGAATGGTGAAGAATTTTCTTTGTTGGTTGGTGTTCAAAGGTGAAATATTGGAGGAAGCATTGTCCCTGAAAGTTATTCAAGACTTTGTGGTTTTACTTACGTTTTTAGAAGAAAATGTCAAACCAAAATACCAAACAGAACTAAGATGGCCTTTCTTTAAGGAAAAAATACAATAAAAGTACTAAAAAAAAATAGTATAAAAATGGCTATAAAATTACTTAATGTAATTGTTATAGAAGTCTAGAAACTAAGCAAATGGTCCAGGGAACGTAAAGGGGAGGTATTTATAAAGAATATAAGGTTGCACACACTCATCTGGTAGCAATTTGAAAACAAAACTAATTAATATCTTTTAATTCATGCCATACAACTGTGGAACTTGCTGCAGGGCTTAGAGGTGAAAATCGTAATTGAGTTCAGAAAGGAAACAAGTAAGTTTGTGGAAGGTAAATTTATAAAAGGATGTTGTTAAACAAAGAAGCCTCTTCTTAGGGGGGCATTTTTAGCAGATGAAGGCATTTAGGCACTGTATTTTTTCTAAATAGAATCTCTTTGTTGTAAACCCCGTATTTATGTTTTCTCACAAACGTAAGCATGTATTTGCTCACAAACAACATCTGTAACTGCATGTATGTGAAGTCACTCTTTAGTGGCTTCATTGAAGCACTGAATGCAAGTATCCTTACTTTGAGTTTGTAACCTCAGCAGTTACACAGAAAATATTACTCATAAAGATCTGATGATACAAAATGAATAACATACCCACTCTTTCTTTGCTTTAGGACACCGAAGCATGTTTGAGCATATGTCACAAAGTGCAAGCTCAAAGGTAACAGAGAGAAAACTGCGTGGGACTTGTCCTCCTGTTGGTCGTGGAAACTGTGGAAAACAATGTGTGAATGCAAGCAGTTGTAGATCTTCATGTTTTAATCCCCGGAATGATTTTCACACTCTACATTCAGAGCACAGTCCTGTGAAGCCAAGGATTATTACAGTGGTGAGACCCTGTGGGCATATGCTCAGAAAGATAACCTTGCTTCTGAACAGGAGATCAGTGCAGACCTTTGAACAGCTAATGGCTGACATTTCAGAAGCTCTGGGATTTCCACGTTGGAAGAATGATCGTGTGAGAAAGCTTTACAGTCTAAGAGGCAGAGAAATCCAAAGTGTTTCTGACTTCTTCAGAGAAGGTGATGCGTTCATAGCTCTGGGCAGGGAACCCCTGACGTTGAAGAACCTGGAAGTGGCAATACAAGAACTTTGCCCTGAAAATCCGTATGCTGCCAGTGCAATTCAGCAGAACGAGGAGCAGTCCCAAAAACTGAAGAGCAGGCTGTGTGATAAAGCTTCAAAAGTGGATGGTGGCTTCGATGAGGTGGAAGTTGCCAAGAACTGCAGTGATGCCGTGTCTCCCAAAATGGTAGCTGGAAAAAGTCAATCCAAGACAAGGCAAGAAGAAAAAATGAGAACCAAAAAAAAGTGGACCAGAGGGAGTTGGAATGGTGAACAAGGAGTGAGGCCTTCTAGAAAAGCTCGAGAAGATGAGAGGTACCTTAACCAAGATAGGAGTCCTGAGAAAGGGTTAGAAGAGAGTTCAGTGGAGGTACTGAGGTGTGAGAAGTGTGAACGGGAAAGGCAGGCCAGGCAAAAGTTGCAAAGAGAAAGGCAGGCTGAGGCTTCATTTGAGAACGCAGACCTGAATGCACGCGCGTGTCAGAGGTACCATGTAGAAAGAAGTGCAAAAATCAGAAATTGCCAGAAAGCTTCAGAAATTCCTCTAGAGGATGAAGACGTTGGCTGGAAAGATAACTGCTGTAGAAGGACCTGGAAGCCTCTACATAGGAGTGTTAATGAAGGACTGGAAAAACAAAAAAGGAGCATTGAGAAGGAAAGGGATCTGGAGAAACATGAAAACCGTGAGAAGGAAGTAGTAAAAATGAAGAAGAATGCTGTAGAAGGGCGTCAGATAGCTCATGAAATGAAGGAAGAAAATGGAAGTAGCTGTGTAACAAACCAGAATGGTTGGCTAATGAAAGACACTCCAAGGGATGCTGAGAAACCATCTAAAACACATAGGGATGGTAGAGAGGGACAAAGGGCTAAAGAGGAGGGTGCCAGGAGAGAGGGAAATGCCATACATAGAGAGAGTGACATGACACGACGAGAGAAAACAGGAGAGCGTAGATTGAATAAAGAAGAAAACAAGGCTCAGGGACTGGAAAGCACAAGCCGAAGGCATGCCATAAAAAGCAGAACTGATGTAGAAAACCACTATGAGATTGGCAGGACTATTGGGGACGGGAATTTTGCAGTGGTGAAGGAATGTCGCCACTGTGATTCAAATCAGATCTACGCCATGAAAATTGTTGATAAATCCAAGCTGAAGGGGAAGGAGGACATGATGGAAAGTGAAATTCTGATCATTAGGAGTCTTTCTCATCCCAATATAGTAAGCTTAATTGAAGTATATGAGACGGAGGCTGAGATCTATCTAATCCTGGAGTATGTCCCAGGAGGGGACTTATTTGATGCAATCATAGAAAGTGTGAAGTTCACAGAGCATGATGCTGCTGTCATGATCACTGACCTGTGTGAAGCCCTGGTGTATATTCACAGTAAGAACATTGTCCACAGGGACCTCAAACCAGAGAACCTTTTGGTAAGCATTGCCAAACATTGTGCAGGAGTTGAATTTATTTTCCTTTTTTATTAGGAATGTTTGAATAGTTTTACGCAAAGAATATGCAGAGAGAATACACTGTCGCAGAACTGCTTGGAAAAGTGAATGCAACCTTGAAATGAAATTAGCTTTTCAGATCATTTTGCATACATGTACTGTATGCTGCAGATGATGATGTTTGCAAGTACAAATTCAAATGAAAATAGCCTGGCTTTTTTGTATTTTTCTGAAATTCTAGCATGCTATTTATCATCTGGATTTAGGTACCCAAGCTTGAATGTTTTGCATTCACAAAGCATGTACTGAATCATAAACTGTTTTCCTTGTGGATCAAAATTAATAAGTGACATTAGCAATTTGGTAGAGTTCTTGCCCTCTGCAGTCACCCATCCTGAAGAGCACTGTGATAGTCCTCTACCGTAGTGATTTCTGTAAGTTTTTTTCCATCACGTTCTTTGTATCCATCACTGAAGTTAGTAGACTTACTCTCATGTAAATATGCATAGAAATGTTTTCAATATTGACTCTTGGTATGACACCCATTATAGGAGTGCGAAAATAAACAACTGTTCCTTGCCAGTCATTTGTTATGCTCTTCTCCTAGGATTCCAAATTTCATAGCAGGCAGTTATCAAATATTTGCTTTTCTCTAACAGAGCTAATTTGATCTGCTGATGGAAGATTGTAGTTAGCCAAAAAAGGATAATAGACAATTTAGTCCTACGTGCCAGTCAGTTCTTTAAGGGAATTAACGTTAGCAAGTGTGAATTTCTGGAGAAAGCCAGCAGTGTAGCCTATAGACTGTGCAGAGGTGGAACAAAGCTGGGCCTGTAAGGTTTGTATCCAGACCAGTGGTGTCTATATTCAGTCCTGCTACGCATCCTGATTAGTCTGACAAAAATGCTTAAGTGGTGTGTTTGCATAAATAAAAGATAGGGAATGCAAGCAGCTGGTTTGCAGAAATAAGGATGGTTCTGGACCCTCCCATCTTCCCTTGTTTTGCTATTAGAGTAAAATTTTACTCAGAACTGAAGGAATTTCTTCCAGAAGCTGATTTTCTATTATAAGCTAGGTTCTGCTCCTTCCTCTTTACTGAAATTAAACTGGTGCATATAAAACATATGAGACCAGATGTCTCTGTGTATCATATGTAATCATCACGGTGATACAGTAAGTGTAAAGAGGGGCATGGTTCAGGTCTCATCTGATGGTTTTCACTTGTAGTTCACAGCACTTCCATACAGAGATCCATGGGCACTGGCAAAGTTTTGTGGCACAGAAGTCATTGTGGTGCCTGCTCTGGCTGAAAGCACAGAAAATGTGTTTGCAAGGACAACCTTACCCTCCACTGTGTAGGTATTTTGTCGTGTAAGAACTGCATTACAAACTAAACAAGAAAGAAAATTTTACCTCTTCTGATTTCACCTTGTTTGTTAATTGGTTGAATAGCTGTTTTAGAAACAGCTTTTTTTTTTTTTTTTTTTTTTAAGCTAGTGTATCCAACGAGTCAGATGAGTCTGCAGGTTGTTGATAATATTGGCTAGCTCATCAGCTATCTAATAAGTATCCCTAAAACTACAGGTCATTTGAGCAGGTGTCTGGCTTTCTGAATTTTAATGTGCTGACCCCTTAGAGTAGAAGTATTAAGCTCCTGCTGAGTTTAGTGACAGCCAGAGCTGAACAGTAACAACCATTAGTGAAGCAAATTTTATGGGTTTATCTGCTGTTATTGGGCGAAGGGCTGGAAGCTGTCTTCTGGAAGTGCTGACATCCTGCAGTGTCTCCTTTTTGTCCTTGGTTCTGGGATAGCTCTTGCTTCACTTCACATTTTTTACACCACAGATTTCTGTCTCGGTTGGTCTCCCTAGGCAATTTGTGCACGGAAGACAGAAATAGGCCCTTACTTTTTCAATGAATCATTTAGGTTGGAAAAGATTTTCAAGATCATCAAGTCTGACCATCATGTAACAGTAAGAATTCCACCTCTAAACCCTCTCCCTTATTACCATGTCCACATGGCTCTTAATTACCTACAGGAATGGCAACTCTCTCATCTCTCTGGGCAGCCTGTTCCAATGCCTCATCACCCTATCTGTGAAGAAGTTCTTCCTAATATCCAATCTAATCTAGTCCAGAAGTTTCATGAAAATAAGCAGCTGGGAAAAGAAGAGAAATTGTTTCCCTCCTTACAGAGGAAAAGGTGCAAATATACTTTGATGTCTAGTGAATTATGAATTTATTCACACAGGAAACTAGAAACCTGGTTTTACTAGTTTGCTGTGCTATTCCTGTTGCTCTTATGGCACTGTTCTCTAGTTAAAGACTCCTGTAACAGCCCACCGGTATCCGTTTTGCCTTTTTCCCTCCGTCTTTCATTACTGTGTCTACTCACAGCTTTCAAACTCCTTGCAATGTAGCTGTGAGGCAGAAAGGTGGTGACTTGTGCTACCAAAACAAAATCTGTGTGGACAGCTGGTGTGAAGACACCTGCTTTGAAACCCACCCTTTCCACTAACAGAATCACTTGGCGTAAGATTAGATGTTCAGCGAGAAAGCCTTTGCTACCAAGCTTCTGCAGTGCATTTGGTCTCACAAAATAAAGGTGGTCACTTCTTTAAAGCTAACTGGAAGAGCATAGGAGTGGAATTTCCTAGCGAGATTTTTAGCTAAGGGGCTGCTGTTTAATTCCACAGGTGGTGACTTATGGGTCAAAAACTTAAAGTGTAGAGAATCTTTTTCCAGGTTATAACTGTAGAAGACGTAAAGCCACATCCCTGTCCCCTTTTTTTGATGTTGGGCATGCATATTTCTGTATTTGTGACTGTAGACTTATATCCTTGTATCAGTCCCAAACATACTAATAGTGTTATAGCTGCTTATGAGTTTGAGTTTCTTTCTCTTCTTTTTTCCTCATGTTTCATGTGTATGACACTGTGAAGTAAATTTAGTTTTCTGACACTATTTTCAAATACACAAAACGCTGTCACAGTTTTCCAAGTGCATTGGAGTTAAAATCCTGTTTAACTGTAGAATTAGAAAATGGCTTGTGTTGGAATGGCCCTTAAAGGTCATCTAGTTTGAATGCATTGCTGTGGGCAGAGTTGCCAACTGCTATTTCAGGATGCCCAGGGTTCCATCCAGCCTGGCCTATATCGGTTTCATGGATGGGGCATCCACTGGACAGCCTGTTCCAGTGCCTTACCACCCTCTGCATTGAAGATCTCCTAATATCTAATCTAAATCTCCACTCTTTTCGTTTAAAGCCATTCCCCTTTGTCCTATCACTATCAGACTGTAAGAAGTCAATCTCCCTGCTGCTTATAAGCTCCCTTTAAGTACTGGAAGGCTGCATTGATGTTTCCCCAGAGCCTTCTCATCTCTAAGCTGAACAAGCCCAGCCTTTTTTTGTAGGAGAGTTTTCTCCAGCACTGATCATCTTCACGGCCTTCTTATGGACCTGTTGCAAAAGCTCCGCATCCTTCCTGTGTTGGTAGCTCCAAGCCTGGACACAAGTAATTTATATGAGGCCTCACAAGGACAGAGCAGAGGGGGGCAGTCACCTCCCTTGCTCTGCTGGCCACCCCTCTTCTGATGCAGCCCAGGATACAGTAGGCTGCAAATGCACACTGTTAGCTCATGTCAAGCTTTTCATTTACCATGACCCCTGAGTCCTCTGGAGGGCTGCTTTCAATGAGTTCTTCTCCCTGTCTGTAAGCATATCTGGGATTGCCTCGACCAAAGTGCAACATCTTGCACTTGGCCTTGTTGAATCTCATTAACTGCACCACTCAGCCTAGTGTCATCAGCAATCTTGCTGAGGGTATGCTCAGTATGCCTGTCTAAGTCATTGATAAAGACGTTAAAAAAAAAAAAAGTGTCCTGCTGGGTGCTTTCAGTATGATAAACCTAGGCAGCTTATTTTCTGTGATATTTCTTCGTGAGAGATGGAGAGATTCTTCTGTCTACCAGTATGGGATGACTGAAAGCTCAAATGCATAAGCAATGCTTTCTCCTTAGATCTTGTTATAATATACAAGAAGTCCCATGGGTCAGCTTGATTTCTTATGTTGTTATGAGGAATCTGGACTACGAAACACACATGCATAAAGAGGAATATTAATGTTATAAATCATCTTTTGAACACCCTGATGGATTTCCCAATATAGATATGAAAACAAACAAGAACTTTGGAGTTATCAGCAAACAGGAAAAAAGGAAAAGACCAGATTTATTCTTTTTTGAAGATAAGCTTTGTTTTGTATCTGTATAATAGAATCTTTCGGGTGTATGGCTAGAAATCCACAGACAATATTTGGATATCCTTTGTTCAAGAGAGTAGCAAGCATTTCTGATTCCCTTTGATTTGGGGCTACCACTGCTGGCTTACCTTGCAGCTGAATGGCACAAGTACTTGTTTGGCTTAAGCTGGCCATCTGTTGACAAAATGTGTTTGAATACTGCTCTTCCTCATCTCAATTAGTTCTTAGGCAGGTAAGACGAGGCAGCATTTTGAAAGAACTTGTGGAACCATTTTTATGTAGTCTTGAATACAGATGCTGTAACAGGTATCGTGATAAAGGTAGTACGATCCTCTAATGTTACAGTTTTTGCTTTGCACCATTTCAAGGCATATATGGCAGAAGTCAGGGGTTAGATCTCTTTTGAGAAGAGATTTCTGTGTAACTTCTGTAAGTAAACACTCAAGGGAATATCCTGAGAAGCTATTCTTTGTAAAATGCATATTTGCCTCAGTTTCTCTTTTGCTGCCAGGTGATGGAAGGGTGAACTGGAGAACACAAAGTTTGGGATGAAGAGTACGCTCAGTTGATCTGTGCTGCCCTTGAGTTATTTTGAGTGAGGATGCTGAGGAGTTCTACACTGAGGTTTCCAGACGTGCCGACAGATTTCATGCTGTCTTTGAAATTATTATCGTAAAGCTGTGAAAATGTATCCACACTGCATGGTGTTCCTAGCTGTTCGGTGAAATAAGAGGAAAGTTCAGTGATTTTTTTTTTTTTTTTTTGTCCTCACAAACATATGGTGCAGTATTGCCACCTTGTGCTCCGATGTGAGATTAGGGCTATGGCTTACTTGTAAAAAGTGTAACTGAATATTTCAAGCAAAATTACTACTGGCTTTTGCGGGTTGGACTTCAGACCTGTATATTCTCCCCTTGCTGGTTTTATTAAAAGAAACAAACCAAAAAACTCAATTGTATAAACTTTTCAGGGTTATTTGTCCTGGTGCAGTGCAGGATATTAGTTGAAATTCCCTGTGTGACACCATTTCCTTATATAATTTAAAAATCCTTATATACATGGTCAAAAAATATATTCGTGCTCATGTAGCATGTATGAAATTGAGTATTTCAATTGCAATTTTTTTTTTGGTAACTTTCTACCACTGTTGACCACATTATTAAAATATTAATCTTGTGGATAGATGCTGCTCTAGAAAATAACTGTTTTATTTATTTTTCATTTTTATTAGCTATGGAGACTATGTTGTGTGATGACAAAAAACCTTCATGAAATTAACAAATTCAATAAAAGAGAAGGTTGCATTTTATCTTTCTCCTACTGAAGCTTTGTCTGCACAACTCTAGATAACTTCTTCACACTGAGAAATGCTTTCTTTTTTTCTTTAAATGGGAAAAAAACTCGAAAGTTTTTGTTTATTTACAACTGGAAGAGTGCTTATAGCTTCTATAAAGATGATAAATGGGAATTAATTGGCTGTAATGTAGGGCAGTGCAAATTTTGTCCTGTCTGTAGCCCTAGTTATAAGAGAGCATCTTGAATTTTTGGCTGCCTCAAGCACTGCCTGATGGCAAAGTGTGAGGTGTTAAAGCCTGGAGTATGCCTGTCACATCATATTCTGCTCTGTCTGTTCAGAACCTGAAAACAGATTTTCTTGGCTTTCCTGTAGTCATGTGAGGTCCTTTTGCCTCATAGTTAGAGACAGGTAATTTCTCAAATTTTCTAAACCTGTCCTGGTGCATCTTGAGGCCCACAGTTTTCCTTTTCACTTTCCTAAGGGGAAAAACAAATCTTTGGTTCACTCTCCTTTATTTTTGGTCTTCTTCCTTTTCATTTCTTGGAAATGCATGCCAGAACTTGTAGAGCAAAGTTGTCCTTTTCCATTAGTGCTTTTCCTCCTAAATACATGTGCCATCTTTTTACGTGGAAAGAGAAAAGTTCCTGAATACTATTTGTCAAAATATGGTTTTCATTTCATTTTCTTTTACTTGAAGGTACTGTTATTAGAACCTCTTACTCTTTACTACAAAAGTACTACTTCCTTTATCTTTTGCAATCTTAACATGCCTGCAAACTAAATATTTATTTTTTCATTGAGTATAGGTTCAGCACAATGCAGATAAATCTACTACACTGAAACTAGCAGATTTTGGCCTTGCAAAGCTGGTTACAAAACCCATATTTACTGTGTGTGGAACACCAACTTATGTTGCTCCTGAGATACTTGCTGAGAAGGGTGAGTGTATAAATCTATGATTTCTGGCAAGTCATAAAATTACTTCTAACTTTGTAATCATGGAAGTATTCCAGAATGTTTCAACATACTTGTAGGTTGGCTAGCAGCAAAATGTATGAAAGGAAAGAAAACTTCTTAGCTTTTGACAAATACAAGCATGGTATCAGTCATATTTTCTTTATTAATGTCTATGTGATATATAGCTGTGATTTTTGAAACAGACAAGGAGTTTGAAGCAGACAAAGCATTACAACATCATAGATAACAATTGCTGAAATGGGGAAAGAAGCAAAATTTTATCTTGGAACGTTAGGATGGTCAGCCCTGTTTCGTGTCTGTTATTCAAACAGTTTTCAAGGCCCTGTAATAGTGCAAAAGGATGGTGAACATGTATGTTAAATTTATTTCACAAGCCAAAACATGGTTTACATTGGAGAGAATTTTTGTTATTTCATATCCAAGAAGATTCAGACCTGGAAAGGAATCAATTCTTGTTAATTACTCAAGAAAAGCTATTTCTGTGTCTTGTTCTGTGGAGCTGGGTTGCACATCTTGTATTACATTGCATTTCAGTGGAAACTTGGCACTCTCTTAATTTTTTTTTTTTCTTTAATTAAAAATAATGAGAGTGCTATTTTAGAAATATATCCTGCATTTTTCTCAATTAGTCCCCAGTTGACACTGGTCTTGTTACTTGTGAAACATGTTGGAGAAGAGAGGCATTGTGTGAGAACTGTGATTATTAACAGCGAGGATCAGCTTGCAAGTGTGGTGTACCAGCCACTTATTCTTCTGCTGACCTCGTCTTTTTTAGAAACTGGGCAAAGCTTCTCTGTTTCTTTGAGGATGGAATAAAAAAAGAAATAGTTCTTTAGCAATTATGAGGAGAAGGGTTTTTTGTTTTTTTGGTCTGTCTTCTTTTCTCTTCCCCACCTTCCCTCAAAAAGCAAAATAAACCAAACAAAAAAACCCCAACCAACTAAAACAAACAAACAAACAAAAATACACCCCAATAAAACACTAAAACTTCCAGTAAAGGATAATTAGCTCTGGTTTGTCTTTTCTTCCTTAGGCTATGGGCTCGAGGTAGATATGTGGGCAGCTGGTGTGATCCTTTATATTCTGCTCTGCGGTTTTCCCCCGTTTCGCAGTCAGGAGCGTGATCAAGAAGAGCTGTTTCAAATCATACAGCTGGGTCACTATGAGTTCCTTTCCCCGTACTGGGACAATATTTCTGCAGGTAAGATTCATGTATACCAGTTCTGAAAATTGATAAAACTCTTATGTAGAGTGGCTTGAACACATTAAACTCCTCTTTTCTTCAGAACAGCAATTTTGGTGGACTTTAGAGTATATTACAGGCTTGTTTTATATGATTACATGCTTTACGTGTGAATTTAATCCTTTCATAGTATCATCTGCTGTGAATATGAATGTCAGGTCTGACTGATATCATAGATTGCTCCCTTTCTGAGGCAAAAACAAAGATTTTGCTCACCTTCTTAGAATTGTCCCTGAAGAAGAAAAGGCATCAAAATTATCTCCAGGCTTATGTTGCATTATTGTAAAGATGTGTGTAAAAGAATCTCAAAAGCTGAGAATTAAATCCTTGCTCTGCAGAACACACTGTGAATTTTCTGTGGAGATAATTTTTGAGGTTGTTTCTTTCCTCTTGCCAGCTAGTGGTGTCTTTTGTGCACTCTTCAAAATACAACACCCCAAAACCCAACTGTCCTATGATCTTTTAGAGACCGTGCTCAGCAGTATTGTATGACTTCTACGTTCTTTGAGGGACAAGATACACAATGCTAATTCTTGTGAATTAGAACACCTAGCCACGTGCCTTCAGGATGCCTTCATGATTAAATTCCCTTCCCTTTCTTCTGTCATCCAATCAGGGGAGATTGGAATCAGTAAAGAATGTACTGGAGTTCTAACATCTCCTGTCACAAGTTCTAGATCCAGTTGCTACAGTATCTCCTACCATTAAAAAAAAAATCATTATCACAGAATCACCAAGGTTGGAAAAGGACCTATAAGATCATCCAGTCCAACCATCCACCTATTGCCAATAGTACTCACTAAACCATGTCCCTCAACACAACGTCCAAACGTTCCTTGAACACCTCCAGGGTCGGTGACTCCACCACCTCCCTGGGCAGCCCATTCCAGTGACTGACCACTCTTTCAGAGAAGTACTATTTCCTAACATCCAGCCTGAATCTCCCCTGGCACAGCTTGAAGCCATTCCCTCTAGTCCTATCACCAGTTACACGAGAGAAGAGGCTGACCCCCAGCTCACTGCAACCTCCCTTCAGGTAGTTGTAGAGAGCAATAAGGTCTCCCCTGAGCCTCCTCTTCTCCAGACTGAACAATCCCAGCTCCTTCAGCTGCTCCTCATAAGACCTGTGCTCCAGACCCCTCGCCATCTTTGTTGCCCTTCTTTGAACACACATTATGATAAAAAACTAATAAGAAAAATGAGGACTTTTTGTTAGGTGTTACTATCAGAATCATAACATTGCTTTTCTTTTTTCCTCTTTCTTTCATAACAGCAGCAAAAGACCTTATTACCAGGCTGTTGATAGTGGATCCCCAGAAGCGCTACACAGCACGGCAAGTACTTCAGCATCCTTGGATCAGAACAGCTGGAAAAACTAACAACAGAAATTTGCAAAGAGAAGTAACGATAAACATTGAGCGTCATTTCCGGACCCAGCGCCGGAAGAAGGCTGCGGATAAAGACACATGAAATCAATGAGTTCATCTACCCTTCTTTTTTATTAATTAACAAAGTATTTATGTTTTCTAAATGGATTTGGCCTTTAGTTTATGGATTTTGCTGGCAATTGGTATGCCTCTTTTTTTTGGTGATTCTGAGATTCTGAAGAAGGACAGAGGTCAAATTTGCGTCCACCTCCTTGTAATTTTACTTGCAAGTGTCTCTGACAGCAGTGGGTACTAAATATTTCCCAGAAGGTATCTATTATTTTTCTTTAAATAATGATTTGAACTTAATCTATATCTTTTTTAGATTACAAATGTTTCTTTTTGTGTCTAACTTCAGTGATGACTGTGAAATGCTTTCTCTTGTCTCCTTTCGTATGGCATCTTCTTTCATGAGTTCTTTTTGCTTTTAAGTTGTGTTATGTTTGTAGCATTGTCAAAATAGCTGTCTGCTCACACACTCGACGCTAATACTCTAAACTGATTTCTCACCAGTTCCTGTTATCAATTTAGAAGGTGAGAAAAATATAAATAAATGAATAAATATTTAGCTATAGGATATGTTAATAAAAGATAAAAATACTGTTTATTAAGTTGTGAGGGAAAAAAGAAATCATTATAGTTGAAATTAGCTATTTTATGATGTTCCCTTGGCAACATCTTTTCATGGGATGTTCTCAGGATCAGCATAATAGTTCTGTTAAACTACTGTAGTTTGTATAGTGTGACAGTTTCAGTTCTTTACAAGAAGAGGTGGGAAGATACCATGCCTGATACAGCTTCAAGATTGTAATGCCTTTCACAGTGCTTTTCTTCTGCTCTGGAAAGTGGGAACTTAATGGTTCTGAGGGAGCATTAGTTTTTTTTCCCAAAAGTATATTTGTGGAATTTTAACCCAAGCTTTTTCCTCATACTGAATTCTTAGGAACCATCCACATGGATCTGTGACTTTTTCAAGTTGATGGAGAATAGAGAGCTGGGAAGCTGCTTCCGTGACTTAAGTTAGCTCTTACTTTCATGGTTTCCCTGTTATCAACACAATTCACAGTTGAATTGCTTTTATACGCTTTTCAGTGTAGTTCAGCAAACTTTTTTTTTCCAAGTTATCTTCTCTGGGGACTCTATCTCCTCAATTCCACGAGAATGGGCAATGGTATGAAATGACATTACAATTCTACTCAGGAAAAACAATTTCTTGTTAGTCTATGGGGAGGTTTCCCAAGGTATGTGTCAAATGCTTCATTGCTTATGTTACTTATAATTGGAGTTTTGAAGAAATCCGGTGGGGAAGATTACCATCCAGAGAAAGACCGTGACCTGGGAGATGTTTTGAATCTCAACACTTTTGGTTAACTAATCGAATCAAAAAAGCACTTTAGTTGTCTGATAACACTTTGTCCATGAGTTATGTGTGGTAGCAAATAACACAATAAAACTACCAATTCTACTAGCATCAAGTTCATAGTGTGTAGAATTGAATGAGGGTATTTCAGAATGACAGATGTCAGAGGCATTTCAGAATCAGTAGAACACTTTCGTAACTATAAGAAAAAATATTTTTGCTGAGTGCTAAAATTTGTGAACTTTCTGAATTACTAAGATGTGTGTGATGCTGTCATTGTGTTTCTGTTTCAAGCTTTGACAGTTTTGCCTCAAGATTGGAAGAAGAGAGTAGAGGCAACTTGGTTCATACAGAAGAATTGCGTTTTCAGTCAAGCTGGCTTATTTTTAATACGTGTTGGTCTGAGGCTTGCTGGGGAATTCAACAATTTGTAAAACAAATCAAAACTTTACTGTGTGCCCAAGTGGTATTTATATTCCATGTTATACCTCTGCTTTGGAGGCCCTAAGTTAAGAAGACTTATTGAAAAGAAGAATGAATTTGAGAGCTTTCCTATGTGTAACATCATATTCTAAATGTGTTGTGTTCTTTGATTGCTAGTAATAACATCTCCTGTGCTAATTTGTCTGTCTTGGATAGAAACTATGGAAAAACAGGTTATGATCTACAATATTATATTTTGTAATTATTTTTAATATAGTAATTTAGGAATCAAGTTTGAAGTGGGGGGAAAAACAGAACTATTATCAACAGTTAAGCTTAGGGCTTTGATATTGTGTTACAGGTTTCTTTGTCGCCTTTAAGAACCTGTCTACAGCTTTATTCATGGTGCTCAAGGTAGAGGATTTGCATGTGATGAATATGAAAGTAATATTTTTTCAAAGATCTTTTTCTCTCATGTTCTATAGGTCCCAGTCTGACCAAATACAGACAGCGCAGCGTGCTGTCACCAGTGTCTGTAAGCACCAATGCTGCTCTGGCAGCACTGATGGACTGCTTTGGTTTTGCTAAACATATGGCATTAAGCCCTCCTTCTTCAGGTTGGAGGCTCAGAAAGCTTCCAGGTGCTTCTCAGGGCTTTTGCCACCTCCTCTTTCTTTCCTACTGAGAAAAATGCCTCTTTTCTTCCATTGCTTCTAGTGTCCTTTGACTTTTGAGATACCAACATCCACATATACACTTCACAGAACTGGATCATCTGTATTTCGTGTCCTAGCAACGCCCCCAGTCAATGTTCCTGTTTTCTTTTCACTATGCCAACACTTGGAATCAAAGCGTTCAGCCACAGCTGTCACAAAAGTCATAAAATCACATAATATCCCAAGTTGCCACAGACCCATGAGGTTCATCAAGTCCAACCCCTGTCCCTATCACCCAAAATTCAAAGCCTATGTCTGAGAGCATTGTCCAAACACTTAAACTTTGGCAGTTTGGGTTGTGCCCACTTCCCTGGGCAGCCTGTTCCTGCAGCCTTCTGGTGCAGACCCTGTCCCTAACCCCCGACCCGCCCCTCCCCTGACGCAGCTCCATGCCGTTCCCTCAGCCCTGTCGCTGTCACACAGAGCAGAGCTCAGCACTGCCCTCCGCTCCCTGTGAGGAGCTGCAGCCGCCATCGGGCCTCCTCTCAGTTCCTCTGCTCTGGGCTGAGCAAACCAAGGGACCTCAGCTGCTTCTCTCCATCTTGCCCTCCAGACTCTACACCATCTGTAGCATTAGAATGGGTGACTGTAGGTGTACACAAAGGTACACTGTCCCTATACCCCACAGCCAAAATGGCAACAACAGATATGGCAGATACACCTATAATGCCAGTTAGAACATTGTAAGAGATGCAGATTTAATGGTTTTCTGACATTAGCTATTCTGCAAAATTGCATTCTGTCATAGATTTTGGGTTGGTTTTTTTTTTTTTTTTGGTCAGATACAAATTTATTTAAAAATAGATTTCATTTGGGGAAACAGGCATAGTATTTTAAATTGAGTTATTTGAGTGTCTGATTCAAAGGAGAGAGTTTCTTAGTTGCTTGTGTATAACTTCTGTTAAAAATGCTCTTTTCCTGCAGGTCTGTAATCTTGATTGAAATTGTGGAAATAAAAATGTATTTAATCTGTTAGTGACGTTTTAGAAGAACCTGCCTTTTCTCTGGATGTGAGCATGTGGAATGAAGTGTGTGCTAGTGAGAACCTATACATGTTCTCATTTATTACATATTCGTCATTAAAGAGACCACAGCCACCTCACTACTCTTAGAATGACTGCAGGCTGTTAAGAATGGCTGACTTGTATGATAGCCACATGAATTTATTGCTCTTCATTTTAATTGTTATATATATATAGGGGGCTAATTAAAAGTGATTTAATGCTTTGTTGTGAGGAGTATTTCCCATGTTGCTAATAGCTGAAGTCACAGTCCAGCAATATTTTATTGAAATGAGCCATTAGCGTTGTCACTGCTACGTGCTATTTGTTCAGAAAAGATGATTCCTTGTATCATCCAGTCTGCTGACTCACTCTGTGCCTTGCTTTATAAACAGGTGTTGTATTCCTGCAGAATTCTGTCTTTTGAGGGGAGAGCTGTTTTGATAGCATAGCAATTAGAAAAATGGAAAAGTTAACAACCCTAAACTGTTACTGCAAGTAAGTTTTGTTTTCTGAATGTGGAATGTGAAATGAAGAACTGAAACAACTAGAAATGTAGAGAAATGAAAAAAGTATTCCTGCAGTAAGCGTGTCAGCAATCCAAGCAATGGGTGCAATTTATTTGCCTGCTAGAAGTACAGAGCCATGCAGTACGTTGCTAGAGAGAAATGCTACAACAATCAACTTTCAGAAATGCTTGGAGAATGCTGTACTGAATGAGGAGTGTAGGACTGAATAAGTTCTTTCTAATCACTGGAAAAATGGAGCACATCGTATACAAAAGGTTATTTCTATGTTGTTATTGCTGTGTTGGTAATGCTTTCTAGATTTCAGTGTCTGACATCATATTGTAAGACTGCCTTTCTTATGGGAAAGAAAACGAGCATAAAACGTTATAAAAAATGTTTAGTGACAAAGATCTCAGTGATGGCAGTTTTTCCAGAAAATGGAAGTGTACAATTGTTAACTGCTATGGTGAGTTGTTTAACAAATCCTATTACTGACTTTTCAAAAAGCACCATTCCATCATGCTGGACATTTGCGACTACACATCTTGCAGGGTTGACTATTTTAATGATATTGTAAAGCTTCAACGTAAGCTTACCCATAGTGTAATGATGGAACTAAATGGCTCAGATACATTTTATGTGTTTCAGCTTTGCTGGAAGCTTACCGACAAATGCAGTGTGCATGTGGTGGCTGATGGGTGACTGAAAATTATTACTGACTGGCATTTAAAATGGAAGTTTAATACTGCATCCTTAAAAATGTAAACATTTAAGGCTGTTTGGATAAAGGCCAGCACATATTCCAGTGTGTTATTTCAATGTATTTAACAACAACAAAAATAGCAACTGTGTAAAGTAGCCCCAAGAAACTAAGAATATGATTGGGAAAAAAAAAAAAAAAAGGGGGGGGGGGAAAAAAAGCAGGAGGGAAAGTTAAAACAAAAGCCCTTCACATTTTTTCAGATGGTTGTGTTTTCTTGAAGCAAATCTGCAGAGAAGTCTACCAAAGCTTTAACCAGTGAAATAAATAAATACAAAAGTCATCACTCTCACTGGTTTGTAGAGTTCCTGTGATGGTTCCCCAGTGATCTCAGTGTGCCCTGGGGATAGCTGGTTGGAAGCAGATGCTATAGCAACTGCTTACATCCTCCACCTGCATCATGGCTCCCTAACAATGGCACCAGTGCTAAGTCCCTTAAAAGAAATAAAACCAAAACTGCTCCACCATGTAAATAGTGGAGCAATTATTCAGACGCAGAAGGATTTTATGGAAGTTGATACTTAAATGCTTTCATAACTCACACAGTTAATGTGCAAGGCACGAATAGAGCTGGGTGCCAGAATGTAACAGTAACAAACTCCTCCTGGCAGATAAAACCTCACATAAATTTGACAAGTGTCTGGTAAGGTTGTAAAATGAGAATATTTCAAAAACTGTGTTGAGGTACACAGTTCACCTGCAGAAGGGACTCAGGAAGTACAAGAAAAACTATATAATGCAGATAAAGCCCTAAACATCCAGAAAAAACAATCAATTTTTTAATTGCCAAGCAGGTTGCTGAATGTGGCTGCAAATGATCCTGTACTTCTTTCATAGTGAAATTCTGAGGGTAAGAACTTAAAACTGTCATGAAAGTGTTCAGCGGATCACTTTCTGTGATAACAGTGGTAAGATTTCTGTTATTGATAAGCTTTCTGCTTCTGCAATAATTAGCTTTGAAAATTCTGCTCTTCATTTAAAGCATCTCCTGCTGATTGTTGATCTTTCTCTCTTTTTTTTTTTTTTTATTTAAGATTTTAAGACAGGACCTGAGTTAAGTGCCATAGAAATCTATGTAGTTGCCATCACCAAAGATTCCATCATAAGCATCTTCAAAAATGCGTACTTTGAAATTAAAAGATATTTCAGTGTTGCTGAGGATGTTTCTGGGATTTCACTGGGTTGGAACTGATGTACGCTAGTGGAAACTTTTGAGCTTTAGTTGTGTGTGACTATTTCTTGTTTTTCTGCAGGGTGCTAAGTATTCCCCTGAGGCTTCTTGGGTCAGCAGCTTCTCTGGCAAGTGCAAGTTTGTGCTCATGGTATGAATGCTGTGCTGTGTGACTGCTCTTCTGTAGTATTCGTGGAGCTGCTGCTGGAGTCACACAGTTTGCCACTGTTACTGCTACCTCTCCATGCAGCAGAAAGAAGAATACCTTACTCAAAATCAGCTAACAGTAACTGTTGTTAGATCTTTGTTTTCATGAACCACTGATGAGAACAATACAGTTTGGACCATTAACAAATCAGCTTTTATCAGGAGAATATGTCAGGTGAGCTCTTGGACAGATCTCGTATGAGGGATTGTGGAAAGATAGCAAAGAATTCAGCAGTTTCATTCCAGCAAGGTAAATCATCAGGAATCTGGATTTGCTGCCTTTCAATTTGTTTCCAATGCCAGATGAACTGGTAGAAGAAAGGCAAGCTTGGAAGAGATCTGTTTTCAAGCAGAAGACTCCTTGCTGGCAGGCCAGAGCGATTTTGTTCTAGGAATTTATTCATTTAGTTATTTTATATCAGTCCAAACTAGATTTTGTGAGTCCCAAACTAAAATCTTCCCAGTTCACAGATACGTACCCATTTCCACAGTTGAAAAGGACAGTTCTATGTGCTCTTAAAAAGGCATTTTTTATTTTCATGTTATGTTACTAGTTTTTAGATGTGATATTTTTAGTGCTGAACACCACTAGCAAAATAGAATTAATATTCGATTCTCATTTTAAACATGCTGCTTTGTATGAAAAAAAGAAATGGTTTGTGTTGCTGAGGTGTGTGGATATCTTTTGTTAACAGGGAGCTTTTCTACCCCTTGGCTTTCTAGTAACTGTAATGGTAGTTCTGGGGATCCTCACAAGCCTTAAGAAACTTAGCTCCTGATTATTAATAAGGTATTAGCACCTTGATGCCTCAGTAAATGGCTTTGCAATAGGCTGTTTGTAAAAGCAGAGCAACCTTAATTCCTTCCCTGGAGCAATGTCATCATTGGCTGGAGGACAGCCCTGGCCATCAGGAGCTGTGCAGTCAGCAAAGGCTGTGCTACACAGAACCAGCAAGGAGGGCTGCTGGCCTCCAAATGTGTCTGATTTCCATCCCATGCTCACTCAGGAGCAGGGAAAAGGGCTGGTGTGCAGGTCTGGAGGAGAGGTCAGGAGCTGTTCCCATCCTGCAGAGGCACAAGGAAAACTTCATGACTACGGAAGAGCAGAGACTTTTAGACCAAAGTCTGACATTAGCTTGTTCTCTCACTCCTGCCGCTGTGGTCTGCAGCAGCACTACTGCAGGGTCACCTCTCCTCGAAATCTTTCCACTTCACCTTTGCTATGTCCAACTTTGAAGCCTCAGCTACTGGGAATGGCAAGAAGAGCACTTAGTGCTGGTACAGCACTTTGTTCTTTAGAAACTTTTCACAAACATTAACTAATTAAGCTTCACTGAGTCTTTATGAGGCAGGTATTTATTCCAGCTGAGTGTTTGCATTTATAATTAGAAGTATGCCAGACACAGTCCTGCTGTCAGTCATCCTAATTGACTTAAATCTCTAATTGAATAGATTTCCCCAAGCAAGTTCAGTATCTGAAGGCAGATGTTGAAGTGAGGCCCGGCACAAGAAGTTCATGGAAAGGAAGCTTCAGAGTTTTTGGTCAGAGATGTCTGAGGCTCTAGCTGGGTAAAGGGGTGATCACTTGGAAGCCTCCACAAAGCAGTAACTGCTTCAAGACTGCGTGCAGCAGCTCTGCAGCCCTCACAAAGCTTATGTTGCTCTACTTTTTTGTGGAATTTCCATAGGAAGGGAGGGAGAGAAGCAAGGGATGCAGGGAGGCTGCTCTGTCTTCAAGAAAAGGCACAGACTTCCTCCTCTGAATTCTTGTTCTGCTTGAGAATGTCAGCTTCCCTTCACGTCTTGCAAGATGTTGTCATGTAAGCTTTTTGAGGTTGATGTGTACCAAGATAAACATTTCTTACTGAAGAGCTAAATGGCAGTTGATGCTTGAAGTGTCAGTAGATGATACTTAAGAGATTAAACATCTTCTGTCTGGGTGTCTGGGACATGTGAGTATAAGGGCAGCTGGAGACTGATTGACAAATGACATTTTTTAGTTATAGCCACATAAATATATCAGTGTACATTATAAGCATTATATATTACTCACTCTTCCTGGCCAATCAAGGGTACTGCAGTGAGCTCGAGTCAGAAGAATGCTGAGCAGATCCACCTGGCTTTGTGCATCCAGTGTGGAACTCCTGAACTCAGCTCCCTCCTTGCACTTCCCACACCTTACACTCCAGTGTGTGAAGCCACGAAGCCACGTGCCACAGCTCCAAGGGTGTGGAGAAAGGCAAAAAAGTCACAAAGGCCTCACCTAAGCTGGCAGAGGTTGCCAAGAGGAAATCTTGGGCTTGAAGATGTATCTTAGAGCCTGTTGTCTGTCAACAGAAGACAGGAAGGCATTTCAGGAAGTCACTGCTCCTGTTCCAAGGTAAGATGTCTGTGCCATCTGTGACAAACATAGGACAGCCTCTTGATGAAAAAGATCATGTATGCTTTTCAGGCAATCAAAAATAGAATTTTACCCTTCTTACTGTTGGAAAGAGTTTTCTAATTTTCTAAAGTGAGTATTCTGACAAAATCTTAGCTCATTGCTCCTGCATACAGAACAGGTTTGGAGAGCAGCTTATTTATTCTCTTTCTCTTTGCAGCAGCCTCTCTGCACCTGAAGTTTGTTCCTCCACAGTTGCTTCTTGGGAGACATAACAGGGCTGGCCTTACGTAGAAAATACAGGGGAGATGGGTAAAGACCTGTTCTCCTGCAGGATTGCTATCACTTTCTCAGGTATTAACAGTGGCTTGAGCTGATCAAGACTTCTCATTACCGTTACTATATAAAACATTCACTGTGGAGCAGCTTCTGGAGATGCTCCTGGGTAAACTTTTCCTAAAGGATTTACAAATGGGATGTAAACTGCAGGTCACAAATAAACGAAAGAATCCATTAACTTTTCCCAAAATGTAGCTGCTGAAAAGTAATCTTTGTGGAAATTCACAGTGAAAGTGAACAACCAAAAATATTTCTGCAGTTGCTGCAGTGAAAACATTTTTTTGTCTGTATCATTGCTAGAACCTGCAAACCTGGCTTTAAAAAATAGATGTGGCTTTAGACTGCTGACAGATGTAACAGTATGAAATGCATTTTAGAGGGAAAAAATGGCAATATGAAAAATTAAGAGAGGGCATACCTTAGATATTAATACTGTATTAACTTGCTGAAAAATGTTACACTGCAAATATTCTTGAAATCACAACTTGTGTCAAAGTAAAATACAATAATGCTACTCTGTTTTAAAAGCAGATGATGCTTTAGTAATAACTCATCTCTTACCTTCAAGTTAATGGTGTAGGACAAAAAAAAAAATCAGAATAGATTTGCACATAGCTTAAAGAATGAAATAGATAATTTGGTGTTTTCTCCTTCTCTCTCTCTCCTTCTCTTGCTTTCTTTCTCTCTTTTTTTTTCTCTCTCTCTTTCACCCTCATTCTTTCTCTATTTTGATATTTCTAACATGAGGTTCATCATACAGCTGCTAACGTCTGGAAAAAACACGTACTCAGACTGCCCCTCTGCTGTCATCTGTGACATGGCAACAAAATGTAATGGAATATTGGCAGGAAGGTTCAGCCTCTTCTGCCATACCCCAACATCCACCTTTGATGTTGTGAGCTGACATAATAAGACGCATTACTTTCAGAGCAGCCTTTGTATATGTAGTATAGTTAATGTGTATAAGCAACAAAACTTGTTTGTTTATTTTTAATTAAAATATATAAGGGAGCAACAAAGACATGGTGGGATAACTGACTCATCTGGTCAGATGGGGCTTATAAAGGTCTGGTAAAGAGAAATGATCAGAATTTTGAGTTGAATGATTGCAACTCTCTACATTCCATTTGAAAATTTGCAGAGAATGCATTTTTGGCTGAAAATGGAGTTGCAATTTTACAAAAATTCTTATTTTCAGTTCAAGCATTTCTATACACTAACCACTTAACTGTTGAGAAGAGGTGAAATACTGTGAGTTTTCTCATTACCAGATTGACTTTTTCTACAGTTAAAAGGGGCTCTTGACTGTTTTCTTGATGATGTGTGTGTGAAATATGCCCACCACGTAGCAGAGGGTGCTGAGGCAGGGCAAGGGGACAGCCCCAGTGGTGTGTGCAGTGCGGTGGTTGTTCCTCAGGCTGGCAATGAGGGCAGCGTGTCCTGCTGCGGGGTGCGTTGTGTGTGCGGGAGGCAAGGAGGGGACGCGGGAACCTACGTGCAAACTCTAAGGTTCCTAAAGCAGAGAGACAATCAACACTTTTCTTTTTAAAAAGAAAATGTGTTTATTTTGTTCTGTGGTTTTGACTTTTTTTTTTTTTTTTTGTATTGTCATTTTAAACCGATGATTGTCCAGGCTTGACAGAAACGTCCAGACACAGCACCTGGATTGGACCTTCTTGCTGCAGTTCAGCACTTCTTCCTGTCCCAGCTGACGTGTGGTTCTCCCCAGAAGCAGCTATCTCTGTCCCTTCTTAGGCTTCTCCTCTGGCCCTGGGCAGAGATGAGGGAGGGGGCTCATGGGAGCCTTGTTCTGTCAAGAGAAGGATGATCAGGAAATGGAGGCTCTGTGTGAGCCCATAGGATGGCCCTGATTTGGTGCAGTCCCTCACCGTACCCGGCTAAGGGTAAACTTACAGGATCCTCGCACCCCTGTGATGTTTGAGGTCCCTCTGTCATACTTGTCCCGCTGCCCCGGCACAGCAACTTTGAGGATGGCAGTCCCTGCCCTGCCCTCTTCCTCAGGACTTGGTGAAGAAGAGATGAGAGGACTTGGGAAGGGACAAGGGAGAGGGATGGGAAGGAAGGGCTCGTAGGAGCCTTGGCTGTGAAAAGAAGAAGGACAGGCAATGGAGGCTTCACGTGAGCCTGCAGGATGGCTGTGAGCTGGGGCTCTCCTGGGTAAGGGCAAACTTACAGGACGGGAGGATCAGCGCCGGCATCGAGGCGGCCGTTTCACGGGAGGTGGACGGATCCCGGCGCCCCTGCGATGAAATTTGGGGCGCGACCTCTTCCTGGTTGGCCTGGCAGCAGCAGAGAGATGGCCAGTCTGCCCCAATGGAGGTGGATCCACTTCCATCAGCTCATCTGCCACAGGTGGATCCACCTCCATGGGCTCTTCTTGGCTGCCAGGCGGGTCCACCTCCATGGGCTCGATGTTATCAGCCTCTTCCAGCAGCCGCCTCTTCTTGAAAGGTGGCTGCTCCATCCCGTCCTCGAAAATAACAAGAAATACAAAGTATCTCTTGGAGAGATCAGGTGTGCTGCTGCCTCCGGCTGTATCAGCTCAGGGACTGCAGTTGAGGGCAGTTTGGTGCCCATGGCAACAGGATTCTGAATGCCACATGCTGGCCCAAACATGGCGGCTGGCCGTTGGGGCCTGTGGCCATTTCTCGGAGGCAGTGGCAAGAATGTAGCAAGAAGGTCAGTGGGGCAGGAGCTTCTCAAGCACCCTGCAGCTGCTGGTGGAGCCATCCTGGTGCAGACAGGAGCAGAGGAGGAACAAAGCATGCTGACGCCCCAAGGCAGCCAAGGGAGAGGCAGTCATTAAAAGCAGTGGAGTTTCTGTCTTTGTATCGACTGTCCTTTGCCACCCCTCAGCTCTGGCCCTGGAGCTTGAGAAGATGGCATCTCTTCTGCTCTGATGCCAAAGGAGAGGGGTGTGTAGGAGAGGGCCTGACGTCCTCTGGGTGGCTGCACTGGGACTGCAGGGGGTGCGTTGGAGGGCCTGTGAGGTCTTTGGGGACTGGTGCTGGGGTTTTGCACCCGGAGGATGGGAAGGCTGATGAGGGATTGCTGTCCTCAGCCTGTTCTCTCCTTGGCCACAAAATGAGTAGTTGGAGGTGAAGCCAGGCCCTCCAATGACCAGAGAACAGCTGGCTATCAATTGTGCCTCCTGAGAAGTAGTTTGAACAGATTCGATCTCTGCAGTCTCTAGTATAGCAATCTTGGGAAGAGAGCTTAGGGGTGCAGGTTTGTAGGTGGCTGTTCCCCATCAGTTGACCTCAAATAGCGTGAAAGTGTTCAGATCCTACCATCAAGTGAGGAGAAAAGGGAGGTGTTTGTTTCCTGTGCTCAGATTAAAAGAGCTGCTGCCATGATGGCACAGGGCTGGGGTTTTGATGTAGATGATCTTAGAAGTCATTTCCAACCTTAATGATTATCCAGTTCTACAAGTTTGCAGATGACCACCAAGCCGAGTGGTGCAGTCAATAGACTGGAGTGAAAGGAAGTCATCCAACCTGGCCAGGCTGGAGAAGTGGGCTTATGAAAACCTAATGAGTTCAATAAGGCCAAGTGCCCCCGGGTTGGGGCAGTCCCAGCTGTTTATACAAACTGGGGGAAGATCTCCTTGAAAGCAGCCCTGTGAAGAAGGGAGCTCTTGGAGCGGGTCCAAAGGAGGGCCACTATGATGATCAGAGGGCTGGAGCACCTCTCCTACAAGGAAAGGTTGAGGGAAATGGGCTTGTTTAGCTTGGAAAAGAGGAGGCTCCAGGGAGACCTCATTGTGATCTTCCAGTATTTGAAAGGAGCATATAAACAGGAGGGGGATCAGCTGTTTACAAGGGTGGAGAGTGATAGGACAAGGGGGAATGGTTTTAAACTGAGACAGGAGAGGTTTAGGTTAAATATTAAGAGGAAGTTTTTTACCCAGAGGGTGGTGAGGCACTGGATCGCATCTAGTTTCAACAACAACTCAGACCATTCTTTGATTTCAGTGTGTTCTTACTTCAGGCAGCTTGTGAATACACACAAAAACCCCACTGCCTTGACATGAATAGCTACTGATGCTATTCTCCCTGATTCTAAACTCCCAATATTAAACCTCAAGATCTCCAAAGTTTAGAGATATGTACTATAAGCCTGCAAAACACCCTCTGTAGAAGCGAGTTTTCTGCGGTCTTATATGGGATTTTGTTCATTGCTCTTTGTCTGCATGGGTTTCATACAACACAGGGCTTTTATCTAACTCTTTGCACAACCTTCTGATTTTCCTTCCCCTTCAGGTCTTTCAGTTTTATTAGTTTCTAGAGGAAGGAACGATGGTCAGGGCAGGCCACCTGGTGGTGCTCTCGGTACAAGAATGGGAGCAATTGATACTACGGGGTGCTAATCCTGCCCGGGAATTGGCTTTGCAGGAAGGTTTTGCTTTGGCAACAGCATTAATTTGTAAATGAACTGTACCATGAACAGCTGTTGCTTTTGTGTTTTGTTTTGCCTTTTTTTTTTTTTCCCTACAGGTTAACCCTGACTTTGAATCCAGTTCAGAAAAAAATAGTTGAAATATATAGCTATTCTTCCAGCACCTCCAGAAGGTGGAAAAATGACCAGTTTAAAATTGAAATCTTCTTGATACCTCCTTTGCACATCTGTGGAAACAAGGCCAGCGTTGCAACTGTGATCACTAAGGCAGCCTCTTCACCTCTTCCCTCTGGTGTCTCTCAACATGTCCCTAGCTGAGGGAACTAGCCCTACTCTTGATTTTTTTTCTCCATTTTTTATCTACTTGGAAGATGACCACCTACATTTGTGCCTGTTGCCAAGACAAGATGACGAGCTGTCAGTGAGATGCCATCCAGTGCCATTAGATACCAGGGAGGGAAGCAGGAGGATGGTCTTGTAAGTCATGTCTCAGAGTCATAAACAGATTGAGGGTGGACAGAGATGATAAAGGTAAAATGTGATATTTTGTTATTCATCTTACTAAACTCTGTGGGCTGTGTCCTTTCCTCTGATTCAGAGCTGAGGAGCTTTGCCCCTGTATTATGCTGAGACCTACCCTGCTCTGCTGGAGCTTGGATGCCATGGTGCTCGCTTTTCTTAGTTGAGATATGCAGCTGAAAGAAAGGATTATTATCTCCAAAAAGGGCAACCCCAGCCAGACAGAGTGTCCCCATGCCCCCAATTTGCTTTTCTTTCCCATGTCATCCTGTTAGGAGCAAACACTTGGGGTGTTTTTTTTTTTTTGTTTTGTTTTTTTTTGCAGTCTTCCTCATCGAGTTCATGCATTTTCTCCAGAAGACTCCAGCATCAGCATGAGAAGATGAGATGCATGGTAGAGAAAAGCCTTTGAGGTGCTGGTGAGCACTCCTCTGCTCACCACAGGAGGTGGAAGCCAAGATGTAGTCGGTAGCATTTCAGGCATGGTGTAAGCACTGTGACAGTGGTAGCTTCTCCAAATTACTGCCTGTATGTATCTCAATATAAAGAACAAGGGTAACCAGTACCATTGTCATAGTGGATTATATTAAAAATGAACAGAAAGTGGAAGGGAACGCTGAAGTGTCTGTGTGCAGTCGTCCTGAAACTGCTTACCACTGCTCTCATATGACATCACAGAGGGAATTTCTTTCTTTCTTGCAGGCTGCACTTGGGGAGCCTCAGTTGTAAATATTTCACCCTGGAATGACTACTAAAATAATTGCAGCCACCTATGGTTCCCACAGACTGCAATTCTTTGGGCCGTGCCAGCTATTCTAACAGGTGCTTTTAGCTCACGTTTTGAGACTTGGTCTCTCAAGTCCAGGATTTAAGCCATCCCACTGCTGCAGCTCAGCTGCCATCCAGGTAGTGATGCACTCAGAAGTCAGAGTTTGAACCTGAGGAAGAAAGGACCATCACTGAGCTTGGTGGAGTGTGTTTGCTTTGCACGGCTCGGTAACTTAGCTTGCACTGTGTAAAAAGCTTTCTGTGATGCCAAAGAGGCTGTTTTGAGAGTTGGTTTAGGGCACAGGAGTTGTTGGAGCACTGATAGACAGACAGTGTGCTTGTTGCTATTGTAACACCCTATTTTACCAGAAGTGTATGTTTTCAGATACTTCGTGAGAACTTGATTTACTCAACACCTGTTCATGCACTGACCACTTTTGCTGTCAATATATAATGCACCCAGTTCTGCTAGCAGCCAGCTGAGCCCAAGCTTTATATAATACACAAGAGCTTTTCATATTAGAGAAATTAAGTTCATTCGCTTTTTTTTTTTTTTTTTGGCTTTTTCAGTGTCTCTTTCTTGTAACCAAATATATTTTCCTCTTCTCTCTGACACACCTCTTGTTGTTATTGTTGTTTTTTACATTCTTCTTTCTTGAACCAAAAAACAGGTAAATCAGGTGTTGGTAAGCATTTTGAATATATATATATGGATTTGATTTCAAGTCTGTTAAAATTTTTGCAGTGGATGAACATTTATTCTCCCTGCTGATTTAAAGTGACTATAGGGATGCCTTTCTGATCAGGCAGGACAGAGATGAGCAGGTCCTATGAGGGTGATTCCCTCTTACTTGAGCATAAAATTAATTTGTAGAAGCTATTGGGGTATCTATGCTTGCAGTGTGTTGTTCTTACACAAGAGGTCTCTCCATCTGCTACAAAGCTCACCAGAGCTGAATCTAATAAAATATAGCTCAGCTTTGTGAGAGCCTCTCCAAAGGTCTGGATAGCTGAAATGGTGCCAGAGTAATATGAGATATATTTTGTATGTCCCTCTGATCTTTATTCGTGGAGTATCACCTTGTAGCAACATATGTGGTTAAAATTTTTAGATTTTAAACTCGGAATTAAAGTGATCCAGCTTTGACAGCAATAGGTTATGTGATCTAATAGGTCCTCTATGTCTTCTAGCAAATCAAGGCCTTCCAGTTCTTGAGATTGAATGTAACTAGTGGAATTCAGATATACACAAAAGAAGACAACCCTCTAGGCAAATAATGAGTAGAGAAAATATTTTTATATTGACCAATTTATTTAGAAGTTTTTTGCTCTCAGGCGTGGAAGTTGAAGAGCTTCTTGTGAGGAAATGCCTGCAAGGCTCAGTCCTGAGACACATGCTGAGGGAGGACTCAGACTGTGGCCTTTGGGACAGCCTCCTCCTGCTCTGGAGGTGGATTCTGCCAGCTCAGCTCCAAGTTCATCTTCCTTCATCTCATCCAGCTTCTTGGCTCTGCTGATTGAGTCTTGACAAAAGGCACAAGACTGGGGCCTTGGGGTTTCTAAATCCTGTGATGGGCACTAAAACTACCTGAGAAGTCCCACAGTAGGCATTAAAAGCTGGCTCTAAAGGCAGGAGCCTATGTGTGCATGAGTGGGGCATGCATCAGTCTGGTAGTGGAATAAGTAAAAAGATATTTGGGGACTCACAGTCACACTGATTTGGTAGCCTGGAAATTAAGGGGATGACCTGAGTTGTCAGTAAGTAATTTGCTTTAAAAGAAATTTCCTGTCTAGAGAACATTTTAAATGAGAAATTATGTTACTGCTGATGGTTTTGAAAGAGGTAGGAGGCTCTTCACATACGCAGCTTAGGAAAAATAAAAGCCACATATAAAATGTAATTTGCTTTAAAAGCCTAGGGCCAAAAATATTTGAAATCACAGAGGAAATATCTGCTTTCGTGCTATAGGCACTTGCTATCTGATGCAAATATTCAGGGCAGGAAAATTATGAGAGTGAGCTTCCTAAATTTGCCACAGAGATATTATTCAAAAGTAGGTTAGTGCATGCCACAGATTCCCTATTAGCTGCAAGGTCAGATGTGTCCCTGTGACAGGACAGATGTTACAGGAACAAGGCACAGGTTCTTAATTTTGTATTAAAACTTGGAATTTGCTGAGCGTCTGCTCCCTCTGTTACTGCTGAAAGATGGGTTTGATCGCCTACTTTGCAGAGCACTGAGTTGCTTTCAGGGTATACATTTTGGAGGAACATTTTTTTTCACCCAAGTGCATCCAGGACTGAGGAGATTTAGGGACCATATAGTTTTCCTTAGTTTCATAAAGACTCTCGGGAATAAGCACTCTATTTATTTATTTATTTATTTATTTAGCAGTCCTTTACATGCTTGCAAGGACCCAGAGGAACTTAAGGAGAGAAAACAGAGGCTCCTTTTCTTCCTTCACGTCTCAACCTGTACCTGAGCTTCAGGCTCTGGCTTTGAGGCAGGGTTTGAGCTAACATTCATTCCCTGGGTCCTTTAATCTGAATATACAAAAGCATTGTGGGAAAAAATGGCTGCCAAGTAATCTCTGTTAGAAAATATCTGATTGTACCAGCTCAGAAAATGCCTGGTTTATAGCAGACTTTGTTATCTAGTCATAATTGAGTTTGGGACTGTATCTGTTTTGCCTTGAATGGAGCACAAATGGCAATATGATTCTGCTTGAAGCTACAGAAAATGTAGGCTTTAAAAGTTGAGCTCTGAGTTTGTTCCCATTTGAAAAGACACCTGAGTTTAAAAACTTAATCTGACTTCTTTCAGCTCCTTAAAAGATTTGAAAGGGAATCAAACGTAACATTAGAAATAAAGTCTTCTGGATGGTTTCTGTTTTTTTGTTGTTGTTGTTGTTTGTTTGTTTGTTTTCTTTCTGTCTGACTTGCAGGATAAAAACTTAAGCTTGGGTGGGTTGATTTATGAGATAAAGTTGTAATGTGTTATCCTTCAGATATCTCTAATTACCTTCCACTACATGGAATGTCACACCTGCCAAAGAATTAAACATGAAATATACTTCTATGGCG
The DNA here is from genome assembly GCF_905368555.1 of Meleagris gallopavo. Taxonomy (NCBI): domain Eukaryota; kingdom Metazoa; phylum Chordata; class Aves; order Galliformes; family Phasianidae; genus Meleagris; species Meleagris gallopavo. The sequence goes on along the minus strand of NC_139409.1, from coordinate 45,206,372 downwards.
TTTTTCATCTCATAGCATTCTGTGAAGCACTGAACTTCCAGATGATGGGTGTCTTTACTGCTGGATGAGTGATGATTTCAGGGGTGAGTGAAGCAATTTGGATTTGGATCTACAAGCCTGATCTTCCTCTTATTCTGTGCCCCGCAGTCAGGAAAATTTCTGGTGTGTTGCAGGGAAAATCTTGACTTACATGGTTTAAATAAAAAAAAGATTAAAGCATTTGCTTGATCTGTTCCAGACATCTAATAAACTGTCTGTCTGTGAACTATATGTTCATTGTCAGTATTAGCAGTACAAAAGATAAACTCTGTTACAAGATGTTAATTAATGCCTATAAATGTCTAAACTCCCTCTTAATACTAAGTCTTCCCCCCCAACTCCTTTTCTGAAGTCTCTTAGGGATTCCCCCTCTTCTGAGTGATCTATGTGATCATGCCTTAACCAAAATTACTCTGTTGTTTATTTCCTTGTGGCAAGATGAATTTCTGGGATGGGCATTCTCTCAGCACAGGAGTCTTTATTCACAAGCACTGTTAACTTCTGCATTTCTCTCACATCATCCCTTGTTACCCAGGTCCCATAACAAGGAGGCTGTGCAGGAACCTCTATAATGAGCTAATTTCTGTTTCTCCTCAGAACTGGAAGTCTTGGCTGTTGTCTCAGCAGGGATCAGCTGGGTTATCATCCTTGTATGGGGCAGGCACAGCTGTGATGGTTAGGTGGCTGCCTCAGAGCTGCATACTCAAGCACACACGTGTTATTGAATCCCGCTGAACTGGTGTGGTGATGTCCTGCCAGATAAAGCAGTGAGCTTTTCCACTTTGTATGAGTATGGAGACAAACAAAAGTAAGTTAAGTAGGTGAGTACCTGTATGTCTACCTCAGACCTGAACTGAGCTTGAGCACAGTGCTTGTCAGGGTGACTGAGCAGTTCTGGTACTCACCAGGAGAAATGGGAGCCCATTTGGTGCTAAGCTACTTTCCAACCTCCAGCCTAAGTTAATAGTAATTAAGGTCCTAATCTAAAAGCCAATGGTAATCAATGAACATTTTCTGTGACTAACAGAGAAATCCTTCCAGAAAATGGTATCCACTTTTTCACTCCTGAGATGAAATGGAGTATATGTTTGTATGGATTGCTGAATGGGGACCTTATTCGAGGGTGGATGCCTTGTGTCTTCTCTAATCATGTCTAGAGCCATCTCTCTCCATTTTCCTGTTTAGTGATTTTGCCCCTTTGATGCACACTGGGGCAGTTTTGAGGAGCAGTGATAACAAATTTTCCCTATAGCTGAGGTCAGTATGTGCTGTAAACCCTGGCTCTCTGCATATCTCTCAGAGGTTCTCACAGTTTAAGGCTAACCTGCCTAAGAAGGAAACACTCTCATTATATCTGTGCTATAAGGTGAAAACTGGGTGTGAGAGCAGGGTGAAGAAGATTGTTTGCTGGCTGTAGTTCACATTCAATGCACGCATACTGTGAGTGGGAAGAACCAGACATGGGATTAAGTCACTCTCTGGTGAGATTCAGTCACTTTGACAATTTTTTTCCTCTGCTAGAGATGTATTCCAGGTGGGAGAAAGCAGTCTGATCCCCTTTTCTCACAAAGAGGTGTGAAGAACCTGGAGCCCTCAGTGAAGGCAGAGATGGAGATAAAACCCCAGAGTTAGATGGACAAGACCAGAGCAGCATCCCTGCTGTGGGAGACTTCCTTGTTTCTGCTCCATCTCTGCCTCTAGGAAGCTCATCCATCACTAATGCATTGAGAACTCTTGTCTGCAGGGAGGCTAGTGTGCTGACCATTGACAGAGCAATTTAACTATTATGAAAACCTGTGTTTGATAGGAAGCCTATTTAATCTGTTAAAATGAATGCTTGCAGCACTTAAAATGGCTTGAATTTTGACCTTGCTATAAATTACAATTTATTACAAAATGAAGCATGCTATAGAATATATCTATGCTACCCAGTGTCAGCTGGGAGTGTTCCTTCACAGTATCTTCTCCTGGAATACAAGCATTTTCAACATACTCTCTTCTTTGCAGTCAATATCCTATTAAGGTGATGACAAACCTTACTGACCATAATTTAGCACTGACTCTGAAGTGAGGTAACCATTATGCTTACTTAATGATGTAATCGATAGGTGCAGAAATGTGCAAGGGCAAGTCTATGTTTTTCTGTTTGCTGCTGGCAAGAAATGCAGTGATGTAGTTGGGTGAATTACTTAAACTGCCTGTTGTGTGACTTGAGACTCATTAAAGATTAAAAAAAAAATCACATCTCCTTTGAGGGAAGCTACCAGAGTGTTTTGGAGGGCAGAGCAATGTCACTTGTCAATTGTCATAGGCAAAACACCGTATTGCATTTCTTACAATAGTCTTGTAGCACTCGTTGTTTTTTTTCCCTATCACATCTGTGGTCAGTGAGAGATCTGCTGGAAACTCTTGTCTGGGTTTCCCAATGCTGAACCTTTTCTCAGTAGTAACTAAACCAATAGTCAGGGCTTTTATTGCATTTCAGGGATGTTCCTGTTCACTTGAAAGCATTAACGTTGTTCACTAGGAACAACAGAAAATACATTAAAAGCCTTTTAATTCCTTTCTCTGCTAAATCAGCAGGAACAGATTATGCTTCCTCAGTGCCCATACCAGTCCAATACACATCATCATTTGGTAAGGCCTTGCTCACTTCAGTTGCAGCTGTTAGTGAAGATCTTTAGTCCCATCATTTAATTGGCCATTTTATCAAATCAATTTTAACATTTAATTGGTGCCACATCTATGCCCACGGATGAAGAGAAGGTCAGTGGACATGTACTTCCCATGGCATACTGTAGTGACTGCAATCACTCTGACCATTGCCGAGTCAGAAACAGGCAACCAGATGTTGTCAATGGAGAGGCAGGTGAGCTTCATAGGATGTTAGAAAATGCTCAGGTCTTTGGCATTGACTTCCTCTGACCTCCTATTTATGACATCTGTCTTAATCTGCCTGAGAGGGAGGTGAGGTATCAGCACCTTTCATGGAGGAGCTGGCTCTTATGTCTCAGAGACCATTCTTAATGCTTCTTGTCACACATTTCTGTGTTTTTCCAGCTGGCTCTCATGTCCTTCAAGGCCAAGATGTTCTGCAAAGCTTGTGATGTATTTGGGCATCCTTTCAGAACAGCATTGACATCTAGTCCAAAATTAATGAGACTTAAGCATGTTGTAACTTTAACTGCATATTTGTGATGCTTTATTTAACAAGCACGTGTTCCTGAATGGTGTCATTTTTTACTATCTTATTTTAATAGACTATGATAATTTCAGGGATGTGGGATAGGAGAAAAGAAGCATGTTTCATCTGACAAATTCTTGCTGAGTGCAAAGAGAGCAACTAGAGCATTTTTTCCACTTATTTGAACAGATTTGTCACTGTTCAACCCAGGCAGCATATAGCAATTATATTGTTTTGCGTTGCTATTCTTCCAATTAGGTGCTAAAATTTGGAACAATTCTGAGGAGATGCATCAGATCAGGTTCTAAAAACTCTCTTACAGGGGGCAAAAACACCCAACAAGTAGATGAGTTCTAGTGGACTTTAATTCTAGTTGCTATTATGCTATTGCATATTGCCATGAATCTATATTGCAAAGGGTTTATATTTTCATTCACTGTAATTCACATTCATATTAAAAACATTATCACTGGAAATCATGCCATTACCTGTGTAGAACACCAGAGTCCTGTACCTTGTAAGATCTGGGTACGAGATGCAGCCTCTGTATTTGGGAATTGCACTGTGCTCAGTTCAAGCGTGGTTTGAACTTTCACTTCTTGTTCTGTAATTACATTGTTCCATTGTGTTCAGTACTTAGTTCTGTTTATTGATTACAAATGAAATGAGTTTAGAAATTTTACATTAAGCATGTCTACCTTCTAATTTTTCTTAAACTGATTTCTGTGAAACTTTTTTATTTTTAAATTATTTTTCCCCCCAAGGAGTCAATCTAGCATTTGTGGCAGAGCCTCTGTATTGCGTAGAGGTGAAGAACTATGACAGGCATAAATTTCAGGCCAGAACTCTACTAGTATGTGTGATCTAATCTTTAAATATGTGATGGTACAAGCTGGAGATTGCTACATCTCCGGACATTTTAATGAAAAGATAGCACAGTCTTATAAGTATGGAGAGGAGACAGATGCTTAACTGACTTTCCACATCCCTGTAGTTGTGGAGATAAGGTATGGAGTCCTTCCCATTGAGCCATGTCCACACACTGCACGACATGGTCAGCGTCTGGTTTTAAGCACTTGGTGATGGCTCCTGAAGCAATGAGTGTAAGACCAGCAGGTTGTACCACTTTTGCACCTAATTTACATTTTCTGTGCTAGAACCACACTGATACGTTGGTGCGAAGCAGAAGCATGCTGGTGAAACAATACTCCTATCTTCTCCAGGGCTGTAAACTTTTTGCAAACACAAGTTACAATTATTTCCATCCAGAGTAGAGCTGATTCTACTCAGCATTGGTTGTGCTGACAAGGCTGTCCTAAAGTTAATACGTATGCCACCAGTTGATTTTTCTGAGGTAACCACCACCAAAGTAGACTCTAGCTGACAGCAAGGAAAGAATTCCAAAGATACTGAAGTGTTAGCTGGAAGAAGCAGAATTGTTTTAGTATCAGACCTGCACAAAAGATGCACTAAAAGTACTTGGAAAGATTTCCTGCTCTGTCCCACTCAGACTAACCTGGGAGCCGTCACAATGCATGCAGCAAAACACATGTTTTAGGGGCAAGCAGTCACCTGCAGTCTCTTTCATACCTCTTGCTTGTCTCCTTTGTGTCTCCTGGTTGGTTATTGTGGTTGTGGTTATTGTGCTAATCTCCTCTCCCATATGGCTTGACTTGGTTGAGCCTGCAGCTATTTTTGTAGTACTCCCTTGAGTTATCCACTTGGAAGCTGCCTGTTTGCCTTGTATTAATGGAAGTCAGGTTCAATTATATGCATGTTGGGGAGAAGTTGTTTCCTTTCACTCGTAATGAATCCTGACCTTTCCCAGGGTCTGGCTTGTCTGTTTATTCAATGACACACTCATCACACTAAGGAGAGAAATGGAAAAATCCCTAAACCTACCCAAGGACTGTCATCTCTCTTCTGTTTAAGCAGTTACAGATAATAAAACACATGTATTAAGCAAGCAGATACAACTGTCCAAGTGGATGGGCTTGACCCTTGGGCAGGAGGAATAATTCAGCTGCAGAATTTGTTGCAAAAGAGAGCTTCCACACAGCTGGAGAAGCAGCACCAGGCATGGTGTGAAGCTTTGTTTTTGTTTTGGTTGCAGTGGTCTTCGTCCATAGGGAACAGTCTCTGAGAGGTCCTCATCCTTGCCGGGAGCATGTCTGTATGCCAGATCTCCTAGGGCCAGAGAAGGATGGTTGTGGATAGGATTGTCCATTTGCCTTCGTGACTGAGGGCTGTGGTACCAGCAGGGAAACTGGATTCCTGCACAATGATTTGCAAGAGAATTGTAATGGAAAGCTCAAAATTGTGCTCGTGGGTAGGAAACAAGTGTATAAATCACATAGGCTTGTTTGAAAATTTTACCCTCTAGCCTTTGGCCATGGTAGCTTTAAGCCCAATTTTTCTCTCATTGTTTAATCCCTCTGTGTGTGTGTGTGAAGATGAGGCAGCTGCCAGCTGCTAAATTACTGGAACAAAGGCTAAATTTCTAAAGCATTTTATATAACACTTGTTCCCTTTCATTTGATGAATGATTCATTATTGTCTCTGTTTGAGATAATTATTGCAAAGGCTATAACCTTTTTCATGATTTGAATGAACACAAAACATCGCAAGGAGAAACTCTGGAAGGTCAGAATTCCCACTCAGCAAAAGAGGTTTTGTTCTCAGCAAGTTGTCTATGCGTACATCAAACAACAAAATCCTGTTTGCTTCTTGAATTGCAGATCAACAAAGTCTTCCTAAATGTAGGTTTAAGAAGCTAATGCACGTTTGTTGTTGTCCAGAAAAGATATTCAGTCATTTCTTCCTCACTGGTGCTTCTCTAGATTTTCCTTGGCTGCCCTGACTCTGCTAGGCATATATCTGAATGGACCACAACAGTAAAACCATAGGGGCATATCCAATATATGGCCACTGGTCTGTTTTTAGTTCCCATACTTTCTCTCACTTGCTTTCCAGTCCTGGGAGTAAAGGTTTGCCCTGTGGCTGGTAGTGATGGGGTCGGTCTTACCTCAAGAAATGTGAGCATGAAGGGGCTGACAGCTCTGCAGTCTGTGTAGGGAAGTGAAGAGGGACTGAGCAGACACAAAGGAGGTAAGGATGAAAAATGGGTTGAGCAAGAAGAAGAAAGAAGTGATGTGACCAGAGAAGAGGTTGCAGGAAAGCCTGAAACAGAAATCTGAGCTCTCTTCACGGTGCTGATTGAGCCTTCATTTCTCTCACAAGTATGATAACAATAGACTACCCCATGAGAATGGTGCTTTCCACAGCAGCTGCAGTTTCTTTTTATTTTTCTTCTGTCCTCTTTCACTGCCCTCCATGTCTACTCAATCGCATGGATAGCATGGTGCTTCCAGGGGTTTTGAGGTGCCACACTGGTCCAGTGGGGCCATCCACACTCTTCCAGAGGAGAGTAATTTGGTCTAATTGGAATATCTGAGTGAAGCAAAAAAAATCTTCTCTGCTCTATTAAACCTGAGCTGGGTCTCTTTGTTTTTGTGATGGTTTCTTTGTCTCCACAAGAATCATGAGGGAGCACAGCCACTTCAAACGCGATGTCCTCTCCTGTCAGTTCAGTTTCATTTTACTGCATGTATTAACAGTTAGAAATGTTTTGAAGCATTAGTGTCCTAGTTGGTTGGAAAAATAAGAGATGACAGCATCACCATTCAAAACCTTAATTGAGAATAGTGTTTTCTAATCTGCTGCACAATTTCATTCACTTAAAATATTTCCTCTTGCTTTTCAATGAGTTTCTTGTTTAATATCAGTTCTGAGTCGCTGTCTAGGAGGCCAGAAGGGCTATTCAAATAGTTATCCTAAGGCCAATTGCAGTGAGGTATTCCTTGAAAATATTCTTTTTGAAAACTGAAACCTCAGATAGTGACATCATTTTCTCAAGAACAGAAAATCTTTATCTACATTTCTAAACTTCTATTGATAATTTTGCACAGTTGAACTTCTCAGAATTCTTTCAATTGAAGCACGTGTCCAATGGGTTGCTGTCATCACTCCATAGTTTGCTTGTACACTTGCCTACAACTGTGTAGTATAGCAGATAGATATGTTACTGACATAACATCAGTTAGAAGGTCTGTTAGTGGTTTTAGCCATTTGTAAATGGAAATTTAATGTTAAATGTAATGTTACCACATTCTGTGTCGTGAAAATTATAGAGAATCATATTGTCTCATTTTATGGATTCTTTCTACACCAAGAGTAATCAGCATTGCTGCAGGTGACTGGGCTCTGGATATCAGGACTCTGAGATGGAATGGCAGAATAAGCACTGATCTATCATGTAAATGCTGAACACAGTGATTGCACTCCTGCATCCATGATGATAAAGGTTCTTGGTGTACAGCTCTTCCTTAAATTGCAAGAGCAGTGCAGCTGAAAAAAACTCTATGGTCCTTGTGGGTAGAGGCATTGGGCTCTACAGAGAGCAGAGCATGGCGGCCTTGATCATACAGACGCAATAAGAGGGCTCTGATGGACCCTTGCTGAAACTTCATAGTTGGAATTGGTGTTCCTGGGGATCAGCCATGGGAGCACAACGTGCAACACTTGTCACCAATTTGAACTGCGTTTTGAAGCTTTTATTCAGTCACCTGCTACATCACCGCCTTGCCTTGCCTTTGCCTTTGCCTTTGCCTTTGCCTTTGCCTTTGCCTTTGCCTTTGCCTTTGCCTTCCTTTCCCTTCGCCTTCCTTTCCCTTCTCCTTCCCTTCCCTTCCCTTCCCTTCCCTTCCCTTCCCTTCCCTTCCCTTCCCTTCCCTTCCCTTCCCTTCCCTTCCCTTCCCTTCCCTTCCCTTCCCTTCCCTTCCCTTCCCTTCCCTTCCCTTCCCTTCCCTTCCCTTCCCTTCCCTTCCCTTCCCTTCCCTTCCCTTCCCTTCCCTGTTTGTTACTCTGTAGAGAGTACTAAGAGTGAACAAGTCTTGAGATGGATGGAAGTACAATCTATTTGATTATATGAACATTTAAAGGATTTATTTCTAAAGAAAATTCATCCTCAGTTTATCTATAAAAACAGCTCTCAAGGTTGTGTGAGTTTTTTGAAGGGTATGTATCCCTGGAGCATCTGTCCTATTTAATTAGTCATACTGTTGACTATTAAGTTCAACAATAGACTAAGACAATTAGTGACAGGTCCCAGCAGGGTGGGAAGTGAAGTCATGCATGAAAGCATAAATGTATTTCTGGTCATAAGTAAGTAGTGTACCTGAAGTTATGATAGAAATAATAATTTTCCTTGAATCCTCCAGTAATGCCAGAGATGTCAGAGCTGTGGGAGTTTTGAGATAGATGAAGTATCATTTCTTAGAATTGTCTGCAGAAATGCATATAATACAGTATACTTGCTGCTATTTTTTCTTTTTTTTCCTGGTAGCTGTTGGGTTCGTTATCTTATCCCAGTACCACGAGTGGAGTTTTATATGGATTTTCTAATGGAAGACCACCACTCTCTAAGCTTTTTGGGGAAATTCTTCAAATTGCTTGGCTGGGATATAAAAGTACACATTAAGACCTTTCTGTGTGCTGAAAGGGGAAAAGCATATCAGGAAAAACACAGCCATGAATACCTTCCAACTTGATTCAATATCATTCTTGTTTACTTTAAGCTCCAGAAATCTGTACAGAAGGAAAAGGATCTGCATCCACTTGTCAAAATGGGAGATTTAGTAGCATCTTAGTGCTTTTACGGTCTGTATTTATTGTATCTAACAGAACTGGATTTCTGATTGGAAAGCTAATAGTTCAATTAGTTTGGGAGCAGCTAAACAAAGGAATAGATGATGCTAAGTTGGCCAAGAAGGCCAATGGCATTCTGGCTTGTATCAGAAATAGTATTGGCAGCAGGAACAGGAAGGTGATCATCCCGCTGTACTCAGCTCTGGTGAGGCAGCACCTCAAGTGCTGTGTTCAGTTTTGGGCCTCTCACTACAAGAAAGGCATCGAGGCCCTGGAGTGTGTCCAGAGAAGGGCAGAAGAGCTTTGAGGGATCTGGAGCACAAGTCTTATGAGGAGCAGCTGAGGGAACTTGAGAAGAGGAGGCTCAGAGGAAACCTTACAGCTTTCTACAACCATATGAAAGGACATTGTGGTGAGGCGGGGATTGCCATCTTCTCCTACATAACTAGTGATAGAATGAGAAAAAATGCCTCAAGCTGTGCCAGGGGAAGTTTAGGTTGGCTGTTAGGAAACATTTCTTCTCTGAAAGAGTGGTGATGCAGTGGCATATGCTGCCCAGGGAGGCGGTGCAGTCGCTATGCCTGGAGGTGTTCAAGAAAAGGGTAGATGGTACTAAGGGATGTGGTTTAGTGGGGAAACATTGGTGATTCTATGATTTTTTTACCTTGCATAAAAATATAAGATGTAAACTGCCAGATGTTACTTTGAATTCTGCCTTCCATGGGTGGAAAGCAAGCTAAGAATGTTCTGCTACTGTTCATTCACAAAGCAGGGTTAGAAATGGATGAACCAGTTTGCCTATCCTGAGAAACAGTGTAGCTGAGAATTCTGAACTTGAGTTCTAAAGCTTTAAATAAAGCTTTAAAATTCTTTATGTTGAGAAGTTTTTTCCATTTAAACCATTTTTTTTTCTCTCTCTTGCCTTTTTTTTCTGCTTGCATGTGTGATGTGTAGATGGACAGCAGCAAAATTAGGGAAATACAATAAATAAAGTGTCTTAGACCTACATAGTTTCTTGCCTTCACTGCTGTCAGAACGCAGTTGTGCCAGAGAAAGTGGAACTATTTTTCTGATGAGAAATAATTTCCGTCCTTTCTTAGTCTTGTTGTGTGAGATAGGAAGGAACAAATCAAACTTTCAGCATATGTCCAATGAAAGACTTGTTTCAACCTGTGGTAATAGATGGGAGAATATAACTCAATGTCATAGTCCAGCTCAGAAATATTTGCATGTTGCACAAGGATCATACTGAGATTTGCAGCAGCCCAAGTTTGTTCTTCATTCCTTCAGTAGCCGAAATGAGGCAAACTCGTCTGTCATCTTAGTGCTTCTGCAAAATGAGGAAACATTTCTTATTTAGGATGAACAAAGCTAACTTACTGACATCTGAAAAGCAATGGAAGTCTCTAGACACAAAGTACTGTATGAAATACAAGAAATGCAGAAGAGAGGCACTATTATAATTGAGACCAATCTTTCTTTTCCCCTATCAACAACCTTGATTTGCTCTGAAATTTCATTAGGATGTATAGTCTTGCAAGAGCATCTTTAGCCTGAGTTGGAGTAAAGAGTGGCTGGTAAGGGACAGAGATGTGTGGTGTGAATTAATGAGTGGCTGGGGGCCTGGGAAAATGCAGGGAAAGTTTCCTAGAAGAGTGAAAAGTTTTCTGGCTTATTATTTGTTAGCTGGAAAAAATTGAAGCGACACACTAGCGACAGAACTAATGCAGAGCATCCCAGCACACTGTCAACCACGAGTGCTTCTGCTTCCTAATATTAGCACTTGTCAGTTTTCATCGACTCTGCTAAATACATATTTACTGAATGTTCCTGAGAAACAAAAGGAAAAGGAATAAAAGCTGTACTTCTCCCACTTGCTCACTGCAAACACTAAAGCAGCTCTGTGCCTTGCAGAAGAATGACAGACACAGTTTTCCATAATGGCTCTTGTTGGTCCTGCACTGACAAGTGTAAGGTACGCCTGCTGATATTCTGCCAACAGCTTGCTAAATCATCTATGAGAGCACCATGCCGGGGCTGTGAACTGGGTCACTGCTACTGGAAGAAGCAAGCTAAATCAGCACACAGACAGTGCTCTGATTGCAGATGTTACCTCTGTGTAGGCCAAGGACACCTCTGCCTTTGGGAGGGGCTGGTCTCTCTTCTGTCAACTGGCTTTTGTCTGTAAAAGTGCCAGTCTTTAGTAACTCTTGTTCAGTTCCTGGCACATTCCTGGCCGGAGGACCTATCAAATCATGCCATTTTTCTTCATGTCTTAAGCAAAGACAGGGTGTCCTTTCATCTTCAGCTCAAACTAATTCTTCATTTGTACATTTTCTTTCTGGTTGCCTGACTCCTCAGATAGACTTGCCTTGAAGCTAACAGGAGTCAGCTTGCAGTTTTCCTTCAGCCATGGAAAAATTACCTTAGTGTTTTTGGTCTTGTCTGTCATTGGAAATGCAAGAATGGGTGGCCTAGATCTACAAAGTTATGGTTTTAACGACAGGTGAAGTAGCAGATCCATGCAAGAAGGCTTTACAAGAAAGGGATGTTCTTCATGGCACAGATCTACTTCTCCCCTATCGCTTGTGGCTCGCGTGATATGCAGTCATTTTTTTGCATCAGAAGCTGAGATTCACTTTGAGTGACTCATTTTTTTAATGAATTCCTTCTAATTGGTCAGCCCGTCTCAGATGCTGACACAAAGTGAGCATCTTTGCCTTTGAGTCTACATTTGCCCCAAACCAAGTTCTACCTCAGAATCATATTTTTGAACATCTTCCATCAGAGCTAATTTCCCATCTTCACTCTGCTTGTTATGCTGAGTGTGTGAAAATCGTGAAACTGACTTATAGTTTTATATATATGTAGTGTGTTTGAACTCGTGTCAGGATGTGGAAATGGATAAAATCCTGTTCCGTAAGCAACGCCCTTTGGAAACGCCTGTGTTCTATTTAACCTTATCTGAACGTTCAGCCACTCTGAGAGCTGGTGTAGGCTGCCTGTGCAGTCAATAAATTATACTGTTGATGAATCAGATGTACAGAAAATCTGCTTTGATTAAGACTTCACTGATTTGACTCTGGTGACTCAAAGGATATCTGGAGAGGTAATGTACTGAGGATAAAGTTGACGCTAGATGCTGGCTAGACAAATTGGAAAAATATCAAACTGTCTCGTTTTTTTGACAAGTCTTCATGATGGTCTCCTGGGGGCACTGTTAGATTCAGGTTATTATGTTAGCTAGGCTTTTGGTCTGACCCAGTATCTCTGTTCTTATGCTTTTAATAGTTTGAGCATAGTTGTTTGCATTTGTTGTTTGAAGATAGCTGCTAGTGTGGAGCAGTATCAGGCAAACAAAATGTGTCTGTCACTCAAGTCCAGAGCAGCATTTTTTTATGTTAAATCACCTCCAAAACTGTGAATGAACTTTTTTTCTTCCTTAAAGGTAAAAGGGAGCACCTTTGAAGAGTATTCTGGGGATAAATATCTAAAATAGGTGAGATGAATTGCTGTAAGGAGATGATGCCAACTATGGAGAAGGTCCAAACCACTGCATTAAAATAGGTGCCTGAATTTTATATCATAAAAGTAAGAAGAGATTATACCTTTTCATAGTGTCATTTACCAGCTGCTCTGTCTTGATGATAGGAAAAGAACTAGCATCAGTCCAAGACCTAATCTTTATCAATGCCATGACTTACAAGGAGCCCTATTCGAATCACAGTTATCCTGGATGGAGCCGAAAGTTTTTCTGCTAGGTTCTTCCATCATGTCAACTATTTTTCCTATCCCAAGGTTGACATTTGCTGAGCCAAACTAGCATGTCCTTGGGAGCATCTCATCAGCAATGCCCCCCAGCAAACATTGGTGAGAGGTCGATGTTTATTTATTACACTCTGAGAAATTGCTTGCACTAATTTATGTGGGGAGCTCTGCTAGATGAGTAAGCATGGCAATCCCATTGCTCTCAGTGCAGCAGGGGGAGGATTAACAGACAGCTTCATCTGCCATGACAAAACTTCTCTCTGACTTCTGGGCCATTAAAGGAAATGACAGGTTTTACTGCACTGTCCATCTCTTGGAGGGACGTTGACAATTTGCTGCTTAAAACCCAAGTCACAGCAGAGCATTTAGCTGACAGCTGAGACCTTGGCATCAGCAGCCAATATTGATAGAACACAGCACAAATGCCACATGAAGGGTGGAAAACATCACTCAGATATGCCTTGTTGGAGTAGATCAACAAATTGTGCTTCCTTGTGTAATGCTCCAGGGAGAGAACCCTGTTGCTTAGTGCAAGGTAAAGACAAGAAGGTTCCAACTTTGGTTCTGTTTTTATTTATTCCTGACAAATTTGATTTATGAATCAGGGAACTTCTTTCATTACAGAAAGGATCTATCTACTTGATGACCTGACACAATGATTTCCTTCTAAGCTTTTCTGTCTGTGCATTTCCTAGCCACATTTGTATACTGTCTTGTCAGTTCCATAAATCTTAACAGTAACTAAATCCTTCTCTTAACCTTTTGGAGTGATAACATTGCTAATAATTTCCGAACATATTATTCCAGGATTTTCTAGAAGAAAAGACAGGTTGCTCTGTTGTGGAGCTCAATGAGAACAAATGCCTCTTTGTTTCCCCTTTTTTAAATTGATAGTGTTTTTAACCCTTTGCACTGCTTGCACACAAACTCTTGTAACTGAGAAGTGATCCATCAGTCTTTGAAACTACTTTTGATGTGTATGTGTGAATCATTTTATTCATGTTATCACTGAATACAGTTATTGAATACTGGTCAAAGCATCTTAGCAATTTCACAAATTGTAAAAAAAAAAAAAAAAAGAAAGTCTGCATTTGTCTTTGAATTCTTCTCTCTGCTAGCAAAATAATTTGCTGTACAGCAGCTGTAACTTTATCTTAATTGTTTTTCTGTATTCAAGAGGATCTACCGGTCTGCAACATGATTCAATTAATTTGACTTAGAATAAGAAGGCAAAGCCTGGAGCTCAGAGTGGAGATTCTTTCAGAAAAAAAAATAAATAAATAAAGGGAGGAGACCAAAAATCAAGATCAACATGTCAGATTGTCTAAATATCCTTTTAATAACTTACTAAACAAAATGATATTTTCAAGTTTGAAAGGATTTTTTTCTTATGTGGTATTTGACTGCCCAAACAACATCGTGATAGAAGGTATCTAATTCCATAGCTCACTGAAAGGTATTTCTTCCTCTATCCAGAAAGGAGATAACATGTTTTAATTTTGTTCCCATGACTGTTAAGTAAAGATGCAAGAGAAATATTTCTTTCCCACCTTTCGTAATGATATCTTGCCATCCCCCTTCAAAGTTTCACTTCTCCTTTGATATCTGTGAGTAGCTAGCTAATCAGGATGTCTGTGACATGAATTTATTCATAAAGATGAAAACAAATCAAGAATACAGATGTTCCTTTAAGCATTAGCACCTTAGCAGAAACCCAATCACAATTTTATTCCTGACAGTAACATAATGGAAAACCACAGATACATTGATTATTTCTCCTCTCCTTCTTTTTTATTTTTATTTTTGGAACTTTCTAGGCTCAGATGGGTCATGTATCACCCATGCAAAGATGTTCTGCTGCAGTGTTTTCCATTACAGAAGTACATTCTAGTGGAAATTTTTGGGGGCAGGATGACTGCGCAGCCAACCAAGGGCCAGATTCTGCTTTGCTTTGAAGAGGCAGGAACAGCACTGAGTGATTTAAGTCATTATTTCACCCGATGGCTCCAGTAGCAAGGTAACAGTCATTGTGAGCAGAGGTCACCCCTAACGAGAGCAGTTGCTATAATTAACTGTCATTATTCTGAAATAGAAAGCACTAAAAAAGTTCTCCAATTTCTCCAGGTTTTTTCTTCTTCTTTTTTTTTTTTCTTTTTTTTTTTTTTCTTTTTTTTTCCTCTCCCTTTTTTGGTCTCACTCTTCCAGTATGAATAGGTCCTGCCTGAAATCTGTCAAAAGACTGTCAAGCTATGTTTCACAAGGTAATACAGCAGGTCTCTGACTGTGCTGGACTATGTTCTCTTTTGTAGCAGTGAATCTTTCAACTTAGTGCATCTTTTAAGACTGTGACATAGCACCTTGTCTTTTTTCTTCCAAAGATACTGCATTCATATTTAATGTTCCCTGGAGCTTTATCTGTATCCAATTTCCTCTGCATGTCTAGGTCTAAATAGTTGTTATGTAGCTGCTGCTCACAGCAGTTTTATTCTATCTCCTGGATCTTCCAGTGTTGGGTGTGGTGATTCCTGCATCTAGGAGCAAAGTTTACTCAGTGTCCTCCATAAAGCTTACAGGGATGATGATTAATATATCCCTTACTCTATTAATCTAATTGGATAGTGATGGAGAATGAAGGTAAAATAAATGATGGTTGTGTTTTAGAGATAATTTGAAATGAAGGATGTCTGTTGCCCCATTGCATAGGTGTCAGACTGTAGAGGACCTCATTGAGCTCTGGGACATGAAGACCAGTAACACATGAAAGTCATAGGCTGTAATGATGTTATTATCTTCTGGTTTGCCTACAGGGAGAAACTAAACATTGGGTATCCATGATGTGTGAAACATGTTAGCCTTGAATTTTGTTATGTTGTGCTATGTCTCTTGATTGTTAGGTGATGACCAGCTGGAACAACAGAGATGTTTGACTCTGTGACCCATATATTAGAGTAATAAGGATGAATTTAATTTTCTAGTGGCAAATGAGATGAACATCCCTGAAAAACAAAGGTATTTGCTAATCTTTATAATATTGCAGCAGATAGAATTCTGAACAAAAAATTGCTCCTTACAAGGATAGTAGTTCATTCTACCTTTAACCAAAGCAAGTTATTGCTTGTATTTTTCCCTTTGAACAGGAAAGATCTGACCATGTTCTAATGCATGAAGCTGTCTGCGTGGAAATAATTGTGACACGTTATACTGAAAAACACCCAAAACAACAATGAAGCAGAATTTAATTTGGAGGAGCATTAACTAATACTGACCTCTGAAGTTTATTTCATACTACTTTTGTTGCCCAGGGACCCATAAGAAATTGAGACCTGTTCTTTTGCACTACATAGGAAGGTCAAAAATGCACATTTGCAATTGAGCCAGTTGCAGTCCTGGTGATCAGTCACCAGTGATGCTTTAGAGGGGTCTGGCAACAAAGCTGAAGAAGGTACCAGGAAATTAGGAAATGATTCCTCTTTGTAGCTGAAAGCACAAAGTAGGAAAGGACCAGCCATCAAGGCAGCCTTCCCGGTGGAAATTACATTCAACTGACACCTGTATGTCTGGGAATGTGGACCAATTAACTGGCTACCTGTCCCTATCCACATCCATCTCTGGATACAAGGGGGTAAAAATGTGATTTGCACTGGTGAAGACTTCAGTGGGAGAATTAACCTGACTGGAGAGCCTGATACTGGTACCTAGAAAAAGGAAGTTTTAAATAACCATCACTTAACTTCCACTATTTTTTTTTAGCTGGTTTATTGTTTCCATGGTTGTGTCCTAGATATCAGTCAAAAAATCAGGATAAATTACTCTCTAAGAGTACCAAATACCAAACTACCATCATGTCTGAATTGTATTACAACTAGCACTCTGATTAATTACTAACATTACTGCACCTCTCGTGTAGCAGTTCATACATGCTCTGAAATAACTATTATAATGCCTGCCACTGGAAATCTAGGCATGATATGCTTATATCTGAACTTGTTTATAAGGTTAAAGAATATGCGAGTCATCCGGAGCAGATATTTTGTACTGACTGCAGAGTTCTAATGAACTGTTTCCTGACAAGACTCGAAGGCTTCTAACAAACAGAACATGACATTCACACTCTCTGACATGATTCTTAAACTCCCATTTGCCTTACTAAATCTTCTTTTCTGTCACCCAGACCATAGCCACCCCCTCTGTGATAATGTTTGTATTCTTTATTCCTCTCCTAAGTGAATCTGCTAGTGTGCGACTCATCTTATTCCAGCTCTTCACTTCTTTTAATATATGAATAGAGTAGTTCAGGAACTCCCTGGACACTGATCTGTCATCAAGCACATACTCTGACAATTTTTGGCACCATCAGTGGTAAATGTGAACTGCCCATACTTTCTCATCAGTCCATCCCAATTCACTGCTTGACTGACTCAAACTCCTACTCTGCCATCTGTCAGTAGGCCTCGCTTTATTACTGGCTGATTTTATTCATATTTTCTTGAAAAGTCTGATTTTTTTTCAGGCTCCTTTTTGTTTTATAGTGATAGTAAAACATACTTGAATGTTGTAGAAATCAGAAGAGTAAGCCATGTAGGTGACAAAGTCATGGTTGCCCCTCTAACAATGTTTGACCCTCCGATCCATCCTTTCAGCCCTTCTGCGTGGACTTACATAGCATTTCTGCTTCATGTTCCTACCACAGAGTCAAAGTCAGACATGTTTTCTCTTTCAAAGCTTCTGAAAGACTTGGAAGACCAATCCAGGGGAATGTTCTGGACTTTGAATGAGGAACATTTTAGAGCTAGCCAGCAGAAGCATTAGATTGATGTGTCTACAGAACCAAAGATCCAGCAAAGATGATGAAAAGGTGAAAGATGAATAACTAGGTTAACTGAAGGTTACTCAATCTAACTTAATGCCTTTCTTTTCTTTTTTTTTTTTTTTTAACTAAATGCTGGCTTAAGACAAAAGAAAATGAGAGGAGAGGAGATGCAGAAAAAACTCTTATTTCCTTCTGTTGCAATGATTGAAGCCTATTTAAGATGAAGTTGTTTCTACACAACTCTTTTTATTTGATCCAGTATTGGAGCAAATGTAACTACATAAGTGTGGTCTTGTGCTTGGGTGAAATAGTCCTGTCAAGATTAACTCAGGATCATATTGTTTTAACTGAGAGCATAGATTTCCTGGGAGGAAGCTAGGAGGTTCTCTCCACACTGCTTCATCGCAACATAGGCTCTCA
Organism: Meleagris gallopavo; assembly: GCF_905368555.1. NCBI lineage: Eukaryota > Metazoa > Chordata > Aves > Galliformes > Phasianidae > Meleagris > Meleagris gallopavo. The sequence goes on along the minus strand of NC_139409.1, from coordinate 45,188,445 downwards.
CATTTAAGCTGTAATCTTCCTTCCTGCCCCATCTTGGCTAAAGCTTTGCCTTGCTTTAAGCAAGGCAAGGCATTATCATTACTGTAGCTGCCTATTGATGCTGATGACATCAGTAGTTTATTCAGTAGATAGTATTCATGCTGGCAGTGAGGTTTGGTTTACTGTCAGCATTCTATCCATCAGCTGATAAACAACGTTCTGACACTTGCTAAATTTAGAGTTGTGGATATTTTTCTTAGACAGCTTTTCTTGTTGTTGTTTTGGTGGCTTGCAGAAAGTGTGCTCTCTTTCCTGTCAGGAAAATAACCATTCCATTTTTGTTTATTATCTCCACTTCTTTGTGGAGGGAGAAAGGGCAGAGCAGGATTACAATTTTAGACAGAACTACTCAGTCAATATGACAAAGATTGAAACCTGCTTTGTGGATCTTGTAGGTGTTAGGTGGTCTTAAGGTCATGGAGTTATGGGATACCATTTTTAGAATGTCTGCATACATTTATCTCTGCCTCGATTTCAAGATAGATGAGGTTTCAAAAGCTGCAAAATGGAAATACTGGGTACCAGGATGTAGACCTTGAGGTAGAGCTCTAGTTTGGTAAGCAAGGCAGAAAGTGATCAGAGCATGAGAGTCTTTCCTGTGACTTGGTAGGGAGTTGAGCTGCATCCTTTGTCTTAGCATGAGGACACCCAAGTTAATAAGTATTTTGCATTAGGGCTGTTCTTTTTTCCCTGCTAATCCATCTATTCCTTTCTTCATGCCCCTTCTACAGCCACAGATGATCAGCAGTACTTTTCACACATTCAGCACAAGATCCCAGGTAATCAAAATCCATGCAAAGTGCTAGATGGCAGATATGTGTGAGTTTCCTATGCCCCCTGGAGCAGGAGCCAGTGCCAGCTGCTCAGTTGCCCTCTGACAGCCCATTTCGCTGTTCACACCGGTTCTCCCTGCTGCTTGGTGGCCTTGAAGCTGTGCTGTGCCACTCAGGCGCTGGTCCCCCAGCAGATGTTCCTGTTCCAGTTTGTTAGCTAGGGTTGAGAAAGGTCACTTGTGATGCAAAGGAAGAAGGGGAGAAGTAGTCATCTCTTAAAAGTCTACACCACCCCTTTTCTCAATCTGTCTGCCCACCCAGCACAGTATAGAGAGTGAATCTACTTGGTTGTTTCTACATTGTGAGATGAGCATTGGGTTGGTTTAGATCTAGGAGGCAAAACTGCTGTTGCTGCAGGCACTGTGAGCAAGGAGGATTTGTGAATTTCCTTGCATTTGCCAAAGCAAATTATTGACCCATTACTTTTTCTGCCTTCTTAGCATTTTTTTTCTGTCCCTTTATTACGTTACTTATAGGTTTTCTTCAAGCGGTGTACCTGCATCTTTGGGTGCTTAGCATGATACGAGGCTGTGTGGTTACACTCTTGAGGTACGTGTCTCCCTACCTACAGACTTCTGAACTTCTTGCCACATCACCCACATCAGAGAGAGAGGTATCTGTCTAAAAGACTGAAGTTTCTATGAGACCTATGAACATAAGTTTGAGTGGAGGAGAGTACTGCATTCTCAGAGAAGAGGCAGTAAGCCCTGCTGTGCAGGCATCAGAGAATCTCTAAGGGATGATACTCTGGAAACCTTACTAACATAATTATCATCTCTGTTGAGACAAGATAGGGAATTTCCTAATGTCATACTTATGTCATACTTCTTTTCTTATGCCTTTATTTATAATATTGATCAGAGTAGTTGGTTTTGGTTTGTTTTGGTATTGTGAAATGGCAAAGATGAAAGCAGACATTTTCAGTGCTATTCAAAGCCTAACACTAAAAGCAAATCAAGTATGGAATAAAGTAAATGCTCTCCTTCTGCAGCTCCCTGTAAAGGCTTTTTTTTTTTTTTTTTTTTTTCTTTTTTTCCTTAACAAAACGTTCAGGTTATGTTTGGTGTCTTCTATCTAAACACAAATACTGTCCAAAGGAGTCCACAGAATGAGATGTCTGTATCACTGGGATTATCTTGAATGCAAAATCTTATTGATAGCCCCTTGCTGCCTACACCAGCTGACCATTCACCAAATGTAACCATAGGACCTCTCAGATAATTTTACTTTTTCCACAAAACATGAAGTGATTCACAACATTGTGGGTTGGCATCTCTTAAACCATTCAGGTCATTGAGGTCATCGAAGATCATCACCAGTGTCTTTGGATTTTATAAATGAACCAGTGTATGCGAGGCTAATGATGGCTGGCACTGCAGAGCAGTCCTGTATTAAATAAGAGATTAATGTGGGTTCCCATAATCTGGTTCAGCACATAAGAATGTAAATCTGGCTTCCTCTCTGAATGCTTTGCACATTATGAGCTGTCGTTTGTTTCTCCATCTGCCTGAACTGCCCTCATGGGATCTGCAGCTCCATGTCCCTCCTCCCTGTGCTCCCCTGCTCTCTGGCCAAGCGCCCTTTCTCGTGCTGTGCTCTGCAAGGATTATAACCATCATAAATTGCAGACCTCTGAGCTCAGCACCAGAGCATGAAGGTGAAGAGTGAGGACAAGAGCAGAGGGGGAGGTTGCATGTTACCGCGGTACCTGAAGCAGCCTTGCGGTGCCTCTGATTCCAATGCCAATTCCTCTTTCACACAGCTGCAGGCAAAACATATGCCTTTTCTTTTGCTAACAGCAAAACAAAACCAAAACAGAATATTTCCCTGTTTACCAGTTCATCCAAATCTCATTTTCCAGTGGAAGAATATTTAATTCCTAAAGTTTTCAGCCAACCTTGTTGCTGGCTGCCATTTCCAGTTTCCTTCCCATGATATGAGCAGCGTGTGTAATTCACCCTAGAGGTGTGCTTTCATCAACTCCTTAATGTATGTGAGTACATCTTACTGGAAATTACCCAGGCTTTTTGCAATTTGTCTTTTGGAAATGATCTGTAATCTTTTCTGTGTGGCCTCAGCTGCAAAAACCCTCTTAAATCTTTGTCAAATAGGTAATAATGAAGAGAATACGTTTTTATGCAGTATGGACCTTCTGCCTGCAGCAGGCTGTAATCTCTTACTCTCCAATGCCCTTGCAGTGCATTGAAATGTCAATCATTAAAAGACGTGAAGAGCAGAAAAGAGGAGATGGAGAAGCTGAAGAAAATTCTCATATTGAAAGTAGATATGTTAGCTAACAGAATTCTAATAATGCTTCATATCCTAATAAGGATCACTTCAAAATGTCCTTAATGGCAAACAAAATTAGCAGCATATGCTTAATTTGGATCTGGTTAAACTGACATTTGTTCAGGAAACACAACCCTGCCTTGAAAAATCAAATTGCAACAGCATATCTGTTCCAAGTTGTCTGTAGAGGAGCATCCATGCACCAATACTTGTATCCACAGCATGAAATTTGTGCCAATTAGTGTCCCCTTAGCCATTGCGCTGTTGAGATAAAGTCTTGATAACAAGTGTGAATGGGCTGTGCATATTTTCATGGCACTCAGTGCACAAAAACTGTGCAGCAACCTTGCCTTCTCCTGAAGATATCGCAGGTGGAAGAGGCACCAAAGAGGGAGAGCAGAAGGGTAACGGCAGTGAGAATATTTGTTAGTATTAACTTGCTGGGGGCTACCGAGCTACCTAAATCAGTCCCATTTTGGTATGTGCCAGCAGCTGTGTTTCTGTAATGATGAGCTGACCACAGAGTGCTGTGGATCCCACCTTGTAATTCATTCAGCATTTCCTGAGTGTCTGCAGGAACTAAAGAAACTCTGCATCCCATGCATGTGTTGTGTATTGAAAGAAAGTATTCACTGTCAGTAAAATCAGCCTCTTGGCAATACAGGCTAATGCTAGAGACCAGTTTCAAGGCATATTGGTGTATCTTGTCAGCAAAAAGGAAGACCAGACTTCAGTCTCCAGTTCTGTCAGTAAGGTATAGTGATGAAACTTCATTTTTCTCTTTTCAAAGTGTCATATAAAATGGTTCTTACTTGCATGCAGTATTTAATATACAACTTATTGCTTATCGTTATTTGTACATATGTCAGTAGCCATTTAGATTCCCAAACCTGCAATATATATATGTATATATATTTCCCCCTGAAAGATGTGCTACTGTCAGTATGATATTTTTGTATTGCAAGGCTTCTCTGAAGGCTTAGGGCTGTGGAAAATCTGATTTCTGTGTTAAAATAAGAAAATGCTGAAGCAAGTGACATGAAAAAGCACACATTATTAGATGGACATGAAAACAGGGAAGGAAAATATTAGCTCATATTATGGGTCTTGTAGAGCTGTTTGCCTGTGGTTTCCTTCTCTTTTCTTGTGCACCTGACTCATCTGTAAGTACAAAGTTAATTACTGTCTTTATATGGACAAGACTCAGATCAATCTCTCTGTTCCAGATCCATCTGCTTGTGTCCAAATGAAAGCTCAGCCTGCCTGTCTTGCATTTCCTCTTGTGTCATCCTCAGCTCCAGTTCAAGGAAGAAAAAACTCAGCTGTTCATCCTTCATCACAACTCTTAGCTGTTAATCAACAATCTCTCCCTCTTTTGGAGCAGCTCAGCTGTTCTGTAAGTTGATTATTTCTCATATTTTTGGAATAATTTAGGGCAGCTCCTTCTCCTTTGCCTTCGCATTTAGGAGATATTAAGCATGCAAAAAAGCAATCTCAAATCTTTTGTTGAATCCTCCAATAACACCTTCATTTGCTGTGAAGCCAAAAAAATCCCCCCTACTCCCCCCAAAAAAGCAAGAACTTAATGAATACCTAAAATATCAAGACTTTTCTGTGCATTTGCTTTCCTAAGATGAGGCTTACATTATTCAAAATTTTCCTGAAATTTGGTTGTATTTCCATTTGAGCAAGAAACTGGCTCTTGTAAAAACAGTGTGATTTGGGAAAGAGAACAGCCTGCTGGTTTTCACTATTAATCCACCTACTGTTACAGTAATAATAGATGGAATTCTTCCTCCAAGGGACTCCCATGGCAAGAGGTTAATGACAACAAAGGCAGAACTCAAACTGGACAAAACACCAGTCTTTTTTTTTAAATCCATCCTTGATCTGATCCCAAACATGTCTGCAACTTGGCAACCTTCTCTGGCTGGGCAAGGGAGCTGTGTGGTTGCATTAGATCTGCGTCACCTGTCAGTGAATTTGTATGATTCAGCCTTGTATGGGGTTTTGTGGCTACAGTTACAATTTGCAAAGATCACTGTTTTCTAATTCATTAATTTGCTTGTAGCTGTTACCATGGTGCTTGTATTTGGCAGGCACAGAGCACTCTTAACAAGTGCACTCAAGTCAAGCTGGAATTAATTCCTGCTTTCTTGCTCTGTCTTTTCCTTTCCCCTCTGGTAGGGTGGTATGGAAGGAGACAGAGATGAGAATTTCTTGCAGTGTATTCCTCACTCAGCCATCAGTCACAGCTGAACCCCTGCTACCTTACGAAGCATGAGATCACAGCAATAGCTCTTTTCCATCCAGTGTGCCCTGCACAGACTTCTCCCCAGCTCTGCCTCCCATCTCTTGCTTTTGGGGCCACCAGTGTGCCTTTCCCAGCTTTGCTACATCACTGTGCTATCAGGAATCACTGTTGTGTCCTCTCTACCCAAGTGACTTTTCCCAGGTTTTTTTTTTTTCAGCTAATACTGGGAAAGGAATATGCCTGTAGGCCTGCTCTCATCAAGATATCCCAGCTGTGGTCCTACAGCATATCCTGGGGCAAGGAGGATGAACCTTCCCTCACTGACCCAATCCTGACTATCTGTGCTAATGGAGAGGAATGGCATAGCTGAGATGGCAGCAAGGAGTGACAGGGAGGAGAAGAAAGTGTGAGATTGAACTGGAAATCAGAGAGGTGCTGAATCAGTTGGGAGATGGACACAAGTTGGTGCCACTGGAGTGTGGCTGTGCAGCTTCTGCTTCTGAACTGGCTCACGAGGGGCCAGCTCAGACACCTCTCCAACTATGGGAAGTTGATTAGGCAATCTGGTTGTTACCCTGCTTCACTGCCACTCCCAGCATCAGAAAATTTCACCTTTCTGGAAGATCAATTTACTAAAGCATATACTAAAATAATTTAATTAATATGAATCTTAACTTTTCCAGCCAATTATGGAATTAATTAAGAGGTAATGCTGTCATATTGGAAGAGATAAAATGCCCTATGGTAAGCAAATTGCAAGAGGTCTTAAACCTGCATCAGATGTGTGTGAATGTTGCACACTATGTCCAGGAACTGTGACTTTTACAGGAAATAGCTGCTGTTGTTTCTTATGTTTCTGCCTACTTAGAGCTACCACAGAGTAAATGTGGGAGAATTAGATCTCCAAAACTGGGTCTGCCTGCATGTGCTTGAGCTACATATGTGGTTTTAATGTGCAGTCTCAGCAGACTGCTCATGACTAGCAGACTACCAGCAGACAGGTATCTGAGTTGGTTTCAGTGTCAGATCTAAACTATGTTAGACCTTATGACCCTTTCTTCTACATCAGTAATTAGTATCCAATTGCAAGCAGTCTTCTAAACCCCTTTGGTATCTTGACACCATGTCCAAGATCCTAAAACCTCATATTCAGGCAGAATCTGCTTCATAATTTGTCTTTGTATTGCATCTTGCTGTCATTAACCTGCATTCATTGTTGGCTGACCAAGATTTGGTCCAGGTAGCAGTGTTTGCATCCAAAGAAACTGGAATTAATGTTGACAGTATGATTTTGTGACACAGTACTAGAGGTTTTACAAAACTCTAGTGTGTTATACTTTCTCTCTTGCCCTTGTCTGTAACATTTTGCTTGGTATTCCCTTACCTCAACAGTTCTCTTTCATCTGATGTCTTTCTTCCTTTTCATCTTTCCTTTTTTTTCTTCTTTTTTTTTTTTTTCTGAGAACCTGCCTTGTGGTGATTATAACAGTAGGACACCTACTCCTTTGTTTATAATAATACAGTGGAGTAATAACAATTCTTTTGCATCTAGATGTATTGACTTGCTTAATAAATATGTTAATAGAAATTATTGAGTACACAGAGCACATCACTAAGTTAGCCCCACATCTTGTAGCATAGCCCTTAATTATGTAAAGTATCCACACACAAATTGTCCCATTGGGCTTAACAAGGATGCCTGAGCAAGTGAGGATTTCTTATTAGGCATTCCAAATTGGACCCAGTGTACAATTTAATGAGCCTATATTATGGCAATGATAACTAGCAAGATAAAAATAGGAAGAATAGATGGTAGAGGAAGGAAAAAATGATGAATACTTATCCTACTAAAATTTTTGAAGCAGTTTGAGTCTTAAAATGAAGCTAAGGAAGGACAGAATTTCCTAGTAATATCCTTGCTTAAGAAACTTTGTTTCCCTTGGGGGATCAGCTTCAGGGTTTTTTGGTCATTAATTCAAATAGCAGCAATGTATCAGCTTCTGTTACGGATAATATCACTTGAATATTTACTGTATAGGGTTCTATTTTCAGTTCAGTTCCTATCATCAGATCATTATTCCAATTCCACATATTTATTGTTATTAAAAAAAAAAAAAGTACAGGTAACAAAAGTCTCTCATTGAGAAGCTAACCTAATTGCCTTTGCTCCTGTAAATTTGATTATATTGATAGCAATCTCCATTCTGTAGCCCCTTTCTTGGGCCAGATCCTTTTAGGAGGTGGGGATGCACTACACAATCACAAATCTGAAGAGAGTTTTCAATTTAATGTCTCTTGAAATGGGGACTGTGAAATTATGTGAGTCTCAGTTAATTTGCCAGGTTTGCTAGTGTTACTCTAAGTAGTGTGGTCTGTCATCTGTCCAAGGTAATTAGCTCTATGTTTAGGGAATGAATGAGGAATCTTGAAATCCAAATTCTCAGTAGAGTGCAGGATCAGTGTGAAAAGGGGCACTGGGGATATATTATTTCTCTTAACTGTAATACTTGAAACAGCATTGAATAAACTGACTGATGGTGAGCAATATGAGACTTCAAATGCAGCAGCCTGAAGTGTCCAGAGCTCAGACAAAGCAGAGTAAGGATCTTTCCTTGTTTTTTTTCCATATCTTCATGATCACTTGGTTCTTCCGGTTGGATAAAAATCTGGTACTCCTATAAAAGTGAGTTTTTCTCATTCCTACTTAAGTGATTATTTAAGTGATTATTTCAATACAGCATTGCCTTGTGTTACAGAACAAGGAAGGTCTACTCACTTCTAGTTTCTGTCTTCAATTCCTACAGGACAGTTTTTCCCTTGCATTGAGCCAAGTAGCTGTGGCAGAAGATAACTCAGTCTCAGGCAGAACAAGTTTTCTTTTCCTATTGGCCTTGCTTGACTTATTCCAGTGTTTGCTCAAGGTCCAGCAGGTACAAGACTCATAAAAGTGAGGAACAACACAGGGCAGTGGTTTAGATCTAACAGCCACAGTGCTTGGGAAGAGTCAGTCTGAAAACTTTACCAGAATTTCATCTCAGCTGGAGATTGTGGAATTCAAATGGAGAATAGTTACTAGATTACAGTAAGAAATATTAGAAGCGAAATAAGAGAATTTCCATTAGACAAAAGACTGCTTTTAATCAAATTGTTTTTGAATAAGAGAGGTGAAAAATATATCATAAAGCAAAAGATGTGAATGTGATTATTGTGTAAGTACTACAAATAACCTCTGGTCATTGGAAGCTGCCAACTTTCTTAATATTCAGGTATTTACAGCTTATGGGAAGGAAACAAGGTTTTCTATTTAATTTTTTTTATCCCTTGCGCTGTAAGCCAAATTTTCTTCTCATTTATGCAGGTGGAGGTCAGCTGCAGTCACAGAAACTGTATTTCATCTAGAAGTTTGTAATAAAATAGTCATTTTAAATACACTTGATATTAAATGAAATTTTTTTCCATACCCAGTCCCTTTCATTAGATCACACTCTTCTCTTTACAGTCAAATCGTCTCTTGACAGCACATAGATGGATTGTAAATATCTAATATATTCTGCACTAATTTATTTGATTGGTGATCTCATCTATTTCCCAAAACACTGTAAGGGATGTAATTTGACCTACAGTTTGACTGTGATCAAGTGAATTAAAGTGATCGCATTCAAAATGGCCAAATGTTTGTGCAAAGACCATGCAGCCCATCAGCTAAATTGGTCCTTCCCTGAGATCTTGTATGTCAAAATCAATCTTAGAGCAGATACTTGTGTGTCTTTCATAACTTTAAACCACTGGAAATATACTTTCTCCAAAGGAGAGGCAGACAATAATGGAAGGAATGGAGTTTGGCTCTCTCCAAGGGTCCAGGGAACTGGAGACCTGGATACTTCAAAGCTGTTGGCTTTGAAATTTTTTTTAGTGTCTTGGTTGTTTGAGACAATGTTTTACCATCCTTGTTCTTTTAATTTCTTTGGTTTTCCTTTCTTCCTCTTGCAAAGGATAAGGGCCACATAGGGCCATAGCTCAGATATTCCATGAGGCAAGTTGTATTAATGGGAGAAATGAACGAGGCGTGCGCCTTGTTCATCAGCTTCATTAAATGAAAATTAAGTCACACATATTCTTTTTTTCAACAGCCAAACCTGAAATGACAGATTTCTATCATGCCTGCCTTGTTTACTGCTGCACAGCCCACAAGGCATGGAAGTCATGTTGCAAACAGACTTTGCTTTGAAACAGATGCTTATCGCACACTCACTGCCTCTTTACAGCAGAGAGATGGAAAAACATCTCCTGAATTGAAGAATATCTCGTATCTCCTGTAAACCTACCCTGCTCTTCTCTGTATTTCAACAGGCTGCAGGCCTAATTATAATTACTGAGATTTGTCAAGACTGTGAAGTGTTTGTGGATATGCATCGTCTTGTTGGACTGAATGAAGAGGGCTGTGCTCATCTTCCATTATTTCCAGCCCCATGACTGGGCTCACCATGACAGGTATGTGGCTGTGATATCTGGAAGAACAAAGTGAGAGGATGTTAGCAACAGGTCACTGGGCACAGAAAACCGTGCTGTCAGGAGGCCCAATGATCAAAGTCAAGTAAATGCTAAATTCAATCACAGATGCAAATATTTTATAAAGCTCCATATATGGACAGTAGTGTTAATTGCACGCCTTAAGAAAAATCATGTAACAGTTAAGATCCCAAATTCAGTGTTTTCATATGAGATGTTGTCATGCAAATTTTTTGTGTGTCATTTATATGCAAATATAAAATTGCATACACCTATGGAAACCCATATGGTCATGGTTTGAATGATGTTAGTCCAGGGTCTCTAGGTGCCATGAAGTTAATTTATGGGCAGAAAAACAGTCGTAGATTTCCCTTCCTTGGGATCAGCACAACTTCATGGTCAATGATGTTCATTCTTCTGACTTCTTGCTGCTAATGTACTTTACAGTGATTATGTCCAGAGACCCACGAGGCTCTATTTTCACCCCATTTGCACAAATGAAGATAAATCATAGCTGCTAAGAAAAGGTGAGTTAATTCTGAATATAAACACCAGTATAGGCAATGCAAACTGAGTTATTGTGGAAAGGCAGAGAGGAGAAATGATAAGTATGGCAACTCACAATCATCTTTTTTAGTCATGCTTCAAAGATTTCTGCCACAGTGAACCTGAAAGGAAACAGCTATCATTCCAAAAGCTTTGGATAAAGGTATGGTCATGATGTCAGAAATGTGTGGGTGTTTCAGGGAACCAACACAATTCAAAGGACAGACATTAAAATACATTTTTAACTATGTGGGACCTGCTTCCCCACTCCCATATGTTTCATAGATCAATATTAGCTCCTCTGCAGTCAATAGAGCTCACTGATGTAAAACTGCTGTGTGCATGTTCTTAATGATTCATAGTTTTGAAGCCTAGCCAGTTCTATAATTCAATCCTCGTAAAGGCAAACAACCTCCTGCCAATCTGCCCTTTATTCTCCTATCCTGTTATTTGTTAGGCATCTGTAGCCCATTAACTGGCTTACTATGGTATTAGTATGTGGTATAATTATTCATAGTCAGATTTGCTGATAAGAAATCAAATGCTCCAGTAAACAACTGACTGCTTTTTTTCCATGACATCAACAACAAAGTTAAATGGGGTACTGGAAAAAAGATAATTCCTATGATCATGTTAATAGATTACGTAGTTCTGTAGCAGAAGGGAAAATCTGTTTCCAAAGCACACATTAGGAATGTTCTCTGTCATTTCAGCAGACACACAACAGGGTGTCTTCTGCTCTCACCAGGGGCATGTGGCTGGTGAGTACGTACTGGGTCTGTCTGACTTATAGAAACAGGTGGGACTTCATGGTGTAATCCTCCTCTTTTTTTTTTTCAATCTCCCTCTTCCCCCTCAGTAGCAAATTTCTTTCTGGCCAATACTTCCTCACTCCTGTCCCCTTAAGATAAAAGATTAAGTCTATGATAGCTCTATTAGCATAGATCAGCTTTTCTGTGTGATCAGTGATACCTGGGGTTGCAAAATCTAACTGCAGAATTAATATACAGTATACAATCCAAATGTTAATCTCACCCACTCTTGGGTTAGTCGGGGCACACAGAATACCAGTGACAGAAAGACAGGCATGCATCTGACCCATGGGGACTTCTATTCCCCTTGTCCCCTGTGCTGCTGTAGGCCCACATCTGACCAGGTCAGCACCTGGGACTCAGAGATGGTGGTTACACCTCCAGGGGTGGTCACAGGGCTGGCCATAGAGGGAACCTACCTAAGCTCACCATCTTCTGAATAAAACCAGTTCCTCAGTTCCTATTGGATTGGTTCCTGGTACTTTACTTTAATGTCTCTTTTTCAAGTGCTTGGTGCTGCCCACCATCTACTAGAGCTGGGTTTCAGTAAGCCTGTTGCCTATGCAGAGCTGGCTGAGCAGATGCCTGTTAGCCCAGATAGGAGTGTTTCTCACTGCTCTTTGTCATTGTGCCAGTCATATTGGCATGAGTACAATCCCCAGAGTCAGAACATGCCTTCCCACGTGTTTTGCATACTGTGGTTCTTCTGGCTTTGTTAGGGCTGCTCTGCACCAACATTGGTGTGACATCAAGATCTTCTCTTCCTTCCCTTTGCTTTCCACTGGCTGGCTAACTAATAATGGTTTTTGAGGTTGAAATTAAGCGTGATTAGACATCTGAAAACTGATTAATGCTGCAAACACTTGGGCAACACTTTTTGAAAAAGTAAGTGCCATCTTAAGGCATAAAATAATTTCCAATCCTTGTTCTTGGATAACACGACGGCTCCTTTTTGTTTCTCTCAAGTGTGGTCCATAACTTAGTGCAAGGATACCTTTAATGAAAGATCTCTTGAATACTTTGAGTGATTCACTCCCACTTTGTACTTCAAGTTAATGGTGATTTTCAACAACAGTTTAGAGACTTCAAGTCCAGTTTCAGAACCAACCCTTATACCATCTCCCACATATCCTTTTTTTTTCCCCCTAGTTATGTAGCGTTACTTCTGTCTTGAAGCTAAAGTTTTGGTACTGGGAGATTATTTTTCTCAGTCATCTCTTTCAGGGATAGAAATTCTGCCATTATAGCATCTTGTCTAACTGGCCAGCTATCCTTACTTCTCAAAATGCGGGTTTTATTTCTGGTCTGAATTTTTTTCATTCATCTTTGAATCCTTGGTGCTTTATTTTGTCTGTCTTGGAATAATGACCCTGTCACTGACCTTGGGCTTGCTCTCTGAAATTAATAACCCTAGAGGAGGAGATTACTCTGAAACTCCTTTCAGTGAGCATCTGAAAGACTGGGAGTCGTTTTTAACATCTCCAGTATCATTTTTGATGCCTTTTCCAGCAGCAGTTTTTTCTCAGCACCTAAATTGCAGGAAGTTCTGCAGCTAATGTTCATCTTACCTGTGTTGTCTGCATGAGTAACACAATCTCCAACACAATCTCCCTTACAGTTGGCCGTATACTCTATTTTTTTTTTTTTTTTGTATCTTTCCTAAAAATCCCTATCGCATCTCACTGAAGTTTCTTTTGTGCTGTGTGTAAACTCTATATACCTTAAATCCTTTTCACTGTGTTTCAGTATGCAGCTGTCCTGATCTGTAGGTTTGTGTTTTCCCTAAGAGAAAAATGTCTCTGTTCATCAGTCTGGGATAGAGCTTACACCTGTGGGTGCATGTGCAGAGCATATGCAAATTCACAGAGGGCTGTCCAGCCTCACCAGGAGCCTTTCTCAAAGGAAGATCTCTATCCTGTCTATTGATTTCCCCCAACCACTACTTTTCATTGTGTTTTATTGGAAACAGTGCTATTTCTGGGTGGATAGCACCAAGCTGAATACTTTGTGGAGCAAACAACTGTACAACAAAGGTGTTGAACCAAATTTGTATTCCTCTCCAGGAGTGAAATCAGATTTAATATCCAACAGACTTTTTGCTGCTGGTGATTGGAAGAACATTGCAACTCACATGTGAGTAAAGTACCTTTTGCTACGTGCTTAATAGAATCATAGAGTCATAGAATCATAGAATGGCCTGGGTTGAAAAGGACCACAATGACCATCTAGTTTCAATGCCCCTGCTATGTGCAGGGTCGCCAACCACCAGACCAGGCTGCCCAGAGCCACATCCAGCCTGGCCTTGAATGCCTCCAGGGATTCCATACAACCTCCTTGGTTGTAGATCATTTCCAAACAAATGAGATGTGCTTGTCTAGTACATATCTGAAACCTCAGCATCAACATTAGCTCCAATGGTTAAGTATCACTCCCACTCTGGCTGTAGGATCTTCTAAGACAGATATACATGCATTTCACCAGATCCAGTATGTTTAGCCTTAAGGAGAGCATATGTAAGCATTCAACTTAAAATATTCATCTAATTGTAATAGTTTGCATGTCGCTCATTGTTTCAGAGTGTCATGTTTTCTTCCAAAAGCATCACCTCCTGTTGCTTTCTTCTCTCCATCCTCCATCATGTATTTAAATTTATTCTTAACCTATCCTATTTAACCTGTTCCTTAATTCTTTCCGACTCTAGAATGCAGACAGTGGGTAGCTGAATAGCATTCTTATGGGGAGACTGCAGCTGACTTCCATGGAAGCAAGACTAGGATCAGTGCAACTTCCATCCTGGAAGCTGGACCTTTCTATTCACACAAAAGCCTCCAATACCACAGGGTATCAATTCACTGGAGCTGAAGATAATCATTTAAAACAAGGATGGAGTCTACACATTTAACCTGGGATTCTTCTGGGATTTCCATCTTCAGGAAAGATGGTGACTACTGCTGGTACCCAGTTGTTTCATGGGTGCTGATGAAGTGCTGTTTACATAGTGAAAGAGACAGTCTTTTTGGTGGTACTGATTCAACAAAAGACGTCTGTCAGGTGGGAGGATGTGTGGGTGTGCCAATACCAGATGATTTCCCCGTGCTCCTATATCCCAGCATTGCTAACAAGTGTTTCTGACTTGCTTCTGACTACTGAAAGTGATACAGAACAAAAGGGCAGATGGCACACCCTGTGCAAATCTAGTACGCCCATGGACGACAAATAATACATGAGTTGCATGAATCTATGCTTGCAGTGCTGTGGCAATTTGAGTGTGAAAGCTTAATGCAACTTACAATAACATCAGATTATCTTTTGCTGGAACGGTGCCCATGTTCTGGGAAAAGCTATTATGAAGTTATTGTCTTCTTTTAATTTAATTTGAAACCATCCACTCTTTTATAATGTCAGCCGCTGCATCTTACTACTGAGAGAGTCAATTTCAAAGAAACCCACAAAACGATAATTAATGTATGTATGTGTGTTTATCTATAGATCCAGTGCATCAGCAAGACATTTTAGAGGTCTTCTTTCTCTTTGCTCACTGATATCTTCCTGATCTCTTCCTTGTTTTCCTTCCAGTTGCCAGACTAGAAATTTCTTGGGCTCTCAAAGGAAGCAACAAAGATAGTGAAGTGTGATCTGCTCTACCTGAGTATTTGTACAAACAGACATAGACACAGGAAGGATCAATCTTTTCCTTAAGCCAAAACAGTGTTATCAGAAATGTATTTATTAGTTGTAAGCAGCACCTTCCAGCAGCATAAAAAACACCAATTAGTAAATATGACATTCGTGTCACAAACTACAACAAAACTTCTCACAAGTCAGACTCGAAAGTAAACAATAATAAATAGGTAGGAATGCAGTGCCTTGTACCACCAGTATCTCTACTGAATGACTGCGAGGGCAAAGCCAGACTGCAGCTTTTGTCCCCACTGCCCTTCCTAGACTTGAGCTGAGTTTGAGGCTGCATGGGGCTGCAGGGACTTTTGGCAAAGTGGGCAGTGCCAGAGAGCTACTGGTTTGACAGCGAGGAATAGAGATGTGTGGGAGGATAACTGACAGCCCTTGAAAAGAGTTATGGGAGAGGTGCTGGGGAAAAGGCTCTGGGAAAGATGGGGAGTGTGGGAGAGAGGTGGAAGGTCCTCTGAGCTGCAGGCAGGGTTAGGTAAGATGGATGGAGTCAGGACACATCTGAATGCATCCTGGATCAGAATGTAGACAACATCTAAGGATATAGGGGTTGGAAGGGACCTTTGGAGATCATCTTGTCCAACCCCTCTGCTAAGGAAGGTTCCATTCAGCGGGTTGCACATGAAAGCATTTGGATGAGTGTTGTATATTTCCAAAGAAGGAGACTTCACAACCTCCCTGGGCAGCCTGTTCTAGTGTTCTGTCACCCTCACAGTAAAGAAGTTCTTTCTCACATGTGTATGAAATTTCTTGTGTTCCAATTTGTGCCCATTGCCCAATTGTTCTGTTGCTGCACATCACTGAAAAGAGCCTGGCCCCATCCATTTGACTCCTGCACTTTAGATATTTATAACAGTGTAAGATCCCTTCCCAGACTTCTCTTCTCCAGGCTGAACAGTCCCAGGTCACTCTACCTTTCTTCATGAGGGAAGTGCTTCAGGTTTGTGGCCTTCCACTGAACTCTTTCCAATAGTTCCCTGTCTTTTTTGAACTGGGAGTCAGGAACTGGACACAGCATTCCAGATGTGTCCTCACCTGGGCAGAATATCTGGGTAGAGCACCTCCCTTGACCTGCTGGCCATGCTCTTTTTAACAAACCCAGGATATCATGGGCCTCCTTGGCCACAGGGGCACACTGCTGTCTCATGGCCAACCTCTTCTCCACCAGGACTTCTGAGTCCTTCTCCGCATGGTTTCTTTCCAGCAGGTCAGCCCTAACCTGTACGGATGCATGCAGTTATTCCTCCCCAGGTACAGGACCCTACCACTTGCCACTGTTGAACCTCATCAGGTTCCTTTCTGCCCAACTCTCCAGCCTGCCCAAGTCTCACTGAATGGCAGCACAGCCATCTGGTGTGTCAGTCATTCCTCTCAGATTTATATCAGCAGAAAATTTGCTGAGGGTGCATTTTATCCCTTCATCTAGGTCACTGATGTAGATATTGAACAAAACATCATAGATATTACAGACTCAGCTCATTTAACTGTGGGTACAACAGATTTTTCTGCACCTTTCTCTCTCTCCTACAGTATGACTTCCAATTTAGCTGTAACTCCTCGTTCAGCTGATGTGTTAAATGCTCCAGAGCCATGTGGTGCATTTACAGCATTTTACCCTCAAGTTTTCCTTTGGTAGCTGCCCATGAGCGCTTTGCGATTAGTTACACCACTGAGGTACTGTTGCCTACCATTTTTATTATTCCAGCTTACCAGGGACTGACAATAAGGCTGTACTGGGGAACGTACAAGTCTCTGATCCTTAGCTATCAGCACATCTTGACTTGGTAGCAGACAGCCTCATGCTTCACTTTTTTTTAATTATCACCTCACACTTGCCATAGGATGTTAGGAAGATAAAGTGTGTCCACAGCCCATTACCAAGGTCTACATGACAGGCCAAAACCAGCTCTGAGACATCTAATTTGTATGCTCTGGCCCTATCCTCTATACTGTTATTTATTCTTGTGGCTTTCCTCCTTTAATCTCAGTTTTCAGAGGTTCAATTTTCCCTAGCTATCATGTGTTGTGATGTATCGTGATTCATGCTCCTAATGCTGTGCAGTAATAGTGCATGAGAAGAGAGTTGAGTGTGCCAGCGTATCTGGAGGAAGGATTGTTTTCAGAAAGCTGAATCTGCCCTGCTGCAGCAGAGCTAGTTTCAAGTTTCCATTCCTGCTTGCTACCTGAAACTCTAGTTTCTTTTGAGATTTATTTTGAACAGATGCCACTGCAACAACCCTGGTATCTTTTATGATGGCAGAATCATTTTTTTCTCTGAAGCCAGCAGCTCTGTAATTAGTTTAATGTCCACTAAATGACAGCCCAGTGTGTGAACTTTAATCACAGCTGCTCTGGGTGTTATTGGTCCTTCAGGACTTAGTCTGAGCCAAGCCATGCAGAAATGGTGTTAATCTTGCACTGCAAATGTGATTGAGAGCTTATTATGAACTTCGCCAATTTCCTCAAGATTGATGCTTTACATCAGCCTGGCTAGGTGCTGAACTGGGTATTTATGCAAGGAAATTATTATATCAAATATTGAAGTTTGATTAGAAGTCATCAAAGATATATTAAAACTGGCCTTTTATTCAGCAAGAATGAAAAAAAAAATCAAAACTGGATGCTCCACACATGTGACACAGGGAGCAATTGCCAGCTCCAGGAGGTAAATGATTTTTATGTATTTTGCCATCTATTGCAAAGGCAAGGGTGCCCTTTCAGAGCAGTTTGTTTCAGGTGCAAGAGGGGTGATGCTAAGAGACTGCTAATTTACCTGGAGACCACCAGCTAGAAAAGACTGTTCCAAAGTGTATTTACCAAAAGACCGTGACCTTTCATGGCTTGATGTCAGGATTCACAGAGAGGCTGAAAACAATGCTGGGTACCAATGCCCCACTGTGAAGACTGTGAGTTGTTCTGTGACAAGCAGGAGAGAAATTCTGACTTTTGAACGCATGGTTGTCTCTGAAATGAAATTCACTCCTGTTTCCCTTCTTCCCCCACAGAGTAACAAGTCATAGCCAGCTGATATTATCAGTAACTTTAATTAATTTTTCCATTTGGAAATCCTTCCCTTCCTCAGTTTTCCTCGGAGACAAAGGCTTGTTTTGACAGCTGCTCAGGTGACAAACTGGGATCCTGTCTGCTCTCTGGTGGGATTTCTGCCTGTAGCAAGTGGACCTCAGCCAGAAATCCAAACGGGCTCCACTGTGAGGTTTGGCAGACCCTGCCAACAGAGCCCGACACGCTGCAGCCCTGCTGTGTTGCTATGAGGGCTGGGTATTTAAGAATCAGCACTTGTTGCCATTGTTGCTGAACGAGGTAGAGTTCTCCTAATGCCATCTCTCCTGCAGAGACTGCAACATGTAAACACTGAAACATTTGCTTTGAGATTTTGTTTACCTTAATGAAACTTCAGCTCTGAATATGCCATGGGGAAATTGTCTCTTGAGCAGATATAGCGAGCTTAACAAAGAGGTAGAAGTAACCCACATGAAAACTGAAAGAGTTATGTGTTGGACAAATCATACCTCTCAGTGACTCAGGCTTTTCACCACAGAACACTGTGCTCTACCCTAGTTGTACTGATCATATTATTGCTCTGTGTCGGCTTTTCAAAACAGGTCATTTCCGTGGCTTATGGGGAAAGCTCCTTCAGCAAAGCATCAGAACCTGGTGGTGTTCTGCAGGCACTGCCTGCCTCATCAGCAGTGAGTGTCCACGTCCTACCTGAGAGAACAGTGTGGAAGCAGGAACTTCCTGGGGCTTCATTCATACATATGGGTGTGTGAGGAGTGTGGTGGAGGGGATAGTGAGTGCCAGAAGGCCACGGTGGATTGCATGTGAGCAGCAGCTTGCTAAAGAAGCATAGTGCTCAAGCAGTGGAGTCTCTGACGCTCTCTGTCATGCGCAGTATGCCCTTAATGCAAGCACAAAGGATGGCATCCCTGAGAGATCAAAAAATGGATTGAAAACATATTTGTTTATGCAAACAGTGGATTTTCACAACAAAAGAGGTAAGCAGAAACATACAGGCATAACGTTGCTGTGTGGTAGGGAGACTGGATGCACAAAACCAGCAAACACACAATGAGAGCTCGTGCAACCCTGCAGCTGCAGCAGTCCAGGGCATATATCTGCACTGACTCCAGAGTCTAGCAGAGAGAGAAAACTTTGTCACAGAGATGTATAATGCAATTATTGTCTGAAGCATCCTTCTACTGGAGCCTCAAAGTGGCTGATGTTTGGCTGATACTGCTTTGTCTGTGCAGTGCCGACATGGCTAACAAGGTTAGGAGGAGAGATAGGGCCAGAGGTTTCCACTTGAATAATTTAAAGCTACAAATAAACTGGGATTATCACCTTACGCATTTTTCTCCATTCCTGTATTGTTGTTTTTTTTTCTTTTCATAGCTCAGTTTTTTACTTTTCTTTCTTGTCAGCCAGGATTCCTCACTCAATTTTTCTTAATACCAATCCAAATCTGCTACCTATCACCTACTACTTAGTTCTGCATAAAGAGTCTGTCCTCATCTTACTCATTTAAATTAATTGCTGTGCTTAAATGATCTTTTCCAATCCATGCTAACCCCAAGGCAACTCTTATCTGCTGTCTCAATAGGTGATTAATGACTTTCCATTCCTGGAACCAATGTGAAAGACAAAAGAGAAATAAGACAACCCAGAAAAGACTCCTCCTAACCTTCCTTTCATCTCAGTCTTTCAGGAAGGGAGGCAAGAAGGATAATAAATGTTTCACTCTTCAGGGAACACCGGCTCTGCTGGTGCTCAGTATTAATTACCCAAGGAATGTTTAAATGAATGAACACAACCGATAAGAAGAGTCATTTTCTCTTGCAAGTTGAGCTGGCAAGTTGAGATTTCTTTTGTGTGTGTTATACTGTGAGCTTCTTTTGCCTCCTTTGAGGAAGATCTTAGCTGCTCCCCCAACTCCACCCAAGAGCAGAACAATACATGTCACAGGTGTAATTTTATGCCTGTGTCTATGACCCTGAAACTAAAGTAATTTCGGTCTGTGGTGATCTACAAAGTGCTTCTTGCTGCTGCCAGACATCTGTGTTGAGATCATGCTTTGGACTCCAGCACTACCTTGGGTACAAGACTCTCAAAGTGCTTTGCAGGCATTAAATCACTTCATGGATTTTGATCCAGACTGCTCATTTGTTCTCAGCTTCCAGTTGCGTGAACGAAGGTGGATCCAAGCACAAATAAAGTCCAGTTGTTATTATGGTGTTGCACTTGAACTTGCTCCACACAGTCTGCCTGGTTCCCTTCATCCTCCACAGTCAGGTCCCCAAACTTGTTGAGTGATGATTTGTCACATAAGGCTTTACAACAGGTGCCTGTCTGTGATTTCACACAAGGGCTCTTTTTCTGCATCCCAGGTCTCCCTGTATCATTCTGACTGCAGATCACTAGCAGTTCTTGTATCCAGTCAGGCAAACATCAGCTGGGACTCGCTTCTTACAGCAGCCTCAAGCCTGAAGTTAGCCAGCACATCCCTAGTGTGCAGATCAGCATGGAGTCATTGTTCCTCTGCAGCTCCATACAAACATGAGTCTCTGCCTTAAGTGTTTACCAGCGGTGACAGAGGCTGTCCCCATGTCCTGACTTGGGATTTCATGCAGCCCCAGCTATGCAGAAGGTGTGAGATCCAGCATCACATCCAGAGGGGCTGGAAATGGACTGAGAAGGTACTGGGGATGCTGCAAAGCCACATGGCTGGGGAGAGGAGGACTCTGGTTTGGGAATAAGGGGCTTGTGATGAAGTACAAGCTTAGAGGCAGAGTCTCAGGAAGCAAAAGTGGCGTATCTGTTTTATTTAAAAGTGATTTATGGTCTCATTTTCAACTCCTGCTGGGACTCCCACAGTGTAAGGGCAGTCTTGAGGATGGCTTTAATATTGCCCAGAGGGTTTTGGTTTGAGTTGTACCAGCTCATTTTATGACAAGCTGTATCTGGTGTGGCTGGGGGGGTATCATGCAAAATGGCTAACAGGTGTCTCTAATAAAGCAGTGAACCCTGAAAGCAACATCTGTCTCATCCTACTCATGTTCTCAGATGATAATTGCATCACCTGCTCTGAGCCTCATTAGCACTGACAGCTCTTCCTCCCCTTGCTCCCAAGACACCGGGGGAGGCACTTATCTAGTCTGTGTTTGGGGTTCTGCTAAACAGACACTGAGCCTTCGCCTTCCATGGAGAGCCTCGAAGGCTGCAAGAGCACAGGAGGTGCTGCTCCCTCTTCCTCCCGATCAGTCCTGGCTGGACTGAGGCCAGAACCACAGTGGCGGTGTTTAAAAGGTGTTCAGATCATGGAAAGCTGGCTTAATTCAGACAGAGAACCAGTCTGTGGGAGTTAAAGCAAAGATTGCCATCCCTGTCTGGACCTGACAGGCAGACGAGCTTGCTGCAGAGGCTGCACTGCAGGCAGGATGCTGCTCTGATGCCTCTGGCCTACTGCAGATTGTTTCATTAATTGCTGCCATTAAATGTGACAAGCATGCTAAATCTATGAGGGGGGTTAATTGGGGCACTGAAGCTTCTTGAAGAACTCTTGAAATTCAAGATATTGTGGACTTTCCTTCTCAGTTAGCAACTTTTGTGTAACAAAAGACTAGGAGTAAGCACAGCACTGTCAGAGGAAGGACCACCTGTCTGCTCCAGCATCCAATCATCATCATCAGCTGTGCTATTCTGAGTTAATGTGGTTTTTTTTTGTTTGTTTGTGGTTTTTTTTTTTTTTTTAGGAGGGAGGGGATACTACAGAGATGCAAACTATATTTTTGCAATACTTACCAGTGTCATGCAAGCCAAAAGAAAGGCCCCTGGGATTTTGGAGAAGCAAATCTAGAGCACTGTGACCTGGGAAAAAAGGAACATAGAGATGGTTTTGGTAGTCTTCATGAAGAAATCTCTCTTCTGTTTTGGGAATGTGAGACCTTTGGCTCTTCTAAGAAAGGCGGTGGAAAATGTCATTTAATTCCTAGTATGGAAATTAAACTGCTTATCCTTTCCTGGGAGTTTTTTTCAGGATGTGAGAGAAGCAGGTTTGCCTGTCATTTGTACTAATGGTCCCTGTGACAGTAGCCTCTAGAGGCCACGGGACCATACACATCTCCAGAGGAAGTTAGTCTACAGCAATTCAAGAGTTGCTGTGTAAGATGATGGCTAGGAGCCACGGAATGATTTTGTCTTGGGCTACTTAAAGGTAGAATGATGCAGTAAAATGCTGCAAACTAGGTAAATACTGAAGAGATGTGTGTGCTCCATTCTGCTTTTCTAGGTTGTCTCACCACAGTATTAAATCTCTAATAGCTCCAGTACTACTGGATGAAGTTCCTTATTCAAGGTTAAGGATGGAGCTAAAGCCATGGTGCTATTTTTATAGAGTAACCTTCTCCTTGGACCATAGCAGCCTGGGTTTGCTTTTTCTTGCTTCAGCAAGACATGCTTCTGATGCAGCCAGCTTAGTGTCCTGTATGCCTGCTCATGTAGGACAATGTACTTCGGGCCTGGATGCAAGAAGTGGTAAACAAATCTGCTGTGTGTGATCACACTCAGCTCCACCAGTTAAGTAATTTTCCTTCCCATTTGAGGACTAGTGACTTCTGATTAAGGTGTGTATTGAGGTTTATGGTTTAGGAAAATAAAGAGAAAGGAAAGGGGAAAGGAAAAGAAAAATATCCAGCACGACCCTACAGTTCAGGAAGGATCCCACACAGTAGGAATGAACTGCAAAAAAATTGCTGTGCTGGCCATTTTCAGACCTGACTGTTTACAGGTATGTCAGCGGGGTCAGGCTCTGCTCAGCTGGAGGTCAGGTTCTTTACACTCCAGTATCCCAGACAACAAAAGCACTAATGAAGGTAAGTGCCCTCTCTCCCTTCCTTCTACTTGGACACTGGTGGACATACGGCGAGAACTGTGTGGCAGGGAAACTTCTGCTGAACACTCTGAATGTAGATAAACCAAACCCACCATCTTGCAGAGAGGAATGTCCCATTGCAGCTTGAATTGTTTCTGGAAGAAGTATTGCCTTTGGCTACAGGAGAAAGGGTGGGGAGGGGAGACCTTTGCAAGACACAGGGAAGCAGCTGATGAGGATGTGAAGTGAGTGCAAGAGAGAGCAAGGGCAGTTTGCATTCATGTTGCATTTTTGGAGTGAAATATGCTGACAGATTAATAAACAACATGAACAAGCTGGTCACAAAAGTTTATTTTGTTTCCCATATTTAGTATGACCCATGTAACACTTGGGCCCTAGGGAACCAGACTTCTCCCAGAGGGTAAAATAAGTAGCATCTGGTTTTCCCCTTCTATTCTTGATCATACAGGCGTGGTCCCTCTCCATCCCCACCTTCAGTTAGAGCTCCTAACCTGTCTGCAGAGAGTGCCTCTGTGGGAAGGCTGCTTGAATTTGGAGAGTCAGCAAGTGTTAAATACCGGGGTGATGGCTCTGAAAGGCTTTTCTCATGGGACAGAGCATGAGATCACCAGAGTGCTGGTGAGAAAGGTGCTGCAGGGAGGTGCCAGGGGGTGGTCACTTCACAACACATACAGGAAAGACTCTGCTTTAGGGAGCAGAGCCACGCTATCTACTCTGTCTGTCTTCTGTTTGCTAGGGGTAATTTTGGCATTCTTCTGCCATACACAAGGGTATGCAGTGGCTGGCCAACACCATGACCATTTCCTGGAAGGAAAATGGTGGACAGAGGCTCTGCCAGCTGGGATTGGGCAGGCTGGGAGGGGCAGGGGTCTGTCTTGTTTGCTGGGGCTGCTGCCATCCACCCCAGGCCCCCATCCAGGACAGGGCTGCGGGAGCCCAGGGCATGTTGAAGGGGTTGCTTCAGTTGCTGCTACTGGGCTGTGTCCTTTAAATCCTCAGCTATATCTCAGTTTTCCCTGCTTGTGATGCAAAGCTGAAATAACTCTCACAGTCTTGTAGTTTCACGTAGTCAACCTCTGACCCTACCAGCTGGAAAGCCACTGCTGGCCTAGTAATTACTCAGATGATTATTTTCTTTATTCTAATGAAGGTAATATATGTTCTCTCTTCATAGTGTAACTGACTGGTGCTTCTTTTTTGTTGTATTTTGTTAATTTGAAGCCTCTGGGAATTCATCCTGTCTCTTCCTCCTGGCTTCCTCTCCTTCAAGTCTTCAAGGAGAAGTTATCCTTTATTTTCCGTACCTCATTATTTGGAGGCACCTGGGTCAAAGAGGTGTGATTTACATGTTGTTCTGACACCTTTTCCAGGCTGCCCATTTGTATACAGCATGCAGCCCTACCTTTGCTGGATAGATCACACACAGTTTGGAGCAGCAAGTGTCTTGACTGCCCTCAGTGCATTGCACATTTGCAGTTCACCTGCTGATAACTCTGGGTTTTTATGCTATATATGCTTTGTCTAACACAGCTAATACTTGTCAGGGCTACACTTCTCTGCCTATACAGCTCTCTGTCTAGTACTTGTAGGGTGCTGACAACCATCCTCACCTGGTGCTGAGAATGTTAAGATAAGGAAAAAAATCAGTTGTAATAGATTTTTAAGGGAATGTCCTCTTGCCTTCAGCTTCATGTTACTAAGTACTATTACTGAATGTAATGAATATATAGAGAGGGATATGCATATCAACCTAGCTTTGTGTTTATGTAGTGTCTGTATGTGAAATACCAAACGAATGTCATCTTATTTGATAGAATGAGTGATGTTAATTTTCCTAGAGCTACTCAAGAAAAGGACATACATCAGAACCTGACACAGCCCTGATATAGCTTTTCTGGGCCTCTTTGTGGTGAGCCTGCCAAGCGCTCATTCCCCAGGCACATGGCAATTTTCTTTATAAAGAACAGTTTTAAAAATAACTTATATACCTCTTGCGCTCAGACTTTTTATTTTATTTTTATTTTTTTCTGCTATGAAAAACTCAACATTGTGATGACGTGTAATCCCATGGGGGAAAGTATATTCACCCTGCTTTACAAACTGTAGCGTGCACAGTCTGGATGATAATTTGGGATTACATTTTTCTGAAATGTCTGAAATAAGAAATGAAAACTTGAACCAACCTTCCTGGGACTACAATCAATGTGTGTTACTTTTGCTTCCAGGACTTGTGGGCAGGCACTATACTTGGAGGCAGACTTAGAGCCAGGCTAATATTTCCTGTGTTCTGTGTTTTTAAATTAAGATGTTGTTGGGATCAGTTCAATATTGAATTAAAGTTAAATGCAACATGTCCTATTGAGAAGGCCACTCTTGCCCACCAGCTAGTAAATGAAATTCTACAAAAAGGAAGCAGGGACAAAAATGCAGCTCTTTTTTCATTTCTAATAGTAATGACTAGTAACTTCTGAAGTGTTATAAAAAGCATCAAACAAGCACACAATACTCACATACATGTATTATACCTACATGTCCAGAAATCAGGGCTAGGAATTCCTCTGTCCTGATACACAACTTTGCTCTGCAGAGGTCTGCATCCCACTGCAGAGGATCTCATGATTGTTGATGGGTAGAAATGGGCACTTGAGAGGCACAATAAAACTCAAGCAAAAGCAGAAGGCTCACAGTAGGTCACATGAACCATAATACTGAAGTGCTCATAACTCTTTTCTGGGGAAGGAGGAAAGCCAACTGATTTACTAGCTTAGTTGTAGACATTTTCAGTTAGACGAGATAAATTACATCATAGTGTTTTAGAAGAATAACAGTGACCAGCCTTTTCCAGCATAATAGATGAACTTCACTCCCTGTGGCATTCAGAGGTTTTTTTTTATGGTGGACTTAAATGAGAGAAGATTGATAAGCTGAGCTGCATTTATTCAGTATCCTTTAGGGAAAGAAATGTAATTTGAGTGCTCAGTAAATCAGATTTGTCTGCATACATTTATGAAAAACGAGTAGGGTTCATTTTCCACATATTTCTGCTTAATGCCATTTTAGACAACTTACATGGTCCCCAGTGGTTTCTTTATAAGGCATGGTTTTCCAAGTCTCCAGTGTCACTGCCCACTACTCTTGCAGTCTCCTCAGTCTATAGTAGTACTTGGTGCAATATTTAGTCAACTGAATCTCAACCAATAATTACAAAGAAAAGGCCAGTGCTGAAGACACGTGGTGTTTGTAGGAGTAAGTGTCTTAGTCCCCCTGATGCAATGAGTCTGCATCTGACCATGCACTGCAGCATCTGTGGCTGAAGCAAGTGACCAAGACAAAGTGGTCAGGTGTTAGAGCAGGATGATGATGCGCTGAGATAGATACTGTGTTGTTTGTGGACGGGAATAAATCATGACTCAGGCAGCTCACCCTCAGCTCACATTGGTTAATCTCCCTAGCACTTATGAAAATATTCTGCAGCCAATTTTATGCTGTGACGAGATGCTGAATGGCTTAAAATATAATGTGGTCTGCCAGAAACAAATGATTGGGACGGCTGCACTGCAAAACTTCACTCTGAGTCTCTGCATGCTACATACATTACAGAAGAACCATTTTAGAAATGGTTTGCTAAATATGGCAAATGTGAGTGCTGTAGATCTGAAATGGCAGTACTCAGTATGTCTGTTGCTGATGACTGTAGTAAATGCTCTCAGAGGTGGCTGACTGAAAATGATAGCGGCTGGAGCCAAGAAACATACACTTCTATTCTCCTTCCAACCATTGCACATTCTTTATTAAGCAGAATATTAAGTGTGAACAGTATTCATCTCCTAAAGTTCAAATTTTCTGAGGAAACGTCAGATAAATTCCACTCCAGCTTCTTTTAACTGCTTGCTAATTCAGTATCTATTGCAAACTGCATATGGTAGGAAAAAAAAATAATGGGATACTCATCTGGATTCAGAGTAAGGCATCCAAAATTAATTTGAGGAAAATGTCCTCGATTCAGCAAAGTGCTTCAGCTTTAAGCGTGCAAATAGCCAATGAATCACATGCTTAAAGTAAGACTCATGTATGTGCTTCTTGCTAAATTAGGTATAAATTACATCTCCATATCAAACAGCAGCAAAAACCCAGTAAAAAGACAAAACAAAATACACAAAGAAAAGATAACCATGAAAGCTTTGGTTCAGAAGCAATGCTTGCTCAGATGTAATGTAGTCAACATAAGGTTTGTTTTGTTTTACTCAATCACTTTATTATTTATTGCTCAGTATCAAAAGGAATCAAACTGACATTGATTAAAGGCCATTGTGAGTTGTAGGTAATATTCGTATCTTCGAAGTCTTTGAATTCTTTCTTTCTTGATGCACATTGTAGGGATAAATTAAAATCATAGAAGACTCAAATAGGGAATCACAGTATGATGCAATCATGTAAACAGTAGCACATATGTATAGATTAATACAGATTTCCTTTGCCCACTTGACAGGTCTGATCAAAAATAGCAAATATTTCAATTCTAACAAACATTTGAGTTTTTTCTTTGAACTAGTGAATATATATATAAAAATCATATAAAGCAGAGTGGGTTATCATGACTTTACTTTTTGTCTTGATCTTTAAGGCTTGTCAGAATCCTCCCTCTTCCCACTAAGTTCACTGGTTACTTAGGAGAATGAGCTGAGCAAATGTTCATTGTTTGCTCTGTAGAAAAGCCATTTATAAATTGCTGATATTCCCATAGAGGGAGATATGAAATCAGATACTTTTGATCAGCCAGAAGGACGTGAATTATTGGTGTAGACCATTTGTATTACGAAGGACGATGTTTCAACAGTTGACACCCCTGTAACTTCCTCCTCAGCAATTAAGTGATAAGAGCTGCAAAACGAGTCTCTGAGAGGCTGCAGCCTGATCTGCTCTGTGAGCTTCTGGTCATGAGTAGCACAGCGCTGGATTTCATAAGGCTTTGCATAAGGTCAGTTGTTGGGCATCCCAACTATGAGACCTGGGCTGTGCAATACTGATTCAAACTGCCTCAATATAAGGAAGCATCTTTTTAGAAATAGTGTCAACTTTGCAAAGGTGTGTATTAACCTGGCAGCATCTGGATTTCTTCTTGCAGTGTTGGCATTTAGGACATCCATTTGTGGCTAATTGCAGTAGTATTAAAGACTGGCACTCAATCTCAGGCTGGTCAAATAAGGCGTGAATTCACCAGGGAGCTTTGGGACAGGGCTTAATCTCTATGTCATAATACATACTAAGTTTAAGTGTGTTTGTTGCAATTACATCCAATTGAATACTTGGAAATTAGGTTTACTGTTTTGAAACATCATAAGGCCCCTGCTCAGCAACACGATTGGCACTGGCTGACTTGTATAAGTTGGTCAAAATTCACAACTCCCACAGACTGCTCTCCAGATCTTATACCCTAAACGTATTTGAAGATGGAGGCTTACATGGACAAACCAGACATGTCTGTTCAGTTGCACTGGGACTGAGAGGACTTACGGGAGGCTCACAGTTGTTAATGCCAAGGAGGTACTCATGTGAGTGTATTTACTGATGGATCTGCAGAACTATTTTAGCAAATGAAGATGACAACTTTGGTGGGTGAACATAATGCTAAGACACTCAATGCCTTACTTTGTCACAAGCTCTGGATTTAGGTACAGTCTTCACTTCTGTGTGCAGTCTGTCCTTTCCTAGTGTTTTCAGTCTTCCAGGGGGTTAGTTAACTGTTTTGTTTTGTTTTTTGTTTTTTGTTTTTTTATAAATAGGATTAATATATAAAATCTTATAAATGCAATAAACACAGAAAAATACAAAACATTTCAAGCCTGTGGCTCTTTCCCAGCATTCTTCCCATTTTCTCCCTCACCGGATAAGGGTGCAGGAAACACAGAGGGACACTTCCAAGAAGGCTCTTGAATCGCAGGGCAGGCCATTTTGGGGAGCTATGAGAGCAGCCATCACACCTGGCACACACTGAGAGCTTTTGTTTGTATACAGAGAAAACAAAGGACATACAAGGTCGCTACTCTTTCATAAGGTAAGATTGCACAGAAAGAGAAAGCTGCTGACCTCCAGGGCACAGTGCACTTTTTGAACTGACGTCCACATGGTGACTCCAAACTGCTTTGATATGAGACTAACATCGGGAATAAACGCTTAAACTGGTCGGTTGATACAGGGGACAGAACTGTAGAACCACAGCCACACTTTACTACAAGCATTGGGCTGTAGTATGAGGATGGGTTGACTGGTATTCGTCCCTCCCTCCCAAACACATATCTCCAACAAGAAAGTAGTCCAACAGTTTTCTA
Organism: Meleagris gallopavo; assembly: GCF_905368555.1. Taxonomy (NCBI): domain Eukaryota; kingdom Metazoa; phylum Chordata; class Aves; order Galliformes; family Phasianidae; genus Meleagris; species Meleagris gallopavo. Next base: position 45,159,235 of record NC_139409.1, on the reverse strand, counting down.
AGACACGAGACTTGAGTTTAGTCCTTTAGAACAGCTGTCCGTTTCCATCAGGTTTGCAATAGCCATCTTGCACCAGAAATCAGCCCAGACTTCTTTTTCTTACCTTATTCCTATTAGTTTCCAAGGGCCTCTCATTTCCCTAGTGGTTTCTGACTATATTTTCTTTCAATCATTCCACTTTTCTTATTTCTTAGTGTTGCTGCGGCAGTCTAAATGTCTTTTTCTTCTTGTAGTTGCAGTTTTCCCACTGTTTCCCTGAACATCTGCAAGACAGCCCATCTGGATTGACACAGTGTGAGATGAGGCAGACAGGCATTGCCAACAAAGGGCTCCTACTGCAGCAAGCAGGCTGTTGCAATCAGATGTTTTCTAAGACGTCTATGGGGACAAAGCCTTTCTTCTTCCCGCTGTATACTTTGATGAAGCCATCGTGTTCCTTTTCTGAAGTCACGCAAATCTGGATGCAAAGAAGGTAAAAAAATAAAAATCTCTTTGCCATGATGAAAAGATAAATGATTGAAATCTATTTATCTGGTAGGCTGGACACTGGGCTGGTTGCTTCTACAGGTAGTTTAGGCTCAAAGCTTTGACAAGAAACTCAAAGTCATATGTTCAGAGCATTACCATTCCCCCTGACTCTCTGAAGTGCCACGTGTGAATGAGAAATGTTAAAATCATTAACGCCCTCATACAGGATCAAATATTTTGAAGCTTGAACTACGACTTCAACCTACTGTAACTATCGTGATTTAGTTGTCTGTGTATGAGAGATGTGGGTAATTCAGATTACAAGCTACCAGGCTCCCTCAGAAGTCGATGAAAAATAATCACAATGCCAAGGTGGGTCACTCACAGCAACTAATCTGAATGCAAGCATATTCTCTTTGGCATATTTAAAGAGCCAAAGTGCTTCTCAGATGGGCAATGGGTTATGTTATTCACTCAGCTCTCTCACTTGCAGGTGCCTGTGTCTATTTTGGATACCGAAGTATGTGACCTGAATACAGCTCAGCGAGTGTGTGTGCACAACTCCTGTGCCTAACAGAGGTGAGCGTGATGGAAACGGTACAGTCTTCACAATAGTGCAATATATCACGTTAAGGATCTGCATTTCCTAAAGACCTTTGTGAAGTCAGGTATTTCCTTCCATTTTAGGGCCCATCTGAGGCTTCTTTGGCAATGGATGAGCCATTTGAAAGCACTAGTACTTTGACTGGGCACTTGAGCACAGAGGCATAAAAATTAAGATTTTTTTTCAAACATCTGTGCTAAAGAAAGATACGTTTCCTATTATTCAATTACAGTTAAAAAATAGGCAGAAAGTTGATGGTGCTATTGAGATCAACTCACTGATTTCTCATGATGAAAGTGCCAGGTCTTTTAAGCTCTGTATCTGGATTAATACTCACAAGGGCTCTATCTGATGGGTTTTTAAAGTGTTACAAAAATTCAGAGAGGATGAAGTGACCCCAAATGGCTAAAAATGTTCCTGACTAAATGCATTTCAGCATGACTCTTACAAATTGTACGGTGGCACCTAAATAACATATCTCAACTGTGGGTCGGATTGTCCTCTTACAGCTACATGCCTAAAATTTGCTAGCAATAATGATGCTGCCAGTTGGAAATGAAAGGATATATGAAGGAGGTGAAGATGTTTCATATTTGCCACCTCCAGTATTTGGAAATGGTCAGATGTGTCTCTGTAGCTGAAAACAAGGGTTTGGAAAACATACGTGCTCATTAATATTCTTAGGCTACCTACTTAATTCTATCTGAACTGCACTCCTGGGTCAGAATGACCGAGCACACCAATAGAGTTGACATCCAATTAGAACAAAATAATATATTGTTGTTTGGGCTAAATCACACAGGAGAGAAAGGGGTATGCAATTGATGCAGTTTTTGTTCAGGTGCTATTGCAAAAGAGCCAAGCTAATTTTGTGTGATGGATCTCTAGCACAGTAGCAGCTCCCTAGGCAGTCGCATCATCATTTGAAGCAGAAATGCGTGAAGCAGAGCTATACAGGAAGGTTTTTCTGAGTATTACAAGATGTTGATGTTGCTCTGTCTTTGAGGAAGACTACAAAAACCTCAACAATTAGAGAAAAAGCCTACAAAGGAGCACCAGATTAAGGATAAACGAGCACAGTAGAGTGTTCAAAAGTAGGGAAGAGCATCTTGATTGAAAGATACCCATTCTCAGTTGATCCTTGCATGGGAAAATAAACTTCTGCAGGCTCCCTGTAATGGGCCTGGCTTGTTAAAAGGAATGCCTGACTCCATCACTATGCTACCTCCTGACTAAAAAAGTTTGACAGACCTCTTCCCTGATGTCTTGCACTGTCAGCAGAATGATTTGTGGACAAAAGAAAAGTACAGAACTTTCTGAACAGAGGTTTTCTTTATCTTTGGAGTGGAAAAAGGACAGCAGATTTGAACTTTAAAAATTTTTTTCATTCTGCTGCTGCTATTCAAGCTCTCTCTGATATCAGTGGGAATGCTTTGCTATAGCAATAACTTTAGATCTTCACTGGGTATGTGGAAGACAAGGTCTTTCTGCAAGATTTTCTCTCGCTCCTCATACTAATACATTAATACATGAATCAATCTGCACTCTCACAAATTCCAGTTCTCTCACGCTAATACTCTAAGCCCTGCATGTGCCAGCCCCTGAATGGCAGAGGCTTTTCCCACTCTTTCCTAAGGAAGGGGATATGTGAAGGGCAGGTTGAGCCCAGCTGCAGTATAACACACTTTATTTATATGGTAGAAGTCAGGAGGTCCCCAAGGCTGTAGCAGCTGCTGGAGCTTTGCACAGCTCTGGAGATTCTCCAGATTCTGTGGTTTCAGAAAGGGGGAAACGCAACTCCATCTTTGGCCACGTTTGTCCTCATTGCCTTTTGTGAGTGTTGCCAAGGGTTTCATCCACAAGCCTTGGGATCTGGGTTTCTTAGGTGGGTGTAAATCAGGAGGAGTACATGGTGGTGTACAGAGTTTTGGGCTCCACCTGATGAATCAGCTGTCGCTGAGGACTAGCCTTGGTGACAGCAAGTGTGGTGGCTGTGAAGGCACAGCATGCCTAGCTGCCATCAGACACCCACAGTTCACTGCATCCAACTGGAAAATGCTTGAAATGACAGCTGCTCAGGCTGGTGTGTTCTGGGGGCAAGGTGGCTGAGCAGCTATTCCTCTGTGAATTCAGCAGCAACACAAATGGAGACAAACAGTGTGGTTTTTTTTTTAGAAAGAAAATAGAAAGTGACCTGACTCAAGAGATTATTAATGGAGTAAGCCGTGGGATAAGCAATCACATCTCAGGCTATTTCTCAGTCATCAAGGGATCTACAGAAATAACTGAAAGTGGGATCTAGTATCATAAAGTCACTTTTTCATTCTTTCATCTCATTTTTCTAAAAACAAACAAACAAACAAAACAAACACACAACAAAAACAAAGCAAAATACTGCTTAGATCCTGATTGATGTCTGAACTTGTCAACATCTGCCCTTGGGATTTCTTTATCCCTCAGCAGGGGAGATAGAGGCAATCAGGAAATGATACTTCAAGCTGCTATCAGAACTCTCCTGAGCTTCTAAGTCCTGTGGCAAATTCTCTTTGTCCCAGAGTAACTTTGAACTTGCTCTAGTTTTCTGTAGCTGTCTTCTGCTTATCTTCTCCCTGTCACATATTTAACCTGTCAGTAACAGGCTAGTTGTGATGAGACAGGAATTTGTTTATGAGGACAGCACAGCTTCAAGAGCTGTTCTGGAGCCTGGGGACAGTGCCAGGTCAAGAGGTCTGAAAGCTCATGCCTTCTGTTTGTCTCCAGCGATGACAGCACAGGGACATGATAAGTTTCCACATCTGCTTATGTCTATGCACTGAAAAAATTGCCTAAAAGTAAGCTCTGTGGATAGAAATGGTAGACAACTCAGTTTTCATACTAATTTGGCTACAGTGCAAAGTATGATGACAGGTTTTATATCAGCTGCTTCACTAGCTTTTGGACCAAGAACACCAGCTTGTTTTTCATATGATATTTGTTCAGGATTTTAAAGATGACCTGGATACAAAATGTGCTGTGCTCAGGTTCTAGACTCTTCCACAACCTGTGTGCCACTCTGTGTCTCTGAATAAATGGCCCAGTTAAACAAAACAAGCATCAGTGCAAATGTGAGATAGCTGGAGAGAAAGATCCTTTTTCCCTCAAGCCTAGCTGTGAAAAGTAGCATCTATTGCAGGGGAGTAAAACTTTAGCATCACTTTCCAATCTGAGTTTGTTTCAGCAGTGTAGCAAGTCATTCTTTAAGAAGTTCAGATCCTTCTGGAGTACCTCAGGATGAAAAATGTGGGGCCCTAGTGTGATTCCCAGGCAGCAAGGTGAAAAGCCAGACACCAACAAAACATATGAACTAATGAGAAGACTTGAGGCAGCTGAATCCCTTGGGACTGGAGACCTGGGTTGCAGTCTTGCTCTGTTGAATCTACTCTCCAGGATGAGAGTCTGGATCAAAGTCCATTCCTGGGCTCCTCTCAGGTGGCTGGATCAGACCTGAACGTAGCTGCTGATATACACATACCTAAAAGTCACTCCTTCTGAAATGGGAGCAACTGGCTGTAGGGATATGGATGCCTTGGGGACAGCAAGGCTGACTGCTCTGGTTCGGAAGCTGCAGCCATCACAGCTATGGCCTTTTTTGCAGTCACCATGGAACCCAGATGGGAGATGCTTCCTGCAACAGGGCTACTTTACATCAGTGACATTTATAGAACACATCCATTGCAAAATGGATCTGTTGCACTGACCTTTATGTAAACTCACAGCCCACATTTGGATGAGGCAGAGAGTTTCTGATTGCTAACCTCATTACAGATGTCGTGGTTTGGGGTCGTTTCTGTTTCACAAGATGACTTGTGCAATTCAAAATCAATAGTGTTATTTAATCACAAAGAGCTCGGTCCTAATGTGGTTTATATTTGTGTGCTTGTAGACGTCAGAGGAGCCAGTAAAGGGTGTGGGCAGTATTTTCTTAAAGAGGGCATTTCCTTTATTTAATTAGGGTACTAGAAAAGGAGGAGCAACAGACATACAAACAATAGAATGTTATTTCTTCTTTAAAAACAAGGCTAAGTCTGCCCTTCTCCTGCGCATATCTGATTGAGCCCAGCTGCAGAGCTGCTGCAAAGAGCCCAGCCACCTTCTACACTGGTTTCAGGAACTGCCAGCACACCCTGAACTCCAAGATGTTGCTGTCTCTGAAGCAGTACTGCTTATTCCTAAGCTGAGTTTCCTATTTCATAATGAATTTTTCAAGGAAACCTTTGTGAAGATAAACCCATGCATCTTGCTTAAGACGTGCAAATGCGTTGCTTTGTTCTTCCCTAGTTTTCTCCCTGAGTATTGGCCTTGCCAGAAAGGTCTGCATGAAGCTGAAAACCCAACACACTATTCACAGGACATGAAAACAACCATTGATTCCAGAGAAAGCCTCACCTACTGTGCTTCAAACTTTGAAAATGTCTCTGCTTACCTGAAATAGAGCCATAGATTCCTTTGTGTAAAAAAATACCCATCATTTTTTTTTTTGCCTCTTTCCTTACAAATACAGACTCTCAACCTGAGAACATTCATGTAAGATATAAAAGAGATGGCAACCTGCAGTATAAACCATGGATGTTATCAAGCATTATACTGAAAATTCATATTAAAGGTATAGGATAAGTTTTCCTGTTCACCTTCATTGTAAGAATGGCTCTGAACTCCTGTAAAAACCCTGCAGAATTTACCCCAGTGAATTAACACAATAAAATGAAGACAATCTGCCTTACTATAGTTACAGGAATTTGTGAGACCAGTTAATGAGTTTTTCTAGCTAAAGTGAGACTTGACAGGAATTGGTAGCAATGAATAATTTCTCCTCCTTGCTAATCTAAAACAAGTCAGTGCTTTGCATGTAGTACATATATTGTGCTCTCAGGACTCCAAATGCTGTGAGACAGCTAAAATGGCTGCTTAGATCCCACAGAAATCCCCAAGCAGAATGCAAAAAAGAAAGAATTCTGCAAAACTTTTTCCAGGAGTCCTATTCAGATTATTTTATTTTTATTTCCATGTCCTCTCTTTTCTTTAACTCTCTCAATGCGGTCTGGTCTGGCCCAGGCCCTATGCTGCTACTATATGTTGGCCCAATGCAGATTGCCAGCTCTCACTAGGAACTGTCGTGGGGGGCTCAGCCCTTGTATGGGAATACAGGAGCAAGTAGATGAGTTTTTGGAACTCATTCCATCTCAAAATTACTCAAAATGGCCTTGATGTTCCTTGAGCATCCCCTTTTTAAGACAATCTGTGTGAGGATGGAACAGGCTCTCACCATCCTGAGCTCACATGCTGCTTCAGCTTTGTCTCTGCCCCCTCTGCTTTAACCAGATTTTCGTTTCACATTAACCCTCAGCATTTGTTTAAGATAGATAGGGATAATTGTAGAGGAAAAAAAAAAAAAAAAAAAAAGAGAGAGAGAGAGAAAAGAAAAGGAGGGGGATAGACAAATAGGATGGATTCATAATCCCATTTTTACTACCTGGCCTACCACAGACAATGCCTCCCTCCTCACTGCGAGCTCCCTTGTGAGCCTATTATGAACTAGGGAACAATAAGAAGCCATTGTGCTCAGATGCTGCTGCCAGACCTGCCCACTTAACAACTGTGGTCTTGTGAGAAATGAGGCAAGAAACTGCACCCTCACTGCCTGCAGGAGCAGCCACACTGACAGAGAGGATATGGTGTGCCTGCTGACAAGAAAAGACTCGGACTACAGCCCTTCCTTTGTGCTGGCAAGCAAATCTCCACACTCCCATTTCCTCAAGCTTCTGCATTGTTAATCCTAGAGCACAAAAGGTGCCAAACCTCCAGCCTGGCTTTGGTAATGACTTCTTCCCTGCGTGCACAAATATAAATAATAAAAAGAAGAGCAAGGTAAAGAAAAAAAAAAACTTTAGGCAGATTATCTCTTTCCAGTAACTTGAAGGTTGCCAAATGCACTAAGTGCACAGGGCAGCTAAAATACATTCCTGTTACTGTATACTATGCCTTCCTTAAAAAGCTGTGTATTCTCAAGGACTGTTAGCATAAGTACATGATGCTGTGCCACAAGGCAGCAGCAAAGGTACGAGTTAACCTAACCCACTGCTGGAGTGAAGTATTACAAAAGTTCTGAGTAGAAAATGTGTAATCCTGGAGTCCACCCTAATGTTGATTTCTGCTCCACTTTGCTAAAATCAATGGGTTTCCAGGCACTGTAAGGCAAACACCTCCTGGTGACATTATATAAACTGCCAAAGGAAAGGAAGGTGGAACAAAACTGGGCTTCACAAAATACAGTGATAGAAAGCCAGCTTCCTGTTTTGTGCAGGGTTTGGAGAACTTAGCCTGTGGGTGGCCATCAGCCAGCCATACTTCTGTCTACATGACCCTGCGCCACAAACCTTACTGTTAATGCAGCTTTTGAGCCAAATTCTTCTCTCGCTTTACCCCAGCAAACATTTATAGCAGTATTATCAGATATACTAAAAGCCTGGTAAAAATTCTGTTTAGAAGTGCACTTAAAATCAGATCAAAGGCATAATGGTGGCTGTGGTTTCCACCTTGTGAACCCCCCCAAATAACCCAAGGCAAAAGGAACTGCTGAAAATATGCCAGGTGAATGGACTCTGTGAATCTTCACTGTATGTGGTGTACTATAAGTCCCACTTGCTGCTTAAATTATGGCTTGTAGAGAGAATTTGTAAGTAGCATCACAAGCTATTAATGACTAAAGATATTTTACAACCAGTGAATAAGGGATAAATTTAAGATTTACAGTTTTCTCAGCGATGTCTTAACTCTGCTCCTGCTGAAGCTGAAACAATGTGCTGTTTTTATGTTTGGGTAAGGCAAGGTCTGGGAAGGGAGCTACTCTGTTTTATTAGATTAGCCTAATAGCGTGCAGAAAAGCAGACCATGTGTTAAGCACTCAGGTCTACTCCTACAACTCTGTTTTCCAAGCTGTCCCTCTGAGGTGACATATAAATATCTTTATGAACATCTGTAAGCCTGTAAACTTAGCCACAATAAATAGGAAGAATGTGTTAGCTGGTTAGTAGATCGTTACCACGTTAATGGTAAATCTTGAAAACATAGCTGAACTGCAGTGAACAGCATCTGTGTCCATTTTGCACCTTCCCTCTGGTCACATCAATTCGACTGTGGGATGCTCAAGTCTGGTGGGAATTCAGCCCAGTGGGTCTCTTTGCATTTACCTGGTTCTCTTTCAGAGTTATCTGCCCCTGCTCCTTGCAGCCAATGAATGTCCTGATACATCTGTAAATCTTCTCATCATGTTGCACTCTTTGAACGAAGTTAGCAGGAAAAAATCCAGTTCTGTCGTCAATTTTTCCCTGTGGAGAAAATGTATTGACAGAAGAAAGCTGTTAACACCAGTAGCTTTAATGCAAGTTCAGTATTGAAAATAACGTACTTTTTCCCTTTGAAAATGAGACAGATAGATGCAAAATAATTAGCACGTACCTTCCACCAGTCTTCATTGGAGTCTTCCAGAAGAGTGATCATATCCCCTGGCCTGTAATTAGAAGAGGAAGAGTGGATTAGGATGACTCTTAATAGCTATGCTGCATCGGCTCCCACAGTTACCTTCTAATAGGAAGGCGGTCCTTCCTTGGTCATTTTATCTGAGCATTTACTGCAGGTAGACTCAGTGAGGCAGCAAAGTTTTCTTTAATCATACTAAGTAAAGTAGAAAGAGAATTGCTATATGTTGGGGCTAGATCTTTATTGTGAGACAACACCTTCTGTGAACAGGAATTTCTGCTTCCTGTTTAATAAGAAACTGTTTTAAATGCAGTCCCTATTTGTTACAGGCATTATCTTGTTACTTCAAGACATTTTGCATTGTTGGGACACACTACTTTATCATCTGTGTTTTCAAGCTGTGATTGCAGAAGGAAGGCAGCAGGAAAATGGTTCTATTTAACTGACAAAGGCAATTAGTCAGCAGGGATATAATTCTGCCCAGGAATGTCTTTTTTTTTTTCTTTTCTTTTGAATGGGACATATTTACCTCTATAATGCACAATGCAGGGTTGTAATTGCTAAGTATCAGCATCCAGCTGACTAGTTCCAAAGCAGAGCTAAGAGAATAATTTGGCTGGAAATGCTAATAGTGAAACATGTCGAGCTGGTTTTGTACAGGTAGTTGAACAGTTATTTGACTTCCTTTCCCCATTGGTGGCACTTCATTAACGTTATTGTGTAATTATAATCACACTATGTTGCAGAATGTAAGTGGCAACCCATTTGCAAATGGATTAACCTCAGAAATCTGTCTGCGTGATGAAAGGCATCTCTTTGATCTTAATAAAATTAATGGTTGACCCCTAATTATTTAGCTTTCCTTGCATATCATGTTAGTTTCTTTGTATCAGTGAGGTATCAGCACAAGAGTCTGACAACACATTGAGAACGTGTGATAAATAGAGAATTTAATGGGCTCTTGCAGAACACACATAGAAGACATGCACTTGTCCAGCTGGAGAGCCTCTCTGGTCTATTTGCCCAACAGTTATCACTGCTGCTGAGAAATGGAGATACAGGAATTTAGTCTTTCCTCTAACACGGTGGGATTTGAACCTAAATTTTTAGGTTTCAAAGGTGCTATCAATAAGGCAATAGAGTAGGCTTTTCCCTCTTTGGGAAGCTGTTCCATTGTGTTTGGAATAATTAAATGTTCTTGCCGTGAGAAAGGAAGCTAGAGAAAAGGGATGACTTGGTACCTTTGTGATAAAAAAATTCTTCCATAGGAAAGGACATCCAAGTCCAGTTAGTATTTAATATAAGATACTTGGGTTTTGAAGGACCCTAACGTGTCACTCCAAAGTGAACAGGCTGTAATGTTACTGGCACCCTGACACTGCAAGGAGGAACATCTTCAATAAGAAAGATTTAGAGAATTCCACCTTTTAAATACCTTCCAGCCTGGTGAGTAGAAAAAAACTTAGAAGAAAATAAATTTCAAGTTGTCAGAAGAAGAGGGTAACTGAACCTGAAGTCTTCCACATCAGTGGTCTGAGCACTGAGATTTTACATATAAGACCTGCAAATTTAGCTGATACTTTTTAGAACAGGACTAACGTTGATTTCTCTAATCTGAAAGGATTCCTAAATAGAAGTCCCAGGTGAACCTACATTACTTTTCCTGCACAGATTTAAGCTGCAAAATCCCTGATAGGGGGCAACCTGTTTGGTGTTTACTGCTTATTGAAATGGTTCTCTGGTCTTACCCTATTTTTTTTCCTCTGCATTACAGCCCTGGACAAGTACTCTGCTCTACATCAGTGTTCTAGATTTCAGTAGGTGCCAAGATAGGTGCCTATCAATGCAGTATCTGAAACGCTGGGTGCCTTACTCCAGAACTTGCTTTAAGCGTTGTAAAATATGGCTATCTCTTAGAATAAGCTTGTTACTGGACTATCCCTTTTTACTGAAGCCAGAGCTCTGGAAAGCAAGCCTGATTGCTTCTGCTGCTGAGGAAGGAAGAAATCAAGGTTATGTCAAATACGAAGTGCTGCTGAAATCAAGACTGTCACCTCTCAACGGCAGCAGTCTGCTGCCCATTGCATGCCCTCAGTTGTGAGTTCAGATCTCTACAAATCCCCCTTAACATTTCCTTCCAGCTAACCTCCTTACTCTACTAGTTCTCTTCCTTCTGTTAAGATGATCAGTGTCCAGTCAATCCCTGACTTGGGCTGCCAGGACAGTACATATCAAATCTTGACAATACTGCTGTGCTGAACCCATCGCCAGAAACTCAACTTTGTTGAACAAAAATTCATCCAAATGACCTGAATCCTGCCCTGCAGATAGCAAACTGCATTACTAGCTGTTTAGCATCACTTATGAAACAGTGTTAATCCATGTATTACTAAATTTCTAGTCATGGGACAGATAACTTTGCTGTAGCCTAGTGACGATATTCCAAAACCTGATTCTTGTCTCCAAGGAAAGAGCCTGTCAGTAATGACTGTTCAGGTCATTATGTTTTAGGCCATAGGTTGCTTTGGCCTTCCATGGGAGGGACAGGGGAATTTTGGGGAATGCTGCATTTTCTGGTTTTCTGTGTCTGGCTGAGGATGCCAGAGGATATGTGTCTGAATGGACTTCCTCTCCATGGGAAAATTGCTCAAGCTGAAATACACCTATAAAGGACCAAGATGCAAAGTGGGATCCCTCAACCAGAATGGCTGGCAAGTTGCACTAAAAGTCACCATAGCCTGTGGTTATTTCCTGAAGAGCTGTCATGCCTAAAATAATGATCAGAAAATGCTAGCAAAACAGAATGATAGGGAAACTTGTCATTTCTGCCTTACATCCCACCCATTCTTCCCAGAGCAATGAGAAGATACAGCTGGGAATACTAAAAAGGAGATGCTGACAACAGGGGCATTTCTCTGGCAATTCCTTAAATTTTGTGTCAAGTGCATGTGTGTTATCATGTAGAGAATGCCTTGCAGAGAACTGACACATTTAAAGTCAACAGCTCTAGGAAGGCCCTCAAAATGTGAACAGCATGAGTCAAGCTTATTGCACTCAAAGAAAAGTTGCTCTTACACTTCGGTGAGTTTGGATTAGACCATGAGATGCTAGCAACTGATGCAGAACTGAGGCAGGAAGTGTTAAAAACTACTGATTGACAAGGACACTTTGCAAAGCTCAGGATGCATTTTCTAGTGTGAAAAAATGCCATCCATCAGCTGGACATCATTCTTTTTTCTCATCCATAATTTGAATGGGAGGGAAAAATCAAACAGGACTTGCAAAACGTTTAGCATTAGCAGGACAGCTGGTGAGGAATTCCTAGTTGAAAATTTATGTTTGAAAATGACAAAGCAACTGAAAACTGAATATTTTCTAGTTGAAAGCCCTCTTAATTCTTGTATAGGAAGTGCAGAATCAGGGCCTGAATTAGGGCCTCTGATTGACCACCTGAGGCAAGCAATGAGTCAGCCCTGGGAGCACAGGTGAAGGCAATTCTCCTGTGCTATTAGAAGGGGTGGAGCCTGGCTGCACCTCTCCTAGACCCCATTTAAGAGCTGACTACGATTGGGGAAGGCTTTCTTTTGGAGATTGCTCCTCTTGGAGTCTTCTCAGTGAGTCCAGGATAAAGGTAAGCTTTCCATTCATTCTTCTTTGGTGTGATAGCCTGTTTAGCCTATCTTTCTTGTATGTTTCCTAATTATAACATCTGTATATTCATTGATTATACACTCCTGAAATGGCTTAAGTGTCTTTTAAGCGTTTTATCTGTTGTGCCTTTGCCAAAAAAATGGTTACTGGATTTGTTCCTATGAGAGTAAGTTTGTATGTATCTATGAGTACTTATACTTAAAAATGTCCAGGAAAAAGGTCAGAGTAAATCTCCTTCTTTCTTTTTCCCTCAAGTCATACATAGCAATACAAGCCTTAATTTGTACGCATTAATAAAATAATAAATATTTTGAGGCTTTACCTCATCTCCAAGTCTTCATTTTCTTGTGGTACAAATTTGTACAAGGCAACATAGGTGTTCATTTGTAACGTGCTTTTATAAAATGGTCCCTTGAAGAAAAAATAATAACAATAATGAGAAAATGTAAATATCTGTCTGTCAAATATTTAAGTGTAACATATGGCCCCATGTCTGGAGCTTATTGATACTTGAAAACCCAGGAATTTTGTTCACATTGTTACAGTGAGGAATCAAGGTCTGTAATTCCAGGAGATGAGCCAGTATCTCATTGCATTCACATCCTGGAGGACTTGCCTAAACATACTGCAAGCCACTAAGGCAATAAATGTCTTTATGGAGAAATAAGAGTCCTTGAACCCCAAGATCAATTTTCTGGCAGAAATATGAACAACTTGGTCTTTTGGGTGAGGCCGAAAAAGTGAGCTTGCCTTTTACTCCTTAACACATGGATGTTGTAAGCCCAGCAGTATATTGCTGGCATTATATAATGTGTCTATTAAACAGGCCTCATTACAGATGAGTTCAGCCTGTACAGTGCAAAAGTCCAGTGAATAGAGAGGGAAAATCACTTTCTTAAACAGGAAGTTATTTGCACTGGCTTCCTGCTGAGAAGACTGGCTACTCTTTTGCCTCTCTGCTGAAAATTTGCAGGAAAAAGAAGCACTTAAACCCAACCCCAGGTAATTTTCCAAATTATGTCAGTTCTGTGATTTTTACGTTACTGCCATTCTGTTGTAATGACACAGTCTCCACACTGGATATTTTGTGTTCATAACATGAAATTATAATAAACATAGGAACATAAAAAGGTCTATTAGTGGTCAACCAAAAAGCCATCCAGTCCTGTATACTGCTTCCAATCACAGCTAGGGGCCCAGAAATGGAACAGTTATGTGACAGACAGATATTGATGTTTGCTCCAGATAGTGCCCACAGCAGTCCCACCACAATTTAAAAGCTAAAAATCCTCCCCAGTCTATATTATACATGTCTTCCTAATTTTCTCAGAAAATTTTTAGCCATACCGGGGAATGTATACTTTTTGGTTCTTCTCCAAAGTGTTCCGTGCCATTTTCGGAATATGTAAACACTAAAATAAAGCAAACACATGACATTTCAGAATAGGTTAAGGCTCTTCACTTCAGCAAGGCTAGCTTAGTTTTTGTTAAACTCTTCCCCCTTACTTTCTTTGATCCCTTGTCTCCTCTGAACCCCCAACAGAACCAGGTATTCCACTGAACTTGGCACATGGCTCAAAACCATTTCTATCCTGAAAAGTTTACAGTCTTACTACATGGCCAATTTTGATCAAATGACCTACAGGTAGATGCAGCACAGAACTTAAGTCTCCCAATCGCACTACTATTTAAAGTCCTGAAGCCTTTTCTTCACGTTTGATGCTGTGTTTTCGTGTTTAAGACCAGAATTTCCATTTGAAAAGCAAGTGCAAAACGTGATGGTTGTATACAAACATTGAGAAAATTTTGCAGCTAAGAACCCTTCTTCCTGTATCCTCTGTCTCCATGTATTTGGTGGACTTCTTTGCTCTTTCTCTTCAGCAACCTCTGCCTGGATGCACTGGCTGTACCCTCTCCATTTGATCTCAGAGGGATACTAGAAACACTTCAACCATAAGTTGAGATGGGCTGTTTGAAAGACATACATATGGCCTGTATGTTTGAAAACGTGCTTCTAAGTTACTAAATCAGAAACTCCTGGACTAAAGCAAGAATCACAGATTACAACTGACCTGATTGGTAGCTGACTCAAATCATTACGCTATATTCATAACTGCTTTGCGATGTGACAGATATCTGTCCTCAGTTATTTCCTTGGATAGACCACACTGGCTTTATTAAATTGATTGAATCCTCCTTTACATTTTAACAATTGCTTTGTGTTTTATGCTTCTGGATAAAGTCTGAATATGATTGTACTACCTGGAGTCCTTTAGCAGCTAGAACCACCAGCATCACCTCCATCCATTTACCCCTGCAAGTGTTTCAAGCAGTTTAGTAGTCTCTAACAAGAATTTGGAAATAACCAAAACAGCAGTAAGTAGCAGGTTGATTGTTAGAGCATGTTTTCTTTCTATTTCTTTGTGATATGCTTTCATGTACTTAGGGAAAAGAAGAGGCCAGGGAATCACTGAATGACTGAATTCCCTTCTCTTTCTGCTCTTCCACATTCTCACATTTCTTCCATGAAAACATTTTACTGTGGCTATTCTAGATTGCCAATGACAGCCAGTCAAGGTCTTTGAAGAAGTTTTTTGAGTTAAATAGTAAGGCTCCTTGAGAACAGGCAGTTGTACTTAGATCTCAAAAAATATGTACTGTTCTTCTTGTAAAGGAGGAGATAGATAAAACAGTAGACACAGCATGAGTGAGAAAGATTTTCTACAAAGGGACGCACAGCTATGAGAACACAAAAACGCACATACTCTGATAAAGTGTAAGACAATTTTAAAGTCATAAAGTCTAACATGTGAATGCAAAGTCTGTATATGAGTTGATGCATTTAGCCTGAAACTGCCCCGAGTTGTCTCCAAGTGGTTTGACTGTGGCTGACCTGGAGGCCTCATTTCACACCAAGGTGGCGGAGGGACACTGACTCTGCACACTGTCACCAGCACCAGAAAGGAAAACTTTAAGAAAAAAACACTTTGCAGTATCCTGTAGCATACGGGTATGCATATTCCTGGCATCTGTGTAGAGAAGTCCTATTTATGGTTCTATGTTCCACTTTTTTTTGTTGTTGTTCAGTGGAGAAGGAGGTAGGAAAATTGGACCAGTTCTATTGAGTGAGTTGAGTAACTGGGAGCCATTTTGACTTGCAGAAAGTCTTTCAGAAGAAGATAGAGGCATTTCAACAGAAGAGCATGTTTGGGAGAATTTCTGCTTGGTAATAGAAAACAAAACCTGGTTACTCACGTTTACCTTGTGAGCTGTGGAGGGCTCATGGACCATATCTTTGTGT
Source organism: Meleagris gallopavo (assembly GCF_905368555.1). NCBI lineage: Eukaryota > Metazoa > Chordata > Aves > Galliformes > Phasianidae > Meleagris > Meleagris gallopavo. The sequence goes on along the minus strand of NC_139409.1, from coordinate 45,143,696 downwards.
CATATGGACCATACAGAATCATAGAATGATTTGGATTGGAAGGGACCTTTAAGATCATCTGGTTCCAAACCCTGGCTATAGGCATGGAGATCTCCCTCTACACCAGGTGTTCAAAGCCCCATCCAGCCTGGCCTTGAATGCTTCCATGGAGGGGGCATCCACAACCTTGCTGGACAACCTGTTCCAGTGTCTCACCACCCTCACAGTGAAGAATTTCTTCCTAATCCATCTTCCAGCTTAAAACCACTTCCCCTTGTCCTGTTGCTTAATGCCCTTCTAAAAAGTCCCTCCCCAGCTTTCCTGTAGGCTCCCTTTGTGTACTGAAAGGCTGCAAGGTCTCTTCAGACTGTCTCTTCTCCAGGCTGAAGAGCCCCAGCTCTCTTAGCCTGTCCTAAAAGAGGAGGTGCTCCAGCCCTCTGATCATCTTTGTGGCCCTTTGTGGATGTGCTCCAACAGCTCCATGTCCTTGTGTGGGTGACCCAGAACTGGATGCAGTACTCCAGGCAGGGTCTCATGAGAGCAGAGTAGCAGGGCAGAATCACCTCCCTCAACCTGCTGGTCACACTCATCTTGATACAACTCAGGATACGGTTGGCCTTCTAGGCTGCAAGCAGGCACTGCTGGCTCATGTTGAATCATTCATCAACCAGTGCTCCCAAATCCATATCCCCAGGGCTGCTCTCAAGCCATTCTCTGCCCAGCCTGTATCTGCGCTTGAGGTTGCCCTTACCCAGAGGCAGGACTTTGTACTTGGCCTTACTGAACTTCATGAGGTTGGAATGGGGTACACACATCCTTGTGTACGTAGGGAAATGCTCACCAAACCTAGCTTTGCCAAGAATGTTTGCTGAAATCCCTGCTGATAACAGGCTCGTACGTACTTTTTAAAGTACAATTTGGCCTGGGGAGCTTCCGATACAGATAGCAATTCTCTGCAGTGCAGGAGGGTAACTGGCTTAGAGGAAGCTGAAGGGCTGGTGATTAGGTATGTCATCTTAGAATTGTAAACCAGGCAGGTTTGCTGGATAGTTTGTGTGCCAAGGCCTGAAACAATCCATCATTCCCTGAAGTTGTTGTCATATGACTATACGGTTGCTTCCATTGCCACGCATGATGAGTCTATTCTGCTCTTTAAACAAAGAGTGCATGTTCCTGAAATGTTGTTTGCAGAATGCAGGTTTTTATTGGAACAAAAATAACTGGAATGAACCTGATTCATCAGGGCATTAATGTGGAACTGCCTGATAAAGAGGCAGCGGGCAACAGAGGAAAAAGGAGTGGTGAATCACCCTGCAGCAACATTTTGAATTTACTTTGTTAAATTTTTAATCTCTGTTTAGTTCATGGTCTCTGGATATTTCTAGGAGGCACTGGAGTCTGAAAGCCATGCAGCTCTGTTGTTCATGTCTCTACAAAACATAAATCCATCTCCTTTCATATTTGCTTGCCCCAGCAGCAGAAGAGGAAAAAAGAAAAAAAAAAAAAACCAACCACCAAAAACACCCTGAAAAACCCAGAGATTTTGACAGTCTGAAAAGGATTTTACCACTTCCACAGCTTGTGCAAACAGTGAGGGCAGTTTATTAAAAATCTACCAAGGGGAAATTTTTGGAGTGACTGATGCATAATTTATACTCCGAGCCTCTGAAGGATGGATTGTAAAAAGCCAGTGCTGATCAAAGGAATTGTTAATGTGCTGTGGAAGTTATTTGGGGGTTTGACACATGCTGGGTTTTTAAACTAATCTCTTTGAGTAAGTTCCTTGAATGCGTCTTAGTGCATTCAGTGAAGGCAGGTCTTACAGCAAAAAAAAGTTTCTTTTGGTTTCAGAAATTAAACTGCTGTTCAACAATGAAAGAAAGTTATCAGGAAACTCAGACAAGGCCAAATTAATCTCAGGTGGGCAGGATTAAAAAATGTGAAGTAGGTTAAATTTTTTTTTATCTTTAACCAAGTGAGATCAACATGCATTGGTGAGATGGAAAAGCTAAATAAATTGTCAGAAGAAAGAAGATAACATAGATGGGATGTTCACAAAACAGAAGGGAGGAGATGGCTGCACATGGTGAAGAGAAGTGATAGGAACACTTGAAAAGGAAGGAATAAGAAGGAGACAGCATGAAAGTGGAATGAACAGTTAAAGCTGGCATCTCACCTACATGAATTGCCAGCTGCATGTAAGGAATACAAGGGGTCTAACAGAAAAAAAGCTATATTCTCTGTGATTTATTTTTGCAGTGTACATCTCATGTGAAATTTACCAAAGTAGCCTCCTTGTGCTAGAGAAGTCACTGATGGTTTGGGCCTGAAGTTTTACTAAAAGTGCTTCAACCCACTTTGTACTTATTGCTTCCCTTGCCATGACTGAATTTAAAAAGGAGGTCATGTACACCATCCCACGCTAGCTGAGATTTCATCACTCAGCTCTGGTCTGGTAATGTAAAAGCATTACTTCCTAAAAAGCAGACAAAGGAATTGGCTATTAATATTATGGGGGCACATTCTGTAGCTGTAATGAGAAGATGCAACTGTAATCAGGATTCATTGTGATGTATATTTTACAGACATATGGATATTATGTGATTCATTTCCTATACCAAAGAGATTGTGGTATATAGAGACATGTAGACAAGTCAGACATATGGAAAGAGTAAAAAAAAAGTCTTATTTTTGTTCCACTTTACCAATGTGAAACTGAAACTTTTTAAGTGACTAGTCTAGAGTCACAAAGGAGATAAGGAATAGACCTGAATATTGTCCAGTGTCAGGTATGGACAAAACAAATGATGGAAACCAGTGGCTTGGATCTCACCTGGCACTCAATAAAGCATTCCCAAATTCTTTCACTAGCTTGTTGTCTCACCCACCTCTCCATTCCAAAACCAGGAATAGGTTCTACACAAGACCAACGCATGCAAAGATGCCATCCTGGCCTAGCAGCACTCACCACTGTTGCTGCGTTTCCTGCTTAAGTCAAGGCTGCTATCGGCTTCCTCAGGAACTTCAGCCAGATCAGCTGTCTGCAGGAACAGAGAGAGCAAATGAGATGGGAAAATCCAGGGAAAGCAAGTGACAGGGTGAAATAAAACCTCACACGAGCCTTTGGGGAATGCGGAACTGTGGTACTATCAGAGCAAGTCAGCTTGATAGGACTGCAGAAAACACTGTATCTGGTGGTGCACAACAAATACCCTGCTTTATAGGGAGCAATAAAAGCCCACAAAAGACTCTAGAGAAAATTTCCTGTCTTCAGTACAAAACATTTCTGCACTGTAAAGTAAAATGAAAGTTAAGGAATAATTGACTGTCTTAAACAATCTGAGTGTCTGTATAAAGCAGAAGCTTGGGGAGATTGGAGATGATGAAGATTTTTTTAAATAGATGACTACAGAAGAGACTGGCCATTAATTGAAAGTATTGACTAACAATTTATTAATCCTGAACACATTTTTCAATAAAATAACTGTAAGTGAAGTGTGATTTTAATTCTGTTAACATTCTGAGGGGGGGGGAAAAAGGAGAATATTGGAGTTGTGCAATCAGCCTTGAAATATCCACCTTCGATTTCTTTTTTTAAATCTGGCTGGTACAGTTAGGGACAAATGAAGCTCAAATATTGTTGTTAGAATTACTATGATTTGTTATGTGTACCATATTAATGTCAATCATGGTTAGGGACTCATTGTTCTAGGGCATAGGAAAACACGGGATGACGAAATCCCAAGCCTCTCAAATGCACTCTGCGTAAGGCGTTGGATTCCTCAGCTGGGTAGTTGGCTTCTCCATGTATATATAGCCTGACAGGAACCAGGAGCCACGCCAAACAGCTCTGTCCGAATCTAACCTTAAGGAGCTTCTCTTTCTGAACTTCCCACCTACGACTTCTTTTGGATAAAACATCACCATACAAACAAACAAAACTTTAAACTGAAGATTCGGATTGAAGATAGTGTTGCCAATATGAAAAACTCCTCATGTGGACCTAAGCATTATTTATTTCTTGTTAACGGGATTTTAAGACAGACGGAAGGATTTAACTTAATTATTCTATGACACTCTAGGACTATATAAAATGCACACCTCTATCTGGTGTTTTGTAGACCTCTGCCTCCATTTCGTGAAAAAAAAAAAAATAAATAAAATTGAGGAATATCCACTGCCTTTGTGTAGGGAGTACAAAATCTGAATTGCTTCATAGTTTTTTATATTTTTTTTTCCTTTCACTAGCGTTGACAACAATATTTTCATTTTAGAAAGTATATTTGCAATTTATTATATTTTCTAAGAATTTTATTTCTTAGCTACTTCTCACTGCAAATATACTGCTGAATGACAAAGTTAACAGTAGATTTATGCTGTAGGTATCCTATGATTATCGTGCCTCTCTTACTATTTTCACAGCCTTCCACTTTATTTTCTTCTATGCAATGTTTTTAGACTTCACCCTTCAGGAAAAGGTCATGCTTGTCTTGCACCTTGTACAAATGGGTCACCCCTGGGTGAGAAGGGATAGAAATGATAACAATGAGTCAGAATAGAGCATAGCTAGAGCTTGTTAGTCGCTGGGTGAGGGAGAAAAAGACTGGCTTTGGTGAAATAGCAAGCTGCAACTATTTTTCAGCCCACTGTTGTGGTATTCTCCTCAGTCTTCATGAACTAGCATCAAAATTACTGATTAGCTTCATACTTTGTTGGATACTACCGCATATAGGATGTGCAGTGACTGTCTCTTCAGTATATAACTAATCCAAAACCTCCTGAAATAACATCACTTACATTTAAGGACTTTTTTCAGACAAGAAGTATATGACAGTGTCTGGTGGAAATGGTAGAGGTACAGAGCTGCTTTTGAGGAGACTAATAAGAACTGGAATCACATTTATATCACCTCAAGTGACTTTCTGTATAAATGTGGGTTGCAGAAGCACATTTTGAAGGAAGCAGTAGGTAGTAAATCTGGAACATATGGCTACTTTCTTTTAGAGGAAATGCAGAATCCAGGCTGAAAATCACAGTGGGTGCATCCACACTGCTCTGTCATATTAAAAATACCTTGGCTAGTTCAGAGCAAGATGATATCTCCACTCTGGGCAGACATGAGCTTCAGTCCTGGAAGTTGTAGAGGCAGGGCACGGCTCCTGGGCTTGCTGCCTTTGCTGTTAACTATTCTTGGCAGTTACAGCTATACTGCTCTGAGCCCGAGCTAACCCTGTCATGGCTTGGACACATTTGTGAGATGCGATAGGAACCCAGGTATCAGCATGTTCCTGGTTTGTCCCATGACAGAACCCTGAAGCACTCCTCAGCTGCCAGGGTCGGGGCACGATTGAGCTGCAAAGTCTCAGTGATGCTGTGAGCCTCGCAGCTGCATTACTGCTTCTGTTTCGAGAGGAGAAGAGCAGCACAGAAGTGAGCAGGGAGGACCAGTGGGAAAGAATTTTAGTCCCTGTCTGTTATTAGCTGCACGGGCACCGATAGCTTGCATGCTCTGGTGCATTTTCACCTGGGCTCTAAGGGCTCTTTGTCACCCTCTCCTCTGGCCATTGGTCAGTGCCTGCTCCTTGGTCACACATCACGGTTGTGAAGCTCTATGTACTCATCATTTTGATCAGGGTTGGGTCTGTCCCTATTTTTTGTTCTTGACTTAATCCACAGGCTTGCACCAGCAGAATTTGTGGTTTCACATGCCTGTTTATTCAGTTCTCTTGTGTTTTCTATTTTCTGTATGCTGACACGTTTTACATTTGCTCTCAGCCTCACTACCCTGCAGAAATTCCCATAATGAACCCGCGTTCCTCATTCTACACCCACACCCTACCAAGTTACGATCACTTCTCTAAGGAAAACACTGCATTCATGATTTCTACGCTTGAGTAGTCATTCATAATTCAATGCAATGCTTTACTGATTTAGAAAGCAATAACTGCATTTGTAGAACTTCTGTTTCAAGTAAATGAAATAATTGAAAGAAAGAAGTGTGATCACAATGTGACAGGTGGTAAAGTCACTTCGAGTTTTAAAAAAGAATGAAAATTACCAAATTCCTTCTAAGGCACAAACAAGACTGTATGAAGGACATGTCCTTTAATAAATCCCTTGCAGATTTCACTTAGTTCTTGGGTAAATTTGTGTTCTTCCCATCTGAGAAATGAATATCTGTTTAGAGACCACCTGTGTCATCTGAAGTTACCGCTCACTCATGTGAGTGAGTATATTTTTAAATCCTAGGAAGACACTCTACCAAACATAACTATATTTTAGCTCAAGTTTAGCTTAAACATGTAAATATTCGCACAGAGGCCTGGAGACCAAGTCTTACAGTTTTTCTGTGCATGGTAAGTTTTTTTTCTGATGTCAGCAAAGGAAAGATTGTCAGCTAGCTTGGGTCTGATTTTTAGACATGATAATCAGCTCCAGACTGTGGAGCATTTATTTGTGACTGCTTTTTGAGATGTGGGAGAATCTCTTGGTAAAAAATAAAAGATATAATCTGACCTCATGGACACCAACACTGCTGAAATATTGTTTTTCTCTTTATTCTAATTGTCAAGTGGTACTGTTGAACTAAGCAGGAATTTACAATTTACAACAAGCAGAGCTAAAGGAACTCTTTCTTCCCTTGTCCTCATTCTCCACTCTCTTGCCATGGTCCTGAAGAAACTGACTTCAGTGATGGGGGAGAATGAATGATAAGTTTTAATATGGAGGTGAAAATCTCTTTGTCTGGTTATAACAGGCTGAGAATACCTGTCAGCATTTGAGGTTTGGAGAGAGGAGTTTAAATCTGTGACGTTTCTCTCATGAGAATAAAAGATTATTCACTGAACTTGTATTTTTCTCTTTTTCTCAAGAGTCTCTAAAAGATACAAAGTTTATAAAAGTAGTGCTTTCTCGTCTCATCTTGGGAGCTGGGAACGGGTTTGTCAGTGTTTTCTTTTTGTGTGTATTTGTTTTACAGCTTGAAATACAAGTTTTGTGGACTCCTGTGAATGAATAAGTACTGTTTCTCCACAAAGAAAATGGAAGAAAGATGTGGGATACTTACAGAGTTCCTATTGGGAGAATCAGACCCACTTCCAGAACTGCCCTTCTTCGTTTTCTGGGCTAATGAAGTCCCAAAGCGGAGAGTTTCATACACAGGATCAACCTTATTGCCACAGGCTGCAATGGAAAGAGGAAAACATACATCAGTGCCTCAGAAATATTTCCGCCCTGGTTCCTGCTCCACTTGTAGAAACACCTGCTTGTACTGACATGTTGGGATACATGTTTAGAAATACAAGTTGAGAGACTATCCTTATAAAAAGCATTTGAAAGTCTTAGTAGAATTGACTTTTGCTAGTGACTTTTGCTGTATCTTTGCTCACATTAAGATTACGTTTCCTTCACACAGGCTCTCTGAGTCCCCACCATTGCCTCATCTCAGTCCATCTGCAATCCTCCTTTCCTAATTTCCACCAATGCTGTCTACGTTGACATGAGTGAGTCAACATACCAGGAGGCTTTAATCCATGATTCCTGCCTGTTCCTACCACTAACTTCTTAGATTGCTCTCCATGCTGCATACTTGATGGAAAAAAACTTGCATCTTCCCTGAGCATCTAGGTGGTGGGTGCAGGCTTTCACCTTTATGCTATTAACTCTCACAGTGCTGTTACTGGGATAATGTGGATAAACAAGATGACCTGGATCTTCCTGGGAAGGTCTTGATAGCACCAGTGTGAGACCATGTGGGATCTGGGGGCAGTCATAAAAAAATACCTGCCATAGGAAATGCATTCCAGGTTGCTCAGCATAATCTAGGAGTAGTCAGAAAGGCCACCAATCCCACTGGCATGTGTAATCATTTTCACCCCCACACTCTCCCTCTTAGCTAGTCCCAAAGTAGTCTCTTGTGAAAAAGAAATGAACATCTTCAATTGGCATGAACGGATCCAGATGAAACCCTTTTATACATATTGCCTTGTTAGACCTCAGCTTCCCTTATCATACCAGGCAGTAGATGCTTAGAATACAACATCTTAGTAACATTGTATGGGATGGGAAATATGGGCAAAGTACTAAAAAAATGCTTGAGATTTTGATTTTTGATGGGAACAAAGTAGTACCTGAAAGATGCTTCCAGTGAAAGCGGGGTAGATCTCTTCTCACTGGTGACAGGTGACAAGATGAGGGGAAATGGCCTCAAGTTGCGCCAAGGTAAGTTTAGGTTGGACGTTAGGAAACACTTCTTTACAGAAAGAGTGGTTAAGCACTGGAATAGGCTCCCCAGGGAGGTGGCTGAGTCACCATCCCTGGATGTGTTTAAGAGCCGTTTGGATGTGGTGCTCGGAGATACGATTTAGCAGAGGGTTGTTAGAGTTAGGGTACTATGGTTAGGCTGCAGTTGGACTTGATGATCCTTGAGGTCCCTTCCAACCTGAATAATTCTATGATTCTATGATCTTGTTTTTAAGTCAGAGGTTGCTCAGAATGCTTCAACAAAAATGACAATGACAGATGGTTTTTAGAAAGAGAAACTTAGATGAAATCTATGTAAGTGACTTCCTTTCTTCTAAACAACAAAATAAATGTTCTCAGGTAAGCCATTTTAAACTGAGTGTTTACTTCTGGCATTCCTCTTTTTATACTGCCAGGTTTGCCTGCTCAGACTACTTCTGACTGGGGAGAAGTATTGTTGAGGACCAACTCAATTTCTCCATTTCAGAAATTTTTCTTTTCAGGTATTACAGTGAGCATAATGCGGTCTTTTAAATACCTGGACAAACTGCAGAAACATTCTGTAAGGAAAAAAATTAGAAAAGTAAAAAGGGTGGGTGAAAAATGAACAAGAACCTTACAAAGTCCTGTAAGGGCCAGACCAGTGGTTTAAATGCATCCCACTGTTGTGATCTCTGTCTCTCATAGCTCTTCCCAGCTCAGACCTTCACTTCATATTCCACAGTTTCTTCCTAAATTCCTTACTTTGAGCTCATGTAGTTATTATTATAAACAGAATGGCTACTAGGAGGTTACACGTAGGGGGTTTTGAGTGAAACACACAATAAACACACCCTCTCCTCTTCCAGCTTTGTATCTTTGAAGTGGTCCTTTCCTGAGATGGCAGAAGGACATCCAGTCACTGAAAGGAGCTGGAAGGCAGCTGAGGGCAAATACCATGGCTGGAAGTCTGCCGCTGCTGTTGCAGAGCACTGCCAAAGGGAGACTGAACGGAAAAGCAATCAGAACCTACCAATAGGCATCACTTCTTTGATGCAGCCAAACTGTTCATGAATGAGAAGTGGTGAGCTGTAGTACCGTCGAAATCCCTTTGGCTGGAGAGAGAGAAAGCAAAAACATGTGAAGTGCATTGCTGCCATGATTGACATAGAAGAAATAACCTCAGCTCCTTGGCTAAAGGCATAGCAGAGCTTTTTTATTTCTTCTGCAAAGTGTGGTGAGACTGGGAATTTGCCTTCTGTTGTTGAGTCACTGTGGGGTGCAGAGATCAGGGTTTTATTTAATTTTTCTCCTGGAAAAAGCTAATTTCCCGTATTTGTGTAGAAAAAGGAGGAGCTCATTTCCAGTCTTTCTTTTCTTTTGTCTTACACAAAAGCAACACTAATTAATTACAGTAGAAGTGCTGAATCATTAGATGTTCTGAGAAGTTTTATCTTCCCTTCTCCATTTCTTCTTATATGATGTGCATTTGCACTGTTTTGCATTTGCTAAATGTGCATCTAATCTTCCCCATGTTTTCATGTATCAATTTTTTAGATTTTTCTAAAATTTGCTGCTGACTGACCACAGTTTCCACTCTTTCTTCTTTCTTTCTTTTTTTTTTCCTGCCTTACAAGGTCTAAAAACTCCCCAGGTCATCACCACGTGCCCCCGAAACATGTGTTTGTGGAGAAATGCACTATAACAACTCAACTTACATCACTAAAGAATGCCCAGCATGGCCAATAATGGTGCCCTATATCACTCCATAAATGACTCTAAGAAGACTGAATATTTCTTGTTATTTTTCTATTTACCATTTCAGATTGGGAATGCTTCAGGCAAAGGCAAATGAAGGTGCTAACACCGAAGTCATTGGAAATGCCATTCAAGGCATTAGAGATTCACAAAAGTTCTCTCAGATCTCTGATCTCTGCAGGCTGTGAGAACTTCTAGCCATAGTGAGAAGCGGGAAGGCATCATGAGGATGTGCATCTTTTCTGTATCTTATATTCAGTAATAAAAAATTACAGTACTAGTTCTTTCACTAATGAGCTGCAATATGGATTGAGGAGCAAGGGGGCTGATAAATTTGGTTACTGACAGAAACAAATTCCAGATTCCCCAGCTTCAGTTTAGACCCAAACTAAATTCAGACACCACATGAACTCATAAAACTCCCATGACTCTGCTGGAATTCTTCCTGCTATAAATTTGGCCTCTTGTTTTCTGTTTTTGTAAACTGATCACCACAAGAGTTGAGGCTGGAATCAGGCAATGTGTGAAGCAATTAATGTGATTTAATATTTGGCTTGTCCCAAGCCTGCAGTGAGATAATTCTGTGGATCAACTATTCCAGAAAACACCAAACTAGGACTATGATTATGCTTAAAAGTATAAAGATTTGCTTCAGAACTATGAACAACAAAAACAATAATTAAATATACTTGAAAAGATAGTAGGTTTTCTAGTCTTTTTGAGGAAAATGCATGTTTTTTTTTTAATCATTTAACATAGCAAGGCTGTTTACGCATAGTTCAGATTTGCCTTCAGCTGGCACATATTTGCAAGAGAACCAAAATCATCTGAAACGCAAACCGGACAATTACCAATCACACAAAGCTGTACAAAAGCAAGTGCCATATTCTGCATCGGAGGTGGAACAGCCCTGGACATATGTCCTCCCAAGGACATGGGGACAAGAGACAGGAGAGCCACCCCCACAGAAAGGGGTCTGGGGGTTCTGGCTGATGGGCAAATTGAATTTGAGTCAGCAGCATGCCCTGGCAGTCCAAACCATACTTGGGTCAGGGGAGGGTCAGGGTGGAGGTTAGGGACAGGTTCTTCACCAGAGGGTGGTAGGCATGGAACAGGCTCCCCAGAGCAGTGGGCACAGTCCTGAGCTGCCAGAGTCCAAGAAGTACGTGCACAACGCTCTAAGACATAGGGTTTGGATTTTGGGTGGAGCTGTGTGGAGCCAGGAGTTGAGCTTGATGATCCTTGTGAGTCCCTTCCAACTCTTGATATTCTATGATTCTATCATTCCATCAACATGTGTACCCAGTTTTTATAGTCCAACAATATTCTTAAGCCATATTGTCATTTTTCTAAGTCTTTTTTTTTTTTTTCCCCACAGAAGTAACCAAATGAATCATTTTCTCATAAAAAGCCACCAAGTTAGAATTTTTTCAAATATAGTATCCTGCTTTTGCCAATAACATAGGCATTAAAGTGCTGTGCTCCATACAGGGCAGGGCTCCTCCAAGCTTCTCCTACTGAAAGACTTATGCAAGCTCTGTAGGGTCTCACTATGAAATATCTTTCAGTTTTCTTTTTAAGATGAATTATGCTTATTCTTCAAGCCCTAACAATGGAAAAAAAAAGATAATGTGAAGGATTTTTCATTTGCTAAAATCCACTGAAATATTTTGACTAATTGGTAGCTTTCCCCACAGTGATTTCCACTACAGTAAGTATAGTTCAAATTATGGGAATTAATTCTAATATTCAGCTCAGTTTAGATTATGTAACTGTGTTTTCAGCTAAATGTCAGCCAGGGGGTCTGGCCCACAAAGCAACATGCCCCCAGCTGCACTTGCAGCCCTGGGCTGCTTACTTACCAGCTTGCCCATGCAACGCTGTTGTCCAATACTGTCTGCACACTTGTGGTGGATGCTCATCTTACAAGCCTTACAGCGCAGTCCATGCTTAGCATTTGTCCCTGTGAAATGCAAGGAAATGATTTGATTAGACAAAATCAATAGTTTCCATGCACTTAACAAATTTCCATGCATTTAATGAACGACCTGAAAGAGCTAATAGGGAGGTCAGTGGTGGTAGTGTAAATACTGATGGCTAATTTTGCCTTGCTTTTTAATGCATGTTTATACATTTATTATTATTTTTTTTTAAACAGTCTTTTCATTTCAGGCACTTATCCTCCAGGCTCCTTCCCAGGCTAGTGCTGCCTTTGGATATCTATTAGATTAGGCTCTGTTGTGTGATAGTGTGAGGACGCTTAGCCAGCTTCCTTAGCACTGCCTATCGATGTACCCAAGGGACTGCCACTCTTGCTTCTTCAGATCAGTGTCCAGGAGCATGCAGGAATTGCTCCTTGCACATCTCTGAGCTGGGCAGCAAGGATGACATAAACCTGATTTCATTCTCCTTCACTGGCAATGGAAAAATCTGGTGACACGTCAGGGAGCTCCGGCAGAAATGCTGCCATGCAGAAGCAGAAGAGAAGACTTCTCCCAGTACTGGAGAACAGTAGCTCTGAATTACATTCAGTGCAGACCTACTCTGAAATAACAGAGTATAGTCTGTCTTCCAGGAAGAAACAGTCACTCTTATTCATACACCCATAAGACTTCCTGAACTACGTAGTAGCTGTTAGGCTGCAGCAACTCTCTTCCTCCTGCCTCAGGGCTGTATAAATGGGATGAGTAAACAGCATGTCAGTTCATTACCACGGACTGAATAAGAAACAAGGTAGTAAAAATAAAAACAAAAAAACCTCTTGACATTTTAAACTGGCCCTCATTAGTCAGACATGATAGGAATATTAGTCATTGGAGTCAGAAGATCCCACATCTGAAAGTACTCATGTAGATCTTGATTATTTGAGTAGTTAACATCACGTACATGTTGCTGACTGAATTCAGCGAAATGCTGCCTCTGAAAGAAGCACTTCAGGGTAAGACGTATCAAGTTGGTGCCAGAAAATGAGTGTTATTGAGACCACTTTCAAGGGAAGAGGTCCCTGAAGTGGCCACTTCCAAGTCAGGTGGAGGCAAACTGCAAGAGCTGAGGATGGCTGCACTGAGATAGGCTTGGACGTATCACTTGCATGTTGTTTGCAGGTCAGGTAATCAGCAAAGTCACTGCCTACCGGCTGAGACTGTTTAAGAGATGAACAGTGAATGAGGCTTTGCATTTTGGGGTGCACTCCAAGGGCTCCTGGGTGCAGACTGCATAATCCCTCTTGGCTGAATCGACACACGATGCCTTGCTGCTTGGGTATGTGCAGTTAGCTTCACCCTGGGCTATTTTTCCAGATTTACTGCAATATATCCCTGTTGGTTTTTATTCTCTTTTCCCCCTGAGTGATTGCACTTGGATTAGTGTGCTGTGATGATTTTTTTTCCGGTTACACTTTCTTTTCAATAACAGATGTTCAAACCAATATTGACTTCTGTGGCTTTGTGCTTGTGTTGCTGAGAATGAAATGCTGTCTCACCCTTCCTGATGGTCTATGACAAATACAGAGAGCTGTGAGAAAGCAGGACTTCCTCCACATTATTTTATTAGATCTACAGGTAAGAATGAAAAAAAGCAAAACGTCATCCTATTTTGCCTGTGACAGGTACTCAAAATCAATGTTAACACTTAGTCTAATTCTCTTACGCTGACCTGTGATGCATAGCTCTTCCCTTGCTCTACCATGCTACTCCTGAGATTCAGGTGAAGGGGCAGCCAGTGCCATAGTCCTTTCTGCAAGCTCTATTATGCTATTCTACCCACATTAATATGTTACAAGCTGGATATTGGTTCTTGTATGGCATTACTGTGTGATCACAGGAGGGACACAATCGATGATGTAGCAGCACATCCAACTGATGTGCAAAATGCACATAGAGTGTGCTATTTTCAAAAAAACTAACTTTTTAGACGAGGAATCTGTGGTCATGTAAGAATGAGCTACTGTCAGTCTTATACAATAAACGACAAAAAAGTAATACTATATTTCTACTGCTGAATGCCATTCGTTATCTACAGGTAGGTAAACAGTTGCTTCAAAGAGAGAATTCAGTCACACATTTCAGTCTACAAGAAAGATTTTAAAATCAAAATGAAACTGCCTTTAACTACCAAAAGCTTCAATCATCAATTCATTGTCAATTCTAACTATTTGGTTTACTGTGGGAATAAGCAGCTTGGAAGTAATTTGCATGTATCTCCCTGCCTCCCTCTGAGGAATAACCAAAGGGCTTATAGAAGAAGAGTTAATTCCATATTTACGTACCCATCATACCTCAAGCTCTGAAAAAGACATTTATATGGGAAGTATTTTAATTTTCCCTCAGGATAACTCTTCCTTCTCCAGTTTCTGATCTCCATCACACTAACTCAAGCCTCCTCGGAGGATTACAGTTAAGCTGTATCAAAAGCATGCCAGAGGTTAGATAACTGCATGTTGACAATGTGTCTGCCCCCTGGATGCTGAGATTCAGAACTGAGGTGGAGCCCCAGCTCACAGCGCAGAGAAGGGCTGATCTACATGTTGCACAGGTGTGACTGAGACCAGGATTTACACTGAGGTTAGGTTTTGGGCTCACATGCACGCAAGCCTGTTGGCTTTGCAGTCGCTTGAATGGGGTTGTTTTTTGTAGGTATCTCTGTAGTTTGAAATAAGGAAAAAGCAGGTAGAACATGGGTGTTGTAAACAAGTTATGTAACTTGCTGGGTAAGCAAGTTGACAGTTATGCCAAAATAAGAGAGGTGTTTCTTTAGCTTAAAGAGGGGCACAGGAGATAGCAATGTCTTGAAACCCTACTGGCAAATACATTCCTCCATGGTGGAGTATGTGAACACGAGGGATTTGTTCTAGGTATAATTTAAATAGAAAAAAATATATGTCACACATTTCCCTCAGACTATTTGAGGGGAACTTGGGCAGTTCCACTTGTCTCCCAGAAGGTAACTGGGTGTGTATGAAGTTAAAAACTGCTCTGTGGTCTGCTTATTCCCAATGGGTTACTCTCTTTGCAGACTGAAACGTGGGGATCAGAGAGAATTACATTTCAGATGGTCATAGTGGTGTCTGGTAGCGACACTATTCCTGTGAAGCCTGGGACACTAAAACACTCTCCCCTGGGGCTTCTGTTGGCCATATTGCTCTCTGCTTCCTGTCCCTAAATAGCTGGCAACCAGACTGAAGCCCACCATTTATTCCCACTAGCAGATATTCCTCTATGCTAATTTTACAGCACAGCAGGAAGCTACTAGTATAAAGTACTCAGTGAAATGCCTTTATCCACACGGAATGTGCCAGTCATTTCCATTTGTGGCGGATCAGAAATACAGGAGCTGAAGGCTTAGCAATTAAGCTAAACTTTGAGCACCCTAGCTACAGTTTGCTCCAGTATTCTTTCAAAGGAGGAGGAGATTAATAGCTTTGATGGACTCTTTATCATTACCTTTAAAATATAATTATCTCCATTCATTTCTCCAAAGACCTTATTATGGTAACTTAATCAAATTGTTACAAGTTGAGCATATTAGAACAAAGGTTCTGCTCACTCTTTTTTTTTTTTTTTTGCAGTCTTGGAATGTGAGATTTTTTTATTCAAGGCACAGTATTACCTTCAGTGAACAGGGTAGTCAGTGTTCAATGAGTAGCCAGCTCTATTCAACACTTCTTCATTGGTCTGTATGCGTTTGCTTACATCACCTCTGGAGTATCATATTTGCACCATTTCCAAACAGAAGATGATTAATAATGTCACAGGCTTACCTGTGGGCTCACTATCTTTGTCTCTTTGTGCCTTGTGATATGAACACGTTTGCCAAAACTCAAATAGCATGGATCCCATTTGATGAATCAACGGTAAAACCATCAGAGGTGTCACTGATGGGCACTACTTGGCCTAAATAATTGCAAACTGTTAAAACTGGGCTTTAGAATGGAAAATACTAAATCATGTTCAGCAAACTCCTACTGCATATAAACTTAATAGACAACAAAGTCATGAAATACTTAAAGGAAGAAAGAACACATGCACGTGATGTGTTTTGTGTCCTGTTTATTAATGTATCTATTAATTTTCTCATAGTCAGTAAAACCTGGTATTGTTTTGCAAATGAAAAAGCCAAAACTGTCAAAAGAAACCACGTTTCACTAGAAGAAAATGAAGAAATTTCATGTCAGGACACTTGAGTAGCTCTTAGACTTAAAAATGAGGTTCTGTCATACTCATTTTCTTCAGATACCAACTAATACATCCAGACTCCCAGCACTAGAAGGACACATTGCTTTGAAAAGCAGGCCATATTTAATAACACCTTGCTAGAAATACTCTATGAATAGGTCAGCTCCCATTTGAATACCTAAAGCAGTGGCTAGGCTTTTCAGAACAACCATGGAAAATTCAATCTTGAACTGTTCTGATAATCTGACCCTGAATATTACCCAAAGGACACACTACATCATTTTCATAGATCTAAGCTTTTTTTGGAGGAAGCCTTAATGGGATCAGAACACTTCAACCCAGGTGAATGGAAGAATTTGAAGGCAGAGAGAAACAGATGAGACAGAAGGGGCAGAATTTGATTTCAAGGCTTTATGCCTGTCTCTCCAATAAAAGTAGTTTGGAAACTACACTGCCTTTCAGGAGAGTGGCATTTATCTCAAGGAATGCAAATGAGAATTATGTTTGTCACATGCTTGCAAAAAGGGCACCTTTATCATCCTCTTGGCCAGCACAGCTATGGGCCACAACACTGCTGGCTGGTGCTTTTTGCCTGTTGTTTAAAGACTCAGCATAAGATTAATAGCTAGTGAGTGAGAATGATCTCTGCAGCCTGAAGAAATCTGAAAGGAAACTGCAAATGCTGGTAACAGCATGACATTATGCTGAGTGTATAAAGATATCTATATTAGGCACTTAGGCTAAATTTAAAAAGAAAAGAAAAAAAAAAAAAAGAAAGGGTAAAAATACTCAGGTCTCTATCGGAAAGAAGAAGGGCAAAGGCATGGACTGTCATCTCCAGCTAATCAGCTAATCCAACTGCAACCCAATGAGTATTTGTTGTTGTTCCAGCTGAGACGAACATGCCAGTCAGAAATGGTTTTGATTTAAAGCTTGCATAAATAAACACATTTAAAATTACATATTTTCCACAGAATTTCAACTTCTGCTGTGGGAGGCTGATAAAAATAATGAGTGCGTTGCCCCTTTCTCCCAAAGCACATTTGGAATTGTTACTGGAAAGCTGTCTCTGTGCCAGAATTTCTGGGAAATGGAGGATTTTAAGCAAGCTGGGCCAGTACTATAACAGTGAGAGATTTGGGATGTCACCTTAGAAGGAGAAGTTCCTGTAATGGCACTGGTGCCTTTATATCCATCTTAGCCTTTGTCCAACCTTCCCCCCTGCTCTCTAATTCATTTTTTCAATTAATTGTTTTTGCATAACAGCTCTGTTGCTGAAAGGATGGAGATTATCTTTAAAAATTCATCTTTGGCTACTTCCTGTCCCCTGAGCTGGCTGCTGCTCACCTTCCTCCTTTGCATGGCCTCAGAGTATGAGAGCTGTGGGCAGAACAGAGAATGACATTTTCTGAACAGGATACTCATCCCTTAAAATTAAGAATCTTGATTCTCACAGCTGACAGTGCAGAGAGGGCAGACATGCAAATGCCCAGCTGGCCAACAGACTGGAGCTCAAACCCTGCTTCCCAGACATCCCAGATGCTCACCACTGATAGTCATTGCAGCTGTATATTGTTGACTGATACACAAATATTCACATTACAAAAAATTACCAGTACCATTAGCAATTGCCTCATTGTGCTTTCTACTGCTAAGCCCTCAACCAAATGGATTATTGAAAAAGGGATAAGGAAAGGAAATAATCAGTTTGCCGTCTGCAGTGTATTTTTCTCAGATCGCCTACAGATAAATGGATTACAGCAGCTCTTGGCATTTCCATTTCAACAATTCAATAGGATGTTTTCCTTTTCAAGGAGAAGAAATTACACTTTACAAGTAGGCTTCTCTTTTGACCTGACTAGGTGGCCTACACTCATTTCAACACTGCAGCAAAAGATCTCCATGCTTAAATATCAGACAAGTTAGATGAAAGAGTTCAAAGTACATACAGAAAAGTAGGTAAAAATCTTATTTAGGCAATTTTTCATGAATAACGACAGCATGGGATTGACTTCAAAGATTTTACCTCCTAGTTGGTATATTTTTACAATCAAATTTCCCAGTTCGAAATGTAAAGAGCTGCAAGTGGGTTAAACCTGTAGTTCCTTAGGAAGGGTTCAACGTACAGGCAGATCTAAAAACACGTAGGATCTAGAAGGGGAATCCCTCCATTTGCATCCAAGCTGCCAGGTCTGGACCTGACACCTCATCTGGTTGGTATGAGCATCCCTTTTTCAGGAGTCCAACTTGTGTCAGTCTAAACTGATTTGGGTGGGAGGAGAAGAAACTTGTTTGTGCTTTGTAGAGTAGAACTTGATATCCAACCACAGTACCTGTTCTGTCCAATTAATAAATTTTAGATTATGTGCCAGTGAGCAGTATGGGCCTTTGAATGCCCACCCCACCCAATTTCCCTATAAGAATATCCAATGTTTAAATAGCACAAAAAGTTGTCTCGTATGTAGGCAGGCTACAAAGCAGCACATAAAATTAGAACTGACTTCCCAGTGACATAGTTTTCTTTAGAAACAATGTGCTGAGGAAAAAAAACTGAGGCAGTTGTAGGCAGGATTTTCTCCAGGGGCTGTTCCAGAAAAGAAAATATTCCTGCTAAAGTAAAGTTCTTCTAACTTCATGGCTTTAAAACATACATATCTGGAAGAGAAAATGCCTTTATTCCTCCTGCAAGTCAACTTTGTAATTCCTTGACAAAGAATTTCCAGTGCTGCCAGCCTTCTTATTCTTTGGTAAAGGAACAATGAGATTTACTTACAAGGGAAATAGACTTTCCCTTTGGTCTTTTGGTCTCAAAGAGATTCTCATTCTAAGTGTATAGTGATAAGAAAAGGACAAAATTCACTGCCCTGTACTGAAAAATTTGGCTGCGAGAGTTTCTATTTGCAATGCACTTTTCACATATTCCGCAGCTTAGCTATAAATGTCTGCCCCTGAAAGGAAATATCCACCTCCGTATTTCTTAAAATATTTTCTCATGTTTTTGATCATCTAAATGTTAGTTAAGATGCAGGAACATCATGATAAATAAACTAACAGCTAACTGCATTATCGGAAGAAAAAACCCCAGTCCCCTAAAACCCAAACATAAATTGCCTCTAGCGTTCTTCTCTCTAAACAAACTGACAGTGATATCTCAATAACAACTACATTTATAGACTATTGCCAGCAATCTTGAACCTGTGTTTGTGGATTTTTGCACTGGGTTGTTTGGCTGAGGAAGAAAATAGCTCAGAGGTGATAGGCACGGACTTGTCAATGGGGGTTGATACTAAACTGCACTGGAGATGATGATTGTACCAGAGCTGAGCAGGACAAGGCAACAGGAAGAAATTAAGCCTGGCATAGTGCCTCAAAGAAAGACTATCAGAGATCAGTGGCTGATCTTGGTCTCAGAAATATTAGCAAGTATAATGTGGTCAGTAACTCTTCTTGACGTGAGGATAATGAAAGTCAGATTTCAGACAGGACTTTCACATTGTCAGGCTTAAGTTATTTGTACCTGTGTTCTTACATATGTTGAAATGAAATCCAGTTACAACTTTTTTCTTTCTGTTTTAAAATGCTTTGAAAAAGGATCCGCATATTTTAGGGCCACGTAGAGATGCTGAAATTTTAATGTTTTAAGGGTTTTGTGCCCTTGAAAGAGAGAAGTTGGAAAGTAGAAAGCCGATATCTGAACAAAGACTGCACTGCAAAATGAAGAGAGTAGCTCTGAACTTGCTGGAAATGTGGGAGAAGAGTTATAGAATAAAAGAACAGCCTGCTCTCAGCAAAGGAATTTAATATCCTCTCTGCTCTACTAATGGATTTTTAACATTGCTTGTTGCTTACAGAGCTCCGTCATCAATAGGCTTGAAATGAGAGGCTGCTATGTGCCAGAAGATTAGGGCAATCTGACTATAAAAGGTTTAGTTAAAAAAAACCTGATATGTAAACAGCCAACTGCTCTCTGGCCTTCTGCTCTTTCAATCTTACTGAGGGCTTTGGCTCTTTCATCCTGCAGCTCTCTCATCAGTGCAACCTCTTGTCATTGTTCCTGTTCTTCATTAGTGCAAACAGACTGGCAGCATCTGCAGCAAAGGGCCTCACACACAAAACACTGACGTGCAGCTTGCCACGGACTTAATTCCTCTCCCTTCCATCCTCTTTTCCACATTTCAGATGGCAATGGAGCTGGAAAGCAGAGAGACAGGATAACTATGCTCTCCTCTGCCCAACACCCATTGCACAGGCAGGATGTGGCCACAAACAGGCTCCTGCTCCAGAGCCATTTATGCCCTTGGATGCACATGTAGCTTGGGAAGACCTTGTCAGAGGCTGCAGGCAGAGGTAACAGCAGGATATGGCAAGGCTAGCAATGACTGAGGGCACACCACAGGTAACTGGGCAGGTGTACCAGTTTGGTATGGAAGTTATTTTTTGCAGTTAGTCACAATGTGTTGCTTCTTTGTAGAATTTTACAATCACATTTCAGAATGAGTTGTTTCAGTTCCTTTCTCACAGCAATTTCATAAGCAAAAAGATGAAATGCTTAACGAGGAGAAACATTCAAATGAAACCTTTCAACTCACGTGCAAATGCTTGGAAAGATCTTTTTTCGAAACAAACTTTTGCTTAAACTGACAATTTTCAAGAAAAATTTCAGTGACGTGACATAAGATGGATAGAAAAACACTTTTGACTACTTCTGTCATCTGCTCAGAGAGGCTCTCGCAGCCTTCACTGTTATGACCTGAGACCAAATTTAGTCCCTGACTCATAGCAGTTCTGGCTTAAAGCACACTCACAAGTGCACCTCTATGTGATATCAGTTATTATTTAAAAAAACAAGGAAAACATCTGCCAAATGATCATGAGTAAGCTCTTGCAGCTTAGTAATGCAAAAAGAGCGTTGTCTTTGCTGGGATCTATCTAGGAATCACAAAGAAATATGAACATTTTGTTGGAACTTTACATTATTGCTATATATTTAAAATTTTAAACCAAAAATGCCAAACTGCTAACATTTCACCCATCAACAGGAATAGCTCCAAGGCATCATTTAAACTCTCTGTGGTTAACAACGATTGGCATTATCTGAATTCAGCCTAAATGCTAGCAGGAATAAGCTAAACCCATCCAGGTCATGTCTTCCCTCGTTTACACATGCAGTTTGCACCAGCATGACTTATGTGATTTGTTATCTGAAAGTCTGAATTAAAATACTGACTGTAATTGTTACGGTACCACTGTCAGAGATATTGAAAACAGTAGGGATAACAACACAATGTAGCTACAACCATCTGGCCTGTAGAACAACATAACCTGTAAAAAAAAAAAAATGCAGTAAATTCCA
Source organism: Meleagris gallopavo (assembly GCF_905368555.1). NCBI lineage: Eukaryota > Metazoa > Chordata > Aves > Galliformes > Phasianidae > Meleagris > Meleagris gallopavo. Next base: position 45,122,213 of record NC_139409.1, on the reverse strand, counting down.
GCAGGCAACCTTGCTTTTAAGAAAATGATTTCCAGTGCTGCTTGGTGGGAAGTCCCAGAAGCCACAAACTTTCTGGGGGATGAGGGCAGAAGATCTTTATGTCAGAAGGCACTGGCACATATCTGGATCTCACCAATGGGCAGTCGAGTCAATACTCAAAACATACATTCAGATTTAGGAACTGTCATAAGCAAAACACAGCTGAAATAGAGAACGCCATCAGGGAACAGATAACTGCGTATGAGCATGGATAAGTGTCCAAAAGTGAACTTGTGAGCTCTAAAGCTTGTTACTTGTGAGCTTCAACCAGTATGGGCTGCTTGGAAATTATGGTAACGCAGACTAAACAGAAGTGGCACAACCAAATTTCTCCAATTAATAAAAAGGCATATGACATGCATCTCAGTTAAAAGCGTAATTGTGGATTATGCTTCTTTCTGCATATATACTACTTGGACTGGAGAAACTGCTGGCTTTTTTTTTTTTTTTTCCCCCCCCCAAAAGAGGTGCTGCCAGAAGATGGGTTCCTGTAAAGAGGTGCTCTCAAAGATTATAAGGTTAACATCCAGAGTAAAGAGAACATCCTGGAGATGACCACAGAATAATGGAGTCATAGGGGTTGGAAGGGAAATCTGGAGATCATCTAGTCCAACTGTCTGCTGAAGTAGTTTGATGAGTAAGTTGCACAGGAAGATGTGGAGATCAATACTGGAGGATATCCAGGGATCTTGGTCTGTGGTGTCCTAGATCATTCAGCGTGAGCAGTATCACTACAAGAACATCATTCAGCCCAAACTTCCCAAGCCAATAGCGACCTGACTGCAGGGGGGGAGATGAAGATCTAGGGGTTAAAACGTTGTGGGCAGGTGAAGGACGTGGGGAGAGAGGGAAATAGTAAGTAGCACAAAGGTTGTAACGTCGCTGGTTCTTCAGTAAAACCCAGTATCCAGATTTATGTTGGCATTTATATTACCTTGCCTGCAATAAGAGGTCAGCATTATTTCCATTTCTTTGCTTTAGAAACAGATAGGGCACTTTGAAGTGCATCTGTAAGAGACGTACCCAAGAGATGAATTTTCTGCTCTCTTCAGAAAACCTCTGTTTCAGCTAACAAAGAGTTTGATGCCCCTGCAGGCCTGCTACAGTGTTCCTTCAGCTTATCTTGGAAAAACAACTACTTATCAGGGGTTGTCGCTCATCTGCTGCTCTTCAAAAGAAACCATCCTTGTTCCCACTCCTGGTGACATCTGAGATTTGTTATTCTCAGAGGTTGTCCCATCCAGAGATTATTAATACAAAATGGACTTACATGCACAGCTGCATTGAGGGACTAAGTTTATCAAAATAGATTTTCGGTGTAAATTTTCCATATTTGTTAGCTCTAACACTGTGAGGCAGATAGCTCAGTAAGCAGCTGTAAACAGATGTGCAGATGAGCCCTTCATGATGCCAGTATGCTGAGCTTGTGCTTACAAAGCAAGGCCATGCATCACTTTGTCCCCCCACTTTGTCTCTATGTTTCAGAAAAAGACATAGAGACCTACAGAGTAGGTCTGGAAACTTCCATGTAACTCAGATAATCATGAGATATAAGAGCTTGCTACACTTTTGAGAGGTGCAGCTTGTAAAACAGGCTGTATTAGCACTGCAAATACACATCCCCACACCAATAATCCCAACACTCATTAACATGAATGCTGAGAAAGCATAGCAGGGAAATACTGACTATAATATTTTAGTTCACAATGACTTAGAGGTTATAGCAGCCATATACCCTTTTTCCTCTCTTGGCTAGGAAAGTGGAATTGTTTTGGAAGGAGGATGATGGACACTTCTTTTTTCTTTTCCTCCCTTTTAGTAAGCAGGAAATAATTTTGTGGTCTAAACAAAGTACTTCAGGATTCTCAAGATCATTCATTGCGTGTTACAAAGGAAATTACAATGAAGTCACAATGCAGTTGGGGCAGTGTGGTTGGGTTGTTGTTGGACTTGATGATCTTTGAGGTCTTTTCCAACCTGAGCAATTCTGTGATTCTATGATCTCGCTGCAGAGCTCATCTCCTGTATTAAAAGACGAGGAGGTAATCCATATGGATGCAATATGCTTCAAAATGTACCGTCTACTGTACTCACATCAAAGAGGAAAAAAGTTACAGACTGTAAATAAATTGGAAAATTAAACTGAATGCAGTTTGGAGTAGATAATTCTTTCAACTTCTGTTCCTTGCATTCATGTTACAAAAGCAGAAGGAAGCTGGCAAAAGTGGTAATTCTCAGCTATCAGTGCTCTTCATGAGCCACGAGAATCATTGCTCTCTGAGACATCCTTTGAAGTCAAAGAAAGTAACAGGCAAGGGTGGGCAGGCATTTTACTCTATATAATAGCAACATTCATTTCTTACAAAGGCATTTCTACCACTTGCATCATTTTATGGCTTCTGCATGGTGAAGTTTCAAATGAGTTTCGTTCCTGATAATGCTTTTGTCAGCTATGTGCCAATTTATTCTCCGCATATCAGTGATTCTCTGGTAGAAAAAGACTATAAAAAAATATAGATATATTTCACTAGAAGGCTGGCTTCAAAGATGCATTTCATTTGCTTATCTGAAAGTATCTGATGTCTCATATGAGCTCAAGAAAATACATAGCACAACATAAAGGTGTTTTGTATTTTTCCTCATCCCCATAAAAACTTGAGTTTACCATAATGTTCTTCTCTAGGTCTGATCTCAGGAGCAACAGACGTTACTGAGCAGTCACAAAGACAGTAAAAGAACCTAAGGAAAGCATTACTTCAGCTACGTTGGCTTTTTTCAATATAGTCTTGTCAAAACCATGTAGGCTAATATCACTTTGAAATATAGATTGGATATGTACTGGAAATGTTTACTGTTTTCCATCTAATTAGGAAGTAAATGCTGGTCAACATATTTATATAAGTTGCTCCAAAAGTAATGCCTCCTATTTCTTTCCAAAGGAACTACGACAGATATGAAGAGCACAATCTCAGCTACAAAACTCTGTTTTTCAGCATTGTCAGCACCATTAACTATACGTCTTCCCTGGTGATGGACAAGAGCAGCCTGCATGCTGCACTCATAAAAATCTCTATGAGTGGAGTGACTCACTGTTTCACAGCTGCTATGAAGACGTGCAGTCCATCCTTCATCAGTTTGAACAGATGAAGTCAGAAGGCACCAACATATGGTGGGTGTGGTAGCAAGGTCCATCCAGGATCTGCCCTGTGCACTTCAATCTTCAAACTGGTATGGGTCCTGACGTTATTGCATGGCAAGTGAGAGGTTGCCTTCTTCTCTGGCCTTTCTCTGGAAGTCTTCAGGTTGCTCAGTCTCACAATGTAACAGTCTGAGTTGATGGTTTATTTGGATAACAGGAAATCCAGAAGGATCACTCCTTTCCTTTCCCAACAGACAGTGCACATCACTTGACCTGTGGGCTGCATCCTGTACATCTTCTTAGATGCGAGAATTCACATGCCACCACTCCATGGACTATGTTTTGGCTCTGGACTATAATGGTCATAACATGTCTCATCACCAGAAATGATGCAATCCAGTAAACTGTCACCTTCAGCCTTCAGTATTCGTCCAGTAGGTCCTGACAAACTTGCACAGTGTTCTTTCTGTTCCTGTGTGAGCATCCACGGGACCCACCTGGTGCAGACTTCACAATAGTCAAACATTGCCACCATCATTTCCTACACATTGAAGCATAAACATTCAGCAAGTGTCAGTTAATGTCAGTGGGTGCGATTATTTCCACATGGTGGAATTCAGTGACACACTTTTGCTTCATACAAACTTCCATGTCAGATGCCATTTGGTCAGACTGCCCCTCTGCTGCCATCTGTCACATGGCAGCAAAATGTAATGGAATATGGGTGGGAAGGTTCAACCTCTACTGCCATACCACCAGCATTTGCCTCTGATGTTGTGGGCCAACGTAAGAAAATAGGAAGCATTACTTTCAGAGCAGCCCTCATAACATTTCTTTTCACTAAGCATTAACTGCAATTTCATGTTAATAGCAATTTTTCAAAAATCACAGTGAGCTTGAAAATTACTTAGTAACAAATGTGAAACACGCTTGATGCTGTTCAAGGACAAATTAGAATTTAAAATATACTTCCATCCTCTTTTCTCAACTAAGCATTTCCTGATTATCCAATTTAGTGTTAACATTCTTGCCTCATCTCAGAGGAGGAAGCCCTCCCAGAGGATAAACAGACTAAATATTTGCCTTTCAATATTTGCTTTAAAGTAAGATTAACTATTTATTACCAAAGAAAAATATTAATTTAACACATGGATAATGTTTAGCCCTCTGTAGCTACTTCACAAATACGAGCCTGTGTGAATAGAAGATTTTTTGTCATGTTTAGAAAAAATGGGAGAAGTATCCACAGAGCACATCTGTAGTACATATACCTTATATGCATCTACTTCTCTTTCCTTCTCTTCATCCACATCTTAAGTATTTTTGATGTACAAACTGTCCACTTTCTGAAAATTTTAGAGTCCAGATGTCATTGTCTGTGTTTGAGTAATGTATAAGTAGCAGTTGACCATGTGCTGCATAAATTGATTAATGTGTAGCACTTAATCTCTAACCTCAGCAGAGTTTTGCTTCGCACGTCTTGTAAGGTTCCTCCTGGGAAGAGTTACTGACTTAAGAAAGTTGTCAGTGGAGAAACCAGGCTCAATGTCAAGCTAATAAATATATTAAAGTCATTATTTTGCATTACCTTTTTTCCTACATTAAAAAAAAAAAAAAAGGCACACATTTCTCCTAAACTCTTGCACAGAAGCTCAGATGGGATTGAAGTAATTTTCATTTACCCACTGATTCTCGAAAGAAAGTTTTGGTGGCCAAAACTATTCAGAATCAATTGAGCGAGAATCTAAGTCTCCTAAATCCAGGACTATCTTTACAGAAAGGAAGACTGAAGTCCTTGTCTCTTCACCCATTTAGATAGGTTGGCACCCAGTACCAACCATTGACAAGGCTACACAACTGCCCCTTTCCCTCAGAATCAAAATTTAAAGTCATTGAATTCCAGGGAACCAGATTTTGGAGGGAGGTTGGACTAGATGGTATCTCCAGAGGTCCTTTCTAACCCTTTGATTTACCGATTCTGTGTCTCAGATGCTCTGAAAACTCCTTTCTATAGGGAAACCCGCTTGTATCAATAATAATAATACAGATAATGTTACGCTCGATTATAATCATCTGGAACATGCATCTGGGAAGGCTCAGCTGTGACCACGTAAGCCCACTTGTGGAGGCGGTCACAAGCTGATCCATGGGCATCTCCTGTATGGTGGTGACAATACACACCTATGGCCCCACGGTCATCTCTGACTGACAGATCGTAGAGGGACTGGGAGAAAGGAAAGGTAGGATGAAAACCAATACTTTTTTTTTTTCCTTTCACCTGAAAGAAAACCTTCAGAGAAAGAAAAAAAAAAAAAGAGCTCTAAGGGAGTCCTCCAAACTGCGAGCCTTGAATTACATAGCCTGTGTAAATGTCAAGCAGTCATGATCAGCCCGTGGCTTTTTACTGCATCGTTGTCTACCTATACAGGCAGGTTTTGGTGAAACCAGAATATCTACTTGAAACTGTAAGTCAGGAAGCTGCAGCGCGGAAGTCATTCTTTCCTTCATTCCTGCATTTGAAAAGCTGGGGCCAATTTAACAGTGCTGATGACACTTTGAAGGGAATAAAAGGTTGAAGGTTCCAAAAGCTGCAGCAGCACAATGAAATAAAGAAATAAAGGATTTATTTTAAAGATGTGGCCAGAAGGAATTATTCATGGCATGTGGATGGTTGGTTGGAACTCCAAATACATTGGCTAAGCCAGAACAGATAGTGGTAGAAGTGAATCAGCACTGAAGAGACAGCACAAATTTCACTGTTGAAGTGCACTAATTACTATTAGCAGACTGGAAGTAAAGTGTGGCAGGGAGTTATTATTGGATTTTATCTTTTTGTTTCTCTGTCCGGAACTGAGTTAGTTCTCTGAGAGTGAAGGTAGATTAATTTACATGTAAAGGGACTGCAGTAGTCTAGAGAATCTGCAAGTGATCTTCTAAGTGAGAAGCTCATCTGCCCCAAGATCAACTATAAACGCATATATCTAAGTCACACGTTCAACTTGCTCTGTTGAAGTTTCAGACTAAATTTAATCTCTGTATTATCTCTATAAGTAGACAATCATGGAAGCACACAGTCTGTGAAAGATGAACACTCACCCCAAAAATATTGCCTATATGTGTACTTTTACTGAAAACACGGTTTGTCCCTGCATTTATCTGTAGTCTTGTTACTGCTCCTAGTATAAATAGTAGAAAATGTTTAAGGGCTAAGTGGCAGTGGCACAATCTAAAATGACACATTTTTTAACCATTGCTGGACATTGTAGACCAGTTTCATTTGGTCATTCTGAATCTTTGTGGTTGCCTGCCATGTCTTTCCAGACAAAGATACCCCCAATAAATTAAGTACTTGGTCAGAAATGTGTGCCAGTGACGAGATCAAACATAGAAAGAAACTTCTAAGTACACTTCTGAAACACATAGAGGCACACAAGGATGCTTATAAACGAACAGCAATTCCCTTAAAACACAGTTTTAAAAGGATCAACTTTCAAGTCAGCTAGCTATTTTTGAAAGCAAAGTGGCTTACTTTTTTTGCTACACTACTTATATTTGACTTAGATGGGAGCATATTAATTATGTGTAATATGCTTGGAATGTGTGGAAAATCAAAATTTTTCCATATGAGTCAGCACAGGAAATGAACTGCAAATGAGTAGAATGTTGAGAAGTCTACAGATGGAGATGTTTGGTTGTTTTTTAATACACCAGAGCAGAGTACTGACATCATGACTTCTTATAGAGCAAAGTATCACAGAAATGACTGATGACACACCAGAGACTGAATAAGAGCAAACAAGAACTTCCTTCTGATCTGCATAGTTTAAGCTTCTCATCTGATGCAAACAATAATGTAAGAGTTTCTCTCTTTGTTGATGCCAGACAGCTTTGCCTCCCTTTACTGGGCATTGCCAAAGCTTACCACATTCTTGCTGAACACGGAACATTGTAGATAATGCCAAGCCAAAACATCTCTGAATCTGCCTCATTTTCTTTTCAGTGATAGGAAATAAACCAGCATCTTCTAAATAATGATCTACTGATACATTGCATGAGATACTTTGGTTTTCAAGATTTTCTCTTGTTGGAGTTAGATATTAGAATTATAATAAAAACAGTAATAGGAGGAAAATTAGGAGCAAAAACAGCAACTCAACCAGTTTCTAAAAGTCATGCTGTGAGAGGATGTTCATCAGCAGACATACTTAGGAAAATATGTAACCTATCATGGAGCTGAATCCTCAGTTCTAACCCTACCAGTGCCTGGAGCTCACAGAGGCAGAAGTGGGGGGATACAAAGTGGCGTAAGAGTGAGTGACAGAGGTGAATACTTATTCCAACAAATTATTGATTTGCTCTGAAATTATGTGAAGTATTACTAACGACTTCAGTATTAGAACTGGAGATGGTATCATGGCATCTCACAGTGCTGGAAGGCCCCATTAACAAATGGATGCTCCATGCACGTCATAGTATTGCTTTGGATCCAAAATTATCTCACATATTGTATTAGGCAGCAAATTACTGCTTCTATGGCAATTTTTTCTTCTCTTTAGAGAGCTGGAACTTGTTCCTCCTAACTATACTAGACTGCGGCTCACAGCCACTCCTGTCTTTAATGTAAGGTAAAAGGCACAATATTAATATTAATTAATATTGCTTTTTCTTTTGAGAATGAACTAATAACAAGAGTTTAAGAGCAAATTTGCATTAGTCATCCTAGTAAACGCCTTCCTTTGAATGCTTAAACCTGTTATATGGATTTGCCCTTTACCTTATGACTGTACTTCTGTCAAAGGAACAAACAGGAACATGTGCCATGTCCCAGTGGCAAAATTTGGCTCCTGGTGTCAAACAACCAAGGACGGATGATGCACGTATTTTTTTGTAGGTAGATAACATTTCACACTCTTTTATTTTAATTTTGCTGTCACCGAAAAGAGCAGCACGGGGATCCTGCTGCCTCTGTTCCAAGTGTCCTGCTCTTGTTGAAGCTACAGAGAGGCTCTGCCACGCCAGCGAGTCCGAAATGCGTGCTGCATGTTTGTACCATGCACAGTTCATCATGCTGCCCCAAACAGAGCTGCTCAGTTTGTGAATTGGAGAACCATTTAAGGTGAACCTGGAATCATTCTTGGTGGCAAAACTGAAACCATCTAAAGTCAAGCTGGGATTTTCCTGGACACTTTCCCCCAGCCTTCAAAACATGCATCTAGCCTTTGCCTTTACTCTCATCAATAAGGAATTTAAAGCCAGAGACACATTACTCTCAAATGTCACTGCCCTTGAAAAATACAAATAGAGGGAACAAATAGACTCCGTGTTGCAAGCATAAATGCAGGGTTCTTGCACAGAAATGACTTTTTTTCCTGTCTGCCTGTGGGAGCAGGCTTGACATAATTTCCTGAAAAGTTGCCCATTTTGCTTTGCCAACCCCTTGACCAACAGTTGTGCAAATCACGTGGATTAACTGAGCTACAAACAGCAACATCCAAATCTCCCATGCTGCTTAAAATATAGGATAGAAAAACCAGGCATGACTGTAGTAAGGATCAAAGATAGAACATGATGGAAGTAGGCTTCTGTCTATGAAAATAAGTGCATTTGACTCAATTGCTTTATAAGTAAAATTCTTAACATCTTTTCTTCTCTGCTGTACCTTCAAGGAAAGATGTGCTACAGGAGGTCAGAGAAATTCACCTGACTCAGCCTGCCACCAGCCAAAGTAGGCTGCATTAGCTTCTTCAGCAATTACAAAAAGTTTCATTGCCTAATTAAGCGGCTAAGTCAGGGAACAGCAAATGGAAGCCCTCAAAGGATACAAAAGAAAAGGAAGAACTCAGAAAGCGGATGGGGTTAAAGCTGATGTTTTGAATCTTAGTAAATATGCTTCAGGACTTTTTTACTCCAGGCAGGACATAGAGAACCTAGCAAGGAAGAATAGCACAGATGTTTATGAACTGGAGTTGCTCTCTGCAAAATTTGCTGCCAGTAATAATCTGTCTTGTGCAGCAGTGTTTTGGAACAGTTTTGCTGAGTCATGCAGATTTGTGATCATATTAAGCTCCATACAATTTTCATGAGAAGTTGCCAGAAATGAGAGGCACTTCTATTTGCAGTATATGCTTGTGAAACTGAGCTATGATAGAATATTCATTCACATTATAGGAGGAGACAAATTCTGGGCCTGCTTCCATACAAGAAGCTATTTTGTTTGCCTATCTTCCAGACATCCCCATCAATCTCTGTACTATACAGTTCCCTCGTATTGACGCTTTTATCCTTCTTCCTTTGACTTGTTCTATCCCTTAAATGGAAGAAACAAACATATGGAATCAAAACTCCTATTCCCCTCACTTTAGTAAAGCTGGGGTGGACAAAACCAAGACTCATGTATTTGATTATTTTATTTACAGAAGCAGGATTGTATTGCATTGGATTTAACATCCTGCTGACTGGCAGCTGCCTTATCCAAAGAACACAATTCCTCAAACAAGCAGGGGGACATCCAACACCCTTGTGTGGAAAATAAGGTACCATTCTTTGAGAAAGGTCAAACAATCCTATCAGCATCTTCCAAGAGCTTACCAAGATTTCACATGAAAAGCAGTTCCACACCAAGGAGCATTGCTTCTTACAGTAAGCTAAACAAACTGCAGACAATAGTTTGCACTCAAAGGCTTGCTCTACTTCTATATAAAGCTAAACCAGCATTTCATTCCATGTACTGCCCCAAAACATGGAAATTGTCACTCACTTTCACGCTGGTACACTGCCACTGAATTTATTTCTTACTTACTCTGCTGGGGCTAGACGATAAACAATGAGGCAAAATCATGTGCATACTAAACTAGCAGCAGAGACATGAGTTTGTAGAACTGCATTACCGAATAGCAGCTCCTGCAGCTTCCCATGGTAGTGACCACACATGTAGTACACCTCTAGTCACCTGCCAGCATTTCTTTCCTGATCTCTACCCATACAGATAACCTGCTTGTGAAGGATGCCTTTTTTAGATCTTCTGCTCTGTACTGAAAATTACTTAATGAGCAGAGCTCATCATGAAGTTGCGTTTTGGATGCTCAAGAGAATAATAAATGATTAGTTCTGTCCTCTGTTTCTTTCAAAGAGTTAGTCCATGGCAGTAACTTATATTGTCATGGACAGTTTCAGAGATGAGGAAGGGAGATCCTTCAAAGGTATGAGGTTTTTGGATTGTCAGAGACAGCTAGAAGAGAGACACCTAAATCAACAAGCCCAAGAAACCCTGCAGTTGAATTCAGTTCTTATTTGTTCAGTTGACCTACTCTGCCAAAGCACTTGTTCTCAACAGCCAACATGCACACACAAGTGGCTCAGAGCCTACCACCCAGCAGATGCTACTTCTTCCTCAGTTGTCAGCTGAGGTAGATGGGCATCATCACCATATTTAATGGAAAACAAGGGACACTGCAGGGTTGTGGCAGTCATAAAGAACAAGAGTTAGAATTACTGCTGTATAAAAGAGAAAGAATAGCAAACACAAATTCTCAAGATGGATTTCTGCTGTTTCTAGTATAATATATAACAAGACTTGCACTTGGTGCTCAATATAATCTAAATGAGCACAAGATTTAACACTGGCAGAAACCCTCACTTGTTATTTATGACTACGTACATCACCAAGGAAAGAGAACCATGAGTGAATATAGATTTTATATTCGTTTACAGCAGGTGTGACTTAAATGCAAACCCTTTTTGTATGAGAACCCTCAGTTGGACATCTGGGCTCACGTGAATTACGGAAAGTCATTCTGCACATTCTAACATAGATGCCCACAAAGAATTTGAAAATTATTTCTTACCAACAATCATGTGGTTGCAGACATCACAGAAGGTGGGCTTTTTGAAGATGTGCTCCTGGAAGATGTGAGTCTTGTTGTTTTCCGACAGCTGCTGGGTTCTGGTGGGTGAGGACGCCTGGCTCTCCGAGCTGGGGAGCTGCCCCGTGCTCGTGCTCACCTCTGGCATCAAGTCCACTTGCAGCTTCACATCACTGTTAGTCCTCTGGAAGAAATTGTCTGCGCTTTTACTCCGCAAGCTTTTGGTCTTGAAGGAGAGTGATCGTTTGAGTTTCTGCAGCTGCAACAAAGAAGCCAATAACAATTAGTACCTCTTTCTTTTCAACAGAAAGGTGAGGCTCTTGGTTTTGGCATCTGCTGCTGCTAAGTTAGCAAAAGACAACCTCTTGTCCCCTGGGCACCTAGGAGCCATTAGCAAGCCTGGAGCCAGCTGAGTAATAAAACTGACTCTAGAATTTAACTAGCAAGATCAAAATTAAAACAACAACAACAACAGATCCCTACTTGAAAATAAACCACTCTTCATATATTTTCTGATGTGGTAATAAACTTCATACCCCTAAGGAATGCTATTTGTCTTTTCTTTCATGTATGACCACCAAGAAATACTGCAGAGAGCGGCACACATACTCCCTTGGAGAATGTATTCTTTGCATTCAAGCATGAGAAAAGTTAGAGCCATTGCATAGCCTTCAGCAGCCTTTAAAGCTATTTCAGGAACAGATGTTAAACAGCATTATAAGAAGAGTGAATTCAGTAAATAAATTTGATATAATTAAATGTCTTGAATTTGGCAGAAACAGACTACACACAATTTTGACGAAGGAATACTTGTTTGCTTTTTTTTTAAAAAAAAAAAAAGGTTAAAAGGTTGAGGAGCAATAACAGTATAGTTAACTAGTCAACTGATAGCTAATGCATTAATTAATTCATACTAATTAACAAGCACTCGTATAATTTCTTATAAAGCATATTGTGTATTCATCACCAGATGTCACAGCTGGAAAGATTATTGTGATGAAAATTGGAAAGAAACAAACGGGGAGGGAATGCTCAGCTGTATCAAAAGATCCAGGTTCACAAGAAAGACTCCACAGAAGAGGGATCTCCAGCAAGAGACCCTTCCCCAGTGGCAGTCAGCCCTTAAATGGGGTCTAGGAGAGGTGCAGCCAGGCTCCACCCTTTGGTCACACAGCTGAATCGCCTTCACCTGTGCTCCCATGGCTGACTCAGTGCTTGCTCAGGTGATCAATCAGTGGTGCAGGCCAGGACTCAACAGTTCCATACACCAGAATATTAAGTATCAGAATGAGGCATAATCAACTCAAATTTATACTATGTTTCTTTACCCACAAAGTATCTTGTACCTTATCAGAGCTCCTCTCATCCTTCCCCCAGAGTTTTATGTAAGGCTGAGAAGGGCACAGAGGTGATCCACAGAAGGCATCAGCTTATCAACCACATCATTTTGCAGTTTTGTCAACTCTGATCACCCACGAGTAGGGCAAAAGGAAAGCATCACTTTATCTTTGCTGTCTCTGAAGTGTAATACCTTCTTCCCACCTTTTTCCTCAGCATTAAATCAGCCATCACAGAATCATTTCAATCACTGCTGCAATTATCTGGGCAAATGTGATATAGCATCTGATATTTTCCATGCCTCGTTGGCAGGCTGTGGCAAACCAGCAGGAATGGTTTATATTAGAAGCTGTTTATGTTAGAAACAGTGACGATTGGGAATCATAATTCACACTGATATAAAGGGAAGAGTTCACATGCTTTCCCAAAAAAGCATAGGACTGTCACACTGACATAGTGGCCCTAGGGTACTTGTTCTTCCCAGTTCTTTCTGATCCATCCAGTTTCTTTGCAATGCAGCCAAAAGTATACTATGGGATAAGAGCCTGTAGGCATCCTGAGGGGAAGCCTCTCTACCACTTCCACATATAGGCAGCTTGCCCTTGAAGAAGGGAGATTCTCCAGCTCTCTCCCCACTTTGCACAACACCGAATTCCCCAGTCCCAATAAACGGGCAAAAACCATCGCCTCTGATTAACAGCATTTGTGTTTGCTACATGGAAGGTTTCCCAGCATCCTGCTAGAGAAACCTTCTGCTCCCTGAGCTGCTTCTCCATAGTGGATTTGGGAGCCGGGGGGATCAGAGCTAGGGGCCTGTCCCACATCTCTCTCTGGGCACAACAGAGGGAGTCCTGGATCCAAAGGAAAGAAATTCCCACCAGTTTGTCAGTCTCAGTGGGGAAATGCCTAAAGAAGAGTAGCTAAGTAAGTCAATAAACGCCAACTTCAAGGCAACAGTGACTTCTGTTTTCTGAAACTCATTCAGCTGAAAGATAAGTAGAGGACTTGCTGAGCCTGAAAACCACCTTATAACAGCACCAACAAAATGTGAGATTCTTCCTCTCCTGCTTAGATGTTAAGTCACTGGTACCCAAAATCACTGTGGTTACTAAGTGCTGAAACTACTTCATCTTCCCAGTGACAGTCAAAAGCTCAGTAATAACATGCCCCCTTGCTACTGAAGTGCTTCCCACTGAAGCCAGACCTAATCACTACAGAAAAACACAGAATTACACCACCATAAGGTGACTGAAATGGCATTCATTATTGATTTGCCATCCATTTCTATACTGTCACACGAAGTTAATTAAATTTCAAAATACTGCTTCTGCCACAGAAAGAAAACTAAGCTGTGCAATACAGTATTTGTTTTATCATGAATCACCTGTCTTTTAAGCTCAGCAATGCAGTATGTTTCAAGGAGTTCTGCTTTTACTACCTTTACAGCATTCTCCCGTGCACAGTCGTTTGCCAGTTTAGATATATTCCAGCACCCATTTTTTCCCTTGGGAAGAAAAGTCAGTAGTTTTCGAAAGAGGGGTAGTATAGCATTCAGGCCATGCATGTCCAAACCTATGATACACACTCAGGTGAGTGTGCAGCTGTGCGTACTCCATACATCTACAGCCTCAGTGTTCAGAACAGAACACAGATATTCAGGAAAAATTAGACCAAATTACATGTTCAGGCTTGGCAGGCATCTCTGCATGAGCTAATAATTCTGAGCACTATCCTGTGTTAAAATCATTTTCAAGACAAGGTGGGCATTCTTGCAGTTACTCAAATGGAGAATTCTCATTGTGAAGTGTGCTACGGCCTGGCCCACTCTTTAACTGGATGGTTTTAAATGTAAACACTGGCTTATAACAGGCCTGGTTTTGATCTGCCATTAACTGATTTAATGTACTTGTGATGCTACTCCTAAGGGAGAAGCTTGGAATTCAACTGGAACCAGCTCTGTCAATAGAGAGAGAAGTATGCAAATTTTAGTACGATTAATTTCCTTCTGCAGAATTAATTTAGTCCAAGGTTAAGTCATAGACAAAAACACTACCGAACTTTGCAAAAAGGTGAGACTGTAATTGCTCTGTGTTTGACCCTACTCCAACATTTCAGTGAAATATCACATACAAAATCATGGACTGAACAAAGACCTAAACCAATCACTGGAGATTATTCTCCTAGGCCTTTCACATTTTCTGTCCTGCAGGGAAGGTAACAAATAAGCTTTTGCTTAAATAAATAAATAAATAAGATCAAATTAAAATTCCCACAAGCACAAGAACTTTTCTAGAATTATGATAGGATCACAAGACTTCACAATACCGATCCTTCAGAAACGTGAACCTTTGCTATCAAATTCAAGATGTTCTGGTGGGTTGGAATTAGATGGGGAAAAGAGTTTGTCTCTGGTCAAAAGCTTTTTATCGGTCACACAACTTAGTATGTTAAACTTGTGGACAAGGAAGAGATAAGTGAAATAGCAGAACCCTGGATCTTTATTAACTTTTCTTTCAGCATTATCCAACGCAATCTCCATCTTCTTCAGAGTTATTGAATGTTCATGCTTCAAGGAATCAGGAAGCCCTGATGAACTACAGCTTATCAACACTTTCTCTGCTTCTGAATTCTCTTTACTACAGCTCTTCAGCTGCTATAACCAGAAAACAGCAGGAAGCAAAAGGACAGCTACTGAAATTCATTCCTAGAGTGATGTTGTTGCCAGTGATATCGATTTGAATGGCAGTTGCACCTGCCCTTGCTGAGGCTTTATTTTACATGGAAAGCACACAACTCTTGTCTACAATTTTGATTTAAGAACTTTGAGGTGAAGCTGGGAAGATATCAGTGGTTTGAACTGCTTTATATACACTAACTTTGAAATTGAAAAGATAAATATATAAATTTCCAATTGTCCATTCTGCAAAGAATAATTTGTTTGGGCTCCTAATCACCTCCCTGATGTCTAGAAGCTTCTTTCCCAAGACTCTCTGGCTCTGCCTACAACTGCAGACAAAGTGGCTCAATAGGAGCACATCAGCAGAGTGAAATGGAGGATGTTGAAATGCATACAGCATGCAAACATTTCAGGTCACAGAATACTCTGAAAGAGAGCAGCCCATTAGCCCTTCTGTGCATTAAGTGCACACGTGGAGCACAAGCAAATCCCCAAGAGATGCAGTCTGCACTCAGTGAGGCTGTGGGTTGTTCCACAACTGAGAGGTTTGCTTTGAAACTGCACTCCCAAACCAAATTAAAATGCTAAGGTAAGTTTCCTCTCCACCATCACCAATTCTCTAGAAGAACTTCTCCATCACACCTTCTTACCATTCAAAGCTCAGAGAAAGCCCTGCTCCTTCTACCTGAATGCTTCACTCCTCTTTCATAAGCTCTCTCCTTAGTGATCTCAAGGTGAATGGTAGTTAACTGGAAGGACAAGCAGTTTGATTATATTGTGTTTGCTTGGACCATTAGCTTTGGCATTCAGAGCAATCCTGCTGGGAGTTATTTACTTCCCAATATGCTTAATCTTGCTCCCTGCTCAGCCAATGCTAGCCATCCTCGGCAATAATAGAGGCTCCTGGATGGCATGGGGCCAACAAGAAGGTTGTTTTTATAAATTTCCACACTTAACTTCCACAAGAAAAGAACAAATGAAATAAGCTTATCAACTGTGCTTTACTGACAGACCACATGACCAAACCCTGATTTTCGGATGTCAGCTGTGCTATTGTCCTAGTAAAAACAACAACAAAGTGATTGCTTGCTCTTCTCTCTATCCCTTTCTTCACAGTAGTGTTAGCAGCATCATTAGATGGATTACAAGTAGCACAAGGCATTAATGGTGTTGGGATGAACCCTTAGGACAATTTGTTTTCTGCAATTCTTATAAAATGTACCTCATTTGTTTAGCTATGGAGACCGTAAGTGCTGTCAGTGGTTTTCGCTCACTGCTGTAAAATAAACATCCACCTTCTATAAGGAATTATTTCTTCCTTCTTTCGGTTTCTTAAAACAACTTTCCACATTATCTGACCCTTGTGTTATTATAAATGAAGGACTTCAACTTTTGTGTTGGTTAACTAGAGATCATGTCAGGTACATTACCAAAAGGGACTCGAACCAAAAGTCTTTCAAAAAAGGAAAAGAACAACAGTGTTGACAAATGAAATCTATTCTACCAAATGCAATCCACTTTCTGGGCCAAAGAGCATTCATTTTGTACCAGCAACCCCCTGAATATACTTCAGATGTTAAATGGTTTTGTTGAAGGACTACATGCTACCGGGGTGTCAGCCAGCCTGAAGGCATTGCTGGGCTTTAGCACGCTGCATTGATTAGAGCAAACAAGGAACTTTCTCCAACAGAAACGCTGCTATTGTGAGCATGGAGGCTCGCAATTTTCTTCTTAAAATTGAGGGACACAAAAGCAAGTGATTTTTGAGCACAGATGAGAGTGGGATTGTTGTGTTCTTCTCTAGTTTTGATTTAAAAATGCACTGCCTTGGCATTTCAATGAGCAAAATAAGATTATGACATGTCCAAAGCCAGTATGCAGTTTTATAAATAACGTGTTTGTCTGTTGATGAGAGAAATACCATGTCTAATAGAATTAACAAGATAAAAGGACATTTCAAACACTTAAGGGGTTGGTATGTTTTTTTGGCAAAGTATCCATGATACAGTTTGTAAGCAAAGCTGATTCCTTTTCTATCTTCTCCTTTCTAAATAATAAATAGTACAAATACACTGCTAGTACAAATCGAATTAGCTAGATTGACTTCAATTGCTGCCAATTTATACAGTCTGAGAATCTAGCTCTATCATGTATTTGTGGCTGCCCTACACAGCTTTCTTAGAAGCTTTTAATCCTCTTACTTCACTACAGACAAAAAGAGAATGCTCATCACTGCACAATCTGCTACGTAACATATTTGTGTTTTTTTCCCAAAGAGATTGCAAAGCCGTTAGAACAAATACATTTGTTATTGCTGTAAAATAAATAAATAAATAAATAATCAATCATCTGTCTTTTCGAATACTGTACTGGACTACTCAAAGGGAAAATCTTTTCTGTAATACCTAATAATAATATTGATTTCTCGGGTACCTCCAGCTACTCTGCTTGGCTACTGTTGCTCTGACCATCATCCTTACATTACTCTCCTTGAACTCCACTGTTTTTGATACTCATCCACTGATCCTCAAACCAACTTAGGATATAAACTTTTCCAGGCAGGTCTCTTACTGTGATTTTGTTTGACATGCAGAGTCCTAACTACAATGAGATGCTCTGATTGGCACATCAGAGCGTAACAGCAAAAATTCCTGAAAGAGCCTGAGGGATTTTTTTCAGAGCACGCAATCTAAAGAGATGCTCAGTTGTCACCGTTCCCACAAATGTCACTGTGAATCACACGTTCTCAGCCCTCTACTGATGTACTACATCCTTGGCAGCTGTGTGTTTGCATATCTAATTGGCAGACCTCTAAATTATCAAGAGGTACAGTCTGCACGTGTAGCCAAACTATGTTTGCTTAGCTGTTTTGTCCCTGCTATACAACTCTCTGGCTTCGTTTAAACCATTCTGAATACCTAGATCTGAACAATTCCTTCTGCTGTTGGTCCAAAAACCTGTACATTTTCTAACATTGCAAAGAACCAGAACTAGAAAAAATGTGAAATAAAATGCCTGACAATATGAAATGGTCTGCCTTTTGCTCTAAATTCCTTTACATAGCCTTGAAATTCAGCGTAAGCTGTGACAGGACAAAGTACTGCCTTCCAGGGAGTGGCACACTTCAGGAAACACAAACAATTTATTATCTACAATAATTTCCATCAAATTTCATGGAGATTCTTTTTTGTCTTCATTATATTCCGAGTAGACTACTCAGTCATAAGACACAAAAAGAGTAAACTCTATGTGAGATATTCTGCAACTGTGACTTACCGTGAGCTTGTGTTAACTTCCCTGCCAAATATACTAGCTTCTAAAGACTCACTGTCCTTTAAACATTTTAAAACAGCTTGTAGAAAGGAGGCAACATATGCAAAATAAATATAACAATATTTGTATGCATGTGAAAACCAGAAAATTAATTTTTTTAATCAAACACCAAGCAATTTTGTCTCCCCGAGAACAGCAACGTTAAATACACTTATTTATCTAGCTAAAACTCTCAAATGTTCTATCTAAAATAATTCTTTTCTGTTGAGTTTTCAAGCAGCCCTATTTTGATGTACTCAACATTTTTTTCTTTTAATCTAGCTACGCTAGAATCAGTAATCTAAAAAAAAAAGATTTTATGTTACACTTGTGTTCCCAAGAGATTTCGTCTCTATTAGTATTGCTTCAAATTTCACAACAAGTTGAGTTTCAGAAGAATCAGTAATCTAAAAAAAAAAGACTTTATGTTACACTTGTGTTCCCAAGAGATTTCGTCTCTATTAGTATTGCTTCAAATTTCACAACAAGTTGAGTTTCAGAAAAATGCTTGTGAAAGAGTGGTTGTTTTGTCACTGTATTCATGTCATTTAATCATGGTTTGAGTGAGAAACAGGTATTAAGCCTGTTTCTAGCAGAGAGGAAAACCAGTGAACTTTCTCCAATCTGCAGCATTACAAGCTAACAACTCACAAGAACATCTTTCAGAGAATCTTCTCATCCAAATTATGAAAATCAGATTAAGAGCCCCAAAGTCAGATATGCTGAGTCCATCGTGTTTAGCTCAGTGATCATCAGTTCTTCCTCCTTTGGGAACTCATGTACAGATCAAAACATGTTACAGATCAAACTAAGCAATATGTCATCCATTCCCAAAATATGTTGATTGCTTTTTGTTGGGACTGGAAAATGCTTTGTCCCTTCTCTTGCCTCAGCTAGCAAGGAGGAGATGCTTCTTTCCAGTGAAGGCAGCAAGACTATAAATTCTGTATTTAATCACAGGAATACATTCTTCCTTCCACCAAACAGCTGTTCCAACATGGGTGTGGGAGATCTCAGGTAATTCAGGTTATGAGAAGTGGCTGGTGGAATGACTGGTTACAAACTTCTCCATGGCTCCTCTCTTCATGGCTAGGCAATTTAATCTCCAGTCTTTCCTCCTGGTGCTAGCAGACAAGCGTACAACACAAGAAGGAGATGATGAGGAACAGTCCTGCCATTTCTTTAAAATCCTCTTCTAACTTTCGGTTTCAAAATGGATGTATTTCCTGCTTCTTGGTTGGTATCCTGGGTTCACCTCAGGCATCTGATTGTTAAGCAGCTGGTCATCTCCATGCTTTGTCCCTATTACAACGATGTGCACATGTGGTTATCCCCTAACTTTTGAGATAAGAGGAATTTAGATATGTTGTCTCTGAGGTCTCATCCACGAACCCTGCATTTTGCTGCTCCATTTGGATAGCTCTTTTCCATTTCACCTTCTAAACGGAACAGTGATTTCCCTTTGGTAACTCCTGATGTACACTTGTAATAATCTTTGCAGCAGTGGAAGTGGCACAATGAATTTTGGATATTAAAAGGCTGGATTTCAGAGTAATGTAAATCCAGGCAGTCCTGCTGAGGTGAATGAAGCTACACTGCATGCACCTGCTGAGAGTCTGCACAATAATAATAAGGCTCGAGTTTTGCTTCTTTTTCTTCTCACGAATAATCTGTGATGAATATGATTGTGAATGTTGGATGAATCATCCATGATTCTGCCTTGTATCTGTCCACCTATGAAGCATGCATCATTATTTTCCATTATTGTTCTTTTGTGAAATTAAAGCTCACTCAGATCATCTTAAAAAAGACAACTTCTGCTAAGAATTGCTGGTCTACCTATGGTATAAATTTTCACCAATTCATTTTGTTCATTTGTTCTTTTTTCCTTTCCTTTCCTTTTTTTTCTTTCTTTTTTTTTTTTTTTTTTTTTTTTTTTTTTTTCCAAGCAGAGCTGTTTAGCTGTTCAGCAAAAACAGACACTACTTTAAATGGTAGTATGTCTCTTGAAACAAACATGGAAATACATCTGGCAGGGAGGCTGACAGTAACCAAGGGGGACAATTAACATCAGCACCAGGTCCCACATACCAAATAATCACATTTGTATTGTCCACAAAAAGGAGGAATGAGATCTACTGGGAGTTGTGATAGTTAATATTTTAGTGTTTCCACTCCTCCTTCTGGGGTTCCAAAATTAGGCTGTTAAAATTGCTTCACGATGAAAGCATATAAGTGCTCAGCTCTAGAACAGAGTTGTTGTCACTGGGCCAAATCCTAAGGTCTTTGCTCACTCCTAACTCCAGCTGACTTCAGTGAGCGTGGCTCCCAAGTAAAGGTTGGGGATTTGGCAGGACTATTGTTTTGCTTCTTTTGAAATGAAACTTTTTTTTTTTACTGTTTTACTTTGCGCATTAAAAGCAAAGGAATTCTGCGTGTAGCATGAATAGCCACCTGAACACATGTGGCATGCTGTGTTCTGAAGGACTTCATTCACCCTTCCTATTTCTGAGACCTTGTCAGTCAACCTCTTCTCCTCCACAACCGAATGCTGACAGACCCATGGCACAACTATGCCTCTTGCTTTTGTTTTTCCTATATGTTTGTTTCAAATTTGTACCCACCGTGACTTTATTCTGCCTAGATTTCTTGCTTAGCTACTGTGCCTTAAGTCTGACACAACGCTCGCTCATTTTCTGATCACAGAAAGAACAAAACCATAATGCTAGGATTTGGTTGCTATATGGCCTATTAGCTTTAAAAAAAACCCCACCCAACACACACAAACAAAGCTATTCTGGCTTATTTGATCCCATAGGTTTGTGTACCTCCTTCTTGCCTGTCAATCCACAAACAGATTCACATCTGAATTATACAGCTTGTTCCCATCTTTCCACTTCAAACTCTTTAGTGGGAAGATTATGCCTTACAGAATATTAACAGTGTTTGTTGGCTCATTTTCAGTTTTTCTTTTTCCACAACCTCCTTCCCCTCCAAGTGCTTATTTTTACAACCTGGTAGCAAATTTTCTGCCTCCTGTCTTCTTTTTATCCCTCCCAAATCCTGACACTGTCCCATCTTTTAAATGCTGCATCTTGCCAGCTGCTCTGGAGACCAGGTTACTGGCACGGTTATTTTGGCAATGTCTGTTCTGAAGCCCAGCAGGACCCCTGCTGTCCTGGTGTGCAGATTTAACACAGCCTTGGCACCACTTGATCTGCAGCCCAGGATCTGGGGGGAACAGTAAAGACAGTTAATGCCTCTGAGCTTCTCAGTGCTCTACCTGGGGCCCCAATGAGTTTCTTTCATCTCGTTTTTCCAGCCTTAGAGTCCTACAGCAACTACCAGATACATGGCAAATATTGTCATTTATAAATCAAAATCTTTTTCCACCTTGGTAACATTTTCCTTGCTATACATCTAATTACCTTACTATCGACCATGGCAGAGATCTGTTTATTTCCAGATCCAGTCCTGATCTGGCACAGATTTCTAGCTATAGGTCTTCTCATAATGCAACTTAGGGCATGCATTTATACCTTCCAACACATCTACTCCAGGCATTTTCCAATTTTCAAACCGCACTCCCAAATCATTTGAAGGAAAATTACTCCTGTATTACTCAGTTTTCAAGGAACCTCTTAGTAGTACAGAAAGTTTCCATCTAAGTAAGCCTGTCTTTTTTCTTACCATCATTCCAGGTAAGTGATGCTCAGCAAAAACTGCATACAGTGTCGTACATAAAGAATAAACCAATTACCCACATGAAGAGTTTATGATGATGTTGTTGCACATACGGAATTACAGTTACTTGGCACTTGATGGAGATACTTCAAGGCCTGAATAATGCATCAAGTTTATAATGTAAATATATATATTTGGAGATGTTAATTGGCAAGTTATGTATGAGATTTATGGCACATCTTTTACTCCTTTTACCTCAGACTAATCTGTTTCTTTTGTATTTTTCCTAAACCTCCAAGCTGCTGAAGATCTTCAGCCAGCTATTGTTTCAAGATCAACCCTGCAAAACAAAAACATTTTATTTTTATCCTCACCAGCTGCACAACTTTCCTTCTCAAATTATCTCTATCAAAGTTTCAAGACAAAAAAATGACTGACTGCACTGTTATATTGAGACATATAGCTTCTTCTAAAAAGAAAAATAATTATACACAGAACATCACAAACAGAGAGAATTTAAGACTGTAACTCTGAGGTACTACAGCTTTTAGTCAGTATTAAAAGGGATAAGCTTTTCAGAATCTGAGTTTAAAGTTTAGCTGCTGCTACTGAAAGCCTGTGCACAACGAGCTAAGAATTAAAAAATAAATTCATAAAAGACTTGTAACACTATCACACAGTTAGGCTCTCCAAAAAAAAATGAAGCATATTTAAACTTCAGATTGTTGGTGTTGAGAGAGAAAAGAGCTTCGTATTGACATACAATACCAACAGACTTTACAGTAATTGTTTTTATGATAGGAAAGTGAGGGATTTCAAATGAGTAAAACACTGTTGTTTGACAGAAATAATGGGAGTAACTTCAGTGGGGTTGCGTGAGGGATTCAGGCAGGCAAGAGAGCAGTGGGGAAGAAGAGGAAGGAAAGCCAAGTGGGGACTGAGCATGTTTGGAAAAACATGAGCATGAATCCTGGTTGTATCCATGAAATCCAGCCATCCACTTTGGCTGGGCTGCCGTCAGAGTAGCTACCATTCCTGTATCAGCAGAGTGGCACTGATCCGTGAGGAGTGTGGCATATTATAGCAGATATCAGAGCCTGAAGAGCAAGCAACCACTGTTGAATTGAAGAGCAAGCTCACTGATAACTTCTAAGATTTATACCTGCTTTTTCTCATCAACTGATTTTTTTTATACACAGCAGTGACTTTGAGTATGACTGGGCTGGAGGAATGATAACTCATGGAAAGGAGATCTTTTTCTGGAACGGAGCAGCTGGTAGTAAAGGCCAAATGATGTTACCTCACTTGCTACTTCAGGAATATTGTATTTATTGCAATGTGTTCCCTGCAGAGTCAGAAAAAACAGGCTGGTTTTCTCATCTTGTTTAAAAAGGATCTGGCTCTTTTCATCTGACTTGAGGGGCTCCTTCCTGTGGCCACCTTCTATTCACAGCTGAATTCTCCTCAGAAATTTTAGGTTTGGTTTTCATTAAAAAAAAAAAAAAATCTTTGTAAAATGCTTTTAATTCATCTACATTCTAGCAAACTTCAAGTAGGTTTGTTACTACTGTTGGAATTAATTTTAGATTTAAGTATCTACAGAGACTCATTTGTCCAGAACATCTTTCTTAGCTGCCAGGTAGGAACTGCTGAAAGAAAAAGTGCTACCAAGGGCAGAATAGGAGCCCAGGGTTGCATAAAGGAGCCTACACTGCTATGGACACAGGAGCTCGAAAGTCCTCCACTGGCAACAGAGTTAAAAGAGATCTCCTGAGTTACATTACTACCTACCCAGATAGGAGACTAAGACAAGGGGAGACTAAGAGGGTTTAATTTCTTCTGCAAAAGGAATGTTTTCTGTTACCTCATTGTCTGAGTTCTAAATTTATGTATAGTTTCCTTTATATACATTAAAAAGAGAGCATGATGTTACATTAAGAGCTAAATAGGCACCCACACGCAGAGCACAGACAGTATAATGCCAGACAACACAGGGAAACTAAAATGCAACTTGAAGATTTTATTTGTGAATAAAACGAGCACAGCCTGGATACAGATGAAAAGGAAAGTGCAAACAGTAAGGTTTGCTTCTTTTCCAAGAGTACTTATGGCATGAGTGCCAGCATCCACGTGGTAATTCTAAAAGGTCCCTTCCCTGACTGAAGAACCACCATCCATTTTCTTAACAGGCATGTTTAAACTTGGCTAACCTTGGAAACCTGGAAATCTTGCCTCTAAAGACAAACCTTGCACTGTGTCAGAAAACCTAGCCCTGGATTAAAGCATTTGGGCGAGAAAAGGTGCAGAGAGAGAAGTACTGAAAAGCAGAGTGAACAAGCCAGCAAAAAAAGTTAAGTGTTCATCTGGATCTTTTGGATGGCCATGAGAACGAAGTTCATTTGTCATTATGACTAACTGCAGGAGGTAGATCTAACTGCTGTGCACCTGCCAAAGACTGCTCTGTGCCCATACTTCATGAAAAGAGTACATGATTGATCTTGTAGCTAGAATTTAATAGCAGTGCTTCATATCTTGAAGCCTGGATAGGCTCAATTTTTTTTCCTCTTTTTGTCATAGGTGCATAGCTTTCCATTATAGGACTGGCTGCAAAACAGCAATTCCACATAGCAAAAAAAGTTCTGATTTTGAATGATTTTTTTTTTCCACATTGACATAAAAAAACAACTGCAGACTTTCAAAATGTCTTTGAGAGGACTGTGAGCAAAAGAGTAAACTTCCACGGAAGGAAACAGTTGGCCAGTTTTTGTCTGTAAGGTTCAAGACCTTGCTCTGGCAGATTCAAAGAGGTGTTCACCCTACTTAAATTCAAGCTCTTAACTCAGCAGTAGCTGTGTACTGTTGTAAAAGGAAAGTGATTTCCTCACAAAGAGGCCAATTCAGAACACATTAGACAGGCTTTTGCTTTAAATTACACTTTTGATAAAACTGCTTCTGTCTGTGTCTGTTTGTAACACAGGGAGACTGAACTACTAACTACCAAAAGTTGGGCTCTGATTACAGGTATGAATTAACCTATGATTTTTCTCCTCTTTTGACTACAAATTTCATCTGCAGTGAGGGAAAGGTTCTTCAATAAAGTTTACACATTCAGTAAGTACTTCTCCAAAACAAAGGCTTTGACCAAAAAGAAAAGACCACTTGGCAAACACACTTGATCAAAATGTTCATTATCAGACATGTTTAGCACATCATCACAAGTCACATTATAATAGATTCACAGAATGATTTAGGTTGGAAGGGACCTTCAAGATTATCTAATTCCAACCTCCCTGTTACAGGCAGGCTTTTTTCAGTCTCTCTGCTCAATCCTGAGATATTTTGGTTTTCAGAGTCAGTTCCAGAGCTTTTAAACCGGCAGGAGAAAAACTGGCATATCAATAAGGAATATTACACCTATACATGCAATGTTCAAGGATTTCTGTGCCTCACGTCAGGAATCTGACTTGGACTATAAAAGCTGGTCATTCCTCTCTGTTGTGCATACATAATTTTTGTAAAACTCAAATGAAATAAAATGTTGGGGGAAATGGAGATGTGAGTGCAGCTCTAAGACCACATTTAACTATAATTGCTATAAAAAGCTGTCAGGATGACTTTGCTCTCTCACCTGAGCTATGTAATTCTTTGACTTACTCTGAGAAAGAAGCTATATATATACATAAATAATGGTTTTAGTAGTTTTGTGAACACCAGTTTGTAGTATTTTGCTCCTTTCTGAATCAAACCTAATCATCAGATACCGTACTTCCGATGCATTTTGCTCTTTTATTCAGAACACTAGACTGCTCAAATGAATTTAATAAAGCAGTGCATGTGTGGCATTTCAATAAAGCTTTTAAATGGCACTCAGAAATGAAGCATATTATGTCTCAAGAAAAGAAAAGCATTCAAGCAATCACTGTTAACTCACCTAAAGGCCTCTTGTCTGCAAATTCATATTGAACTTGCAGTGTTCTGCAGCTGGGAAACACCCTTTCCTCACAATTATTAATCGATCGGTCATTTGCCTATGCAACTGCAAATTGTGCAGGACTGAATACAAAGTCAAGGATATTCAACTTGTGCATTCACTACTGAAAATTTAGTCCTCTGCCTGACAAATATGGGGAAAAATATCAAATATGAGATTAATGCAATCTTCTACCCATCGTAAGCATACAGTAATGGCTCAGATAGGCAACAAGAAAAATATCTGTCATAGGACTGTCAGAAACAACAGTTTGGGATCAAGTGGTTATGTGTTATTTTCATTTAAATTAAATAAACTGTGAGGGAAAAAATGAACCTCTAAGCAAAGTTCGGGACTTCAAGAGGATAGTCTTTAACGTGCTTCATTCTCTTAAAGAAGAGAATGCCTTCAGCACTCTCGCATCCCTAGGGATTTTATTTTATACCACTGTGTCACACTCCAGGGTGCCATGGAAGGACCCAAGCTAGTGTCTGTCTGAACAAATACGTCCATCAAAAGCAGCATGGAGGTCGTAGCAGTTGTCTAGAAAGCAGCATAGCTATGTAAGCAGGTTGCTACATTGCTGCTAATGAGTGAAGGCTATCAGCAAGTACTGAGAGCTGATGAATTCCTATGGCCATGGGGTGTGGAATGGCCTTGGCCTTTGTTAGACATGAGGTATCAGGTTAGAGTCATGCTTCACAGGAAAAGGAGACCGAATAGAAACCATTAGATACTTGGACGTGCTTGGGTGTGCAAGAGGTGTAGAATTTCTTCAAAGTAAATATGTTAAGGCTACTTGTAACATGAAACAAAAAGGAATAAAAAGATCCCATAGATGTATGTTCCTGGCAAACTGCTTAAAAATAGTTACCTCAGAAAGGAAATCAGGAAAGAGCGG
This sequence comes from Meleagris gallopavo, assembly GCF_905368555.1. Lineage (NCBI taxonomy): Eukaryota > Metazoa > Chordata > Aves > Galliformes > Phasianidae > Meleagris > Meleagris gallopavo. The sequence continues at coordinate 45,095,291 of NC_139409.1, read as the reverse complement.
AGTCCACAAAAAATGGTAAGGAGTGGAGTAAGAGAAAGAAGAGGAGTAAAAAAGAAAACTGGTATGCAAATGAAATTTGAGCTTTCAAGTTGAGCTGCTAAGGTTTAAGCACATTAATTGCCAAGGAAAGCTGAAGGAGCCCTTGCAAAAGGTATTTAAGGAAATGTCAAAGGATTGATGCAGACTAGGGAATGGAAAAGAAGAAACAGACTGTGGTAAAGCAAAGATGAGATAAAAGGCAGACTCAGAACTTATCAAATGCTTCATCTCACATTCTTCCCAGAACAATGATCCTGGGGTAAAATAACAGGAATAATAGGAAAGTATTTGCAGAAATTGATGGTATGACATCAAAAAAGCATCAATATACCTGCTGAGGTGAAAAGGAGAAAAATCCCTATTACAAAATTTTACTTTGCAAGTCTAGGACCAAGTTCTCTTAACAAATTTTATCAAGCAGGAAATGATACAGAAAAATAGAGATTTATTTCAAGAGGAGGGGGAAAGGAATCCCAGAAAATGAATATTTATTGATCTGATCGCAACAGTGCAGCCAGCAACAACAACAACAACAACAAACAGCCAAATCCTCCTAGACTAGTTATCTTGGACGAGATGAAAAATTTTCTAGTCAAAGAATATTTGGTAGGCCAAAGGAAGATGTGGTCTATTTCAATGTGCTATCAAATAGGAATCTATTAGCCAAGACACAAAAGAATGGAAGTAGTGAAGGAAAGTGAGTCCAACGGATGAGAGTTTCTGCTGAAGGAAGTACTATCTTGAAGGATGACCATTAGTGGAGTTCTTCAAAGAACAACACCAGCCATTTTAAGGCCAATCTTGCTTTCTGTATTTTCATTACTGAATGTGATGAGATGAAGTTTATTTTATATCAGCCTGACTTGTTTAGTCTAGAAACTAAAAGGCTTGGGAAGAATATAAAAGTCTACTCCTAAATGATGGAAACACATACTAAGAATGGTAAAGACCTGTTTCAACTAAAGAAGCACTATCAAAAGTACTATGCCACACAAGCTGGCCAGAGATGAAGTTAGACTGGAATTAGGAGGAAGGAGTGAGCAGAGGACATCCTTTATCCATTAGAGCATCCAGGTGCTGGAAGTCTTTCAAAAGGAGTAGCAATAAATTCTGAGCATTACTTTAAGACAAAGAGTATAGGATAGTAGGCTGTGATGGTAGATTTGGACTGTCTTCCAGCTTTGAAAACAACTTTCTTTGTTTCAGTGAAAATTCACACTTCTAGTAAATCCATTTTTTACCATGCCAGACTTGATTCAAGTCATCTTTACTTGCTGAAAGATAATAGACATTTTCTTCACTTTGGCAAGGTAGAAAGCGTGAATAGAGGAGAATGAACTGATCACTTTTCTGTTTTGCCTCAGATATCTCAATGCACCTAAGAAATGATCTGACATATATCTCAAAGCAAAAACAATAGCAGAATGTGTTAACAAGGAGAAAAGTAGAAAAGAGTCAAAATAAATATAAAAACAAGAACTCTGCTCAAGAAAATATTGATAGACTATTACTTTCTTACTGTTAAAGAAATCCTCTAGTTACTTAATCTGCTACAGAAAGTAGCGTCTTAAAAACACTCAAGCACATTTATTTCCCTCAGTCTTACTTCACAGTATGTACTCACCATTTTATGCAGAGGCATGTGGGTAAGATTAAGGAGAACCCTTCCACAGGATTTTTTTAAGCTCTTTGGTATTCCTTTGAAGACTGCAGCAGTAGTTTACATACTGGGTATTTAGCAGTAGTGTGGAGAGAGAAACGCTAACTGTACACCATACTCTCTGCTTCTTTAAATATTAATTGGTGAGTAACCATCTATGGAGCCTCATAAAGAATTAACTCTTTAAATGGGGAAGATCTCTGCTTAAGTGCATAGCACAAATCCTGCATGATTTAGATCCCACACAATCATATTAAAATCCAAAGAGTTTCCAGCTGTTTGCATTGTTCAGTATCTAATATTAATACCTGGTTTTGAAATTCTGTGCAAGCAATACTGCTCTATTACACTAGAAAAACAGGAGAAAGTAAATTCAACCTTCTCAACTGATTTGGGGATGTAAGTAAATTACATCAAAATCTTGAACCTCAATGCTGAATCAACTTCTTGGTTTACCACTTTTCAACAACTTCCATCTTGTTTATTACATATCAGGTTATTCATAGAGCTTGAACAATTGTGCTACATCTCCTGAACTGACATTTCGGAATTTGAAAATAGTATGAATTTCCCTGAATACTGGCTAATGAATAGTATGTGTGCAGAAGTGCCAGACTGAGAAACTCACTTATTTTGTGAAATACATATTCCAAATGTCATATTCATTTGGAGGATTAGTTTCTACTTTTTTTTTTTTTTTTTTTTTTTTTTCCCCGTTTTCAGCTGTTCAACTTACCTAACTGGCCTGAGTGTAAGCAATTTGTTAGGCCAATGAAATTGTTGGTGTGAAGCTATTGCATCAAAAATACATGACCGCAGTACATCATAATTAGGCCTGAACTTTAAAAAAAAAAGTAGATAGAAATTGGCAAAGCTGTGAAAGAATATTTGGCCTTCATACATATTCACTACTATCTATAAATAAGTAAATTTTACATGAGAGATTGCTTCTAATGATAAGGGTCAAGGCTTACTACTCCTTCTAGAGTGCAGGCAAGAATCTGACATGTGTTTTACATACTTTAAACAAGACACTAATAATCCAAAGACCAGCGCTGACCAATCCTGCAGGTACTAGCGTAAACATCACAGATGCTCAAGCTCCCTTAAAACTTAAAAACAGGAAAGGCATTTTCTAAGATGCAGTCCACTGTCTATGAATATCCCCAGCCATTATTCACAATATAGCAATAATGACTTGACTCAAACCTATTCAGAAATCAGCAGATGGTCTCCTCCCTCTTCATATAGATGTGCAATAAAAAAAAAAAATCCTTAAATAAAAAGGATAAAGGAAAAGGAGTTATGTGCCAATTATGCCAAAACATACAGAAACATTATCAGATGTGATAATATTTTCTTTAGATTCATCTTCTGTCAAATTTTAGCCTTCTTTACTAAATTCAAAGTATCTTTATACACAAGAGACATGAGAAATGTGATTTGATTGCTGCCACCACATTTCTGCCTCTGTTGCTGTTAGTAGTTGTACAAGTGTGTAGTGTGTCTTTAATTGCTACCAACAGGGAGAAATCCTTCCTTAGGATTCAGTAGCCAATGAATTCCTCACTCCTTGAATTGAAAATACAGAAAATTTTTTCGCAGATTGGCTATTTGCCTTTTGGAAGGCAGATGTGAAGGACCTAAGCAGGTAGAAGGCGTGACTACAAGCAGATGCACGTAATAGAATTAGCATCAGTATACATTAATTTGGTACCCTCATATTCTCCTAATATACTTCAAGTATCCACTTAAGTCATACTTAGATGTGAAGTAAATGGTTTCAAGAGTCAACAGATTAATTTAATAAGTTAATTATTAGCTTTGCAGCATTCTTAACCATTCCAGGTCTAGTGTATTTAGCACAATAGCAGTACATGTAGTGCTACAGGGTGGCTCACTTACAGTGTTTACTACCCTTTGGATATCTGTTTGAAGTTGTATTAACAAGGCATCACAATGGAAGTGCTACCTGTAAAGTATGTGAGGACACACAGTCCAAAAGACGTGTTCACAGTATACAGTACTGTATCTACTACACGATAAAGTAGTAGAACATTTACATCTACTACTTAGAACATGTAAAATGGGCTTGCTTGTGCAGACCAGGCAACGTGGTGTAATTAAAAGAGCGTTTGAATTTCCTCATTCTGAGCAGCTTTGTTGAAGTTCAGGCACGAAAGTGCTCGTGATGGGGAAGACATGCAGAAGAGGATGGCCTTCCAGCTTTCAGTGTCTGTGTGTACTCACCAGTAAATATGCTCCTAATCCATAGGAAAATGTGGTGGGAAATTTTAGGTTTTATTACAGGCTAGCTGGTTTCCTATGGCAAAGGTGTGTACATGCAAGTCATTCTTTCAAGTTTTAGGTACTTGATAACATCCTGAAGTTCTGCTTCTCAGACTCATGCTAGTCAGGAATTGTAGTACTCTGTGTCATCGTCTGAATACAGCCTGGAGTGTGCTAGATAAAACCCTTTTTCCGGACTTTGTTACTATAAGGGGCTATGTGTCACAGTCTATGATTACAAAAGGCTGGAAGCAATGTCTCTACGTTAGCTCTGCATTAGTTTTTCAAAATTATCATTCCATTGAAATGTTTTCAAATGCATTTTGAAGGTTGCTATTATCCACGTTGTTTCTATTTCTATATTTGGAGTCATAATGGTGTTTTACCCCAGAAACAAGCTATTATGGGGTAATTAGACCCTGCACAAACTGTTCTGCAGTAACTGCAGAAGACATGAACTTGTTAACTTACACAACAGAGGGTACCTGAAGAAAGCACAGCCCTCTGTGATTGACAAGACAGCAGCCTAGGCAGAAGACATAGTGGAATGAAAGCTAATGCACAGGTCGTTGGCACACACTGACATATGTCTCTGTCAGAATCTTTGGCTTCTGAAGTACATAAGCTCTCCTGAAAAAAAAAAATAATCATGAAGTCATTGATAATTTTTCCATCCCTCTGCTTACTAGGACAAAAAATCTTATTAACCTGGTCTAGTATTAAATGGGGAAGTTGGTGGCCCTGCATGTGGCAGGAGGGTTGGAGATTCATGATCCTTGAGGTCTCTTCCAACCCTGGCCATTCTGTGATTCTGTGAACCTAGTGATCACAGGGGTCTTTTGAATCATCTATTGAAATAACAATACAGAACATTTTCTGATCTTATGCGCAGTTCTAAATGTGAATACACAGATTACATGTTTACTTAAAATATCTGTATGCAAGTGATGGCATCAAAAGCACAGTCACGGCTTTTGCCTACTGCAGTGTATCACTCCTAATGCTCACAAGACTGGAAGAATTGATGATGGTAATGTTTGATTAGAAACTGCTTAGTAGTCTTTTTGCTCTCTGGCTAGATGTGCCTAAGTCCTGTTGTCATCCTTCTGAAAGCACGCATAAGGAGCAAGAAGGATCCCTACGTGCAGCACTTTGCTTTGTCTTTGTTTAGGATTCCTGCCTGTCTGTTCATTTTGAGAAACTTGAGTGCTCTGTGACTCAGTGGGAAAATCCCTCATGTGAGCAGCACCTTAGCTCTGTAACAGCTTGCTTGGCTGTGCCTGGGAGCAGAGGGAGCACTCATTCCACCTGGCCCAGACACAGGTACAGCACAAGTGAGAACCTGGTGCTGGCTGTGCAGTGAAGGCTCCAGTTCCTACTGGGACCTCATTGGGGGGCTGAGCTCCCCTCTGGACAAATACCAAAAGCAATTCTGGGGAAATGCTCTCTGTGGGAGGATTTAGGTACCTATCAACCGGATCCTTTTAGAGTCTAGGGCTGAACCAATAACACATTTACTCTTTCCCTTCTCACCGGGGAGACTGCAGCAGTGTCCCAGGAGTGCTGAATGTGTATTGCAAACAACACGAACAGAGAATGATATTGTTCCTGGGAGAGCTCTTCTACAGAGGTTGTTTTACATAGGGGATACCTTAGTTCTCCTCCTTGGAGTAAAGCATTCAAAAAAAAAATCCCAAAGCCTACGTCAGAATTCTACCCACACAGACTCTTGCGACTTGCACTCTGAAAACCTAGTTTTAACTGCAGACTAACATAGCAGCTTTCATACATTACACCAGGCTCCCAGTGCCTTTTAAACTCAGGCCAACATGGACCTTCCCTGTCAGGCAGATGTTCTGCTCACATGGTATTTTCTAAGCCTCTACCCAGCTGTAAGCTCCAAGTGATGAGGACCTCCCTATTTTGATACATTTACCCAGCACACAGCATCACTGTGGAAGTCTACAGGAAGATCTGGCAGCTGCTGTCATGATACTGATCATAAGTAGCAGAGGATCAGTAAAATCATATTATCCAGGAAAGCTGCAGAGAACATTCATTATCTACGGAAAGTACTTTCCTCCCCTTTCTACTCAATATTCCAAGTCACATATTGGCAGGCAGAAAAACTTTTCATGTAGTAGTCAATTAAAAAATTAGGGGCCATGCCATTTGAGCTGGATGTTGGTTTTCAGTAAGGTACACTGAACCACATTTAGTAATCAATAAATAAAAGGCTGGGAGAAAAAAAAACACAAAGATTTTCTGCGTAGTGTACAAAAGAATTCTTGTGCCAAAGCTGTCACTTACATCCCATTTCAACTACTGGCTCATTAAACAGTGAAAGTTAACTGATGGGTCTGCTAGAGGGGAAGAGGGAAGTGGAATATCTGAAGTCTCCCACCAAAATAGTCCTCTCCGGACACTGAGAAAATAAATCATTCCAGCCATGAACAAAAACTCTGTAAGTGATCTGATGCACAATGTGAAAATAGCTAAAATCACCTGTTGGCAGTGATCCCCTGCCTCACCCCCTTTCCTCCTCCAGGTCCTTAGAGTAATAAGAAGGTGAAAACACAAAACAAATTCCCCAAACCCAACCATCTCAAAAGGCAAGTGTTCCCCACTTCAGACCCCCGAGCCTCCCGGGTGACAGAGAGAATTCAGTAGTAGGAATGTCAGAGCAGACACTGCAATCGGAGGTGGCTCACAGCACTCCGCTGCTGATCCTGCCACAGAGCTTCAAACACAAATCAGAGAAATGCATCTTTAAAAAAAAAAAAAAGAAAGAAAAGAAAAAAGAAAAAAGAAAAGAAAAGAAAGAAATAAAAGAGATCTAAGTACCTTAGATTCCTGGCTGGTGGTTGATGCTGGAGATGGAGGCTGCTCTGTGCTCTCCACTTCATTCTCTTTCTCCACACTGTCCACGCTGACTTCAGTCATGCTGCTCGGAGGAATCATTTTCCCTCTAAAACACTGCTAGTATCAGGAAAATGAGCTACAGACCTTTCTTGCTTATTCTCATTTACCGTCCTCTTTCTTCTCTGCTCTTCTCGAGCAAATGAACTCTGACCACTCAGTTTCACTACATTTGCAGGACTAGAATTCTCTGGATTTTCTTTTTTCTTTTTTTTTTTTCCTTCTCCTCCTCCTCCTCCCCTTCTTTCCTCCCTCCTCCCTCCCCTCCCCTGTGTGGTTCTGCTGCACGGGGAGCAAGTTATCGACGGCTCCGTAGGGCAATTGTGTGCCAGCTTCTCCGTTTTCCCCGATCCTTCTCTCCTCAACGTGAAGCCCGGAGGTGAGGAGCAGAGTCGTGACCATCAGCCCGCAATCAGCTGGGAGTGAGGCAAAGCAGAAAGCCCCAGCCACACACATACAGAGCACTGGAGGGAGGAGTTGGATTTCTAATGCTGTGGATAGCTTTGGGGAGCATGTGCTGTCACAGTAGTGTAAGAAAGTAATGTGTGCATGCATGCACACACACACACAGAGGCATACAGCATGCATGAGGCATGGGAGCATTTTTACCTTTTAATCAGGCTGAGGAAGGCAGAATTTGAAGGGCAGCTTTATATTCTTACAGGTCTGGTGATTTTCTGAAGAAGGGCTCTAGGGGAAAAGCAACACTCTCCTTACTTTGCCCCAGAGAAGATGATTAAAAATCTTAGCTGCTGTTGTCTCTTAAGCACCCACACTTTGCCTTACACCCCAAAGCAACAGGACAGAGCCAGAGAGGGGCACCTGTGGCTCCGAGTGCTTTCTACCCTTCTCCTAGGCAGGGCACCCCGGCTCTGAGCCACACGCATGCAATCAGGGCTTGCCGGAGCTCCCGGCGCTGCGCAGATCCGTACCTGTAGGTTGTCATAGTAATAACACTCGGTTGGGCTGCAGTGGGAAAGCTGTCGGCATCCCCAGGCGCCGTCTTTCCCGAGGATGCAATGCCCAAAGTCACTCTCGGAGCTGCGGTAGCCCCGGCAGAAGGACGGCATGACTTTGCTGGCAGGCTCAACCCTCGCCTCTGGGTTAAATCAGCTGCAAAGGCACCTGTATGCTCTCCTCCCTGCTGACTTCAGGTCTGCGTGGCGAAAGGTTGAATGGATGTGCTCCCCAACACGTGTGTGCTTTGTGGAGTGGGATTCACTCCATACAGCTGGGGGAGATGTCTCTTTATACTTCAGGGGAAGAAAAAATAAAAGCAACCCCAGTGTGCTTCCAATTATCAGTACTTACATCCCATAAAGCAAGAAGAAAAAAAAAAAAAATTCTTGCTTTTTCCTGGAGGTACAGGCAAAGGTGTTTGGAGGTGATGCACTGACATCTGAGCCAGAAAGGAGCTCAAGAGAGGGTACCACATTCGCTTTGGTCCTACCCCTTAGAAACATTCTTGCTACCTGGGGCTGTCCTGTAGAACTACTCTAGCCCAAATGATCCGTGGGTGAAAGCAAAGCAGGATTTCAAGACACTAGGGGGTTGTACAGATGAAAGCCAGAGCAGAAAGTGCCCTGCAGCCTCAATATTTTTTATAACTATGCTGAAGTCTGGAAAAAAAACTACACTTTTCTTTGAATCTCTGGTTTAAAAAAAAAAAAAAAAGCATTTTTCTTTGAAATAGAGCATATAAGATACTGAAATCTTGAGGCAGTAAACATAAAATGCTGCAATGCTATTTGTACCACCATTTTAGAGCAAAAGTGTGTCTTAGGAGTCTGCCAACAGAATCCATTATTTGGCCTCACTAACACCATTACAGGGATCAAAACAAGAGCACCGGTTGGTGTTGAGGCAGTTTCAGTGACATCTGAGATTGAAGCAAGAAAACAGAGCTCAGAGGAGCAGATTTGGCAGATAAGTGAAAGAATTGATTTCCAAGGGTTTGTTATCTAAAACACAGCAAAATCTTTGGCTGTTCTCTTCAGAGCCAGAGCAACTCTCCAGACACAAAGCTCACTTCTTCCATCCAGTAAGTGAGATTTAGGTCCTAGCAATGACCAAGGACTGGGCTGAGTCTCAATTTCAGAGAATTAGGGCAGCTGTAGACAACAGAGATCTTGACAGCAATAGAATGATCCAGCTCTGACAGTAATAACCTTCCTGACAGTCAAGCCTAGTGCAGCCCATCAGGGCAAGGGCAGAAGGTCTGCCTGCTGCAAGGGCTGCTCTGCACAATAATGTGATAGGTGAGAATCATGAAGCTATTTTTCCATCCCATTCCTCAGCAGTGCTGTGAATCAGCCTTTCCTGTTAAGAGACTCAAAAGCATCTTCTTATGGTGAACTGCAGGCCACCTCTGAAGTGTGTCTGGAGTGGCTGGTTAATAGTTAACGCTCTAAGCGTTGTAAAATCCTGCACACATTTTGTATGAAGTGCTTGTAGCGTCATGACTGTGAAAGTGACTATCATGCCACACTCTACTCCTCTTTTTTTTCCCCCGTTTGTTTTACCAAATTAGTACTGACACCTGCTGTACTCCCTCTCTTCTCCCAATTACTCACTTGTCAACCATGAGTGATCTGTCAGTTTCTTGACAATTAGCCTGGGAAAGATGAGTCAAACCAAAAATCTTACCAAAAAAGCAAAAAGGGAAGGAAGCTGGATTTTTTTACATTTTTATTTCCTTCCAAGGGAGCTGGCTATTGAAAATCAAATATTCGGTATAACAAAACAGACTGATCAAATTAGATGAGCTTACATCTCCTCTCTCTCCCACGCTTCACTCTTGAGAAGTTGGACTTGTGATTAGCACCGATCAGTCTCTGAGTGAGGGCACTCAGCAGAAATGTGAGCTCTGCAGCACGGCGCTAAATGAGAGGAAATTGAACAGATTCTCCAGTGAAGAGATGAGTGTAGATTTCTGGAGTGGGGAGAGGAAATCTGGATGAATAAAACATGAGGATGGATTCTCCGCCACCAGCTGAAGTTGTTGCAGTGTGTAAAGGTGCTTGGATGCTGCCTGGAGCCAATGCCAAGCGCTCTCCTGTTGGGCAGAGCAAGGCTGAGGACATGAGTGCTATGCCTCACCCTCTCTCCTGTGTCCAAGCACACACATGAGGGTGATGGGGTGTGATGCAGAGCACATGATGTGGTGCTGGAGATCCAGTTCCAAGTGAGAGCATCCCAGAAGCTCCCAGCACAGGAAAATATACTATCATTATTAATACACGTCTTTGTACTGCTGAGTCCTACCTGCTCTAAAGCTCCAAACTGGCAAGGCTAAGTTGATGTAGATGTTTTGGCATATACCACATTCCTTCACCTTCTTCCTCTAACATATTTAGGCACCTTTCTGCAAAAAGAGTACATAAACACAGCTGTATTTCACTGAGAGGTAAGTTATGAAACCAGCACTTATTTTATATATATATATAAATAACAAAGATTTTATATCCACTTTGACACACCCCACGTAATTACTAGAGAAAAATAAGAAGTAAAAAAAAAAGGAGAAGAATTCATTATTCAGCAAATAACAAATGTCATTATTCACTGCCTGGTGCATAAACCATCTCACAGCCCTGAGCAAAAAGAGTATAAAGGTGCTTACAGAGATGATACTACTAATAAATGGCACTTCTAAACCACTATGTACCTCTTCCTAGTGATGTACAAAGCAGGAATCAGGAGGAATCAGGATGTCCGCCACCAAAGCAGAGCCCTCAGAGGAAGGAGTACTGAAGTTTACTGAAAGACCAACATTCAACTGGCTGCAGACTGAGTGCTACGGAAAACCATTAGCCACAGAGTAAGGTTGACTTTCTGGCATTTGAAGTGCAACTTAATCAGCCTCTCTCTCAGTTCCTCAGTTCAATTTGTGAGTGTTCCAGCTGAGAAATAGTATCTTCAATTCTTATTCAATCCAATTTTGTCTTTGTGGAAACTGGCAACAGGCTATGCCTCTGTTGCTTTTCGTGATGGGAATTTTACTTTTGGCATGGTGCATTTGGCCAGACATACTGGTGGATGTCTTCACTAGGTTGTGCTCTCAGATATTCACTACAGCTGGCTACCAGATGGCAAAGACCAGATCATTGTGCTGGCAGAGAATTTGCTTGCATTTCCAGGCTTGTGGGCACTGCTCTGCCAGCAAACCCTGTAACCCACAGAGAAAACAGTGGTAAAATAGCAGAAAGAGGCTGTTTTTGTTGCTTTGTTTATAGTGACATACCTCTTGCTTGCTATCAGTACAACCTTGGCAGTTCATCAGGTGGCTAACATGGTAACAACTGCAACCACCTCCCTCAGGATTTTGCTTATGAAAATGCCATCCAAGGGCTACAGTCACCAGCTCATCAAATTGGAAGCAGAAACCAGACAATGCTCTGAAAGCATTCCAAGAGCTAATGGGATAGTGATGACTTGCATTTTGACTACAGTGATCTCAAAATACAATTTCGAGTCAAAGTAGTAAGCCTCCTATTGCTCCTGGGAGTGATTATACTGCAGCAAGGGAGTAATGGAGGAGGAAGCCAAACCAACAGATTTGCGCTTGTACTTAAGCACTGAGAAAAATGGAACCTCTGCTTGAACATAAATTTCAAAACCTGCCTTTTCTCCACACACTGCAGTGCTACAGGGAGTGATGCAGAAACCATGCTGCATCTCGGGCAATAAAGAATTTATCTTTCAGAGTGATCACGATGAGATTAAAATACTGCTACCCAGACATCTAGTTCAGGAAAACGAAGATAGCGGCATCCTCTTGTGACAACAAAAGTTGTCTGAGAAGAGGAGAAGAGGATGTAATTACAAAACATGGAGTTTAGCCAAGATACAGCATGTAATATGTTTGGGCTTACAAAAGATCTGCAATACCTTTAAATAACTAGCGACAGTCCCGACCTGATTTTACATCTCTGCTAGCAATGAGATTCCTTCTCTTTTTTTATAGGAATGTGATAAAGAAAGAGACCCATGGAATCAGTAGCACCACTTCATGCAACTCACAGATGCTCCTAGAAATTCATGGCATTTAATAGCCATTTACTGAAACAGTCCAATATGACTGTAGTGAGAATGCCCTGACCCAGTTCAGTGAGTTGCTGTGATGGTGATTCATCTACACAAGCACAACGTACTAAATTCTTTCAGAGTATCTGTGCTCCAAATATTTAGAGAAATAACAAAGTTATGATAACTAATGTACTGATCTCTCCCACTCTTTCTGGACTCTGCTTTAACCTCACTTCTGTTCTCCAGGATGAAAGGCTTTATGGAAAGTAGGATTCTTCTTGATGGCTCTCAGTACAACTCTGGAGAGTTTCCTATCACCCCAATCAACTCTTTCTACTCTTTTCTTCTCAGCCATTTCCAGGGCGAAGTGGAAGGAAATCCTCACAGGGTTACCATCCTGGATCTTGGGGTTATTATTTTTTTTTCTAAATGACTTTCAATGGAAGGGAACTTTCAGTCACTTTTCTTTTCTTAACCTTCCCCAACCTGAATTCTCCTTGAAATTCCCTTGTCCAGCTGTTATCCTTTCTAGTTATGAGTACTACAACTTTGAGGGCTTCATTGGATTTGTCTTATGTACCTGCTTTCTCCATCACTCTGCTATTCAGTAGCGCATCATAATGAGGTACTTCTCAACTAATGCCAGTTAAAATGCATTTATAGCAATGTTTTGTAAATAGAATCTAAAACAAGCACTGGCAAACATTCCCACCATAGTTAGTGGTGAATACAAGGATATGTATATGCTTTTTTTTTTTTTTTCTTCCTTGCAGATATCTTATGGTTATGCACCAATTCTTAAAAGGCTGTGCATGCACAGTATTTCCTGTCTTAGGTAGTTAGGTTGTGCCTGTCCTGTAATATTTAGGCACAAACATGCATTCTGAATGCAAAATGAACTTTGCTGTCTACACAGTTGTGTTACCATAATTTGCATAGGAAGAAAAAAAGGATTTCTTAGTGCGCCGCTGACCTTTGTTAGAAAAGCAGGGCTTTTCTACAGAGCGTGGCACAACTCAGTTGTTCACAGCAAATCTCTAAGACCCTTTGGATCTGGTAGGATGAGAGACTTCACGGAAATATCAGAAATTATCATTATCAAAATTAACATTTTGCTCTATCAGATTAGTGCATGTGTCAAATGGAATAGAAGCGTGTATGATGAGGGCTGCCTACTATTACATAAGTTATTATAATGATTTATCCTAGCTCTTGAACAAGAATAAAGAAAACATTCAGCCTGCTATGAATTGAATGGAAAGGTGAGTATCTTACAGCCCACATATATTGCTTTTGTTTCTTGAACGTCGATAAGATGCAAAGCTTGAAAGATACTAATGGAAAATGGGCTGTGCTCTCTCTACATAGTTACCAGTTCTAAATAAAAACATGAAGTAAAAATTTAAAAGAGGAAAAAAAAAAAAAAAAAAAAGGTAAACCTTACAATACTGCAAGAGATTATCTGTAATGTTTTATATTATTTGATTTTAAAGTACGTAAGTAAAAGTCTTACAATCTAATTCAAAATGATTGTAGGAATGTAGGTTTGTCTTCCTGACTATTACTATTCTGAAAAAACATATTCAGTACCTTTTAAAAGGACTGAGAAAGGTCAATTTACGTAGGTAAAAATTAGGCCTCAATATCTTATCTTGAAGTGATAATACTGAGTCCTTTAGTTGAGAATCTTCCCAACTAGATTTCCCCATAGAAAGACCATCCGATTTTTAAAGTGTTCTAGTACATAAAATCATTATATTTTGTTGCTTGAAGCAATAGGAAAGCATATGACCACTTGCTGCCATTTGAAATCTCTACACAAAGCACTTTTGAGTCACTGCTCTTTTTCTATCTCTGCCTCATTATCCAAAGGGGTCAAGCCCAGCTGCAAGAGCAAACAATTTTACTAGGGAAAATAATCAAGATTTTTAGAACAAACAGCAGAAAAGAAGAGAAATACGAGAGAAGAAAAAAAAAAATAGGGGAAAATTGTGTGAATGACTTTACTTTCCACATCCTCAATTAGTTCTATTTCTTCAGTAGATTTAAGAAAAAAGAAACAACACAACAGTAATGGTTTTCTTTCTTCATTCGTATTGCCTGCAGTAGCACCATGCTGCATGTGTAATTCTGATGGTTCAGTGTGGCTGTTCAGGCAGAAAGGGCCTGCACACCAGATCCAGTGAAGACTTGGACTTCTCCCATTCTTTCCATGGAATATATTATCCCAAATTCAAAGGTTTAATAATTGAGCATGGTGGTTTCAGACTTTAAGTAAGCAAGGTACCTAATTATGTTGTAGATTTATTCATGTGATTGGCCAAATCGATTTTAGCAAGAGTATTCAGAACCTTAAAGTTACATGGCTGACAGTAATAATACAATAATACAACTCTGTGTAATTGTAAAATTACATTTTAATTTTGTAGTCAATATTACTTCTATGTCTTATTACTCTTTCTTACTGGTCCATCAGGATAGAAAAGACTTTTGAGCATCATGGTAGCTGAAATCTGGAGGAAAAGCAAAGTCATTCCAAATTCCCAGGAAAGGCTAATATTTGAGATGCTTTAATTTAGCTAAAGGAAGAATTAACAACTCAGAACAAGTGGCTGGACTTATATAAATGCAAGAGACCAACAGTTAAAGGAAGCAGCAGTTTATAGCAGAAGGGATAGGCTTCATCAAATAATAGAACGGATTGTTCCAAACTGGGGCATCCTTCTGGGATCCCAAGGAGAAGAATCCAGAGGATGTGCTAGTCCATGTGATCAGAACAGCCAAGAAGTTGCAGACACTATGAAGATATAACTTCAGACAGAAAAGTGTTTTGATTCATAAAAATGTGAAAAGGAAAGTGCCAGTTATTAAGGTGCAATATAACAAAAGAGGTTGTGTTTTTTTTTTCCAAGTGGATGTGACCAGTAATCAGATATGAACTCCTGCAAACAAATAAAGTTTATGCCTAAATTGTGAGCTCTTCAGGTTCAATACCGTCCTTCCATTTTGAATCTGTACAACACCTATGAGTCAGCTTTGCTTTCTTTCTGGTCTTAATATTACATTAAAAAAAAACAAATAATTATGTTGAAAAGTGGATGTGTGCCTGGTCAATCCCAGGGGCACAGTAAATCTAACCTGTGCAACATTTGGATGTGTCAAAAGATTTTATCATCAAAATTTCCCTTTAGTTTTTCCCTCTCACTCGCACTCCCATTTTGTACGATAGACAAAATTCTGCTTTTCTAAACTAATCACTAGAATCAGAAGTATAAAAGCATTTTTAAAAATATAAAATAAATCCAGAGTTATATTTTCAAGACTGAAATCTCAAACAAAGACATCAAAGTAAGGAAGTAGTAGCTAAACAGTAGATTTCTTAACATCTGTGTTCATATGTGGCGTACTTAGCCCAGTGCACTGAGAGATAGACCATACTAGGCAGCAGTGCTCAGAAAAGATGAGGAAAGATCACTGCAGCAAGGACTTCACACATCAAAAGAAAAAGCGTAGAGAATGATCCAATTTAGGGAGAAATGGCTGCTGTGTATTTGTGTGACCCCCTAACGAGAGCTTTGTGTAGCAAATCTATTTTTATCTTCCACATAGAAAAGCAAAGAATGTCCAGAACTGGGAATGATGTATTTTAACTGCAAATAGTTGGAAAGGGTTTTGACTTTTTGAGGGGTGTTTTTTAATTCTGTTACTACAGTGGATTTATAAGGGTACTTGTTAATATGTCTTAAAAGCCATTTCTCCATAATCTCAGCTGAAATACTGCTCATATCCTCATAGGTGCGATTTTCAAAAATGTTTCATAGGGCTTTATCTTCTTCCAGAGATGTAAAAGCTGTCTTCCATTGACAAAGACAGACCAGCTGGACCAAAAGCAAGCAGTTAGCTCTAATTCATACTACCATTTTTGTCCAAAAAGATTTAGATCCATTTTACTTGTTACTATTCCTTTCAGTATTAAACACCTAGAAATCACACCTGGACCATAGGCTCAGGGGAAAAATACATATAATCTAGTGCATGCTTCACCCATCTTATGTTCATATTCTTACTCCTTTAAAAGTCATGATTGAAAGCTATATTCCAATGAATCTAGATCTTATCTGATCTAAATGTAAGAAGGAAGTTGTAAGTAGCATAAAATACATTATAATAAAACAGCCATAAGTGTTTCTCCCAATCCTTTATTGTTAGGTGTTGTTTGCTTAGCAGATGGTAAATAGGCTATCAAAAAAGACTTGGGGGCAATTTTCCAAAAGACATGAATGACACTAGGGTACTGAACTTTGCTTAACCAAAGATAGATAAAGCTCATTTTATCTTAAAGAAAACACATCTTCCTCCCACCTAGGGAGAATTTTGAGAATTACAGTAAAAGCTTCTCTGCCAATTCTAAAAACCATCTTCCCTGAGAAACTACTTTTTACATGAAATTTCAGCTTTATTACACTACTGAAAAGAGGAAGATGTTCACGTTCAACTACCAAAAGACTAAAAATTTTTTAAAGAGAACCATCTTAAGGGGGAATTTTGGAGATGCATGCCGAATTCTCGGTCCAGTGAAATTAATAAATGGTTCCAAGATGTCATCCTTGCAATCAAATACAGATGGTTGCAGATAGGGATGTCTGGTGATATCTGTGGGAATAAAACAATACTGGAATGCCAGGCCATAGCAGTTATCTGGCAAAGGGATCAGTCAGTGCTATTACAGTCAGCACGCAAACTTCCTTCCCTGTTAATTACATGCATCTACTGTCAGAGATCTGATTATCCAAGAAAAAATTAAAATTCCTAAAAGAGCAGAGAGCTGAAAAAATGGAATACAGCCAAACTTCCCTGAAGTTTTCACTTACGACAACCTAAATCTGTGTGATCAGCACCAATTTTAAACACACTTTAACCTTTTTATTCTTTACTCTAGCCATCCAAGTGGCATGACAAAATAGAAGAGGGCCCCGGATGTATTTCTTTCAAATCCTTACTCATTCTAGCACATCTTGTACCACCTGACTGTACTGAATTATTGATAAAAAAAGAAACAAGGATCCCTGGAAACAAAAATTTATTTTGGAAGGTATGGTTTTACATTGATATTGACTTCACCTCTGAGAAGATTGGTCACAAATTCCTGGAGCCATTGAGTTTACTGATAGCTTCTGTGTTAACTGTTAAACCTCATCCATTGTGATGGATGCATTAGACAGAAATCAAAAGTAGGGTGAAATTCCTTCCTAAACATGTAATGGTTTTATCTATATACAAATACAGCTTACAGTGTTTTTCATCTTACTTAAAAAGTGGATGAATTAGGAGATCATCTGATGACCCATATTACCAGGATTCTTTCAACAAGTGGACACACAGAGGTGAATGAAAGAGGGAAAATTCTGTGAAAATTCAGGTATTGGTGTCAGTTGTAGATATTGGTTGGCGTTCAGGTGGGTTTGAACAGACCCTGCTCAACTGGCTTTAGAGATCTACATTATTTACACAAACTGGTAACACAAGAAATGAAGTAGCATTAGACATGAAATGAAAGATCACAGAAAGCAGATAAACTCGAGTTGCATCTGAAGACACATTTGGAAGCTACCTTTTAACAGTTCTTAAACTTTGTTTTTAGATGAAGCCTAAAGCCTCCATTCTCAACCTTCAACTTCTCTACTGCCAGAGGGTATAATATGAGCTGAGGGCAAATTTACAGAAGAATGCAGCAAAAGGAAGAGTAATTATTAACTTGGCATTACAGAAACTACATTAACTGTGCCATCTGGGACCGCAGAAGAGACACAAGTTAATGAAATCATTGCTCTCATTTAGTAAGAGTCTACCCATGAGGGAGCAACTTGACAAAATATCAGTTACTATTTTGAACGACAAAACCGGACCAATTTGTCTCAGCTGTCAGACATTCCTACCCAAAAAGGACAATTCCTGTTTTTAGCACACTCTTCACTATTTTCTGTATTTTTTCCCCGTATAATCTTTCTCACAAAGGCATGTAACTATTCCAGTATGTTTCAACACAGTTTAAAAGCCACGTTCCTGTTTCTGCCTCAGGGGTTCTAATTTCCTTCAAATGTTAAAAGTTAGTTCAATACAAAAGGATTTTCTACTTTAAGTAGTAACCTTAGTTATCATCTCATCTCATATTCCACTGGACATGTAAATGATTTATATATTCCCTACAGGGCTAGCTTTGATATCAAGGGACTGATCTAACAAAGACTTGGTCAGAGCTCTCTAACCAATTCAATCAATTATTCTTTACTCTGAGAACACCACAACACACTAATCTCTATCAGGATTTACTGGAAGATGTAGAAATGCAATGCTTGTCAGATGAGGCAGTGCTGTAACCAGCTAGATTTTACCAGTGTGGTGGAGGTGAGCTGCTGCTCAGTGAGAGTAATTCTAATATCTTCACCTTAATTAAAGGCCTATTGCACGCCTGGTGGGAAGCCACCAATGAGAAGGCTTTCAAGAAACAGGTATGAACATATCTGACCATGCCCATTTGGGCTGTGGCCAGAGAATCTTCCCTTCTTTCCCAAATGGAGTTATATTGCGATTTGTTCACCCAAAGCATGTGCCTGGGTTCACACAACGTGAATTTGGGAATGAGCTGTAGACAGGTTTCACAGTGTGCGGGAGAGAAAGACAGGGTTTGGGCACTGATTTGCTGCCTTCTTGGATGTATTTCCCTACTGAGTTAAGAGGAATAACCGCTCGCTATTTCTCAAAAATTAATACCTATCTGCTATAAACTCACTAGCCACTTAGGCTCAATGCTAGCATGAAAGTCTGTCATTCAAATAGAAGCGGAATATTCTAAATCAACAATGAAAAGTATCCTATCAGTGACTATTGAGCCATTCCTAGTCTCAGCTTTTCAGTTCTAGTGCTTTAATCATGCTGGCATGAAGACTTTAGGCAATATTTTCTAAAGACTAATACATATATGTAGTTACTGAACCATTAAACCAATTCCCAAATTCCTCCACTCTTAGACTAGTGTAAACTACTCTCTCCCACCAACGATCTACTTTGATCTTTCGTTAGAATAGCTGTCCATAATTTCTTGTCTCTTCAGACAAACCCCTCCAGTGTTTATCATCAGCGATGTGGCCAATGCCTTTGAAACCTGTGATTCAATAGACCTTGATCAAGCTATGTGAGCTCATGTAAGAAAAATATGAAGCAGTGTGCTTGCGGAAATGCTTTGCTTTCTTATCTGTTGTACCTCAAATAAATCTTTTTTTCCAGGCAATTACTCATGAGCAGAGGTTTTTCTATAAAAAGAGGGAATTCTCTGGATATACTGTATTCAAATGAGCTTTCCATTCCCAGTGGAAAATTATTTTGGCTATCAGCTGTATATACCAATGAGTATGTGAAATGGAAAAATGGATCAAATGCTGCAGTGCTGCAGATGTATGAGCTCCTTGACTTCCAAAAGGGTACATCTCGGTAGGTATGTATTTAAATCCCTTACTATTCTGCTCTTTTCCTTTATATATCCTTAAGAATTCCTTGACTGGTAAGCGGGGTTTGGGTTTAGTTTTGATGGGTCAGGTATGTGGATGGTGGAATTCACTGCCATGCTTTCAAAGCTAATGGCAGCACTCAAAGTTTTCACAAGAAAATAACCAATTATGAAACACTCTCACATGCAATCAAATGAAACTTCAGAATGTGTCTATGATTTTGATGTAAATCTGTCAGATGGTTCATCTATTTTAGAGGAAAGTGATTTCTGCGAACTTTGATGCACTTGACATTAACTGTACTTTAGCTTACAAAACTTGAACGCAGTAGAGCACCTGGCAGTTTTAGGTTTTCAGACACTTGTGGCCATTTCACTTACAAAGGTCAACAAAAGAGAACATTTTCCCACGCTAAATTCAATGTTATTGCAGAAATGCTGTATGACTGCTTGTCAAAGTCAGTAGATATTTTGAAGGCTGCAGTGTAAGAGCTATATTTTCTTTGTGAGCAGTGCACTTCCACATTTAGGAGAGTATTCAAAATCCAGATATATACATATGAATGCTACAAATACTTTCCTGGGCATAGCACGCTCTACTAATTAATTTGGTAACACGAATTACAGAATTAGCTCCTGGACCACCAATACAGAGTGAATAAGCTTTACTGATCTAAACACCTCAACACTTGGGATTTAAAAGACAAACCTATATCTGAATTGTGCATCACATGGTGAAATACTTTCCCCTCATCAGCTTCCCTCTTGATTTTGCAGCCTGTTAGTCAGACAGTTCATCTCAGTCACAACCCCATCCCATTCATCCTTCTGCTCCAGTAGAACTTAGCAAGTATAGCCTCTTTACAAGCTTTCCTGCTGATGCTACTACAAAGACTATATCTTATGCAATACTGGAAGCTGCATTTCTAGGATCAGCGGTCCTAAGAAAATGTTTCAGTCCCTAGAAAGGAATTGAGTGGGATTATGAAAGGTCTGCAAGAACTAGGGTGCAGAATTACATGTTATTCCCTCAGTCAGTCTCTGAAACAAGCACAGTTCTCATAGGCATACCTTCTACTGTACAGATTTAAGGCACTTCGGGATGTCCAAACAACCTTTAAATGACAAGCCTTTAAATAACAATTATGCCCTTATTTCTGCATACTGTTCACTGTTCTGTGAGTCCTTCTAAATCCTTAATCTGCACATATCCAGCCTTTTTTTTTTTTTTAATCTCAGTGCAGCCACAACCTAGAACTATAACCTCAGTATATTTGTGATATAGCTCACCCACATCACGTCAGCAAGACAGGTTTTACTTCTTCAGCATTACACTGGCCATGCAGCCTCACTTCTAGCTGGGAAAGCAGCTTGCAGGGGTGCTCAGCAAAGTTTCATTTAATGCAAAACAAAACCAGTGAGAAATCAGGACAGTGAGCCAAGCACGTCTCTCAATCAGGTTGGCTTGGTGCTGTGAACCAATCAGCCTAATTAGGCAGACGTGATGAGGAGCAACTGTCCTCTCTAGAAACACCCAACTGCGCATGGGAGCTGGCAACATTAATCAGCCTTTTATCAGGAACTCTGAAAGAAGCAACCAAATGATGCCCAGGTGCAGAGCCTCATATAGCTGTGTAACTGGCACTTGGGAGATTTAGACTGTCATGAAACTGTACTCAGGTAGCTAGGCTTTCCAAGAAAGGAAATACAGAAGACTGAAGGATGGATCATAAGTTCTAGCAGAATCAATTAAAAAATGTCAAAACTATGAAATATTAAAAAAACAAAACAAAACAAACAAACAAACAAAAAAAAACCTTCAAAAAAAAGCAATTATATTCCTGCAGCTTTATGAAGTTATTTCGGCTTTAATACAGAAAGAACTGAACAAAACTTTCTTTTAAAATGTTGAAATAAGAGATAGGATTTCTTTTCATACAGTCCTATCTGCACACCTCTTTGAGTAATTACAGTTTCCAGGCCTTATGATTGTGACTATAATTTAAAAAACATTAATTGGAACACTATACAGAGCAGAAGTGTCTGCAGTCATTATCTGAAACAATAGCTTGGATGGATATGAATTACTTCATCCACGTTAGCATATATTAACTTTGAAGACCTATAATAACAATACTGTTGCTATTTCACTACTATTCATTGCATTTCAAATATCCAGCTGAAGCACATAGCTCAAAAACTTACATTTCTCTCTCAAGCAATAGACCTCCTACTTTTCTGTGTAATTCAGTATGATCAGATACTCTCCATCCAATCTATTGGTTTGATGGACTTTCTTTGACAAAAATGTTCTCTTCTGGCAAATGGTTTCCTTACTCTTTTCAAAAAAGGATCTGTTTCCAAGGAAATATGAACTTCAGTAAAACAAAAAACATTTTTCTAAAGCTAAGGTTGGCAAAATCTCAGCTGGGAGAAGCAGTTCCTTTCATATTTGGAGCTGCAAAGTTGTGTACTGCATTTCTCTTCTCCCACAACATCAGCCCTCTATCCACACCATGCCTGAGACTCTAAGGACACAGAAAACTGAGGGTCATCTCTGCAAAACTGTTGTAACCTTAAATAACATTTCAGCTTAGTCTCAAATGATCTTAGAACTCCTGGTTAATCTAGCTGCACCAAATCTGACAAAAGTCAGAAATCTGAAATCCCAGTGAACAAAGGAGCCAAACTGAAAGAATTTGCTGAGGTGTAAGAGGAATTAGGGAGAAAGCAATACTGTTGTGTTTTGGTCTTGGTTTTCCCCTTCTTGCACATTTTCTCAGATGCATATCTGGAAAGTAGTTCCCCATTTCTGAATTTGCACTGTAGGCAAAATGAGCCAGCAGGAAATGAAGGTGGTGGAATCCCATAGCCCCCCTGACTCTAATTAAAATGAGGGCCAGAAAGCAATTAAGCGACGAAAATATATATATCTGCAACTACCCAGGAGGGGTGGCATTAATAAAGAATTTTAATGCTGTTGCCTAATTAGAAGGAGGAGAGTTAAGGTTAGCAGCTTTGCTTGTCGCAGTGATTTAAAGCTTTGCAAAAAACAAGTGAGAAGCAGTACTTTTAAGGCAAGGGAAGCTTCACTTTCAGGCTTGCGGCAACTATGCTTTCATCTGATGACTGCATGAGAGACAAAAGGAAAAAGAAGCAGCTCTAAGAAGCTACAGCCTGAAAGAGCATCATAGATTTCGGAATGCTGCATCTTCAAGAAAATGAAACTCATCTGCATCAGCCATTAGAAAAGAAGCCCTCTTATTTTACATGTCTTTTTTCAACCCCACTGCCATCCCATTACACCCCACTCACTGCGTCTCACATTTGGGTAAATGCCAGGTCAGAAAGCATCTCTTTGGGCTCTGGATGCTTTCCAAATTCACTAGCACTTTTGTTCTTTCCCCCATTAAAAAGCAAACAGTTCAGGGGCTGAAACACCTCTTAACGTTGCTGGGATTATTGTGAATTCATTTAAAAGGTCTGCCACTGTACTCTTGATAATCAGGCATTCCTCCTTGCACTCACACAGTCAAGTTGCCTGCCGCCCTGACAGGCAGATGGGCTCTGCCATCTGCCTCATTCCTTTTACATCAACATCTGTATGAAGAGCCATATCTTTGTCTTGGAGGAGCAATGGACACTGTTTGTCCCAGTCCAACTGTACTATAGGGTTTGCTAGGAAATTTTTTCTAAAGGTGCTGTGCCTCCTCCTGAACTGAACTCAGCTGCCCTTTTCCATGTGATAAAGTAGGTCTGCCCCAGTTTCCACAGGCACTTATACTGCATCCCTTTCAGTTTGGTTGGAAGAAGAACGTGAATCTGACAGCGTGTCCAGAGGCAGAGGATCCCTTACGTCTACCCTGGACCGCTGGCTTGGTGGTGACTTAAAGGAAGAAGAAGCACAAGTATTGAATCATCCTTTTATCTGCCAGTCCAGGCTTTCAGAGGCACAGAAACCAGCCTTGCACTGTGTAGATTATTAGAATTTATGAGGCTATGGCCCTATGGAGCATACGTGCTGCCTAAACAGAAGGATACAATAGGTTTATATTCAACTAAGTAGCACTGTATGCCATTTATTAACAAAATAACCTCTTCCAATGTGCTAATTATTTACTTTGCTACTGGAAAATATGTCATGGTAACATCAACACAGAGCAGCCAGCAGAAAACATTTACATTGAACTTTGAGTCATTTCAAGTACTGTTTTAACATTTCGGAATGGCAATTGTAGAAACAACTACTACTCTCATCTGTTTGGAGTATGATCAGAAGAAAATCAATTGCTCTCAAATGTTAACATCTCCTTACATACAGTTGGTGTTACTGATGGTAAAAGTAAGCATTTGTACATATACAAGCTATACTTTTTCCTTCTTTGCTGCATAATTAAAGCAAACAATTTTTTTCTACATCTGCCAAGCAGAAAGAACGTATGCATATGTCGCAGTAAAATGGTACAAGTCTCCAGGGCTAACTGGGAGTGACATACTAAAGATGGTTCACAAATGCATGTTTAATCATTGTTTGTCTATTTTATTATCGCCAACTACAAAAGAAAAAACTAACCTCAGCTTCCTTCCCAACATTTCTGAGTTGCAGGCTTTTCTTCCCTGCAAGCAGCCAGTTCAGGGGGTGAGCAAATAAGAGCAATCCCTGTGTTGTTTGTCATTCAGAGACAGTTCCTACATTCTTACTGTCATCCTGACGAAGCAGGATGCTTAATGTGGTCTGCAGAGGTGAGAGGGCTTTCTTTCCTTTCCACTGCCCACGCAATAGGTCCAAGATATAGGATGAGGAGAGTGCTTCTAATAGAGTGGCAGGCACTCCCACTGGCTGCCAGGAGCTAGGCACCAACACTCTAGCTTAAAAGCCACCATCAAGCTCAGTGTGTCAGAGGCTCCTAAGAGGAGCCACACAGGCATGTCAGGATCCCTGCTGCTATCGAAAACTCTTTCATTAGTTTCAGATGAAGTTTGACATGTTTCACTCATGCTGGTCTGCTAGGCACCCTGTCCAAAATACCTATAGCAATGCCTGTTAGCTAAGAAAAAATAAGGGATAGGAAGAAGGCAGCAGAATTTAAAAAAAAAAAAAATTCTTCTGAAATAAAAATTGTATGTAAATAAACAGAATGTGAGCGTGTTAAATAAAGATACTGAGAAACTGTTTTTTATTGGGATAAAGTTTTCGTGTGTCTGAATGTTCCTGAAATGATCCCTCAGACATTTCATCCAGGAACCTACAAATCACTTAGTTACTCCTCTGAGATCTCAAAACATGCAGACTGCTACTTGCAGCAGTGAGTCTAAGTCAACTACTCAACATCCAGAGGTCTGGACAGCCCATCCAGAGAGGCATCAGGCATGTATGTGGAGCCTGAATGCTCTACATGGGACACATTTGCCTCTGGACGGCCACATAAACTGTAAATTCATCTAATAGACTAAAGTACAGTTCCAGATAACAACACAGATCACAGAATCGCAGGAACTGGAAGGGATCTCAAGAGATCATAGAGTCCAATAGAGTAGTCCAACCTCCCTGCTAAAGCAGGTACCCTAAAATAGGTTGCAAAGGTTGGCAACCAGACAGGTCTGTCCACAGAAGGAGACTCCACAACGTCTCTGGGCATTCACTGCAGAATCTACCTCCATATGAACAGATATATCCAGTGTTCACTGGGTTCACTGAGTGACTTTGACTGAGTGACTTAAATACTTGACTTTGGCTGATGTAGTTGCCAAGCCTACGTTAATGATATATGATGTCAGGTGAAGACCCTGGTGACTGGAAAAAAAGCAACTTCACACCCATTTTTGAGAAGGGTAGAAAGGATGACGTGAGGGAACTACTAACCTATGGCCTCACCTCTGTGCCAGGAAAGATCATGGAGCAGATCCTCCTGGAAGCTATGCTAGGGCACACGGAAGAGAAAAAAGTGATATAGGATAACCCAGCATGGCTTCACCAAGTGCAAGTCCTGTCTAGTGGCCCTATATGATTGTGTAAGTGCATCAGTGGACAAGAGAAGAGATATTGATGTCATCTATTTTGACTTCAGTAAAGCCTTTCATGTGGTCCCCATATAACATCCTTCTCTCCAAATTGGAAAGAAATGGGTGTGATGGGTAGACTGTTATACAGACAAGGAATTGGTTGCAAGATCATACCCAGAGAATGGTGGTCAGTGGCTCAATGTCCAGAGGGAAATCAGTGATGAGTGGTGTCCCTCAGGGGTCAGTACTGGGACCAATACTCTACAATATTTTCATCAGTGACATAAACAGTGGAATCGAGTGCACCCCCCAGCAAGTCTGCAGATGACACCAAGTTGAGTAGTACAGTTGACATGCCTGAGGAACAGAATGCAATTCAAAGAGACCCAGATAGGCTCCAGGAGAACCACACAAGGTTCAATAAATCCAAGTGCAAGATCTTGCACCAGGGTCATTGCAGCTCTCACTATCAGTACAAGCTGGGAGATGTAAGGATAGAGCACAGCCATGCCAAAAAGAGCCTGGGTATACTGGTGGATGGCAAGCTGGACATGAGCCAGCAGCATGCCCTTGCAGCCCAGAAAACCAACTGTATCCTAGACTGCATCAAAAGAAGCATGGCCAGCAGGGTGAGGGAGGAGATCCCGCCCCTCTACTCTGTGCTGGTATGACCTCACCTGGAGTACTGTGTGCACACGTAGAGTCCTCGATACAAGAGAGATGTTGGAAGTGGATTTGTGGCATCCAGGGAAGGGCCACAAAAATGATCCACGGAATGGAACACCTTTCCTATGAAGACAGACTGAGGGAGCTGGGGCTGTTCATCCTGGAGAAGAAAAGGCTCTGGGGAGAACCGTTAGCGGCCTTACTATAAGGAAGGAACTATAAGGAAGAAAGGGACAAATTCTTAACAGGGTGTGTTGTGATAGGACAAGAGGAAATGGTTTCAAACTAAGAGGGAGATTTAGATTAGATATAAGGGTAGTGAGGCATGGGATCAGGTTGCCCAGAGATGTTCTGGATCTGCCATCCCTGGAAACATTCAAGGTCAGGCTGGATGGGGCTCTGAGCAACCTGATCTAGTTACATACACTCCTTTTCATTGCATCGGATGACCTTTAAGGGTTCTTTCCAACTCAAATGATTCTATGTATGTCTATATAGACAACACCTGGGGAGCCCTGGGCCAGTACATAGTACTAATACACCATGAGAGACTACAGAATGATAGTGTAGCTGATGCCTTTTTGTACCATGAAGTGTGGAAGATTTTATGATAAAATAATAACACTACAACTACTCAGCATGTGTCTGCACCATATGATTGCTTTAGTTCTAATTTACCTGGCTGATTTTAGCTTGAGGCAAATGTTTCACTACAGCTTTGACTCCATTTTGAAATGCTTGCCTGCTGTGCTGTTCTCACTGCGTGGTAATTCTCTCTTGAGTACCACGCTTCTTTGAATATTTCTGTGAGGATGCCTCTACAGAAAATTTACTGAAATAACAGCTGCTAGTAGTAGTTACGAGAATGGAAGACAAGGATCCCGAATGTGCAGGAGCCTACAGAGAAGCATAACAAAGTCCATAATATGGCATATGAGAATTACTGATTTTTATTGTTAGGGAGAAATACAGAAAAGGAGGGAAAAAAAAAAAAGAAGTGATTTCAATTTTCTTAATTTGTCAAAGAGAGACTAGACCAGCACTCAGTTCTGGTCTTGAAGTCTTTTGTTTCCATTTGCCACACATCTGCTCTATTTCCTCTTCCTCCAGTCCTCATTCCCACTCTGTTGCCTGCAGGACATTTTAGTGACTTGATGGAAGAACAGTGCATTTCCTCAGTAAAAATATGAAGCCATTCTCTCCTGCAAGTGGAACTGAAGTGCTACTGTGTTCATTTCTACTTTAGGACTGGCATCATACTCATGCAGCGAGTTAGTGAGCTGAGCCTATCAGTCAAGTGGACTCTCAGGAAAATTCCGTAATAGTTCAAGATACAGGTGCATCATGCTTAGTTAGAAGTGATCCCTCAATTCCAACCAACATCAACGCTTGCTCAGTTCATTCCTCATCCTGCAGCCAGCACCCCACTGGCCTCTGATGCCAAGTGCAACTCTACTCCTGTTCCAATGATATGGCTATGCCAAGGCCTTGCCCTCTCAGTGACAAATTAGAGTATTTAATTCTATTTTGTATACCAGATTCACTACTTTTTATTTTCACTGAGCATCAGCAACTGCTAAACACAAGCAGAATGTCTGTACAGAAGAGGAGACTTCGATGACAAATAAAAAATCAGGTGGAAGACAATGACCACTCCAGGCACTGCTTGTTGTTCATTATCATTAGGCACCAACACGTTTATGAACACGACTGGTAGCCTTGTACTAGGATAACTGAACAATGACATATAAGTTGATTGCACCTTTAAGCACTTATAAGTGGGAGACGTCATCACAAAACCACTCTAACCTCAGGTAATTGAAAACCTCATCAAACAAATAAAACCAGCCAGCCACATTCCTTTCAATAAAACTACAAGTGAAAATGAAAATGCACTGACATAATTTTTTTTTTTTTATTGCAAAGAAGGCTATTATTTTAAATTCTGAAAAACAAAATACAGAAACCTCTGAGAAAAAGGCACACAAACTTTTTCTTTTTCTGCTCCCAGAACACAGAAGACTTTTACAATTCTCTAGTACTGACAGGAACAACTGGGTTTGCAAAAACTATATTGGGCAATCAGTCCAAGAGTATTTGCAGTCCCATTTCCAAGTACCTGCAAATTTCCAAATTTACCAAATATACGAGAATTTTCCAAATGATCTATTCCCTTAACAAGACAAAATGCTATTACCTTGAGTGTTTTGAAAACCAAATAATTTTTAGTATCTTCCTGCTGTAGCGTTTGTGGTGAAATTTTAAGTACCTACATAATCCAACTCCCTGAGCAATTTTGAAAATCGATTCTCTTAGCTGGCTGCCTAAATGCTTACTGTGAATTAAGTCAATTTTGAAAATAAAGTCCAGAATGCGAGGACAACCCAACTTCTTATAAGACCTGAGAAAATTAGAAAATTTTAGTCTCAATCACTAACTAAAATAGCCAAGAGATAAAAGCATTTTAAAAATTGATTGCTATTTCACTGAACTATATGAATAAAAAAGGAGAGAGGGGGAAAGTTGAGTTAAAAAAAAAACAGCCTTTAACAAACATCCAGTTCCTTGCTTTTTGTCTACAGACATGACTGAATCCCCCCACTTGACTTCAACACCTATTAGGTAGAAGCAGATTTTCTTGAAATCCTGCCTATGGGGAAGGTGACAAAGCTGTAAGTTTGCCATCAAAACCTGGAAGCAGCTCAGAGAAGCGAATGGCCATGCCCTAGTTTAGACAGAGAAGGAATGGTGCGCATGAAGGAAGATGAGAAAGGTTTAACTTTTCTATAGTCCTTTGACGAAAGCAGGACTAGCATCTATCTGAAATTAGTAAGGCTGTCTGGACTGGGGTCTGGTGATGAGGATGAGAAGAAAGGGAGGCAAAACTCAGACAGGAGCAGTCATGGCCTTGGAAAGAAGCTGAATAGGCCCAAGATAATGTAAAGTGCATGAGCACATCTGAAAGAAAAAAAAAAAAAAAAAGAAAGAAAGAAAAAAAAAAAAAGCACGTGGCAATGTCCATTGCCAACTGTGGGATCACACACTGAGATTTTAAGCCCTCAGCCACCGTGGCCTCAGTAGAAAAAAAGGCCTTCAGAGGCATGACAGTTACCATTGCAAGTCCTCAATAAGATAGCTCTTCCCTCACGGACAGCAGCTGTGAAGCAAGTTGGGATGACACGACACGCGTGGATGGGAGATGTTGCTCTTTCAGTGAGGGCAGTGGTAAAAGTGCCTGAAAAAGGAAGAGTCATAGCAGAAAGCCTGTGGGCTGCCCAGTAAGGAAGAGTGCAATGTGTCCATCTAACATGACATTTCTCAGAAGGCATGGTCAGCACAAGGCTGCAGGAGCATTTGGCCCCCCGAGGGGGAGAATGGTGGTCTGTCTGAGCAAGCCATCAGCTGTACTGGTCATGCCAGATCCTACTGACAGCACAGCAGGAGCAACATGCACCTGAAATATCCTCTATAGACTCCCAACATGTCAGGTGAAGTGCTTACATGACAGTTCCCAGAATTTCAACAGCGAGTAGACACTTGAAGTTTCCAGCCTTGAACTTGCTGCTAGAAATGCCTTTGCAGGACAATGTAGACATAGCCACTACAGTGGTATATCAAAATGCTTTTCACTTCTACAGATTCACAGTCAAAAAGATAAACAGCAAAGTCCCAGGTAAATTTCATAGTGTTTCTGTAGTGTTTTGGATTTAGTATGGGCACGTCTGATTTTACAGTTTGTTTTGTGTTAGATAATATATATCTTTTTTTATCTGACAGCTGATTTACAACTAGATTGGCAATACGATGAATTTCCCTTATTGATTTTTTTTTTTTTTCTCTTTTTTATTCAGGTAACCAAAACAGTGCATCTACAAGGACAAAAATGTAAAAAAGAATATTAAAGAAACAGACTTATTATATTATACTATAGCAAGTTTTGTATCACATCATAATAGAAGTGCCCCCAACACTTTTGTAAAATGGCATTTCTTTTTAGAAGGAATGGGATAAAACACACAGAATAAATAATTTGAACTTCTCACCAAACAAACGCTAACAATTTATTTTCTTTTCTGTAGAAAGCGGACTCCTTTTTCTACAGGTGGGAAGAAGGAGATTGATTTTTACTTAAATGAAGGTAGCTCATCAAAGGTTGGCAGAATTGCAAAGGGTTGGAAGCTTAGGAATCAATTATAGCGAGAAGTTGGAACACTTCTCTGAATGTCTTGCAGGTTTTTTGGGGTGTTGGGACACCTTTGACGAGTTCTCTATGTCTAGTAAAATCGGCTAGCTCATGAATTTCTCACTCGTCCTTCTAGTCTCAGACATAAAAGAAAGGCAGACAGCTTATCTTCTAGTATCTTACAAGTTCTGTGTGAAGGCAAAAGTCCATAGCTGTAGGAATAATTAAGGAAAGTCTCAAAACTTTAAAACTGTTTTTCAGCATAGCACTTGGAAAGATGGAACTGCAGAGATAATTGATTTTTTGGTGTTAGTGACTGAAATCACAAACCAGCCTGCCTCAAACAAAACCTGATTTAGATGAGGTGCTCTGAACTATAATATTTCCTCCCTCAACTTCTCACTAGATTTTAAAAAAGCAACAACATTTTTAAGGATTTAAAGCTGTCCTTTTCTGTTGACACTTCATATCTTTCTGAAATTTTAATTTTGTTTATCAGAATCTAAAATGAGAATTTGAAATGGGAAAACGGTTTCACTTTGAAAATGTTACAGGAAATATATGAATGGATGTTACGATACAGCCCTCAATTTTCCCAAAGGAAATTTGCTTCTGAACTTTCCACTGATAGATTGTTTAGGTCATGGAGAAATTGATTTTTCAGCTAGCAAACAATGAAGCCGAAAACTTCCTGAATCTAACTTTACATCCAATTTTGTCAAGAACAGTTTAGTTATCCTTAACCTCAGTTCACAGGATACCTATCAGATTTATTATTTCCTTTAAAAGTACCATCAGCTATGCCATTCAATCAAGTAGTAATTGCACGTTCAGTTAGTCTTATGTATTTCAGAAAATGCACATTTACATGATGCGTATCAGAAGCTTTGGTCATGTCTGATTGCACATTCTTGTGAGTTAACCACTCACTAACAGGCATTAACACACTGGGCCCCCTGGTCCTCTAAATGGAATATCATACCATACATGAAAAGTGTGCAGTGACTAAAAGAAGAAAACAACAATATTTTACATGCACAGTTTTTATCGAGTATGCTTACAGACAAACACCCACACTTAACATTCTGTGCACTTTAAAAACTGTGTAGGTGCTGTATAGGGGCACACATGAGATGCATTTTGAGAAGACGTACAGAGTAGAAAAAGCCCACCTCTACAGAATTACAATGCTAGTAAAAAAAAAAGAAGAAAAAGTACAAGGAAATCTATATATAATAACGTACAAAAAAACTACCTGGTTAATAAAATAGGTAGTCTCACTAGGGCCAGGAGGAAATCAAAAAGCATTAGGAAGATAAAATGGACAATTAATGTGAATCAGCTTCTCTGTTCAAAAAAGAGGGGATGAAAAGGATTTAAAACCCAAAGAAAGAATCATTAAGGTTGGAAAAGACCTCTAAGATCATCAGCCCAACCATCCACCTACCACCAATGCTGCCCACTAACCCATGTCCCTCAGTGCCACACCTACAAACTTCTTGAACGTCTCCAGGGACACTCACTCCACCATCTCTCTGGGCAGCCTGCGTCAGTCCTTTACCACTCTAAGATGACATATTTTCCTAATATCCAACCTGATTTTCCTAATAGACAGTATAAACGACTATATATTCTGGCTCTGTACTCTATGGCAGGTACACCATAATGCATTTCTCATGAGAAAAAACACATGCAGACAAACTAGAAATCAATAACGATGAAATTTCTCTGTCTTCATCTGCAGCTCACAGATGAAGCTGAAGAACATCAACATGTAGCAAAAGTTTTAAAGGTCTGGTATGGCTTTAGGGCCAGTTAAGCTTCTTTGGGATAAATCATCACAATTGCTGTATCCAAGAGAGCTATTTTACTTTATTTGCCCATTTGAAGGTGTGAACATCCTCAATAAAACTGGCAATACTAGGTTGAGGTTGATGTTACCAACTCCTGGAGCTAGAAAATCTTCTTGTGAAGATGCAAAGTCTCATTAGTGTGAGTTAGGACAAATTACACGCTGCGGCCATGCCAAGCACCGCTAGCAAATTACACCACGTTAGATCATATCTGAAAAAGTCACCCAACTCACAACCATGAGATGTGTGTAACCCATTTTGATCTGCCATATAGTGGATGAGAGAGGGAACTTGTACACTTAACAAATGTACAGTTAGAAGAGTGGTGTGGTTTGGACGGTGTTTTACAGGTTTGTAGTCAGAAGGATTATCGTGGTGGAGAGAAACAATCAAAAATGAAATGCTCACCTGTGTCCTAAGCTCACAATAGAAAACTCCAAAAGGAAAGATCTGCAGATAAAGACCCTTCCCCACTGGGGGTCAGCTCTAAATGGGGTCTAGGAGAGGTGCAGCCAGGCTCCACCCTTCGGTCACACAGCTGAATGGCCTTCACCTGTGCTCCCATGGCTAACTCAGTGCTTGTTCAGGTGATCAATCAGTGGTTCAGGCTGTGACTCGACAGTTCCCATACAGGGCTGAAGAGTTGTGCCTCCTAACAGCAGCACAGGACATCACTGCCATTCAGCATCCTGTACCACAGACAGCAGTTTATATAGGTTGACAAGAAACTGCTCAGAGGCAGCTGTTGTCCTCATTCTCCATCTTGGGTTTGGAGCATTTGAATGCATCAGAATCCTGCTTCTGCAAGCCTTGGGTTTATACCTTTATAGCCATAAATTTAGCTATGACTGATTGGGGCTATTGTTTTCCCATGGTAGCATGCCTCAGTGA
Source organism: Meleagris gallopavo (assembly GCF_905368555.1). Lineage (NCBI taxonomy): Eukaryota > Metazoa > Chordata > Aves > Galliformes > Phasianidae > Meleagris > Meleagris gallopavo. The sequence goes on along the minus strand of NC_139409.1, from coordinate 45,062,256 downwards.
TTCAGAGGTCTGAAATGATGCATTTAAGAACTCAGGGACGTTCACAAGAGATTATTTTTGGAAACAGCCAAAACATCCAACCATTGTGTTAGCATCCTCAGGAGTCACTTATACAAAGGCAGAGGAGATGACCAGCTGAAGGATTGTAAGCAGCTGAATATACAGCTCAGCTGTAAGCCAGTGAGAGGAAATGCTTCTGTGTTTATGTCCATTTGGCTGCTAATAAGAAACTGGAAAAGACAGTAAGCAGAGCAGTGCTATGACTCATTAGGACAATCAAATTATTTTTTCACCATCTTAACATTTCCCCTTTAGCTTTTCATCACTATATTTCTATATCATGGCCCTAGTTTAAAAAAAAAAAAAAAAAAAGTTAGAGAACAGACCCAGCTTTTTGTTTTCTTAAATGAGCTTCCCTCTAGGTAAATAATTCTGTTACTGTTCCCTTACCAGCATCTGACACCAAAACCACTAACAATCCAGTGCTGTCAGCTTCCGAAAAAAAATCCCTAGCAGTATAGGGGAAAAAACCTTTTATTTCAAAGTCATATGATTCAGCAGCCCTCCCTGAGTGCAATGGACCAGTGCAGCAGACTACATTCAATACACCATCACCCCACTCAGCCCCAGGCAGACAAACACTGAATTTAATAGGAAGAACAAGAGCTTCTTGCCTGATTCCCCCTGGTCTGAACAAATGAATGGGGACAGCAGTAAACATCGTCCTGGTTTCTCTCTTGTCAATAGAAGAGAAATAGCTGTTGGCAGCATGAAAGGGAAGAGTGTGAAGAAACCACCCCCTCCCTAGGCTGAAAGGGAGTTTCTCACACTCATCGCTTCTGATTTTATGATGAACTGTAGAGTTGTAGTACATTTACCTTTGTTACTGGCAGCTGTGCAACCTGAGCCATCACCAGGCTGATGACTCCCCACAAAAATTAAAGGACCAAACTACCTGAGATTTACTGTAGTGAAAAACCAAAAACTACCAAAGAGATGAAGGAAGCAAAATGAAAAAAAAAAACAAACACTTCATGCAGATTCATTCTTGCTCTCAGGATGATGATAAGGAAGAGGATAAAATAAATTTGCTCCATGCTTTCTTGCATGAGCAAATGTGGATAGAGGTGAAAAGTTGGAGAAAAAGTCTAAGCGGCTTTGGGATACAATCTGGCTTTCTGTATTAAACAGTTTTGGAGTAGAGCTGTGTTTCTTTGCATTCAGTTTCTGCAGCTAATCCTTTGAAACTCAAGTCCTTCAAAAAGGCAGTGTATTATCACCTCATTTTCTATAGGTACCTACATTCTATTCAGGAAATACAGTCTTAAAAGATAGGACATTCTTCTGTCCTATTTAGAGCTATTAGCTTCTGTCCTATTTTGTTTAAGAGCTCCAACCAAAGAATTATAAGAGTTTCTGAAAATGCTGGTTCCTTTTTTTCTTTCTGGCAAAGTTTGGGACTCTTATGACATTACATAAACAGTGATTTTACACTCACGGTAATTATAATTTTCTCACACTTTGTTTAGGAGTTTGTGACTGCTATGCAGTCTGTCCACCTTCTATATTTAGATTCATAGAACTAACATTCTTTGCTCAGAAAATATCACACGCTTTCTGCTCAGATCTGCCCCTTCATCCTCCAAGGATTTCACAACTCTACAATAGCACAAACGAGACAGAAAGGCTTAATTTTCCCCCATATTTAGCTTCATGGGACAATGCTGTAGTCTGAGCTCTGGTTTTTCCTAAGAATTATGGCTTGTATAAGAACCTCAGTTGCTTTGCCTCTGATCCTACAGGAGATTCTGCTACTGATTCCAGTACAGGAAGAGAAGTTTAGTTTGCTATCTCTCTATGCAATAGGGACTATATTTAAGACACAACAATGATGTTCCTTCTACTCTGTTACCTTACTTGCACAACTGGAAAGAAGGCTGACACAAAGAAAGAAAGCATAGATCTTATGGACTAGCAATCCTTTGTATAATTTCTACTTAGACTATTAGACTTCAGACGCTTCGTGACATATTGGATTTTATGTAATGAAACGGAATGTGCTTTTTTTTCAACCTAGATGGAATGGCAATAGAAAGCTATTTCCAATGCCATTTTGCAGTGATGAAAAGAATGCAATATTACTCTCTATTAATTGTTTTGTGGGTTGCATACACAGTTGCTGCAAGCTTGGATCAAAATCCAAAAGAATATCAGCTAGGGTTAAATGAGAGTATGGATAATTAGTTGCAGCATTGATTTTCCTGTTTTTAAATACCAGTTTGTTTGCTGTTTGTGTATTTTTCATCAGGCTGGCTGCTCAGAATACATTATCTATAAACAGGAAACAGAGGTAATCATAAGAATTGGAAAACAGAGACTCTCTGCTGCAATCTACCTAGAGATAGCTATATATTGTGTCTGAGAAATAATTCTTGTTTTACAAAAAAAAAAAAAAGTAAAGCAGGGAGAAAGATAATGAAGTAGAAAAAATTGTTTAATTTGAAGGATATTCACTAAAATTAGGGACAGAATACCCAAGACATGAATTCCAAAGGATATGTGTAAAAGACAGGGAGGTGTCTATTGCATGAGAGATCTTTCTCAACCAAGTGAGGTTATGTATGGATGACTTCTATGCATAATTGAAGCACATAACCTATTTTTACACGAGCGCAGCTGGAAAAATATCTGCGGAGAAAAGAGCATAAACTTCCCACTCCTTTACATGTCCTTTACATGACATATCTGACTGATATTTACTGGGAATCAAATCTGTTCATCAAATCACAGAATTACAACTTATCTCTACCAAAAGCAACTTCGACTCAATTCTCAATCCATCCTTAATGGGTCACGCATCTAATTGTGACTTTTAAATACACTCCAAAAGGTTAAGAACCACTTTGTGTGCATGTGGAAGATAATAATTATATTCAGAGGGATACATCCAGATGGCTTTATCTTTGAAGGTGGATATAGCTGCATTTTCATTTGGTACATTTGCCAAGAAAATTTTGATTTAATAGTAAACTTTTATATATATATATATATATACATATACATATATATTCTCAGCGCCTATAGTTATTGACAAATTACAAAACATGATTTAGCAATTGCTAAACATGCCTTGGAATTGGCAGTGAAGAAAAATCACAAAAAAAAGAAATAATTTTAAGTCAATAATCCTGGCCCTTTGAACACAGCAGTAGGGGAACAAGAATTGCCACAGAGGACCACTTTGAAAACAGCAAAATGTGTCCATTTGATATTTTTCTCAGTGCCTGATCTGAAATATGGGCAGATAAAAGAAGAGTTATATGAAAAGTAGCAAAAAATGGATTGGTAATTTCTTCGTCAGAACCTCACATGACAAGGTCTGATTTCCAGCAGATCTGCACCTGAAGAGCAAGAACTTATAAAGATGTAGATAACATGAAGCAAAATCACCATCACTCCTAGAGGGACACAATTTTGCTTCTGGCAATATTTGTTAAGATTTGTTAAGTGTATCAGTGTTAATAAGGAAAGGCAAAGGGGAGAAAATAAGCATTATTGACATATTTTTCCTCTGGACAAAATTGACAGGGTCAAGGAGTATATTACAGCACCAAATAAGGATGAAATAGTAATATCACAGGCCATTGAAGATCCTGGTTCAACTCCTGCTTGCTAAGCCAAGATGGCAATTGTCACACTATCATAAATTATGCAAAAAGAGATCTTAGGAGTAGTCCTGGCAGCTTGCTCTACTACCCCATTCTTAAAATTCTATTCAGTAAGTGACAATATCTGTCAAGTAATTATTTGATGAGAAATAAGTCAGAACCTGTAGGATCAGACAAGTAGAAAACAAGAAGAATGTGGTTTCATCCTCAGAGAGGAATTAGGGAGTGAGCATCTCAGAGAGTAACAGCAGCACAGAGTATATTTTTTGAGTATATGTACACCTAACTATCAACTTTAAGTTCTTTTTCAAAACACTGCTAAATATAGTTTGACTGACCAGAAACAGTCATACATAGGACATGTTTCTCTATAATACTGCCCAGAGAGGCTGTGGATGCCCCGTCCCTGGAGGTGTTCAAGGCCAGGTTGGATGGGGCCCTGGGCAGCCTGGTCTGGTATTAAATGGGGAGGTTGGTGGCCCTGCATGTGGAAGGGGGGTTGAAGATTCATGATCCTTGAGGTCCCTTCCAACCCCGGCCATTCTGTGATTCTGTGATTCTGTGAAATACCCGAGCATCTAACCCTACAGCAGCACTACTGGAGCATTCCCGACTCTTTGCAAAATTATTTGGTAAAATCTCAATTAAAATGCAGATCATTAAGCTGTAATTATATAAATTTATTTCCATATTTTTCCTGTACTTCCATGCAGCAAGCTGTAAACAAATATTTATAAAACATACTGTGTCTGTAATTAAACAGATCACAGCTTTAGTACAGAGGGCTAAATGAATTTATATCAAAGTCTTCCTCTCAGAGCCTCCACTAATTTAAGAAAACAAGTCTATCATCATATTTCCTAGTTTTTGTGAAGATCTGAAAGTGCTAGGAAATAAGAGAAAGGTTCTTTCTTTCCCTTAACTCCAAAAAGATGTAAATGATTTTAATTAGCTCTGTTAAACATCCACATTTCCAGTAAGGACTTTACATGAAACTAATCCCCATCCTGTTGAGTATCATTGCTATGGGCTTCAATTTTGGTTCTTTTAGCTCTGTTTGTCCCAAACTTGGGAACTTGCTTGCTCCACAGGGGACTGAAAGGATGCCTAAGGAAACTCCCCCACTGCTGTGCTCAGGTAGAGAGTTTCTAAACTGAAGTTTGGTCTTGCTGAAATAGAGGAGATTCTTGCAGTGGAAAATGGTCACCTCTTCTCTACAGGACAAAGGGTAAAAGGGATCAAATGGACCCCATGCTGCAATGGAGGCTTCACAGACTAATTGTCCAATCCCAAGCTTTGCTGCCTTTGTAATCTGCCAGAAAAAAATGCCTCTACAGAAGAGAAGTAATGAGTGAAAAATGAATGGATGAACATCCTCCATGATAAAAATGCCCGCTTAAAATATCTGCATGTGTAGAGTTTGCTGCTTGTGTCACTGCACTGCATGCCTTAAAACCCTCAGCAGGCATCCACAGACAACGTAATGAGAATGCCAAGGGATGTGCTTTTTGTTTGGAGAAAAGCCGAGGGTAAAAAATTGCAGATAAACTGCGGGAGTCATTTCCCAAAGCTGTGTGCTCAACCTGGAGCCATTTTGACTTTAGAACTGCACTTCTCAGGGCTGTAACCTGGAGAAACAATGAGACACAGCTCCTTTTTTTCAAGTCTGTGCAGTGATGAGACATCTCAGTATAAGGTTTATCAAACTGATACATGGTTAATGCTTTTAGATGAAGTGAATAAACTGTTTTCTGCCCTGCGTCTCCTAGGTGTGCTTTCTATGGAAAGGGGAGCTGGGCACATGTGTCACATCCAGCTGGATTGCATCCGACTGCAAAGCACAACAGGGAATCAGGCAGCCCCACATGAGCCAAATGCCCGCATCACAGGCTGGCCACTAACACTCCTTTTCTGCATCACACTCACCACAAAGCACTGCCTCGATATAGCTGAGCTACAGCTGCAGAAATGTGCTACGCAAATTAAATGAGAAATTGCTTTAATATTCCTTTTTCATGCTCTCTTTTAAATGCTAAAGTCTCATTTTCTCTGTTTCAAGAAGTCTGCCACTGTGCTTTCTGCTTCTGAGGCACAATATTAGATTGTGTCCACAAGTGAGAGCTAAGAAGAGAACGTGATGACTGCTCTTTCTTTTGTTCTCATTTTCCATAACATGACATGAAAAAAATCAACAAAACAAAACATTTTGACTGACATACTTGCGGTTTGTTCTTTCCTGCCTGCTATAAACAACGTTGTGATGAGTTCATTTTAGTTCATTCCCATTTTAGGGGTATTACAAATCGTGGCACTTATCTCTGCACTTAAAATGGAGAACTCTTTCTGGATCTGACAAAGGCTTCACAAACAGGAAAAACTTTCAGTATTTAGGCTACTTAATTAGAACCAGGGGAAAATTTTGTATTGGAACACCTTCCTGGTGAAAAGTGTAATTTTAGAAAAAAATCAAAAGTTTTTCAGTCTGTTCAACCCAGAATATTTCCTTTTATTCACTTCATCTATCTAAAAGCATCAACTATGTAGCAGTTTGATAAACATTATACTGAGAAATCTCATCACTGCACAGACTTGAGGAAAAGAAATTTAGTGTCTCATTGTTTCCCCAGCTTACACTCCCTAGAAGTGCAGTTCTGTCAGAGGAAGGTTATACAATAATCTACCTTCTATACAAAAACATGGTAAGTTCCAGCCTCTGTCCACTGCTGTCTTCTCCTCCTGTGCCATCTGCCAGGAGACGGTGCTCTCATCCACATCCATGGGCTGATCCAGCCTATGACTGCAACTGTACTGGAAACCTATTTTTAATCGTGATCCTTGAAATATGCATCATCACAGGGCAAGTGGAAAGAGCATTTGTGGGCCCATGGCATTTTAATTTGGCTTTGGCCCCAAGTCCAGCATAGCCTCAGGCTGTTGACAGGTAATGCCCTCTATAGCCACCTATCTGCCTGTTGATCCACTACATCCAAGGAATGTGAATCTTATAAGAGATGTATCCATGGGATGGGTGCACTGACTGGATGGAGATACAGACTAACCTGCATTTTTAACTACCCTCCTTCCTTTTTTTTTTCCCCCTCTATTTTTTCTTTTATTTCTTTTACTGCGAAAAATGTACTGTAATAAGTTACCTCAAGGTGTGGCATGACATCCACAGAATCAGTCTGAGATTTTTTTTTTAGAATTTAAACCAAAACCTTCAGAATATTTTCACACAGCATGACTTCTGAAAGTTTTTATGACACAGCTATCTCAACTTTCCCACTTTCACCAACTGATAAAATATCTCATAGTGTTTTCTAAAATAGAATTTTATATATATATATATTTTTTAATTTTCCTATCATTAAAGATACCATATAGAAATACTTCGCTAACATTTACATTGTTAGGTTAGTAAATACTCAAGGAGTTTAATAGAATATGCAGCACCTGATATAAATTAATGTATTGAAGGGATGGATTTAGCACTCAGCTTTGCCTGGGGCAATAGAATTTTCCAGATGTCTGTGGGAGGCTCTGTAGTATGTAAAACAATTTAAAAATACCCACCCAAGTCCTAGGTTTCATCAAAGAAAGCATATTTTTTTCAATATGTTATTAATGGTGGAATATTTTTAGACACGTAATACTATCACTTTGGAAAATATCAATGAAAGAAGCACCAAACAAAACATTATGACCTCCTTTTGCTCTTCTGGGCAGTTCAGTAAAATTGACAAATTTGAAAAAATAAAAAAAAAGTTGCCAAGTCAAAGATATAATTTTGAGTGGAAAAAAGATCTTTAGGAAAAAAAAATGCTTGCCCTTCTCTACTCCAGCTATTATTTGGTAATCAGTGAACGTGGTTGATATATTCACTGCTGAGCACAGGTGTTGATGATCCACCAAAATAAATACAAGATGGAAATGGAAAAGCACTTGCTGTGCTTAGAGGCAGGGCTTAAATTCCAGTGGTTCCTATTACTGCAAGATATTAGCATTATAATGGAAGAAGAAGAAGTTGGTTTTCCTGCTGGGGCAGTCAGAAAGATGATCGTTCTTGTTGTCCTTTTCTTTGCTATCCTGGTATAGAGGAGTGAGCTTGATTATAAGTCATCTTTTGCATACATAAGCTTACAGCACTCGTCAGGTTTTGACATAATGCGTCCCTAGGCATCAAAAGAAAATTTCATAGAGGACTGACTATATTGCATTAGAAAAACTAATTACCAAAAGCACAATCTAATTAAAATAGGGCATTTAGGACACTGGATACCAAAGCTCGAAGTGCTAGGGGACTCTAAAACACTGAACAAAGTTTCTATGTATGGTATCATAACTCTTCTATGCTTCACATTAAACCAATGCTGATTTCCAACAATACATCTGAGGAATTGTTTCCTGCATGTGGTTTTACAAACTACGCCATTTCAGTATGTAACATAATGCTTTAAAAATATGTGTATTAAGCATAATACAGGGTTTTCATTTTCACATCCCAAGGACCCGTGTTCTTCTGTGAAAGGTAATATAAGTCAGACGTGAGCATGGATATAATATCAACAGTCTGCACAAAGCCAGCCTAAGGTTATAAATACTCTGCAATTTCTTTTTAATACCCTCCACAGAACTACCTCAGCGTATCGTAGAAAATATTACAGAAATGAGTCATTTTTCATGCTCAATCGGTAATGCTTCAGGAAGATCCTGATTGCTGAAGCTTCTCCAAAACCAACTCCCCTCAACAGTTCTCAGCTGGGTACCCAAGTAATCAAAAATCTCATTCTTTATAATGCATCATAAATTGTATGTCAGAAGAATGAAACAAACATACAATTTAGATACTTAGTATTTTCTTTTTTTCTTCTCCTAGGGGTGAGAAGAAGGCAAGATAACACCAGGTGACTTGTCTGAAACTTCAAAGACCTTTGGATGGACTCAGTACAGGAAAAAACAGCAGGTGATCTCTCAATAAATAAGTAACTTAAAGCAAGCAGAAATTATACAATTAATGGGAAACAGCTGAAGAGCATGGATTCTAGCACTTGCAAGAAGACAGACTTTACTTATTTATTAAGATATGTAATTTCTCTTAACAGCTCAACCAAGACACAATCCCAATATAGCAGTTGTGATTAGTTATTTAAAACGTATCTCAGAGTTTAGGCTGGTAAAAGAAATGCAGGCAGAAATGATACTACTACTACTACTACTACTACTACTACTACTACTACTAATGAATCTAAACTATCCATAAAGGCCTAACTGAACAAGAGTTTATGTGAAGAGGCATACTTGTACTCCCAAGGTCTGTTGGTTTCATTGCACTGGTCCTTTGGGATCAATTTACTGTATGTCAGGACTTGGAACATATTGACCACAAACAGATGTGGAGGGAAGACTGGTCTTGACCCCATCAAATATTTCTAATGCAAATTTTGGGCAAACAGCTTTAAAAAAGTCTTGAAGTTGGTCTACTCTGTGGCAAGGTCAGTCTCCAGCCAAGCAGGGAATCACAGAGCTGTCAACAATTCTTCTGTTGCTTTCATATTTGTTGACAGAGGAGATTTGGGTCCTGCCAGAGAAACTAGCTTGGAAAAAAAGAAAAGAAAAGAAAAGAAAAGAAAAGAAAAGAAAAGAAAAGAAAAGAAAAGAAAAGAAAAGAAAAGAAAAGAAAAGAAAAGAAAAGAAAAGAAAAGAAAAGAAAAGAAAAGAAAAGAAAAGAAAAGAAAAGAAAAAAGGAGCGCGGGAGAGAAAGAATTATATAAACTAAAGAAAAAAGGAAAAAAATGTCTCTGGAGACTGGTTTCAATAGTTAAACACAGCTATAGTAAGATTAAAACAACTGTTATGCATCAGGTACTTCAGCTGCCACACTGAAATGCAAATCAGACTTCAGAGGTTACTTAAATTGTAGTGTACAATAATAGAAAAGCAGAAAAATATCAGGCTCATTCCATCAATCTAGAATGAGCCATAGCAGTCAATAAGAACATTCAAAATAGACATTTTTAAGGTAATTGCATTAATGTAGCTGTTACATTCCCAAAGCCTGGTCGTGAGATGCTCATGTTCCCTAGGGTCGTATGTAGCGCTTCATGTAACTACTTAATTGTCTTTCAAACTTCTACTGTTTGCAATAAGCACCACTTTCAAAACTGCAGTTCATTCTTGCATGTAAACACATTATATGCTCTGGAGAAATTATTGCGGATGAGCTCTGACTGTGTATCTGTGTACTGAAAGTCACTATGCTTTCTGTGGATATATGGAATACAAATGACATTTTAAATGATACTGAAAATTTGCTGGTGTTCTAAGTCTATTGAGAAACGAGACTTATTATCCAAATGACCTAGCAGCTACCTAGTTTCCATGCCGTTCTGTAAGCAAGTTGAGCAGAAGATGTTCTGTGTAAGCAACACAGTCTGCTTTGGGAAGCTTACAAGTTAAACTGAAAACAAGGGTTTATCACAGTGCACAAGTACACCTGTACTATCCTCCATATTTATCATACTTAGAGTAACACATTGGTAGGAAACTGCTGCTGCCAGAACAGAACCCTGATTAGTAGATAGTTCATCTGCAATTCATCCATATCCCTTGTCCTGAGAAGCTCAGTCTGAATGTGCTCCTGTAAAACACAGTACAGAAAGACTTTTTTTTTTTTCTAGCCTATTTATTTTATTATGCCACCTTCCCAAACCTTGTAATACCACAAACTTCATGGTTTTGTGTATGGACTTGCCTGCCTGCAATTGACTGGGACTTCCCCAGATTCACAAGATCATTAAAAATAATTTAGAGAGGTCTCACAATGACAACAGCCAGCTCTTTCAGTACCCAGCGATGAACCCCATCAGGCCTCATAGAATTATGCACATCCAGCTGGAACAGCAAATCCCACAGGTTCAGAGTCAGCTGGGAATTTATAATTCCCACAGTCATGATTCCCTAGCTTAGGGCAGTGGGCCCCCCAGTGCACATCACTGGTCTTGAAGACAATCTAAACTCTGATGATTATAAAAAGACAAATTGGTGTCCATTTCTTTTCTGCCCATCACACATTCGCAGTTACATATGAACATTAGGCCACAGAAGTGCTAAATCCATTAATTATTATCCACGAATTTCCAACTCCAGGGAAAACATATTTCTATTTGTACTTGGGCTGCTCTGAAAGTAATGCCTCCTATTTTATTATCTCACGATGTCAGAGGCAGATGTTGGTGGTATAGCAGTAGAGATTGAAACCTTCCCATCAATATTCTGCAAAATTTTGTTGCCGTGCAATAGAAAGAAGCAGAGGGGCATTCTGACCACATGATGTCTGACATGGAAGTGTGTCTGAAGAAAAGGTGTGCCATTGAATTCCCCAGTGCAGACAAAATGGCTCCCGCTGACATCCACTGATGTTTGCTGGATTTTTATGGAGACCAAACAGTGGATGTGAGTGCAGTGAGGTTGTGGGTGGTGTGTTTCAGCAGTGGTGACAGCGACGTGAAAGATTAAGCCACATTCTGGACACCCATGCACAGCTGTCACACCGCAAAATGAAGAGTGTCTCGATCAAGTCATCTGCATGAATCAATGGATTACAACCAAGAAACTGTGTATGGAGCTGAATATTGGCTTTAATGAACTGGAAACAATGGTGGCAGTGTTGCAATATTGCAAAGTTTGCACCAGGTAAGCCCCACGAATGCTCACACAGGAAGCGAAAGACCACCATACGCAAGTTTGTCAGGACCTACTGGACCAATAGGAGACTTAATGTGTCCCTTTCCTGGATTGCATCACTCCCAGTGACAACACGTGTCGTCACCAGTACAAGATAAAGTCAAAACAGCCCATGGAGTGGTGACATATGAGTTACCCCATAGAAGAAAATGTTCAAGGCAGTCCTCATAAGGTAAAGTGATGTACACTGTCATTCAGGATAGGAAAGGGTGATCCTTCTGGATTTCCTGGAAGCCAGACAAACCATCAATTCTGACAACTACACTGCAGTGCTCTAAGTTGAAGGCTTGAAATTCTAGAGTCATGCCAGACAAGAAGACGACAAACTTTATCTTGCAACACAATAGCACCAGGTCCCATACCAGTCTGCAGACCACAGAGCACACTGTCAATCTTGGCTGGACTGTCCTACCACACCCACTGTATAGTCCAGAGCTGGCACTTTCTGACTTCCATTTTCTTGGGTAAATGAAAGACGGACTGCATGGGTAACAATTTCCTAGCAACAATGTCATCATAGCAGCTGTGAAACTGTGGGACATTTTTGCTGGTGCGGATTTTTATGAGAGCAGAATGTAGGCTTTTCTTTGTTGCTGGTGATGACTGTAATGTAAAATAATGTTTTGCAGCTGAGAATTTATTCCATTAAATAATGTTATTGTGCTCTTTGTAATAGCTGTAGTTTCCATGGAAATAAATAGGAGGCATTACTTTACCTACATTTAGAGCAATCTACTTATATGTATATAGTATAAGATGCACCTATTTCATACCTAGTGATTTTGGTCACTTGCATTATAAGTAATATCCTTTAATCCTGAGATTTCTTCCTACAGTTAAAATACCAACAACAACTACAGCAACAGCCCAGCATTTCCTCTGTTAGACATTTCCTGTCTTCACTTCAGTGTTGTAGTAAAATGCATACAGATTTGAACAAGTATTTATCATACTTAGAAAAACTGACCATCAAAGCCTAACAGACTTCATCAAACCTAATTGGTGATGGACTTCTTCAACAGTCTAGTATTCTTTGAATTGCCAGAAGAAAACAGTAAGTTTTTTGGAAGAGCTCATTGTGGTAGCATGATAGATATTGAATTAATCTAAAAGTATGGCCACTACTTACAGACTTAAAAAAAAAAAAAATTCATTGCTTTGCAAACCTTGTTCTGAACACTTTAAACAGTTTTTTGTTTATGATGGGCTCGGCCCTTTGGCAGGTTCTCAAAATGCAAGGTTCTGGAACAGTGCTACTTAAGCTAAACCAAACTTCTCTATATACACAGTGAGAACAATACTATCAGCACAGAAAAAAAAAAAAAAAAAGAAAGAAAAAAGAAAAAAAAAGCCAAATAAACAGGTAAAATGACAAAGATATTCTTTATAGTCATTGCTGTCCACAATGATGCTACAACATTATTAGAGCAACATTAAGGGCTCAAATGGAAGATGAATGAAAATGAGAAATGGCAGTTTTCTTTACAATAAATATGTCTAGAAATTAGAAAAAAAGCTAAGAAAAAAAAAAGAGAGAGAGGCACAAAATAAATCTAAATCTAAAATAATATAGCACTATTTTTACAAGTTGAAAAGTCTCCTTAAAAGCACTATAAGAATATACAGAAATGATGATCTCATGGTTAGGAACTTTTAAAAACTTCCATTTCTTTGGAGAGAAAGCAATACTACTTGAACACTGCACTTATTGATTCTATTACTCCTGGAAGTAAAGAGCAATTAAAAGGCCAGATATTTGATGACACTCAAAGACAAGTATAACAAAAGCAAAACTTTTCCTACACAGTTTGTTGGAACAGCTGTGTCCTGAGGGTTAGATCAAACATGCGGAAGGTCCAGAGAAGAGGAGGTGTAAGAAAAATATCTTTTCTTAATAGTTCTTACATAAGTTACTTAAGTTCTAACAGAAATTAAATACCGAATAAGCTCCCATGAAGTGTCCCACTTCCAGTTTAAAAATAACAACGTTTTTTTCACATAAGGATAGCACTGTGGTGGCCATCAAAACATACCAGCAATTAACTCAGCATGTAACCAAAAGACCTAAAAGGCATTGCACAGTGCTAATTGTTTGTATACATCGGGTGCCAGCAGGAAATGAAATGATCTTTAGATGCAATCTGAATTGGCAGGCAGTGAATGAATGGTAGAAGACATAAGCATCTGGTGTGTCAATTATCTGCCATGTCATTCATTATTCTAATTAATGTCATCCAAAATGCCTATGCCTACCACAAGGCATATTTCAGCCTCTTTATAGAAAATTCCTTGCTGCCCAGTGCTAGTTATCAGTCATGCTATCAACCTTGGGCTTACAAAGAGAAATAGAGCAGGATTAAGAACCACAGAAGTTGCTCATTTACCATTTTGGTTTTTCTTGTTGCCATCATTGTAACAAAAGCCTGTTAAAAATCCGTAGTTTCCTCAAGGAAGTCAGATGATCTCCTGCCACAGTTCAAACACACGCAACGTTTCATATAACATTTCACATCTCATTTCTAGAAAGAAGCTGTATACCTACAAGCACATTTAAAGGCAGTATTGCCCTGCTTGCATTGCCTATTTGCATTGTGAAAACTTCAAGATATTGTCTCTGTGTTCTAATTCGTATTTTAACAAATAGCAAAACTTGAATGGAAGGAGGAGGAAACTGTATATACTTAGCTGAAATCATCTCAGAATGAATACATTTCACCTATATGCTCTTCTTAGTCCTTTCTCTCAGCAAAGGAAGACGGATAAATTTTCAAACACTTGTCTCACTGGTGTCCCAGGTGCAGGTTTAAGGAACCAAATCTTCTTTCTCTACAAGAACCTTCGTACTATACTATATGTTGTCTCATGCATTTACTCTTTACCAGAATTTTAAGACTATCTGAATGATTTGAAGTTTGCAGAAATCCACTAGTATAAGAAACAGGGACACTCTAGTGTTTATTTAAGGCTACATTTTTCATTCAAGTGATTCAAAATCCTCACAGTAGGCAGTTGAAATTTCATCTAGATCTCATAGGAATCACTGTAAAGATGGCCACTACCATTAACCCATTCTAGATCACAGGAGTATACTTGCATTTTAAATCCTGGACTGCGTTTTCCTCCTTCCTTCCCAGTGATTACTCCACCTCACACACTGCACCACAGCATCACGTTCTAAGCACAGGCAGCACCTTCCTGCAACTGGAAGGAATAAGTCAATGCTTTGTAATAGGTGTTATCAAATTCAAAGCAATAGTTCCTCACCAGGCTGAACTATATTTGGCTTGATCTACTACTTCTCACAAGCCATCAAGCCAAGATTTAGTGCCTTGCTCCAAGTATCTGTACTGTCAGCAGCAGAGATTAAGTCTAGTCTTTTGCTACAACCTCATGCATGGTAAACCTATAGTGAAATCAGTACGAGTGCAGACCTCCTTTGGATTATAATGGCAAAAGGAAGATGTGAGAAAGTGTCAACAACCTGCTGATTTGGGGGATACAGTATCAAAGTCCATGCTCACCTCCTCACAATACGAGATAATTTTAAGAAGCATAGTCTGCATTTTCAAACGCTTTCCATCACAAAGTCAGTCAAAATGTGAAAAGGAGATGGAGAGTATTCTCTAGATTAAACTGTCACAAAACACCCTTCAGAACTAAAACTATTTGTAGGGCAAAAAAGAAAAAAAATCCTCTTTTTATTATAGTTGCTGCCATTTCAGTCCTGTCACAGAGGTCTAAAACACTCTGGTGGGAGCCAGTCACATAATTTCCTGCAACCAGGGCAGGTGATGGTAGCTCACTGCTATTGGCATCCATATGGATGCAGGTGAGCCTTTGTCTGGCTGCCATTCTCCAGTTATCTTCTATCTGCAACAGAGGTGAATCTTTTGTGTTTTATTAATTGTAAAGTGGCAAGAATCCTTAATGAGATAAAAGCAGTGTTTCCCAGAGGGCAGAGCAGTTTAATCTTCACAAGATGACTCTAATTGCACGGCAGTCCTTTATTAGGGCTGAGTTTTGTCACTGTGAGTCAGGAAGCTTATCGCTAGAATGTCTAGCGCAAGAATTTGGATGCTGTGGCTTTCTCATTTGGAGAAAAAATAGGTTTATTGCGTTTTCACTTTCATTTCTTTCTCCCTGATTTAATCAACTGGCTACAGAATAGCCCAGAAACTGAAAAGAGTATTATCATGATAACCACTGCAAATATCTCAGCCTCTGTAAATAAACCCGAAATAAAATTGAGCCACTTGGACTATAAATCTCTATTTCTAATCTTTCAGTGAAACCACAAAATATTTTCCAGTTTTCACTCTGAATTCTTACAAAAATCAACTCATGCAGAACTATCATAAGATGCAACATCCATCCTGCATTGAAAGGTAACAAAAAGCAGTTAAAATATATATCACTTAGATTTTTAAGATTCAAAGCATGCAACAGACGTAGAATATAATTTTGGGAGAGTTTTGCAGCATTATAGAAACAGCTGGAAAAGAAAACACTAGAAGAACATTGAAGCCAACACTCAGCCTCCTGCTCTTCCACTGGGGCCTGCATCAGGCTCAGGGGTGAAGAAGAATTCCTCACATCTATGGCAACATCAAGACCAACTGGGATTATGCCTCTACAGCATGAATTAATACAGCCTGAAAAGAGCTCTGACTCCTCATGGATCCAGGGTTGGTCTTGAGACTGAAGATTTGGAACAGCTCTCCAAGGCTTCCCCCTCCTTTCTTTCTTGTAAACTTGGGATGGAAAGGTGAAAGCATCCATGCATCCTCCTTCCTGTGGCTGCTGTTTGTAATTCAGTAGTAGCAAAGTTAATACTGCAAAGAGGCAGAGATATAAAGTCTTCTGAGATACAAGCCTGCACAGTAAAATGAAATGTACAAACAGCACAATCCAGAATTCAGAACTTTCTACATCTTATTAAGGAGAGGAAAATGAAGGAAGAGAATGAGGTTTGAAGTTAGCCAGGCCACTACCCTGACCTGCAATAAAAACCTCCGTCCTGTTCTTTTCTTTGTCCACCATGTAAAACTAGTAAGAAATCAGCAGAAAAATTATTAAGGAATTCTGAGTTTCAGCCTTCAGTGTATTTTTTTCGTAATAAATACCTTAGGTGGTGGAAAAGAGTAACAAGAAGAGATTTTAACAATTAATGGAAATGTTAGCAAGCACACACGATTTTCAGATCTCTGCCACAATCACACTGGATGCTTGTGGAAACACACAAAGTTTTGTCAAATAAAGTGTTATGTACTGCAGATACAAGTTATCAAATAAAAATAGCAAAAACAATTTCTGCTCCACACACAGCACTGGGAACTGGGAGGTGGGGAGGGGAAGAAAATGGAGGTAGATAGAAATATTTGTGGAGTGGAAAAGTTAAGAATTATTCAGGGGTAGGAAAAAATGAGGAAATATTTATATAAAAGCTCTGCAGAAACTGCTGAGAAGACCAGAAAACAGTGAATTCAGGCCTGGTGTGAATACAGTTTTTGTGAGAGTTTGCCAATCTATCCAGATAATGCTGAGTTTGCTGCATACTACATACCATCAGTGCAGGTTCTGTAGTGCATTTCTACTAAGAGCATGCTTATAGGCCTTGGGCATATGAATCTTGTACATACACTCTCTTCAGCCACCCTAGTTAGAATATATAATGTAATTAATAAGTCTATGATTAACTGATTTTAGAGGCTAGAAAGCAATCACATGGACTACTCAGCAGGAAAATGATGAGATACATAACAAGCAGCCAAAGATTCAGCCAGCTAAAATGATGAAAACAAATTACATGACTTCCTTGATGGGAAAAAACTTGGAGTGGTCTACATTCAGCTATCCTTAAAAGGGCTGTAAAATGAAACAAGCTCAACTTCAGCCATTTGTTTAACCAAGAAAAAATAATAATAAAAAAACTCACGAACTATAATACAGTTCAGCTACAATATAGTTACAGCTCATCTGAGTTCTCAGTAATAGGAATAGGCAATTCATAGCACTAATCTTGGCAAAAAAAACAAACAAAAAAACAACTCATACAAGAAGACAGATGCTTTCCTCAAACAGATATCCTTATATATACAGGCCCTCCATCTGAACAGTTTAAGAGCAATTTCCTCTTTCGAATGAAAGTCTATGACAAAATAACATATGCTGAATTATTACAAATTCTGAGCAAAGCAGATTTTCCTACGCTTGATATTCATAAATTCGATGAGGCAGAACTTTGTATCGCACAATCTGTGTTTTCAGCAGAACCATCCTCAATGCAGCCAAATATGTCAATTTGCGGGGTTTAAAAAGTATTGATTATAAATAACACATACACACTGAAGAAGATTTTAGTCATTATCCAAAAAAATTTTCAACTATCTTGAACCAGTAGTGTACTGTCTGAGGTGTTACCCAAGAACTCCATTATTTAATGTAGCAGAGAGGTGAGACTTTGTGTTCACAGTCATCCCAGTGATCTGTCAATTCAGTGTGTGGTTTCTTCAGTGACCTAGAGATTGTGGCCAACTAATACGAATGCCACAGTCACTCCAACAAGACAGTGAGGACATCTTGACTGGCAGCAAATAAACAGGGCAAAGTCAGAGACTGAGAAACTTTGGTCTTGTCAGTCCCTCATAATAATCCATATTATCTCATTTCCTTACTAAAAAGCAGTGAAAACATCACATTCTTTTCAGTTGAGGTCAAACCTGCACTCTCACCTTCCCCACTGCTGTGCATTTGGGATATACTCTCAGGATCCCATTTATAGATATACATGTTGTTTCTTCTTCTTCAGTTATCATCAATCTTATCGTTTCCTTGAAGGTCTCAGGAACAAATCTGAGTTTCTGTGGGGATGAAGGTCATGCTTGTGGTTTCTTTATTTCCTGCAGGAGACTGAGCTCAAACAACTGTCAAGCTGAAGCACTACCTGCTTGTGGGCAACAGTGGCACCCCTAAATGCAAAGTAACAGAAAGTAGTCACCTGCTTTCTCTCACCTTCCTGCCAGGTCTCTTTGTAACATACTTTCAGAGCACCAGTCACATTCAGTAGCAACGATTCAAAGGAAATGCAAGTAGAAAAGAGATTCTGCAAGAAAAACAAGATTCAAGTAAAGGTGGGTTTAAACAGAGCATCACCCAACCACTTTTCTGTAATTCCTTTTAAGACTGCAATCTCTATGCACTCAACAAAATCACCTTGCTATAGTAGCAAAGATGAGCAACCCCGTCCTTTAGCTAATACTTCTCTTTCACTTCCCAAACAAAGCCCTTCCAGACGGCTGCCCAGTCATGCTAGAGGCTTTCTGTAATGCGTCCCACAATGTGCTTTGTTCAAAGACTGTGTAACATTACTCTGCTTTCTCTAAGGCTGCATGAACACAGCTGTCACTGGCTGAATTAAATGAAACAGTGACTCATACTACATCTTTGATATTGAAAAAGGTGTGGGTAGTATTTCATAGCTCACAAAAAGCTATGATTTCACATCATGTTTAAATAAAGAACGGCAATGACTTCAAAACGTATAAACTCTAGATGATAGATGATGTACCACGTATTAAAATTTTTTGGCAATATTTTACATGGTTCTGTCATCATCCATCAGCAGGAGAATCACAAGGAGAAGAAAAGTTCAGATGAAATTTTTAATGTATGTTTTAATATATGCTACAGGAAGAGAAAATAAGGGCTTAGAAACAAAGTATGGCACTACTCACTTCCTAGGTCATATTTTCTGAGGAAGGGCAGGAAAAAATGCAAATGCAAAGGCTCAAGCTATATTTGTCTTCGTATCACGCAATCACATGTTTGCAAAGTGGATATTAAGCACTGCTGTTCTTGCATGGTGGCATTCTCACATTTGCTTTTTAAAATAAGAACACTACATCCTAGCGATGGAGAATTGTAGATAATTTATGGGGTAAGAGACATCTAAATTCTGCTTCTCCACTCCTGTTTTCTTATGTTACTTGCCACGTGTACTTTTGAAAGTAGCCTAGGCATATTTTCTCTCCATACACCTACAAATAAAACTGAGCTCGAAGAAAAATCAGTTGGCAACAGAACTACACTGTGCAGCCCACCATGGGAAATATCTTGCTCTCAGTGATCCAACATGCTTTTAGAAGTTACGTCCTTCACAGTGCCTGATTCCATCCTATAAACACTAGGAATGGTAAGATGTGAGGTAGAGGTTTGGAAATAAGGAGATTGGCAAAAGAAAAAAAATAAGAAATCTATGGTGAATATAGATACCAGAAACACTTCCTCAACTTCTGCAGGAAATAAAAGGATGGGAGACAAATCACTCTTCTAGGAACACCACTAGGTGTACACACTGTGGTATGAAGAGACCACTTTTCCTTTTTGGAAGCAAGACAGAATACAGAGACGTCTATTTGGTAGTAAAGCCAGTTAATTATTTGATGAACACTTTCTTTACAGATACTTCAAACTGCAATCTGACTGAGAATCATCTTAATTTTTGACACCGTTCCCTTGTTGTTAATGATTCCAATCGGCATTACTCATTTCAAATAAGATGCCAGTGTAGAGGCTGACTGAAGTAACCCGGGAAGTATTAGCCAGATGATACCGTGGGGGTGTTTGGAGGACTGCATTCCAATATTTCTCAGCATGATTGTGAAGACCTATGAAGTCCCACTTCTTCCTTGTAGCAAATAAAAGAGTGAGTCAAACAAGAAAGTTTTATTTAATTACACATTCTTTGAACACACCTTTCTAAGCAACTTGCATAATATTCTCTCAATTATTTGCTGTCTTTCTGCTTCAGTCTTCGGCCCTCTGCTTTGTTGTTTCTACAAGTACCAACATAAGCTTCAAGTTCTCTAAGGTCCTATAAAGTACTGAATAAAAAATAAGATTTTTCAAATATTCTCTCAATTTTTCCTTTTTCCTCATAACTATTATATCCTCTGGAACATCCCCTCAGCCTCTCTCCATCTGTCAGAACAACTGACAGTACCTTCTAGAGAAATGCACTTCGAAGGCTGCCCGTAATTCAACTCCCACAAAATCAAAGATCCAGTTACAGTTTTACTTCTTCCTCTGAAGCTTATATGATAAAACTGGTCAAGAAAGGTTTATAATCCCAATTGCTTGTTTGCTAGCCTGCCTCTGCACAGTGTGGGAATTACAGGAGCAGCTACAGTCAACACCTACTATATACTTCAAACCACAATGTTCTTTCCCTAGCACCTCATTCTTGATGTCAGCTACCCTTGGATAAAACACAACCACGCCAGATTTCAAAAGGCTTTACTTGGACTGAATTCTAGATTCACATCTAGAGCAATTTGTGCTCCTTGGTCCTCGAAAAGAACATGTAGGTATTCAAAATTCCTGCCTAAGCATTAATCTTCTGCAGTAACAAAACAAAGAGAAAAGGAAATATCTACCTTTTACTACTAGATAGGATTAAGACTTTTGTATGTTTATTTGTAACAATAGAATAATTTAGGTTGGAAGGGACCATTGGAGGTCATCTGGTCCGAACATACTGCATTATCTGACATAATTTCAAGGTTATATCAGGTTATTCAGAGCATTATTAATTCAAAATGGAAAATAAATCAAACAAAACAAATGAAGGAGGGAAGAGACGATATTCTGGCACCGAATCTATTTCTTCATGATTTAAAAACTATTTAGATACCAGAGAAAGAGCTTGTCTTGCCTACCATCTTACTCCCATGCAGAGAGAAATTTAGTTGACTGCACTGTGGAGATTTGGCTAACTAAAGAACGTAAAAACTGAATAAAATTAGTCAGCTTCCACAATCCATGCTGAAGTGAGTTTGGAGAACAAAAGCAGCATGGCAAAGAAACTGCAACAATAAGCATGGAAGTAGTTTACAATGAAGCTTCTTCAGAGTCACAAAGCTTTTTCTATTCTTCTCTCCCTCCTCCAAACCTATCAAGTTTTTAACACAATTCTAGGAAGATTGTCTTCTTGACACAGACCCTATTAGCAGTGGATCAGCTCTTTGTTCCTTGCATCGTATTTGCCCTTCTTGGAAACATCTGTATCTTAGGACATGCTGCAATGTAAATGAAACTGATATGAGGATCAAGGAAGATACAGTCACACCCATAACTTCTCAGTGCACAGAACTAGACATACTTATAGCACAAGTTGCTGAGGATTCACAGTGTGTGTATGCCCTAAGCTAACCACAGCACAAGCACAGTGACATACTGGAGGCATAATGTGTTGTATCACCCTAATCTCAGGAGGATGTTGACAAGGCCTTTGGCACGAGGTGTGTGGCACATGTCATATATTAAATCGTTTTTCTTCTCTCTTAGGACTTTCTCTCAGAATGCTAGGCAGATGGAAGTAACTCTGTTGGATGAGGAGATGTAGGAAACTTGATTAGGAGCTGCACTTCCGTGCTTAAAAATATGGACATGTTAGAGGCTCCTACTTCATTTCCCAGCTACAAATAGAAAGTTGTGAAAGCCCCTAGGAAAATTTCATGTCCTGTTCTCTCTTTTTTTTTTTTTTTTTTTTGTAAATAAAAAATAGGGTAGTTAGGAAGAACAAAATGAAGTCTTACAAATACATTAATTGCTGTGAGATCAGTATGGTGGCTGTAGAGAGAGTTGACAGCATAAATTTATGATCGTAACCAAGTTGCCAGCAGTGACCAATTCATAAAATGCCAGCAAAATTCAAAGCATAATTTCATCCGATACAAACTGACTAATGCATGGCCTCAAAGTTATAGTGGCTAAAATCTCATCCGTTTGTACTTCACTAATGCAAATTCTCTAATGAAGCCATAACTCTACTGATTCAGTTTTGAGCAGGAGGCTGGACTAGATGACTTCTCAAGGTCCTTCCACTTACATGATTCTAGGATTACTGAAATGTGTTTTGAAGATGATTTACTTAAATTCACAACCACAACTAGAAAGGTGTTCACTTACTATGTCCAAATACAATGCATTTTTAGCTTATGAGAATGAGAATTTGAAATATTTGATAGGGAAATGAGGTGGAGGAGAACATGGACAGAGGGAGGGCAGAAAGAGACTACTACAAAGCTCTTCTTACTAAATGAGATGGATATAAAGAGATTGAAAGAATGAACATCAAGTCTCCACAGGAGCAGAAGCAGTGACCAATGTTCACTCTTAACTAAGAATTGGCTTCTGACCATTGTCAAGGTACAGGACTAACTTTAGGTTCTGAGACTGTAGCTATATTCTAGGAAAGTATACTGTCATAAGAAAGAAGAAGAGGCTGATAATCAGCATAAGCTACTGGAAAGGCAAATTTGGCAATTATTTTCAAACAAATATTCTTTACCTTGCTGTTTAAAAGTGGTGGAGAAGCCTGAATGGCACTTAGTAAAGGCATTTTGGAGTACTGGAGCATCGTAGGCAAATACCATCCTAATGCAAACTACATAGTAACAGTATGTATTGTGCCACAATATATATTTGTGTATATTTGTGTATCTGAGCCTCCCTAAACTTTCCAGCATTGATCTCATCCAAATCTGTGGAGAATGTGCAATGTTCTCTCCAGTTTTTGAGAAGTGGTCACTGGGAAGAAGTGAAAACCAAAAAAGTTTAATTCACAAAACATCTAAATTAACATTTTACTGCAGGAGTCATGGATGCTCTGGGAGAAAAAGCCAGATTGCCATCAGTCAATTCAATAATTTGGTAAGAGTATAAGAAAAAGAGAGGAAAATAAATTCATTCTGATGTTTCAAGTCTCTAGTTTAAAAACAAATGAATATTGTTAGGTTTAGGGAACTAGCTATTGTTTGGATGTTTTGAGGTCTGCTTTTTGCATTACCATTATTGTGTTTGGGTTTCTTTCTGTTTTGTTTCTAATCAAGTGCTCAAAATAGCTGCACACTTCCACCAGAATGCCCTTCAGGACTATGTAGCAATAGACAGCAGTACCCCAAACGTGTAGAAGCAGTAGTTGTAGCATGGCACAAATCTCTGAGGGGACAGTCATCTAGCTGATAAACATATCTTGTTGAATTGCAAGGGAGAAAGGTTGTAATGGCAGACTAAAGATAGACTAACATGGTGCAGTGCTCTGGGGGTTTGGGTTCTGGTCATTACAGTACACAACGTTGCTATGTTGATGAATAAGTATGCTAACTTATTTATCTCAGCACCGATGAGACTGTTGGAGAGCAGAAACATCAAAATAACTCAAGCAATGCAATGATTCACAACTTTCTGAAAAGTATGCAGGTATTTAAAGGTGCAGATAATTACTTTTGAAGATTCTCAGTGGGTGTCCCACTGAATCTTTAGCTGTCCAAGTATGCTCAATATGTCTTCAGACACCTAACCTTACAACAGAAGGAAAAGAATCTCATCATTTCTTAATTTTGCTCTGTAACATGAACAATTGAGAGAATCCTACATTTTTACATCCATGCAACAGCACTCTCACAATTCTCCTCTCAAAAACTGAATTTCTTCAATGATCCATCTAACATACACACAATCTGTGCAGAAAAAAAAAAAAAAAAAGCTGGTTTATAACAAAAGGGATTTCTAGATAGAATGAGGGGATAACCTGAACTGCATGTCCCATCTTTCTCAAAGATAAAGAAAACAGCAGCACTCTGTCTTTAGTTATTTATTTATTTTAATTTAAATCCTGAGATACATGGCTTACATTCAAGGTGAATTTGGGAGAATGATGAATGACAAACAAATTGATGTATTAATTTTCCTTTGGAAGACCTAGGATTAGAACAGATCTGTTTCCATCTTCACTATTTAACTTGCCCTGCCTTTGAAGAAAGGAAAAGAGCAGAGCATTTCCTGTTCTACTTTAAATCTAGAATAGAAAGACACACTTTGTTTGTTAGAGGCTTTGAACTGCTAAAAAAATATATATATAATTTTATAAACTATAGTAAGTCTTATTGTCACAATGCTTGAATACTGCTTTGTTCTTCAAAGTCCTCTGTGATGAGTTCACTGGGTGAGAAACCACATAAATATATGCATGGGGCAGCACTATGTCTCTCTTTTCTAAATTAAATGTTTGTGCCATTCAGACCTTAAAACACTTTTGTTTATCCAGAGCTGGAAAGCATGATATGTAGCCCAATTACATATGCTATGCAGTGAGAACTACTACTCAGAGTAGCAAATTTCCTCCCACTACTTACAAAAGCTACCTGAAGAACGAAATCTGTTTTGAATTAGACCCATTAGATTCAGAGATAACTTTGTTAAGAGTTTTAATGTGAGTTTTCCAAGAGGATGAAATCCTGCCTTCTCCAGAGCCTGTGTTTTCAGTCCCGGGAGGACACCTGAAGTAGTAACACGTTCCTGTTCTCATTCTCTTGGGCACCTCCATTGTGTCTGATACCTTACAATAAGAGTGTAAAACGTGAAGAACCATTATTTGCAGAAGGAAAGAAGGGGAAGGCACGGCTACTGATATATTCAGCTATAATGAGAAACAGTGAAGGGAATGACCTTAAGATATTTGAATTGATAGCGTCATGAAAACTCAGGGAAAAAAAAAAAGATTCTTAGAAGCAGCATAATTATGGTGCACAAGAGTGAGGCGTTTCCTTCTATGGTTACAAATAAACCACTTGGTAATTCCATTAGATTCTGGAGCTCCTCTTTGAAAGTTCAGTATTATTGTAGTGTGTCACTAGTCAGAATAAAGCAAATCCATGTGGGTATCTGATATTTAACAAAGTAGGTAGTTTCACGTTGGTGAACATGCTCTAGTACAAATTTACCAGGTATACCTTCATTATAAATAATCATCAACAGTTCTTTATCAAATCACACCAACTAAGGAAGGTCTCCGTTTGCACCTTTCCATCGTAGTCTCTGAGCAAAATAAGTGGCTTCAGTGTGTCCTTGGCCTGCTAAGGTACAAAAAAGATGACTTCCTGCTAATGATGGCTACTGATGGTTATGTGGAATGCAATGATGAATGTCATGTATATTCCCACACTTGCATCTCACATGCTCAGGACTAATGCGCCTAATGAAGACGGGAAATGTAATTTTGTGCCTGGAACAGACAATTGAGTTGTATATTCCTTTAGCCAATGTTCAACCCAACATTTAGTGACAACTAGCCCGTCTATATCCAAGGAAAGGCTTATGTGTGCTGAGCTACCACCCTCCCCACACTCCAACACACACAGTTTTTGCACTGCCACCAAGATTATAGAACCTTTCAGGGGATCTGACTGTAAAAGTCCGTGTGCTCACTGCGCTGTCCTCTTTCATTCTGAGCCCATCATAGTGAACCAACAGAAGTCTTATACTGATAGGATTTAGCCTTCGGATGCATTCAAAAGGTAAAAACTGTCTGTTTCAATTCTGCTCTGGGCTCAGAAAGAGAGGTAAGAAGAACAGTCAGCTAAAGGTATATATAACTAACAACTAACTCCTTGGTATGTTTACTTTCAGAACATAAGGAATAAGGAGTTCTGCTTGTACCCGGAATATTTGAATCCAAAGAAGACTTGTTAATTTTTTGAAAAGGCTGAATTATGTTCTAGAGAAATAGGAATTTCTTCTTACCAACATAGAATTAAGCACACCGAATAGATCTCAGCGAAGAGGAAAAGAGGATCTCAATCCAAAACATGACCAATAACTGCTAAGAAGGAAGGATCAGAATTCTACTGTATAATATAAACTATTCTATCCTCTTGCTAACATCTGTGATGTAACTTTTTCCTGTTTAAATCTTTTGGTGATTATCTCACCTTTTTTACACTCTTCTAAATCTGACCATTTTCAGAGAGGTTAAAAGCTTTAGAATTTCTTTGCCATTCACTTCACTTTCAGTGTATTCAGTTACAGAAGCAGGAAGAAGGAAAGAACAAGACAGACAGCAGACAGTGGAAGTTATCTGCATAATTTTAGGAGATGGAAGTGTTTCATTTTTATGTCTACAAAATAACCAGGTAAAAATTCATTTTAAGTGTCATTATAAAACAGGCACATTTTCCTCGATCATCTCTATAGTGGACTCTCTCAGATTAGAGCTCTTGCACATAAAATGCTGGATTTTCTAATTCTGAATAAACGTGAAGTTATTTTAGCTACCGTTCATCTATAGTTCTCAAAGTACAACATGTTCATTTATTGTGGATTAATATAATCTAATCTGAGAACCCACCCTGAACAAAACCAGAATAGCTTGGATGAACTTCAACTGCAAACGAATAACCTACTGTTTTATTTCAAAGCCATTATCATAGCTTACAGACAGTCTTTTTATGATGTTACTAATTTTAGCAACTGTTCTAAGGAAAGGCTTTAAACTGTTAATCAATTGAAATACATGATTTAGACAGCAGCATTCAAAGAACATGACTCAGAATGCTTTCTGAAAAACACTACGTAAATGCATAAATGCTTGAATACAAAGCCAAACAAACAAACAAAAAACCACCAAAGAGAAGATTATTTTAAAAACAACCAACCAACCACACCGCCACCACCACAAACCAATCCAAGGATAACTAGGCATAGAAGAGAGGAGTTAAAAACATTATTGCGTATATAACTTGGCCCTGCTCTTGGGACAATTTCAATCCTGACAGAAGTCCTATTCTGATGGATCTTTCTGCATTACCAAGTTTTTTTAGCTTCACCAAAGCTCCCTACAGGCATCTGGACCCATCTGGAACGTACAATAGAAAGCACACAAGGAAATGCAAAGTAGAATGTGAAACTTTCTGGTTCAGTGACAAACAACAATTTCTTTATCACGCTGCATTAAGAAGAGAGTTTCCTGGTGTAGTTGGTTGTGTAAGGTAACGTGTGCTGTGCAATGTCATTTTAAAGAATAAATTAAAAATGGAAATCAAAGAAATAGAAATCTTGCCGACAAATAATATGGCCATAGCTACATTTGTTGCTATAACTTTCCTACCATTAGAAGACAATTACGGTGCAAGGTTATGAATTTCGCTATGTATGCAGCTACAAGATTACTTGGTACTGAACTATTAATCAATTATGGAACAGAAGAAAAAAAAAAAGCAACAAAACAACCCAGAGCTCTAATAAACATAGGCACGCTGGTAGAAAGAACACATGTGGATTACACATTAGAATGTGTACTTGTGTTGTTCAAGAATTTTCTGAAGGTCCGCTAAAATTGAACAACTGACTACCAGCACATTATGCCCAGGCCACTGAAATGCAGGGAAGCTGTGTTTGCTTATTCAGCTCCTGAGAGCAGCCTTTTGCAAATCCTGTCACTGAGAGACAGGGTTTATCTGAGGTCCTTAACTGCTAGAAGTTTCCTGGGAAAACTAGGGTGGGATCCACAACACAAACTGAAGCAGAGACCAAAGAAGAATTTCACTGTGAATAGTCAAACAAAAAATGATTCCAGCTTTCTAAGTGTCTCACAGCCAATTATAAATTGCAAGTTTACATTCCTCCCAGCCTTATAAGAATACAAATTAACTCCTCATTTATTCTTACTGCCATATCCCCAGGTACCTTTGGTTTCTAAACAAAAAGAGAAAGGAAAGAAAGCAAAACCTCATAAACCTGGTACGTATCCAGAAGAGAACAAAGTGTAGAAAGGCAAAGGTCTTTCCATGATGTTGAAAACTGATGCTGAACTCCCAAGTTATTAGTGTACTAAATATATACATGTATATATAATTACACGATGTGGTTTATTCTTTCAGATTTTACAGGGACTTACTGGGATGCAAGTCAAATACTTTTAAGTGCACTGCTTCAGAGAGTTCAGTGCAGCAAGAAATGAGAAGTTAGGAAACCAGGTTTAAGTTCAGAGCAGCTTTCTTCATTTGGGCCTGTCAGACCTACAATATCATTTAGCAAGAACTCTAAGTGCCACCTTTGCATTGAGAAATTCTTTGCTGACATTAAGAGCAAGACACGATACAAGACTGGAGATGATGGCTAAGGGACAACATAACACACTGCTTTATTACTAAGTCACTATTGCAGATAAAAAAAGGTAGGGATATATTAAAACATGTAGTTTGCCCAAATCATGTAGTCTTCTGCTAGGAAGGAGTCAAATTCTTCTTTCACTAAATCAGGTGGAAACCAATGCTACTGTAGCACAAAACTCATCAGCAAAGTCCAGTAGATCTCAAGGCAAATTGTGTATATAAACTTACAATGCTGTAAATACAGCATCTCAAATACCTATCCATTCTGCTCCTAGAATAGGAATCTTCTGTGACAGTTACTGGTTTCTCCTGACAAATGAGGTCCATTCCAACATGTAGCCAGCCCATTTCAGACAACTCCATGCAACTTATTCATCAGCACAACCAGATCTACAAGACCTCACAGAGTAGCTTTGCCTGCACCAGACTTCTTGATTCCCCTCCAGACATCTGAGCTCGATCATTGGTACAAAGCCTAACTCTTTCAATAATCTGTCTTGATGCCACAATACATGAGCAATATCTTGTCTGTGCTCCTGCTTGAATTACCTTACTTTTTCAAACTAGAAAGCCCAGACACATTATCCGGTTCATGACAAAGATCACTGGTAAACTCAGAAACATCAAACTGACTTCTTGCTTAAATCCTTCTCAATTTTCTTTCATCAATATTCTGAGTCTACAGAATATTGTGCACCATGTTTCATCTTTTGGCAAAAGTTTTTGTAGGCAGGGGAAAAAGTATGCCTACAGTGATATTCAACTCCTAGATGCAACAATATTTTAAGCTGTGCTTTGGTAACATCTGTTCAAAGAAGAGTTACACTGCAATTCAGAGTTGGCTTCTTAACTGCATCATTTGTACTGCCAGTGAAATGCTTCCACCTGTAAAGTAATTGATTTCTTTCTGAAGGACAAGGATACAGAAGATGCAGAACACAACATGCATGCACATGCATGCACACACACAGAAAAATTCTTTTACAGATTCATGGGTCTCAAGGTGTAAAATCATCTTTATGGACAATAAAACTGAGAAACTGTTGGTATGAGACAAAACCTCCCCTTCAAGGTCTCTTTATAGCAACTGCATTATGCTTCAAAGTACTTCCATGAATCAGAGGCATTAAAGATCACAAATGGTTATGGTTATTTTCCTAGCAGTATTAAGAAACCCCTAAATGTCTACAAGGTAACATGCCTATGCAGGTGGTCTATAACATCCCTAATGAACGCATTTATGCCTTCACTCAATATTTAAAATTATAGGGGAACTGCTGAAATCTGTCTTCTGAAGTCCTTATCAGCTCATTTAAGGTTTTAGCATATGCTCTATGTAGCTAACCTTTGCTGTCCTACTCTGTTGCTCTATAAATGCTGCTATCTGTGTCTTTATAGTTGATTTTATCTGTTCACAGTTACCGAGACTCGGGTTTCTATTCACGTCAACAAAGCACAGTGATATCAACTGTCTAGCTGGACATATGAATATTTATCTGCAGGTATTTATCATGAACAACTCCTATAACTAGCCCAAACAACCTATGCTGGCTGCAGCAACAGAAACATAGCTTGCTACAAATCTATGTTACTTACATCTAGAAGTTAGGCAAAAATATCAGCCTTATCTGACTCTCTAGTTAGATGTCCTGTGTCCACAAGCCATGTTACAAGCTGATGACTCGGTGAAGTGCATCCATGGGATGGAGAGAGGGAAATGAAGGGAACCACAGAAGAAATAACAGCTCCATTCAAGGTGTTTTATAGCATAAGGGAGGCTTTCCATTTACTTATACAGCCAACAGGTCAGGATCAGTGCAGGTAAAGTAAACAAAACATTAAAGAAAGCCTCAAATAAGCACAAAGCTACTATCTACTACACTGTGTCACATGTGGACCATTTCGTGCTGAAGACACAAATGGCAATGTTCTTAAGATGGTTAAGTATCTGTTTTTCTACCAGAACTACTTGCTCTACTAGTCATGTTGCTTCAGATGTACACTGGCAGCTGGAATCCAAGGCAAGATTTTTTAGGAAAACTTATAAGCAGAAAAATACGACCAAGAAATATACGAGAGCTTTATTCAATAGAGTGCAGTAAAGAGCCATGAAAACCCCCCATCCTACACTAACCACTATTTTTTTACCAAGTAGATATTTGTCTAATAATGCATTTAATTACTTCTTGATCAATCCAGAAACATATTCACCTACAGTATCCCGTAATAGTTGAGCCAGCTGTCCACCAACCTTCATATACAGCCCTCCTACTGTCAACAAGATAGTTTCTGTTTATCACCTACATATGTTGTCTGAAAGAAAACTCTCTCTACAACCTTTTCCTAAACTGAAGTTTCTTTGAGCAGCAGAATTCGATGTTTTCAGGATATGGCTATAAACTCACGTTCTTCTCTGTTTTCCAGTCTTTCTTAATGGGGTTTCATTTAGTAACAGAAAATACTGAAAGAGGGCCTGTCCCAGGCTTTGCTGGAATGAACATCAGGTGCCAGCACGAGTCCCAGCTCCTCCTGGAAAAGGGAACTTCTCTCCTACCTCTCTTCAACCTCATGCGCTCCTTTCAACTTTTTGCCCTGCCATGATTTTATTTTAATAAACGGAGGAAAATAAAACCTAAACAATCCTTCAAATCTTTACTTGACCTCTCTTTCCCTCATAAGTAATTCTGTTCCTGTCTTAATAGATTACCCAGTAAAGATGTAGCCCAGCCTCATACACCGAAAGCATACAATAAATTCTTGGTAGCACTTAGCACAGCAATGCTTAGCAGGCCAGCTCATCTGGAAATGCATCACTGTTGAAAGCAGTTAAATAAACAAGCACTACTTAAAGAAACATCAGGAGCACTTTCAGCAGCAACATTACAAAAACTATTTTATGATGATTGACTTCGAAGGTCACATTCAGATCAGTATGGTCATCTAGAACTGATGAATGATAAGGAAAAATAGATTTGAAAGTAGAGGATATTTAGCATAAATTCTCAAGAATAAACAAAGATTACTTGTCTCCCATTGATTCTCTAATTACCTCTTAAACTCATGTTCAGAAAAAAAAAAAAATCCACACTAGAGCTGGGTTGCTTTGATACAAAGTGTCTACAGCTAAAAGAAACCAAAGAGCCTCATTAATATTTATATAGAGTTTCTAAGGCGCAGAGATGTCAAATATAAATTAGGTTAATACTTACAAAAAGGTTGGACTAACAGAGTGATCTCAGTCAGTCACAGATTGCAAAAAGGAAAGCCTTGCCTTTCCTGTCCCTCAGGGGTCAGTACTGGGACCAATGTTCTTCAACCTCTTCATGTAGACAGTGGGGTCAGTTGTACCCTAAACAAGTTTGCAATTGACACCATGCTTTGTAGTGTGGTCGACACGCCTGAGGGATGGGATTCCATCCAAAGAGACCTAGAAAAGCTCAAGCAGTGGGCCCAGGTGAACCTCATGAGGTTCAACAAGTCCAACTGCAAGGTCTTGCACCTGGGTCATGGCAACCCCCAGTATCAGTACATGCTGGGGGTTGAAAGGGTAGACCACAGCTTTGCCAAAAAGGCAGTGGATATACTAGTGGATGGCAACCTAGATGTGAGCCAGCAATGTGCCCTCACATTCCATGAAGCCAACTGTATCCCAGGCTGCATCAAAAGAAGCATGGCCAGCAGGGCGACAGAGGTGATCCTGTCCCTCTACTCTGAGCTGGTGAGGCCTCATCTGGAATACTGGGTTCACATGTAGAGTCTTCACTACAGGAAAGACATGGGCCTGCTGATGTATGTCCAGAGGAAGGCCATGAAAATGCTCTAAGGGATGGAACGCTGCTCCTAGGAGAACAGGCTGAGAGCTGGGGCTGCTCAGCCTGGAGAAAAGGCTCCAGGGAGACCTGAGAGAGGCCTTTCAGTGTCTAAAGGTGGGCTGTAAGAAAGAGGACAGATTCTTTAGCAGGGTCTGTTGTGACTAGACAAGGGAAAATGGTTTCAAACTAAAAGAGTGGAAATTTAGATTGACTATAAGGATAAAGTTGTTTACAGTAAGGGTGGTGAGGCACTGGAAGAGGTTGGGCAGAGATGTGGTGGATGTCTCTTTGGAAACATTCAAGGTCAGGCTGCACCAGACTCTGAGCAACTGATCAAGCTGCAGATGTCCCTTCTCATGGCAGGGGAATTGGGCCAGACAATCTTTCAATTCTAACAATTCTGTGATTATTTGATTCTAGAACCTGACCATAGTGTACCACAAGAAAACGTTCCCTGTCTTCAGCAAGAAACCTCAAAAAAAGTCATACTGTGCACCTATTGAAATATCCAGTTCAAATTAAAGTATAAAACCTGGGACAGCCTAATAGTACTACTTTTACTTATTAAAAGAATGTAACTATAATATAACTGTATATAAACATTTATGTGTATATATATATAAAATAGCACTTCGTTAACTATTTCAGCATATAGGTAGCACCCTTAGAAAGATTGTTTATGCATGTTTAACATGATAAGAAACACAGCTAAAGCTGGACACCAGGATTTGAGAAGCTAGTGTTACAAGGCTGTGTATTATGAGAAATGGTTCAGGATGGGTAGCATGGTGAGAAATCACTGGGGGAGAGCAGCGTCTTGTGCTTATGATCTCAGCATGATGAGGCTGGCTGGCTGCCTATCCACCCACCTTGTATCTGTGACTAGTCCTTTGCTTTTCCATCTTCTTGACACTACTTGTGAACACGCCTCTTGTAAGATGACGAAATACATGGTGGTCAGGGTATATCTTCCAAATAATGTAAATGTTAAAGGAGAAAGATGAAACTTCTGCAGATTTATTGGTAAGAGTATTAAAGACTTAAAGACTGAGATAGAGAAAATAAATGTTCACATCCAAATGTTTGTCAAAAGTGCATATGGAATTTTGACATGAGCTGGTGCAATCTGTCACTCAATCTGAATTATGGAATAGTCCATGGTACTGCAATGACTCAGTTGAAACAATGCAGTAAGGGTCATTCATATCTTCCTACATCATCACCCAGTTTAATTTGTTAGCTGGAAAAAAGTAACTATTTGCATAGGTAGATCAAATTTCAGAACTCAGATTAAGCTTCAGTCCAAATGTATTGAAGATAAAATAGGCAATAAATTAGGCTGCAGAAAGCAAATATTAAAATAGCAATGCTTAGCAACAGAGAGGAGATAGGAATGCAAGAAAACTTATTGGAAAGCAGGCATTTGGCTGAAGGGTGATTAATGTCTATAAGTCTATGTGCCACTTGGCAATTTCCACTACTACAGGTGTGAGGTTTTGAGTTGGAATGACAGCTTTTGGCTAATGAGGTTTCCTGGTTAGGAATCAGATTAACCTTTCAGACAGAAGTTTCTTAGTGTTGTTACCATCTGTCTCAAACGTATTTGCATCAAAAAAGATCACAAAGGTTATTCTCATTATTACAACCAAGAAAATAATTTACAGCAAATAGGGTATTCAATGCTGTAAAGTTCTAAGCAGTCAAAGAAGCCTCTGTAATCTTGATTATTTCCAGTTTTGAAAGCTTAGTTCTAAACACTGAAGCTTTACTTTTCAGAAGCACAAAGCATTTCAAAAAAAATAAAAACCCAAATCCACAAAAACAATCCAGAGTGACCCAAGCAGTAATGGTCACAAGTTGAATGACCATTAGCTTACATCATCCCAAAGTCTGTAGAATACTGGGGGGAAAAAAAAAGAAAAAAAAAATTTGGCCTTTGTTTCTCTCTCATCAAGTAGCAGCTGTGACCAAATACAAACCTAAAGATACCACACTGTGTGGTATCTTCTGTGATATCAAACTTACATTAAACATATTTTCAGTTCTCTTGTTCTATTTCCCAGCTTTGACACATGTAACTCTTGTGCTACAGAGAGCTCAGTTCTTCCATTTGTTGGTTTAATTCATATATTTTACCATGACAGAACAATAAGTAGTTAATGTGCATGTTTCTTATTTTGCAATAGACTGGAGGGTCTTAACTGAAAATATGCTTATTTTGAAATTACATGTTACTTTTAGAGTTGCAAATGCATTTACACCAGCCACTCTATTGCAACAAATTACATGAGTTTTCAGAGATAAGGTCTGATGGCAAGTAAGGCAGGCTGACCTCCTCTCTATTGGTTGAATATAGAACACAGGCTTTTCAAAGCTACCCAGTGGTCAGCTTCCTTTCACCTGATGCAGATGGCAAAGCAGTGAATGTTATCACAGAACTACAAAGTAACAGAGGTTGGATGGGACCTCTGGAGATTTCTATTCCAATGCCACCCAAATTAGGGACAGCCAGAGCAAGTTGAACAGGGCCTCGTCCACTTGGGTTAACTTGTCCTTGAGTGGACTCTCCATGACCATCACTAGGTTGATTAGCTCTATAGGGAAAAGCTACGTTTCAGTAAAAGTTCCCCCATTTCCATTAAGCTTGGATCTCTGATGAGAAGAAGCTGTTTATGGTCTACAGTAAGAGAGTTTTCTAGCTCTACATTCGATATATTAACAGCTAGTGAGGCAGATGAAATCATGCGTTTGAAGAAATGTTTTTCTCACTCACTATGCACTATCACACTTCGTATCAGTCTTATCTTTCTATTCTAAATTTAGCACCTGCTCTTCAAAGGAAATGATGTTGCAAGCTCCCAATATGCAACAAGAAATAAAAATCCCTTTTGCCAGGCCATAAACAGACACCTCAATATTAATGAAGGCACAACCCTGAAATAACAAAATACTTTCTGTGTCCATCAGAGACTTTCAAGTTTTTCTAAAGTCAAGAACTAGCAGAAGATCCAAAGGGCTGTGATATGGCCCTGAAGCCCAAGCACAGGGCTGCTTGGGATGAAGAAGGTAGGAGTGAAATTCTTCCTTTCTGGGCAATTAGTAAGTGAAGTGGGACAGATCTGCTTTTGCTTTCCTTCTCTCCTTCGATACAATAACTTATTGACCTTCAATAGGGAAATGAAGTTAAGCTGAAAGCCCTGATATTACAAAAGGCAACAGTGAAACACTCACCTTTTCTGTTTAGAAATGAAAGAGCAACTGATTTACCTTTTTCACACCAACAGTAGGTATTACAATTGTCTGCTAGAGAAAGCACAGGGATTCATCTGTGCCACAGCTCTACTTTGCTCTCTCCTGGACTGCATGATCCCCTTCAGCTAAATCCCTCTGGATATCGGTCTCCTGTCAAACAAGGGCAGATGGCTCTTAGGTAGAAAAGGGATAAAACTTCAACAAGGCATCTAAGGCTCCTTCTTCCACACCTCTTGCTTTTTTGAAATTCTGCTGAGTTTGCACAAGAACCAAAATGTCTTTTGTTGTTGTTGCTTTTAAACTAAAAACATTTTTGCTTTGTTAAACACAAAGAAGCCTAAGGGTCTTTAGAGTGCCTGGAGGGAAGTCTCTCATTAAATCTGTCATAAAACATAAAGATCTAACCCTAAATTAAAATACATAGTCATTGCAATTGTGTGCATATGCTCAATTAGTTAGCTGCTCAGCTCATCTTGCTGATGATTGGCTCCAAGGGTTTTTTCCCCATAACAGAGCTTCTGGCTGTGCTTTCTCTGAACTTTTAAATATTTGGTGTTAGCCTTATTTTCAGTCATTTTGCTCTTGGGTTGTGGTAGGATCCAATTATCGGTGACACCAGCAGAAATTTGATAGATCAGTTGGTCTGCCTACACTGTGTCCCTGTGAGTTCCAGTCCAGGATCCAACACTACTTCATGCTGCAAACAGGAAAGTGTTTTATGCCCATTCAGACACAACAGACTCTAAGTATGTCACATAGTACTGTAACAAGCTCCCCTTTTACAGCATGCAACATCTTCCTTTCCACAATAACAAATTCTAAGGTGAAAGGTTAAAGTAATTAACCTAAATAACCCTGCTACTTCTACCCACAGATTTATCACTTAATTTAGTCTAATGAATGTCAAAAGAAAAAGCAGAAATGCCGAGGCATTTTCAGTAATTCCTTACTGGTTTGATTAAAAGAATTAGTAATGTCACTTTAAGGTTATACACTGGAAACAACAGGGATCAGGGCACGCTCTTCTATTTACTTCTTCTTGCAAATAATTTGTTCTCAAATTCTAAGCACTGACATCAGCAACTTACCCACAAGACGCAGTTCCAGTTCAAAGTGGAAAATAGAGAAACATTGACTTTAAAACACAAAACAAATATAAATACTTGCATAGAAATAAAATCTGAAGGAAAAAAATGAGTATAGGTAATGTAAATTTCAAGACAATCTTCCCAATAAAAGCTTACTTTTATAGCTTAATCATATTTTAGCTTTCAGCAAGTGCAGCGCTAAGTAAACATGCTGTGGTTGCTCAGCAGTTTCTATATTATGAAAGCAAGACAATCATGGAATTTCTTGCTACAGTTTTTTAGTGACAGAACACCCTTGCAGTGATTTTACACAATACAAGCCTGTACAGAAGGAATTTGAATTCCACCTTTATTTGAGTTTCCATACAGCCTATACTGGCTTAGTTTCCCTTTGGTTTATGATCAAACAAAGCCTTCAGCAAAGCAGGATTTTTGCTTACACTGGTAAGTAATGGTAGTTGGTAGAGTTCCTCCACGGTACATAACTATCACCAATATTCCTTCACCACTGAAATCCTAAATTTTCACCAGCTACTCAAATTAGAGGGTTAGCACTGCGTACTCACCTCCCCTCTACACTCATTATCATCACTGGAGGCTGAGAGAACCAGCAGGATGCCCAACCTGGGGCTGCCTGGTTTTCATGTTGGCTTAAACAGAGAACATACAAATTGTGACATGTAAAGAAGAGTTTTGGTCATTACATGGAAAATATTAATTTTATATGCAGCTTGCAGGTGAAGGACAATGGAGCAAAATTATGTTCCTCCTTGCTTAAACTGAACTGGCCATTTACTTCCTACTTTGCTCTTACTTCTTATTTGCAGTTTGTGCAAGCACCATTCAGAATGGCTAATGTGAGGCATAAACATTTCAAGAACAGATGAGCTTTTCAATAAAAGATGGTTGATGCGGAAATTCATCTTATTAAACCTGCATTTAACTAACAGGGAACAGAGCGGGAGGAAGGAAAGAAATGAAGCATTCCTGGAACTAATAGGAGATTACCATTAGGACTGTAAAACTCAAGAGGCAACAAGTTTATTAGACAGACCATTACTACCAAATGGATATGTTTTCCTGATTCCCACTCTAATTTATCATGAGCAAAAAGCAGCTGCACCATTAAGTATAGAGAAAAAGCCAATGAGATGCAAATATGCAAGAGACTAATTACCAGGCAGGCAAAAGAGCTTCTATTTTGGGTCTGTTGAACAGGGGATTAATTTCTTGTAATGGAAGTGAAATCTGCCAGATCAGGCTCCTGTAAAATCCACTGCCTGCAGATTCCCACTGAACCACTCTGTACTTCTATGCTGAGCACTGAGCTTTCATCCATAGACTGTGTAGACCCCAGTACACTCTTCTTTGGATTTGGTTTATAAAAGGTTCATTTCTCAATGGCTGTCACTATATAGGCACTCAATACATTGCTTGAACAGGATCTGAAGAGAAGGAGAAGAAAGCAAGCACCTCTGAAGTGTGTGTTTTCCTTGGATTAAAGGGCAATCAATGCTAATTTAACTCGTGTTTTTGATCTATTCAGTACTAATCACTTGCTGTTAAAGTGATGCACATCAAAAGATCTGAGAAGGGAAACAGAAAGTTTGTTCATTTTCTGCTTTTTCAAAGCGTTTGTCCTTTATCAAGTAAATAACTGCATTTCAGGGAAGTTTCACTGTAACTGTACTGTCACACCAAAATAGTGATGTAGTAATGCACCCTAGGACATTAGGCTTGTGAAGTTCTCTTAACTGTGCTTACTGCTAGGTACATGAACTATCTCTAAAGACAGTCTTTTAAGGGTATGTGCTATCTTTACTGCTTTATTTTCTATGAAGACTATTAATTTGTAGAAATTAGCTCAGTAAACGAAAGAAGCAACATTGCAAGCATCTTATTCTATTAGAATTCCAGAGTTCTAGGAAGTGCAAAATACCACTGTTGCCAACCTGAGCTGTTTCTCCTGGACCTACTACACTTAAAATTTAGTCCAATTTGTATGCAACTTTTGGGGCTTGTGCATTTTTTCTGTTTGTTTTTTTTTTCCCCCACTCCATCTAAAATCATGGCTTACACCTGAGCATCAGGCTCAGGGAGCTGAATTATACTGCATTCATGTGGCATTTCCCTACCTTCCTGATGGATGCATGCTTGTAGTATCTCTTCAGTTTGTGTTAGTCCTCAATATAAACATCATACAAAATAATGATTATGGCTTTTATACACCTCAGAAATTGCTCTGTATTTCAGTGGCAGCGATTTGAGACACAGGCTTCAGCAAAGCATTGCAATTGTAACCCAGACAAGAAGATGAAAGTCATGGTGCTCGGTATTCACGTAACAGTGTGAAATGCTAAATTCTTCTAATCTTGTAAGCAAGAATTCCGAAAAACCACAGTGACCATGTCTCACCCCTCAAATACCAGTCTGTAGTTTTAACTGGATTGACCTCCTCTGTTTGGGTCTATTACTTTGCAACATATAATTCACTGCACAGAGATGCCTCTTACTCAAGTGTTGCAGAGATTACAGAATATGAAGTCTCATTTCTGCCAGAAAAGGTGAATTTCAGTTCTACTACACTGCAGTCACTGCACATGCAAATAAAAAGAGATTACAAAGAGGACAGATCATGCCACAGGATAGCTTCAAGTAACATTCAAAGCAATAGCAAATCAGCTGTGGAGATAAAGTTTTCTGACTTTAATTCAACCATGTGCTTGTCTCAGACAAGTTGAGGAAGATTAAGTGACTCCTTTTAGCACTCTGACAAATTAACATCCCTGGGCAGGGTATTACCTCTCCACATTTTAACGAGGCACAGTTATAAACAAGTTCTTAGAAGATCAATCTTCAAAATGAAGATTGGTAAGTGATAAGAGGAACTAGTTAAGGTGTACTCACTGTTTATCAAACTATTCGGATGTGATAATAACTTGGAATGAGTAATTATCCCAAACATTTTGAAGTACCTCTATTTACAGTACAGTCTTATCTAGAGGACAAGATACAGAATACTTAAAAGTAATATTTTGCTTACAACCATTAGAAATAGCATCAGACTCTTGATAAAAGTAAGTTAAATCCCTCCTATCTCCCTTTACGTGAGCATTATTGTGAAGCAGGACTGGTTAGTTTGAAATCCCAGTAATTTACCATCATCACGTGTAGCTTTTTGCCTGACATACATCTGGCTTTCTCTGATATTTAATCATATTCTGTGCTGCCTTCTCTTCTTTCTCACAAGTTTTATCAGCAGATAAATTACTATCTTCACGATCTCAGTGCCTGAAGATTTTTTTTCCTTTCACTACTTAAATTTGTTACATCTCTTCATTGATTTAGTGTGCATCCTGAATGCACCTATATAACATGTTTCATCAGTACATCTTTGCCTATCTGTATTGTGGTCTATGTTTGTGGAGGCTATAGCATCCTTTATCTGTCAGTGCTACAGAGGAATTTACTGGACAACTTTGTCTTTGAAAGGAGTGATCTGTCAGCCTGTTCACTAGAAAATAAGTCTGGAAAACTGAACCAAAACATGGAAAGCATTGAAGTAGGGTCAGCCCAGATGTCTGATTGGTTATTTATTTTTGTTCTAGATATTGGTTCAGTTCTTTGCCAATGCACCAGTGGGACAAGAAAGCATAAAAAAAAAATACTTCTTAATGCTCCAGTACAAAATAACTACTTGGACTGTAGAGCTTTAAACTTTCTGGAGGAATAAAAGGTGATAAAGTCTGAGGTCTGCACAGAGTTACGCAGCTCCATATAGCAAGGATGGGGAGGACTCTTCTTCAGAACAAGAAGGCAGAGCCAAGACTGAATACAAATCTCTCCTTGAAGAACACACTGAAAATGTTGGGAAAAAATGATTGCTACATGTGATTCATCTATCATCTGTCACCAGCTAAGGTGAAGACCTGGGTATCACAGTGGGTAGTACAAGAAATCCCACTCAGAGTGGCAGCATGAACAAAAGAAGATTTTAGCCTACAAAAAAAATGGAATTTGAACTAATACAAAGTATCAGCATTAATACCAGTCCTCCTTGCTATTATAAAGACAGCACTCCACTCCTGCACCGACTACTGCATACAATTTGCCAAGCCTATTTCAAAAAGGAGATCAGGACAAGATATAAAGATAAAGGCAAGAAAGTTGGAAAGATTTCCAGTAAAGGGAAAGTAAGATTAATAGGCATATTCAAGCTGGGGGCAGAGAGCAAGATGGGGATGCTCTCAGACCTATTTGGTGTTTTAAATATCAAGTCAACTAGACATCTTCGCTTTTTGCTGGTGGAATAAAGAGAACACTGGATAAAATTAAAACTAAATAAAAACTCATATATTGCCAAACTATTTCATAAAAGAGACATTCTCAAGAGAAGAAAGTAGTCAGGTTTATAAATATCAAAATTAAAATATTCTAAATTACAAATTCTAAGTTCTATTCCTCCCAATCTTGACAGAATACAAATTAACTCCTCACTTGTACCTACTGCCATATCCCTAGGTACCTCAGGTTTCTATGCAAAAAGAGAAAGGAAATCAAAATTCATACACCTGATACATGTACATAAGTGTATGAAGTGGAAATAGATATCGGTCCTTCCATGAGGCTGAACACTGATGTTGAACTCCTGCCAAGTTATTAATGTATTATATTGTGTGTATACATTGTTAGACAATAACTAAAATACAGAAAAGCTATTTCATAACACAAGGCATTTTTGAGAGAAAAAGTAGCCAGGTTTATAAATATCAAGATTAAAACATTCTGAACTATGTCAAACTCCCTAGTCTCCTGTCAAGAAAATTACTTCAATTTTTCACACAATAGAATTTAAACTTTTGAACAGCTTTCTCTGAAGTAAAACTTATATTTTCTTGAGATGCCACATGA
This sequence comes from Meleagris gallopavo, assembly GCF_905368555.1. Lineage (NCBI taxonomy): Eukaryota > Metazoa > Chordata > Aves > Galliformes > Phasianidae > Meleagris > Meleagris gallopavo. Next base: position 45,020,830 of record NC_139409.1, on the reverse strand, counting down.
GATCAGATTTTTCCACTAGTTTCCCTGCACATTCCCTCAGTCATCTTCCGTGCAAGACCTTGGTACTGAGCACTCACATCCCGTGAGCACAGCATGGACCAAGGTGAAAAATGTGTCTCAAACTCATAAAATTGGAACTTTTTAAGAATACATATCCTGAGAACAAAGTAACTGTGAGGAATCCCTACTATTAATCTTTTCCTAATGAGCTGTGACTCAGGTTTTCCTTCAATTTGTTGACCTGCTTCCCACACCATGTCACCAATGACAGGCCCCAGATGATTTTATTTTTTTTTTTAAACCACTCTGTTAAGATTTTCACCCAGAAAAAGAAATTACAGCTCCAATGGCTTCAAACATACATTCAAATTAATTCCGCAAACATCACAAATAACAAGAATAACAACAATAGTGATAAGTTGTACTTATAAGCCTTCAGGGGGAAAAAACATTTTTTTCCCCTCATTAAACAGAAGAAATATCATGTTATTCTGCAATGTTTATAACTATGGATGCACAAAAGAGAGCGAATATCTTATTAGAGATGCAGATGCCTCACAAATGAGACTAAACAAATGCATTCTTATTAAATGATATATAATTAGGCAGCAATGCCACACTATGGAGGAGGGAACTGTTTGCAATAACTAACAGGTCTTTCCTATGAGAGTTCCTGTAACTGCAACCCAGAGCTATTCATTTGTTTACTTTTTATCACGATCCATCCCCAAAGTATCCAAGGACTTCCTTGTAAAATAGTAAATGTCAGAGTCTATAGCTTGCAAGATGCTCTGTTTAGAAATAGTTGGGGGCTGAGGATTGCGTTTATTTGACGTAAAACACTACTTGCTTTGGATGTCAGTGCTAGGAAGGACAGATGGGTCATGGAATGCAGTCCTTGGCTGTTGCAGCCAACCCACAGAAGCATTTATTCTAAATGGGTCGAGTGCCTCCTTCATACCACTGGCCCACAAAACACCCCCTACCATGATATATTGCAGTACTCGTTCAAAAAGGTTTTTTGTTTGTTTGTTTGTTTTTGTTTTTTTAAGAGAATTTAATAAAATGCCACATTTGGTTTTGATAGAAAACCAAAGAGATCAAAGGAAGCATCACAAGATCTGGCCATAACAAGAAATCTGTTAGTCAGCATATCCACTGCCTCCCACAGAGTGAATCATGTTGCTCCATCTCTTGCCCCATACTGCAAGGCAAAAAATAATAATAATACCACTAAACCAATCTAAGACAGACTTGCTTCCCCACACTAAATCTTGGGTCTGTGGTTGGGAGCTGGCTTTGTGATGTTTGCTGTTGTCGTCATCAGCACAACAGCACAGCCTTCATGTCATCTTCCATCTTCAGCACAGCAAAATCTGGACTGGGAAACTCACAGAACTTTATCATTTTGATGCATTACATTTTGCTATATTGAGGACATGAAAAGTGAATACTCTCTATTGTTCAGCAATTACTGCTTATCTCTGTGTTATGTAGCTTCAGAGACAAAAATCTTTTGTGTTATCTACCATAATCAAGGCCCTTTTCTTGTTGCTGTAGCAAATAATGCAATTTTTCAGGCTTTATTTCAATTTATTTTTCCCGATTTTATTTTTGTGGATATGAGTTTACATGAGTGACTTACGTGAATTTAAATAAGTCAAGGAGAAGCACTGAAATACACACTCATATCTTTCAGACTTTTACAAAGTTACTATGTCTGCATTATAGAGAGAGCAGAGATTGCTGGCAATTAAGGCATGAGGGGAACTAAAGTAACACTTAAAATACAGGCTCTCAAAAACGTCCTTTGGATACACCAAGAAGAAAAAACTGAAAAAGACTGAATGCAAGGGCTTTTATACTCCTAAGATCTCTTCTGATGTCTCTATTGATATCTAAGCCTTATTTAGCCCGAACTGAAGAATACAAATAGATCTCCTATCAGCAAAGCTAACTGACCTCATTTTCACAAAGGCACAGAGAATTCTGTGTTTTGACAGCAGAAATATTAAGCTAAAACGCGTTACTTCTTTTCTCGAGATAATATGTACGGGCAACTGAAAACCTCCAGGATGAAGACAGTTTGTAATTGGACACCCTGCTATGCAGAAGTATGTGCCATGCCGTACCGAGCAGTCATGCACCCCAGGAAGCCATGCTCTCCCAGGCAGCTTGGCTCCAAGTGATTATTGAAGAATGCTAGAGACCAGAAGTCAAACAACTGGAATATCCTTAGAGGGAGGACAGGGCAGTTAAATACCCCACAGACACATGAAAGCACTTGGAGATACAAAGGCACAGCAAAATCTCCCGCCTCTTGAGAATGAAGGGATTGTACTTTCAATTCCAAACATGTAACAGGACAACCCAAAACAAGGGATTTTAAGTGACTACTTGCATGCTCTCTGGAGTATTTCATTAATGTGATCGGTACGTCTTCTGCTGTACTGAAAGAAATCAACAAACAAAAGTCTAGTCTCAAAGGGCATGCAAGTTATGACTGCCAGACCCTCTACTGAGGAGGAAAGCCTGAGGAATTTAATTCCTTCTGTAAGCATAGGGTGGTCAGAGAAGCAAATGCCTCCACAGTATTATCAATGTAAAAAGCCACTCTAGGGACTAGATAGGATTTTGTGTAATGCTAGAGGAATTTTGACTCCTTAGATGTTACAGAAGAACACATGAGAAATGATAGAGAGGTTATTTATAGGCTTAGGAAAGGGGCCAAGTATATTTTTTATGAGTCCTCAGATGAACAGAAAAATTGAGGAAACTGTTAGGGTCGTCACGTATGCCAAAAATACAGGCCAAGTCAAGCAAAAAAATCCATGTCGGTGTCACAGGCAAAATTGGCTCTGGAAGAGAAATATATTTATACACATCCACAGGATTTTTTTCGCAGAACACAAGCAAATCTATTCATTGTGTTCAGTTGCCTTTAGCGATAGACAGCATAGGCTGAAAAGTCACTGAGTTTATTACAAATTCTCACCAGGCATCAAATACCTAGCATGCCCCAGTTTGTCCAGCATCATTTAAACTGCTATCATCCGTGTACATCATAATTTACATGAATTAAGCATGAATTACGTGAATACAGCACTAGTGAAGTGCAGAGTATCACCTGCCAAAAATATCTATTTTACAGAAAACAGGACAAAATCCTCTGCCTACGACCTCACATTTCTATGAAGAGATAGGAAAAGCAAAATACTTATTGTTTTAGGGCCCAGGGTTGGCTAATTTTTTTCGAAAGTTACACTTCAGTGACTAGAAGCAAGCAGGCATCACGGGAGAGAATACTAATCAAAAGGATACTTTTTTAGGGGAAAAGGCAAAAAAAACAACTACCAGAATTCTTAAAGAGAAGGGAAAGGACCTGGCCCCTGGGCACTGGGAGCTCATCAACCTGTCAGTGCAAAATACATTCAGAACAAAGAGGCTTTTATTTAGCAGACAAGCTGTGGATACCTATGTAGAATAATTATGCAGAAAACTGCTCAGTAGCAGCTTGCTCATCTACTTTCATTTATGCATCATAATCATATATTATTATTACTACTACTTACAGATGACAGAAGGGGAACAGCAACTTTTGGGCATTCACCACAGCTGTTTGGGAATTATTGTTGCACAGTGCAGACTGTAGATGAACGAAACTGAGGAGCTCAATGTAGATATCAGAAGTTACCCTCTCCCTGCCAGAGGGTTTGGCTCAGAATGGATACCAAACACCGCAAACAACACGTTTTAGGATGTTCAACTGTGAAACTGTTTTTTTTTATTATTATTATTTTTCTGTCATTTCCTAGATATACACATGGAATGGAAGGAATACACACTTTTAAAATGCTTGTGACACTGGTGGTTTACATACACGCTTAGAACATCATAGGAACAGCCACTTGCACAACTTGGATTTTCCTGCTGGATCTGAACTTTATAGTCTGAGTTTTCAAGAATAAAAAAAGTGCTTACATGAGAAAAGTTAAAAATACACACACACACACACGCAAAAAAAAAAAAAAAAAGGAGATGCAGTAAAGAGCATGCAGCAAAAAAACGGCTGCATTTAACCATCAGCTTTCTTTCTTATCTAAATCTAAAGAGCAACCCACAGGAAGGCTAAGTGAGAAAGAGGACTTGCAAAAAAAAAAAAAAAAAAGAAGAAAAAAACCAATCCCCCACTCATCCTCTCTAAATGTGGGAACATCAGCAGTTATCAAAGCAATTACAACAGAATCCTCTCCAGGGGCTGCTTCTGTGACCTGTATAGGAGAGCTTTCCATCAGCACACTTATGGTTAAGTAGCTGGAGCCCAACCAAAGGTGAGGATAAACTTCAGGCTGATTTTCCAAATAAATAAAGGGGTCAAGGCTGTTGTTCCAGCTACTGCCACTGGCTGCACATGGATCACAGCCCCCAGAGACAAGAGATGAAGCAGGCACAGAGTTGTGACACAGCCTCATGAATTGGCATGAAGAGGCAATATTTCCAAAATAAAGATGCGGACAAGGAGGCCTATTACCAGAACTATGAGGGAACAGTTTCAAAAATGACTTCAGAAGGTAATTCTGTGTCATTTGGACTCCAGAGTCACTTGGAAAATGTTACTTCACAACTGTGTGCTCCTGCAGGGGAGTCTGACAGCACTTCTTCCCAGTGTCAGCACCGCTGTCAGCCTTCAGAGCCAGAAATAAAACAGCCATGGTGCCAGTTTTCTGGAGACTTCTTCCCCACATAAAGGAGCATAAGGCTTATTCAGGTGCAAGCTTCATGCGAGATCCCTTCATAAGCTGGCTTCAGCCTGCTGTCCTTCCCTCCTAGCTGTTATACCAAACTGTGCATATCATGAAAACAACACCTTGCAAGGGACAGAGGACAGTGTGTACCCGTGCCTCAGTCCACAACAGATACAGGCATGCATGCGTGAAGTTAAGCATGTGAACTAAGGACTTGGAAAGTCGCTGTGTAAGCACCATGCAGCTAGGCATGGCGTGCCCATGGCAGCTGTAGAGAATGGGGCCTGCTGCCCTCCTGCCAGGCCTGCTTGGTGCTCAGTCTGCCACAGGTAGGGCTGTGTCCTTGCCCTGATCCCTTTCACAACTCTTTGGGTACCCTGATGAAAGTTGGTAGAGAGGAGACAGAAGATAGGGAACAGTGTCTTGACTGTGGCCATTGTCCCAGTCGTCTCACCAGGGGCTCTTTCCTGTCACCTCAAAAAAGTAACACCACTACAAGTGGTTATACACCACTTGCAAGCGGTTATACACTTCAGGCACCCATAGTATTGTTATCCTTTACCACAACTGTGGTGTTCCACAAAATAGCAGCATTTACTTTACAATACATGAGCTTTACTTGAATGAAGATCACCGATCCTTGGCTGGTACAGCCAGGAAAGGATCCAAGTGTGAAACACAAATTGCTACTGCTTTTTCTAAGGAATTCATCCTTATTTCTGTGCTAACTTGGGGAGAAAACAATCTGGGACACATTGTCACAGCACAAATAGTCATCTTGGGACTAACTACCATTACAGACCTCTGGAGGCCCATTTGGTTTAGGATTTCAAGAGGCTTATTGCCCAAGCACAAACAACCACAGCTTCACTCCCCTCTTTCCAAATTCACAGCAGCCCTACAGCCTTGCTCTTCCCGAATATTAAAAAAGCAAAACGCAGGCTTAAGCTCTCATCTAAAAATCAAGATGAGAGGATTAGAGCATTTAAACACATAAGAGCATTAAAAACTGTTTTCACTGTGCAGAGAAATTTGTGCTGTAGTCCTTATCCTTACACAAAGCTCCTTCTGACAGGTATTTCTACAAAGGGGACCTCTGTGCTGACTTATCTGAGTTTCGAGATCGGGATCATTCACTTGTTAAGGCATCTTACTTACATATATATCAATACAGGAAATTTACAAGAGACAAAATGAAGCAGGGCAAGAATATGAACTTCCTCTCCTCTCATTCTACGGCATTTCCCTGTTTACAACTGTATTGCTGTCAGTTATCTTTGTTGCTGTAGTCTAAATTATTCTAGTTACTCAGAATTGAAACAACCAAGAATATGAAAGAACAGAAAGTGGTGAAGTCATTGTTCAGCATGGGATTTGTGTAAAAGATTGGCAACTAATTAACAGCAGGAGAGATGGAAAGAAACAATTTTTTCAACAGTCAGTTTGCATATATAATAAATCCATTGCATATGCTGTAACTGCACAGATTCAATCTTCATTGCAGCATCATGTTGCAAACAGTCAAATAATTTATCTTTCTTGCCCTTCTGCTTTGCAAATGGAGCCGTAAAGAAAGTTTTTGATTACATCACTGCACATTCCAACAACTCCCAGATATTCATTCACTAGTATATTATACCACAATACAGTAGCTGTAGAAAAAGCTGTTACTTCATCCTGAAGAAACACAAAGTATTATTTCCATGTTGTATATAGCAGTCAGGAAAAGCTACTGGCCAAAGCAGAGCAGATGGTATAGGCTGTAGCACAAGACTAGAGGTGATCTGTAGTTTGCATACCAGAAGGAAATAGTGAGGAAAACTAGGAGCTTCCTCTCCCTTCTGCTTGAGGGGTCACTGAAATCAAAGGAATACAAGAGGAGTTGTTGGGTAATTTTGTTGATGAATAGGCATACTATTACTGACTCCATCTTCAGAAATCTCTCAGAGTCAGCAGCAGTGTTAATTGGTCTCCAGAAGGTGGAAAAAAAACCCAACACTGAGTATCACAAGCTTGTCATTTCAAACCACACATACTGTCAGGAAATACATAGGATATCAAACAGAAATTGTTAAAATTATTAAGGGCATCTCCTCAGAAGAAAAAAGAAACAGATCTTTGAGCCTTCTCCATTATACATGAAAATCAGAGGAAAAGGTTTTCAGCCGGAGAGCAAAAATACAGCAGTGCCAAGCACCTGCTTTATTACTTAATGATTTCCAAAATATGTGCCAGTAATGCCAAGAACCAAAAGACAAAAGCCTTCAGTGTGGCCACCCTGGACCTTAAAAACTATTAAGGCAGTCTATAACCACAAGGTATAATCTATAATTACAAGTTCTTCCCCTTATGGTATATACTGTTTCCCAGCATACAGAGTACAGCTGCTGATGTTATTTTGTCATTTCATACAATCATAGAATGGCTTGGATTGGAAGGGACCTCAAAGACCATCCAGTTCCAACTCTCCTCCTGTGGGCAGGGCTGCCAGCCACCAGATCAGAATGCCCAAGACCCCATCCAAGGTGGCCTTGAACAATTCCATGGAGGGGCAACCATAGCTTCTCTGGGAAGCTGTACCAATGCCTCACCACCCTCTCAGTAAAAAAATTCTTCCTAATACCTATTCTAAAACTCCCCTCTTTAATTTTAAATATATTTAAACCCTTTTAAATGTAAATTAACAGAAGTGCAGATTTTTTCCTTCATGTCATTTTTTTTTAAATCTATTTCACTCTTAGTGCTTTAGGAGGAGTTGGTGTGCTTGTGCAAAGAGAAGACTCAGCAATTTAGCTATTAAGAGATTAACAGTTCATTTAACAAATTAAAGACAAAGTAAATCAAACTGTTGAGAGCCAGGAACAACGCTCCAGCCTAAAGTCAGCTTGTATTTAGGAAGATGGCTTTTTTTTTTTTGACAGAGGGTATGATCAGGCACTGGAATGGGCTGCCCAAGGAAACAGTGGAGTCCCCACCTCTGCAGATATTTAAGAGATGCTCAGACAGGATATTAAGGGACTTGGTGTTAGTGGTGGACTTGGTAGGCCAGGCTGATGGAGGGATCTGGTAATGCAGAAGGTCTTTTCCAACCTAGACAATTCTGTGATTCTTTAAAAGAAACTAGCTTTACATCATTGGTATAGAGCTAATCTAATCCATGCTCTCCTGTTCCTTCTTGTGTTCGGGCTACAAAAAAAAAAAAAAAGAAAAAAAAAAAAAAGATAAGCACATACATTAATTTCAAATAGCAGCTAAAGGGAAGAGGTTAGTCTGTGCTGAACAACTGTGGCATTTCTATTACTATTTGTTTATGGTAGCACCAATGTCCTGACACATACTATCTAGACCTTCAGGGTTTAAGATCACTTTGAGACAAAAGCACAAAGATACTTCTTTCTCCATTAAAATACACAGTAGAAAACTTGAAAGAGAATGTACGAGTTTAATACCACACAGCTCCAAATCACCTACCATTTTGACAGATACCAACTTTCATCTCCCTCTACTGTGGACATAGGTAGGTAATAAGTGTGCCATTTTCATGCACAAAAGAAATAGGGTTATCAGAGACTTCCTGTCATACTGAGATGAAATTTCTTAAATGTTTTCACCTTTCTTGTATCCTCCTGCAATTTGAATAGATCTTTCAAGGAATAGTTGTATGGGTCAAATTTTAAAACCAAACTGTAACAACACAGTTATTATTAGGGATGCTATCCTTGCTCAGAAAGCCAGCAGCTAACTTGTGCAATCACAATGAAGATATAGCTGTAGTAAAAATGATGCAGTTCAAGGACAGAGGAATTGAGACTACTTTTCCTTTTTATTTATCCTGTGAAAAAATAAATTAACATCTTCCATTTCTTGCTTCTTGTTTTATTGAGTTAAGCATCATAATAGGGCAGACGTTTTATTTTTAATTTGCTCCCAAAACATTCTTATGTTTTCAAACACATTAAAAATATTTATCACAGCTCTTTGTCCCTACTCAGCACACCTGCACTCGTACACATTTTGGATCTGTCTGGCACACATCATAAAGTTGAACATAAAAGATGCATTAGAACTCTATGTAATAGCTGCTTGCTGCTAGACTTTATACTTCACAAGCATGGACTATCAAAATCTCTTAACAGCCTTACTAGCATTTTCTTGTACCTGAACTCTTCCCCTCAGTTTGTCACTGTTTCCAAAACAGGAGTGAATGCAAAAACAAACACCACTACATAAAACCTCATCTTTCCTCCAAGCCCTAGTTCTTTGCCATTTATCGGCATTCATGTCTCTGAACCTTGGTTCTTCTGAAAGGCAATATTCTACAATCCCTGATCTTCACAAATCTTCTGTTTGATACGTTCCTCCCTCATTCATCCTAGGTCCTAGGTGAAGAAATGAAGATGGGTAAAACCTCTAAAGAATGGAGGAGGGAAAAAAAAAATCTTGAGTGCCTTGGCTCTCCCAATAAAATCTTTACAAGCTTCCAGGTCATTATTAGTGATTACAAATCATGCCATTGCTGAACAAGACTTCCAGACAAAGTTTTCCTTTCTTTTGGACTGTTATAACATCCAGGTTTTAGCTCTCCTGAAACTAAACGACAGATTTTAGTGCACTGAGTTGTGCTTAGCCTCCATGGGCAGCACCTGTAGAGACTTGAATGCCTTCAGAAATGGTTGCATCATCCTGGTAAGGGTAAGTTGTGCTATAGAATCATAGAATGGCTTGGGTTGGAAGGGATCCCAAGGATCATCAAATTCCAACCCCTTGCCACAGGGAGGGCCAACAACCTCCAGATCTGGTACTAGACCAGGTTGCCCAGGACTCCATCCAACCTGGCCTTGAACACCCCCAGGAACAGGGCATCCACAGCTTCTGGGCAGAGCAATCTAGCTGTTTTCTCCAGATGAGACCATGCCTGGCCCCCAGATCAGACAGATATGCTGACGCACATCCCCTCTAACAGGGAGAAACAGACTCCAAACAACAAACATCCAGGCAGATGACAACTGCAACATCACCTAATGCTCTGCTTTGTATAGGACAAGTCTGTGGGTGCACTCAAGAGAAGCCCATGTAACTATGCAGGACATGTAGGAGGAAAGTCCAGACTGCAGCTTAACTTCCAAAGATATACCCTCCTAGTGGCACAGTTTTAAGTACCATTCTTTAGAAAAGCATGAGCTTTGGTACTTCCAGATGGAACTTGAAACTAAGAGGGTATCTTGAGGATTTACAGTGAAGATTCAGCAAGTTTTATGGAAGGACACATGGAAGCACATGATGGAGGATGAAAGAGCTGCAGTCCTCCTGCAACACAGGAGCCGGAACTGGAACTGGTCTTTCAGGGAGTTTAATGCTTGTATGCCATTAGCCTTTAGAAAGGTTGATAAAAAGACTTGAAAGTTTTGAGCATTCTTCCTGCTTTTGGCAGAAGCAAAAAGAAAGAGCAAACAGGACATTTCCAACTCCTAAAAAGTATCAGGAAAGATTTAACAGTGCCAAGTACCCTCTCTCCTGTTCCTTTTTGGCTGAATGGAGATGCAGCGCTTCAGGTGAGCTGGATCTCACAGAGACAGAATTTGCCAAAGAGGCAAGGCTTCTTTAATTGCCATTACTGAGAAATATCACAAAACATGTCAGACTCAATTTTTAATCACAGATTAGGAAATCATATTTATCCAAAAGATTTTTTTCCACTTGCACATCTCAAAATATATTTAATAAAGACTAATATTTTGCAGTATTGCTTTGCTTATTTATTTGCTAGAATAATAGTAGTAACACAACAATTAGTGTCTGAAAGAACTGTAGAGCACATTTATTTACTGGATAACAGAGTTTAGGCCATTTATTAGTCCTTTACTAATGGAAATTTCAAGCATTTCTTCCCCTCCTATTTTTATTTTATTTTTTTTTAATTAGAAAACAAAAACAAAGCTCTATGGAGCTGGGAACTTGCTGTAAGAATCTCTAAGCAGAAAGCTCTGTAAACTTTACTGGAAGTTTCATGTACAGACTAACTTTAGAACTGAATTCCTAATGAATGATTTGTAAGGCAATCTCTCTTACATCCCTGAGTGCCTTTGAGGAGGCTTACAACTGCATCTTCTGAAAAAAAGAACGTCCGAACAGACTCTTGATGTCTTCTATTACACTTCACCTTTTAAATTTTTTTCTTCCTCCACTCCTTCTAGCACATGGCTCAATGTAAGTTCTGCATCTGTAAATCACAGCCAGAGACGATTTTCACCAGCCCTGCCTGTTCACAGTTACGTAGCAGGGCCATCTACAGAACTTCTCCTGCAGAAGTCATCTCAACCTTTCATATGTCTACAGACAGATAATCTGGTTTCTATGCTGTTTATACAGGACATGGCAGAGTTCTTAGAAATTTTCCGATTGCCTTGCCTTCTTGCTGCAGGTTGCCATGGGCCCTGGCTTTGTGGGTTGAGTCCTTACAGGGCTGGGTGTTTTTGCCACTTGACCACCACAAGAGAGCTGTAAGACTGGAGGATGAGCAGAGCTATCCACACATCATTGAGCTACAGCTTTACTGATGGGACGGACTGGGAGAAAGACGGCAATTTGGGTTTTATCCCTCCAAGAGAACTCATCTGTGTATATCTTGAATAGAAGCAAATGGAGGAAAGTGAAAGAGAGCAGGCAAATATGAAAGAAAACCAATCAACAACAACAACACCAATGAAAACTTGATTAATCTTTTTAGTACTAGATAAAATTGGACAACATTCACACACAACTTAAACAAAAATCCTATGTTTCTCCCAAAACCTTCCCGTATGAATACTTTCTCTTCAAAATGAGCCTTACAGACTGACTGAAAATGCAAGTCACAATTGAAATGAGGTTATCAGTTTTGTTCACCACCCCCACCATGAAAAACAAATTACTCCTAAACAAAAACTTTTGCTTAGAATCAATTCTGCAAAACCAGAAACTCATTGGTGGTGTATTCTGAAGCCTTCAGGACGCTGCATTTCAGAACTTATTAGTGAAATAATTTAAGGCTCAGTTTAGGGTTCGGTCTGAGAATGGTTCTATTCTCAAATTGGCCCCAAATTTTCTGTCTCCTTTCTGCAGCTCTTTGGCCCATGAGCCAGACTCTTATGGGCTGGTTGATGTGCTCCTGGTTCTGCTGGGTCACAAGGTCAGTGCAAGACAAGGGCAAGCTCCTGAACCCAGAAACTCAGCACTGCTTGTGCTGTACTACAGAAAAACAAACAAACTAACAAAACAAACAAAAACAAAAAAACCACTAGTTCAGGTATATTGTGTATTCACAGATGCAAATTGCTTGGTCTTGTTTTTAGATAAAAAGTATAATGGGTTATGAGTGGCACTTATATATGTGTATACAACTATGTGCATTAATGCCTTACTTTTATTGTAAGTCATCTGTGTCAAGAAGGTGGTATCCTTTGCTATTTATACACTACCTACATCCTACAACAGAACAGGGACTTTCATTTACAAGATTTGTCTTTACATTACTCATTCTAATCCTTGTAAAAATGTCAAAACTGGTGGAAACCTCAGTCATCCACAGCAGGCAGTAAGGAATGGCTTTGGCTGGATTCAGATGCTGCAGAGATCCAATGCGGCTCCCTTAACTTCTGCCTGGATGACAAAGTCTAGCAGTCCACAGGACAGTCAGCCCCCTGTGCCTTAGCCAGTTCTTCCTACAATGTTTTCCTGCAACAGCTAAGGAGCATACCTTCTAAAACTATCACAGAACCAGCAAAGTTAAAAACACTGTTTGACAGTAAAAACAACAAATGTGTTCAGGGGATTTGATCTTGTGTAAATGACTTCACTCTATTCAGCCTTCCATCAGTACAAAACAAACAAAAAAATCACAATCTTTTCCTGCCTACCACCCTCTGCATATCTCACTTGTAAGAGCTTATAGTTTTAGGCATGTGAACTGATGTAGTCTTGGATAGGGCTGAAAATTCTATGTGTTACTGAAAAAAAAAAGAAAAAAGAAAAAAAAGAAAAGAAAAAAAAAGGAGAAAGAAACAAAAGAAACATCTAAAACCCTTAAGACGACAGTGCTGTATTAAAATCTAACTACACTGAGCCCAGAAGAGGTACATACCGATTTCTGCTTTGACTTCACAGTTTCACAAAGGGTTAAACTCCATTTGCAGAAAGCCAAACAAAAAAACATTACAGTTTTGCTGAAGCTTTATCTCTTATAGATAAAACTATTATTAAAAAGCAGGGCTTCCCTAAACTGCAATATGTTTGTACATATACTTTTCATCACTTGGAAATTACCACTAAACCTTCAGAAGGCTCGAAGCTTGCTTTGAGCTGCACAGCTGAAACCAAAGCCAGAGGTATGCAAGCACAGGGAGAGCCCTCTGAAGGGCAAAGGAGCTCCCAGTGTGAGCTTTGAGTCTGGCTACCTGCTCCACAATTCTCTCTTACAGTAGCTAACCTGGTGAAAGCATAATACTGATTATTCCCACCTTTTCATTCCTTAAGTAAAATCTTCACAGGAAAGATTCTCAAGATAAAGAACTCTCCTCAAGTTAGTATGACCCTCAAGCTTTGAAGAACATATGCTGAGTCTTAATTACCCACATACGGTTCAACACAAATAGTTTGGGCACAGGGTACAGCGTCTCCCTTTGGTGAGCAGACAATTTACTGTTTCCCCTTTTAACCTATCAGGCACATAAAAAGTTTCTTTTCAGAAGGGAAAAGAAAAAGCACATTAACAATGTCGAAACGATAGCTCAACTCATCTTGGATTAGATAATGAATTTTAGAGAACTGTTTATGCTATTCAGATAGCCTTAATGAATTCTGAAAGAGCAAAGTTTTGAGGGAAAAAAGCAAAACTTACTCTCGCCCTTGTTTCTCAGGTGGAGCAGCCAGCCTCTAAATGAAGAGAACCAAAAATGTAGGAGACAGTCTAGAGATTTCACAATGCCATTTCACCAGGGTTAGAGCTCTTAAAACCTGCTGGCTAGTGAGGGCATCAGCTAATATATGCCAGTTTTATACAAACAGCTCTGGAGTCTCCTGCTGTTGAATTATTTATGTGAGAATAGTTGTTTGTCAAGGCACAGTAATGGGGAAATCGTACCTTGGGAAAAGAAAGATAATAGTCGTGCTTTTCGTGTTAAAAGAAAAATAGCATCGCTTTATATATTCAGTAATATTTTTACCCTTACTTTGAAGTTGAAATATGTTTAATATGTGGTCTTAGTAGGTTAAAGAAAGCTTAGAAGATCTCATAAGTATTTAATCAACTAAGGAATACTGTTTGATACAGAATTCTGAAATCACATGCTTTTTCAGACCTCTCTCTAAGCACACCATTTTACTAAAGAACTAATGATTTTAAATTAAAAACGATTTTCACTGTCAAATTTTGAGATTTTATAACTGACAGCATTAAAAGGGAAAGGACAGGTTCTCAAAATGTAATAAACTTAAGCAAAAAGGACCATCACTCATGGCCAGGCACCTCCACAGCAATAGACCTATGATTCCTTTGACAAGCTCTCAATATTTGCTCCAGGCAGATCCTCAGCAGGGCAGTAAAATTCAGTGTAGCTTTAGATTTGTGCCCTTCCCTGTACCACAGAGGGCATCCTCGTATTCCCGAGGGAAATGTGCCAAATTGCAAACCTTGCTTGGGCAGAAATTCACGTGTGTATTCATCAATGCCTGCGACAGCTTCCAGCTTATGAATGTAATTTATCATTTACTCTCTTGTGACCTGATCTGGTTTTGGATAGAGCCAGCAGAAAAACTTGTGTAAAGTTCACTGGCAGCTAGACCAGGTCATAGGTGGAAAAACACAATCTCAAAACATGTAGGTAAGGACAAAATTATTTTTGACTATCGGTTTAGCAGAAATACCCTTAAAAGTTATCAGTTCAATCAGAACGTGTTTAGTCAAAAGTAAATTTTAAGCATGAGGAACATATATATGTATGTATGCAGGAACAGCAGCCCCAGCGCTCCCCAGCTAACCCACCCAACCCTCCGACTCCCACCCCACACTTCTGAGAGGCTGCAGCTGGGTGCTCCAACCCAACAGCTCTACTGGGCCATTTCCAGCTGGGAAGAATGTGAACACATGCTGGTCTTCAGGCTGAGCAGCAGCCTTTGGAAAATACATAATACCTAGAGCGTAGACAATGTGTAGCTGTTAGAAAGGCTATAACAGAACAGCCAATTTAGTTATTAATCTATTCTTGGAAATACAGATGTACCATCATAGCTTATACTTTCCAGATGACTGCTCTAATCAGACCCTGAAAGTCAGAAAGAGCTTGGTTTTTCCCTGTGATTTTCATATTCCTCATTAAGCTGACAATCATCATGAATTAATCAACTCTTAATCCAATCATTCTTGGAGAAAAAAGAAAAATCGTACAAATGATCTTGTGTCTAAAGTCTCTAATTCATTCATATTAGGTCTTGAGAGATGGGGGAGCTGCACAGAAAGCCCTCTTCTCCCACCCAAATTCTTCCCTAACTCGACAGTTGCTCGCTGTCCCACTTTCGGCCAGGTTCAGCGAGGTGCTTAGTATACGCCCTGCTTTAAGCCTATGAACTGCCTCATTACAGACAATGACTCACTGTAACCTCAGACTGAGAGAATTCCCCCTTGGCTTTTTCTCATCACCCAGAAATCACGACGTCCCAGTTTAGAGATGGAAGCCCCTGACAACGGCCAGGAGGAAGGATGCTCAGGGAGGAGCAAAAGTAACAGGGCCAGCACTGAACAATGCCCTTCCTCATATGATCTCCTGCAAACAGGCATCTAGGGGCTTCCTATATGGAGCAGACTGTGCCCAGGCCACCCCATTTAACACTAACTGATGAAAATGAGAAGCTTGACAAGGCTCCTTTTATACAGATCTTAAGTTGTATAAAAAAAATCATGCTAATTCAGCAATCTTACTCTAATGTTAATTACGTATGTTTTTGAGCTGAGCTTGTTCTCTTTAAACACCACTAGCAAAATCAGCAACCATTTGAAAGCAGCAACCGCTTAGATCTGGAAGCATCTACCAGTCATCCCTAAAATCTGAAACTGAGCCTCCGAGAGACACAAAAAGTGCAGTTGTTCATTCAACTTGTCTGCCCAAAACAGCACCAACGATATCACAACACTTGCAAACAGAGAACCCTTCATAATGTCATGTAGCATACAGAGAGGGCCCAAAGGAGCTGCAAAATTCGGGACATTTTCTTTTGAGGGAATGTGCTATAGAATAAGCAGGCAGCCCATTTGCAGAAGGGCACCATGAATACCACTGCACACGTCACATTCCTCCCTTCCTACAGCTCGACATCTTTTGCGTTCAGTTGGCAGCATTAGTGCTGTCTCGCCTCTAAAATAAGCTCAAGGAATTTAGGAAGTGAGGATTGGATTCAGAGTTGATTCCAACTACAGTTCCTGTTTTGCCAATAGAGACAGCTTTTCTTCTCAGGCAAAAAAAAATCTAAGGCGTAGTTGAGGAGCAGGTGGATTGTGTGTGTTTCCCTCAGACATATAGCCTACTGTACATATGCTGCATTCTGCTGAATATTCCATAGTGTTCAGCTTGCGCAGGCTGCTTTCCATTAACCCAGTGTTCCACTTTATCTCCTGGCTAAAAATAGCAATGTAATTTAATTGTCAGATTTTTCTAAAGAAAAACACAGACCAATACTCCTAATTGAGGCAGCTATTTGTCTTGTGCTTACCTTCGAGAGGTGTTGGCTGCCCCCGAATCTAACCTTTATAAATCTTTTTATGAATCAATTTGATATGGAAATAGCCTGAGCATTGGAACTGCTTCCTCTTCAGGTTTTAGGAGAGATGATTTTTCAGTCACACGCAACTGCATGCACAACACCTTTGAATTCCTGACTGTGTGATTACATTGTTCTACAAGCTCTCCTCTAATAGGAAGTCAGACTTCCATTTACAGCAGAGCAGCTGAAATGGTTTAAAACTTAAATGGCTATCACGAGCCACCCTATAATAATGCAAATAAAACACAAAGTCCAACTTCCAGCGCCTTACTGATCTACAGCCTTAATGCACCTGAAAATTACTCATCAGGCAAATTATAAGCGAAGGTGCCTTCCCAAGACCTTCTGAATACATATATATGAAAAATAAAAGTTATTTACAGCAAGTACTGTAGATAGGCTTGTAGGCAAGCAAACAGGCATGTGTATGGGTGGCTGGTATGCAGGGGAGGAGGAGGAGGAGGTAGGGAGCACATACAGAAACCCCAGCACTCATCCTCTGCCTTGTAGGGCCTGTGTAAGGACCTTTTGTAATTCTACTTCCAGCACATGTATGGGGGAGTAAAGAGGAAGAAGAAAGAAGGAAATGTATATCCATGTATCACTCTTAAATATTACGATATTTAGGAGTTTTCACATAAAGGAAGAAGCACCATCTGTACCTCACTTCTCCACAGAGCAATGCAGAAAAGTTTCAGCAGACGCAAAGCACTTAATTATTTCAACGAGAGTCATTGATTATTACTTAGACAAGATACTTTCTGAGCAAGCAGACATCACAGTTACAGAGATACCCCAGGGCTGGCAGGTTCCTCCACAGAAAGAGACTAACAGGCCACTAGAAAAAGGGGAAAAAGAAAGGCTTCTTCCCATTTCATTTTTTCCTTCAAGATCAACTCGAAGTATGCTGGAGATTGCCTCTTTTGTCAGACCTTCCTTTGTTTTGACTGTATTCTTATTTACAACAGGCACTGTCCCCCACACACAGAGTGATCCAACTTTGGTTTTTCTAAGGGCTAAAGTGAGGCAGCTTCATTGTAACAGAGGCCAATAAGCACTCCCAGCATTTTTTTTCCCCAGTTTTAATAGCCAATGTAGGTTTGTAGGAATATGACGTAGCAGAAAAAAACAACTTTGTACATATGCACACAAATAGACACCTAACCCTCCTTTTGTTAACTTTGCCCAAACTAAAGCTGCACTCTCAGCTGTTTACTTTTAGCTGAAAAACATTTTCTATTTTAACCAGTCACCCTCATTCAGAGTTCCTACCACTTTCCTTCATCAGACTACACTCCCCTGATTAACATCACTGGGATTCTGTCAGTGCAACTCCTTTTTTTCTCAACATCACTACTTTCTTCCTTTTTTTTTTTTTTTTTTTTTTTTTTTTTTTTTTGAGGAGTGAGGTATGAAGAAAAATCATTAAACATAGATGTTTTCCAATAAGGGGATGATAATGAAAGAGTGTCTCCAGGCTGGGTAGAAATACACATTTGATGTATTAACTGCTACAGCTGAAGTCTAAGCCCACAACACAGAAGTTGCACTGCCTCGTGCAGGGGTGCATTTATAAGTTTGCCAGTCGGTACCACTCAGGTGCTGTTAACAAGTACTTCAGTTAAAAAGTACAACAGTTGCCTCATGAAACTGGGCTTTCCTCGAAGTAAAATCTTCACCAAGATGACCTACTGTTAAAGCTGCAGCTACCAACTCTGTTCTTAGCTTTTATTTGCTTGGGAAGGAAAGGATTGCATGTTTTCTAGTAAGGAACTGCTACCTTGAATTGCCTGTGCTTGAGGGACTTCTGACAGATTTTATTTCTGGTGTTTATGTTCTGATGTTACATCCATTTCTCATGGAGAAATGGACAGAACTTCAGTAAAATCTATTCTACACTACATTACACCAGCCCTGCACTAACACAGCACGTTAATTTCACACCCAAAACAGCAATTGGATCCTCCCTGTTAAGCTCAGCTGAAGTTCCTGATGTTTGCCCTTGTTCAAGTAGAATTTATCCTATATTCTCATACCCAGATATATATTCAAGAGTTGTTACCTACTGCAGATTCTGACTTAAGGTCAGGCTGAACAGGGCTCTGAGCAAACTGATCTAGCTGTGAGTGCCCCTGTTTATCACAGTGAAGTTGGGCTAGAAGAGTTTTAAGGGTCCTTTCCAACTCAAACGATTCTGTGACTCTACTCCCCTTGATCAAATGGTGAATTTTTGTTCTCCTAGTTTTATGTTTATCTTAAAGGCACTTACACTACTAGAAATCTGAGGAGAATGCTTAAAAATAAGAGATTCTCCAAACCCCTTTTGATGGATTTTGTAAAATATTAAAAATAGATGCTAAAGAAGAATGATAAACATGTGCCTATGATCTACTCATACTTCCATACTTCTCTGTAGCTTAGCACTGCAGCCCCAGAATGTACTTTTCATCTTTCTTTCCCTATGGGAAACACAGTTGTGTTACAAATGTAGCACTTTAAAGCTCAAAAGTAAAAAAGTCAATGGGAGAATCAAGTTTTGAACAAAAAAAAAAAAAAAAAAAAGCTTATTTATAAATATGTATATACATTGATTTAAAGATAAATAGGGTTTGTGGGATTACTGGATTACATTTGATGAAAAATAGCTTTATTTCTCACATAGCATTTTATTCTTGCAATTTTCTATTCAAACTTAATGAAAAAGATAAAGGAACATCTGGATGATAGTTGGATGGCACTAACTTCCCTGTCCCCCATAATTATTGAAGCAAAGCTCTTAGCATCATGGACATATTCCACAGAGCATACAGTAGCCCAACAAAGTGATGACCAGCATGAGAAAAGGAGGAATAAAGGACAGTAATCTCAATTTGCATAAAGGAACTAAATGTTTTAAGATAGATGATTGTTTGTTTCCTCTTAGTATTGGAGGTCACACTAAGCCATGACAAGTATGAAGAGCAGTTGTAACATCTGCCAAATCATGAGATTGTTTGCATCCAGCAAACCCAGGAGAGATGGGTTTTACATGGGTGATGAAAACTTCAAACAAAGAATTATTCCATTTTCCAGGAAACTCAAAGAAATTTGCTTCCAGGGGGGAAAAAAAAGACAATATCACAGCTCTTTGTTTTAAGCCATGAGCATCTCTCTCTCTCCAGCCTTCAAAGACTACTGGATGATTTTCATTGGTCTCTGAACTACCCACAACTCACACATCATAAAGAAAGAGAATACCAAGTTAATTATGCAGCCTAAAGACATCTTTTGCACAGACCCTTGGCTTTTCAATAATCTATCAATTTTTTTCTCCAGATGGTGTTGCCTCCCTCCAGTTGCTCCATTGTTCTTTAGTTATGCAAGCAGCTTCTCTATTAAAAATTGACAACTGCCCTTCCTCTAAGCTTTCTACAGATTCAAATATTTGTAGTTCTTAGAGGCATAAAAATTAAACTATTTTTTAAAAAGAAAATCAGCAACAACAACAACAAAAACCCACTCCGATATAAATAAATTCCTTAAGAATATTAAACAGAGAATGACAAAGCATTACTTTGTCTCCACGTTCTCCCAGAAGACAGATATAAAACAATTTATCAGCAACATGCCAAAGGCCAAATACTCATGTGAAACATGGTTTCACTGGAACACATAGCTCACTGTCCCCTTTTATCTGTGCAACTATACTGTCTGTTCTCTATCATTTTATCCTTTCGTTGTAAACGTAGATAACAGAACTATATTTTCCAACTCTTATAGTACATACATATAAATTTTTAATCCTCAAGCACACCTGAAACAAGTTATTCTCGAAGAAAGCATTACAATTTGTGCTTTAATTGGTAACGGGAATATTTTCATTGCATCACTTGGGGCAGCTCTACTGAAAGGGCATTGGTGCTCCAGTAGAAAAGGAACTTCGGTAGATTTACAGTTTTAAATATTGAAAACTCTCAAAATGCAAAGGGTTCTCCAATTTGTTTTTCGGTTCTCTTCATCTAAAACACTGGCATTAAATCCTCTCCATAGCAAGTTTCTTAAGCAGTCTACAAGAACACTGCAGCTCTTGGGAAGGAAGTCTCAGGAGTACGGCTCTTACAATATTATGTTTGTACTGTGGGTAATCTTGGCCAAAGCATATAAAAAGAAACACAGCCATGTAGAGACTAACAGCAGATGAAAAAAAGCACATTTTAAACAAGATTTTACTCAAGAAGATACAAGTTGGATTCTGAAAAATAGCAGACAGATGTTCTTATCTTCTTAAAAACCCACTAGTTCCTCTCTATTTACCTATTTTCACATTCCACTCCTAAGTGAAGAGCCCATGTTGCTACAACTTGCCTCTAAAATCCAAAGCTTTATAAAAATTAAAGAACACATGACGAAAATATTTTCATCAAGCTACACTTCAGAAACATTTTGTGACATCTGCATTCATACATGTGGAACAATGAATATTTCTTTTGCTGGAATTATCTACTTGAAGTTAAAGGAATGGTAATCATTTCCTTTAATGTTAGTCACTGGGTAGAAAATAGTAATAAGAAACTCTCTCAAGGTTTTATTGTTACTCTACATATCAAGGAATTATAGCTTTTTAAATAGACTTGCTAAACTTACTTATCTTTTCCTGTCTCTATGAGATATATGTAAAATGCTGCAAAAGACTCAGAAATAGATTTTGGCAGGAAGATAAAATATGTTACTTTTCAAATAACAGGCATATGTTATTTTTTTCCTCCCAAAAAATGCAGCTTCCATAATTTGAGGACCATTTTAGTGTGAAGTTCTGAGTGCTCACAATCAGTGGTAAAAGCATGACTGATTCCTTTCAGTCAGAAGTCCTCTTTTGTCTTTGAAACCTCTGTCAAACTATTTACTGTCAATGTCTTAAAAATGGCCCCAAATTCACCAATTCAAAACTACTCGATAAACTTGTCAGAACTTGGTATGATTTTCTCACACATCCCACCATTCATCTGTGCACAGGCCATGGCCAGTGTTTTGGTTTTCAAAGATGACCAACTGTGGTACAGTTGGGAACTTGTATTGGGAATCTGCTGATAGATTCTTTCATTTCAGAATAGAGTATATACATCATTCCAGATCAGCCCTCCCTCTAGAACTACACAAACCTGAGTCAACTGTCCCCTACTAAAATGATCATTTCTGGTATCCCCAATCTTTCAGGGTGCCACTATCACAAAAACCATTTTCAAAAAGCAGTGGAACTACTTCAGAGTGCAATTTGACAGCCAGTGGGTAACCACAGCACATGCTGGCTCCAGGAGGTGTATTTGTTTACCCCTCATATACCCCTCAGGAGGTATTCTGAGGGGCCTGAGCTGCCTTCTTCAAAAAGTCTTGTAAAGGTCTGATTTGCTTCATGCTAGCAGCCTGAGTCCCAGTAACAATCTGACAAAGGAAGCACAGAACTCTTTCCAAAAAGTAAGTCAAATTGCAGTGAGCTCCAACCATGACACTGGTGCTGGAAACTGAGCTACTTCAAAGCAAGTCTGGACATCACAGAATCATAGAATGGCCAGGGTTGGAAGAGACCTCAAGGATCATGAATCTCCAGCCCCACTGTCACATGCAGGGCCACCAACCTCCCCATATAACACCAGACATACTTGCACTATTGCTGCCTATCACCACATTCAGTTTGTACTTTTAGCTCCGCTCTATTCAGAGGCTAGAAAAAATTTAGTTTCTCAGTTCAAACACAAAGCTCTCACGGCTCTTGTTTTGTGTTAGAATAAGTGAAGCAATTTTCGTTTTTGCATCCTTCCCATGCATCCCAAGCCATTTATTTCATAGCACACTAGAACATCAAAGACAGGGCCAAAGACTAGCAATACTAGTGAAGTCTGAAACAGCAGTTTACTGTTAGCCATTTTACAGACGGAGAAGTACAAGTTTGCAAAGCCCACTTGCAGTCTGTGCGTCTTTGACTGGCAAAATGGCTCTCATAAAGCAGATGAGAACATAACAGGGAAATCAATCCTGAGAGGTCCTGACATGTTTGTTTCCAGGCAAATTTTCAAAAGTTCCTACAGGGAGGTGTAGAATGGAAGACACAGGAAATGTGTAAGATTACAAGTTGCAATATGAAATCACAGAAACTAGAACAGCATGTTGTACAAGTCCAACCAGCATGGAAAGGATTAGCCATTTAAATGAAACAAGCACAACAAGAAGCATATTATTCCAAGCTAAAAGTTCTGGCAGGATATACACTTGAAAAAAAAAAAAAAAAAAAAAAAAAAATCTAACTACTGAACATTTATTTGCATTTTCAAAGGAAGCACATCATCCAATCCCAACAAATGGGTTTCTTATTTTACTGTTTCTATGACAACTATTTGCCTTTCAGAGCTAGCAAATGAAATGAATGGAGCAAAACCACTTTATATGGTAAATTGATTCCCAGTCCTTTATCCCCATCATAGAGCACTGCTGTACTCAAAGGTGCTCAGTGGTTTAAGATGTATCGTGTTTCCAAACAGATTTTTGTAGTGTTTTCATAGAGAATATTAATCCTAGAACATAAGCATCTGAGGTCTTAGTCAAAAAATGTTTTCATGTTTTACATTTGTCTGTAACAGGCTGTTTTTATGATATCATATGACAGAAGTACTCTCTATTCTTTGCAGACTGTCATCAACCGATAAATTGATTTTTTTTAAAGGTACA
This sequence comes from Meleagris gallopavo, assembly GCF_905368555.1. Taxonomy (NCBI): domain Eukaryota; kingdom Metazoa; phylum Chordata; class Aves; order Galliformes; family Phasianidae; genus Meleagris; species Meleagris gallopavo. The sequence continues at coordinate 44,997,596 of NC_139409.1, read as the reverse complement.
TAAAAATGAAAACACATTCCTTCCTACAAGAGGTCTGAACTTCGAGAAACCAACATTTTCCAAAGAGAAAACATCACAATTAGTCTCAGAAAACCAGAGCGTGGGTATTCTATAGGCTGTCTTCTCTTACACCAAATAACAGGGTACTTAGAAAACAAAGTGTAGTTGCAGCAATGGTTTAACATAGGGAGGTCTTTCTGTTACTGGTATTGCTATGGACCACCCCGCACTGCTTCACAAATCACTCTCAGGATGTAGCCCTTGGGACACTGCCCTGAAAAACAGTGCCTCAAACCCTCACACATCAACAGCGATCGCCAAACGAAGCCAGACAATAAGCAATAATACCATTAACCGCAAAAAGCTGATTCCTAATGAGAAATAAGCTTCAGAGCTCTGCAGGGGAAAACACGAGGCGTTGTGGGCTGGAAGGCACTGTAACCGCTCCATCTGCTGGTGCTGGTTAACACTGCACGCAGCTGCCATGGAAATTTCTAGCTAAGAGACAAGCAGGTAGATGTTTGGCCACCTCACAACCGGCTCCATGCCTGTTTCACCAACAGCCCAGGGCAACCCAGGGCAAGAGCACAGAGGGCAAAAGCGTTGCTGGCTGCCTGGTCTGTTTCCCAAACCCTGGCAATGTTATCTGCTGTTTATTAGTAAGCAATTTCGTTCGTATATGTAAACAACTCCACCTTCTTAGAGATAAGACATTTGGCAAACACAATGCATGTAAATACCGGCAGCTGATCAGCTCCAGCCTACTGATACGGCAGCCAAGTCTTTCGTGGTCTGTTAGAGACATGTCCTGACTACAGCTAATAGTAATACAACTGCTGCAATGTTAACATGACCACAGCATTTCCTAATAGCAATCAGTACTCATGTTTAAATCCCACATTATTATACCATAATGTTTGAATGTTTGTGATTTTGTCTGGCGATCGGCAGGTAAAGTAAGAGGCAAAGAGCTATACAAGATCTAGCTCTCTTTTATACTTAATTCTCATCAAAATCCCCTGACACAAAGCCAGTTTTCATTCAGTATCTTCCTCGGGATACAAGTCCCACAGATGTAGTTCTTGTTCTGCTGCTTACAAACACAGGAGAGTAATAAACTACTGCTTCAAGTGTAGGATAAGAGCATCTTCTAAATACTTTGTAAAGACAGCAGCATGGCATAACTAGCAACAGTGGTACCACAGCCCTGAGGACCTGAAATTCTGGTGTTACAGTATTTCACTTTGTTCTAACCAAGACAAGAATTTGGTTGGTTTTTGTTTTATTTTCCCTGCACTGAATTTTCCGTAAAGTTGAATTCTCCATAACGTGACGTTGGATTGTTCTTACTTGGGAATTTTAAGTCTGCATCATCACTTCTTTCTGCTCTGTGTGAAAATACCTAAACAAAATGAGCTTATTTTACTCTACAGCCATAAATAAGTAGAATATTTGGAGCTAAACACTGAAGATGTGCTGCTCAAGTAGGAAATATATAAGGTTCTACATAGCAACTGACATTCATTACTACAAAAATACAGTACAGATTATTGAAAAAGACAAAACACAATATAATACCAAAATAGAATTTGCAACTATTTGGTTAAGACTGCCTTTTCTGACAACAAAACACTTGTTGAAAACTTCAACCTTTACCTTAAGGTCTGAAGGAGTATTCTGAATTCAGTTCTGCAACACTTCTCCATTCATCCAAAAAACAAACAAACAAAAAAAAAAAAACCCCACCAAACCAAAACAAACATCTTTTCAGCAGATCACTCAGTGTCACCTGGGGTACTCATGTTAAATAAGAGTAAGGTATCTACTCTTATGTTTAAAAGCATTTCCTACTACTGAGATACACTGGCAAGCATTAAAGTACTTCTGCAATTCAGATTAGAGAAAGTACAGCTCCTGGATCATTTGCACCACTTATTACGGCCATATTCACAGGACCACCATGTGAACAAAATGGCTGTGATAAATCAAGTCTAATATTTCATGGCTTCCCCCTGATACAGAGATAAACACTTTGGGTTTCTTCCTTTTCTCTGAATTGCAGTTAACAGAGATGAATTCAGGTATTTTGGATCCAAGCTTCCCAAGCACTGTCTCACTCACCACCTAAAAGCTCCATCCTACACCATCCACAGTTTCACCTCTGTTTTAGCATCCCTGTTCCCACTCTTCTCAGCCTGTAATCAAGCTATTGCTCACCTAATCGCTCACCTTCTTCCAGTTCACTCATATTCTGTGAGGAGTGCATGTAATGCCATTGATTTTCACATGATACTCAGCAATCCTCAAAGATCCCAGCTTTGCAAATCTGATTGAATTGCTGTTTGCTGGAGACCCTCAAGATTTCCAAGGTGCATTTTGAAAATCAGCTATCCAGGACACATACAATCAGCCAGGTGTCTGCACACTATACCATGCTTGATGCTGAGCAATCATTTGTTCTCTAAGAGCCCAGTTTTTTGAAGCGTCGGCTAGATTTACCATAAAGTATGGTATTAATGCAGAAACCAATGAACTTAATGTGAATCAGGCATGATAAGTTTGTTTTACATGCTTCTTTAGTAAAGTAGACATGAGAACTAAGAGGAAGATGCGAAGGTTAGAGTAATTTCTAATTCATTCTTTCAGCACTTCATAAGCTAACAAAATGCTCAGATTTGATCAAACATCTGTGCTTCCTTTGTTACTGCTGGAAGCTGAGGGCTGTTCACAGGCATTGCCAACTGTAAACTTCATTGCCTCAATGTAGACATCATTGCACTGACCACTTTCAAGGGAGAAGGTAGCCTTCATCCATCTATTAGAAATTACTTAAGGTACTCATAAATCTTGGAGAAAGAAAAATCCCTCCACCACCAGGTGTCCTGCTGTCCTTGGTAGTTATAGTCTTATCAGGTCTAAAACATGAATTGTAGGTGATAGGGGAGTACAGTTGATTTCAATGGGGCTTAGAGCAGGACCATTAGAGGACTCGGAGAAGCCCACATCAAAAATTAAGGAGGCTTTGTGCATGCCATCATCGGCCCTTTTAGCTTCATTTGCTCTTCTCAATGAAGAAAGAAGGGACAAGATGCGTTAAAACTGTAACTTAAAATCACCTTTCATTGACTCATAGAATCTTTAGAGTTGGAAGGGATCTTTCAAGATCATCTAGTCCAGCTCCTCTGCAATGAACAGGGACATGTACAAGTTGCCCAGGGCTTGATCCAGCTTCATCTTGAAAGTCTACAGGGACAGGGCATCAACCATATCTCTAGGCATCCTGTTCCAGTGCCTCACTACTCTCAATGTAAAAGACTTCTCCTTATATCCAATTATAGCCTTCCATTCTTCTTTCCTTTTCTGCATTCTTCTGTGTGTATATACACACACACATACCCCTTATATTTACTTGATCCTTCAAGGGGGAAAATAAAAACAAAAACAACCAACTAAAAAACAATATGCAGAACACCAAGAAAAACTAAGGGGAAAAAAAAAAAAGAAAATATCCTACACTTAGTGCATTAATGCCTTAACAGAATATGTATTTACAGATGAGCTTCATGAGTGAATAGGAATCCTGCAGCGTTATGAGTGAGAAGATGTATTTAAAGATATCTGTTTCTCACTCTCCAGGTTTGTATTCTCTAGCTACACGTGCAGAAGTTCAGAAGAAATGCCTGCGTTTGAAGACAGCTGGTTAAAACTTCCTAAAATGAACATCTTCCAAATGAGATGCATTTGCATATGAAAAAGCAATACTGATGAACAGTTACCACCTTGCATCAAATGCAAACTCTGAGTTCAACACAACAGAAAACCATTAAAAATTCTGATTTGAGCAATATGCCAAGGACCTCAGAGCTTGATCCAAAGCATCCACTGATAACAAGGTTCATGTTTACTTCAGTGGACTTTCAATCATGTCTTACTGGAATTTGATCACCTCCCACAGAAAATGGACGTTTCTCTCCACAGTCCACTACAGCTGTCAGCATCACAGAGTTTTTCTTACAGAAATCTAAATTAATTTCCGATTCAAATTTGCCGTGTCCCTTGTTCCCACTCTCTATCCTAGATCACATTAAATGCACAAGCACTGAAGTATATTCGAGCATTTTCCAGGAGTTGTGAGCATAGCATGCTGAACTCAAAATAGTGAAAAAATCCAGTGTGGTTCTCAGAAAACCATTCTCTAAATTAGACAATTAATTCTGTGCTCCTATAACAAGAAAGAGCATCAATTTTTTAATACCAAATACCTGGCATGGCACCCAGGACTTGCACAAACTACACCCTCCAGGCAAATTCCAAACTTCTCAAGTTTATCTGGAATCTTCATACCCTTTCACAGTGCCTAGCTTTTCCTCACTTCATGCTGTTCAACTCACACTATTTCCAAAGCTGCCTTTTCTCACAAAACCAACTTTCAAACTGTGCTTCTGCAACAAATCCTCCCACCAACCCTTCCTTCCCAAGCTTCCACTGCCGTTTCTCCCCAGAGTAGTAGAATCAGTTTATTTTTGCCTTAGCAGCCTTCCCGTCAGTTTGTGTAAATCCATGAAGAACCCAAAGCAGCAGACTGGCACAAACCCAGCTGAGCTCCTCTACACCATTTCCAGCAACTGCATTTTCATGCAAGCAAAGCAACACTGCTTGAAAGTCATGCTAGCTACAAGAGCAAACGGGAAGTCTTTAAGCAAACATGCTTTGGAGGTCAGCCTGAGGGGAAAGGCTATAGTTTTATTTTAAAAGAAGAGTAAGGTTTTGAGAAATAATCTACATGTGGACAAAACGTGGGTCTCCCTGGTTCTAACTGAACCAGATCTACTTACTCAAAATCAGGCTCCCTGTAGATGTGGAACTCCTCTGAGAACCAGAGGTGGAGCTCCAAATCAAAGTCTAGCCCAAAGCAAGGAAGGTTAAGGGAAATCCTCCGTCACGGCCTAGAAATAACTATCTGCCTCTGTCACTGAAGTGGTAGAGACTATTTGATTATAGGAGGCAGTCCTCATATTTCTTTATGTTGGCCTACAATGTCAGAGGCAGATGTTGGCGGTATGGCAGTAGACGTAGAACCTTTCTGTCAACATTCCATTACGTTTTGTTGGCATATGACAAAAGGCAGCAGAGTGGGCAATCTGACCAAATACCATCTGAAATGGAAGCGTGTATAAAGCAAAGGTGCATCACTGAAGTCCTGCATGCAGAAAAAAATTGCCCCCATTGACAATACACTAACGTTTGCTAAAAGATTCTGGAGACCAAAGAGTGGATATAAGCACAGTGAGGCGGTAGGTGGTGCATTCAACACTGGTGACAGCAGTGTAAAAGACAAACCATGTTCCAGACAGTCACACACACAGATGTCACAGCACAAAATGAAGAGCATCTCAATCAGCTAATCTTTTTGAATCAGTGGATTATAACCCAGGAGTTGTGTACGGAGCTGAATATTGGTTTCAATGCCTTGAAAACAATGGTTACAATGTTGGAATACCACAAAGTTTGCAGCAAGTGAATTCTACAAATGCTCACACAGGAAAGAAAGAACGCCATATACAAGTTTGTCAATATGAGGCTGAAGGTGACAGTTTATTGGATTGCATCATTGGAAGCGATAAGATGTTGTGACACTGGCAGAGCTGAAGGCTCAAACTTCCAGAGTCAGGCAAGAGAAGACAACAACCTTTCCTCTTGCAATACAATGATGCCAGGCCCCATACCAGTCTGAAGATTGAGGTGCACAGTGCACTTTGTGGCTGGATTGTCCTGCAGCACTCCCGTTACAGTCTAAATTTGGCACCTACAGACTTCCCTCTGTTCAACCTGATGAAAGATGGACTGCGTGAGCAACATTTTGCTAGCAATGATTGAACAGCGTGTCACCGCTGCTGGTACAGATTTTTAAAAACACAGCATGCAGGCTTTTGTTCACCGCTGAGGAAAAGGCATAACCAATGGTGGTGACTACATTGAAAACAGTGTTATAGCTCAGAATTTGTTCCATCAAGTACTGTTCTCTTTGCACCAGCTGTAGTCGCCATAAATAGGTTGCTCCAAAAGTAATAACCCCTAAGTATTATGTGCTTGCAACACAATGGAAAGCACGGCCATGACAGCAGAGCAGCAAGAAACCAGGCTAGAGCAAGGGAGAATTTGCTCAAACACAACAGTGAAAGGCACAGAAATAAAGGAAAGAAGCTGCTTACCTCCAGAAAGCCTCATGTAAGCTGAGATCCCCAGGAAGATACCCTTGCCTCCATTACCAGCCCTTAAATGAGGTCTGGGAAGGGATGGACCCTGGCTCCACCCCTTCTGGTCACTCGGGTGCACTGCATACACCTGAGCTCCCCTGGGTTGGCCCTGCATTCCCACCAGGTGCTCCATCACTGCTTCAAGCCTTAACATTTCCATTACAAAACTAACAATTTTGGATTTAGGAGTTTCACTTGTAAGAGATTTAGATTCTTCTTTTCTTTGATTCAGACAGAATGCCTCTTATTCTAGTTGTTTAAGAATTTCTGAGCCAAAACCATTTCACTTTTTTATTTAACTAAGAATGATCAGCCACATTGTTTTAGCTTCTTTAATTGGGTGGCTAATAGTGAGCAGAAATAAAGCAAATTGTCTTAAGGAGATAGTTTACATCTACATCAAGTCTGATATGAAAAACCAAATATTTTTGCAAAACATCATTAAATCTCAAAATATTAAAAAAAAAAACAAAAACAAAAAAATTGTTCACTCAAGCTACTGCTAAGAATGAGTAACAAAGCGAAAGAATAATAACGCGCACACTGGTCAAGTATTAATTATGAGGTTGTGTGGTCATTGTCTCAAGATACAGCTAATGGAGTGACTTTCAGACAAAGAGATGGGCTAGGTACCCCATTTTGTGTTCTCTGCTTTAATTGTGACGTTATGCTCTAAAACCCAGCAGTAATCTGTAAGGAAGGTAATTAAGTTTGCCCAAGAGCAAATGTGTTTTCCTGGTTCTGCAACATGCTTCACTTGTTATAGCCCATTTTAACAAGCCCATTCAGCTGCATTTAGTCTTTAGAGGTGTCAAATGGACTTTTATTCTGGCTATTAGACATTGCTCAAGATTATACATTATGGCCAGTACCTCAGTGCCATCTAAGCCACTGCTGTAGTAGTGACTATTTTGTAATGTAAAAACCCAGCTGTCTGCTGCTATGTGATAAGTGCTAAAAATGGTACACTGCAATCCAAGCTCCTGTAGCATTATAGCCAAGAGAGGATTACAAATGGAATGGCTGTTGTAAGGGAAGGCTTTATACAGTTGTACATATGCACTCCAGCGATTCCTAGCATGGAAAAGGAGAACAGCATTTTCAATTTCAAGAAAAATTTCTCTCTAGGGTGTACTACTGGTATTTTGCTGCCAATTACTGCTTTCTGGCAGCGAAGAAAGACCGTATGCTCATAGGCCATGGCATTTGATCAACAACTGTAATATGGAGTCACCTGAGGAAGGAGCTGTGTCATTAACATTAGCTCAAAAGAATCAATAGCTGCAGTGTTCTTTCTCCATAATATTTTGTGGGAAAGCAAGGGAAAAAAGTGTGTTAAAAGAGAAAGGAATTACAACTGGAGAAAAATGATCAGAGCTGTTTTTAGATAGTTCCTCAGAGAGGGGGCAATTGAGATATTTTGCTTTTGGGGGCTCTTCCCTACCTCCCTGCAACAGCCTCCGTCAGGTTACAATTACTAAAGTAGACCTAATCCATGCAAAGAAAAAGATGACATCCACAGGCAAGCATAGGGATATCTGAACTGAAACATCTGCAGCCTCACAAACTGAATCTCAGACAAGTATGTAAATGCAATTTTACTCATGGGAAACATCAAGAACATCCCAATAATCTTGGAGGGGCTAGGGTTGATGTACAGCCCTGCTGTTAGCTTGTGATCTATCTTTCTTGTAATTTGTGATCTATCTTTCTTGTAGTTTAACAACCCAACATGCTGAAGTGGTAATTAGGAGAAAGAATTATCGGCATCTTTATGCATGCTCTCTTTATGAAAGAAGCGCACAAGTGCACATACAGAAGTTTGATTTAGTAAGTTTGAAGAATACAGACCAGTTGGTACAATTTTATGCATGTTCATCCAGCTTCCAAATAAACCAGATAGGCGGATAAATGAAGTATCTAAGGCCAAAACTGGTCCCTAGGACTACATAAAAGCCACAATTTTGCCAGTATTCTCACATTTACTATGGAATACATTGTACACAGATATTTGGACCAAGGTAGTACACCTGAGCCACTGCAATGTATTACTTTTTGCAAGACAGAAGAAGACTGGGTGAGGTTTACAGACTGAGACATGACAGATTCCTGGGGCACAAACTTTTCTCATAAAGATTTGTTTATTTTTCTGTTGCTACAGATATTACAAGTCTTTGATTAAGCTTCCACCTGAACGCACTGCACTTTTTGCTCACAGAAGCACAGCTTATCATTTGAGAAAGCAAATGACCAAGGAAGAAAAGTCAGAAAATCTTTTAATTCTTTTTTTTTCTGCTCTCACAGTTCCATTTTATAGACATGTTGTGGATAACAAATGCAGCATCAGTCTTTTGGTATTACATTTCACGCTTCCCAAATAGAAAAATGCCATATACAATAATTAAAGGGCAAATAAAAGACTGATAAGCCTCACAAAGCCTGACTATCAGCAACTGAAATAACCAAAGTCAGTGAGGAATGAGGAAGAAAAAATTTTCAAAGAAACAGAACCAGCTACCATAAAAAAGATGAACCCAGAAGAAAACTCAGAAATTCTTGCACTTCTGGCTTGGATGGGAGATTTGAAATAGGTAATTAAAAGCATCCAATATTTAGGACCAAACCTCAAAAGAGCAACAATCATTGCCTTCTCCCTGAGCACTGCTTGAAGACTTGCTCTTCAAGACAGTCTCCTTCCTCTGCATTCTTGTTCCAATCTTACCCAAATCTAGAGGCTGGAAAAGAAAAAAAAAATGGGATGGCACAATTTGGTTCTAATGATACGATCTTCTAAGAAGTACAGGCAATAGAATCAAAGCACAAAAATAAATGTCAGCTGGTTAGTGTGACACAAGGGTATTTGAGGAGTATCTCCAACTACAAATCCCCGTTACAGCTTCCAAATAAAAAATAATTGACCTCTTTCTCACCCTCCCCCTCCAAAGGAAAAAAAAACAACAACACAATCACAAAAAAACAAGCAACTAAACTGGCAAGAACGAATCCAAGGGTCTGTAGTAGTCTCTTTGTGAAGTGTATTTGGGGGCAAGATGAGTTTAAGGATGGAGTTGTAGCACTGGCTGAATTCAGGAGAAAATAAAGAAAGGGAAGCAGGGCAGCATTATAAGACATCTCGATGCAGCTCTTCAAAACAGAATCAGTCTACGCCAGAAAGCAGCATTAAGACAGAGAACCCAATGCAGGGAATCCTGGCCAAAGTACTACTGGGCCCCATTAACAGGAGATCAGGCACTGGCTGCCATGTAATTTTGGGTATGGTAAAATATCCTTTATTTTGAAAACAGGTGCGTTAGATCTTCTAAATTAGGTAGTCAGAAACATAAAAGTATGAAAAATAACCTTTTGAAGTTACATAGCGGATACAGGAGCATAATAGCAGGGAGAACTCCCAAGTTCAAGGACCTGATTATCCCCATTGCAGCATCCTCCAAGACTATGTTGGACAAGATCCTTGGAGTGGGTCACTATAGCTGTTCAATTCCCATTATAACAGTAGATAAAAAGAACAGCAGCCCCCCTGCAGGAAAAAAAAAGGAAAAAAAAAAGTGATCTGCAGCATCTTCCACAATGCATACCTCACCTCACTTGACCACTGCCTTTGCCACAGATATATAATGATTAAGGGATCTCAGCGATGGACCATCAGCCAGAGCACCATAATGATAGAAATTCTGTAAAATGTCACTGACTCTCCAGGACAGCTGGGAAGGAAAAAAAAAAAATGTGCCTTGTTCTGCCTAGTGACATGTTTATTTCCAAGAGCTACAGCGGCACTGTTGACCATGTGTGCTAACAGCAAGGCAATCCTCTCAGGCATTCAAGACAGCGCACGGAGATTATAACTGTCAAGGAAAAATACTCCTTGTGCTACATAACGCATCAAACATTCGGTGCACTCGTTTGCTTCCCTCTAGGATGACATAATAGGATACTTTCTCAGGGCAGGCACAAGCACTGAGGTTAATGGTTGTTCTGTAAATATTCACAATATTTAGCCCTTGAACTTGAGAGCCAGCTAATGACATGTTCAGAGATATTGTTTTCACTAGTGAGAAATGCAGAAATTGCCATTGTTTCCCACAAATGGCTGTTACACTTTGCATATCAAACTCAGTGTCAACAGACTATTGTTTGTGTCAGTCAGTCTCTACGTTCTCCTAAAAGTCAGCATCCTGCAAAATAAAGCCACCTGGGCAGGAGGAGGAGCTAGAAAGGATGTGTACAGCTGTCTTCCTCGAGCTGTGCAAATAACCACCCTCACCACAAAGGGACTGAAATTAAGTGTTAGCAGAAAAAAAAAAATGGCTAAAATTAATTTCTCCACTTCTCAAAGTACGTTGTCTCCTTCACAAGCTTCAAAGTCACAGGTTGTTTCATTGACCCTTTTTCCCTTACATGTAGAAGAAAATGAGGTTCGTGTGACTTTAATAACTTAATTAAGGTGAAAAATGAGACTGAAGAGTATTGCAGACTCGGTTCAGACTGTTCTTCTATCTTCATTTTATCTAACCATCTTTGTCCGAGGAGACAGACTGAAATTTTCCTGGGATTGAGTACTTCATAGGGTCAAAATACAAAGTAATTACTGTTTCATTGTTTTGTTTTCTCTATTCACTTAAGACTTTATATGGACACACTTATGACTTTGCAATGAAAAATTAAAACAAAATTGACTCAATGTTTTTTTGAACCCAAAGAATGCAGCTGATTGAAGTTTCCTGTAACTACCAAGCTGATCCATGTTAAAGTAGGATAAAACTACAACCCTCAAATTTGGAGTAAAATACCAAATGCACTGAAATTTGAGTGGTTATAGAGTCATATTTAGGAGGCTTGGCTTCTACACAAGCCACTCAAACAAGGCAGGCATAAGGCCTTCAAATCTAAAGCAAGTTTGTTAAAGAGTGAGGTGACTGAGTTCTGATGGAATAAAAAAAAAAATATATATATATATATCAGTGGCCAAAAACACATATACAAGAACAGAAAGTACTGCTGTGTAAAATACCCTTAACTAGTTAGTGGGGTGACTGAAGAACTGCTTTCCAGGCCCAACTAGACATCAGAAACTGGGGCTTTTTTGGATTAAAAAAAAAAAAAACAACAGAAAAGTGGAGCATGATTTTTTTTTCCCTAAAGAAACTCTACACATTCTTGATTAAAAAAACGTTGGGTAGCATTCCTAAGAGATTGTCAATATTTAAAAATATGTGAGACAGAATGATCTGTGAAACTCAGCTATCAAATTTCTTCCTCCCGTGCTTTATGTTGACACCTTTCTCCTGGCCCCCTCTCCTTCCAAGAACAATCTACAAAATATACTTCAAGTCAGTGTGGCTTCTGCTCTTTAAGGCATCCAAGTTTAACAGCCAGCCAGCTCATCTCAGAATACATTTAAAATAATCTAATAACTAATTTACAGTAAGTCATTTGGAAGTTGCAACATGCCAACAGTCATTACACTGAAGGCCTTGATATTGTACAGTTTTCTCATTTTAAGAAACATAGGAAGTAACTGGCAGCCTAGAGTGAGCTGAGATATACTGGACAGACAGTGCTGAGAACCTGTGTTCCAGAATTCATTAAATCCATAAGGTACTCATTAAATACATAAGGTATCTAACTATTCTTTCCTTTGACTTCTGTGAAGAGCTGAATCCAGCTTTATGTTGACGAAGCTTTGCTGCAAGTAATACAACTCTCAGGTCTCCCAGTCACTTCTTTACACTTCCCGTCATTTTTACCAGTGTGCATGAAATGCTAGCCCGTAGGTGCATGAGAAAAGCTTGCTATCAGTTGTGTTTCAATCCCTCTGTCCACAGACTAACACAGTCTTTTGTGACAAAGGTACAAATCAAACCCAATCTCCCAGCCTTGGTAGGGCAATCGCTACAGAACAGGATTAAGCCAAGTCAAGTTTAAATGAAACTTTCTCACACCCAATGCTTTTTAATTATCTTTCCCTTTGCTAAAGATACCTGTCCCTACACAGAAAGAGACAGAATGAATACCCTTCACGAATCTCAGTGCCAGTCTTGGCAGAAACTACCACTGAGGGCTGAGCTTCATTAAAGGAGCAAACATAACAAACAAACAAAAACCATCCTTTCCCAGAAAAACAATGACTCCGGATCACCCTATCTACATTCACTGTGTGTTTGTTTTGAAAATACTCCAAAAGGGGCATGGTTACTTATGTCAACATTGCCAAATGCTTGATTACACAAACGCTACCATCTGGAGAAAAAAAAAAGAAAAGAAAAAAAAAAAAAGGATTTAGAGGCTGTTTAGCCATAAAGAATTGCATTTTAACTCTGAGATACGCATGTATGTGCCTGGGAGGTCTCAGCTGGAGAGTCCACACAGCCCTAAGACGTGGGAGCTCCCACAGCTTCTGAAGCAGACTGATGGGGTGACCGCCAGAGCAATTTCCAGAAATAGTGGGCAAAATCTTCACCAACTCATTTCCTTGAAATAGAGCTGGATTCCTGGCACAAGAGCATTTATCCTCTCATGTGGAGACGCAATACTCTCTCAGGGGTTCTGGGGGCACTAACAGAAAACATTTTCACCCCACCACTGACCACTCACATGCAGCACTTCATATTTTAAAGAACTTCATATTCATTCCAGATAACACCACGCTCCTGCAAAGCCAAAAATGATTTCCAGGAACGTTCCAGCATACGCTATATAGACAGAATGCTCCTCAGCTTAGGTATTTCGAGCACCAAGGCAAAATGCTAAGCAATTCATCTGAAATATTCCAAAACAAGTAGGAGAGTTCACAGAACTAAAAAGAACACCCAAACAACAAACCACTGTAGAATGTTACAATATTCAGGCATCAGGCATATTGCTGCTAACTGTATGTATATTTGGTGTAAAGCAGACTTGAACAAGAAAAGATTGCCAACGCACTGCTGAGTAACACTTAGATGGTGTAAATAAGTATCTTTGAAAGGAACTGCATCAATATGTCAAGCACGTCCTGCATTTGGGCTGGGGGGGGTAGTACTGATGACATCGAAGTATACACCTCCAGATACGTCTGGACCCTTGAGCTTAAGCAGAAAAGAAACTAAAGTAGTAAAGAAACAGAACCAAAACAGAGGGAAAGACTCAGCACAGAAGCTGTGGTGATTTGGACTGCTAGGAAGAGCACATTTCAGTGCATTTGATATGAACGCAACATCACTTTCACATTAGCCTGGGTCACTGCAAAGAAGGAGCCACACAACCTTTGGCATCAAATACTGAGTCTCTGCCATTCAGTTCTATTTTGTTTACACCTTGATCTTTTTTTATTCTGCAGCTCATTTCATCTTTTGAAGTCTTTGTTACTATGGAAACTGATACATTATTGGTCCCCACACGGCCTGGTGACAGAGCGAAAAAGAATTAACAAAAGAATCTAGGGAAAAAAGGACAAGGATTCGTAATTATGAAAGACTATAGGACAGTCCATTGTCTCCCCTTTAGTTCCCTAATTGCCTGCTGATAAAGCCAAAAAGGCTAGCTTACGCAGTTTAAATAAGTGGTTTTGGCTAGTGACATAGGGGAATCCTCAAGCACACGCTTAACCATGGTAGAAAATAAGTTTGTGCCACCTCAGCAGTTGGAATCAACCTACAGCTGGGCATGGCACAGACACTTCTTGTGGAAAAGGACCTTTGTGCACTTTGATACCATACTAGCAAACAGAATTTGCCCTGAATTGATCTTTGGCATTCAAACTACAAGCGAGACATGGCTGAGGGTTTTATCTGTGGCCCTCTTTCCATTAGAGGAAGAGATACAGCTGTATCACAGGAACAACCACGTACACTGTACACACAGCCAGCTGCCTCAATCGTAAAGAATAGCAGCCACTGAAAAACCTGGCCACACACAGAAATCCAGCTCCATTTCCTAAACAAGCCTGAGGTGCACCCTATGGAGCTTAGAAAGAAAATCAGAAAGTTAATTGGAAGAGAAGCTGGTCTTGATTAGTAGCAATGAGATTCTGCTGCAGCTATGGAAAAGGAAGTTAAGTTTAATGGATAAAACTCTTTGTTAATATTGCAGTACATTTACTACATAATTCTATCACTTTATAGATGACTATCAAATAAGATTCTTTTGAGAAGAACAGGAAAAACACATTTATTCCCTGTAAACTGATTATTTCAAAGTTTAATAGAGACAAAGTCTATACTTTTTTTTTTTTTTTTTTTAATTTAAAAGATGCTTAGGAAGGCTAATGTACTACATTCTGTTTTCCTTCCCTCCTTGTATTTTTTCCCCAGTATAATTTCTCATTGTCCAGCACTAAAACAAGTGTAATGTCACATACCTTTCTACAGTGAAACATTTTATTACTGCATTTCAGAGCTGTCTGTTCAAGGGTAATGGATACTAAGGTATATTTATTACCTTCCACTGTATGCGCCACTTTTCTTAAAGTTCTTTTTCACTGTTACTAATTTCTAGTCTGGAAAAAGTCCCCTGAGCCTTCCTGCAATACCAATATACTGAATCTTGTTAACTAGTGTTACTTTTTGTCCCAGGAAAAGAACTGATTTATTAAATCCCTTTTGACTTCACTGTAAATTTGGACAGAACAAGAAATACAACTATGAATGTGAGATGCTGGTAAAATCTGGAAACACCACAGAAGTCATTCACCTGCCTTTAATATTTAAGTGAAAATCTCCATCAGCATGTAGAAATTCTGGGTTTAGTTGGTTTATTCGGCGCTTGCCTACCTAAAGATGGAAATCATTCCTGAACAGTGGGCAGGAGAAATCCCATCCCGCTTCTCAAAAATACAAGCACGCACTGAAGGAGATGAGCGCTCTTCAAATAACTCTTCTTTTGCAATAAGAGAGGGAGGAACAACTTCAGAAAAAAAAGTTTGAGGAATCACAGCTTGAGATATGAGCTGAACTCCATCTTTCTCATAAGGATCCGATCATACTGCTCTACAGAGGCTGTGTTTTATGATCCTCCGTCACACCCCCAGTGGATTTATTGCCACACACTTATCAACTGGAGAGCTGTATATGCTTTCTTCATCCTAGAGCAACAAATACTTTGGAAACAGCCGTAATAGAGACAAACGCTTCTTTGAGCAGGTTGGCTATCAGTGGCAATTATTTTACAAAGAGCTGAACTTGGACAGAACTAGAAAACCTCTTCAGTCTCAGCAAAGTCTGTTCTATTAGGAGAGCTGTGTATCTGTTAGTACTAGTTTCAAACATACAATAACTAATTTCTGTGATTGGATTCTATTTAAAATTGTATGATCCTGACTATTTCACAGCGAATGAGAATGTCACAATTGTGAAAAAAAAATCAGGTTTACACATTAACCTATTTCATGTAATCAGGAGAAAAGCAGGCCATATATTCCAAAGCAGTGAGCAGTATCATAGATTGCGCATGACTTGCATTACTCTCATATGGCTTTATACCTTCTCCAAAGGTACAGAAGTTATGAAATTAGCTAGGTGAATTTCATACATAGGAAAAAAATATCCGCCTGAAAAGCTTTATTTTGTCTCAGAAGTGATGTTACTCTTTTAAAGCAACACTCTGAGCGTAGGATAAGTGGCATCTCTCCCTATAAGCTATAGTAGGTATGTGGACAGCAAACTCAGCTAATTGAAAGGTAGGTATCTAACCTAAAACTGAGATGAATCAGACTTAGGAAGACTATTTCAGAAGGCATCATAGACTTGCAGGACAAAGCCTTTATTACTGCTAGCAATAAGAATACTCTGAAGGTGTCAGTGGTTTTAAGAGTTTGAGAAACAACTAACCTTGTACTGCTGAGTGAAAATAGACAGAAACCTCACTCCAGGCTTTTTACAAAACTATGTTTTCTGGAAATGTAAGAGGGCTGCTCTGAAAGTAATGCCTCCTATTTGATTATGTCAGTCCACAATGTGAGAGGCAGATGTTGATGGTATGGCAGTAGATGCTGAATCTTCCCACCAGTATTCCACTACATGTTGTTGCTGTGTGACAGATGGCAGCAGAGGGGCAGACTGACAAAGTGGCACCTGACATGGGCATGCGTATGAAGCAAAGGTGTATCACTGAATTCCTCCATGTGGAAAAAATTGCACTCGTTGACATTAATGGATTCTTGCTGAACATTTCTGGAGGATCAAACAGTGGATATGAGCACAGTGAGGTAGTAGGTGGTGCATTTCAGCAGTGCTGACAGTGACCATGAGTCACCCCCCACTGGTGCAGACTTTCACGAGCACGGCACGCAGGCTCTTGTCCGTTGCCAGCAAACATGCATAATTAATGGTGGTGACAACATTGAAAAATAGTATTTTGTAGCTGAGAATTTGCTCTATCAAACTGTTATTGTGCTCTGTATCTACCGTATATTCCACAGAAATAAGTAGGAGGCGTTACTTTCAGAGCGACCTACATACAGTAGTATGAGCAAGTTTGCAATCTAAGAGCAAGAGCAAGCATAGAAAACAGGGCTTTAAGGGTTTTTAAGAGAACATCTAATTTATATTTGCTTCAAAAGTCATTTGCTGAATGTACTGAAACTCCCATAGCATCCTTAGGCTTCATTTATTATAATAACTGCTAGGAAGAATTTCTTACTGTTAAATCTGAATCCTTCTTACTTAAATCCACCCCCCATCTACTTGATCTTCTAAATACTATACTGTCTTCTCTTTTGCATCACCCTTGTACATGTTTAAGCAGTCCTGTTGTGTGTTTCTTTAATCACACTTTGGAAGATGCAATCCTAGTTCTGTCCATCAGTTCTTGATCGTCAGACTAGAAAAGACAGCTCTCTTCTTGGAGCTCTCCAGTGTATATTGCAGTTTGCTGCAAATGCATGCTCTTCCAATTAAGGGAATTTCATCCAAACCAAACTGCTATTCAAATAAGCCATGAAGATTATTCTGTGTTATCAACTCTTAAGTATTCACTACTGATTCAAGTGACCTTTTCCATAAAGAAGAATATAAATGCAGAGTATCTCTAAGTCAATAAAACAATAATAGGTTTCCTCTCTAATTTTTGCTGGCTTCCAGTTCCACTACCTTAAAAATACCAAGAAATAAAACAGCACAACGTGATCATATAGAAGCAAAAGGATCGAGATGGCTCAAGTGATGAAACAGTCTACTTGCTCATTAGAAACAAATATTTGTCAACTCTTATTTGAAAATGCTTACAATTATGTATACAAATCTGCACTGATCTGCTGAATTATGCACACAAATTATGACAATAGGTGTTCGAAAGCTGGGGGAAGTGGTATTCAAAAATTAATTCTTAATGAAAACATTTGAAGCAATTATGCCACCATTGCTTACCTGATTCATGACATCTATAAGCAGAAGGAAAACTATAACTATTTAACTACAGTTTAAATGTAACTCTGTCTAGTACAAACAAAAGAAATTAATTTAAATTAGCTGACAGATTCAGAAATATGAGAAGAAAAAAATGACAATCTATTTGAAGAAAACAATAAGTGGAGCACAGATTTAAAGTTAGAAAGAAAAAGAAGGGACACATCACACTTTAATGGCAGGAGGGGATTTCAACATCATATATCGAAGTTCAAAATAGTCAGCTGAGACCCTAAAACCAGGAAAAGCAAAACCTACAAATGCTTGTCAATGAGAACAAATGCTTACAGTTATGAGTGATTCACATTTTGCTCAACAGTCAAATCATAGTAGCTGAAGAGACTTCAGTAAATTATTAAATAGGTAGCCTAAATAAATTTATCAGCAAAGAAATACTGATTTTCCCTAAGAAAACAAGCAATAGGAGAAAGCATATCTGATTTCCCTATATATATATATATATATATATTTCCCTAATTAGCTGTCCAAGTTAAATTTGGTTATATGCTAATGAATCACTCAGTATCAAAGAAGAATTAAAACAATTACAGCTAAATAATATGCATAACAGAGGTCTTTCATTGTAAAAAAAATATACAAAGATGGAACAAAAAACTCATTGCAGGGAATAAAATACGAAAGCAAACAGTTGTATATTTACCAAGTCTAAAAAAAGTTGCAGAGTGGTGTTTGAAAGGCAAACCCTTTCCTCTCTCTTCCTCTCTGAAGAGAATTACTCCGCTTTTTGCCTCAAAAGTACCAAAGAATAATTGTTTGGACATAATACGAAGGTTGCTCCAGAAGTAATACCTCCTATTTCAGTCAGATGCCATTTTGTCACACTGCCCCTCTGCTGCCATCAATTGCACAGCAAGAAAATATAATAGAATATTAGCAGGAAGGTTCAACCTCCACTGCCATGCTACCAGCATTTTCCTCTGGAGCCATGGGCACGCATAATATAACTACAGGCATTAATTACTTTCGGAGCAGACCTTGTATTATTGATGATGACTTGCAGTTTCTCAGATAAGATTTCTAACATCTGCATGCCTGTGCTGGAAGAAGGACATGGTGAGCGATGTATCGATCTAAGAGAGACTCTGAAAACATCCTCTATTTCTACTAAAGAACAAACAAAGATAAAACTGCTCCCCAGATAGATCGGGAACTGCATAGGATTGCTTGAAGAAGGATCTGTTCGTAAAAAAAACACAGGACCAGTAAGTTCAAATGTAGCTCAACTGGCCATTAGCTCAGAAACAAAGGAGCAGCTTCGACGCAGGCAGGGAAAATAACCTAAAATCTGATGTCATTTCTGAGGCTTCTTCCTGACCTCGGGACAGGCAAAGCAGAAGTGAGCAGCAGGGTTCATCATTTTCATGTTTCATCCATCAGTCTATGGGCCCATCTCAGAGCCTGATGGCTGGGGAGGGCCCAGGGCACATGGCATCCCAGGGCAGCTTGAGGGAGAGGCCTCTGCTTTGCTTTGAGAAGGCTCAGGGAAGATCTGAGCATTGACTACAGCCTACTGTGTGCACAGGAGGTGAAAGCTGACTTTTCCCCCAGGTGCTCAGTGCTGGAAGGACCAGAGGCACTGGGCTCACACCGGAACATGGACGACTTCCAGTCAGGCAGAAGCAAAGGACTGCCACTACAAGGGTGCTCAGATGTAGAACCAGCACCCCAGGGCATTTTAACTGAGCTAGGCTGAATCAAGCCCACGGCACCAACAATCAATCATCTAAAGGTGCCGTCTGCAGCAGAGGCCTTTACAAAGAGGGATGAGCCAAAGGGAGAAAAGCTACAAAATGGCTGAGAGGGGACACCTGCCCTGTTAGCTCACTGGGCAGCTTAATATTTGCTGCTGCCTTTGCAATCTGAACAAGCTGTGAAAGCAAAACACTGCAAACATCCAGGAAAAAGGTGCACACTGGGATCACCTGGTATCATGTTAGCACAGGCACAGCAAGCCATCACCTGACGTGTGAATACAACTGGCTTTGGTCTTCGTTCAGCACTGGTCTGTACATTCTCTTGGCACACTGATGGCAATTTAGTCACCACACAGGGACTTCTGCTCAACAGCTTACTGTGTAATGAATAGTGATGCTTGAACTGAAAACAAGAATTAGCATTTGTCAGCAGAAACACATAGCTAAAGCATAACATTTCTATTTAAATTAATGACAGCAACTTCCCAGGTGGGTATCAGAGATAATGAAAATTTAGCTTTCCAGTAAAGAAAAGTATTAGGGAAGAATTTATGTAAGAGATGGTCTAAACAAATATTACTGCATTAGAACAGTCAAATATTTAAAGACTAACGCTCTCACAAAGATATTCTACAGCATTCCAGTTGCAATCAGGGAACTGATTGTTTCAAGGCAAATTAACAGCATACAGAGTTCAGTTGCTAGCACTGAGACATGACGATATATTAATGAATTTCAGGTAAAAATAAATGATGTAATATGTATGACACTGAAAAAAGAAGTAAATTTGAGGGCTTTTTTAGTAAAGGAAAATGAAAAACAAAAAAAAGCAGGTGAACAATCGCTGAATTAGAGCAATTGTGTGAATAATCACATCAGATTGTATTTCAATGCCTCAAGAAATTAGAAATAATATATCATGGAATATGAAGATATTTCCAGTAATTGAGTGAGGAAAGATCCCTTGTGTTATATGGACAGAAGGAGAAGTAGAAACCTCAAGATCCATAGCAAACATTTGTTTCCTAATCTCCATCATGTTAGATAACGACTGCTAAACCCAGTCTCAAGTGAATATGAACTTAGTACTTATACTGGTACGTAAACAATGGAATTTAAAGAACTATTAATTATGGATTTGACATTTCTGAAGCAAAGCACAGGAGAAAATAAGAAGCAGAAGAGATGCTATCTGTGGCTATGGGTTCAGAAAGCTAGCTGTAAAGGAGAAAAACCCTACCATACATTTCTAAAAATGAGGTGGAGAAAAGAAGTGTAGAGTAGTAAATCAGCAAAAAAGTTTAGGAGAGGAAAGCAGTATTTCCCTCTGTTGAAAATTCATCTTCCACTTGTTAGGGCTTACTTTATTACACCACATTGAAAGGAGCATCTACTAATTTTTGTTCTTTGCATTCATCCAGATAAACACAACAACTGGTAAAGTCACACACAAACTGAAAAGGAAACACACTGCCAACTTCCCATGTGCTGCAGAAAATACGATTTTACCACTTTGGCAGAACGAAACCCCCAGGGTTAGAACAAAAAGAAAAACTCTATAAAACAGCAAGAGATTCTGCAAAGGCCTGCATGGGCATAGAGGGTTCAAATTGCATTAAAGATTAGTCAGGACCAAAGGACAGCTCCCAGCCATCATTTGGATTTAAACCCATCCCTTCTGATTACAAGGCTCCATTCAAATATGAGTATAAGCATTTACTCAGAATCCACATCCAGAGATACTCACACTAACTCCCAAAGTAGCTCTGCAGCACAAATTCATACACTGATGTTTAGAAAAACAACCACAGTAAGCTGAAGCTCTTACCATTACACACAGGAGCCTGATATCCAGACACTGCTAAACATTAGTGAGAAAGAAGAAAGTGTCTGTTTGGAGAACCTCAGGAAAGAAAAAAAAAACGCATCTGTTGAGAAGCAAGCTGGGATTCAGCTCCTCAAAGGTTACTCTCAAGTGAAAACGTACAGCTTGGGAGCTCAAGAACTGCCAGGCAAACACAACTTAACACAACCTACATATTTTCATCACCACATTTTTTCTTCTAGAATTTTTTTTATAATGACAAATTTAATCAGCTTTAATCAGCTGATAAAAAGTGAGATGTGACTGTATTACTGGCTTAGATTTTAGAAGAGAAGAAACAGTTATTTGAGACAAAACCCCAGTGGAGCATGTCCAGCTTTAACGCAAGCTAAACATGCTTAGTTACCACGCTAACTTCTTGATCCTGAAGCTTCCCACCCCTGGTGCTTGTGGGAAACACTGGCAAAGCAGCAGAGGGAACTCTGCAAAGCAAGCTGCCAAGCCCTGCCCTAGCTCTATAACCATAAATAAAAAGAGAACGTTTTAGGCTTGGGCTTCTTAATCTGGGCCACTACATAAGCAGTGCATTTGTTTTAAATTAAAAGTACAGCATCCAGAGCAGCATGATTTATACCTCAAAATACGAGGGCTGCTCCAAATGTAATGCCTCCTGTTTTTATTGTTGGCCCGCAACACCAGAGGCAGACACTGGTTGTATGGCAGTAGGGTTTGAACCTTCCCAGCACTATTCTGTTACATGTTGTTGCCGTGTGACAGATGGCAGCAGAGGGGCAGTCTGACCAAATGGTGTCTGATGTGGTGTGTCACGGAATCCCTCCATGCAGAAAAAATGGCACCCATTGACATTCATTGACCCTTGCTGAACAATTAAAGGAACCACACAGTGGATATCAGCACAGCAAAGCACTGGGTGCTGCGTTTCAGCAGTGGCACCAATGACAGTGCATTGCACTCTTCGTACCAGTTGTAGTTTCCATAGAAATAAAGAGGAGGCGTTACTTTCAGAGCAATCTATGTGCAGTGTTAGTGAAGAACAACTACAAAAATAATTTCAAAAGAGCATTTTAAGAAGAAAAATATAGGATTTCTTCTTTAAACATCCTTTATTTTCTTGAAAGTCTTATCAACAAGCTGGAAAAAGTATATTATAAAAAGGGACAACAGACTACAGAAAAAAAAAAAATAACACAAAGGTCCCTTTTCAGTTATTTCCTCATTTCTCATTTCTTGTAACTTTTATAAGTGATTTGTTCAGATAGTATAACCCTCAAGTATATTATACATAAAGCAAAAACATCAGTTCTTCGGTGAATTTTTAAACCTACCTCAATCCAATTATAATACACGTTACAATAAAGAGCTTCAGAGATTATCACTCATTCTGTTTAGCTCATCTTGACACCTTTTTCCTTCTTGGTACTCCCTGTTCTACTGAACACATTGCACAGCTGAACTTGTTCAATATCTTAGTCTAAATAATTCCTACCCTATCAAATGGCCTTGATTTAGTAGATTGTCATCCCAGATTTGCTTGTGATACTTTTGCTGCCCCCAGGTCTTATTACTCAGTGAATATAAATGCACTTTAATACCTGGTCTAGCTTTTTAGGAGCTAGAGTTACTAACAGAAATTATTATTATTTTTTTTATTTATTACTGGAAAATGGCAGAAGCATTCAGGGCCTTACACCTACAATCATTTGCTGCTATGCATATAAATACTGGCTAAGACAATCGTTACAGGCTGCAGCAGATACCCTATTCAGAAATCAGCTAGCTGATCTGGTCAGCAAATCCGTTTCTGTTCTTTGTTCCCAGTCATCTACAGGTATTTGCTACCACCCAGAAGAGATTAAAGAGATCTGATTAAGGAGTCTTCTGGAGATGTTTTGTTAGTGTGGTGAGGGCTGTGCTCCCAGTCCCTCCTGCTTCTGGCTGATACGAAGCAGCAAGATCATGTAGGTCACCTCCATCCACCACCATCAGGCATCCTGCAAGCTGGCAGCTCTTTGCTGAAATAACATAGCAAGCACCCATCACCTGCACCTACGTCACCTGGCAAAGCAGGGAGGACACCAGCTCCAGTCTTAGCCAGCAGAAAGGTGATACAGCCGGCCCATGTAGCTATGCCCACTCTGCAACCTTGAAACAAAACCTGCTGACTGCATGCTTACTATCTACCAGAAAAGGGCCTGGGAAAATAACCTCCCATTACACAGCACAAATTCCTCTCATACAGCCCACGCATGAGGAGATGCTTACTTGAAGTGACTAGATCAGCCTGCCTTGTTCCCACTGTCCTGCCAGTCAGTGCTTATCAAACAAGCCAGCAGATGATCAGTCTCGCAAGATCTGTGAGCAGTATGTAGGGACACACATAGCCCTGAGCTGGGAACACTTCTGGGCCTTGGGGGCACAGCTGGGCCACGTTAGGTAATAAATACTAATGAATGCTACTGATAGAACTTGTGGAGATCCTGCTAATTTGTGGGTTTTAAGCTAATTTATGTTTTAATTTGTGCTGTTCTTGAAGAAATGCTCACTTGCTTTTTAAATTTTACCTTTATTAAAAGTATCCCATTGGCTATCATTTGTTTCCTGGTACCACAGTATATTAAAGTGCACAGGACTTGCAAAGTTGTCCATGCAGAGTGCAAGACCTTGTTTATCCTCAGGAGTTTCCCAGAGATGTACGTTTAGTTTACCTTAGCACGGAAATGGCAGACTGGAGGAAGCAGCAGAGAGAGAAAGAGACTCCCAAAGACAGAAGGAAAAACAAAACTGGGCTTGAGCAGAGGAGGGAGGTGCCCAAGTCACCAGAGCTGCAAAAAGCAAAGAGTTCCAAGCTTATTTATAAACTAATGAAAGGGAAGATTCTACTGCCAGTGGACACTGCTGATCCATAAAGGCTTTATAGAAAACACTTTGCTAGGTGCTCCTCAACTGAGCAATGAGGCTGATTATAATGTGAGCTCCTGAAACCAGAGCGCTAAGAAGCACCAATGGGGTCATGCTCCAGCCACAACTTAAAACTGAGCTTTTTATTTTTTTTACCAAGCAAGTCTCCTTCTGCCTAACAAGATATTTATCTGTGTACATTTATTAGATTTCATTAAAGCCAGTGAAGAACAAGACATGTTGCAGAACATTCTTTGATCTCTAACATCACTGCAAGCAAAATAGATGCTCAAATTCCTAGGTCAAACTGTTCCTGGAATCAAACCATTTTTCTGCACAACATACTGATTTCCCTTCATTTTATAAATGCTCCTTCAGAACAGAAGTAGACTTTGACTTGCTGTTGCCTACAAAACTGCTTATAGGCATCTCTCATTAATATCCCACAGATCCATTATGCAGCAATAAGTATGCCCTGGTCAGGATTTGACATCAAGAGTCATTTCTGGAAATCACTCCCCCTTTGTTTATACCTCCGTGTTATTTTCCTTTCAGAGAACTTGTATGAGCACTGGGGTCTTAGGAGATGGTTGTCATGCTGTTAAGGTAAAAGTTTATAGCACTGACACATAAGCAGCTTTAATCCTGTATATCTCTCCTCTTTTCCTACTCTGTCATTTCGTTTAATGTTTCGTTTGTAAGTAAACACAAAATGAACATTCAGGAAACAACAAACCAAGCAATTTGATAAAAATCTAGCTGAAGCGTTTTCACAGGAGCTACGGCATAGATGTAAAAATCAATACATAAGTAGATGAGAACCAAGAACTAATCTTTATTTCATTACACCTCCAAAACCTACTAGAGTAGGACTTATAGGGGAGCAGCTAATGCCTACGGAGTCAAAATCACCATTTCTCATTTTCACCATCTCTTTATTACCGGGTTGTTTGTTCAGTATTAACTCTTCATGGTCTAACAGCACTGGAACAAGCAGACTGTGGAAGTATGAACGAGGTATTTGAGTTACCTGTTACAATGAGAATTTCTTTCTAGGGAAAAGAGTTTTCCCCAGTAATATTTATAGGCCTACTATAGGAAAAAAAGACGATCCTCCACTGCCTATGGGGAATCATGCTTCATTAGTGTAGTCTTATTCTCTTCATCATACTCCATTAAAAATTAAGAGAAGGATTTAGCAATTTCATAACAAAATCATCAGGCTGTGGCCATCAATTCTTAGGGCCAGAAGGAACTTCTACTTGAATATCCATTCTTATGATCACTGAAGGATGGGTTTGTTAAAAACAAGGTAAAAATGGCTGGTCTTGAATTCTAGTAGAGCCAGCAATTTCACTACTTCAAAGCAAAACTTTCAAAGGTATTTATCTTTACAGGAAATAAGTTTTCTGAGGGAGAGCACAAAGAACTGTGCCAAAAATCTACGAGTGATTTTATGAACAGGGAAGGGGGAGAGGGAGAACAGAAAAGGAACAGCTTAATGTTTCTAACCTTTTCCTAAGTATATAGCAGAAAGGGCTCTCGGGTGAGTCACTGTGTGGGTGACTGGCAGAGTGCTGCTGAGTGGAAGAACAGCAGGGGCGGAGGGAGATTACATGGGCCTCACTGATGACTACTTACATAAAAAGGAATTACTGCAAAGCAACAGCTCTCTTAGTGGTACCACTACCTTTCTGGAAAGTTGCACAGAAGCTGACTATACGCTGCAAGCTTTGTTCCTAAAATTTGGCTGCCACTGGAGTTCACTAAGTAAATTTAATGCTCTTTTGATTGCTATTGCTAAATTTCTGAGCTTATGCAAGTCAAAAAATGAACTCTCTTCCATTTTACCCCCCTTTCCCCGGTTTCTTATTTTCTGGGTGTGTGATGTTCGTCACTTCTAGCAGAATATAGTCACTGTCTGCATTACAACCACTTTTCTAGCGATGAGATTGAACAACGTAGGTTGCTCCAAAAGTAATGCCTCCAATTTATTTCCATGGAAAATACAACAGATACAAAGAGCACAATAACACCATTTGATAGAACAAATTCTCAGCTACAAAATGCTATTTTTTCAACATAATTGTCATCGCTAGCTATGCATTTTCCCCAGTGATGAACAAAAGCCTGCATGCCACGCTCGTAAAAATCTGCACTGGTGTAGGTGACACACTATCTCACAGCTGCTATGTTAACTTCTGTAACATCCATCTCTGATCACTGATCAACAGAATAAAAAAGAAGGCATTACTTTCAGAGCAGCCCACCCATATTGGTTTCTAGTTATAAAACACCTTGCTCAATCTTTATTTAAAACTCCAGTGTATCTCAGAAATACCAATCTTTTTGCAAAGATCTGTTTTCCATTAAGGTTTCTGTAATTGTTTTCCCCTCTGGCTAGAAAATCCAGGACGCTTTTTTGGACAAAGTCACAGTAAATTAATGAATGTCAATTTGCTTCTTTTCATCCTTCCTCTTCAGTCACAGACAACTTTGGCAATTAGATTTGGACCCAGCAAGCACTTCTAAAGGAGAGTAAAAGCTATTTGTCAAGTTATTTATCTTGGTAACATCCTCTGATACCATAAACTTTTACCAAGTACCTGTAAGAAGAGCCTCCTCAGAGTATGTAACAAAAAGCGTGCCATTAATTCACAAGATACAGGATTATTAAAACATTAGCACATCTTTCACTACTCTGTTGATATAAAACACATTCTAATTATTTTCAGGGCAGAACAGGGAGAAAAGGATTTATCTCTATACACTTCAGGCTCAAAGCAGAATATAGACTTGAATACATTAACATCATTTCTGAAACCCTGAAGCTCTCTACCTTTTTGCCATACTTTTTACCACCCTGGGAATTTATTCATTGCTCATGGAAAAGAACACCCATAAAACTAACAGAAAAATTAAGTATTCTGTTAATTGTGGTAGAAAAAAATAAATCAAATAAAATGGATTCATGACTTTTATACAAAGCAGTGACATGTGGCAACCATTATGTTTCTTGTCAAAATGGTTATCCAGCAGTTCTGATAGCTTAATTCTTTCCTTGGAGCTAGCAGCTTCCTATAATGGGAAGTGGCCTCAAGCACTACGCCAAAAGCTGGCCAGGAAGGTAGGTCAAATGAAATAAAGACTCGTTCCTGCATGCTGATGTTGGTTAGGGGAAACTAATACAGTTCTTACAAAGATTCCAAAAATGATCCTAGGGAAAATCTAGGGGAAAGTCATTAGAAGTTGAGCTCTAGTAAAATTCTTATCAAAGGGCCAACGGACAATGTAACAGGTTCTAGAAAATCACAAAAGTATTTATGTCAGCCAATGAAAGAAGGAGGATAAATGTCATTTCAGAGCCTACGGGATAGATAATGTCGTTCGTAGGGCCAGAATCTCCTGCTGTAAGTCCCTGCACTGTTCTTCCCAGACTCCAGCACCTTCACTTCCAAAGTTTCAAATCCCTCCAACATCCTCTAATTCCTTTTCTCTTTCTGGAAACGCTCTGAAATCTTCCTCAAAGCAGTTTTGAGGAGCTGTACTGGAAATGCAGGTAAATGACTCAGACAGAAGTCACAGAGTACAACTAAATGTACAATAAACATCCTAGTGGGAGATGGCCGTGTTTTCATGTTAAAGAGAACAGCTCTCCCATGCACATATCTATAGAAGGCAATGAGTAAGAAATTAGGAGGGAACTAGGTCCTAAATTTTATCACTGAACAAGGCTAACAATAAAAGGTAATTTAATTCTTAAATGGCCAAACTTAATCCCACAATTTAATCTGCTAAAGAGCTAATATCATTACAGTGAGCTTCATTTCCAGTTAATGGGCTTTCCTTTTTTCCCATAATTTAACTTGTACTATCTCATGTAAATATGTGAACTTCATATCTTTGTCATTTTTATAACTCTTTAAATGTCAAAAAGTAAGTACAGACTACTTTATTTCCATAATTGTGTTTCCTTTCTAGATTTCAAAGCTCTATCCACTGGTTCAAAAGCTTTATTATTCCTATTTTACATATGAACAAGCTTAAACACAGGGAGTTTAAATGATCTGGCTCAGTAACCCATAGCAAGTTGATGGCAGCCAAGCTCTTTGGTTCTTGGTTGATCAGGTTATTTTCTCTCTTCGAGAAAATAACAGTCAATATGGACTAGTTATTGCATACAAAATGCAAGTGTCTGCTGTTCCAGATGGAAGCTCTACTAATCTGTTCAAACATAGCTCAGGAGAGAAAAATCAGTGCTTGCTATTCCATTGCTTGAAGACTGAGTATCACATAAAAAGCCGGTCCAATAAATACAAGAACTACATGCAGCAGTTTATGTCCACGTTAGCTTACTGCAAAATTTTCATATCGTGTCTGTTGAGAAGATCTGGCTGGACAAATCCAAGCCACAGCACACTGCCATGCAGTCTAGACAGGGCAGTGGGAAGGAATTATCATGCCTCTGTTGTAGTTCATCCTGATGAGAGCAGGAGAACTAGTGATGCAGCTGGCAGGAGAAAGTCCCTCTGCCATTAGTGAGCAGCCTAAATCAAGTTAGCACTATAACTAGTGCTAGGGAGAGTAACTTGAGTCATTTAAATCACCTTACAAGGGTCATGGCATTAAACCTGTGATACATATGCTGACAATTTAAATTAGCTCATTTAATAAACTACCATTATTAAACTAGAGACTATTTAATTTAGCTGCAGGATATAACATTTCTATCATGCTTTCTATTCCAACAAAATTTAAAGATGTCACCTGGGCATTTAAATTTGTTCCCGTTGAGCTCTTAGGGTTTTTCATACAATATCAAGGTATCACTCAACTCTGTTTTAGTTTTCAGTTTTTATAGTGTCTTTAAATGGAGACAAAAGATTATAGCAAAAATAAAGTCTAGGAGCATTCAGATCATTATTCTCACTAATCAACATAATCTATTCTGTGGGATGCTAGTATGAAAACTGAATCACATCATTAAATTATTTTAACCCCCTTCTTCCCACGACAAGGAAAGAAGAATTACAGCTTAGTAAACAAATGATTCCTGAAATGAAAACCAAAGGAGAAGAACCACTTGTTATCAATCACAGAATGACTACGAGCCAGTGATTGGATTTACCCCTGAACAAGACAAATAAGATCCCCGATGTAATTAGAAATGTATTTCTAGTTGAAAGAGAAAGATTAATCAGCACCCTGAGATGTCTGGCATACTGACTGTAATTCTGGCCATTCATATTCAGGAAAATAATGCATTTTCACTTAGGTAGTAGCAGAGAAGGGCAACAAGAAATTCAGAAAAATGGCAAGTCTGTCTTACAAGAGGACCAAATGCTCCACTTGGTCACATGACAGCTTAGAGGAACTTTTACTGCTCTCTCTGTATGTCTGAAATTACCAGATAAAAGCTAATAGGTAGCACTACCGGTCAGGTGCATTAATGAGCACTGAATTGTGTTTAGGAAGTACCTATTAATGTTTGAGATTGAGACCAATGGGATACAGCTAAGGAATTGTGCTAGGGTGTGCTCTGGGCCCGAAGCTATTCAAATTTACATTAATGGTTTGGAGACAATGAGCAAGAAGTGCTCATTTAATCTGCAAATTCAGCAAGTTAGAGGGGTGGGAAGCATATCACAGAACAGGAAATGAATTCAAAACTATCTTGAAAAGTGACCATTTGTCTAGTGTAAGAAAAAGGGTATAATCCACTAAGAGAAAAACAAAGATCAATACATAGGTAGGGATAATCGGCTGTTCAGGCACCGTATGGGGAATGATTACTCCAGAAAGAAACTGAGACATCATCACAAGCCAAACGAGACTAAAATTTGTATTAAAAGTCCATATGGGAATGTAGTGGAATTATTGTAAGATGAAGCAATTCTGCTTTAGCAGTAAGGCCTCAGCTAGCATACAATTAATATAATTCAAAAAGAATAAAGTCTAATTAAACGGAGTCTGAAAGACAATGAAGAGAAATTTTAAGACAACTGGAAAAGAATATCCCATAAAGAACTGTTGAAGAATTTGGGTTATTTAGTTTAGAGTAGGGACAACTGGGGAGAGACGTGATAGTACTCTTTGAGATTTAGCTCTACAGAGAAAGAAAGAAATATTTTTCCACGCTCATTAGAGATGGAAATTTCAGGAATCTTCTGACAAGAAAAAGGCAGACAATATTCCCACCACCACGGGAGGGAATGAAATCCCATTCCCTCCCTACCACGTCCACCCACTCCTCTCAGAGGGCTGCAGCTCTTCACCCTTCAGCATTGACTCATCCCAGGTTCTCTGTGGAGAAGAAATACATGGTAGGCATGCAATGATTTGGAAAAGGCTTGAATTAATCCTGCCAATTTCCTTTGGACTCCTTAACACTTCTTTCACCACCAATCCAGTTGGCTATTATCCAGCTTAGATGGGGCAGCTCCTATCAAATGTCTGTACTGGGAAGCAATTCAGTAGGAAGGAAATCCATTCTCAGCGCATGGGTCAGCACTGCCCAGGGAAGGAAAAAATAAAAATGTGATGAAGGCATCCCAACAGGTCCTATCTAGTTTTTTCCTCAAGCATCTGTCTAGTGCACATGCAGCTCTGTTAGAAAGGATGCACTCAGTGTCTCGTGGCCTCTTTTGAGTTCTGTGTATTTCAGCCACAAGCACCATCACTGGGAAGTTCCATGACTTCTTTGTCCGAAGTACAAAGAATTTCTCCAGGAGAAACAAAATGCACAGGAAATGTAAGCAAGATTTGATTTAGAAAACAGGTTCCCTACATGAAGCTGTTCAATGATTTCTAAATTCCTAATTATTCTCAAATCACCAGATAGGCTGATACATAGCTCTTTTTCCTACGGCTTCAGGATTCTTCTTATTTTGCCAAATTGCTTATAATTGTTTGCAAAACTATCTCATCTCCAAATTCCATACTCACAGCATCACACAGTATTGTGGCTAATGGCATCCACATCACAGAACAAATCATTATATTGACAAACCCTTCATTCAGATGGACTCTACACACTGTTGGATCAACATGGAGCTGCATTTACAAAACCATTTATTATGTCAACCACTGCTACAACAGTTTTCTCTTGAATATAAACACTCTATCTGGGTGAATCATGTCTCAGAAGAACACGCAGCTAATATAAAATATTTTAGCAGTTCACAGCCTTTCAGTGGAACTCCAAATGTTTCAAGTCCCTGGGCTGCAGGGTACATTGATGTAGCTAACGTCTCAATATTTTTCATCAGGTAACTATTGCAGAATGAAGTCATGAAAAAAAATACCCAAAAATCTTAACAACAGTATAACTGAACTAGTGAAACACATACCACTCTGCTTAGCTGCTGTAGAAATGAGCTAAGCTGACATATATCACTCAAGTGAAAATAAAAATAAGAAAAGGGAGCCACTGATACAAGCAGGCTTTATAGCTGCAGTAAATGAGAGCAGAGCTTGCTGATATACTTGCATGGAAGCCTCAGTAAGAACTGAAGCTTTCTTATGTAATTTGAAAGAACAGAAAATGAATTAAAGGAAAAGGCGTTGTAGGATGTTCAAATGAATGTGAAGCAAAAGGAGGCAGTTAGACTAAGTGGCTATTTAGCTACAGATTCAAAACTAACAACTAAAACAGAATCTTTGACTGCATGCAGCATGTTTAACTATGTAATGCCACAAAAAAGCTGCTATCATGTTAGCTTCTTCTGCACTTCAATGGGAAACTACAGCTTTTGCCTCAGAAGAGTCATTTTAGCTTGTCACCGAAAGGTCTACTCCCTAATATGATATGCAATAATTTGGCAGTATTAACAGCAACCTTCCTTGTTCATCTATCTCCTAGAAAATATAAGACAACCATATTCACATAAGCTAAAACATTTTTCCTGTTCCCAGTCAGGATAGACAGATAGATGTTCTCTTACTCTTCTCCTTCGGATGAACACGCAGTGTTTCCTATCCCTTGTATAGTTGCAGCATCCAGGTGGGAAAACAGGAAGATTAAGGTGACTATGACACCCTTATAGATAAGGCCACAAGAAATGGTGTTGTGCAGCTGACAGAGAATTAGGTGCACAGCTGAGGAATCTAAAACATACAGATATTCAGTTAAAGGCTAGAGCTGCTGTTTGGATTAGACATACACTTGACAAATCGCTTTCCTTGACAAAAAACACAGAAATAATTGATTGGAAATGTGTGAAAGCAGGAAGTGCCATGCAGTCAGGTAGTGATGGATACCGTGCTCAGCAACGCTCTCATATTCAGGGCTAGACACCTGCAACCCTTCGACTTCATTTGATTATGTTTTCATTTGATTCTGTGATTATGACTGTCCTTGTACTAGTACGAGGGAGAAAGGATAGGTCAAATAGCATAGAAGGCATTTCTATTAGCTTTATAGAGCCCCAATTAGCCCCAAACATATCCTCACAATTCAAAGACTAACTCCATTTAAGTATTACTTGACAGTTTGAAATTTTTGAGGCCTCAAAGCAGCATTCCTATATTTTTTTCTTCTACATTTGCTGCAGTAAAGCAGAGGAGAAAGTTATCTCTCTTATTCCTTGGGTTGGCTTTTTCACCCACTGCCTCTGACTCTTGAGCAGAGTTCCTTCTTCCACCTTGTGCTTCAAGGGGCCTTCAATGGAAGCAGCTCTCCTTCAACTGCAGGTACCTCTTCCCCACTCATGGATTGAGCTTGCAAGGTTTTGGAGATACAACAGAATGACTAATTTTTACCATGAAAAATGTGAGACTGAAATTGCCACTTGCTACCTAATCCAATTGTACATCAGAAAGCTAGCCTGCTTTATAATCCCATTATTTGAAAAAATGCTAGCCAGAAAAATATCCTGAAAGTCACCTGACAGTAATTAATTTCTTCCTGTTAGAATTACTTTGTGTAATCATCAGCGTTAGCACTTTGCCACAGACCTGTTTGTCACATGCATTTCATTGTGTTTCTACCTTTTTCCCCCTGGAATCATAACGCAGTCCTGAATTTCACTGAAGAGGTTACACTGAGGAAAAGTCATTATTTCTCTTTTTCTGTCATCCTCTAGGAGTACGATTCAAATTGCAGGAAAGGGGAGTGTACAAAAACAGTTTTTACTGAAAAAGGTAGTCTGATTACTGGAGAGTACTGCACTCAGCTTGTTCTAATATTAACTAGATAATACATTATTTTTAAAGAACAAAATTGCAAGAGGGTCCAAAAAAGGTAAAAAGAAGTTTAGCAGCTCACCAGATTTCAGCTGGTATTTTAACAGGCTGAATTGTAGAACAGTTCACCACCACAAATTGATTAAGAATGCTACTTTATATCAGGCAAAGACCAGACTGCTCACAAAAAGCAAGATGCATTCTTCTGGGGGAGGTGATGGAGCATGGAGGGTGTAAGTCTTGAGAACACACTCCAGAAACTGAATAAAGATGCCACTATGCATATACGAAGGATATAAAAACTGAAGATATCCACAATTGGCATTCAAAATATAGGAAATAAAAGAATTATCCACGAATTGGCAATCAATCAATTAAAATTACAGTTTGCTTATAGTATTCTTGGCAGAGATTTTTTGTTGTTGTTGTTGACACTCATGATCATGTAGATTCTCAGAATACTTCGGATTTCCCAAAAAATGTAGTGCTAAAATGGCTGTAGGATAGAAAATCCTGCATAGTGCAGAACGAATCATTGCACACTGCAGTGGCTGGTTAGTGTCCTGGGTCTCATTGTTTCTCCAGGTACAAACTCCACACTTCAGTGGATGCTTCTATTTCACGACTTCACGGTATTATTGGCTATGCAAACACTTAAAAATATATTCACTTCTACAAACCTTTTAAGATGTCATTTATAAGCAATTATTAAGAACAATGACTTTATAGAAGAATAAACTGTTTGAATACTCATGCCACTGGTGTTATCAGCTTAAGCCACATTTGGAATTATGGTGATTTTCATCTTACAGTTGATTATTTGTTTACTACTCAGCTCCACTGACAGCACCAGATATCCAAATTATTTGTGATGAGGGATATGGTTTAGTGAGAACTATTGGTAATAGCTAGATGGTTGGACTGGATGATCTTGTAAGTCTCTTCCAACCTTGATGTTTCTATGATTCTGTCTTCAATAAATGTTGTTGATGACTTCACCCCATTGTAATCCTCCTGGTTCATGCCACAAAGAGGAAAAGTCTTCCCAGCAAATGCTGTTCCTAAAAACTCTCAGTAAAGGAGAATCTTCTCAAGGTAGACTATGCCTCAGATTTCCTATTAGAAGTTTTTAAATGACTACAGAACCTGAAGACAGCTGGCTGACACTTTTGTACCTCCATTATGAATAAAAATTCCAAGCTTTTTTTTTTTTAGCCTTCAGCTTAAGCTGCTCCTTGAGGGAGCCTCACCTTGGCTTCATGCTTTGCTTTTCCCAGTTCTCCTATGACACATTTTCCCTTTCCCTTTCCCACCCACACATAGTTTTAGGGTGAGTTATCTGCCACTGGGATCAAGTGTAGATATGGGAAAAAATTAATATATATAGATAATAGAAAATTTTTATTGCCACTCCTTACTGTTGTCATAGTTTCCAAACACACAATTATATTATAAATGTTCAGTTTAACACTTCTAATGAGTACCTGATGTTCCCTGTGGGTCAGTGTGTTTTGGATTTATTTTTTTTTTCCTAACAGAGTATTAATTGAATCACAGATTGCATTTAGTTATGCTAACTATTTGAAACGACTGTTCACCTTTTGCTCTTTATTTAACATTTAGTTTTAATGAAAAAAAAATCTACTTTTGCTAGAAAAGAATCAAAACAACTCCTTCACTCATAGTTCTCAGCATACAAACTTCTTATAAGGCAGACTAAGTGGAAAAAAGCAAACTGGGAAAAACAAGTTCAGAACAAAGCAGGTTGATTCAGTAATTCATAGCAATGAAGAGACAGATCTTTCTGAGTATTAAGAACATTCTCTTCCTGTGGCAAGAAAAGAAAGTGGAGACAGACAAAACTCTTCTTTCCAGAAGGATGTGAAGGCATTTTGATCATGCCCACCTCAATTCATTTAAGACAACTCATTTTAATAGCTTCTATCCTCCCTTCAAGCTGACATATAACAGAACATGTTCACGAAAAGAAGTTCAGATCACCCTTCTCAAAAAAAACAATATCCTCTTAACCTGTCTGAATGTATGACAAAGATCAAAACTGGTCAATATTTTCTAATAAATTCTTGGAAAATTATTTCACTGGTAAAGGCTGATTTAGTGACATCGAATTATACTGAAGTAAAAGAGACTTAACTGATAAGCTTCTATAAAAACCAATTGAAGCGTTACATTTAAGCCATGTAATTTCATCCAATACTATGATAACTTATTTCTAGTTCCAGAAAACTCAGATGGGATGACTTTTGGGATCCCCACCCACTGGAGAAAGGATCTTGCCTTTTTAGTTCACCTGTCTCTTCTTTGACTATTAACTTGACAAAATTCAAGGAAATCAGACTGAGGAGGATACTTCAATCATACTGAATTTTTTCATTAAAACAAACAGCAGACTGCAAAAGAATCTATAATCAAAGAAATCATTGAATTGTAAGAATGCACCTCATTAATTAGCAGAGAACCCATAGGGGCACCCTCATGTATTCAAACCACAAAAAAACCCTTTGTCAGAACTTCTACTTTCCTAATTGACACCTCAGGTCAGTGAGCTTTGGGACAGTCATAGGATGCTATTCCCATAATCCTACTGTTCAAGAGAGAATTCATAAAATGAGCAAGTCAACTCCTTGCTTGCAGTTACTGGAAGTCAGTGCTGTAAGCATACTGCTTTGCTGTCTCTTCCTGTACTAGAAGATGTTCTGCTTTGACAAACAGAAGAATGTAGAAGGGGAAAAAACACAGTGTAATGCTGATGTGAATCACTTCCGGTGGCTTAAAATTGTAACGATGCTTCTTTTTTGTGCCTCCTAGAAATAGAAGGAAAATGCTACTGTACGGCTGCAGTAAATCAAGGAACAGATGAAGATGCTAGAAATGGTAACAAGCTGAGATGTTTTCTGTTAGGACTGGGAGAGCAGATTCATACTGATGACGTATATTCACAAAGCAAGCATGGAGGGCCCTGGCATGATCCTACCCATGAAATAAGCTGTAAGGAGCAGGTGGTAAAGCTGAGTCTTGCTCAAAGATGCCAAAACTGAAGAGAAGGAGCATTCCTGCTGATGGCAAAAGAAAGAAAAAGCAGAGGAATCTTCCATTTAAAAAAAAAAAAAAAAGAAGAGACGAGGAAAGTTAAATTTATTACTTCATGGAGTCAAATTATCTTTCTATCACCTAGATGAGATATGTTTATCTAAATGTCAAGATGTACAATGCAGACTCCAAAACAGAATGGGCTGGTCAAATCAAATGAGAGTTTCTCAACTCCTGTGACCTTTGCTAACTGTGATTTTCTGAAATATTTTTATAAATTTTCTTTGTAAATATGTACGTATTTACACAATATATATTATATATATACATTAATCCTTTTTGTCCTAGCCTTTTGAATATTGTATTTTCAAAGCAGAGGAAACCAAGCAAGGAAACAGATCATAGATACCTCAGACTCAATACACTTATTAACATGGGTCAGTCTGAAAGGCCTCACCTGGAATATTGTGTCCAGCTCTGGGCTCCCGGCTATAAAAAGACAGGGACCTCGTAGAGAGAGTCCAGCAGAGGGTCATGAAGATGATAAAGGGCCTGGAGCATCTTTCTTATGAGGAAAGGCTGAGCGACCTGGTATGTCCAGCCTTGAGAAAAGTAGACTGAGAGGAAATCTCAGTATCTACAAGTATGTAAGGTGTGGGAGGCAAAGGGATGAGGCCAGCCTCTTTTCAGCAGTATGTGGCAATAGGACAAGGAGAAATGGCCACAAACTGAAGCATAGGAAGTTTTGCACAAATGTGCATGAGAATTTTTCATGGTAAGGGTGATAGAGTACTGGAATAGGCTGTCCAGGGGGTTTGTGGATTCTCCTTTTCTGGAGATGTTTGAGACCTGCCTGAATGCATACATGAGCAATCTGGTGTAGGGAGCCTGCTTTGGCAGGGAGGTTGGTCTAGATGATTTCTAGAGGTCCCATTATTCCAGTACCTACAATTCTGTGATTCTGTGTTTCCCATTCCCAGAACTGGCAGAGCTGACAGTAGACTGTGTAAGCTTATTTTTCAGCTTATCCTTCCAGCAAGAACTGGTGTTTTTCTGATCAGTGCTTCTAAGGTTGTGATATAAAAGAACTTGCACAGATTCAAGAACAAATAAACAAGAATCTGCAGGTTACACTTTTCAGATATTTCTGCAGTTGTTTTTCATGAATAGCTTCATTATACCAAGATGAGGCTAGGTGCTCTGACCTTGCGTTTAGCACGCACCTCCAGTTCCTGATTACATGAAATATGTAAATGTATGTTGATTACATTTCACTGTGAAAAAGAATACAACTGTTATGGAATAAAAAACTAAGTATGTCTAAGCTTTTTAAAACAGATCATCTGCATCTAGTTTTCATACCAGCTTTTATCACTGAAGCTTGATAAAACTCGTAACTACAATGCTGGCCTGAATAAATTCTCACCACTCCATCTTGATATGGAAGGTGGCTGCATCTCACGGAAGCCACTCTAGTTATTTTTTAATACTGACAAACCCATTCCCTTCTCAGCAAGATGCATGTTTACTGAACTTTTAACCAATATGAGAATTTGTTGCTCAGGTTGTTTAATGAGGAAAGCTTATGTTGCTCAACAGATAATATGTATATGTCTACGTGTCTATCAGGGCCATAACAACACAAGTGGCGTAATAGAAAGAGTTCAGTTCATTGCTCAAGCCTTGATTCCTTCAGCTTTTTTCAGAGCTGTTCCTCCGTCCCGTACCACAAGAAAGGGGGTTATCTGAAGAGCATCCACGTACAAGCTATTGAGAGACCTGGTGAAAAAGGCTCTACTTGTTTTTCCTATGAGCATTATGGAATATGTTCTGGATTTTAGCAGTCAAACAATAAATAGAATCAGCTAAAGTTTCTTCATTCTGATAGAAAAGTCAGTGAAGAATCTGCTTCTTCAGCAACTCCACATTTTATCTTTATCTTGTTTCGAATTTTGTATCTCTAACTTGCTACAAATCCTTCCTCTCTGAGGAGTCAGAAACAATACCGTTATGCAAACAGTATTGGGATGAGGCTTATTATGAGAAGGAAGCGTGGCACTTGCTAAGTAACATTTTATCTAAAAGCAATATTAATTTATATTGCTTTTTGCATCAGAGATGTTCTGAATAACTTCAAAGCTACAAATGAAGGTCTGCAGAATTCTCAAAATAATTATACTGAGACTTTTCGTAAATATGCTCAAAAAGAATGAATACAGCTTATTGCTAATTGCTTTTGAACAAATAGTTGAAAAGAGGTAAGATGAGATGCCAGTGCAATGCTGTACTTCCAAACAACTACTAATTGCATTTGAAAAAATTGCATTTGAGAAAGGAAGAAATCAGTTTTGATAGAGCATGTTGCACATTATTTGCTTCCTCACTTGCATTTGGAAAAAAGAGATTACTGACCCAAATCTGTATTACATAAGCAACCAGATATCAGCAAACTCATTCAGTAATCCTAGATCCTCTGAAAGGCATCAGTAATACAACCACCACACTGTTTCTTTTCCAAACTCTTTTTCACTTTTCTACATTATAAATGTAATAAGCATTGCAGCCCTAACAGTGACCTCCTATATTCAATATTCCTTGCTTAAATCCATATTTCCAACCAAGAGTACGTAGCCATGTGAAGTCAAGAGCTGTTTTTTGCAGTAGATTTACAACAGCAAGCGTTATATCTTATTTGCAGTAAGTATGTTTAAACAACTGGGCTTAGAACATTATTGGCTGCTACTAGATGCAGAACTGAAATGAACTGCACATCCAAGGCATGAATGTTGGTGAAGGATAAATACATTTCCACTTTATCACCACTTGGGTTCCATGCATAGAAGACTGCAATCAGTAAACTGAGAGCAGTTTACCCATTATATTGTTAAACTCAGGCCTCATTTAGCAGTACAGGGAGGCAAAAACAAAAAGTAAGGCTGCATTAAGTGAGCCAGGGCTCTTCTCAGCCCTCCACACCTATGAAATCCAGTCACACAAGCTCACTAAAATACCTTCAACTCTTTTTGGCACACTGGTTTGATACAATTAATTATTCTAATCATCCATGACTACTATTGATTTCAAGATTGAAGTTTTGTGGAAAACTGTCTGAGTCAAGGCGAAGGTACGAAATCTGAGATGCAGCTGAGAAAGCATTTATGGATAGAGAAAAAAGGTTTTGTACTGAGATAATGGGTTGGAGCTCAGATGCTGTTTCTCACTTTTCTACACTCAGGTATAAAGCAGAAGCTCTACTTCAAGCAGGTTCTTGTGTGTATAGTATGATAAGGCAGATATTGTTACAGAAGGCAGACTGTGAGCAGACAAATCACAGCTTCACTAAAGCCAGTATAATCTCTTTAAGAAAAGCTTAGATGCTCAACTAGATGAACTGATGTCATGGTAGTAAAATCAGTGACTTAAGATAAAAGAGTTAAGGTAGGTTTATGCCAGCTGAAGGACTGCCCTCCTCACTCCCCCACTTTCTTCCTAAATTACTCATCAATGACTTTCAGTGGTTAGTCAGGCACATCAAGATGTAACTCTTGGTAATCATATGCAAGCACATTAAAAAGAAAGTATACTGCTTGAGTACCAACACTGATTCCAAGCATAGAACATTCTGCTCATCTTAGGTGCTTGTCATTCATTTAATATGAGTTCACACTTCATCCTTATTTGATTGCACAGAGCATCAGGGTTGCTGTCAATGTGAGGGAAGAGAGAGGGGAAGTAAGGTTAGATATTACCAGAAAATCGGTATCAAGAGTCACCCACTTTCACCAACAACCTCCAAAGTAAAGTAGATAAAATAGAAAACTAGTTCTTTGGAAACTGAACTCCTACAGCATATTCCTGCAATGGAATATTTTGAAAAGTCAAGATCCAAATAACATTTCCCTCCAGTTGATCACAGTGGAATATTTCCTTGGTATGACTTTAAGTTTCTGGGTGAAACTAATATTTGAGTGTATTTAAAAATCCAAAAGGCAATAATTTCAATCCCTTTCTAGAATATAAACATTCAGACACTAGGAAACTAAATCAATTTATATCGGTTCTGTATCTAGTCTAGAACTGATGTCTAGAAGTCACCTCTTATCTCACTGTATCTTGAGCTATAGGACAAAAAAATACCCAGACTTCATCAAATTCCTTATGTTAAACAGTAACTATTGTTGTCTCTTAGGAGTTTCACAGATTTTAGAAATCGAAGTACACAGAACAAACACAACATGCCTGACCAAAATACTACAGAATTTTGTTGCAGCTCTTTTTCCCCCACTAAGATTTCTTAGACATGGTATTTGGGAGGGAACTGGGAGATTCCGCTCGCTACTCTGATTGAGCAGCCCAGCACTTCTCCGGGATCATGCCTGTGAGCAAGCATAAGCAGAACACCCTCGGAACAGGATTCTTCAGTTACATAATTTACACCCAGATTTCAAAATTACAAATGATTGCTTAGTTCAGAAGGAATGAGTACGTATGGGATGAATTAAATCTCTTATTTCACTAAATTTGGAGAGCTCTGGCTTTATTAAGATTGTTTGAACTATAACCCCCAGCTGAAGCAGCAATAACTGCATTGAAGACTTAGGTAACTACGTAAGACTACATAAACTGGACATATAAGCAGCTCTACTTGCTTTTGAAAATAGCAGAACATTACCATCAAACTTTCAGCTGGTTAAAAAAAAAATCTGTGGTACAAAGCACTGCATTGAAGTCTGCAGTACAGATCATTGCTACGCATTCAATACATGACCAACTGATTTGCAGCACACTACCAGGTGCTTTCAACCATTGCTTACTAACTTGGATCTTGGATAATTTATAGCTAGAGTTATTGCATAATAACCTCTGACGCGAGCATTTATTTCACTGAAATTCTACCTACAGACACAAAGGACAACCTAGTATGTAGGCTCTCAACGTTAAATCTGTAATTTCAGATCAGATTTAAGAAAAATGTATTTGAGCCTCTTATTGAAATGTGTGAATGGGTATATTCTTTTGTGTTGTTCTACAGATCGTGGTAAAAGCATTCCACAATTACACACGTCATTCTAGACTATGTAAGATCAGATCATCATTTCCCATGTTAAAGTGAGGGTCTGACAAGGAAAAATTAAGTCTTGATTTGCCAGAAGGACAAGACCTACCAAGATACTACATATTTATTTTTTTTAAACCAAAGGAAAATTAAAAATTTTTGTACACATTGAATAATCATCTACTGTGATGAAAACACTTTGATAGCATGCAAATCTACAAAAATTTAACTTCTCTTAAATGTTTTCTGGCTTTCATCTTCTCATGTTTAATAGATACATGTTCTCTATCAAGATTTGAGGTTGTCTGCCTTGCTGTTCCAAAATATGCTACTCTTAATTGCCTTGCTTACCAAAATCAGTAAGAACACTGCCTTTAGTACCTGTCAGGATAACTAACTTATCACAGTCTGCAGGCTTTTTTCACTTTGCGGTTGAACAAATGTTGAGTGCTTTTATTACGCTAGCAAATTTCTTTAGATGTTTTTATAGCTACCTTAAATTGGAATTTTTATTTATTTATTTTAAGACTGCAGTGCAACTTAAGACACCTGATTCTGATAAGATCACGCTAGCTCCCTTGAATATGGGAGAATATCCTACACTAAATCACAGTTAAAGGTTTGACATACTGCTGTAGGATTCCCTAGTGAAGGGCAGCAAGGACTAATTATTCTGCACTATTAGCATGGTGATTTAACCAATCAAGCACTGAAACTAATTTGCTTATTTAACTAATTTTGACACAGGCAATATTTCTTTGTAGTTACTATAGATTTTGCTACTTTGATTAAATAATGTGAACTACTGAGTTTCAGTGACAAGTTTTCTTGTTTTAGTTGAGAGTTACAACCTGGAAGTTATAAACGGAAGTTGAATCATCGCTCGTTTTTGGAAGGCAGCATTTACTCATATCTGTCTATAAACACCCAAACTAGATAGAAGGCAGTTGGACCGAAAGCCTGAGCTCTCTGCTAACATGTTTGTTTTTCACTCCACGCTGACAGGAAAGCATCCCTCACGTCAATCACATTTGTTTTTTCCAGTAGAATTTATTTTTCCACACCTTTGCCTCTGGCTTTGATTTGAGTGCTACCAAATGGAAGAAAGGCAGAAGAGAACAAAGGACATCACAAAAAGCTAATCTAAGATACTGTGAGAAGTTATTTCTAAAGGGGAGAAAGCTCAGTAAAAATAAATAGCAAGCAGAAACGTGTGATATCTGTTTCCGATTACCTTTTTCCACTATAAAATCACAAGACTGACCAATGTTACTGTTGTTAGTACACAAAATTCAGTGGAAAGAGAATAATTAGCCCTAAGCTATTTCAGCTGACTACTGAATAGACTTAACATAAGACACAGATATTTTAGCTTCAATGCAACAGTTTCTGCCTCTCCTCTGAGGGCACAGGTTACCATTCAGTTAGAATAGCCTTCAAAAACAACTTTTAAGAATGTGAGCTGGAATGTTAGGCAAAAGAAAGCCTGAAACAGCAAGATGAGACATTATTCTGCATGTGAATGCTATACAGGTCACTCTAGACCTCCTATTTATTCTCACAGAAGCTACAACAGATACAAACAGCACAACAACACTATTTGATAGAACAAATTCGGAGCTACAGAACTCCATTTTTCAACAGTCATCACCATTAACTATGCATTTTCACCAGCAATGAACAGAAGTCTGCCCGCTACCTTTGTGAAAATGTGCATCAGTAGAGGTGACCACTCTTCTACAGCTGCAGTGATAGTATACCTGCAAGGAAGATACCGTCCACGCAGCCCAGCCTTCCCTCTGCTAACATCCACCGTGTCAGTGGGTACAATTTTTTTCATATGAAGGAATTCAGTGACACACACCTTTGCTTCAGATACATTTCCATGTCAGCACCTGTCAGACTGCCCCACTGCTGCCACTTGCCACACAGCAACAAAATTTCACAGAATACTGGAGGAAGGTTAACCTCTACTGCCATACAACATCCACTTTTGATGTTTTGATGCCGTGGGCCAACATAATAAAATAGGAAGCATTACTTTCTGATATTTTACACACTTAAAGAATTCCACTACAAAGAAGTTTTCACTTACTCTCTAACAACTTTTTTTTTTTTTTTTTATTTGAAGGGGGCAGGAGGGAGGGAGGGGGAGTGATGCATTCAAGGCCAGGCTGTTTGTGGCTCTGGGCAGCCTGGTCTGGAGGTTGGCAACCCTGCACATAGCAGGGGGCTGTAACTAGATGATCATTGTGGTCCTTTTCAACCTAGGCCATTCTAAGATTCTTTTGGTAATGCATAATGTGACAATCGTAGTTGCAATTGGGCCTTTACCATTTACCATGCTTGGCCAGGATCTGGAGTACGCTGCCTCCCAGAGCACCACTGTACTTCAGGTGGTCTGGGGATCAGGTTTGTTTAATGAGCAGTCCTGAGACAAAACATTAACTGCCTCTGCACAAGGATTAGCTCTCAGGTAGGATCATAATGTCTACAGCTGCAAGAAACAGACAGAGAATAGATTTTATCCTGTACTATTAGAACAGGCACATCAGGAATCACAAAAAGGAAATGAGCTACAGTTCAAATGACATCACCTGCTAGACAGCTCCCACATGATGCAGAAGCGCGATTATAATTGCCTAATTTGAGTGTGCGACTTGAGGACAACAGCAGTGCAAGCAACACATTGGAACGTGCTTTCAAATTTACTAATTAGCTCCCTTGCTCTAACCTAATTAAATATCTTTTTATAGAAAAAAGTATTAAAGTTTTCATTCAAGCCTTAAGAACACAGGAAAACACAGAAAACAACACTAATGTACTTTCAGTATAAAAATGTACTCATTAACAACTTAATGAGACAGTCAATCTGATACTGGGATAATTCCAGTTAGAATACTTCTGGTAGAGAAAGATGTGGCGACGGTTAATGACACTGATGTTCTTTAAGACATACCAGGATTCAGTTGAGTTCATCACCAAAACATTTAGGTTTTGT
Source organism: Meleagris gallopavo (assembly GCF_905368555.1). Taxonomy (NCBI): domain Eukaryota; kingdom Metazoa; phylum Chordata; class Aves; order Galliformes; family Phasianidae; genus Meleagris; species Meleagris gallopavo. The sequence continues at coordinate 44,953,190 of NC_139409.1, read as the reverse complement.
TTCTTCACGTGCAAAAAGGGATTGTCTTTACCTGTGCCAGGTACTCACAGTGGTTACTACTTCCTAAAATTCTCACTTGGATGAGCAAAGAAGATCACTAAGCTGAACATTAATCTTGACTTCTCACTGAGCAACGCGGCTCCTTCCTCTCCTGCACATCCACTTAGTTGTACAATATATTGCTGTCTGCTTTGATTATCAGCATCTTTCAGGAGCAAGAGAGAACTTACTAAGGTAAGAAATGAACACAGGTGAAGTAACGCGGTTTAGCCTGGCAATTTTAACTAGCTCATTCCAAACCAAAGATGAACTCCTACTGATTTCTTGAAAACAGGCAGTCCTTTGGGAATCAGAAGGCCTACTGATGCATCCGTGGAGGAAAAGACCTGTACATATCCACTCCCAACAAATGCATACACTTATCAGACTTCAGAGATTCTACTCTCAGGATTGAACTCCCCTGCAGGGGACAGACTGAAGTTTCAAATATTTTGCCAGATGCTTCACCAGGCAAAAAGGAATTGTACAGAGCATTACACTAATGAATACAATTATTTTCAAACACAGAAATGCACTCTCTACATTTCATTCAAACTAGACTGATTTTCTGCAACGTCTGGTAGCTCAACTTCCTGAAGGAGACCCACAAAAGGGTTGCAGTAGTAGCACAGACCCTTCTGAAGAAGGGCAGGACCACTGAAAACTACATCCACACTGGAAGCAAAGACCTTTAAATTTAAGGCTGAACATTGACTGAAACTCACATGCAGCAGGAAGAAACAAACTCACTATAGCTCCCCCCCTTTCTGGAGGAATAGTGACTTCACATTTAAAGAAATCTTTCAAGTACCGGGTGGTTCATCTTTTGTAAGCCAAAACAAAGGGTGTGCATGGCCTCTTCTGTATCCTCCCAGGGGCCATTTTGTGGGCTTTCAGCTTCCTCTAAGTCTCATAGTCACAAAACCTCTCCCTGTGAAAGCTGCTTGGTCCTCTCCGCTAACCACAAGAATAAGATAGAAGGTTGAGAACATGAGATAGGGATGCAAGCTTTTTTGTTTTCAGGGCAGTGAGGGCCAAGGGGTAGTGGTTTGGATTCTAAGGTTTTTATGTTCGTTTCTTAAGAGTGAAGGATTTAGATGAGGAAATTATATTGTGTTGAACACAATGCGGATTTCCTGCAGCATTCATTTGATGCATGATTGACAACTCCTCCTAACTGGGAGGGAGAAGAGAAGCTGCTAACTAACTCCATATTCGTGGCTGCGATAGGTAGCAGGAAAAGCCATGGTAGCTATCAGGGAATAGTGCTACCTCTAACAACAGCTATTTCACTTACAAATGAGACAACTATAAAACAGATTTTATGAAAAGTTTCAGGGTGGTAAGAACTCAGACACGATAATAAGCATAAAAGACACTTCCTCTCCTTTTCAAATGAAGTAATTAACAAGAGGAAGCACAGTCTAATTTAATTTGTGTGTGGGTGGAAATAGTACAGAAATCTGCTGAGGAAATAGTTTGATTCAGGTGACAGACTTGGAAGATGTATGCCATATTTCAACACAGAGTTAATGAATGGAAACAGTGGTCTCTTCCTTCATTGTGACACTTCAGGAAAACATGAAGAGTGGTACCAGAAGATACAAAAGTAGGTGTTAGCTCAATTTCATGCACTGCTTTGTAGAGCTAGATATTACTTCAGTAGGGTTTCTAGCAAATATAACGAAATGGCAAAAATAAAACAAAACAAAATACCTCTACTGATCTCTCGAAGAAATAGAATCACAGAATTGCCAGGATTAGAAGGGACCTCAAGGATCATGAATCTCCAACCCCCCTGCCACATGCAGGGTCACCAACCTTCCCATTTAATACCAGACCAGGCTGCCCATGGCCCCAACCAATCTGGCCTTCAACACCTCTCAGGACGGGGCATCCACCACCTCTGGGTAGCCTGTTTCAGCACCTCACCACTCTCTCTGTAAAGAAGTGAAAAAATGAAATGAAGCATCACAGTAAATACTTTTGAAATAAAGATTTTAAGTACTAAAATATTCATTTCAAGAATTAGAACTGACAGACTCTAAGTAAGATATTTTAGTATTGTAAGATACATTGCTATTATTACTTACTTGAGTATGGAAACAAGAACAACCTCAGATGACATCACTCTCATTTTAAGGGGACACTGTAGAATGTACCTGAACTTCTCACAACTACTCATTTGGTCACTAAAAATTAAATTTACTTTTAAACCTGTTGACTGTGCTGTTTTTTTGCATATATAACTTCTATTCTTCCTCCTCATTTGCTGTATGTTTACACTGATCTGTTTTTGAGGAATGTATATTCAGTGAAAGTCAATTTTGTATTAAACATTTTTTGTAAGAAACATTTATCCCAAATAGTGCGACTCATATATACATGAACTGAAGTTCAGTACCACATTCTAGTATCTTACTCTTACTATCAAAAAAGGAGTTGGGTTGGTCCCTGTACACAGCGCCAGATCAGTTTGTCCAAGTTTGGTGTTCACACCTGAGAATAATGTGGAAACGTGAAAGAGAATAGAAGCAGCTTGCAAAAGTAATTGGTTGATTAAGAAGATTTATCAAAGCGAAGACTGAGAAGTAATTTGCTTACTGCGTGCCAGTGCTTTCACGTGGCAGAAGCGTTTAATGGCATGGACTTGCTGACCTTGGTGATGTCAAGGCAAGAAAATTAAACTTGCTCTGTGCTATAAACAGGTACATTCAACCTTGAAAGACCACTCCAGTCTGCCACTAGCCAGTGTTTCAGTCACTTCAGACAGGGAAAATCTCATACATTTTCAGTTCAGTTGTGCAGATGCAGAGTTTTTAGATTTTGGACCTATTTGTGTTTAAGAATTCAGGCTACCAGTGTGTTATGAAGAATGGCTCAAAATATTTTTCATATTTGATGATGGTAAGGTCCCTGATTAATGGCTAAATGTTTGCCACGGTGACAGATTTATCATCACATATGAGCAGAACTCTTCCTGCTTTACAGAATCAAAAAACAGACACAAGCTTTCCTAGGAACCTAGACTAAGAGCATGAGGCAAGGGAAGTCAGATCATCTAAGTCACACTTTTGTGCACATTAGACCATAACTTAAAAAATGCCAAGTTACTATACTTCAGGCAGACATCTCTACGTGTCAGATATTTATCTCAGAGAAGACAGGTCACCTCTTGGAAAGCTTTCATCCTTCTTATTAGACAGATTAATCCTTCTTATTAGACAAGCTCTGGCTTGTAGACAGAGCCTACTACTTCCGTAGGACAAGCATACCTGTCTATCTTGTGTCAAATCTCGTGGCACAGAGTTCAGCCATCTTGAAAATTGATACATTTGCCAAACCAAAAGTTTAACAAAAAAAAGTTCTGGCTAAAACACACTGGATTGAGATAGAACAAATCAAACTTGTGGTTTCCACATCTGCCAGCTTTCAGGACTTCCTTCTCAGCTACAATAAAATCTACGTAGCCGCATTTTCTGTCTTCTTCCAGAGCATACGCATATGAAAACCTTTCCCAGGTCTACTATGAGAGTCCAGATCATTTCTAGCATTTATCTACTCCTAGGGAGCATAGTAGTAGCAGATAAGAACGCTGTTCTCAACCAATATGTTCAATTTTTAGAGCTGGAAGAGATGCTGGAAAACTTCATTACTGGCAACAATGAGGTCTTTGCCATTCTGATTAGTGAAGATATCCTTTCCCCTCACAAATGTAGAAAAAGGAAAGCTCATCTCAAAATATTTGAAAGTACATATTCTATTTCTTACTATACAGTTACATTTACTAGGATTTCATCCATTATAGTAAGTTTACAATAGATCAGAGCATTTCTTTCTATAAAATGTGTTTGTTAGCCTCTTCACTCATGGAAGCAAGGACTGAAAATACTTCTCAGGAAGAAAAAGATGACGTGCACCTCTCAAACCCATGGTAAACACAAAACCCATAGTCACGCTGAGCTAGTGTGCTGCATTCAGCCCATCTGTTAGAATATACAATCCTTTGTAGTGTTGTGAACCTGGAACAAGCAATGGTGCAGGGTGGGAAGCCAACACTGCACATAGGAAACCAGACTGCCCTGCTGCAGCTAGGTTGGGCAGAGCTCAACATGAGACCAGCTGGACCAGCCTGTTCATGGTGGAAAGGGTTTGGGAGACCCAGGTGATGGTGACAGCGGTAAGGAGATGTCCTCCATGTTTACATTAGAGGTGAGGATGGAAGGAACAAACAGGCCCAGCCCTATGCTGTGAGGGTAGGACAGCAACCTGTGTGCCTCTGCTTCAACAGTGAATTCCTGTAAGCAAGTGCAACTCCACAGCCATTCACCTGAATCACAGTAGCGCCTAGAGCTTTGAAATAGGAGAGCAAATAAGCCTTGTTTCCTTGCAATTTAGGACTGTCCCTCCTCAGAAAAATCTGGTACACAAACATACAGCGTAAGGATGAGAGAATTCTGACAAATTGAAATTGCAGCCTAAACCAAAGCACTGTTTCCTGAGCTACCTCTCCTGTTCAGCCCTTCTGTATGCATATACTGCATTTTCAGTTAAATTCATTTTAGATGCGATCCATGAACTTATGAACAGGTAGCCATTTGGGCTCAGGATAAACTATATACATGTATATATACACATGCACACACAGTCTAGCTATATTATGTCAGTATTTTGGAATAACCTTCACAGTACCAAGCTCCATATAAAAATGCTGCATTTGCTTCTGCAACAAATTGAATAAGAAAGCATCTAGTAATATTTGTAGACTGTTCTTCCATTTAACAGGATTAAAGTGTATACGATATGACAACTGTTCCTTATTACACTAGATGAGATGTGAACAATTCTTGTTGCATTTGTCAAATGCAATAGTCAGCAAAATGTAAATGGCAGATAATAGATTTGAGGACAATGCTGAACAGACAACAGTGGGTCAGACAGGCTGTGCAAAATATCAAGCACTAAAACACAGCTCAGTGTTGACAGACAAGGAGCAAAGATGCATCCAAAGTATATGGCATTTTTTTTTGATCCCATGAACTAGCTGACCACTCAAAGAGGGAAAAAAAGAGCAACCAGGTAATACTTTCACAATGGAGAAAGATTAATTACATTGGGCATTTTCTGTTTTTCATTGGACCACAAACCTGTTTGGAATACACTGATACCTCTGTTCTTAGCTCCAAGCTCAGCCCTGGATGGAGGGAAGGGTGGACTCCGCCTTTAATAGCAAGGCTGACCCTTCCTAGCAGATGGAGTAATCAGCCAACCTGAAGCATTTCCTTTGGTCAGATCTCAGAAGCCACAAGCCTAAAGGTCTTTCCATTACTAAGCAAAATCGTGCTCAGGGCAGGCACTGACAAACATCATGCTGTTTGCAACACGAGTCGGGTTAGCAGCCACAGTGACAGTTGCCATGCTGCAAGATACCTCCACGTCTGGATAGAGACATCAGTGCACTGATGGTGACACATCAGTGCACACCATAAGGACATAGGGAAAAGGAAGGGAAGGAGGGGAAACCCGTGCCAGACACGGCTCACCTCCTGTTTGTAGATCAGGTAGCCCACATGTGATTTGAAGTAAGGAAGAAAGGTAAGCTACCAAATACTTTCAGCACATGTGAATCTATTCTTGGGAATAAGAGAGATGAGATAGGACAGCTATGTGCTAATATATATTCTCACTTGCCACATTCCTGCCTCTAGGTGGTCTGAAAATTGCATTCTCTTTCTTATTTTGCTTCCCACAAGAACTAGCAAGTGGATGGCATGATTTCTATATTTGGTACATGTTCCAAGCAAACAAAAAAAAAACACACCAAAAACTCGCTACTGATTCCAGTGCAGGTTTTCCTCACAGAACAGCTTTCCATTTCTTAGCACACAAGTATAATACATTTACTTTACTTGTATTTTTCACATGATTCTTGAGTACACAACCAAACAAAAAAAATTCCAGGAACAACAAAATCAGTGAGGTGAGTATCCCAAAAGGTTTGTATTTCTAAGTTGATTTTGTCATGTTTGGTAAAAGATGAACACTGATGGCATCTCTCCGAGAGCATTAAGAGGTTTTTTTTCCTCTATTACCCAGCTGCTAATTTCTGTACCACTTGTACCACCATCTAATTGTTGTTAAGACCTCTGCTTTTCTACCAAGTGAGAATAGACCAGGTCTAGAATAGACCAGTGGTTCACAAGTTAATTGCCATAGTCTGACCTACATACATTCATGTACACATGGAGCATTACTCATAGGCCACTTTTTCTTAAGACAACAAATGAAAGAAAATAGTTGCTTTTAATTTAGATACCTGAGAATAAAGATATGAACTTACAAAGGGGAGACTAAAAATAAAGCAGTAGAAGCCAGGAAGACAAGTTCTTCTGTTGCCTGTGACTGAAATGTGCACACAGCTGTAAGCCTTAGAAATAATCTTTCTTTCACCTCAAAACAAGCAGCTGTCATTTCTGAGAGCTGCTTACACCAGTGACATAAGCAAAGGATTGCTGGTTATTGATTCCATTAATCACAAATTCAGATTGTGAATAAAACGTCATCCCGATGTGCTGCTGGGCTTAATGTAGAGGCTATTTTCAGGGGTAGAGTAGGATTAGAGGGGGACTGTAATCATGGAGACAAAAAGAGGATCAAGCACAACATGCCACTACTTCTAGCACTTAAATTGCAGAAAGCATTGGTTTACTGCTAGGAAACAGCTCCATCTCCTGTTCTGCACACAGAAGCTCTCAGATAGCTCACTCCAAAAAAAGTTAGAAAAAAAGCCATCCACCACCACCATCACCTCACAGCTGCTGTTTTAGAGTCTTTGCGAAGAGGAAATAAAATTCAAGCTTATGTCTACAAAATTAAATCCTCTTTATGTACACTTTTAAGTAGCACTTCATTTTGCTGGAACATTAGAAAAAAAGATTATCTGATAGTGTAAGCTGTTCTCACTCCCCCCCCAAAAAAAAAATTTAATATGGTTAGAATGGAAATCTGTCCTATATCCTTTGCTGCAGTCTCTGTTCACCACTTTACAGGTTGCTTTAAAGCTTCTACTCCATAATACAGGCTGCAAAAACCTGAGAGAGCACATATAGAAGGAGGGCAAAACCAGGATAAAACATGTTATAACATAAGGAGAAAGGTAATAGAAACAACCTAATTTGATCAAAATGCAGGACATTCTTTCAAAGTAGGAAGCAGGGACAGCTCTGCTCCCCATCAAGCAGCCTGTGTTGTATCACTTAATGACAAGTTTAGAATCCAGGCTAGACAGCATCGTTTCACTTTTCTTCCAACTTGTCCTATCATGGAAAGCAGGGGCGAAGTTCTTTCTGCCAATTCAGAATGGCAGAAAGGAGTTTCTGTGTACAACTCTGAAAAGGAAGATAAACATTGACAGTCAAGATTAAAGGACAGTATACTTAATGAATGAGAGAGCGAGAGCTAAGCTATATACAGAAGTCTAGACACTGACAGGAAGGTGAGGTTGTACTAAAAGAATAAAAAGATTCAACTGTGTTTCAAAATGGCCTATCAATCGAGCAATAAGAATGGGGATTTGGGTGACCTCTTCCATTCCCATCAAGAAATTCTGAAGGTGCACCCTTTCTCCTGAGCAGAAAAGTTTGTTGGCCTTTGGAGTTGCAGTACAAATGCAAAACAGCTTTCCCCATGATCCCATCCGTGCTGTGAAGCCACCAGATTGCTCATATGTTGTAATGTAGAAGCCAGCATGGGAAATCGTGGCTTCTATTCCCATTCAGTATGACCTCTGAACTCTTAGTGCTTGTAAAATATGAGCTATACTTCCAGAGCATTAGATGACGATCAAGACCTACAATTCAAACATAGACAGAAATAAATGCACATAAGTTGGATTTCATGACAATCTTTTCATTAGTTATGGAAGTAACTCAACACTTTAATGCCTGGTTACTGAATGAATGCAAGAGTAAGTTCAGATGCCTCAGTGTGGGGGACCAAGTTTAGGGTTTCCTTCAATTCACAGCTGGAATGCAAACCACAGCAGGTACTTACTGGATCACAGTGAAACGTTTCATAGCCACCCAGTAGTGTCCTATACTCCTTATACACCGGCTGCCTTTATCATTCACCTTTGTACAGTCTCTCTGGATGCCTTTATATCAGCATTTAACCTATACTGGAATAGCATTTGTTACACAGAACTCTAACACAGGCTGGCAAAAAGAAAAAGTATCCTAAAGGCTTAATTTATCTGTCTATAAACTGCAGTGGGGATGGATGGATGCCAGTTATTTAATACTACTCCATCAGCCTGTCAGCAAAGGCAAGATGACTTACACTGAGCATCTTAAATCTTTCAAGAGGCACAAGTGTGCCCTACTTGCACTTGCTGGAAACCAAGTACCACCCTACTGGGGAGATCATACCCTCTTGAGGAAGTGTATCTACCCACTGGAGAAGAGCCAACTTTCCCAACTGCTCCCAGGAATAACGTGGGCTGAAATCCCACTCGTATCCTTACAGCACCCATATGTTACAGCTCTGTGTAGCGTGGGCTCACATATATATTGAATGCAATATGAGCCCATTCTGTACCTGCTTGTTCCAACAACTGGAGTTTAATGCAGTTGCCGAGCTATTATTTCACACTGGGGGAGTTAACATGATAAAAATTCTGGTCTGGAGAGCTGGGAGGTTTGTATTCTGATTTGACACACATTGCATTCAAACTTAAACACTGAAAATACTTACACTATTTATTTCACAGTCTCAGAAGGTAAAGAACACTATCACCTGCTTTAACATGGCAGCATGAGCCTGGTGGACCTGTAAGGAGGAGGTATCAACAAAGTGTCCTCTGAACATGTAAGAAAACCTATCAGTTTTGACCACGCACCTGCAGTACCAGTTGATTGTATTACCCAGCAGAAAGTAACATTACTCCTCTTTCTTTTCACACTAAGTATGAGCCTTCTCAGCTAAGAGCTCCTCAGCAAGGAAATCAAAGCAGCGTAACAATTTAGAGCAATTACCTATTTCTATGCATCTGCAAAGGAGACCTTGATATGTACTGACTCCCATCTACTGTGGCATCTCTGATGCCACAGGGCTAGCAGGATGGCTTCGCAATGGGAGCCCACCTCATTCTAAGTATCACTCCTAAGTGGTATTGTTGTCTGGGAGCAAATCCGTTTCAAGGGCTGACTTCATAGTGGATTAAACGAAAGGGAAAATATTCTTGCAGCTCCTGACAACTTCCTCTGAGAATTAGCACTACAATAAAACATGCAGCTGTGTGAGAATTCCCACAAAGCAAAAATCCTTGCAGCACAGAAAGGAAAAGAACGTATAAAATTAAGCCAGTTAAAATAGCAGTATGATCTGTCTGAACACTTTTTTGTTAAGGCACAGGTTTTTAATACAATTTTTATGACCCTTTTGAGGACAGCAAGATGGTACAGCGACCAGTCAAGGATAAATCCAAGGAGTTGAAAAAGAAGAGGCCTGAAGTTGCACTGCTCATTGGCATTTCCCAAGAACAAGTCACAGAGCTGCACTGCCAATCTGTGCTGTCCAGGAGGAGGGCTGCGCCCTGTGTGGTACAACCCGCCTCAAGGCAGAGCAGCAGAGCACCTCACTGTGGCATCACTGCACTTGGGGACAAGCTAGCTTTTCAGAGGGAGGATGAGCTTTTTTCTGCAATACTGAATTATGTTCCTTGAGAGATGGGGTAAATCACTTTGTGGCTTTGGTTCAATCCTTCATTAGTATTACTGATACTTTCTCTGACCAGAAGCCAGCCAAGCAACACACAGACCTGTTCTCATTCACTACTGCTGCCTGGGAGCATGCACTACACCAAAACAGCCCAAGAAACTCCCTCAAGAGTGCAGTCTGCTCCTCAGATCAGTTCTGCAACAAACTCATGCAATAACCTTTTCAATTATCTCTGCCTCTTCTTGGGTACAAGGTAGACCCTTCAATTCTACCAAGTGAAACATACAATGTCAAAAAGCTTTTCTTCCGCGGGTGAAATTTTGAAAGAGCTACTACTGACAGAGGTGTATGGGGTGCAACAAGAGAGCAGATCACTTTGAATGACAGACTGGAATCCACATGGATTTATAGCCCTCCTCTATATGTGTGGTGGAAGTATTCTCACCTACAGGAATAACAACTCTTGTAGATTCAGGTTTTAAGTATAAAAAAATAATCTTGGAAGTGGGATTGGTTAAGTAGTTCAAACAGCAAAACTCTCCAGTGTACAATGCCATCATTTTAGATAATGAGACATTTCTCCATTTCCAAAAGGTTAAAGACAGACCATAAATTCTGCATCTAGCAGCCCATGGAGGCTTCTCCTAATAGCCCCGACAGCCATCATTTCATTGTCTGGGATGCATCAGGAGCAGTTAATGCTGATGAACTGGATGGCTTTGTGTTCAGAATAAAATAGAAGCGAGTGAGGCTTCGTGACTTAAAGCTGCTACAGAGCTTTCTGCAGAGAAGCTGCAGGATCAGAAGGAGGGGAGTGGAAAAAAAACAAACCTGCCACCATCTACAGTGAAACTAGTAAGTAACTACAAAACACTTGCTGGGAAAAGAATGTACCAGGTCATTATCTTACTATAGCCTCTATACAGCATAATCTCTACAAACCACACTTCAGCAGCCAACCTATATTTCACAGAACAGGTGGCAACACTGCCCTTTAGGTGCTTGCGGGCCAGAGAATGCGTGCCTCAGCCATCTGGAACTCCGTCAGCACACAGTGATGCTGGACATATAATGCACAAAGATTTGCATGGCTGATTTTCTGCTTCATGCGTTGGCAGGGGGACAGCAGAGATGAGAAGCCTTGCCCTGCTGACCACTTGTGACAAGAATTTACTTGGTGACGTAGACCCTCAGGTGGCCAGATGAAACCAGCCATCTGTTAGCTGTGAAGTTGCACGCAGCCAACTTAATGAAAAGGTAAACATTAAAACAAAGAAAAAAATTAGAAATTTAAGAAAGGATGGAGGGAAAAAAAAAAAGTAGCTGTGCTGCAGATTTTTATTTTTCCAACAATAGAGGGCATCAGTTCTCCATTCTGTCCACAGGCCTGGCCTATTGCAAGCTCAGTGTGATACTCCAGAGGCACTCAGCAATCCCTGGAGAAATAGACAGCAATTTCATTTTTCACAGAGCAACAATTTTGTGTGCGCCACCAGAAGCAAAAGAACCAAGAGGCCTAATGCAGGCTTCAGGCAGTTAGACACCACTTCTTACTTGTTAAACAAGGAAGATGTTTTTGGTTTGAGATGCAGAACTGCTTTTCCGCCAGACATGCATTCTCACAAGAGCCATTTAAAAACACATCAGCTCTCTCCAAACAGACATATAACTCAGCTGGAGTTGCAAATCTCCCACTCGGCCCACAGAGGCTCTCCTCCTCCCCTCCCTCTGGGCTCTGAGTCCACGGAAAGAGATCAGCACAACCCCAGACCAGACCCAGAGCACCAGCAGATTGCCATCTAGAGGCTGGGATAAAGCCACAGTGTTTCAGCTGATGAGCCCTAACTCGAATCCAGGTGGGGTCCCATGGGGAGGGAACCCAAGCATGGGACTCCTGATATATAAGGTGGAATGAAGGAAAGAACACTGCATCCTGAGAATCTCTACGGCTTACGAAAGAAGGAAGAAATAGGATTTGGCTATTCACACCACAGCTATTGGCATAGGCACACCTCCCAGAAGGCATCTTCTATGCACTGTATGCTGCCCCACAGTTCAGTGCATGGAAGTGGGAGCTCTGAAGTGGGCCCTCCTTTAGAGAAGAGCATTTTCATTGCACAACAGACCTCAGGGCTGGTCCACAAAGTCAGCCCAGGACAACACCAGAAGCTAAACTCTCATCTCCAGAGACCCTGGCACTAATACCACATCCATATGGGCTCCTTCCCAGAGCAACATTTCTGGGCCCTGACACTCTGAACAAACACATCCTACTCAAAGCACTGGCTATATATCACAGACTGTATAACCCAAGCCTCCACACGGAAATTTCTGACCCAAGAGATTGAACCTGAGTGGCAGATCACTCCAAAATTAGTCTCAGCTAATCAAATGGCATTGAACATTACTTCATGTTAGCCCACCAGCTCTGACACTCGGGAAAGTCATAGGTGACAGTTCAAGTCTCAGATTCAGGAACATGAACATTTTACCTGTGAATTCCAGGAAAATCACACATGCAGCCAAGTTCTGTGATGTACTGAAGTTCCCGCTCAAGGGAAACAGGTAAAATACATACTCCCTTTGGAAAAAAAAGAAGCTATGATTTAAGTGGCAGAGGGACTGAGACTCATAGCAAGTTCAGAAAAGGAAAGCATCTCACGATTCCATGTTGCATAGAAGGATCAGTAGCTGCTACAGATATAATTTATGCTGTAGAGTCAGGCATGTCCCAAATTTACAGTTTTAACTATCAGTGCAAATCAACAAAAAAGCAACATGTGAAAACAAAGCACTCATACCTAAATCCAATAGCATTCACTAAGTAAATAATTCATTTGGGTAAAGCTTTGGACAAAATTATTGGGTTCTATTTCTCTATTGACAGGAGTTGGATTGGAAAACAACCACAGCTTTGTTGAAATAACTGCTATAGCTCCTTCCATTTTCAGTTAGTATGCTAGCTATGAATAAATTATGAAGGTACCATTTATTTAAAAACATATTGAAAAACCCTCCCTTGGAAGCCCCATAGGGTGAACACTCAGCTCTACTTATCTGCTGCATCAAGCAAAAATCCCTGTCAGAAGCAGCACAAAGATACAGCAAATGACCAGATTAACTCCTCTCCTCCCTGCCCCATCTTTCCTCTGCCAGAGGAAATCATCATTTATTCCTGTTTTCTTCAGAAGATGTAAAGCGCGCTGAAAGCTTTCAATGTCAAAACTAAGCATCTAAACAACAGAAAGTAAAATTCCCCCCCAATCCAGTCTAAACTTACAGATTTGGTTGAATTTAGGTTTTTAATGAAAGGCCCAAAATTATCTTTGTATGGAAAGAAAGAGCAGGCATTTTCTATGACGTTTTGTTTTTATTGCATTAATGTTTTAATAGGAAAATTTTGTTCATTTCAGCCAGCTGAAGGGTGCAACATGCTCGCACTTGCAGCTAGACAGTCCTCTTGCATAGTGCGGCAGCCATGCCCACACTGCTTCCTTTCTTGCTTTTTCTAGGCACTAGCAAAAAGCCATCATTATGGCTGTTTATACCTGTGGTTGGTCAGAGTACTGTGCGTTCAGTGCATGATAGGAAGGGAACAGATAGGACCAGGACAGTATTAGCAGTTTTCCTGTAACCCATGCCTATGCAAGAAGTCTGAAATCTGCAGTATCAGATGAGGGATTTATTTTTTTTCCCCGCCTTTTCAGCTGGTGCTATAGCATAATTTAGCCTTTATACCCATAGAAAGATGCAAAATCTAGAGTCTTCATGTCCAAACTCACTTTCTACCACGAGTTACCACACTGCATTGAATTGAACAGCCATTACTGTTTCCCAGAATTCTGCCCAAATTCGCAACAGAACAATACTTCTGAGGCAGTGTACTGTCATCTAGATAACACTAGCAACCTGATAAATATGGCTGAGATTTTCCTGTATAAGCAGAGTTTAAAGCTACCTGTTTGAAGACATTACCCTGCTGAAGGTGCTTGGTTCTGGATGAGTGTCTGCACACCTGCTACAAGGCCATAGCAGCTCCAACCAGCTCTGTGCTTCACTTACTACTGCACAGTTCTTGCTTTCCCAATCTGGTGAAGTTTGGCCTCTTCTCCCATGTAACAGTGATGAAAGGGAATGGCCTCCAGTTGCACCAGGGGAGATTCAAGTTGGATATTAGGAAAAACTACTCTGAAAGAGCAGTGAGGCACTGGCACAGGCTGCTCAGAAAGATGGCGGAGTCACTGTCCCTGGAAGTGTTCAAGAACCATGTAGATGTGGCACTGAAGGATGTGGTTTAGTAAGCAATATTGGTGGAAAGCAGACAGTTGGACAAGATGATCTTAGAAGTCTTTTTCAACCTTAATGATTTTATGATTACAAAAGCCAGATTGTTCCCATACTGTCAAATCAATTGCAAGCACTGTGAAAGACCACGCCGTTACCAGACAGAAAAACTTTAAGGAGAGCACAACACCAAATTAACACGTGGTCTCAACACACAGCATCACAGAATCATTAAGGTTGGAAAAGCAAGTGCTGTCAGGAAGAGTGGCCCATTCTGGATGCAGCCACAGCCCTGACACCAGACAGTAAGGACCTGCACTCTATACCTCAGCACGTAGGGAACTCAGGCTGCAACTAAGGTCCCTGTGCTGGATGCCAACTCTAATGCTTTCACAGCCATGGTTCCCGCAGTGCTCATCTGCTGGGGATCAGCAGGAGAGGAGATGGCTGCTAGTCAAGGACACAGCAAACCCATGCCTGTGTGCCTGCTAATAAAAGGGGCAGGGAGACTCACGCAAAAAGCCTTGACCCATCCCAACTATGAGAAATGTTCATTCTTCTAACCGAACAACTCTGCAATAGATGAAAATATCTTAAAGGAAAAAAATGAGCCTTATTTCATTTCAGGATACCAAACATATCTTTATAGACTGACATGTTTGCTTCTGCGGGATTTTTCTATGGTCCTTCATTTATTTATTTTATATTTGAGACAGATTTTGTTTCTTAAGGTCAGAAGCACTCAGTTTACCCAGCTATTTTTAGCTGAACTGGACAGATTCATTGAATTATGCCATGAATTATTCATGGTACCAAAAAACAGCCTAGGCATTCATATTATATTTGAAAACAGTGACAGCTTCTCACATTTTTGCCGTGCAACTACAAATCCTGGTAGCAGAGAGAGTCTTGCAGGTTTGTCAAGGGGTCAGAAATGAGCCTGTTTTCCTCTACAGACCACTATCTTTCTTCAAGGGTTAGAAACATGAAAGTCACTGAGGCCTATTACTATGAAGATGGAATATTCCTCCACAACTTGGTTTTATTATTAGCGTCACTTATATCAAAACTTACATTGCATCTTTCTTTCCTGAGCTTAAAGAGCCACACCTACCAAAGCAGACAAAAGGTCCTCAGAGCAGAGAAAAGAACAGCAGGGAAGAAATTGCTGCTGACTGTTCTGGAAATATCCTTCACCCAACTTACTAATTACACACTCTGTTGATCACCTATAATTATGATCTGAAAGGAAATTCTACACCCTAGCAATTTAGCTGGTGTTTCTTAAAGTCAACCATTTCCACTCTAATGAACCTCAATATGAAGCAGCAAAACCTTGAAGGGAAAGGCTGCGGGCATGAAAATGAGTGCTTGCTGTCTCATTAACATTTTACTTGCTTGGCTAGGAGTCCTTTTGTTACAGGAAGCTAAGTGTTTTATGGCCAACTCTCCTGAATCCATAATAATATCCAATATGAATATAAGTGATTTCTGCTTTTAAGCTACTGAGCCTCTAAATAATCTCCACTAAAGCTAATGTATCCACAGTCAACGTGCAGCACCAGCTAAAATACAAGTAATTGCTGCCTTGGCCAGCTCCGCAGTACAATTCTAAACTTGACGTTTGGCAGCTATTAGTATTTATAGCTGGATAGATCCAACCTGGCAGATACAGACTTCCCAAAAGCAAAGCATGTCTGGAGCTGAAGTTTTTTTTTCCATTTGGTAAGAAGTTAACAGGCTGAGATGCCCTGGCACACAGCTACGCTCCCAGCAACCATAGTTTCCCTGCAGAAGTACAGCTGAACATACCAGTGACACAGGTATTCCTCAAAGAATTTCTTTCTCAAAAAAAAACCCTACAACTCATAAGAGTCAAATTAAGAAGGTTCTCAAGGAGCCACAAAGAATATATGGCACCAAAGCCTAAGCTTAAGACATTTCTGAGAAATTAATATAGCAGTTAGGTGAAATTTAACAGCAAGTAAGTTACTCCTAAGACTCCTGCTGCAGTGGGATCCTTCACAAGCTCCAGAAGTAATTCATCATATAAAAACAGGTCAAATACAAAAAATGAGAAGAGACCAAGCACTGAATGAATGAATGAATTTGCATGGGAAATGCAATTCTCCTGAGCTCTACTCTCACCTTCAGCGGGCAACCAGTTCCAAACAAAAGTTAGCTTGATCAGGAGGGCAACAAGTAGGAGACAATATGTGGTCAGACATCCACTTCACTGGCCACTCTGTAGAGAAAAAGTGATCGATCGTAGATTCGTAGAACTGCCTGGGTTGAAAAGGACCACGATGATCATCCAGTTCCAACCCCCTGCTATGTGCAGGGTCACCAACCACCAGACCAGGCTGCCCAGAGCCACATCCAGTCTGGCCTTGAATGCCTCCAGGGATGGGGCATCCACAACCTCTTCGGGCAACCTGTTCCAGTTGATCACCGCCCTCTGAGTGAAAAACTTCCTCCTAATATCTAACCTAAACCTCCCCTGTCTCAGTTTAAGACCATTCTCCCTTGTCCTATCGCTCTCCACCCTTGTAAACAGCTCTTCTCCCTCCTGTTTTTCCAGCCACCTTCTCACTATAATCATGAAGGGTTTAAGTGACAAAAGTGGAAGAAAAGATCAGCAGCAAGGTGAAAGGGGAAAGGACTAAGCAGCAAAGACAAGTAGTGAAGATGAAACAAATTAGTATTTATGTCTCTACATATGACTCTCAGTTGCTCTCCACTTCCACAGAAACCAAGGCTACTTAGATTTTTAAAAAAACTCTTGTTATTTAAATTCAGAGACAAAAGCTATGTGTCCCAGGCTGATGCAAGAAGCGGGTAACCTAACAGAAATGAGGCTTCAGTGCTCCTCAGATATCTGAGGACCGAGTAAATAACCTTCCTCTACCCAGGGGAGATGCCTCTCCAAACAAAAAGCGCTCACAGGAAAACCTGTCTTCTGCTAAGGACTTGATTTAACCGGTATTTATAATGAAAGCCTTTGGGCTACCTCCCTATAGCTTCTAATGCCATCAGCACTATCCGCTACAAGAACTTAGTAACTTCCCTGTTGCTCTTCTAATATACTAGAAATCACCTTTTCCTTAGAGAATTACTCTTCTGCAAGCTGACATTACCAAGAAAGGAGAAAAAAATAAACTGCAACAAAAGAGATAATTTTCTGATCTCACTAACATACATTTGTTTCTCCAATTTCCGTCATTTCTTGCAATGCAATCCCTCTGAGATATCAACTCCTCTTCAACTCTGTTTGTTCTGTGGGGTCTCAAGTCTCTTCTGCTTGAGCGTGTGAAGCCTTATAGAGGAAAAAAGCTACAAGACTGCCTGTTATCATGAATTGTTAACAGCCTAATTCAAACTTGTCTGATGAGCTTCGTGTTGAAATGAATGTTGATAGGCCACTAAGCAAAACAACACTGTCACTGAAAACTTGTTTTACTCAGTAAATCATAATTCAAAGAAGAGGGACCAGGTGCCTGCTCGGTCCCAGTATATCACTGGTATCAATCACACAGGTCAAAAATTTCAAACACTAGGCAATCTCGCATGCATTGGTTCCCACAACAGCTCTGAAAAACAAATGGTCTCAGAGGAGCCAAAGAGAAGCTTAGCCAATAGCTTGCTATTCCACTTCCAGCCATGACAAACGAACAGAGGATAGGAGAAAGAGTAGAAGACTGGCATGCCTCTTTCTCCAATTTGGTCTTCACACTGTCTGTGGTAGGACTTCTTAAGGATAGGATGCTTGAAGTGGAAGGAGGGGAGGCAGATTTAGCATGGAAAGTAAATGTAATTTACAGTGTTCAAATCAGTGTCAGTTTAAGTTCCATTAATTATGAGATTTGCACTTGATCTTGCTTTATAAAACAAAATAAAAAGCATTTTACAAAATGTGGGATCTCTGACATCACAAAGTCACGAGGAGTCAAAGTCAGAAGTGATTCAAATATCAGCTACTGAGCACTCTCCTTATACCAACATCAGCATCTTACTTTTCCACTCTGAAAAGGAGTAAGACGTGCTTTTTATTACCAAGATGGTTTTCCCAAATCTCTCCTATTCTTCAAGAATACCTCCATTTAGAGTAGCTTCTCTAATGCAGATGGAGTCAGGTTCTCCTTCTGCATCATGACTATTTTATTCTGTCCCTAAAATTAGACAAGTACCTCTTCATGCACACTTGTCATAAACAGATAAGAGTTTTGAAACTTTTGCCAGATAGCCCAGACCTTGTACTGTAGCTCAGGGAACCAATTTCAAGTCCCAGAAGACTTCAGAGATACAGAACAAGAAAGAAAAAACAGACTCAAAGAAGGGTTTGTAGTCTTTGTTCACTGACACAGTAAATACCATCTTGTGATGAAGACCTTACACAACACTACAGGAGAGTACAATTCTGATTCACCCCGTGCACACTTAGGGCCAGAAACCTCCATTTCAGGAGCCAAACAGCATAAAATGGGGGGGAAAAGAAACAACAAACACTTCCACCAGCAGTACTGATATGAGGCTTTAGTAGAGGCCAAGAACTTGTCACCCACAGCACATCATTTCAGAGAGATAGACCATTTATGAAGACAGCCGGTGTTTAAATTAAAGACCTTTTATCACTGAGATCGCACTGCGGCATCACAAACTGTTCCGGCAGTTGCATATTCTCATAGAAATATGTCATGCCTTATTTTCAACTGATAATTTCTACCTTCAGATTTCAGCTTCTGCCCTATTCCTCAGAAAATTCTTATTTAAACTGTGGATGAGTCCAGCCAAGAAAAGATTACCAAACTCAACCCTTCCCAGGAGTAAAATCAAGAACTAAAAGTGAGATGCATTAGCATCCCCATGCAACAGGTAAGGGTAGACAGTTCTCTCAAAAGCATATGGACTGCTGGTATGCAATGCAAGACTAGGCAGTAGGATTTACCCAGAACGTAGCCACGTTTGCATCCCTGATAGCTGGAACTTAGTCACCTCTGACTTCTGAGGACACACCATCACCACGCAGTCCTCTAGTGTACCAGGACAGGATCATTCCCTAATGGTAAATCTCAATGTATTTTCTATTGAAAAGCTACAGAGGATTCTACCTTCTTTTAAAATGTATCTGACTGCACTAGTGACTTTTAAATATGATTGTTGTCAAAGCACTCATGTGGGAAGCTGAAAACTCCAGTTTAAGTCTATCCTTAGATCACAGATCATTGATAAAGCTTTTATTTGTATCACCACCTTTTTACATCAATAGAAATGCTCAACTCTGGTTGGGAAGCCTATATTCTGTTTTCTCACTGCCTGGCCTCAATTCTTGAGGTGTTCCTGGAACAACTATAGGAACTGGCTTAAGCGTGCTACCCATCACCAGCAGCCTGGGAAGAACACTGCAGTTGTCACTATCCTAGAGTCAAAGTACAGGTCTGAAGTTCATTGCTCACAATCAACTTCACAATTGATCACAATGAACTTTAGTCCTGCACTTCTCAGGCAAACATACAACCTAGTTGCACACTGCAGCGATACAAGCCTCCCTGTGATTAATACTGTCCAGTACTAGAGACTTCCACCATTAGAGCTGTCATCGATGACATCCTCGTGAGTAGACATCACTTCCTCTAAAAGTGCGTGAAGGGATAGATCTGTACTTTTACCCAAACCAAAAGAGAGTCCTTAAATACATCTAGTGCTAAGAATCACTGACTGCATTGTCTTCTGAAGTGTTTTAGTATTACCTTTGTGAAGCTTTGCTATTTCCATCTTTTTTTTTGTGTCATAAGCAAATAAAATGTGATGATCCACAAGAGAAGTCAAGCCTACTTTTCTGCTAAGACAATCACCTTAATGAATAATTAGTGTAAGAATATTAGTAACATTAATACTTAATGAGTTGAATCTTCTTTGCATCATATCCTCTAGTTCCTACTTGCTAACTAAAACTTTATTTATTATCTTAAATTAAAGGACATTTCTGAAATGAGATACAATAAAATTGCAAAGAAGGAAAAGCTAATCAAGATAATTAAAATGAAAAATTGTTAGAATAATTCACTTTCACCTGCAGTTGCAGTACAGTTGAACCAAGAGTTTCTAATTAAACGAGAAAGTATGAGAAGTGCAGTTCAGCTGATTTGCATTTATGGAACTGGAAGAAAATATTACCTTATTAAAGTGAGTTTCAGAGGAAATGTCATAGCACAGAGGTTGGCCTGACTTGACTTTCTAGTAGATTATGCAGTCATTTATAAATTTGACTGCTTCACAGAGCCAGCTCTTCTGCAGCTCTAAATCAGCATGGCCTCACTAAAGTTAATGAAGCCACATCAATTTATACCAGGTAAGCATCTGCCCCCTAACCATTTTAATGCATATATTGCTGCACAAAGCAAAATTCAACCACATCTGCCCCTATACACACCATAGAAAGATGCCAATGAAAGACAACATAATGCTGCTGTGCCCAGATAATCAATTTACCTATATTCTGCTATCTGAACAAGGGCTGTAGCACACTGTCTACCTCTGGCAATTTATTCCTGCAGCTATGTACAAGAAAACAGCCTGGATGATATTTGCTGGCCTTGTTAATCTGAAACCCAGCACACGAATAATGCTGTTTTCAGTCCCGTATGCAGTGCTTGCTAAACTTACTGTGCTTAACCCAGTGCCTAAGAGCCCTCACTCTGAGTTGACCCCTCATATTCATAGATGAGAAAGGGTAAAGATGCACAGCCTGGCATGATACGCCACCCACATCCTTGATGGAATCTTTGCTTTCCCATCCGCACTCCCATCAGCGGGATTAACACAACATGGTTACAACAAAAGTAGAGAAACTAAGCCCCTTGTCAGGGAAACAGCCTATTACTTCATAAACATGAAGTAACTGATGTCTGCTCCTGCATTATCCTATTGCCTGTGCATACATTCTTAATACAATATTATGAGGGTATGTAAACCATTTTATTCTAATTAGTTTATCTGAGACAGTTCTGGTATCTTAAACTCCTAAGGCAGAAAGTAAATGTCTTCAGCAATGCAAATAATAAATTTCATCTCACAGATATAGTAAAAGAGATCTCTAACTATTGGCATGTGCTGCAACATCACAATTATGCCTAGATTACATATATATAATCCTTAGTATTGGCTGAGTATTTACTACATGTCTTCAATAGGATACCAGAATTAATCTATTGAAGCAAATGCTATTACATATATATTTTGTGCAAAAGAAGTGGACCATTCCCACAACGTTCTTAAAGCCTTTTCTAGCAAACTACAGCTTTTCTGTGGTCAGGGAGTCAGCTGTCAAACTTGTGTTTCATCAGAGACAAGGGCGACCTGCTGGCAGAGGTAACAACACCCCAGCAGAAGAGATGCTTCAGCAAGGAGAAAGCTCATTTCCAGCACTGCTTCATTCATTCCAGCTACAGGCCTAAATTAACCTTGCAAAACTGTCATGAAAATGCATCAGGCCAAGCATAAAATTTACTCTACAACTCTCTATCATAACAGAGATGACAAAAAAAATTAATGACATTTAGCTCACCTGTCAAGTTGATTGCTCAGCCCGACTAAAGAGCAACAGTTTTGTGGAGCAGACTCAGCTGACAAGCTCCAAATCACAGCCACGTTGCAGTACAAAAATTGAGGCAACGCCATCACACTAATTAGGGGGCCGTACAGCCTGGTGGTCTTCTCAGCTGCCAAGGGTAAGGGGATGGATAAAAAGCCCACATTGACCTTGCTGTTAAACACAAATTATGTCATTAGGTCAAATAACCTTTCAGTCCCATTTTATTTAAAGTATATTTGTCCATTTTAATTTATCATCTAAATCATTTCAGTTTAGTATTAACTGTGGAATTACATATGTGCTCAGGAAACCCATTTTAGAGAAACTGAATTGCTTTAATACTGAGCGTACAATAGCCTGTATTTATGTTGACTGTCTGCTACAAACCAGAGGAACTCTTCTATATGCTTTGGGCAACTTTTGCTGAGATTAAAAATATTCAATAGTAGCAAATGGTTGACTTGCAAGTAACCTACATCCACCAATCACAGCTGTGATTTATTAAACTGAGGAAGGCCAAGAAATTCATGAGACATGTCAGTCCACAACAGCTCCCAGAAGTAGGAGCACATGTATGTCTTTCACATTTACCTGGCCAGTTGCATCACTGCCATTCAGCACAGCCAGAGCACGAGGAAGACGGACAAGCAAGAAGTGAGAAAAAGGAACAGTAGCAGGCTTCATACATGGGCTAGGAACTCCTTTAGGCTCTCATGGTGTTACCCAGATTGCAGCTGACATAGCCCAGCATACCAGAACAAGAAAGTCAGTACAGGACGAGATTAGTACAAGACTTTTTTTTTTTTTTTGAGTCTGTTTCGGTGAGCGAAAGCACAGCTGCTGGCAGGAGGTTGCCAGGGTCTTGTGAGAGCAGGGCCTCCCATACAGACAGCAGGTCTGAGCAGGCTCATGACAAGAACAGAGACCCCTGTAGGGTCCGTGAAGGGCACAGGCTGCAGCAGCCCATCCTCAAGGATGGAGGCCAGGGAAAAGATGAGGATGTAGGAATAGCAGAGACTGGCTCCTATGGGCTGACCACAGCCCTCAGCCTACAGCCACTGGTTGTACAAAATTAAGAAGGGACTGGAAACATGTTAGAAGGGAAGGAGCTGAGCTGCTCTTTAGTTTTCAGACTGGTTTAACCTGGCACTGACTTTTTATGACACAGCTTTCTGATGCCCTGTTTCCTACTATGGCTTGAATACAGGCTTGAAAACAGTGGAACTAAATGGTGGAAGTGCTCAAGAGACTGCAGGGGGTGCTGGGAGACAAAGGACACACGTGAAAATAAGTTTCTAATCAAGAGAGAAGCAGACGCATTAGTTTTTTCCTAAAGAAATGTGTATATTTTCACAGATAGCCACTAATCTGTGATGCCACTACTAAAATGAAAAACACCAAAGTAACCAAAATTCTCAATACCTATGGTACTTCAACTTCATAGTACTCAAAAAACCCACATATATAAGATCCTTTGAAACCCAAGAAGCTCACTGGAAGTTGCTGTTACTATAAATACTATAAATGTACACAGTGAAATGAAATTCTAAGGACAGGAAAACACTGAAGTAAGAAGATGCGTGCAAGGAAAAATAAAAAAAGGGGGAAAAAGGAAATCCTACACACAAAAATAGGTACAGCTGGAAAGAGGATGCCATGCTTTACCCTGAGATTGAGGTCACCCTTTAAAAAAAAAAGAGAATACACCGCTCTTCTCAAATACAAAAGGGCAAGGAACTTCAGGTTTTTCTAGCTTTATTTGCTACAAAGCAAAGTACAAGTCCATTAAAATCAACCATATTTGGGATGCTCAGTCTGCAGAGCTGTTGGGATTGCAAGGTGATCATAAGTGGCATTGGAGAGCAGAAAGGCATACAGAAAGTCCAAATTATCAAAGTTAGCTCATACTGTTTCATCATACAACCTTCCAGAGTTACTATCTACCCTTTCTTGTAATTGCCACATTATAATGAGATTTCCAAGTCAGGAAATGCCTCCCTTTTTAAATCTTTGGACAGAGGAACCGGGCACATCTTGATGTTTTGACACCTTTCTAGATCCAGGAGCGCTCTGTAAGACTGTTAACTCTGCAGCATAAGGAAACATCCAGGATCTAGCAGCCATTAAAGCATACAAGACATACAAGACCTTTCTTATGACAGAAGCAGTGTTAGTGCTGAAGCTACACCTGACACACATTTATTACTTAAATGACAAATTCACAAAACATTTGCTTCAGTAACCTTTTTTGTCCGGATGAAGTACATACTTTCAATTTGAAGATATTGGTATTCAAGGTTATTTAATGAATTATGTGAGTATATTCCAGACTGCTAGGTGTTTCTGCTACTGCATTTGTGATGAGATTTTCATTTCGGAGCAGGAGGTCGTTATGTACCAATTCAATTTCCTGATTAAAGAACTCAAGTCAAGGAGGCCAGAATAATATGGCTGCTTCAATACAATGTTCCATTTATCTAGACAGTTAAGGTACTTTATCCAGACATTCCTGATGTCAGAATTCACCAGGGAGAAGCAGAGATGAAATATATGAAGAGAAATTCTAGAGAATACTTTTTGCAATCAGTACATTCTCACAAACACTAGACTTAGAAAAATTTCCAGAAAGAGTCAGTAGATCTAATGTGTAGAATGAATGACTTGCATAAAAGAGCCAGAAATGAAAAAAGTAAAACAACAAGGCTTTACAGATTATCATATCAAATGAAAATTGTGACTATTTCTATCTCCTTGCAATATTTTGGTCTGCTGTTGTGTCTGTTTCACTGACCTAAAAGTGAGACAGCCAGGGTGAGGCACAGAAAGTGTAGATTTTGTCTTCCATCCTCTCTCCAGAAATAATCCAGTTTCATAACAGTGTTTACAGCATGACCCCTCAATCAGCAGTATCAGCGTGGCTGAGAGGACAGGGAACGGCCATGCAAAAGCTGTAACTACGCAGGAGCCAACATTAAACCATAACTCGATTTCTGCAACCCCTGCTACCCCTCCATCTTTCAGAAGCTGCTATCCTTAGTCACTTGGAATACACATCACAGCAAGCTGTCCTACTGCTTTTAGTGTTGACAGGGTAAAAAGTGAAATCAATGAAAATAAAATGCTACAAACATGTAACCTTTTAGGTATCCCAACAATCCAACCAGCCAAGCCAACGAAGCATTACTCCAGACGAAGTATTTACAGACACATTATTGAAGTTTATTTTTATCTGGACATCCTGTTATCATTGTTTTTTAACCACATCTGACAAAAAGCTAGTTCTGATATACAGTCCAGAAATTCTCTGAATAGCATACACCTTGCATATATAATCCACTTTCCTTAATCCGCTTTCCTTAGTTTCTCATTCCTTTCATTTGCAGATGTAAGATCTCATCCGTTCCTTTTTCCTGCTGAAACTGAACCTGAGAAGCCAATGCACAAAAGAGCTAAGAGACTCTACTGTCAAAAAAAACTTGTATTTGACAAACAGGTACTTCTAAGAGTAATACCTCCACAGGCATTGTACTGCCTTCATTGCTAATATGCTTAGTAAGGACAAAAAAAAAAAAAGGGGGTGCACAACACTGAACAATTAAGTGATGTCCCTAGAAGAGAAGGGAAATAGAGTACACTCTATTCACACTGCCTGAAGAGAAGAAAAATAAACCAACCCCCCCCCCCCCCAAACAAAAAAAGCCTGCAACCAACCAAAAAAGCCTAACAGAATATAGCTAGGAGAAGAACAAGAACAAAATAAAAGAACAACCAAGTGCAATTATTTAATTGCTGCAGTATTTACTTAGTTCTAACTCAGTAATTCGCTGCAGATCTCCTTAATCTTTCATTTAGGACTAAACTATATAATAACTTTCCAATACAGAATTAGAA
The DNA here is from genome assembly GCF_905368555.1 of Meleagris gallopavo. Lineage (NCBI taxonomy): Eukaryota > Metazoa > Chordata > Aves > Galliformes > Phasianidae > Meleagris > Meleagris gallopavo. The sequence goes on along the minus strand of NC_139409.1, from coordinate 44,927,668 downwards.
GTTCACTGAATCTGGAAGAATTTGTAGTTTTAGTGTAAGTTTTCTTTATGCTTTCAGAGAACTTGAAAAAATCATGAGCTTCGCAGCTGTGAATTCATTTTTAACTTGATGAAATTTCAGTAGAATGATTGTTTAAGAGATTGCTATAATATATTGTGCTCAGCATATATTATAGATACACCCGAAACTGGCCAAGGGGATATACAACTATGTGCATATCTCTTCCACCTCCTCCATTTCAGAGCAGGATATACAGAAATGCAACCTAACTTTCAAAAGAATCACACCACTGCGTGAAGCCAGTGCAACTTCCTCTTGGAAACCAGGAGAAGTGCAGCTAGATAAGTAGATAAGACTAAATTGTTAAAGCAGTACACCTTGTCAAGTGCTGACAAATGTTTTAATAGCTTGCACTAATGTACAGCTTCAGCTTAAAAGCACCAGGTTTCTGTCGCACCAGAACAAAAAAAACTTCTTTAAGTTGTTCATTGAACTTCACACCTCCCTTGGCCTCTTAAGAGTTTCTTGGAAAGGAGAGCAATTCTCACTGAAGACAAGGATATTTGAGTGTTGGGAAGATAAAACACAGGTGGAGTAGCATGTTCAAAGACAATAAGCTACACACTATGAATTATCCTTCTCCCCACAACATGTATTCAAGACGCATCAGCTCATTTTCTGAACTCATAACCAACCTGTTGAAAATCATCACCAATCATTTAAACACGTAAAAAAAACATACCGTATGAACATATGGAGAAAGAAACTGATTAACCGAGACAAATAAACAAGAAAATCCTACTCCTGAGACAATGAGGGAAAGAAAAGAGGCAAGCCATCATAATCCACAGTATAAAGTCAATTCAACTATACTTCTGTTGGATGAAAGCACAAGGAAAAAGATAACAGATTTGTGAAGGAACCAGAAAGCGAGTTGTTTTGAAAAAGGAAAAGTGAGAGTTCAGGTTTCTGCTCTCATTAGGCAAAAATACTAGATATTCAGTTAGTTTAGGGTTGACTTCTGGGAGCTTCACCCAAATGGTAGCTAAGAGAATTAAAGAAGACCAACTTACATGGTTAATTACTTCCTCAGACTCCCAAGTTAAAAAAAAATAAAATAGGATGCTGGCATCACCAAGAAAAAGATCTATCAGCTGTTGTCACAGAATATTGAGACATCATAGATTAAGTATTTTTTAAAATTTCTTCCATAACTTTGTTTCCAGCTCTGTACTCAGGAGTACAATGTTAGCTTTAATAAGAACAACTTGTAGTTCTCAAGAACTACAGGAGGTTAGTTGAAACTGACCGACATGTCCTCAGAGATGAATAGCCAGGTAGAAACATCAAGGAGGCACACAGCAAGTTCAGGTGAATTAGAAAGGGTCGGGTATTAGGATGTACAGCATGGTAAGTTGCAAGTTTGGAGGGAAGTCTGATCCTGCAAATGCCAAGTTCTGAGGAAGTGGAAAAGGAAAAGGCAGCCAAGAGGCAGTTCAGAACTCATGTTCTAGATCCCTGTCTCAGTACCTAATGCTATCTTATTGCTTTGAATGTGGGAAGAAACTGTTTAAAGCTATGCTGCAGTCATCTAGAATAAAAGTTATCTGTCCTAAACTCAAACTCATTGCTCTCTAGGATTACAGGTAAGAATGCATTTATGGATGCCCGATTGTTGAGGGAGCGATTAACCTTCCTTAATAAAAGGCTTGTCAAATTGAAGATCATTTAAATTCTTTTAAGGAAACCCTTCTGCATTGGATTATATGTCAATAGACCTTGCCAGACAAATTACGCAAGTCCTTCATAACCTTATAACCTACTAAATTCTATCGACTTCATCTCCCTTGCCCAAATTACTCATTCTCAAGTCTAATATCTATAGAAGTGGCATTATCAACTGAAATTGCATGGAAACGTAAGTAGCCAGGCTTTTCATGGCAGTATTTTCTTGCATTTATGGATAGTGTTTCATTCTATTTATGACTACTAACAAATCTACAAGGATTTCTTGTTTTGGTAATCGTCTGAGCATGCTGATTTCTTGTGTATGTGCTCTATGTGTAGAGCAATACTGTTAAAATGATATAGTTATGAAGGACACTAAGCAACAACAAAACAAATCAAGAAAGCTATTACAGTGGCAGAGGAATTTATTTCTTCCTACCTCCCATCAAAAATAATGTATCCTTATTGTTTCAGACTAGTATGACTGTAGTTATTAAGTCATTTTATATGCACATGGATTCATTCCCTTTCTTCATACCACTGTAAATGCAGAATAAAGGCCTTTTGTGATAAATGCAGACCATAAACCAGATGTGTTTGCGATATAAGAAGGGTCACACATGACAAGAAGTGCCAGAAAGCTCATGTTTGACTTAAGATATCCTGTTTTCTGAATAAGCAAAAAGCTATTAGATATTCCATGATACGTCTCAAGCAAAAAAATACAAGGCATCTGAACAGAATAACAGAGGACAATCCTTAGATGAAAGAACTTGGTTAATTCTAAGGTTTTTTAAATATTATATATATATATATATATGAATCCTATATGAGTGTGTATATATATATATATGAATCCTATATGAGTGTGTGTGTGTGTATATATATATATATATATATATATATATATATATATATGAATCCTATAAAATCTTATATGATAATTTCCATGGCTTCAAGGTGCCTACAAGACAATCTCTGAATACATCTACTGAATGACTCCAAAAACTATTCCCGAGAATTGCTGCATTTCTTCATCACTGTAGTTGATGGAAATGCATTGGGGAAATCTAGACAACATCTGAATTGTTTCATAACCTGTAAATTTTCCAAACGAAAGGGTTCTTAGTCTCTCAGGGATATAGAAATGTACCATCAGATGAACCATATAAATCAGGGAAAGTTTAAGATCCAAACACATAGAAATAAAATGCAGTTCAAGTTCCAAGAAGTAGCAGAATATTTTTAAGTACCAATACATTGTGTCTCAATTTTAATGAAGAACAATAATGATATAGAAATTACATAATTCTCAGCATTAATGCATAGTAAAAAGTAATAACTATTCAGAGTTGCAGAGTTATTAATGTCAAGCGATGCAAAGGAAACCCAATGTCTGAAGACAATGTCTCAAGAAAAGGATAAATGGAGATCATGCCAAAGAACATGAGCTGCTTGCAAAGCACACTTATTTACATTTCAAACAGGTACTACGGTAGTTTTTAATCACAGCATAATAATTTCCATCTTATACAAGGAAGGTGATTTCGCACTGCAGCTAAACCTCTTTCCACTTGAATTTCCTGGGAGACAGGAAGGTACAAGCATGATCAGATGGCTGAGGAACAAAAACCACCTCTCTCAGATACACTGACACAATATTTTAACTTAATTTTGGTTCTGAGCAAAGCATACTGCTGCTGTCCTAACTGCACACAAACTCAGAACACAGCAGGGTGGTAGATTCTGCCACAGGAAGGTAGGACCATATAGAAAATGGGGCAGATGTAAACAGGAGATCTAAACAGTCTGGACACTGGGAGGAAGCAAGCTGAAGTAGATTCATAACAGTTTGCAACCTGAAGAAAAAAAAAAAACAGTAGGAGACCAAAGGTGGCAGAAGAACAGCACAGAACGCAAAAGGCACGGTAAGGTTCAGCTTAAGGTATCTATAGATGGAAAAGAGCAACAGAACCTGCATTCCAATTGTGTAGTGTCAGGACTTGAAAGAGTGAATGAGCTCTTATTTAAGCACATTGAAACCTGATCTCTTGGTAGCACAAGGGATTAGCAGCAATCACCAGTTTTAATGGCCACCTCAAAGTGGGACCTTCCTGAAAGCGTTTTAGATCTTTCATGATGACGGGGAAAAACCTAAATTTGCTCATGAGACAGCTCCTGCTTCAGCTTATAAATTAATCTGAGACCAAATGCCCAATGACAGAAGCCTCTTGCCTATAAGAAATAGCATTTTTTTTCCTAATTAAAAAGTAACTCAGCACATGATACAAAGGAGAAGATGATTACCTAAGAGACTAGCACAGTATTTGGAGTTGTTGTAGCAGTCATAGGATTCTCAGAAGTGACACTGCAAAGAACACTAGTTCAGCATTGATTACTGTACACAGAAACACAATATACCACTATCCAAACCAGAACTGGGTGCCTAGTTTAATAGCCAGAGGTCTCAGAATGGTGATCAGTACTGCTATTTTGAGTAAAAGGTGAGATGCTGAATCCATTGTCTTCAAAACAGAGGACTGCATTTTAACAGGAAGGAAAAGAAGGTTATTAAACACTTCTGTATCTTGATTCCAAAGTCATCTCACAAAAATTTGAACTTAGTGATGACAAAACTTAAATGTTTAGGCTTTTATTCAAAGGCTTTAAAAATAGCATATAAAAACATTACAGTGAAAATAGGAAGAAAACTTTGCTCTGGCACAGAGCATTGGCCAAGGGCTTGAAGAGTCTGAGTACTTGGGTGTCCTGACCATCTTACCATGCAAAGCTTCTGACCCCTACATGTCTGTAGGTCAGCCTTTTGGTGGTGTTTACAGCTCCTTGCTGTGGAGCTGCCCTAAGAGCATCTGTCCAACCCAATCAGCCTCACACCGTGTAACTAATTAACTGTATCCTCAAGTACATGCTTTTACAGATTCACTCAGATACAAGATGCTCTAAGACGAGCAAGGGGCACAGGAGAAATTCATGATGCATTCTCAGTACACTGCATTAAGAAGAGACCTGGGTAATTCTTAGGAATTGAAAAACCTGTTCCTCATTGACATCCGATGGGCTAACCTTAGCACTAAGCCTTGGAAACTGAACACAAAAGGTGATGCAACTCAACTATAATCTCTCCCGTTAGGCTGAAGAACAGTAAGGAGCTGCTGATCAGAAGTGAAGGCACAAAATTGCAGCCCAGTTATGGTTCATGTTGTACTCTCTGAATCTTTACTTAGAGCCTGGATGTCATCTGGTGTTTAATGGTGTTATGGACAGTGTGGGGTGCCCATGAGCAGGTCCAGTCCCACCCAACAGAAGGTAGTTCCCTTGCTCCTCAGAATTCACTTCATTTTCTTGCAAGAACAAGTTTGGTGTCTTGCTCAGCATTGTTACCTAAATCCTTTGCAAGCAGGAAATAAAATTTTGACCTCAATTACGTTCACACTATCAGTAATACTGGCCCATAAGTACATCATCTCAAGCTAGCTTAGACTGCAGCTGTGACTTCTGGAAATACAGGCAGGCTGACTCATTAAAAAGGTACTTTCTGCATTTGGATTTGCATGGAAGAGGATGCTAGTATATTTCTAAGTTTTGAAAAGAAAGATCATTTTCTCAATGGTTTGAAGTTAAAAATAAAGAAATGTCTTTCCCTCAAGGTTTTTTCTAACCATGAACATTAGGAATTAAATTTGGTTCTAAACTAACTCTAATTTTATTTATTTAAGAGCAGAATAAGTGAGGATTTCTATCTTTTTGAGCACTCAAAATACACATATTATACCAGTTCATCATATGGTAGCATGTGTTCCATAAACTCGAGGAAATACCATCAACTTAAGTGCATGTTTCATTCAGGATCCCAGCTCATTCCCAACGTAACAAAAAAGATTAAATTGTAGGAACTAATAATCAAAGACACTTTTATGAGTCCCAGTGCTCCAGTCTCTCTATGTTCTGTAACAACAACAGAAACTCACTCAGAGAATAATGATGTTCAATATTTTTTTTCCTGTTGCTGCCATTTACACAGTCCTAAGGGTGCTGTCTGGGAAAATAACAAAAGCTACTACAGAACAGCTTGTTGTCGACACTGAACATCAGCCTAAGTGAAAGAGAAATCAACATGAAGTGCACTTCACAAAGCCTATCTGCAGACCTCAGTTACATGCTTGATGGCAGAAATTCTTCAAACAGCTGGAGACATAGCCACCTCCCTTCTCCTGGCTGCTTGTCCCTGCTCCCACGCGACCCCCTTCTCTCTGCAAACTAGATTGAGCCAGCAACTATTTAAGCAGGTGCTGTATCTCAGCAGATAACTCTCTCGACTCTTTCTTCCTGTGATATGGAAGATTGAGAAGTACTTTTAGGGACTACAGAAACAAGTGGATGGTGTCTTCTCTGCTAAAGAGCTTCCCACGTGAATGGCAGGTGATCGCTACCTTGGGCCAGATGAGTCAGACAACTTCAAGTCACGTGAAATAACCACTATGTAGAAAAAAGTTATTTTGTTGGGCACATAAAATATCCATGTGGCAAATGATACTAGTGGCATCAGCTTGCTACTCCTCTTGTTCAGAAGAATCGTTCAAGTGTATGCAAATAGAATCCACCACTGTAAAAATGATATATCTGAGATGAGAAAGACTCATTGTAGGCTGCAGTTGACCCATTAACCACACATAGTTAACAGCTACTATTTTACACATGGTTTGTTTTTCTTTTTTTTTTTTTTCCACTGAATGATGCATTGCCCTATAACGAAGATCACTTCTCAGTTTTCAGGCCTGTGGCTCTTTTGAGAATAGGTGAAAGGAGCTGCTTACTATCACCAAGGGTATGATTTGGAGCACAAACTATTTTGGAATTCAAGAAGTGCTGGAAAAACAGAAGTCTGAATCCCATCCCACAGCTGTCTGTGCACCGAGGCAGTAATTTGTTGCACATGTCATAGCTGCTCCAATACCATCTTCCCTTTTTCTTTGCTCTGACACTTTCAGAAGCTCTACATTAACCTTCAGGGGTCAGTTCACTTAATTAATGAGTTGGGCGAACCATTTCATCAATTTGCTTTCAATTGAGGAAATTACAAAAATAATCTCTGTGAATTCATGAGCCCTTCTGTGTTCCTTGTGTGAAATAGGTAATTTACGCTGCACTTACAAATTACAAGTTTGTTTAGGCATCTGATTGCTAAAACCCTAAGGGGGGGATGGATAAGCACGGGGGAGTAGAAGCGAGTTCCTGAATGTGAAAGATGCAGCATTTTCAAGGTCTTCTTTCACTGTCTGTTAAAACACAGCAATGTCAGGTCCCAGCATTTTTTTCCATTTGCAGCTTCACGTAGAAAAGCAATCAATCCCAGCAAAGTTATGCATGCTAACAATTGGATGTTAACTTCAAAGCTCTTAAATCTGGTGGGGAAACCATTTCTAGTCATCATTAGCTTTCAGGCTTCACCCCATACCTCATCCCTTATTAATCTATCTCTAGCAATGGACTGAGCTGCCCTTCCTGCCTCTGCTCCTCAAGATGGACTCCTTCCCTGCACAGCTGCATGTTAAATTCCTTTGCAGCTGTCTGTACACAGCGTGTTTATGAAGTTAGAATAAATTAAAGAAAAACAAGCAGCAAGACTTAGATGGTCCAGCCAGAATTTAGACAGCACATTTCTAGAGAACAGTCTTGTTAAAAGAGTCACAGTTGGACACCTTATTTTCAGATAGTGCATTTTCCTCAACATAGACTAAAAAGGCATCATCCCTGAATGGCAGTACAGATAACTCCTCCTGATTTGTCTCCAGGGGAACCAATATCTGTATTCACTGCAATATTTCCTTTTAAAATCCGTGCTTTCACTTCTCATCCAAGTTTTAGTTGTTTCCTCAGAGCTGCAAACAATTTAGTTTGCATTTCATCTCCTTGATGCTATGGCCTTAAATCATTCTTTCCAGTTTAACAGCACATTGCTATCAAGTGCTCTGCTTGTGCACCAAGTATACCCCGTAGACTTCAGATGAACTAAAACTGTAAATGGGTATGTATAAAACCAACTTCTCTGGCATTTCCACTTCAGAGTTAGTCAGCGTATCTTCTCTTCTGGCACTCACTTATAGCGAAATTAAGAGTTTCTAGACAGTCGTTCTCCATCACTGTAAGTAGTAAGCACCAAATTAAATAAATCTATTCGCATTTCCTCCAAGTCTGCTGTGCTTCACTTCCTCAAGTAGTCTGTACGAAGTGGAACTGAGCATTGCCAGTAAACACGGCTCATACTTTTCTCATAAAATTTAAATGAAGATGTACATATAGAAATCCAAACCTGGACCTCACTTAAAGTATTTATGCAGAGGATCTTACAAGATCAACATTTTAAGAATACCCAACAAACTGATAAGAATATAATCTCAGTCAACGTTGGTTTACAACTACTGGTTATAACAGCCTTTCAAGTATCTGAGATTCACACAGCACAAGTTTTCTGCTGGTGGTGTGACCTGGTTTATTTGATTTCCAGACAGGTCTGTCTCCAAAATGTCATAACCTTTCATGTCTAAATATCAGGCCCACTTAAGAATTTTCTCATGCAGGACCTGTCACCTCAAAGTTGTTGGACCACTACCATACATATTCTCTATCAAGAAAGAGGAACAAAGGGTATGCGTAAGTCCACTTATCCATCTGTATAAAACAGTCTGCTACTGCCATATTATTGCCCAGCCAGTCATAAGGCTGCATTAACACTCAGAGAATGCATTTTTTAATTGCCTGACTAGAAGATTACTCTATCCAGCTGTGCCTGGAAGACAATAGCATTCTTTTCTCTCAATCGAATAGTGACAATCAACATACCTGGGAACAAAAACTGGGAGACAAAACAAGCTCCCTTGCTTACCTCTCCCAATGACTGAATTAAATATAATCTTTATGAATTACAGACTCTGCGGGCGTCTCCAAAGAGAAAAAAGCATAAGTGAAGGGAAGGAGCCTGAGTTGACAAAAACAGAATAAAAAACAATAACTGAAATTTCGCTGGAGACCTGGATCACAGACATGGGTTTTTAGAAGGGTGAAACTAGAGGTAATTTGCAGAATATCCAACTATACATACATATCTTGCTTTTGTCTGAGTTATTTCTGCCTACTGATCTAACATTTCTGCTGATTTTGCCTCACAAAAAGTTATATTTTGTCTTAACTAGAATCACGATCTGTTGAAGTGTTTCAAAAGGACTGGTACCAACCACAGGACCTAGAAGTTCCTGTTTTCAGGAAGGACAGTCATACAGAGACTGAAATCACTATTCTCAGGTGTTTCAGTGAGCACCAGAAGGCCCTCAGACAAAGCACATCCAACCCTTAATCAGCTTCCCTCAAAGTACTGGCATGAAATTAGCTTGGCAGAGAAGATAGGGGAGGATTTTGAGAAAGACAAGTTTATACACGAGCTGAACTCAAAACTGAATAGCAAGACCAGAATTTACTTTTGAAGAATATTGCCTGATAATGCTGTATTACCTTTGGTTAGAGTGGCTTAAAACAGGAGAATAGTCAGTAGCAGTTTTATAAGATTATCTTACATTGAGGAAAAAGGTACGAATGCTGTTCACACAGTAATAGCGGTGAAACTAGAATGAGTAATGGGTTTCTAAAATTTACAGTTACTAAATACACATGAATACAGTGTCTGAAAGCATTCTGACTTCAGCTTCCATCATTTTCCCATTCTTTACAAGTTGCTAAAAACAGTATTTCTCTAACTCTTAAAAGCAACATTGATTATGGTAGCCAGAAAGAGATATGAGTCAGGAATACTCACTGTAACAAGAGGGAGTAAAGAAACAAAACAACCTTCAGCTACGTTAAATACAGAGCACATAAAAATTATCCAAGTTGGAAATGTCTGGCAATTACACAGCTAAATTAAATAAGTAGATAATTGGTACTAAGTTAAACTGCCATCTAAAGAACTATGAAATCATAGATGGCAGAAGTGAGATGAGGAGGAGGTGTAAAGATAACCCTGATTATGACTTGTTTGACTTGACCATTTGAACAGCTAATCCTCTGCTAACATATCTGTTTTCAGAGATACCTCGTTTTTTATAAGGCTGAATTAGTTCTTGCCTAATGTTATGTGCAGGATGTTTTTGATGTGATCTCTAGCATGCAGGGTGGCAGCAGGTTGTTTTAGTCTTTGCTTCGGATTAATGAATCTTTAATCACATTGATGGAGAAAGTTAATAGAAAAATTAATGAAAATACAACATCAGTGGCTCTGATGAGTAATGAATAACAATAAGAACAACAGATGCACTCTATTTGATGGCCCAATTTAAAATACTTCATGCCCAATTACAGGCACACTCATTTCCTATAAAGCAGACAGCTGGATAAGAAATAGATCATCATTTTTGCTTTATGATGACTACGGATAATACCTAAGGTCATAGCTGGAAGATTTAAAGAAAATATTTGCCATAGGACAAATGTATGACAAGGAACTCGCTCTTCAGCTGGTACAAAAGGTTACACACAAAAAGAAGGTCCCAGGTAGCATTTCCTAAGAAAAATACCACAGGTGAATCTTGTTTCAAAACCACTACAGCCAGAAGAGATGGTCCTTGAACTGCAACACCCAGATGCAGGTTTCCTGGCTAAGGGAAGCAGTGGTCCTTAACAGCTACTTACTCCTTCTCCACTTTTTCTTGTTATCTGCAGGAGCAATGCCTGTCCCTGCTTCACCCTCACTGCTTCTCTTGCTCAAGGAAGTGTTCCTCTAGCGAAGGGCCAACTAAAGGCCCTTTGTCCTTCATTCCTCTTTTGGATGGCTATTCCTCTTTCAGTAAGGCAGAGACATTACTTGATACAAGAAACCTCCAGGATCTTGACACTGTCTATACCCCACCCTCTGATTTAAATCACAGAAAAAAATAAAGTCAAACAAAAGTCAATAAAATAAACATCCCAAAACAACTCCCTCATAAAGAAGTCCAGACCAAACTACTGTAAGTTGGAATGTTAAAACCCTATGACAGATTTAACTGAAGTTAAAAACAGAATTGTGTTCCCTACTTTCCTGTTTTCAGAAGGCTGCCCAGGTTTTGGGAGCTTTTCTGTTGGTTTTAGTTTTTTGTTGTTTTCTTTGTTTTTGCTAGGGGATATCTGAAGCTTTGTTTCTTTTCAGTCTGAAACTTCTCTCAACCTCTGACAAATTGGTACTTTTGAATGAGAAAACATTCTGCTGGGGAATCTCCAGTTGGCTGTACACTGCAGGCCCTCACACGGCAGAAGCTCAATATTAAGATAAATAACCTGACAACACACTGAGTGCATTAAATTAAGTCTGCAAAACTACCAAGTTCCTGCATCTTAGTTTTGCACAGATTCGTACTGAGTAACTCCTCAGATTGCTATTGGTGACTATGAAGAAAGCCTTTTAACCCATCCAACTGCTCGCTCTCTGCACAGGGCAGGAACACCTCAGAAACCAGCTGGAATTATTAAACTCACCTGAATACCAGTAAAGCATAAGGTCACTGTTTTAAAGCTTCTTGTTTAGAGCCTCTCTTAAACCTTTTATTGATTTGGTCACAGTCCAAAGTCTACAAGGCAAAGGAGGGGAGCAATATGATTTAACTAAATTACTTTTGCTTGCTACCCAGGGCAAAAATACAACAAAGTCTGAAACAAGTCAAGTTCTGCTACACCAGCTGCCACCTTAATCAGTCTAGATGTGTGGAGTTGTTAACCATTTATATGACTATTTTATCTATTCCATAATATTAGGAGAATCTTTTTTCAGACTCGCATACTTGGAAATAGCAATTTTTAAAGGGGCTTAGTCAGAAATAGTCTGACATTTATCACTACAGGCACAGAAGGGGACATAAATAAAGTCCTGAAAGTATGAAAATAAAGAAACAACAGCCACATAGCTCTGTGGGGAGTCAGCAAGAGGAAAAAAATAATCTTCACACCACTGTTAATGAGAAATAACAATTGAAGGAGAACATGCTAGTTCTTTATAGGTCACCATTGCTAAGGCACTGTGAAGAATGACAACACACACTTGTGTTAGTGTACACTGCTCCAAAAGTAATGCCTCCTATTGATTTCCACAGAAACAAAGACAGATACTAAAAGTAAAATAACACCATTTGATAGAGAAAATGCTCAGACACAAAACACTTTTTTCCAACGTAGTCACCACCATTAGCTGTGCATTTTTGCTTGCAATGAACAAGAGCCTGCATGCTGAACTCAAAAACCTGCAGCAGCCCAGTTGTCCCAGTGTTTCACAGCTGCTATGATGATATCATTGCTGAAATGCAATGCCCACTGCCTCACTGTGCATACATCCTCTGTTTGGTCTCCAGAAACATTCAGCTAGCATCAATGGATATCACTGGATGCCATTTTTTCCACATGAAGGAATTCATAAACACACGTTTGCTTCAGATGCACATCTGTGTCAAATGCCATTCTGTCAGACTGCCCCTCTGCAGCCATCTGTCACACAGCAACAACATGTAACAGAATACTGTCAGGGAAGGTTCAACCCCTACTGCCACACCAACATCCACCTCTGACACCATAGGCCAACTTACAAAAAATAGGAGACTTTACTATCAGCCCTCCTACATTGCTGAACCGATAGGGTCTCCTCTTTAGCACTCATCATACAATAATACAGAACTTTCAGAGTGGGCAAGCCTAGAAGCCCACCACAACTGCAGTGCATTTGCCACCCACGCAGACACCAGTGGACTGCTGAAACTGATGGCTCTGCCTGGCAGCCAAGCAGAGGCAAAACAAATGGGAGCAGGCAGTATATGGACTGTGTGAAGCAGGAACTTGAGTGTGCAATAGCTCAAGGACTGAGGACAGTCCTGACCTGAAGATCAGGCTACATTTTAGCAATAATACATACCAAGGTCTTTATGAGCTGTAATAAGATGACTACAGGAGGGAAGATTCAGGTTGGACATCAGGGGGAAGTTCTTTACTATGAGAGTGGTGAGGTGCTGGAACAAGCTGCCCAGAGAGGTTGTGGATGTCCCATCCCTGGAAGTGTTCAGGGCCAGGTTGGATGGGGCCCTGGGCAGCCTGGTCTGGTATTAGATATGGAGGTTGGCAGCCCCGCATGTGGCAGGGGGGTTGGATCTTCATGATCCTTGAGGTGCCTTCCAACCCAAGCCACTCTATGATTCTATGATAATTCTATGACTGGGGAACCAGGAGGCAAGAGTAGGGGCCCAACTTTGTGCAAATGCAGGAGACAGCTTTGGGGTATACAGGAACTTTGTACTACTGTTGCTCTCAGTTTTTCCCCAGCATGCATGTTATCCGTATCATAGAGCTATCCAGATTGATGCAGTACCCCCCTTTTACTACAGTAGTAAAGTTTGTTGCATGCACACAGAAACTAACTCAAAACAACCACAAATCCTTAGATACCAGAAATATAGGAGACAATAACAACTGGAATCAGCACTGGACCCAGCACTCTGCTCAACTAATTCTCTTTCTTTCCTCCTGAAAAGTAGCTATGAGTTCTTGGAAAGATTGGTTATACAGCTACCCCATCCCCACAACCAATGGGTGTAATTAGCCCACAGTTGATGCCAACTGTTGTGGGTGAACTCAGCTGGCAGCTAAGCCCCACTCAGCCACACACTCACTCTTAGCTCCCAAAAATGATGAAAAAAGAGAATGGGAAGCATTAAAGTTTAATAGATGTAACAAAAACTGCATGCAAGTAAATTAAAGAACCCTCTCAATACTTCCCATCAGCAGGCACGTTTCCTGAAAAACAGGGCTCATCACATAGAACTTTTCCTTGGGAGGACAAATGCCGTAATCCTGAACAACCCCCTCCTCCCCTTTACCCCAGATTTTATTACTGAGCTTGACATTATGCAGTATGGGATATCTGTTTGGAGTCATCTGTTCTGCTGTGTCCCTGGCAGCTTCTTGCTGGTGGGGCATTGTGATGTACAGAGAACACCTGGACACTGTCTAGCACTGCTCAGCAACAGGGAAACCATCAGTGAGTTACCTGCACTGCTTTGGTCACAGATCCAAAGCATAGCACTACACAGGTCAGTATAACTCCAGCCAAAACCAGTACAATAACGAAGCCAAAACTCAATCAGAGAGAATCAAGCCCAAATCCCCTGAAAATATTGGGGAAACTCTTAAGGATGTCAGTGGAATAGAGATTTTGTGTCTGGACTTCATCTGTAGGTGATTAAAACTAATCATCTGATTAGTTTTAGTTCATGAGCAAAAGCACACCAATAGGATAAGGTCAAACTCTTTCTAGTATTGAAGAATTCCTGTAAGATTGGGGCAGGAGTGTAGGGACACCAAAACCTAAAGTTAAGTCTTTGTTCCTTTCTGCATCCCCTAACAGAAAGGCTTGTGCAGAAGAAAATGCTCAGGAAACAACAGGGTGCTGCACACAGATCAATTCTCAGCTTGGCAAAGTCATTGTGGACAAACAAACACTCACAACACAGGCACAGATCTGACATGCTTTTCTAGACTTAAACTCCTCAGTGCTGTTCACATGCTGTCTCTGACAAGTCTGACCCCAGCTATGAAACACAGTCAGGAAATGGGAACTATGGATTAACCCTGTTGCTGTAAAGGCTCCACCATCCACATGGTACCCAAATCTTTTTCTACAGTAACTTCAGAAAGTCTGCCAGATGGTAGGATATCAGGAGGTCTCAAAGCACTGCATGGGCATGGCTCCAAACCACGCACACAGGGGTGGGGGCAAAATGTCTACATGGTTTTATGGTTATGCATGAATAAACACAGCAGGGTGACTCAGTGCTCTGAACAGGATTCAGTGACACAGAAGGTTCCTTTCAGGCTATGTTGCATATTTACATTAAAAACACTAACCCTCATGATGCTTTTGTTCCTGCTTAGCTATTCTACGTGTGCCCACGAGGAGATCCTTAATGCGTGTGTCTGTGTAAAATCATCCTGGAAAGGTGAGATGAATGAGCTGTCAAAGGATGGCATTAGCATAGAGGAAATCCCAGTAAGGCCTTTCTTATGCTGTGGAACTACAGCAGAGGAAACAATTGTCAAATATATCCTCATTGAGAAATTTCACGTCCTTTATGTTCTTCAAGCCTTGTCAGCTCAATTTAATTTCACAGTAAGCTTCCTGAAATGGGTGGAGAGGGAACTAGATGTTTTTCAGCCCTTCTTCAGTAGGGTACATTCATACCACAGCTTTGTTGGTCTTCCTTTGCAGAGGACCTTTCATCTGGGCTCACAGCACAAAGCCTTATTTCACTTTGTCTTACAACAACTTGGCCAGAGAGCAGCACATTTTAACAACCATTTATGACCTTGCTTCCATCTCAAACCTTGGTTTACTTTGAAAGAGAAGTTTCCTCAGAGCATGAGCAAATTTTAGCTTTTGTGTAGATGTAGCCAACTCCACCAGCTTAAAGTACAGTCACACACCCATCTATAAGAGGTTCTCTCCTCTACCAGCATCAGTAGATATTGCTTCCCTGCCAAGGTCTGCTGTGCACCAGTCATACCTGGCCAAAGTGCTCAGTCTTGCCACTCAAATTAATTATCACCTGCTGATTTATAGTGTACTTGTCTTTCTCTATAGGAAATATCTTACTTTGGCTTGCTTCTGTTTCATGAGAAGAAGAGGAAGCGAGCCTATAATTACCTCAGGCTGCATTTAGGCAGAAGCACAAGCCCTCAGGAAGAAAGTCCCTTTCCAACTAAAGACATCTAGATTCTGCTTCCTGCATGCCATGTCTCAATGTGCTTGCTAAGCTGTGTATACCTCAAATGTACTTCAGAACTGGGCATTAATATATGACAGTCATGAGACCTGAAATCTCCACCACCAAACCATGGCCTTGACTGGCCCTTCTCTTTTCTCACTTTTTTTTCTTTTTAAATTAAAATCCTTTCCAAGATCAGCCCTTTCAGATGATACTTTCATAGGCCAGCTCTGCTTCTGTGTAACACAGCCATCATTCCTGTGGCCTCATCGATAACACATACATAGCTGTGAGCAAATCATGGCATCAATCCTTGTTTAAAATTAAGGTTTCTCAAAATATTTTAGGACTGCTAAAGGTTCATGCAGGAGAAAAGGACGAACACAGAAGGCAAAAGCAGAAAGCTTGCCCTATTCACTCACGTGGACTGCAGCAAGAAGCAGTCTCCTTGCCTGCTTAACTCTGAGCTGGAGCTTGATGCTGGTAGGCCTGGGTTCTGCAATGCTTAGAGTTACACCAGGCATGTCCAACCTGAAGCCCACAGGCCACAACGCGACTCAGTACAGTTGGCAACACAGCTCATCCCCTACACTGTGCCATCATGGTGGCGGCTCAACCTCAGGCTCCTTCCCTTCGCTCATGCTACCATAACTGATACTTATCAAGGAATACTCATAAAGCCAAAATAGCGGAACTGAAAAGAAGACTGTCATCTCAGCAAAAGCTCTTAAAAAAAGAGTCAAAACTCAAACAGACTCTATCATACCAGCTAGTTATGCAATAGCAAAACTGGCTGCAAAAATACTAAAACCACTTACTGATGGTGAGTTTATTTAGCAGTGTTTGGGAAGCACGGCAGGTACAATGCATCCTTGTAGCAATTGGACAGACCAACATGATGGGAAGAGCTGCATAAAATCTTATATAGCACATAAGCTTGTAAGCACATAAAAAGATGCTTTAAGGAAAAAGATCACTTACCCATATAGAAGATTCCAGGCTCACAGAAGAAAGCTCCACCAGCAAAAGACCCTTCCCCAGTGGCAGTCAGCCCTTAAATGGGGTCTAGGAGAGTTGCAGCCAGGCTCCACCCCTTCGGTCACACAGCTGAATCGCCTTCACCTGTGCTCTCATGGCTGACTCAGTGCTTGCTCAGGTGATCAATCACTGGTTCGGGCTGGGACTCAACAGTTCCCATACAGTCCTGATAAAAAACTGGATTTTTCTTCTCACCAGACTGTAGTCGGGTGAACTGAAGAAACAAAAAAATCTATTGAAAGAAATTTGGAGAGTAGAGCTGCTAATTTCAAATACTATGCTTTGGGGATAGGTGAAAGTACTGATGCTACAGATATGGCTTAACTTGCCATTTTCATTACAGATATTGATAACAAATATAATGTTGCTGAAGAAATGGCTGCTTTGGTGTCACTGAAAGGCACAACTAAATCTCTTGATATCTATAAAGCAGTAAAAATTACATTAAAGCAATTTTCTTTAGCTCTTTTCAACATATCTGGTATAGCTACTGATAGCTACTGGGCGATCTTAGAGTTGGTGATTCTATGATTCTATGATGCTCCAGTGATGGTTGGTAAAAAAGAGGAACTTATAAAACTAATAGAAGATGATGCAATTGCCACTGGCAGCTCACGTTTGATGAACTATCACTGCATCGTACATCAAGAAAAATTATGTGTGAAAGCCATAAAAATGGATAATGCCATGCAAATCATTGTCAGAGCTGTGAATTTCATAAAGTCCAATGGATTTAATCATTGCCAGTTCCAGGAGTTCCTTAAAAGTGTGCGTGCTGATCATAAGGACATCATTTACTTTTCGGAAGGAAGGTGGCTAAGTCAGGGTCAAGTGCTAAAAAGATTTTATGATTTGCAAAATGAAACCAAGTCATTTACAGAATAAAAAGGAATATTTGTGCTAGAAGTTGAAGATGAAAAGTGCTCATAATTTCAGAATTTTTGATGGATTTGACCACTGATATAGATGAGTTAAACATGTGTCTTCTAGGTGAAAATCAACTTATCTGTGCTATGTTTCAAGCTGTAACAGAGTTCAAAATGAAACTTAAAGTATGGCAAGCTCAAGTTATGGCAAATAATTTCATGCATTTTGATGTGTTGGCTAAACACAGTCCTATGAACAGTGAAAAATATGCTGTGCTTTCAGTTTTGAGAAAGGAATTTGAGAATAAATTTCAAGATTTCAAAAAAAATAATCAATTTTTTTTTGTATCTCTGCAACTCCATTTTCAGTACGACTAAATACGCTGCCTGCATATTTTCACATGCAATGTGTAGACTTACAATAGACATTCAACTCAAAAACATTTTATCATGTCTCTTCACTAGCCTTCTGCAAGACCTAATTTAGCAGAGAAAGATATCCCATGTTTCACAAACATGCCTTATTCTGTCCTTGCTTTCTGGCAATACTTACATTTGTGAACAACTGTTTTCAAGGATGATTCACAGAAAGAGTAATATTTCAATAAAAACTTCTGACGAATACCTTGAGAGCTCACTGAAAATCAACCACTTGCACTGAACTGGAGACTGATGCATTAGTTTCACAAAAACAAGGTCAAATATCCTACTAGCCTTATGTATTTGATGCTGTTTTTAAACTTTCAATAAAAAATATATTAAAAAATGTTTTGTCACTTATATACATTCACTCAATTATGTATTTATATGCAGCCCAAGACAATTTCTCTTCTCTCAGTGCAGCTCAGGCAAGCCAAAAGGTTGGACACCCACGAGTTACATGAACCCTTTGAGAATTAGTCAGAAATGGTTCCAAACAAGCTGCTACGTTGCTTGAAAGAAGAAATATGGACTTCCAGGAAGCACGTACTGTTTATAGATGCCTCCATAGCGCATTCTTGAAAGAAGTGAGGAGCCACATCTGGCTTACACAAAACTACAGAATCGCCGGGGCTGAAAGGGACTGCTGGAGACTATCTAGTCCAACTGCCCTGCTAAAACAGGTTCCCTACAGGAAAGCATCCAGCCAGGTTTTGAATATGTCCAGAGAAGAAGACTCCACAACCTCTCTGAGCAGCCTGTTCCAGTGCGCTGTCACTCTCACAGTAGACTTCTTCCTCATGTTCAGATGGACCTTCCTGTGTTCCAGTTTCTGTTTGCTGCCTCTTGTCCTGTCACTGAGCACCACTAAAAAGAGCTTGGCCCCACCCATTTGACTGCTCTACTTTAGATATTTATAAACAGTGCTGAGATCCTTTTCAGCCTTCTCTTCTTCAGGCGGACAGTTCCCAGCTCTCTCAGCCTTTCCTCATAAGTGAGGTGCTCCAGGCCCCTCAATCTCTTTGTGGTCTTCCACCAGACTCTCTCTAGAAGTTCCCTGTCTTTCTTGAACTGAAGAGCCCAGAACTGGACACAGTACTTAAAGTGTGGTCTCACCAGAGCAGAGTAATGTGGCAGGATCACCTCCCTCAATCTGGCTTTTTATGTGCTCCAGGATCCAAAACCACATTGACCAGCACCTTGCAAACATGCCTGGCCCTTTGGTGTCTTAGAAAACACAGCTGGCACCCAGAGAAGGCTGACAGGCTGTTGAGCAGAACTCCTCCTCTTCCTCTCTGTTCACTAAAACATTGTTCAAAATGGAAGAAAAGGAATAACGATGGAAGAGACGTGCTTGAAACTGGACAAGCCCAGGGTGTGCCTCGAAGACTTCACAGTACCAGACAGAGACAGTGCTGTTCAGATATACTTAACATCATGTTAATACTCAGACTGATACCCTAATGAGAAGCAGAAAGGCGTTATTTATTCATTCTAAACTAATTTGCTTCTGTGACGGTGAGACTGGACTACAGCTCCGACAGAATCTTACTTTTCTCAAGTTGGTTTCACGGGAATGCTCTCCCAGTTGTAATGAGCTGCCTGTCTCCTGCCACTACAATCCAGTGAGAGAAGTAAGACCAGCTGAGAAATACTTTATACTTTGATCTGTCTCAACAAATCAGTTCAAGAGCTCTAAAACAGAAACCCCAGGGAGAGGGAAGGGAAAGAGAAGTTCAAGCAGGGAAGTTTTAAATCTGTGTTTGATTTGTTTCACCAGAGCTGTGGTAGTTAAAGAGTAGGAAAAAATACCGGATTTGTCCATCTCTTTTGAGCTTTCTCAGCTCTCCCAGGCTCCACTGCACTCCAAACTTTGGACAACTTATCTTTGTTATCCGTGATAACAAAAAGATCAAGCACATATATATATATATATATATAAGCCCATGACATTTGAAAAGTCAGGTTCTATAACGTGGCTGAGTTGGATTTCTCCCATTGCCCATTTATCATTAGCCCTGTTAACTACTACTTAGGAAAAAGAAAAATTAATTGAACTAAAATATACATTGAGAAAAGGCAGAGGGGGAACCACACAAATCTTGCTCCTTGCCTTTGAAGTTAAGCTGCTCTGAATGAGCAAGGCATGAATCCTACCTATGGGATTCATCCTGCACCTTCCTTTTCAACACTTGCTGTGAAGAATTCATTACAGTCTTGAGCACTGCCATACTGATGTCTCCTAGCTTTAACATCAGCTTCAGAGAGAATATTTCTATTTTTCTTGCATTTCTTGTTGGTTTTTTTTTTTTTTTTTGCTGCGTGATCTTGGTCAAAGCTATTCTCCCAAGTGAGTCCACCTGCTAAGAGCTGATGAAAATGACCTCCTTACACAGGGAATATATTGTGAAACACCTGGGAAAGTTATTAGTAAGAATGTGATGCTACTGAACAGCATTTTCCTACATGATCAGCAGTTCCCTGGAAAGAGGGTAGAAATGTTAAGATTTCCAGAAGCAAAGGAGTGAGATAAAAAAAAAAAGCAGATTTCAGTCGCAAAGCTCCACAATACCAACTCCCAAAACTATCCTCATTTTCCTACATATCAGTGCCATTACAGCTATTTCTAAATACTAGTATGTGTTAGAAGCTAAATCAGTGCACACAGAAGGGCACAGATGTGCAAAGCAGTGATATCTCAATGAAGGCTCACAGCTGTAGCTCACACTCACATTACCCTGTGTGAAAGAAGGAGTTACAAAGGCTTTGTACGTCAGATGGCAGTGTTGCTGCCCACTTATGTTTTATAAAGGACTGCCTGGATGCACACACGCAAGCGGAACACTCAAAGGGATGTGCCAATTAAAATCGTGTTAAAATCATGTTTGGTATCTAGTGTCTCATAACCAAAAGCATATTAGCTAACCTGAGTGCCAGCAGCATGTGAGATAATTATGGTAAGGGGAAAATATATTTTCCTGGGTATAGGCTGTTTTTTTTCTTTTAATACCACATTCCATTTCCAAGATCGTTTAGCTATGAAAACTGTTGCAAAGAAAAAAAAAATCAGTTTGGGAAATAGTGAACTTAAAATCTACACAATTCAGAGCAAAGTTCAGAGATGGTGAAAAAGCTTAAAGTATAACTTTTCCCCTCCTCTAATTTGGATGGTGCTCCTTGGGCAACGGCATTTTAAGAAGCATGCGCAGCTGAGAAAGGACATGTGAGAAGGAGGAAATAAATAAAAATGGATGAATAAATTAAAGGCATTCTGAAGCAATACTCAATTAGCTAATTATTTACACTTGCCCTTGTTGGCATTATCATACATGCACTGATTGCAGAGACATTAGAAAACTGGAACATAACATGATTTTAATTATCTGGCTTTTCAGAAGGACTTAATGTCAGGCCAATGCAACTTCCATATGTGCCCAGCCTATTCCTATAGCAACAGGATGGAAATGAAAAAATGCTGCTACGGCATACTGTAGCACCCAGTGCATTAAGCACAGGTATGTGCTGATGGTGCCCACCCCCAGCCTCCAGTCCACTAAGTGTCAAGTGTTGCAGCAGGCTGCTGTGTGCCATGCCCACTGTGCTGGGACCACAAGTCTTGCACGTGCCAGGCTGGGCTCGGTCTGCACAAGTGACCAGAAGGCCACATCACTGCATGTCTGGGGTGTCAGCATCAGGCACTATTTGCAAATGAAGTGTGGATGTGACTGTAGCTGACAGACAGGAATGCGCATCTGTCAGTGCAGTTGGGCCTGCCAATGACACTTACAACTAGCTGAAAGCCACTAACAACACAGGGCTCTGCTTTCAGGTTTGATACGTCAGCATGGGCTGGCCCTAGGTGCTCTTACAGGCTGCAAACCACCATTATCCCTATGGAACAGGCTTGCCAAGGTGTCAGGCACAGACAAATGGCTGCTGAGAAGAGACACCATGGGCAGCGGCCTGCAAAGCAGCATGGGTGTGATTCCTGGGCTGCTGGGACTCATGGCGCGTGGAATTAAAAGTGCTCTGCTCCCTGTCAGTGGCAGGGAGCACACACCAGATCTTTCCCTTGGCCCCACCACACCTCTCATTCTGAGAAAAGTCATTCTGAGAGAGAGCATCCCAGGCCTCTTCTCTCTAGCTGGGACCCCTGGGATGCACTGCACTGATGCATGTTGAAAGGATGCATTCTGCTCTGTAATGCAACCCAGTAAAACGTATTGGGGAGCCAAAGAGTGGGTGATAACAGGAGACAGCAGGCATTGCTAACAGTCATTGGTCTCCCTGAAAGGATTTCTGTTTCCTGGGTGCCCTTTATCCCATGTCTCCCTGTTTGGGAGCTGGACGCTGAGCTGCACTAATTGTCTTGTCTCCCTTCTGTCAATAAAGAGAGGAGCTGAGACTTAAAATGAGCAATCTATTCCACCCCAGACACTGCGCTCTCTGCAAAGGATTTGTCTTCACTGTGAAAAACTGAGGTAATAGCTCTTCCCCTAATGAAGGCAGCAGCCGCAAAGGGACGTGTGCTGTTCAGGCAGCACCGGCTGGGGCTGGCTCTAATGGTGCTTTTTTCTGCCTGCGTTTCTGTGTGAGCTCAAAAGATCAGTCCTCTCCCGCAGAAACGCTCCCACCATGTGGTTATTAGCATCGCTTTCATCTCCCCACTGGATCTCGGGGGTAACAGAGAGTTAGGCATCCTTTTCCTAGTGATCTTATTCATATTGCTGGCATTAGAAATGCCCTGGCACCTCATGCAAGACCACACCTGGCCTTTTTGTGCTTGCGCTGTGCAAAGATTGCACCAATAAGCACACAGAGCAGGCAGCTGGACTGAAACTTCTCTTGCAAGCCATGTTGCTGTCCGGCCCCTTGCTGCAGGCACATGCCCAGTGCTGCAGAGGCTTTGCAACAAGCTTCCAGCAACGTGGTGTCTACAAGACCTTCTAGAACCTTCTCAATCCCTTCCCTCTTATTTACATGGAGCACAGCTCGACAACACAAAGAGGAGAGGAGGAGGTGAAAAGAACGGTGAAGACAGGGAGGCGTTTGGAGGGCAGTGCATGTGAGGAGCAGCTGAGGTCCCTTGGTTTGCTCAGCCCAGAGCAGAGGAGCTGAGGGGAGGCCTGATGGCGGCTGCAGCTCCTCACAGGGAGCGGAGGGCAGCGCTGAGCTCTGCTCTGTGTGACAGCGACGGAGCCCGAGGAAACGGCATGGAGCTGTGTCACGGGAGGGGCAGGTTGGGGATTAGTAAACGGTACTTCACCAGAGCACGGTATGCATGGAACAGGCTGCCCAGGGCAGTGGTCACAGCCCCAAGCTGCAGGAGTTCGAGAATCATCTGCTCTCAGACATAGGGTTTGGATTTGCGGCGGTTCTGTGTGGAGCCAGGAGTTGGACTCGGTGATCCTTGTGGGTCCTAAATCAAATTCCTCTTTTAGCCACGAGTACCTGTCTGACAGCACCCACAGAGCTCATCGCAGCAGAGCTGAGCCAAAAAACAAAACACAGCACCTTGCTCCCAAGTATTTCTGCTACTTTTGAACGCAGAAGAAATTCTCAGCTTCTCACAGAAAGGTGTATTCCTTTCACATTTTAAGACAGTCACTGGTACCTTCATAGTTAAATACCACTCCCTGTTTTGTAAAAAAACCTCCTGCTTTATTGATAAATTACAGCCTTACCAGTGGGTTCCTGCACTGGGTGAATGGTTTGAAAAAATTGCAGCTTCTCTCTACGCACTCATCATTGGTCAGTGTGAGTTACTCTCACCAAGAGACATTTATGCTAAACAGATACACACATAAAAAGAAAAAAAGAAAAATTAGTTCTTTGATCCAAACCCCAATTATTTCTTCAGCAAGGAGAGGCAATGCTTCTAGTTCTGTACCACAGAACATCTGCTGTAGCACGAGACAGACTTCTAAAAAATACAGTTCCTGTCCAGGGGAGCAGAGAAGCACATGAATAAATGATAGGACAACTCTTAGATCAAAATTTTTCCAATGCAGTATGAATGCTTCATGTCCAGAGCTCATTCCACTGTAGTATGACAGCTCTGATGTCTGCAACATCTTTATTTGCACATCAGCAGTAACTCCTTCCACCACATGCCAGTTATATATAAGCTTTCAGTCCCAGTGGACTGAGGAGATAAAAATCTGCACATGAAATACTTAAAACAGACCATTTTTTCCTCCTCTCCATCTCCAGGACAGCAGGAAGGCTCCAGATTTATCCAGATGTCCAGATTTATCTGAGTGTCTTCCATATAATTTGGACCCCTTTGTCATTTCCCAATCACGCGCTGATAATTTTAGCCCAGCAGAAGAAGGCAACGAGCCCTGCGATGTGTGCTCTTCCAATCTCTATGCCAATAAAAGAGGCATCAATCCCCGTAGTGTTGGGGATGTGCTGCCTGGTGGTGTCATGCACCTGGTAGGAAGCAGGGTGGTGAGTGCCAGAGGCAATGCTGAACTGCAGCACACTGCACAGATCAGCCTTTCATCTGCGCAGATGAAACAAAACAGAAACAAAAAAGAGCAGCCATTAGCATTTATAGGAGGGTGGTTCAGGTGCTGCACGTGAACTTCATGCAATTTCATTCCTTAAGTGCAGTCAGGAGCTGAATCTTGCTGGGGATTTTGGGCAGGGATGCTCTGTGCTCCCCAACAGTGATGCTGGTGGGGCTCTGCTTTATTTCCTGTTACAACAGTGCACCAAGCAGGTATGTGTGCATTACTCTGACCTATGCTGTTTATAAGCACCTTACAAATATGTACTTCCATACAAATACATACACACAAATATATGCGTACAAATATGCAGACTTTAAGATTTGATCTTTGCAACCAATAGTATTGTCTGTGGTGAATATAATTTCTTTTTAATTCCCATAGAAATCTCCACTAGAGGATATGACACTTTTTTTTTACGTTGGAGCCAGAATTTGTCAAAATTTACCAATTAAGATTTGATCTCAATGTCAATTTTTTCTCTCCTTGATTCTTAGATAAGATAATTTGGTGTCCAAATAACTGCGTGAAATTTAACACATCAACGATTATACTGTGACCTCCATCACTGTGTCCCGTTAACAAATTACTCCCTCACTGGCTCAGCAACACCAAATGTGGAAAACAGAAGCACAGTTCACAGGACATTTTGTAAAATCTTTATGTTTTTATTTGAAAGGCTTCAGAAAAGAAGTACATCTTTTCTCATCCTTACGAACATTTTTACTCAAACATACATACAAAGAAGGCCCTTTCTCCCACTGTCTGTCTCCCCGTGGCATAACATTTGACTCCAGTGGGATTGAAGTCAGTGGGAGCTAAATACAGAATTTATAGTCTCATCTACTATCGATGCACATGATCGTGCTATCACACTGACTGGGCCAGTTGCTACAAGCAAAATTGCCAAAGGATTTCATGTATGTCTTTTTCCCAGGAAGATATAGTTCTTCATCATGGTAGAGGTGATCTGGTGTAGATTTGCAAGCTAAACCTGGCTCCTGCAAGTGCCTTGATTCAAACCCACATTTCACCCTTAGGGTTGAAAAAAACTATATAGGCTTAGGAACTGTGAATTCTGCTTTTTATCTCAGGATACACAGGGCTCTTTGAGGGGACTTTTTTAAAGCATTCCTCTAGAGAATTGTTTAGTAGAGTTCAATGGAGATAATTTCTCAGTTGGGGAGCATTTATCTTTGCTGTAACATTGTCCTGCGCTTACATTTCTTTTTTACAACTGTCTTTTGTAAAACTGCAACCACAACATAAAAGACAAGGTTTTTTTTTTTGACTCACTTTCCTAAATCTGTAGCCCTTAAAACTATTCCTCAGGTACATAAGAATGAGCTAAGGTTCAGTGCTTCATGAAGAACAAGCAGGCTTGCAGCTGATCTGTCAATGAAAACTGGGAAAGACTTCAGTTCTGCTTTCCAGCAAGCCATCCATGAGTTTACCCAGAACACCTGCTGTTCTTCAGCCTAAAAGCTAATCTCAGGTGCTCCACTGCAGTTCATTCATACAGTGCCTCCATCAATTAACCTCTGTTAAGTCAATTACAAAACACTGTAAAAAACACTCTTACTAGCTACTATATCTGATGCTCAGAAAAGCCAGGACATTTGACCTAAAATTACAGATTATATAAAAATAAAGTCACCTGAAAAAGTATTTCAATTACTATCAGCTGAAGGAAAAACCTCTTAGCACAAAAGCGTTGTTCAAACATAATTACTCTTTACAAAGCTAATGAACAATTACGTGCTACAGAGAAGAAATGAAAGATGATGGAAAGCTATCATGAGGCACTTCCCACTGGAAGGTTTATTACATCCTCAGCATGGCATTACATCCCTCTCGGAGCAGCAGAACAACATGCTGCATAAGGCCAGGAATGGTTATACATGCAGTTAGAGGCATTTGGCACACGGATGAAAATTAAGCTCATGTTAGATTTTCCTCCTCCTTCTGATTCTTACAGGTTTTTTTGCAGGGTGATGCCAGATGATGTCAATGCTTTTTAATTCATTTATTAAGCATTGGATGATGAGCATTGCTTTAGAGAAGTGCTGTATCTAGTCAGGCCTGAGGCTCATCACCAGTCATCTGTAACAGCATCTGGAGAAGGGTTTAAGAATAGGGCAATTATGTGACATTTCTTTAGGCTATTATCTGCCTCTATGTGATGTACACAGGTTCTCTGTATCTAGCAGCCTTCAGTACAGCCCCACCCCATATTTGAAGCCAAGCCTAACATCCCACAGCAAGCAGTGGAACAGGTTGCTATATGTTCTTTGAGAAAAGAAAAAAAGGGAAAAAAAGAGTGCTTTGTTTGTTTTGAAAACTTCTGTTTTAATAAGCATTGTGTTTCTCTTATTTCCCCTTGTCCTTGTATCAGGAGAGGTAGTGAGGAGCCTTCTCTTTCCATGACTGGGGAGACATTGCATGAAGAACCAGAGAGTGGGGATTGTTCTTCCCCCATGCCATGTGCTGGAAAGCAGAATTTTTAGTAATATTATACCCAAATTCTAACACTACAAAACGTACAGTGGTATAGCAGTACTTCATGCCGCTTACTGAATGCTGAACCAGCCAACCTTGGGAACACTATGTGACACATTATTTAACCACGAGTCCACTGCCACAAAAGCTCATTATGTCCAATTTTCAGAAGAGGAACCAGCAAGGAAGAGTCAATCCTTCAGCCAAGCCAGGGGCAGAAATTTAGTAAGAAATGGGGATCTTCTGCACTGAGCTCATAACCACTGCTTGAGAAAACATGGTGATGTTCCACACCAGAAGTTGTATGATGAGCTAAACATGTGTTGAAGATGGGGGCATTTGTAAAGAATAGTTCCTGGGCTAAGTATGAGTAGCATATTCCTGAAGTCTAAGGAAGTGAGTCTCCTCAGATGAGTCAGCATTGTGCCCTGGCATCCCAAGGGGCCAACCATACCCAGAGGTGGTGCATCAGGCCCACACTGCCAGCCAGGTAAGGGTAGGGGTTGTCCTGCTGTGCTCTGTGCTGTGTGGCCTCACCTCCAGCACTGGTTGCTGGTTTGAGCACTGCAATCTGAGAAGGACATAAAGCTGTTAGGAAGTGTCCAGAGGAGGACTAAGAAGATAAAAAGCAGAATGAAATATAATGCTTTGGAGTTTGTGTTACTTCTAAGCTAAGAATCTAGAGCTTGATTCTTACAGAAAACCATTAAATTGTTAGAACCATTGATTCTACTTCCTTTTGAGAGACAAAATACAGAGTCAATCTGAGATATCACCATTAAGTGAATGAATGACTAAAAAGACGTGACAACTGAAGAGGTTTATTATTCAAAAATTTTATTTCTAGAAGGCGCATTTCTCAAACGTATTTCCAGATATTATCTGTCACCTCTCAATTTATGAACCTGCAGTAGGTTCCACTCTGGGGTGCCGGCCCATCCCCTGCATGTGCCCGGTGAGAGCTGCAGGTGCCATTGGGGCAGGATGGGGCTGCTCCTGCACGGCTGCTGCAAGGGATGAGGTGAGGAGAACATGATGAGCTGCCGCTCTGCTGCCTGTGGGTGCCAGGGAAGCTCCTGCTGTGCTGGGCCAGTTGTAAGGCTGGCTGCTGCTCAGTGGCAGCAGGGAGGGGGCCAGAGGCTGGCACGTTTCCCTCTGTGCTGCTGCAGCAGGTCTGGCAGGGCTGGAGCAGCACTGGTTTGGGTGGTGGCTTTCTTAGGGCGCTTGAGTGGTGGGTGCCGCTGCCTCTGTGCCTTCTTCCTTTGGTGCTGCCAGCAGGCTTCTGTCATGCCCAGCAGCTGCTCCCTGCATGGGCTGGGCACCTGGTCTGCTCCTCAGGTGGCTCTTGTTCAGGAATCCCTGCAGGACAGGGGCAGCCCCTTGCTGGCAGTGTTTGGGCGGTTCTGGATTATCTCTCTGGAAGTGTGAGTGAGAGTAGAAGAGTGCAAGTTCTCCATGGTTTCAGTAGCATGGCGTCTGCAAGGCAGTAGCTGTGTATCCAGGTGGAACACTGCAATGTCAGCTGTCTTCCAGAGGCTGCTCTGTAGGTCCAACTAGAAAAGGGCACCAAGTACGTCTTGCTGGGTTTGCTCAGCCTAGAGCGGAGGAACTGAGAGGAGGCCCGATGGCGGCTGCAGCTCCTCACAGGGAGCGGAGGGGCAGCGCTGAGCTCTGCTCTGTGTGACAGCGACAGGGCTGAGGGAACGGCATGGAGCTGTGTCAAGGGAGGGGTGGGTCGGGGGTTAGGGACAGGGTCTGCAGAAGAAGGTGATGGGCATGGAACAGGCTGCTTAGGGCAGTGGTCACAGCCCCAAGAGCTGGAGTTCAAGAAGTATTTGGACACCACTCTCAGACCTTGGGTTTGAATTTTGGGTGGTCCTGTGTGGAGCCAGGAGTTGGACTCGGTGATCCTTGTGGGTCACTTCCAACTCAAGATATTGTGTGATTCTAGGATTCTTGATTCAGAACTCTCTTTTAGTCACAGGTACCTGTCTGTCAGCACCCACAGAGCTCATCGCAGTAGTAAGGGAGGAGTCTGGTTTAACACACTTAACCCTGAAGGGGCACCACGTGCCACAGTTCAACAGCTTTGTGGGCAGGAGGCCTGAAATGACACTAATCAGTGAGCATTTTGCATCGCTGTCAGGAATGCTGATGGAGAAACTGCACTCAAGCACCCAATGGTGGTGCCAGCATGTGTTGCCATGCTACAGGGTAGCTAACAGGGCATAGTGGGATGCCCTCAGCATACTGCTATCTCCCTGTGCCATTCCTTCCTGCTGGAGTAATTTATGCAGTCTTCTCTGAGTACGAGAAGCTGCTCACATGGAATTAAATGGAAACATGATGGAATACAGTTTAAGAAGGAAATCGTTGGCTTCTCGTGTAGTACAAAGGGCAGAACAATAGCAAATGGCATCTGTCTTCTGTTAGGATGTATAGCTCACATGAGTTAGACACATCTGAAATTCTAAGCAGTGTCCTCTGATGCAGTCAACTTCATTCTTTGGCTTTTTTTCAGTGCAAAAAGAATTTTAAACAAAACAACAAAAAAAACAGTGACAAAATATATACTGGGTCATGCGAGAACTTTCCATCAGCTCCCAAATCTAAAAAAGGAGAAAGCATAACACGGCTACAGAGCAATTCTGCAGCATTTTGGTTACATTTATATACAAATTGCTTTCTTTTTTTCCCTTCATCTTCTATCAGTGGCTGAATGCATTTCTGGTTTAATAGCAGAAAGCCGCTAAGCAATCCAGTTCGGAATATTTTCAGCAACAAAATTTAGAAAAGCTTAAAAAAGAATTTTATGATATAAAAATTAAATTAGAGGTTAACTTTTGTACTTTATTTGATATGGAAGCAGAATTAATTTGTAATTCTTCAATTATAAATTCTTCCAAAGTAAAGCACCTACGTGCCCCACCACGTGAGATGTGTCCCCCATGTATATGTTACCTTAATAATTAGGACATTTTTCATGGCTGAGGGAGATGAAATTTGGTTTCCTCTTATGCCTAAGGAGATTCAAACTCTATGGAGAGTGAGAAAATCATGGGATGTAGGCCGTGTCGGGGCGGTGGCTGTGACCTCCTCCTGAAGCTGCTCCATTTACACAGCAAATTAAAGCCATCCTTCATCAGGAAGGTTTCTGGCTCTGCAGGTGGGTGCTCCTGCACGAGGCTGTTTGCATCTTTTATGTGAGCCACTCACTGAACAAGCAGAGAGACGGGAATTCACAGCATTAGTCGTGGATATGCTGTTTGCCAAAGGGACGTGACCAACAGAGTGGCGTAAGAAAGTGAGGAAATTGTGTTTTAACAGAAGCAACATTCCCAGGCTTTGCTTTTTGACTCCCTCCCTTCCCTATTGCCACCACGTGAATGTACAGCCCACTGATGTACGATGCTGAGGGGAGGTGGTTTTTAGCAGGCAATTCATTTGGTTCCCTTGACGCAGAGGAAGATTGATTAGGTTAGAGTAATGCTTTGGAGAAAAAACAAGATTTCAATACAGTGGTTGCTAAGGGGTCTCTTTACTCCAGACACTGCGTACAGTGCTCTGCTTACACTCCCCACCAACCCAACCTGTCCTGCCCAAGGTCACTGGTTGTCCCTCCTGCTGGATTCATGCTCTGACTGGGAAGGACAGCCGTTCATTCCGCAATCACTCATTCAGCAGCAGCAAATCCAATTATGTGTCATTATATGAACGTTAGGAGAGAACCCTCAATGGTGTTTAAAACGTTAAAAAGCAAATAAGCCACACGATGCCGGGTGTCTGAAATGAGAGTTCTGGGTCACAGGCAAAATTCAAATGTTGTGTCTTGATTTAGAAAAGGAAAAAGAATTCAATCAGTCTGCTCTCCCCAGGCGTTTCACCTCTAATTGAAGAGCGAGTTATGTTTACCTGCTTGCTCTTGTTCTTGACTGTCTCTCAGCAAATGAGTTGTGATTACTCTACATAAAAGTCAGTGTTCCGCTTTTTTACTATCCTGCAGGACTGCACTCCAGTAGAAATCCCACACTCTAAGATAGATTTATAAATAACAGAGTGATCCCTGCAAAAATACGTTTATCGTATGGAAAAGAAAAATGTTTGTTTTAAATGTGGGTTGTAGCTCTTGTAATTCGTGCTCCCACAGCTGAAGCGTTTAAAGGAAATGCTGCTCTTAAGTGAAAAACCAAAGCTGCTTCACATTCAGATTACCCATGGCCAAAGGCATCGGCGACTACTATATCATGAGCATACTTAAAATCCTACTAGGACGCATGCAGATTTTACGCACAGAAGAATCTCAGGCTTTCTCATTATACGTGTGCAGAACTCTGGGGTGCCCAACTGCTGTCTGTCTTACAGGTGTTCAGAACTGATCTGAAAGCAGCTTAAGTGAAAGAAAAAACATACACTTGTCTGGTAAACACATTTGCAACTCAAATGTTCTCATTGCTGAAGCAGTCTGAGGAACTCCATGCAGCATTTATGAATGCAGAATAATTGATCAAAACAAGCTGGGAATTTGGGTGAACATGAATGTAATGAGAAACACCGCAAAAACTTCGATAAAAATCTAACTTTCTGGCAAACCACTGTTCCACATGATTTAAGAGCCCAAGCCCTAAATATATATTTCATCCCCATTACTTGAATGTAATGGATCAGATTCATGGGCAGTCATCCTTTTGTTTCAGACATCCTTATAGCTACAGCAGCAATGGCTGGGACTGTATCTTTCTATGGAAGAAGTGCTGGGTTCTATGGCTGCTGCACCAGTGGCAACTGACCTCCCACAGCCAGCAGAGGAGGTTTGCTGGACATCTGTGCTTTACGTTCAACCTCTTGAACGGGTGTAAGGTAGCAGCTGTAGCAAATCATGTTAGTGACGTCAGTGGAGCTGGGGACTGGAAACACACAAATTTAGTTTAAGATAATCTGGCACCTCTGAGTGTGTACGCTCATATTTCTAAGTGGCCTTTGCAGTTATGGTGCTGTATATTAAGGCATTCAGCCTTTTCCCCGAACTCCCACAAACCCATTAAGCATAATTTTCCCCTTAGCCTCACCTAAACAAGACAATAGAGAACCAAAGGGAAGATCACTCACTCAGAAACAGAGAGGAGACCAAGCAGGTGGTAGAAAGATGACCTTTCTCCATGAGGTCAAATAGCTTTATTGTGATTAAACACTACAATACAGTATATATCCATAAAAAAAACTCTATAGTGTATATAAATTATTCCTTCCATTCAGTAATTCTTGTTTTCGTTTTTTTTCATCTCCATTACAGCTTTGGTACAATGTGATTTTATTATATTTTTTTAAATACTTTTAGCTTCACAAACTCAACACAAAGTACAAAACTAATCCAAATCGGGGATATTACAATCTACACAGTGGTGTTCAGTGGTAGGAAAAAATCTTACCTCAATGAATTCATGTCACTAGCTAAGCTATAAAGGCATACCTAGCAGACATGACAAAAATATGCACCATTAACCAGCAAACATTTTTTTTTTCAAAATTTTATTTTATTTTTTTACAGATTTTTCCAGCAGCAAATCACTTGAGCATAGTCAGTACTTATGTCCTCAACTGATCATTCTCTTGTGTTCCTCTTCATTTGAAGGCCATGAGATATTTGTCAAATAATGCACCGCTATCCTTGTATATCCACGCTAGGCCACAGCGTCAGTACTTGACCTGCCACCCTGCATTGTTAATGCTCGCACAGTTTGTCCTGCAGCTGGCAGAAATAACTGGAACGTTATTGGAGGGGCAGTGTGGGGCAATCAACCGTAGGTTGTTCTGTGGGGCAGGAGGTATGACATTACAGTAAACAGGCATTCCAGTGGCTGTAAGTGTTCCTTGACCTGATTGATTAGGTAGCATGATTGGTTGTTGGTATGATTGTTGTGGCAGTCCTTGAGAACCCTGGGTCATTGGCACCTAGACAGGAGTAGAAAAACAGGTCGAAAAAAGCAGTAATTAGTAAATAAATTCAAGTAGATCCTGAATATTTGAGTTTTCCTTCTATCTGAATGTAGGTATACAACATGCTCAAACAATGTCCTTTTCTGCTGCTCAGAATGGTTCCAATACTTGAGGACTTTCTGTTGACTAGAGATGGGTTAAAGAGAAATCACCGTGCTTCTTGGTACCATCAAGTGGCCCTGCCATGATATACGGCTGAGAATGAATTGCCCACACCAGTGCAAATGGAAGACTCAACCCTAATATATCTAGGCCACTGAAAAAGTGTAGGGCTTCAATCTGTTCATTACCTCTAAAGCACATTTTCTGTATATTAAATCTAAAGACATAAGGGAAAAAATACACAAGCAATTCCTCCATTTCCATTTGGGTTGATGTGGTGTTTTCAAGGAAGCTGATGGAAGAGGTGAATGGATGCTTTATCAGTGCAATCTATGGCAATGGATTAACAACATGGAATTTCATAACTTTCCAGAGGGATCGCCAGGAAACATAAGCACCAGCCACTTTGTAGGCGGTCTTGTAGGCCCTTGTCACAACTCACAGAACCCAGATATAAGGCAGATGTCTGGGTAATTTATGGGCTTGGTAAAACACAAGTCACATCCTTCCTAACTCCAATAAACAAATCTCTCGCTGGCCACATCATGTTTCAGAAGGCAGGGTGAGATCCTCTCTCTTAAGACACTGGCAACAGTCTTCACAGATAAGTGATTTTTAACTGGATCAGGCAAAGCCCTTAATTTTATTACAGAAAGCAGTACTGCACTGGCAGGAAAAAAAAAAAAAAAAAAAAAGAGAACAGTGTTTCTGTCTCTTATTTCTTCAGTTCATTTTTGGCACAAGAAGTAGTATAATTCCTTCGTGCTTTGTGAAGTTTCACCCGCACTGCAGGCTGTAATAAATAGTTCATTTAATGTATTCCCAATTCACAATGAAAATCGGGAGTACTAAGAATACATAAACAGGAAGCAGAGAAACCAATTTGACTTAAAAGGGCATTTATCTGGAGACCTCCTGCCACATGCTTCCCTAATGAAGTAATAAAGACCATTCCGTGACATGAAAACTTAATTCAATTACGCACTCTGCAAAGAAAAAAAAGCAGTCCTTGCAGCTTGTGATACCTGATAAGACGACATGGCTGGATACTGCACCATCATGCCTTGCACCTGGTTTCCCTGTTGATTATTCATCAGGCTCTGGCTTTGGGGAGGCTGCTGCATTCCCATGAGGCCCTGGAACCCTTGCTGCTGGTTCGGCAGGACAGGCTGGTAACCTGCAAGAAGAATGCCACCTTCACATATGCTTTTGCTTTTAGGGTCACAATTAAAACCATTCTCAGTCACGGTGAACATCCTGCAGCCCTGCAGGAGGGGAGAGCCTGTGACGTCAGGATGCAATTTAAAGCCCTATGCAGACACAGGGTGCCACTGGCTGCCACTTTCTTCCTTTGAGGCCACTCCCCATCAATTTCAAGGACACCAGCACTTGGCCATCACCATCTTACCTGGCAGCTTTCCTTTAGGTCACATTTCTTATCTTCAGATTTGCGTCTCAGATCCCTTCCTCTTACCTTCCTTGCATTGCTCCACTAGTATGATGTATACAGAGATGGCTTTATTTAATCAAGAACAGCATCTGTATGCTCAGCAGCTCCTCTTTGCAAGGTTTTTTATACAACTGGAGCACGTATGACATAAGGGTCATATTCCATCCCACTCAATTCACATTTGGCACAAGAGGAACTCAGAAGTACCTGCCCAGGGATGAAATTTTGGTGCTTCTGCTCCAGGCCCCCGTTAGTCTGCGTTCAAAGGCACCACAACATGTCTGGCTTTCTGCAGGACAGCTTTCGTAGGACTGATTGAGAAATAGGGCAAAGCCCAGAAGATCTAGAGGGCAAAGCTGTTAATGAGGCAGGAGCGTGGATGGGAAACAACGTGGTAGCAACACGATCCAGCCTTGCTGGGTAAGAGTGAGCTTACTGGCGGAGGCTAGTGGTTTGAGATGAAGAATTTTGCAAAAAAAAAGGTGGAAAAGGAAAAGATGTAGAAAGATCCTTGTCCTTGAAACGTACAGCCAGCCAGGGTCATTATGGATCTGTGAATAATTCCTCCTCGAGTCCTCTTCGTCCTTTAGCACTCATATTTTTAACATGTAGCTGTGCAGTGCACTACTAACTCTGTGACAATGTTTTCAGAATAAGCATATTTCAGGCAAAGAAGAATTATCAGAAGCAGCAATGCTGTGTTATTTTTATATGAAAAATGTGTGTTGCGTCTGCTCAATTTATATTCATGAATAAAGTACATGGTTTGATACACTCAATGAATTGGAAATCATCACCTGAGTATTTCTCCATTATGTAAGAAAAATAAAGTAACTTATGTCTCTGTTTCTGCCAGTCTATTGAGAACTGACAGTTCTCCTTCAAAACCTTTCCTGATGCTTGAGAAATGCTCTCCCAGAGATCTCTGGGATCTCTGATCATTTTTGGGCATTAAGGATGCCTTTTCCATAGATCTGAGATTAATGTCTCTTGTCAGCCAAGCAAAATAAGAAAAACAAAAATTAATTCCACAAGTGATTAACTTGGCTGGAATATAGCGTCAAACATCTCCCCAGTGCATCAGATTATTATGCATTCAAATTTGCTCTTTTCCTGCACACAAACACAGAGTCAGCATATTTTTCAGTCACAAAAATTACCAACATCAGAAATGCTGTAACTGAGTTTACAGAAGGCTTATGAAGCAATAATAAAACTGCAAGTCGTCTTTTGCTCCTTTTTACCAATTATGGAGTGAGAGGGCAGAAAGGACAGAAATAAAAATTTCAGCACTACTATTCTGGTATCCACAGGACTGGAAATTTAAGCAGAGAGGAACTGATAGTAGAAGCCTCAAAAGAGAATTCATTTCATATCAGTGGCATTTGTCAAATCAAGGCACAGATGCAGCAATTACCAGTGGACTGATGGTGGACCAGAGACCAAGTGATGCTAATCTGAGGAATGTACCAAGTGTTGGATCTGGGCTCTGGACCGTGATGCACGGACATAGTGTAGTGATGGGTGCTCCACAGACAGACAGACACCATTGGGGTCAACATCAGAGCAGCCCTGCTGTCAGCTCTCAATGTAATTGCATTACCATTATTTTAATTGGGCCGCTGCTGATAGTTGTCTCTTCACCTCAGCACTGTGCTCCATATTCACCAATAGGATAAATTTATTGCCCAGTGTTGACATGAGTATCAAGCTGAAACAACTTATGAAAATGATGAGGTGCCACCTTTATGCTGAACACATAGGTGTCATCTCACAGGGTTGTGAGAACTTCTACCTGCCAAAATGTATTGACAAAATCCTTCTCTGTATCAGCAAACACTGCTTAGTAGATCACAGAATCATAGAATGGCTTGGGTTGGAAGGGACCTCAAAGATCATCTAGTCCCAAACCCCCTGCTGTGGATTGGGTTGCTAACCACTAGATCAGACAGCTCAGGAACCCATCCAGCCTGGCCTTGAATGCCTCCAGGGATGGGGCATCCACAACTTCTCTGGGCAGCCTGTGCCAGTGCCTCACCACTCTCCGAATGAAGAATTTCTTCCTAACATCTAACCTAAGCCTCCCCTCTTTCAGTCGATATCTATTCCCCCTTGTCCTATTGCTATCTACCGGTGTACAAAGTCAATCCCCCTCCTGTAAGATCCTTTCGAGTACTGGAAGACTGCAATGAGGTCTCCCCTGAGCCTTCTCTTCTCCAAGCTAAACAATCCCAACTCCCTCAACCTTTCATCATAGGAGAGGTGCTCCAGCTGACAGTATAACCACTATGCAGTTTAGGTGCAAGAATGCAAAAAGTGTTAAAAAGGTTCAAGAGCTGAAGTCTGCCAGGCTACAGATTGTTATTTTAATGACCCCATGACTCTTCAAGGACTTTCTTCAGCCCATGGGGCACATACACCCCTCATCCATGTCCCAGCACGAAGAGTCCTGCTTACTGCCCTGGCAGTCAGAGAAGACGTCTTTCCCACTCTCCTGTGCAAGCTATTTACAATGCTCTGACCACCCAGGGGCCTCAATATAAGCAGAAAAGTACTTCGGGTGTACTCTAATGTGCTTCCAATGTGATTAGACGGAAGCAAAGAGATCTTAATGTAAGAATCTGCCTGCACAGTGTCCTGACTATTCTTTGTCTTTAAGGGAAATTGTCACTTCTGTGGTGCAGAAGGAGCTATTGCAGTCTCTTGACCGCAGCTGCCTTGAATCATGAATCGTGTATGGGATGTTTAAGAAGGTTACTGGTTGGCTTCTGTTCCTGGACAAAAGCGAGAGGAAAGAACTGGCACATTACAGCAATCACTTGTATAAGAAGTTGTTAATACCAGAAAACAGGTGTTCTGAATTTTCCTCCTCTGCAGCCAGAACTTGGCAGTTTTGACTCTTCATTTCTTATGTTTTCACACACAGTCCAGGGAAAGAATGGAGATGGAGAAGTAAGATCCCTCGTTCCTGATAGCTTCAATATCTCAGCCTTTCAGCAGTGCTTGTGAAACTCTTATCATTCTAGCAAACCACCCATTTTTTGAAGGCACAGACTAGCAGATTACTATTTCCCCAACACTACTTACTTTGTACACACATGGTGGTTTCAGTCTGGAACTCGGCTCTCTCATGCTTCTGACATGCTATTTATTTTTCAATGAAATGAAAATAATACGGTGTTCTCAAAAGGCTCTGGAGGGAAAGCCATGCATTGCTGGGCAGAGATGGGCCTTTTGGAGCTACACAGGTATCAGGAAATGGGTGAGAACAGGAAATGGCACCATGCTTTCTGCAGTAAGTTTTCTTCACACTTGCTCTTTTGCTCGTTAGCTTTCATACTACATAAAGTGTAATCCTTAAAAGCCTCTTTACTGTCCCCTGAGAACACACATACGTGGGTTATTTTCTAATGGCAGTACACATCAGATGAACCATCCTATTACTGTGAGCTCCTGGGCCTCTTTACTGCAATTATATCATCCTGCTCCGTGTTATCTCCGCTACAAAGGAGGATTTTTTAAATCAGGGCAAACATGAGAGACATTGTTAAACAACCAGAGGAACAAATCGTGCGCAGAATTTCAATGAACGCCTCAGAGGAAAAACGAGCCTTGGATTGCAGTCTAAATGGAAGAGGCCGACGTCTCATCAAGGTAATGCTCTGAACCTTTATAGCCTGCATCACCATGCTGACAGTCATCTAGCTGAGACCTCCCAGAGGGAGAAACACTACATGAAACACCCACAGACGTTTTAATTTCTTAATGAGGCTATGGAGCTTAGAAGAGAAAATGCAGTGGTCTCGCACCCCTGCCAGTACCATCACCCAGAGCTGTAATTATAGCAGTCTGGGTGCTCTGCTAGCCTCAGCACATGTCCTTCGTGAACAGCACATCCATTCCTTTCGGATTTGAAGCATATATTAGCAAGATAGCTTTATACTACGTGCATCAGCGCTCCAGGTAAAAAGCAATCAGCACTTTGGACGATGAGAATTTTGCCTGGCACGACTCCCCGAACCGCAAATCTTACTCTGCTCTCACCGCTTGTCTCTAACAGTGATCTAAACTCAACTGATGCAAGCACATAAATTCGCAGTGGTTTTTGAATGATCTGAAAGCTCACCTGCTTCCTTCAGTGTAGCTCTTCAGGAAGCCAAGCCGTGGTCACCAGCAAACCCAAGACACAACCAAAAGGTGTGTACTTTTGCAACACACTGCAGCAACCTGCGCAAGCCAAATCCAAAAGGAATTCCAAAGGAAGACCCCAGGAGAGCTCATTGGGCTGGGTGCAAGACTTGGTGGGTAGATGGTTCTAGAGCAGAGTAGAAAATGGCTGGAAGATAAACCTAGAACTGTTCAGATTAAAAATAAACTGCAAAATTTCGGCACAACCTGTAATTAGGAAGGGTGCAACTGACCTAGAGATGAAGTACATTTGCTGTCACCTGAAATCTCCAAAATGAGAATGGATGGCTTGCTAGATGGCAGCTTAATAAGAACTTCTGGGAAGAAAGTTATGATTAGAGCATGCACTGTGTCCAGTGCAGTTCAGGGCATTAAATTACATGATGGCTTCTTCAAAAACTTACAGAAAATGCTAGCAAGTAAGCTCTGAATATTTTTTCAGTCTTAAAATGAAAAGCACTAAACTCCTGTGTGTGACATTGACTCCCATTCCTCCATCTCTTTCCTTTGATCTCGTACCAGCGTTGCCACCAAGCTGACCCCACATGCAAAGAACTCACATACATAAGGTGGCTACTGAATGCATATTTTTGGGCTACTTTAGGTTGCTTCCCCCCACTGAAGTAATGGCTCCCCAAGTTTTGCAGACTGAATCTGATCAGTACCAATTTCCACAATTTTGCCAGGCTATAATTATCTTTAAGTAATAAAATAAGGTATGAGTGGGATGCAGTTTTTGCTGATAATCATAGAAAAAGTCAGAGAAAAGTTAAAGTTACTAGTCAGAGAAGAAAATCTGTCTTTGTAAAACTACAATTCAGTCATGCCCACAGCAGCAAGTTTTGGCAACTCGCCTGTTTGCCAAATGCTCTGAGTTGGTCCAATCCAAAGTACTTGCAAAGCTGGAAGAATGAACAAAACTGAAGCAAGCAGTTCGGCAAGCGCAAATGCTGTCTTAACACAAAGAACCCTTTGATTCTCCAACAGTCCCTAACTACTACCTGTAAAATACACGGAAAGAAAGCAGAGCGAGGGAAGTGGGCTCTGCTCTGCCTTTACTTGGGTTCAGGCCAGTTGGCCAAGTCATGGGACATGTGTGCTAAAGTCCCTCCCCAGTACAACCGAAAGAAGGAATGTGATGCAACAGATTTCAACCAGCTAGAACAAAACCCTGTGTGCTAGGGGGGTTTGTTGGTACCTCCTGCTGATGCTCTTTGCCTCACATCTGTATTGCAACCAGATGTTCACCTCCCACACGAATACATAACGACCACCTACAAAACCTCCCCAAACACTGCTGGCTCTGGCGCACTGTGCTCAGCCTGGCTTCTCACATCTGCACTACGTCTTACATTTCCATGGCTGCTGAGGAAATCATTTCATTTTTTCCACTGTGCAGTTGGTCAGTATTTGGCTAGTTTCACACAAGGAGCAGAGTGGAAGTCTCACTGAAAACACTGCTGTAAAATTAAGCTGAGCTGGATTTCAGTCTGCAGTTTGGAATTCTCCCACAGAAGCCATGCTAATTAACATCTCCCTACTGGTGTGTCATTTTCTACACTAGTCTGAAGATTTAAACTGTGTCTTGTGCAGCTGGAATCCAAAGCACTTTGTACACAATGTTGTTGCTTCAGCTTGGATCTGAAATCTTAAAGACGTGCTGTAAGCCATATCTGCTGCAGTGGATCAATCCACTCCTACTGTGTCTGCTTTCTCTCTGCACTACACATAAAAATGTCTTCACCTAGTAAGACAGTTGGGCTTTGTGCTCCCCTTGAAGACATCTCAGATAATTTATGAGTGTAAGCTGGATACCATGTGAGCTGGAAGGACAAATACACAGTAGCTTAATACTAAAAATCTATTCCCTTCCCCTCAAAACATTAGATCATGCAATTGTTTAGTTTTCATCCATGCACAAAGGAAAAACAAGAGCACTTCTGCCTGAAGTGAAGAGGTGGGGTTATAAAGCAGCAGGATTTTGAATTTACTTTCTCAGTACATAATTGCCGCCAGAATTGCAGCTCCCTGGTTCCTAAATTGGCCTTAGCTCTGCTAAGAGCACCTTCCTGCTTCCTGAACCTGATTAACAGAATCATTGCTGGTGGGCCCACAGAAAAAGGATTGCATCCAGCTGCATTGTAGAGCTCAGCAAGATGTATGCATCAGAGATAAAAGACAGTAAGACTTTATTATCATAATAGAAGGAAGAAAAGCATTGGTTAGAAGACAGCTTGTTCCCCCAGCTTTTCATCTGGCTTGCAAAAGTCTCTGTTCCACAAAGTCAGCAGCGCAAAACACAATATTAAAGCTCTTTCACTTTCAGAAGAAGAAGAAATAAAATGCAGAAGTTGGATGCAATTTTGCATTATTTCAGAACAACCCATTTGTAGGATTTGGTTAAAACTGCTGATGAAAATACCTGTACACAAAAGAAAATCTGTTATGCGTAACAACTCTGAAATCCCCCGCTGGGTAGTTATATCCAGCTGGTAGAGCAGGGCCTGTCTTATCTGCTGAACCTCCCATCCTTGTCTTTGCCATTTATTCTTTTTCAAAAAGCTATGTGAAATCTTGTTTTGCAACCATAGAGGCTGGAAGAAACCCAGAGCACGGAACATCTGAATTACGGTTTCATGCACTGCTGCAGACACCACAAACAACACAGGGAACCTCCCAGCTGCTAATAAAATGCAAAGATCAGAGGAATAACACATCCCATAGCTAAGCAAACCCCCCCAGTACAAACGATTTAGATCAGGGCCTCACAAGTCTATTTTTAACTCTGCTTGTCCTACATAAACTGGAATGAGGTACATTTGTACCAGATCTGAGAGTGCTTTGTGCATAGCCTTTTCTTCCAGAATAGTAACAGTGTAAAACAAATGGCCCATCTTGCTGGAAGAAGGCCTCCTGATATGGTGGTCTAGATTATGCCGGTGTGAAATGATGAAAGTAACACCGCATACCTGCGACACTTTGCGCTTCTTACATGTCAGCACCAAAGAAACATCCACTATATTTTCTTTTACCCTTTTTCTAAGAAGCCAGGTTCTAACTGCTGGAGACAAGGAATAGCATCAATTAAAAAATAAATAATTATATATGTGCGCTCACTCTCTAATGGAGAATGGTTTCATAAGGCATGCTGAACTGTTACTTAGACCCTTCCATTCCACTATTCAAACAGCTGTCTTTTGGGCATACATGCAAAACCATGGATATCGTGAAAGATATTTTATGAATATCTTAAAGATGCATACCTGCCCATCAGTTACTTTTCCAGACCTGAAAATATTTATTTTAAAACTGCATGTAAAAAAATCCAGACAAATAAGAGATATGATTAAATATTGTCATTATATACCTAATGAAATCACAGACTGTAACATCTTCTGAGACTAAAATTTTAATTAAGGCAGGCTGGCATTTTGGCTTTTTTCCTCCCCCGTGTTCCAGGGGAACAGCAGGTAAGGTCAAACAAAAAGCTTATGTGATAAAATTGCGTGAGAGCACTCCTAGGAGACCTGGCATTATTAACAAGAACACGAAGAAGGGCACAGTTGAACAGTTTAAAGATAAATGATTGCATTCAGTTTACTTTTCACTATCAGCTGGAGAACCCGAGAGCTGGTTTTTGACAAGGAATGTATATTAACAAGCATCAAAAGGAGCTAGAAAGGATACAAAATACAGGAGATTCAAAGTTGGGGAAACAGTTTAAAATCTCGATCGGTTCTTTTAGTTCCCTATACAAAGGATTTCTAAATTACAGGGACAGCTGTAAGCACAACTTGCTGCTGCTGAGAGGCTTGATGCTGAAAATAAACCTGTTCTGGCTGAGAACCTAAAACCGTGTTATTACGTGACGCTTTAATCGCTTACTTTATTCTCTTTTCAGTTATCCTTCTATTTTATGTGTAAGGCTCTTTAGTTCCTGTTTTTCAGAATGTATCAGAAAAATGGTTCACTCTCCTTCTTGAAGATAAATCTGAAGATAAATGGATGGGTGCCTCTATCAGACACAGTATGCAACTCAAAGCTTCAGCAAAACTCAGAAAAGAAAATTCTATTTTTAAGACAAAACCCTTTTATCTCACTTCAGTAAAAATATACAGGGAACAGCCAGCTGCAAGCCAAAGTAATTGCAACAGAGTAATGCAGGGCTCCATTACAGCAGCATAATTCTGGTGAAGCAGCTGATCCAGGATCCTGGCACTTACCGCAGCTCGGAGCCTGACTTAAATGCATTAACACAGACAAAGCATGTGCAGCTGTTTTGGTAATCTGAGGCTTCTGAATTTTACTGGAGAGAAAAAAAAAAAAAAAAAAAAAAGTCACTCAGCCAGCAAATGACACAGGTGATAGTGAGGGAAAGGAAGAAAGTATTTTACGCTGCTGAACTAAGTACTCAGTCACGTGAAAAGACAGCCTTTGGGAGATGGATTTGGAAAAGGTTTCCCTTTGGTTAGCATGATAAGCAAAGGTAGATATCCAAAGCCAGCCCGGTGCCTGCAGGGTGGTTACTGCAAGGCCTGGGGTGCAATACTCTGAGAGAGGTGAGGCCTCCTCATCCTAGATCAGCTAAGGCACCAAAGGCACGCCTAAGAGCTGCTGTGTGGTGCTGGTGGCATCACGGAGGTCCTGAAGAGCAGTGTGGAAAAGTTCAACTCTCCTGCTCTCAGCCCCTGCATGCCAACCCCACTGACATTAATAAGAGTTAATGCACTCGTGGGCAGGACAACAGATCGCTGTGGAGTTTCAGGCTTGCTCTTAAGAGCTCTGCTGTTTAAAAAACAAATCTAGTCATAGCTCTAACTGCAGTCACAGGTTTGTTACACAGGTGAAGTCTGCTGCACTTCCTCCTCAAAGCACTTTTCAGTAACAAATATATAACTTAGGCACAGCAAATAGCTACTTACACCTAAGGCCAATGTAAAATTCCCTTCACATTAACAGCTAGATTTCTTTGGCATATGCCATGCTGTAGTTCTTGCTTCACATTGAAGCTGTGAGATGTAGAGGGATGCCCTTGCCAGCAATATGTTACAGAGGGTCTTCCTGTAGAATGAGTGCATAACATTGCAGTCTGGATTTGCTGCTTTCAGAGATGAAGTGTTTACTTATTCTCACAGAAGAGCTGAACTTACTTTGAAGCTAAGACTTCAGCAAACTGGAAGGAAAAGAAGCATCTCATGAACTATCTTATCACTGTTATTTT
This sequence comes from Meleagris gallopavo, assembly GCF_905368555.1. Lineage (NCBI taxonomy): Eukaryota > Metazoa > Chordata > Aves > Galliformes > Phasianidae > Meleagris > Meleagris gallopavo. Next base: position 44,883,863 of record NC_139409.1, on the reverse strand, counting down.
CAGGAGGAAGCAAAAAACAATAGCTTTGATTGAAAACTGCAAGAAATAAACTGTTCTTTTCTTCTTTCTACCCAGACAACTGTATTCTGCATAATTTCAGGATGTAACCTGAGTTACAAATGCATTTATTTTTACACATCAGTATTTTTCCTATCTTGCTTTTAGTTCAGGGCAGGAATATCAACACTGTACCTGGTATGAATTTACACTTGGTATACATTCAAACTCTTACCAAAAAACACTGGCACCAACTTAATTCTTGGTATATGCATATACATATGCACACACACATATGTATATGTATCAGTGGAAATGAACAGATTGAATAGAGGGCTAAAAGCATGCTGAATAGTAGCCCACGTGCTGCAACTTCTGCAGCTAACCTAACCAGCTGCTTTAGCAGGGAGATGCAGGGCATGTGGCAGCTCCAGACTGTGTGGCACAGCCATTCAGCACAGGGCTGCCCAGGAGAGTTTGTATGTATAATGAAAACAGTTGAGTAGCATCCCTTCAGATAGACCACTGGAGAGATTTGTCCTTAGCTGATCACAGCTGAATGGTTTCTTCACCCAAGTCAGGTGTCAGTATGATCCCTTTCTTTATGGTGTGGAACAGTCCTGGCTTTTCTAAGGACACCAGGCAGGCTAATGGCTGTATTTCCAGCTAAAACCATCTGCAGATATGACTGACAGTGTCCAAGATAAAGGAAGATAACAGATGTCCTAGTCACAGACATCATCTGGGCTACTGGAATGGACCGAGCACAGCTGATATCCACGCTGGTGGTTTGAGCCTTGGAACACAGAGCAGGCTGCAAGCAGCACAGCTCTGAGATGAGCAGTGCAGTGTGTGAGATGCCCTATATGTATGCATTTCTGTGGTTCTATTCTGTTTTACTAAGCAATTTCTGCCCATAGTCTAACAATTATTTGCAACTGCCTGTCCGCTGCTTTTGTTAGCAAGATCTGCGTGTGATGAGACTGCCAGCCACCTAAGCAGCATAAGGTGTGACCCCAAACACAAAACTAACAGGAATAGATTTGAAAAAAGGTCTAATACGTCCATGCAAGCTGCTAGCACACAAATTTAATCAATTTCAGCACGTTAATTCCTGCATTACATCAGTTTGATTTTCTGGATTGCCTGCAAATAAGCAAACTACCCATTTCCTAATCAACAACACTGTATTAGTATTGGTGGAATATCTACAAACATAAGCCGAGGGTGAACTTCCACCATGCCAGCTATGCAAACTTCAAGGAATAGCTGCAGTCTCTGCACTGAAGATTGTTCTTGAATAGACAAGACAGCTAGAGACTGAAATCTGAATGCCCAGGAGAACTGCACTAAGCTCTCCTGGAAAACGCACCAGGAAATCCCAGTACACTCAAATGCTTCAACAAGCACAAGTGCTTACAGCTGCAGTCAGGTACTGCTGATCCCCACCGCTTCTGCACACACGTTTAGGTTAATGCATCACACCACTGAGCATGAGGAGCTGTTTGTTTACCTACACCATAAGGGCACAGCAAGTTGCGGGCTGCATCCCCAGCTAGATGCGAACAGATGCAAGGATGATACTGAAGCCAACACAACTTTGATGGAGCATATGTTAGCCCATATGGGTCCAACTGCAAACATCGCATCTCTTCTGAGTGCACTCACGCAGAACATAATCCAAAGACTACCGAGGTTAGCAATCAACTTTAACTGACTTTGCACTGTACTTGGAGCACTCACCTGCAACATGGTGATTACTCTGGCCCCTGTACAGCAGATCCCTTCAGCATTTAAACTTCTAAACCTGCGAGCAGATTTCTTGATTACAGAGCAATGATTTACAGGCCTCTGGACTGACACCAGGGAACTCAGCTTCTTGATGGAGGAAATCTCCAATATGAGAGCTACTGGGATTCACAGTATATTATTCACAGTATATCACCAGTATCTTTTAAAAAGCTTCTCAGAAACTTGACCAGACAGGTGCAATCAGTAAAAGGAAAAAGAAGCCCCACTGCAATAAATTCAATTCTACAAAATAGCATTGGCTAGGTACCAAGAGATACTAGCAATTGTAAAATAAATAGCAGCCAGGGAAGAGTAGGGCACGTGTGGCACAAGCAAAGTGTTTCCAGACATCCTTACAGTGCAAGCAAACTCCTCTAATTTACTAATAGATCCTAGTCCACTTTTCTTGGTTTTCTTGTTATTTCAAAAGAGGCAATAATGGAATTGGGCTAGTGATTTTCTGCTAATAAAGCAACTGTTATCATTAAGATCTTCCATTTCCTCCTTTGTCTTTACCCCTTGAAGTACAAGATAGAAGATGTGCACATCATCTTGATATCAGTCTTTCCATGCAACTAGTCCATTCTGTATCACTGCAGAAATGTAAACACCTAGTTCATTCTGCCATGTGTGTAAAAGCAGTTCCACTAAAACTAGGCTGTATCTCCCATCTAAACCTTTGTCTTGAATGGAGATGAACAGCAAGACCTGCAGATGTAGTCTCCCCCATGCCTAGTTAGCTTCACTCATGGTCATACTACTCATCTGGTAAGCGAGGAGGGAGTAAGCGAACGGAAGCAAAAAATACCTGAAAAACTAAAACATTCCTTCCTGACATTCCTAATACAACCAATTTCTAAGACTTCAATTTTTTTGTTTGAATTAAAAAAAAGAAATGGAACAGTTTAATTGTTCATAGGCAATTTAAAGCTTTTGCTTCATTTCTTGGTTTGCCATTTTGGGAGAAAAGAGATGCACTTCACAGGAATTCGAGGCTTTTATTTTTCTTGGTTGAGGAATCTGCAAAATCATGCATTTAAATAAACTCATTTGGCTGATCAGGCAGATAAACCTGCAAATCATGCCTATCACAGGCAAATGCAATTTCAATTCCTGTGTTGTGTGGGCAGAACAAGATGAACAATATTAATAGAAAAAAAAGAGAGGAAGGTACAGCACATGAAAGCTTTCACCTTTTTCTTTTTTTCTCTAAAAGGGTTTTATGACACTTGAAAGTGTGAGGATTAACAACTGGACGCACAAGCTCATTGTGTATCCACATAAGAAATCAACAGATGCGATTCTTCTGCAGAGAAGAAATCTTGGTCCAAAGGGAACAGGAGAGTGAAAAGGCAGAGGAAGGATGGAGGTGGCTTCAGAAGAGACTTTCTGGATTTTAAACTTGTTCCTGAGACTCAATAGATCGAGTTGTCCAAGAGATTGACAGTGGTGCTTGGGAAACAGGCAGACTGCTGCTAGAGCTGGTCTGGGGTTATCATTGTGAAAGGATATTTTGGTTAACCCAACCAGTGCAACAGCTTGAGAAGGTGGTCTGTCAAGCAAAAGCACCTTACTAGCCTAGGTATGTGAAACCCACTGGATCAGCTCTGAGCCCTGCCTCTCCTCTCAAGGTATCTGCAATTGTGCAACCGTAAAGCACGCAAGATTTAATTTCATTAGTCAAAAAGGAAGCATGGCACACATTAAATATAGAAAAGAATCTGGAATATTTGTGCTTTGTTTTCTGTAGACCTCACTAGGGAGATGCTGGCTCTCAGAAATCTTTGTGGCAGAGCTGCCATGAATACTGAGAAGTTATGTGCAAGGTCTGCAATCGTGGTTGATGCTACTATACATTCAGAGCAATGGAAAATGCACAGATCAAACACATATGGAGTCTTCAGCTCAGCATAAAGATTGAAGACAGTCTGGGTGCGTGGCTTCTGAGGCAGCAACAGGATTTTTTCCTTCCAAACATGATAAATATTGATAGTTTTTGCTTGCTTACAATATAGTACACTCCAAATGCATTACTTCTTTCTGTGTATTAGTTTTCCCATCTGTAGAATAAGGAATTGAGGGGCGACTTCTTCACGAGACATGCTTCAGTCCAGCAGTGCTGAAAAGTGCTATACGTGTCCTGGATAAAGTCAATGGAAAGAAAGCTGATCTTCAATATAATAATATATACTACAAAGAGACCTCTAGGTACTGAATTTGTTAAGAGTTGTGCACAGAGCTTTGCAGAATTTCCAGTTGGCTGAAGAACCTACTCTGAGCCAAGAAAAAGATATTTTTTCTGTCAGCATCTCTAAGGGCAGGGCTGAATTCCCACAGCCTGACGTCTGCCAGTACTGGCAGGAAGGCAAGGAAGAGGATACAATGAGACTCATCTACTGGAGAACTGGTCTCAGAACACAGGTTTCAGCAAATTGTCAGGGCCAGCGAACAGATACAAATGTGCTCTTTGAAATTAATTGGGAAGGGTTTTGCAAAGGCTTTCCAGTGCTTGCCTAGAGACAACTAGATCCTGAGATTCAGCTGACAGGAGAGAGAGGTCTTCTGTGGGTACGGAAGGTAACTCAGTTTTTTTTTCATAGAATTTTAAGTGTATGCCATCTTTTGCTGCTCTACTTTCATAAATTATCTAAATATATGGACATATGCATTCCCACACAATGACTGAAATTAATGCAGCACCATCATCAAAGTCTACTTTCAGCTAAAATGGTTGTCTCCTGCTTATGTCCTCTGGATGGGGTAGCTGATTTCATATACTTCTGCAAGGGCTGCACGAAGTCAAACCACGAAGCAGAAATGTTTCTCCATGTAAGATTTATAACACACATTTTTTGAAGTGGTAGCTGATGTGCCCAGCCAATTTGCTGAAAATGTCTGTGTAGCAGAAATTTTTGAAAAGAGAAAATCACAGGATCTGTAAACACATCTGCAGAATGTTCTTTAGTAACAAGTGATCATTCTGAGTTGCAAACCTTGAGAATAAACGCAAATTTCTCTAAATGGAAAAGGACAAATGTAAGTCATACCTTCAGAATGCTCCTCGTGACACTGTATTAAGTCTGCAGCTATAAGCTTTCCTTACAATAGCGTCATTCTTCAATTTTAAACAATTAGTATAGCTTCTTCAAACTAAAAAGCAGATGAATACAGTCTCTACCTTCTAGCAAAAAGATCTGCAGGAAATAAAATAATTTTCTAATTACAAAAAAACCCTAATTTATACACCGTGTTTTCATATTCTGAAATAAGCCACCACATCAATTAAGAGAAATGTACTTTTTCTCCATCACAAGAGAAGCCACTGCAAATTGGTTCATAAATATTCACCGGTACTTTAGGCATGGCCATAAAAAGGATACACTTTACTGCCTGTCCTGAAAATGGCATATTTAATGCCAGAACATCACCAAGAAAAAAGAGCTAAGGAGAGGCTCTTGCTGCAGGCACCTTCCAAGGAGCAGCAAGGTCCTGCACAGACTCAGATCATGCTGAGATGATCTGCTGCTTTGGCAGGAGAAAGAAGTGATGGATGAGCTTGTGTCTGTCCAGAGCTTACAATGACAGGTGTGCCTTTTTTTTTCTTTTTTTCTATCCAGGCAATTGATTACTTTGGTGGATATTCTGCATAGATAGCAAATAAAGTCTATGAAGGAAGAAAGCTTCTGCACTTCCTCACCGTCCTACTCACTGCAGAGACCATATCTGGATCTCTCTGTGGAAGATCTACACAGTAGAGTGGAAGAAGGAGCCACAAGTAAAGCTACCCCAGCCACACAAACTGCATGGAAGAATGAAAATTACGAAATAAAAAACAAATGCAAGCATTCTTAAGCTAATTAATTATAATCAGATAATGGCTGTAACTATAATACATCCATTAAAGTGCTGTCTTCTTTACAGGGCAAGGCTGTAATAATAAAAGTTTCCATTTATATATATATATCAAGGCTGCTCAAATCCATTTGATAAAATAAGTTATGATGCATTATGATTTACACAAATGAAAGTCCAGCATAGCATCACGACTGTGAAGTATGAAGATAACATATTGTGCTGGCAAGTGATAAAATTGCTCACAGTGACAGCTGTGATTTATTGAAGCAATTCAAATACACTTTGAACGTATATTAGCTTCGCCTCTGTCCACAAAGGGCACATTTTAGCAGGGTAGGCCACACCAGTGATAAATTACATACCAGCAAGAAGTGAAGGCAATTGGCAACATCAGATGCCCAAAGGCCCCGAATTACTCTGATAATGTGGTTTTCATGATAATACCTCACATGCAATGGCATCTGAGCACCTAAAGAAACATATCAAAGCTGTGTTTTTGTTGGCTTTCTGGAAGATAATGTTGCAATGGTGAGAGTGGCTGGGACTTCCCAGCTAGGGCTGACATACAAAGCATTTATAAATTGCATCTGGAAAAAACATTTGGTACAGAAGGTTGCAGTTTAGCTGCTACCTTTTATGCAGAAGCTTGAAAATAACTCCTTCCTGCTTCCAGGCTGTAGGCAGTGGAACAACCACAGGCTTCAGGCCTACGGGCTACAGCTCCCATACAACCTGGCTGCTGCAAGGCTATAGACAAGATTGGTAAAGTGACACGAGCACTGCCATGATTCCATGACTTAGCTGTGCTTATACCCAGAACAAAATGGGGAATATACAATATTTGGTCCCTGCATCCGTGCAGGCATTTGCACGAGCATTTCTGAAAAGGAACCTAGTTACTGCTCGTATGTCCTGTCTGCAGTGACAGCAAGGTTCTTCCCACAGCTCAGAGGAGCACTGAAAAGAAACAGCACAGTGCCAAAGCATCCTCCTACAGCAAGGTCTTATTACTGTAAAAGCATCAAAAAATATTTTACTGTAAGATACTCTGTGCTGAATTCCACTTTACAGTGCACTAGCAGCACAGATCACACAGAGAACTTCATAGCCTGGGCTTCAGGAGTTGCCTTTCTAAAGAGATTTTGTCTCAAGGCTGAGAGCCACACAGCAAACAGTACAGTCCTCCCATTCTGACACACTAGGAAGCTGGCCTCTGTCTCTTTACAGCTCCTAAATTAACAGCAACAAATGAAATTAATGGCTTGGTCAAAGCAATTACATCTTGCTGTGGATCGAAAGAAGTTTATCAGCAATTATACAGTAATCAGCTCTTCTCCAAACATAATGCACATTTAACAGTTTGTTTCTGGTGAGCATTTTTTAACTTCTGTTTAATCCAAAACACTCCCTCGAGAAATGATAATCAGTATTCATTTCTGTGATACCCGTTACTTAAAACCTGAAGACCTCAGACATAATGCGTATTTCTAGAATGAGTTCATGCAACTTCTTAGAGAAAGTTGGCCATTTCTTGAATTTATGCCAGTAAACATCTGAGAAAAGTGGGTTTCTGTAGTTAGGCTCCATATGAAAAAGCACCAGTGACACTGTTATTGAAGTGGTACAAAATGCCTATGTACAAATTGTTACCTAAAAAGTAAGCTGTGTAAAAAAAATTCCCTAGAGTTGAAGGGCTGGAAAAGATGCAAAAGTGTCAAAACCTACTAGTTATTTTCCTAATTCTCCTACATTGCACTGGGAGAAAAGAGCTTGAAACTTTTTTGAACCTGCCTTCTTATCTTTTTCTTTTTTTTTCTTTTAACTCACTTAAGAGTTAGAGGAAGGAAGATTTTTTCCTTGAGCTGAAATTCTTGGTAGTACAGAAATTACAGATCAGTGTACACTACTGCTTTCATTTATTTACAGCTCTGTAGCACCATCATTCTTCAGAAACACTTGTAGGAATTGAAATGTTTGTAAGGTAACTGTTACTCTTAATAGTTTTTTTCATTGCTAGCTACTGGAAATATGGATTCAAAAATATTACAAGCTCAACACACAGTAAAAGAATTCCTTTAGTACAATGTAATTATGATTTTTACATCCCTTAATAGAAGTACAAGGCAGAAATTAAATTCAAGCAAAGGAGAAGGACAGGAACATTCTTCAGCAACAGCAGCTTGAATATCAAAAGCTGTAAAAAGGAAGTCTTTCCTCCCCTTCCTTTTTTTTCCCCCCTCTACTTTTCAGGTGTACATTTGCTAAACAACCAAAGGAACCTTTTTGCAGCATCTCTTACCAACAGACCGGAAATATTCTGCCAAGTTTTTATTTCTGAGCAGGGGATGAATTCTCCCCTCTCTACTGCAAATTGAGCAGGAGGAAGCAGTAATCATCACAGTCCAGAGTTTCCAAGTCATTCAGAGTTGCTTGGCAATTACAGGAGACGCAAGACTACCCTACCCTACTTCATCATTTGCATTTGCTTGCTGTTCTGAAGCAATGAAATAACCCTCATAGCACTCCAGTAACCTGGGTAGTAAAAGCCAGTGGAGAATGCCTGGTTTTATTCCTCCCACACATCCTCGAACAGGGATGGACTCCTGGGTCTCCAAGACACTATTATTACAGAACAAAACAGACAATCTTCTAACACAGTGAGCATGCTGGATTTATGATTTCAAGACTCTTTGCAAGGAAAAGGGTAAACGGAGAACACAATCTGCTCCTCATTCTGTCTCCCTTTACCCACTCTTTTTCTATACTGCTCAGTATCTTGGTAAAGCACAGATTTCCTCTCCTCTCTTCTTTGTTTTTTAAAACCAAACGTTCAATCGTACCCACCCACAGCTTTACTTTAGGCCTTTATCAACTATAGTAATGCAAACAGCAAGTTATCGTGAAAACTGGAAATTCTCCATTTGTATCAGGTCCCCTAGTTTTCTTCAAAGGAAACAGCAGCACTTTTCCCAGGCCTAATACAGTGGAAAGCTGCCATGAACGGTAAATACAGTACCACAAAAAAGACATAAGTATTTTACCACCTGCTTCTACAGCCTGGTAACTGTAATAGGCCTTTTTGCTGTGTTGCCCTTCTAATGAAAGCAAAATTCCCCCATATTACATTCAATTTTTCTGTTTCTGTTAAGTCAATATAACAATCTTTTGTAACAAGCGAACAAAAGCTTTCCCACCTTTGTGCGATCAATGCTATTGCTCAAGCAAAGATAACTGGTATCTCTTTGTTAAGGCTCTATTTTCATGTACTGTCGAATTACAAATACAATTCTAACTCAGTAGATAACAATCTGCTTTTCAGACTAAGGCTGAGGTGGCCTAGGTGGAAATACTAAACACCTTACACACTCTTGGACATAAAGCTGTTCTTCCCCAGGATCTGCACACAAATACGAAATCAGACTGGACAGGATGGTCTGTGCAGATACACCTGTCCAAAATGTCAGCTCATGGCAGCAGAAAGTTAAGGTTTGATGTAAACATTAATCCTCCTTTTACGCCAGAACCCAGTGAGATCATGGGACTTTCCCTACCTTCACATGACTACAGGAATTTCTGTGCTTGCAGAAGAGCAGGCAGATTTACTCCTAAAGGCAGGTTAAGAAATACATCTACAGCCAAGCATACAGCCATCTGTATAGAGATGTGCAGTACTCAAAATGAAAGTCAAGCACTGAAAAGCATGAGAAATGAGGAATTGCTTGGCTAGAGCTTCATTGGCTTAAGGGGTCACACTCCCAGCATTTTAAAACTGAAAACAGTTCAGTTTTGTGTCCACATGGCCTCAGAGAGCACCAGGGTGGTGTGGTTAAATATGCAGAAATCTGTATGGCAATGCAAAAGTAGACCCTAAAACCTTAATTCCAGCAACTTATGCATACATGAATAAGATGCAGTATTTAATTACATAATAATCATATATACTGCAACAGAATTTGCCCTGTAAATTGCTAATGTGACCACCATCAGAATTTCTCATCTTCCTATTTCCTATGTTATGAAGCACAGGAGGACTTTAAAATGGATTTGAGCATGACAGCTTGCAAAGTCTTCACCTTGACCCTCACATAGTGCTAGACATTCTCATGCACAGACAGATCAGTATACATTGCTAGCAATTTTCTCCAGATGTATCCATTGTATCCATGGGGAAAATCCCATGAGGAGTACACTAAGTAGCCAAAGTTTGAATTTCAAAACCAAGATTCAATTAAATCTGCATCTGCTTTTGCTAGGGAGCTCAAAAGGGTATTCTCACTGGGAACTATCTTGTCAAATGTTAACCTCCTACTCTGAGGTATGCTGGTGTTTCAAGCTGCAAGTTTTCTTTCCTTGTTTAATTCTACAAGGATAACATGCCTGCGCACACGTACTCCTCGTACTCAGAAGTCACACGTGTAGGTCTTTTATTAATGCTATAAAGTATGTTCTTTGGAAAGCAATAGGTTGACACAAATCTCATCAAAAAACAAATGGACAAAAAAGCTCTAAATAAACGTTATCTTCTCGTCACAATGCACAGATGTTGAAGATTTTAAGAACTTCGGTGCTGATCAGTTGGGACCAAAACATAATCCACTGGCTGGTTTTCATGTGAAAGCAGCCAAACTAGGAGGGCTATTTCAATAATTCTTGCTTAGATCGCCTTTCCTATTATACAGTGACTGTTCTTAATCTCACAAAGTTGTTTTCAAGGAAAACAAACAAACAAACAAAAAAAAAAAACCCAAACACGTAACATGAAGTACTTCTTAAGTAACACTAAGGTGCTGGAACTAGAAGTCCCTCACATTCATGCAACAAGGGACAACTCTCTAAGGCCACAGAATTCTTCCTGAGGATGCTAAAGGCTCACAGGCTGCATTTCTAGTCCAAAAGACACAGTGCGTTGTATCAGATGCAAGTGTTTAAAGAAACCTGGTTTTAAAAGAAACAGATTCAGTGTCTTCTTAGTTCTGCCCTTCTTTGGACACTAGGCAGTAACAGGTTGCTTTGATAGCCACCTGTTGAGCAAAGGTAAAAAATAAGCTGATAAGAATCCCCCCAAAAATGTTTAGTATCTGCTGTGCAGCAAGATTGAGGCAGTTCCCTAAGCATCCCACAGAAGAAGAGAAACAAGGCATTCTTGACTTGTTTCTCTTCATCCTGGAGGTCCTACCTTCCCTGCCAGTAAGTTGCTTGGACGTTGGACTAATAATACAGATAGCCTGAAGTCCTCCTTTGACTTACAAGGATTAAAATAAAAGTCTTAAATCCAAACTGCTGAACAAGAATACAAATTAGGTATTCTTGCATTTACTAAAACTGAGTGTGCAATTAACCACCTGCACAGCAGGATCCCCCAGCATTCTTCCCATTCCAACAACAGCAGAGTGTGACAGGTCTGTCAGCATCACAATACACAAGAAAAACAAGCTAGATTACATTTCTAATGATAAAAACTTAGTAAGGTTTTCAAATTACTACAGTATATTATAAAAAAATGGGTTATTGCTTCTTTCACTCCTGTCCAGACCTCATGATTTTGAAAACACTAACAAAAATGTTAATGCTGCTGTAAAATGGTAAAATGGATATCCAACACAAGTCTCTGACATTCAATTTTGGGCTTGGTGAGCTCAGCATTATTACAGCAATTGCAGTAACTACCAATGTATATAAACACAGTGGTACAGGTTTACCAGCCTATTTTTTGTGCCGCTGCCCTCACCTCAGCTTCCTTTTCAGCACTCAGAAGCCACACCTGCTGTATTAAAACTTCAGTAATCCTGTAAGAAATATGCAATTCAGCATTTCTTTTCAAAGCCCGTGTTGGTATCACTCAGCATAGCACCCTGCTGGGATTGCTTCACAGCACACAACCACTTGGTTCGCCAGAGACTCAGGGCTTTTCCTCTCATTTTCAACTTGATGGATGTACTGAGTCTGTTCATTTACAGGAGAAAATTCAGAAAAAGAGCTCTTGCTGATTAATTATGGCCTGCTTGGAGGTGGCATTTTGCTAGTCAATCAGAAGCAGCTCTCTAAGGTAAATCATACTTTCACATGTCTACATCCGTTGCTCCAATAGATCATATCATTCCATATTTACACAGTGGGCCATGCTGTAGCACAAATAAGATGTCTAATGCATTTCAACCACCACTGTAAACTTACATTAATAAAGACTGAGTAGGAAGAGCAGAAATCAAATTAATTGTGCCCTCCTCATGCTTCAAGTTGGTCAGAAAACTTGTGTTGGTTTTTTTTTTTTTTAAGACTAAAAAGTCTTAGCCCAACCACACACCTATTACCTGACTAAAACAACTCCTAATAAAAACAAACAGCTCTGCACTTCCACTTTCTCTCTTATAACATGGCAAGTAAATACTCCAGGAGGGAGAAAAGGAGGGAGAAAAAAAAGTAATGCACATGTACAAGCTACATGTACATGTACAAGCTCCTTTTATTAAGTTCTGTCCAATTGAAGCATACTCTGTTAGCTTGTGTAGCCATTCAGCTAGTCCCAAATTTGCAGAGAGGAAATAAGGAGTGCGTGTGCAATTCAGGCATTACATTTCTTTTTCACATTTTATAAAACTCAGAAATCTCTTCAGCTTACTTTTTACCCACGATATAGTGGACTATCAACACCTGGATATAATGGATAAAAGCACCATAAGATAGTCAACCTTAGTGCTGTCCCAGGACTGCAAGAAAAGTAGATTTTGGTTTAGACTGTAAGCAGACAAGAACAAACCTACCTTTTCCTTTAAACAATGATAAATGTTCAGATCTGTGTGCTATAGAAACAAAAATACTGTTATTACCACTGACTGAAAGGAGACTGTAAGGACAGTAAGACCATGACAGGCACAAAAACAGTCTTTGACTACAGCACGACTGTTCAATCGTCCCTTTCAACACAAGAATTAAGGGACAGCAAATGTAGTCTAAGGGTAGGTCCAACAAAAAAGTCCCAAAAGGAGGTAATTCTCTGTACAGAATGTAGCTAAACAGCAAAGTGTCTTTTCCTGAAGTACTACGGATATTAGAAAATTTACACAGGCTCAAAAAAGCAACTAAATTCAGAGGGAAAAATCACGGAAGGTTTCTAAGTATGGAGGCAAGAAGTACCTCTGCTGCAAACTGTCTACAGGCAGGAGGGTTTCTGAGGAAAGGTGACCATGTGCCTGACTGTTCTGCTATTCTGCTGAACTGCTGCTATTCTGTCACTGCTGAAGAGAGAATATTGGATTTTTTCTCTCATCAGCTGTGGTTGTCTTTCTTTTATTTTTTAATCAACAACAGCTGCCTTTCTTTCTTTCATATTATTTAGGAAGTAGTTACAGGTCAAAAGCTACACCTGCCCTCTGTTCATAGGCCATGTTTGAGGCACCGTGACACAGACACACTCAGTACGTGCAAGCAGCAGAGCCCTCCCATGGCATCCCCAGCTGCTGCTCCACTTGGACCTTGAGTTATCCTGTTCCTGGTTCAGAGCTGCTGGGTACAAGTCAACAGTCACCAGCATCTACTGAGGCCTGCGATGCTGGGGTGTCTGTCACTGCTACTTTGGCATCAATGAAAGGCAGAAGTAAACAGTGAGGACTACAGCACTTTCAAGCAGAGAAGCGCAATGGAGATTTTTCTCAAGCAAAACACTGCAACTTTTTTTTCTTCAGCACGGACAACAAACAAGTATTGTTTCTTATGGCTATCACATAGAAAGAGAACAGCCTGTAGAAGACTGACAGGAAGTGTCTTGTGGCTTCTTATCATTACGGAGCTAGCCAGGAGATTGGATGGCTCCTGTCTATTACTCCACTGCATCAATATGTTGAGACTTGCTTTCTAGAAGAGCTTCACTTCCTTCATTTTCTTTCAACACCCTTTACCTCTGACTATCAGAGCATCCTTGACAAAGCTCTGTGACAAGCTGACGACCCATAGCATACACTTTTAATCGATACTTTCATTAACTGACTTTCACTGAGTTGTTAGAAGTCTCAAGGTGAAATGAGGTTAGTAGCACTGCTTTGGGACACATAAAGCATGTATGGGAGCTGCAAGGCACAGAGGTGCAATTTGTGATGTCAAATAGCACCTGTCAGCAACTCACCAGAATGGAGCTTGCTGTGTATGGAACATGGATGGTATCACTGACAATTTCATGGAAGGTGGCACTGATGACACAGGGTCAAGAGCAGATTATTTCAAAGCTGTTAAGACATGCATGCACCTCGGACATCACTTTCTCTCTCCATAATACAAACCCTATCATGCTATGTTCTACATGAGCTGTAATTGAGAGAGCACAGTAGTGTTTTTCTGCACCAGCACTGCAATACTTATAGATAGCTCATCATCTGGTGATAACTTGGGTATAGAAGGTGCTCTGTAAAAATCCAACTCCTCTCTTTTACATACAAATCACAGTCAAATTCATGCTTTTCTAGAACAAAGAACAGCAGGAAACCTAATTCAGATTTCTAATTCCCTTATTACATCATATAATTATATTTCACCAGATTACTTTTGCCTCGCAACGTAGCTGCATTTATAATTGTTTGTTGCCCAGCTCAAGGTTAAGTGAAGAAACAGCCTCAGCTGAGATTCTGTTTAAGCCCTTATTTTTCACAATGTGCCACAAAAGATTAATTGCTTTATATTCTTCAGTGAAAATGGAATTAAAATTGCTGTTTGATATGAACTATTAACGCAGCAATCATTTTGAAGTTTCTTCAAATTAATACATTTCCTCTCCTTTGCTTAATCCATAAAGTGGCACTTGGCAACCTTAAAAATTTAATTTTTGAAGGTTCTTTGGAAGGACCTGTAAAAAATCCAGTCTTCTGCACTCCTACAGACTCACTATCTGCTGAAAGGCAGCTCTCAACAACGAGCAAAATGGCAATCCAACAATACTGAGCAGATGCTATTGAAGACATTATGTTTTTATCAGCATGCTTCTTGGAAGTCCTGAGGACAGTGCTGAAGTGTATAAATTGTGTTGATAACACAGGCTGGCAAAAAGTGCATATATGTAGCCTAAATATCTGCTTGCTCAGACAACCCTGCACTTTTTAATGCCACGGGACTAAGAGCTTTCAGAGAGATGCTTCATTTTAACTTTTTTTTTTTGGTCTGAATCATTTATAACCGAACAGGGCCAAAGGTACACCAAAGCTGCTCCGAAAGTAATGTCTCCTGTTTTATTGTGTTGGATTACAACATCAGGGGTGGATGCTGGTCGTATGGCAGCAGGGGTTGAACCTTCCCACCAGTATGCCATTACATGTCGTTGATGTGTGAGAGATGACAGCAGAGGGGCAGTCTGACCAAATGGTGTCTGCTATGGAAGTGCAGATGAAGCAAATGTGTGTCACCACATCCCTCCATGTGGAAAATACTCCACCCACTGATGTTTACTGACGCTTGCTAAGTGTTTATGGAGACCAAACAGTGGGATGTGAGCACAGAGAGGAGGTGGGTGGTACTCTTCAGCAGTGGCGACAACAACACTGGGTCACCTCTATTGGTGCAGATTTTTATGAGCACAGCACACAGGCTCTTGTTCACTGCTGGCAAAAATACATAGCTAATGGTGGTGACTATGTTGAAAAATAGTGTTTTGTAGCCAAGAATTTGCTTCATTTATCAAATGGTATTACTATGTTCTTTGTATCTGTTGCAGCTTCCATGGAAATAAATAGAAGGCATTACTTCTGGAGTGACCTACGTAAACGTGCTTGCTTACAAATGGTAGCTTTTTTAAAATAACTACTCTGGGCTAAGATGTTCCAGAAGGACTTAATTCCAACATGATTTGCTTTGCCCAAGTCACGTAAAACTGGGTGGGACTACTTTTGTTTGCATGGGAAGTCCACTCAATATGTTACGGCTGTGGGTTTTTTTGTATAGGCAAGCAATAAAAAAATTAAATACGACGAGAAATTCAAACACTTGTAAAAACATGACTTGCTTTGAACAGTACTGTTAAAGACAGCACACATAATCCTACATGCACGATCCCAACAGCTAATTACCATTTTCATTATTCAGTGGAAATCCTAGGTGCTCAACATTTCACAGACAGTGAATAGGCAGTGAATGAATGAACAGCTGTGACTGTAGAAGCATTTTCTTTCTTTCTTTATCTAAGAAAATGAACATTTTTAGAGACAGCTAACTGCCTGGAATTAGAAGGCCGAGACCTACCTTAATATTCCTTTAGTCCTGGATGCATATTCTTTGCTGCATCTCAAGGGTGAAAAAAAACTCTTCATATTGATATGCACGGTTCTTAGCAAAGAGAGCTCTCAAGGCTAGCTCTGGCTCCTAAGCACTGCTAAAGTACAATAATCATTATTAGACAGAGTGGCCTTTCCCTTTCCTTAAGCACTGGTGTGATGGTAGACAAAAGACTGTCTTTTACCAAGACACTGGGATCCTGGGTGCTACGCTGAAAATAAAAATCAAATTGAAAACAAGCCTAAAGAAAAATCTGTGTTAAAATACTTATAATCTTAACTCTTACAGACAAGCTGGCATAAAAGTTCACTTAATTTCCCATTATCCAGGTAAGGTTGGCTTAGGGATTCAAACTTTCACACTGTGGAAACATTTAGGTTAAAAAGAGCATTTTTGTAAAAATGAATTTTTGTTCAACACACTGAGTAATGTACTTGTCTCTCCATCCTGAAAATAAGATTCCTGATGAGGATATAGTCATCTCTCACCAACAGCTCATAAACAAAAGCAGGAAAAGCAGGTCTGAGTAGCACTGATCACTTAGCATAGGCCATGTTAGTTCTGGAGTGAATTTATGTAAAATGACTTGTATTCATAGCTAGATCTCAAGACTGGCAGCAAAGGCTGCGTAAAGAATTGCCACTTTCCCTTCTCAATCTCTATCCCATTAGCCATGAGGGAGTCTTCACCACAATCTGCAGCAAGAAAACATGAGTTTATCCTTATCGTTCATAATGATAAATGCCAGAGATACCCACTGAAAGTGAAACCTCAGCAGGGACCATGTATCACTAGTAATAACAGAAATAATCAAGCTGTTGTTAGAACCAGACACTCAGACAGCAAATTCAATTTTTTTATTTTGTGCCCAATAACAATGACAGCTCCTAGCCCTCATGCATTACAATTAGCTCCCGCTGCAGGAATGCTCCCTGCTCTGGTGAATAATGAGCACACTGCAAAGATGAGCAGGACCTGGGGAAGAGCTGGAGAAGTGTTGGGAGAGGCACCACACATCCTTGCCTGTCACTGAGGAAATCAGCTCCCGTGTTTGGGGATGCTCTAAAGAGTTTGACTCATTCACACTCCCACAGCATGAGCCTCACTTCCCGTCACTGGCAATTAAGACCATAATTTAACAACACATCCAGTCTACGTGGTGGTAAACCAAAAAGAAAATGGCCTTGCACGTGGCCTTGCAGAGGGCCACGTTCTTGCAGCTGGCTTATGCAAACAGTAACTGACTATAACTAAAGACTAAACAAAATCTAGGTAAAGTCACTGGCAGCTTTTCATACATCAGGAGGACTGGTCACCAAAACACTGCTTCCGCTCATGGGATAATCACTTTTTAACTCCTCTCCACTACCACAGAAGACACTGTGGCCTTTCTTTCAGGCAGCTCACGCTTGCACACCCCTCTTTTGAGCCCCACAGTCTACAGACCTACTGTAAACAGCATGCCTGAAGCAGCACTGGAGATGTCCTCCACCTCCCACATGAGCAGTTCTGACAGTGGTGGTGTTCCACTCATTCTAGCAATGGGGAGAGGAATTGGCAAAAGAAAAGAATTATTAAGAGAATATGAAATCCTTTGCTGTAAAGGGCTACAAACATAAACCTCACAATTATTCAGAGCTGGAAAATTTCATCAGAAGAAGTGGAAGCACTGTGCATTGATAGAACACAGAATTAGCCATAGAGATGATGTATGACTTTCTGGCAAAGAAAAGACAGAAATACAAAGATTCTTTGTAGGCACTGTTTAATACCTCCGAGTGCTCCCTATATCTTAGCATGGCCTCTGCAATTTTTTGCAAGGGATGTTTTAGTGTCCTACTCACTGCACAATGCTGCTAGAAATCTTTTCTCTCACTGCTTACTCCTGCTTATTAACAAGTATGACATTAATACATACTTATTCAGTTATATATATATATTTTAGTCTGAAACTCTAGGAATACTATCAGAAATAACTTAGATTTTAACTAGAACTAGGAAAGTTGAACAAAAATTTGAAAGAAAAACCCCAAAATGCCTGTCTTAAGATACATACAAATTTCAGTTTACCAGGGTTCTCTTCCCTCAGTATTTCCTCCCTCTTAGTGTGAATGCTGAACACATGAGGCATTTGAAAAGGAGCAAAGCTGTTCAGTGGAAGTTATTCTGCCTTTTAATTTTCAAGAACCAGAATGCTAGAGGGAGTTTAGTGGTACTCATTCTGCTACTAATTTAAATTACAGTTATTCTGTAAAACTAGACGCTTGTCAGCTATTGGTGCACCATTATTGCTTAGTGTCTGAAGGACAATTTCACTCAGTGCTTCTAAGACTAGAAATTTCAAAACTTTTTATCTCACCCAGCTACCTCCTGACGGGTCCTAAATGCAGTAATTCCTTCAGACTCCTCTTTCATCTACCTAAGGGAAGCAATGCAGGAAAGGTAGAGAACACTGCAGAATAGCAGAGATCCTGGTGATCATTCTCCCATCAGTGAAAAATATAAGACCTCCTTGGGCAGGCCAAAGCATGTGGAATTCTCACATCAGAGGAATGCCTGAATGATTTGGCTCCAGCACTACATTTAAGTATCTAAAACAGTAGAGCTCTGTCTGTCCTGCTCCTGTCACAATTCTGTTAAAATGAGAGAATGCTGCTCAACAAAAGCAGTGTCTGCTGAAAAAATACAGCATTTGCAATTCTGGTTATTCAATACAGATGGACACCTTCCGTACAAATCTCTTCCAGCAGTGCAGTTAGCAATTACTGTTGGAAAAACAGCTTCTTTAGATAATTAGATACTTAAAATTTGAAGTTGTTTATGTTTATATAAGCACAGAAATTATTGGTGGAATTATGCAAACAAATCTGTCATGGACCATGAGCTCCTGTCAGGCTGCTAATGAAAGTAGTAAGCTATAATCTTTCTTTATAATGTTCTGTAATGACCATCATAACAAACCAATTTTTTTTTCCTAGTGCTGCACATTACCCTTCCCCCACTTTTTTTTCCTTCTCAGTATCAGTTTACAGTGACATATGCTTTTGGAAGACAAAAAAGATGGAGGAGATTTGAACATAGCACTCTTCACTACATTGACACCAAAAAGTTTAAATTAAACAAAAAGTCAGTATTTCATTGTCAATTCGACTCTGTAGTTAAGCAAATTTATGGATTTTGTTAAGGTACATTTTGTCTTTACTTAAAATTTGCTTTGGAGATGCATGAAAGATGCATTTACCTCTTTTTTTCTTACTGGAAAGCTGTGAAGCCCACTAACAGTCTTTCATCAGAAATATTAATTGTCCTCTGTGACCAACACTTGCTGTTGACACAATATCCACGCACACTTGCTAAGAAGAGATTCTGCATCTGGACAGTGTTCAGACACATCCTTTCCTCACACAACATCTTCTTTTTGTCAAAGATACAACTGTACATAATGAATTGCTCTGCTTTTAGGACAAAGTATAGATCTCCTATGAAATCTGAGCATACCAGTGCTATCTGGACACTGAAACAAGTTATAAAGGAAACATCTGTTGATTCTCAAACATACCAAAAATCCTAAAACCACTATATTGACTGAAGGAACTACAGACCAGCCAGTTATGCTGAATATCATCTTATTTTCTCTGGATATATGACAGTGCAAACTTTTGGCTGAAAAAATATTTCAACCAAATGCTAAAAGCTTTAGCTTTAATTTCCTTAGTAGAAGATCTTCATTGCCAATGTAAAACACATGCCACATGTTTTAATCACACAACTGTGTGACAAACCAAGCTAACTGCCTTTCAGTTTTATAGTCCAAACAAAATCTAAACATGATTTTATCCATAAAATTTATGTAGTGCTCTGAAATTATCTGGAACATGTGAGACAGACACACAATAATGAATCAAAGTAGGAAAAAAAAAAATCACATAATTTGTTGCAGCTTGTTCATTGATGAACAGCAATAACAGTTATATATCCCAAAGTAATACTCATGTACTTATCCCTCTCATCTTTATGAAGCACTTAAAAGATGAAAAATCCTCTAAGTGCAGAGCACTTACTGTAATGAAAGTAAATACAGACACACGGACATAAGATAGGCTATTGCTGATTTCTTCTACCATGGTAAAACGCAAATCATTACTGACTTGTCATCAATATATCTCTATTTTTTATTCAACCACAGTAACTAGGATTTAATGCTTTCAAGACCACCAACATAAAGGTAACTGGCTGAAGAAGGAAACACTGATGATGTTAGAGGTGCAATTTATAGAGTACAGCTAGATGAGAATACAATAATATTATTTACTTCATGCTTTCACAGAACTGGGCATTGGGAAGTATTGAACATGCTGACATGCTAATAGCAAGATACGTGCACAGTCTGAAAAAAAGAAGCATACTGCTTTTGAGAACAGTCCTCTGAACAAAATCCACCTAACATGCTCTGTGCATGCCCTGGTGTGGCATCCTGTCTTGACTCAGACAATATATGGAATCACTGCACAATGCACAGAACTGGATAGTAGAATAGTGCAGAAGATGCACAATGAAGAAGAGTTATGATGGCACGTATCCATCTGCTCATGCAATATGCTACCAAAACATCAAATACTACATTTTTGACTGTGTCCTGAATAGAAACAAATGTGAAAGTAAAAATCTTCATGGGCAACATGCTTCTGCTAGGAATTGTGTCACTTCTCATGCAAGCCTTAAAAAAAAAAAAAAAAAAAGTAAATAAGAAGTTCTCATCCTTCTCTCCAAATAATTGATTGCTGTCAGAGCTCTAATCTAATATTAGGTGAGCTCATCTTTTTTTCTGCCTTGGAGCCATTTTAACTTAATATTGCTCTCCTTCCAGAACCATGAGAGAATACAGACACCCTTAGCCACTACAGATGCTGCACTGATATTTTACTTCATCTGCTTGCTATAAAAGTCATCAATATCGCTCTGCTCTTGAAAAGACCTTTTCTAAGAAAAATGAAAACAAATTGCTGGCATTAGATCAAACTTTGATCTCTGAGGCCCAAAGTGGGAAAACCAAAATCCAAGCTCCCAACTGGTGCTTTGAAAGCTTCCAAAAGCCCCTTCAAGAAGGCAAACTTTATATTTAATAAAGCATTTTTCCAGACTGATAATGCCATGTGAGCAGTCAATAAGCCCAGGCAGCCAGCCTGGCTTTGGGAGGGCCTACCTGCACTTCAGCCATGAGCAACGTGAGCTCCTCATAGAAATCATTCCTAAAATCAGCTTTTTGCTTGCCTCTTTCCCAGCTGTTCCCCCTTCCCATCATCAATACCCTCTACCTGTGCTCTGTTTCACCAACTCTGTTCTCTGTTACATCTCCCTTTTGCCATCCCTAGTCACCTCCAGCACAAGCACGACCTGCTCCCCGCTGTTCCGGAGCACAGTACGGAAATGGTGGTCTGAAATACTCAGTCTGCAGTTGCTATTTTCCAATCAAGTACACATTTCTAGGAAGGTTTAGAAGTGTTTTTCTTTCTTATGTTTTCCTAGCGTGGTTT
Source organism: Meleagris gallopavo (assembly GCF_905368555.1). Taxonomy (NCBI): domain Eukaryota; kingdom Metazoa; phylum Chordata; class Aves; order Galliformes; family Phasianidae; genus Meleagris; species Meleagris gallopavo. The sequence goes on along the minus strand of NC_139409.1, from coordinate 44,862,435 downwards.
CTGAAGGAAAAATTTGTGTGATTACCTTCCTCAAATAACCCCCAGAGTAACTTTGCTCAGTGTCTACTTTCTATCAGGTTTGACAGATGGAAGCTGAGAGGACATGATGTTTCTTTTGAAGGCACATAAAAGTCAGTGGCTTGAAGGAGAAACATGCCACAAATACACAGCAGAAGCTACCAGTTATCTGCAGTATGCAAGTGTCCATCCCTGGACACCCGACCACTGAAATTTCAGTGATCACTTCATATCCTTTCAGTGATCAACTATGACCATGAATGTCACCACCATTTAACAGACCTAATGTGCTCCTGACACTCTCCAATTCCTGCCACAGAAGCAACTTTTAACATTACGAAGTTGGTAACACAATCTGTATTGGCTCAGCTAAAACTATGTCTGCAGATACTCAGTAACTTCCCAGATTCCAGTCAAAATTTCAAGTTATGTGTGTACAAACAGGAGAAAAGGGGAAGAAGAGATTTACAAAACTAAACAAAACACCAGAAACATAGGATGGAATTCACTTTGCTGTAGGCTGTTGTTCCTTTTCTTTGGAGACATGGAGCAGTACTGAGCCACAACAGCAACCATATCCTGATGGCACAAGGGGGATAACATCTCCATCCTGGTGCACATCCAAGCTGACCCAGCTCAGGAGCCTACCTTCATGAATTGATCCTTGCATCATATCTCAAGGAAAAGATATGTAGGAACCTTCAAGCTGCTTCCTGGAATGCCTGTCATATGCTCAGACAAGATGTATCTGAGCACAAAGGGATGAAGCAGCTTGAGGAATTTGTTCCCAGTCAAGTCTCAAGATTTGAGAATAGCTAAACGCTTGCAATTGCCACAGCAGGGAGTCTAAACCGTAGTCAAAATGTTTTCATTTTGAAACGAGATAAGAATAATGTTTCCAAGTGAGCAGGCAGCTGAAAGAGTGAATAGCAGGAAAAGACTGATGCGCCAGAGATTTTACAGTCTCCTTGATTCACATTTTCCAAACATCCACAGAAAATGATGCAGTCAACAGAAACAAAATTTGTATTTGCATCTCTGCACTGTCTGTACTCAAATGTAATGGCTACTGTGCTACAATATATCTTTAAAATTATGACAACCTCAAGATCAAAGAGCTGAATTGTCTCCAGAACATCACTTAAGCATTTCAGAAAATCTTCTTTGCCCTTCATTTACTATAAGCCCCACTATGCTACAGATGCAGCATTAAACTGATAAATATGCTTTCATAATAACATAGCAAAGCCAGATGTCTTTTAAGTTGATTTGTATTTGGGTTCAAAGATCCACTATATTGAGATAATAAATATGGTGCCAGACCGCCAGGCATGAGAAGCTACAAGAGACAGATGACCTTTGTGCAATATCTCACCTCCTTTCTCAGGAATGTAGAAATAGAAAGTTAGGAAAGCAGACACTGATAGCCACCACAATTACCATCCAAAACAACATCATTTTTATTAAAGCATAGAGCAGCTTTAAAAAAAAAAAAAAAAAAGAGTAATCAGTTGCTTAGTTATAGCTGTGTTTGCTGTGTCTTTGTTTCCGTAAGCGCCTGAGAGAACATGAACAAAATTGCCAGCAGTCACATTACAAAGACAGGGTGACAGGCTGGATGACCCTGTAAGTCTTGTTCACATCTTGTGTCTGGGTTCTTGACTTGCATCTTAAAAGGCTTTCCTATCAATGCCTTTGCAGGAACCTGCTATGCCATTCAGAGGAGTTTCTGTCAAACTCAGGCAGAAAGACGAATGCTTTACCCTACCCGGCATGTCTGTAATTGCAAGCCCTACCAGGAAGCAGCACCACCTCCTTGGGGTTACTATTAGAGACATTACGTGAGTGAAGGTTTCCACTAAAGAAACAGACAACTGATGACTTAAACAAACACCTCCAAAGCCAGAAGAGCTGTTTATTCGTTTGAAATGCAAGGACTCTTCCACAGGCATAACCCCTGCCCTCCCCAGCATGCACCTACCCATCTCTGCCTATGTCTCTCTTACTCTGGTGTCATCAGGAGTAGCATGACACAGCAGGAAAAGAGACCGGTTCACTGTGAGACCTGCTACTCACTCTCTTACAGTGTAACGGCCCCCCTTCCAGCCGGACATTCCTGTAGAACTGCTCCCTCTGGCCCCAACCTCAAGGACCACCTCACTGCTTCCCAGGCCCAGGTACAGCAGAAGATGGTAGAGCACAACCAAGACAAACACAACCAAGCACCAACTTGGTCTGCGCTGCTACAGATCTTTGGCATGGGGCTGAAACATGTCATTTGACAAATGCTTTGTGGAGTTTGAATGATGAAAGGTAAAACCGTGCCTTGAAGATGTATTGTGATTGCTTGTGTTCTCCCTGTGCCCCTGTCATGTGGAACACCAAGGATATGGCACTGCATACAGGACAGCAGTGGTGGAGAATGCAATCTCCATTCTTCCATTGCTTGGTATCTCCAAGCAAAGAGTTTCTCAATTTTCAACATATTTTCAAAGAAAACAGCAACCAACTTTCTCCACTATTTTTCAATTCACAATTAAAACACAACCAATAAGTTTCATAAGCAAAAGGCGCTGTGAGTAGATGGAGAAATGAATAACAGATGTAAATACCTGCTTGCTGTGCAGTCTGTGGGATTTGTTGACTCCGCTGTGCATTGTACTGAACTGAGGCAATGGGTCTGTACTGCTGAGTTGTTGAGGTAGGGTACTGACCAGATGGGTAATAATACACTGGCATCTGCAGGGAGAGAGAAATAGAGACAACAGAACCTAACTATGTACTCTGAAACTCTTTAGTGTTTTAGATTTACAAAACAAAACAAAAAAAGGAAGAACAGCATGAGTTAAAGTAAATAGGTCAACAATAACTGATCAAGAGGAGAGATTTGCATCACATCTCTTCAAGCACTGCTGGTTGCTTTCAGCTCTGCTAGGAAAAGGGCTGCTACACAGTTTGCTCTCCGGTGCTTTAAGAAATAGATGGAAAAAAGTGGCAGTGAGAGGAGACAAAAATACATGATGCATATGCAAAAAACTACACACAACCTTAAGAAATCGCTGTGAAACATCAAATGCTGCAGAAAAATGAATGCAAGTGACACCATTCATATCAACATAATACACAGAGAGAGCATATTAAACCACAAAGTGAATGCTGGAGGACATGGACAGTTTGAAGCAAAACTGGAGTAAAAAAATATATAGGTGAGATAGCAGGAAAGATAGAATGCATACTCCTGTGATACTTGTACAAAGCTATTATTAAATTCCTACTTTTATTAGCTACATCCTTATGTCAACATTTCCCTTTTAAGCTTCTTTCATAGTTGGTGTGCAAAAACAGTCATAGTGGTTTTCTTGCCGGAGCAAAGGGTAGGCATCAATCCAGCAAGTTCTGCTAAGGGGGCTTCTTTTTTCTATTGTTACTACAGAACAACATGTACAACTTCACCTCATCATGTAGCTGAACATGAAGGCTGAGGGTGACTGGAGCTAAAGATTTTTCCTGTACTAGCTATATCGCCATTACTGAGGCATCTGAGCTAAACAGTTTTCAACTGACCCCTGGCAAGTTCAAAGCACTCAAAATTTTTCATTTTCAGCTGCAGTTGATTCTGCAGGTACCAAAGTTCAAGAGCTTATGGTACCAAACTGCAGAGGGAAGCAGGCTTCAGTGATGCTTCCCTCATGACTTCCACCACATCTATCAGCATTTCTTTATAAATCATGCAGTATTTATCCTACTCAGACACTTCTGCAAAATCATACAAAATGCCTTTGGTTTTTTTCTTGCACATCTTAGGACTACTTTTGCCATTTTTATTTCCATGGAGGGAATGGCTCTGGAGGAGTTGAACAATTGATTATCCACAAAATTTGAAATTCAAATTGTTCAAGTTGAACTATTTAATTATCCATTAAAAAAATATTAGTGAAGTTAAGGTAAGTGCATAATTTTGTATACAGAAAGGACATCTGAAAGCTGAGAAGAGGATATGGATGGCTAATTGGGCAAGCAAACACTAATCAACAACTGCAGTGGAAAAAGTATTGAGATAAACACAACTGGACTAGATGATGTTGCTGAAGTGAAACCCACATACAGACTGATAATTAATATCACCTGTCAATCAAGAAGTTGAATTCCCATTTGTTTTTCAAGAATTACTTTTTTTCTCTTACATCAGAGGAAATCACAGAGCTTTTTTGCTTTTGTTTTTCTCCTCTATATGATATCAGCTAGATTCAAACACATACGAAGAAGACACAAATGTTTTGATTGGAAAATGTTGTGAACTATCCTCCTTCCAGACAACACAGGTGACAACTAATGGCTACAGCTGTTGAGTCATTTGTTTTCTTGGAGAGTAAAGTAACAAAAGCAAAACTTGTGAAAAAGGCAAAAAGTACAATTAAATTGTTTCTCTGCAAAGAAAAGCCATAGGGTATCAGGAAAGTAGACCCAGACATTTAGGGTACCTCAAAACAGTGTAAGTAAGGGATTGGGCCATTTTATCACACTAAACTCATCATGTGGAAACTGGATAGCTCTCAGCGAGACACAGAAATAGCAGAGTTAAACAAGGTGAGAGGACTCAAGCTTAGTAAAGTCACTGAAAATAGTTGATCCTGCCTTGAAACAGAGGAACAGATCTCAATTTTTAAATAACTATTATTTTTATTACACTGTGCTACACATTAAAGGATATTAAACCTCTCTGGAAATACTCCCACTCGTCTTGACTGCAGCTTTCAAAGGATTTAAATTTATTTGATTTACCTTAAGCTTCCTAATTTTCCTTGTGCAGACATACCTCTAGATATTTGAAAACACGAGTGTGTATGAATTGTCTCTCATGGAAAGAGACTGTAGGTACAAGCTTTGAAATGCAGCCTAAACAGTATAAGTTTTGAAGTGAGCTTTATAGTTGAACATCTACAGAATCTGTACTTACACTGAAACTCTGAGTGTATTTGGAATTATTATTTTTTAACCACACATTAACCTTTCAGAATTAGTGAAAGAGTTTTCTCTCATCTTCTCAGTTCACTGGGATCTAAAACATTTGTTATATACTCCATTTAGAAGCTTTTCAGAGTGTAATCTATCACCCTGAAAGACGTTAGTGGTAGGAGTACTGGGTAAAAAATCATTTAATTTATAAAGATTGATGGATGAATTTGCTAGTAATCACACACAAGCTGAAAAGAAGAGACCAGGCCTTAAAAGAATGGCTTGGTGTAAAATATAAACATGAATATAATAGGTCTTCAGTGACTGAGGAGTCTGGAAGGATCCATTTTCATTTATCTTGAGTACATCAATACCTCAGCAGTTGAGACAAGTTATTTGTTCTTTTAGATATTACATTAGTGAACAGTGAAATTAGAGGAGCTGGAAGTAAATACTGCTTACACTGTCTACTCAGACCCTTCTGAATTTTTCAGTTTTTCATTACATCAGCATTACTACTAACATTGCTCATGTTCTCTCCAAATAAACATGTTACCTTTCTGTTGAAGCCTACTGAAAAGTCAACTTATTTTTGAATTACTTTCCCATGTGAATACAGTCTAAACCAGAACCTTTAGCAAGCATAATGTATTTTAGCAAGTATAGCATATATCATTTACAGAACTGAAAAGTTCTGACAAGTAGATCAATTCAGCTATATGGTTATCCTAAAAAAGCTCACACATCTGAGACCATAATCTAAGAAGATGCTGTCTTTTCTAGCCAATAGATTTTACTCCATTGTCTTAATTGTTGATGTAGAAAAAAATCCCCTCTCTGTAATAATTACCCTTAAAATATTTGACAAGTGATCATTTCCATTGGAGACATTCTCAAGGTGAATCTCCTCTTTATTTGGATGCTGACCATTCATACATGTCTGCGTTTAGTCTTTTTTATTTAACTTAATCTGCAACAGGAGCAGGCACATTGCTTCCAAGACACCCATAGCCATGAACCACCATCATTTTTTCTCCTTTCATTATGCTATGTCTCTACATGATGGGCAATGACTCAACACAGCACTGGCTTTCTGCTTTGTTCCATCCACCTACAGTTCAAAAGCCCTTTGTTAGCCTAGGTCTCTCAGACTATTCTCTAACAGCTTCCTTTAAATTATTAGGTACATTGTTTATTTTCTTGTTGTAGGTATACAATTCCACACTTCTTTTGGACTGATTTTTACTTTCCTAGCTTATCTCCCTGCTGACTCACAGCATGATTCTGCCAACTCATAAGCATTGCTGATATTCAATTAGGTTTGAATTAACACCTTCACCCGGATGATTAGTGATGCTGACACTATTGCTAATGGCAGCTACGATTACCTAAAATTGGAGAAAAGACAACAGAAACCACAATAATGTCTTGAAGCATGGAGGAACATTTATTTCCAGTATAGTTACTGACTGGACTACATCTTTCATTAAGCATTTCTCTCTTCCCTCCATTCTCCATAACAAGTGCAAGAATAGTAACAGAAAATAATGGCCCGTGTGCAACACCTGCAGGCACTTCCACCAATACGATTTATCAGATCATTAAGACCCACCCACATGTAGGAATTCTGCCTTCAGATTAACTCCCGACCTTTTTTTATGTCTCTCACTGGAGCCATGCTATGAATAAAGATTTTGCCTCATGGCAGCTGCAGAGTCTCTAGGAGGTGGGATTCTGAAAAGAGCCAGCTCAAATTAATGATGACAAAATTCATTCAGGTGAAAAATCCTTCAACCTGTATTATTTCTCCCAGCCTCTCCAAGAATTCCTACTATCTCACTTTTGGATATCACTTTGCCAGTACAACTTTCCCAAAGAGCTACAGGTGGAAGTAACTTAAATGAGTGCATGCCTTGTCATTATCACAGTATTTACAGTTTTCCCCATCTCTTCATTTGCAGAGGCAGAAACAAGAAGAAGCAAATGTTGAGCAATGACAACTACCAATGACAGAACGCTTCCAAAAAGTAATGTGGGCCCTTATTGGCAGCGCTCGAGCCCCTAAGTGCTACAGAAGATTCATCAGACAGAGAAGAAAATTGAGAAAGTGAAGATGATTGCTATTTGTGATACAGAAAGCAAATAGGAATTTACTGCTAAAAGTCTCTTTCAGCAAACACAGACTAAGGGTTTTTTTGCCAGCTGGCTGAACAAAGACAGATTGCTATTTTCAGGTTATTAAATCATGACTTGGCTGTTAAACTGAAGAACAGCTGTAAAGAAAGATGCAGCATAATATGTATAAGGGGTCCTCTCATCACTTCTTAGGCAAGCTCTTCTGAACTCAAGTCTGCTTCTGTTTTGATACAGAATCTCAGAGCGCGGTTGTACAGCCATATTTTCTTGAACTTTGATACAAAAGCTAATAATAAAAAACAGTACCTTTGGGTTTGTACGCTTGGAGAGCTTTTGCTTCTCCTTTCAGCCCACAAAGGAAATGCTCATACTCACAGTACTTCTACCCAAATTTTTGTTGCTCCCATTTTCCGACAGCACAGAGGGCTCCACAGCCAATCTACTAGAACCTCATAAGCAATGCGTTTATGGGAACTAATTAGCCATTAGAATCAAGCCTCCTTTTTACTGGTATAAATCCAAAAGAAACATTCAAGATATAAAAGTGCTTTTACATTGATTACTTTGCATTGATTAATGCATCACAATGTTTGCATGCATTACTACCCCTTTTACTCTTTTTGGTTTTAAGCCTCTCTCAGACTACCTGACTTGGCATCTGAAACCAGCCTAGTGTTGCATCTAAGTCCAGAAGAGTAATAAGAGATTCATACTGGGAATAAGTCAGTGCCGCAGTCAAGTTGTGTTGTAACTGGGGAAGGGCAGCATGGCAAACTGAACTGGTAAGGCTGTTAAGGGAACTTGCAATGGAGAAACTATTTCCCAAGGTTTTGCTTAGCTTTCTGTAAGAGACAGCCCCCATTTGCCCTATGCATGCTAAGAGTAGCCCACAAACCACCATGCCCTATTCTACATCAGGATTTCCCATCTGTCTATTCTGATGCAAAAAAGCTGCTGCCCTGCCTCCCTCCCCAGCAGACCGAGACCACTGTACTTTCACAATACACAGGCATGGGCAGTAGGGCCTGACCTCCACAAGCCCTCTTCCACAGGTATCTGAAAAAGATGGACTTTTTGGAACAGTGACAATTTGGAGATGAATGGCATGCATATGCAACAGACACAGAGGAAGCTGTCAGCTCTGAGTTTCACACACTTATACCCCTTCCTGGGGATGAATAATTCCTAAAGGAAGCAATGAAAGTTGCTGCAAACTCAGAAGATATTTCTTTTGCCTTCAGTAACGCTCTAATGTATTATGATGCAGGAGCAAAGTCCCAGTATGCACCACATTTGGGGTATGGACACAGCACCCAATAGACACACGGTTAGCACAGTATTGGTCCTACACCAGCCTACAGATAAAAAGGCACCTCCTCCTTACATCTCCTTTCAGAGAGTTTCTGCCTCATCACTAACAATAGAATAAGTATTAATAATGAGAGAACACAGCTTCACAAAGAGACATTAAACTGGTCTGGGTGAAAATCCTGCACTCAGTTACCCATCAGCAGGGTGAGGTCTCACCACTCAGACCTCAGATGAACAATGCATGACAGTGTTCAGCAAGTGGCTGTGAAGTAAGCTCAGAAAAATATAAACATTGATAAGATCCCCCGTCAGTCTTTTCTTTGTAATAAACAGTCTCAGATCTCAGACTTTCCTCGTGAGGGAAGTGCTCCAGACCTCTGACCGTTTTTGTAGCCCTCCGCTGGACTCGATCTAGAAGTTCCCTGTTGTTCTTGGACTGAGGAGCCCAGAACTGGACACAGTATTCCAGGTGTGGCCTCACCAGGGTAAAGAGAGTAGAGAGGGAGAAGAATCTCCCTCGAACTGCTGCCCACATTCTTTTTAATGAATCCAGGATACCATTGGCTTTCTTGGCCACAAGGGCACACTGCTGACTCATGGTCACACTCTGTTGTCCATCAGGACTCCTAGGTCCTTCTCCACAGAGCTCCCTTCCAGCAGGTCAGCCCTAACCTGTACTCATCCATGCAGTACATACCTTCCCAGGTACAGGACTCTACATTTGCCCTCGTTGAACCTCATCAGGTTCCACTCTGCCCAACTCTCCAGCCTGCTCAAGTCTCACTGAATGGCAGCACAGCCTTCTGGTGTGTCAGCCATTCCTCTCAGCTTCATATCATCAGCAAATTTACAGAGGGTGGACTTTACCCCTTCATCCAGGCTGTGGATGAAGGTGTTGAACAAGACCAGACCCAGTACCAAACCCTGAGGAACACCACTAGCTACAGGCCTCCAACCACACTCTGCACCACTGATCATAACCCTCTGAGCTCTGCCAGTCAGCCAGTTTTCAATCCACCTCGCTTTCCACTCATCTATCCCGTGCTGCCTAAGCTTATCTATGAGGATGTTATGGGAGACAGTTAAAAAGCCTTGCTGACATCAAGGTAGACAACATCCACAGGGGGCTACCAGATCAGTCAAGCATGATTTTCCTTTGGTGAATCCACGTTGCTACTCTTGATAACCTTTTTTTTCTTCCACTTGCTTGGAGATGACATCCAGAATAAGGTGTTCCATGTATGCCATGAGTGCCGTAGAAGCAATCGAGAAATGTGGGTTACCAGAAGTGTTGTGAAGCTTGGTTAAAGGATGCTTGAAAGCACTGAAGACATCAAGAGTTAGATGTGAGGAAAGACTGCTGGACAACCCCTGCTTATTCACCTATCAAAACAGCCTGGACCGGGCGAGGAACGCATTAGGGGATTCTGCTTTTCAGATCATCTTTTCACCTCAAGATTTAGAAAAAAATTCTACATTTGACAAACACTGAAATCCTTTCCTAGCAGTCTTTTCCATTAAAAAAAAAAAAAAAAAAAGTCAGTTTTAAATTTGAGCTCCTAAATATTATTTTTCATAGGCCTTTTCTCAGAAAAATGGGTGTAGAGCTTATAACAACAGATACAAGGGATGTCACAGTCCTCTGTGGGATGTGAGCATCAGTATTTCTTCTTTTTATTAATTAGTGAGGCACTAGATCTTTAGCCCACTTAAAGAACTAAAAAAGCACAAATTCTTCAGAAAGATGGCAACATGGAATTGTGGTAACAAAGACAATTACAGATTTTTGCTAGGAAGTTAAAAGCAAAGAAGCACTAGAATTTTTAAATTCCTTTGCACTAAATAAATAATGAGTTTTTTAACTTCATTTTTTGAATACTTTCTTCAAAAACAGAAAAAAACAGGAGACATAGTATTAACAATTTGATTTAAACTCTACTTTAAAATTGTATCTATAATTGGATAAGAAATTTGGCTTTTTCAAGTGTATGCTTTGATAATAGGCCAGAAAGTCATCTGTGCATTTTACTTCTTGACAGTAATCACTTTCAATATTCTGTAAAGGTACCCAGGAGACAAGTAGAGATGTTTGGCAGTGAACAGAAAAACATTATCAGTCTTCAAGAAGACAGTAAAAATTACTGATCTGTGACATCTCACATGTTCAAGTCAATTAAATATGATTAACGACTACCTGGGCTGGTGTGTATGGTGCTCCTGATATATACAAAGAAAAAGGACTGTGGATATTTACTTACCCTCCTCCTCCATATTCATCTGCAGATGTGTCCTGTAGTTCAAATACACATTCAGAAAATGGTTTGGGGATAAGGAAGGAATTGCTGAAACCCCAGAACCGATAGAGGCTTTGCAAGTTTCCTGCTGCCTGCAAATCTGCTAAACCTTTACCAAGGCAGGAAAAAAGTCACAATAATATTTTGGAGAATATCCTGGAGAATATTTTTAACATTGTCTTTCAGATTTTACAATGAGCACCGTGCCACACTGGCAACAGAAAGAAGAGGAGGTTCTGCCTACCTGAGCAGGTGGTGGTGGCTGTTGCACAAAGCCCTGGGGTGGCGGTGGAGGCTGCAGCACTTGCTGGGACACTGGTGGACCTGAACCTGTAAAGCCTCCTGGGGGAAGCTGTTGAGTTGGGGAAGCCATGATGTAACCCGTCTGCTGGGCAGGCTGCTGTAGAATGGGTGACGGGTAGACAGGACCTGAAGGCGATTCGGGGTTGTCTCCAGATGACTGACGACTTAAGCTCATCTGGTTAAACTGGGTGGTCATGTCATCACGCTGCGGGGCAAAAGTCAGTAGAAAACGATGTAGACATGATGTCTGCAGTAGATGTTTAAGCAAATCAGCAAAACAAAATAGGTTCAAACAGAGCATGGGGGGAAAAGGAGTTGCTCAGCTCGAGTAAGTGCCAAACTTTGCAGAGATATCTAGAAAGAATGGAGGCAATTAAAACGAGAATGACTTTAAGTGCTTTGACAAAGGCTGCAAGTTGGTTGGCATGGCCTGACACAAAAGCCAATTATTTTGGCTTTTACCCTCCCCATGTCCTTTTTTTTTTTCCCCCAAATGTCAGTGAACTTTACAGTGTTCAGAAGATGACATTTTCAATAAAAAGGGCATGAAAGTAACTTTTTGATGAATACCTTTTCGCCAAACACAAAATTCCTCATCCAAAGACATGGTGGTAATTTCACCTGTTTTTCAAAATGATCCCAACAGGAATTCAGGTGCAGATCTTTTCCTTTTTGGACCGTTTTGATAATCCAAGGTTGCAAATATAGAGAAGGTAAAAAAGCTAAGCCTTTGGTTCTTATTTCAAAACTTCTAATGCAGCGTTGGAAAGAAACAAGTTCTATTTGACTGCAGAGGGGAAAAAAAGTCTGTGGTAGGATGAACAAACCACGTTAAGTCAATGGCCCTAGGTCTTGTTACATGGTAATGATAGAAGGATTCTAGACAGTATCTGTTCAGTCTTGCAAAAAGATTCATTGAAAATCAGCTCTCAAGTTTATTCCATGAAGGTGAAAGAATTATAAATCTGGATCTCTACATCTTCATTTGTGCCCAGATTACAAGACTTTTAAATGTCCAAGATAAAAGTGTATTTTATATAGTAATACATTCCTAATAAAACTATCTCGTGTGCTAATATGCAGCTTTCTTATTCTCCCCCCTCAGGGATGGGCGATAAGCAATGCAAAAATCATTTATATTTAAAACATCAATTTCGTTTTATAAATGGACTGTCTTTCATTATATTGACATTCCTGTGGTGTTTACTCTCCAAAGCCATCCTGCACAATGTATTTACCTGCAGGAAACTTCAGAATAGAAAAACATGGCTTTTTGTGGTGAACACAGCAACAAGCACTTGCTCCACAGACTCACCCTTCTGCTCTGCAAAAGGATAATATGGGCAATCATTTTAAACACTCCTGTCCAGAGCTTCATGAGGCATAAGAAAGATTGCTATTACCTTTAGTGACACACTCCATTCATATTCAGACACATAAGTGGTCTATCTGAAGTCATTTCTTTAAAAAGGTAAGATATTTGTTACCTGGATGGCAAATGACTATAAGCAAATTCAATGAGAAACTTGATTGCGCCTGGAATGTCTTTGGATTTGCACAACAATTTGTACATACAATGTACATTAAATAGACACATTTTGTATTTGATAAAACTAACAGTTTCATAAAGAAGGGGAAGTTTCCCTATTAAGATGGTCTAACTTGGCTTTTTATGTTTTAGTGATTAGCACGAGAACTATCTGAGATGCATGGGAGATACTTTTCAAGGAAATTATCACTGAGATATCCAAATTCTGTTCAGCACCAGACATGTTTTCTCATCCTTTAAGTGGTGCTGTTCACCTTCCAGGCATTAGGAATGCTATTCTAGCTGCAAGGATCCATTCAGCTTTGTTTCCATCTTTTACTATAACTAGGTGACATCTCCACCTTGAGAAAAATCGGTCATAAACAAGATTACCAGGGAAAATAACAAGGAAGAAAAAAAAAGATCTTGCAGTGCCTCTTAAAATGTCAGCTTTATTTTACTACAGTATAATCTTAGCGCTGTAAGCACCAAACCAGATTCAGACTCCAGAAGTGCACTCTGTTTATTTTTATTATACATGGGCCATTAGTGTTTAGCAGTGATGCACGATAGTATCACACCTTTGGCAGATGGCTCACCAATACTCTGTTTTTTAAGTGCTCTGGTATGATCAGGGAATAAATCTAGGCAGCAGATTTAATATACTGATAAAACAAAATTAAAGGATTTCCTAGAGCTTTCTTCTCCAGCTGCAGGCAGAGAAAAGGGATAATATCCAAATCTCAAATACCCGTTTCCTTCAGGCTCCTACTAACTAGGTAGATAGCCCTGCTCCAAACTTCACTGGCCAGGTTGGATAGCAAAAACCAGTGGGGACATTCTTACAAAATGCTTGTCAGTGCCCAAAAACGTTAAGGCCTAGAGGGATTTAGTTGGAGCTGCCCTGGGAGAAGCCCTTGCAGTCCTCCCCAGATGCTGTCGAGCATGCTCATGCTCACCCACCCGACTTCAAGGAAAGAAAATACAAAAGTCTTTAGTACCACAGAAAACTGCTGCGTTGGAGAGACTGGCAGGAGGTGCTGGGGAGGATAAGAAACTGCTGGATATTGGACTGACTGAGAAGATGGCTGCATTGCCTGAACAGGCTGCAAAATAAACACAGTGAAAGACAATAAATACAACCCACTTAGAAAAAGAGATAACAACAACAACAAACTCTGTTTCTGAGAACAAAGGTCTCAAACACAGCTCTGAAAATGCAGGTGACTCATCGCCAGAAGAGAACAAGAGGTCAGGTACTCTGATTTTAGTCCTCATTTTATCTTTCCACAAACAATTCTTTAGTACAGACTTTTCTCCTTATTTTCTTATATTTGGTGGCTGCTAGATGAAGTAAAGCCATAGCTACACCTTCTCATGACTGATGTGAAGCAAAGCCAAATTATAATTTTACATTTAATTTACAGAGATAAAATGGAAGAGCGGCACAGTGTAAGTTTACATTTGGATTTTGCTGATAATGACTGATTTAACTCAGTGTGTCACAGGCAAAGGAATAATGATTGTAAAGCTGCTCTGGCAGAACATAATAGCTAGAAAAAATTAGCAAAAAACAGGCTGCAAATTAATGACAGAGACAGGTCTGTCAGCTCAGAGCAGATGTTTACTTAAGTGAAAAAACAATTTTCTACAGCACTGTTGTTGCCCTGGAACAGCTTTACCTATTTCTTTTATTTTAATCTCTCGTTAAACTTGACTCTTACAGAGGTTTGGAACCACCACCTTCTTCTATAACTGCTGAGACCAAATGAAGAAATGAGAGCCACAAACATCAGTGCAAACACAGTAACATCAAAGCAACTGCAGTGATTTTAAACGTCTCTCAGGATAACCTGGGATGAAACTGTGCCCAGTTATAACAACACAAAAAAGCACAGCGGATCTTGGCTGCTCTTAGAGCAAGTAGGATATCGGATCCTTGCTGGAGTAATTCCCTTTGTCTGCCCTGTCTGTCCACCCTGAGTGAACAGATACGCGGAGTACAGTTTGGACCAGACCCAAGGTCTGCTGCCTGTGCTTACCCATCGCTGGCCATGTGCCATGGCCATCCAGGGCCCAGGGAGAAGAAGCACCATGGCACTAAGCCTAAACTCCTCTGCTATTTCCCTCTACTGCTGCAGCTCCAGAGCTTCTAGCTCAGAATGGGGTCATGGGCAGAGTATGGGGCAAGGGCAGAAGACAACAGGGGGTCTCTCTGAGGGCTAGGGCTGCGAGAGAGCTACCTACACAACAGGCCTGATGTAACTTGAATGGGAGAGTCAGCAGGGCCCCAAGCTGTACTTGAATTTTTGAACTCAACCCCACTGCTGTGGAAAGGGACAGGAAAAAGTCCAAAGCTGTTCACACAGCATCAGGATAAATTTGTGCGTGAAGGGCCAGAGCCATGGAGAAAGCACAGGGCCCTTGAAGATCCACCAAGTAGTCATGTTTTCTAAGTTTGCAGTTCAAATTCTCCACCTTCTCCTCCCACACTGTCATTCTGGTTGGGTTCCAGTTCTGCCCTCAGCGTGGCAGACTATACCTCAGGAATGGTGGTGATGAAAACCTCCGAGCCTATTTGGTCTGTGTAAATGTTCTGCATACAGTGTACCTACGTTGCATGCCTCAACTCTCATACCAAAGGAGGAGAAATCCATAATGAGAATAGTAATCTAAAATTCTTTTACACAGTCTATTAGCATTAGGGATCAAACTTGCTAAGTGTAGCTGTTAGTACAGTATAAGCCTACATGTGGATAAAAATAGAGGAAATGTGGAGAGTAATTAAACACTAGGAAGGAGAAATCATTAATATACATTCACCTTTATTTTCAAAGCCATGGAAAGGTGGCTGGTAAAGAGTGAATATAGATCTGTGCTCCCACGCCTCTGCTCTCAGCAATTTGTACTGAACTACAGATTACACTAGTCTGAAAATGAATGCTTCAGCTTCTATTTGCACGGCAATTTTTCCAAAAGAAATTTAAAGGCTATATAGACATACATCAACTAGCTTAACAGTCCTTTTCAAATTGAAACCATCCTTTAGATGGAATTTGAAAGGGAACTTTCTTTTTCCAGCTGGTTCATCCACATTGGATGTTTTCTTCAAAAGAAAAGAACAGAAAGCATCTTGTCTAGTTGCAGCCTTCCCTCCCTTAATCCTTTGGTTATCCTCCATATCCGTGAGAGCTTTGTTTCTTTGTCCAATGGCCAGCACACCTACCTGTGTAACAAGGTGACTTGCCATTTGCTGCTGAGGCTGTTGAACCTGCTGAGGCTGCTGGGATGAAGGCTGTTGCTGAGACTGTCCCACCATCTGGCTCCTCATTGTCGGCTGGCTGCTGGGAGGATTGTATATTGCCGGTGTCCCATCAGGATTTATAAAGGGTTGACCTGAAACAAAACACACTTCCTTTGCTGAACATTTAAAAAAAAATGACTGTTTTCTGTATGAAATCACACAAGCTTGCTCCAACTGATCGCTAATTGACCCGCTACAACAGCAAAGTGATTGTTTTTCTCATTACATTATCAGCCATCTATTTATTCGCAGGCAAGGCAGATAACCGGTATTTGTTTTGGCAGTACTAACCTGCAGGGAGTGAGTAAAAGGTTGCCATGACTATAAGATGATTCAGGTGCTTTGGTTACTGGAAATCATTCAGTGATGAATCAATTAGTACTAAGACTGAACTCTGGAACAAACACTGAAAGCAGAGGATATTCATGTACATTTTACGTCTGTACAATGGAGCTTAAATCATAGAATCCTAGAATGGCCTGGGTTGAAAAGGACCACAGTGATCATCTAATTTCAACCCCCCTGCTATGTGCAGGGTCGCCAACCAGCAGCCCAGGCTGCCCAGAGCCACATCCAGCCTGGCCTTGAATGCCTCCAGGGATGGGGCATCCACAGCCTCCTTGGGCAACCTGTTCCAGTGCCTCACCGCCCTCTGGGGGAAAAACTTCCTCCTAATATCTAACCTAAACCTCCCCTGTCTCAGTTTAAAACCATTCCCCCTTGTCCTATCACTATCCAGCCTCGTGGATGCAACTGTAAAATGTATGCAACAACTGTTGACACACCATACTTCCCAGACATACAAGAAAAAAAAACCTTTGTTACTAATTTATTTACACACTGTAGTAACAGTGCTGTTCTTTAGAGAGTGGTGCCCTACTACAGGACACAGCCCGGCAGGTCCTCAGGGAGGAAACAGTTAATATATCTATGAAAATCTCTTATATAAAAAAAAAATTCTAGCCCAATTTTTGCTAAAGGCAGAAGGCAGTTTGTACATAACAATGCATAAGGTGCTGAACTCTTTTTGCTTCAGATATTACAAAATGAAATATTAAAAAATTATCCTTGCCCAAGTCATTGCCTTACAAAAAAAAAAAAAAAGAAATGGTTTTCCTCTGTAGGCAGTATTTTTCTGTGACCTCAGTTCTCTTCAATCCTAACAGAAATTCACAAATCAAATTAATTACATATGTTTACTTAAGAAAAAATAAATTTTAGGCACAAAGTGATGACAATGAATACGTAGGAAAGTGAGGTAGGAATATCTGAGATAGAATAGGAGATCTGGAGGAATGTGGTTACTCTGAGTAAGTGAAATAAAGAGCTTGTGTTTTTTATGCCTCCCCTGGTACAGACAGTGCCTCTGCCTATTCCATCTATTCATCGCTCAGTGCTTTTTTGTTCCTTCCTCTTACTACTGTGATCACAATCACAGGAGAAGAGCCAGACGAAGAAACCTTGCCTTCCCTCCCCAAAGGACGAGCATTTTCTGGATTAAGTCATATTCACAGCGGGAAAATTAGGGAAAGATCAAAGAAAGTGGAAGGGAGGAATGGGTCAGTTGTGTGCGTTAGATGGTTTCTTGATAGCTGCTTTGAAGATCCTGGGTGAAAAATGGCATGGAGAGAAACATTTGTGGCTTTTTTTCCTCCTTAACTTGGGAGTCTTGGGCTGCAGAAGTATGTTTATTGATGTGCAGCATATAACACTTAATCACGTCCAGCTGGTGTCTCTTCATAGGTTTGGAAGATTCGAGGCCCACCAAAGAAAAAGAGGTAGTGACAGGGGAAGTTTAGTTAAATGTGATCTTCTTATGAACAGACTGAATTTGCTGGCAAACAGCACAGCACAAAGCTGCAAAGAATAAACATGTCTAACAGAAATGCCACAGACTGCTGTCCAAAGGGAAAACCACTATGGAAGAGGCTTAGAGAGAAAATGAATCCAAAAAGCAGTAAGTGGGCTACTGGGAACTGGACTGGGTGAGCAGGGTAAGAGGCTCCTGAAGCATGTACCAAGCACTGAAATGAAGCCTTAAAGAAGGCTTCATTTATAGTGACTCAGAGTAGGAGGACGGGACCGAAAGAGAAAAGGTCTGAAAATGCTTATAAAGATATAAAAAAGACTTTTTAAGAAGAAATTTTGAAATAGGTAATGAAAAGGAGAGGTCAGATGCCAACATGGAAGACGTATGTAAGTGATGAACTGTGGCCTTAATAGAAGGGCAAAGATTGTGATGCCATCTGAAGGAGTAAGAATTAAATGTAAATGCTCTTAAATTGTGAAAGGGGTTAAGTCAGAGAACATGTCAAGAGGAATCCTTTAAAGGGTAAAGCAGACTGGTGAGGCAGGTGAAATGGAGAGTAAAAGAACACAGCTGCATAAACAGTCCCTACCCAAAGCTTCTCTATCTGGGGAAGGAGACGGCTGAACTGAAAAAGTTGAAAGAAGCTGTGAATATGTAGAAGCGTGAGTTGCCAACACCTGAGAAGGAGCTGAGCAGTGTAATGAGAGCAGGGAGGTGCTGACAGCATCTGTGGATGCCATCAGAGGCTTGCAGTCAGTGACTATGTAGTGTGAAAGGCAGCAAAGATCTTAAAGGGCACAGTGTTAGGATCAAAAGAGAGAAGACAGGAAGTAACCACTTTCTAAAAGGAGAATAAAGAACTAAAGAATGATGTTACACAGAAAAAGAATCTATTCATTACAGGAAACAAAGCTCCTTTTTCCTTTTCTTTAAACTGTCTTCTCTTCATCTATGTTTCTGACAGCATCCATCACTTTGATAGTCGAGCACAGCATCCAGCAATCTCTATGCCTCCTCCCTATGGAGCCTCTTTTGTAACGTTACTGTAATAAGATGCAAAGATTTTGAGTCCAAAGAGTGGAAAATTTGTAGCATGTGTTTTGCTGCATGTTAAAAACACAGCAGACACTACAGCACAGACTGGCTTCCAGCACAGGTAACAGTGTGAAGCTATACATATATTTCAGTCCTTGTAAGAATCTGCTCCTTCCATTTCCTTTAGTACGCATATATTTATTTACAGATAAGCTACAGAAATAAGACATGCAGACTGAAAAAAAAAAAATTAGAATTACACATACATAAAAACCACTCACAATGTAAATATTAAACATACAACAGACATGGAACTTGGTTATGCCCCTGCAGACAATGAGGTGCACCAAAGAAAAGACCAGGCACTCTGATCTAGAGGCAGCACTGACAGGCATTGTCTGTGGCAGACACAGATTCCCTAGGTACCAAGGAAAAATATGAGCTTGCTGATGCAAACTGCTGAACTGCCAAAGCTGATGCAGGATATGTTTCTCTTAAACACCTCTGATGGCTTGCAAGTGTGGTGAGCTGCAACCTTTATCCTTGCTATAGCCAGGAACGGGTACAACTTCTGAGCTGTCTGTTTGACTGGAGGCAGCAGTGATTCTTTCCACTTGTTTCTGCACTAGCATTTGAATTATACATGGACTTCTGCCTAGGCCTGATGGGTTTTGTATGAAAGCACACCAAATACCTTTGTCTGTACTGTCCTAGAAATTCTGATGTTGCAGATAGTACTCTCAGCTTCCAGCACAATGGAAATAGTTAAGTCCCTAAACATGGGTTTTGTGTAATACCTACCTTCCATTCAGTTCTCTCCCGTAATTTGGCTTGTTCAGAAATGTCTAAAAACTCCATTTATACTGCCAAAATTCGGCTCTCATATAAAACATGTCATAACTTAGAAACAACTACACAAACATTAAAAGCTTTAGAAAAGTCAACGTATGCACAGGTTAATAAGTCAGCTCTGTCTGGAAAGAACTCAGCACATTTGAACTTAAACAAGAGCTCCTCCCTGATCACACATATGCTGATAGATACTGATTATCTCCAGATATTTCTATCTCTATATGCCCAAGTAAAGCTTGGTTTGATGTTTTTTCAGGAGTGTTTTTCTTAAGTTTTGCAACTTTCATTTTTTCTCGTTTCCATTCTAACTCAACACTATTACTAGTGGACTCACAGATCAGCTCTACACATTTGCACCCAAAGACTGGAAGGCAGAAGTGTAATATACATGAAGTACTGGTTGTAAGTAATAATCCCTAAAAAATGAAAAGCTTTTGAATGCTCCACTGAGGACTTAGAAAAAAACCTTTTGGAGTTCAACTCTGAGCCCCCTGTTTAATGGAAAAATTCAGTGCACTGTATGCTTTGTTATTTTAATCCCAGCATAACTCAGCTAAGGATGACAGCACAGCTAGTCACGGTCACTGAAACAGTGCAAATCACTGAAGAAGCATCACAGTCTCAACCTCCCTGAGCCTTTTTAATGCTGTCAGTATAATACTGTGGGGAGTAATAGCGTAACATCATCTTGACTTCATCTGGACCAAGGGGGGAACAAATTGCCTTAGACTTTCAGCAAGCACTCAAGTTCAAGCCGAGTGGCTTCTAAAATGCCTGGATGACAGAAAATGCCCAGTTAAAACTGCATTTCTAAGTACCTGAACAACACAGAATTGAGATTACAACTTTTTTCACAGAACTCCCTGTTTACATACAATTGCTAATCACGTAGCTCACGTAAGAAAACTAACTCAGCAGTGCTATTTAAATGCCTCTGAAATTCTTCTATTACTAAGTACAACCTCTAGAACTTTGAGCATCATATTGTACTTGCACCATATCTCAGCATGCTCGTTATGGAAGAGTATCTGTTTCTACTGAAGCTAATGGGCCCTCAGAGGATTCACAGCCAAGAAGTGCTAGGATTTCACAAGATGAATACCCTGCCCAAGACTGCATGAGCATTATGTTTTGCATTACTTCCCACCAGAAAACCTCTCTACAAACAAGAATTGTGCTGAGTTCCCAGGTGACACGAGTAACACTGAAACGCACATGGCAGGAACACACTGGACTGACCTGTGTGTGGGTTGAGCAGGATACTGCCAGGAGGTATCCCTGCAGCTTCAAGTGGAAGAATGATATAGCTGGTGTTGCTGGGAGCCACCTGGCCACTCATCCCGTTCTCAGGGTAGGACACGCTGCCCGAATTGCTGGCAGTCAACCCGGGGACAAGAGGTGCACTTTGGAGAGGCTGATGTATTCGTGACAGGGATCCTGAGGAGCCAGCACTGCTGGAAGACTCTGAGCCTAGAAGAGAGATGGAACCGCAGTTATGAGAGAGCCAGGCTCCCACCAGACATGTCGCATCCACAGGGACAAACATAAGCAGTA
The DNA here is from genome assembly GCF_905368555.1 of Meleagris gallopavo. Classification (NCBI taxonomy): domain Eukaryota; kingdom Metazoa; phylum Chordata; class Aves; order Galliformes; family Phasianidae; genus Meleagris; species Meleagris gallopavo. The sequence goes on along the minus strand of NC_139409.1, from coordinate 44,841,334 downwards.
GTCCATGCCCAGCTGGCAGGAGTAGGGTTTAGTTTTCCCTCCCCATCGAGCTCAGTATTCAGATTAATTTCTACGATTCAGAACTTTCAAATTCAACCAGCTAAACCAAATGAAATAACAGGCATCTGTGACTGGGAGGAGGGGAGCTTCATTCTTTTAAAAACCATATGTAATTTTCAAACTTCAGAGATTTTACTTGCGTGTTGGTTTCCTTCTAAGACATCACACAAGCATCCTGTTATCTAACAAACACAGTGTCTTTCCAGATTGCCATGGATTGTTGTGTAAAAGCTGATGCAAACTTTTCTTCTCCAAACCCCATCTCCATATGGTAGCTAGGCAGCTACAACAGAAACAGTTCTCTTATACGAGCTGTGCACTACTTGCCATTGGCAGGACCCTTAATCTGCTTCTCCAACATCTAATCAAGAAAGTTGTAGTGACTGCAGAAGACTTTTTTTTTTTTTTTTACATTTCTGCAAATACACTCCAAAGTTGTATTAATGTACTTGTTATTTATATCTCTCTGTGCATATTGAGGCTGGAAACATACAGATTATCCCTGCAGGGACAGTTCTATTTATTTGATCATTCAATATCTTCACATTTCTACAACTGCGGAGATTTTCTTGGAGATCATCCTCAGCAAACTACAAGTGATGCTTGGCATCTTCCTGCCAAATGTAAATGCAGATACAGGAGTTCTATCTTCCTCCTGCAGGTCCTTTTCTGCATTTCTCTGGCCATTCTATGTGCATTTCTATGTGCTTATTTGAGTTCTCACTTGATTTCCTCCTCTATTCTGCCACCCATGGAATTCAGTGGGTGAGAAAGCTATTCGGAGATTCTGGACAAGATTCCATAGCCTGCCTCGAGCCTGTTATTATTTCTAAGCCTATAAGTACTATCAAACCTAAGTTCAAACTCTTCTTCCTCATTTAGTGCTATTGTGAAGAAGCACCCTTAGCATAAGGAAAGATTTCTGCTATGACGCTCGTTATTTTTCCCTCCTTTTCAGCTGTTTTTATGTCCAAATCACAGATTGATCTTGATCTTTACCAGCATCTGAATGTTAAAAGCCAAAGGATTGTAACGAATTCAGATGTACTCGTCGAACTTAAGGCAGAAGCAGAACGATCTCTGAAGCTATCACCACGTGTTGGCTGAGACGAGAGCTAAAAATTGTATTCCTTAAAAGATCACAGACCTGCACTCCTACATCAGTAGATCAAGTTGGTGATTTTGAAAGAATGCAAACAAGGCGCAAAACCATTTTAGTTATTTTCTTAATATTTTCCAAAATATTCCAGAAATTATTACCTAACCACTTTTGCCACAATTTATCCTGTACCATAATAACCTATTTTAAATTTTCCCCTCATTACAACTTCTTATCGGTTTAAGTCTAGATATAGTAAGCCAAATAAATCCCAACGCTAATGTTTGGAAATTAACACCAATTAATCTTGTCTTTGTAGCTCTGATTAGCCGTTTTGACGGTTTCTAAATTTGGAATAAGAAATCACCACAGAATGAATTCAGTACCGTAACAAATGACCAAAAAAAAAAAAAAAAGAGAATCTGACTTTATTCAGACTCCCATTAAGAGATGCCTTCCTAAAGTCTTCTGAAAGGATCTCTGACTAAATGAGATTTTTGCCTCCATTATACAACCCAACATCTTTCTTCAGTATGTAATACTGGCTACTTCTAGATTTCTCAATAATTTTCTTGCTGCTTCACAGCTGACATAATAGAAGCCTTCACATTCTCATCATTTCTCGTTAATATATTTTAAAGTGTTCTGAGAGATACAGCAGTTCAAAGAGCAGTGAAAGAGAATGAGACAAAAATCACCACAAAACCTTAATAGCTTAACTTTTCAGGGGGAGTGTGTAGAGGTACCATTAATTTCCCAATATTCTGAGCACTAGTGAGCAACGCAACACATTTTGCTCTATTTTCTTGGGATTAATATTCAATATCTGATGGATTTGAGCTTCTCTGCTCAACTCACCCTGAGAGTCTCTGGTAAATTTTCCCTTTGTTATCAAATGGACTCAAGTGCTACCCACTACTTGCTCCAGCAGGTGTTCTGTATAAGCAGTACCATGCTACATTTGGAAATCACAAAATCACAGGATCGTAGGGGCTGGAAGGGACCTCTGGCGATCACCAAGTCCAACCCTCTGCTAATGCACGTTCCCTATTTGTCTGCTGCTTTCCTAAGTCACTCGTAATATTTGCATGTTATAATTCTTGTTGTCTTTCATGAGGATGGTATGCGCTCATGTGAACACAATACTTTTCTACAAGCTTCACTTCTAAAAATAAGATTGATCATTCAGCACAGTCAGCTGGTGAGAAGCGTACAACTGTAAGCAGTTGGCTTAAAATTTATTACCCACACGTCAGCATTCCTGCTATTACTCTTGGACTTGCAAAATCCATCAAGCTTATGTTTGATCAAAGGAAATAATAAAGAAGCAGAAATCCAGTTCCAAAATCCAGACACAATATTATAATTCACAGAATATCTCATATATATATCTGTAAAAGTTAACGTATTGAAATACCTGCAGTATAATAGTCTTTGTGTGACAGGAGTAGCAGTGAACACCTAACAGGAGAGATTAGATCGTGTCTCCGATTACTTGCAGCCACTCCAAGGAAGTTAATGATTCCTACAGATCTATATCAACACAGCTGATATCCCCACACAGCCATCTTTTCATAAATGGGAGAGAAAGAAACATACTCCAACAGATGTGCATTCCATACTACGGAAAATGCATTAAGAGAAGCTAAAGATGCAGCACTGAGACCTTACAAGCCTCCCAACAGTTACTGAAATAAATATAAAGCTACACACACAGGCACAGAGGACATTTCTTTGGAACACATCTTGTCTTCCCTCCTAATGAAGTACATTAAAAACTACTGTAATGTGACAGTGAAAAGAAGGTGATGTTTATGAGCTAGACTTTCTCTTGATGTGTGTGGTTACAGATTGCACAGATTCATCTTTGATACCCATAGGGACGCTCACAACTACACACATCTAGTCAAACCTGAAAAGTCAACTCTGCCAGTGGAAATCTAAACTAAGATTTTGTAGGCTGTCCCTCAGCTGTCCTAATGTAATCTGACTGCAGTTTGTTACAGTATTAAGTCCTAATTTTGGCATTCGATTACAACCTAAATAATACATCTCTGTATCTACTAAGCTGCAACATAATGAATTAGAAAACTTTATTTCAAGTACTGTACTTAGGTACTGTAGTTTAAGTACTGTATTTGGGTTCTGTATTTTTTAAGGGGAACAGAGCCTTCTAAGCAACCAACAGGTGCATGAAAGTAATACTGAAACAGTATGATAACCACATAATGGGTTTCAAACAGTTCCTTTTGTGAAATCTGCAAGAATTAAGTATCATAATTCCTTTGCTAAACTCTTATTGCCATGCAGCTGAATGCAATTAGAGTATAAGACTAATAGATACTGCTAGACTCCACTGCAGAGAACAGCACGTTCTCTGATCTGTCGTTGCCTAAGGGGAGGCAAACTTCTTTCAGTGCTTCAGTTTCTCTAAGCCCACCATGCAACATCGATTACTGATTTATCAGAAGTGAAGGCTAAGGGGCAGAACATTCAATTTCGGCAAAAATATTTAGAATTATCCAAAAAGACTACAGTGCTAATACTGCACTGCAATATACATTCTAAAAGGCAGCTGTGAGCCATTGGTGAAAATCCTTAAAGTCTTATTATCTGAATGCTCAAGAAAAGAATTTGACAGTGCTTCAGGATGACCATCGGAGGTGTAGCATAATTTTCACATTTAAAATAGTGGAAACCATTTTTCATCGTTTAACCAGTGGAAAACATTTTGACCTACTGTTGCCTTTAGACTGATTCAGTATATACTGTGTTAAAGACAAAAAGAGCTCTGAGGGCTGTTTTATATTTTTTTTTCCAGCGAAGAACGAACACTTCATCAAGACATATTTCCCTATTGTTTTTTAACAGTTATTCTACTCTGTTTTAACGCCAGTCAGTGACATTTCAGAGAGGACAGAAATAGGGATTCAGATATTATTTCCTCTGGCTTTCCTCAGGCTGACTGACAAATTCACTTTGTGTCCCAGCTTTGAAGGTGCGACTTCGTTTTGACATCCAGCCTTGCTCTTTTTTCTCTCTACTCTTCCTTTTATTTAACTTATTTTCATTTTTTCTATGCATCAACTAGCTTTCACAATGAAAACCTCTGCGTTAAAAAAAAAAAAAAAGAGCACTTACAACATGTAATTGCTCTACAAAGAACATGGGATTTTAATATCAATGATGTTTCAAAAATGTATTGTAAGAGCTCTCATTTGAAAGCAATTTGGGGTTTGGTGCCTAAGGAGTACAGATGCACTTACCATTATTCATATGCTTTGGAGATTTCTATTTTAATATATCTTTCTAAGTGCACTCTTTAATACGCTTGACTTTAACACCAAAATGGCTACTTAAAAGTGTTAATGTTTTGCAATTAGATGTCTCAACCTGCCAAACTGGATTTCTCTGACACCATTGTGAAGGCTCTGCACCTCTGCATACTTTGTTGCAGAGTACACTTAACCACACTCTGCTGAAGGTTAACTATATAAAAAAGTACATTGGCAACCTGAGCCTCCCCCCTAATTCATATATATCTAATGGAGTTCTGATGCAGTGGAAAGATTTGTGGGAAGCAAACAGATCTGGAGGTAAAAACACAATCTACTACATACTTTGGGCCACACCATATAGCATATTCATCCTCGATACAAATAAAAACAAAAACACAGGAGGATATTTTCAAAGGTATATACACACTGGTGGTGCTACATGCACTGCTTGCTCTACCCACATCGGAGGGTATGCCTGGAGGCATTCAAGGCCAGGCTGGATGTGGCTCTGGACAGCCTGGTCTGCTGGTTGGTGACCCTGGGAGGCTGAAACTAGATGATCACTGTGGTCCTTTTCAACCCAGGTCACTCTATGATTCTATGGTACATAGCATATGCTTGTATTCAGGAACAATAAAGAAGTGGGGAAAAACAAAAAAAAATAAAAAAAAACACCTATATTGTACTAATATTTATCAAAGATAAAATAAGGTCTTAATTCCACAAGATTGCACATATGGAGGAGTAGAGTAGAACTGCAGGAGAATCTTAAGATAAGATTCAAAGCCATTGTTTGTTCAAGGTAAAAGGAAAGGTAAAAGAAAGAAAGATGCGGGATATTGTGAATGCTCTCAGCATCTCTAGGAGCAGCAGGGTTGGAGAGAGCACCCTTCTGACCACTGGGTACCCTTCCTTCCCTGAAAAAAACTGTGATTGTGTTCAAGTTGGTGACGTTTAGAACACAGTTACAAAGTGAAAGGTTTCCTCAGTTCACTCTGAAAACACCATTCCTAAGCATCCTGAAGCAGAGCAAAGGCTACCATGCCATTTTGGGAATAGGAATGAAATCTGGCTAACAAAGGTCTGATAAGCAGAATTAAAATTAAGTACCATCCATAAAGCACTCTCAAGCTGAAAAACCACTAAGTGCTAAGTATTGATCACCACTTGTCCTGTACTATATATATCAAGTGAACCAAACTGATGGAATCATCTGATGGACTAATTATTTATTATGCACTTTTACACAAAAATATAATAGAGTAGCTTAATGGCATGGCTTGAAATTACTTAGATCTAGGCCCTGTGACTCACTCATGTTAATGAATCCATGAAGTTAATGCAAATAAATGCAGAATTCCCACCAGGTTCATAGCACCCTTAAATGATGATTTCATTTAATTGGAACCAAAAAAGAAAATGGAGAGGCTGCAGGACCTCTGTGAATCCAGAACTTCTGATTGCTTCTTCCATAACATACTGGCTCATCTGCCAACAGATGGAGAGGCAGTACTCCAGAGTGCAGGTGGTCTGTATTTTAGCAGTGACAACAAAACGTTCTTGGAATTCTCATCAGCTATGTGACACAATTCTTCAGGATTCAAAAAGAGTAAGATTAATAAAAAGGTGCAATCTGTGCCATTCATTTATTTTGTTAGAAAAGCCACTACCTTTTGAGGCTACGATTAGAGGGAGCGTCCAAATAGGAAATTGCAAATACTCTATTCCAAGAAAGCCTACTTCACATCTAAGGTCTGCAGATCTCAAGGACCAGGTACTCTCGATTCCTATAAACTGAACAACCAGTAGCCAGCTACTAGCATACACAGATGGGCAAACACACCTGCCATGTACATTTATCACTGTGCAGCAAAGAGTACTGTGAACCCAATACAGTACTAGCTACCTGTTTTAGACAGTTTGCCGGTACTTCTGTTACTTGATGAGCTATCTCCTCTTGTCAGGACGGTTATGCCACCAAAACTTGCTGTCTTTGTTATGGCTGGCTTCAAATTTCGATTTGAACTGTCCGAGTCGGTGCTGCTCCATGGCCTCTGGTGGTCTGTCCATTTCAATTCATTCTCCGTGCTGCTCTGCCGACTGCCAGATGCCTTCCCTGTGCTATCTCTGTTCCCCCTGCGGACATCAGAAAACAAAGATTCATACACAAACAAAAAGACGTCAGGGCAGAGCCTATCTTTGGGTACCCTGCAGTGAGCCAACTAAAGAAAAAGGAAGTACTCTGCATTTACAAAAGCATGCCTAGAAGGGGGAATTTGACCCCAATACTCATCCACCTTGAGCAAACTAACATTGCTGCAACTCTTCTTTACATGCACAGCACTTACCAGTGCTCCCCTTTCCCGTACATCCCAGGAGCTTTTCACTAGACAGGACTGATGAAGCAATATCACACTGGGTGACGTAGCATATCCACTGCCTGTTCACCTATCTCCTACCTCAGGCAATTCCTCGATACCTCTCCCTTTGCTGTCCATCAACTCTAAGGCTAAGGCTTTCCTCACTAACATCACTTGCCCTCTACCTTTGTCTTCACAACTACCCTCTTTACTTCCGTTTTACTTCATCACTACTCATCTGCTCTGAAAGTCACTCAACCCTCTTCCCTGAAGGTGTCTTCCCAGCATGAGCCCAAACTTTTCAACACTAATGCTCCATTTAGAGACCCCATCAAGTTTGGTTTTCTCCCCTCTACATACACTAATAACATCATCATGTTGCCCCTCTGCCTGTGTTCCAGCTTTAAGTTGCAAAAAGCTCTGGGTAGAGACTGCCTGTCCTTGAATAGCTGCGGAGCATCCAGAGTACTGTGAGTGACAACACAGCAAACTGGGAGCAGCGAGCAAAAAACAGAGGAAAATTTGCCTTATGATGAACAACTTACACTACATTGCTAAAATGACAGAACCAGCATGCCCTACTACGGCTTAGTGCGCTGTGACCCAAGTGAGGCTTGTAACACTGACATTTGGAAGGCTTTTAGAAGACATTCCCCATCCCTCTGTCTTATTCTGCCGTCGTCTCCATCAAAGCACCTTCTACAAATCAAAAGGATGAGAGTGGACCTATTGCCTTTCCACTCCCTTTCTCCCTGTGAGTGTGGCTCCAGCTCTCTCACTGGAGAACGTGCCACGCTGTGCCACTCAGGACGAGAAGGAGCAGGGTGCCAAGGACGGGATCAGGCTGGTGCATTCCTTGCCTGCAATCAGAGCCGCACACCCATGTGATCAGCAGCGTTTACCTGTTGACCTTTGCTAGACCCAGACAGAGGGAAAACACGAAGGGAAACGGCACAGAAGCAAACACATAAAAAAAAAAAAAAAAAAAGGAAAAAAAAAGATTTAAAAATTAAAAAAAAAAAAAATTGTCTTTAAGATTTAATTGGAAAGGAAAAAAAGTTTATTATTTACAGATGCTTTTGCATTCCTGTGCTTAAAAATCAATAATTCTCTTATTTTTATATTCTAGTGAAAGAGAGGGAAAGAAAACGAATGCTTATGCATCCCCGTTCTCTGTAGCTGCATGTTACACAAAATTCCTACTTGCTCCCCAAACCTGAATAGGTATCATTTATTGAGAGCCTCTGCGTGGATATTTCTGATGCTTCCTTACTCCTGCATGCCCAATCCAAGACCATCAGTTCACCAGGGCTAGCCCAAAGCATGGAGAAGTTTTTCTGCCAGCTCCAGCTCTTCTCCTCCACCCGTGGACTTGTCATCTCCTGTGGCTGCTGTGCAGACATGCACAATTGGCAAACAGATATACACATCAAATAATCCTGTGTCCTCTCACCTCATAGTAAAAATCACGTTAACATAGGTGATACAAGCTTGTAGTGACAAATTATCACTGCTACATATGCAAACAGCAAATCTAGCTATACCCATGCTCTACTAGATGAAGGATATGCTTCTGAAAGAATTCATTACTTCTGCCTGCTCTGCTTAAAATTTGTGGCAGCTGATTGGCTTTACAAGCAGCTTGGCATGCCAAATTTTGATTGATTTAAATCTGTTGGTGCTCCTGGCATGGGATGAGAGCCTGTCTAAGTCCCTCAGTTGGATCAGGCTGGGTCTTCCACTGCCCAGGTGCTCTCCATGAAAATATGGACTGATTCTTTGTGTCATGGGATGTCCTCTGGGATACAGATTATGACTGAACAGTCTCTGGGCAGATGGAAAAAGGTTTTGGAACAGAAAGGCAATGGAGAAAACTTTTCCCAAGCACTGCTGCTTTAAGGTAAAGGAACCGGTTTCACCTCATTACATTTTTATTTCAGCTTTAAATAAAACAAAGAATGGAAAAAATGTCAGGCTGGGCACTAGTCTGTGAAAAATGCCTGAACTACAGCTAAATGGATTCCCACCAGTTACAATAATCCCCAAATTGTGGGAGCCCAAACAGCTGAAAATTTAGATGTGGTTCCTGAGCTGATGATCAGTAAAGCCAAAGGAAGGTGTCCTGCTGTGATCTCCTCATTCAGAGAGCTGGGATAAGCAAGATAAGAACCTCTGTGCTCCCTTCTGGACAGAAGAATGACATACCCACACCCAGGCGAGGTGTCCTTGGCAAGGACACAGGTAGAATCACAACTGAGAGCTGGTGGGAAACAAATATTAAATAAAGTAAGCCATACAAACCTAAACAGCTGTCTTTTCTTATGGGTATCATTGCATATACTACTGTCTTCCAAGAGCCTACTGAAAAAATGAAAAGAAAGATTATGGTAACACACACAGTAATACGAATCTATCATTCAAATTACATTTAGTTTCTAGCAATATCCTCCAACTTGCCCAGTTAACAGTTAAAGAAGCAAGGCTAAAATTGGCCCCCAAATCCCATTCCCACAACTTGGCAGTCAACCAAACATAAGCAATCTCAGCCAGGGAGGCTGAAGGCCATTTAACATTTCCTGTTACCAAGCAAGGTAATTCTCAGAAGCCAAGGAACCATACTTCTACATCTAAAAGAAAATTCATTAGAATGTCACCTAATAGAACATAAAAATGCAAGCCAGCAAAATACTGCAAGCATAATTTTAAGTACTTGCTATGTCCCTTGGAAATCTCTGCAGCACAGATAAAACTCAGGTTCAGCGTTTCAGGTAGATGAAAAAAGGCAAAGCACTTAAACATATATGTAACTTCCAACACAGCAAATCCACAAGATTGCTCACGTGCACAGAGCTCAGTATGAGTTTAAGTGTTTCACCTGGCCAACGGCTGTAAGGCATGCAGCAAGAAAAGGCAGTGCTCTGATCTTCATCTGAGTGTGCATCCTCACACTTATTCTCCCATTCCCAGGGATAAAAAAGCAGGTTTATGGGAGTATCTTCTTTTGGCTTTTTAAGGTTCCTCTGTTAGAATTTTTATTTATTCTGACAAAATGTATCTCGTGATACAGAAGCAGCAGCTGAGGTAATGTACTGGGCTCTCAGAACACAAGGTGGTTAGGTGGCAGTGGGACATCCTGAGGGATATACCTCCTTCCCCCTTCAGGACCATCCACCAGAAAGGCTGTTTTGTACCGTTACTGAGGAGTCATTTACCATGGGAACAGCCTTACTCATAAATGACAAAAGTAAGGATGTACAGAGATAGAAATACTGTGAAAGATGATCGTCTCGAAGCCAACAATAAACAGTTTTAGAACGTGCGCAGCTCCAGCACTCACCAGTGAAATGCCCAGCATTTTGATTGAAATCCTTATCTGCCACAATGGCACACAGTTCCTAAGATCTTCTATGCTTATTTATGGCTGCTATAGAGCTTTGTATATCATATACCATCAGAGTTAACACACAGTTTCTTCTTCTCTTTGCTTGAAGTGGATTTATTATAAGGAACCTGAAGAACCATCACACAGTAACGCAGTAGCAGTTGGCTCAGGTACCATCATTGCATTACTACAATGCAGGACCACAGCAGGCAGGACCTGGGGGACTCCTGAGCCCTCAGCAGCAACAAGTGGCTCAGTGCTGCCATGAAAACTGGGTTAAGCATCAGAACCACAAACACCGTGTTTTGTAAATACCATCATCCAGCTGCTGCTAGAGTGCTTCTTAAAGATCTAGGAGTTAAATTCTGAGGGCACTCCAGAGAGAGATTAGTCACTTGGAATGAAACATTAGATGGGCTTTCTCCTGCACCACCACCCCACAACTACCTTTTGAAAGTGAAATGCAAAGTTTGGGGAAAGCAGCACTAATACCTTACTTATTTGTTCAAACACAGCATTGCAAGGCAACCCCTTCCTCCCCAGCCATCCCTCCCTCCCCAAAGCAGAAAAACACCGCAGTTGTTATGGTTTATGAATTTGTTCAGTGCTTTTGGCATTAACAGCTATGGATACACCAAATAGTAAGAGAGAAACAGCTACAGAAATTAAAAAAAAAAAAAAAGCTGTATTTTTTTTACCTGTTTTCCACAAAAAGGTTTTCCTGGGAGCAAACTGACTGAAAAATAAAAAAGGCATTGTATCAGACGTTCTAGATATGCTCTGCTGTTCCAATTCCTTCCTTGTTTTTAGAATTATCTCCCCTGGTCAGGCATAAGGGGATTTCAATTCATGCATCATTTGCATTTGCAGAAGACAAGAGGGGAAAAAAGGTCAAGAATGAGGTCAGGCCAGTAAAATAAATTCCATGCATTACAACACATTGCCAACAAGGGGTCTCAGTTTGGAAACAAACTGAAACTTCTCAGCCCTGAGATCAGAAGAAGGTGGAATGTGCAAAATGCTGGTGATTCAGAGGGAAGAACATTTTGCCTACATAAAGCGAGTTTCCACAAGTCTGCCCTACCACCCAGAAATAAGATTGCAGAATAGCACAGAGCTGCAGGTAGGGAAGACAAACAGGAGGAGAGCATGCAAAGTCAACAAAGTTCTTCAAAGGGAGAGAAGATACTACAGTACTTAGAGATACTAAGTGATTTTGTGTGGAGAGGAAACAGCCATACCCACATCGAGATATAAAATGAGGGTAATGTTAATAATAATAACATCAATAATAAAATCTATTGCAAAAATGTTTCTCTGCTGGAGTCTTAGATGACTTAGACCCCGAGAAAGGTGAAGGGCTCGGAAGAAATAAATCCTATTGGCAAGTGTGTAATTCTTTAGGCATTACTTAATTTTTTTTATGCAGAGAAATGAAGCTGTGCTCAATTTCCCATGAATAATTCTCCCACTTTGATTTTTTCCATTTCCCTCCTATTTCATGTTCGCTACACAAAGTGCCTCGTAGCTGTCATTGGATTATATCTCCATGAGGTACAGAGGAAAGGACAGTCAGTACTCAAGATTTTAAACAAAAGGAAAGCAAGGGGTTGAGGACACCACAGCTCATGCCCATCCCCTCCACAACAATGGGACTCAGCTCAAAGAATAACGGCACACCATCATTTCTGGTGTCCCTTTCTACTTGTACAAGAGATGTATGAACTCAGCCCTGAGGACACAGCGCAGTTTCTCTTCAGCACTGCCATTTACCCACCCAGCCCCTGATCCAGGGATGCTGTATGGAGCAGGCAGCTCCCTGGTGAACGCTTCTAGGCAGGCTCCCAGCCTGCTCCCCAGCTGAATGTGAGAAAATCCAGAGGGCTCTGGGCTGTACTGCTCCATCCCAGGCTAAGAAGAGACGCGAACTATTCCACTGGGATCCTTTGCACAGCTACAACACTTCATCTGCTCCCATTTTATATACCTCATTCACAAGGTTTCATCAACAGTTGGTGGCTGTGTGGGCTTGATTACAGTCTAACAACTTTGAAGTCTACTAAAATCCCCCTGTGGGTTTGTAGCACTTCAACCATGAGGCTGCATCTTTTCTTTGTGGTTTGTGATGGGCAGCTGCGCAATGACTTCAGTGACTTCAGCTCAGTCACCTTCCCAAAGCAGCCTTAACTGCTGGCTCTTCCAAAAAACAGTAAAAGCCTCTGCTCCGACCAGACTACTGGTCTGCATCCCCACTGAGTTAAAAGCAAAGAGGCGTGTACCTGTCAGCAGAAGTGCTTATGAGAATTTTTTTCAATGATTGTTTTAAGTCTTCATAGAAATGGGCATAAAGCAGAATACATAAATGAGATTTATACTTTATTAAACAAGTGCAGAGGATTGCTCCCTTTCTAGTGTCATAACAGGAACCACTACAAACTGCATTATAGACCTAAGGACAGTTTCTGTAATAACTACGTTTGTCTTCCTGGCTGAAGATGCTGGCAAAGGGCTACCAATCCTTAGAAACTTTATTTCTCAGTATGGGCATAGGCTGAAAAGACAGGCACTTTCTTCATGATGTTACTCTTACTGTTAAAAAGTCTGATGGCTAAGCAGCTCTGGATAGCAGTTCAGCTACTACAAGGTCAGGACTCACTTTCCTGATCTACAGCATCAATAAGCTTTCCTAGTACTTTCAGTTGAGCCTTAAGTACATACACAGATGTTGTGAAAAAGGTTTTTAAAACTCTTGGCTCTTTTACACCGAACAAAGACACTGACAACAAATCTACTAAAGGAAAAAAGGTTATGCAAGATCACCTACAAATTCACCTCCTCAGGGACTTCTGCATGCAAGATTTCCATTAAGGTTCTCTTTATGACTGACTGTCACTTATGAAACTAGTCTTTCATTCCATAATTTCCCAGAACCTCTTTAAGTCTCAACTGGAAGATGTGCTTCAGCTCTGTCAAGCACAAGGTATACTGGGGGTTGCTGTTCTTGTTTTCAATTACATTAGCCTGCATAGATAACAATTAACATGCAGCAATATCCTGCAGTGGATACCAACAGGCAATCATCTGCATGTGAGTTAATGAGATTTGATACGTCTCAGGCTTACAACTAATGCTAATTGCTTGATCTGCAGCAAAAAAGGGGGGCTCGGTACAGCCATACTGGAGTCTTGATACCTATGGGTTTATGCTAGCCAACAGAAAGCATTTCCTGGTTTTGTCTATTTTGTCTATTTTATCTTCTTCCTACTCTTTTCCTACAAGATAAACAAGAATAAAGCCAGCTTTTCAAACATTCCTTCAGTGACTCCTGAATCAGGGAGCAGTGAAGATCCTCCATGCTTTCTTCTTAGAATTCATAGAATCACAAGGTTGGAAACGACCTATAAGATCATCTAGTCCAACCATCTTCTCATTCTTAATCAGAGGACTCATTATTTTATCTAAAGGAGCTGGCCCTTCAAAATATACTACTTAGTCAAAAACAGCCGTAACAATTAACAGCTGAAAATAAAAACTGTGATGTATTTCCTTTAATAAGCACCCTGTGCAACATGGACAATTCCAGCATTTGTGTAATTAATAAAGCATCTACATTTTTCAGTGAATACACAATAATTACTAGAGAATATGTTGATGAACAATGAATGGTTCTTATGTGATTCTGGCTCATGAGGTTATACATTGCATTAACCTCAAAAAATGAAATTTCCCCTAGGTAATTTAATTGCTTGTCTCTAGAATCAATTTTCTGCATGCTTAAAAGCCAAACTTACTGTGCCATTTACATACACATTCAGGATTCTGAGTTAAATCTATAATTTGTATTGATGCGTATTGAAAGAGTAACATATACCTTTCTTTTCTTTAAGATTTTAGTAATTATTATTTTCCTCAGGGAATTACTTTTTCAATGCAACAAAAGCAGCTGAAGCAGCTTAGATGAGAAACTTCTTTTTAAGGCCTGAATACTCCAGGTCCTATGTGCCCTTGGTCATAAAACTGACAAGTTGTTGTAAAGCTAGATTTACAATAAAAATGAGTTTATGATAGAAAGGTTGCAGGCCTTACAACTGAAAAATAACCTTGAGCGTAACAGAGTTCATGCAGTGCTGGCTCAGTGCTATAGCAACCTACAAGTTTAGGAGGAACGTGCTTAGCAGTTCCTATCGCAGTGAACTGATCAAATACACTCACTCTTTACCCATCCTTTTATTAAGTTACGTCATTAACATGCTTCTCTCAGTCCCTGCCACCTGCTACGACTCTACATGACAGGAGTCATTAGAACCTCCAGCTTCCCTTATCAAAATTTATGATAGCCAACACAGCAGATGGAAAATTTGACAGGGAGTATAATTTAGACTGACTAATATCAGACTAATCATCATGAGGACTATCATAATGATAGCATTATTCATGAATGTATTTATTTTAAACTTGGAAATGAAGATATCTGGTGCACTGGAGTGCTGCAAAAATCAAAGGAAGGGCAAGGAAACTTTCTGTTGCTCAATATGTGGGGAGCAGGTTAAGGTATTTTTCACGGTACTTGAAACACGCACAGGACTCTTTGCTTCTGTCACCAGATTGCCTTTTTCTCCTAAATTTTGCTCTGAATTCTGCTAGTTGGGTTGATCTGCCTTCCACAGAGTTTGGGATACTTGAGGCATATTTTGAGTGATGCTAGGTGCAACAAGGCATGGCTGCACCTTCACTGCTGCCCTTTGGAGACTTCTCATGCAAGTCTTCTTCATGCATGCTCTATTTAGAAGTGAAGTATCCGTAAACCATTTTCTAAGGTTCACAAGCAAGTCACGGATAAAGGCTTGACTACAGGAGTGTAAATAGCATACAGGTAATAAAAATACCACATGATTAATTCTTCTCTGTCTTTCTATATCTGTAATTTGCAAGATGACAAGGCTTACGTGCATAGGTACCTACCTCAGAAACTTGGGGAAAATGGATTTACAAATGACTGCAGAATGCTTTAAAAGTAAAAAGTCCTACATGCAGCAAGTGGTTACCTACGACAGGAAACCACACTTCTCTTTCCTAAAATGAACCAAAACGTAACACTGTCCACCACCACAACCCTCTGACATCATCCTAGAAATGCCTCACTATGAGGAGTGCTCCACTCAAAAAAGCTCAGCTAAGAAACAAATTCCTGTTAATATTATCAGCACAACTCGCTGAAATTCAGTGCAACACGATGTATTGCTGGCTCACTAGCACCTACAACAGCAGAGAGAGAGACCAAATGAGTGGATATGAGAGAGAGAGGGAGAGACCTACATTGCTATCTGGACATCCATTGCTATCTCTACATCCATATAGGATGCCTGCCACAACCGGACCATTGCCTGGGCCTTGCTGCTCAGAGGTGCTAACCCAACAGACCACAACATCCTCCAACTGTGAGCAACTCAAAAGCTCACCACTTGCCCTCAAAGCTCAACGGTCTAAAAATAAGAACAGCAGCACACTGGGGAGCGAGTTCCAGCACACTTCTCCAGCCATCTGCTTCCCAGCCTGGCAGTTCTAGCCGCTGCTTTTTTAACAACCTTTTGCCTCATTCGCAGTCTGCTTCAAAACCCAAAGATTTTTTGGTTTTGCACAAGTTCCTTTGGAATACACCAGAGACAGAATCTTTCATACAGAAGACAGGTTGCAAAAAGAGGCTCGTGAATGACTCATTAACTCTACTGTACATACCGTGACAGTATGCACATCAGACCCACGTGCTGAAAGCGTAACATAAACTGAAGGGCTTCTGTTTTTCTGCAACTTTCTCAGTCTAGAAGGAAAAAGCCAGGCTAAAAACATTCAGATGTGGCAAGCTACTTATTAATGAGCAAAACTTACTCATCACAAACGAGACAACACACACCTTAACACCATAGAACGTATTCTCCTAAAACAAAAAGTAACTTGGATGTGTGGAACTCCAAAACCAGAGCAAAATAAAAGGTTATCTCAGACAACAGAATTAGTCCTGCAACACAGGAACAGTTTTAATTTAAAAGGACACTGCCAAATATGATTCAGTACGTCTTAATTGGTTTTGTTCCCATCTTCCTCTATGTGGCAGAGCTCCCACAGAGATGTGAGATAAAACAAAATGGTAACTACCCCCACTTCCTTTCTTTCCATCTCTCCTTTTAGGATCCCTTCAATACAGTAGGACAGCAAATTGTAATTTTCTTTTTTCAAGGAACATGAAGTAGAGCTCATAGATGTGCCAAATTTAAATGTTTTCCCCTAAAAATGTAGCTTTGTTGTTTAAGCTCCCCTTTCTTTTTCTTTTTTTTTTTTTTTTTTTTTTTTGCAAGGCAGGAATTGCAGCGCCTATTTCACTTTATTCTATTCATGCTACAGTCACCAGCAGGACTCCTTCTGATGGCAGAAAGAATCAGCCTTTTCAGAAAACCTGTGCAGCTCCACGTTTACCCACTGACTTTTCTTTGTCCTCAGTGTCTCCGTTGTACAGCACTGGTCCAAAGCACATAACCATCAGGTGGCTCTGCTGAATGCTACTTGAAAAAAAGTGATTTGGCTTGAGGTATATGAAATAATACGGCTATTTGAGATCATTGAGAGTGTCCATTTAAATCGCTGCTCTTTGGTTGGAAAAAGGAAGAAGAAGAAAACCTCGACCACACAAACACGAACATTCAAAGAAACAGGATAAGCACTTCTCAGACAACATGCTGGGCTTCCTCTTTCTTCTGCCCATATCCCTGCAACTCTCAGTGTCTCCTCCTCCTCCAGAAAGCAACCTCAGCACCTGAAGCTTCTCTCAGAGCCTTTCCCTGCCACCTCCAGCTCATGGTGCAAATCCAGCATTTACATTGCAGGGGCAGTGCTGGCTGGCTACCGGGAAAGGTATGGCACTAAAGAGGCAAGGAAAACAACTACTCACATCTTGTGCAAATATTCTCTCCCTCACTCTCTGATACTCCTCTTCTCTCTCTTCAATTGATTTACTTCGTCTGTCATCTCTAAATGGAAGAATTCTGTTTTGCTGAGCAGAAAAAAAACCAGGAGGGTTATATAAGTTGAGCTGTTAAAAACTGCTGTTAAGAAACTGTCAGCTGAGAATAATCAATGTTCACTCAAACAAACGAAGCATGAAAACGATAGCTTTCACTCCTAGGGCACCCGAGGGCTCCCAGGCAGATGCTGCCCATGGAGCCCAGGGCTGAGAGGAGACCTCCTGCCCGATGCCTGCAACCCACAGCCCTAAATCCACCTGTTCTCACCCCAAGCCTTTGCTTCTGACCATCTCTCAGGTATCCTAGCAGCCACGAGATGGGAGGCAGGCAGCACCGCGCTACCTATGAGATCAAGGAAGAAAGGAGGGAAACCAGGCAGTAAGACCTAAGTTGTGAGCTCTAAAAAAAGCCCACCAAAAGCTAGCTTACTAAGGAGAAGTCCCAAGCACTTTGTACAAGAATTTTAACCATTTCCATGACATAAGGAACCCCCTAATTTTGTTTTCACTGGGAAAAGCGTGGCCCTTTTTGCCCATCAATAAACCGGAGTGCAGGAAGTGGCTGTGGCCTGGGGACTGAGGGAAGAGAGGATGGCCCCCAGCAAGAAGCTCTTCGTTTGTGGTTACATTACAGGCACTGCTCTCCTCCACCCACTCAGTACTCTCTGGTTGGTCATGCTGTGTTCCTTTGGCTGATCCCCAAGTTCACCGCAACCTGAAAATGCCTGAGAGTTGACGTCTAAGCCAACTGAGATGCAGCCTAACTGCGAGGCTGCTAGATGTGATGTGGAGACAAGGGAAACAAAAAAGAAAGAAAAAATCAGTCCTTTACTGAAAACATGGAGGAGAGTGGCAATGAGAGACTCACTAGAGCAGGTACCTCCAACAAACACAACCTAAGCAAAGAAAACACACACAGTCTTCTTACCTGGGAGAATTTTCTCAAAATAGCAATTTGTGCCGGAACCTTTTTTGCTTTTCTTTTTTTTTTTTTTTTTGTTGTTGTTATTAATATGTTCCACATACACAGCTTGCACGAGACCAGAACAGCACAACACCGACTGAAGGCAGCACAAAGGCACGTGCTCCCCTGGTGCTCCCTACGCATCGCTCACCTCCAGCGATGCCACGTTATGAGATGAGCAACACGGGGACACTGGTGCTGCGGTGCATGCACGACAAGCAGGTCAGTCACACAGACAGTAACACACGGTGAGGGCAGGGGCAGGAGGAGAGGGGGGGGGGGGAGGGAGCTAATAGATGGGACTGATTCATTTTTGGTCAAAACTTATTTTAGGATAGTTTAAAAATCAACCTGGCCTCACCATTGCATGTTTGTTTGGGGCTTTTTTGTTTGTTTGTTTGTTTTGTTTTCTCCTTTTTGAGCTACACCAGTTTATCATCGGTCCGTACTGAAATCCAGCTCCGAATGGATGGGTACAACTGAAGGAGCAAGCTGTAGGGAGCGGAACAGCTGCCATCGTTAGGCGACACATGGAGAAATGCGACCGGCACGGCCTTCCCACGCAGCCCGAGCCTCGGCGTTCCCCCCGTGGGCATGCAGCACGTCCTGCCAAGCAAACCGCCCATGCAGACCCACACGCTGCCACGGCGCAAGCGGCCGCGCAGGGCTCGGAGCTGCTGCGGGGCAAGGAGCAGTGGGGGGGAGAGGAGAGCAACAACAAAAGAACAACAATAACATCAGTCAGCCCGCCTCCAAAACAAAAGAAAAGAACAGAACAAAATTTCAGCCACTCTCGAGCCGAGAACCAACCTGATTGTCTTCTTTATCAATACTAGAGTTATCTCGCTTCAAGATAAATCGCTTCTGGGATTCTTCACCTTTTTCATCTTTTAAATGTTCAGAAAACCTTTGCTCTGGTCTGCCAGCAAAGTAAAACATAGCAATAAAAAAATCTTTCTTTCGGCTTTAGTTCGATCTTTATTTTCTCAGTGCTCTTTGTTTTCACAGAGGCATTCAGTGCAAAACCAGTCAACATTGGTACTCATCGTGAGATGCGTCCTATAGCTGCCTGGGGCCATCGCCCTGCTGCTAATTGTTATTGCCATAAACAGCTTTTGTTGTTGTTATGTAGTGAGGAGCGGGAATTCACCAAAATGTTTCTCTCTCCTCTCTGCGACCGAAGGACAGGAAAACAAATTAACATGCTGCATGTTAATTTGGCTCCTTCGGAAGCAGGGATCTCCAGCAATGCGGCAGCTTTATGGCACCGAACCTTTGCAAGTAATGCAAAACTGATCGAAATCTTAAGAGCAAAAGCAAGAGCTTCTTATTTCTAACAAATAAAACCATAACTGGAGGGATTGATGGTATTTTGCTAAACAAGTAATTATCTCATCATCGTTAAGTGAGGAAAATATTCCACAAGAGTCACAGAGTATCAATTAGTTCACTGATTTGAACCCATCCAGACATTTATTTATTTTTTAAGAGCCAAACTGTACAAATTAGAAGCTTCACATTTTTAGGTTCATGAGCCAAGAGGAGCCGTTCCACGTTCCCCATGTTCACACCTTGTACAAAAAGCAAACAGCAAGAAACATCTTGTGTTACTGAGCTGGCCACTGCCACCCCTTGCAGCTGACAACAGCAGTCCAGGATGTGCCAGCTCCTGGACCCCAACCCTAATAACATGTCGTGTCCCACTGATTTCAGCAGGGTGACCAATGATCTGGAGACATGAAGAGCTGGAATTCATATACTATCAACCACTGATAAATCACGAGCTGGTTTTGAAAAGCTGAAGGAGCACGGACTGCTTCCAGCAGTGGCACCCTGAGGAGATGCTTGTGCCTACTGAATAGACCTCCACAAACCAGGCACAAAACTGCCATCGACAGTAATGCACCAACCATGAAGAAGTCAAAGGTAGAGTTGAGAGAATTCAGTGACTTCATAAGTAACGTTTGAAAGCTCTCTGCAAACTTTGAAATGAAAGTCTAAGCTTTGCTTTATTCCAGAGTGGAAAATTAAATCCTGTGTGTAAAATCAGCCACCATTTTGTTGTTGTATCACTAAGATTTGTATTCAACTAATTAGCAGAGTATTTCTAATCAAAAGACAGAACATATTCTTGCCATAATTACAGTCCATTGCAATTCACCATCAGGTGTGCAGGAAACATTTATAATGAACTGCTGAAAATTAAGAATTAAGATACAGCAGCTCTCCTGCTTCACTTTCTGTATCAATTCCACAAATTCCCACTTCTGGGCACAATTTGCTTTTTGGTGACAAAGCAACAAAACACAACGGCCAGATTTTCACAGACTTTGAGTGTCACAACATTCTGTCCATCAGCCAGAGGTGTTGGCACTTGCAGATATTGGGCCCACAATGTGGAAGCCAACAGACTCTCCAGATGCCCTTAGAGTCATAGAATCATTTAGGTTGGAAAAGACCTTTAGGAACACCGAGTCCAACCATCAGCACAGCCAACCAAGTCTCTTCGGTGACCCAAAGGAGCTTGGCTTTTTATAACAGTTCCATGACACCATGGGTTGCTAAAGGCAGAGGTGGTTTCTCATACCAGAAATGCTACAAAATCCAATTAATGGATTGCTAGGTGGCTTGTTCTGCCTTTGTTCTCATGAATAAGCGCTGTGTCTATGCAGTTAGAACAGAGGATGTGCACCTGCAGATACTCTGCTTTGAGATCACCAACTGAAAAATGCTGTTTTTCCACTTTTGTGGCTTAGAATGCAAACTAAACCTCTCTAGATCCACTATCACTGTAAAATTTATAGCTATGAGCTATCTGTTAAGGATCTGACAAACTATGCAGTGCACACAGTAAATATTTCTAACTTTAAAACGTAGAAGAAAGATTCAAAGTTACCAAAAGTTAGTAAAAAAAAAAAAAAGGTTAAAAAAAAAGCAACTAAACATCTGTGACTACTAACACAGCTGAATAAACAACATGCTTTTAATAGTTGATGCATTACTTCTATTTTTAAAAATCCAATTTTCACTTCCTTTAGTGTTTTTAAAATGTTTCCACGTGTCAGAAGACGACTGGAAGGAGAAGCATGAGATCAAGCCACAAGCCAGAATTAATGAGCTGCTGGTGCCTATTAATAAAATTAATCTACAAGCCCAGTATGTGATTGATCCTCAGTTGTGAAAAGACATTTGTTTGTTCAGAACATGATGGAGCACAGCAAGGCTATGGGAGTCTACTATGTGAGTACAAACACAGTATTTCTCCTGGTGAAATCTGCTGCACTAGTTTATGAATTTGAAGGTGAGCCAACAGATGGAAAATGCAAGAAAAAATATGTAATTGTGTGTAAGATTCAGCATACTGTCAATATACTAATAAGATATATAGTTACTGCAACGCAGTAGATACAGAGAATTCATCTCATGCAAGCCCTAATTGATAAGAAACCACATTCACTTTTCTTCTATGCTTTTTTAGCACTGACAATGAAGAGTTTGCACAATGCACTGGATTGTGTTCATGCATGTAAGGGAGTGAATTTATCAAGCTTATTTAGAGCGTTGATCTAAATTAAGGTCTTAATCCAAAGCATGGAATGAGTTCATTTCCACAAAATAACACAGAATCTGGAACTTATTCACTACTGCTACCATACTAGACACCTTGAAACCCCAACCAAACCTTAGTTTAATTCCAAGTAGTAAAAAGCTTTTGAAGACACTGAGTATTTCTGAAGACCCTGCATATTGCAACTGTCTTCCAGACACACAAAGAAAACAAAACAATACCAAAAATAAAAACAAAACAACAACAAAATGCTAAAAGAAACAAAAAACCCCACAACCTACATTATTTATCATTTTGAGAGGTTAATCCCAATAGATCCAGTGTACCTGTGCATTTACGTGCTAACAGAAGTGTGCAAGGAAACAAATTTGCAAATATATGCTTACAAAGATTGCTGCCCACATGCATGACAGTCAGTATTTCATTTAGTTCCCATACCCGGGGATCAGTGGATCACTTGAGAATCTCAAATTCCACTGCTCCACAAAAGCCAATTCCCTTGAAATAAATGGGATTTTGTGATTTGGGGAGCATACTGAGAAAATCTGAATGCCTTACAGGCACAGAAACCAACACATAGGAGGGGGAAAAAAAAAAAAACTGCACAGAAGAAAAAAAAAAAAGTTGCTTTTCTTTGATATAACTTTTTTGATCACCCAAATATTTCTTGGTCAACAGTATTGGTGTAAGTAAACCATCTGATCTCTAAAGCACAACTTCACAAAACCAGAAATTACACATGAGCTCGTTTAGCATTTCCTACAAGTTGAGAGCTATGAGTATCAATTAAATACTTGTCTTTCTGGCAGTGTGTTTCAGAGCAAAAAGGAGTATATTCCCTTCCTTCCAGTGAAGTTTTTATGCAGTTTGCTACGAAATTACGTGACAGTTTTGCCTTTTAAGACAAACTGGTTCGCAGAGTAAAACACTGCTCTTTGCATCCTCAAACAGATGAACATTTTGTGTTAGCATTTTATAGTCCCTTAGAACACAACTGCAGTCCCTAGTTAAGCAAGAATCCAACCAAATAGATTTTTCTGGATGACAAATTTTCCCTACAACTAAACTTGCATTTAGGAAAGAGGAAAGCTGGTAATAATTAGGTAAACATTTCTGTGTGTCAAAGTTTTAAAACAAGTTTAGATTTTGATAGCAGCATCCATTATAAGATTTTTCTGCTGTCATTATGGTGATTTTAATGTGAACTACTTCCATTCTTCCATTCATTTCAGCAGAGTTCCTCTCAGTTTATCTCAGTATGACAGAGAACAGAGTTGTCCCCCAGGCATACTCCTTAAAAGGAATATTTAAAGAGAATTCCCATTATGTGCTCATTTTATGCTTTTCATTCCAAGTTAACCACTGTAAGTAGCAATGTAAAAAAAAAAAAAAAGAAAAAACCCAACCCCAAACGACTATCTGAGTGTCCTAAGCAGGTATTCAGCTTTGAATCAAATTACAGATTCTAAAAACATTTTGCAGAGTGGTAACAGCCCATGTATCCTGATGGCTAAGGAAGTCACAGGGCTTTTGGCTGTGTCACGTTTAGAAACCTTTTAATGCACTTTCATAAATCTGTATTTATACGGGAGATACGAAATGAAATCGTGGGGGAAAAATAATCTACACTCATTTAAAGTAAGTTATTTAGCTCTGAAAGAACTGGTTAAGAAACGGGAAACAGAGATACCACACACCAAAAGGACAAATGAAAAGAGACAAGCACGAGCTCTGAATGCTGCTCTTCTAAGACACAGTCACTGCATCAGCAGAGCACAGAGGCAGCGTGGGATTGTCAGGGCTGAATTACACAGCACATAAATCTTTATTAGGTGGCATACGTTTCTGACAGCACTATGGCACGCAGGCCTCTGCAGCACAAGATGCCTTCAAGAGGAGCAACAACCTCCCCACGTGTGGAAAAGACAGTTTACCAGCACAGTGCCTGATAAAGGAAAAAATCTAGCAAGTTCTGTAGTGCACCTCATCTGTAAAAAAACCTCCCAGGTTAGAAGCGAGGCAGCTGTATAAAGAACACAGTATAGGAAAGCGAGTTCAAAAGTGGAGATCGCTGTGGTGTGCACAAGCCTGAAGGAAAAAATCCACCAGCTTTGCATTTGCAATGTGATGTTCATTGAATGCGCTCAATGGGAACAGGGCATTAACACTCATCTCATGAATGGCAATGCAGAAGGGCAGATAGGTAAAGTAATGGGGCTAGGAAGGGGCAAAGAGCCCCCTGGGTACCCGCAGGATCATCATCTGGCAAACACAAGTAAGTGGCTCTGTGTTCTTCCATAAGCACACCATCAGGAGAGCAATGGGATGGTGAGCGCGGGCGAGAAGCCTATCTGCTGACTGCATAAGGAGAAGTTATGAAGATTTAGGGCGCTGTTATGAAGGTGTTCTGATGGCTTAACTGCATTTTCTTGTTATTTGCACTTGTCTTTAATTAAACCAACTGCTCGGTCCAACATCACGTTGGCCTCTATTCTGCAGGCATGCTGTTGCACAGTATGGCATCCTTTCTTGCTTTGCTAGTTTGTGAATATCTACTACATCTGCCTGCTGTGCTTTTTTGGTTTTATGCTGGAGGCTCTCCTAGTGCTCTGCATTATAGCCACAATAAAACTACATAAGCATTACTTTTTGGGCCAAAACTCTATTATCTGCAGTAAAAAAAAAATGACTTCTTTGATCTTGAAGGCATGGGGATACATTCTGCGAGTTTGAGAATTTACAAAAGTTGGAAGCAAATACTACCACTGTCAAATGGCACCAGCAAAATGATGTAAGGCAGAATTACAACCCTGGAGCTTGAAATTCTTTGATTATATTCCCTCAGAACAACAGTTTTGAGAATAAGGACAGAGTATTTTTCAGGGTTGATGGATGCTCTAACAGTTTTTAAAAGTCAGAGTAGGAATTTAAATACAGATAATTGTTAAAGCACAGTGCACTTCTATTATCATAACTTAACGCTTAAAATCACTCAAGATGGCATTTCAGGCTTTTGGAGGTTGATGCCTCATTAACAGATTGCTGCTTTTATACTATGAGTCACTAAGAACTTCTGTTACGATGACAAAAGCACACTGAAAGCCATAAAAAAATATCTATCCTGTACAAGGCAGTTGGTAAAAGGTGCTGCCTTCTCCAAAGCGCAGGAAAAAGAAACCTCAAATACCAAATGTTACATTTTTCCTGGGTAAAGACTGTACATTCTTAGCATTTTTCAGAACTGCAATCTGCAATCTAATCATGTTCTCTATTTATGACTGAACAACAAGGATATTAAATGTCACAAGTGATTCTGATAGGCATTCTCCCTCTCTCATGGAGATGATCAGCCTTCAGATAAATCTGACAGGATTGAAAGGAACAGAGCTGGTAGTACAGCATGGAAGTTATGACTTTTTCTTGTTGCTCACAGAGTGAGGTTGATTCTGTCACCCACCCACACTCTGAGAGCAGGCAGGTAGACTGCCACTTATGAAAAACCAAAACCCCTCAACCCTTCAAAATGTTCTGCTTTGGTACCCTAGCAGGATGATTCCTGTGCGTTTGGCACCAGCAGTGCTTCCCACTATGAAAATGATGGTTAACCTGGAGGCTGCAGGATGGACAAAGATAACGCACTATGAATCTCTTCTGTGACAAGTTATTCTGTGTGAGGACCAAGGAGGGGGCCAGATCCTGCAGTCTTTCAGACTACACAGTATTTTAAAAAATCTGATCTAACCTTAGCATAGCACAGCTCATGACTCTGACAAGCTTTCCTAAAGCTTAATTCCAGATAGCCATTCTGTTTTCATCTACAGATGCAAAAGCACAGTACTCACTTGAGAGTTCACCTGAACACAGACTTCAATATTTGGCCTGGTATTTTGGGGCCAGAATACTCAAAAACTGCTCTGAAAGCATGAGAGAAGCCAGCAAGCCAAGGGTACTCTGAAATACCAGCTTTTCTGCTATCTAGGGCTGAAATACAAAGCCTTCTCTCTCAGTCAGGGACCGTTCTAAGAGCATTCAGATACTTCACTGTCCTCCTGTAATCAAACTAAGATTACTTCTATGGCTCAGGAATTTGCTTCTCCTGCTGCCAATCCCCTGGCTTGGATTTAGTTTTTGATAGCAGGATTTGTATCTAGACTTCACTGGGTTTTGCAAAGCAACAATTTATTTCCAGTTAGTAAGGTCACCTGAGTAGTAACATTGCTTACTGTGGAATTCATTAATATTTTGTTATAAAGACTAGGCGTTCCATAAGTAGAGGAAAATTAGTGTTGCATAACTGCAGAGACCCATTTAAAATTACATTTTCACATCTCAGAAGTTCCAAAATCAACATGGAAGAGAGCAACAAAAGGAAAGCGAGGCTAAGATTTGAAGGCTTCCACTGAAGGCAGCAAGGTGGTTCCCCAAAAGCTAATTGAGAAACTACTAGCGCTAATGAAGAAACCACTAGTCCTCTTCAAATACACCATGTGTACAAAGCAGTGCTCTGCTGCATCATAAATTCTTGTGTTTACTTCCACTCCAGGTCATGAGTGTTTTCTGCAGCTCCAGCAGGAACAGTCATGGACCAGAAGCCATTCCACGACTGATCACTGCCCTGAAGTGATGGTTTTTAAGAACTTGTCAGAGACAGCCTACCACGTTCATCTTGGAGCAGGGAGCAGAAGCAACTGACTTGGCTATTAAAGAAAAAAAATCTCAAAAATCATTACATTTTCTCCATTTTCAGTGATTATGTCATATTTCCTACATTAAACAAGAGGCAGGCAACAGAATGGTAAAAGACAATCACTGAGAATAATTTTGACCATCTCAAAAATTCCCTTGCTCACTAATCAGCCCAAATGTTATTTCAGCCACTACAGAAGGAATTAACTGAGTAAATCACAGATGCCATTTCAGATTTCCAGACCTGCCTGCAATGATTCAAAAATATAAACAGCCCAACAGTAGCTTGATTAACAGACATTTTCCTGCTACAGACTGGATGAGCACACAGAGACACTGGTTAACAGTGATAAAATATGCACAAGCTTCCCTCAACTGAGCTGTCTCCTGTTATTCCATAGCATTCTTGGCAACCTTCAATTTCCCCAGCACAGCCCAGGTGACCACGACCTGCATGTGTCAAAATTTGCATTATTAAGGAGTGGGACTGCAAGGATTAAAAACCCAGAAAAATAATACATTTCCTCTAATTAATGCTTAACTAATATTTCATTACACTATACAACAGCTGTAAATTACACGTCCACCTTAATTACAAATAATTTAGTATTGATAAATTACATTAGATGAAAATTTAATACTGGAGCTATTAGAACTGGTTCATTTACCCTAACATCTCATTTGCAGAGTAAGACATTTCCATAGCTTGCAACTGTATGGCAAGCAATGATCGAAGTATGAACGAAGACAGTATTTAAGAGTCATATTCAGCTCAGTCCTTCACATACCAACTATTTTTTTTTTTTCTATCTGACATGTAAGACAGGCATGAAACTAAAAAGAGAGAACATATATTGAGAAAAAAAAACAAAAACAAAGGCTGTCCTAACTCAAGTCGTGTTAATCTAAAGAAAATAAACAATTTTCAAAAATTAGTAAGACTGGGATCAAATAACCTGAATCTCTTCCAGAGGTTTCTTCCAGAGAAGAGATTAAGCACCAAGTACTAAAATGATGAATACTCAACCCCAGATAAGGCATTCAGAGAGGACTGCACTTTATAACTGGAACAAATGGCTGTAGCATAACATTAACATATTGCTAAAATGCCAATCAGCTGGTAACATGCACAGGACTCTGCTGGAGGTGGATGAACCTCAATGTGAGATGTCTAATCCCTCTTTATGTTCTTCCAAGAGTTTCTTGGCAATTTCCTTGCTTGTTTTGGGATGTGAAAGCCTTCCCCTGCAGTGGGGTAAGGCCAGAAATAAGAGAAAGGCTACAAGCTGAGCATCACAGCATTGACTTCTGGGACACCAAGCTTTTCCATCCTAAATACTATTCCTATTCCCTTAAATTTCTCAATACATTCTAAATTTAGTCATTATTCAAAAAATGAACGTGTCCAAGAAATAAAAATCCAAGAAAATTATTATCATTCGTTACTTTAAGTCTACATATACAACTATGTACCTACATATATACTCCATAGCTATTGCTGTGTGTTTTTATTTGCTTTAATCAATGTTTTTAGTAAATTCTTAGTTGCTTAATGTTTGTCTTAAACTGGAACAAAATATCTTGGCCAATTATGGTGTTATTGCTCACTTAGATAGCTTTTCCATTGAAGTTGCACGCAGCTACTACTCACCCTTACATTTCTGTCTATGTTCACACATGACTCTACTATACTGATTGGACATCAACTATATGCCAGAAGGAATGTGTAGATATCCCCAGCTTCTGCTTATTTCATAGTAGGTGAGAAAGAACTATGCTGTAGTGAGCATGGGAAAGAGGGAACCACAATAGAAAACAGAGGAACACAGCTGACTTCGAGCTCCCTTGAAGAAAAGTAACATAAACCACAACAGAAAGGAAATAAAAGCAAAAATAATGCTGTTCATTTGTTTTCCTGTCTCATGTGGCTAACAAAAGTGATTCTGTTCTCATGAGATGATTACCCCTTGCATGCGTGACAAGCAAGGATGCCATAAGGAGCTTCAGTGCAGGTGCAAGATCATACAGCAAACGGCTTGCCAGACAAATGCCCTGTGTTGCAAAAGGAAACAAAACAGAGAAAACCCCCAGCAACTAGAAAAGCAGTTTGTGCTTCAAACTCTCACAAACGATGATTGCTTTGACTGGAATCTTGCAAAAAGTAAGGTATATGCATTCAGGTACACAGTGTAACTACTGCCATATATCTGAACAAAACCCAGCTGCTAGCAATTGTGTGTGGAATACACTCTGCCTTTCCCATCAGCAAACAAGCACTTAAAGAAATTGAAGTCACTTACACCAAGCAACCACGAACACCTTATTCGCTCAAGGGGAAAGGGATACTTTTGCTACATGCTCCAAATGCCATTACGTTTGGCATCTCAATAAAGTCTTCTTGGCACCTCAGTGTAGAGGAAAAAATCCTTTTGAAACTAATCCTGGTGGAAATAGTCATCATTCAGTGCATATCATGTTGCTGATACTGAAGTTCAGATTCTAGTCATAAAATGGTGAAATTAGCACAGCACACCTCTTCTAGCACAGATGATATCCACAGAAAGATCACTTAGTAAATACACAAAAGAAAATCTGAGAACTTCATCTCTCTGCAGGTGAATCAAATCCCCCTTACATAGAGGACATAAAATAGCACAGGCTAATAATCTACAAGACTAACTACGACACACAAAGTGCACATTTTATGCATGTCACCTGCTGATACAGTTGAAGTCCAGACTAAAAGAAACTCCTGCAATACAGAAAGCATCGTAGTACTGCCCAGAGTTTTTAGGGGCATCACAAAGGGAAAAAATCCCTTCTGACTGGGCCAGTACTATATCAACATTTACATACTGACAGCAGGAAAGAAGAGAATCAGATAGCACAATGATTACCATGACGCTCTTGAAAACAATTAGCCATAACTGACGATGTGAGTATTGGAATAAAGTTCGTAATAGGTGTGTTACACCCTCAGAACGTATGAAAATGTCTAAATAAAATCAATTACGAAACACAAGCACTCCACCTTCTCCATTCTGATGAACCTTGCCACTCATGCAGATACAAAAATGTACACGAGTGCATGTGTGGGCTGTGGCACAGATACACCTGTCACATATGGGATGATCTCAGCTGAATGAAAGCCCTCGCCAAGCACTCAAAATGCACTTCCCCTTCATTTTTCCACCTATCACCATAACATAATGAATGAATTTGATTGAACTGAGAGGTATTACTATATGAATAGTTTTCATGTAAAGCTCCTTCAGTTGTCTGATAGGAATTATGAAGGTACACAGAATAGAAGGCGACACGTACACATTTTTTTGCTCCAGTTCGGGATGTCCACTCTAATATACTGTTTCTACTCCAAACTTCTGTTGATATCGTATTTGACTGTCTCAAATTCCCTATGCATTTTAGTATATGACAGGCAGACACAGATCACAGACAAACATACATTACAATGCTGGCACCAGCAATTTCACAATGAATAAAGCAGCCTTCCCATTTTAAGTATTATTTAGAGATCTCTGGATCTAAAGCCAAAACAATAACAGGTAATCCTTTATTCAATGCTCACTTTTTCTCATGTATACTACTGAGAAAAAGTTTGACAATTCAGTTTAGGTAGAACTTTGTAATATATTAGATCTGGAAAAAAAGGATATTTCTTTTTTGAAATTCCTTCCCCCCCCCCCCTTTTTTTTTTTTTTAATATTTACTCTTAATTTTAAAAACCATAGTGAAAGGTAATTTTAGAACTCACTTTTCTATAACGAGAGCTCAAGAACTTTTTGAAGCACTTTGCTAGTTTGCTAGTTTAGGTCAACTGTGTCTTAGAATTTAATTTTGTAAAAAAATACATCATAAATGGTATGGCTTGTTCATATTTCAATAAATAACAAAAACACCTTAGATTAAGCCCCTCATTTTTAGTAGTTTTCAGATCGCAAAGCAGTCATTAAGATATAACTGCTGTTTTAAGGGAGGATCCATTGAGAGTTGACTAAAGCTCAAAGACTGCAATCCCAGAGAGAATCAAATCCTAAAGCTTTCTTACCATCAGTTTCCCCTCTCCATACAACAACATGGTTGTCTGGACAAAGTCGCAGCCATACTTCCAGCCGTGATCTCCTCAATGAGCACCTTCTAAAATTCTACCTCCCTAAAAGTAGCTATTTATTTCTTAGTGTCTCAGGTACCCAAAAGTGGGAGTGTGTTGTCCTACAGACTGCCGTTTGATGAAATAAATGAAATGCCTCTATTTATTCCACTCATATTCCTCATAGTCCCCCATTTGACAGACTGCTCCGTGCTGTGGCACTTCTATCATAGCACTGTACACCCAATTTTACCAAGCAGCCCATCCACCTCGAAGCCATGAATTCTTCT
This sequence comes from Meleagris gallopavo, assembly GCF_905368555.1. NCBI lineage: Eukaryota > Metazoa > Chordata > Aves > Galliformes > Phasianidae > Meleagris > Meleagris gallopavo. Next base: position 44,810,521 of record NC_139409.1, on the reverse strand, counting down.
GACTCTTGTGACTGTGAGCACTCATGAGCAGCAAGACTGGGGGACCCCTGCTGAGCAGAGCAAATCCATCTCAGTGCCTGGAGCCAGGGAACAACTCATCACCTGCGAGTGGGAGCCAAGATGTGACATGAGCCTTCGCTCAACTGAGACATAAGCTACACGATGCATATTCAAGCCCACATGGTGACTTTGCAGAGTCAGATGCTTTCTGAACTGAAGAACTCGAGCCTCATGAGAAGATGCAGCTATTTTGGGAGTCATACACCATAAGGAGATAATTTATTGACAGAATGCAAACCTTCATGGTATCTATGGGGCCCTCCATGAACTTGTATTGAACAATGAAGACTCAGCCTCACAGAACAGCATTAAGCACTCTGAACAGTCTTCTAGCTGCTCTCCAGTTTCTCCGGTACTCTGGATATTTTCCAAGCAGTAATTAATAGAATCAACATTTTCCCAGTATTTAGTGTTGATTCTGAACTAAACAAAATTGCTTCTCCTGAGAATAGTGAAACGCAGCACACGTGAAATCACAGTGGATGCTTTCAGATGTGGAACTTTTTGCTGTGTTTAATAAAATCTCATCAACTCTTATTAATACTGGATAGTAACGTCTACTTTCTGTCAGCGCCAGGAACTTGAAACAAACAAACAAAAAGAAGCAACACGCTATCTCCTTCAATTATGGGGAAAAAAAAGAGCCTCTACAAAGCTTTATTTAAGGCAGCATCAAAGTATGGTAAATAACGTACTAGAAGAACCATGATGTGATACGAGTTCCGTATCATTTAGTTATCCACCCTCAAGTCACTACAGAAGGGGGAAAAGTCTGCAGTTCACACGGTGCTCACAGGAAAGCTGTGCTCACAGTAACAACAAGCCCACCCACGAGCTGCCCATTAGTGCCAGTAACCAGGCTTGCCTTCCCAACATGCAAGAAGCTGCAGCTACCCCAAAACACCCGGACAAAGTTTTTACTGTTGAATGGGGCTTCAGTGTTCTCCCCAGAAGTGCTGTTCCAGTGCTACCAATATGAGATGTGCAGCCACACAGACAGGCAAAGCATTACCAGACACCAGTGTGGTATTATCACCAGGAGAAGGCAACGTGGTGAGATCTGTACTTCTTGAACTCCAGAGGTGACAGATATTAAGGGGAAATGGGTAACAGTAAAGACAGAGAAATGCCTAAAAATCATTAAAATATGATCAGATGTGATTTAAGATACATTTTTTTTTTCTCATTTACGGTCTAGGAATGAACATTGGTTTGCTGCATACCCAGCTTTCTTTATTCATATCCAAACACAGCCATTGCACAGGGGCAGATTATCAGATCCTGAGGCTAAGAGTCAGCAGCTTGAGTGCTAAGTTCATTGAGTTACTGCCATTCTCTTGACTTCTGAAAATCAGACCGTTGTAGCACAGTGTATTTAAACCTTTAAAAACATTGATGTCTAAGAGCTACTTTACAGGTGCCTGAATATCTTAGGGGATACCCAAGACAAGGATCTATAATAAATTTTCCATAATCTTAAATTTACTATGCACATGGAAGGTTCTCAAGGCTCAGAGAAATAACAAATACCATTGTGCTAGAGGGACTACCCGCTTCTGCAAGATCAAAACCTGAGCCTTCTATGATACAAATACGTAGCTATATTTATAAAATATATTTGTAAAATGCCATTACCTTATATCTGTAGTATGTTGACACATACTCTCAGCACCTGAGTCTAAGTAAATCACCTAATTGTTGATATGTGAATGAAATAAAGGTTTTTATTTGTGCTACTAATTGAATACAGGAAGTACACAATTTTCAAATGGGGCATTGATGTTTCAATACCAGATACCAAAACTTAATTACCTGGTAGTAATTACTTCCTCTTCATTATATTGTTTATAGGTAAAGAGAGAGAGAAAGACCACTGCTTCCATTACGGTTAATGTACGTGTGGCACCTGGCAGAAGAAGCAGTGCTGACAGGCATGGACATGATTGTATCTTTGCTGAATTAGTCAAAAATCTTGTACTGAGCTTTTGCTAGCTTTATACAGGTTCACCAAGGAGAGCAGAAAACATGCCAGCAAACATTTAACCCGCCAAGAATTTTGCAATGCATTTCAACCATCAGAAGAACTTTATATCCCATAGGAAATTTGTGGTTTCTATGAGATCTGAAAATAAAATAAACTAGAATCAGGAAGAAGAGAAGGGAATGAATAGCGGCGGCAGCTCATGGAGAGAAATCAAATGCTAAATAATCAGGTTGGGCAGACAATGAATCCTGAAGCACAGAGAGCCAGAACCAGGAAAGAGGCAACCTTCCAAATACATTTAGGTTATTTGGGAGTATACTTGTATGGTATGAGGTGACAGATAAAGCAATAAACTCATTTCTGCAGTGAACTGGTGGCACTAAGGAGTCAGGGAATACAACATTCTAATGCAAAGATCAGGGTGGCTTGATTTCTCCTTATTTATCTTTAATCCCTGAAATAAGCCGACAGTGCTAGCTCTGGAGACAACTCTGTCCTTTCCTCCCTCCCTAAAAATTGATAAAGAGTATTCACACCTTATTTAAAAATATATATGTTTACTGAAAAAAATGTCACACAGTCATAGTACCAACCAGCTCTTGTGAAAGGGAACGTGGAAAGCACAACAGATTCTACTTACATTCTGGTATTGCTGGTCTTGTTGATAATTACAGATTTCCCAGTTTGATCCACATTGTGATCCATCCCAAAGTAAGCTGCCACTCTGTGTACCAGCATCCTCTGATATGAAGACATCTGAGGAAACTTTTTATAGTGATTACTGGAAAAAAAACACACACACAACAAATTCCACTGATGATTACATTTTCCTCTGAGCTACAATCAATTGACAATAGCAGTGCATTTCATAACTCAGTGGACAGTCTGAAAATTTCTCCTTTGTGCATTTGCACGCTGATGCTCACTACAAGAAGGCAGAAAAATGTAAGCAATTCTATTTACAATTTCTGATAAGCAAATTTCCACGCACTACAAAGCTCACTATGCTATCAACTGGGCACTACAACACACACATTTGCTGAGACACCAGCAACAGATTGCTGTCCTTCTCCTAAAGGACAGGCACAGAGTGATGCTGGGGAGATCTAGATTGGCATACTCTCCTCTTTCCTCTCTTGCTGTCACAATGTTTTTATTTCCCAAGAGGGCAATTTCTTCCTCTGCTCCTATTCTGACTCTCTACTTTTTAAAGCTGTAGAAACACTTCATTTAAAAAAAAAAAAAAACAAAAACAAACAACCAGCATTGTCCCCCCCCCCCCCAAAGTTCAGTTTTGTTTTCCAGCATGCTAGAATAACAGAGCACACAGGAAACCTGCATGACAGCATATCTGATTGAGTATATCTCTTCAGAAATGCCCATGTCATATCCTCCATGCTGAAAGCTCGACTAATATTTTTAGATCCAACTGAGCAGAGCTAGTGGAAGCCATTGAAAAGTTATTGCAAGAGGAAAAGCAAAATATTTTCATTTACATCCACTGTATCTTAAGCAGACACAATGTGTCAGGACATAAAAGCCTGATCTTGCCACGTGCCAGCAAAAGGGCTCGGAGGATGCTGGGGTCTGTATGAGTGCATTGATCACTCAGATGTGTTTCTGCATGCACATATGACCTCTCAACCAAGTGCAGAGCTCTACTTACTTGTTGTCACTAATAAAATCAATAATTTCCTGCTCCATTTTCAAGAGTATCATCCTGTCCCTGTCAAAAAGAAGAAAAAAAACAACACGCAAGGAACTGTAGCATCAACTTCCAATAGCCATTTTAGATCAAAGACCCAATATGCCAACATTTGTAAGGCAATTTTTCAAGTGTGGCCAGCCATGCTGATAAAAAATGAAATCTGTTTTGCCCTGGCACATCTGAAGAAGATTCCACTTGGCAGTGCTGCATCTTTCCTGACACGACAGCAGACCGAGACCTTCCTTGCATTCAACACAGTCAGAGGGCTTCCAGCCACATGGGGCTGTATCAGTGTGTTGCACAGAACACTGCCCTGACTGCTGCAGCCAGCTCTGGTGTTTTCTCACCATTTTTGTTGGAATATGACATTTCCAGCTAGCCTAGGCTCCTTAGTGAAAAGAGATGCTGTCCACATAAATGTCCAGCATTCTGTAGGACACACATCTTTCTGTAGGCAGTGAACATTAAGTGAGAAGACTGTGCAGGCTGATCTGGTTAAGAGCACAGTAGAGATCAACGCCACGAATAGGGACTCCCAGCAGACACTGTTGCTTTTCTTACTCCAAATATTCTGTATTCCAACTGAAAGTTCTCAAGTGTTCCTTTTTCCTCCCTCTTCTGCCAAAAATTTCCAAGCACAGCCCCATGTGTACAATTTTTGTAAGCTTGACAGAATCCATCACTCCTTAACTCTTTTGAACTTTCTCATTTTGTACAGTTATAACTGTTCAAGGACTTCATCATCTACATCATGAGTGACCAACCTTTTGGCTTGCCTGGGCCCCACTGAGGGAAGAGAAATTGTCTTGGGCCAGTGTCTGCTTGTTGCTGAGTGATGGGTGTGTGCCCATAGCCAGCTGGGTTGCATGAAGCTAATTACCAACTATTCTTGATTGCATGCAGCCTGATCTATAGAAAAGGTTACACAACCTGTAACCTATCATTACTTCTGGATTTTCTATTACATGGCATCTATCTAACAGATTCAATGAAATTAACACACAAAACAATGTATAAATACGTAACAAATCCTTTCTTAAGCCTTTAGAAGCAAATTTAACAGAAATGGGCTCACTGCTCTAAATGAAAACTGTAGGAATATCAACAGAATTCAGCACTATGCACAGGATTTTAATTGTCTACAGCAACACCAAAAGAAAACTACTTTATACTCATATACAAACCTTCACTTGCAATTGTTATAGTACCTCTAAAATCACATAGATGTTATATGCAAGAAGGTAAGAACAAAGACTAGATTTCACTGAAAGTGAAATTAAGTGATGGATGACTGGAAGGGGAGTAGGAATTGATGAGTTTTAACAGCTTTTTGTTCAATTAGAAACCTACCTTCCTTTACATTTTCCCTCACACCCATCTACAGAGCGAATAAAACACGATGTACAGTTTATGGGATTTCTAAGACTGGCAGGTATAACTTCAAAAGGGTCAACTCTAATGCAGAAAATACCTACCTGGGGTTATTCTTTAATGTGTTAATGAGAAACTCATGCAAATCTATCCCCGTTGAGTCTGTATACTCTTGACTGCAATCTGAAAAATAAAAACAAATACTCTGCACTCGTTTATTTCAACAGTTATGATTAAGCTATACTTTAAACCAAGTTCCATTTTCCAGCTGCAACCTGAAAGCATACATTCAGAAAGAAAACATTCATTTGGAGTTCAAGTTAAAGTAAGTAAGTAAAGAGAAATTTGATCTTGGAAGCTCGAGGTGGATGCTCATGATTCCATTGTACTGTTCTACAGGACACAGCACCAAAAGTAGACATTGAAAGAAAATATTAGCCACTCGAAAATCATGAGAAACCATCAATGCCAAGCAAGTCATTTCCATACTCTTCCCTTAAACACCAAAGCTTTTAAAAATGATTTTACTCATCACTTGGTACCACTTCATACACGCTGCACGCACAGAAAATGAGGCGTGGTGCCAGGAGGAATTGTATTAACAGGCTGAAAATCCAGTGACACTTGAAAGTAGGCGGGTAATGGGGACCCGTGACAGCACTCAGAATTAATTTTCCAGCATTGCCACACTGCCTGAACCAAAGGTACGGGCAGATCCGCGAGCTGGCGTGAGCTGTGGAGAGCTCCATTGAAGCCAAATGACAATTCACACCAGCTGCGGATCTGCACCCAGGTAGGCAACGATTATTTTTAAGGCATTATGCTCTAACTTTGTATCGTGGATTAATAAAAAGGTTTTTCAAATATGACTTTGTTTAGATATGAGATCGGTCCCGAAGAAGTTTAGTAGGTGATAATAGGTGATAACAGGTGATAGGTAACTGCAATAATAGGTGGCAATGTTAAAGGTCGTGGCTGGATTTCCTTATAGTATTTGAAAGAAATCCTCTGACATAGAGGAGTGATACTAACCAAGATTACTCTGCTGTCTACACTGCACAAACAACATGTCAGTGTGTTATCATTACCAGAGAGAAAAAGAATATTAGCCAGAGACTTATCCTTTACATAACCACACACACTTACATACGTGTAAGTTCGTATCACCACAGTTAAGTATTCAAAACGATCATTTTCCATGAAAAAAAAATATCCACACCAAACCATTTTGGAAGGTTTCTCACTTTCAAAGCCCAACGTTTCTGTGAAAAATTCATGCACACACATTTCACATTCTGAATTTTCACAATGTATGAGAACGTTTCTGAGTATTTATGCACAAGTAAAGAAATGTATGCTTATAACAGTAATTATAGCAATTTAAATATTCCAAATTCACCTTTTGATAACATTCTGATCTTGTTTTTCTCACTGTTTTTATCTTTTTCTTTATTTTTATCTTTCTCTTTTTCTTTCTCGGAGTCATCTTTATTAGTTTTATCTTCTTCTTGCAAACTAGGAAAACTTGAAAGCTGTAGTTGTATTGATTCCTGTTGGGAAGAAAAAAATAAATAACTTTAGGGCCAGATTCAATACAGTTTCTGTAATTCGCAGCCTGTGGAGATACACATTAAACTGCATATGGCTAGAAAAGCTGAAGCCAGGTACATTTCTTTCCTATTTGAAAAACAATTTCTTTTTTCCAGGAAAATAACATCATCTTAGGAGCCAAATTCTACTAGTAAGTGATTTGAAATCTACGTACTTTTAGTCTACCTACATTAAAGGCACATTATTCTCCACTTCAGTAATTCACTCTCAAGAGTTGCCAAAACAGTGAATTGCACTTCATATGGGTCTTCGTAAGGAATTCTAAAAATTAAGAAATCCCACGTGTCAAATAACAATCAGTGGGAAAAGGTCTGAAAAATGAGACTTTTTCCCCAGAAAAAGCAGATTGCAGGTTCACATGAACTGCTTTGTGCATATAAATTCAGCATCAGGCAGACTGAGCATTCAGGCTCTGATAGAAGAAATATGCAAGCGATTTTAAACTCAGCTGTATCCAAAATGGCTTACTGAGTTACTGTATTGCATACTTCGTATCTAAAAATGCACAAATATTCCTTCAGCTGAGGGGGTGAAGTGGGCACTGCAATATTCAAACAAGTTGTGGTAAGCAAAATTCTCCGAGGCATCACATATCCTCAAAAACGCAGTACTTCAGAAAGACTCAGTCCCCTTGAAAGCATGCTTAAGCTTTAAAAATTAATTAAAATTGAGAATTCAAGCTCGTCGCCTTCTCTGATTTGCTTTAAGGAACTTGTTATTCCCCACTTACAACATCACTTATATTGTGTTCATTTGAATAAAATGCAAATTGAAATATCTTGAGAAATATAAATAATGCTACGGTAGCTTCTGAAGAAAACAATCTGATTGTACAAAACTTAAGGGAGCAGACTTATGTGTTTATATTTTTTGTTGAAAAAAATCCCAAAATAACAACATATGCTTTTGTGTAAAAATTGAATTAAGCCGCAGCAAAGCTCCCTGCTAATACAGTATTTAATACAGGAGAGTCCTGCAGGCCTGATAAGTTTCTGGCATCAGGTTAATGAAATCCAAATTCACCTTTGCTGGAGAAAAATCAGAATTTTTTGAATGCTACCAAATACTCCTACTCACAATTTTTCTAAGAACAATAGCATAACAGAAGTATTGATAAAATGCTTCAAAATAAAGGATTTTTTTTTTTTAAGAAAGAAAAAAAAAGAAACAAGACCACTTAATTTAACTGATACTTTCAATATTTTATTTTTTAAGCAGAATTTTGGTGTTTTTCTTGTCTTGAGTAAAGAACAAGTCAGTCACCACAACACATGTGAGACAAAATCCTAATGGAACCAGGTAGCAGCATTAACATGCCCTAGAAAGACAGGAATTGGGTAATTTCTCAGTCTAATTGAATATGGCACAAAGGACTCAAGATGAAAAGCACTGTAAAGTTGAAACAAAGCCTTAGAGCCCATATTTAATATGACCTACTGTCTTTAATCCCTACCTCTGTTATCTCTAGATGACAGTGCTAGCCAAGATCTCAGTGTACAGTGGGTACAAGGGAGGGACTGCTGGCCAGTTGAGATAAGGGGTGACAAAAATGTCTGCTAACCTGCTTGGATGCACTGAGAGGACTAAGACTGTGCCTGCTTTCTTTCACTTCAAATGGCAGAACAATTTCTCATTCAAACCCCATGTTTGGATCAACCACCGACAGAAGACCCCGAAGGACAGCCCTGAGTCCCTGTGCTGCACCGAGCAGAGCAACCCTGCCATTAGCTTTCCAAACAGAGGAGAAAAATGTAACTGGCTGTGCCAATCTCAGGACATCGACCTTAAGCTTCACAATGGCTGCAAACATGCACTTATTGCAATGAACAACAACAGATTGTGCACATAAGCACACATATGAACATACAGTAAATGCTGTCTTACATTTAACATAATGCTTCTATGTTTGGTTGCACTGGAAGAAACACACATGAAGGGCTGTAGAGTCGTGAAAGCAAGCTACTGTGTATTTTGTTATATTTTTATTGATTTTTCTCAATAATAAAATACAGCGTTAATAAATACATTGATACAAGGTAAGATAGTGAACAACAAAATAAATGTTCAAATTGCAGTAATACACGTATTGGTCAATAGTATAACATTAAAGGCAACATTCCTTGTGAGTAAGGACATAGTGAACTATCAGGTAAGCGTTCAAGATCAAGTAGTACAGGTAAACAAGTGTTTTTTCCTTACACAGGAAAATGAAGGCAAGTGTTCAAATATAAATACAAACATCAAGTCTGCAGTACAATCCATACTTTGTAGTTCTGGCAATGTACCATACATTCTCTGGCAATTTATTTTCTGTGCTTTGTAAACCATTAAGATTAAATAATAATTAAAAAAAAAAAAGAAAAATAAGCTTTTTCTCCTATAAAGTGAAAGCAAAGCAACTGGGTAGGCACAAAGCTTCCTGCACCCTTCAGCCAGCCCAAGGAGGAGGCTGCAGGTCCCATGGCAAAGCTGAGCCACGTTCATTAGCCAAAGAGCAGTGAGGGCAAAAAGGCGATTCTGACCTCATTAATCACACCCAGCCAACTTCATCTTTACAAAATGGAAGCTAGGTCCAGGGAGCATGTCATCTCCCGTTATTGTTTCAGAATGGCCATGGACACCCCTGCTGTTCCCAGTGCAATCAGGTAGGGTTGGGCTCTGCGTGCAGCTGGAGCCCCTCTGCCTGGAGTCGGGAGGTTCAGTACAGGTCCTGTGCAGTACATTATCAACTACCATGCCATGCTTAATACATTCTCTTTATATTTATATTCTTCTCCTTTTCATTCTCCAGTAAACAACAGAAAATACAAATGAAAGCAGAACAAAAGCCACACACCTCAAGCAACGCGTGTTAGGCTAGCATATACCTAGAACAGAACAACTGATAAAATAAAACTAGCAACTGCATAAACGTCATTGTAGAGCAGTAGAACGTGGAAAAGTCCCCCTGCTAAACAACCTGGTTTTTGGTCTTTCAAAAAAATAAAAAAATAGAAAAATCTCTCCATATATGAGAGAAGAGGAGAGCTGAATTTGTTTCATTTCAAGTCAATAGAGGAAACTGAAAGTACACTTGAATGTGATTTTCTTTTTTTTTTTTTGTGCTAGGCTCGCAAGAAGTCCCTTCTTCAAACTCTCTATGGCTGATCTGGTTTGCACGTACACATCTCAAATTACATACAGGCAGTGCTCATGTTATTTTGGTTTTAGTTTGTGTGTTTTATTCAAGTCTTGTTCTTAGCAGGCAAACAAAGAAGCATATCTAAGGTTTTCCAACTGGGGTATTTTTTGAAGTGGGTCTACAAAGACTGCCACCAGTGTTAGGCTCCGGGGTGAAGGGACAGAACTCTATCAATCACGGGGAATACAACACTACCAGTACAGATAGACTCAAAGACAAGCTTTTTGATACTGGAAAGTCTACACCAAGAGTTTAGGAAACAAATGCCACTTGATAGAAGGCACCCTTGACTCTTCCAAGGTATTCTGGAGAGCAAAGGACCTGTAGATTTTAAGTGAATGGGATGCTGTTATGACCTGGAGTCTTAGAGGACCCAGAAACCAAAGCATATTCATAACTGTATCTGGTGCAGCCTCAGAAGAGATAGCCTTAGAGAAAATGACGTTAATATTCTTTTTGATTGTTACTACTTGTTTTTTTTAATTTTAGAAACTGAATTCTTTCGAATTCTTTTCCATTTGCTGAAATTTTCAGGGGGTCTGGAAAAAAAAGCAAACAACACCCTGTGACACAATGCAAAACCAGTATTTCAAAATAAAGTTCACGCTAAACCAGATAACTCCATAAAAATGTGTTCATTGTCAAACGTAATTTTTCCCCCAAGAAACACACTTCTAAATGCCCAATTAAGTAATGTAGCCATGCAACAGAACTTGGAGGTCAACCATGCAGTTAACAGCAATGACTACACGTACCTGATTGTCGTGAAGGGTTTCCGCTCCTGGGCGAGGGGATGACTCCTCACACACAGCAAGACTCCGGACCAGCTTTCCCTTAGCTCCTGACTGAATAAGACAGAAAGAAAACAAGAAAAAAAAACACTCCTGCTGATCCCAGGTCACATAAACAGCACGTCAGCTGTCCCTAAACATCCCGAACACCTACCGAAGTACATAAACAGCTTTATATGACTTAGATACGGACAGAAAGCTGTTGTAAGCTATGAGCCACATATAAGGGGCAGTTTCTTTGTGCTTTTAATCATTTTTGCTATGGCTCACTTCCACTAAATCCACTAAAAAAAAAAAAATCAGAGTAGATCATCCAATACTAATAAGGAACAAGATAATAAAACACTGAAGTTTTACAGATTCTCAGCTTGGAAAACTATAAGATCTTCAGCTGCCCTAGAAGCTCCTTTGCTCCTCTACACCCCTCTGCCCCATCTTGGAGTAAAACAACCTCTGTTGCTTACATCAAAATTAAACCGTTAAAATAATATTGAAACAAACATAAAATGCTCATTATCAAAGCAAAGGGAAGAAGTATTCTCCTTCCTCATTGGCACACCCAGTCTAACATGAGCACACGAGCCCACAAGCATGTAAGTACTGGAGATAAATAACGGGATGCCTGACATATCTTACCTAAAGGAACTCCTCTACCTTTGTGCAACAAGATTAGAGGTAAAAGAAAAAAGAAAAGGAAAAAACAGCCAAACAAAAAAAAAAAACAAAACACCACAACCAACCAGCAGAAGGCCATCAATTCAATCGCAGACATATCTGACTCAAATTCTCCATCCGAACATGGCAGCTTATCATGCAATTCCAAACAGACACGGACCCTTACCTTAGATCTCTTTTTCTGCTGGTTTGCACCTCGTTTCTGGTTATAGTAAAAAAAAAAAAAAAAAGCAGCTTTCACTTCAGTAGGAAATGTGCATAACAAGAGCATTTCCGATAAGTAAAGAAATTAAATCATTTCTAAACCAGTATTTTAATGAGGTGCTGATTGCAAGAAACAACTTCCCCAAACCCAGTCTGGAAAGCAAGAAGAACAGAGAATCACCTCTGCTCACCTTATCCATTTTAAGAACAGGTACAATCAGCACAAACACTGCATAGCGTTTTGTAATTTTTGCATAGAATAGAATTACAAGAAAAGACATACTTAAGTAAATGCTTCCCCTCTCCAAATGCCTCTTAAATTGTAGTCTCCCCCTTTATTTTATATTCCATTGAGCAAAATGGATTTAGACCCCCTCATTCGACAAAGTCTTCTTGTTAAATTACCTTCTTAGGCTTTGCAAAACAACTTTTTGTTGGCAGTAACACCTACAAACCAAACCACACATTAAGTAATTATTTATTAGTATTACCTGTAAATTCATGAGATCAAGGTAGTTTTCTAAATCCCCAAAGAGGGAAAACAGTCAAATATTTCACCAAGCTCTAACACAGACGTGTAGGAATTAACTTCTCAGAAAAATTAATAACATGGACAGCAGCCTAAAGAGCTTGAAAGGTATAACAGATAACAGCATTTATTTTACAGGGAGATAAAAGGATCCAAACGAAAACAAAAAAACAACGAAAGCCAAAAAGAGACAAGTCTCAAATTATGAGGGAATAAAATAAGGGAAGCGTAGGCAATGAAAGAGGTCATAGAAATGGAAGTGCAATGATAACACATCAATATTTAACGCACACATTCGCTACTCCCATCTTACCTGCAGCTCTGTCTTGCCATCGCTCAGTTTTTCCTCTTTCTCCTCTTGTTCTGAGCTTTCAGATTTATTAAGGATACAGTTGTCTGGGGTCGCTTCTGAGATGGCAGACTCCTGCTCTTTCGCAGCTTCCTCCGCTGTCTCCTGGTTCAATTTACCTTGCTCAGACATTCTTCCAGACAGAAATTAAAATAACAAGATTTGGTGACCTGAAAGGTCAAGATACCACAACACAAACACACACACAGAAACACCAGGGATGAATTTTTATTTTATTTTTTTTACAGTCCCAGGCAAGTCATTTCATTCCCTTCAATAAATAAACCAAAGTGAGGAGCTCAGGAGTTGAGAGCTACGTACGCCTCAGCTGAAGTGATGTATTCAATTGACAGCATTGGCTAACAGCAGAATTGGGATAATCAAGCAGAGCTCCAAACTAAACACTGCTGCAAGGGGGAAGAAACAGCTTTAAGGCAAGGCTCTGAGACAACTGGGTGAAGGAAGGGGTGGCGAGGGGCTCTGCAAAAGAACTCAGTGGCACCAGGCAGGGAAGAACCCACCCTGCCTGACAGGCGGGCAGGCATGTGCTCCTTCCCCTCCCCTAGATTTTTTTTTTTTTTTAATTTTAAGAAAACTACAGCCTCAAATGAAAGAGAATGAAAAATAAAAGACAAGCACCAACAATGATATTGTGGCTTTTCAACACTCAACCGTGTTTTCTGTATATAACAGAAGCCTGTGGTGCTCAATATTGGTTAATAGTAATAATAAAAATTCAGTTGGAGAGGTAATAATTCAATATAAACACAAAATCTAAATTTGGCAATAAAACTCTCAGGTCTAGCGTTTGCAGGCATCAAACTGACAGCTCCATTATTAAAAGTCTAAACCTCTTCCTAAGCCCCATGTCACTCTCCAGCACTCTGGAAATCCTACAGGATGCCCATGACAGGTATTTCTAATAATGATACTCTAACCGAACTGCATTTACTCTTAGCTCACAATGGGTTGCTGTACAGAAGCTCTAAAAGCTTTTCAAAATTAAAGCCTATTATTATTTTTTTTCCCCCTCTAGCACCCTCTTCAAGCCTCCCCATTGATCAATTGTCAAATGAGACTCATGACTAATTTAATTATTTCTTCCTCCCCATCCCTTTGGCTTAAAATGCATCTTCAGGAGAACCAACCACAGCTGAGGAGTTATTTCCACTAGTCTTTCACAAAATCTCCCTCTTCTCTACAATACAGTGGCTATTAAGAAAAACCCCAGTTTGACATGTTTCTTTTTACAGAGTCTAATCAATACTCAGCAGATTTGTTAGCACTCAGCTTCAATTTTTGTAAAGCTATGCTTTAAGTGAAAAAATGAAGTGTACTAGTATTCTGTAGCCTTATTTGTCCCAGTTTTTGCTTTTTTTTTTTTGATATGATAAGCAAATAAAACAAAATCCTTCCAATGTTACATCAAAATGCTATTTCGTCAGAGAGCTGTGGATTTTGCAAGATAGGAAACTACATGGAATATTAAGCTTATAAATTTGATTGCAGAAAGCCAATTCAAGCTTTGAACTATCCTCATCCCCCTACTCTTCTACCCAGGAGGAGTAATGCTATTGGTTAACCTGCAGCTATAGCTGATGCTTCGCTAAAATTTCAAAACGTGATGACTTGAGACCAAGAATTGGTCTGTTAAAAGGTCCTTAATTTCCTATGGATTTATAACCAAGACGCGCACGTACACAAACTCTACGTGTGCATATCATCCCACAGCTCATCTACATGCTCACACGACATTTAAAAACCAGTTATAGTCATAGCTAGGCAGCTACGCTAAAGAAATAATTTACCTGAAAAACTGCTATAATTCCCACTGTCTTCCTAGCGTCTTCTGTTGCTCTTCGCTAGTTAAGTCCACACAAATGATCAACGACAACTTGAGTCCCATGTCCCCATTAGCAGTTCAGCATGCCAATCTCCATGCTGCTTCTTCAGAGAGTTTGATGGATCATCGTCAACCTGGAAAAAGACAAGAAGTAAATAACAGTAACAATCATGGTATGGGTAAGGATGCAGCAGACAAGACCAGATTTCTAACACTAATGACCGGCTTCAAGTAAATCACTTTCACAGCTTGATCCAGCTCCACCTGTCTCAAAACTGCCTGCTTCTTCTCTAATGAAGGCTGGAGCCGGCTGTTCAAGGCATAACAGCTCCTACGCAAAGAACTAAAATTAACAATTGCATTATGCATTGAAGATTACTCACTTCAATTCTAACCTTTTTTAGTGAATTCCAGCACTTCTCATTAAAAAAAGCACATATACATATTTATATATAAGCTCATCTGTTTGCTTCAACAGAAATCTCTGAGGGCATGAGCAAGAAAGACTTGCTTGTTTTTAAACGACAGCTGCTGCTCCAACTAGAATTTACATCTTCAAATAGGACTGAAAATCAGCTAGATGGGGGTTTCTGGAAAGTGACCTCCTTTGCCAGGGAGGTGAACTGAGGTTTAGTAAGCCAAATGTAAGTTGAAATGTTCAAGAAGGGGAGGTGGATGGGTTTGAAACTCTACTCCCCAAACAATGCCCAAAAGAAGTTCCTGCTGTACAATAGGAGACCTCCAGGTTATCACTGGAGAAATACACCTAAAGATTTGCCTCACTGCATAGAGTTGACTGCACTGCAATCAACATATGCTGTTCATCAGGAGAGTGTTGGCCAACTGAGTAACCGGTGTGAAAGAATGTGAGCATTTTGGGCCAAGGCTGATCTGCCAGCCATGGCTGTGTGCTGAGCTGTCCACCCCCCAGTGCCTGTGCACAGAGGTTGAAGCAGTTAGTACACGTCACAAAAATGGACTACACTCTACTTGGAAGGAGAAAAAAGAAAAGCTGAAAATCATCCCAGATTCCTTGTTTCCGAGGCATACTGAAAGCCTCACCTGGCTGCAGCTGCCAGGCAGTGTTGGCAGATCACAGGAGCTTCCAGCATTCAAGTAGCTGGATGTCAAGACACCAAAATGCAACTCAGCGTTGCACAAAATCAAGCCCTGCTCCCTACAGAACCTCAGGCACAGAGGAGAAGAGCACACAGCTCTACGAATTTCTACAACACCATAAACTTACATTAATGAAAGCATTTCCACAAACCACTTAATTTGTGCAGAGTAAGACAAAGTACATGAGCCCACTCACACGTCAGTATTTCTAGCAGGGCATTTTCAGTAATTTATCTCACAAAGAAACATACTTTGACATGATGAGAGTGGCAAAGCAACAGCATGGAAAATTATGCCTAAGCACTCAGGCACGTACAAAAATATATTTAATAGAGCCAACACCCAGAGAGGTGGTGGTGGCAAACCAATCAAAAAAAAAAAAACCCCAACACCACCACCACGAAAATTAAAAACAAAGAAAAACACACAGAGAAACCCAAAGTTGTACAGTGCATTGCAGTTTCACCTGGAAAGCAGCCAGGCAGGGAAGATAACACTGCAATCAAACACTTCCCAAACCAACTAACCTGTACCAAAAATCAGAACACAAACGATTATTTCATGACTCTTCAGTGTACAATGCAGTATGCATTAACTAATCATTAAACTAACAGAACAAACTAAGAAACAAACCCCAAAGCAAGCAAGCAAGGAATATCACATCTTGGATGTGATCTCCTGCAACTCCAACAGAGTTCTATGCCATTGATGCTGAACACAATCTTATCATGCTCAAAGACATACCTTCACAATTCCCCCTGTTGTTGTAGTTAAGATTTCTAATGCCAACGTAATTTTTCCATGGAAAGGTATGAGAAAAAACCACAGAATCTTAAGTTAAAACAACTCAAATTTTCCCTGAGAAAGCAAACAAGTAGAAAAATAAGCTTACAGTGTGCAGCTACCATCTGTCAAACCTGCAGTGACAGCATTTCTTGGGAAGATTTTTAAAAATTCATCTGATTTTATTTCTGGGGATAAAAAAAAATAGCAAGACGACAGGTATGGCTGAGACATATATCACTCAGTCAAGCTCTTCGTCTTCGTTTAATATAAATTCCCTCCTCCTCCTCCTCTAGGTAATTTACAAGTGATGACTAATCACTTACATACTACAATACGTAAGATACACTTCTGGTTGTTTGGGTGGGTTTCCAAAAGGACTCAGATTTCTATAAAATACTTCAAGGGAGGATGCAAATAGCAAAATGGCATCAGGCAGAAAATAGCCATTAGAAGTGAGGCGTTTTTGATGGCACACGCATTTCTATTTTCCGCGCGTTCCCAGGATCCCCAGTCACTCGGTGATGAGCACGCTTCTCGCTACTGTCAGTCCTACGGTGACAGCTCTGCCATGGAGAAGCATACTGGATCATTCTCCTCCTTGCACATCAGAAATGTCAGCCCCGATTTGACTGCCAGACCTCAGCGCTGGCGTGACGCAGGAGGCAGAACACACGCATTTGGAGCTTTCGACCTCGGGAAGAAAGGTGTTTTTTGCCTAGCAACAGGCTTTGCTCTTCCTCATTTAAAAGCAAGTCTTATATTATACAGTGTTGGGATCTTAGATGTGGTCTGCAGGAGACTGCAGTAACATCTGAGCATCTAATTCCTTAATGCAACATGAGCATCGCACGCAGCATGGAACAGAAGATCCAGGTGCTCACCAAGCTGTTTGTAGAGCTTCTTCCAAAGAAATCGCACCAGTTAGCAAAGAATTTATAAAGGCCAGCTGATTAGCATATGCTGTAGGATGAAAATGCTGTTTTTTCTTGAATTGTTTTCTTTATCAATAGGGCTTTTGCTTCAAAAGCTGAGGGTACTGCTGTTCAGGAGCAGATGCTGCCAGAGCCCAAAGAGAAAGGGCTGCAGGAAGGCACGTGCTCACATGCTTGCATAACACGCACCACACACATCCCCAGAAAAGCTATAGGAAGATGTATACTTAGGTTAATGCACGAGTTTAGAAACTATACCAAGATGAGCTGCCAAAAAAAGAAAAAGGCAGAAGAGAACAATGAGCAAAAGCATTAGAAAAACCACCTCACTGAACATCTGATAGATGATCACCAACTGAAATTAAATAGCAAAGCTTTTAACAAAACCCATGACAGGAGAGTAAGCGTTCCTGTTATTAGGTATCAGCAAGTGCCTCCATGGTCACAAAGGTATTGCCCACGTGTGTTATCTGAAGAGGAATTTTGAGATCCTTATGCTTAGGCACAGCTGCCCAGAAAAGTTGTGATGCCCCTGTGATCCCTGGAGGTGCTCAAAGCCAGGTTGGATGGGGCCATGGGCAGTCTGGTCTGGTGGGTGGCAGCCCTGCCCACGGCACAGGAGTTGGAACTAGATCATTTTTGAAGTCCCTTCCAACTCCAGCCATTCTATGATTCATTTAATTTTGTTAAATGATTAAATTTCATTTAGTCGTTATTGTCACGTGCTCTCTCAGAGAAGATGAGCAGTTTTTAGCCCAACCACTTTAACCAGGAGCAGGCAGCACAGCACACTCTGCCCAAGTGACACCCAAATGTATTTTCCAAATAAAGCCCTGAAGTATAGAGGTAAAAATCACTCTCCCACTGTAGGAGGTCAGGCACTACTTCCACTATGCAACGCATACCACATTCATACTGATTCAAAGACAGCTTTAATTCGTTACTGCTAGCACCTGGAAACCACAGGAAATGGATTATAGCATTACCTCCAAATCATCAGTACACTCAGCCTTCAACAGTGTCAAACTCCCCATTATTTGACCCTCATTTAAAAGTTTCAGCATCAAGTAATTCTGTGGCTATCTCAGGGTTCATATTGAAAACGAAGCTCCAAGTCTGTCAGCACTTTGAAGCAAAGTGTTAGAATACAAAACTTATTAAAAAGAAAAATTAAAAAAAAAAAAAAGGCAAATAAAGTAAATCCCAGAGCTTTCGTTTTGAATACTCTACTACTCAGCTGTCTTCTGGATCTGCATCACTAAACTGGCCATACAGAGTGCTCCCTTTCTGTTTTCCCACTGAAATTCTTGTATGCACATGAAAGCTGCCTGCTTTACCTTAAAACATAAATATTTCTTAAAAAGTGTTTGAGGCCTCATTTCCCACCTCCTCTTGGTCTTCACTTTGTCTCCTCTCCATCATCATCACAAAACAGATGTCGCAATTGCCTACATCTTTTGCTCCTACATGCCGTAGACCTTTGCAGATAGAAGGCTATTTAGATTTATTCACAGTTGGCATTTTAACACCAACTGTCAGATAGCAGAGACCAGTTTTTTTATTTTTTTTTCAGGGCTGGCAGAAACATGAGCATCTTGCAACAGCAAGCTACTGATACACCTTAAGCAATCCAGCAAATCATCTTCAGCAGCAACAGCATGCAAATGCAACAGAAACAGATGAATTAAACTACTCTGGATAAGACTTCAGATTGAGACATCCAGTTGTCTTCTAAAAAGAAAAGAGGAGAGAGCAGAAGATAAGAGGAACAGCATCCCAGCTGAACTCTGTATTCAAAGGCATAAAGACTAGCATTGGCTTTCCTCTCAACCTGCACATAAAATCCAATTTTTATGAATTACAACAGGGATGAGACAATTGTAAATACCAAAAGTTATAAAGCACAAAACTTTGCTTTATAACTGATTTCATTATTTCAAAGGGATCTTCTTGCTCCTGTGGATTGCCACCAAGATTTTTCGCTTTAATCCCCTGTCAGAAGACCTCACATCAATGTCATCATCTTCAGCCAAGCAGCAGCAATGATGTTCCCTTTAGCTTGTTTTATTTCTGCAAAGCTAGAAGCTTTGCCCAGGAAAATAAATAGTGATGGCCTACAGGGAAAGCCTGTTTACGTACTTAAGAAAAGGCTCAAAAAGTTGCTCTTTTATCTGTCATAATAGCCATCTGAAGTCTTCCAGGATCAGCATGAAAGATACAAGATATTGGTTGGACTGGCTAATAAATGTCAATCACAGTAGTTTATCAGGAGCCAAGCAATTCCCAAACTTTTAACAAGCTAATCCAACATATAAATCAGCATCCTCACAATGAGCTGTTTGCTTTAGCCCAGACTTCAGAGCACGCATACCAATTTGTGTCTCATTCCCAGACCTAATTTTGACAAATTTCCCTAGAATTGAAGTCATTAAACTACCTGGTCAGATGCTCCTTGGTGGAAAACAGCTCCCATGACTCCTAACACAGAGACACAGTGGTTCCCAGTCACGCTTTCAATTCACACAACTCTTCAGTCAGCACACACAAGTCATGTTAAGTTTTATAATGACATCAATAACCAATATAGGCAAATAAATAATTGAAAAGGGACCAGAACTCCCTTGGCTCTATTGCTCGGCTATCAAAGGCAATCATATCCCAAAGCCCTCTTGAAAGGCTGATCAGCTTTACTTAAGGATTAGAGGGGCTCCAAAGAGCACACCAGCAACATGTCAGGATGTCCAAGAGCCTAGACAGGACACACTCCCCCACTATCCCGTTGCACACAAGCCTTTCCTACATTCTACTTCTTGTGCCAACAAATGTTTATTTTCACTGCTTTTCTGACTTCTTGACAGTCTTCCTGTGGGGAATAAGTGCACATCACCTCGTGCTCTGCTGCAAGTTTAAGAAACACAACTCCCTTTAATTGTCACTTACACAGGAATATGCTGTTTCCATTGTTTACTTTCAGTCTCACTTTTTATCCATATCTTCCAGTCATCACACATTCAGTCCACTTGTTTTCATACATAGCAGCTAAAAGATCAACTTCATCTCCTTACTCAATTTTTCCTAAAGACATCTGCATTGAAAGCAAATACATTATAAAGAATTCTGTCTGAACAGACTGCAGGTAACAAACAAGTGCCCAGAGAAGTCATTATGCCCTATTCTGTAGGCCTCAATTACAGCAAACAAAGCAGTTAAGTCCAAAAAGAAAAAACAAAAAACTACACTCTAAGTACTTCTAGCATATTCTTTCAATAAAGCTTTCTGAATAGGCTCATTCAAAACAAAAATGTATCTTACATATTTTAAAACATAACATGGGACATGGATGGCAATGACTCATAGGCAATTGCTTTACACTTCTTCCCAGCATTACCAGTGGACGAAGGCAGAACGAGAAGGAAAATGCTGCAGGAACTGACCAAGTATCACTGATCCTCTCACACACTCTTGATTATTTTTTTTCCCCTCTCCCAATTTATATAATGGTGCCTATATTTCATCCTGCCATCTCTTGACAAATTAGGTGCATTTTCACCAGCGCTAGCTTAATTGGCAAATCCTGAAAGAAAATAATTGCTAACAGCAAAGCAGCATTATGCTGATGAACCAGACCCATACAACAATTGCCAGAGCAGACAAACACTGACTGCTGAACAGCAAAAAGCTTTCACACGAGAAAGAAAAAAATATTATATTTCCCCCCAAAAGTCTCTTTTGGTTACGGGAATTAATACAGTAGCTGCTCTTTTTTTTTAATCGTAATACAATTTTCATAAACAAAACTGGCCTGCAGCTAAAGAAAAATTCTTCTTTTTAGACAAAAGAATTTTAAAAAGCTATAAATCTCCAAGAATTAAAACAACAACACTACGAGGTATTTCCCTTTCACTCTGCTGCTCAGATATGGCACAAATAGACTCTCCATATTAAGAGACAACTGGTATCAAGCTTGTATTAATGCACGACAAGTTTACCAAACTCATATTCCAAACAATTTATGTAGCTACAGCTCGAGCCTCTTCTACTACTGGCAATGATCACTGGACCTTTAGGGAGTTGCCAGGGTAAGATTGTTTTATAATTTTTATTATTACATTATTATTTTATACTTACCAATGCAGACACACTCCCAAAATTTCTTTTTGATCATGTTTTTGACAGTATATTGGAATATATATTCTTAGCTCTTGGCTTCTTATGGACATGACTAAACCTGGCAGAGCAAAGTCCAGGGCAAACAATTTGTGTAGAAACAATTCCCTCGTCAATAAAGCTTATCTTAGTAGGTATCAGTATCCTGCCTAAAATCTTGCATGGAGCAGAAACAGTATCTTAACAACGTTCAATCTAATGGGGACCTGCACCTCATTTTGAGCTTTCAATTTCCTGATCACGCTCACTTTTCCTTGTCACATTTTTCTCTTTGTTTGAAATGCTTCTGAAGGAAAATTAAACCACAGCAGAAACAACATTAGTTATCTTACCGTTTCAACACTACACGAAGATTATAAACATATGTATTATAAATACATATTTATACAATGTATCTGTACATTTTACATATTTGCATTTTATATTTTACTTTATATTTATATAAATATCAATCTTATTTTGTCCGTCCCATTTTGGCTGGTTTTAGGCAATGCAATTAAATAAAAACCCCATTCTAACAAAAGAATGCCAAAACACGCCGTGGCTTGAAATCAATGCTGTATACTGCCATAGTATGAAAAGAAAAAGAAGGAAAAAGAAAACTAAGACTGTGACTTAGAAGCTAAGATGGCAACTGATTAAAGGTATGTTATAAAAGCCAATGACACCATTCCACATATCTGCACAGCACTCCAAGCACTTACACACCAAGTATTCTCAGCTTACACTCAGTTGTAGAAATAAAGGAAATCAACATCCTCTCAGTTCCCCTGCCATCTCCAAAAATGTTGTTGGAGATTCCCAGCCTATGTAACCGCTCATCTTCAGAAAAGTATGGATATAGATCACATTTCCTTCTTAGCAGCCCCAGCCCAATTTGGTAGATATTGCAGTCAATGCCTTAAGAAAAGCAAAGTGTCCAACCCAAGCAGCAAAAAACTGAGCAGAGGTAAGTTTGGGTATTTTACACTGGCATTCTAAGGGTTAGGGAGAGAAAGAAATCTTCAAAAGCAGTTACAACTGGAACTTGACAAACAGCAGAAACCCTGGTTTACATAAGTAGGAGGGCCAGTTCCTAGAGTGGATTTAAATCTTGAAGATATCCTGCCAGAAATCCTGTGGTTTCTGCATTATGTTTGCCTTTTCCAGGGGGTAATTCCAGCCTCTGTGTGATATTGTGAAGAAAAGAAAAGATAAAAAAAAATCTGGATCTCTATTTGTGCTTTTCAGGGAAGTAATTATGATATGCATGAGAAAGAAAGCTAAGGAGTTTTGTTAAAAATGTAATTGCCCACTCCACTTGTGCCTAGCCAGAAGTTTCATGACACATGAACTCATAAAAGAGCAATGAACACACAAGCAGAAATGAAATATTCAAGCCAATGTCTCCAAGGAATATGTCCTGAAAAATTTAAAGTAGAAAACATATTTTATCCAAAAGTACACTCAAAATCCACTCAGAAAAACAGTGAGGGTTTTTCTGAGTACTTTAAACCTTGTTATATAGATTGAAGTCTCCTCAAGTTCAAATATCATTTAAAAAAAAATCTTAATATCCAAAATTGTGTTTACCTGCTGTGAAACAATCTGTCTTACTTGGCACAAGAAACCACTAACTACATCAATGGTCCAAAAATACCAAGATTTAAATTACAGAATAAAAGCGCAGGACAGAAGTTCTATACGCCATAATATGTCCCACTGCCACTGCACAATGGTTGCACCATCATTCTTTTCTCATTGCTGTGCTGCGAATCAAAGAGTGAAAAACAATCTGATTATAGAAAGTAGAATGCTGAAATGGGAGAATGGGGTATAGTTTAGTGAACGTTGAAGGAAAAACAGGTGCTGGCTCTGCACTGACTGTAACAAAGACAGACCTCCGTGCTCCAGGTTCTTTAAAGTAAAGTTGTATTTTCAGGTTTCGGTGCCAGCTAAATGGGACTTTTGTTTAATACTTTTTGGAAAAATAAAATGCAATCACAAGAATTCAGGCAGCTGCCTATAAACGTTGTGAATGTTTCAAGTACTTCATAGCTTCAAATGCATCGAGTTCTCCATCTACAATTTCACGTTGGCTGGATATGAATGTTTCAGTGCCCTACTCTAAATTGTTTTCTGGAGGCATCTAACTGTCTTTCATTGATTAAGCCCAAAGATTTTAGTGACATTTAAGCAACCTGAGCATGATTCTAAGTGCCTCTCACACAGACCACTGTCACTGGTACAGTTCTGCTGCCAATTTAAGAATGAAACATCATTGGATTAAGACTCCAAGTACACATTTTATTCCTCATTTGCAAATAGTCCTCTTAATGAACAAAATACAGTTCTCTAAATATCCAATCACATCAGTACTTGGAAGATACGTCACATAGCTAAAAATTTGGTCCAATACTCCTGGGTTTCTAATAAGGGAAGGAAAAATGAACTTTTCCCCTCACTGAGAGCCTGAAATTGCTCTTAAAATCAGCTAGTTTCCAGCATCTCACAAACAGGCGATAGTTCAGAAACTGGGAGCAATTAGCAGGGTTTGCGTTTTCTCCTTTGAAAAAGAGAAACCAAACAGAATATTCCACAAACTAAACGGATTTGCTGTGTAAGGGGAGGAACAACACATTTTCTGAAGCACCCAATGACATAGTTCAGTAGTTTGTTTTTTTTTTTCCACCCCACATCACAACAAAGTTCCACCTTGAATGCAGTTCACCAATTTAATCACATTCTGAGTCCAGGCTGACCTTCTCCTTGCAAGAACTAGAACCATAACTTTACGCAAGGCAGAATCTGCTTGGCCAATATTTCTTAATACATAATGCTATGCTTTTGAGCCTCAGGATTTATTTTGATATCTTCAAGATTTTCAATGGCTGATGAAACATGACAACTATGAGAAAGGGCAAGTCAATAACCACTCTGTCATCGTAAGCTTCTGAAGGACCGTGATCTTTCCTGCAAATCAGGCTTCCTCCTAAAAAAGAACTTACCCTAAGCATCGTCTAACTGCAACGTTACAAATTTGTGACCGTCATTTCATCTAGCATTAGAAATTATCTGCCTCACAACTTCCTTCAAAAGGCAATGAAAGAAGTAAAACTAGGATCCTGTATGTTTCGCTTTATTTAGAGCACAGTCCGTTAGCAAAGCCAATCTTCTAGTTTAATATTGCTTAAAAACATCGACCTACTGCACAGCCTGAAACACTGTGAAGTGGAAAAAAAAATCACACTTTCATATAAAAGAATAAAGCACAGAAATTGCTTAAAGTCTGGTATTTTACATGCCACAGCATAAAAAAAAATATCACAGAAAGTACTTATGAAATTTGGTTTATAACCATTAAACAAAAATAAATAAATAAGTTAAATTTCAGCACACGTTTAAAACACCCCCAAACTTGTTAAGTATAAGTGCTGACTATAAGCACCAGTTTTAGCAGATATCAGCAAGAACAAGTGAAAATAACCACACACCAACATCTCTGATGGAGATTCACTGAACTTGCAGTAATGCATGACTTTCAAGTACATACGACTGAATGAAATCTTCCAACCTGATGGAAAAAAAAAATATATAGTCCGAAATACCAAGTATTTTCTCATTGTAAGACATATCAATAAAACTAGTAATTATTTGACAATGTTAAAGTTATAGTAATATCTGAAAACAAATCTAGAAAAAAAAATAATTTCCTAACAAAAACATATTTGAAATTAGCTTCAGTTGACTTTAAAACTTATTTTTAAAAATACTTCTAATATTTACAGTATGAAGTTCTATTTCTGAACAACGTTCTCTACATTCTCCTTAAAATACCAAATATCAAGTTGACTTTCCGGGAAATCTTCACTGAAAAGGATTGAAAGAGCTACATTTTTTTTTTTTTTTTTTCTACTTAGTGTACCTGATAGTTCTCAAGTTTTACAAATCAGCACTGACTTCTATACACAAGTACATACAGAACAGCCAGACAAGTGGCTCATTTAATTCTCCTAAAAGTGCAACAGGAGAAAGTTATTTCTTAAAACCACTGGATAAGTCAAGAAATAAAATACCTAGCAGCAAATTCAGTGCTGTAATTTACTTTGTAGTAGTTCCATGGCTACCATGAGTCAGAAAAATTGTGGGCGCTGAGTTGTTCTCTGAATATTTAAGTAACACGTTCAGGAAATTTGTATAATGTAGGAAGGACAGTGAACAAACGCAGCAGCATCTCGTGCAAACGCATCACACAGACAAATGTACTGAAAGCTCAGTTTAAAAACCATCAGCTAATTTTGTTTCAAGTCAATAGCCATGCCAGAAAAACCCCAATCCTGTCTTCCATGAACAGAGCACTGAAACCACCTTACACCCGGGAGCTCAGCAAGCTTTATGCCTAAGGGCTATTGCTCTGTGCATCAGAGAACAGCTAAGCAGACAAAAATGTCAAAGAACAGCAATTTCTCTCTCTGCCTCTTCAGAATCCTCGTTCTCGTGAAGAATTACACAAACAGTTCACAGAAGAAAAACCATGCAAGACCTCTCTTCCAGTATATGACCATAAAAATATTTGCTTTTATTAAATCTTCACCCTGATCTATCAGAAGGGAGTCTTGAAGCTGTGATTTTAATAGCCGCTATCTCACGGCGCATTCTTCCAGCATCAATCCAAGATGATCAGCAGTTGCCAAGATAGAACTATGAAATGAAAAGCTGGAGCTCCTTTCAAATATTTCAGAAAATTCTTTAAAGTATGATTTCAAAATCTAATTTGTAACTTCAGCTAGAAGATTAAACGGATTACAGCCACTTTAATGAAGAAAATATTTTTTCATCTATTTTATCCAGCATCCTTGACAGCAAGCTTTCACAGCAGCTGCTGCTAACCCTTAAATGAGGGCCGGGAAGAGCTGGATCCTGGCTCCACCCCCTTCCAATCATTCAGGTACATTGCTTGCACCTGAGCTCCCCTGGATTGGCCCTGCCTTGCCACCAGGTGCTCCATCACTGGTCCAGGCTGTGACTCAGGATTTTTGCTACAGTAGGATAATAAAGACCCTTAATCATTCATTTATCTCCGAGGAAAGTTGGACACCTAAGCAGCTTGTATCCTGGGAAAGTCTCAGCTTCTGGCCAATGATCTAACTAAAGGTTTCCGCATCACAAATGAAATTACAGCAAACTGAACAAAATCATTTCAAATGCAAAACCCTGCTGCTGTTTACAAGCAATCACAGAATTGCAGGGACTGGAAGGGACCTCAAGGGACTGCTGAGTCCAACTCCCTATCTTGCTGCTCCACATAAGCTTTCAATTTCAACAAGGCTCTTACAAAGAGGATGACAGGAGAAAGTTTGAAGGATAGCAATAATTCTGACTAGTAGCCATCTTCTTGAGCTGAGCAGAAATTATCATACCCTTGCAGGACCTGCTTCAAGACAACTTTCAAGACTATCAAAGTTACTACATAAGGTATGCAGTATAGCCTTACATACTAAGGCTAACAGCTAAAACATTCAAATGTTAGAGAGTCTAAGTGAATAAGATTAAGGAAGGATGAGATTGGAAGCGAACTAGAAGATGATGCTGACAGCCCAGGAATCCCACCACAGGATGAGACAACAGATGAAGGCTTGCTGTGTGATCAGGGTAACTCGCTGATGGGAGCTTCAGCACACACTAGGGGTTTGTTGCCTCACAGGTAAAGGTTTTAGTAACCCCTGATATCTAGAAACGTAGCCTTGGCATGGGAACTGTTAATTGTATTGCAGAACAAGAACCAAAGGCTTTCTACTACATTGCAGAATGGTCCCACACCTGCCGGTCGGCAATATAAACATGTAGTACTTTTATCTGCAAGCTAAGAAAGTAACATTTCAATCCGTTTTTCTAAAGCCATTTATCAGAGATCATTTGGAACTCACTGGGATGGAACATGGTCATAATGGAAGCTTACTGTTTTAGAGTTTTCAATTCACTGCACACGCACAAATAACTATTTCTTCGTCTATCTGTTTTTGCTGCAAAAACATTAAAAGAGGGAGGAGAACTGGTTGCTATGCAGAGTTCACAGGGATACCGAGCTGGTACTCGTGACCTGATTTTTATCACCAGCGGGCACGAAGAAATTTACATGCAAAAGAAAAAATACATTAATGTTACATTTCAAGAGAGATTTTAAACACACAGAAGTAGAGATTTTCAAAGTGATGATTCCCATAGCATGCATAATGTGTTATAAGGAATATTATCCATTGGTATATTCTACGTTTTATGCCTTAATACGTATGTGCAATTTAGCATGGTTCTGATTGTTGGTGGAACCATCAGCAGCCATCCGAACAATTTCACAGCCAGAACTACAGCATTGTACTAATGGAGTTTTGGTACATAATTTCCTTGTTTGTGTAAAAAATAAGAGAAGAGAAGAAAGGAAAAGTTACAGGAGTTAGGGGAAGAAAAGAGAGGAGGAGAGCTATCACTTCTCCTGCTGTAATTTCCAAGTGTATGTTACACTTGGTTTTAAAAAAACAATGAAGAGAACCAAGTTTTAGGAATATCAGCATTTATACTAACAGACTTTTAAAACACCTTGCAAGAAAATCCACTATCCTTTTAGACACTACTTGCTACTGAAAGTTCAATGTGCGGTACCACCTACAGAGCTGGATCCCCTCTGGGCTCTCAGTAAGGATGCAGCCAGCCAAGGAAAGACTTTTGTCTCTCAGTCAACTTAAAGACCTTTTGTTTTCCACTAGCAAGTCATTAGAAGGTCTTCTGCAGGATAAATGGCTATCTCTCACTTAAAGTGATTTGCCTTAATATTTAATTTAAGTTTTGCACATTTTTTCCCCCAGTTCCTAGCACATTTTACGTACAGAGATTATTAAAGAGGAAAATTTTAACCTTCCTTTGATTGTTTTCTCCTCTGAAAAATCCAAACATGCTACTGCTTTCTGAAAACTTCACATTTCAAACTGCTGGAAACACCTGGTTATTTCTAAGAAGTGTCTTTGAAGAAAAGGAATACATAGGGAGTTCACAGCACTTTCTCAATTCTTTTCTTCATCTGACTTCTTCTAATCCACATCCACTTCAATTATTTCTTAAATCCATGCAAGTTTTATAGAATCAAGCTTCCTTCACCGAAAATAGCATGACACCAATTTAGGAAAAAAACAGAAATGATAACCATGGCAGAAACCAGACACCTGGTTCCTTTTAATGATCGTACTGGAAGCAACAGTGAAGGAGAACTCGACACTTATAAGGGTGTTGTCTCCCATCTATGATACTTGGACTGCACTATTTGAAGCTGGTGACACGAGGGTGCCACGATTAAAAGTTTTCAAACTTATCAGAAGTAGAAAAGCTGAAAATTTCCTGCCTACACAACTGCCCTGATTCAGACTGTTATACTTATGTTCTTCTCATCAGTGACTGCCTGGTTCTTGGCTACCTCATCTCCTAGCAAAATATCGCATCTCTCATGTGCTGGTCAGGATCCGAGTGTGATGTGAACACAACTGTTCTGAAGGCTGTTCTGTTGTATAGTCATTTTTCATATTTGGACATCCTAAGAAATAAAGTAACTGACATTTCAGTACACTGTAAATACTTAAACAGGACCTGCTTGCTTGCAGGATAAACAGAGCTGAGATTAACACCAATACTGGGCAGCAAGTAGGCTATACAAAACTTAAATCATTATTTCAGACTGACAACATCTGAAGCCAGAAAAGCAATTGAAAGAAAACACAAAACAAAACAAGTTACAGAGGTGTCCTTATTCCTGTAACTGTCAAAAAAAATCACTTGACTACATTGTTTAGGTCCATCAGTATTGTAGTAAAGGTACTGATTTGAACATATAAAGTCATTGGTAATGAATGTGGTTTACCTTCAGAAAAAACAAAAGCTACAAATGTGCCTGCCTCCCATGCTGTTCTGCTGCATCAATCCCTGCTGCTCTTTCCCTATCTGTCTCCCACTTATGGTTGTTCAGTGCAAAGGATCCTTTTCCTCAACGCATGGGACTGAAAAAGGAAGAGTTTAATAAACTTCTGATGCTGTCTGCAAACTCTAGGCAGAACTGCAAAATACAACTCTTACAGATACTCAATTAGGGAGGCCAGAACCAGCCTTCTAAAACAATTTAGAAGACTTCCCTCCTCCTCAGAGGACTTCTCTGCAAAAACTACTGAAGGGTAAAGTCTCAGGCTGAGCAGAGATAATTAAGGAGGCAGTTTTCATATTTTTGGTGGAAATCACTGCAGGTATTACAACAACTGACTGGCTACTGGAGGACCAAGAACTTGGCTGTCCAAATCTCACTCATGTGGGCTGCAAACCACTGGTAATCTAGCATGTATAACTGTCCTAAAAGTCCTCCTCAAGAAGCTATTCCTTCCTCCCCCTCATTACCAAATGCCTTACTATTATCCTCTGTACTGTAAGGTCTCTCAAACCTTTAACTTTTGGATATTCATTTTACTTGGGTTGCCAAGAGTTTAAATGCAATAAAAGAAAATTTCTTCAATGTCAGTGGAATTTTCTCAGTATGTGAACATTTAATACCTTGTAACAATTGATTCAAATATCAGACTGCATCAACTCCTGACCACAGCAGAATCAGCAGCACCGCAATTGAACTACGTTGTGATTGGCAATGCTTCTGCTCTAGCTTACACACCATAATCACGTACAGCTTCTGGCTGCAGTCCTACCCATGTACCAGGGGCCTCCAGATCAGCTTACCTCTTTCTGTACTGAAAATACTCTGCTTTCTTCTACAGAACTCAAAGCTCTTCTCATTTATGCCCAAATGTCCAGCGGCTTGCATGAGCAACCTGACAAAACTGTGGATACAACCTAACTAAAAACACAGCAAAGCATTTAAATGAATTTTTCGAATTCTCTAGAAGTTAACCGCATAATTTTCCTTGACAATCACTTCTTCACTTTTAAAATCTCTCATGAAGGAGGCTCGTTGACTTAATGTGTAAAGTATTTTTATCAATTCAGGTATGTGAACCCATATTTCACAACAACTTCACACACCTAGCTGGAATCTCTGGCAACTCATACAAGGGTGGGGGGTGGGGAGAACAAAGGGTAAAAAAGAACGGAATTACATTCTGATATATGTTCTGAGGTCTGAAGGGGTAATTTAAGTACGTTAAATTAATTTCTGTTTCAGGAGACACAACATAAAACTTATTTCAACAGTCTTTAATTCCTCTGCCAAACATTTCTTTGAGAATGTTCCAAACTCACAGTAACCTCCCAGGAGAATATGTCAGGTTGGAGCTTTCTTGCATTGTTTCTGGGTTTGCTCCTATACTATGGATTATTGGTTCCAGATGTGAGTCAGGGATAGTAAAAAGCTTTACAACTACTACATTTGTTTTCTTGGTACTTTCAGCTCCTACAGAACCCCCTGAAGGAATCAACTTGCTTATCACCAATGGACCTGCTCTTGGGAAACTTCTGTTCTTGAAGAAGACTGATCCCAAAGATGTACCATCCCAAAGATGTACCGTAAGACTTACAGATCTTACTGCCCCAAAATGCTTCCTTGGAAGACTTCATTCACTTCTGTAGCGCCTGAGTTTGGTGAACGTTTCTGTGATTCTCTGTGAGTCTTTGGCAGACTGTCTTTAGGAGACATAGGAAAGAACCCAAACGGGATCTTTTTTGATACTAGAAAGACGAAACTTTTTTTTCCAATCATCATATTGTACACGTATATCATTGGCTTGTACATGTAATTTGTAAGAACCAAAGAGACCATTAGTTCACTAGGTTAAATTTAACCTAACCATTTTTATTGCTACCTGGGTTTCACTTTACTGCTCATGTCCACAGTGAAGGCAAAAATTTAATTGCAGTCTATGGCATGTGTGTGGAAAAAAAAAAAAACAACTGGGCATGAGTAAAAGTAGACAGTGCTATCACTGACAATGACAGCAGAGGTATCTGTATTTATAGGGTTCCAGGGAAGCCAGTGTCAGTTGAGTGTCATGCTGCTGGGGACAAATGGGTAGTGACACCCTGTAACCACTGACACACTCTCAGAATTAACACCACAACATTTGCCACTGCTTTAGCATACCATACCCAAGTTTTCTGCAATATTAAGTCCTAAAGCAACACTGCATGAAGACTAAGAAGTGACATACACGAAAAATATTTTGAGTTTCTGACTCACTCTCCAAAGTTATTGAGTTCAATGTCCTGCTTGCTCCTGCAGTGGGTAAACGTTCTCACTGAACAATTGGACAACCAACAGTCCGTACCTCAATCTATGCTACACCATAATAAGAAAGCACTACCTTCTGGCTCATCCAGCTGATATAAAAGGTTTTCATCTGACCTTCCAAAGGACTGCCTAATGCTAAATATATTAATGTTTTACTACTGCCCCAGGCTTGTTTTACTACCAAATCAGGACTTGGTGCCACTAGCCATCTGTTTGATGCAAGATTTACAATGCGTTACACATTTTCAACCATATAGGAACTGTTACAAAACCGAACAAAGGGCTTTGCACCTAGGAAAAGGAGGCAGCAGGGCGCTGGCTGACCGACAGGTCATCTCGGGATATCAGAAAAATCATCAAATTTAAAGGAATTCAGAAAACCTGGATGCTACTAAAAAGAAAGGAAGGACTGGCTGAAGCAGGTGGGACACTGTACAATTTCCAGTCGTAAGAGAAAATGTGGAGAACAGGAAAGGCTGCAGAGCAGCTGGAAAAGAGACGACTCCTGTTTCAAATTAAATTCTTCTTCCATGTAAGAAGGAGATGGGAAAAGCAATTAGAACACTTGTACATGGTTGGTACTGGTCTCTGGATAAGCAGGAAAAAAGAGGGGATACAAACAAGCATCAAGAGGGGATGGTGGGAACAAATAACCAAAATGAACCAACAGCACTACTTAAAATCTTTTAAAAAAACAACACACAAATGAAAAAATAATAAAAAAAAAACAACAACCCATAACCCACTGTAAAACAGTGAAGCTGTGGTGCACAGAGGTCAGTGAAGCTTTAAGGCTAAAGTTGGGCTTCATACACATACAGAGCCCAGCAAGCCAGATAACATTAAATAAGTTGCCTCCATGTCAATCGGTAAGAAAACTTTGTTGAGTGAGAAATGACAGACCCTAAATCAGAGTCTCAAGATAGAAATTACAAAACCAGAAAAGGCAATTAAATTCTTGTGTGTACTTGCACTATCACATATTTCCATGACACACGTTGAAAAGATGCTTGGAAAAAATATTTATACTCTAGTAATAGAATGCATAAATAAGCAAAGGACACATTTTAACTTTTGCAATTACTTTAGAAGCACACATTTGTAGGGAAAACTACTATTTTTAAAACATTATCTGGAACAGAATTAAATATATTTTTAAATATTTAAAGGGAGATGATTGTATAAAGTCATCTGAATACAAAGCAAAGATAAAGGCACATAGGAGGGGAGGAGGGGAATTCAGAGATGAATATAACGAACCAGGTAGTATCTACATGGCAACCTTACCAAAAGCTTCCCCATCAAAATTTTTTGCCTATTGAATCTTGTTCTGGAAAGTAAAAATCTACATACTTAAGTGAAAGCCGTGTGCAACGTTTGACATTTGGATGTGGTTTTTTTTCCTGTGAATAAGTACACAGAAAGTGTAGTACCTTCCAGTGAGGACACTGGGTTACACAGAGATTAAGTGACCAATGAAGGTCCACTCTCCAGTGCCGCCTTTACACTCAAAAATGTCTATGCTGGGATGTGAATGCACAACTGAATATGAGCCACCAATGAAACTGTAAGTAAACTGAAAAGTATTTTATGACTACGCATTAAGATATAAAACACATAACAAGAAACCTAGGAATTCAGCAGAAAAAGCCTCATGTGCTTCTTTTGCTTCCCCTTTTGAAGCACGGTACAAGTAATGGTAGCAATTAACTCATTAACTCTACAAGATAGGAGGCAAGAAAGTGAAAGACCAATAAAAATGCATTTATTCATGCAAAATACTATCTACAAGATTCATTTCATTATAAATCTAATAAGACTGAAATAACACAAGCAGTTTATAATTACAGTTCAGATTTATTTCCTGAGAAAGAGAAATGAACTGAGAAAAAGGCATCATGCAAGCCTCTGTTATGATACTGACAACAAATAAGGGGAAAAATGAGATAGTTTTATCAGTATTTAAGTTCGATGTGATGGTATTTCACTTATTTATGACAAGTGCAGTGCTGAGAGAAGACTGTTATTCTCCATGTTTCTTCCATCACCCTGATTGGAAGTGCCTACACTTCTGAAAACAGCTTTCAGATTTCAATTACATAGGAGGACTGTTTCTCTGGGGCATCCTGAAGAGGTCTGAGTACTTCAGCTGTCCACCTTACTATGGGATGCTGTACAGCATCATCACAAACCACACAGGGCAATCGGTAAGGGCAATAAGGGCAATCAGTACAATTTCAGTTCAAGTCTGCTTTCATTACCTGAGTTAGAAATAACTGCCAGTACTTTCCCTACTATCCCTACTGGGAAAATTCATTAATACTATGGGTTTTATCCTCACTGCCTACCACACAGTACAAACACCTACAAAATGTGTATACTTCTTTCCATTGTGCTGCACAAATGATCCTGGAATTGCATTTGTTGTTTGAAAGCAATTGCTATTGTTTTCTTCCTCTACTCACACCCTCCACAAATCCTTGTTAAGAAAATTTCACGCTGATCAGAGATAGCTGGTTGCCTCTTTTCCTTCCCTGGAGACATCCACACTTCTGTAGAACTGTGTGTGAGGAAGGGCAATTCGGAGCAGGAGAGTCAGGAGAAAAAAATACAAAACAAAAATAAAAACTGAGTAAGCATTTCTATTGCTGGGATATCTTTCTCCAAATTACTGGCTCAAGGTAGACCATTCCCCTCTTGAAACTGTTTCGTATTCATGGATCGGGCTCCACTTTAAGCAAAAACACATTTCTGGGCAAGTTTTCTTTCTTTGTTTCTGTGTCACATATACATACATGTGATGAACAGCTTGCCAACCAACACCTGGAGAAAGCCTCCAAGGTACTTCATTCCTCCTTTTCTGCTAGTGATTTGGGGAATGTATCTTCTGAGTGGAATAACTGGCCAATTTATGAAAGGTCTGCTTTTACTTCTTGAATTCAATCGTGCATTTTATGACTAAATCTTCCATAGGGCAAAGCAGAACGGGTCTCTACTGTCCTATTATTCCCTGGTGCTTTGTAGCTCGGCATCAATGGAGGAAGCACTCCTAGACAGCTATGACCTTATTCACAGTAGCAGCATTAGCCCAGTGGCACTAAGCTGCCTCGCATATTGCCAGCAATCTTCTCAACAGTTTTCATTCAGGAGACATTAACAACTAAAAGAGTAGGTATAATGACTAAATAACGCATCTGCAATCATTTGGGTGGGCTGAAGTACACAAAACAGCTTCCTTTATCATGTAACAGGCTCACCTGCTCCAATTTCCAAATTTTGCACAAAGCTGAAAACAAGTGTTTTGCCTGTCTTTCCTCCATATGCAACCTGCTTCTTTTCTGTCAATAACCCACTTCTACATATCTCTCTGGAAAGGCAATTTAGCAGCAGCCTGTTAATCCAGTCATTTGGGAAACATCCTGAACTTAATTTTGCTCAAAAATATAAATGTTGCACTTTTAACCTAAGAGACTACAGAGTATGTGGATGCACATTTTGGAAGGATCTTAAAAGCTGTACCTGCTCCCTCCTGCACAAATGGACTTAAAAACTGCATGTCTGTCTGATCTGTAGCAACAAGGTTACACAGATTAGTATTTGCACACCTTTATTTGCAAGGATTACAACTAGAGAATTAACTGAAGTGAGAGCTTTTCTTCAGCCAGCTTAAACGTAGGCTGCGTGAATCGCTGTGTTCCAAGTCCCTTGTGCAATTA
The DNA here is from genome assembly GCF_905368555.1 of Meleagris gallopavo. Lineage (NCBI taxonomy): Eukaryota > Metazoa > Chordata > Aves > Galliformes > Phasianidae > Meleagris > Meleagris gallopavo. The sequence continues at coordinate 44,775,252 of NC_139409.1, read as the reverse complement.
GAGAGATTTATAAATGTGCCTTAAAAACATCAGATTATCTCCTTAGCAAACAACTAAAGACAAGAGTTCAGCTGTGAGTCAGTACGCTGGCACCGTTATTTATGGAATAAAATACTCCTTAGCATGACATCCCACTAGAACACGGAAGGTCTCCACATCACAGAATGTAGGGTTTGACTGGTGAAGAAACTCTTCAATTCGGTGGTGCTTACTGGGATGACTGAAATGACTGGCCATCAATCTGAAGATCAGCCCACAGAAGAAGACTGGTTCCGAACTACCATGCATCATCTTTACACGTTACCACCATCATCCTTCATTACAGTTTGGAATACTCGGAATGTCCCCTTCAAAATAAACTGACAGTACAGTGGGCAATAAGTGAGCTAGGCACGAACGGCAATCACATTACTGAAAATAACTGAATTAAATCAGTAATTGGCAACTGAACATGGGCGTTTCTCCTGATTTATCTCAGCAATGAAGAGAGCTTAAAAACGAGAAACAAAACATAGAAGAAAAAGACTAGATTTCCAGGGAAAAAAAATATATATATATTTTCATTTGCTGATAGCAAACTTATTGCTTTAATTCATCCGCCTTTACGAGGCGATTCTATAAATGCATTTCACAAAAAATTGTTTAGGTATTCAGTACAGGTCCTCAAATCTAGACAGATACATTTCACTCTATCTTTACAGTCAGTCTCCTGCTTTCAAACATGATCCATGGCTACAACATGAAACCTTCAGGTTTCGGTGCAGTGCACAAGCTTATCCAACAAGCGTACAGGTGAAATACAAAATAAAACTCCATCTACACTCATTTCTTCATCGCATAATCCACTAATACGTTAAACTGTATGCAGTGCAATGCGCTCAGTGCTGAGCTAGCTGCTGGATCTCCTGCTCACATCATAGGCAGCAGCCCACCTGAAAGGTCAGAGCCAATGTGTGATAAGTCTGCCAACAAACACAGTCAAAAGCTTTGTTTTGTGGCATTTTCATTATGTTTTACTTTCTGAGCAAGTGAACAACATGAAATTTATTGAGAATGTTAACAATAACATTAAAAAAAAATAATCTATATGAACAGATGGAGTGTTCAGGACACAACGTTTTCCAGCAGCGAACACACACAGTTCTACAGAGCTATTGAATTTGCTCCCCAAAAGGGCCCTACATATATTAATTGGAGTTCACACAGGAAGAGGTTCAAGAGAATGATGTTTTCCAGATCCCACCACAAAATCTCATTTTACAGATGGAATCAGAACTCGTTTGGTGCTCTCTCCTTAGGAGATACCAGAATGAAGTTCAAAAGACCAAGGAACTGGCATACCTTGAATAATGATGACACTGCTTTATAGAGCAAGTCAGAGTATAAAGTGGCAAATATCTATGCAATTAAGTTACCTGAAAAAGCATGCAACTATAATGGATAAATCAAAGTTTTCAGTCATTTCAAACACAGCTATGCAATTGATATGGACAGGCAAGAAGCAAAAGCTAAGAAACATAAGCAAATGCTACAAAATAAGAAAAGCCAGGGCAGTTTTACAAAGGAAAGGTCACAAGGGGCACAGCTCACATAATGAAAGCCCAGGAGGAAGAATGCTCAGAGGACGGAAGAAGCAGAACAGAGATAGTTGTGTCATGCATGGAAGGGATCAGGCAAAAGGCAGAGACATAAATGCTAGCATCTGTTTGAAATAGGTACATGAAGAAACAGACCGAGAAAAGAGTTTCTGTCAAGATAGTAGTGACCTCCTTCCCTTCCAGTAACCTTTAAGTCAGGCCTCTGGACTGGTTTGAATGAAGATGCCACCTCTGTGCATTACACTCAAGGATGCAGAAAGATACATAATGTCAGTGTGCTTTACTCCCCACTTTGCTACTGCCAGAAGAACTTAACATTAGATTTCCTCCATCCCTCTGGATTTTTTTTCCTCCTCCTCAACTGTGTTTGTAAGGTTGACTGCCTGAAATCTCTGTTTTGCAGTACTAAAATAGCACCTCAAGTTACTGGCCCAGTCACGAACATGCTTAGGTCAAAACCAGAAGCCTGGACTTCCTTTTATTGAAGTCACCTGTCTGACAGTATTTAGACACGCTGCTTGCACACGCAGCTGATGTTCTGAGAACACGTGGTGTTACACCAGCACACGCTGCCCCATTCCAACTACTGTACCTAGGGAGTAAAGCCTACGTCGCAGGGAACATCCATCTGCACAGCAGAAGGACCTGGGTTACTGGTGCTCTCCCTTCAATGTGAATCCAGCAAGCACATTCCTGTACTGCACCACTTGTTCCTAAAACCGAGTACGACTTGAATGGCTTGGTCTGTTGTGATTTTCCAGGAAGCCAAACAATCGGGTGTTACTGCAGTTCCTCTCAAAGGACTGAAGCAATCAGAACTGATTTCATTTTCCACATTTGGAAATTGCGCTATTTAATCAGTACAACGTTTTATTGTAGTGCCACTGATATTTCCCTGTCTTCTTGTCTCAATGAAGCAGTTTTATTACACGAGGATGCAGAGTGCCTGACCACGTTAATAAAGACGAGACCTGAAATATATGTTTCTGAACAAACACAAACAAAAACAGACGTCAAAGAAATCTACATTTTGACTTTCATCATCTGGACACTGAACGTAGCTGCAATACAGAAAAGAGTTAGCAGCAATCCTTTGAACGTACAGCTCTCTAAGAAGTCATCTGCGGAGGAAAAATTATAATTAGCCTTAGAGAATACAAATTACATTCACCGTTCTCCTTCGTGAAGGAAAAAAAAAAAAAAAACAAAAAAAAAACCCTCAGGAATAACAAAAACATCAAAGCTGGCTTTGAGAGAGGTAGGCGCGTGCCGCATCTTCCTCCGCATTGCGGAACCGATCCCGGCGAAGGAGCGGCTGGACGTGGTGCCTGCGGGAACCGCAGCCCCGTGCCTACGGCTGTGCGGCCACTGGGAGCAAAACCGCACGCAGCCGAAGCGCTGCGTCACCCTTGGCATCTTGTAGTCTTGGTCTTTCCTACCAAGCTTCCTGCCATTAACGCTGAGCCCTCTGCGGAAAGGTGAGAAATTTATGTAGTCATGGGGCCTTTCTGCTATTTCGGTAAATACCTCGCTAATTTATGAGGCTGCTGGCATGTGGAGGCAAGTGCTATTAACGACTCAAGCCGATTTCTTTTCAGGGAGGCGTCAGCTCCACAGCAGACATCCACTGACCCCGCACACCTCCCAGTGCTGCTGGGCTGCACGGCCTCAAGCACCCACACAAGGCCAGGCCATGCCGCTGTGCGGCTGCCCTCTGCCTCCTCCTCAGCAATGATGCTGAGATCTTCCCTTCTCCTCTGCAAGGTGGCAGACAGGAGCAATTCAGCAGCAGAATTCAAAAGCCACAGGCTATGTACGGTTCCTGTAATCTCAGATTTGAAGAGATGAAATGGGAATGCAGACGAGTGCCCACTGTGTCCTGACGCTCCAAGCAAAGGCAGGGATCACAACACATGCATAAGAAAATATTTATATTTTAAATCAGAAAACAACTCATACTGAGAAGAGTCTACATGTGCGTCCATGTATTTTTTCTCTCCGGGTAATCCAAATTTCAGTTACTCAATCTTCAGGGAGTAATATCTCCTAACAATCCTCCTTCCCTTCGCTGTCCTTCTATCCCTGATGCCCCACTGCCCACTCTCTTACCCCATACAGCAGTGCTCTGCCCACCCGCCAGCCGCAACACTCCCTCAAGTTCAGCCTCCAACTCCAAGATGGTTACTTCAAGAAGAGGGTCATTCAAGGACTTCTTTCCCATTCTGCCATTTTCATCACTGCACAGGTTAAATAAATCAAAGCGGCATTATCCATCAGTAATAATTCATTGTCTTTTCAGTATCTAGCAGGATTCTCGCACTGCTTGCCACAGCTCTGGTCACCAGAGACCACCCCACTTTCCTGTTTACGTGCTACACTGTAATGGAAAAGCACATTCAGATACACAAGGCTGGTAAATACAGCACACTTTCCAATTTAGTTAAACTTATTATGTACGAATTTAAGCTCCCCCGAAGTCATACCTGAGTCAGAAACGGTTATCATTTTCCTCGTGTTAGCATGCATTACAAAATAAGGCACTTAGAGATGCCCTAAGTCGCTCATTATGCTTTCTTTTCAGATCTGTGCCCATGATTTTCCTTTTTATTCAGCAGAAGAAAGCTCTGAATTTTCCTTAAGAGAACAAAAGCCAAAAGCATGAAAGTCAGACCTCCTCACTTCCGATTTCACGGCTTATAAAGAACACAAATTATAAAGCTATCAGACATTTCCCGGGCTTCCATTAAAATCTGCAGTGAGCCTTTAGAGTGGACCAATTTATTTGATGTGTTTCTCCTAAAGCTTTTATGACATCATAAACATTTCTGACTCCACGACAAATACTTTATAATACATTAAGCAAACTCGTTCAAATGATTCTAACTGTTACGCCTATGGCAACGTAGTCAGAAATGGAATATTCACTTGCAAACAGACAGACCTTAAAGTTTAGTTTCAACCACTGCGATTTATTGGTGACTTTTGTGCAACTGAAGGCAAACGCTTTCATGTTAAGTCCAATGGCACAGACACCCAAAAAGCAGGGAGCAGGCACATTCTCCAGAAGCGCATTGTGTTGTACCTATCTCACAGGGCAGCATCCACACTGCAGGCTGCTTCCAGTAGAACATCCCACTAACTGTCATGAAGCGTTAAACGACACAACAATCTCACTGTATATATAACGTGCTTCCAATCGCTGCAGTTTATCTACATGAGCTTCGTTCAATCGAAAAGCCTCGCCATCCCTCTCTGTTCAGGAAGAAATTGTGGTAACTTTCTTCACAGTAAATAAAGCACTACACCATAAGGAGCTCTGCAAGCCACCAAAAGCGAGGTGCTGGGACTCCCTGCAAAGAACAGCACCATTCATTCAAGGACATGAGGAAAGTTTACAAAATGCTGCATGTACTGGAGACATCGTGAGATTTCAGCTCATGAGGCAATAAAAATAAAAACACTGCTCTAGGATTAATTAATGACAAAATTATTAGCTGTTCAGGAATGTTTCTGATGACAAAATTCAAGTCTTAGAATATAAAAGTGGCTCAGATGACTTTATGAAGCCAGTAAAAATCACTGCTGTGCAGCCATAAAAATTGGAGTGAAACAGAAGCCTGAGAGCAGTCAATCAGTATGTATTTATGTTTAACTGTAGACTCCAAACAAAAGGCAAAAAGACTTGAGAAATAAAAACAGTAAGGAGTAATAAAAGCAGCAGGGAAAGAAGCTCTGTTTTTCTTATTGTTGATTATTTCTGAACACCCTCCTGCTGTCCATTTAAGCCTTCTTTTGACTTAGAGCTTTAAGGCACCTGATTTAGGAGGAAGCAGCTTGCTCAGTTGGAAGATGTTCCCACAATTCTACAATTTTAAGCACAGGCAGTGTATAAACAGCTCATATATAAATCATAGCATTGCCTGGGACTAAATGAGAAATAAATTCAAAAGCATTAAAATGCAAGAACAATTTACATAGGGCTTTCCTTTCTCCTTTTCTTTACTCCTCTTGTTAACTGTGGCTCCTGGCCTAAAAAGATCCAACAACAAGCCTCAGATCTGGAGAAACAAGCATAAGGGTGTCCCAGCTTCTCAGTGGGTAACATTTTCTTCCATCTTTAAAGATGCACTTCTCACCTTACATACTTCAACATATGTTATGCGAACAAGTTGGCTCTGAGAAAAGTCTTCCAGTTACTGCCTCCATATAATACCAGCGACCTGAAAACATCCTAAATCCTCTGCTGCTTCAGAAAGTCATTGGATATCCAAACCATAAATTTCAAATTCCCAGCTGTCACTGCCTAACTATGCCTTCTGCATTTCAGCTAAGTCATACTGTATGACATTATCACTCTCTCACACTTCATAGCTTCTCCAGCATTAACAGAAAAACCCACAGCTAGCGTGTCTGGAATGTTTCACCTTTACCACACCGCCAATTAAATCTACACAACTCTTACGAACTCACTTTTGTAAAATAGGTTATTCGGTTTACTCCTCATTTTTCTGTATTTCTCACCATGTTTAGGACACTTATTTTCTTCAGCAAAAGGGAATTTCGGTGTAAGAAAAAGGAAAGCCACATTTTCATATACTGGCTTATAACTTAGGAATCCAGAACGGTGTAGCATGGCTTAAGAATCTCACCACAAATTAAAAATAATATATTTTAATGAAAGGACGCTTTTTCAGCAACTCCCTTCTTCAAGGGACCTTAAAAGAAATGTACTGGTAACAGATTACCTGAAATCACAACAGTGAGAAAGAAAGTAGCAGCACTGCAATGCTGCTAACAGGTGGAAGCGGGCAAATGCGGCAGGACATTACAGAAGTCCTTTCTTTCTCCTGAAAGTGACAGTAGGAACTCCAATACCCTTCCCCACAAATGAATGTAATACATAACTTTGAATTACACGTGCCACGAACTATTTAATTAGACTATTCGTGCATTCTTACAAATTAAGATAAGCTGAAAAGAAAAAACCTAAGAGACCTCTACACATTGACAGTCTTCCTAAATTGAGTTCTTTGCAATGCATCATCAAGTTCATGTACTGCATAAGTATCACATGCGATAACGTGGAGCCTCAAAAACGGTAATTAAACTCAGAAATGCAAGGAAACAATGAGTGCTTCAGCCCTGAAGACCTGCAACTTAGTGGTTTGGACCTTCGCTGATAAAAAACTTACTTGGCACGAATCCCTCACAGATGTTATTCACCAAGAAAGAAGTCTTAATTAAAAAGTTGGCTTTTTAATGCTTCTTTAAAATCACTTTCCTAATGAATTGCGTGCGCACACTGCCATAGTCAACAATAGCCACTGTGGGCTGTGTACGGTGAGGTTAATGTCTTCTTAACTAAGAACCCAAGAAAAATGTATCTTGTCCATTAGCAGCGACCAGCATGCCCATCTGAAATTATAGGTGCCTTCACCAATTCGAAAAGAAAACATGAACAAGCAGGAGACATTCCTTTCTCTTGTCCTAAAGGTATTCTTTTATCATTCAATTACACCAAAATGTAATATTTGTAAAAATTATAAACATAAGCATTTTAAGTTATTGACACGTTTTCAGAAGTTACCATTTCACATATAAGGTGGAAAAATTATAAAACAGAAGCAGCAATTAGATGGGGCGTCTTATTCTCCAGGGATGACTGGCATACGACTGGGGACTGGAAAAGGTCTTGTTTACAGGCTCTGTCAAAAACGAGATGTGTGACCTGACACGGTTTGCATAATTTCTGCAATTCTAGTTATCCAGCCTTAAAATGGCGAAAATTCAACTTACCTGGATTGCAGTTTGTCACCAAAACAGAACCTGTCCTAGAAACACAAGCTGCCATACAGATACAAAGACATTCACACACAGTACTCTTCCAAATCAAATCCTTCCCACTGCAATGTACGCAGCCTTTGCTGTGTACTCCTCATTACTCGTTTGATGAATGTTTCAATCTTCTAGAAGAAAAAGTGACCCATTTGCATGACTTACTACCTGCTGAGGACATTAATAATAGAACTCCAAATCTAATAAATGAACAAGCAGGGGACAAACGCATTTTGCAAGTTTATTATGCTGCTGTAGTTACATTACTTCTCAACTCGCCAATCTTTAATGGTGTTTCTGAAAATAAGTTACTTAATATGAACAGCATGTCCTTTAAACAATCACGTAGGTTACAAGTTCTCTTTACAACTGAGAGAATAAGCTGAGATGGGAGCACTCAGTGGATCATTTGTGAGCAGACCGTATAAACAAGGGTTTGCCAATCTGCCAAAATCATTTTCCTGCTCTGAAATTAATGCCATCAAAACTGATAATACTACTCAAAGCCCATTATGGATCCTGTACGTTACAAGCAGAGAGACGTATCATCAGCTGGTGTAAATTGACACTGTTCTTAAACCCTATGGAACTACACTGATTCACAGCTGCTAAAGATTTGTCCCTGGGTCTTTCTTTAGCACTGACAAAACCATGAAACCAAACTCTGGATGCACTTCCAAATTTAAAGCTCCCATTGACTGCAGTGAGAGCGATGCACGAAGGAGGAAAGGAAGAGTGTAAGCATGCCATCCTGGATGAGCACACATTTTCCCCCTCCCTCTGTTTATTCTAAGTTTCGTGCTAGTTGTTAAAATTGTAACCTGGGAGGAAGCCAAAAGCACGGTGAGTTTTAAGATTTCTTTGGTTCCTTTGACATACTCACTGAAATAGTCACTGGTAACAGTGATCTGTTAGGGGCTAACTTGTCCTGTTTGCTGCCATCGTGCAAATAACCCCAGTGAAGCCCACAGGAAAACGAGCACCATCAGGAAAACATGATTTGACCCACACTGTTACACCAGTAGGATAAAGTTTCAAAGTGACTGCAGCACTGTTCTTGCATCTCTATGTGATCTACCCTGGCACCTGTGTTAAAACTATGTTTCTTCTATCGTTCTTAAACAGTTTTTCCTCCAAGGATATGATGTAGCGAACCCTCATCCGAGCAACCTTCATCTGCACGCCCAGCCCCAACGCAGTCAGGGCTGACACAGAGCAGGAAGGCGTAGTTGCCTGAAAAAGGATTTTGCAGGAGGGGTACTGAGACGTTTTAGACCACCATCCTGTAAAACTGTAGGCAACACAGAGAAAATACATTTGTTTTACAGACAACATCTTTACGTAAGTCTAGTTTCTCTACATGATTCCGAGGATCGTAGCAGATAGCCAGTGCGTGTATTTCTGACTGCAGATACATGGAACCAAACAAGGCAGTTTTGGAGAAGCATCTCTGCACATCTGGCATTATGGCATACGCTGTATTTATCTAGAGGTATTTGCTTTACACGAGAATCTCAGGCGGTTTTATTGCCTTCTGCAAATACTGCATGCAACAATGAAAACTCAGAACTCCTGCTTCAGGAAGCTACCGATAAGAACATAAATAATCATTAAAATAGGTTAGCACTGCATTCACATGAGAAGAAAAAGAAAGAAGATTTTAAAAGCGTTCCCTCACACTACTCTACCGTAAGACATTTCAACAGCAAAAAGTAAAATGGAACATTCCTCAACTTAAATACAATCCAAATACAATCATATAGATCAACAGCACTGAACAGAAATCATTTCCTAGCTACAGTTTGCTCCTTACAACTTCCGAAAGAAAAGAAAATCATTGTAGATACCACAAAACAGTTTGACTTAAGAGCAGCTCATCGCTCAGCTTTCCGCACAACCGCATTTTCTTCCGATAATCATAACGGAGGCATTTGAGGGATTTCCATTTTTACCTTTGCATTTCTCCTTTTCCAGTATCCATAACCAATCATCGCTCTGCTCTTCCATTATGCTCGGTATATCGCAGAGTGAGAAGCATCTTCAATAAATAGTATTAAAAATAGCACACACCCGGTCTCCCCGCCGGAGCATGCTCCGACAGTGCTGACACCTCAGCTCTCAAGGTAACCATGCCCAGCTGGGAGCTGGGAGGCAAGCCCTGTGTGAGATTAGCAGTGTGCAAGCCTAATTGCGCACGCAAACTTGCCTCGATCCGTGACGAAGGCTGCTAAAACAAAAAGCAGCGTGCAGTTAAGTGATGTGACTGGAAAGTTGCGGGTCAGTTTACAGGCGTTCTTCCCCTCCCCAGAACTCTCAGCTTCGACGCTTTGCGCTCACCTAAAAAACTTACATATGGCATTTTGGAGCGGGTCAAGCAGCGAACGCGCCAAGCTCACGCACACCCAGCCAAGTGCCAAGGCAGGGAAGCCAAACAGGTGACACACACACACATACACACGCATACATACATACATACACACACACACCTGCGCTGCTCCGCGGCTCCTTTGTTCCATCTCAGCGCGCTCACCGGAACGCAAGCCGGTTTGAGGGCTGCACGCACCTGGGAGCAGCGGGCGCACGAACGGCCCCGACACCCGCACGCATCCCCCGCTGGTGCAGGCAATGAGCGAATGCACAACACGACAGTCATTAACAACACCGCACAATGGCTGCGCTGGGTGAGCACGTCCGTAGACCCGCAAGCGGCACTGCTAAAGGCACAAACAAGCACGCGGCGCTGCACTGAGCACGGTAACGCTGTTTTCATGGAAGCGGGCTGCCGGGATGCCTGACAGCGCGCTGTAACGCCCGGCTGCCCTCACTGCATGCAAGAACAACGACAAAAAAAGATGCTCACGAGGCTCCAAGTGACCCTTTCCCCTCAAGTCACCACCCTCCAGAACAATGCTTTCCTCTAGCAAAGCAGAGCGTATCCCTCGATGCCGGCGAGTGAAAGTTTGGGGTTTTTTCTGCGTGTTTCACACCGTTCTCCTCCGGTACACCGCCCCCCGCTCCTCGCAGCCCCACCTGCCTCTCGCACACCGCCCCGCACCCCGCAGCCCGGCTCCGGCACCTCCCGTCCCTCCCCGCCGGACCGCCGATGACACACAGCGTCGTCCTTCCCCCCCTCTGAGGCAAATCGCTGCCGCCCGCCGCCCGGCCCCGCGCCCGGGGCAGCGCTGGGACGCGCGGCAGCGACGGGGCGCCAGAAAGCACGCTGGAACGAAAAAACAAACGTAAATCGCAACAACAAAGGACACCGCGCCGCACAAGCGCCTGCGGATTTCTGGCTCGCTCTTGATTTCGTTCTCTCGTCTCGTCGTTACCTTGCCCGATAAGGGATGTGCCCAGCGTCCCGCCGGCCCGGTGTCTGCGCTCGGCGCGGGGCCGCCCGCTGAGTGTACGGTGCCGCGGCCGCGCCGCGTTACAGCGCAGCGCCCGTCTTCCTGCCAGACATGGTCTCTTCCTCCGCCTCCGCCGCGGGAGGAGATCCGCCGCCGGCCGAACGCGGTGCCGCGGTGCCGCCCGACCCGCCGCCTCCCGCCCGGGCCGGCTCCTCTCGCCGGGCTGCGCCGCCTGCCCTCGCCCCGGTCCCCTCCGTGCCTGCCCGGCTCCCCTCTGGCTCGCTCTCCCTCCCGCCCGTCCCCCGTCCTTTATGTGCCGCGCTCCCGGCCGTACTGTCTGTCTGCGAGTCTCTCCCTCTCCTTTCTCTCTCTCCCCGCCCACGCAGCGTGGTGCGCCTCGGACCGCAGACAGCGGCGCGCTGCTCGCCGGCTCCGCGCTCACTGCGCTCAGCGCCGCCGCTCCGGCTCGCGCCGCCTCGGCCAGCTAGCGGGAGCCGCGGGCTCCGCCGCCATGGCGCGCCCGACCCCTCCCGCCCCTCTCTCCTCGCAGACGCCGCGGTCGGGCGGCTCCTCTCTCTCCCTCTCTCTCTCTCTCGGCCCGGCCCCGCGGCCGTCTCCCTCCGTGCGCCTGTCTGTGCGCGCGGTGCTGCTCCTCCGGTCACACCCCGGCCCTCCCCGGCAGCCCTGCCCCAGCCGGGAGCTCATACAAAGCGCCCGTCAGCGATAAGGAGAGGGCACGTTCGCCTCCTCGTAGCCTCGCCAAGCGCTCCCACCCGCGGCCCATCGCCCCCCCCCCTCCCCAACCTTAAAAACACGGCCCCCGATTCCAGCCTTAGTGAAGGTGTGCGTGTGGGGGGGTGTTTTGATCACTAATTTTGCCAGAGAAATCTGACAGCGCCTGCAGTGCTGAGCCGAGCTGCTAAAGGGAGGGGGGGCGACTGCAGCAGAGTTTGGGTGGTAGCAGATGAGCCACTCAAAATGGGGCACATGATCCCCATCTCTTCCCCTCCCCCTGCCAAAACCCGAGGATGGGACTTCTCCAGGAGCCTCCCGCACACCCGTCAGGGTGTAGAGAAACGGCGCTGCACCGGCAAACGCTTTTCCAACACACAAAACCTCTGCCATCTGCTCCGAAAATCACAGCTCATTTTACTCGGCTGAATAAATCCAGGCATTCCTTCTGCACCGGGAGAGGAAAGGGCCTTTACCTCTGCGCTAGGTGGCTATTAACGCGCAGTGAAATTATAGCAGTGCAGCACCAAATGTAATTGCCGTAGATCAATCAGAGCGGATCCAGCAGTTGAGCTGCTGGAAGTGCACGCTCTGTGAATAGCCGTGCGTCTCTACAGTGCCCTCCACCACAGTCACCCGAAAGGGGCAGCAGCGTTGGCACCGGCTGCAATTAGCAATCCTACAGATGAAAAATAAACAGTCCATCAGCGTAACTCAACGAGGTGCTAGAAAATACAGTCATCCTTTCTGTCTGCAGCGATACGAATAGCCCGACTCCCACAGATAGATAATTCTAATTTAAAATACGCTGTGAAAAATGCACTCTTTTTATTACATGCTTTCAACAATTCCCTGTTTCCGAACAGAGTTATCTGCACTTACTGACTGCAGAACTCAGTCGAGTGTAGACAAGTACACAGGTGTGTGTGTGTGTAGGGGGTTGGTTTAGTGGGTATTATCCCAGCACCCTTGGAATCCCTCCTTCCCCTTATAAGTGTGCACCTGTCATCACCAAGGACCATTGAACAGGGTTGGGCTGGAAGAATACAGTGAGCACCGAACCATACTGGGGAGAGCATTAGCAGAGTCCTGGTGCACGCCTCCAGTGATCACAGGCATTCAGCCAAGGACACCAAGACCCATGTGCTAATGCACCTCCTGATGTGGCTGACTCCTATGATGCACACACATGGCTCCATCTGCTCTTGATTTCATTGTTTAACATCTCCCCCTGCGACGTGCTACAAGTTGCACCTGATGGCAAGAAGAGTGACAGAAAGGCTATAAAACGGCATTACACAGAAGCTTGCAATAGCTGGTGACTGGGGCAGGACCCATTCTTGGCTATGAAGTGTTTTTTCAGCTAAAGTTCATGGCTATCAAAGCTGTGTTGAAGATGCGCTGAAATGCAGAGGACCTCACTTGGCTGCTGCACATCATCCTAAGCAGCCTACCAGCAAAGCTGGAGAGATCTCAGGCTGCAGCAGGATGTGAAAGGTACTCATTCAATATAGACTTCAACCAGCCTGCAAAGGGGGTTAAGGGGATACTTCACAGCCTTGCCCCATTCACTAGGCTGCCAACGTACCCACAGCTTCTCTCCCACAGTTTAGATCCTGGAGTGCCCTTGCAGTGGGAAGCACTGAAGCTATATGTCAGCTCTGAAAATAGATGAAAATTCATCCAAACTGTAATCCTGGCAGTTCACTCCCCTTTCTCCCGTGTGGCAGGATGTTTGGGGCAAGCTACCAAATACTGAAAGATGCCAGCTTCAGCAACAACAAAAGAGGAATGGGAAATATATAAATAAATAACCCTCATCCTAGCTACTATTTCAACTCCGAATGGCAAGCAGCATCAGGCACAGCACCTGTGAGGAGGTGACATTGCCTCCCTTTGTTGAGAAGTCACCCCAGATCTTTTAGGAACCAGTCCCAATCCATCCGTGGAAGTACTTAAGGCCAGGTTTGGATGGGGCCCTGGGCAGCCTGATCTGTGGTTGGCAGCCCTGCCCATGGTGGTGTTTTGGAACTGGGTAGCCTTTAAGGTCCCTTTCAACTCAAGCCATTCTGTGATTCCAACAGGGCATGCATCTTGCTTCCCCTCTTTTGGACTATTTTGTGCAGAAAGAAAAATCACAAAATCACAGCCACTGCATAATCACAGTCTCTAAGAAATGGGAAACCATGGCAATGGTTTGCTGCCGTTTGTGCTGATTGGTAGGCATGCATAGGGATAACTGTCCATTTAAGCTTCATGGAAGTCAGCAGGAGCTAGGTGTTTAAACAGGGTGAAAATTTTATAAACTCTGTCACATAGTACTTCTCCAAGTATTTTTTGGAATGAAGCAGTTAACCTGCAGCACATGCTTTCACTGTACATACACAAAATTCCACCAGGCAGCACAAAACTTGAGACATTTGTGAAACATCACAGCAGATTATAATACTTCTTCAGTGTGAGGACACTTTGTAACTACATTCACTCAGTTTCACTTAGAAATCAAGAAAACATTAGTGGGCTTTCAAAACCAGAATCAGATTGCAGGTATATGATGTCGGAGAAACATACAGGAATTCATGCAGTTCTGCAGCCACAGGAGACTCCTGTAATAGAAGGCATGCAGTGTTTCTTAATAAAAGCTTGCATGACTGGTTGCACATTTCTTCTTCCTCTAGTCATTTTTCAGTGAAAGAAAACTACTGTGCGGTCTCTGGTGTTTTGGAGTTATGCAATGATTCAGATTAAGGCACTGCAGTATAATAACCTAACTGTTGATGTATTTTATCATTATCTTCTGCAAAAGAGATCAGCCTTAGCAGTTTGTTTTAAAGCTTTTTTTCCCCCCTCCGTTTTTATGTCCTACGTGTTACAAACAAATTAATCATGCGTAATTTGCAGATGGACTTAAAAATACTGCACTTCTATTTAAAACAGCTCTCTACAAAATGTAAATATAGCTAAATCACTCTAGTTCTCAGACACTTCTGAGGGAGAGCTGAAATATTTATTCCAGTGACAACACCACAAGTAAAGGAAAATTAACCAAGCAATTTGTGTACAACTTGAATAGTATTTCAGATTTGACAAAGAAAAAATGAAGCTTTATACTTTTCCCACTGAAGTCTGTGAGAATTTTGCAATGGACTTCATTAGGATTAAGATCATGTACCTAAATCTAAGACTCTGTCTTTGGAGGAAGATCAATGAACAACCCTTTAAAAATATAATCTGTTGCTAGAGGGGCTGAGGAAGATATTTTTTTCCCCACTAAAAGGAACGCATCGTTTCTTTGTGTTTGACATTTCAAATCCCCTCTTAGTTTCTTTTAGAAATCTCAAAATGTTTGATGTACCATATCTATATATCTTGAAAAGGATATTCCAGTATAAAGTTCCTCACCACATACACCACAAAAAAAAAAAAAAAAAAGTGTCTTCTGATCCCTTCCAAGACCAGAAACTGCAATTCTTTCTCAGCTGTGACTTGCAGAGGAAAATGAACAGGAATTTGAACTGTAGCCTTGAGCTACCATTGGTGTAAATGGGTACTCCTGTACAAGCTTTTTGCTTCCTTTATGCTTATAGGCAGGAGGACTGAGGGCTTTCAGGTCACTGTCGGAGGGACAGTGGACTGCTTTATGAATTAAATGGTGGCTGGCAGCTTGCGAAGGATGCTCAACAGTAAGTCACAGGCCATACAGAGGGCTCACCTGGTATTATCACTCAGACACACTGCCAACAACATTTAAAGAAGTTTGACGGGTTAAATAATTCAGTCAGGGGGTTGTTCTCAGTTGTTCTGGGTGAAGGCACATCTCTGATGTAGGAACTAAGCATCATGTTGTTTTTTTTTTCTTTATAATGTATATATGCAGTATGCATGTTTGAGTAGAGGGGCAGGATGTACAGTGGCGAGTGAATGAAAGCAATAAGAAGAGAAAATCAGCTGGTGAATGCCGTGAGCTGTAGTGTTTGAATGGAGCAGCAAGAAACTTGTGAGAAAAGAGAAGTCCTAGGCAGGGAATGCAGCAAGCTAGTTATCTTGTGATCTGTGACTTATCGTGGGCAATGTGCACTACTTACTTAGATTAGATGTACTGTAGGGGAGTAATCAAGCTGAGGAAATTCCAAGATCTTTCACTATGATTTATGAGCTTTAATAATCTGATGGTTCAGGGTCACCTAAGAGCCCAGGAACTGCTTGGATCACAAGTATGAGTGGCTCTAAGGAAGCTTAGGACAAACATCTCCAGGGAGTACTTACAGTCATCAGCATAGGAGCCATAACTATCAGAACTCTTCCAGCACAAAGCAATTTCCCTTCAAGATTTCACCAAGAAAAGTCATTACTGCAGCCCTTTCTCTAAAGCAAAGCACGAGAGTATAGATTTTCTCCCAGCATCTAGAGAGCAGACAAACTTTGGTGACAATTTTCAGCTACCACAATCACATACAAGTAGTTTAGGCTTCCAAAAGTACATGGCCTCTCTCTCTGCTAAACCATCACTAAAACTAAGTCATCTGTCCTTAAGTATCCTGGCAGAAAGGAAGCCAGGAGACCAAAGGGGTTCCTGGCTGAACGAGTGGATCTAGGAAATTACAGAGAGAGGAAAAAAGCATTTTTAAGAGAGGAATCCTCATTTACCTTCTAGAAATTCTGCCACAACAATATTAAGAATAGCAGCAAAGCATGGTTTTAGGACTATAGGCTTATTTTATCACTCAGAAGTAATGCCAAATATGTTTTAGAGATGATCATACGAGCTGTAAGTAGTCAGAGAACAATCATACAGAGGTATTTTGTGAAGTGTTTTTTTTCAGCTATTTCACATTGTCAGTCTTGGTAATGTTCACCAGTTCTTTGTTCTGCGTTTTGATCAGGGCAAATAGATGTAACCCAATGTACTGCCCATTAAACAGGCAGTGCCACTGTGTAGATCAGGTATGATAGGAAAACCTGGAGACTGAAACTGGTGAATTATCTGGAGGTGAAGAAAACATGAACTGTTGTGCCAAACAGTTCCTGTAACCCGGAGGACTCAATTTCTCTCTTTAAAATCCCTCTGAACACGTTGCCCTCTTAACTTCTGCTTCTAGAAACATCTAATATTCTCTGAAATGCATGTTTTGAATGGCACATCTTCAGAAAAGGCTCCCACTAGACCTAGACCTACCTTGCAGATATTTTGACACGTAATTTAGTAATACACCAGTAGGTTGATATTCTTCAATTTTTTTCTTTTTTTGTTTGTTTTTTTAAGAATCCTGTTTAATATCTCCCATGAGAACTTCTAGCAAGGATCCCAGCTTTGACATCTTTGTAAGTTGGGTGTGTTGTTTTTGTGCAGCCCACCCTGCATTACCGCAGTATGCTCTCAGGCTCACATTTGTCAGAAAGCTACATTACCAGCTTCTAACGAACAGAATATATTCATACATTAATCCTGGGACTGCACCAGCTATTGTACAGAGCAAATCAACTGGGGACCTCCCAGTCACTGGCTTTGACGTCTGTCCAGCTGCTCCCACCTCAGCAGCTGCAAGCCTGGATTGCTGACTCAGGACCATACACAAAGTGAAGGAGTCCAGCACATCTCGTTGAAGAGGTTTGGAAATCGTTGCTGTTTTAGGATCCTCACTTTGCAGTATGCTTTTAGAAGAAGGTTTGGCTTATGTAAAGTTACTCTCAAGTTGGTAGAAATAATATTTGAGTATAAAGAGGTAAAAATAGCATGATGACTTCAAGATGTGGCTGCTGGTACCATGAATAGTCACATCTTAAAACACTACTGTAGCAGTATTAATTGAAAGAGAAAACTACAAAAAATACAACATACCTAAACAAGGAGGAACCTGCCATGGCACAAACAAACAAATTCTCCAGATCTGTCCTCTACACAGAGATTTATGATATGGAAATCCTCAGAATGTAAGGAAAAGAAAGTCAGTTCTCATTCTTTAAAATTATGACCATCTTTCTTTACCCACCCTCACACAGCTTGATTAACCTGCTCAGGAAAAGCAGCAGCAAACAACAGGCAGCAAAGTTCAAACAGCGGTCACGATTTTGGCACAAGAGGAGATGAGGAGACCCTCAGCAACAGAGGGAGTGAGGAGTGTAACGTATTTCTCTGACAGAGAGGTTTCCATCACAATCCACATGACGAAAAGTAGTTGCTCTCTTCAAGGCCACGTCATGCTTTATGTGCAAAACAGTGTGCAGATGTGCCAAACAGAAGCAACTTGAAGTTTAAAAAATGAGAAGCAAATAGAAAAGCGTAGGCTCTTTGTTTAAATCACGCTTGCCCAAACCAGCACTTTACAGACTACTGGAGGCAATGTAGGACTGCCTCTTTTTTTATACCTCACGTACCAACAGCACATTAATCTTCTTTGTACTTAGTAAAAATGACCAAGAAAGGCACAGATGTAACCATAATGCTCATAGTCAGCATGACTCTGCTTAGGACATTCATATCCAAAGCCTCCAACAGAGGCAGTAGCCCTATAGCAAACAGGGAAGAATTAGGAACGGGAAGAATTCCTGCTATGTGTCATTTTAACAACCTCTCTAGGTCTGTCAGTTGCGATAAAACTAGCAAAAATGGGGCCTTCGTCATCTGATTTGGAGCTCTGAGTGTTTTCAAGGACCTCTGGGTTACAATCCCACTGAGGAGTTTCTGAAATCCATGTGATAAAGCATGGGAGTTGCTATGTTCACCGGCCTCTTCGTGGGCTCTTAGCTCCCCAGGCTGAGTGCTGTAACAGCCTTAGAATGTGCCCCGTACCTGTGAGCAGAGCACGTTGCTTTCTAGAACACCTTCACCTCTCCAGCTTCACCTACCCCAGCTTCACAGGGCCAGTGCTCCAAGCACTCCGAGCAGAATACGAGTTTGGCTGCCATCAATTTAGCAATTTGCAATGTTTCTCTCAAACGCTCTGAACCAACTTTTACACAGGTTCATCTGCTGCCGAAAACACACACTAAGGAATGTATTGCTGCTTAGGTAAATATTAGGTCCGTTCGTCACAAAGTGAGTAGAGGCACACGAAACACTGGCACAGACTGAATGCTAGAGAGACACTTAAGCTTTCAGTACTTTGAGGTCTTGCACTGGAGTTTTAAGCATAGTTATTTCTCAGTCATTGGTCTGAAATACAGTTCCCCTAGATTTTCTCTGGCTGCCTTCTTCTTGCTGTATCTTGCCTTATCCTCTAGACATATTTAAATTTTCCTTTGTTTGGAATCTACATTATTTCACGCCCTGAAATTATAGCCTTTGCAGTGTGCAATACTGTAGAAAGTCCCTTCATTGAAAGAGCAGAACATGGTACTATTTTAGAATCATATAATTTCCAGCATAATTGTTAAATCATTTTCTTCCTTTCTTCCCTCCCCCTTTTTTTTTTTTCCTCCAAAGGGAAAGAAAGATTCAAAGTGCACATCCAGAGGGAAGGAACGAGACAGACAGAAAACTTAACAACTTTGTAATACCATGCTACATTGCACCTCACATTTCTTGCAACAACCACCCTGCATCAGTGACAGGACTCCCTGTCTATTGCTTCAGTCACTCAGCGCTGGATTCCATCCTTTGCAAGGTACTATTGGTTCACAAATGCAACCTTCCTTGTGTGTTTGTGACATTGTGTTCCCAAATATCACATCATAAAAATGTTAAAATAAAGCTGTTCATAACATTTTCCTGTGCGCCATCTGGGCCTTGCAAGAAAGCTGACATTAGCTGTCAAACTAAAGATAACCACATTTTCTCTCTTTTGTATCGTTAATGTTTGTCATTGCAAATTTCACTTTAATGCTCCGATTACATTATGACATTCTTACAAACTGAATGGCACTAATGACTTTCATTATTATTTACACACTTCCTTAATTATAAGGCTCTCCCTCTCATTCACAACATGTTCTCCCTCATAACACTCCGATATAAAGCTAATGAATTTTAAACTTTCTATTACATAAAAGCTCGTGATTAATTACCCAGCTTCCTGGTCTCTTTATGAGGCACAATCCAGGCCTCTCCTGTGGTGTTGTAGCAAAGGGGAGTAAGTATGCAACTTTTATTCCCTCCTCGGTGAAAGCAAATAGAGAGACAAATAGAGTAGCTTTCTCTTTAAATCAATTTAACTGAAAACAAATATACATCAAACCATTCCTCAGGAGAAATCTAAATCTCTCTATATTAGCGACATGTAGTAAACAGGATAATAATGCCTATTATTATCATCTTTAACTTTTCATGACAACAGTTTCTTAATCTGGTTCAAGTAAGTGAGACAGTAGAAGTAAAAACACGTGGCTTTCACATAAGACATCTGACGGTTATACGCTGTATCGCCAAGATCAACTATTTATGTGTTTTTAATTATTTAAAATATTGGACTCCTTCACTGATAAAAAAGACAAGACAAAAGCCCAAGGTTGCTCCACACCAAATGAAGGGCAGTTGTGACAAATATAAATTACTGCACTTTACACTGACAAAGGTAATAGAATAAACCAGAGCCTAGAAGACTTTGAAAGACACTGGGGGGGCACCGAGCAGCCCAGCAATGAAATTCAGAGCTCAGTACTTAGACCGCAGCCTGTACCAGTGCCTGCACAAGCTGCACGTGTCTCAGTGCCTGTACTGCCAACAGCAATTGGATTCTTGCAGACAAATTTAAATTTGCTGTCAGCCAAGGGGAAAAAAATGGGTTAATTAAAGTATAGCTATTCCCATCCCATTTGCTTGCTGGAAACTTGACCTTAAGATTATCGAGTACCTGTGCATATGAAAAAGTTATTTCCTGCCAACCCAAGGGGAGTTTCCTTTTATGCCTCTCTCCTGTTAGTAAAGAAGAGAGCCAATATCTATGCAAATATACACATAATTCGAATATGAGTATAGTCTCAGTTGGGACTAAAGCACATCCTGTCCTGTCCTGACTGAATCAATGCCTGGCTACGTATAAATGGCACACTCACTGACACCCAGCAAGGGGACACTTAGTAATGAGGAAGATTGATTTGCCAAAGCCGTTTACTTATGTATTACTTTTATATTAATTCCTACCTCTGATGTAACAGAGAAAGAAGAAAGAAAATTGGGTTTGTTGTGAAAAAAAGCTCCTTGAGCTTCTTTTTTTTTTTTTTTTTTTAATACTGTAAATTTCTAATCACTTGCCAGTATCACGGAAAAATCTAGGAGCAAATTAAAATAAATAATTCCCTGAAGGTTCAGTATAATGGAGTGGCCTTTGCGAGGTGACACCCTACCTTGGTCTGCTTTCAAACACCTCATGGCAACTATGCGGTCCTACAGAGCAAACTTAAAGTTTCCGAGGGCCTAATTCATGGCTCAAAGAGTAGACTGTATGATAATCCTGCTATCTTCAGTTAACATCACATTCCAAGGCTGCTACTTATCAGAATTTGAGTTATGTAAATTCTGAAACTCTCTAATATCAGAGGATGTCTTGCAGTTTAAAACAATAACAACAACCACCATCGCCTTAAAGGAATGAGAAATCCATCCTTCCATTCTCTTTAATACTATCTTGTCTTTTACATTCAGACATGTGTGACATTTTGGGCAGAGCCTATTAGGCTTTCACAAGGGGCCTGATTATATTGATCATATTTCTGTGCCCATCAAGAAATGTCAGAACAATTGAGAGTCAACTGAATGCACGTACACAAAAAAAAACCTTTGAATAGGGTAAGAAAAGCCTAAGATGCTCTTGAAAGATTGGTTCGTGACCTTAATTTCTGTTTTACTTGTTGATAGTTTACATGGTAGATGATCTTCCTTGAAATACAATTGGATAATGAACCTCAGTGAACATCTCTCCATGTAAGATAGTTTTTTTCTCTTAGACACATTCCTCTGGAATGCATTTGCCAGTATTATCTAGAAATAATTGTACTCTAAAGAAAATGATGGAGTCCTTGGACTGCTTGATGTACTTCACTGTTAACAGCACTTGAAAGAAGAAATGAGACATCACAGAGCAAGATACAAACATAATAAACCAGCTGAGCCAATCCTCGTACAAAGATATAAAGACCACTAGAGAAGGGTTGATAATTATGTCAGAAGAGTTAAAATTAGTTGCAGCTTTACAAGTAGTATAAGGGTTTGAGGTTACAATCCTAATGCTTACTTCTAAGGCAGAGCAAGCTTACAGGCCATATAGTATGACAGGTAAAACACAAGTGTACCTTACATGGCATTAACCTTATACTACATAGTTATCCACAGTAATTTTGTTTATTGTAACTGTTATGCTTGGAAATTCTGTTTAAGACAGTTAAATATGCTTCCATCACAACATTCTCTTGAAAAGGAATTAGATGCAGATCTTCTGAGATTCCTTATGAAGAAGAAGAGGGTTATTAAACAGTTTGAAAGTGAGATAGGCATGATGGGCAGGAGCCTTGTTACATATCTGTGACTCTACAGGGGAGCTTGTGATATACTGATTTGATGGTCATGTGAAGCGTGGAACTTCCTTTTGTCTCATCTCTTCTCTGATTGTTCTGAGAGCTTCATAGCTCACCTGTAAATGACAGAGAGAGAAATGCTATATACTCACAGGGACATGGCGGAGAGAAAGGTGAGATGCCACTACAAGAAGTAATTAGTGGCAGTGAGGAGTAATCTGCTGCAGCTTGCTCTTGCAATTGATTTTGTTGTTACATGCTATGAGATCTCCACAGCTCAAGAAAGATGAGCCATGCATCACCTGCGAAAGCTGCATGTGAAGCAACATCATTAAGCAAGAGTTACGCCTTGCCTTCAAATATCAAGGCTCTCATCCTGATTCTGCCTTTAATTTAGTGCATAACTTTGAGCAATTCGACCCATTTCCCGATGCCACTGATTATCCTTCACACCTGTTTCTTCTTTCTTTCCTGTGGCTATTGTAATTCTAGGTAAAGGACTATACATCACTGAAAGTTTACATAATGGCCGTCTGCAAAAATAAAGCATCCTACGTCCTCGTCTGAAAATAGCCTCATTGAAGACGACAAGGATTTTACATTGATCACAGCAGCAATCTCGGTTGCCAATAATATCATCTGTACGTATTCTTCTGAAATGTTTGGTATCGATCAACACAGTTTCTAAAAAGCACAAACAATAAATTATTCATTTTGATTTATAAAGCAGTTAGTATTTATCACAGACAGAGCGCTTCTACACAAATCAGAATACTTCAGGAAAAAAAAAGCCAAAAATAAACCAGATCAGATTTTCCCTGTATTATAACTGTAATTACTTTCCTATACACATAAACCAAAGTGGGAATCTCTTTCCTGAAATACCTATGAAAAGAGACAAGCCTCGCAGACCAAGAAAACCATTGAAACCCATTAAAGAAAGTGCCTTCAAGGAAAACATCTCACTAATAGCTTCCCTGCGCTAAAGGCAAAAGCGCCCCTGACTGTTTCTCATGCAAATCCATTGGACAAATGCTAGCAAATCTGTAGGAGTAAAATTACAATTACAATTTACAAATTAAAATTTTTGATGGAACTGCACATCACTCGAGGACCTAGATGAATTTGATTCTAGGCAAATCAAGATAGATACAGACATTTGGAAATAAGGCTCTTAGGTTATTATACCCTGCTACAAAGAGAAACGCACACTAAAGAGATGAATTTTGGAAGAAAATAATGTGTTGCATTATCTTAGCTGCAAACTCTTAGCTGTACAACTAATTTCTTCTTGTGTGAATAGTTCTTACTATTCGTACAATGCTTGCATTTTTCATGTCCTGCTTTTCTTCTCCCAAGAGCTGGCATTTTTTAAGATTGACAGCAGGAATGGGGCTGGTACCCAGCTTTGCATACTTGAACACTACAGCCAAAATCAGTGCACTTATTTCCAAAACAGCAGCAGGAGGGTCATAACATGGCCACTACAACCCCCTAAATAGCAGAGCTCTTTCCTTTTAACTTCTGTACTGTTACAGTTGGTGTTACAGCTGGAAGTATTATCGTGGTGAAAATAGACAGGAAACAGCATCACTTATATCCAAAGATCTAGGTTTGCAGGAAAGACTCCACAGAGGAGAGATCTCCAGCAAGAGACCCTTCCCCAGTGGCAGTCAGCCCTTAAATGGGGTCTAGGAGAGGTGCAGCCAGGCTCCACCCCTTGGGTAACACAGCTGAATCGCCTTCACCTGTGCTCCCATGGCTGACTCAGTGCTTGCTCAGGTGATCAATCAGTGGCTGAGACTCAACAGTTCCCATACATGTACCCAACAACTTTTTCTAAGGTGAGCATTTCTCCAGCATCCCCTGTAAGTTTTATGTCAGCTTCTGTGCTGTGTTTTGTTTTTGCTCCTCAGCAAACATGGTGGTAATTGGTAAATCCAGACATCCATTTGAGAAAATGAGCAGAATTAAGCAATGTTTCAATTCAAGTCTTCTCTGTGCCTGTAAGAAAGGTAGCCAACAGTTGCCATGTCCACATCTCTAGAAGATGTTCTTCTTAAAGAGAAAATCAGATTTTCCAGTGATGCTGGACTTCACTCACGAAGCATTAGGGCAGCATGCATTGTAGATCATCAAGACTCATGTTTTGTACTTTCTGCTTCTTCTCTATCACCATAAAGTTGTGCTTTACCTCTAAAAAAATTAGAAGCTCTATCAGACTCCATTTGCCCTTCCATTCCTCCATGTTCCCATCCTGTGCCCCATGCACCCCTCCTTTTACTTCTCCCTCTCTCCATATTCATGCCAGAGGATATACCACGAACGAGGTTCTCTAATCAATCGTCTGACTCATTGCCTTATGGTAGAATATTGCCATGGCTAATGACTAATATGACTGCAGGATTTCCAAATGTCATCTTATTGGATCTTACAGATTGCCTATTAACTATTTCTTAGCCTTACCAGGATTAGTAGAGTAGTAAAATAAAGCAATATGAGATTTAGCACAGTAAACTCATTTCTTAGCAGCTGATTTCTAATTATAGGTGTAGCCCAAAATAAGACAGAATAGGACATTATATTTCCTAACTGAAAAACAGTCTGTTTGCAAACAGCTTTTCTTTATGATACTCAAAATTTTCATCCACACAATGAATAGCAAAAAAATAGAGGATGAATCTAATTCTTGAGAGATGGCAATTGATATTTACATTCATACTGTGATTCACTAGAAAAGAAATGTGTGAAACTCCCAAGGCAAACAAATACTGTTAGATGCATTTTGTTTGTTGATTTTTGTTCATGCATACCAAACATTTTTTCTTCCACATTACAGTCTTTTGAGGAGAAAAGGAGTCGCACAGCACATTTTCTCTCTGCAACTCCTGCATCCCTGCAACTGAAGCTAATATTTTTCTTTTGAGTTAAATGCAGTTATTTGGTGATGGCGACTTAGATTGATGTGATGTGAAAACAACATACTTTGAATACTGAGACTTCTCCACACTGATAAGGAATTAATCCAAAAAGCAGTAACAGTGATCACAAGGAGCACTGCAGATGAATTTAAAATCTGACAATGCACAGACAATGCTGGGCTGAAATCCTAATAGTGTCTAAACACATCTAGCAGTGTTTAGACACATATTGTTTTTCTTTCCTTACCACACTCAACTGCATAGTATGGAACTGCAGACATTCTCACTCTTTTGCATTTTCCAATTCCTACACTGTCATGAACAAAGAACTTGCTAATCAGAGGATTTTGGTACTTCCTCTGGGCAATCAGCTGTTACATTCCTGCAGTTGGACCATTTCCGAAAACATAATTATATTCTACTAGTTCTCCTGAACATAACCAATTCCAACATTTCGCAGGTATCACTTTACAAATATATGTTGATACCTTCTTGATCAACTCATCACCTCTCCACTGAAGATGAAATGACATCAGTGTGAAACAAACACCCTCAGAGCATTAATGAAAGGGGTGAAGGGCTTTGGAGTGTCAGTTCTTTACTGCTGAGTGAATTAACAAGCTGCATTGTCTGCAGTGTAACAGAATAGAGCCTGTAGCTAGAGGAGACAGCGTCAAAATGGGAAGGGTACTGTAAAGATTAGTGTGTTAGAAAACTAATGAATAATGTCACACGACCTTAAACTTGCTAATCTCATTGAGACAGCTTGTTAGATCATCAGATTGCCCAGCTGAGAAACCTGCTTCCATTGCTGCTCTGCTTGTGGTGTCAAACCCAATTACCGTTTCTTCAGATGACTTTTCATTCATCAGAGATGGAAATGCAACTGGAAAAAAAAAAAAATCCAGGGAGCTGGATTTGTTTCCCTTTCACTAGCAGGGTTCACGCTGTACTTGGGTACCTCAAACAGAAGAAACACACAAGATAGGTGCTAGTGACACCCGCAGCTCTGTCCCTTCCCCACAGCCCTACAGGTTCTATCTTCTCTAGCACATAGCTTCCACCTCAGAAGCAATGAGGAGCTCCACCATATTAAAGATCATAATAAACAACACAGTAGAAACATTTCCACCTGAACCAGCAAGGATTTACTGGCAGCCCTCAACTCAGCCGCAACAGGGTCTGGCCTCCTTCCTTCTGCCAGTTTTTCTAGTTCATTCTGTATGTACGGGTTGGTTGGTTTTTTTTTCAATGCTGGGGATGCAAATGTTACCACTGCTGACCCCATCCTGTTGTTTCATCTTGGCACAGTCTCATCAGCATGCCTTAACTCATGATACAGTAAAAGCCCCTTCATTACCAACATTTGCCCCAAAGCCAGCGCCTTCTAGAGGAAGGCAAAATTCTGGCAGGTGGGGTGAAATCAGAGCATTTCTGAATTCGTGCTGCTGATTTCACCTGAGCCTAATTTTTTACCAACCATCTTTACAGGAGCATTATACAACACCGGGTAAGGTTTAAAAATTGCTCATTTCATGGTATGTAATGAAAAACTTCTATCTTAGTTTCATGTGGTGCACCTAATAAACTGCTGTAGAAAACTGCTGAAATATTAGCGCTATTAAGTTGTCTCCATATTTAAGAGTAAACATTGCGGTAGTTTGTGGGTGGTTTTTTTTTTTTGACTCAAATGCAAAACTTTCCAGTTGTTGAGTTTGTAGTGACATTTTCAGTGCTCCTGAAGCTCTATGATATGAACCTGAGAATTTGAAGTAGTGACAATCAATACGATTTGAGAAATATTATATTGAAACGTACATTTCAGGCCCATCATCCTCACAGAGCTGACACTTGGCACATACTCAGTCATCATCTTATTTATCATTTTCCTACTGTGTGAAAGAACTCCTCATCTTGTTTTGGCTGTGGACTATCCAAGCTTACTATTAAACCCCTCACTTAATAAGATAAGCAGTTTCTAATGGGATTTAGAACTCTAGGTGCAATGCAGTCAACATCAAGCATTGGCATAAATCTCTTGCAGTAAAAGTCATGTTTCCTATCAGAAGGGGAGAAAGGGGTTGTTTGCTTGTCTTTAGAGCAGCCATAGCTCCTTATAACAAAGGTTCTACACTCAGGAATATGCTGGTAATTAACTTGGGATGCTGTTACAGAACCCTACTGAACCGATATGCAGTTGATTTCTTTCAGATTATCTGGCTGCTAAAAACCTGGATGTTCAGTTTCTCATCTGTTATACAATTGATTCTTTATTCTGAGTCATTTGGTAACCTCTAAAAATAGTTCATTCTTCTTGAATTAGCAGCACAATGTTATAGATCATGTAGACAGAAAAGCCTCTCTCTTTCCTGCTGCATAGCCAAAGTGCTACAGGGCTCCAGCATCAGAAAGTCATTGCAGTGTATCATAACTCTAACAGATGTTACTGCAGGCCGCTTTGAGAGCTGGAAGGAAAATAAAAGAAGGAAAAGGAATGGATTACAGGTTAAAACAATTCCTTGGCTCCACAGTAAAACACGGTGTGCATGAGGGTGGGCTGTGAGTTAAAAACTATGTTTATTGCAGCTTACTGCTGGGGCACAGTAACTAATTTTTCAGTTCAGTACTCAGCTGCTTTAATGCACCTGAAGCAGGAGGTGATACCATTCTGAGCAACAGAGGAACTATCTGCTGTGCAAACAAACCCCTGTTTCTGATGGAATCAAAACTTCAAGTTCCAGACTTCCCAGTGATGTCTAGAAAATTCAAGTCCCAGGAACAGAGGACTACACTCATTTGTTGTGCTGTGGTACTACTAACTATTATCCAATATTCAGCAGATGTTTTTTTCTAGGATTATTCCCTCAGGTAAATTAGATTATCTTTTGTTTTGATTTTTTAGCCACGTGATACGTCTCAAGAGAATTATTTTTCAGTAAAAACATTTGAAATCAACTCAGCAAGCTGGTGAAATGAGAAACAGCAGCTGGGAAAATTGGAGAAGTCCAAGTAAAAGTAGGTTTTAAAACATAATTTAATCAAAGGCAGACAAGATCAGTCATGAAGTTAGAAAAGACTTTCAAATGAATGACAAGCCACTGTTAACCAGCCAAGCTTTGCTGAGAAAACAAACCAATTTGTCTGAAAACAAAGAAGAGAAACGTGCTGGAATGTCATGCGTACAATATAATAACACTCACTGCAATTAATGCACGAAAGAAGAAAACAAATTGATAATTTTTGTTGTTGCAGTTTGTGGGAAACCCTAGCACTTTCCACGTAATGCTCGATAAAAAGAAACATTTAGTAACTCTTATCTCAGATTCCCCTTTCTCTTCTTGTAGGGGGTCATAATATTCATGAGATGTAATACAGACTATAACTCATTGTTGAGAAGGCAAATAGGTCCGTTTTCCTTATCCATTTCAGGCCTTTCTGTTTGTTGCTATTATTTGAAAATCAGTTGCCATGGGAAAGTTTTCTCGCCCTACCCTGTCTGCTCATTTTTGCAAAGCGCTTGGAACATTAATCTCCTTTTTCCTCCTTTGTTGTCCTGTCAAAAGGGACTTCAATGGAAGAAAGCTTAGTCCATTTCTACCTTTACACTGGGAGAGCCTTCTCAGTGGGGCTGGAAGAAAGGATTGCTTTATCCAGACTCTCCTTGAGAATTATAACATGGTCAAACCTCTACTGTCTGGACTGAGAGCATTACCTGGATGAAGCTCCTCTGCAATAAGCTGCCTTTTCCTACAGGCTACCAGCTCAGGAAGATTAAAGTACTGCAGAAGGGAAGGAAGTTACAGTGGTCTTCTTGTCCAGCATCTTCTATGGGCAGCTAGTAAACTTTAGTCCCTACAGCATGCTATATCCTAGTGTCAGGAACAATTACAACTGAGAAATTGGTTCTCTTTCTATGTAGAAACTTACAAAAAATAATGCATTTCCTGAGATCTGCTGTGCCACTGTTAGGGAAAAACATTTTTTCTTGAGTTGAATGCGGCTACATTTCCTGTAAAGGAAGGGACAAATGGGAGACACACACACATACAAAAACTTACAATTCACCACAGTAGATCTGACCCTACTAGGATAATGAAATGAACTAAAGGAAATACACTAATAACTGTTTTCTAGCACCAAACCTCTGATGTTTTTCCACGTAAGCGACCAAGATTCAAGTTCATGAAGTCTGCTAATAGCTGATAGGACTTTAATATCAAGTAGAAAAGCACTTCTTTTCTAATGTTCAGTGTTCCCATTTATATATCCCATAGGTGCTGCAACACAGAAGTTCCTCATCTACCTGTTTGCAACCATTTATTGCTTTATAGACTTCTGTGTCTCCACTAAGTCTTTTTATTTATACAGTAAACAAGTTTTTCACTTCATACTTCACTTCAAGAGCTTTTCTATGCCTTTATTCATCACTGTCATTCTTTCCCCAAACTCCCTCTAATCCCACAGAATCCTCTAAAATAGTGACCTGTTCTATTCCAGGGGAAAGCATAATTCTGAACTGGTAACAACATGTCAACAATTATTTTTATTGTTCCAAATTACACTCCTAATGAACCCTAATTCATCGCATTCCTAATTAATAACCATAGATGCACGCAGCCAATAAGCCTGCATTTGTACATCCATTTTACCATCCTATTACTGTTAATAAAAAAAATCCTACGGGGACTGGCTAGCAAACAAAAGACCTTTTTTGAAAGATTGCCAAAGATTTCAACAACCCACTTCAAAACAAAGCTCTCAAATATTTGAGGGTAGAAATATGAGACAAAGGGTGCACAAACCACACAGAAACAAAAGCCTCAACTCTCTCGCTAGGCTCTCCCCAGGCTCCCCGTGATCGTGAGGCCACCAGTAGCTCAGATGTAGATCCTAGCCTGAATCAAGGCAAGCCATCAAACTCCCCTCCTCTCTTTCCTGTAATAAAGACTAATAGATCATTGACATGCAATTTTCTTTTTTGAAGAACAGTTTCAAGAGCCTTTCTCAGGCTTCCTAATACTTCATTACGCAGCTTGTATTTTATTTTCAGCCCAAATATTTCAATCCTATGCTTTCTTTGTCCATATACCTGTATATATACATTAATATTGAATATAGAGAATTTGGTAATGCAGTAAGATTTGAATATAACCTTCCTATAAAACACAATTTTAAGATAAACGGTCTAAATGGCCTTTTGTTGAGACAGTTTACTTCAGGCAATTAGAAACCAGTGAAATTTGTGACGATATAAAGCCAACAGCATTTCTAGTATCCTGATTGTTTGCTAAGTATTCTTTGTTATATTTTCACATTACAGTTTTCTGCATTTTTCACTTCTTTTGTTTCATTCTGTGAGGCAAAAGATGAAAAGAAAATGAACTTGCAGTACAGACTGAGCTCGAGTGAAGCAGTTGATTGTCTCTGGAGAGAGTTATTGTGAAAACTCTGGTAGTTTTCAATTGTTTCATGCAAACTAATTATTGTTAAATGGCATTTAAAAATCTTGTGTGTATAATCACGGTGCATGTATTACACAATCTTCATTTAAGGTTGGAGGAACATGTAAAACAACAACTTAGGAAAAAGACCTGGCGTGAATCCCCATGCCTTTATTTTATACTTTTTTACAATTTACTGAAACATATTCTTCACCAAATGCAGAAATACGAATAGCAACTCAGCTGAATGCACGTGGAAGTATCTGAAGGCTGCAATCTCCCCTAAAGAAATGTGTAGAGAGAATTTCACTCAACCTTTTGTGGCTTTAGATAAAGAAGGCAGCTTTTGTTTACTTTTGGATAGTCAAGCCTTTTGGCACAAGGCCACACTGCGAGGCTCACACGTACATATGTGTGTGAATATATACACACAAACACATGCACAAACGCAAGCTAGAAACTCCCCCTCCTTATCTTGCTTAGACACATCATCCCAGGCATCATGAAATTGTTTGGTGCTGTTGCACAAATGCCTCCCTATCTTATCTTTTCCATTCAGAAAGAAACCGCAGCTCTGTGGGTCCCCAGACACGGGGAGTGCAGAACAGGGATTACCTGGAGCTTCTTGCACGGGGCTCTGTAGTGTGGTCTCAAGGACAAGAAACTCTGATTCTTAGTGATTCTGACTGGAAGGCTGGCAGCCATCCTCCTGAACTGGTGAACTAGTAAATTGTCACCTACACTATCGGCTGGAGCTTTTGCCATACATGTGAAAGTCTTCTCTCCTACCTCCTGCTGTAAAACTAGGCCTAGGCAGGGTCGGAAATGTTGATGTATCAGGCACAGAAAGAGCATTAGAAGCATGAGTCATACTGTTGGGATGCAGGTCTGGACCTACTTTTAAATAGCCACCTCTTTTATTGTTACCTTTTAAAGAAAAAGACCACAATTTGTCAAAACTGTACAAGAGCTTTAGCTTCCATCAGTCTTAAAAACTTCAAGACACCAGACATTATAACAAATTTTCATAGCTTTTAAATAAACTGTTTTGGCTTTAAACAACCGTTGCTCAAATATATTTCTTGTACTTTTCAGAATTAAAACATGCTCAGGTATCTTCAACTATATTAAAGGTATCTTTTCTCTTTATCAGGATTGCCAGAAGCTCCTGAAAATCCACTTTCTATCCAAATCTGCCCCAAACACTGACAGAGCAAAGAATGTGAGTTGATGAGATTGTGTATCATTTAACTTTCTAACGCACTTCACTGAGATATTTCCTGAAAGAGGCAGAAAAGCTGGCTGGAACTGTGTATCTCAGCAGGGTTTTTCCCCTTCCATTTTGCTTCGTGAGAGCAAAACAATATAAGGAAGCTATATTCAAGGAGGCTGCTGAGTTATTGAATTGTCAGTTAACTTCTATAACACACAACCTTAGAAAATAAATCATATCAATATTTTGGCCTGCAGTAGTCTGAGTGTAAGGTCACAGCACATCCAGCATTGTATCATAATGACTGATTGATGATTTCTTTAACAACAGAACTGTAGACATCAATACACAGTTGGCCACACAGATTCACAAAGAATAGACTCCTACAAAAACAAACAAACAAACAACTGCTGCTGTGATCTTCAGTTTCTGGTATTGACTGGTTTTAAAATGATATCAGATAATGGCTTAATTATAAACAGAATATGTAATTGGACACCTGTCCTAATCATCCCCACTATCTTATAAATAGCATATTAGGATGTGCAATTGCTGTTGATATCAAGATTTCTCTCCAGGCAATTTATTTCATTCTGATTCTGTCCACCATTTAGTTTTGCTGTTTACCTAAGTCTCTTTGTAAAGTGAGCTTTTTTTCTTCTTACAGCAAGGCAAATTTCTTTTCCAGTGTTTACAATCAACTGCTTTCAATTGCTGTTTGTTACTGATGTATTCTTAGTCACAGCTTTTTTTTCATTCACTTCAATTTCCTTTTATATGCCTACGTGGGATCATTACGATGGTCAGATGCTAAAATATCAATGCCTTCCATTGGGAACACCTATAAAATATCTTTTCCTCGTTGCAAATAACTATCCTGGCATCAGGAAACACAAACTCAAAAGCACACGTACAAAAAGATATACACAACCAAAGATGCCAAGACAGTAACTGTACTCTCGGCAATAATCAAGCCTTTTAAAGATCTCTTGGCATTTTTCAGCCACCAGTATACACACATTCATATGCCTGCAACCTGTCCAGAAAGAGGTGTGCTGCACCTTGGAGAGATCTATGAGCAAAGTGGGGGTGTTCCATGAGCCCCCCCAGCTAGGTAGATGTCTCATAATGTGTGAGGCACTGGAAAGAGGAAGCTTGGTAGGAAGGGGCTGAGGATGGCATCCTTGGTCATGGGGTTGGGATGAGAGGGAGCAATGCTAGAGGAACGTTGGCAGTGAGTAAGGCGGTAAGGATCCGTGCAGCCAGAAAGGCTTTGCTCCACACCCTGAATTCTCTGTACACAAGGAGGCACCCCTTCATGGGCTCCACTGTTTGCGCTGTGGAATTAGGGGGAAAGAGCCAGGCAACTTTTCTCAGGATCTTCAATACATGTGAAATGGAGAAGGGACAGCTTGGCTGCCAGTGACAAGGAGAGGCAATAAGCAGCAGCAACAGAGAGAGAGAGACATACACCTCATGTTTTTCCTCAACCCGTGTCACTTTTCTAACACCGTTTACCAAAATACCAAAAAATCTTCATTTGATAGTAAAAACACATTATTCACCTATTTATTGTGCCACGAGTAGAATCTTACTTTTCAGAAAATGACGGCTTTTTATTTATTTCTATCTTTCTGCTGTGAAACGACACCTCCCACACTCACATACACACAAAACACAGTCTCTTGCTACTTAGATATAGCATGCCCTAAAATGTTAATTAATACTGTATAACTGTTTCACTTCCCTGAGCAACCGAAAAGCATCAGAAGCTGTGATCCATTTTTTCCTCTCTTGCTTTCACTTTTAAGCACGTGTCTTTACATTTATAGCTAACTTAAGCCTACATCTCTATTTCATGATCCCTCCAGTTAAATTCCTAATCAATGTAGGTGGACCCCAATGCACGACATGCGGGGTAAACAGAAGAGATAGAACACTGAACAGTGGTTGTAGCATACGACTACAGCATTTCATTTGCAGCTTACCTACTGAGAATATCCACATATTTTGATTTCCCCGTGGCCCCTTCACTTCCAATGTTGCTTTTATATATATTTTTTTAATTTACTGATTACTATTGTACACCATGCAGTAGTACAGTGACAACAAGAAATTGCACCTGCTACATGAATTATGCAAAATTACCCCCCCCCCCCCAAAAAAAAAAAAAAAGACATAAACAGCAAATGGTGCGCACTGAATGGTGATCCGAAAGTTACTTGATGTGGCTCACAATCCTTGCCAAAAGGAGTAGGCTTCATGGGAAAGGAGCACTGATACCCGTTGACAGGAAACCCTAGCGATGCTCTGTGACAGGAGAACAGTCTCCCTAGATGCTGTTCCAGCAGAAAAGAAGAAGGAAAAAAAAACCTGCTACACATGAATTTTGCTGCCAAGTGTCAGAGGGTGCTGAAGAAATTTACAGATTACTTAAGGTATAAGAAAATAAAAAATGAAAAGTGATTTAACATAAGTTCTGAATCTAATGCATTGTAGATCACTACTGGCTGCCTAAACAAAATCTGGAATTTCCAGGGAAGCCATACAGAAGTTCAATGACAGATGATGTATCTGTGATCTTGTAAACTGGCCATTCACCACATAATGAAGCCTTCTGTGCTATCACATCTTATGCAAGATAACAGCCTGTCAGGATAGCTGCTGACTGAATACAGAGAATTATTTTTTCTTTTTACATTCTATGTTAGATTCTTTTCCTCCTAGATGTTTTATTTGTCACCTAATTTTATTGTAAAACCCCAGCTCAGCTTTTCTTTGACTTTGCTTCTCAAACATTTCAGGACCAGAGACGACTTTCTGTATCATTGGAAAAGACAGTTATTAGTGGGGAAAAAAACACCTGGAGGAAACTTTGGTGTAGCTATGATACCCGTACACTGCCTGCTGTTTCTTGTTGCCTTGTTTGTTTCTCCCTGTCATCATGAGACTCAGTGGGAGAAAATACCCAGGTGATTCTGATCTGGAGTTAAAACCAAAGCATGTCTCTCTTTCAGGACAAAACTACTCAAGGCGCTTTCATTAAAAGGAATAGTGCATTATTATTCCTGGCATATCAACTGCTTTGCTTGTTTCGCCGAATCACAGCCACAACAATAGTGCTTTTCTCCTTTTCGTTAAGTTCTGACACGCGATCACAAAAGAAATTAGAGCTATACGGAAGGAAGAAAGGGTTCAGAAGCTATGAAAAATGCTGAATATTTCTGTTTGCTGTTTTATATTGCATTTGAGTTACTGTCTCCTTGGAAAACTGAAAGCTTTAAATTACTTAATATGTTGAACAATCCGGACACATCTGGTTCTAAGAACCCACATACTGAGTACCACTGTGCTATCAGTGCTTAATGAAAGTAGAAGGCCCTTTGTAGTTCAAAGAATCTAACCAAGATTTTGAACTTAGGTTGGGAGAGAAGTTTAAGCACTTCATAAATGTATTAATCTTTTCTGCTGTGCTCCAACCAGTAATAGGCCATTCAAGAGCATCTCCTTAGTACTGACTTGACACAGGAGGTGAGAATGTCCATGTTTGCACATCTGCTCCTTTTTATGCTTGTATTTGATGTTGTGAGATTTTCTTTCCCCTCTTGTAACTCACATTCCTTTGTGTTTCTCCATAAACTGAAGTCCGCAATCACATGAAAAAGCCTGGATCAACCACTTCACTATTTCTAATCATTATTGCCAGCTAAGAGACTACATGAAAGTATATGATGTTTGCCAAAAGCACGGTTCAGGGAATGAAAAAAATCAGGGAAAGAAAGAGACAGAGGTATCACTCACAGCTCACAATGCAGCATCATTATGAAATTGTCTCATGGCCAGCACTACTTGTAATTAAAACAGTTTATTACAAAACAGTCTACAGC
Organism: Meleagris gallopavo; assembly: GCF_905368555.1. Lineage (NCBI taxonomy): Eukaryota > Metazoa > Chordata > Aves > Galliformes > Phasianidae > Meleagris > Meleagris gallopavo. The sequence goes on along the minus strand of NC_139409.1, from coordinate 44,739,829 downwards.
AAGTCCTAGTGTTCATGCTTAGAACAAAGGGTAAGCTTGGAGTACTTTTTTTCCTTTTTTTTTTTTTTTTTTTTGGAAAATAACAGTGATCCATAGAAAAAAATATTTTGAGTGATGCTGAGAGGAGGCACACATAAAAAAAAACATCACAGTCACTCTTACATGGAAAGAAACTTGATCTCATGGAAAACCTTTCTGCAATTAAACACAAGTCTGCATGTGCAGTGATGACAACTGTATGATGAACTGCAGAGAAGGACTACAAATAGCACACTCACCTGCACCTTACTGAATACTCCACTCTCAAGACTGCTCCTAAACTCCAGCTTTCTTAAATAGCTTCAAAAGGCTTGGGGAAGCTTCATTTTTCTCTGTTTGTGAGACAGCTTTCAAGTTCTGAATCATAGGGTCACATACTAGTGCCTTGTGAATTACTTACACCGTAAAATACATCGGATAGAAGGGATTCACCTTATAATTTTTATTCAGTATTATCATCTTAATCAATGCAATGATTGCTAGTGGCTTTCCACTCTACTCTTTGCTTTCAATGAAACAATCTATTTACTGACTTTCCCTTGGCACGTACTTCATTCAAGCTAGTTTGGAAATACCTGTTTTTCATTTTGAAAGTCTGTGGGATTAGGTGGCACTAACAATTTTAAATAACCTAAACTGAGGGTCAATAATTTTTTTAAAAACGAGATAAAGAGGCATTTGACTCGCTTAGAGAGTTTAATCATGCCTAGCATTCAGTAGCATCTTTTATGTCCAATGCACATCTCCCACTGATTTCAGTTGATGCTGCGAGTTCTTAAAAGCCGGTAGAGATGAGACTTTCACTACCAACTGATGGACTGGTTTCAGTGAGTTGCTGTTGCAACTGAAAGTCCTCTGGATATGCATCTCAGCTTCCAGTTTTGGAAGCTTACCTGGAAGTTACTATGTACTCATCTGAGAAATATGAGCAGCAGAGTACTACGGTTCTTATCCAGTGTCACAAACACATACAAGAAAAAAAAAAACACATTGGATCCATGACAGAAGCAACCAGTGAAACAACAGTACTGCTTTCACGTGGTCAGTGGCTGAATCTCAGTGAAGGGGCAACATTTTCTGTTGAGAGAAAAAGTTTGCAGAACTATTCAAATGGGATTTTTAAAAGCTTCTTAGCCTTTTTCTTCTTTTAATTAATACTGCATCAGAACAACATAGCAGAAGCAGGAATAAAAGCCTTCAGGAAAGCATTTCACTATGATAATTTTCTTTTTCCATTTTCAACTCTTCTCTACAATCCCTAATTTTTTTTTCAACAGATGAGACAGGAAAATCTGTAGCTAAACAGCACCCTTTGCTGCACAGTATGCATTTGTTACTGTATCAGATCTATTATTTGCAATGAATGAAGCATGAGTCCACAGGGAAGAATTTGATCATGCAGTTAAAGGCTATTTTGCAAAGACTAAATTATTTATGTGCAGAGTGGGGAGGGTCTAATTAAAGTGACAGAGGCAAAGCTAATTCTGTCATTTCCTAGTGGAGGTCTAGTAGGTTAGTGTTGTTCAGGTGCAACAACGCTAAAAGGGAATTAAAAGCATGCTTTGCTAGGAGAACGGGCTTTCTAAAAGCAAGGCTTATATTCAAGGTCCTTGAAGAAGCACTTCAGGTTGTAGAAATAATACATTTGCATGTATTCAAGTGCAATGCTTTGCAGAAAGCTCCTGATTGTGACCTTAACATTCATCTTGCCCCACGATCATTCTCCCTGTATAGCAACCGTTGCCTCAAACATAAGACTCGTAGCACAGATTCAGTCCTAACATGCTATTCATCATCAAATCCCAAAAGCAGGGAGCTTGGGACACTCCTTGCAATACACAGACTAGTGCCATTTATACCTGGTCTTTTCACTTGCTCTAATATTTCATTCCCAGGTTTTCCGCAGCTTGCCTTCTAGTCCCACAAACTTTATTCCATGGATTCTTCTTCCACTCTTGGTGATTCAGAGAGCCCTGATCAGCTCACCTGTAATACCCTTTTTGACTGGGAAGGGACAGAGACCCACTACCCTCATCATCTGCAGTACGTGTAGGGGCAAAGCGCTAGTTAAGCTGCAAGCCTACGTACGCCAAGCTCAGTTTTTATCTGAACCAAAAACAGAATCAGAATGGCTTTTCCTTTGTTAAAGGGATCAAAACAATTTGGTCAAACAAAATACCAACAAAAGTAAACACAGCTGTTCAGTTGTCAGTAACTTGACCAATCAACCACTTCAAGTAACTGCAGACCAATTGAAAGTCTGTGCACATAATTAAACATGTTATAGGCAGCAACACATATTGAAGAGCTGATAAAACATATTATATGTTCTTGAGAAAACCAAGACTTGTAAAAGACCTTCATGAGAAATGTGGCATATATGATTTGTGCATGTCAGACATCTTAGAATATTAACAGCGTGAGCCAAAATCTCTGTGCAGCATATTATGACCCAGCGATGTCAAGACTGACTGTTTAAACACACTCTGTAGCTGTAGCCTTGGACAGGTAAATTATTTAGAGAATTTCGTGTATAAAATGCTGAGAAAGCAGGAGGAAAAATAGCTACTAGTTTTTTGCTTTTTTTTTTTTTAAAGGATCTCTATTGCACATGTCTGAGCAGTAGTTGTAAGACTTGTAATTTTAGTGGATGCTCATGGGAAGAGTGAAACGCACATCTCCAAAACAACTGCTATTTTCAAAGATCTGATTCAGGTCTTTGGGGAAACGGAGCTTTTCAGGAAAGTTTTGCAGAGTGATTCTTCTGTTTGCTTGGTTTTAGTAAGGAAAAAAATATCCAGCTTTTTGCATAGCTTTGTTCTTAGAAACAGCCGGGTGGCAATGCATGAAATTTAAATGATATTTAGCCCAAAGCATACGCTTTGGAAAGTATCTATCAAGAGAGTGGAGTTAGACAGATCTGCTGATAACTGAAAGAAGAGTTTGTTTGTTTCTAAGAAGGAAAGAGTCTGGCTGTGCTACCTGCTCCATCCACAGCAGTACCTGAATGGATGTGACAGTGTCTGCCTATCATTTTCCAGCGTTGTCATGCTCCTGGTACAAGAAACAGTTTCTGAAGAAAAGCTGTGGAAGTTTTAGGTGAGTTTTGAGGGCTGTACTACAGGTACTGCAGGTGTCACAAGTTAGCTCTCTGCTTTTTTTTTGACTGTCTGACATCAGAGAAACTTGGTGTGAATACAAACATGTGCACCCTTACTATCCCATAAATATGTCCACGGACCTGAAGTAGGGGTCCAGAGGTCCCTCTCCAAACCTCACTTCCACCCTGCTGTATTCATTGTCTGCATTTACATACAGATCCATATCAACCACTGTCTAAAGGAAGATTTGTCACAAAAAGCTGCTTTGGTCTGAGTCCTCCTACCTGAGAGGTTGTGGATGCCCCATCCCTGGAGGCATTCAAGGCCAGGCTGGATGTGGCTCTGGGCAGCCTGGTCTGGTGGCTGGTAACCCTGCACATAGCAGGGGGTTGAAACTGGATGATCTTTGTGGTCCTTTTCAACCCAGGCCATTCTAGGATTCTACGATCTGTACAAACTTCTTGAAACTGCTGAATTAGGAAGCAACTGCTCCTTAGTACTTAATATTATATTTGATGCCTAGTTATCTAGTCTTGCTCTTCAATCTTTAAAGAGTAAGCAGGTACTTTTAATTTTAGCATATGGAAGAAATGTCAGCAAACTCTATGCTATAACACGACCACAGGTTCCCCACCTCCTCAGGCTTGCTGACTGGTACTGCACAAGGCAGCAGGCAGGCTCCAGTCGAGCCAACTGGGTTTCTCCCAAAATAATCACTGAACTAGGTTTTGCCCTGCAGTTTCGCTAACTGAAGTGCAGCACTGGGGTCTGGCTCATTTGAGAACTTAGTCTGAACAGCAGTTTGAAAATTTGGCTCACGGTGTATTTGGGATATAATATGTCAGCACTGGGTAATTATGGTGCTATTAAATCCCTTATTTTTCTTCCTACTTGAAGTAATGAGAGAGAAGCATACAAGATCTGACCATTACGTATTAATGATTAGCAACTGTAAAATAACTACTCAAACCTATCAGGAGCTCCATTTCACTTAAGGAGCCGTAACAGTGCCGGGTTAGCACTTTAGCATGAACGGTGCATTGATGGCATGAAATCTCCCTAACCAGTTATCTAAGGTCAGCCTTAATGGTACCATAAAATCACCATATGATTTCTTCAACATGAGGCAATTTTTACTTCCTGAGAGCTATGCAAGTTTTCTGAGAGTGCATTTATACATTAAAGTACCTAATGGTAATAAATTAGCAAGAAATACATATTTGCCCAAATATAATACAAAGTCCTAAATTACTTTCCAGTCCAATAATACATTCTTATCTCAAAGAAACATTTTAGAATAGAGGAATAAATGCAAACCAGAATATCCATTTACATATATTCTACAAATACAAATATATATATATATATAAGAATATATTTACCCCACTGATAAGTTTGAACTGACTTTTGCTCTTCAAACTGGATTTAACTACATTTCCCTGTATGAAGGACTCTTCTCAGGTTCTTGACATATTAATCAATATTTCCTTGTGTTTACAGGAAAATTGGTTAATTGGTATTTTAAATTAAAATATAATTTAAAATGAATCCTTCAGTAAATTCAGCATCAGTAGCATGCTGTCTCATCCCAAGTGATCTAGTAACAGAACAGTGAAGAGACTTCATATTTCCTGTATAATTAACACTCAGGTGCCTTCTGCTGTGTCTACCTGGCTAGGATGAAATGGTCATTTTCTTTCCATTATTCTTCATTTCTAATGGCTTCTTTTTCAGTACGGGACTACCAAACATCAGACTAACAATAATTGCACTCCCTCTATGCCGACAGCAGGTCACTTTACAATGGGCATCTTAAGTGATGATAGTGACTGCATGTTAGCAAAGGCCAGTCTGAGTAAAAACAATGGCAGATAGACGATATTATGAAAACAGCAGCTTCTCTCCAGCTTCCAGGAAAAAAAAACAACTTCAGCCTCTGTAGAAAAATAGACATTTAGCTATATATTCATAAGGTTATTGTAAATTTTACTGTTAATTCTCAATCTTCGTAAAAAAAAAGAAGAAATAAGACTCTTTACAACAAGATTTAGTGTAGAATGTAGGCACAACGTGACTAAGTGCACTGCACGACAGTCCAGTGCCCATGAATACAAGAGACTCGAATTTCTTACCTATTTCCCTTTTAGCATATCCTTAAATGAATGTGTCTTTTATCGTGCGCACAGATGGTGCAGTGAGACTGACTGCAGTTCTGCTTTGATACAATTGCTGACAGCCACAATTTAAAAGCTAACTGGTGCACTGAGTGATCCTAAAAATCTGCAAAAGCTCTTTTTCTCTCGGAGGCACTGCCTTTGCTAGTTGCACAAAGGAAAAAAATTGCAGTAGGAAGAAAGGAAGGATTTCACTTCTGAAAAAAATACACTGCAGCCAGATTAAACGATCCCTCTGTCAGCCGGCTCTGTAAACAAATGGGTATTAAGAAGTTCATTACCCCTTAATGGCTGAACACAGAAGAGCTGAGAATGGCATACAACTGGCAACAGGCACCTTCCAAGCAGCCGGGTGCTTTTTATTTCTGGCACCAAGACAGAGGGCTTTCAGCTACTGTATTTCTTACTGAATATTTTTCCTCACCTACATTTCCATGAAGCTAGCACATGGGGGAATAGCAAAAAGCAGGAATTACTGTTATTAGCTTAGTAATCTGTGATGGAAGTTGACCCTATATTTAAATGAAGAACACTGAAAGCCTGATAGATTTTCCAGGTGTTTTTTTTTTTTTTTTTTTTTTGGACACTTTGCTCTGCTTTGGCCTTTCAAGAAAGAAGTTAGAAATTAAATGCTAGGTTCCACCTTTTTCCCCTCTGCTGAAAATAAAATTACTAATGTAAACGCTAATTCCCATCACTCATCATTCAGAAAAGCAGGGCTAAGAACAGAAGAGGAGTTACAAGCTTACATGAGCAGTTAGGCCTTGAGGGCTTTCCAGTTGACACATAATCCACCTAAACCTCCAAATACTAAATAGATCTGTTCGAGCTTTGGAGAAGTCAGGCTTGAGCTGAGAGCTCACAACATTTAAGCCACAAAGCCGTCTCTGGGACCACAGGTCCACTTGACTCTGGCACGCCACAAATTCCATCAAATGAAGTTTCCAGTTAGAATTTCTGAGGTTCAATGTGGATAATTCTGAGAGGCCAAGTTCACCATCTTAGGGATGCTCTTTGTAGCCCTAATCCCTCCAACCCAATCTGAGCTCATTTTCAATTTCATGGGTCCAATTGGCTCATGCAGCTGAGCTTTAGGAAAGTCTGTGAAGTTGAAAATTGCTATTCTGCTGAATGCCTGCAACTATAATGATATATGTATATTTCTATCTTTCTGCAGAGGGATGTTACTCACACATATTCTTTGCATATCAGCCAACCTGTAAACCATAAACAATGAATTTTTTGTGCCAAGAAAGCCACACTGCAGGTTTTTTTTTAAATACATATTTTATATTTAAATATAACTCCAGCACACAGGCACCACAATAAATAGAAGCCAACACTCAGAAAGCATCAAATCAAATATGATGCTGAAAAGAAAACAATACAATTAATTTTTTTATTGCCTATTCATACCCCTCTCGCCCTCAGTTACTACATCTAATAACTTTTCCTTATCAGCTGAAGAAAAGTGAAACATTTTTTACTTATAAAAACCCACTGTCTAGCAGTGATATTTCCCTCTGCTTAACATTTAGAGAGTGCTATAAATATCCTGCTGTATATGACATTAACAAGTTGAAGTTTTTCTTTTAAAATTGAGGGCCAAGTTTATCTTCCAGCATACTTTTGAGACCGACTTGACTGTGCAATCCGTATGGCCTGCATGCTGCCTTGAACTGCTGCTTTTCTCCAATCAGCTCCCCATAGAAATGACACGCAGTCTAACTGCAGTCTCTCTTTGGTAAGACCAGAGTGCTCTCACCACGTGCTCTTACTTTTCTCCCTGCCATACCATCAGAGTCACCCATGAAGGGCTCAGCCCTGAGACAAGACCTCTGGGCCCATAGCCCTCACTCTCCTATGTGTGGATCCACTGAACTGCAACAGATAAATCCTAGATATTTCCACTCTTTATCTTGTTCCCATCCAGTCTCTGGAAGCCAGCTGTAATTAAAGCTTCTCAAGCTAATCTTCCTATGATGATGTATCAAAAAAGTACAGATCGTGGGCTTAGCAAAGGGTCTCTCAGTTACATCTTAGTCTCAAAGCAAACTCAGCGTTACCTAAAAAATAAGCAATCTGTCTTAAAGTACCCACTGGTCTTCCCACTGCTGGCTCCTACTGCCTCGTGACATCTCAGGCAAGCTGGCAGTAGCTGTGTCATGATCAACTCAGTCTCCAAACTACCAGCTCTTGACACAACCCCTGACACAAGCCTGCTAGGATTGCTTCATTATTTATGAACATGGCAATCTTATTTTTAATTTGCAAACTAGTTTTGCTTGCAGACAGGCAGTAGACACTTGAGAGCTCACAAACTGGGATGCTATCTCCACGTTTACAGAGGAGCTACTTATCCTGTGACATATTCTGCCTTACTTTTTGTTTTGCTTGACAGTTCCAAAATTAAACCCAGATATTCTGGGAACCAGGTCAACATACGACTCATGAACTAGGATACAACAACAGCAATTTGGTCAAAAAATGGGAGCTTAAAATATGGTTACAACAGCAATATCTGTAAAAATCAGCCTTAGTAGAAGCAAGGCGAAAAGTTTTCCATTTTAAAAAGGAAACTCCTTTTTCATTTTTTTAATCCCAACCAAGACAAAACATTTAAGTGAGTTAATTTAATATTCTACCTTGAATTTCAAAGAATGGACTCCTTTCCAAATTAGGTAAGAACAGAAGGCTAATGCCATAAAACTATATTCCTAATACTTTTTGTGGACCTTTGTGACTTAGGCTACTATAATTGTTTTTCAAAAAGAGCCTTTGCACCCTGACAGCCAAGTTGTTGAAGTCTGAAGGGAAGTTCTTAGCTTCCCAGGCTCTGACAGTAGCTTATCATAGGAATATTTCTCACATCACAATGCCAATATTATTATTGCATACAAACTGTCCCAGAAGTGGAATAAGGTGTTACGATAGAAGGATTTGAGTTTAAGCATTCAAGAGCAGATTCCAGTAATTATAAAAAGTTTGAATAAAGGAATACTGAAGGGGATTTCAGTATGCTGGTTGCAAAAAAAAAAAAAAAAAAAAAAAAGAAACTTCCTAATAACTTAATGGTCATCATCTGTAAAGGTCCTGCTCTGAAAAGCCAGAGGATCATTGTGCATTTTCAAGCTTACTTCAAGTTTTGAGACATCTTAAGGAGATCACCTTAACACCCAGATTCTTTGACTGCAAAGAAATGCTCAGTGTCTTTGTCTGCTAAAGAGCTTTATGCTAAAAGAAAATTCTAGAGAATAGAAGCTCAACATTTTTCTTTTGAAACACTTTTTTTTTTTTTAACAAGTTCCCACGGTTTGTTCCGAGATGGATGCTAATTATTACTCTGCTGTAATATTACATTATGAGATGATAACAGAAAATTTCCGATTTTCTATCTTTAAAGCCAGCCACTACTTAGTGCTAATCATAATACTTTTATATTCTTTTTCTGTTTCAAAGTATTTTCTGTCTGTATAGTAATGAAGTGTATTAACATAAGACAAGGCAACCAATTTGGAACTGCAAAGCTAATTCCTCAAAATCTTAAAGAAGATTTAATCATGCCATCAGGCTTGGGCATACCAGTAGTAAAAATACTGTCACAAAATAATGAAAACCAAAAATATTATCAAATTATGTTTGAAATAACAGTATTACATTCCAGTAGCACTAAGATATGAAAATACCACCAACTGCTAACCTTTTCAAATGTTGTTAAGTGTTTGGTTAGAGAAAGTTCACTAAAAATCAGAATAGTCTGTACTAATATAAACATTGACATCAAGGCTATTGTCCTGCATTTTCAAGTGATGTTACACATTTACTCTGGATTTGCTGCCCACGCCTCACCCTACTAGAAGAAGAGAAGCCAAGGACTGGAGGTTGCAATCAGTATTGGCAAGTAGGATTTTATTTGGCCCCGCCATACGATACAACTGATGAGGGCAGAGCATGCTTTCAGCTCTGTGCTGGATAGCACCAGCTGGGTTGCACAGCCAGGCCTTAACCAAGCAAAGCAAACATAGGAAGTACAACTGGATTTTCCTGCGTGCCTTTGGATTTTGTGCTTGTTTTGGCATGGTTTGACAGAAGCTTTTCCTCTGTGGCAAGTCTCTTACTGCAATGTAGAACCAGGCTGCTCTCTCCTAATTCACAGCTGATGGTGGAAGTTGAGGTAGCCCCATTGTAAAGCATGCAGCAGCAGCAATTCGTTAGCAGCTGACCTCTTCCTCTGCTCCACCTCTAAGACATAAACTCTCTTGATGGATTTTATTACGTGCTGTAAACTTGCCCAATTTTCATTTTTCCCTTGTGTTCAGGGCTCTGCAGCATTTCACCTTTCTGGGGAAGGGGGGGAAGGCGATGCAGTATAATGCAGTTTGATTTAAATTATTACCCTGGCGCACTGTTTCTTTGAGATGCTATTTTCCCTGCCTGTTCTAACTGCTGAGCACAATCGCTACAGCTCAATTATTAAAGAGATTCTAAAAATAGTAGTGTGCAAAGCTGTCTACAAAGAAAAATCATTCAAACACAGCAAGAGACATAGCCCAGGCAGCGAGCTTTCTCTGTTATTAGCTTCTTAATTTTTTCTTTTTCTTTTTTTTTTTTTTTTTTTTCCCTCCTTTTTCCCCTTTCTATCTTTTGCTCTCTTCCCTCTGCCTTTCCATTCTTCCCTTCAGCAACAGTAAGTGAGAGGGACACCTCCATGACCTTCTCCGGTATCTTGAAATCTGTGTGAGCTTATAAATACATTGATACAATCAAGTATTTACTGCTTGGTAAACACTAACATTCACTCGCTCTCCATTTGAGAGAATCATGATCATGCAGGCAAAGGAAGCTTGCCAAAATATAATAAATAAATAAAGGCAGGCGCTAGTATTTCTAGCTGTGAATCCTTCCATGCACTCTTCAGAGAAGCTCAGAACAAGGGCATGGTTAACCATCTGGGAGCCCCAGAATCCACATTTCCCTGCCAGGCATTTTCACAAGGCTGTGATTCATTTGATGGTTCCTATTTAAGAAAGCATCGAGGGCCAAATTTCTAATCCTTACATCTCTAACGAAGCACAGGTGAGTGCTCCCCTCAAGGAAGGTCTCTGGTTTTGAATCACTGGGTGGGAGGGGAGGTAGAAGGGAAGGTGGTGAGGGTGTTTGAGAAGGTTCCTCAGAGTTGATGAGCTCATCCTAATTCCTGGCTACGCTGATATCTGTAAGAATAAATGGGGAAATTGAAAGTGATACAAAACAGTGCTATATTAACCTCTTATTATTTTTTCCAAATGATTTAAAAAAAAATGTTTCCCAATGATTTCAAAATAAACAATACCAATTACACCCAGATGTCGATTTGTGGGAAGGAGATAAGGCAGTAGTAAAGGCAGATACTGGAAAAATCTCCCTGGCCTGCACTGCTGAGCTGGCTGGACTCCCAGCATGCCTATGTGTGCTTCCTGCTCCAAGGCAGAGCCACATTGCTGCTTCTCCCAGCTCTTAGGAACAGATCAAGAATAGCACTAGTGGGCTCAAACCAATTGCACCCAGATAGAGACATCTCTGGAAAGAAAAACCTCCTCCCACTCTCATCTATCCCAACTGCACTTGCCATTAGCATTCAGACCAACTCTGCAGCTACAGCCTCTCCGTGAGGCTGTGCTCTGCAGGAATGCTTCCACCAGCCCAGTGAAGGCTGCAAAGACCGAGCATGAAAATTAAAGTCTAGGAGCTACCAGTTAAGAGGTTGCAGTGTGTGTGTGCATGTAACAGCAAGGAACAAATATAAGTGTTGTACCACTGACAGCTCTGAACCATTTTCCTCTACTTTTTGCAGGGAGCTCACGTGGCCATGCACCTCCTTCACATGCCCTGTCATACACAAGAAAGGTGTTAACTGCTAACGCCAATAGTGTGAAGCTTCTCAGGAATTTTTCCACTACCTTTTGCAGCAACACAACCTATTTAAGGAGGAAACGAACTTCAAGACTGTCTCTTGCTGTCCCTACAGCACACACAGATGAATGGTTATTAGCATCATGTAGGAAATTCATGTCTGTGGTCATTCTGAGCTAGATTTCTGCAGTTTAATACATACATCTCCAAAGTAGAATACAGGAAAATACATCCTCTGTGGAAGTTGCCCTGTTGTTATCACTGGGTCTTTAATAATATACAATTAAAGAAATGTACAACCGGAAGAGTGGTGTGGTTAGGATGGTATTTTACAGGTTTATAGTCAGAAAGATTATTGTGGTGGAAAGAGACAAACAAAAATGAAATACTCACCCATGTGCTAGGCAGTAGAAAACTATAAAAGAAAGGGCCTCAAACAAGAAACCCTCTCCCAGCCCTTAAATGGGGTCTAGGAGAGGTGCAGCCAGGCTCCACCCCTTGGGTCACACAGCTGAATCGCCTTCACCTGTGCTCCCATGGCTGACTCAGTGCTTGCTCAGGTGATCAATCAGTGGTTCGGGCTGGGACTCAACAGTTCCCATACAATTAGGTTTTTACAGATATGCCTTAGCTCCAGCAGATGAGTTACACTGCAGAAGAAGTAAAGCATTAAACCTGAAAGCCCAACAACTGAAATTTCCTTTCTCTCAAGAGCATTCAGAACAACTTGCATGTACAACACTGCACTGACATTAGCAGAGCCTTGCGTCAGGCTGGCCGTGTCTTAAGAAAACAGCAAACTCCACCCTGAAGTGGAAAAAATATGCAAAATAGCATTACAAGTAACTGAAAATATAACTGCTGTACAGCACCAGTGATTAATAAAAATAATCATAGGTTCATAAAATCATAGAATGGTTTGGGTTGGAAGAGACCTACAAGATCATGTAGTTTCAACCCCTGGCTATAGGCAGGGACACCTCCCACTAAACCAGGTTGCTCAAAGCCCAGTTCTAGCCTGGCCTTGAATGTTTCCAGGGAGGGGCATTCACAACCTTGCTGGGCAGCCTGTTCCAGAGTCTCATCACCCTCACAGATCTAAAATGTAGCATCCCTTTCTTAATTACAGACTGCTCTCTTTAATTAAAACACCGTAAGGAATTATTGGTGAAGTTTACCAGAGGCACCGTAAATACTAATAATTCCCTCCACAAATACTAATAATTTACTGCTATTGAGGCTTTCATCCATGCTACCCATCCAGAAAGAACAAACCACGTGTTCAAGCTGAATGGCTTCAGTGAGGTCAAGGAAAAGGGAAATATTCAACATGTCTGTGCAGAGAGGGAGCCAAGCGTGCAGCACAGACAGCCACAGACAATTACTCTGGCTGCCAGCATTTCTGGGGATGCAGTGAAGCTCCCTTACAGCAGAAGATTTGGGTTCACGACATCTCACCTGCATTTACCTAAATGTCAGGCAGAACACAACCAGCTTCCCGCTTCTTGCCTGCCATTCACGCTGACCATTTAGCATTGAATGAACTTAGAAAAGCTAATCTGCAATACTTTCCATGTGTCATAATTTAGGTTAATTTCTTGAAAGTGAACTTCTTTGACAGCCTTGTTTACTGAGGAGACAAAATGCCTTCCCTTCCCAGTGTATGTTGGGAGTGAGGTATCCATATGCCAGCATTGGCCTTTGCTGATTTTATTGCTGCCCTGCCAGAGAAACAAAGACACATCCTTTGGGTTTTATGAAACTCCTGACATCCTTCTCAATTTAAGGATGAAAGACTTAAAGCAGCAGCACTCCACCTGGTATTTTACACAAGATCATAGAATCATAGAATCACCAAAAAAAGACCTAAAAGATCATCCAGTCCAACCGTTCACCTATTACCAATAGCTCCTACTAAACCATGTCCCTCAACACAACATCCAGTATCTATCCTTATTTCTCATACTTCCTTTGGAGAACAAGAAGGAAATTTTGAAAATAAAGCCCAGAATCACTCCTGCAAGGAAAATCTGTCCTATCCCATCCATGCACATGATCTGAAGCCTGCCTCAGCCATGCCAAACTCCATGTCAAATTCCCAATGGTGTTCTGGTTTGATTTTGACATTTTGGCTTTTTAAACAGTCACAATTAATTCTAAGAGAAAATGAGCTACAGAAAACATTTTTTAATGTTGCTATCATTTTCTGGCATTGTTGCCACAGCTGCAGCAACTCTTGGGAACGTGGAATCAAGTTCAGAGCTTGACGTCTGCACCTGGAAACAGTTTTGCTGAAAAGAACTGGATTCTTGTTCTGCAAAAGAACTCACAAGCATGGCACAGCTGCATGGGACAACTGATGGGGTGCAGACAAACCGTTCCAGAAGAAACTTCAGGCTGCCTGAGCTGCACTCTCCCTCTGCCAGAATTTGGGAAGATTTGTGCCTGCAGCCTTTGTGTTGGTTCTTTGGCTGCTTTCACCCAGGTGAAGGGATGCTGCAATGCACCTTCAGTAAGCTACACAGAGAAAGATTTCTGGTTTCATAGGTCAGCTTCCAGTTTGCAGAGCGGTACTCCCTTCTTACAGAGTAGACAACAGATGAATTTCACCTTGCAAGATCATGAGCAAAGGGAATAGAGTAAATAAATACATATATGTGTGTATATATATATATATATATATATATATGAAAATGTGTCACCATTAGCTAATGGCAACAACATTTTAGGCTGAATGAACTACACTGACTGCTTATGTGTACAACGCCATAGAAAATCCTTCACAACAATGAGGGCACTTTAGACAAAAAGGAACCACAGCCCACAGTGCCTGGCACGTGCAGTACAACCTGTCTGTTTGCCAGTCTTTGTCAAACCAGAGAATTAAAGGATTTTGCATAGATCTTGGAAAAAATTCATCCCAGCTGCAACATCAGGGATGAATTACATCTGGATTTTGCACATATTTGGTAAATTGGTGCTCCAAAGTCTCTACTTCCAATCAATATTATGTGGATGTTTTTAATTTCCCAGGCTCTTGATTTTAAAAGGAAAAATAAAAAAATTAAAAGCATTCAGGCACCTTGCAGTGTGAATCTGTTGTGCTTTTCCCCTTTTCTTTTTTAATAGACATCATCAATCTAAAATCATTCAGGTCAGAATTATGATCAGCAAATACAATTAAACATTGACTCAAGCCAAGGCTGGTGCCAAGTGGCAAACTATCCCATGTAAAGGTACTTGTATTTACTTTCTATTTCTCTCTCTCTGCATTAAAATCTCTGGTATTAAAGAGCAACGAGACTTTGGGACAGCTGGGTGGCATGATGGGAAAAAAGAGCAAAAGGTCTGTTTTATTTTCTTGGCATATCCTAGCTACCAACAGGTTTTCTACAAAAAGAACAAATGAGTGACTTCAGAAGAAATTGGGCAGCTAAAGCCTTATGCAAGGGACTATTTGAGTCTGAAAAAAAATCAAACTGATGTAAAAACAGCATCAGAAATAAAAAATGTAAGGGAAATTTAACGCAGAAAAATGATTTCCCAATGTTAATACTTATCGTGTCAGTCAGAGCAACTCACTTTTTGGTGGTATTTTACTGTAATATTCCAAGCTATGGAAAAACTGAAGTTTCATTATAGTGATGATTGCCGATTCTTTCCTATATTACACTACCTTGCCAACTGAGTGCTACATAAGTTCAAGTGAGGGCTCTGTGTTTCTGAAAGAAAATGAGCTGTTTACCAAGAAAACTTTTTTGAATAGGTAACAACTGCCTTCCACCTGCCGACCATGGGCATGTAGGCAGTCTCCTTGTCCTCTGCCCCCACATGCATCGCATCCTCCAGGCTCCAAAGCCTACCTCTCTCCCCATGGTGGTTGCTTGGCCTCACGTGCTGGCACAGGCTGACATGCAGAGGTTCCCAGAACATGACTTGCCTTAGGGAAGCAGTTATCACTGCCATACCATTTGGTGCTTACTGTTTGCTGGAGCCTGTAGGCCTTCCCCTGGGGCTCCTTTTCTCTCCCCTGTCATGAGATGGATTTAGGTCTCCTCCATCCCACGGGTCACAACCAGCAGGGCTCTGCTGCTGCTCATGCTCCTGCCCTCCTGAGTCAGGTCAACTGATGGAGACTGCTGCAAACCTGCAGTTGCTTAGGCTGAGAAGGATCCCAACAATTGGTTTCTTTCCTTCTCTATCAGAGAGATTTGGGATTTTATGCTGCGTTATTCCCATTGCTACCCAGCAGTGAACAAAACTCTTGCATTTCTGCTGTGATAATCTCTGAATAATCCAAACTATCATGCTGTTTTATCAAGGCAATATCCCTGCCCATTGGACTTGGTAGCCCAAGCTTTTCCATGCCTCCTCAGTGCTGCCCATCAGCCTCACTCCCTTCTGCCCTCAGTTCTCACCTGCCACCCAACTACTCACATACCCTCATGGGGAATCGCAGCTGGGCACAGCAGCTCTACAACTCTTGCTAGGGCTTCTAAACAACAGTTTGCTCTTTGCCCAGATGGTTTCCCAGAGCTTCATTCAGACTCTGAGGTCTTTTCACCAAGCTTTGCACATGCTGTCCTCACCTCCCAGCTGTAAATGTGTTTCTGGGGAATCCATCCTGCTCCTTTAACACTTCAGCAGGCTCCAGGCTGCTAGGTGCCAGTGCTCCCAATGTAGAAAGAGCAGAGGCCTGGAGGCTGGAAGGCAGTTCTTGAGTTTCAGTCAAACAAGTGGTGCATCTCTAACTGGGGAAATACTGCACCAGGATGTGGAGGAAATGCATTCCTCTTTGCGTGGCATGCATTACTTAAACAAAACACACAGATTTGCATACCCCTGTATTGCACACTGACAACATGTGATATATGACTGCGACTCAGGAACCAAATGTCTCGAGCAAATATGTCACTAAAGGAGCATATCAGTCTGAAGTGAATGCGAGCTGCTGCCTGCATGATAAAAGCAGGCAGCAACCCTTTCCTTCAGACCCAGCCTGGTCCTTGAGCACTGCGGTGAACTCTCAACTTGGCACTGTCAAATCCTAACCCCGGGTGGGCAGGGGGTGCAGGGAGCTGCACGGAAGGGAGGGAAGGCAGGCAGTGTGGTGTCTTTGAGTAGTGCTGGAGCATAAAGACATTAAAGGGCCATCAGCAGCTCACCAGCAGAAGCCTGCATTTATTACAGCATAGCAGATTTCCAGAGATGAGCTCCTTTCATTTAGGTCTGCAGCTGCTTCTGACATCTCCCAGCTGAAAAGGGCTGAGCATTCTCACAATATTAAAAACTCAGCTTCTTTTCCTCTTGAAACTGGAGAGAGGAAGAGCAATAAAAAAGTGAAATAAAATAAATAGGCTGCTGTGTCCTACGTGTTTACTCTCAGGCATAGGAGGACTGTGTGAAATCTAACACGGTAACAAAACCGAACCAAAAGATTTGTTTCTAGAACCTGTGCTCTCACTGAGGGTATGTAAGCCTTATAAAATTAAATATGTGACTCTGATCTTTACTGTAATGCTGTGAGTCATCCACTAATGGTCAGTCTCCCCCGGTTGGAACTCATTATGTGTCGAAACTCATTAGAAATAAATCCTTTTATCAGAAGAATTTAAATTCCCACTGCTTGTTCCAGGTGCCTAAACAGCCACGGTCTAATTAACTAATGATAATTGTTTATCACTTAAGATACTACGTGTACACGTGACATCCAGCATCTATATTGCTGGGCAATATAGGTAAAAGGTCATGGCCATCAGATAAAAAATTAAGCCCATTTGTCATAGGCACGGGTCAGCAATGACACAAGCGCTACATTTGTCGTATAGCCATCTAGTAAATGAGGGTGCACTTTGCAGCAAAGCGTGTACTGGTGGATCAGGAGATGACTCTTGTTTCTACATCAGGTCACGCCGTTCTCACTGATGTGGGTTTGCTGTTTGGCTCCACGAGCACCTCGTTCATCAATACTTGTTGCATTCACAATCTCAGTGCCACTGGAAGATGGAACTGAGGAAAACGACGACGCTTTATCAGATAGGAACATTAATATCTCTCGACTGGAAACAAATTGCCCAAGGGGCCTGCCTGGTGCCTCCGAGCAGAAGAATGCTTTGAATGAAACAAGCATCTAAAGAAATGTTTGATACTGGATTATATGGTCTAACAGAATCGTGCTACACAAAATAGAGGGTCTACTTCACTTTTATTCTTTTATAAATCTGAATGAATGGCATTTAAATAGACACCTATAGAAAAGAATTGAGCTAAGGGGAAAAGCTTTCAGCCATAATGTGGAAAAAAAACCTCTGTGATCTGCAGGCAATGTTAAGATGTGCTAGTCAACACCAAGTAACAGCTGCTCCTAAGGTTTAAAAAAAGAATTGATTAAAATAAGTATTTCAGCTATTGCAGAAAAGACCAAATGAAAGACCCAAACCAGTACTGTGTGTTATTGACATTCTAGAGAAGAATACAGAAAATAAATGCAGAACTGAAAAGCCAGTGAAATAGGATGCTAAGTGAATTTTTAGAATTCTGTGCCTTGAGAAAGTCAAGAGCAGTTTTGTTCCCAATTCAGAATGAAAACAGCACTTCAGCTTTTTTATTTTTCTCTGAAATAAATGCAGAGATTTTTTTCCCTAGGTCTGATATGTGCGTTAACAAAGGTGAGAACACGAAAATGAACCTGAAGAACTAAATCACTTCTCTCTCCCAGCAAGTGCAGGCAGTGGAAAACCTGAAACGTTACAGTTCCTGCTTCATCCAAGCTGCATTTAGGTGATACCTGACAGGTACAGTGTCCCCAGTCCTTCTGGAGGCCAATTCAAAATGCATTTCATATGTATGGACACAATGGGAGAGACCTACAGCAAGGACTGAAATGTGCCATCATTCTTCCTCGCCCATCTCCCAGGAAAAGAACAAGATTCTCAGCTCTCTAGAGCTACATTGCAGATAGACGTTCTTGTTGCAGTGAAGCAATGAAGCTTCGTTATTTTTGGCCACCATGGCTGCTTAGGATAAGTTTATCTTTTTTAAAGACATGAAGGAGCTTTTTCATTTCTTTTTTTAATGCAACTGTCAAACTTCCTTCCTTTCCTCCTTAGCTGATTAAATAGAAAATCAGAAAAAAAAATCAGAAAAAAATTATTGCCAAAGGTTTGGGGTACTTAACCATAGTGCACTCATAGCTGCCACTGTTCCTATCCTACCACATAGTGATTTTTTATCTCGTTGATCACATCAAACAATTACTCTTAATATTTATGAATTATCTGACTAAAACGACAGGTTTTCATGATGTGCATTTTCTGGTTTAAGGGCAGAACTCCTACTGGTGTAGATAACTCCCACGCACTAAGAGCTGCCTGAAAGTACTCAATGAAGGATTTCTTGAAAGGGTTTGGCACTGGTTTTAGGTCACGTTCAGTGAACATCCCACATCAGTTAAAAAGTCATACTGAAATTCACTTTTAATTACAAAGGTTCATTTTCCAAATCAAAATGGCTTTTCATTTCAAAACGGATGCTAATGGACAGCAAAAAGGCATTTTCATGCAGTGAAAAGAAAAAGTTCTTGACCTCATGTTGTTTATTTTTTTCCTTAGCTTTTGTAAATTTTTGGCCCCCAGAAAGATTCAAGTTGCTCAGTCTCAGCAGAAACACTTGAATTATAAATATCCACACTATGTTAATTAATTCATGATTCTTGCAAATGTGGAAGCAGTTCTTGTGCCTGCCCCTCAGAACAGCCCAGCCGCCCTCTCCCAGCAGAAGAAGCTCTCCTGGACGCTTGGGAACACCACGCTTGTTTGCATCACCCAGCAGAATCCAAGCCCCAGCACTCCTACTTCTGTTTTCATTTTGGGAGCAGATCAAAACCATTCCGTTTTCCCCAGACAGATGGCATAGCTTTAAACTGTGACCACACTGTCCGTATGTGTCCTGTGCAGTGTACGGATTATTTCATAGGATCTCGGTGGCAGTGAGCTGGAAGCACACTGTGCCTTTGTTCTGTTGCTTGGCACTTTCCTAAACATCTCCCCTTTGGCAGAGCGTGGGCTTTCTCTTGGATCTGTGTCACCAACATGTGTGAAGCCCCGTCATATTTTAAACGACACAAATATTAAGAAAAGAGAAAAGAAATACAATAATAAATAAGGACACGCTCTCCCCCTGTTGCTGTTGTGAAGGTACTATTTGCTCAAAACTAGGAGCTAGAAAGGTGATGTGAGGGGCATGGGTTTTAAGAACGATGAATTCATTTAATTTTTAAAAGCACTGCTCACTTCTGGCACCTGTTCTGTCAGGTCTGCGCCATGGGATCCCTGCCCACCCCTAGGATATCCAGCTGGATTTCCCACCAAAGTGCCACCATGAACCAGGTCCTCCACAGAAGCTGTGTGGGCACAGCTTCAAGTAGCTAAACGAAGAGATATGGTTCATCCAAAATAACGCTTTTGGTAAGTATTTTTTGAGCTCAAAACATGATTTGGGCCAATTGCAAATAGCAGCTCTGGTTCAGCTGCAACCTGTTTTCTGTTCACCCCTCTGCAGACACTCATGCAAGGTAAATATATTCTGGAGAGCCTGTCCAGCAGCAGCATTCACCTGCAGGTAGGAGTTTGTTCTTTGTCCTCTGCAATTGGTTACAGTTAGGCACCAAAGACAACGTCACATTTTAAGTAGCCAGAGTCACCTACCTATTTGACAAGCCACTGACATGGAATTAAGAATGAACAGACTATATCCCAAAAATGCTCAGGATGATTATTTTGCAAGTAGAAAACACAAAGCAGAAATTCTGAGATAAATTGAGTAGCTCAGTCAGTCCTTCCCTTGGCTACAGAGCTGTCTTTGGATTAAAATGCTAAGATTAAGTTATCGAGGTTAGATTGCTGTCAACTTTATCGGCTGCGTCTGAATCATATGATCACCCACACAGTACTAAAGCAACTCAGTGCACTGAAATCAATGGAGGTAGGCTGCTTTGCACCAGCAGAGAACAACTCTCCCTATGCCTGCACCAATAATAGCTGCTTAAAAACCTTAAGTGGGCTTACTAAGGGTTGAGGGAATGGGGGTGGAAGCAGTTTCTTGGCAAATCCAAAATCCTGGCCAAGGATCCAGAAGGGGATTATTATTTCAGTAACTCTCTTTCTAGCTGCGCAAGCTGTGTTAGAAAGGTGTTAAACTCTCCTCAGCCAAGAGCACTTTGCAATAATCAGTTTATGAAAAATTCAATTTGGCAGAAAATTCTCAGCAGTCTCTGCCGAGAACTGTACTTATTACACCCCAGTCACAAGTGGATGGGCAAAGGTAGCTCAGCACGTCAGTCTCTCCTCCTCCATGGCCCTGAAACACACTCAGCAACTCTGGAGGAGGGAGAAGGCAGTGTTGTGTAACTAGTCTCCAAAACCCAGACAGCCACTTAGGACAAGGAAGAGGAAATAAAGAAGTCAGAAACAGAAGTCAGCCAGATGCAAAGCTTCTGGCAGGAGCTTCCAGGTAGAAACTACGTTTGTGCGGGCAAGAGAAACAGCCTGCACCCTGTCACGACAAAATATCCACCTGACTGGGAAAAATGTAAATGACGCTGAAGTGATAATGAGCACTCAAGTGGATTTCTTCCTGAATTGAGTCACAGCTGCTGTCAAAACTCCATCAATCTGATTGTTGTGGCAGGGCAAGGGGAAAGCTCTCAGGAATGCCACCTGAAAGCCTTTGCTGTGGCAGAGGCATCCCACCAAGCTCCCAACATCATGATAGTGAGAGCATCCTGCCTGAGCTGCTGGGATCAGGACTTACACCTGCCTCTTTGGGGAGAGGCAGCAGTCCTTCTGCACACACAGACCATTATGTTACACTCTGTTGCTGTTGGCCACGTTAGTAGCTTCCTGACTAGCTTAACTGTTTTTCCACTAGAAGGCATTGGTGGGACCAGGGAGAGTAGGCTGGAGAGGAGACAGATGGTATTTTCTCTCTAGTTTTGGTGTTTGAGAACAGAATTTGCACAGTTTGTTCTTCAGTCAACCCTTACTCTTAGGATAAAAACTGTTACCGGCCAGAACATGAATGATTCTGAAAAATGCAATCAAAAAAATATTTTTTTAAGCATGCAGAGGGGGAGCTTTCATCTTAAAGAGCTACTAGATATGCATTCCTGAGGTCTGATGCTATGGTTATTAATCAGATGCTTTGGGGATATTAAAGATTCTCTCTCACTAATACTGAATGCAATCGTCCTTTCTTCCTCAAGATTTCCCAACAGATCATTAGAGTCTTGAAGCTCCTTTCATTCTTAATATGCACCATGATTATCTTGTACCTGCAGAGTTCTTTATACCTAGACTTTAATATCTTCCTCTCTCCAGCAGATCTCTTCTTCCTTCAGCTAGGGTTCCATTTAAGGTAACTGCCATTACTTAATTTGCCCTTTTATATTAATATGTGTCCTCAGAAGGTCAGCTATACTCTGTGCTGGCCTGAGGAAGGCAAGGAGTATCAAAACTCAGCCTGACATTTGCCCCAGCCTTATTCCACTGATTTACACAGCATTATTCTGCCATAGGAACCTTAAGCAAGAGCCTGAGCTGCAATTAAACATCATCTCCTGCTCCATTCAGTGTGGCCAAACAGAATCACAGGAGTTGGAAGGGACCTCTGGAGATCAAGTGCTGCCCCCTGCTAAAGCAGACTTCCTACAGGAGGTTGCACAGGCATGCATCTTGAATATCTCCATAGGAGACTCCACAACCTCACTAGGCAGTCTATTCCTGTGCTCTGTCACCCACACTGTAAACAAATTCTTCCATATATTGGTGTGGAACTTTCCTGTGTTCAAGTTTAAGCCATTGCTCCTTGTCCTATCACTACACACTGAGAAGAGTCTGGCCTTGTCCAATTGCCTCCTGCACTTTAGATATTTGTAAGCACTGATCAGATACCTTCACAGCTTTCTTCTCCCCAGGCTGAACAGACCCAAGTTGCTCATCTTTCCTTGTAGAGGAGATTAGACTCTTTCAAGGAGCCCTCCTTTTTTGCACTGGGAGACCCAGAACTGGACATAGTATTCCAGATGAGGCCTCACTGGGGCAGAGTAGAGGGAGAGGATCACCTCTCAAAACCTGCAGGCCATGCTATTTTTAAATGACTTTATGTTGCTCATTCCCATCTTCTCGGCTGTACTGGGAGACAGACAAGTAGTACCACAGAGTCATAAGGTGCATGGGCAGCTCAGATGCAGAATGACGCTTTCCTGTTCCTTCCCACTTACAGCAAGCAGATTTCTCTAAATAGAAGCCTGTTCAGAGACGGATGCTGCAGAGAGAGCATGACATAGCACACTGTCAAAGTGACAGAAGGCTGAATTCCCCTAAGACCTGAGAAAGCCAGTGACAAGCCTTTGGAAATGTTGGGTGAGAAGTGAATGTTATTTTACATATATGGAACACAGGCTCTGGGCAAATCATGTTTGCTCAGGGAGCCTGCAGCTGAGCTGAGACAGAAGCCACGCCTGCTCAGACCAATGTCCTCTCACTGTGCGTCACTGGCATGTATGCACATTATTGTTTTAATTAAATGTCTCTAAAATCCAAATTCAATGCATCCTTTCTCTTCCCACCCCACCTCCACCAACCACCTATCGCTCTGCTCAAGGTGTAAATAGGTCAGGTGTTTCCATGACCACAGTGAACCAAATAAGCAGTTGGGGTTCAGCAAGCAACGTGAATTTTGTAATTGTTCTTGTGCAAAGTAGTACAAAGCAAGCAGCCCCACGCTGACAGTGCCTCACTATCTCTCTCGCTGTGGTGCTGCTCATCAGCTGGCACTGGCCCCTTCCCCCTTGGAACTGCTATCTCCTGCAAGCTTCAACAGGCAGCTCCCCTCATGGGGTAGTGCTGATGAAAAGTACATTTCACACGGAAAATGTCTCGATGCATCACCACTGCAAGTACTAATTGCTGGTTCCAACTCAGCACTGAACCTGTTCGCACAAGGTATAATTGAATTGTGACTCACTACCACAGAGTGGTATAGAGGGCCAAAAGTATAAAATAAACCTGAAAGCAAATTCATGAGGGACACGTCTAACAAACACGGTGGTTGGCATGCCACGCCATTCAGGAAGTCCCTATACCTCTAAGTGCCCTAAGGTGAGGAGCGGTGGCATGGAGAGGGCTATTTGTACTTACGTCTGTTTCTTCTCCAGTAGCCCTGCTGCTTACCTGGATCCTAAGCTAGATCTAATCTAGATGATCCTTCAGTCTCCTGCCTCCTCACAATGAGACAATCTGGGATGAATAGTGAAGCTGATAGCCCTGAAGCTGAGTGGTGCAGGGATGCATCTGACCACAGCTGGTGGCTTAAAATGAAACAAGCAAGGCACCAATGGGATCAGCCCCACGCTGCCTTTGAACAGTTTTCACAAGGCATTTTCTGATTTCTGACTTCTTTTTCCATGCAGTGAGTCACCTGCTTACTATGGCATAGATCTGTTTTCTCTCAGCAAAATCTCTCATGTATCACAAACTGAGTTATTTGTCAACAAAACTGGTCGTTTAAGACCGTTTTATCTCCCTTTCCAGGGGCCAGACATAAGAATGTTTACTCAGGATGGTGTAGCTCATGCAATCTCTGCTTGGAAAAAGTCCCATAACCTGCCATCAAAACCAACCCTGTCTCTGCCACGCCATTCTGTGAAGACACTTTGTGATGCAGAAGATTTTGTGAGGAGGAGTGAGAGCACGTCAGAGAAATCCACATTGAGAGCTCCTCTCTCCTGTACCCAAACACAGCCAAGAAAGCTGCTCAAACCTCCACAAAGCAAGCCTGAGTTTTCCTGACAACATTCTTCTAGCACAGTTTTCCTTAGATACAAGTTCTAAAAAAACCATCTGCACTACAATTCCCCTCCCTTTGGAAGCCAAACACACTAAGGATCTTAGAGCTACCACCACATTGCCTGGACCATGCCAAAGCCAACACCACTCTTCATGGCTGTTTCTTTGTCACCCACTTGGGGCCTGGAGCTCTTGGCCTTGTGTCCTGTTCTCACCACTGACAAAGCCAGTGCCACCAGTGACATCTCCTGCCCATCCATGAATGCTTTTCTCTCGCAGCCAGTGGGGCCTTACTTTTTGGGGTGCTGATGAGAGCCTGACACTCTCAGCTCCACTCAGCCCAGCTTTTCCCAGCTTCTTGATTTGATTCTGCTCTTGTATCTCTGATGCCTGAAAGCATGAAAATGGAAAGAAGTTCTGATTTCACAGCAAAATTCTTTGAATTGTCATGTGAGGCTTTGTATTTAGCCTCCAGTATCCCTCAGAAACATGGTAAATGCATGTTCGCAGTTTGAAAATACTGATTTTTTCATCCTCTCCGCATTTTTTTCTTGAGTGAAAAGAAAACAAGGAGAGATTTCCTTATTTAACAGCATCAGATCTTGCATTATACACAAGTCTGTGCATAATATACAAGTATTTCATGTCATAACAGATATGCTTTACTTATTCATTGGCGTTAGTAATGTCCATGCAGCTTTGGGAATAGCGTGGTGTTGTTTCAGCTCGTTATTGCGCTGTCAGCAAAAAGACAGCAATAGGATTGAAATTCTATGCCAGATATGTGCATGTTGCTTGCAGCCTGCAGTGGGAGCAGCATTTTCCTAGCCCTTCCGTATCGACCCTCCTTCACGGCCACTAATGGGAGCCTGTAAAAAAGGTTATTTGGAAAGTCAAAGAGAACACAGCATGGGTGGCAGCAGACATGGTGTTCCCCTCTTAAAATTTTTTTCTATGATCTCCAACAAATTGTATCACCCAGGATCACTCATCTGTAAATTAGGGATAACTATATTCACAGCCACTCTGCAAGGCATGTCAAATCTACAAATAAAAAGAACAATAGCAAAACAGATTGAACCAGTGCTAGTAGCTATCCATCTTCAAGGGAAACTTACTTTACCTCTCAAATAAATACTTAAGGTAAACTTGATTTTGGAGCTATACCTTGCATATGTAATTATCTATTTCCCCTACACACATTTCCTTCAGCTCCTTTCTTTCCTCACATGTAAAATCAACAAGATTTAGCCCTATTAGGGTTATCTGTAACAAAACAGTTATCTGATAGTAAGAAGCACAGGGCTTAGAGGCCAACAGATTAATGAGTGGGGAACATAATGCAATACTACCGAAAGTATAGTGCAGGATTTAATATTGTATATTCCAGTGGTTGAAAAGTCTCTCATTATAATCCTATGACGCCAATACCGTGCTGAACAGCAAGTAATCCTAAAATCCAGTTAGCATAGGCTTAGCATACTGCAAAAGCAAAGGAAATAGCAAAAATATCTCCAGTCACATCAAGCTACTGTAGTTATGAGACAGGTTCAGGAAAAAAACCTTTGTTTTCATTTTTAGATCTTGCTTTCTAAATGCTGAAACTCAGTGGATCTATGTAGTAACTGTTGGGTCTTTGCCCAATACTGTAAATCAAATGATAGGTCACGACATGCCTGCTCCAAAATAATCCTCCCCCCTGCCAAGTCCCAGAAACTCTTACCATGGCTAAGAAAATAGAAGATATGAAATCAGGTGTACTAGAAATTACAAATTTTCTGAAATGACAGATTCTAAAACTCTGATACAAATGTATGAAACCTCATGCACCACACCATTTAACTTGAATGATGGCTTTTTAAATGTTAACTCTCTTGGATTGTCCTTTTAGTCCCATTCCAGACACCAGCGCCCCATCTGGAAGGGATCATTATGTGCTCCTCCGGCCACTGATTTATTCGTCAATACTGGATAGCTATCATTACACAGAGTGAGACCTGCAGAAAATACACTAAGTCACGTTGTACTTAAACACCGAAGCTATGCAGATAATTTTAGCAGTCTCACTCTCATTCCTTGACTGTATACTGACCTGCTCATGTATTATATAAAACAAAACAACTATGGAATATTTTATGCATTATTTCAGTGTTTATAATGAAAATAAAAAGGGCACTTTTTTTTTTTTTTTTTACTGATTTTAGGAGTTTGTGGCTGCTACAAAACCCTAAAAATAAAGCCACTCCTTTGTGTTTTTTTTTTAAATCAAGAATTGTTATGCTGATCTGCTTCCTGAGCAATCCTTTCCAAATCACTAAATCAATTAACAGATTTCTTAATCCAAGTCTTCATAAATTTTGTAATGATGTATCCAAACAATATATACCTATCCAGCAAAAACTAATCTGGAAGACCCACCAAATTTACCATTGCAGCAACAGAGGTCTATTTATTGTATTCAAATTAAACAAACAAACAAACAAAAACCACACACAACCAGAAATGTAAAAAAAAAACAAAAAAATCAAATTTGATTACTGTAGAAAATGGTACATAGCAACATTTTGAAACCCAAGTGCAGAAGTTGAGCCTGTGGCCCTTGATGCATCACATACAATGTGTCCATGCCTGAGGCAAACTGTCTGATTGTCCCCATCTTCATGGCAGCCCTGATAACAAGTGCAAGAAAACAAAGTGTTATAGACACAAATACAACGGTGGAACCTCAGCTCTAGACGGTGACATTAGACAAGACACAAGGGAAGTTGTTTTGTAACCTTAGCTGTGACAACTGAGAACCTACAGCTGTAGGAATACTTGACTTGGGTCTGGTTCAGCCTTAGATTACACCAACTGCATGCAGCAGTTTCTTCATGCCTTCCCACTATGAACCCCTGCTTCTTTCCCTTAAAGAAAGAAAATCAGAAAGCATTTTTGCAATAGCACAGCCTCGAGAATCTATAGCAACATGAGTTTATTTATTACCTGTCACTTCTATCCAAACATTTTCTACTGTGTCAGACCAACCAACCATTTATTATATCATTTCTCCATGAGATCTCAACATCATCCATCACTGGTAGTCACCTGCTCTGCTCCAGCTCTGGGCCTTTGCACTGTGCAGGGATTTGCAGGTGCAAGTGCTGGGCCCTGCTGCTGCTTTCCCTCTTATTCTTCCATTACCATGGCTTGCTTGGAGTTGCCAACCCATTTTTAAGGAGTTCAAAGGGGAATCTTCTTCATGAGCCTTCCCCATCAATACTGCTTTAATGTAGGAAGTGTCAACCTGTCTGTTTTGTAAACACATCACCTCCTCATTCCTTAAATAAATATATGTAGCAGATGGATTTTTCTTTCCCCTGGTAAGAGCCAGACTACCTTCCCGTCCTCCCCTCCATGCACATGCACTGCTGACATCTTTAGCCCAAAGGCTGGCTTACATAGATCTTTATTTAACCTTTCTTAACTGCTGTGGGAAGAAGTGGACCTGTAAGCAAAGGTGCAGTCACCATTGTAGCAGCAATGGACAGATGTCTGAACTTGCTTGGAAAACCCAACGTTAGGTAGATCTCACTGTATTCAAGACAAGGCTATTTAAAGGTAATCAGTCATACTGAGAACATGTTACCATAGTCCTGGCTTGCTGATGAAGGCTGTTCATAACAAATGAGACAAGAAAAGGATGCACAAGCTCAGCAGATTCAGTTCCAGGTGGGTATGCCCTCAGACCTCCCCAAAGGATGGATCACATAACCAACTAGAGTCCCTCTATAGCCAGAAAGATTGTTTATGCATTCTTTTTTTCTGTTTCCAGTAATTTTCTCTCCCTCTTTTGCTTTTCAGGAGGTGTGAGTTTACAAACAATACACAACTGTAGCTGTAAATAAACTTGTCTGGAAATTGCCTTTGCTCTGGGGAGCATCTGGTGGAAAATCTGTCCCAATCTTCTCTTTCCAGCCTCCCTGCCAAACAGCCTTTCTCCCTTGCTCTATATCTCTGGACCCTGGTGAAGAGCAGACAGACCATCATCAGATTTTCTGTGTCAGAAAGGGAAAGGAGTGTTCATTCAGAGATGTGCAGGATTGTCAATATATGACAGAGGGGTATCTTGCTTGCTTGCTGCCTATCACCAGCCTCAGCAGCAGCAGTTCAGGATCCTAAGAAGGCTGACTTCACGAGTATTTAGCCCCTGCTGATCTGTTACACAAGTCATATTCTCAAATGCACACATGTATATGTTCCCATGGCCTATTTTTATATAGCAGATGTTTGTAATAGCTGATGAAGCAAAAGGAATTGTCTTCTTCAGTACCTTAATATGCATGTTATTATAATATATTACTCTATTTCCTTATCAGCATATTAAAATAACTTGACCAAGTAATGTGTTTACAGTATCAGAGGGGATTCCTGTGCTGCTTAGAAATGTAATTGGATTTTCTCATTATGTTGCAGTGATATTACAAGCTAAATACCCAAGAAATTACTAGATTACGATGGCAGGGTAAATTACGAGAGTAACGTACTACCTAATGTGATGCAGAAGCCCATAAACATAATGTCTATTTCCTATGAAACTGATACATAATTTTAATAAAATAATAATAAAAAAAGAATCATGCAGGTAGAGCAATGGCTGCATGACCTTATGAAAGGTCAATTGTAAAACTTATTTGGATATGCCCTCTAACTCGTATCCCAAGATCAGTGACGTGCACAATAGGAGATGCACTTTTCCTCAAACTTCTGCAACTCTGAGCATTTGCCCATAATGGTTAAAAAAAAAAAAAATACAAACAAGAAAAAAAAAAACAAATTGAACAAAAAGAACCACAAACAAAATACCACGCTGCGCTGTCTTTGGGATTTTCTGATATTGCCTCTGGCACTACTGGAGATCCACGTAGCTCACCTGTTCTTCTCTAGCTAGATACCAGATAATTTGTAAGGCAATAGAGCTAGCTCTGCAGGGACCCAGATTGCTTCTCTCTTTTGGGACCTTACTGGCTATGAAATCCACTTACAAACTGCATTTAAAAGATGGCATCAAACTTGCAAATGACCTCTCTGCAAGCTGCTTGCAGAGATACTTTAAAAGCTGCAAATACATGACTTTCAAAAGGAGACGATCATGTATTTTCTCTGTGCTTCCAGCATGTCTCCTATCAGCACAACACCAGCACTTAGCTGTGATCCAATCCTTCCCAGAAGCTCCTGCATTTCCTCTGTTTTGAGGTACAGCAAATTCTGCTTCATAAAGTAAGAGGAACAGAAACCAGGCTGAAATGGCACTGTGAAGCAGACAGGAAGCCAGAGAATGGCTTGGCTGAAAACATGAGTCAGAGCGTAAGAGATGTATGGGATTACCATAGTTTACATAGTGTCCTCATTGCCAAACCACCGTTTCAGGTCCCTAGCCCAGCACCGGCTATGAGAGGTAATGAGCAGCAGGACAGTAGTAGAGTTACAGTAGCACTGTGTCCTCAGTCAGAGGTAGTGCCAGGAAGAATCCACAGACCCCAGAGAAATTCCTGTGTGCAATGGAGAGCCTCTGTGTACCTTCAGGCACAACTCAACACACAACTGTAGCGAGTGGCACTGAGATAAGACAGCTTCCTTCTGTCTTCTAAAGATCATGTTCTTAATTTTATGGTC
The DNA here is from genome assembly GCF_905368555.1 of Meleagris gallopavo. Taxonomy (NCBI): domain Eukaryota; kingdom Metazoa; phylum Chordata; class Aves; order Galliformes; family Phasianidae; genus Meleagris; species Meleagris gallopavo. Next base: position 44,710,123 of record NC_139409.1, on the reverse strand, counting down.
TCAGGCAAAAACATCTCCAAGAAAGAAACTTAGACCTAAACTGTGCTTTAGAGACACTCGACGCTTGTGAGGCAGGACCTTCCCCATCAATTCTGCGTTGTGTTTCTTTGGTCTAGAAAGTGTTTACTCATTCCACAGCTTCCCAGAAAATAATTTCACCTATAGATGGAAATAATGAGGACAGCGCTGATCCAAATTCTACCAAAGCCAAGAGAGAGGTTCCCTTTGGTGCCAGAGTGTTATGCATCAATCTAGCTGTCTAGGAACACTGCAGTAGCCAATCTTGTGCCTTGGTCAGCATTTCAGAGCAGAACTCCTCTGGTGTGCCTTCCTGCCCTGCCTCCCCCCATGGCTGTGGAGCGGGTCACATAACCACAGCAGAGAGCAGAATGCCCTGTGAGGCACTTCCCTCCTCCTCTCCAAACTTTATGCTCAATAAACACCACAACATTTTGCTGGTTCTACCAAAAGAAGCTATTGCTGTTTCAAAAAGAAAACAAAGGATACACGAGACTCTCAGACCCCTGAGCAGGCAGATCTGACACTTTCAGTTTGGAGCAGCAGCACTTCTCACCTCCCTTCCCACAAGTGCAGTCAGCATATTTGATTTCTTTTTCTGTATCTCTCCCATGTTTATTATTAAAACACGTCATCATCATCTAATCACCACTGGAATTGAAAGTAATTTTGCACAGGAGCATTCTAAAATTAGAGAACGCCAATTAAAATTAATGCAAAAAACAAAGTGCTGGTGTTTTGCTGCGCCACAAAGAAACCAGGACCGACACATGAGCAAACATAACCCCTATCTGCTCAACAGCAGTGCTGATAGCTGAGTTTTTGACTGTTTTTTCTGTTTTGTTTTGTTTTTTTTTAGTTGATCCCCCACCCCCCGTGAACAGCAAGGCTGTGCTGAGGCCTTCTCCTTACCCTGTCCGCCACGCAGCAGCGGTCGCATCCAGACTGGCCGGCTTTCTGCACCTCAGACCAACAGCTCTGCTTCTTCCAGGCACCCTCTGTCTGGCTCCACGTCCCGCAGACAGCTGAGGCGAGCCGGGGGGGCTGGGGCATGGTGGCGACAGGATACAGACCTTCCTGATATAATGGGAAGGCTGCTGCCAACGCCGGCACTGGGCCGGGCTGGATTCCAGCACCGTGGCCCTGCTGCACCTGTTGCAGGGCACGAACCGTGACAATCAGCTGCGCGGCTAATATTAGCCAGGAAGGAGCATGATCTGGCCACTGAGCAGCCCTTAGGGAAATAACTGTCCTGCTCTGCCTCTAGTTAAAGGGAAAGCAAAAAGGAGTGAAGTGCTCCGGCCCCATCAGCTGGAGGAAGCGGAAAGAATTCCCAGAGCCCTGCACTGTCCTGTCCAGTTACCACCTCAGACAAAACTTCTCTCCAGTGCTTGTTTTAGTGCTCCCAAAACAGCCAGCCGCAAACAGAGGAGGGTACACCAGTACCTGCTGTCCCTGCACTAAGGATCTTTGGTCGTCCAGCAGGCAAAACTGTGGCCCACACCATCAGGCTATCCAATGGCAGGCATCGCTCAGGACCACTGAGAAAGCATGAGGACACATGGCGCTCAGCATGCAGTGTGAAGGCACAAGAGGCCAACACTGTAAGTAGTCAAAACCAAAAAAACTTCCCAGCCTGCATAACCTGCAGCGTTAACATACCCTGCTTAAAATAAAGCACTCACAGCACTGGGCCACTTTTCTCTCTTTAAAGGAATTTTTGTGGTGCTTGGTTTCCGCTGCTCCATTGCAGGGATCTCCGAGCACAGGGGCCACGATGATGGCGCGTACTGCCGCAGTGCTAAGCACCAGAGGGCAGCTGAAATACAAATGTGAGCTCCAGATCTCTGACTGAGCAGTTCACAGCAGATCCTCTGCTGTCCTGGCTGCAAGCTTTTTTTTTTTTTTTTTTTTTTTTAAACGCATCCATTTTGACTGCCTGAAACGGCTCAGTTTGAGATGAAAGAGGTAAAAGGCCCCGCTTTCTGTGAGATCTATCAGAAGGGATGGGACCTGACGGTGGAACACTTGTGAAGAAATATAGGTGGGGACACTCTCACACTGGGTTTGGAAGGGCGCAAAGCATTGCTGCAGGGTTCGTGTTAGTTGAATTGTTATTTTAAGCCATGTCAGGAACCAGATGGTGCCTCTTCGAAAAATGTGATTATAAACTAAAATTACAAAATATACCAGAAGCACTTGTGAAACTGTAGGAGAATTAAAGGGATAAACACCAAGAATAAATGGAGAGAGACCCTGGCTTCTGAGGAAGCAAGCTACTGCAGTCTGAGAAAAGATGAAATTAAACTGGATGCTTCCACTTTTGCAAAATGAGGGAGGCTCCTTAGGCAGCTAAATTAGAGAGAAAATGTGACAAAGATGAATCCCTACATCCCCCTTGCATCCTCTGAGTAACCCCTTTGATCCCCGGGGAAAAGAAAATTGATTAATTTGCACAGCCGAATCTCTCTTTTGATAGCTGTATAGAGATCAGGCCAGGATTTGGGCAGGTTCTCTCCTTCCCCACTAGCTCTATTGTTTGTTTATCCAACTGAATCTCAACGGGCTCACCAGCCTGCAGTAGCCAAATATTCTCTACCCTGACTAACCATTTGAGTCATTCAGCTTAAAAAAAAAAATGTTTTCATTTTGCCGGAACATCTATCTTTAGAGCAAATCAGCAAAACATATTTAGTATTTAAATCTTTCAAATGGCATTATTGGCAAGTTACAAACATTCTCGTTGTATTTTACAGCCTTTCAGAGATGTCAGGTGATGAGAGCTACATAATCCAGCCTACCAGAGAAAGGAACATTTCTCTTAAGGAATGTGGATTCAAATTGACTTATTGCAACCCTTGTAGTATATATCAAAGCGGAACGTAGGAAGCCTGGTTTGTCCTGATGTGACACAGTATGTTAAGTAACCATGAGTAGCCACCTATATCAACAAATAACTTTGATTTTTCTTTGCTTTATTCAGTTTCCTGCAAAGGCATTAAGCTGACTGAGGAAGAAAATTACAGCTTTCCTTAAAAGAAGAAAGCATCAGACATCAGCTTAATGAAGGATGCTTGCTGCTGAGGCACGGGTTGCATATCCATTTCAGGAAATGTTTTAGTACGAACTTAGCTAGACTTCCCATCACAAACAATTTAAGACCAAGTGAAGGCAGAAGCTAGCTGCAAAGCTTGAGTGAAGGTAAGGCATTGTCTCACCTTTGGGTGCATTGGGATTCAGCTGTTTCCTTTGCACTTATATTGTATATGGGGCTATTTGTCAATATACGTCATCAGAAGGTAATCACGTCAGAATAAAAAAAATTACATGCAAAGTCATATTCTCCAGGAGATTACTAATAAATAATGGAGAGATTCAGGAAACTACTTCTTTACTTTTCAGCCTCAGCTGCCATTCCTCTGCTCTTGGGTTTATCAGCAAGCCAACCATTCCTGCAGGCACAGTCTGTCCCGTTACAGCCACCATCTCTCTGTAATTTAAGAACTTGAGCACAGCTGGTATCATCACTCAATACTGGGCAAGCTCCTACAATATGAAACAAGCTACACAGGCTCTGGCATGAGACTAAAGTTGGACCTGCTCCTGTAGATATACCTGCATGTAATTCCCTCTAGAGATTTTATCCTACCGTTGAATTTTCTCGCACACATTTTGATTTTTCCTTTTGAATAGTATCACAGATTTTCTAGGGAACATATGGCCTCCTCTGATGTCGTCAGCCTAGCCTGAATTGTGCTATCACAAGAAACAGTATTATAAATATGAGAGTAAAAGTATTTTTCAATCTAGCCCCTCCAACCTCTGTACTATTCCACTTTGAAACCTGCAGCCAAGGATACAAGAGAACAAAAATAGATTAGATCAGATCCACAAGATTTAGACATTCAAAAGCCACAGTTGACTTTTGTATCACCATGGAAGTGCCTCAAGTTTTCACTGTATTTTTCCAAATACCTGTAATTGGGTATACTCGATTGTACTTCGACCCAGTAGCACTAAACAACCTACTCTGGGGAACCTGCTTCAGCAGCAGGGTTGAACTAGATGACCTTCAGGGGTCCTTTCCAACCCCCATGATTCTGTGGTTTTGTAAATATCCAGGTCAGTAGTTTACACTGAAGATGGGGCCAATCTATCCTATATCTTGTTTCTCTCTTTTTCTTCCTTTTACCAGAACACTTGGTGTTTAGATCTGCAACACAGTATATGGAAAGAAACAATGCTCCCTTCCCTTTCTGAAGGCACTTGAACCCAGCATAAAGCCCTACACTGCAGCAACAGCTCACTCTGAAGTTGATGTTTGCAAACTCTGGCTATTTTTAGTAGAATAGATAAATTCTTATGAAGGAGGCAAAAGCAAAACTCAAGCCAGTCAGAATGTACAGGGGAATAAGTCATATATTTCAGAAACTGGACTTCAACTTGGCAGAATGCCTTAATTGAGAAGCCACAGGTTTATTTTCAAACTCTGTTACCCACCCTTTAACTGACAAAACAGAAATTTGAATATTTTGATATACACAGATCTATTCTCATCTCTGGCTAATAATACTCATCAAGCGTTTGTTTTGTTTTCCTGAGTGTATCAGTTCATCTGAAAAATAACAACACAACCACTTTGCTGTTGGATGCACAGAATGTATGTGAAGTGTAGGGCTGTGCTGAGAGTGATGAGCCTGAGCAGTAACTCCTCTGAACTGCTCAAGTCCAGAGGTGAGATTACCAAAACATTCTGACTCCATTGATACAGAAGCCTGTAATTATGCTATCTGTATCACTCTGGGGAAGGCTGGATTGATCATCAGGTTATCATAAAATTAATTCCAGGCTGATCTTTACATGAGAGATTGGCTTAATAGTTTCTAAAATAACTCCTAAGGACATTAGGTAGCAGAACCTACTGCTAGAGGAGCATCCTCTCACCATACTGCACTGGAGACAGTGGTTATGAATACACAGAAACATTGATCTATTAAAATCCCTGTGTTCCCTTCATTAGGATTCAACATCTATGAAAGCAAAGGTCAAGGCAGGAACCTAATCTCATGGCCAGAATGGCCTGCTACTGAGGTATCTTACAGAAATGTACAGAGCATGAATGAAAGCAAGTCATGAAAGAAAGTCAAACATTTTTGTAACTACACTGTAGATTTTACCAGCAGATGAAAGCACAACTCCCAGACAGCACAGAGGTAAAAAGCTCTGTTGTTTTTTGTTGGCAATCCTGAAGAAAAAAGGGTGTTTCTGAGTCATACACAAATAGAGGGGAAAAAAAATTAAGTCAGATAAGGAGTTTAGGACATTTAAAAGCATCTTATCAGTAGAACTTCATATTATGCTATGCAGAGTAGTTTCAAATCCTAGACCAGGAATGCAATACACTTCATTTTTGTGGGTTGCTTTTTGTTGCTTTTTTTTGGGGGGCAGGGGGGAAGGGGTAGGTTACTGATACTTCATCAATGGCAGCAGTATTATTGGCAAAGGCAACTCCTGGTTCAGCACTGTATTGGTTACAGTTCTGGAGCAGCACATGTAACTGTGGCTCGTATATATGGCCTTTTGGAAACCTCTGTGCTTGCCAAAAATTCTCTCAGAAAAAAGTACATGCTGGCCATAATAAGGTCTAAAATTTCCCAGCAGTTAATATAATAGAACCACAACTAGTACAACTGCTGAAATGTGAATGCAGGGAAATGAAGACACAGACAGAAAATAGATGACAAAACTGGCATAAAACTGAGGCACATAAGACAAGAAAGAGAATGGGTGTTGACATAAAAACACCAGAATGCAACCCTGTTAGCAAATTGTGATGGAGCACGAAGGAAGAAATGGCCCTATGGCCTGACTTCTTTGCTTTTCCAGACCGATTCAGCATTGCCAATTGCGATCTCAGCCACCAGGGACTTGTGCAACTTCTGCTGTTTGACAAGAATCTAGCTGTACCGATGAGCTGACAAATCCAAAATGCCTCCCACCCCCAGCCCCTGCTGTGTGCCAAATTGCTATGCGTGCACTTGTGCACCACTTAAGATCCATCTCTGGTAGCTGCCAAGAAAGCCCTCCCGTCTCTTTTCTAGCAGAAAGCAGTGAGCAGAGAGAGGGAAGGGAGAGGGAGAAACAGAGGGAGAGGGAGTGCGTGTACTTTGAAAGCCAACTTTTATTTTTAGAGACCTGAAGCAGTGCTCAAGCACAGCTTGTTTTCACTCCAAACAGAAAAGACTACTCATGAAAATAAGAAAAATAAAATAAAGTTAAAAACAATCAAATGGTAGATCAGCTTTAGACAGGTGCCTAAAAATGCCCTTGAATGTTTTAGCAGCCTAACTGAAGCAAGAGGAACAATTAAGAAGTCCTAATGAGCCGAGATGGGGGTGATAAATTGTGCCAGTTCAGAGAAGAAGAAATGGCAGAGGTAGCATGGAAGCAGAAGGGTGGCATTTGAGCTCACTGCATTGCCTTGATGCGGAGGTGCCCAATGGTCTCAACACTTGAACAATATAAACTGCCAATAAAGCCAAAGGGTCAAAGAAGAGAAACTTGCAATGGCAGAAAAAGGATAGCCATGCACAGACCTTTTCCCTGGGGCTAATGGGATATCACCTGGTCCTGCAGTCACCTTACATGGTGATGAAGTTAGCATTTGAAGAAAGGCAGTGATGCTTCTCAGTCCTGTGGGCATTACGGAATTATCTCAGGTCTATCTTGGACTTACCTCCAATTATGGAGGTTAAACAGCATATGTACATCTGAAATATATCTAACAGGAAACAGGATTGAATTGCTGTAGTATGACTACATTCGTCTAGGTTCTGTTTGCTCCTACATATACATTGCTCTGCTTCATGCAAAGGAACATATTCAAAAAGTTATTCTGAATGAGAAAACAAAAAGACTTCACGCAAAACCTAGTTCAATCCCAGTTAACTCTCAGAAAGACACGTTTGAATGATTTAAAGAATGACTTAGGGGAACCTTGAGACTATTCTGTCTCTTCTTAAAAGAAAGCGGACTCGAAAACAACACCATAAAAAGAAACACATCTCTCTCCATTTGCTCTTCAGGCATCCACATACTGCAATAATCTCTGTCTTGATTCCTCTTTTGGTAACATAGAGCGAGTGTCCCTAAGTCACGAGGGGAGACGTGGCACTGTGGACCAGCCAGTAGCCTGAATTCAGTTCCCCTGTAGAGACAGGCCCTGTGAAGGGCATGCAAGTGAACTACAAGTTGCTACAGATCCAGCTTTGAATGGCAACTTTCACCTCCCATGCCTGATGCCCAGCCACCATCTGGCACAAATGGAGCAGAGCATCAGGAACTTATTAAGGATGCTTGACTGGATGCATCATTATGGCTTGTACAGCGATCCCTCAATAAGCAAGATCTATTCTCCTGAAATATAACCGCTTCCAATATTTGTAATTATTTTGCTCATTTCTAACCAGGAGAAAAGAAATATCCGCATGGAAATGAAAAGATCCTCTGAATGGCAAGTCAGCCTGGGATAGACCTCCTCGCTGCCAGGAACCCTAAAAACACTCACACTCATAATCGAAGGAATCCTTTCAGATTTTCAACCTCTCATATACAAAATGATACTACTCACATATTTATCGCTGTCGGAAGCTATTAGCAAGTACAAATATCTTCCAGATGAAAAGCCTTCACATTTTTTCTTTAAAAATGTCAGTGGTTTTATATTCTTAGTGTTCACATTCGCATGTTGGTTAGCAACAGCATTTCCAGCTGCACTGAAAATGTCTTCACAATACAGGGAGTAGAGCAACTACAAGGCAGCATTATCAGCCAGGCAAGCCACAGTTATATTTCACTCATGGTTTCCTTTGTACCCCCAAATTATTTGTGATTTTTGTCCTATGATGCTGCCAGATACACCCTTAGCAGACCTTGTAATAGCCAACTCACACTGTAACAACAAGTTCCCCTTTAAAAATGCTTCCTACTTTTAAGCAAGCAAGAGCAAACTAAGATTATTCCTGACTTTGATCCCTATTTCTGCTCTATTGCAATCATCTCCCACTCATTAGCATGACTATCTCCAGTTTTTGGATGTAATAAGACATCTTTGCCTCTCTTAAAAAAACATGTACATATATACATATTTGCATAGTATCAGAGTTTCCCCAGTTCACAGTGCTCATTCTTTAGCATGTTTATTCATGGACTGAATTGTTATAGCCATTAACAAATCCTTCCTCTGCTCCCATCTGTATCTGTTACTAGTCAGCTTAACAAGCAAGAGTAACACGGAACAGGGCAAACACATACTCAACTGCTGATTAGTCTCCATCCCAGAATACATCATTGCCGTCATCCTGGTATTCATGCCCCACGGCCAATGATTCCTTACATGGGGTGAGAGCGTCTATTTAAACAGTTCTTTATTTTCGTAGAAGTAGGCAGCACAAATATAATAAAGCTCATTGACTTCCTCCTGCAAAAGCTAGTTTTACTACTGGTTGTTTCTTTAAAAGTCACTTCTGAAGGCTGTGATTTCAGCTCCGAAATCATAAGAAAAAGGAGGAAATATGAAGATGATCACACTGCCTCTCGGATGTCATTAGTTTGCAGAGTAGCAGCACTGTATTGCAGCTTTCTTTCTCAACAGCTCTGTATAGTATTTTGAGATTGGCACTGCACAAAAAGTGCAGTGTGAAAGATAGCCTGAAAGCTTGGCTCAAAACCGTAGGAGCAGATTGATTTTTCTTCTGAATTTTTGAGTTTAGAAAAAGTATATGCAAAAAAATTCACTATCAAAAACACAATCCTATAGACTATTAGAAAAACAGTAAATGGAAACAATTTATCTGAGGTCAGTCTACTTTCAATGACACCACTTTTGTTCTCCACCCCTGGAGTTAAAAAAAATCAGACAAAACAAGCGTTTCATTATCTGCTCCCAGCAGTAGAACCCCATCTGGCAAGACAGCCTGGTTTGTTAAAACAAGATCACAGATCATACTGTGCCATCACTGTTTATGCAAAACATCTCTGTCCATCTAAACTTCAATGGTAGTGGGAGAGGAGAGCAGGTATAAAACCGTTAACAGGGTATGTATGGTCTGTGGGGCTCTGTAAAATGTCAGAAGATTATCCAAAGTGGAAAACAGTCAGACAATTCTATTAGGAAATGGGCAGCATGATTAAGAAGTTCTGATTGCCTAGCATGACTAGACATTTTAGAAGTTGCTAGTGATTAAAAGAAAATAAACACCAAAAAGCCTACCCACTCCCCATGCCCTGCTTAAGCCCCCTTCACTTACAAGATAGCTCATGTGTGCATTTGGCGTATTAGGGTACATGACAGCTTATGGCAAATACATTTTTGTCTTACACTTCTTGAGACATTAATTAAGGTTGCCAGAGATATTCTGGACAGTAGAAGAGTGGAAAATTTTCTGACAGGGTAGTTGCTGTTCTGTCTCTTTCTTCCAAGAAAGTTGTGAATTGTTCACAGAACTCGTTTTTGTGTTAGGTACAGGTAGAAAGCAGATAAAGTTTACACTTTGGCCTTGGGATATGCACATTTTTAGTGATAGTAATCATTTAGGTAACTGCACTGTGTATGCTGTTCTGTTATTTGTCTCCTGGGCAAAACAAAGACTGTCAAAAAGGAGTTTGGATTATCCTTTTCACATGTTTATGGCAGCCTGGAGTAGCATGGGAAACAGTTTTCTGGGAAGTCACGCTCACTTCCCAGCCCTGATGTAGGAAACAAGCTGTTGGTACCATTGTGGGCACATTTATGCAACTCAAATCTGACCTATGTCCATTAAACAATAGCAAAGCCATGTTTAAGAAAGTAACTGCAATGCAAAACAGGTTATGCTTCCTACAGAGCCTCTGGAAATATAGTAGAACACCTATCTAGGGGGAGTGAATGAGACTAAGGTGGTCTGAAGTGCCAAGATAAAAAGTGGAAAGGGAAGACAACCCTAAAAGAAAGATGGGGACAGCCAAAGATTGAGTGCATGACAGACATCCCAGTTTCCCAGCAGATGCTGTTCCATGCCTTTCTGGCTGAATACTTTGGATAGCAAGAGGCCTATTTCTCATTGCCATTCCTGCCTACAACTGTGTGGTAGAACCACCCTGAAGATACCGGACAGATGATATACAGACCATTGAGAAGTAAAACAAGACCTTTATTAGAAGAACACCTACTGTATAAGGGAAACAAGGCTAATAGATCATGGGCCACTACTGCAAATGAAACCAGCACTCATCTTTTTAAATGAGATGATATGAGAAATACTCACTCTTGCTCACGTTACACTTCTCTCCTCTTGGTCTTTAAATGACAGTAACAAAGCACCACTGTCTCATTAGTAACAAGTTTTTTGGGTTGCTGAGCATTATCAATGCATTTTTGTATATTTGTATTCTTTAATAATTGCCACATACCAATTTATTTGACACCCTCTCACGGTAGAGACACAAATGCATGAACTTCTAGCTTAAAATGGATGATAACGAGGAAGAAGAACAGAATGCGGAACATGATGCAATTGTGTAGCCTGACAATTTATAACACTACCTGCCTTCTGCTGCCTGGTTATTTATGGCTGGGTGGGGAGATAAAGGAAAGAAGAAAGATAGTTGCAGTGAGGACAGTTTAATTTAAAACACTGTCACTTGCTCCTGCTGAAGTCTAGAGTCAGTTTCTCAATATATGTAACAGGTGCACTGCCTCTGAGCAGATCCACTAATAACAAAATCAATTTAAAATAAAGTGCACCTAAAACAAAGATGAATGAGGAGGGAACAAAAATCAGAATGTTTTTTAGGTGCTGACTGCCAACTCAGAAATGAGAAGTGTTCCTAGTTTTTAGTTCCATGGCACAGGAGGGTTATGGATGCAGGGTCTCATAAGCATCCTCTCACAGTCAACACACCTTCCAACTTCCCATGTTAAAAGTCCCTGCCCATCGTTATGGATTCATTACAGATTCATATTTCATAGTATTATAGAATCATTTCTGTTGGAAAAGACCCATAAGATCAATCAGTCCAATCATTGCACAACACTATGTATTCCACCGCTAATCCATGACCCTAAGCACCGCATCCACACCTCTCATAATCACCGCCGGGGATGGGGATTTCAGCCCCTCCACGGCAGCACATTCCAAGGCTTGACTATCCCTTCCATGAAGATATTATTCCAAATATCCAATCTAAGCCTCTCCTGGTGCAACCTGAGGCCACTGCCTCACATTCTATTGCTTGTCACCTGCGAAAAGTGACTGACACACACGTCACTGCAGCCTCATGTCAGGTAGCTGTAGAGAATGATGATGCCTCTCCTCAACCTCTTGCAGATCAAAGTTCCCTCAGCTGCTCCTCGCAGCTCTTCTTTTCCTGTCTCTTCACCACTTTCCTTGCTCTTCCCTGAATGCGTTCCAGCAGCTCACTTGTAGTGAGGGGCTCAAACTGAACACAGCACTCCAGGTGTGGCCTCACCAATACCAAATACAAAAGGATAATAATTTCCCTGGTCCTGTTGGCCACATGGCTGCCATGGGCCTTGCTGACCACCTGGGCACCCTGCTGGCTCACATTTAGCTGTCTGGTGACCAGTAGTCCCAGGGCCTTTCTGCTGGTCAGCTTTCCAGCCTCTCTTCCCCAAGCCTGTATTGCTATCTGGGGTTGTTGTGCATCAAGTGTAGCACGTGGCATTTTATCTTGTTGAATATCATAGAAGTGGATGTGGTCCACTAATACAGCCCATCTGGATTCCTCTACAGTCCTCCTGCCCTCAAGCAGATCAACACTCCTGGACTCAGATCTAGGCTTCCGTATGCTGGTTCTGCCCCATAAGCTGCCCAACACAACAAGCAGGAATGGCCAGAGGCAGCAGAATGCTCTTTAGCTGAGCCAGCAGCCTGGCTGCAAGGCCAGGGTTACAGCCCAAGTTACTCTGAATAGGATTCACAAGGCACCAAGCACCAGGCCAAAACGCCTTCAGTGGTTGAACTGCCAGGTAAATGTAGGAGTCAGCAAAAAATAAGGACATAACATCGGATGGATCCAATTATGTGAATACAGATTGCCAAGGTTTGCATTTTTTTTTTTAATTAAAAAAAAAATCATTTTCTGTCTGTTCCCTGTCCACGCCCACTCACCAATTTTTACCCTTTATCTCCATAGTTGTAGCTCTGACCTCAACTGCAATAGGTTACAAAGAGTTTTAATGCTTTAAGTACCAATGTTTGAGCAGCATCCCATATCCACACAAACAGATCAAAACTGATGTTCATTACAAATCTAACACAAGTAAATATCACCACCACTTTGTACAGAATTAAAAAAAAAAAAAAGCAGCATCTTCCCTGGCTACATACTTTCTTTAGAGACAGCAAGAATTTATAACATCTGCTTACATTACACACAAAAAAAAAAAAAAAAAAAAAAAGAGATAAAGAGAACATAGAAAAAAAATAAGTAAAATACCCACTGCATACAGATACATTTTGATCATTTCTTCACTGATATTAATATCAGTAAAATTCATGTTGGCTGTAGTCAGCTGAGTTATGCTAATGTGAAAATAAAATCAGTGCCATTGCTTTTAGCTTGGTCCCTAATCTCACAGCCATCCGTCTGCTGGAGAGAAAAAGGAATGGGCAGGCAGTCACAGTCCAGTGTTGCAAAGGTAATAAAAGAGCTGCAAGCTCAAAACTATAATTCATAAATCTGCTACGCATGTACATTTAGAGCCTTCAGTTTCACATCAGATCTCAACAAAAAAGGAAATGCCAGAGCATCAGTACTATTTGCCATGAAAATAGAACACACATAAAAATAAGAAGTTCTCCTATCCAGCACGTTGTCACAACAACAACAAGCAGTGACAACACAGCAATTATCCACTGTCACCAAAGGCATACTCAGATGAAAATGCAGCAACTTCACAGGTCATAGATTATCATGATATCAAGTCATATCACTGTATGTCTGTCCTGATAACAATTATAAACAGAAGAGAAAATGGTAGTGATGGCATCCACATATGAAACACACGTACAGCATCAATAGCTGAAGAAAGACATATTTCTGCAACTGCTGAAAGCCAACAAAGATGCAATGTACTGATTTATTAGTGCAGAGTGACGATACACTTCTCCTATGCTAAACTTATTCTATCAGAGACTATTTTCTTACTCCAACCAAATAACATTTGGACAAGAGATGACACTTTTCAACGTTCTGTAATTCTGTGAATTGCTTTTTCCTTTGCTTTTCCACTCCAAAAAATAACCAGTTTTAAAAAGAAGACAAAAATGAATAATTTCATTTTTATCATGTTTTTGCATTTTGTTTCCTCTGATTATTTAAATACTTGCTTCCTATGCTTACTTCTCTACGTATGACTGGAGTTACTAACTAACACACAGCCTGCAACTCAGCTGAAGGAGTACATGCTTTTTCAGAGGGCTCTGGTGCCAACTCATTTTGATATCAGCTACCAGCCTTGCCTTACTTTGTGTATGGAGCTGAATGAGCCAGCAGAGAAGCGTTATCTGCTACCAGATCTCAAAATTATTCTATCTAAATCAGCTGTCTATGCTGATTTAGAGTTGATTTCTCTCCTCTAAACCTAAGCTTTTTATTTCCCACAGCCTTCTCCTCCCTATCTGTCCCCTACTCCTATATTTTTTTTTTAGTAATTTTGTTTTCCACGGACTGTTCCTTCTACCACTCTGCTCAACAGTATTGCTCACTGCATTTTCAGGATCACATTACAGCTTTACAACTGTACACTTGACAAGATAGTCCCAAATTATGTTGTTAGCAAGTACTCCAAACACCCTGGAAATGTGACCAATCCACCCATCAGCAGAGCACAAAATGGAGACCTAAAACATCCTTCATATATCTAAGCATGAAAATTGATATAGATATAGAAGAATGTCATTTCAGGTGGGAGTTCAAGGGGTTAAAAGAAGAAAATCCCAACCATTTAAATACATCTTGCTATAAATCACATGAGCACCTTTTTCTTTTCTTTTCTTTTTTTGACACTTGTCTTTTTAAAAATATATTTCTGTTTTGACATCTCAGTTCTGAGCAGGTTTCACTCCTGCCAACTCACTATTTGTTTTGAATAACTCAGAACAGATGAAGCGCTGGTCCAGAGACAAGAAATCCTCCAAACATCTGTCAGCTGCTTCAGCCCTGAGAGTAGAAAGCAAACTCCATCAGTAGTTCTGCTGATCCTGCTGCATGAGCAGGATGCAGAAGCAGTTCTTATGCCTTTGCAGCCAGCAAAGGATGAGGAAAACTGCATGACCCAGAGCCACAGCAGTACAGCCGTGGTCTTAGGTTCTCAGGGAAGTGAGAGAGAGGCAAGAGAGGGTAGGCGGAAGGTTATGGATAATGCAAAATACTCTGATTGTCTGGTTTTCAGTGCCACCATAGGAGTCAAGAATATACTATATAGCAGATGGGGGTTGGGAAATGGGAAATTTCATCCGCATGTAGAGAGCATGCCTGTGATTCAGCTGTAACTTTAATGAGACCAAAGGCCTTACACTAGCAGTCTGCAATGATCCTTTAGTGCTGCCCTTTGAAAGTCTCAGTTCCTCCTAACAAAGCCCTCAGTCATTTTGGCATAGGAAAAGATTAGAGTAAAACAGAAAGTGGGGAAAAAAAAAAAGATCTAGGGTTGAAAAACAGATGGGGAGCACCCATGTGCATAACAGGCCCGATACGTCAAACAATAGATTCCAGAGAGCTGGTGGACACTGCCTATGGTGCTCTACTTGAAAATGGGGCAAGCAGGAAGTTAGAAGTTGGCTTGTGGAGCGTTGAATCTTGAGCCCAGGCAGCCTCCCACCGATGCTGGAGTGGCCAAGACTGAAGAAGCTGGAATAAGAGGTGCTGGGGCCCAGTGAACTCCAGGACAGACTTTTCCACAAGAAATGATCTCCTGAACTGGGCACATGCAGGCAGGGACTCACACTTAGGGAGCTCTGAATGTTGCACCACAACCCACTGTGCAATCCTTGTTTAATATTGGGTTATTTCTTTTATTCACAGAAACACAGAATTGCAGGAAAGGGACCTCAAGGGATCATTGAATCCAACCCCCCTGGCTAAAGTAGGTTCTCTACAATAGGTAGCACAGGTAGGCACCCACATAGGTTGTGATTATCTCCATAGAAGGAGACTCCACAACTTCTCTGGGCAGCCAGTGTTCCACCACCCTTACCGTAGAGACGTTCTTCTGCATGTTTGTGTTGAACTTCCTATGTTCATATTTTAGGCCATTGCTCCTTGCTCTATAGCTACACGCCACTGAGATCAGCCTGGCCTCATTCATTTGCCTCCCACCTCCCTTAAGGCACTTATAAACATTAATTCTCAGTCTTCTTTCCCCCAGACTGAACAACCTTTCCTCATAAGGGAGATACTCCAAGCTCTTTATGATCCTTGTGGCCCTTCACTGGACAGGAGATCCCTGTCTTTTTTCAACCGAGAGCCCAAAACTGGATATACTAATCTAAATGGGGCCTTACTGGGGCAGAGTAGAGGAGTAGGATCACTTCCCACAACCTGCAGATCATGCTCGTTTTAGCACATCCTGGGGTACCATTGGCTTTCTTGGCCACAAGGGCACACTGCTGTCTCATGACCATCCTGTTGTCCAACAGGACACCTAGGTCCTCCGTTATTACTTGTCTTTGCAGCCAAAGATTCCCTGCAGTCATCAAGGTTGTAATCTGCAGACAAAGCCCTGCTCCAGAGATCACAGGCTAGACGTCCAGCCTTGTCTCTCCTTCTCAGATGTGCAAAATCATCAGTGACATTTACAGCATATTGCTTCCAAAAAGCAGGCTGCTTGTAGGTGCCAAGAAAGAGCTCTCAGGGTCAATCTTTAGCCAGTTGGGTTTAAAAGCCTTCCCATTCTCTTCTAAATCAGCAGTGACCTGTGAAGTGGGCAATCTGTTTAGCAGTTCAAACCTCGTGACTCTGTTCAAGAATTAGAGCTAAACTCAGCTTTCCTGGTTGCCCTGTTCACCTCCTTTCCCCAGATGACAAGACTGCATTGACACCAGCAGGTGTCTGCATTCCTCCCTATCCCCCTGCAGCCTTCCCTAAACACATAGGCTCAAAATATCCTGTTAGGTACCAATGTGATGTGTCTGTGTGCATCAGCAGCCTTTCCTCATCTATACATAACTCTGAGATACCACACAGAAAGATCAGGAAGTATACAGTCAGTGAAAGAATAGGTTTCTGCAGGTGATGTTAAAAACATTTTCATATGACTACCATACCTGCGTTGGAGAGTTAGCATAGCAGAAAAACCCCAGAAATGCTGACATGAGTTCATGAAGCTCTTACTAAAAGAGAATGGACAGCAGTTCTCTCCTTGATCTTACAACAAAAGAGGCTTTGCTTTCATTTCCAAGCATTGTATTCTGACACTACTGCTCCATTAGAAATAAACCCTCCAAAGGATTTCTGGCCTTCAAAGAGGCCTTCAGGCCCCATAGTGCTGCCTGCAAACGTGACACATCCAGTCAATATAATGACAAAATGATGACAAGAGAAGGAGAACCTCGAAAGACTTGCTTGGAATTACAGCCTTGAAAAAACAATGTGAGTAGGACAGAGAATATTTTTGAGAAGCAAAGTCATTCCCAAGTCATTCAACCACATTTGTTTGCTTGCTTGTTCGCAGTAACAACTCAGGTGTCTCACTGCTTGAAACAGATGACGCCTCTGAAGATGGTGGCACTTTCAAATTCCTGTACTGGCTCAAGAAGCGGGACAACAGAAAGCAGCAAGAAACAGATAAAATAGTGGCACTCAACATCTGAATTCACTGGCACTCACAGTTTAACGAGTAATACAGCAATCACATCGAGCTTAGAACTAAGGCACAGACTTCAACTTTTATCATCTGTAATTAACATTATTTATCTCGTATCTTCAGCCTCCTAAGTTATGATAGAAATAAAAAAAAGTCTGTATAAAAATGAAATAACAAAATGGTATTTCTATGTGCCAAACAGTTTAATTATTTAGGGTAAAATAATAAAATAATAGGTTGAAATAACATATTAAAATAACTAGAAAAGGAAGCAGCACAACTTCATCAAGCAAAAGCTTAAATTTCAATATAAACCATTTAACTTCACTGTGCAGTTTTCTCAGAAAATTATTGTTACAGCTGGAAAAATTATTGTGAAAACAGGAAAAGAAACAAACAGGGAAAGAATGCTCATCTGTATCTGAAGATCTAAGTTCACAGGAAAGGCTTCACAGAGGAGGGGTTTCCAGCAAGAGACCCTTCCCCAGTGGCAGTCAGCCCTTAAATGGGGTCTAGGAGAGGTGCTGCCAGGCTCCACCCCTTCGGTCCCACAGCTGAATCGCCTTCACCTGTGCTCCCATGGCTGACTCAGTGCTTGCTCAGGTGATCAATCAGTGGTTCAGGCCGGGACTCAACAGTTCCCATACACAACTGAAAATTAAAAGGAGATACTGAGATTTAATGTCTGTTCTGAATGATAGTAATAGCTGAATGGCAGTTTTGCTTGATTTCTTGCATCAAATAAACAAATCTCAATTTTGTGAAAGACAGAACAAGTATTTTCAGTTAAAATAACTCAGTGAAGGAGTTGGACATCATTACAACAAATGGAATAAAGTGTGCTGGGGGACAGGGTGCCAGGGTGACCTTGAACCTGTTTATTTTGGGAAGAAATGATGAAGGATAAAACCTCATGATAAGGAAGGAGCTAAACTCTAATCTTGGCTCTGTTAGAGACTTCTTGTCTGGTCTTAAATAGGGCATATTCTTTGTGCCTCAGTTTCCTCACCTACACAATAGGAGAGAGACAACTTTGATTCTGAGAAGCGCTCAGGCTTATGAATTCACATTTTAATATTAAGCTCAGCATCTCCTGAATCCCCATGGTTTCTGCTTTCCAAAGTGGAAGCAGTTGGCATGTGGGAAACATAGCACTTAGCTCTGAAAGAAATGTATTTCCAGCCTGGAGCTTACATTCAATTTTCTCTTCAAGCATCCTCTGCTCAGGGAACTACGGTGCAAGCTACCTTTGGCTAGTATTTTGTAAATAGGGATTAGTCATATCTTTGAAGTTCTGTCTTCCCTGAAAGAGCCAATAACTTTCCCTTATATGAACCCCAGCTCTTTGGTCCTTTTCTGGCTTGGAGATTTAGCTTCCTGTGTGTGGTGCGAATTAGATGCTCACCTTAACCACAGCTCTGAAAACGGCAATTCTGTGACTGCTGCAGCTTCTTGTAGAATCGAAATGCAGAACAGCCATGGCTTATCAGAACTTGTAATGCCGT
The DNA here is from genome assembly GCF_905368555.1 of Meleagris gallopavo. NCBI lineage: Eukaryota > Metazoa > Chordata > Aves > Galliformes > Phasianidae > Meleagris > Meleagris gallopavo. The sequence continues at coordinate 44,691,733 of NC_139409.1, read as the reverse complement.
CTCTCCATTGCGCTACGAGCTGTAACACCTACTGCTCACACCAGTAAAGGCTTTCAAATACATGACTATATATATGCATGCAGAGACATGTATGCACATGTACCAGTCATGAGTTTTCTGAACAGAAATTCTTAACAGTGATATTCAGCAAAGGTGAACTAGGTCAGAGAGGTTTTTCAAAGCATTACTAATGGAGAACTTGTGAACCTCTCTTTTCCTGGCGATCTTAAAAACCAGGATCCACCTGACTGCCAGGTTTGGACAGAAGGAGACATCCCAGCACTAAAAGGCATGCTAGGCCCCCTCATGCAGCAGCTGCTCCCCGACACAGGTCACAACAAACATACGGGTCATAAACATTGCCAAGCACATCTCAGCCTCAAAGAGAAACCCAGGTATCTTTTCAATTAAATACATCCAGTATTTAAATGTAAAACAAAAACAAAAGAGCACAGGAAGCTGTTCAAAGTAGTGGTTGATAATACAGCAAAGCAACTCTAGCCATCCTTGCAGATGTCATTAGATGTGTGGCACTGAGCATATGTATAAATGAGAGGAAGCACAGCCATCTGTTTATTAAGATGTGAGATGCTTGGTTCCTAAACTAAATGTGTCACCTATAAACAGGTATCAATTTTGACCGCAGGGCAAAAGGCAGACAACAAGCTAACTGCAAAGGATCTTCTCCCTTTACCCTGAGAAGGGACCTGTATGGCACCAGTGGTGGGCTTCTCGGGTGAAGGTGATTAAGCCCTTACCAAAGGAAGACGGCCTTGGTGTGAAACCTTGAAATCATCAGCAAAATTCTATTGATGTGGGAAGCCATTTGATTCCCAAACCTTGATGCATGAAAGATTTGCTTCTGCTTTTCCATCCCATTTACTCCTCGCTGGTCCTCACTAATGCTGCATAAGAACCGATTTATGCAGGAACATTTATCGCTAACATTCATTTATTGTCACTATTTCTTACTACTTTGCTTTCAGCAGCTGTGGTGTTTGAGACACACCTGTCAGCGCGCACCTGTCAGCTCTCCAGCCTGTCATTTTCTTTCACTTTTATTTTATATATTCCGAGAGACACTTTATGAGGGCATCTGGATACATTTAATTCTATCCTCACCTTTGGGAAAGCGGGAGTCTTCCTTGGGCCATCTGTGGGGAAGGCAGGGTGTATGGGATTTCAAACTGAAGAGGAGACTATGCATGAAGAACAGTGCACTCAGAAACATGAATGCAAGGCATCTCTGGTGCTAGCAGGACATGCGTTTATGCATACAGTGAGTTTGCAGGAGCATTAAATCATTCACGACCTTATTTTTCACGTGAAACCTCTCTGTTGCACATTCAGTTCATTATAGGACTAGAATTATTTTAGGCAGACATTCAGCAGGAAAAGCAGAAAAAAAGGCCATTGTTTCAGACCTTGATTATGCAGATTGGCTTCACTAGTAAGGAAATTAACACTCTGCCACAGCTGTGGGGACCAAAATTACAGAACAATCTATATTTTGAAAACTTTGAAAATCTGCCAAAGGAGAAAATTACATGATTGAACAACAGTTTTTAGAGATTCAAAGTAAAATATTTCACTAATGGGTTTGTTTAGTGTGTTGTTTAAAAAATTTAATCGGTGAGTTTATTCCTATATATTCAACAATTTGTACGTCCGCATATAGCTTAGAAATTCCTGTTAAACAAAGAACAAATGAAAACAGTCATCACTCATTTATGAAGTCTAATACAGTAAGCAGACTTTTACTGAATGCTTTATAATGTTCTTGCATTTTCTGTGACCATTTCAGGTTCTGTAGTACTTCTGATCTGGGAGAAAAACACCACAAGACCCATCCCAAATGGTGTTTTAGCCCAGATAAAAGGAAGAAGTGGAAGATGTCTTAAGAAAAGTACTCTCAAAAGAACTTCTGAAGGATTTAGGATTCTGAGAGATTCTATCTGGTATAAAAAATACTTCCTACTAATAGCCCCAGGACTGGTCCTTGGTACGGTAAGACATTTCTATGCTTTGATGCCTTGGAAATGATGGCAGCAAGATAGGACCACTGATGGAGAAGATGAAAAGCAGTCAGAGCAACCCATCCCTACAGGTGCTGGGGACTGAGCAGTTACCAACAACCCAGAAAGTAAGTGTTTCAGTAAACTGGCTTCCAGACAGCAAATCTGCTGATAGGGGTATGATTCACATCCCTTATATCTGGATTATTCCAAACCACCCCGAACTGCCATCGTGAATGTCACTTCCACCAGATCAGTCACTCATTTTTACTATTATTACTTTATTTCCTCTGAATGGAATAACACAATGAAATATATATGCTGCATCCAGCATATTCAGGTTGCAGAATTAACTTACGCAAGCAACTCTAGTCATAAAAAGGCACTGTGAGATTGCTTCAGAAGAGACCTTTGCTGAAGGATTCAGTAGCTAGGTAATCATCTTACCACAGCAAAGGGAACAGAAAAAGAAATAATCATCTTTTTTCCGTCACTACCACTTCTCTCTTATTTGTGAAGGAAGATAAGTTCTAACTGTTCATTAAAACAGAGAAATTAAGCAAAAATAACGTCATATTTTGTAAAACACAGAAGTTGTCAAGTTGTATCATTTAGTTACTCATTATTACAGCTACCATAACTTGAAGCCAACATTTTGCAATCTGAGACAGCAATGCTTTCTTTGCTGCTGAATACTATGGGCAGTGCCTCACACCATAAACCAACCATTCATTATGTGGAACAACTGACAGCTTCTTCCCCCTAAGGAGACCAAGATTACTTAAGTCTTAACGCTGAGATGCCATACCCTGTCAACACACGTGTTTGAGGAAAGAAGTTTATTCACTGGTAGGCTTGGTAATACTTCACAATAGCCACTGTCCAAAGATGATAATCAGAAGGGAGAAAGAATGACAATTAAAACCAGAAAGATTTTAAGCTTAGCTGATAATACTTTAAATTCCCCATTTGTTTCATTATGGCTGTACTATTTAAGACTTTGAGGAGAGACTCCCTCTGTAAGCTGCTCTTGGTGTGTTGTTACCAGTCTCTCCTCCATCATTGTGGCAATTGAAATACAATGGATGGCATGGTGATACAGCGATGTGAGAGGTTCAGCGTGCAGCACGACTCTAAAATGACTGAATTCTGCTATACAAGGGTTTCACCTAGACACTGAACCCAGTCTAATTACATACATTTATTCCTCGTGCTAACAGATCCCTTTAGTATAACTCCTTTCAAGTGCTGGTGTCAAGTACATCATTTATAAGACAGAATATGCTGAAAGAGAGGCATGTTCCTTATATAAAGCCTCGCTATACTAGGAAGAAGAAAGGCTGGCACTGGAAAATCCTGCAGTTCCGCTTGATGCATTTTGTCCTCATTCAAACTCTGATTACTATTCTTTTTTCCTTTTTTTCCTCTCATCTTTTTCTTCTGCACAGGGAAATGTCAGAAGTTTACAAAACACCTGTTTAATTACCCATACTTTGTCCATTTTAAGCCAGAGCAAAAAACCTTCGCTGGCCCAGGCACATAAATTACATCATTACCTAATGAACTGTTGCAGAACTCATTTGAATGTAGCTGACTTTGTGAGTAGTGTGAGTCTTTCAGTGATTTAGACAGGAGTAGTTCAGGGTAGACAATATTAATTTAGGGATGAGTCATTATGTTCAGTACCAGTCTGGGGCCTAATGATTTGATTCAAATTAATTTAAATCACTGGGGAGAAAAAAATACTGAAATTATACATATGACAGGATATCAAAGCAATCTTTTCCAAGGGGTTTGTCATTGAAATTTCTTTTCAATTTTTTTTTTTATTGCATTGTACATGCACAATCCTGCTCAAGTGTAATGGCACAGATCACATTGGTTATGCAAAAGTTTTCATGCTAGAGGGCGAAAGGTTTCTGCATTCCTTGACATGGTAATATTTTTTAGTAGGCAAAAAGAGAGAAAAGACTGACAGAGTCAAATTCCAGCTAATCCCTGAAGGAATTACTGGACTTGGAGGAAAAAAATAGGTAGCAAAGTGATGTTTTTCTCTTCTTTGGCTATTGTGAGAGAGAGCTGGTTTAAACACTCCACTGTGGAAACAGGACAGCCTTGGGTTGTCTTCACATACATCTGTCCAAATGGATCCAAGGTACTGCACCTGCTACTCAGATATATTTGCTCCGCTTACTTGTTTGTGGGAAACTCATGAAGAACTCTTCAAGTGAGATCAGCTTTTCCACATCAGCATGCTGAACCAGTCAATAGATTATTTATTTGCAGAGCTGGCTCTGCATTAGGCAAACAGAAAGAGTGCTGTTTAATACTTCTCTATCATGTATTATTTACCGCATCTCTTTCCATCCTATCCTGTGGGAAAAGTCACCCCTGTGTTCGAGTCCAGCAAAACAGAAAGGAAAGTGGGACCAGAGCAGTCTATTGGGTTTGTACTGCACTATGGGCAACTCTTGTGACACAACTTCACGGGCCTTGACACAAAACGCTCACCTGTATTACAGGTTCAGAAGAAGGGCTTTGCTAGCTGTTTCTTTTATCTAGGATGTGTGTCAGGCTGTCAATTTACCCATCACAGTGAAGTTGCTGTAGGGAATAGGAATGTGAAGCCAGGAAAAAAGACAAACACTAAGTTGTTGTGGGTAGACTGGAGATACCTTCACAAATTCACCCTCATCAGAAGTTATCTCATAGATGTTTTTATCCTAGATCACTGACGGATACTTTCTTCTCTTCTTCAAAATACTTTGGGGGGGTTCCTTTTAAAAGATCACTGATGATAATTTAGATGGAGACGCAACAGGGAAATTCCTTATGCATCTGCTTCTGCAAATTAATAAGCAGCTTTTTATTTAGGAGCCTGCTACCTTACAATTTAAGTACAGGAGTACACAAAAAACAATTCAATGACCTGGTACTTTTATACTTCAAGCCACATGGCCTGCCACACTCTTGAATTCATGGATGGACTTGCAGTCTGAAGATACAGGAAATGGTCTTTGTTCCCCATGCAGTCACCTGGACTCAATTTCCACAACAACAAGATTAGAAGACTAAAAACAGCTGCAGCTCCATGAATGGGGTGAAGAAAGAAAAAAAATAAAATAGTGAGCTGTGATCAACAACTTTGATTGTGTTGCTGATTCCATCAGTAGGCTGGGGGGGAGCAATGACTGCTGTTCAACCACTGCATCTCAGTTTCCCTCTCTGTAAACTGGAGCTCACATTAATGTCCTTTGCAAAGTACTGATGAGAAATGCCATGTTAAATCTTTTTTGACTACGTGTAAGTAAGAGACAGAATTTAAAATTAGCCCACATTCAAGCTGACTTGTGACCAAACACTGTTTGGGCAGAAATCTCCAAGGATAAACACCCACAAAAGACATTTATCACAGCATTTATTCCTCTATGAAGAGCTGACTACAAAATCTCTGCTTACACTTCACTGACTGTACTGACTCTTCCACTTGGTAAAAATCAAGTTCCCCCCATGATTTTCAAACCCTGAGGTTTCTTCTTCGCTGCCACCCCATCAGCACATCCAGCCTGAGCCTGTGCATTGAGCCCACCATTCACATGCTTCAATGCAATCACCAAGGCTTCACAGCTCCGACTGCAGCTCTGGTACAATTTCCCATGAAAAGATGAACGACCTTAGCCTCAAGCTTAGGGTCTGTCCCTCTCTGCACAAAAGCGTGGCTTCGCTGACACTCTTGGTAGCCGTATGATCCATGGCTGCCAGTCCAAGAGATTTCATAACCATCTGACTTTTGTTTTCAGCAGCCTATATCCTATTCATTAGGAGAAGCTGGTAAATGTCAGCTCTACAAACAGGACAAAAAAATGATTCAGTCCTCTCTTTATAATCTGTCTAATAAATTCAATAGGTGTCACTTTTGTGGAAGGGTCTATATACCTCAGCAGTAATTTGTCACCAAGAAACAGTTTCAGGGCGTTTCACAGTTGTGTGTCAGTGTTTATTTCAGGTCTTATCTTCAATGAACATTTCTTGCTAAGAGAAATTAATTCCTTGCATCTGTCACTGAAGGAACAATGCAAATGCACTTTACATAGAGAGCCCATTATTCAGTACATTAGGCACTGATATGACAGTTTTCCTCATCCCACAGTTGCACACAACAGTAAGTAACCTCACTCATCACAAAGATTTGCAAAATGGAATATTATGTGGGTATTTTCTTACTTCTTTTATTTTTAGTAGTATTTTAATGTATTTTAACCCTTACCCCAAAAAAACCCCAAACCTAAAACAACCCCTCCAGTAAATGCTGCATCGCCACTTCAGTTCAGTATGATAGATTTAGGCAATCTGAAAACCAATGGGAAAAAATAGCAGAGAATTATTAATGGGGCAGGATTTCAGTACTACACTGAAGTATACTGGAAAGTGTTTGAAATGAGCACGTCTATCCTCAGCATTACTTTTGCCCTACTCTGATTTTTTTTTTAATCCCAACCTGCCCTCAAATTCAGTGGCCTTAATGAATTCCAAATCTAGAAAAATGGTTGTGGACAACTTTCTAAAGGCTATAATTAGATATTAAAAATTCAGTTCTAACACCTCAGGATATCATTCAAAGCAGGGGAAAGAAAAGACATGCTGGATGTGCCAGGAGAGAAAAGCAGAGGACGATGACATACTCATCTGATGCTTGCTGCAACAGGGGAGAACCAGAAAGATTCACTTATAGAATCTTTTCAATCAGCTGAAGGAAACTGAAAGAGGGAGAAGGAAAAAATTTACATTTATTCTTTACGATCAGAGTCATTTGTTTCCTTGAAACATGACCATACTGTACAGACTGCAAAGTGATGAAATTAAACAAGCACGATAACCCTATATTATGCACTCTGGATATTTGAAACAAGTATGTATACACAGAACAGTCACTGAAATGAGAGGCAGCTCATTCTAGCTACATGTTGCATTCATTTTTCTCAGTTATGCCAGCAAATATATTAATTCCCAAAACCTGCTTGCTAATCATCTTACGCAAACACAGGAGGAAACTCAATTGGAATGCATTTAAGCCAGCAACACAGAAGGCTTATTCTGGGACAAGCTTGCTGACAGTCAAAGAGATATTTTCATCCAATTTGAGACAGAAATATCGTCATATGACTCACAAGCCCCGTCACAGCTAACCAAATAACATAAACCGCAGATCACCACAGTGCAGAAGACCTCCTTCTAATAAGGATACTAGCTGCTAAGCTCGAAGAGAGATGAAGAACAGGTTGTTCTGTACACCTCATTTTAACGATGCTCGTTTTTGCATGGCCTTGAGCCATACGCTCCTGTGTAGTGCTGCCATACTTCTAATAGTTGCAATTTGTTCTCAGTGGCTCCTCCATGTACCATACGTCCTTCCCCCGTGTTCTCCAGTCTCTTGTTGTTCCCCAGAACTCTCCTACATCCCTTAGGCTGTTGATTATGCTTCAGTATATCATGATGTGATGGGAGCTGGGCTATGCCTGTGGGTTACAGACATAATGCTCTTCCCTTCCATCATTTATTAGGTACTAATAAGGGCTTTCCCTCTCTCCTACCACCAAGTTTCATTCAGCACTTAGGAATCTAATATTTTTGAGATATCCATCCCTGCATAAACTTTAGTGAAAATTAGCAAATGGCTTCAGGAGAAGCCCAGTCACGCTGTTGTAAAACTAGCCTAAAATGAGGTAGATAAACATCAGTTAACTAAGTTTTTTTTCTAGCTTACTTCTTTGGTCAGAATAGGAAAATATAGTCAATAAAAATTAATCACTTATCACTAATTTCAGCTCAGTATTTGCAACCAGCCTGGACTTCACAACAAACATAGCTGAAACCATTCCCTGCTTTCCAGGATTTGTATCAGCTAACTTCTCCCCTTCCACAAGCCCTTGGAAACCCTGAAACTGTTGGGGTTCTTCCACCCTCCGCAGCCACATCCAGCAGCCTGAGATGAGTGCAGGAACGCTGTGTCCCATCACCCTTCTCACCAAGGCGCCCCAGGGCCATGCAGTCTGCACCCAGAATGTTTAGGTGTAAAGTCCTCAAAAAACCTGGTTTAAACCAAAGACAGGGTAAAACTGCCCTAATCCTCTTTGAGGAAAACAAGCTCGTCAGTATTGCTGGGTTTTGATCAGTAATTTTCCACTTATCTACTTGAAATCTAATAGTCAAACATAACTATTAGCTGCAATTGTTTTTTTGCCTTTTTAGTCACAACATTTTCAGTAATATCTCTCTGCTCTGAATTAGCAAAGGCCAGTGAATGTTTTCTTAATGACCAGAATATAATCCCTAAAGCACCGTGCAGCTGTTTTTCTCTCTCCTATTTAAATTTCTAAAAAATATTTGAAATGCTAAATGAAGGAAGAACTGTTCTGGGGTTTGCTGAGTTTCCAATGGTTTTTGGCAGCTTCTGCTTCTTATCTAGCTCCTGAGTCATTCCACAAAGCTCCTGGCAGATCCCGTGCCAAGGGTCTTTAGACCACATGATCTCAGCTGTGAAGTAAGATGTCTTTCTCTTTTCAGGTCATTTTCACCCACTTCAGGTTAATAAACTGTTGTTATTTCTCTTTTGCCTTTATACTTTTAATTAATGCAAACTTTCACTTTGCCCATATGAAAATATATACGTATTTTCATATCTCTTTCTTCCCATTTAGAGACACAGATCTTCCTTTGCAAGGGTAAAAACTGGAGTCTACAGAAGAAGGACTTAAAGTCTTAGGTACGTAGAGGAAAGAAGCGTTTTGCCAGCATGCTGCATTTGCAAAGCTCTCAGCACAACTACTCTGAAAATCAGTACATTTGTCACAATAAACCGCCCTGCCAGCACTTAGAGCCACATGGGCCAACTGGAGAGCGTGGCAGAGGAAAGGACAGCTCACCAGTCAATGGCTTCTGCTTGACAGATGTGGATGGTCTGTCTCATACAGCTTCTGTAGGTGGCAAGGTGTGTTCTGCAGTGAAAATGGCCCAAAACTACTTTAAGCCTACGGTGATGAAGTAGGGAAGCCTTCATTTCTCAGCTCTCCACTTCTCTTCCCAGAGAGGAGTCTGGGAGAAAACCAACACAGGACCCAATGTGGCTGGTACCTGAAGGCACTGCTGTCACATGCACAACCCAAACATGAACAAATGCAGAAGGGCAACCAGCCTCATTTAGAGGAGAAATTTAAAAAAAATATATATATATACAGTGGCATTTCAGCTGTTTGGAAGCCAACATTTTTAGCTTAATAGGATTTTTATTTTTATTTTACATGAATATGCCAGTTTTCAAGCCTCCGAAAGAAACAAAAAGATTGTTTTTTTTCCTAAGCCAGCCAGAATATTTCTCCTCATGACTTCAATTCATGGTTTCTTTGCTGGTTTAATATTTTGCCACTCCTAAGATGATCTAAATTTTAGCATTCATTTGTTCTTCTCTGATTGCTGCCAAATGAGGTTTCTAGCAGCTCAAAAATCCAGAAACGTGTTGTTGGTTCAACATTATTTTACTACCTATTATTTAAACCCATTTAGAATCACTCACTTAATGACAACAAGTTATCCATGTAGTGCTCATTTTATACTTATCTCCTTAAGTTTCCTTAATCGTGTTGGTGTTCTCCAGTCACTGTCAAGCCATTATCCATTCGCAGGGTCATCGTACACAATTTGGTTAAATTTATTACAAAAAAAGTATTGTGAGGTTGTTTTGTTCTTACATCATGCTTTATCAGAACAAAGAAAAGATGCAATGCACAACAAAGTATATTTTTATATGATCTGTTTGCAAAGCTTCTTTGTCCTGTGATGTTTAATTAGGGATATAACGAAGTATATTATAGCCACTTCAGAGTGGCTTGGAAGTAACGATGCCTGAGGCAAAGGATGAAGCTCTGCTTAACTCGACTCAACATACTCAACTCAAACGTTGGCAACGGCCTTTGCAAAGGGATCTTATTTCTATAAAAATCTTCAGAAATTTGCAATTCTATCTCCCTCCCTACCTATTAACTACATTTAATTTTTTGGGCATCGTGTCTATCAGCAGGATAAAGCTGCGTTTTATAAAAGCTTATCTTTCTCCCTTGATAAACAACACACAATGAAAACATTTTATGTTGGCATAAAGTTCTCTTCCCGTAGGCATGCAGTTCTTATTGCAGGTTGTTTACCACATCTATCAAACTAGTCATGTGAATCACAGAAGCATGATAACTGCTCATCCCGAATAAAGAAGATTTAGAGATGAATTTAATCCAGGAATCAAACAACTAATTTTCATGAAGATTCATTGCAGTTTTGTGGATTTTAACAGAAAAAGCTCTCATCACCTCAGTCCGGTATTAAGGAAGACCAGGACTGGGTTGTTTCTCAACCAGAAGACATGGAGGTGTCAGACCACAGCGTGAGAAACTGAAAGGACAACACGACTACTATAAAGTCGTAGTCTCTACCTGTCATCAACAAGGTCTGCAGTTCCTGGTGACAGACTTGCACATGGGTGTTTTGTTCACGTTTGCTCTCTTGTTAAACAGTCTTCACCTTCCTTCCCATACGCTCTATTGTGGCTAAAAGGGGAAAGAGCTTTCGTGTGCATTTTTATTATAAAGGTTCTCAAGACACATTCCCTATTGAATACCTTCATAATCAGCATTTGGACTGTACTAAAATGATGAGTTTAAATGAGTATTCTACAACAAAACTATGCAACACAGGTTTGCATGGAGGAGAGCAGATGCTTCTAGTGGAGAACTGAAATACGCTTCAAACTCAGTTTTCTGTAGCTTTAGCAACGCAAGAGGGATCAGAATAAGAGCCTCTATTTCTCAATCAAAGCACCTTAAAGTTGCACATCTCCATCAGATGTTTTAGGAGAAAGAGTCTGGACCAAGGTGAGGCTATCCGCTAAAGAAGTGAAAAACTGTCTGCACTCCAAAAACTTTGCTCAGGTGAAAGGGACAGCTTTCCAATGCAGTTTATATTTCACATTCATTTAGCGTCCATGTTGAAAAGGGCAAATTTTGATGCAGAAATCTGTGCACTGTGGCCTTTAAGACCCCTTTCCTACAAGCCAAGCCTCCAACCCCACTGCAGCCATCTTCACTCACTTCTGGCCTAAGGTGGGCCTGTGGTTACAAGTTACTCCAGGTTCACACCTCCCAAAACCTGCTGTTAGAAAAATAGCACAACCAGTGCCACACTCCAAAATATTACACCTAGATAGGTCAGGCAAGTCAAAAGATTTTCCTTTTTTTTTTTTCCCCCCCTTTCTTTCCCCCCACCAGTAGGTCATAATCTTAAAAAACATCAGTAAATCAAAGAAATCAGCAGGAAGACCTGCAGAAATAGTTTTCATTCCAGGAGAGTTCTTAAAATAATTTGAAAAATACTGAGTGCTCAAAAACAAAGTGATGAATGTCAAATTCCTCCAGCATTCCCAAGTGCAAATGTATAGATAAACATCTCCCAACCATTAGGAGATGTTAATGTGACATGAGCTTGTGCCCAGCACAGCTGAAGTTCAAGGTGCACAACACGAAGGTAATAAATTGTACAGCAGCAAGAGCTGACATTTTCCCACCTGCCCTTATTGATCAGCTGCAAAGTACTGCCCCTTAAAGCAGGGGCAGGCATTCAATTTTTATTTTCCTGCATTTAAATACTTCTTTTTTCCCCCCCTCCCCAGACTGGCGTATTGCTTCTCAATCTGAAGAAATAAAATAAGATTAATTTTTTGAGCCATGTACTCCAGGGCACTTCACATTAAACGGTAGACACTACAGGCAAATAGATAGCACTAATAGCACCTGAGGCAATTTCCTTTCCTATGTTTCTTCTCAGATGCCAGCTGGAGTCTGGGCTAAAAATAGCCTTGCCATGACAGAATAATGAATCCCAGCGATAAGTGTATTTTGCAGCAACGCAATGAGGTCATTATCTACGCGTTAATGGATGAATGGAGTGGTATAGGGAGGGAAACTGCTATTGGGTGGTACAATAAAAATGCAGGATGAACGAAAGAAATGCGAACAAATGTTACTCAAAGTGATCTGAAAATCATAGCCTGCTTTCCTGTTTATGTTAGTGCAAGAATAATTTACATGACATCAAAAATTTAAAATACTCATAAGAAATTTTTCTTTGCTGGCTGGCAACTCCTCCGTGTGAGCAATTACTGCTTTCCTGACTCCGTGAAATCATTCTGTTTTATCTAAGTGACATTGCAATAGTTGTACCATATATCTGATAGTTACAGCATAGCTAATAGTAAGGAACGCATATTCTGAAGTTAATCTAAAAAGAAAGAAATCTTTAGAGGAAGTCACCAAAACCCAAGAGTTCTGAAGTTGCCTGAAGTATTCTTCTCCTTCAAGAGCTCCAAGATCAGTGCACCTGCATTCTCATTACTAGGATTTGATTTAGAGACAGCATGAATTAAAAAACAAACGCTACTCATTAAAAACAGCTACAACAAAAATTGTATCATTGCTGATGTCATACCCAATATTACTACAGCTGAAATAAATCTTTGTGGGTTTTTGTTTGTTTATTTTTTTTTTAACCTCTCAAGCTGTTGATTATTTTGATATAAATTTCCCTACTGGCAGTTTCAGCATTTCCCCTCTTTAGAGACTAGCTGATCATGTCTCTCTTTATTGCCTTTAAATACAACAATCAGCCAGATAAAGTACATTTTAATATTCAAATGTAAATGCAAGCCTCATTTCTCTTTCTTGAGGTAAAAAGATGTTTTCACTTGGCAAAAACATTGTTTTTCCACTTTGAAGGTATTTTGTGTGACAGTGCCTGAGTGCAACAGGAAGCTGCATATATAAAAACATGTGCCAAAGGCCAGAATTGCTGGTAACAGTGGTTAATGAATGAAGTAGTTAGCCCAGCAGGTAGAGGAGGAAACTTGCAGTAGAGCATTCAAAGGGAGACCATGACCCAGGAAAGTACTGAGCCTGCTAGGATTGAATTGAGCTGCCTGCTTGGGCCCAGCAGTAAAGCTTAATCACTTTTAATGCAGCACCATCAGAATGCAGATTGGCTGGGTTCGAATATTTAACACAACACAACTTCATGTCCGGGAATCCCATGCATTAACAGAGAAAAATGTAGCAATTAGATCTCAAAGAAGTACAATGCGGGAAAAACAGAAGTAAAACTTTTGAGGCAGACCAATTATCAGTAAGACACAATATAATGACAGTGCTTTAGATTAAAGAACAGAGACAGTCCCTGATCCTGCAAGCATTTATTGTCCTGCCCTTCACTACCATGAGTAATCTCCTCTGGATTCAATGAGACTTTGCATAATAGTAAAATTAAACCATGTATCATTGTTTTGAAGGCACAGTTCTGAAACAAATACCATTTACAGCCTCCACTCAATTTGCTGAGCAGGAGAGAGGAAAATAATCATCCAAAAACTTGCCCGACTAAATCTTGGTTTTCGCTCTGGCTGAGGAGGAAGAGAAGCCATTATCACCAGATCAATTAGACAAATATTAGCTTTCCAACAGTCAGGGTATTTTCAAGCTGATTAGGTTGGCACAGATCACCCTACCAGATCTGACAGGCCAGTTTTGCCTCAGTTGCCCTTCTTTGTCTGAAGGGATGCCAGGGCAATGAGCCTCCTTAATGGAGGTCTGGTTTCAACCCAGCCAACCCCTTCTGCCCAGCCTCATCCTTATTGCACAGAGGACAAGGCCCACCATGAGGGCTTATGGAAGGGCCGTGTGTTCCGCCCCTCAGAGCTGCCATTCACTACAGCAGCTTCAACCCCAGCAAAGATGAGTTTCACCTGCAACCCCAGGCTGAACTGCAGTGGTCAAGGTGCAGCGTGTTCCTCTCTGCTGGCTCTGACATCAGGTACTCACCCTAAATGGCCAGACAGGACAGGTAATCTTACATAAGTGCAATTATTTTCTTCCATTACAAAGGAGGATACCTGTCAGAAGGGGTAGCAGTTTCTTAAATGGCTGCCACAGCATGCATCCAGCCAAAGGGAACATACAGCTGTGAAGAAGGGACTAAAATGAAGATTCACCACATCACTCATTACCTTTTCTTTTCAGCCTACTAATGAAAAATCAGCCCTTGGGTTTTTGCTGTAAATTGTGACTTCAGCCTTTAGTAAGTACAGGTTTGTCTCCGCCGAACTTTGGATGTGCTATATCCATAGATGCAGTGAATACAAAGAATGCACAGACAATTCCTACCACAGCCCGACACCAGCAGAAATGCTTATGAAAGGAAGGGCTAGAGGATTAGGTATGAAATGGACTGGCAACAGAGACTAACATTCTTCAGCTCTCTGCGTAGAGCCAATTCTAGTAGATGCCCAGCCAGACTTTTCTCTCGTGTCTTCCCAGCCACCTTCCTGGCTGAGCCTCAGTTTAATCTGTGACTTTGGTGATGTGGGAAGGGCCAGTGCTAAACTTGAACCAATGCAAGAGCATCTCTCTGTATATGTAGGGCACGTTTTTAATTGATACAACTGTAATAAATTATTTACCCACACATTAGAGCTACATTATCAGGAGGGACAGATCACTGGTGCACTTTGCAAGCCCACTTTCACAAGTCATGCCATGAGCAAGAGGTGACACGCAAACCTTTAACAGCAGCAGTTGACTAAGCCCCCACATTTCTGAACAGAAATTAATCACTTTATTAACTCTTAAAATGTTTGTATAGCATAAAGTAGTATCTCCAGACCAGCAGTGATTTTTATTCCACTATCCTATGTAAAAAGAACTTGCCAGAAAGCTAAACAAACCAAACAAGAATATAAACATTGAAATATTCTTGCTTCTTCTAAGTATTTTCAGAGGAGAGCAAATTTTATTTAAATATTTTCTAGGTAACTATTTTAAATAACAACAAGGCATTCTGAATAGGAGAATAGCTCCTGTAAATAAAGAGTGAGTTCTGAACTTTTAAGAGCTGGAAACGTTAAGTTTACTGAAAGACTGTGGAATTGATGCTGTGAACAACGTAGCATGAAATAAGGAATGGAGAGGATGGAAGCATAGTAAGAAATTAAGAGTTTCATTACAGGCTCACATCAACACAATATCAAATATTGCTTTTCCTTGATAAATTTTTTTTTTTCCTTTGTGAGCATATTGATTCTGGTATGGAAAAAACATGCTACAGAAATACTCTCTTGGCTTAATATTCTTTCTTCCCTCATACATGCCCAATTCAACACTGCATATGATCAAGCGATATACAGGTAATACAGTGAAAATATTACATGCAGAAATATCATAGCTGCTAGGAATCAAATAGAGACAAAGGACTTCACATTAGTATTATTAAGCAGAGACAAATTTTAATACTTCCCTTCCTAATACCACTGTGAAATACAGCTGATGCCTTCCCAACTTTGCTTACTATTATAGTATTTCCCTGTGTATCCAGCCCTGTCTGTTCCAGCTGTGTTTAATATAGTTTTTAATATAGTTTCAGGGCTGACTCCTGACAAAGACACATGCCACGCTATCTCTCCACCATCTCGTATTATAAATGAAGGTTTCTTTAACTTACTTTCTCCTGAAAACATGGAGAGGGAAGCAAGAATACTCCCAGCACTGTGGCAGGCAGCATTAATTATGAGGTGCAACACCTACTGAGGGGAAGTAAGCGCATCCCAAAGACAGCTCCCATCAGATAAATTTCATACGCAGAATAAACGCAGGACATCTAAAAGCTATTTGTAAGTGGGGCCAAACCTGAACACAAGTGCATTCATTCAGCAGCATGCAATAGCTCTTTCAATTTAAAGGCTGCGTCCCTGCTGATGAAATTTTCTCATTCAAAATACTTGATTAAAATTCTGACTAATATGTGCTTTAGATCAACAGCTCATTTGCATATGAGGTATACTCCAATATAGATTTAGATAGATTTTCCCTGCACTGCTGGACAGATGCCTCAGCCAGACACTATCAATAGCTTTCATTTTGAGCTCGTGCGTCAGTCAAGTAGTTATTAAAAGGTGAGCCTCTTTGGGGAATTTGTCTTCAGTGACAACAAAACAGTACACATCCAATTTCTCTAAATGGTTTATTTGCCCAGTTAAGCTGCCTGGCTTTATTGCTTCAGAAAGTGTATTATTCTCTAGTGTCTGTACCTGAGATGCTGCATACCCCACCTTCTCCCACACGCACTGAAGCTGATGTACACACCAAGTCAAAATTGTCAGAAAAGTAAGTTAAGCTGAAGGGGCCTTATATTACAGCCTCAGATGTTGCATATAACAGAAAGTTAATGCTTTCACCTGTGATCATTCACATGGCATAAGTTTTGCTGCGATACCAAATCCTAATGGCTATATTAGCAAAGTAAAGGATGAAGATACATCCAGTCGGAAGAAGCATTCTCACATTAGGCATCCTCACATTTCACCAGAAGGATAGTTGAGTGAGAGGAACACCTATTTAAGTAATTCATTCCCTGTCTGTTGCAGCTGCACAAATTTATCTCCTCCCTCTTATATTGGCCCAAGCCATAGAAACTAGAGGAACCCTGAAAACAGACCAATTTCTAGCACACAGCCTTATGTAGAGGACATGAAGTAACCCCTCATCTCTGGCAGGGTCTCATCCAGTTTAGTTCAACATATCTTTCTGAAAAAAAGGTACATTACCACCTACTGGTCAATTCAGGGGTGCATTTTTACCCATGGTCACCACAGCTGGAGACAAACATCAGAATCTCTTACCCAGTTTAAACTGTGATGATGGCACCAGCATCCCTCTCAACACCATAAAGACAAAATTCTTTAGCTTGAGGGCCCAAGATCTGATCTGGAGACAACAGACATGCTGTTTGTGATTTGCTTCTTGGTCTCCTGAGTAAACACTGCTGTTTCATGAAAATAGGTGATCTGTAGAAGAAGCCTTTGCCCCGCACTCATAAGATCTAACTTATTTTTAAAAATAAGGCAGAAACAGAGAGCCAATCCTTGTAGAATCAGCTTAGCATTATGAATCCAAATTTGCTGTCATTTTTGAGAATATCTGATTAAAATCAAGAAGTCTATAATAGCACCCATTACTTCAACATGAAAATTAGGGGTATTGTTAATTCTTTTGAATGTGTATCAGCTCCCTTCTAATTGGATCTATATTCATTACTGAAACTGAAATTAAAGAACAGCTATGAAAGGCTTTTGATGTCAGCTGTATATATCATGCCATGAATTAAGTTACAAAGATGGTTAATGCATTATATGAATCTTTAACTACCTTTTTCATCCCATTTAGTTACTCGTGGCTGGGTACTAGACTGTTCACTGCAGAACTGCACCAGCACAGCAAACTTTTAGGATCAGTTAAGGAGTTCTCACCATTTGAATCAGCGCAAGATACATAGATCACAGCACCAAACCTCCCTGAAATGTGATGGTTTAGAAGTGATTTGTCTGCCAGGTGCAAGATCTACTCCACAAATGAGGTGCAGGACAGGGAAAAAATAGACTGAATTATTGCCCTACAAAATGCCACAAGAATACAAAGTAAAAGCTGGATTTGGATGAGTAGGTAACAGGACAAAAAGGAGAAATTAAGAGAGTATTGTACCAGCCTCTCAAACTCCGCTATCCCACTTTTTTTTTTTTTAATATTATATTATTTTTATCCCACTATTTTAATTTTTTTGCCATAAGGCAATTACATACCATCATTTATTCTTACGCCTTCAAAACTCTAACCCCCACTGCATCCATCCTTCCTGCTTGCACGGTAGGGCACAAAACCAGGTGCCATTCCCCTCACCCCCACTACTCCAGGCTGCAGAGGCACAAGAGAGAATAACCGAGAAGTCTAAGCAAGAGCTGGCAGGAAAGCAGGGGATGCAGTTCAGAAACCTGCCTCTGCCCCTCCTGCCTGCCCACCATTACTAGCCAGCATCTCCAGACAGAGACCAGCCACCTCTTAATCGAATAGTCTCTCTTCTTTAGGCCAATGGATTTTATGTAGTGCTTTACAGGTCCCTGAGAGGCCACAGCCTGCTCTTAAGGGCTTTACAAAGGCTATCAAAACACGCTGATATGTTGCACTATAATTTCTATATACGGCATTACTAGAGAAATCTACCCCTCTGGTAAGGGCTTTCAAAGGTCATGATCAAAAGCCGTCTGTGTCGTTCCAACTCTCAGACCTGCCTAGAGCAGACCTGCCCACACTAGACATTAAAACAATTTTAGGATAGTAGAATGCATCCTATAAAGGATTAAAAAAATCATTTTCACTCAGCAAACCTGAGTAGACTCATAATCAAAACAAAAATATAATCTCCAACCCAAGCATCTTGTCCTTGAAAGTAAAGTTTCTTCTTCCTGGGAATATCCAACCTGACTCTCTGGAGTGGGCTGAAAAATCACCTGCGTGGCAATTGTCCCCACCTCCATATTTATCATCTGTGTGGCCTTATCTTCTATGCTGCAGATATGCCTTTTCTGTCTTCATAAAGTATCTCATCTGACATTTGCTCAGGCTTTCTGAAGAAAAGTGGACAAGCCATCCAAGTTTTATTTGACCACAGTAATTAATAATTTGACCTCGGAGTAATTAATGTAAAGCATAATAAAGGACACCTGGAAACAGTGTATTCCGTTTAGCCCAATTATCTTGGTTATAGTTCACCACTTTGCAGAGATAAAAAGCCATTATTGAGCTTTGTCATTGATAGCATTACTTTCTAATCTTAATTCTTGTAAGATTATTAGCTTTAAAGCTACTTATTTGTTGCATGGAGATAAGTTAATTTATGCAGAAATTAAATTGAAAAGTCATGCTTAGATGCAGCAGTATTTACACAATAAAGCAGCACTACAAACATTGATTTGAGTAAAACTTAGTATTTCACTCGTTATTTACAACCTCTGCTAAATTTGCTCCCTAAAACATTTTTTTAAATAAATCACTGATACATATGGAGTAAGTCTAAAGAAAATAAAAGACGCCTTCATTCAAATCCTCTTATTTCCTGCTATCTTCAAAGCTTGTATGAAGTCTGTGTGTTTTCTGTGGCACGTTGATTTTTTTCCCTTGCATAGACACTGTGCTTCTCATAGTGCTCATTAGACACTGCAGCCACCAAGCACTACTGTCCTCTGCTTAATGTAGCAGGCTGGAGTCCCCCAACAGAAAACTAAGGTTTTTTTTTTTCCTTTAAGAGCCTCATGACAGAAATAGCCCTAATAAGGAGACTTGGCTAAAGGTGTAAATGAGACCACGAGGTCAGGAGCCATTGAATGCACTGGGGAAAGGTGCTTAAATCAGATAGTTTTGTTTGGCTGATGGTCAGATATTTTTATTAAATATGAAATCTCATTACTCTGAGCAGCAGGTGCTTCACAGGAGTATACCTGATGGGTTTGAGGAACACTCTACCATTATTAGAAGCACTACCTGAGCAGTAATGGCTAAAGCCAGGAAGGATGTGCAGACTAACCCATCAGATCTTATAGTATATAACTTAAAGCCTCTAAAGAAAAGCCCAGAGCAGAGATACAAATCCTCTCAGTGGGGTACAAGTGCCTAGACATAAGCATCTATCGTTACTTTTGTCCACAGAGGTTGCAAAGCCTCCCCCTTAGAGATCTTCCAGAGCCACCTGAAAATGGGCCTGGGTCACCAGCTATAAGTAGCCCTGTCTGAGCAAGGGTTGGACAAGGTGACCTTGAGAGGTCCCTTCCAAACTCGACCATTCTGTGTTTTAGACATCCATTGGTTTGTGGAACATCCATACAAGTTCAGTGGCTACAACAATTAAGCTATAGCAGGCGAGATACTTGAAGTAATAGCATTATTAGCAACGCCTTGAAGTTGTCCAAAACACTTATATTTTAAGCTCCTGAACTTCCTTCACCTTCATGTCCTTGGTCAAGACACACAAGTAATTAAATACTGAAGAATAAGACTCAAAAACACAAACATCACAGGGAGATATTAAGTAGTAGCCCACAAAGAAAAATTTAGTACAGGGCTGAAATACTATAATGCAATAGCATAACACAAGGGAAAGTGCAGCAATGATAGCAGAATAACAAAGTCCTAGGCTACAGCAAGTAAAGAATAAGCCCCAATACAGCAACCACGGATGCAGAAACAAAGAAAACTTGCTTACCCTTGGAAAGCCTCAGATAGACAAAATTCTCCAGCAAGATACCCACTCTTCCACTGCCCACTAAATGAGGTGTTGGAAGGGGTGGATCCTGGCTCCAACCCTTCCAATCATTCAGGTACACTGCATGCATCTGAGCTCCCCTGGGTTGCCCCTGTCTTCCCACCAGGTGCTCAATCACTGGTTCAGGCTGTGACTTAGCATTTCTGCTACCAGGGCACACCTCCCCTTTTCCTTATTTAATACAGACATCGCAGGTAGCTAGACCAGGACTATTAATAAGATGCAGCAGAGTATCCTAGCTTGGGATTTCCGTGGCTGCTAGGATCTCAAAGTAGACACATTTCCTTAGAGTTTTTTTGGCTGTTGAGAAAGATACACAATGTCTTCCAATCTTTTCTCCTGAAAGATTAGTTGTGCGTACTTAGCTCCAGCCATCCTGTGGGACTAGCTTTAACTTGTTACATCCTCAGGGCCAGCCTCAGATGTCAACTCCCCTATAGCTCACCCAAAAATCAGTGCTTGGTCACAATCGCAGCCTAGGAACTTTCCCGTTAAACATGAGGGATTTGGAGAGCTCAGGCACATCCAGGGCTATGTGGGGTCACTGCTAAGACAGCTGTGAAAATGCTGTGCTAAACTGATGAGAGAAATGACTCGGGCCAGAAAGGTCTGCCTAGAAGCATCTCTGCTACAAGAAATAGACTTGTAAAGCAAATATATAAAACAATCCTTTCCACGTCATAAAAAGAAATATATATATAGAGAGAGAGATGTAATAATAACACAGGTAAGTGCTGGCCTATGCAGAAACCTGGCTGGATGAATTTCTCACTCTCTTAGCTGGAAGCACAGGTGCTGTAGATGGTGAGAGAAAAGGGGGAAGAGGGAATGGGTTGAATAGCTATGTGGTTCCTTTTCATCTGGAGTTTGTGCACTCCAGTTGGCAACACTAAGCAGAAAGACTGTCTTCAGCTCCTTGCTCTGTCATCATAAATATACTCCTAACTGCCAGCTGTGCACTTAATTCATGATGTTGTAGGAGGTTTCACTGGTTACATCACTGCAAGGTACTGTATAGTAAAGAAGGACTGAAAGTCTGTCTGAAAGTATCATCTGCTGAATGTTATGTTTAATGAAGTTGCAAAGAAATGCAGGTTTTGGTTTTGGAAGAATTTTCCTGAGCAAATGTCTTGATGCTTTTTGCTTATTAACATGCTATACTGAAATAGAATCCAGCCCTAATAAATAAATAGGCTAATATAGAAGTGGGAATATTTGCTGCTCATACATCTTGGTCAACAGCCTGTTCTACCTTTGACCTGGCCCTGGGAGCCACAGGGTCAATTCCCTTCTGCTTTGCTTGAGCAGAATCCTGTGACTTCAAGGATATAAAACTGAAACAAGAACAAGAATTAACACCTTAGTCAGGAAAAGGGAAGTATTCAACATTCTGGCCACGTGTTTTTTGCTCTTGTGTATTCTCAGAGCATCAGGTCAGAGAAATAGCATTATGTCCTTACATTCTTAAATGGACAGTGCAGGGCTGGTGATAAGGAACGGGATTTTCAAGACGATCCCGTTCAGCTACAGCATCTTCAGTAACCCTTGTTAATTACAGAAAGGAGCAGAGCTATGACAGCACTGAGCACTTCTGGGATTTCCATTTGCTCAAGGGACAGCTTGGGCACTGGGGTAAGGCAAGGTAGGGTAATTTGTGCGGAAGACAAAGGAATAATTTGTGCCAGAAGATAAAAGGTTTCAGCCTCCATGAATGTCAAGTAGAAGGTCGATCTAGTTCTTCAAAACTGTAGAGGGGAGGAAAGAAAAACTCCTTTAAAGAAGTTCTTAGCTCCAGGTGGGACGCTGCTAGATGCGAGTGTGCTGCCAGCTTTCTAAATGTATATTACAAGTATGTAATTAAAAACCCTTCAAAACTATCACTTATGTTAAAAACAAACAAAAAAAAAAGAACAAATATGCCTACACTCACAAAATCACAAAAAACAAAAACAAACCCCCCAACTATAGAAATAGAAATACTTGTTATTTTTTATTGTACATGATAATTATGGGTAATGATTTGGTTGTTTTTATATTTATGAGGCTAAAATGCTGCATCAAGCTGTTGAGACTTGCTTTTATCTTTCTTAGGCCATAGAATATATAATTTGATCGCAGTCTTTTCACAAAATCTACAGGAAATATTGCAAATTATCTTTTTTTTAAACTAATTTCCTGTCAAAATTAAATATGCAGTGCAGCTCAAAAATAATGTTGGACAGAAAGATAACCAGTTATTAAGTTTGTGCTGTTAATTTTACCACCTGCTTCCTCTCTCTCCCTTTAAAAGTAAATAAAAATTATGCCCATTTCCGTTGTTGTTGTTATTGTGGTTTGTTTTTTTGTTTGCTTGTTTTTGTTTGTTTGTTTGTTTTTAAGGGACAAAAACTTCACCAGTCTCTGTCTGTTCATTGGTTCACTTTTTCTTTTTGAATTTCTAGACCTCCTAGCTAAACTTTAAGCAGATTTAAGAAAGTAGCCAAAATCTTAAGGATTATTATGCATCTGAAAGTTTCATACAAGTTGATGGCTGGATGGATTGAGCAAAAAGCCAGTGGAGTTATCTCTGAGAGGAAAAGTGCTGCAGCATGGATGCAACTTCCCTCAGTTGTGCTTGACCTGCCAGCAGTCACCCAGTGTTTTACCTGCTTATGAGCACATACATCTCCCAGCCTCGTCCTGTTACACACAGCCCCTCGCCCACCGGGTGGCACGGGGACATGAGAGTGAACCAAGAGAATCCATGAGAAGCCAGCAAGAATCCCTGTGCTAAGAGCACCAAGATTAGCGTACAAAAGCACAGAAAAGTTGACATCCTCATCATTGTTCCTCATGAACAATATTGTTTGGGACTACATTATTGTTTGGGAGGATTTTCCCTCTGCTGTAAAAACAAATTTCTGTCCTGCAGGCAGTTCTTCCTCTCCAAGTCACTAGTGCAGACCTAACCCACTGTGATGTCGGTGTCTTTGCCACTCAGTGGCTGTTCAGCACAGTGGGACAAGCAACATCAAATGGTTGCTTTGTGTGTTGTCCAGGACACTTTCTTGTTCACTCAAACCCTGCTGTTAGCACCAACTGAAAAGGTCCAAATCTACAGCCTTAAATAGGATTCAGTGAATTGCAGTGGTCAGAGCTCATTTCTCTGATTGCCTAAACCCCTTCTGGGTGCTCAGGCATGCCTTACAACCAAAAATCTCTTCTTTCAAGCAGGGGATGAGATCTGGGGAACAGCGCATGCTAGAGATGTCTTTGTTGCAACTGTCCTACAGGTGAATAGAGAAACTAGTCACTGGAGACATCAACCTGGCAATTTTCACTATGTTCTACCTCAAAATAAATCTCTCCGAGATGCAACTCAGCTGTAAAATGAAAACAAATGCACTCTGATGCAAAACCGAACAGCCTCTTCAATCAGTGACACCACGGCGTTTCCTTCTGTGGCCACGGAACAAACCAGAAACTCCATGAAGATTACTTCTTTTTTCTGGAAGGAAAAAGTGTAAGATTAAGTAATAATCAAAAGCAGACAGTAAATAAACCAATCTTTTAGTGGAACAAAAAAGGATTTCAGAGTTCTTAGCACTGCACAGTAGCTGCTTCCAAAGGAAGAGGTGATCATCTGTAGAGAGCAGAGGCAGAAGCGCCAGCACCAAAGAAAAGTCAGGCTCTATTTCAAGCATACATGCTAAACTGCAGAAAACCTAGCAGGCTCCAAGGTGCTGGGAATGGATCACTCTCTCCCTAACAAGATAAGCCAACCCAAAGCATGTTGCTGAAGCTGCTGCTCTGCTGCACAAAAGCTATTTCGATTCGTAATATCAGACATACAGAAAGCAAAAGCCCTTACAAATAATACAGAGATCAATACACAACAGCTTAGCCTTTATTAAGAAGATCCCAGAGGATTCCAAAATAAGTGTTCTCCAGATAAAATGCAGTCCGAGGCAGTGCTGATTATTGGATGTAAAGCAGACTTGTCTGCATTTCCAGAATGCCTCGGTTATTGCCACAGAAACCAAGGATTAGTGACCAATCGCAACAAAATGTGACTAATGACAAGCATCTAGCTAATAGCATAAGCACTAAAATTGTTACAAGCATGAGGTCAATAGCTTATGATGAAATACCTTCTAAGAAATTAAAGATAGCTATATGACTTCATATATCTACCCAAAGATAAGCAAAATACTATTCATATTGTCTTATGATTTAAATTGAAAGATGGTAACTAATTATATATCTACTCAATCTGATGTGAAATATTTTGGTCTGTGACCTTCTGGCTAAGAAATCTGGAAAACACTGCTTCTGGAAAAGAACTGCCAGTCCAACCCCAAGCGTGAGCAAGGCTAACTCATTCATGTTAAGGAAAGGAAGGGGTGGTGGTTTTAGGTGGTCCTGATGTACAAATTAGGCAGCCAGACAAATAATAGCATAGCCAAACATCTCCTCAAAACCTTCCTCTACTGAATGAAACAGAGCTTGGAAGCAGAGTTTCTGTTGTGTCCAAAAGTGAACTAGTGCATCAAACATGATTACTACAGCATTCCTTGATACTCTTTCCCTACTTGCTTCAGCATTGTCTTGGAAAATTTTCTCACATTTTCAAGCAATTCTGGAAAATCAAATTGGGAAGAGGATAGATGAATTCCACAGTGAATGAAATATGTATTCCTGTCCTCCATATGCTTGTAACATCTCTGCTGTTGTGGTTACATGGAAAAAAATCTTGGGGCTTTGGTTTGCCTGTGT
Organism: Meleagris gallopavo; assembly: GCF_905368555.1. Classification (NCBI taxonomy): domain Eukaryota; kingdom Metazoa; phylum Chordata; class Aves; order Galliformes; family Phasianidae; genus Meleagris; species Meleagris gallopavo. Next base: position 44,666,732 of record NC_139409.1, on the reverse strand, counting down.
TCAAATAACAACATTCAGCAGCTCTTGTCTACATATGACAACACAATTAACTTCTTCCAGCTTCCTGGAGATAAAGGAGAAACGCATACGAGAAAAGAAACAGCAGTAGGTCTTCATTGCTTATTCTAGAACGTAGAGCTGTAAGAATTTGCAAAAGTTTGGATGCCAATAAGCTATAAAGAAGTTTTTCTCTTTGGTTTTAGCTAAGTTTCATTTTTCTCTTTATTACAGTCTAACTGAAGCAAACAATTGTTTGTCTTGATTAAACTAGAGTGGACCGAGTTATCATTGGTAAATATCTATCTGGTGCCCTGAATAGAGAATCATTCAATCCTGAAGAATTTATTATGATGAACCTAACTACAGATTTAAAAGAAACAAACAACAACAACAAATAATACCAGAAAGAATTAATGACTGGGAGCTGCTTTCCTGTTATATGTTGTTGAATTGCATTAATTGGCTGCTCTAAAGCACAATCTAAGAAATAAAAACAAAACAATGTAAATGAGACAATCTGTGGAGAGACAAAGAGAGTTTAAAAATTCATAGACTATCCGTTCTGCATACTTTGGATTCAAGTGTTAAAAAGAAATAAAAAAAATACTTCTGGCTACAAGTGAAATATTGCTGAGCTGCGCTCTAAATTAAAAGTTGGCAATACCTTTGGATTTGATAAAATGTATAATGATGTCATGAATATTTAGAAGTACTACTACTTTCCATGAGGGAATGAAGTCTATATGATACCATGCCCTTCAGCTCTCAGGGTATTAGACTGAAAAAATCACTAATTATAAAACTATTCATTGTGCTTAGAATAAAGATGAAATCTCTAGCTCAGACATTTGATTTTTGCTGATGTTCTGCTCTGCTACATGACTGAGGAGGCAGCAGATGGTTGTAAAAGATTCAGACAAATATCTAGCTCGGGAGAGAGCAAATACAGCTGGGTGGTTTTCTCCTCTTCCAAGAATAGGAAAAAAGCACGGAAGTGATTAAAAGATGTAACTGGAAGGAGAGAGCAAAGAGTGGGGTAGGCTCCATCTCAAAGCAACATGGAGACACGTAGAAATTCTTCACATTATGAGAGTACAGTATTAAATGCCACTAATGGGGACCTAGAGCTTTGCAGTCATAACAGCTTTGGACAGATTTATAGTAGCAAAGACAGGTAAAGTCTCTGCTGCCTTTCTGCAATATTGATATAGGACGTGACCATCAAGAGAAGTACTGCCTACAACACATATCCCTTGAGATGACAAAGGAACAGTTGGGAAAACGAAAAACACAACTAAAAGTCTAGAGCTACAAAAGAAATATACATAGAGTAGCAGTTAGGCAAGCAATAAGCCATGACTAATGCAGGTACGAGAAATAAAGTTATGCAGGACTAAGACAAACATCTGGTATGTATCTCAGCAGTTTCTTCTGTGGAGAAAACAGCAAAGAAATATAAATAAATAGCTCATTTGTGATATAGTTTAAAATACAAAAGGCATACAATGAAATTTCCAGACACCAATAACTTCACATTTTCTAGCAATTTAAACCAGAAAACTCACCTGCTTTATGAAGAGTTTGTTTTATACGGCTGTGTTACCGATTTTCATGGGGACTAATTGTAAGATACACTTCTCCCAAAGAGCAGCTTGGTGTTTAGATGCCATAATCTCTGAATGTGAATGAAAGCGGGCAAGAGAAGAAAGTTAATTCATGGGACCTTTGTTTTGCCAACAAAGAAAGCAAAATTGGCCTGTAGAGTTCAAGCTGAGAAGAAGACGAGGAAATCCGCGCAACATCATATGTCATATCCTTTCTGGGTTGCTGGAACTGAATCCCACATCAGATGGCTATCATTAAAATGGTGCATAAAACATATGAAAGGGTTTCAACAGTCCCGGGTTTTTTTTCTTGGAAAGGGGAGTTTGTGATTTCACTGGCAGTAATCAAGCCTTTGGGGGCTGATCCTGCAGTGGTTTAGGTGTAGAAACAGCATTAACCATACAAGTCAGAGAGAGAGAGGTGATGTCTCTGAATGCAATGGCTTATTGTGAGTGTGCAAAGGAACAGGCCTAGTTTATTCCACTTCAAACCCCTGGGCCCAGATTCCAAACCTTACAGGATAAGGGCCATAAAAAGTTGAGATTCTGTCTTTATGCCTGTAATCCTTTTTAAAAACAACAGCAACAAAACAAGGAAACAAACAAAAACCCAGCAGCTGGAAGAACTCCAGAGGAAATGGTGGTTTGGATTTGAGAAAATTCATGGATCCAAAAGCACAAAGTGCCTTATATTGCTCTAGGAGCAAGCAAATCATTTCCAGAGTGATGTTCCCTTTTCCTATTGTTCCCAAACTGGGATTCCCTGTTGAACTGGTACCTCTCCGGATTTTGTCAGCTGGCAGGCTTAGTGTCTTCAGAGGGATTGCCATATGAGATGTGAGGTGTTGAACAGAGCAACTGTTTAACCTCCTGACACAAGCCTTAAGTTAAAAGACCTCTCTGGAGGACTCTACAGCCTGTTGAACAACTGCAAGAAGTGAATTGTTTTAAAGTAGTATCAACATTTGGTCTAAGCAGTTAGGAATGTCAAATATAAATATTTTGGAAGAGCTCAGGCTGGAGAATGGTGCAAAGACACAGAGCACAAGGCTGTCTGGTAGTGCCATGCCTGACAGCAATTGACTGAAGCGCATCATGCTCTCTCCTTACTTAAGGGAGTTACCAAAGCAATAATTATGTATATTCTAATTTAGGTAATTAGAGTGACATGCATAAAATCTTTGTTGACATAGTATTGCCGGAGTAGGAAGAACACATGGAAGCATTTTCATAAAAAATATAATTCAGCAGTCAGTAACTAGGCAAATACTGGTTTATTTAATTTAAATATAAATATAAAAGATCAAATAACACGTGTTTTTATTGTAGGAATTGTTCTTGTGTTAGGATTACAGAATTCCTATCTAAAATAATTGCATCCAAATTTGAATCCACAGTTTCTTGTTTCTTGTTTTTTTCCCCAAGAAATAGGAAACCTGAGCAGTGGCAGGAGCAGCAAAGTGAAAAGCACCTCCTGATAAGCCATCAGTTGATTTTAATTTCTGCCTTCTGCTGTGACAGCTGGAGAAGTTTACTTTCTTGAAATTGAATACAGACTCCTGGCAGAGGACTGTCAGCACCTTCCACAACGAGAAGAGGAAAAATAGGAGAAATCAAACAGATAAAAAGTATGCTTCTTTTTGGGTTGCCTTCAAAACTGTTGTTTTGAATGTATGTAGAGACCCTCATAGAACTGATTTTGCCAAGCCCCAAGCCTGTGCTGTACTATAAACAAAATCTGATCACTGCAGTCATCTCTGTAAAGCAGTACTACTTGATAATGTTTACACCTTGTTCTCCACCTGCAAAAAGTCAATTAAAGCCGTATTCTTAACTGTTTGATTTTTCTATGGCTTGTTGCAAAGTGTGAGTCCCAGATATTTTTTTTTCTGCTTTGGAAAAAAAAAAAAAAAAAGATTACAGATAGAAATACGGTGATGTAGAGGAACTACATCGAAAGAAATCTTGTCAGAAGCGGACAAGAAAAGGCTCTTCTGGTAATTTTCACTCCAATCTGCCTCCTCTTTTTCCTTATGGAAAGACAGAGCCACGTAAATTGTTTTCAGCAAGCCATCTATTCAGTGGTTTTAGTCCTCCTTCCTGTTGGCAAATGATCCATGAGCTCCTTTTGATTTTCATTAATTTGGTAGTTATTCAAACGTACCGAATGAATGGTTTATGCAAATGCGACTGTTGCTTTGAGTGTTTGCTCATTATTCATGCTGTGTGATTGATTGTCTAAGTCACAGGGTATTGTTTCTGCTGCGGGACTGGAAGAGCCCTACAACCACAAGAAGCCTTGAGACAGCCAAGAACCATTAGGCCTACTTTTCACACAATCAGTTATTAGGAGTGTCTAAAGCATTTCCCCTTTGTGCAAAAGAAAAAAGGATATAAACAAAGCAAAACCTTCTGATACACGAGAAAAGGACAAAGCAATAATTAAATGAATCTGCCAGTTTTCTCCGACACAAATTGTTGTGATTATGCAGTACTCACCCAGGAACAGTCTTTGAAATTATTTGAATACTCATCTGCAAATAGATCAAAATAGTTTGTTGTGTATATGATCTTCAAAGATCTCATCGAATTATAGAATATCCTGGGCTGCTCTTTAAGACTCAGTCACTGATTTCATGGAGCTGCTTTCAGTTGATATTCTTTTATTTATGATTTCCATTGTAAACAACTTGTTAATCTATTTTGTAGGTTCTCAAATCATCTATTAATGGACTGCAAATCACTTGGTCTTATTTTTTCCACCAGATGTTGACAGATATTCACCAACAATGGCAAGCACTGAAATCAGAAGCTCTTGAAAAAGGGTGGGCAAAGCAGCCTTCCCTCTGGTACACTGAAAAACTTTGGCCTTTAATCATTTATCTAGTTAAATCTCAAAATGCTGTATCCACAAAATCACAGTTCCTGACTTCACCTAATAACTGAACTTTCTGATCCCAGACATTTAATCTCTGTATGTAAACAGGCCAAACTGGCCTCAAAAATGGGAATCACAAATCACATGGTTTATCCAGAAAGGATGAAGATGTCTCCCACTACATGAGTAATATGATTATTTGTTTGCTTGTTTGTTTTATCTTATTTTGTTAGTTTTTCCTTCTTTTTTTTTTTTTCGAAAAGACTGATAAAAAAACAACATTTTAATTGCAAGCATCAAAAAAATGTTGGCCTCTATGCAAGATTATTGCACAAAAGTCTTCACACGTTTACCCCCCGAAAAGGTCAGATCTTTACCTGGTGTACTCCAGCACAGTTCAGTTGAGGAGACTAAAGCTATGCTGATTTATGCAAGCTAAGAATGTTGCCCCCATGTTTATTAGAAATACTGTGGTATTATTCTTCTGTTTGATGACTTTTTCATTAGTTAACAAATACGTGATTTATTTTGATGAATAGTACAACCACCTTCAATTTGCTCTCGTAATTAGAGTACATGATCAACCACTTGTTATTCAAAAGAATGATGAACTGTTAGGGTCTATTCAAGGAAAAAAAAAAAAGCTTCTCTTGTACAGCAGCACGTGGAGGTATTAAAAAGCTGCAGGGATTTAAAGAAAACAATTTCCAAGTCCATATAAAATAAATACTCTGTGCACATATAGTTTATAGCTCTTTTCCATTTCCCAATAAAAATAGTGACCATATAACAGAAGTAAAAGCACAAAAACATTAAAGTTTAGGAGGCCATGAAGTACACATTCACTCCACAAGTGGTCCCAACATTAATTAAAATATAGTAGAGACCTGTAGGGGGAAAAAATATTTACCCTATCGCAAAGCAGGTAGAGAGTAGAAATCTAAATTAAGTTAACCGAACGATTTATTTATTTTACTGGTACATGGCACGTAAGCATTTCCACTGAATTCCAGTTGGAAAACATGAAATTATCACACATCAGAGATGGGCTGGTCTTGTGTATTTCTACCTAGGACTAAAGCAGGAGAAATTACCTCATGAGGGAGCCTGTACCTAAGTAAATTCTATGTAAATAAGATATCCTCAGGAGACTTATCTATGTGTCCGAACTCCTCTGTGCTTAGTTTGACTTCAGAATCATCTGAACTTCATCTGTCACTGCCCTAACATTTTCTTGAGAAGATGAAAACTACTGCGAATTTACATTACAGTAGCACAAACAGAACTGCCTTGAAACGTGTGATAAATGTGCTTTTAGATATCAGTACAAGAAAACCAAAGATAAACTAAGGCATACCTTCCACAAATATTTATGGGAAAGAGTAAAATGTTTAAAAGGGCAATGCAAGTAACAAGAGAAAATGAATGTTTGCATTCTCATCTTGTGAATGAAAGCATGAAACACTTCAACAACTGGCTTTGGAAGCACATGAGGGGGGGCTCTCTGTCTGATGATGCTGGCAACCAGATCTGGCCAGTCCAGTGCTTTGTCTACAGTTCAGTCATGGCCTTAGTGTAAAAGCTCAGCCCTGCCTTCTCATTCTTTTAAGAGAAAGAGCTGAGAGAAGCTATTGGAAAACAAATGTTCACAGAGAGAATGCATTCTGAAATGACATCGTAATGCATAACAGGGATTTTCATTGTACTGTCACGATTTGCTAAAATTTTAGTGCAAGTTAATGATTTAACAAGTGTTCTTAATTTGGAAAGGAAAAAGCACAAGAAATTCTTTTATGAAGCAAAAGGATGGGAACAATTTGCAGCTTCCAAAACACTAGGTTGTGGCCAACAGAGCAGTACATACCAAGCACACATAGGAAAGGCTCTTGGACATCATATTTGGTAGAGATGCTTATATAACCATCAGAAGTCATGGGAAAGCACAACTTATGAGATCAAGAGAAGGTAATAGACTGAAAAAGGAGTGTTGCTCTAAAAAACAGTCTGGAAAGAGTATATTCTGAGCAGAATTACATCTGAAAGACAAAGAGATACTCTCTATTCCATTCCGTCTATGTTCATGCAAAACATTCTTTTCTACATTTTTTTAAACAAAGATTTTTGCATAACTTCTCCACCTACAGTCATCACAATCCCAAATTTAACTCTTCTGTAAGGGCATAACAGTCCTTGTTTACTAGACAAGCATGGTTAGTTTGTCTCAATTAACTCTTCCAAAAATAACTACTGTGACATTTTCATGTAATTTTATATAGCAAGAATGAAAGTCTGCAGGCTTGATAATGAATTTGAGCTTAAATTTTAAACAGCAGAAAGCTAAAGTTCTAATCTTAAATACATACTAAAACGTGTAAATAACTTGAGTGATTTAAGAACAGTTAATTTCAAATCAATAAATACAACAGGTGACTCAGAACTTCCAAGTCACCTTACAAAAGTTTAATGCTAAGCTCTGACTTTAAAAAAAAAAATCTGTGTATTTTTCCTCAGGAAAGAGTCTCTTTTTAGTAGCTTTATATCTTTGCTAGACTCGCCTGTCATAACTTTGGGGGGAAAAAGTCATCATCCTTGTGTAGAAAGGAAATTCATACAGTGGGGTTGCTTCAAACTGGCATTCACAGCAAGCTGAAGAAGAGTAAGGGAAATTCTGCAGCCCTGATCCTAAAGATCAGAGTTGCTATCCTAATACTGGCTAGAAATTTTTCTGCGAAACATACGACCTCCATGTTCAAATAATCTTTGCAGTTTAATTTTGAAGATTGAATGAGTCTAGGTAAGGCTTGGATTCCTTAAACTTTGGATACCCTTTTGAAGAAATGCAAATGTTCTTGAACTCACAAACAAAACTGATTTTGAATTGCATTTGCCTTATAAAATTTATTAAAGGAGGGCCAATTTGAGATTCTAAACACTGAGTCATTTGTAGAGCAGTATGAAATGTGTATTCCCTCAGCCAAATGAAAAACCAGGCTCTGGCACAGACTGTCTCACAAGGCTATTTCCACAGCCTGATGTTGTCAGCTCCGAACGACACAGACCTACCTGCAGTTTTGGACAACTGAATATTGGCACAACATCTCTGTGTTCCAAACTATAGTATTTGTCTTCTTTTTCCTTGCTTACTTTGAAGTAAATCTCACGTAAAGCCCACATTACAGTGTTGAGGACATTATCTCTACCCACATTTTTTACATATCCATCCACTTCCTGTTTTCCCTTTGCCATCATTTGCTTTCCCACTCATCTTCTGCTCTTTCTTTTTTTCCATGTTTTTCGTTTTCCTTTTCTCATTTTTCCTTATAATTTCTTTATTATTGCTAATGCCTATTTTTTCCACATTTTTCCCATCTACATTTCTGTTTGTTCACTTTTCACCTCAGTCTTTCAGATTATTTCAGCCATCTTCCAAATTGTCTTTTATCCCTTTTTTTTTTTTTTTTTGACTCTGTTCCTTTCAACCCATTTTCTTCTGTTCTGTCACCCATTCGCTTTAGATTCCTTCAGAGCTGCCGTGACTTTCTCAAAACGTTCCCCTGAAAATACCTTAGAACATTTTCACAGCATTTAAGCCAAAATGATGCCCTCTCCACACACAAAATAATGAACTTTGACTGGAGATCAAAGGCCCCAAAAGATACAGCCTCTGCTAAGTCCAGTGCTATACCTTAATAATACAAGCTGTGTTGTCCGTGAATAAAGAAATATAACATTAGGCAGCAGCTTAAACACCGAGGGAAACTCAGTTTAAGGGCCTATCTGTTCTGATGTTCTCTACAGTTTGGAATACAAAATGCTAATTGGACATCAAATTATAATTCTACAGAAAAAAAAAAAAAAAACACAAAACAAAAAAGGATAAAGCCAGCACTAGTAATACCTAAACTTAAAATTACTTCACTGCATCCAGACAGAGAGAGATCATCTCTACTGTGATGATAATATTATATGTGCATGCCCAAAAGCTTGGTCTGTCTCTTACAGAATTTAATAGTCCAGGAGACATAATGTACGTGCTGTGCTGCTTGTACTTTGAAGAAATCCTCTTTGGTTTCTGCTAGGAGTGCAGAACACAGCTTGTGCATATTAGTTCATAGAATGGGCTGGGTTGAAAAGGACCACAATGACCATCGAGTTTCAACCCCCCTGCTATATGCAGGGTCGCCAACCACCAGAAGAGGCTGCCCAGAGCCACATCCAGCCTGGCCTTGAATGCCTTCAGGGATGATTTCCTACCTGATTAGTTCCATACATGTTTTTTCAAGGCAGAAGGTCTTAAAGGGTCTGAAGCTCATTCAGCATTGGCAATTCTTACACTGCAAATATGGGACTTGGTGTTGTCAACTTGGTGTTTTAAAACAATAAAATAAAAAATATAGAAACTGACTTGCCTTCTCATGTGCTACCTAAATTGGAGGTATTACAAGACTATCATCTCCACTAACCATTAGCCTGTATAAGAGTGCTTCAGCCTGGCTCAACTTGGCATGAAAATAAAATTTACAAATAAAAATGTCATCACAGCTTGGCAATCCATTTTAGGAATTTTCACACAGACACCCTCCTGATCCTGCAGCAGAGCTGTATTATGGACATACTACAAATGTCCATGTATTCCCTTTCTGTTTTAAAACATACTATACTGATTTTTCTCTTTGACCCAGTTCAGCAAAGTTTTTAAGCACTTGAACTGAGTTTCCTGAAAATCTTTCAAGAGCTGGTCACGAAATCTTACTACCGGTATCCCCATCTGATGTCTCACTTTGTTTCCTCATCTGGTTCTGCTCTTCACTACTGTCTATCCTTTGCAGAGCAGCCTCAACTTCTCCTCTTCAGACATGCAGAAACTTCATTAGGATGACAGTGAGTGACCAAAGCACAAGTAAAGCTTAGGCTGACTGAGTTCAGCTTCAGTTCAGGAGAATATATCAACACATCTTCAGGTTTGCCTCGATAAGATGACTTTCTTAGACAAGAGAAAAAAAGCTGATTTAATGTATTAGTAATTTCTGAACATTAGGAGCAGGTCCCTCTGGAACAGAGGTTGTCATATCTTGGATTTTCACATTAAAATATTTAATTTGTTCGTTATTCCCTTGTTGGACTGCTTATATATATTATTTTTTTTTTTTTACAAATATTTCTCATATGGTCTGAAAAGGACATTAGTGGAAGTTGTTTAAAGAATTTGTTAAGATTTCTCTATGCATCTCTTTTAGCTGTTAGTATGCACACGGTGACTAAAGCCTCATGGATGCATAATATGCTAAACAACATGAAGTTTTAAAGATGCTTAAGACCCAGCACATGCTGCTATTGGCAGCCAAGAGAAAACAAAATACATTGTGTCTGCTGGGAAACTTGAAGTAGCCTCACACTAAGCAAAAAGAGAAGTAATCAATTCACATTTACAGTTCCAGTGTTGAGTAAATCTACGCTAGCAAACAATGGCATTTTCAGCCCTTTCTTCACACTGCTTCTCACTTAGGAATAGCTAGCACTTATTGATTATTATTAGAGGACATTGAAGAAATACAGCCACAACCTCAATAGGGAACACTTGCCTGCTATTTTCTCCAAGAGCTAGACTCTGAAAATGCTATGCGAGGGCTCATTTGCAGAATGTGTGTTTTTTCCTGCCCAAGACTATGCAGGAAGAGCCATATGAAGACAGCAGACTGAGGCATGAAGCAAGCTGGCTAGCATTTGTGATGGAGATTGCTGCACATGAGAGGTACATGAACTAAGTCCACGGATAGGAACTGGCCTTGGCCCCAGGCAGTATGAGGCTAGAGATGCTCCCAGGGCAGAGCAACTGTGCTGTGGCATGCTGATGGCACCAACAAGACAGTGGGGAGGTCTCTAAGCTCTCCAAGAAAGACAAGCCCCATAAGGATCGAGCTGCTAAAGAGGGCCCAGCACAGCCTGTGGGTTTGGCCTCTCAAAGCCCAGAACAAGCTTGCTTCTGATGAAATATATATGCAGTACGAAACAGTCCTCAGATATTTAAAACATGGAAGCAAGGTGACAACAGGAGGTCAAGTAGGAGCATCATTTGATTCATACTTAATCATACAACTGTAGAATCAAAGAATCACATGAAGGTTTGGATTGGAAAGGACCTTTGAGATCATCATCCAATTCCAACCCCCCTGCTATAGGCAAGGACACTTCTCACTAGATCAGGCTGCTCAAAGCCTCATCCAGCATAGCCTTGAATTCCTCCAGATATGGGAGCATCCACAACCTTTCTATGCAACATCTTCCAGTGTCTCACTGGCCCCACAGTAAAGAATTTCTTTCTAATATCTAGTCTAAATCTACCCTCTTCCGGTTTAAAACCACTTCCCTTTGCTACATGCCCTTATAAAAAGTCCCACCCCAGCTTTCCTGTAGGCCCCCTTCAGGTACTGGAAAGCTGTGGTAAGGTCCCCCTGGAGCCTTCTCTTCTCCAGGCTGAAAAGCCCCAGCTCTCTCAGCTTGTCATCACAGGGGAGGTGCTCCAGCCCTCTGATCATCCTCATGGCCCTCCTATGGACCCACTAGCACAGCTCAATGTCCTTCTTGTGTCGGGGCCACAGAACTGGACGCAGTACTCCAGGTGGGTTTTCAAAAGTGCAGACGAACAGAATTACCTCCCTCAACCTGTTAGTCATGCTTCTTTTGATGAAATGCAGGACACAGTTGGCCTTCTGCGCTGCAAGCGCACATTGCTGGCTCACGTTGAGTCTTTCATGAACCAACGCCCACAAATTCTTCTCCTCAGGGCTGCTCTCAAGCCATTCTCCCCCAGCCTGTATCTGTGTTTAACTTCTACGAGATTAACTAAGGCAGCTTCCTTACTAGTTTACTCATTTTCATAATACATGCATTAGTGCAGCTCACTAACACTGCTAAGGCTCCATTCACTCTTTTCACTGCTGTTGTCAATAGGATTCTGGAAGACAGAGGAAGACAATAGAATTACTGGTCTTAAAGTCATTGGCTTTGAGAGCTGGAGAGCTATCAAATTTCTGTCCACTCATCCCCCTCTCTTATCTGTTCAGTGGTAAATACCATCCATATGCACTACAATTCATCCCACCATAGCAAGATGTGCCACCTATGTTTGGCAGATGTGATGTTAATTTGTTCAATGCACTCACTGTATCTCCACCAAGTGATGACACAGTCATCATAGAAAAAAAAAAAAATTGGCTTCAGCTTAATATTAGACTTGGGCAGAGGAGCAGGCAGGCAGGATATCTAAAAAGCATTTATATCTTTAACCTTTAAGTCACTGATTGCAGTGTAGATGGCAAGAGGAGGGAAGAACTTAATTCTTGGAACATAACACAGGTGTGTGTCTTAATCTGGATCTGAAGTGTGAAGAAAGAATGTGTCCCTGAATATCCCCGTGTTAGTATCTGGATCCCTGCTGTGGCTACGAACCATCAGAAACAGCAGTGAAAATGTTGGCACCCAAAACGAGCCCACCGTTAAACTTAACAGCCTACAAGCAAGTGTCAAACAGATGGTGAAAGCACAGGGAACTACAAACATCAGAATAAGCAGTGGCCACGAGACACCAGAACTATCAAGTTATTTGCTGGCATCACAACAGATGTTTTTAAGATGTGCATAGAAATCTTCTAATTTTGGCCTTTTTCTTTGAGAGAATGTGTGACAGCGGTCATCCAAAAAATGTATTGAATGGGCAACACCATAGTACCATGAGGATGTGTTAGCCATGCACATAAACACAGAGGATGGCTGTCAGTTCACAGATGGATGTGAAATGCAATGTTCAGTGTGTGGAAAGGCTCCTTGGTAGGACTTGCTTATTCCTTCACCAGGCAGACAAGGCTGCTTTATCCCTGCCTAAGGTATTGCTCACTAGTAGTTTAGCTAAGTGCATGCCATGACCGCCCTTGCTTTGCCTTTAGCATTTCCAAACAAGGGAGGAGGGTCTGCAATTGAGAAGGTCTGAAGTACGCGTGTCCCCAGCTCAAACTCCTTTCTTGCAAATGCAGTAATGGTTCTTAAGAACAAGATCCTTAAGTGAGAGGACATAAACGTCCATTGCCTTGTCATCTGAGTGTGGGATGAAATGCTAGTCATTCTAAAAATGGAAAAAAGAAAATCTGTTTGCATCTTTTGTGCCTCTATAAGTCTGTGTAATTTTTATCCACTTAGTAAATAAACTATTGACCCAGCTTTGCCTTTGTGTGGTTTAAAGGTGATTCAGCTTCTACAGAGAGGTGTTTTATAGCACCAGTGCATTCAAACCCTTTCCTAGGGCTCAGCCTCCCAACAGCTTTCTCAGATATAAAGCTTTCGCTGTTTAGAAATAAATTTTTGCTTGGTTCATCCAAGTAGATTTGAATGTTGAGCTTGGAAAAGCATCCATCATCAGTTTTGGACAGTGTGGCACTGTCTGCTGAGAAGTAGCGACCGAAAAGTTAGTTCAGTGATCTATGATGAATCAACCAGCCTGAAGCTTTCAGCAAGTTCATTAAAGCACACTACGCAAAACCCTGCCCAGCCAGAAGAGCTGATGTGGCTGGAAACAAAACACACAGCACATTCAGCACAACCAGGACAAAAAAAATTTCTGCTGGGACAAACTCTGCTTTGTCACATCTGGCAGTGTGGATCTCCCTGTGCATGACCTGTAGCTGCACAGCGGGAGAAGTTGGAAGAAAAAGCAGAGAAAGAGGAACCTGAAGCCACAAGTTATATAATCAGAGGCAATTTAGTGTTGCAAAAGCAGCTGAATTTAAGCACGAGTGTCAACTGCAATTGTGGGGATAGGAAAAAGCAGCTGGAAAACCCACAAGGAAACAAGACAAAGGAAGAGGGAAGCCAAGTAAGGGCAGAAAATTGAGCTGCTGCAGAGGCAAAGGGAGCACCCAGCATCATGGGATCTGCTTGCCCACTGCACTGTCACCTTTGAGGCCGTGCACACCTAGGAAGGCTCCTGTCCTACAGCCTCTCGCTCATCATACTCTAACAGAGGCAGCAGAAAACCCGCAAGATGCCCGTTTTGCTTTTTCAATATAAATGAGGAAGACAGAAGGGAGGGTGCTCATTATTCTCAGGACTCCAAACCCAGATGTTCTGCCAGATGTTCAAAGAATCACTGCTGTTAAAATTTTAACAGATTTATCTGAAAGCAACTATCTTTGCAAATATATTTTGAGAAAAGAGGGTTCAAAGAAGGGAAGATGCAAGAAGAAAATTAACACCAACACCAGAAGCAATGACTAAGTGGAAATGATTGAGATTTCTTTCAACCGAACGCTTTCTCAGTGATTCGTGGATTCACAGAAATGAAACCTTTCCCAGTACAACTGACTAAACATTTCTCAGGTAGAGGCCATCAGATACAGCGCACAACTCCTGAGCAGATAAGAGAGAAAGCCACACCATAGCACTTAGCACTATAGACACAAAAATTACCTAAATTCAGCCCATTCACTCTGGACATATAATATTCGTTGAGTACCTTCCTCAATAAACTATACTGCAAAAATTTTACCTTCTTTTCTTACAAGGACTGTGCCTGTGTGTATGAGGGCACACAGGCACGTTTGAAAACCCCAACAGACTACATAACCTTTTGCTCACATGGCACAGGAACATTCTTGCTATATCTTAAAAGCTCTACAGGTGGAGGAAAACCATTTTCTACCCGTCTCTACTAATAGACAAAATAAAATTAATGATCATTGCTATTAAACACTAAACACCTATTAAGCCCTTCCACTTAACTGGTCCAGAACACATTTAAATTAAAGCAGACTAGTACAAATATAATTCAGTAACATGAACATCCTTGTAAATCAGTGCTGATTCAGTGCCAAGTAAGATTGCAGATATTTTACAGCTTTCACCTTTGCTTTGTTGGTGTGAAAAAAAGCCCTGGTGCATTCAACTATAGGAAGCACAGATCCTGTTTAAATGTAAAGATTTCTAGGTTTAAGTAATATATATGTGTTTTGTTTTTTTTTGTTGTTGTTTTTTTTTTTTTTTTTTTTTTAAGATGAATTTGCTACCAATGGTTATGAAACATATCATATGTGCATTTCCTTAAGGGTGAAATGTTTTCAGCCAGTACTTACAAAAAAAAAAAAAACAAAAAACAAAAAACAGCCCTAGTAAATGTTCCTGTTTTGCATGCTACCCGGGATTTCTCTGAAATGGAAGTATAATTGTATGAAAGGATCCAGAGAACAGTATGTATTTTAACACACATCTCTCACTCCCTCCTAGCCAAAAAAAAATATTTCAAAAAAGAAAAAGAGTAATTTTTCATGAAACTTCAAACAAGTATATTCTGAGAAAAGCAACATCCTCCAGGTCTGCTTTTTCTGTATATTTAGTATAAAAAACACATTATCTCTGAAATTGAAGTTGCATGACTGCAAACAAGATCTATATCTCAACCATGAAAACACAATTCTGTTTAAAGGAAAAAACCTTTATTTTAAAATCTTATATCTATCTTGTATCTTTTCTTAGGAAAACTTACAGCTTTTTTTTTTTTTTTTTTTGCTTTTTTTGCTTTTGCTTTTTAAATCCCATTCAACAATAAAATAAGATAGAGCGTAATGATTTAAGACATTTAATCCAAGCTTAACAAGCCTATCTCCTATTCATAATATTGCTAATGAGTAACCTGTCAGAGAGTGGAAAAATATCTTCACAATTACAGACTCGTCTTCAGCCTAATTTTCTCCTGCAGGATGTTGTAGATCTGCTCTGAAATCAAAGGCATTATGATGAGAGAAGTTAAAAGTGGGGTAAGACAAAGTTGGAGTCAAACACAGCCAGATCTTTTGAAGGAAGGAAATTATAACAATATTGCCACAGCTTAGTTTTTGATTAGTTATTTTGAAGCTCACTTTGAGAAAACCCAAAATCCTAAATGGTAAGGTAATAAAAGTGAGCCACAAAACTTAGCACTGAAAGAATCTGGGAAGGAAAGTTAATGCATTACATACATTATAAATTCAACAATATAAAAAAGGTGTAAATGGATGCATAGCTTTGCATGTTATCCACATAGCCATCTTATTTTTGTTCAGAAAAGACTGAGGAAATTGAGATAAATGTGCTCACGGCTCAGAGTTGCAAAGAATCCCCAAATCCTTTTATTTTATTAACATTGTCACACTTAGAGTTAGCTGAAAATTTCCAAAGCAGTCCACAAAACACTTGCTTACATCCTGAAATGATACTTTGCTCAGTTCTCCTGTTATACTCATTGCTCATAAACATTCTCACTTGCTATTTTTTATTTGCACATATGTTTAGGGAACATCTGTTCTTTGTTCCCATCTGATTATCTATGTATCCATGTATGCAGTAGGCAACTCGTTAACTGCTACTGTCGTGTATTTTTGTCTAATGTAAGTGTAAGTTAGAAGGAGCAGGGGCCAAATGCAGCAGGAGTTGACCATTTGCCTTGCATAGCTGGTGAACTCTGACTGCTCTAGTCATGTCACTCAAGTCACAGTAGGGAAAGGTGGGGACTGGGAGAAGGAAAAACATCACCCTGTAGAAGATCAGATACCTTAGATGGTCTCAAACTTGAAAGAGAACAAGTCCATGGGACCTGATAAGATGCATCTAAGGGTCCAGAGGGAAATGGCAGATGAAGTTGCCATGCCACTACTCATCATATCAGAGTAGCCATGGCAGTCCAGTGAAGCTCCCACTGACTGGAAAAGAGGAAACATAACCCCATTTTTAAAAACAGAAAAAAGGAAGACCTAGGGAACTACAGATCAGTTACTCTCACCTGCATGACAGACAAGATCATGGAACAGATTCTTCTGCAAATTGTGCAAAGGTACAAGAAAAACAAGCAATTGGTGTCAGCCAGCATGGCCTCAAGAAGGGCAAATCGTGCCCAAAAAATTGAGTAGCCTTTGTTTTCAGCATTGATGGAAAAGGAAAGAGCAACTAACAACATCTAACTGGGTATCTGCAAAGCATTTGACGCTGTGTTGTGCTGCACAACATCCTTCTCAGAGAAACTCAGCTCTGATGGATGGCCCAGTCAAGGATTAAGGAATGGGCTGGATGGTAGCACTCAAAGCATTGCAGTCAACAGCTTGATGCCCATGTGGAAACCAGTGACTAGTAATGTCCCTCAGGCATTGGTACTGGGGTCAACCAGTCCTGAGCTAAATAAAAAGCAGTGTGACCAGGAGGGCAGTGGAGGGAATTGTTCTCTACTCTGCTCTTATAAGACCCCAACTACAGTACTGCATTCAGCTCTTGGACCCCTGCACAACAAGGACATTTGCTGTCAGTGTGTGTCCAGAAAAGGGCCATGAGGATGCTAAGAGGGCTGGACCACCTACCCTATGAGGACAGGCTGAGGAAACGGGAGTTATTAGACTGGAGAAAAGGCAGTTCCAGGGCCACCTTATAGCAGCTTCGCAATGCCTAAAAGGGGCCTCCAGAAAAAGACAGGGAGGGACTTTTTCAAGGGTATACAGCGACAGAACAAGAGGTAGTGGCTTAAAGCAGAAATAGGGTAGGTTTAGTACAGACATAAGGAATAAATTCTTCACTTGACAAGATTGCTTAGGGAAGCTGTGGTTGCCCAATCCTTGAAGGTATTCAAGGTCAGGCACAATAGGGCTTTGGGCAACTTAGGCTAGTGAGAGGTATATCTGTACATAGCATGGATGTTTGGAACAACATGATCTTTAAGGTCCCTTCAAATCCAAACCAAATCATGTAACTCTATGATTCAGAAAAAAATAAAGTGATGAGTTGAGCTGTGTAATTTTTTGGCAACAAACTATTTCAGCACATGCTATCTGAATGGACAATTTAATTTGAATGATTACTGATAAATGAACTTAGACATCAGTCAGCACGCAAAGCCTTGCAACAGTAACATTTCCATCATGAAAAATGTCACTTTTTCCCACAGTGTTTGTGTTTCAGCAATAGGAAATTTTGTTCCAACAACAGGTTCTTTAAAACTGCAAGTTTTCACAGATGTCCATCATAAACCAACTAGAATATACTTGATAATGACATATATTTGCTACAAGTCATGCTTGTGATTAACTCTCCAGCCAGGCATAGTGTAGGAATGGTTAGCTACAGATTTGATGGAAATACAGGTGTTTACAATGAAGGTTTTTTTTTCCCTTCCAATTTTTTTTTTTTTTAAAGTGTGTGGTGGTGTACAGCAGAAGCAATTGTGGCAGAATTAGTTTCTGCATTTTATCCCTGTTCTATTTACCTGTCTGCAAAAACAATCTAAACTTTCACTGCAATTCTCCTTGACATTTCCCTTATCTATTTTCCTTTCTCATTAGTTTGCCTCATGAGAAAATATGGGTGCAGAATACTAAATCAACTTTACGGTCAACACATCTGGTGTATATTGACAGACAGATTGTCCACATACGTAACTCTTGAATTTAGGAATTTTTATACTTTTTTTTTTTTTTTTGAACTGAAAGCATAAGAATATGCTCTTCCTGAACTGGAATATGTTTAAGAAAAAAACTCTGCAAATAGAAGATTGTTATTCACCTAAAAGGAAGCAGGTGGCATCATTATAGCAAAACAGTGTAAGCATATATAAGAGAAGAGAAAGATGCATTTTATTTCCTTTCTCTGAATGGTTGCTCAGCTGGTTGATTTGTTTTACCTTTTCAATTACACATGTGAAGTCAATTTCATTCTGAGGCATCCCAGGACAAGTTGATCGACGTCCAAACACTTGCAACTTTTGTTATTTTGCCAAGGCAGTACTGGCAGGAGACAAGAGATAGGATTTGTGGCTTCACTTCCTAGGGATCAGCTCCCTTGTTGGACATGCTCAACAAGGTGAGGCTTTCACCCCACTTGGAGGTCATAGATATTCCCATGACACTGATAAACAGAATATTAAATGGAATATATTTATAGACTGCATATCACCAGGTGTCTCATTATGACCTTCACAACTCCCCTCATATATAGGGTAGAGATTTATGCTTCCCAGTTGTCAGCTGGGGAACACAGACTAGATGACTTGCCCACAGTCAAACAGAAAGTAAGAAGTAAAGCATAGGATGGGTCTTTCCCTGTCAGAGATACCACCACAAGCCTTCAAGTTTGACAACAGCATTGCTTGTACTCAAATAGAAAATTCCAACAAAACTGGCAGCACAAAGAATGTAACAGCTGCTTCTCCAGTACTAGCTGTTTTCTCCAAGTGTGGTAACATGTGATGGACATTGAAAAATCCCTACTAGCTGTCAGCAGGAAGAGAATATGCATCATGGGCCCTCAAGGCTTTGCAGTTCAGCTGGAAATAGGATATAACCAGTGAATTCAAACTAAAAACAATAAAATAAAAACTGGGGGGAGAGAAGGTAAAAGCCCAAATACTAGATATCTCTCTCCTAAAATACACAAATATTAAAACAGTATCAGATATGAGTAATTGAGTATGTATGCCTTAATTAGATCTTGCTTTATTCTCACTTGCAAAGGTACACTCCAATGGTTTGATACCTACATGAAATCCAGTCTCAGAATCACAACAGATAACACTGGAATGGACCTCTGGAGGTCACCTTGTCTAACTACCCTACTTAAGCAGGATCATCCACAGATAGCTTCACAGGATAACATCTAGGCAGTTTTTGAACATCTCCATGGAGGAGACTCCACCACCTCTCTGAGAAACTTATGCCCAGTCCATAAAGCATTACCTGCACAGTAAAAACTTATATCCTGATGTTCAGAGGCAGCCTCCCATGTTTTGGTTTATGCCCACTGCTTCTTGTTCTCATCCCAGCATTGGACACCTTTGGAAATCCTGGCTCTGTTCTCTTTGCACTCTCCCTTCAGACATTTGTCTATAATTAAGAAGATCCCCCTGCACCTCCAGGCTGAACAATCTCAGCTTCTCTCTCAAGCTTCTCCTCACAGGAGATGTGTTCCTGTGGTATTTTCATGGCCTTTCGTTGGACTCTCTCCAATATGTCCATGTCTCTCTTGTACTGGGGAGCCCAGAACTGAACCCAGCATTCCAGGAGGGGAAGGATTGCCTCCCTCCATGTGCTGGAAACGCTCCTAGTGCGCTGCTCCTAGACTGC
Organism: Meleagris gallopavo; assembly: GCF_905368555.1. Classification (NCBI taxonomy): domain Eukaryota; kingdom Metazoa; phylum Chordata; class Aves; order Galliformes; family Phasianidae; genus Meleagris; species Meleagris gallopavo. The sequence goes on along the minus strand of NC_139409.1, from coordinate 44,647,128 downwards.
TTTTCCAGCTGGTTGGCCCCCAGCATGAAATTATTCCCTCCCAGGTGCAAGACTTTGAACTTTCCTTTGTTCCACTAATGTAAAATGAGAAATGAGCCAAAAATTCTTCAAGTTATTGGAATCAATAATTATTCACTTTTTTATAAATCCTCCGCAAGTTTATGAAGGTAAACACTAAAACCTTTTCTTTATCAGAAACATTCAGTATTTTAGAATATAAAAGCAAATCTCAAATATAGCTGCCTTCTCAGAAACAAATATTTACTTCTTCTGCCTAAAAACCATCCAGAATTCAGATAACCATTTATTTCAATAAAAGCAAAGACTCTAAAAGAGATTTATTGTGCTACATATTTTTTGCTCCACATTTTGTTCCAAAACACCAATTTGTCAAGTTTCAAGGATGAAAAATACCACCTTATGTTTAATTTGACAGGACACAGATGAAATAGTTTAATATGCATAATTTTCTGATTTTCAAGACCCAAACCTTCCTCAGAAATTGCCTGTAACTTCCTAAAAAGCTGTATTTTTTTTTTTTTTTAGAAAAATGCTAAAATGATTCATTAATTTATCCATGTGGTGGCCCAAAGTTCCCAACTCTAAGACTTGCCTTCTATGATTTTAAGCTGGCTATGACACTTCAATGACACCCTTCTCGCCCACAAAATGAGGCCCTTAGTTCCTTAACCATTTTGTCCCTATAACTCCAACTATGCCATTTCACAGACTTGTTCCAGTTACAAATCCACTTCCTGTAATGGCATCCACCCTCAGCTCTTGATCATCCAGACCCCCCCCCCCCATCCCGGAGATGTGGTTAATCACCCACATCTGTTTCCTGATGGATGTCTCTTCCAAATGTAATCGTTATTTCACCTACAACACAACAGAAGCATCAAGGCTGTACCTTCCCTGCAGCTAGGGCTATGATCTTCCTACTAGAGCACTGCTCTGTGATACCTTCTCACAGACACGCTTCACTGCTCAGAATAGTGGTCCTATTTTGCTATATCTGCTTTCTGAGGAAACCTTCTGTCGTGAAGCTTTTCTTGTTCCAAGAGGATCCTCTTGAAGGTACGTTATTGAAAGTTGAAGTCAGAGCCTGCCAATCATCTTCTGTCAGGTAACTGATGTCCTTTCTCCCTATGATGTGGCTCACCTTATACTCTATGGCTTTCTCCTCCATTGGAGTATTAGGGTACTCCTTAGTGCTCCCTGCAACCAGGACTTAGAATCCAAGCTACAGTTATCTGTCATCTTAGCTGACCCTTTGTCACTCTACAATCAATCTTCGGTTGGATATAACTTGTGTAAGCAGCAATTGCAACCAGCCTTATTCCACAGCATCTACTCACTGCAGAATCAGAATGGGAAACTGAAAAAGTCTATCAGTGAAGTATGTTGGAAGAACATAAAGCAAGAATGAAGAAAACTTGAATGATATTATTCAGTACTTACTTTTAGACTGAAGTCAAACATATAAAAAACAATCACTGACATTTTCACTTCCACCCTGAGATTCACAACTAAATTTTAACTAAAACAAGCATAAAGCCACCTACAGATGCATTTTAAATTCAACGTGACAAGTCTACTAGTGTTGATAAGCATGACACCTATTCCTTCATACGTCATCCAGATTAGGAGTGAAAGGAGGTTTTAATTAATTTTAATTAACTGTCCGATAGGCTATGTCTCTACTTCAACAATTAAGGGATTTGTAATGCTCAGCCACTTGGAGGAGATGCACTGCCCTTTGCAGAACTGATATACTGATAAACCAGAGTTTAAAAAAAATACATATCAGTTTGCTTTGTAAGGGGAGTAGCTGTACCTTAAGAACTTTCAGTGTTACTATGGGGATTCAGATATTGGAAGTGAGAGTGATATCAGCATGCAAGTACGCATGTTCTCTGAGTAGCTGGAGAGAGTAGTAAAGGAAAAGGATAAGATGAGGCTAAAGGAGAGGGAAAAAGAAAGGAGAGCAGAGAAAGAAGAGGGAAAGAGTATTCCTACAGACTCAAACAAGAAAGATGAGAAGATGCAAAGAACAAGGTAAAGAGCTGAGACAAATAAAGTTGCACAACAACAGCTTCGTGAGACCATGAAAACACATCAAAACAACAACACTGCAAGCTAATACGCATCTCTTTCAATTCAAATCATGCAAATCTTACTCAAGCAAAATATATATTACAGTAAATGCTGAGTAGGAGTTACTGATTTCAACATTTACTAGCAGAATTTATAGTTATTTTTCTCATCTGTAATTCATTAATACTGAAACTCCATGTGAAATTCTAGCTTTATTGAAGTTAATGCCAAAAGTCTCTGACTGTAATGGGCTCAGAATTTCTGCATCATTAGGTACAACTACATATATTAAGTAGCTTACAATATAACTTATCACCTTAAAGAGATATATTTCAGTGCACCCAGTAAAAGCACAAGCTAAAAGGAAACACAAGACTTAGTGAACCTTTAATCATTTTCCGAGTTAGCAGAACTATAACCATATTTTCATGCACACTTTCAGATGGCATAAGTGAATGCTGCTGCCAAAAGAAGTCAGCCTCGCTGTTTTTGCTGGTCAGTTTCTAATGTGAATTAGTTCTCTCTGATGTAACTTGCTGCATAAACACGCCAGGGCTGGGACAGCTGGAGGGAGGGAAATCAGGAATGAATATCTACATAGCAGAGGAAAGGATGTCTTCCTTAGTGGAAATGATGGATTGTTCCAGCTCAAATACTTGTGAAACTATGAAGGCAGAGGGAGTGGGACCTGTGTTTTTTCAAGTGCTCTTGAGGTGCAAGTGCCAACAGAAAATGGCATGCAAAAACAATGGAGGAGAGATATAATTAAGGATTTACAACACACATAGCAGAAACAAGATAACTGAATTTTGCATCAGAAGAGCTTGGGCTCTAGCCCTGATCTGCTTCAATCAAAGGAATAAGTATTTTCAAGCTCCCATGGTGTTCAGGTCTCCGTTGTGGAGGCAGGCACAAGCTTGCTCTGCCCAAGCAGCTCTGAGCCCCTGATGGTAAGTTATTTATAAAACTGAAGCAAGCAGCTGTAGTCAGCCCTGTAAGCTTCACAGGTCCATTGAGACATCAAATATATTAGCTTGCAGTCCACTTGGAGCATCAGCAGAGCATGCTTGTGTCTGACTGCAAAAGCCAATGCAAATGTAGCTTTCTGTCTTCTGTCACTCTTCCCTAGTCTGATTTATTTGTACTGGGAAATCTTTATCACAGCAACCTTTTCTCACTCCTGCTTCTCTCCATGCTGAGCAGAACAGATCCCTGAACCTGTCTGGACCCCTTGGTCTTGCACAGCACAGCACCAACATCAATTCCCCACTGCTGTCTCCTGGGTAAGTTTCAATCTGATGTGTCTGAGTAAGTCTGCACTGCAAAGCTGCTGGCAACAGAGAACTCCATCTGCATTACCAGATTTAATTCCCAGTTTCCAAGCAGTGGAAGTTTTGTTGCAGCAAGTAGGAAGGAGGAGTGCTGGTAATTTAGTAGCAGAAAGGGAGCATGGGGTTTTTTTTTGTTTTTGTTTTGTTTTGCACCCAGCGCTTCACAACATCGTACTGCCTAGGCAACTGATCCAAATGGATCCAAAGCACAGCAACTTCTCTGACAACTCCAATGAAGGGTGGAGATTCCCAGGAATATTTCAGTAGAACACCATTGGCTTCATACGCTAGGGCAAAACTGCTAACATTCACCCACTAAGAAGTGTCATAATAATGGTAGGAGCCTTTTTTCACTCCTCCTTCTTCTCGTTCTCAAGATAAATAGCATGTAAAAAAATGGAGAATAGGTAAGGATACGTGCACAGACAAAGGAGATAAAATGGGATTGAGAGGAGAAAGGAAAATTGGAGGACTTTGGAGAAAGGAAGCAGCTAGCAATTAAATCTTGCTCTGATTGTCTCATAGTTGTAATGATCTGAAAAGAGGGGGTGGAAAGAACAAGGAAGAGATCAAGCAGCTTAGAGTAATTAATTAATTCATTGTTTGGATTGTCTCCTGTTTTTCAGCATAGAAAAAGAAATCAAGATTAAAAATAAAAATGAGAGCGAGAGAAAGTTATTAGAATAATTAACTCATAATTACTCTGTTGTGCTAATCTGTTTTTGTTCTAACTAAAAAAAAAGGGAGTCCAATAAATCTTACTTCATCATGTTATTTAGCAATTTTTTGTTTTTTCAAAGTAAAAGCTTTTGAAGTGTGCAATTAAACGCCATTTGAAAAACATAGATTAGTGTTTATAGCAAAAAGATGAGCTCAAACAAATATCCCCTATATCATACTAAATTCCAGATGCGTGCTCAACCAGGGTTGGCCTTTCCTTTCGTGCTGTTCTGCCCTACACCTCTCCTCTGTGTCACCCTTTCAAGAAAACACAATCCTAAAGCACGTGGATCCAACCGGCCTTTGCTCAATCACACACCACACCTGTGGGCAACCCCATGGCAGAACTTCTGACCCTTTTCTTTAGGGGGAGCAGAAGGTGAAAGCTGCTGAGCAGTCCAGGCTGCTCCTCTACCCAAGTGCCCTGCTGGGAGCAAAGCTGCTGGTGACTACAGAAATCCACCCAGGCACTGATTTTGATGGAGAAAGCCCTCATGTGCAAGCACGGATGGTTTTAAGTCCGCTAGTGATTCTGAGAGAGGTTACCCCTGGGCCTTGCAATGGTTTGACAGCATGTACTATATGCATAATGTACGCAACTAGCTTAGAGACTGGGATGGTGCAGTACACAAACGAGTGCTGTAGTGGAAATGATACGTGCCAGTTTTACTCTTCTAAATTAAAATGACACTGGAGCCAGGGCTGAACACACAATATATCGAGCTCTCTCCACCAGAGCTCAGAGGTGCATAATTTAAAGCAACAGCTAGTGTTATCTTCTTTGAACAAGATGATGTATGAAATTGTGAGGGGAAAAAATAAACATGGCCAGCCTTGATAGCAAAACCCAAAGAGAATGACAGTATTACAGAATGAGGGAAGTGTTTGCTAGTAAAGTGATCAGCCCTAAATAGATCTTGGTTGGCTACAGTTAACACTAATCTAGAATAAGCATGACTTCATTTTTTACATCTGGTTACATTATTACTTTACTACCTTACTGTTGTTGTTCTGGTCATGTTACTTCCAGTATACATATGGTAGCATTAATCATTATCATCATTATTATTGTTACTGTTATTATCATCATCTTACGGCTCGAGACCCCCACAAATACTGAAGTAAATTTGTCAAAATCCCTAATACTAGAAATACTTCCTGGGAAAACTCATCACCTGATCCACTGGTTTTAAAGATATAATCTTCTTTATATATTGCTTAAAATATGGGATATTTTACCTCCGGTAATCCTCACCACTGGATGTGTCACATCATCTCCAGGCTACACATTTGCCTGACCTGCATCTTCCAGCATGTGCCAAATCTGACTTGATGTGAGGAGTTCAAGGAATTGGGAAAAGACAACTTGAAAGGAAATGGCTCAGGACAGCTGCTGAATAGTGTATGACAGACTTATGCATACAGCGAGCCAAATTTTCAGGTGATGTAAATAGCTGCAGTTTTGCTGAAGCTTATAGACCTGTGCTGGAATTGTTATACTAAAAGCAAAAAGACTTCGAGGAAAACTAGTTTTCCAAATAACCTATCCTGGCCAAAATGTTTCAGGGGTTGAGAGCTGATCTCTCCAGGTGAAAAACCAAAATACCTGGACAATGCATCATGGGAGTTTATATTTCAGTAGAAGTTGCTCTTTTAAGAAGTTGTTCTGTATTACAATATTTATTTTTTTTTAAATTTCAGCTATTCCTCTGCACTCTTCAATTATTAAAGTTTAATGCACAGAATTCCTTGGGGATTTTCACATTTATTAACAAAGCATTTTATGTGCTAACAGAAAATCCCAAAATTAGGAGAAATCATTTACAAGTAGACAACAGCTGTTACAGCATTAAAACTTTAATTGGCACCCTCTAACAGATTGTTGGGTATTTCAGTCATCTTCTTAAGGATGTAATAATCCTTATAATATTCAGGAAAAACAATCTGTAATAATAGGATTGCCCATTAGCATAGATTGAACACGTATGCAAATACAAATACATATCTGTTGAAAAAATGGTGCTCCAGGAAGACAGCATGACTCAGTGGTTTAGCTAATAGCAACCTGAATTCTGCCACTTATGAGTAGCTTTAGACAAACCATTACTCAAATTTGCTTCTCTACCCTTTTTCTGTTGGTTTAAGTTCTTCAGAGCCATGGTCATATGTCAGTACCTATTCCTACAGGTTTTTAAACACAGTTTTGTGGTATCTCAGTATTGCCATTAATAACAACAATTTATATCAGTTGTTAACAGGCCAGATTGCAAGAAGGTGATTCTTTGTGTGTTGTGCTAGCGAGAATGATAATTTCTGCCAAATACCTAAGTGCTCTGAATCAATACCAAAGTAACATAAATCACTCCTGACAATACATCCCTCATCTTAATTCTCCTATTGTAAAAAAAGAATGTTTGAAGAATTAGGTTAGTGACTGAGAGACAGAGAACATTGATGAAATTATTAGTGGACTGGCTTGATGGAAAATTGAAGAAAGATAACAAAGTGAACAGAGCACTCGGTATAGTAAATGGACTCTGTATTTCAATACTCATTTATCAGAACCTTACAGTACTGGAAGGAAACAAAAATATCATTGTGCTTCTCCTCAGGGATGTTTTCTATCTGTGAACAACATCGTCACAAGGTTCTCTCTGTTTTCCTTCATTCCTAAGCAGCCTAAGTAAAACAGCATTGGAGAATCCCAGAGATGATGATGAGAAGTGGGATCTTGGGTCTTCGAGGAAGATTTGCTCCAATGGCAGGAAATACATAATGGTTTCACAGTTGACACAATGACAACAAAGTATATCAAAGGCTGCCTTCTTAGTACGAAGAAGAAAACAGCTTCTAACTGTTTTCTGATCATTGATGATGATTTGACTTACAGTATAACGCAGAAGACAGAAAGCTAAATAAAGATTACTTGCAAAATAACAGAATAACTTCAAATTTAAGCATGAAAAAGCAACAACATCAGTATTCAGTTGATATTTCTGCTCAGAGCTAGTCTCCATCTTCTAGTCAAAGATGCTGATGTAAGCAAAAATGCTAAGGGACTGAAGCATATGTGCACAAATATAGACCTAACCTTAGCTCAAAACAGATCTACATTGAAAAACCTTTCACACCTTTCACTCTAAAGAGAGCTTGTAACAGGGTTCAGTGTTGTTCTTGGAAGCCAGACTGAGAAAAAGAAAATCCTCTCTGTTTCAGTCTTCCTTTCCTAAGATGTACACAGTTGCATGGAATGCTCGAGTCAAGTTTTACAACATCCATCCATTAAAAAAAATTAAACAGGTGGATTATGACAACTGATCCTTACAACCACAGTACGCGAGTTCAACAATTCACGTGCACCTTGATGCAAAAGGAGATCCTTCATCCCAAGAATGCAACTACAAATGACTGATGCCTGTTGTTTTGCATTATTAAGGAGATGCTGCAAAGAAATCTGTATTTAGTGTTATTCTCACAGCTACTACTGAGCTGTGCTTATCTATAGCAGAACAAATCCATCAAGAAGTGCTCAGAGGGGAAAGCTGACAAGAAAGGGAGAGGTACATCAAAACATGAGTGACAATCCTCTTGACTTAGCCTCAATCATTCTTAATGTACCATATTGTAAATACATCCACACAACAGTACATTCTTTGATATGATAAGAAAACCAGGCAGAACTGATAAATTTTCAGTTTAGACGCAGAACAAATGAAATTGTAAAATCTGTACAGTGTAAAACCATACTGCTCCAGAACTAGTGCTCAGCATACATTGAAGTCAATGTTGTAGAATGCAGATTATAACTCATGTTTTGCTGGGTTTCTTCTGGCTTATTATATGTCCCTGTATACATAATACAGTCCCTCTCCCTCCCCAGAATGATGCTAACGGTTTTGATGAAGTAAGTACCCTGTCTCATGTGAATGCCACATGAACATGACTTGGACCTCATCTGCCTACATGACATCTAAAATAAAATACTTCTCCTATTTGAAGCGAGACTTGGAATTTCCTCTCACCTGTTACTGCCAAGTCAAAGTAAGAAAGATTAAGTAGTAAGGGTTCAGATACAGTGAGGAGGGACTGCAGCATTGCTTCACACTTTCTTGATGTGAAGCCAAGGAGCTGGACAGTTGCATGCCAAAGCTTGCAGAGGTATTAAATAAAATAATGCGGATTTAACACATAAATTCACATACTGGAAAGACTTACTTGCTGGATCTCCAGTATGAATAAATGCCAGAGAAAAAGTAATCTAAATGGTTATTAGCATAATTTGAGTGCTGAGTGCTGTTCTGCTCCAGCTACAAATGTGATTGAGACATATGCTTGCTCTGATGGAGGAAATTAGCAGAGGATTACCTCTTTCCCTAAGAAGATTAAATAGAAAAGAAAAAATAATTTGCTTTCCATTGCACTGCTATACCATCTACCATTAAAAGAAAACAGACTACATTAAAAAGAACCATCAGTTTAATGGAAAGATTATTCTGACAGTTGCCAGCTTCACAGACTATTTAGTCACATAAGTCATGAACACATAAGAAGCAGTGGCAGAGGCTGCACTTTTAGCTCAGACAGCAGAAACATAAAGAACTTACAATGAAATCAAAGTCTGGAGATCAGGAGCTTGTTCTAGATCCTATGATTTGCCAGCACTTTTCAACTGCATAATTCCATACCAGAAGAGCAGCCTATGCAATAATTCTGTGCACAATTAACAAATGTACAGTTAGAAGAGTGGCACGGTTAGGCTGGTGTTTTACAGGTTTATAGTCAGAAAGATCACTGTGGTGGAAAGAGACAATCAAAAATGAAATACTCACCAGTATCTTAGGCTCACAGTAGGAAACTCCAAAAGAAGGGATCTCTAGCAAAAGACCCTTCCCCAGTGGCAGTCAGCCCTTAAATGGGGTCTAGGAGAGGTGCAGTCAGGCTCCACCCCTTCGGTCACACAGCTGAATCGCCTTCACCTGTGCTCCCATGGCTGACTCAGTGCTTGCTTAGGTGATCCATCACTGGTTCAGGCCAGTACTCAACAGTTCCCATACACAACTGAAAATTAAAAGGAGATACTGAGATTTAATGTCTGTTCTGAAAGATAGTAATAGCTGAATGACAGCTTTGCTTGATTTCTTACATCAAATAAACAAATCTCAATTTTGTGAAAGACAGAACAAGTATTTTTAGTTAAAATATCTCAATGATGGAGTTGGTCGTCATCACATATGTGCTGGTTACAGGAAATGAAGACACAGAGAGTGAATCCATAGCCTTATTCCAGATCACACCCTTCCTTGTCCTAACTCTTTCCTAGCCTTCATAATATAGGCTTCAAAATCTGTGCATTGTTATTGAAAGTTTATAAAGGAACAGCTACTCTTGGTATCATCAAATCCATACCCTGTGTGCCATGCAACCATGTGGGAGTCATAGGAAAATGCATACGAAAAGGCTGTGTTGTCCAAGCACACTACAAATAATGCTGGAGGGGGTTGTATATCCAAAAGGTCAAAAAACACGCAAGCATTAAGAAAAAGAGTCAAAATGCTTTTTCCACATGACCACATAATTACGTAGCATTCTTAGAGTAACATTTACCATTGTAGATTTAAAAAAAAATGCAAGAACTTCTCAGGTATTTTAACTGTCTTAATTGCAGCAGCTATAATTTTTCCTTTCCTATATTATCTGTAGCTGAATGAAGACACACTGGATTTTTCTTTTTGTTTCCAGATACTTTTTATAACCATCCATATACTTGCTTGAAAAGAAGGGGTTGGGCTAGAAATACAACCAGAAAAAGAAAAGCCAGAATAAAGGTTAAATTTTGAAGGCCTACATCCTGCTCCCACTCTCTTCACAGTGTTTCCCACTTTCTCATTCAAGCACTTCAAGATACAAGAGGTAATAAATATTTGGTACAGAAGGACATGCAGAGTTTTGGACCACAGAATCTGAGTCTGTTTTCTAACTCCCTAAGGACTGAAGTTTAAAGCATGAGTGTATAACCTTTTGGCTTGCCTGGGCCACAATTTTTCCACGTAGCTACTACCATTAGCTATGTATTTTTGCCAGCAACAAACAAGAGCCTGCATAGCACGCTTGCAAAAATCTGTATTGCTGGAGGTGACCCACTACGCTCATCATAGATTTTTGATGAAACTTACTCTTCCCGTGCTTTATCCTTGAAAACAGCAGATGTATGCACTGCCAAACAGCAGTGATATTAATAAGGTGTGAATGTGAAGCAAGGGCTATTTCTCTACAGATGAGGCTTGTAAAGGTCTGGTAAAGAGACACGACCAGATTTTTGATTGAAACACTATACATTCCACTAAAAAAATCACAAGTAATGTATTTATGTCAACTGAAAATGGAATTGCGAATATACAAAAGATTTGATTTTTTTAAAACAGTCTTGAATCCTATTCTCAAATTCCTTTATTAAAATGGAAAGCACAGCTGCATTTATTTTTTTTTTTTTGCTGTCACAGGACTGTTAAGCCAATGTGTCAAAATCCATAAACTTATTTGCCATCACTTGAGCCGGCAATGCACTGTGCCCCATGCCCTGCTTTCAGCCCAGACAGGGCTAACAGCACACTGCAGTTTAGTTCTTGCTGAGTGACAGTTCATGCTCAGTGGGACAGAGCCATTGCCATGATGGCACAGGGCAGGAGGAGGCCGCACTGTGAGCTGTGCCAGGCTGTGTGCAGGCTGCGAACTGTGGGTTGGATGTGCCTGGTTTAGAGTCTATTGTGGCAGAAGATAGATCTCATGTGCACTGTTTCCTCAGAGATGAGAGATTAGGATCCATCCGATTTATGTTGCCCATTTAATTCCTGCATTTCTGTTTGACTGAACCAGTCAGCTGCGCTCAACCTGAGCCTGCAGCAATCATGTCTCAATCAACTGTATTATGGCTGCCATGCTAAGAAGAAACCCCTCAATCTCTCCTTACATAGCTCCCTCATTTATAAAGCAGATGAAAGGAAGCATTGGGAGGCACCTTGCAGTAGTACCTTACTCTAGACTCAGCTCTGTAAAAGTGCTTGGGGAAAAAAGTAATGCCAAAAAAGCTAACCCCCAACTCTAAAACGAGGGTGGCAGAGCAGAGCTGGGAGGCGTTGTGACTCAGACACACATGGCTGAGTCACTGTTCCCCTGTGCCTCCTCATTGCTCCTGTCTGGCAGCAATTTACTCAAGGTACAGGCTCACTGGCGATTATTAGCCCTCCTCCCTTCACCCCCCCCATCTACACTGGACCAGATTAGCCATGGTTCAACTAAGCAGAGACAGATTGAGAGATCTGAGCAGGTAGAACATCTTTGGTATTCCTGGATTATACACAGGAAATTTTCCTTCCAGCCTCATTTGCCAATATGCAGTCCAAGAAACAATGCAGCCTGTCGCCAGTTGATAGGTTCAGCACAGAATCACTGAGAGCAAACAAAGAGAAAGTCTTATCCGAGCTTCAGTGTTGGAGAGATCTGGCCTTGTTAGACAAATATTTATTTTTGATTAATAAAATTTATGAAACAAATAGATGGCTTTGGGAGGAAATGGGGGAGTCACCTTTTGTAGGAGGAAGCTGTCATTTTCTGAAGGGTGAGAAGAGCTACCTTCATTCTGTCCTCAGCAGCAAGACATGGTTTACCCAAGAAACTGCTCTTGTTATAGTTTCAGCTTTTGTATGAGTGTTTGGTACCTATCATACTGGTTATCTATGTTTTCTCTTAAATTTACCATGGGCTATATGTCAGTGTGCTGTCCATTAAATATTGGCTGGTTCTCATGGCAATGCCAGAGAGCAGAACCTGGGGATCAGAGAACCATAGAATCATGTTGGAAGTGTTGGAAGGGACACTTAAACGCTATCTAGTCCATTTATGAACAGGGACACCCACAAATAGATCAGATTGTTCAGAGCCTGGTCCAGCCTGACCTGGAGTGTCTCCTTCCTTGATCTGCTGGTGTGAGTAGGACTTCCCTACTTGGATCCAGAATAGGAACTGCCTATATGAATAAAGCAGGGACACAGATCATTATAAATCAAAGTCCTGTCAAGAAAGGGGAGAACTGCAAGGGCACAGAATTTGCATGGTTGACCCTTCTGGAGGTAACACAAGGTGCATTAAGGCAGGATCACAACAGGGAGTTGCCAATGTTTTTGCTGAGAATCATTAATCTCTTTGCCTACCAATGGAGAAGAAATCATCAAAGAAATCTTCTAAAAATTTAAGGTAAGCTACCTAGCATAGTTTCATAATTGGACACATTAAAAATAAATAATACATGCTTAGCAATCTGATTTCCCAGAGTCTTCCTGTCATAAACTTAAGCTGATCATATATATTTGCTTCCTCATAACATCCTCAGAATTAAACAGCATCCTCTTTTTAGTGTGAAAATTGAATGACAAAAACAAATCTGATTTTGCTTTCAGAAGGGAATACTGTCAAGTTTATACTACTTAACAGAGCAAAAGTTAGCCTTTGTTGCCACCTTCACCCTAAGAGGAGCTCGGAACGGGCTTTGATTTTCTGCTCTGATAAAATGAAACAAAAGCAATTAGGGACTCTCTTCCCACAGCATGGAAAGCAGTTTTTACACTGCTTTCAGTTCTGCCAACAGTGATGTCATCCTGCTCCCACAGAGTCAGATTCTTCAGCTGGTGATTTTATTCTTGATCTGTTTTCTTCTTGATAGTTCCCCTCGCTGTTATTAAAAACAGCTCCAGGATGGGGAGATTCAGATATCTAAGTCCATTCAGTTTGCAACGGTCGAAGTTGAAGCACTCACTTCAGGCTATCCAGCTACTCTGGCTACAAATACAGAAGTCTTCAAGTGTAATAGTATACACCATCTCCTGCACTAAATGAAAAATCATATATGTATATATATATCCATTACTGATCTCAACCTTCCTAACTCCTAACTCACAATCTATGAACCAACCAATATTCTCACTCCTAAGGAATCTGAGTAAAGACTATAGGGCAGAGAAGCATTCAGCTTGTCTTGTCCTTGCATCTTCGGAGACCCAAATGTCTGAAGCAAGAGCAATTAAAGAACAGTCAATCGCTGTGTCAGCCTCCTGCAGGACAGTACATCATTCTATCATGCCCCGACAGCAAGTTATATGAGATACGGGAAGCTATCATGCTGGATCTTAGCCAGGAATTCTACTCCCTCACCTCTTTAAATCAATAAAAATTTGACCATTTGTCTGTGGAACAGAATGAACTCTTGCTGTTCCTGTGCTTGCACTAGCACTCTCTCTTTGTTTCCTCATTAACATTCTTTAATTGCAATGGCTTTTTCAGGCTTGCTTACACTGCCCAAGGCAAATCAGAAAATGTTCACCTTTCCACCAGAGGGTCATCTGCATAAACAATTAATGAAGAGCTGCTGCCCTCACCTAACATCCTGTCTGTCAAGTTGATATAACCTAGAGGTAGTTAGACCTTCTGACCAATGATCAGTTGCTGTTAATGCTCCAGTAGACTATGAAACTCCTGTTGGCAAGCTGAAGCCTAAGACAAACATAGTGGGCTTCCTGATTAAAATATTGAAAAGACAGCATCCTGCTGTCAATAATTGTTTTGATCTTCTAAAAGAAGAAAAATACCTTGTGGCAGACAAGTAATTACAAGAGGAACACTGTGCTTCCCTGGCTTAAAGCAGATGGAGAAAAGGTCAGCTATCAATTAAGCTGTCGGATAAAATATTCTTATATAAAGATAAGAAAAGAATCAATGAAAATAATCTCTTTTGTATGAGAATGGAAGCAGTATTTGTTTCACATACACTGCAAGGAGATGAACAAGCATATTTAGAAGAAAAGTTGTTTACTGTTTAACTTCTAACAACTTCAAGATAATATTCTAGTATTGAGGTGAAACCACAGAATTTCAGTGTTCTTGGTGTGTAATCACCTCTACATCCTTCCTGTGCCTATCTGAGATAGTGAGAAAACAGAGCAAATGCTGTCAAATGCAGAAGGTGTCCAGAAACAGGATTGGATGCATTAGATGAACTAGATACATTATAATCACCAGGTTAGTTTTGCAGTTGGTGCAAATGAGGGTATCATTCAGCTTACTGAACTAGGACAGGAAAATGTCACTGAACATTAAATACATACTGAAGAACTTTTTCCCAAGTGAGACACACTTTTCATTTCATTCCCCACAATTTTCCAAACCTGAGGCCTGCATATAAGCAAAACCTACCCTGCACATGGTAGTATTTTTATTTCCATACAGCACCATCCTAATTTAAAATAATGAGAGATTTCTCTTGACAAAAATAATATCTTCTTCAGATTAGATTATTAAGCCTGCCATTTTATATCTCAAGTTTCATGTCGTTAGCAGACATAGATGGGTCAAAGAAATGGAACTTCCTTGTGATTAAAGTTAATTGGAGGAAAGAGCATGACCCCTTCCAAAAGCACTATGTATTTTAGTAAAATTTCATTGAAATAAACAGTAGCTAGTTTATTTAGACTCTCACCAGAACAACCTTTAAAAGTCATTTTGCTTGAACTGATTTTTTGAAAGATCACATTAAAAATGAGAAGGAATCATTTTTAATTTCTTCCTATTTTCTGTTCATGCGGAGAGGCTCTGTCTGGAAGTTTTCGTGCTGAAATACGGCCTCTGCCTTAAGACGTATCCAAGTCCATTTAGTAAATGATCAGAAATTATTGTATTAAAAGTATGTTACTCATTAATGTTTTTTTTAAGAAAATCATTTTTATGTACTTCTGAAGTAATCCTAAAAATATCTATTTCATTTCTAACTATTTTGAAGAGAGGTACCAGGCATCCTCTACCTTAAAAGCACACATGTATGGCATGAGTCACGCAGAATTAATAAATAATAGATAATCTTACCTGGTGTTTACTAGTTCCTCTTTGTTGTAGAAACGTAACATTTTTAGAGGATTACAAAAGTTGTACTACAAGCAGTCGCAAGTAATTCTGTTTAAAGTCTAAGGAATTCATTACTGAGTTTATTATTCATCAAAGATATTTTAACCTAAAAATTGAGATCGTGTTTACTTGAAGTGGACCTGAACTTACCTTCAACTTTTATCATATTCTTTCCCTTCACTGCTCTCCCAAACTAGTTCTCTGATGTGTCCAAATAGTGGCTAAGACTGAGAAATACAGCAGTGTTAAACACCAGTATGCATAAGCAGGGACAAAATGCGTTATATCATCCAACCTGCAGGATCTTCCATAGCAAAGATAAAGTACAGGTAATTCTCCAGGGAAACAATGCATCTACTCCATGTGTCTGCACCTACTTAAGGCCATTCCTTTTCTGCTTATGATTGCCCTGTGCCCTAGATCTAATTCAGACCCCAACTTACATCAGTGCTCTGTTTATCTAGAAAGAAAGTCTCTTCCTTTCTCCTGATTTCAGTAGAACATGGAAAGACATTAATTGTTGTCAAAACATCAGATTTGCAGAAGATCACTTTGCTGTTGCTTGTACTGTGATTCAATAAGCTTGTAAGCTTCTGCTGATTTAATTTCACGCATGCCAATCACTTTCCAAATTTTGACTCAGGAAGTTAAGAACCATAGACCATCAATGCCCTACAAGCCGCCGAGGAGTCACCTTGCAGCTTCCACATGGTCCATTCAACACACAACAAATTTCTGCTCAGTCTGAATGAGAATTAATGACCGCATAATGTGTACATCCCTGAAAAGAACTGAAAGAAACAAAATATATGAAAGGGTAAAAAAATGCTACTTCCATTTCTTATAATATTTTTAATGTGAATAAATGCATTTGCTTTCTTTACTCTAGAGCTCCAAGCCAGTTTAACTTGGGGCAACTTCTCCCAAATGAACCCCACTCTACTGTATAAAAACCACCAAGATTCAGAAATGATGCTAAATACCATAAGCCTTGACCTCATATGTGTTTCATCTATCAGCAAAGCCATTTACAAAGTGAGATTCCATAAATTCAAGTTAAACACTTTGAGATAAATCTTACACATAGAAAATTGAGGGTATATTACATTATGGAAACCATTTCTATTTATACTGCAGAGGTGAATAATAGATTTACTTACTCCATATACTATATTTATAGCAAACATTTTGAAACTGTCAACTCGATTGCCTAGATCCCAGATCTCTAAATTGCAGTACTATCAATGGAATCCTGAAGATATAGGACTGAGCTTTGGTTTTTAAATTACAGAACCATCATAAAATATAAATCACTTCCATCAGGGTAGAAAAAGAATGCTTGCAATAAGAACAGTATCTGAACATTTTGTGTATCAGTTTTACCTGGCACAATTAACAACATTTATTTGATATGATTCTATCACTCATGATAAACCAGAGCAGCTTACAAGGCTGCATCTATCATTATTTTTTGGATCAGTTATTCTCTGATTATTTAAGTGTCTTGTTTTGTGTATGTATCTGAGCAGATGGAGAGTGAATTCCAATTTTGGCAATTAGCAGATGGGTCATTGAGCATAATTTTCAGTTAGTTAATATATTGGTTTTTGTAGAATAGAGACTTCATGAACTATTTTACATATAATCATTAATAATGGTAACTATATTCTGATTAGGCAGATTGCATAACTCTTACATTTTCAGTAAAAGGATCAGATTATGCTAACCTCTTGGTTTATTCAGAAGAGAAAGGATCTTGATAGAGTAGTGGAAGTGTCAGATTGCCCCTTCTACAACAGCTTTGCATATGAAGGTATCATAATATTTTTAAAAGGTCTTATTTCCCTCATTCTCAGATCAGATAATCTTGCTTTCAATGGAGCAGAATTTTGGCAAGGTCAGACTGGGAATTGCTAGTACAGTTCTGGACAGATCCTATTGTTCTGAGCTCAGCCAGCATCTGTGCCTGAAGAAACAGGAATCAAGCCATAACAAGAAACCTTCTGCATTGTAGGCTGTTAGTTGTAGCTTGCAAAAATGATGGCTCAGCCATGATAAGTGAAGAAGATGCATCTTAACGCTCATCCATTTTTACAGCTACCTCTGTCTTTCCTTTCATCCATCTTTACTTTATCCAAGACATACTGCTGGTGTTTCTCCCTTGCACTAAACTCATCTTCAGGGACAATAACAAAACAAAAACCAAAGTGAAAATCTACAGACAATCCATAACTTACCAAATCAGCATTACAAATGCTTCTGAAGCTGGAAACTCTAGAAACAATGGAAAAGAATCAGCCATACCCAAGTAACCATGTCATCATGTATTATCACTTCAATTCCTCCAAAGTTAATGCAGGTCAGGGTGGTTTAGACATCTTGACATTACTCTAAACTACTCTTTGGACCTGGATCATTCTTTATAGCATTTAGCACTATAGCATAAGTTCACTTTTTTCCTCAATTCCTTAGGTACACTATGGATTGGATGCAGCTGAGAACTTCAAGCAAATCTCTAAGGAGAGTCATAAAACCCTCAATATTATGGAGGAACTGCAATTCAGAGGTGATCAGAGAGCAGGAGAGTCTCTGAATCAGGGTGCTGTTTTTCTCCTCCTATAAAGATGAATTTAGTCCCTGACAACCAGAAAATGTCCTTCAGTTTGGGTTATTTCTTGAGGTCTAATTAAATTATTCTGGGTGTCTCTCTCTCCGTAATGCTCATCAGGAGGCTGACAGATTCAGTTCCTGTATCTCAGGAAAAAATTGCATGCATATGCCAGTGGAGAAATCACAGTCTTCAGTCATGGTTTTGAGAAGGACCATATAAATAAATAAAATCACAGAGCTGTTTTCTGCAAGATCGCTCTGTATTTTCTCCCTCTCACGCATACAGGCTCCTCACTGAGCGGGAGGTCTATGCAAATGTGAAAAGCGACTTTAGGGATACAAAGTGCATCCTGCTTGTGCTGAGGTTTTCAGACTGTCTAAAACAGATTATTCATTATGTATTAAAGCCAAGAGAACAATATGGAAAGCAGATTGGCTGTGCACCTACAGCCTGATGCCAATTTGGCTCTCCGTTCAGAGGCTGACATCATCTCTTGAAAAAATTGGAGCTACAAATCAGTTTAGCCTGAAAGGAGGACGCTGTGGTAGCCTGCTCAGACTTCATGGCACTCTCAGTTATAAAATATACAAATAATGAAGGCATGGGGAGGGAATTCACCATCAAACTATTGATATTAGTTTGGCTTCAAGTGTAGTCAGTGCTAAGTCAGTAAATGCTAAGTTTGTAATATCAATATACAGAAGACAGGATATGGCAGACATAGAAGAAGACAGAGGTTTTGAACATAGACAATGCTTTTAAGAATCCAAAATAAAGCTATGTGGGGTTCCCATATTTTCATAGTATTTCCAAAGATTAATTTTTACAATGAGACAAAAGTGAAGGTAAAAAGCTGGAGATTAATAGGAAGCACTCCCATAGTGAAACAGCTGACAACTGCTGAGCTGTATTTTAAGAAATGTTCGCATGCTATTCAGAGACCAAAACAGATTATCCCATTTGTTTGCCCTTTATTATAAAAAGATAAAGAGAGAGAGGAAGGGAGCATGAGTCAAGAAGAAAGCCGTGTGAGTGCTCTGAAGCAGCTGAGGATACAGTTACTGAGCATTAGGGGATCAGCCTGATGAAAGAGTTCATTATGGGATCCCAGGACTTCAGGAGATCTGAAGAACCTTGGGGACATTTTTAGATCCTGGATTCCAAGATGCCATTCCTAGTGAAATCTGAGAATGACTTTGAATACTGATAGCCAGAGACATGGATAAAGTTGCTACATAGCCTGTCTACAGCAATTTGTAGTGAGAACCCATTAACAAAAAATTAGTTCACTAAACCAAAGAACAACAACCTAAACTTAGTAATAATGTGAGGTAGACACCAACCTACTTGAGCAATCAAGTAACTCATGCCAGGAGAAGGCCAAAAACACCTATCATGTGTAAGTTGACTAGGCAACTGCTTCATGCTGAAGCTCTGCTCCCACTAAAATCCATGACAAAAATCCTGTTGACTGACAAGACCACGCCTTCTCCATCAAACTTTAATGACACATTTTGATTTATTAACTCAGTATACTGTTCTCATCCCTTCTCTGAAAAGGGATGAAGGCTTAAAAAGAACAGCTTTTCTGCCCTCTGCACCTGTACAACCATCCTGAAGGTTATTATTAAAATGAAAGGAGCCAATGAATTGCCTTTGACTCCTCATGGGTTGAGCACTGAAGTTGGGCCATATGAGACAATCTAGCATAGCTGAAACCACTTTGTAATGCCATCATACATACTGTACTGGCTTGCAGAGCACGAGAATGACTTGCACGATGGGACTTTTCAGGCAGACATTCCAAATGCAGCACTGCAAGCTTTCTCATGAGTGCTTTCGAAGCATGCTGTAATACAACTTGTTTGCTGTGTTTGCAGTAATGGTCAAAAGTATCTCGATTTAACAGCTAATTCACAGAAAACACTCTAAGTTAACACATTCCAAGTTTCTATCCTGTGCCAGTCAGAAAGTGCGGTTACAGTACGGATCCATGAAGCACACCAATTATTACCGTAATTCTTAAATGAAGAGAGAGAGGGAGGGAAAGAAGACTCACAGCCAATATTTTTCCCAGTAGCTGACTACTAACGAATACAGAGACATGTTTTCCTACAGAGATCACACATGCCAGCATGGAGAGATATGTGGGGAGAATACTTCAGAGGTGCTGACAGATTTGGTGATGATTTATCCTGGGGCTGGTAGCATGACCACCCTCTCATGGGCCACCAAGCAATAAAACCAGACCTTCTGCATCAGGAAGGTGATGTCATGGAGGTCTGCAAGGAACATGGTGGTGCAGACTCAGCTCTACAGGACAGCAAAGCATCCAAGCCTTACTCCTGTCAAGCATTTCAAAGGACACATAAACAAGAAATTGTAATGGCTTTCTGTATATCTCTTGTAATGCTGATGAATTAAAATTATGGTAGTCAACACCCACAGACACATTAGCAGCAGAGGATACACTGAACGAAAGAGAACGTGCAGAATGCTGAGGACCACTTTTAAGTCCTTCTACAGATGTGATCAGGGCATCCTCCAAAGGACAGTCAGATGAACAGTGCTGAAAAAGCTGCAAATTGTTGTTTCTATCTAGCAGTCCAGTCTGTGTATATTGAAATGCCTGAGAGGACTACAAAATCCCAAATACCTTGTTTTCCTTGTTTATTATGTGGGACATGCTATAAAGTCACATAAAAATGTTTGTAACTGCCAAAAATGTCTGTAAGTGCAAATTGTATTAAACCACAGTCTCTGTTTATCAAATATCTAAAAAGCTGGAGTGCTAAGAAGATATCTATACAGCAGGGAAACAAGCAGTAAATGCCAGTGATGCCAATTACTTCAACTGCAACTGGCAACAAAAATGTATATTACATATGCAGGCACACACACGTATCTCATGTTTGCAACCAGAAACATACTGTTTCTATATAAGACATAGCCCTACATAGCTTATGAACATCTGTATTCCAGCCATGTATTTACAGATAAGCTTTTTCTTTAAACTAAAATGGTCTAGCAATTTCCACATCTCTGTTAGTACAAGAACAGTAACAGGAACTAATGTTGTCAAGGTAAAGAAAATACAGAAATAGTTCTCAGGGAGGTGATGTACATTTCCTCAGTAAATAGCCAAGCGGGTATGTAGGAACAACATTTTCTTTCAGGCTGGACACTAAAAATGAATCCATTTACACACAGCTGTTGGGATAAATTGGCTCTACCTGTCATTTTGCCTTGTTTTGCTAAAGCCAAGACAAAAAAAAAAAGGAGCAAAATACGTGCAGAAAGTTGGAGAATATATGACACCACATGCTCTGGTACAGAAAAGCAATAATCATTCAAGTGGGAAATCACAGGAGAGGACCCAGAGGCCCCACTAGTGAGGAAGCTGAAATCATGAAGCTCTTCCTCCACACTGTCAGATGGAATACGTACACTGCAACACGCATGTTGCCATCTTGCACGTTTATAACTACTGGGAGCCAAATTGCTTGATTTCCTGTAAGTCTGGAAAGTTGTTGTGTAGCTATAGAGAAGCAGAGGCTCAAATAAACACACTTCTGAGTCATTGATCAACCTCTCATTTAGCCATTTAGAGGGCAGGTGATCGTCTTTTGTGAGCATCTGGTGAAATGCTACTCAGGTTAAGAACACATTCAATCTGCTTCTTTGCAGAGCAACTGCTTCGCAGTGCTTCCAGCTTCTGAGAGGAGCTCAGAAGGAGAAGAATCCAAGCATTTCGTGTCAGCTGCCTTGCACTGCCTGGCTAATGCAGTTTGGTTTGACCCTGCACATCCCCACCCTCACAGTCTCCAAGTGTTGACTGCCAATCATACCAAATTCTGGAGTGAGTTTGCTGCAATCCATAGTGCTAATGTGGCTCAAATGGCA
This sequence comes from Meleagris gallopavo, assembly GCF_905368555.1. Lineage (NCBI taxonomy): Eukaryota > Metazoa > Chordata > Aves > Galliformes > Phasianidae > Meleagris > Meleagris gallopavo. Next base: position 44,625,519 of record NC_139409.1, on the reverse strand, counting down.
GGTGAGGAGAGATCTTTGTCAGAAAAGTGAGCTGCGTAAGTTCTGATGAAAGCTGGAGTTACACAACGTGCCTCCCTATAACTGCAACTCACAGAAAGCAATCAGGTGCTTAGGACTCTATTGTCACATCCCTAAAATAGACCATTTTCTCTAAAATCAACAGATTTACTGATACATTTTATGGAATACACTGATAGCAAATGTATACTTGAGCATGTGAATCCATCTTTGAATTTAGGAATTTCTACTGAATTTGGCTGCAGGCAGAAAGCAACTGTTTACCACACGCATTAACTCTCAGTATCTCAAATCCAGCAAATGCAAAACAAGTGTCATGACCACCATCTATTTATTATGAATGGGAATTTTCAGATAAGATTAAGAGGAAAAATGCACTTGTGTCAGGTGCAGATTTCCCTATTGGAAAAGTTGAGCACTGTGCCCACATAGAGTAAGCTGAAGCCTTCCTTCAGTGCTGCACAGCATTGCTCGTTTGAAATGAGCACAGCTATGCTGGTGCACAGCACTTGAAAGGTCCAGAACATGATGAAGGGAAAAAGAAATAAACAGTGATGGTTAGATGGATATCCTGAGCTTCTAGAGATGCTTCTGTGCCTCTTTCACTGACCAAAAGACAAGATTACATGCTGCAACTGTCTTAAAAGATACTGAAGACTGGAAATAACAACAACAGCGTCTTTTCTTGTTATTACCTGCAATTTCAACCTTCTTTGATCAGTAACACAGCACAGAGTGTCATTGTTCTACAATGCTTGGGTGCATAAAGAATAGCCACGAGTGTCACTGTGATTACAAGTGTGTAGCTAAGCTTAGGCAGGTGATATCAAAATTACTCAGCATCCATCTATTGCTCTCTTTTGTATTGTGCTACATCCTTTAATGTATTTAAAACTGATATGAAAATTGCCAATCATAAAAAAAATAAAGAATGAAAATAGCGAAAGGATCATTTTGCAGTTCGAGTATGCTAACTAATTGTAATGTTTCCCAACCCTGTAAAACATTGCCAGGCAAAAGTAATAGGTACAAAGATTACCTGAAGCAAAATCAATTCTTATCCATAAGCACTATCTCATTGTCAGGCTTCAAACTTCACATCCAGAAAGTCACCTGAAATCTCCACCTCAACCCCTTATTCTTGAAGTATTCTAGCACATCTGTTCAGAGCACAAGATCACTGAGGAAGATGTGTGGTATTGCCAAGCAGAATGCAGAAGCAGATATGGGGCTTTTACATGCCATAAGGACAAAGAGATATACTGAAATGTCAACAAAAAAAAATGGTAAATTATCAGATCCTCTTTTGAAGATCTTCCAATGTACAAATTACACTTATTTTTGCATACTGAATAGGCAATGTAATTATATTCAGCGATTGCTTTTATACGTTTTCCACCACAAAATGATTAATAATTTGTCTTGAAAAAGTACAAATGTGTATGTAAAATGTTAATTGCAAAAATGTGTGAAAGTAAAGGTTTTGGTTATTTTGAATTCCCTTAATTATCAGTAGAGGAAGTATGGATATTAGAGGATCGTCAAGTTTTTGAGAAAGTAGTATCACTCCATTTTCTGTAACATTTCTGTGATTTTTCAAGTAGGCAAGTGAAATAAGCGCCTAGATCCCACTTTAAATATATCCTGACACCTTTTTTTCAAACAACAGGTTTGATTTTTGAAATGGATAATGGACTTTTAATACGACGTGGAGCCTATTCACTGATACAACTCAGCCATATATGTGGGAGATGTAAAAGTTTCTTTCAATGTATTTTTAACAGATATTTTTGGCATCCTTTATTTCAGACTGTATTATGAGGGAGAAATGTCTTTAAATGGATTTTCTCTGAATAGCAAGCCACCTGAAAAATTTCTTATCAAAAAATTTTAACTACATATAATTGACACAGAGAAAAATGAGAAAACCCTAGCTGTGCCTGTCTGTATAAAAATTTGGAGGACAAAAGGTATAGTGCTTGCCTAATACAGATTGTCCTGAGTTCCCTGAAGATTTCAGAGGGCTGGATGCGTAATTGCATTCCCATGGACATTAGAATGAATGCAATGCCAAACTGGGTCTGTCTAACAAATCGGACATGACATTCTCAGAAGTGAGGTTACTGAGCTTCCTGGCTACAACATTTTAACTGAAATCCCCACTGCATTTCAGTTCTGTGCTCAGAACAACCAGTTGAATTGTGGAAGACCTGACTGGAGCATCTCTCCTGCACAGCCGGTATTGCCAACCTCACTGCCTGAAAACGTGGGATTAAAAGAAAATGTTTATTTTAGGGTGGGTTGCATCATACAAATTGATACTAAAGGACATTAAAATCAGGCCCAAAGAAAACTGTTTAGAATTTTACAGATGTAGTATGATAATGTACAAATTATATTTAAACACAGTGAGAGCAGTATGGAAGAAACGAAACAAGTAACATGTCACCAGGTTTTAGGACTGAATTCTTGGGCCCACTGAGGTTGGTAGCAAAATTTTCATTAGCATCAGGATTAAATCCAATATTAATGAAAGTTACCACAGAAATCATCATTTATGAAAATCTCTAATCTGCTGTCCCTTTTACTGTCAGTAACTCTTCCGTAATATCCGAAATTCAGACAGGAAAATAATGTGATGGAGGTGTTACATATCCTGGTTTTATACAATGAATGAACAAATGAACATCACTTCTGTTATCAATCAATTTCTGCCATCTATATTCCTTGGGTTGCTTTTAGCTGAACTTCCAAGATGAAGTTTGAGGCTAGGGAGTAAGGTAGTTGTGTAGGAAAAGGAAGGAAAGAAGAAAATGGGGGAAACTACCTGTTTGGGCTGTGAAATGTGTGAAGTTCCAGCTATCAGCATTTTTTTCTTGAGGAACTGAAGGAGAAATTTCCGTTCTTTGATGTCCCAGAGAAGTTCAGCAGAAAAACCACAAAGCAAATGTGGAGACTAGGGCAGACAATGACAGCTATGGCTGTGCGCTCAGTCTTGGTCTTCTTACAGTTCCCTGCATTTACAGAATGCTTGCCATTATGTCTCTATTTTTCTTAGCCCTCACCTAGGAGCATCTGGATTTAATACTGAATGCTTGGTTTTAGCATCTATAGTTCTTCTGTAGTTTGGTTCAGTCTTTCCTCACCACAGCTTTTAACTCCAAAGACACATCTGCAGTGTTAATTCATGTGAGTTAGTATAGACAAAGGTGAAAGCAGAGGGGCATGACATAAATCTTGAGCAGTACAAGGCAGCCAGATGACCACACAAAAAGCTCAAGCTTTTGTGGAGACTATAAACATGTTGACATATATCATGTCGGATGAACTATATTCTAGGCTTGCATTAGAAACTTCTCACCACTCAAATGAAGGGATATTTGCGTGAATTTTTGATGTCTTGAGTGACAGTGCTCAAGTTATAATTTGAGCTAGCTCTAGAGTAAAAAGGTTTTATACCCACATCTTCTAACCCACATGCTATTTGCAAAGATGTTATGATGACAAAAAAGGGAGGTGTGGGCTCCTCCCCCTCTACGAGTGGGAACTGGGAGTTCTCCTTATGTCCTGCCTGTATCCAGGAGATTAACCTGCCAGCTCTGTTGCCTTCCATCTCAAGGCACACAAATATTTCTCTTTCAATTGGATGTGACGAGCTATAGTGCTCATTTACAACCAAAATTTATGCTCAGCTCATTATTTTAATTGTTCAGCTCAGTACTGTAATGTGAAATCTGCAGCTTCTGATAATAAAAGCACTAGAGTATGGCACTTACTGTCACATCTCTTACACTGCAGGATAGACACACTCCACATTACATCAGGGATCTGAGGTTGTTGCTATGCCTTAACTCTCTTCTGATTCATCTTAGTCCCCTACCATGGAAACTGGGGAGCAGGAGAACTGGGGAGGGAAATGGTTGTGTGCCGAGCTCAAGGTGCCATGCTAACACAAAATACTGATGTAACTGGAGCACAAACACAAACCTTACGGCTGGATAATTCACCCAGCAGCTCTGGGACTTTCATGGAATCACAAAGTTAGCTGCAATTTAAATTTATTTTTAGCAGGAAATGCCAATTTCTGGACAGTTAAATGTAGCGCAGAACTGTATTCATTTTGAGAACATGTGGTTTTGATGCTTTCTGGGAATGCATATTTTTGACTATCCATTTTCAGACCAATTTTCATCTCAAGTTCTTCTATTTCATTTGATCCATTATGTGAAAAGAAAGTTAAAAAAAAATCAGGAAAAACTACTGCATACAAGCCTCTCTCTACACAGCTCTCCTCCTGAAATTTCCTCTCTTTAGCTTTGTCAAAGTTTTTGCATTCGGTCTCTTTGGACACTTAACAGGGGGTAGGCAAAAATAAGCTCAAAAGCAGTAGATACATATACACTGGATATAAAAACAACCAGTTACCACCCACCTCTTCTTGAAATGAGATCATAGAGATGCCATAGCACAGAAGAGACCTTCACATCATTTTCTAATTTTCTCTAACAATTTTCAGTCGAGTTCCTCATTTGGAACATGTCACACATCGTAAAGCCCAGTGCCTTGCATTTGAGGTTTGGCAGACTTTGCAGCACTGCAGGTTTCACTCCTCTTTGACATCTTAGCATTTTCTGCTGTTGGTGACAGGAAAGGCCAGAGGGGAATATGGAAAGCAGCTGGGTTCACGTTGGAATAAGGATTCAGTGAAGGCCTGCCCATGCTCACTGATTTTGGTTTTCATATGGACGCCAGCTTTAAATCAACTTTTGGCTGTAACTGTCAGTAGAACATACGCATTTTTACTCTGGCTTCTATTTTCTTGACAGACCTTTGGTATTTAAAGTCCTCCCAGCTTTTGGTCTCTGGCAAGGAGGGAATAAGCCAAGAGAAAAGAAAGCTGACCTGCTTCACTAGATACTCTGGTATGTAGATGCAGATAGAGTGGCAGGACTGGTGCCACTGGCCTGAGGAGCCAGCCTTATTTAGTATCCAGCCTTCCATATCATTCAGAGAGAGTAATCCGAGCTCCTTAGGTTTTGCTTCTTTAAGACACCTGCCCCTGGTCATGGAAGACTCAAATGTCAGCAGGCCAGGACAGAGAATAAATACCTTTCCAGTCTCTCTATTTGGCAAGCTATTCTTCAGCTCCCCTCTTGTTTTCTGAGTCTTATAGGTGTATTCCTTGAAGCCAGGAAGGGTGTCAGACAAAGGAAAACACAATAAAAGACTCCAGGTTGGAAGGACAAGTGCCTTCAGGGGCCTGAATAAGGAAGTTTGCAGCCTACGCTGAAGAAAAGCTAGAATGATGCTGGCAGCAGTGTTATCTCTCACAGAGCACTGCAAACCCAAGGTGAGTCATGGGGAGTAAGTGTGCAATTAATACAGTCTGAATTGCTTCAGGAAATAACACACAAAAATTCAAAACCTTTTGCTGCACCTAGGATTTAGAGAAGCAATCAGAGAAAGCATGCAGTAATGGAGCTGGCAGTGCTCAGGAAAAGGAAAGGCTCTTTCAAAGGGTGGGTGATCTGAAAGGTAGTGAGGAGAAAATGAAGCTCAAGTCCTCTATAAGAGTAACGCAAATCCAGATGGGTCACTGTTAAATTCACTGAGGAGAACTCAGCAACAGGGAGCAAGGAAGGCAAAGTCTCTGACCTTGTGCAGTGGGCAAGGACTTCTTCTGTCTCTCTGTTCAAAAGAATTGTGAACTTGTTCTAAAGCTGAGTAATTTCTGCTGATTCACAGCAAGACATTTGCTAATTCCACCAGCATGTAGGGTGAGCTACAGACAGAAATATTGCAAAGGAAACTTGAAAATTAATCCAGGATTTTAAAACAATCGCACAAGCAACAGGCATTCTTGCAACAGGTTCTTCAAGAAGATGCACATCTAAAACATACAAGGGAGTGTTACATGGATGAATGGACAGTGGTTCAGTACTAGATTTCCTCACGGGCTGATAGGTGAGAGGGGCAGGAGCATCCTACCAAACAGGGCAGATAGTTCCACTCTTCCCAATGCAGCAGGGTAGGTATGGTTGGCTCCAGCCACCAGTCCCTCGCTGCCTTTTCCAGCAGGCTGAGAGCTGTTGCTCTTCTCTGGTATGCTGTGAAATGTTTCTGCAGGAGAAGAAATATGTAATAGGCTCAGGGGATCACATGAGAATTAAAGGAAAACATATACTCTAATCCCGGATATGAATTAGTGTTCCTGTGAAATATTAAAGAAATTCATTATAAAAAGTTGTCTGAGGCATCAGACTCCTGCACAGCACAAATCTGTGTGGAAACCACTCTTTGTGACAGCTCAACTAGAATAAAATGAAGATATAACATCAGAAAATGAAACAGACCTTTTCCTTGGAAAACGTTTTCTCTAGGTGGACCTTCAGTTGTGAAAATTCTATGCTGCAATTTGGCATAAACACTAACACTGTCCTGCTTGGATTGCCAAATGAGAATTCAACTACATTTTTCAGTACCATTACCTCCTGAAAATTACCAGAATGAAACCTATTGGATTGTATCAGTATTCTACTGTTTGTTGGCATCTGCTCTGAGCATTGCGGTTCCTGGTTTTATGTATTCCTGTTGATCTACTTTCTTGGTAAACTATATCTCCCTCAGATCATTAATGTTTTTCTCCACACTCTGTGACAATGTTTAACATACAGGCACTTCTTAAAGATCCAAGGTGATCTCTCCCCTCTCTCTCTCCATACCATCACGAAAGAGGCGGTATGGAAATTGCTCAGTATGTTCCAGTTTTCTTCTGAAGTCCTACACAACCTACAAATAACTGCTTGTCCCAAGCACTGTTTGTAGTCTGTTACTATGGAAAATGCTTTTGAATATCTCATTCTAGCAAATACCAAAACACAGATTGGTAAAAGACATCTTCTCGCCCCCTGCCTTGAAGTGGGACAACCAGTTAGAGACATAAACTTTCAGTTTTGGTATTTTGTCTCTTTCTGCTCACTTGGTTAGCAGATTTGGTATTCCTCTTCATTGTCCTTCTTTTTTTTATTGCTTCCTGTACATCTCTAACCTATACATATATACATATATATATAAGTGATTTCTCTATGTGGTCTCATTCCAAAGTCTTTATTTTCTACTCTTTACTTCAGCTGGTGATTTCAGTTCCTTTTTCTTCCTACTCTAGATGCTCAACTCTCACCCTTAAGAACAGCTGTTCTTTGTTTCTTTCACCCCACCATTCTTCCCTGGGCTGGAGGCCATCAAGCTCAACCATCAAATGATTTTTCTCATTAATTTTACCCCCTCTCCAATATGTTCCCCAGACAGATTAATTTTCTGCCATTTGAGATAGTCATCTTTAAAGAGAAAGATATGGTTTCAGTTTACATTCAGTTATTAGATGAGTTACCAGTAACAGCAACCAAAAATGAAGGACTTTGACTTCTTTACAACTTACACTGCCTTTGCTTAGAGGAGAGATATACTTCACTACTGTAAAAGAAATTACCTAAGGCTGTTACATATCCCTTAAACAATACATTCTGTATAAAAGAAATAGTAAGTGTGACTGATAGTGGAAGCACTGTTAAATGTAGTCAATTTTGAAAATATAACAAAAAAGTCCCTTAGGGGATCTTTTTGGGGGTAGAAATATCTACAGCAGATGCTAGCAACTTTCTGTAGACTTGGCTATCCTACAGCAACTGCAGACAAGTGGAAGTTTGAGTTTACAAGCACATTTGCTTTTCTTAGGCTCTCTTTGCCAACCATTTGGAAGCAATTGGCAGATGCCATCAGAGGTCCACACCTTGAAATGCCCATCATCATTTCTGTCTTGTCATGCTTTTGGCATGGGTAAAGAAGAAACTCCAAACTTGTTCCTTTAGGGAGGTTGCCTATTTGACTGGCAAACTTCAGATAGCCTTCATGACACTTAGGTGAGTTCCTCTTCTTCTGCACTGATTAGGAGGACACATAGCTATGGTATAGTTCTAGCTTTGCATCTTAGTGTACTTGTTTAGGAAATAGCGTAAGCAGAAAAAATATTCTGGATACAACACAAAATATTTTTCCTATTTTCCATCCTAGTTGAGACATTTCAGGCAGCATCACCAAAATCCTTCACATTCTCAGAACCATGTAACAATTCTCTGTAAGCAGGATCCAGTTTCTCCATTTCCATTAAATCATTATCCTTCCCTTCTTTTAGGTCCTCAGAGCTATCCATCCCCTCAGCTTATCCCATTATTCTTTCATATAGATTCACGTGTTTAGGGCCTTCAATTTTCTTCCCACAACTGCTTTAAATTCCTTCCTTCAGATCCTTTTTTTCCTTTCATAATACTTCTGCTACACAAAAGACCTCTTTTCCTCTAAGATTTCTAATATTCCAGTTGTATACTGAGTGCTTAGGCTGTAAGAATACCTGCTAAAACATGTAACCACCTAAATAAAATGTCTGGGAGCATCTCTCTTTGTGATGCTTGTAATAAACTATCCACCCCCTGCAGAACAGGTCAGTCTTGACCCACATTAACACAGCATGTAATCCAGATGGTTTTGGAAATAAGATAATCATTATATCAGCAGTCACTTCCATTCTTATCTTGTAATTTTAACTGCCACTGCCTTGAAATCACATGGTACACTAATTAATTAAGCCTTCTGAATACACTACTTATCTGCATACAGATGTAAAATCTAATCAGCAATATAAATCAGTTCACCAAACAACTAAAGAAATTCAGAGTAAAAAGTTGGAAATGTTTTTATAAGTGAATTCATAACATTGCACAGCTCCTCTGTAACACTGGAGTGTTTATATGCTAGAAATTTTGTCTTTCAGCTCCAGGAGAGATGCTTTTTCTTGCACTAAGCAGCAGCAGGGATGTGATTCATCACAAAACAAATGAAGAAATGGAGATAAAAAGCACAAAAGCAGCTTTGACAATCATGGCAAATAAGGGAAATTTTTTAAAGGTTACATTGTTTGTTAATCTGTAAACTTTACCTCAGCCTTTTCTGCTTTACTGATTGGTAAATTGCTGGCCACAAATGAAACAGTAGAAGGAAGAAGTCTTATTTCTGTTTGTGGTACTGTCACTTTCAGGTAAACGGAAGGGACAAACACCTGGGCATAGATATTTGTTCTAACAGTGCTGACAAAAGATTTACAGAAGCTGGTTACCAAGCAACTGTTTATTACAAAAATCTGAATAGCATCCTTTTGTTACTCAAATTTCAGAACACATCACTCAGTTCCCACTGCTTCTGTAAGGTCACCTAGGATATAGCTTCTCTCTCAGTGCAATTGTCATCAGTGTCACAAATGGGTCTGCACAAACCGCCCTTCACTTTTTCTGAAGTTGCTCACTCTTAAGCTGTAAATTGTGTATATTAAGAAGGTAACTCTCACAAAGTGCAGATCACAGAGAGTTAAATGACAAGGTGAATGTTTAAGTGGTTTCTGCATCTCTCACCGTTACCCTGATATTTATTTAATGGATGAGACACTTGCACATGGTGGTAATAAGTGCCAATTATGGAGCTGAGAGAGAAAGATGGCTCTGATCAGGCTGAGAAAAAGCAAAAAGGGCCAGTCCTACAATGTAACTACAAGCAGCACTCCTTGAGTCCCTGCTCTGTCAATCACGCATTGCTTTTTCTTCCAGATAGCTTTAGTATAAAAAGACTATTTCTATTTTGGAGATGATCTTTTGTTTTCTTTTGTTAATTTGTCATGCTACATAGATATACACACTTACATATACACACATATTGATATGCATATGTACATAATACTTACATAGACATGGCCTTCATATTTTAAGGCTATTGCTGAGGACAGAGTTTGGGCCACATCCCAGAGGAGGGACTGTTGGCCTTTCCAGCTGGTAACCAGCAGCAGTGTCAAACCTGCACTGCCCACCCACACCCTGCCCAGTTAGCTGTGCTGTTTCCAGGGCTCATTCACCTGTTGACCCTGCCCAAAGCAGAGTGTTCAGCATCATGTCACTAGTTTGTGCAAATATGTGGGACACACTGAGAAGAGATGGAAGTGGGGATGACATCCCCCTAGCCCAGCCATCACCACAAGCAGTGACAGTCCAAATAACCAGGCCCTGAACCTCTTCTTTGTTGTGAGGAGGTTGTGACCTCAGGGATGAGGAATTAGCTTCGGATACTTTGCTACTAACCTTAGAAACATCTGTGTGGCTTCAGATGCTTTGTGAGAGCTTTTCCACCCCCTCCTTCAGTTCACCTTATTTAAAATTAACTTGTATTCTCACCTATACTTAAGCAGAAACTGTTGCCATGGTAACACTGGAGGGCTTCTAAATCCAGCACACGATGTAGGCAACACAAATGAGTCCCTATAGAAAGAGATACCAGCACGAGACATGGCCCTGTAAGGATGTCATGTGGAGGAGGCAGCCAGCACATTACCCCAGGAGGCAGCAGGACTCTCGCCAGGAGGCACCTCTCGTCCTTTACCTTCCTCAGAAGCACGAGGAGCTGAAAACGGAGAGAAAACAGAAAGCTGGCTGCTCTGTAATGAGGTGGGAGAGAAGTGCCCGCAGAGCTGACCCCAGCGCTGAAGCTCTTGACAGCAGCACAAAGCCCGGTTAATGTGGTGGCAGCCCGTGGTGAAAGAGGGACCGTGGTTCACATTGTGTTCGCTTTTGCAACTATTACTTGCTTTGCCAGGCAGCTCTGATTTCAGATACTCAGTCCTGTCGTGTTTCTCTTGCAGGGTGTGGTGACATGCTGCTGACAGTGTGCAGGTTGCCTGTGGGCAGAAGGACAGGACTGGGGCAGGAGGCCACAGCAGGAGCATCCTGACTTGCATAGAACAGGGCACATCCTCAGCTGTCAGTCTGCCCAGGTCCAGAGGCACCACCAGGCCTGAAGCAGCCTTTACCATAACGCAGATGAAGTTAGGGGTGGAGTGGCCTCTGAGGAGGGAGAAGGAAAACGGGAAGTTACTTTTTTGCCACCTTCTCATGTCTAGTCTAGTTCAGGCAATGACAAGCATGATAAGACATAGCACAGCAGAAACCTTTTCTTTACCCTTCCTACGATTTTGATACGCCAAATCACTCTGAGCTGCAGTACCCAAGAAACCTATGTATTACATGTTGCACTGTCCCACTCAGTTTCTACTCTGATCCTGCCCTCTGATTTCAGCCTTGAATTGCAGAGTGAAAAGAAGTTCAGTTTCCACAATTCCCTCCACCATTTCCTTTGCTAAGCTCATTAGCTTCATAAGACCGGAATGAGACCACTAAGTCATTTCCCACAGGCTGCTTAGCTGCGATCAGAAAAGCAACAATGACTGATTTGGGCTGGAGTCGAACCAAAGAGCCCATTCCTTCACACACTGTCCAATCCATCTGCTGAAAATTATTCCACACTGCACACACAAGGGCAGAAATCCTGCTTTAAAACATATATTAGGTTCCATTTATGTGATTTGCCTATGTATTCCCAGGCTTTCCAGGATTTTAATTTTCCCCCTGGCTATCTGAATTCCAGATTTTGTGGAATAAATCCCAATGAAGTGTTGATTCGTTAACAGAAACAAGATTAGATTTAAGGAAAAAAAAAAAAAGGAATTTGCAGAATAGATACTATCCTGCCATTGTTCTACAAAACAGAACAAGGTTTTAAAGCTGATAAGGAAAAAAAAAAAAAAAAAAGACTGCATTTCTCTGTCATTTTTCTCCTCACATTGAGAAATCTCACAGACTGCTGCATAAACAATCCCACAGCTTACAGTGGGACTCTGACAGGGGTGTCAGAATCTAGCATAGGATTTCAGGGAGGGCAGAAGCTATTTTTATAAAACCATCATTTGATCTCCTTGGATTATCTTTATACATAGTATTGTGAGGTTACATACAGCAACATATAGTATTTTTTGTTAAGTGCCTCCCTGTCTCCCGTATTGAAAATTTGCTGGTGGTTTTGTCTAAACAAAGAGTACAAAACAGGCTAAATAAAGCTTTTTTTGGTTTGACCTTGTTCACTTATTTAAAAATGAACAGTAAGAAAAGAGTAACAGCAGCTATTAAAAAATAACACATAAGGCAACCAGTGAATTTGCACACTAGGTGCTGAGCTGCACACTGAATGCTGGCCTCCCAGCTCCTGCACCTCTCATTTTTACTGTGGCTTCCGTCCTCTGGACATTTTGAAATTTATGTAAGTCCACACACACACTGGTCCAGATATTCTCCCTAGAGATTTCATACTGGAGAAGCTCAAAAAATGTATTGCTTCTGCTTTCTCTCTTAGCTTGGAATACTAAGTCACACCAGAACTATAATTATCCGCTTTAATTTTCTATTATTTGACATTTTTATCTTATTAAATAGTTAATGAAAATGTGCAATACTTACTGATATTTTTCTTAATTTCATAGAATATTCTTAATATTCCTAATTCTCTATTCATTACTGAACCACCAGCGTGCTGCTGGCTGAATTTCATTGGTGGCTTTTAATTAGACACAGACACTTTAGAAAGTCTGCACAACTGTGCACTGTTGCAGGCAGTTATGGGCACAGTCAGACACATGGTTTCCACTTCTTCTCTGTCTCAAATCTTATGTAATTTCAATTAAAAAAAGCAGAAGCTAAATAAAAATTGTACCAAACCATAATGCCACACTTTTCCAGCATTCTTTACTCTGGTTTGAGTGACTGCATAATAAACCAGTCAATGGAAAATCCGCTTTACATTTTTACCATGTAAGAGGAGATATAAGCAGCCTCCTGAGGTACACTTGAAGCGGTTCACAGAAGAAAAGAATGAAACTTCTGGCCTGTGATTCAGGGCTTATCAATAATTTCTTTTTTTTTTTTTTCTTCAGCCATTTGCACTGATGTCCTCTATCCAGATACTTTCAAAACCATCAGACAAATTAACGTATAGCTAGAGATAGTTTTGCTACTGGGGAGAACCTGGAGTAGTAGGGGAGGTCATGGGATACAGCCAAGTACTTTCAAGCTGTACTCAAATAATTCTGTGACAGTAACATCATCCTGTGCCCTTGTCAAACAGCATTCCTACCTGCACAAACAGATGCAGGATCTCTACTCTTGGGATTGATTTGCATGATCACACATCCTAATCCCTAATGGGTGGCCAACATGCCATCATTTCACACTGTCCTATGGTGTTGAAATTTCTATCAATCTAGTCTTCACTATGTTTTGCTGGCAATAACAAACTGAGGAATTAGACGTTTTTAAAAATTACTTTCTCTTTTAGGTCTAGAAAGCTGTGAGTTCAGTAGCTGAAGCAGAAAATAAGAACAACCTACCCTTAATGTCAAGCTTATATTCTGTACCCTTACAGCTCCAATGCCACACCTAGTCTGGGAAAGATCCGCACATGAGTCTTCTGCAAATAAAAGACTCACATTTCCATATATCCATCAAATTCACAGCTAAACTTTTATTCACACATATGCTAAAGCTGTATGAAAGCCTAGTCAAAAGAGACTCAGAGAAACATGCATAGCCAATACAGTATTCTAGTCCCCAATCCAGAATGTGATTCTTTCAGCTAACACATTCACTTATCTCTTCTTATCTATGATTAAATATATATATTTGTGTAAATGCATGTGAGCATATGTATATATATGTGTACATAAATAAGCAAGTTGCTCTAAAAGTAATGCCTCCTATTTATTTTTATTGAAACTACAACAGATAAAAAGAGCACAATAAAACTATTTGATAAAGCAAATTCTCAGCTACAAAATGTATTTTTCAACGTAGTCATCACCATTAGCCAGTACAAGCAGATGAACTGATGGAGATGCTCTTCATTTTGCGGTGTGACAGCTTTGCATGGCTGTCTGAACATAGCTTATTTTTCATGTTACTGTTGCCACTGCTGAAACACATCACCCACCATCTCACTGTGCTCACATCCACTGTTTGGTCTCCAGAAACATTCAGCAAGCCTTGATGACTGTCAATGGGAGCAATTTTTTTTGCACGGAGGAATTCAATTCCATTCCTTTGCTTCATATGTACTTCCATGTCAGACACTACTTTGTCAGACTGCCCTGTTTCTGCCAGCTGTCTCATGGCAAAAAAAAATGTAATGGAATACTTGTGGGAAGGTTCAACCTCTACTGCCATACCACCAACATCCCCTCCTAATGTCTTGGATCAACATAATAAAATAGGAGGCATTACTTTTGGAGCAGTCCTCATCTGTATATTTCCACTAACAGTCCAAAAGAAATAGCATTATATAAGAAAAAAATATTGCCTGTGACTAAGAAAGATCAGTGGTTTTATGTGGAAGAAGATGTAAGTGCCTGTATGTGAATGAGCCCTTGCTTAGCAGCTGAGACACACAACATGATTGCACACATGATTTTCACCTGAGATACAAAGCAGAATGCCTTCTCCCTTGCTGTGATTCACAGCATGCTCATTAGTGTGGTGTAAGCGGCCATTTTTGCTCTGCAACTGGTCAGTAACTGAACTTGTCCATTTCTCATACCTCAGATGAGAAGCACGATGTTAGAAAGCACAGGTTATGCAGTTGCTTTCTCCCGTGCATCCATACGCTAAAGAATTGGCCATGCTTGCTCCTAGCCTCCTTTCCTAAAACAGTAGGCTACAAAACAACATGGATACACAAATGCAATGTTTAGCTTTCTTACTTATAGAACAAAGCATGTCTCTTTTAACTCTTGGCCTTAGCAGGTATGTCAAGCATGGTGAGACATAATGAGTAACAGGTCTGGCAAAATCTGAAGCGAGTTGCTAGACAACAAGATGATTTCTACTGAAAACACAACTAAGAAGTTGAAAGTGATCAAGTGTTAGTTGTTAGTTCATTGTATTTGTTTAAAAACTGGGTACCCATTTTTCAGAGCATTTTATGAAGAAACCTATATGGAAAGCAAGATGGGGAGAAAGATGACGTTATATATGGGATGTTCTGTCTGTTGTGTAACAAGGGCTATAAATACCTGGGAGGTTACTTGCTTCCTCTGTGCAGAGGCAGATGTAATGTCAAAGCAGCACTCATTTTAGTAGGTTTGGAGTGGCTTAAGGAACTCCAAGATTGTGGAGTACTCCAAGGTAGAAGATTGTGGACCTATTTAATGAGCTATTAAATAAGCTGAGAGCTTCTGTTACATATTGATTTGACGAGGTGGCTTCAGTTACTAGGAAGATGCACACATAGGCTACTAAAGTGAGTTTATCTGAGTATATTTACAGAATTTCTTTGCCTTTTAGGTGGTATTTCAAGTGAGACAGGAAAAAAAGCAGTTTCTGTTTCATTTGAAATAGTATTTCTGACACCTCAGGTCAATCGTCATTTTGTTTCCTGCTCAGACATGTAATTACTACATGTGAAACTTATTTAGTAAAAAGTGGTCTGGAGCCCTCAACGGGGTATGCCTGCCTGGTTTCTCATACAACCTATGACAGGAAAGCGTTGCCATCTTCAAGCCACACAGATACTTTCTGACTCGCGTTCTGACCTCAGCTGCTTGAGGTCACTGCACTGAGATGGCAAAAAGTAGGGAACAAATTAACTTCAAAATATTTCTGAAGCTAGTTAGAGTCATTTAATGGCAAATAGATTTTTTTCTTGGCATAGTACACTTGAAATGATCAGATTTTCCTGTTCAGTTTAAGGCAAGGAAAAGTAAAGTCACTCTTGAGGAAATGTTATCTGTTCTTATATATTCCAACAGTGTCTCTGGTGTTCAAAGGTGCACACAAAATTTACGGCAAAACCTGGAACTGAAACCTTTTTCCCTGAAACTTCATCCACCATCAAGAGTGTGTAACAACAAAACCATAAAAACGATCTTTAAGAGTCCTGATATATGGATTATATTCTTTTTCTTCGTTGCTCATGGTTTTTTTTTTGCAGTTCTTCAATACACAGTAACCACCAGCAAGTTTTGGTAGAGAAGCACATGGGAAGTACAAGTCATATTCTTGTGTATCTGAATACAGTTTGGTTCAGTGTTTCAGTCAGAGCATAAATTATTTCTCTAGAAGACAATCATAATGGAACCTGGCTATCAATTACACTGTAAAATAAATTCCCTAGGAGATTCTGAGAAATCTCACAGGAAAAATGTAAAGTACAGGAGACAGTGCATTAAAAGAGGTACAGCAGAATTATGTGTTTGTCCTGACAAATGCTAATTTTTGTTTTCAGTTCGAGCATCTCTATTCATTAACTAGTTAATTGCTGAGAAGAAGTCAGCAAGGATGTTGTTGGTTTTTTCCCTAAAAAGCTGTTACAGGATCCAATTAACAACAACAACAACAACAAAAACCTCATGGGTACACACAGAGGTCTGACTGGCAAAAAAATCTGCTGAAAACCCATGAGTTGCAATGAATGCCAGACTAAACAAGAGCCAGCATCATGCTCTCATTATGACCAAGGCAGACGATGTGCTTGGCTGCACTGGGAGGAGCACGGCCATGAGAGCAATAGTTTGTAATCTTACCTTCTTGGTGCTCGTGAGGCTGCCCGTGGATTTCTGTGTCCACTTTTGAGGCCTCCCACTTCAAAATGGCAGCTGAAAAACTAGCGTGGATCCAGCAGAGAGCTGCAGGGTAACAGCACATGGGGAGAGGGTGGGCACTGGGCTTGTATAGCCTAGCAAAAAAGAGGCTGAGGGGCAGTCTCATACCATCTACAGGTGCTAATGGGGAGCTAAAGAACAGAGATGCACAGATGTGTAGAACAGTATAGCCCAAGGCAACAGCTGCAAATGAAGACCTAGCACATTCACACTGGATATTAGGAAAAGTGTTTTACTAGGAATTCAGTACAACATGGAAACCTATTACTTGGATGCAGTGAAATCTCCATCCTTGGAGGTCATGACACGACCAGGAAAAGCCACTGCTCACCTGATCGGTTGTTGGCAGTAGGCACACGTAAAGCAGGAGTCTGGACTAGATGGTGTTCAGAGGTTCCCTCCAAGCAGCTTATCTGCTGTTCTGTGTCAGTCATTCATGTTTCTGGTCAAATTCAAGGTAGAGAACTCTTCACTTTCTGCCAATTAAAAGTTTGGTTGAAATGTTTAACTGCTTCTGACTACCACCCAAGAAGGCACTATCATTAATTTAAACTGAAATGTTTATCTTAATCTCACAGATGTGCTAGATGACCCCAAAATGTTTTATCCTCTGATATATAGGATTCCATGTTATACAGATATCTGCCAGTATTCACCTTCTCTTTCTGAATGCAAAACCTATTCAAATGTACACCTTCTCTCTGGTACAATGCAACGTATAAAACGGCACTAACCAATTATCTTAGCTATTTAATTCCTACAGAGTCTGTTCTTTTGGAATGCTATAAGCCTATTTTTTCCCCTGATAAGTCATCAGAATGGAAGTGTCACTATGCTCCTGATGACTTGTACTAAAGACGAAGGCAGGACTGATTGTGAATGTGTTAATTATATTTTAACTTTGCGGTGCATTTCAGAAAATATTAATAAGACTGAAATTTCAATTATTAATTACATAATGAGTAACACAATGCAGTTGTGCAGTCTAATCCAGGCACATTCCTAAATAATTTAGTTCTGAAAATGGTGTAGAACAAAGAGCCTGAATCACAGTGAAATCAAGCAGTAGAGAGAATAAAAGTCTAAAGTCTAAGACTAAAAAGCCCAAATGATTTTCATCAAAGAAAAAAAAAAAGTAAACCAAACCGTAAAATTCAAATGTTCCTCACTGCTAAAAATTAGTTTATAAACTATAATCTCAACACAATATCTAAAGAAAGACCTGTCATTTCATACATCAAAATCAGTGGTAAAACCTACACTCCAGGAATGTGAAAAGTTTTTGGCTGATGATGTTCTCATCTGTATTGTCCATCATGGGCTTTAGTTGTGCACTGCTAGGTCTTTCTTCACAAGGGGCTGTATTTAACATGAGAGTACAGGGTAGGCAGGGAAATGGAGTGGAAAAGTTGTGGAATACTGGAAGGCTTCATACTGTCTTCTACTGTGATACAGAGAAAAAGGCATTTTTCAAGAACATGTGAAATTGTTTCCCTTGCCTTCCCTCCTTCTTTGTCCAAGTGTGCATATGCCTACAGTCCACCAAAAATCAGACAGACAAGGGATTTGGATGAAGCATACCTACACCTGAAAATATCACATGCTGGCTGCTTCAGCGTGAGGGAATGGGATCTTGTCACCAGCTCCTCACCTCCTATCCTTCCACCTACTTGCCTGACCCCTCATCAGCCTCCTTCCACTGTGCTCTGCATCTAAAAACACCCTGCAAACAGTGGGGCTGAACTGCACTTCTGCAAAATGCTTAAATTTTTGGCAAAAGAGCATTTCTGACAACAGCAAGTACTCAAGCAGCTCTGGGTTCCTAGCAGGGACTGGAAGGATCCGGGAGGTGAGTGGGTGCTGGAAGCATGGCCAGGGAATGTTTTTTGGCCAGCCTTCATACTAATTGTCAGTAGATTGTGACATTCTAGCCAGCATGTCTCAGATGGAAGGTGCTAGCATGGTGGCTTCCAATGCCACATGTCAGAGAACAGGACAGAAGGAAGAAGTAGTGACCATTTTTTTTCTTTGAAATCTATCCTGGATTCCCACTGCTATGAGGAGAAACACAAGCACAGAACCCAGATGGAGCCAATGCTGGTCCCTCACAAATGCCACCATCACAGGGACTGGGCGCAGGCACCAGCACATGTGAATAAAGCACAGGCAGGGAGCTCCAGCCCCAGGTGAGAAGAAATCAGGTTGCTCCAGGCAGGAGGGCAGGGAAGGGAACAGATTGCTGCTCTGCTTCTTGCACCTGCGAACTCTGCCAGATTGGCGCTCGGGCCAGAAGCGGCAGCTAATTGCAGCCAGGCGAGCAGTGCCAAGACACCCGCAGTCAGCCCAAAGGCAGCCAGCATGACCTCCCGCTCACCTCCCTCACCGGCCAGCTTCCAGGTAGCCAGTGGGATCAACAAAGGGTTGCTTCTCTGTGGGCACTTTTGCCTTTTTGGCTGAAATGTATTTCTCTGTGTTTTGGTGACACGATGCAAGCCATAGGGAAATGAACAGAGATACTGCAGGTTGGTGCTGCTGACTGTGGAAAATAAAATTCAGTCCTCCTAAAGGATAAGTAAGTTGTAAGAGTTGTTTTCCCATGAGAACATGGGAAGAATTATTTTGTTAACCAGACAACCCTGCTCTCCTCCTCTCCTTCCTATGTGCTTCCTATGTGCAGACAGTACCACCACACGAAGAAATGCTTATTCCCAGACTATGGCAAAGTGAAGGTCAGAAGTGTTGGTTAATTTTAAACTTACTGTGAGGGAGGTTATGCTAATTATGCTTGAACTGAGGCAAAACTGAAGTGCCTAAGTCAAATCCCAAGACCTGGAAGGCACTCTCTGAGACTGAGATCACATCATGCAAAACACATACATCTTCTTGTGAAACAGCACTAGATGAATGCATGACAAGTAGCACCATAAAAGACTATACAGAAAAAATGGAAGTTTCCTGTCTAAAAATACTACTGCAAGCAGGATATGTCTAAGCTTTTGAAAAATAAACTCTTGAAAAATTTGTACCTCATCTGGTTTTGTTACTTCATGGCCTACAAACCCTCCCGCCACACCTCCTTCTCTTCCCTTTCATTTTTCCCTGTCACTTGATGAAAGCAGTACTTATTCAGATGATATTTCTTTGACACCATATGTGCAATTTGCACCGAAAAAGGTTTTGGCTAAAAAAAGGGATGTTTACTTCATGTTTCTTTCACAGTCATCAGAAGCATAAACTTTGATTTCTTAAAAAAAAAAACAAAAAACCCTCCAACCTCTGCATCCCACCTCGACAGAATAAATCCCAAAGAAAAATATTTTTTTTCTTTAAATCTTTAGTTTGCAATAATCTCTTTGTTAGTATTGCTGTGTGTAATGATATTCTAAAGCAAATGCTTTCTGCTTCACAGTGTCTTTTTACAAATGATAATTTGATGCACAGAGACAAGCACTGCGGTTGAGGCGGGGAGGGAGAGATTCCTGGCTCAAGTTTTATGGAGTTAGAAAAATTCAGACTTTGCCAAGCAAAAATGTGAGAGGAGAGGACTCGTGCCAAGCACAGAGGACTATCTTCCAGAACCATGAGCACAGTCCTGGTGACATTAGAGCAAGGCTGAATTGTTCCAGGGAGCTGCATTACACACAAAGCAAATTTTTGCCTGACAGAGCTGCAGGGTTTCTTTTTCTTCTTCTTTTTTTTTTTTTTTTCTTTTAAAAGAAGACCTTATTTTTAAATGTCATGAAATACTGGGCAATGGTAGCTTTGTTTGGTCGTCAGCCACGCGACTGCAAAACTACACAGCTGCATTAGCTTGCCATCTAGTATACAAATATCAAAAGAGTTGTGTTATCAAGTGTTGTACAATGAATATATTTATTCAAATATGCATAATTAATAATGGATCTGGCTGAGAAGAAATGCTTTCAGCATAGGCTTGGCCAAACAAACATCATTTAGTTTACGACTGTTAACCTAAATAGCTCAGAGCTTTTTCATGACCCTTAGGGGACTCCATACTGAGCCTTCTGGTTTTTATGTTGCAAGCAGCTTACCTACATGTTCCTCAAATGGTGCAGTCTGAGCAGATACCAGAGTTTCACTATGACTTCAGGCATAAGCTGCAGGTCTTGCCTTTGCTACATTTAAGAAGCAGAACGTAGTGATATTTCTCATGGCAATACAGTGCTATCCTCAGAGGAGGAATGGCATTCAGTCTAACAGAGGTGCCACAGGAAATGCTGGATTGGACTAAATTTATGTATAAGTGCCAGTTAAAAAACCAAGCATTTCCTTAATTACATGCTGTAATTATTTTCCATTCCAGCTGTACTATACCTGTGCATTAAGTATTATACAACAATAGAGTAATCCCAGTAATGCTTGGTTTTGAAGGTCTCTGCTGTACTTCTTGTTGCAATGTAGCAAACTGTTCCCTGATGCAGTAAAAAGGTTAACTATCCATTCTCTTTTCCAGAAACCAAACAGTTCTCCAGGAATCTTCTCAGTACAACAGTTATTATGGGTGTTATTCTGACTAGAGTTACAAATCCGTGCTTCAATTAGCGATGTTCTGGAAGGACAAGAAGCAACACCACAGTGCAAGGACATAGCCTCATAACACTGAAGTCAGCGGGATCTGGGCAACTGGTGGAGCAAGGAGTGAAAATGTTCTTAAGGGGTCTGTGAAGGTGTGAAAGCTGGCAACTTGAATCCAATGTTCAAATGAGTAGCCAAAGTGCTTTGTTTAACAGTGTGGGAGAAGTGTAGAGGAACATTTTGTCACTTCAGAGAAATGCTTTACTCAGTTAAGATCTCATTGAGTCCATAGGCATCTTGTTTTATCACGTAAAAATATCCTCATTGCTGAAGGCTTTGTCTACACCTCAGTCAGTCCAATATGGTCCTCCTTAGATAACCCACTTCCCAGAAACTTTTCTCCCAAATCCTAGTTCTCACATTCGCCCACAGACCTCCTGCAAATCTAGAGCTGAGTGAGAGCTGGGAACTGTAGTTTGAGGAAAACCACTTTGTACCAAAAATATTCTTGTATCATTTACAACTAAATTCAGAAATGCAAGATTATGCACACGAAGCAAAAGTAAAAATAAATAAACAGAATAGTATTAATAGTCTTTTTTCCTTAGAAAAAAGGAAATTGAATCTGTTAAAATACACCACCTCCTCCAGTTCTCCAAGTGACCCCAGGGCTGGTAAGAAAACTGAGTTTTCCTTCATGCAGTAAGCACTCTCTGACAACCTGATTAACACGTGTGCATTCCTTCATCAAAACCATGACAGCTCAGAAATGGCAAACTATTAGCAAGAATTAAACCTGCAGGAAAGGAAGACCTCAATTTCAATCCAGGACCATGTTTAATTCATTTGTTCATTTATAGCCGTCACATTCTCTACTGCATC
This sequence comes from Meleagris gallopavo, assembly GCF_905368555.1. Taxonomy (NCBI): domain Eukaryota; kingdom Metazoa; phylum Chordata; class Aves; order Galliformes; family Phasianidae; genus Meleagris; species Meleagris gallopavo. The sequence continues at coordinate 44,603,510 of NC_139409.1, read as the reverse complement.
CTCCTGCACGGCTAAGAAAACGGGACACTGCTTATGACAGTTGTGTCAGCACCAGCAGTTTGACTTTTATTAGGTTTACTGCTGAGTTAAACAGCAGTTGTATCCCTGTTGTAATTATGTCCCTAGCTCACCTTGGCCTATTTTAGCTTGCCAATATTAAGTCTGGTGTTAGCTCTAGCAAGGTAATTAATTTCACACTTGCAGTATGCTTTATACCGCAGCTTTTACAGGCTAACCTTATTTCGAAGTTGTATGCTGTATTATGTCCTTAGGTGTGCACTAAAAGAGTGACCCGAGGACACAGAGGTCACTGTTGATTAACTCTGCCAGCCAGCAGCATCCATACAAAATGAGCGTTTATGTGGTGCCATATGTACACACATGCCAAACGGATGGCTAGTGAAAGGAAGATGAAACAATCTCCCTGTCACATAATTAGTCAGCACAACTCTGTTCTGTAACAAATCTTTCTTTTATCTTTGATGGGCTACAAATCCACCTGCCTAATTCTCACTTCCCAGTCGACACTTCCCAGGAGACCAAGGCATCCCATAGAGCAGCTTCCTGCAGATGTATTTTTCCTCTGCCTCTGTGGAGGAAACCTGTGCTCCCACAAAGCCACAACCCTTGTTATGCACTAAGCTGGTGGTATCTTATGAGCCTCAGGGCTAGACCCCCCTATTCTACATAGGGGGTGGTCATAGTTTCCCAGAGGGAATCAAGCAGTTGCTGTCCCACCCATAGCTTTTAGAAACAAAACCGTATTTGGTTGCACTGAAAAATCCTCAGTGAGGAGATGTTTATTCATGAGTGGCAGAAAGGAATGCAGGAAGCACTATCAGTAAGATTACATCTGTTTGCACACACTACAGCTGTGAAAAAATCCATAGGGCCACAGATTTCAAGGCCAGACGAGACAATTGAGAGCAACTTGTCTGACCTCCTACATCAGACTGAATTTCACCCAGTAATTCCTGTAATCAAGTCCAATGCTTCATAGTTAAATTCAGATATAACATTCATAAAGGTCTGCAACAGTGCTGAAGCATTTCTAAAGCAAGGAGATTCTACTGCAGTTGTTGGTAATCTATCCTACTGATTAATTACCTGTGCTCTCACATTTTTGTGCTTTACTTGCAATTACATTTTTTGGCACTCTCTTTGTACATAGGAAGAGAGAGAAACTGGAATTGCATTTTTTAACCTGGCATTGGGCCACAGGAGAAATTTCACAGATGCCACGTAACAAAGGGAACGTCACATCCATAGTCCTGCTCAGAACTCCAATTCTCAGAAGTCAAAGAGCTGTGCTTACATTTTATACCACGATTATGAATTTGGGGACCAGAGGCTGTGCTGTTAGCATATACACATTCTGAGAGGCACTATCACAAAACAGACCAGCATTAAATCTAATCTTTCTGCCCACGGCATTACACTGTGCTTCACGTGCGTTTCTTTGCCCACAATCAGAGGTGTGCATTTCACGGATTTGGTTCGGTGCATGCAGTCTATGTTTGTTTCTAAATTTGTGATCTCTCAGCTGACTATATTAGAAAAAGATAGCATCTGATTGGAACCACACAGCTCAAGCGCTCTTGATTTTTCAGTGTGTCATATAGCCAAATCCTTCAAACCCTCCAGAATAAACTTTTTTGCAAGCTTGGAAGTCACAGCAGATTTGCCAGTTTTTGTTGGTGTTTTTTGTTGTTGTTCAGAGCTTTCTGAGGAAATCAGAATAATCTGGAAGAAAGAAGTACTGCAATACAGGTTCTGGTTGTGGGAATTCTGTAATATTGGTGATTTTGAGACCAAAGAAAATGTAGATATTTTGAGTTTCATTTTATATTTAGAACTATTTGAAAACAGAGCTGTCTGAATGTATCAGCTGCGGGGAAATCCTCTCCTGTGCTGCATTATGAGGTTCAGCATATTTAACTGTTAATGGAAGGGGACACAAGCACTGCAATATACAGCACTGCCCACGAGCTGTGCAGCCACACGCAGGACCACAGAGCTCAGCCAGCCATTTAATGACATTTAGAGGTGAAATTTTGCTACACAGAGTGACTGTGGGAATGCCAGTACACTCTCTAAGAGCAGAGGTCCTTTCTATTTCATTTTTTGTACTCACATTCCTACAAAACTTACTGCCATCAAATATCACAGGTGAAATCTAATGGGGAAAGTAAATGCTTCTTAGAGAGCTGTCCCTTGTCATGGGTGAATTTGGATTAAGTGTGCAAAAATACATCTTTGAAATAGATAATAGATGAGATCAAGTGCCTGGAGGCCAAGAGGAAAAGCTCCCTCACCTTTCACTGTTTAAGATGAGTTTCACTTGCGTCATCCTACTATGAATAAAGAAAACATTTTCTCCCAATCTTCTCCTCTAAAGAATTAGACGATATTTTAATTTCTCTTTGTGCTGCCTGTATACTCAAAAGAGTTTGTAGGCACCTGTCAGTCAAGTGGGTATTTTTCCTCGGCTACAATCTCATTAGTCAGTTTGATTGACAAGAGAAAGTATTTTGTTATGTTTATTATGGAGAAGAGTAATTGCTATTAAAATTCTAAAGACAAACAAGTTCATTCTTTTCCCCAGTGTCATGGAGACCTTTAAACAATAGCAGTGATTAATTTAAACTGAAAACTAAGTTGTGGTTCCTTGTAAATCCAAATGCCCTTTCCCCCCATGTAAAGACACCAATTATCTTAGTAACTTGTAAACTCCCTGCAGAATCTGGAAAATTATGGTCAACCTGTTGCTTGCTATTCAGAAAAAAAGTCTCTGTTTTTCCAACCATTTCCTTGAGTCACATTCAACTTACACTGACAGCAGAGTGCAACCTGCCCCATGGCCAACTAACTTCACATATATTATGACCACTTATTTACAAGTTTATGTTCTATTCATATACACACACATAGAGTGGCTCCTGGATGGATGAAACTCTTATGAGAAGTGACTGAGGAAATGTGATTTAGTGAGGAAATATTGGACTGGACAATCTTGGAGGTCTTTTCCAACCTTGGTGATTCTATGATTATTTTGTTCTATGAAATTTTATCCAAGGTGAAGAAAGTGAGTTGTTTGAACACCTCCCTGTGATTTCTGACACTCTCATTATGACGATCGTCTTCACATTGTTCAGTACATTCACCTCTCAGAAGCATAAAAATAATAATAAAAAAGGTTGCCTTGGTAATAAATCCAAGTCACTAAGAGAAAGAAAAGCCTTTAGCAAATATAGTGTTCAAAAAGTGATGGTGGTGATATTCTGTGACACAAATTTCAAAAGCAGTGCACTCCATTGTAGGTTATTTGAAGGAAAGAAAAGCAGTTAATGTAAGGCAGATAAAATTGATTAGTCAAAGATAAAGAGATAATACAAGCAGTAACAAAAGACATCTGAAACAAAAGTTATATAAAGAGATTTAAAATGAAGATCATATAATCCTTTTAGCTATCTTAGGTAAAGGAAATATATTTATATGTCCTGGAAGTCTTAAGTAGACTTGTACCAAGTCTTCTTGGAGGCATTCAAGGTCAGGTTGGATGGGGCCCTGGGCAGCCTGATCTAGTGGCTGGCAAATGTGCCCACAGCAGGGGGTTTTAACAGAATGGGCTTTACAGTCTCTTCTGACAAAAGCCATTCTATGATTCTGTGATTTTATCCACACTGGGAGGAACAAAGTAATTTGCTGTGGAAAATCATATTGTGTGTTTATTTTAGTGATGTTATCCCACCTGTGTGGCCAGGGTTACACCAAAGGACAGAAGAGATGAAATCCTCAGGATATAAACAACAAATAAACAAAAACAGGCAAAGATAAAACAGCTTAAGTGAACAGCTTCAAAGTATGTATCTTCAAAGGACTTGGCTGGGCCACCAGTTTGGAGAAAGCTATCTACCTGGATATGAAAATATTTTCCTTAAGCACAGAGTGAAAAATTATTTAACTATTATAGAGCCTCAAGCCAAGAAATAGAGTAAATTACCAAAAGAAAGTCACTGATTGCAGTGTGTCATGCTGTAGGAAAAGCGAAGGGAGAGAAGAAGATCCAGCAAGAACAGCTGCCTAATTTAGCCCAGGGGTAGAGGTGAGTGGGCTATGAAATGAACCAAACCTTTCAAGAAAAGAAGAAATATGTAGAAAGGCTCTTATTATTATAACTCCTTGATATGCTGTACTATAGAAGATTGCAATTAAAACAAACAATACATTACGTATTCCCTATCAGCATCCAACAAGAGCTCTTCCCTCCTCATTTCACGAGATGAAACCAATGAAAAAGTGAGAAAAATGTGTGAGGTCTGAGTGTGTGAAACAAGCTTAAAGTCCTATTTGTGATTTTACTTGCTTGTGTTCCAGCAAGGTTACTACTCCGTAGGTGTCTACAGCACATCTCCAGTAGGTATCTTCTCTTCTGATCAGATGGTCAACACGTGCAAGGCAAGCTGTTAGGCATGTGCTTGCCTGTTTATTTTTCATGCAAGTCTAGTGAAAGACATACCTCTACCCGTCAACCTTTTCTTACTCATTTGTCCTTGGATAGCATTAGTGCTCTTACTGCCAACTTGCTTTGTGATTATGTCCAAAGGAAACTGCACAATGCTACTGGAATCGAGGAAACTGCCTACAGGAAAAATGGTTCCTCTTTCAAAGATCAAGGCCAAGATCAAAGTGGGATCATAACTCGTAACAGAATTCCTGCACCTCCTAAAAGGAGCAGGCTGTCCAAAGCCAAGGGGTATAAACTATCTGGCCTCTTAACTTGCAGCTGTGAATTAAATTCTCCTTACTAATATTTACAAGACAACTATATAAAAATACTTCTCATAGAGATGAATGAAGGAAAAAAGTGAATTCCTGGCAGCTTAAGTTATTCATTACCCACCATGTCATCTGAGCATATGTGTCAAAGGCATTCGCATGGTTTTACACCTGTTCTGTGACTGTGCGCAAGACTTTCTTCGGGGTTACTTCACTGCTATCACAGAAATGTGCCATAGAAGCATGCAGTCACAAACCTTAATATTGCATTCCAAATGCTTTTCCTTCATAGTAGAAATCAAATGAGACTAGTAAGAAAGATAAGCTCTCAGCATAGTGTCCAGAGATCAAGCACTGCAGTTAGAGGAAGAGTTCACCTTTCACTGGTTTCCAAACTAGATACCAGTGATTAGAAGATGGCCATTAGCAAGTTTTGTGTCATTAGACAGGCAGTCATTAAAGTAGAGGATCCCGTTCACATCTTTTAGCATTCTCACAAGAATTTTATTTACTCCAGTAATGACAACTTTGCACTCTCAAAAAGCTATCACTCCCTTAAACACACAAGTATATACACTCATCTCATGACACAAGGAGAAAGAAAATATAATGTGATAAAAAGAATATGCCAGACATTACTTCAGCATAGATGTAGTGAGTGGACAAGAGCCACATGTGAGGTAAGCAAAATGCTGAGAGTTTGGGCCTGGAGCCAGAGAAAGCTTTGGTGGATGCATCTCTTCTCAATAATGAACTCCCACAAGAGCCTACACTTTATGAGTCTGACACATCTAAATTACATTCAGCAGCATTTAAATGTTGAAATAATAGGATAAATTCAAACCAATTACAGAGCATATGGAATATTGCCTTCCTAATGGTATGCATAAGCATCTCCTGTCAGTTTTATCAGATTAAAGACCCCAAGTGCTGGCAGTGATCAGATCTGTGGTGATAAATGGGCACAGGGATACGAGCAGAGCTGCATGGGATCTTTGAGGTGGGTCTAACACAAGAGAAGGAATCTGCATTGCAGTTGGAGAATTCTCCCTTTGTCTCAAGAAAGCTAGGAATTTGGCTTGAATTCTCAGCTCAATCAACGACCACTGTTTTTCCTGGTCAATACCTTGAAGGAACACATTTTTCTTTGGTCATCTAGATATCACTGTCCCAAGGCACATCCTCCTAAGAACACCTCAATTAACTTTCAAGTGATAATGAAAGGCTTTTCGTACGTTCTTCCTACTTCCTAATAGTAGTCAAAAGAAATTCAGCTTTAAACTCAGGAATGTTATGAAAAGGTAAAAATGTATACAAATCTCTTTGAAATAACACAAAGCAAAACCAAACCACCAAAAACCAGCAAAATTATCAAAGCATCACTCTGAGGCAGACACTCAGCGTGAAAAAATTTTGCCCAACCTGCTGAAGTTTGGCAAAATTACAAAAAAATGGGGAAAAAAAGGATATGTTGTCTCCTTTATGTTTGATAATGATGGATTTTAAATAAGCCATAGCAGCTGCAAAAGTCTTTTGTACACTTTGGCTGGTGGGGATTTGTTATTATTGTTTTGTGCATGCTAATTCAACCCAAGGCTTTTAAGATCCTTGAATTTAAAATACACGATTCCCAGATCCTCAATAGCAGTTTGCAGTTTCAGCCCCAAGTACTGCAAGTTAAATTAGTGTAAATCAGCCCATAGTACCCAACTGAGAATCTGATGTGTACACCTGTTTTAACTAGTTGAAAATGCCCTGTCTATAACTTTGATTTCAATTCTACTGTGCCGCATGAAATGCTTCCAGGCATCCCTTGAGTGTCTGCCTGCAAATATGCTCAGCAGCACACTGGGGTGCTGCCCTTGGCATGGCATCAGCACTGTCTCAGCCCCAAAGCCCCTCTAGTAAGAGGGTGCACTCCAGATATAAGGAACTCATTCTCTGGAAATCCTTAGCTACTGGAACACTCCCTCATGCACCAGTAAAACATTCTTGCCTATACTGCTCCTGTCCACAGGAAGCTGCATATTCAGCTACCAACAGCATGGACTAGAAGATGTTGTGCCCTGTCAGACACATAGACCTACCAAGAAACCCTGCATCCTCTCCTCAACAGTGGCATTAGCAGAACAGCTTGAAATGTTTAGGATCCTGGCACAGATACGACAGAAGACTAGTTAACCAGCCTACAAATCTCTTAAAAGACAGCCAGAAAAAGAAATGCAATTCCCTTGCTAATCCTTAGTTCCTTCTCTTACAATATGTTTTCCACCTGTGTTCTTTCATCTTCAGCTCTCTCTTTACTTCTCAACATTTTTTGGAAGTGCTTCCTCCAAAACGCAATTTAGCTCCAGTGATTTAAGTAAATGCAAGCTGGAGACTATGCTGCTGACTCTTGGAATTTTTTTTTCCACTAGTCACACAATACTTGGCATTTTCTTTTTGCTCCTGGAGGCACCCGATTAAATGATCCATCCAGTTTTAATTTAAACACATTTTTAAAAGCAGCTCCCCAGCAGTCCTGACAGCAAAGAAAACTTTGAAGACTTAATCCAATATGCATGAGAAAAGTAGAAGTACATTAAGCTAACTAATGCTTGAAAATCTCATAATTGGCAGGAATTTGGCTTTTCAAAATCTGTGGTCACCATTGTTCTCCCTTATACCTGGAGTCAGAATGAAAATTTAAGAGTACTTAAGGAAACCTATTCTTCCCGCATCCTATGTGCTTGGGAAGTGCTGTTACTCGCGATTCATGTCCTGAGAAGTAACAACATAACGTGTCTAAATACTGCCTGGTGTCAAATCCACTTTCTATTTACACATTTCACCTTAGCCATAGAAGAAGCATACAATCAGGCATTTAACTTCCCCCCATTTTGTTTCGCCTATCCCTCTCTCTCGCATGTGAGATGCACTGCTCCAGGAGCAATCCTCCTCTCCTGCCAAAGCCTCAGTGCCAGTTACAGCAAAAGGGTTTGAGCACAACACTCATAACGTAAAACTTCTGGAGGAAAAGCAGTTGGGTTCTTGGAGTGCCACTGAACTAATGACACCACCTCCCACCTTTGCATACTATTTTTTCCTGGCATGAAAAGGTAATCACAGAATCACAGAATGGCTTGGGTTGAAGAGGACCTTAAAGATCACCGAGCTCCAACCCCCTGCCACGGGCAGGGTTGTACCCACCAGACCAAGCTGCCCAGGGCCCCATCCAACCTGGCTTTGAATGCCTCCAGGGATGGGGCACCACAGCTTCTCTGGGCTGTGCCAGTGCCTCACCACGCTCTGAGTAAAGAATTTCTTCCTAAAATCTAACCTAAATCTCCACTCTTTTAATTTAAAGCCATTTCCCCCTGTTCCATCACTATCAGACTGTGTAACAAGGCAGTGCTCCTTCAGCTTATAAGCTCCCTTCAAGTACTGGAAGGCCACGATGTACTCTCCCCACAGCCTTCTCTGCTTCAAGCAAAACAAGCCCAACTCACTCAGTCTTTCTTCTTAAGAGAGATACACCAGCCTCTGATAATCTTTGTGACCCTATTGTGATTAAACTCACTGATAACTAGTCACAACACAATGTAATGCAAATGGTACTTTCTTTTCATACCAGCACTTTGTTGATGCCGATCAGGTGACCTAACTTGTAACAAGAAAAGCTTATTTCTCTTGATAAAATTGTGGGAATGCTCTGATAGAAGGCTGTGATGTTAGAGGTTTCAACTGACCCTCCTCTTCCTTCCTCTGTGAACTCAAGATTCTGTCTCTTACGCTTATTTTATTCTTTTGAAAAGCACAGGAATTTCCAACCTCATAAAATGAGGTAAGAGATGAAAATTAGGTAAAGAGAAAAGGTCTCTTGCAGCAAAATGAAGAGGGGGGACAGATGAAAAGTGTGCAGATTCACTCAAAAGAGCAAAATTAATAATTATCACACTATTTCCTTTAATCTCTCTATGTTGAAAAGCAAACAGAGCATGTTATTTTCACACATCAGAATTTGTTTTTATTGCAGCTACCAACAACAGTTGTTGATGGAAGAGGGGGGCAAAATAAGGTGACTTTAAAAGCATTCCTTCCTAAGGAACTACATAAAAGTTACCAGGACGTAAAACTGGAAGAACAGCTTGCCATAAACTCTACTTTCAGACTTTTGATAGTAAAATTTGATGGATGCAACACATCTGCATCCTAAGCCAACCGAGACTCATCTCTTTGTTTTCACTCAGAAAAAAAAAAAAAAAATCAAAATCCATAAGCTATCTGCGCTCATACTTACGCTATGAGAAAGCGAAATTTCAGAAAATCAGGAAGACTACACAGCCACGCAGGCAACAAAATCACCATTTTTTGAATATGGTAAATAAAACTTTTCTCAGTTGCTCCAGTTTCATGGCTGCTGAACCTCGTACTGTGGAGCTTCACCATCTCTATTACTGTTTGCATCAGTGTAAGCTACTGCCACAGAAACATGGTGCAAGAAGACAATGCTAAGGTACCCTGTTTTCTGGAGAGATGCCACTCAGGCAAAAAGGCTAAAACCCAAAGGGAGACTCACAGACGTATACCCTCCCTTCCTGCTAACCCGTAGTCAGCGTTGGAGGGGCAGAGCAGCAGACCTGCAGCATTGGCACTGCTGAAGCGCTGCCCCTTGAGCCACCCTCTCTTTGCACTGAATGTTCAAACCCACCTGTAACCCTGCAGGAGGCAGGGCCTGTGGATCTCCTAGATGCATGTGTTTTTCAACATCATCTATTGGCATGTAAGGAAACGTTACCGTTAGAAAGGAAGAAGAGAGTGGTACATCTTTTGAGAACGCTGATGAATAAAGGAGATTTACTCACCCCGCTGCTCCCCATATGACACCTCTACTTCTACCTGAGTGCTGTACAGTGCCCAAGGCTCTCTCCTCCTACTCCCCATGGCAGACCTGAGCTCTGTACTGCCAGGGAAGAAGAGTCTGGAGGTGTGATCGCTCCTGGCACAGGAAGGAGCTGCACTGCTATGCAGGCTGCCTGCTGGACCTCTGTGCACGTAGAGACAGAATTCACACCGCTTTGCAAAGCCCTGTCACACTACGTTACCACATTACAATGTACAGTCATCAAACAGTTTGCTCAATTGCTTTTGGATTAAATTCAGCTTCATTAAACTTAAGTAATGATTCTTTTGTTCTAATAGCAACCGTATTTCCATTCTCAGTGTCTTTCTGAATATTGTGCTCCCCTTTTAGACCTTTCTGTGACCTGTGAGCAGATTCATGTCCCATCCCATTTTTCATTTCCCTGCTCATTCTTTTCTTCCCATGCAGGCAACTTCCTCCCTGTGAACTGTGTTGCAGCGTCTCTCATTCCTGCCTTTCAGCATCTCCAGGGGTCTGCTTGTGCATGCAGCCCTTGAAGCTGAATCAAACAGGCACCTTTGTCCTGAGATGATGGAAAGTTAGCAGCTTTGATTCCTGTTGCTATTGCGTGCAGTGGATAAAAGCGGTAATGCTTAGACAAATCAGACATTTTTCCCAGTGATTGTGTAACTCTGCTCAGTTGCCATTTCTACACAAACATCATCTTTCTGCACAGACTACCAACATCACCTAATTCCCATTCCTCAATTCATTAATTTGCAATTAATGTACAGCACACACAAACATGCTACAGGGCTAGAGAGGAGGAAGGGACACCAGAACCTGTAGGTACCAACAGTAGGCAGAGGAGGCTGGAATTCTGTTCCAGGCACAGTGATGTGCTGCTGATGGCACTGCACTCTCACCACACACCTTGCTCCTGCAGCCTGGTCAATCTTTCATGTATACCTTGTGCGTGAGAAACTGCTCCGTTTAGGTAGCTGGAGGCTTTCATAAGGAAATGTATTTCCCTTGAACAAATTGCTGCCAGAAGGAGTGAAAACGTTGAAGCAAATGAAAAGCTAAGGCAGTGCAGAGCCCTGCACACTGGTGGAGGCAAGGGAAGCTCTGCCCTCCTTGTCACTCATCACTAGGTCTTTCCTTTCTGGGTCTCGTGGAAAATGTTCTTGTGAATTCCCTTTCCATCTATATGCTTATACAAGGAAAAAAAACAAGGAAACTTACTTTAAAGATATTGTAAAGGCTTTTTTTTTTTTTTTTTTTTTTTTTTCCCCCCCCTTTTAAAGACACTTTTAGTGAGTCAGGGTCTGCTTTAGATAGCACATATAGTCCGAAAAGGACTAATGTGGTCTGTTAAGCTAAATTGGATCAATAATGTTAGAGCATAAAGTACCCTACCTAACATGTAATAATAGCTGGAGTTTTAGTGTTATACTTCTGTTGTTTTAGAAAGTTTATTCATTCCAGTAGCAATATAATCATTGTGTGTTAAAATTGCTCCTTCATTACCCCGGATGGCTTTCAGGGAAGCAGAAGCTCCTTCTAACAATACATTGGGTTTCAAAGCAAGGAACTGCAAAGATTTGAAGTAAACTTTGACCAGAATCAAGAGGGCTGCTGCACTGTAGAAATTCCTGACATGAGAGCAATTTTGCTGCTGACACTGCAGGTTTTATTTGAAGGTAAAATAAAGAAAAGTGCTTTATTTGGAGAAGAGCTATTATGGAATGAAATAATCTGCATAGAAACCAGAGGGAAGATTTCTTCTCTCAACGCTGGATGATTTCATGAGTTGGCTTACAGCACTCTAAGTCTGTATTAGAAGAGAGACAGGAGAGCAATCTGTGGGGGTAGAGGCACATCAACCAGTGAATGTGTGGGTGGGAACTTCTTAAAATCAAATTGCTCTTGATGGAAAAATATCTTGCAGTTATCCTACAGGGGGGTAGGACTGATATAGCTGAAAACCTAGGAAGTACAAGTCAAAATGAGGGGAATTCTACACTTTTTTTTAATCACGGTTGATCAAATAGTAGTCTTAATCATTAGATTTCAGCTTGACGTGATAGCAGAGAGAACAGACCTCAAATCTGAAGTGCAAGTATTTACCATTGAGAAGTAAATTCCTCTGTCACTAGCTCTGGCAATAGTATCACTATAATTATGAGTTTAATATCTGAAATTCGTTGATTTCATATTTGCATGCATGTATGCTAACTAAAATTAATTAATTTTAATTGCATACACCAATTACAACATCAGGCTCATTTTCCAACATATTATTCCTCGCTGATTACATATCCTCTAAGATTGCTTTAATTTTTCATTTTGTGCTTTAAAGTCAAAGAATAATATGTATTTCTAATTAAGCTCACTTACATATCTCACTGCTGATTAAATCACTATTTAATATTTTATAACACAAGCCACCTTTAATTTCCCCCACTGAGAGCAACAGCCTTGCAAACTCCCTTCTTCCTCCCCTTGGTTTCACCGACCTTGCCATGACGATGTTGCTACAGGCACATTTCTTCATCTTCACAGCAGAATGTCAATGAACCTCCTCGCTGACAGGAATTCATCCTCGGGGGAAGGCAAGCGTCTTACTGACCAAAGGATCCTCTCTGAAGGGATCGCCAACCTGCCACCACCTCTAGAAGAAGAGCAACAGGCATTCAGGAGGCATTTTTAGCAGTGTTTTAACTGGATTGAAGGTCTGGCTGAGTGTCCCTGGAGCTGACACATTTCAGATCTTTTAGGGGATTCTGGAAGTCCCCTGTTGGTGCCTACCAAAACATGGCTGAATGTTGTGACATTCAGAAAAGCGATTCTCCTCTCTCCCTCCCCATCAGCAGGGTGAAACTTGCCAGTCAGTCCTGAGCTAGCACTGCATTATTGTTTTCAAAGTCTTATCATATATTGGTAGAAAATTTAGAGAAGTCCCAAATCTGCTTCTGTTTGTCCATCTTTGTTCTACAACTTGGGCTCTATAAGATAAAATCTCATTTCTACCACATGATTCTCGCATTAGAAAAAAAAAAGGAAGAAGGTAAACCAGACCAAATCCTTAACAAAATTAATGGAGAAAAAAAAAAAAAAAAAACAAGAAAGAAAGAAAGAAAGTCCCTGGTAACTTAGAACTTGACCCAGACTTCATCAAAATCAATGGAAGACTTCCAGCCACCTAATTAGCACCACGACTAATCCTATACATAATGGATACACATATATCTTTGTTACTGGAACAGATTTTGGAAGGATCAGTGCTAATCTGGGCTCTGCATGAAATCAAAACATTACCAGTATCTGTGTTTGCATGCAGAACACTTTTTTCTTTTTTTGTCTAGTTATTAAAAAACAGCAATTTTTGCTTGAATTACTGTTAAGCTCTTCCTTTACAGCAGATAATTCCTTGTTAGCATCTAATTAATTGGCTAGAGACTCATTGGCCCAGATTCCTCACACCTGACTTTGAGTATGTCAGCAAAGTGCTGAATCCCTCCCACCATCTAGAGAAGAAGACAGCAGTCTCCAGAGCTTGAACCCTCCCAGCTAAGTTTGGAAAGAGAAGCTAGAACTGAAATGCTCTCAAAAACACCGAGTTAACTGGGAGAAAAACTAAGACCAGAAGACTTTGTACACTAGGCTTTGACTGAAAAGCAGTTTTAAACACAAGTATGTATCAGTCCATATATTTGATGGTACCAATACAGGAAAAAGAAGAGATCAGAGAAAAATATACTGTTAAAGCCATTACAAATGACATCTAGGGAAAAACAGAAGACAAGAAAGAAAAAATGGGACAGAAATAGAGAGGAAAAGATTCAGATACCGTAGGAAGGGACCACGTGTATTTTTTTAAAGTCCCTGTCTCTCACCCCTCCAAAAAAAGTCATTTACATTCATTTTTTTTCTTATGCAGGCAGGCTATGTTAGACATGGAGGTAAACAGTGATGTTGCATTGAATTAGTTATCAAAATCACAGAATAGCTTGGGTTGGAAAGTGCCCTAAAGATCACTGAGATCCAACCCCCTTCACGTTTGCTATCCACTGGATCAGGCTGCCCAGAACCCCAGGGCTGGCCTTGATCACCTCCAGGGATGGGGCATCCACAGCTTTTTTGGGCAGCCTGTGCCAGTGCCTCACCACTGTCCCTGTGAAAAGCTTCCCCCTGACATCTAATCTAAATCTCCCCTCTTTTAGTATAAAGCCATTCCCCTTCATCCTGTGACTATCAGAACATGTAATAAGTTGCTCCCCTTCCTGTTATAAGCTCCCTCCAAGTACTGGAAGGCTACAGCAGTGTCTCCCTGGAACCTTTTCCAAGCTAAACAAGCCCAGCTTGCCCAAACTTTCTTCATAGGAGAGTTGCTCTGATATCTTTGTGGCCCTCCTCCATCCTTCTGAGGGGGAAGAAAAAAAACAAACAAATCTTCTAAAGCAGGAATGATGAGCCAGCAGACTTTCTCAGAAAATAGATAGCCCCAAATAAATAAATAAATAAATAATAGAGGTGATCTGCACATCATAGAACATAGTTCATTTTACTACTGTAGATCCCTCTGTTCGTTTATTCAGTATCACTAGAATTCTACAGACAGTGAAATTAGATATAGACAGGAACCTAAATCCAGGTACCAATTGGTCTATCACACTTTATCAGTTGTGAAATTAGGGCTCATATTCCTTTCCTTACTTCAGAATAGTATCAAGTATAAATATATAAAATCTGTGTGTTATCTCAGATACTACAGTGAAGGAGAAAACTTTGCATCTAAGATAGAGAAAAATAATAGAATCAATCACTCATATTTTCTCTGAAATCATTAATTTTTCTAGAAATATAGTCAGGAGTGAGACACTGAGATATATAGACTTATAATTCCTATCTCTCTGAGTGAATGTAATCCCTGCATTTTGGTGTGCACTTTGTTTGCACATATGGTTAAATTGTGCTCTTTTTTGTTACCCTTCATCATTACTTATAATTTACATGTAGCATAGGTTGGTGTGATATTTCAGAAGACAATATTAAGTGAGATTTACCTAGTCCTTCTTTAGTCCTGTAAAAAGCAAGCATCACATACAGATAGCTGGTCAGACTACTTCTGCTGTCAATGAAAACAGATGCTCAAGAGGACAATTCAACCTTGCTATCTTAGATATCTATCTTCTACAAATGCCCAGTGAGAGGTCCTCTCCTCTCGCCTAACCACAGTAATCCTAGATATCCATTTTGACAAAAAAACCCTAAGATTTAAGTGCCAAAGTTAGGCAAAATGAATCCCATACTCCAGGGATATGTCTAGATCATCTAGATTGTAACCTTGAGGAGACAAGAGGGGAACATTTCTTGGAAGTGAGAGTACCCAAGCTGTCATCCAACAGAGACTTCTGGAGGTGCTGACAGCTAAGTATTTCCAAAGCACTAGCAATGCCCATGGGTGCAGTTTTCTGAATCCAAAGAACACAATTCTTCCCAATAAACTCAAGAGTCCCTTTTTCATGTTATTTTATAGCAGAAGGAGATGACAAACGCTTTGAGGAATGTAGAAGATGGCTTTTGACGTTTAGATTTGTTTCATGTGCAGAATCGATATCAGAGCTGGGAAGAGCATAGCTGATCTTGTGATCATATCCCATGTGTGCAGAGGGCTTACAGCAATAAAGGGATTGTTAATAACCAATATTGATTCCCCCTTCCCTAACGCACAGACAAAAATGTCATCAATAAGCTGATCAACAGCCTGAAGCAGTGACCCTTATAATGCTCTGCTAAGCCAAGAATAACACTGCATTCATGTATTTCTTCAAAAGTCACATCAGTTGCATGCAGTCCCCCGCGAGATTCGTGGATTTAAAGCAGAAGTGTATGATGTACATGGCAGCTTCTTTGGTGGGTGTCACTCCTGTGTTGTGTCTCAGCCTGCTGTTGGCTTTAGACTTCGCTGAGCTGGCTTCACCTATCTTTCCTCCTACACTTGTACTTAGCCCTAAGTCCTAGCATTTGAATTATGTTTCTTTCTTTTATCAGGTTATTAAAAATACTATATCATGAAATGATGAAAAGGTTTTTTTTTTTAATTTTGTGGTATTAGGGGTGATGAGAATGTGGAGAAGTATTTCAGGATAGAAACAATTGTCCGAAAAGCTTCTCCCACTATGTTCCTTTCTCTCATTAAATCAAGTGATCATACTGCATAAGTGGAATACAGGTATCCATCCACAAAATTGATCCCTCCTGGTTGAAAACTGTACTTAAACAGAGAGCAGATACTTACTTCCTTGCAATAAAGTGGTACATAAAGGCAAGACAAACAGAAAACACAAAAATCTTGTAATAGCTGGTTTCTAAAACTACGTTCAGATGAATATGCATAAACATAATCTTATAAACCTTCCAACATAATTGCTATTTGTTTAATTTATTAAAAAAAGTAAAAGTACCACTTTGGGAAGTAGATGGGCTTTGGGGAAGAGGTGAAATGATTCTTTGTTACATTTTTATCCCATTACAGCCTTTGCTTGTTCGCTACGTATTTATACAACATTCATTACCATGGTTTCCAAGCATGTGAGCATCACAAGAATGTGTTTATGATTAGCTGTCTTTCTTCTCCCTAGTGAGAAAGCGATGTTGGGCTCAAGCCAGGAAATTTGGATAGATAGCAAGCCTCCAAAAATTATTAACTCATTTTAAATTTCAGAACTTTAGTTCCTCCCCATTAGAAGATTTGAGGACCACGATACAACTCACGTCTGGTGGATGAGAAGCTCAAATTCTGAGCTCCTTCTGACCATTTTTAATAAGAAGTTATTTTTTTAGAGCTAGCTTTTGTTTTCTCCACAGAGCTTCAGACATCAATGAAAGTGGCAGGGAAATGTCCATTTCATAGAATATGCATGGCTATATAAATAATAAATGTAA
The DNA here is from genome assembly GCF_905368555.1 of Meleagris gallopavo. NCBI lineage: Eukaryota > Metazoa > Chordata > Aves > Galliformes > Phasianidae > Meleagris > Meleagris gallopavo. The sequence goes on along the minus strand of NC_139409.1, from coordinate 44,586,937 downwards.
GTATTCAGCAGCTTGGCATCCATGACTCACACACAGGCAAGCTGAAAGTGAAAATAATGTTCTGGCAAAGTTCTGGACAGAAATTTAAACATTGCCTTACCCTTGCTCAGGTACACAGCGCCAAAAAGAGAAACCTTAGAAGTATCTGCATGTCCTTTTACATTACCCTCAGGTACCCTTTCCACCACTCAGATTCAAAGTATTGTTCTATCAAGAAAAGGAACTCAGTGAAAACAGCAACATGGAGTTCAATAGTTGACCCAGAAATTTCAAATCTCATAAATTTCAAATCAAATTTATCACTGATGGAGATGGGCTACTGGCTTCCTACATCCCATAGTCATTCCTAAAAAGTGCAGTGTGATTAAAATCAGCCTAGATTCAACCTCTCTCCTACATGATCATCAGTAAATAACATTTCTGCAGCTTTAATCTGATACCGTATCTTTGTAGGCCCACTGTCTTCAGTACTGAACTAGTGCAGTGCCTCTGATTTGGGTAGTCTATAGAGGCTGATATATTCTTAAATTAAAATTCACTAAGCGCTCATAATGATAAAAATACACAGAAAGGAGCAGGATCAGACTCTCTCCCTGGCATTGTGTCACTCCTGAAGGATGACCAGGAGTAAAGCCAGCTGTAGAGACATACTTCTGTCACTGAAGACAGCAGATAAAACTCTGAGTACCTATAGGGAGCAGCTCCACTATGTTAAAAGCTGACATTTTAATGCTGCCACTTTTCAGAAGGGAACGAAACTTTCAAAGGATATGTCCTAAATGGATCTCAGTAAGTATTCTCGAGCAGTTAACACATTAATTTTATACAAGAAACGTCTAACAAGACATGCGAGATGGACTGGATTGCTTCTGTGATCTTTCTTAGGAATGTTCTATGTCCATGCTTTACCACTTAGATAAGAATAATTGGAAATGGTCGCATTTTATTCTCTGATGAATGTGTATGATAGTAAATCCCATCTTCTGCTATTCTATCTATACATTTTTGTCACAACTATCAAAGAGATCAAATAAAATTTGCTTCTGTAAAACCAAGTGCTCCAGTAGAAACCCACAGAAATGCCAGCTGATTGTGAAAGATCCTCAGGGCAGTCTGAAAATTTAAGAGTCCAAAGGCAAAGATGTCAATTATTTATTGCCTAGTCTTACAATTTCTAGCACTAGGACACACGTGAAGCATACAATTTCCTTCATTTCAGTTATTACAGTGCTGCCTAGGCTAACATAAAAATGATAAAAAGTCAAGAGCATGTTTTGTCTTCAACCAAACCTCTAACATAAGAACAGCCATGCTCAGTTTGTTGAAAGATCCATCTGGAGCACTCTCTGACATTAGCAGGAATGAATATAAAAACAAAGACAATTATGGGATGGTATTTTCCTAGTATAATACCACTGTAATCACTTGATCTTTGGTCTCTTATCCTCTGGAGACAAGCTCTGAACACAACATACACTAGTACTGTAGTATCAGTGGTCAAACCAAGTAAGTTATTTGATTTTATGTCTTTTTTTCCAGACTTGGAAAATTCAAAGTCTCTGCCCATGTTGAATTTGTGCATTTTTCAAAGAAGGCTATTGGCCAGACACCAAAGTTCATTCCTTTTCCACCCTGGTTTTCTTCCAGATGTGCAGAAATTTATGCTAGCTGCTACCAGTAGAACTTCTTAATTAGAAGCAAGTTTTAGTCGTCTTAACACAAAATAAAGATATAACCACCGTGGTATTTATTAGAAAGAAGGTTTTGTGAGAATGTCCAAAGAAAGCATTGTAAAGATCAGAGGCAGCTAAGCCCTGTAATTATTGATAGACAGCATGATTAACTGAGTTTTCACACTGTCCTGTTCCTGTTCATTACTCCAAGCAGGGACAATTTCAGCATTGCTCTCAAATGACACTTCCCTTTCTTTTCCTAGAATACACTTGCCCAGCATCTTTCATCCTGTCTGATAACTCTCAGGCTCTGAGTCCTAATGCATTAATGTTTGGCACATAACTTCCCATTTAGATTGCCATAGGCAAGTATTTTTGTTAGCATGAGCTTGGTTACAATCAGTGCTTGGGTTACACAGACAAGTACAGTACATAAGAGATTACTTGTATTCTCTCTAAGATTATGTAAAAGAGTTCCCAAACAAGAGTATTCTGATCTATACCTGAGACTCAGTAGAGGTACCTGTAAAAATAAATGCGTAATTGTCTCTCAAAAGAGAAAGAAAATTACTTTGATGGAGCTTTTCAAAACGTTCCTTTTTTCATTCTCCTCCTTGGAACACAAAGAAGTTCAAAGATTCTGCTTCAAAAGAGTTGTTACCAGATATCTGGAAGAAGACTGATCTCTTTGGACACTTTTCTCCTGATCCATTACTGTAACAGTTTGCCCATGGACCAACATACTCAAGACTGATGAATAACACGTTTGCCTTTAGACAGGTTATTCTTAGTTGTGACATTCACTTCCTTAAGCATTTTCAAAGTCATTATCAAACCCTCCTACAAGAATCTCTTTAGAATACAAGGAGAAAGTCAGACTGATTTGACCTTGATGAAAACATTGCTGATTATTTTTCCAGGTACCTCCATATTACAGCTTAATATCACACACAGCGGGTTCTGTAGAAAGATGTTTGTTCTGTAAAATGCACTTTAAAGTTTCTGTTCTTTTTATCTCCTTCAAAGGACAAGTTTGTTGCCTGGTATATTTTTGAAATCATTAAGGGGAACTTCAAGCAAAGAGGAAAGGCTTTTTTCCATCATTTGTATACTTTTTATAATTTTCAAATTTATGTTTTATAATAAAAAGAAGGGAAGAAGGAAAAAACCTGGGACTTCAGATTTATTACAGGCAGACTGAACAATTATCTCACCTCAGATTGTATTTATTAGCATTAGGGATGCATGGTTTCCTATCATAGACTATTGCAGATGGAGTAACACAAGTCATACTAGATCTCATTACTTACATCTTTAAAATTTCTGATCTAGAAGCAGCAAGGGACAAGTGAAGTCTGTAAGACTTCTTTTGGATAAGTGAGAAAATTCAGTGTCTAGTGAAAAAAGGGACATCTGTCATTTGCTGGAAAAGTGGAGCATGTGAAGAGTAGCTTCAAAATTAAGCTAGCTTTTATTTCTTTTCTCCCCGCAAAATATCACCCAATTAATCCCACAAGCTTCATTTAATTTTAATATTGTAGTTTATATCGAATAAGGCTTCCTTTCCATGGAAATCAGGTTGTCACAATGGCAACCATAAGACTTTGTGAGAATCAACACAGAGTAAATGCTGTTGGATGAAAATGAATGAACAGTTGTGAAACACAGAGCATATTTTTAATTTTTAAAAAGCCATTTAGATGTTTTTACTCACAAGAGAAGAAATGAAAAAAAAAAAAAAAAAAAAGATATTATCCTTACATTCAAACCCTGTTCAGGTCTTACGTTCCTTTCCTGCAAGTGGTCCTCGGATCAGGCTATATGAAAAAACACAGATGTAAAATGGGAGCTAAATTTAAATTCAGATTGGCACCTCCTAGCATGGTATTCTTGGTCACTCCTAACTCACTTAACAGCAGAGAGTTTCTCCATTCTCAGCCATCAGCACTACCAGTCTCCTTGCCTGCAATACTGTTCTTCCATCTGCCTGCTACACCTCACCATCGCAGATCCCTGCATACCAGAGACTTGGTCCCACTGTGCTGCAGGACAGCATGGGCTGCAGTGACCCTATAAAACTGTGATTGATGGAGGTGTTTGGACACTTCCCTGCACTAGGAAGAATTTGCCCAAACTGAACAGAACTATCAAGGCAGCTTTCTCATATTTCAGACTTAGTGCACGTAAGCTCTGCTTTTTTCTGGACTGCTCTGCTCACTGCCAGTGTGATAAAATGGAAGGCAACAGGATGAAATTTAATTTACTGTCAGAATACATATCTTGTACTTTGCATGATACACAGCTTAAAAAAATATCCAGCACAGAGAAGAAGTCACACACACACACACACACAAAATAGCAGAAGACAGATTTTTAGAGGAATCAAACAGGAATACCAAATACAGATAGGAAAATTATTTCTACTTATAGTCAGAAGTGCTCTGCACTTACAATTGCCTGATTAAATGCAGAAACCAACATATTGCAACAGACTGATGCAGAAACATTATGAGACTTGAGGCTTGGATTCGGTCTGCACATTTTCTACCCATTCAATTTTAAGGTTTACTCTTCTTGCTTCAAAATGCAGAACTGGATGAGAAATCTTGTGAGGGAGGCTTTCTAATGTGAAGGTTTCTACTGCCAATCTCGTGAAACAAGGGAGAAAAGGCAGAATGAAAAATGCATGAAGAAAACATAGGAAAAGAATTTTTCACAATCTGGAAATCATATGGTTCCGGTTTTTTTCTAAACACAAAGTCATAAAGATAAGTCCTAGTACTAAAGAGAGACAATTTAAAAACAGACCATATTATACTTGAAAGAAGAAAAAATTATGATGAATATTGCGTAACACCCTTTTTAAATAATACAACTCACTCCTTCAAAAGGATCATATTGAGCTCTATACTGAGCTCAATACCGTAATAATCCTGATGGGGAAAATTCAGACCTTTTGTAAATTCATAAACTATCCACAAACAACAGAACAAATGAAGTTTTGATGAGTAAGCATCAGGCATTAAAAGGATCAATACATAGTTCTTAAGGCAAAAAATATAACAGCTATGATGAGAAAACTATCGAAGAAATAGTAGAATCTGCTTGAACAAGGACTCATGAATAAGTTCACCAACAACAGCCCCTAAGCAACTGCTTGCCTTTGGGATCTATGAAATTCAGCAATTCTTTGCAAAATAACCTTTATTTTCTGAGCTGTTCAGCCCAGTTTGCTCCTTATGGGTAGGTGACGTGACCTCCTGAATGTCACGCTACCAGACTGACCCAAAATACATGGAGCTACGCAGGTGAATCCTGTCTCAGCGTCAATACTGAGTGTGAAATAGGCTCCAGGAAAACAGTACCACAAGTATCAGAAACAATCCCTGATGTTACCAGAAAGGCTCCTTGGCCATTGACAAAATGATTGTCCTGCCTCTGCCATCCTGTGCTCCCTGTACAAAGCAGGCATAGCTGGTGGCTGCAGGAGTTGGTGAGTTTGGCTCAGTTATGGTGGGAGCAGGAGCAAACCAGAAGTGAGAGGGAGAACGTCAGCACTAATTTTCTGCAAAATCCTTCAAGTCAAGGGCATGGATTACAAAAAGCTAAGATGAATGAAATACCTTTTGTTGTTTTTTGTTTTTTTTTTTTCCCATTTTATCATTTGAATGAGACTCCATCAGAGCAGGTGCTGAGTGAACAGCACAAACCACCATAACCTTGAAGTGCAAGCTTGTCTTTGGTTCAGCATTTAGGAATGTAGGCCAGTCCTTAATGTACTGAAGTTGATCCTTCATGCTTAGTAACGTTTACATGATGAATTCATTGACTTTAATGCTCACAGCATCAATACTTTGAAGTGGTAAACTTTTACATCAATCACATGAGCATGGCGAGAAATAAAACAGCATTCTGAAAGAACTCTGAAGGTAAAAACTTAATTGCTTTAATGAATTCATATTGTCTATTGGGTGATCTTTCAGTGCCTGGCCAGCTTGAAGCCCTAGGCAAGCTGAAGCAATCCATGTGTTTCAGAGAGACAAAAGCCAGTGTATCCCACTGACAATTTATAACTTTTAGAGGAAGGTGGACTGTAACCTCAGGTTTACTGTGGTAGATTTAAATAGCAGAATGGCACAGGAGACCCAGGCTGAGTTTAAAAATTTTCTTAACACCACCATGTTCTCCTGAGAATTAAACAATACGCAGTTCAGTACTCTGCCACCCTAATTCCTAATTCATTTCTATGCAAAAAAAATATTGTTATCAGGCTGAGCATCATGATCTGGAAAGGCTGTAAACTAAAATGATTATGTCTAAAGGTTTTGTTTGTTTGTTGTTTTTTAATTATTTTTTTAATGACCTAATAAAATCAATGGAGTACCACACAGGTCAGCATTATATGGTTTGGTAGAAATGTTAAACCCAAGGAAAAAATCCCATGGAAACAAGAACCAAAGTTGTTTTGCAAGGAGTGCATTTTTCTTACTACAGGCATAATAGCTACCCTTAGGGTTTAAAGACTTCAGCTGATTTAGAAGAGAAGTGAAAATAATAAAGAGAGTCACTTATGCTTTTGCCTTAAAGAACCAGATTAATGATGTGCATTGAACAATGAAATGAAAACACTCAGTTTGGTCCAAAATGCTACTTATTAACTACTAAAATTAGGCAAAAGTGTGATAATTTTCCAGATTTTACAGAGGATGAAGAGAGAAAATATCCAATATTTTTTCTGGTGTTTTTAATCTTGTTTTGAATCAATTAAAGCGTTTAATTTTGCTACTTTCAGATGTATTAATTTGGGCCTGTTTGTAAAGCAAATTACATATAAATTGCTATGTAATTTAAAAAATAAAAGGTTTTATATAGCCTCCTACTTTTCTGTCACTTCAATTTTAATTTTTAAAATATCAGGTGGGATAGTTCAGTAGCCTCAAAGCACTTGTTTTATAAAAAAAAAAAAGTAAGAAACTGTGTGGGAACTGAGTGACCCTTTCATACAAGTTCAGCTGAAATGAGTTGCTGGCTTTTTTTAAATGTATCATCTACAGCTGAAGAATTTGTGAGGAGATCTTTATTAAATCAGGACACTGAGAATCTGTTTTATCATTTAATGCCCTCTTAAAAAAATATTATCAGTTGTTGCTTGGATCTCTTGAACTTTTTTTTTGCAAATACAGCTGTATCACATACTTTTTTACCTGTGAAAAGGAGAAAGTTCTGATTTTCTTAATATTTTGCACACTTCTCCCTCAGTGAACACAAACAGTCTTGTTGCTGTTTGTGGATGTGCTGCAACCTACTAATGAACAGACTGCTGTGTGCTTGTGTGTAAGCATGTGCACACGTGTTTGAAAGAAATAGAGAAGGAAAACAACTCTCAGCTTCATAAAGTTAATTCATTAAGTTGAAATCCTTTCATGTGATGATTCAATCATTCTGAAGAAGAGCTTAAGAGAATGTCGTAAATATATACATATATACACAGATACCATTAAAAATGAAGAAAAATGGGCATTTGGAATGTAGTCTAATGCTGGCTACAGTGAACAAAATCAAGGATGCATCCTGATCCATACTCTGTCTCCAACAAAATAAAACTGATTCTCAAGAAACTACAGGGCATGTGAAAATGAAACACTCCTTGAATGTTCTCCCAGCTATGAGTCTTTCCAAGATTGTAATTCCTTTTCTCTTCTTAGTTTTTTAACCTCTGCAGTCACGACCCAGTATTTCCCTCATTTCACAGGATCATCTCATTGTATATGTAATACTGAGACTGTATTTTCTCCACACACAGCTTCACGCTTACACTGAATCTCATCTGCCATTTTAACCTAGTCGAAGTCTCATAAGGCCCTCCTGCAATTCTTCCCAGGAAGCTCTCTTTTTTTACTGCCTTGTCTGCTTTAGTATCATTAACAAAATTAATCATAACATTGCTCAGTACCTTTTCTGGGTCATTTAGATTTATGCTCAATAGCACATTCCCCTGTGGAACCTTATTGGTAGTTTCTCTGCCACAAGAAGCAGCAATTTGCAGCAAATCCATTTCCTGTCTCTCAGCAATTTATATAAAGGGAAAGACATTCCCTGTAATTTTGCAGCTTCTTCATCTTATTTATTTACTTATTATTTATTTGTGATGGACCTTATTAACTGCCTTTTGGAAATCCAAGCAGCGTGTTCCAACCGGAGTGTGTCAGCTGGAGCTCTCTGTCCATGTGGCTGTTGACATGAAAGTTTGTGAGGCAGATATTTTTTGATTATTTGTACTTTAAAACAAAACACACGCTCATGGCTGCCAGTAAACCACCAATCTCAAAATTAGATTCCATATGACATTTTCTTTTGTTTTGTCTGGTCTACACGTCAAGTTTATCATCCTGTAGTTCCAATGATCTCTTCTAAAACCCAAAATAAGTCCTTTTAAGCCCTTAAAAAAACTGTCATCATGTCTGCCATCTTCCAGGCCTGGTAGTTTTAAACAAGAGACTACACACTGCATCTCACCATTCTGTTGTTTTGTCCCTACCATTAGCACTTGTCACCACCTGCTTCCACAATTTGTTCTACAACTCTTCTTATCGATAGTTCAATTCCAGATCACAGCCCCTGATGCGTCCCTGACCAAGATAGTTTCAGCTCTGAGAGGCTCTTCGCTTTCTTCCATGCCTAAGATGAATGCTCTTATCTGGCTTCCGTGCCAAGGCATTCCCATTTCTGAATGTTAATGCCAAGATCAACTAGTGGCCTTGAAGTCTCTTGGGAGATATTTCCTGTGCCTGACACATCTAAAAGGAAAGGTACAGTGATACTTAGGGAGTCTTGACTATTGCCCCTCATGTTCCTTTTCGGTCAGCCTCACTAGGCATTTACATTTGACATATCTTCCTTTGTTCCCTACTCGCGTTTCTGCCTTCTTGCTCTTAACAGTTTCTTTACCATGGAAGCCATGCTAGTTTCCTCCTTTAAAATACAATTTCCTCAGTGCCTGTGTAAACTGGAGAAGCCTGCACCGAAGCCAGTGAAACCTTACATAAAGCTGTATAGTTACACACCAAGACACAATTTGGTCTCCAGAATCATGGTGACACATAGGGCTGCTGTAATCCATGAGTGTTGTGTCCACATGGACTACATCGTGCATCCCACAACACTGATCCCATTTATTTGAGGTGTAAATAGAGCCTAAATGGAACATGGATGTATACAGAGAGGTCAAAGAAAGGGGAAAGAAACAGAAAGGCATAATCATTGATATTGTGTAACTGCAGGTATTTTTAGCTGCTGCACAGATACCCAAATCACTTTTGAAACTTTCTGAATTCTTGACCTCCCTGACTTGCAGTGCCAATGAATTCTACAGATCACTTCTTGAATGAAAATGTGACCCGTGGCCAGAACTGTTACTAAGCAGAATATTCCCGTCAGCTAAAATTCAATAGGTACAATCCTGTTGCTTAACCATTAGATATCTGTATCTCTATTACACAGGTATGTGGCAGCAGCATTTCTCTGAAGCGTGGTTAAAATACAAAGGCAGAATTTTCAACATGACTTCTTAGAATATTTAGCTAGCAGTCCTTTGTCTCTTATAGTGCTTGCAGATCTCAGCACTCCTTTTTTTCTTCTCCTTTTTCTAAATCTAACTTTGCCTTCCCCCAGGTGATACATTTCATCCTAGTTTTATTCATTCTGCTTTTTTACAATCCATTAGCTTACTCTCAGTCAATTATCAACTGGCTTTCTGCACCTCTTAGCGAACATGACAATGCAGAAGGAATTTTCCCAAAATTAAAAAAAAAGATATTAAAAAAAAGACATAAGCAACACTAAAGGAATGAAGATGGTCTCTAAGGCAAAGGGCCATTTGAGGAATACTTTTATAAAGAAAGGAATTTGACCAAGATGATGCAATGCTACAGGTACAGCTGCTGTCTTGTGCCTTTTAATATAGTAGCACATGAATTAATTTACTTGATCATATCAGTTCAATCTAAGGATACCTGCAATAATTTACATAATTTCTCTCTCTTCTCTTTCTGTAGACAATTTAGGACAACGTGCAATGCTCTTAATCGGTCTTTTATTAGTATCCTAAAAATGAAATCTTCCAAAAAACAGGTTGTGAAGCAATATAAACTCATGTACAATTAGCTCAGTTTAAAAATGTTTTCTCCTAATGGGATTATGCTCTGTAAATGATCTCGTTGCTACGGCAACCACCACAAAAACCACACCATGTTTTCAGTTCAATAGCAACTACTGCACCTGTGTACCAGTCCTTCTTTCTGCCGTTTATGTTTTTGCTTTTCAGACAACGATGTGGCAGCAAAAGAGAAAAAAAAAAAACATGACCTAGAAAAGTTCAGGCATTGTTTCAGCTGCACTTGCAAGCAGGATTGTTAATTGTACCTTTCCCATTTATTTTCTTGGGATTAAGTTCATATAATCTTTATTTGTAATCTGAGAAAAAACTGCTGGTGGTGGTGGTGGGGGATATGCATACATCTGCAGGGAAAGTAGCTAGGAAGACTGTGTAATCTTCATGGCATCCTAGCAAAATAGCTAGATGCACTGCATGATAAAGATTATCTGAGTATTCCAAAGGAGGCAGTAGGAGGCCTACTGTGACCAAGTGGTGATTGCCTATAGTAGCTGGTAATGAAAAATTCTGTGTGGCCATGCACCTGCCTTTAAAACAGCAGTTGAAAGGACAGCCTACCTCACGCCTCACCTTCCTGCTCAAACAGAGAAGCTTGGCATTATTCCCTTATCCTATATTCTCTTGAGAGTCGATGCTGGAAACACAGGGGGAGCAGGAATTATTTTTAAGTGTAGTCTTGTTAAGATGAGGAAGAAATGGCTCCTTTTTGCTTGTAAATGTGTTGAGTCCCTTTGTTTGGGACTCAGATAATTCACTTAAGTGAAACAACTGAATGTCAAGATCAAGAAGGAAGCGTGGGTGAACAGAAAACAGAAGCTACATGGTAAAAGTGGAATTTCGCAGTACAGATCATGTAGAAAACCGCAGAAACACCATTTCCCTACCTGACCAGTCTCATGAGAACTGATGGACTCAGTCTAGCTACAAGAGAGTTTCTCTGCAGGTGCTAACAATCTGAAAGAAAAAGCCTGTTAAAACAATGCGACCTGTCAGTTGGCTTCATAATTCTTCATATCCTTTTCTTCACAAACAGCACGCTGCTTACCCCATCTCCTCAGTCAGCCTGAGGTATCAGGAGCACAGGAAGGGACCCTGCAGACATGAAGTCAGGAAAGCAACGGAAGAAGTCTGCCTTTACCTATATATCTGCTCCACACTTCTTTCCCTATGCTGTATCAAGCTACAAAGTGCTTTTGTTTTCTTTGGTAAATATATCTGAAGGCTGGAAAGGCACACTACAGGATAATTCCTTTGGAATCTGGGTTATCAGGAAAGCCCAAGCTGCAGGACACACACTTTGGTATCAGTGTTATTTGGATCAGACTGTTATCATTTCAGTGCTACTAGAAAAGACGGAAGATCTTTAGCTTATGGCAATGGATTTGGTTTGAGAGCATCTAAGTTCAGTTCTCAGCTCTATCTCAGACCTTCTCTGTCATGTAGAGAACTTCACCTACCTATGCCCCTACTTCCTTTCTGCCAAGGCTACAATTTATTTTGGGTACCTTCCTGTCTTTAGTGTCTTTAATTTGCGGGGCATAACAGAATCCTCTGCACATCTGGGACTTTCACAAACTGCTGATATAAAAATTAACCAATATTTTTGGCTTTCTAGTAAGTGTTCCTGAACTCACAGGGATAATTTGTTCTTTTGTGCAAAGGCACATCTCCTTCCAGCTATCCTTCCCTTTCTTTCATATCAATCATATTCTGCTATTTTGTTGCATAGAATGCATTCCCTTTCTCATGAGGATAAAGAAATTGTTCTTACCACACTTTCTCAAGGAGCAAGCCACAGGGCTAAAACTCCCTCAGTGTGAATACAGAGAATTAAGTCCTACCACAATAAAGCAACAGGGATAAAAAGTAGAGAGATACAAATAACAACTTCTTGGGTCAGTTCTGTTCTTGCAAGTTTGATGCAAAAATGTGCTTCCTTACCTGGAACGCTATCTATTTTTTCTCACTAACATGAGAAGTAAAAAAAGTATGATCCTAAAGTAAAGTCATACTTGAAAGGATGAGCTCAGAGCAGTTTTTAATCTGTTGACTGAGGATCAGCTTCAAATTGTTAAAAGTATAATTATTAAGAAATGACAGGTATGATATATGCAAGTAGCCACTCACTTCAGAAATAATGCTATCTAGATGCAAGCAAATTTACCAAATGACATATAAGGTGGGGAAACAGTCTTCCTCATAAAACATGACTCCTATTGATTATCCTGCTCTTTTTTATGCCAACACAGAATAATTGCATGAGACAACAAAGTATTCAGACACACAATCCACTGATATGTGAGCAATGGTCATTATCTCTACAGTGACATTCATTAAGATAGACAGAAAGTGATTTGTTGCCAGAGATTATTGCTTAGTCATTCCCAAGGTTTTTTAGACAATGGAAAATGGGGGAGGTTTTCTGACTGACAACTTTTGTCCAAGAAATTGAACAAAACAAAACAAAAAATGAGCAATTCAGGATGATGTGAAATGCTACATTCTGAGGTCATTAAGTTTTTATTCTGTGCATTAAATATTAACCAGTGAACTAAGATGCAAAAAGTGATGAATAGAAGAAATGTTTTGTTTTGTTTGAACAATTTTGTTTAATTCTCAGATAGGATATTTTGTTTCTGGAATATTTAATTTAGAGATTCTTGATAGTCTCTCAAGTTATCAAATAGCAAATGCTAATTAGATCATAAGACTTAACTAGCTGGACTGAAATGCCGTGTAAAAAAAAAAAAAAAGAGAAGGTTATTTAATCATCGAAGCAATAATAGTTCCACTCTGTAGAGAGCTCTTGTACACTTTGCTCAAGCTAAATCAAACTGCAATGATTCTTGAATACAAAACACTGCAGGATCGATATTCACAGTCATGCAAGCATCAGAAAACCCAAGTTTCAGCTAAGCACTTCGCAGTACATGGGAGAAAACCATCAGGTCATTGATCAGTCCCAACCAACACCCAATTTCCATATGCATTAATGAATATAAGTTGGACTTTGTTTCTCCATGGAGGGAACATTCCCCTGCTGTTCCAGAACCATTGCTCTCACCATCACCTTCCAACCACCTCGCCATGTGACAGAGCTGCAGATAGCCTCCTGCTTGTGCAGTAAGGTTGTCCTTGGAAATAAATTACTTGTGGCACAACACAATTGAATCTATTTCTGAGGTTAATCCGTAATGACACAAATGGCTCTTTTCGCCTGTGAACTCACTGTGTTAAGCAAGTGGTGATCTTCCAGGGAGAGGTCTGAATACTGCTGACTCACAGATGCATGCGAGTCATTGGAAGGAAGGTTGGGAATGACCCTGAAAAATGAAAGCCTCGGCAGTACAGCCCTCAAGGATGCATAGTCAGGGACATAGCTGGAGGTAGAATTTGGTTTGTAATGTTTATAAATTGTTCTGGAAGTGAAGACTTGCTCTGTGATAGATTAGTCCTGACAATCTGTAAGACACATTGGCTATATTAAGAGCAGGCTGAAAAAATTCTCAGGTAGTTGTCTATTAGCCAGTAGCATCTATCCAGAAGATACTATAATTCAAAATGAGCACAGAGAACAACAAAATCACTATGGGGCTGCAGGGAAGAAGAGGAGATAGTGTAGAGTAGTGAGAAATAGACCACAGAAGATAAGTTCAGTAGTGACCTTACAACTCCTGCACTAATTCCTTTTTGATAACCTCCTCATCTGGTTTGCTCTAAATTCAAATCATTTGGTCACTACTGTAAAATTAAGCTTTTTAAGATAAAATGCATCTTCATGTCTCAATCATGTGGGGAAAAAAAAAAAAAAAAGAAATAGTAAGATGTGCCAAGAGGAAGAGGAGCTGCACCAAATATATCTACGAGAACTTTGTCATATGGAATTTGTTCAGAAAGCTTAAGATCATAATGTCACTACAAACTGTTGAAACTGACCCCAACTGTACTTTCTCTCAACCTCATAAATGCAATCAGAAAATGAACTTAAAGTTCCCACCTGTATTTTAATTTCAAAAGCACTGGAACGTCAGGAAGCGTTCTCTACAGATAGGCCAACACGTTGCCACTTTTGCAATGCTGCACCCTTTGTTTCTTATATCAGGACCAACTCTAAATTATTTTTGCAAGACAAAGTGCCTGTGATCTTCATAAAAACAAAAGGAAAACCCTTCTCACCCAAAACTCTAAAATTTTAAGTTTCAGAAATATGTTCTTATATGAGAATCATAGGATTCTCACAAAAATCCTAATTCACGTGTAGTTGGTGATGAAAACCAGAAGCAAGCGGAGGCACATATCTAAGCAGTGCTTTTCCAGTGTCTAACAGGAAATTTGAACTTCATAATCCACCATCAAATACAAACACCAGGCTGTCAGCAATTCTGTGGTTGATCTCTGTCAGCATCTCTTCGTGGAGCTCCTTTCACTCTGTAGGAAACCTTATTTATACCCAGGGGACAGTCTGGTGCTGGTGGCTCTGGCCTGGAATGTCAAGACAATGTCAATTTACCATTCAAACGGGTATTGTAGCTCCTTATAGAAAAAAGAAGAACATGCAATTTATTCTGTATATGCCTCTGAGTTTCTCATCTTTCCCCTTCAGTCACAACTTTCACATCTGAAAGAATCCCCTTACAAGCAGCTATAAGGACGTTTCTATAAGGAAAAAAGCCATCAAATTAATGAACTGGTTTTCTGCTGAGAGCCTGCATTGTCAGAAAATTCTTCTCCATCTCTTAAAATGGTCCCCTAATACTTGGTTACAATCCTCTGTGGGAGGATCAGCTGTACGAGCAAAATCTCAGCTCTGTCCAGACTTGACTTCTGAGAAGCATGGAATTTGGACCTTCACAGGTGATGCATTGCAAGCAGGGACAAACAACTGTCAAGTTTCCATGTCCCCATGGAAAATAAATTAAAAAAAAAAAAAACAAAAAAAGACTTTGTCTTTCTGCACCCCTGAATCCTAACCGTGGTACCTGCACTGTCCCTCCACCACTTCTGCAATGTGTCACTTCTGATTGACGTCCAACACGCATCCTGCTGCGTGCTCTGACAAAACGATCTGCTCGTGATTGATGCTGACAGCTTAGAACAAATTTGGCTCCAACAAGCTGTTTCTTAGCTGTTTGTTTGATGGAGACTGTGAGGGAAAACAAAATGATTTAATAATACAGCATGTCAGACTAACATTGTTCTTGTTACGAAAACTACTCTTTCATGGTATGTTTAAGATGAGAGGTAATAAGTAATAGCCTCAAGTTTCACCAGGGAGGTTCAGTTTGGATATTAGAAAAAAATTCTTCTCAGAGCGATGAGACATTGGAACAGGATGCTTGGAGAGGAGGTAGAGTCACTGTCCCCGGAGGTGTTCAAGAAATGTGTAGATGTGGCACTGAGGTACATGGTCAGTGGGCACAGTGAGGATGTGTTGGCAGTTGGACTAGATGATCTTAGATGTCTTTTCCAACCTTAGTGCTGGAACCATAGATTCTATGATCTCTTGTTAAAATAAACAACAAGCATTCAGGTCTAGAGTAACATTTCAGTATGTTTGTGATGAAGTGCCTCCATTTGTATGGAGAGCCAACGCATAGGGTTTTTTCCACTTGCTGCTTTAGTGCATTAAGAGCCACGATTCAACAGAAGTAGACCTGCATGGGCAGTCAAGGAAATCTTTTTGGATAATCTCCCCAAAGCTAACACACTGGAGGATCCAGGATCATGGTGGTTCCTCACTTTGCCCGACCTCTGACCAAATGCTGCCTTGGCATCTTACTTGGCATAAAAAGGAAGAGATCGGAGTCATCACTTCCACTCTGCTGATTTCCTCCCCCTTAATACTGATGGTAACACCAGCTTAGGGAGCTTTTTTTGCTATATGCAAGCCCAATCAACAAGATGTCTTGTCCACTTACGCATACTCATCCTGCATGCAGAAAATACACAACATAATGCTGCTTTCAAAACTCAACTGCCATCACTCATAAGGGGATGAAGTGAATGAAATGAAATAGAGTCCACCTGTGTTCTGCCACCTCCCAACCTAATGTTTCTCCATGTAAGGTACAAAATAAAAGACTTCCAGTCTCTCCAGAGCCCAACTTTTTCTTCCAAAATGTACACTGCTCAGAATTAATTCTGATTAAAAAATGCCAACACCTCTTCTACAGTTTTAAGGAAACAAAATGCTTTTGCCATAATAGCAAGGTATGTTAAACTGCCAGCAAATAACAAGATCTGAGAAACCCTGCCCACAGTCACAGTTTTTCTCAGGCTGAGAATTCTTCTTGTGGTTAAGATGCTGCTTTTCCTAAGCAGATGCAAGAAAGCCAGGTATACCTATGCTGCATCATCACTGAGTTATAAAACCACCAGGTTATAAAACCACCCCAAAGCTGTGCAAGTACAGAAATATTTATACAAACACTTCAGTCAGTATCACTGCTATCCATACCAGCAGCAGCACATTTGGAGCTGGCTGTTCTGTGAGTTCACCTGCAGCACACAGACCCTCCACCTTAAAACTAATCCCAATCTAATCTTTCATATCTGCTTCAGCTTGAGTATTTACCCTTAGCAAACCCATTTTCCATTTTTCCTGCTTTGAAGGGGAAAATTTTGTTGCTTAGACGTTTTATTTTGAAAAATTCACTCATTTGTGCATTTTGTCTTTTTACATCCCTGAATCAGTGACTGTGATGTAAACAGCACTCTGAGAACAGAGGCTTTCCATTCAAGGTCCCCAGGTTGAGCGTCCTGGCTCCAGCAGACAAAGAAAGCTGAGTTTGTAGATGAACTGAATGGACCATTACCTGAAACTATTACACATCCTCAGCCCACCTCCCTCAGAACCATTTTTAAAGCTACCATCTGAAGACTTCAAGAAATGGATGCTCTGTAACTTTGCTGAAGATTTACAAAGACACAGAAACAATGAGACAGGGCACTGGTGACTTCTAATGACATATCATCGAGACTGGGAGATCTCAGGGATATCGCAGGAAAATTTATCTCAAGTAGCTATTATTTAAAGTACCTTTTATTTTCTACATGCTGCTGTAGCAGGGCTTTTCACAATAACATAAGGGTGAATTTTTCCTACAGAGAAGAACAGACCTACAGTCAAACTGCAGTAAAAACAGGGAAGAAGCAGTTGTTTTCACAGACCTCATATTTAGGAGTTCAGTGGTATGACAATAGCTTGGTGTATGTCAAGATATCCGGAGGTCTGGCTTTATCTGCTATTCATGTTCAGTAAATCTAGAACAGTTTTTTCTTGGCAGATGCTAAGGAAATTTCTTCTTAAATGAAAGCCTCACTGTAGGAAGACAAGCATTAAGCTAGGAGAGTGGAGAGCAAGCTCCAGAGAGGTTTTCAAAGTGACCATTTTGCAGCTGCAGGTGATGCTCAGCCTTTTATTTCCCCCTGTAACTGTCAAACTGCTTCTTGCACCTGTGTAGACTTCTGCTCCACCACCAGATACCCATTTCTGCAGGCTCAACAGATGACACTTCACATTTACACTGACTTTTACACTTTTTATTTACTTACTACACCCTTCTTTCTATGCTATTGGGGAAAAAAAAAAAAAAAGAAAGAGAAAAGAAAAGCATATTTCACTCCTAAAGGATGATGGAAACTGACTCCTTATGAGGATCTGTTGTGATAGGACAAGGGGAAATGGTTTCAATAAAAGAGGGAAGATTTAGATTGGACATAAAGAAGTTTTTTGCAATATGGGTGGTGAGGCACAGCAACAGGTTGCCCAGAGAGGTGCTGGAAACCCCATCCTTGGAGACATTCAAGGCCAAGCTGGTCTGGGCTCTGAGCAGCTTGATCTAGCTCTAGGTGTCCCTGTTTACTGCAGGGGAATTGGACTAGATGAGCTTTAAGTGTCCCTTCCAACTCAAACAATTCTATCATTCAGTGATAGTCACTGCCTGCAATTTGTCTCTATTGACCATCCGAAAGTTACTAAGCAACTTAACATTACTCAGACGGGGTCCTCCTACTGTCTTAAAGAAGAAACAAGTGCACTTACAAGGTTGTTCTTTCATCTTTATGATAATACAAAACATAATTGCTGAGGTCCCTTTCCTGTCACAAGTGCTTTTAGGCTGTATTTTTCTGTCCAGATAAAGAAAGCAAAGCTGAGATTTTAGTATGCGAGAGGCCAGATATCAAGGTTCTTCCATCTCAGTAGAATAGGTTGTCCTGATTTAGCTGATTGCTCTAAGATGCCGCTGTTATATTCCAAGCTGCCCTCCAGCTTTTTACTACATCACAGGCCACACAGTGCTAAAAGCTGAGAAAAGCACTGCTTTCAACTACTTCCGTACTAAATTCTATATTTATTGTAAATGCCAATAGCTTTTGAGAAACTTGCAAAAATGCTGTGTGGTCTTTTGCATCATTTACACAAAGATATAAGCGTGGGCTGTCATTTTACATCCCAAAACAAAAGAATTCATGTTCCTGCGTGTCTATCAGACACACGGCAAATGCTATCTAATGGCTATCACACCTTCAGGTACTTCTTATCTACAGGCACACTCAGAGAAGTACCCAAAAGAAATCTATTCAGTGGCAATCTTCCTCTTGAGTGAGGATGAGCCATCCCTAGAGAAGGTGCACCCGTGTTGCTGGACTACTTTACTGCAGAGGAGGTGAAAGAAATGAGAAGCCATAATTCCCTCCACTCAATGGCGCATTTATATTACAAGCATCACCCTCGTGGCAAAGAGCTTCTAACAAGAATCATTACAACTTGCCCCTGAAGAAGGAGGATGAAATAGAGTGGGCCACTGAAGATCAACACAGGGCTCAAGAACTGGCAAGAGAAGAAGGATTTTGGCTGTCCAATCCCTAGAAAGTATTCATAGGCACAGGGCCCTTCTTGGGAGATGGATAATTCCAAGTGCATGATGTACCTGACCTTTAGGAATCAAGCCTGGCATGGCTGATATGAAGAATGCTAAGCTTAGAGGAGAGGTGAAAAGAACAGGAGAGACTTGAAATCTTCCTGGCTATTTTAAGTGTACAGAAAGGGAATGAGATAAATAAGGATAGAGCAGTACAAGACTGTCAGAAGGCAGGAAAAAGAATATGAAAGGGAAATGAAAATACTATAGTAGTGGAAATTGCCACAATCAATGTATTAGAAAACGCAGTTAAAATTGGGAAGATCTGGTAATTACCATCCCAAATTTAATAACCTAAGGTACAGGACCAGCAGCAAATATTTTATACCTCTGTGAGTCTGTAATATAGATTGAAAAGTGCAAATACAGGGTTTTTTGGTTGATGGAAAAGCTGTCTGGGTCCTGTAGTCTGAGTCTGACTTCAATTATAGAAGAGTCTTTGAAACAAATTGATGAGAAAATTTAAAGATGTAATAAATTAAAAAGGAAATGTAAGAGTACATTATTAAGTTATTATCTGTTTTTGCTAACAAATCTGATTTTCTACACAAAGGGAATGCCATAGATCTCATTTATTTGGACTTAAAGCATTTCACAGGGACATATGGGAAATTGTTACTAAAACTAGGGGAGAGCAGGAATAGTTAAAATATTGTAAATTATGTGAAGGAGTAGTTCTATAGTAAAATAAGGATACAAATAAGGAGGAATGAATCTTGGACCACCCTTACTTTACATTTTCATTAATTACTTCACCATAATAATTAAGGGCATGCTGATGAAATCCACAACTAACACAGTGCTAAGGAGTACTCAAAATGGCAATGACTCTAGCACTGTCATGGAAGAACTGAAGGACTGAGAAAGAAATGTAAACGTGTTGAAAACTTACACACTTCTAAGTTCAAACACAGTTTTAAGGCTGTATATCAAGAGTTTCTGCTAAGATTTTGGAGTTCATCAAATGGAGATGAAAAGAATTGGAAAGAAATATAGCAATAGAAATAGTTGATTTCAGGATGACCCACAAACCACCAATGGGATGCTGTTGTGAGAAATGCAGTAGGAAGATACCTGACACAAGGCTCTTCCTCTGGAGTTAAGGAAATAATAGGAATAATGTTAAAACATCATTGTCTGAAATACAGCTCTGGCTGAGCGTGGTTGAAGAGCTGCAACTCATACTGGAACGTGGGCAGGGAAGGCTGGCTGCTTCTCTTATGCCAAGAAAGTGGAACAATTGGACTCATTTGATGTAACATATCTTATGACGTGGTGAGGTGAGTAAAGAAAAAGAGAAGGAAGAGAAAACAATGGAAGTTAAATAAAGTTATCAGAAGCACAGACAGGTAGCCCAGCAGGCTGGTGTTTGTAACACTAACAACCCCATCAGGTGGCACACAGCTGCTGGCTGATGCATTTGATCTCCCAGCAGAGCACTGGAGGTTTGTGAGAAAGGAGCAGCTGCTCTCTAAGTGAGGAAGAGGATCATGCTACTGTAGGGACAGACAGACCAGGTCCACCTGTGCAAACCAGGGCCTCAGCAGCAGTTTCAGGATGAGGTTTCCATTTGGAGATGCACCCTCTTTCTCATCGTTTCCTGTGCTGTTCCAGATGCCCAACTGCCACTTGTAAATCCAGTAGGGATTTTCAAGAAGTTATCAAGATCAGAAATACATGCAATTTTTATTTGTTTTTAATCCTTAAAAAAGTTTAGAAATGAAAAGGTAAAATTTACACGCATAAAACTTGCCAGATTTCATCCAGTAATAGATGAATATGCTCAATGCATGATAAGGCAGCAGCATGTTGGTAGGTTAACCCAAAGAATGGGCTGAGAGGAATCAGCCCTATCATTTTACCTCATTCATCTCGCATCTTTGCTTTACTATTTGTAATCTATGAGTTGATTTCCCAAAATGACAGCTGTCAAAAAGAAGCCCAAGCAATCACGTATCTGTTCACAATACCGAATGCTAAAAGCAAATATTTTGCTGCGTGTGGGATTACTGTAGTGAGGTTTGTCTCTGTTAGAATGTCACACAACTGCAAAACCTTATAATTACCAAGTGCACAGTCATGATGGCAGTTGAGAATGCCATTCACAAACCCAGATTACCTACAGACAGACACTGAGATAAAAAGATCCTTATCTCAAGAAAATGCGCACGCAGCCAAAGAACACAAATAAAAGAAATCCGAGCTCAAGAAAACATCCTAAAACACCCCTGAGCTCTTTGAGGCTTCTCCCAGACCTAAAACTGCCCTTCAGTAACATCAGTAGCTGCAGACGAAAGATTTAACATGAGCCAGCAGTGTGCGTTTGGAGCCCAGAAGGCCAACAGTATCCTGGGCTGCATCAGAAGAGGGATGATAGCAGGGAGCAGGAGGTGATCATCCCTCTCTAATCTGCCCTTGTGAGGCCCCATCTGGAGTACTGTGACCAGGCCTGGGACCCCAAGCACCAGATCTGCTGGAGTGGGTATAAAGGAGGGCCATGATCATGATCTGTGAGCTGGAGCTTCTCTCCTGTGAAAACAGGTTGATGGAGTTGGTCTTGTTTAGCTTGGAGAAGGGAAGTCTCCAGGGAGACCTCATTGTGGCCATCCAGTATTTAAAGGAAGATTACAAACAGGAGGGAGATTGACTCTTTACATGGATATATAACAATAGGACAAGGGAGAATGGTTTTAATTTAAAGGAAAGGAGATTTAGTTAGATGCCAGGGGGAACTTTTTCACTAAGAGGGTAGCAAGGCACTGGCAAAGGCTGCCAGAGAAGCTGTGGATGCCCCACCCCTAGAGGTATTCAAGGCCAGGTACGTTGGGCTCCTGGGCAGCCCCATCTATTACTCAATCTAACAGTTGGCAACCCCACCTACAGCACAGGGGTTGGAATTAGGTGATATGTTTGAGGTCCCTTCTAACACAAGCCATTTTAGGATCCCATCACTCTAGCACCTCAGCACATTTGGCCCCACTGGATACCCCACTAACCTGATCCCTGCCCCTGCTTGTGTAGCACTAGCTATTTAATGCATTTGGGAAGAAAAAAATAGCCCACATTCTAACTGATGGCAGGGAAATTAAGGAACTAATTTTAAATGACTGTTTACTAACAGCAGGCCAGTTTACAGAAACCTTCCGGGAGCTGAACTTTTAATGACAGTTTTAAATATGGTGAAATAGATTTCAGGAGGAAAAGCAATCACTGTCCAGAGACTGTGCGGTGTGGGTGGGAGCAAATGGCAGCTCTGTAAAGAACGAAGCAGCTGCTGCCAGTTTGGCATAGTTATGCAGTATTTAGCATATATCACCCCTGAGGATGATTATCTTTCTGTCATGATTTCTGTCATGAGCATAAAAGACAGATAACTCATGAGCCAGTTGAATCTCTTTCTCATAAGCGGCAGGGAGGTAATGCACTGATAACTCTTTGGAGGTTAAATATATTTATTCTGTGGGAATAAGCTTTTATTATTATGGTATTTGAAAGGGACAGATTTGGTCTGAAATCCTGCTTTTTCATTTCTGTGTCTGTTTGGGTTAAGCTTTTTATTATGTCTGCATTATGCTCACCGCAGTAGAATACAAGAGTAATCCAGGGGAGTCAGTGGAAAGAAACACTGGATAAGCACACACGTTTCTTTATTAGGCTTTGCAGTGCAAGTACACGCACCTGTTATCATTGCATAGCTATGCAGATGAAAACCTACCCAAAGAGAAAAGCAATGGCAACACAGGCAGTTCTTACAAGCTCTGTCTTTTTGTTCCTGTGGTAAAACAGCAACAAGCAAGAAACTGTGAGGTTGAAACCATAAAGCAGTGCAGTTTACCTTCATTCCTCACAGTTGCTTGTCTGTTTTTCCACAGACAACGTGGATTTCTGAAAGGGGTGACAGACACAGTTTACAGTGTTGTGAGACCCCAACCACCCCACATTGAGCAATGCTAACTGCATTGCAGAGCTGTTTGCAGGTGCAATGCTCCCTTCAGGACCCAGTAATTCTGAAGACAGTTAATATAAAATTGATCAGGAGCTATGTGATTACTCTGAGATTCTCAGAAGACCTGGCCCTGGATGATTTGTTTTGTGGAATGCAAGCAGCTCTGAGTCGATGCCTCATTTACAAAGCTAGGAAGAGGGAATAGACTCTAGGTGCACCAGAGGAAGTTCAGGTTGGATATTAAGATGATTTTCTTCTCCAAAAGAGAGGCAGCGCACTGAAACAGGCTGCTCAGGGAGATGGCAGAGTCACCATCACCGGAGGTGTTCAAGAACTGTGTGAATGTGGCACTGAGGGACATGGTCAGTGGGCATGGCGGGGGTGGGTTGACAGTTAGACTAGATGATCTAAGAGGTCTTTTGCAACCTTAATTCTGTGATTCTATGACAAGGAAACTTTTTAAACAGAGGACTGGCAGGATAAGCATGCATCAGATGCTGGAACCTGCATTTTATAGCATCATCACAGAATTGGGCTCTTTGGCATCATCGTGCTATTACTTTAAGCCAAATTCCAAGAGCAGCTTCCGTATACCATAACACAGCAGTTACAAGCAGTAGTGGGACATTTTTCTCTTTATGGGTGATTTACCTCAGGTTTGGCTCCTGATCTACAGGGACAATTCCTTTTTTCTAAGGGGTGCCCAGGGATTTCAGCCTCCTAAACTGAGCGCCTGAGTTAGATGATACAAGTTAGCAAGGAACAAGGGGAATTCAGCTGTAATCTTTCTATTCTGAAAAGTATGATCTTTGTTTGATCTTGTCTATTAAAACCACTACACTGTGTTGTTACCATCTTATTAATCTAAATCTTCATTTTAAAGAATAAAATAGCAATATGCCACTTCTTCATTTGCTGAACTTTCACAGCTTTCATAAACTATGTTAGTATAATCTTTAATATAAGGGACACATTCAAGAAATCAGCAACTGTCTTGCACAGAAATCACTCCACAGCTGCTTTTGGGTAAGAAGCAGAGAGAGCTACAGAAAGAACTTCACCTTCGTCTGCACTCTCGTACACTATATACAGAAACTAAGAATCAAAAAATTGCTTTCCTGTTTAGCTGAAACCAGAAAAAGATGTGCTTAAAATTCCAATAGAGACCAGTTGTTGTAGCTGCTGAACAGCCCTTACCAACTGCAAGGCTCAGAAAGATTCATCCATACAAAGCACTGCTGTCACTCAAGGAAGTTTTATAATCCATCTTTGAAAGCAATAATTTCCTAAATTGTCTGAAAAGAGCAGTCTTTTTTTCCTTTCAGATTTTGTAAATTCTCTATTACAGCATTTTTTTTCTTTAATTCGAAGGCATTTAATTGTATTACTGGAAAGCAGATCGACTGGCACCACAAAAGGCAGCTAAAGCAAAGGTAGCACAGGTACAGCCTCTCCAAAAGAGGAGGATCACTGTTCCTGCTTGGGATTCAGGTAACTTCCATAAGCAGGCACATCTCAAGAGCTCACATTTCTACTAAGTTTTTTTACAATATGCATTAACAATCACCTGAACAACTCATAAGGAAATTTCAAAACAACAACAGTAAGACAAACCATTTGTTTCATCAGTGTCGTTCCTGACTTGTTCTATCCTTTGTAGCTCTATTTTTAAATAGCCCACTTTAGCTTCTTACTGGTTTGCTATGCCCAGCCTAGCACAGTTGTGGCTGATAACAGACAAGTTCTGTACCCACAAAATGAGGATAGCAATCTTTCCTTTCAGTCTTTATCCACATTGTTTGATGATAATACAGTCAAAGAAAAGAGTGTTCCTATCTATTGACACACATTGCAGTTGGGCACTTGTCTCACTTATCTTTATATTGTGTAGGCTTCTCTCTGGCATTTCACAAAGAGCCCAACATGCAAAACTTCGTGGGTTTTTTTTTTTTTTTAGGAGAGGATTTGTCTTGACTTTGAGTAAGATGAAATTAATATTTAATTTTTCATAAAGCTTCCCAAGTTAGAAAGAACCAAACCAAGCCCACATGCCCTTCACCAAATTCTGCATTCAGAATCACTAAAAATAACCTCCAGGAACATACTGCCAGTTATTTTGGGCAGTGTTACCTCCTGATGTCAGCCATGGGACCCACCAGGAGCTCGCCAGGGCTGCTCTGCAACACACTGATGCAGAACAGGTAGCAATGCTTGTAAGGCTCATCAAGGTGCCAGCCAAAGAAAATGCGTGGATGAGAACATTCAGGAGAGAAAATGGCACAGCAATGGGCAAGGAGCAGCAGCAAAATACAGATGTGACCAACAGCTTAAATCTCCCACCTGTTTCAGGTGAGAAAAAAAATTGAATAACCTCGAACACAAGAAAGAGATCCCAGGACATTGATCAAATTACTGGTGCCACTCTCGGGGACCATCACTAAGCTGACAACCTGATGCAGAAAGGTCTTTTTTTTTCCTCCAAGTAGATGCTTAAGCATATGCTTAACTATATGGTAACCTCCTACAGAGAGGAAATGAAGTTCTGCAAATTTTTTATTCATTTCCTCCAGAAAAATATTGGCTTTGGATGAAATATTTCAAATACTTAAGTTTTGGTCACTTCAAATATTTGAGCAAACTATCATGAGCTGTCACAGAGCGTTAAGTCTCTTTCCTCATCTACAATCTAGAGTCGCTAGGTAGACCACATAGCTCTAGCCACGATTACAAGAGCTTTTCAACTGCAATCACAGATAAGGCAGATGTGGTCTAGCAGTACAGCTTCATCCCTGAAGAGAAATAGAGTTTCCAGGAGGCAAAATGGTAACTCACCACAAAAGGTTCAACCCCAAGTGCAACACTGAGTGTCAGCATGTTAAATGAAATAGTACTAAACACTGTATGCAACATTTATTTTGGTACTGGTTTGGATTTTGAAAAAAACAAAAGATGTATAACAGTACATGAAGTCTAAGACAAACTCTCCATAGAACAAAAGTTCTAATATTAAACTTCTGACTTAATAAAATTTCATTCCTTTGACTACTGATAACTCAAATGCATACTGTGGTGCTGCCTTAGGTCACAAAGCTGACCTTCAAATTGTCAAGTTGTGCATCAGCCCAGTTTCTGCGATATGAATAGAATGGGATTTGGTAATACTCTTCATTTACTTATAACACGACAACTTTCCCTCATTTTCTTGCACCACTATCACTGGCTGAATCAACATAACTGATACCAAGAAAAATTTTGTACTTGCCTCTGGATTACTATACTTAACCATTGGATATTTATTTTACTCTTACTCAAACTGTTTTGAAAGATCTTGTCACATAAAACTGATTGAGAATTTAGGACAGGCATTCACAATTCCCAGGGTTTCTAGTGATATTTAGAATTTATTCTGTTATGAAAATTTTAAGTGAACCCTTATTTCTGTGCTAGTTCCTGCTGTCACCGCTGCAAAACTAGAGATGGACAAATAAACTGAGACCTGTTTGGAAGATGTGAAAGATTATAATTTTAACTGGAAAAAACAAACAGTCTGAGAAAATAATGCTAATGAATCACAGAAAAACGGGATTATATGAAGGTCGGATCAATAATATTTACGCCATTCCCAAGAGATCTTTTCTAGTACTTTCAGAAAGTTCCATTGTTGAAGCTTTCAGAAACTTTTAAGCATCAAGTCACCATTCTGCACATCTTCACAAATGGAGAGCTCTTGACATTCAGGGTTATTTTCCCATCTAAATTAGAATTTCAGCAAACTTAAGCCCTGCTTGAAATGCCTGCCTTCTTTATTCAGCTGTAGATGGAAGGGATGAGCTTTCCTTTCTGGTACTATGCACTGGAAAGTACTATGAGAACATGAGCACTCTACCATGCTTGGTGGGTGCAGACCGCACTCAGCAACTGTCAGGCAAACAAAATAGCTTTTTTTTTTTTTAAATCCAGGGTTAAATTCTTCGACCACATTTTTCTTCACTTTTAATCCCAATGAAGTATCAACAAGAAAGCTTCAGTCATTAAGGATACAGAAATGGCAGTTAAGCGATACAGCAGTTCAACTGCAAATATGTAATAGAGATTGGTGTCCCATCTAATTCTTGACAAGATAATGATGCTTACCACTCGCACTCCAGATAACCAGACACTGAAAAACAATAGCCAGGAAGTTCTCATGCACACATACACAAAGTGGAATGGAAAAAAAAGAAAAAAGCATAAAATAAAACCTACAGGCT
Source organism: Meleagris gallopavo (assembly GCF_905368555.1). Taxonomy (NCBI): domain Eukaryota; kingdom Metazoa; phylum Chordata; class Aves; order Galliformes; family Phasianidae; genus Meleagris; species Meleagris gallopavo. The sequence goes on along the minus strand of NC_139409.1, from coordinate 44,559,971 downwards.
GTTCGTACAAGGAGTATACTGAACTACTGATGCTAAACTACTCTTTACATAGAAATGATTTTTCCCAATCAGAACAGTTTCTTTGATTTGGAAGTGAAACAAAACTGAATTAAGGCAGCTTTTATTCAAAATGAGAAAGGCCTTGCCTTGCATGGCTTTAATCTGGTTTAATTAATCTGATTTGCAACAATTAGCCTGGATTAATTTACCAGAAAAGACAAGCTCAAAACCCAGGTTTCACTGAATCAGCAATTGTAGCAGCACTACAACAGTAGTTGATTTTAAATACACAGACCATGATGGTAATTCTGCTAAAATTTGTTATTACCGCTCACGTACCTGAAGCTAAGCACGCATTTAAGTGCTTGTATAAAGCAAAAGTGGAAGAAAAATAAAACGTATTGTAAAATGGGTGCTCTAAAGAAACATAAAGTAGAACTGCTATCAGACAAATGAAATATCAATATTGCTTTGCAAGAGTTTCAGAGTGAGATGGAGTAGCCCCATTAACACATGAATAGTCTTCTTAACATTGCACTGGTTAAATGGAAACAGTCACACCAGTAAAACTTAATGCATGCACTCTTTTACAATTGATCCGCATCGAATTCAGTGAGCATTGTCAATTAGTCTGTGCGCAGAAGTCCCCTCTCACACTGCAGCTGGATGGTCAGAGCAGCACCTGCTCCTATTGTAGGTTAACTGCTCCCAGGTGCTATGGGTTCCCTCTACATCTTCCAATGAAAGTTAGCATGTCTCTCCTTTAAAGATACTTAGCCTACTTCAGGAAAATCCAGAGAGGGTTACCTTAAACATTTAAATTACCCAGTTCGGTGCAGGTAGTTTTACCTGTAGCAGATTAAGACACTTTTCCACAAACTTTTTCTGATCCTATGTTCTTACAGGACTCATAGCTCTACAAGTCCAATGAGAGCCAGAGAAGCACACAGTCAGGGCAAAACAAATGTATGAAAGGAAGAATAGATTCTGAGGAAGTGGATGATAAAAGGCAAAAAGCAATGAGGTAGGAGTGACACTGACATTATTTTTTTGCTATTCTGTTCTAGTGGTGCTCAGATGAAGAGAGGTAATATCCCAGACATCCTTGAGTTACCATTGCCCTGTGGTAGAGAAGCGAGAATGATGTCATGTCTACCCTCCCACTGTACAATAGCCCTTCCCAGCCCAGGTTCTTATGACTGAATCAAATCACACTGCAGTGTGGCTGGATGTTAATCACAGGGGGGAATAATGTCTTTGTATGGAGCAGCTACACCTGGGACAGGACACAAGAGCCCAGAGCAGACAAGCAAAGGGAAGCTAGAAATAGACATACATCTCAAGACTGCACAGGTATTTCTTGTTTTTCTCCCCACTAGACATCTCTCCAAATTACCTTATTATGAAAAAAAATTGTTCAGCATAAACCTACTTGCAAAAATGCAGTGCAGAACAGCACACACTTCAGTAAACCTAGACAAACCTTATTCTTCTAACTGCTGGTCTCCTGCAATGAAGGCACAGCTTTGCCAGCTATGGCTCTTCAGCATTGGTCTGGTGGACAGAAATATCCACCTTTTTGTCCCTACAACTTTCCACACAGCTTAGCTGCCACTTGGCACTGTTTATGGCTTTACACTTCCCTACAGAGGACTGTAATACCAGAGGAACAAAGCAACTTCACTTTTTAGTTTTACATTTGGCATCCTTGTCTCTTTCCTCAGAAGTAGCCATGTGTCTTAATTTGCAGCAAAGTAAGGCATCTGTAGCATGACAGCAAGAACCAAGCTTTAAAAGCTTCTTTAACAGTTATTAATGCAGGAGTTTTCAGCACAGAGAGAAGGAGCACTGTATCTTTGGGTTGGATCCAGCCTAAATACAGGTATCTAGAAAACCAATTTGCAGTGGTTTTAGTACTAGGATTTTTAGTACTGAAGCTGAGCACAGTGCTCCAGATGGAATCACAAGTTCCAGGCAGAGGCACTGAGGGCTCATGTTGTGCTTCAGGTCCACCCAGGACCCACAGGTCCTTTCTAACAGAGCTGCTCTCCAGCTAGCTGAGAGGTCTCCAGACTTGCTGTGGGACTCTTTGACCTTGTTGAATGGTACAATGGCTCCTTCCTATGGAACTCATTTCTGCATTTCTCCTCATTTTGAGGAGCTGCTGAATGCTGGCCCAGCCACTGGCACACTAGCATCTCTCCCAGCTTGATGTCATGAGCCTCCAGTTGTCCCCTTGGTGCCACTATTTGTTTTTGTCACTAACCTGCATTAGGTATGGACATCTCTGTTCTCCTTACAATGTCTGCCCCAAAGCAGAACACTAAGCGATGCTGGAAGCAGAGGAGCACTGGAAAGGCAGCAGTTTAAGCAAATGGAAGCACTCTCTACCTTGCAATAATTGATGCTCTCCTTTCCTCCAGTACAGACTTTACTTAATATATCATTTCCTCTTAAACAAAAAACTCAAGCAGGGGAAAAAATGAGAGAGAGCTGAAGGTGCTGAAGAGTCTGCAAAGGGAAAAACAAACAAACTTCCTGAGAGCTGAGGATAGCAGTTCCAGTATGATTAATACATGCACAGTCTGGAATGTAAGCACTAATGGCATACAATGAAATTGAGCTGTCTGGGGAAATCAAGCAGGACACACTCTGCACCATCACAGCCTTTCTCTGGAGTTTCATTTTCCTGTTTACCACTAACAAAGTCTTTTCCCTGGGTCTCAGCACTTTCTCTTGGTTTTCTCAGTGTTGCTCTGCAGCTCAGGTGAGGCAGATCAGTTTGGAATACTTCCCACTTTGGCACAGAGCACATGATGGGTGCACTGGGACAAACAGTGAGCGAGGAGCACCTTTCACTGCATGGCCAAGCCATGCAAACACAGGCTATGCTTAGTCCCTGCCCCATTGCTACATTTCAGCTCTTGGAAAGAAGAGGCATTCCAGAAAAAAGCTCCTTGTGAAGGTGGCATTACTAAACACCAACCAAAGGGCATTTCTGACACAGGCTGATCCTTTCAGTATTTAAAGGCAGCTATAAGAGAGAAGGGGACAGACTCTTTAACAAAGTCTATAGTGATAGGAAAAGTTTCAAACTTAAAGAAGTTTTAAGATTTAGACTAAACATAAGGAAGGGTTGTGAGCACTGGTTGCCCAGAGAGGTGGTGGATGCCTTGTCCTTGGAGGCATTGGAGGTCAGGCTGGATGGGACTCTGAGCAACTGCAGGTGTCCCTGTTCATTGTGAGGGAGTTGGACTAAATGGCCTTTAAGTGTCCCTTTCAAGAGAAATGACTCTATGAGTATATGATTCCATAATTAAAAACTACTAGCTGTCTGTTAAGCTAGAGATCAGTTATTATTAAGTAGAGGTTTTAAGATTTTTCCACGTTTATGAGGAGGCTGCCATTCCAAAGATACAGTGCCAAAATAATAATTATTAACAAAAAATTATCAGACAATATAAGTGGAAAAACCACCAAGCAGAACACTCACTTAAGCCTCTTAAAACATCATCATTTGCACATAGCTCCAAATTATTTCCTCCAAGAGCTAGTTTATCCTTAATAGAATTTGACACTCCTAAATGCTCTGCTGAAACACTATCAAGGTACAGAACTAATAAAGATAATTACCCTTGCAAAGTGAAAAGTACTTCTGAATGGACTCATTGAACCATCAGAGTGTATCTGTTGTTGAACACTTTTCAAAACAGATAAAATTGTTACAAGCTACCAGAAAAATGTAAGATCTCTTGTAATTAATATCTTTCAAATCATAGTCCAGGAGATGAAAAAGCATAACTAAACTAAGTATCATACAAATATTTACAGAAGTTTAAATGAGACAGCCCATGAATCTCTCCAGACAGAATTAAAATAAAAGCACGAAATCAACACATTTCAGCTTGCTTTCTAAGCAACTTCAACTGAAAGAAAAGCGTGTATCAGAATCCTTCACACTGTCCTAGTGCACCAGAGAAAACTGCCACGGGCAGATTGGCAAGCCATTAGCAATGACCTCTGGCAGTCACATAACTCGAGATGGCTTCACCTGCCCACCAACTCCTGCAGCCCCTGTCAAGGCTGAACCCATCTCCTGCTCCTCCCTGCCTGGCAGGTTGCATTTTTCTTACTCCTAATGGCAACCACAAAGTGCATGGGCTGCCCTCACCCTCCCCGTTTTGTCACTCATTCCCTGTTGGAATGTTATTTGCCACATGGGAAAAGCAAGAGAAGCCAAACAAATGGCACGTTCAATAAGTGTGATGGTCAAGAGATCTAGGGCTGGCATCAGCTGCCTTAAGCTCACAGTTAATGGAATTAAATTTTAATGGCAGGTGACAACTGATCCACCCTCTCCGTAGTTTTTACAAGAAACCAGGTTTGTAAAGACTGGTAGATTATTTTAATGGGCTAACTAAGATGGACACACAGGACAAGTTTTGAAGCTTCTTCAGGTTTCCTTTGTATTTTTCTGTTGCCCCACTTACTGCTGTTTTGACTACAGTCCTGGCTGTCTTGTTTGTCCTTAGTGAATTAGTCTACCCATTTGTATGTCTAATTTGCTCCTCAATTAAGGACTGCTTCTGAATGAACAGGCCAGATGATTTTCCAAACCTGGAAGCACATCTGTTTTTTTTTCCAGCTCTATCTACTAATCCAGAAAAGTTTCTCTCCTCTGTCCTTCAACAGACACGATTTTTGCTCGACCACCAGAAGATTTCCCTTTTTGCTCTACAACATGAACAGACTTACATTGTATGCACAATCCAACTTCAAAGTAAAATGACCCTGCAATTAAGAAGCTGGAACATGAGACATGAAAGTAAAGTTCACTTTAAAAAACAAAACAAATGAAACTAAAACAACCCAAGAAATGTTCTTAATATTAACCACTTGTGATTTTGACCTGCACTGATCTATCTTGATGGCAGCATTGACTTCACAAGACCCATGAAGGAAAAGTTTCTTTGTTCTGCATATGTAGATGAAGGAAAGCTCTCCTCCAGACACCAAACTCAGATAAGAACTGATAGGAGCTCTTTCTATAGTTATTCAGCTTGCTCAACCAGCCCAGGATTGAGGTGAAAATGGCAGGGAGTACATTCCCTCAAGAGACACAGAAAGGTAATTGCCTCCAAACTGTGCATGTCACTATTGTGTACAATACGGAATCAAATCACTACCTCATATTTCTTCATTTAAATGGCTCACTCCCTCATCTTAATATTGATCATTTTCCTTCTGCAGTAGGAAAAAATCCAAAGAAGATAATGCAATCTGCCCCTCCTATGCACAAACATACACTGCACCATCAGTGCTTGGAGCCTTGCATTATCCAGAGCTATTAAGGAGAAGCCTGAAACTGTAGTCAGTCTTGCATAAAGAGTTAGAAATGCTGTACCCTCTTTAAAATCAATTTACCACTGTGCACACCAAGGTCTCTGTAGAGAGATTAGGCCAGACTCAGAAAAGTCACTGAATCACTGTTTCTTCAACAATGGTTTTCAATTATAAACAAAGCAAGGGCTCTATTCTGCATATCCTTACTTGCAGCATGCACACACATACACAGTACACAGAGGGTGAATGGAAGAGATTACAAAATAATGCAAGAAGTCCTGATGGCTTTACAGGGGTCAGAGACCTGACTTCCAGGTTATGACCTCCAGAGATGCAGCATCCTTTCTCCATAGAAGAAAAACAGTTAAGCTGGATCAACGTCATTAAAATAAAGCAACAAATGAATCAAAGCACACTGCATCTCAAAGGTGTTTGGGAAAGAATACTTCTCGCTGTACAGTGGATTTCCTTACAAGCATCACTTAGCTGGCTTTTCAAAAAAGGCAGAGTAACCATAAGGTTGGCATAACTAGGGGTAAAACATCCTGCTCAACAGCCAAGCACCATCTCACACCCATTTCCCTTGTATTGTACTCTCCTAGTGTCCAGGAGGTGCGTGGCCCTTTATAGGGAACTGGCAACAGTGCTGAACAACGCACAGGGCCTAATTTAAACTCTCCACCACAACAGATGAGAGCAAGGAAGCGTGGGTTTGGTATCTAGGGTAACAACAACATCAAAACATAATTCTGCAGATAGACAGGTTTGTGTGTCTGTGAATGAACTAAAGGGGATAAGCACCCTCCTCACCTACCTGCTAGAGATACCTGCACAAGAAACAGGCAAGGAATTGTTTGTCAGAAAAGGCTTTGGGAGACAAGGGGAGATGCCTGGCAGACCAGTTGCAGGAGCAGGGACAAAGCCTCATAAGTCCTTGAGTGAAGCATTCATACACAAGTCAAAACATAAATTACAGCAACAGTGAGCTGCTGAAGTATCAGGGCAGGGGGAGACTCTAAGGACCAGGAAACATGAGCACAAGAAGGTGAGGTGCAAAACTTGAGACCTTATTTCTACCAGAGTTTATGCTGCCAGCAAAGCTTTGACAGGACAAGACTCTTCCTTTCAGACAAAAAAAAAAAAAAAAGGCTGGGTGGCATAGGGACATTCGCTCCATAACAGCAGCAGAGGCAACAAGGCGGAGGCAGGTCAGGTGCACTCTTGCAGTTTTTAACCCAAACAATGCGATGTATCTTATAAAAAATGACAGGAGTGCTGCCCTTGTCTCTTCGAGTGCTTGCCACAAGCCTAGGGAAGAAGTGCATTAGCACCAAAGGTGCATTTACAGACACAAAGTTTTGTTCCTTTAAAAGACAAAGGGAGCTGCATCAGATTGAACAGCAAGTGGGTTACAGAAGTTGCACAAACCTGGAGATGACAGTGTAAAACAGTGAGGAATAAGTCCAGAAAACCAAATGGTGAAAGAGAAGAATTCCTTGAAGAAATGAGCTCTCAGACCTGCTGTTAAATACAAGTCAACAGGGAAACCCAGGAACAGATTAGAAGTTCACATAGGGTGCTCCCCAGCCCTCCAGATGTGAATGGCTGCAGCAAAGACTTCCTTCTGAAACACATTGGCCTTTTCTGAAGTGACTTCCAAAAACTCTCATAAAGCAAATTCCCTTTAAACAAAATATCCCACACAACTGGTGCTTTCAGTCTCACATATTGCAAGGGTAGGCGTGAAAAAGGGAAGAACAACAACAACCAGGGGAAATAGGGGCTCTATGGTATTTGACCTAACCAGGCAAAAGCAAAGAACATACGGGACTCCGTGGGCTGTGTGGCCATGAGTATGTTAAAAGAAGGGGTACTTTTATTAGAGGAAGTCAAATAAAGAGCTTTCCTCAGAGGCTGGTTAGGTGGTAGAAGAAATCTCCTATAAAATAGTTTAATAAACAAACTCATAGTGAAATAATATTGTTGCATCACTCCATGGAGTACAATAATGTCAAGCCCATACCAGAGACAACTGGAAAGTTCACTTCAACATCTCACCAGTCTCATAGAATAATAAAATCAGTCCAAAAATCTCTTCAGCAATTAAAGGAGGTAAAGGGAGGAAGAAGCAGTGGGTGAGCAGAGTCTCGCAACTGCAAGATGTTAAATAAATAGATGTAACTTCTATGTTGTTAAAATTCCAGTGGATATTGTTTGTGTGGTTTAATTAACAGTAACGATCCACCCCCTGTTTTGCTGCTAATGTAATCTCAAAAGCAGCACACTAATTCCACTAGCAGATTTTATAGTTACATTTTAAAATACTCCGAGTACACTTAACTACACATTCAGTGTGGATTATGGGTTCATTAACTAGCAATTGATCATTAACTCTTTGCTGACAGACAGATGTGAATATCTGTTCAAAAGTGACATATTCCAGAAAAGATGATCTGACAAAGAGGGAGCCAGCTGGCAGTCACTTTAACCCATCAGAGAAGGCCATCCTGTCCCTTCAGAGAGGAACACACAACCAACTCCGTGTCCATTATCTTCATCATGAGCAAAATGTATTAGACTATGAATAGATAAAACAGCAGTAATATTAGTATTTTCTTCCATTTTTATCAACCTTGTGAATACAGCTGGAAAGGCCTTCTATAACTTTCATTCAGCATGTTTAAGCAATTCAGGAAGCAGGAGGGCAATGGAAAGCCATTAGATGTGTGACAGTACAGAGCAGCAGCAGCATGTAGGAGCAGTGCAGAGCTCTGACCAAGCTCACCTGCATAGCTGCTAGTGGGTCCCATGTTTAAAGACAAATGGCAAGGAAACATGTCTTAAGATAGGGATTTTACTTGGATGCACTCAGAACTGAGACCCAAACTGCATTACTGTCCATCGCCTTCAGTTCACTTTCTCTGTGGTTAAAATCCAAGAAATATGATTCACTTCTTACTCTACAGTCCTAACACCTGTACTTTGCACCCTTTGAGTTCTCATCTGCTCCCACTGAATGGGGAAGCACCATTAAAAAAAAAAAGCTGTTCTCAAAATTTCTTTATAGTTTGATGATTTCCAGTTTTGCCATTCAGGCAACTTATTCACTGTTACATGATGCTAATGTTTGCCCAGTCCCAAAGCTGATTTATCTCTGTCACTGATTAAACCAATTTAAACCCAGACTGGCAACAATTAAAAAGTATTTCCCACATCAAAAAGATACACACTGGTAACCTGACTATTCATCAAGAGTTTGATCAAACCAGGTATTTACATTGCTGGTGCTCTAACATTTCACCTTACAGATGACATAGTTCAGAGCTACTTATTATCATGTCCACTGTGTTCTGCAGGTAGATAAATAAAACTCATTTTTGCATCTTACTTCAAAAACTGAGTAGCTAACAAGAAAGTCATCAGCCACCTGTGCTGAAAACACTCAGTAACCACGACTGCCACCTCCACCCCAAAGCAATCCTATATCTTGCCAAGGCCTGAAGCGTTCAGCAGGAGCTGAGGGCACATAGAGTTTCTACCAATTAATTGAAGAGCTCTCCTGTAAATTTCCTGAGATCAAACCCAACTGATTAGTGGTTAAGCCTGTGCAGCACCAATTTATTCTGTCCTGAAACAAAATCCTACCTCTCCAGCCAGGTGATGAGGTGCGCAACAGGAGCTTCACAGCTCCATCCTCATAACCTGATTGTTCCAATCCACAGATCTGAGCTTGGCTATCCATGTATGGCACTGCTAATGGAATAATTTAGCCCCTCACACCTAGTAAAGTAGAACTTTATTAACTTAATTCAAGTAATTCCCTGGTGCATGTGCAATTCCTGAGCTCAGTTATAATGACTTTAATGAAGAAAGCAAATCTTTTCCTAGTTAAGTGCCAGACGTGCTTTTTCTTTAAAGTTTTTCTTCTACTTTCATTAAGAAGCTCTCTTTCCAAAATAGCTGTGTACATGTAAACAGCAAACTCCGATCAGTACATCCAATTAAACAACCTCATACAATCACAGCATGCCATGGGCTCAGCAGTTCAAGACATATTTTGATATTACTGGTACAGCTCTTAATTTCTTTCTCTGCAATTGAATAAAAGATCATTTTACATTCCAGTTAATTCATTGCCAGAATATTCTTAATTATTCTAAAGACAATATGCAGGTCAATCATCCTAATGCAAAAATACTACTCATACTTTGTATTTTATTGCCAAGGCTCGAACTATAAAACACTTGCTATTTTATAGACATTAATTAGAGGAAAAGAACAGGAGAGCACTGGATCTAAAGGTGAAGTTTGGGATCAGAATCCAGACTTCAGTTTCATGACTAACTCTACTCTAGGCTGAATTAAACTAAAAGCTGAGACCCCTGCTTCCAGTTTCAGGAGGTTTTCTGCATTCCAATGAAAAGAAAAGTATGCATTGGTTTCTAAAAGAAACAGAAACAAGACCCAAGTACAGTAACAAACTTACATAATTGAGAACTTACATAACCAGCCATAATTTTTAGTATATTTCACACAAATTGATGCTCTGAATTTAAACCAGATATATTAAACCATAAATATACAGCCTTCCATAAGCGCTTTTAGCATCTCTTTCTTCTTGGAAAGAGGACTTTTTTTTTCCAGGCGGTCTGACAAACAAAGGAGACTGCAAGCATCTTTGCTTCACTTCTGACTTGGTTTTGTACATTGTGGATATACCGTAACATCCCAATAACCTTCTTTGTGTCACACTTCAATAAACTTGGCACTTGTAATAAAGCTCAGGTTATTCCTCGTTTCTATTAAAATGCTTTTCTGCTCTCAAGATCACATCAGCCAAGCTCATAGACCAGTACTGCCAATATGTCTGCTCTGTTACATACCACAAGTGGAATCGATAAACACTCACCTGCCTTGCTACATTCCTGTCAAGCCACATACTGCTTACTCAGTGTCTCAAGGGTTTAGACAAAGAAATCTTCCCTTAATTACCTAGAGCCCTGCTTTAAGCATTAGTTTAACTAAAAACTCTATAGAAAACAGTTTCACTCTGTAACATCCTGTGATGCTATAACGGAATGGAAAACACCACAGTAATAGCAGGGTGGCAAAGCCTTTGGGGACAGCAAATAAGAACAAGCCCAAGTACAGCATCCACAGAAATGAAATAAAAGAACTACCTACCTCCAGAAGGCCCCTGGGATGCAGAAAACCCTCAACAAAAGACACAATCATCCCCCCTGCCATCCTTTAAATGAGGTCTGGGAAGGGGCAGATCCTGGCTCCACCCCTTCTGGTTACTCAGGTAAATTCCATGCACCTGAGCTCTCCTGGGTTGGCCCTGCCTTCCCACCAGGTGTTCAATCACTGGTTCAGGCTGTGACTCAGCATTTCCACTACAGAACCCCTCCAAACTTGAGTAGCAATACCCTCAGCACAAATCACCACTGTTTCACTGTTGTGAACTGAGCTAACACAGCATGCAGAAGCAGAGAAGCTTACCTAGGTGCTGTTCTGCTATCAGCTAGGTACACAGCAGCAATGAAAATGAGAAGAGGAGGGGTTGACTTCTGTTTTTTCTATGCTTATTTGCACAGTGTATGGGAGTCCATCAGTTCTTAAAAGTCTCCAAGTTTAAAAGGTGCTTTAAGGCTTTTTCTAGATTTGGTTAACAAGCTGATTGGATGTCTTTTATCATTCACTGCTGTTGAGTAGCATGAAGCAGCTTCGGTTTAAAATGAATGAATAAATAAGCAAAAAAAAATTCACACACATACAAAATAAATATGCAGCCTTCCTTTAGCATATATATATTTTTTTTTTGCCTCAACACAAGATGTCTTCCGTTCTGTACTAACTACCATCGTTAGGTGTAGAGCCCAATCTTCCACCATCCTGCTACTGTAAAATTGAGACCTCAATATCAAAGTGTTTCAGTGGGACAGAATGAGTAGCATGCACCAGAGAGGGGTATTTACGAGGCATGGTGTGAGTGTTAAGGACCTTATTGACATTCGTTTGGATGAGCAGTATAATTTTGTAAAGAGGCTCGTCACTCACAAGTAAAGGAAATGCTCCAACTACATGTCAACATCTACACGGCACTACGTCAGCTTATAATATTTTATGTTAAGTATTAAAGAGGTATCTTGTTCTGCAAAAATATGGCATGCAAAAACATAGATAATTTAGCTTCCCAGTGTGTTTGCTGTGAATGACTTTAATTTATTTCCCTCCACCTGAAAATCATCAGAATACGTGGTAGGAGAATCACTAAGAGAACAAAAGGTTTCAGTGATTGAGTCTCTAACTGATTGCATTCAAAAGCTGGACGTGCCTAGAGCAACCATTTGGCACCACAAGCTCATACATATAGCAGTCCAAACAAGTTTGGTGATCATTTCTAATATAAAAGTAATACAAATGCTATTTTCACTGTTTTACAGGAATATATACAGTGCGATTATGAGATAGATATTCAACAGAAATTTGGAGTGCTGAACATCATTGCACAGGAAAATAATGAAACTTTGCCTGAAATACTGCATACCTCTTAGATCACCCATGAGGGCGAATCTATTTCCACAACTGGAGGACAGAAAGGATCTGATTTCTGCCTACAAATGTACCAGGGAGGAAGGATAGGAGGGAATGAAAAGAATTAATCAACAGAACTATGTTAGTACTAGATCTAGTAAGTATAAAATTTGCCAACAAAGGGTTGGACTGGGGTAATCCCAATCTGTTCTTCTAATAAAGAAGGTGCCCAATGGCCAGAGCTATTTGATTTTAAAATAGTAATGAAGACAAGCAAGCACATCTTAGAGTGGACTTTGAGGGGTTTCTTCAGAACATTAGATCATAGAGCGGTGTGTGAGGCTGTAAAAACTGTGACTTAGGCACATAAATGGCACAGAACATCCTGATCCAAGCAATGTATTTCAAGTCACAGAAGGTGTCTGTGGGATAGCTGTAAAGTGAACTTATTTCTCCCCTTGTGCCTAATGGTTCACCTTTCACATCTCTTCCTGCTTTAGTCTCAGACTGTTTTATGTTCTTTGCTTGTAAGGAGAAGTTACACATTAGTGGCACACCTGTATTTGTGTGCCCTTGAGCTGAGAGCAAAACAAGAGGAGGAGCTGCAAATGCAGAAGTGAATCAGAAATCATGGGCAAAGAAAGCTTGCTGACACCACAGCACTCAAAATTCAGGAATGAATTGAGACCATCAGCCCCTGGAAAGGAATCACACAGCCAGCATTCCCATTCAATCAGAAAATGGTAGTGTTCCCAGCTCTATTTGTAAAGTTTGAGAAATAAGGAAAGTAATAAGGACTTACGTTCCCAAACAAGGGAAGCTGTGCCTAAGGAAATGTAACTTTGTGATGTGTGATCTGGGGAAGAACACAAGTCTTGCTCTGAATGCAGTATTCCAGCCATCCTTACAAGGCCTTGTACACTGCATAAGAATGAGGGCACCACAAGCAGCACTGATAACACGGCAGAGAGGAGCCCTGTGCCACACAGTTAATTTGGATGCAGAGCATTCACTTTTGACAGGCTTAGAGGAAGACAAATATGGAAAGGTCAAAACAGAGCAGCGGAAGAGATTCCTTTGTGGCTCATTTTTCCACTGCAGAAGGCCCATCTTATGCTTGCTCTCCTTCCCAGAAGCACAGGCACAGTTCTGCAGGTGATGTTGCAGCACACCCCTCCCTCTCTCTTTCCTTACACTGCATATTACCAGTAAAGACTGAGCATTCAGTGAACTCAAAACCTGAAATGTACACACTCAGACTGCTAATAAATAGTAGAGATCTTACATGCCTCCTGATCTACCGGCACTACTGATGTTAAAATGTTTATTAACATACTCTGCCAGGATATCCAGGAAGTATCTTCTCTATTCCTGAGGTCACATTCCCTGTGACTGTGCTGCCAGACAGTAAGATTAGCTGAAAGTGTCATGTCTGAATTCGTAGGCTCAAATATCTTGCAGATGAGGATTTCAAGAGCAGGTGGTCAGCTCATTAAATCCTGATTCACGTCAGCAAGCCTTCTCCTTTCTTGCTATGTTTCTGCCTCTCTCCTCCTCCCCAAATCTCTGGGCTGGGGATGAGTGTGCCCAGCCCTTTGAAAGCATACCAAATGTACTCCTTAATGCCTCTCAGATACAAAAATCTGCAGCTGTCCCAGAGATGATGAGGCAGGCTTAGGGCAGGAGCTCACCAGATCTTAAACTGTTACCTGAATTTGCATGACCATCATCTGCATTGCAAACCAAGAGGATGGCAGCTGGAAGGGGAAAAAGAAAAAGGCAGGGGAGAAGAGGCAAAACAACAACAGAAATAATAATCATATAAAACCAGGATTTTCTCCCACTTTTTTTTTTTTTTTTTTTTTTTTTTCAACTCCAAAGTTTTCAGGATGGCCACAGTGACTGTTGGTGATCTGCGGACAAGACAAGAAAATTACAATGGTCGGCAATGTTAGATAGCAATTAATGGCAAACTGCCATCATGCAACCCTCTGTGACACAGTTTTGTGCTCGTGGCCAGCAGCAAACATGCAGGACAGCACGTTCTGGAAGCTGAACTGCATGCACAAGGAAACTAGAGGGGTTACTGAATGCCCAGTTGACCTGGATTCATGCCTCCTAGGATGCCTAGCACAGATAGAGACACTTCTATTTCTTTACAGAGTTTTTAGCTTTCCAGTGTTCCAAGGAGACTAACTGAAGAGGGGGTTTTGGTGGGGGACAGACACAAACCACAGATGCTTTCTCACTGCTCCTTACTCCCCACAGAAATCTCAACAGCCCCCAGCTAGATTTCCAAATACTTTGACTTTGTTTCCTACCCTCTCGCATTCGCTGTGAACTTCTCAGGGGTGAAATGTTCACTCTGTTGCTTTCAGAAAGCTCATCACAAACTGCACAAGAAATGTTTCATAAAGTCCTGTGGCCGTTAGATAAAAGTCATTACCAATATTAAAAAAATGAATCAGAGAATGTTCAGGTTCTTCAATTTTGTATAGATTTGTTTGTTATAATTTTCTACCAGTGAAGTGGCTTTTTATTTATGGGTCTGGATGTTCAAAATTTTTGAATGCAGTCTAGTTTATATCCAAGTCTGAAACTAACATTCAACTCTACTCCTTTCCTTTGTAATCGCTCCATCTCTCACCTCTTTTCCCTTTCCTGAGGGAGACAAAAGTCGTCTAGAGCACATTGATTCCTTCCCAATCACCCTGTAAAATCACACATTTCTTGCCAACAGGTTCGTTGTTAATAGGCCTTTGCTCCCTCTGCTGGCTACTCAGTCCTTTTGTAGCACCAAAATTAAGAGTTGTCTTTGAAGACAACATTTCCAAGAACCTTCCCAAGCTGAATACAAACTCCACAGACATGTTCTATGTAGAGTTCAAGGAAAACCAATTGAATTAACTGATAGAGTCCCTTTCTCTTTATCCTTATTAACTTTGATAGATATATCTTTATCTTTGAAAACACATAGCGTCAATACCATTGTATGTTAAAAACTCACTACATTCATTGGCTTTACTTCTGATATTTATGCCTGGAAACCAGTTCAATATGTGTTCATTTGAAACAACTTGGTAGTCTTCTTCCAAGGACGTGCTGAGCGCAGATGAATGTGGCCCGTGGTACAAGGATCTACCTCAGGAACCAGTTTCTCTTTCAACTGTTTAACAAAAACATAAATCTGGAGGATATTTCTCAGCTTATGGCTAGACTGATATTTGCAGTGTGAACTGAAGTTTAAAGTGAGAATTTGACTGGCTGTAATACAGAGGATTTGCAATAAATGTGACATTCTTTTGGCTTTCACAGAGCATAAGGAGAATGGACTATCACATTTAAAGTAAAAAATGAGAGAAGAAATGCAGTGGCATCCCCTGGAAAAATAAAAACAAAGCCAGAAAAATAATTCATACAAAGAATCAGCTACAAAATACAGCTGTGTTGTGATTTTTTCTCCTTCAGAACTGGATCAAACTCCTAGGGTCTCTTCCAACTCAAAAGATTCTATGATTCACGTGCACTGCTTTTGTGTTTGCTTCTGGTTTTAGGCAGTTTCACTTGGCATCTCAAATTTCTAAACCCACTGGTTATTCCTCTTATTCCTGAAACTAATAGGAAGCTCCATCCAGCATTAACATTTCTGGTCTGAAAGCAGCATGCCTTTGGAAGCAGCTCGCTTTCAAATAAATCCATACCCCTCCAGCAGCAGAAGTTACCAGCAGAGGAGCTTTCAGAAGTAATGAAAGTTTTTGGAGGATACTATTGAGGAGGTAAGGGATAAGGGAGAAAGAAGAGAAGGAAGGCCACATAGCAAATCATTCTGTGGCTTTCCTAAGTAAACGCATCTGCTTAGGACCCAATACGGAGAATAGACGAAGTCTTGGCAACTTCTTTCCTGAGAAGAAAAAACCTTTCATCTACGAGGACACAGAGTAATAATAGACTTCCTCTTGGTTCAACAACTGTTGCTAGAAGGAAGTTTCAGCACCAGTCCAACAGCACAGATTTATGGCTTTGTGTCTAGAATAATCATTGTTCACACACCACTATTTTTCCTTCTTCTATAGCATTTTGGTAAGTGGAAGGATGAAGAATATGCTTGGCTCCTGTACCACGGAGCCATCTATTGTACTTGTAAGAGGTTCAAGAAGATACAAAAGATAATAAGGCTTTAAATAGATTCAGAAAAACCCAACCATCAACAAAGCACCAAAAATGTGCGCTCATTTTGAAGAAGGTGACCCCAGCAGGAATTGCTCTGGGCTGCTCAGGACAGGAGTTCAGTTCTTCCTGCTGCCCATCCGTCACAGCAGAGTCATGGGGCATTTCAGTCAGAGATGAAAAATCATTGATTGTGTTTCCCAGCCTCCTCACAGAGCTCTTCCTTTGCAGCGGGGAGCCAAACCAGACTCCGGAGTATGCTGCAGAGCTTCTGCTGTAGCCACTGCAACGGCAAAGCAAAATGCAAGAAGGGAAGGAAAGGGAAAGGGAAAGGGAAAGGGAAAGGGAAAGGGAAAGGGAAAGGGAAAGGGAAAGGGAAAGGGAAAGGGAAAGGGAAAGGGAAAGGGAAAGGGAAAGGAAGCAAATAGGGAAGGATGTCATCTCAGGACTGCAATAGATGCATTTCTTAGGTCTACAGTGTCTCTCAGATTGTTCCCACAGAGCAAATAATACATACACGTCCCCTATCCCCGATGTACAGCTGTATCCATGACACAAGGAAAAAGTGCAGCACAGCATGACAGACCAAGAACGAGCCTGAAAAATCCAAAACACAATTCAATTAGGATTCCTGCCATAAAACAGCATGGAGAATTCGAAAAGATTTAAGAAATGGAACAACCCAGATAGGCCATGGTCTCCAGAACTCATGGTCTAACATACTCAATTTCTGCACAGGGTGGATGGAGAGCTTCTGCAGGTTCCAGAGCAGTGACGTTACAAAGTCCTTAAGATATTTCTGATACCTGAATGTCTCTCGTAAGATATCTCAGTTATGAAAAGAAATGTTGTCTAATCTGCTTGCTGTACATACACTAATACCAGCAATAACAACTCTTCCTCTCCACATGCTCTTCTTTAATCTTAACATTTGTACACTTGAAGCCATTAGTTCAGTCTGTAGATTACGAAAATTTTACCTTGTGGCTTTGCCACTGCACTTTTCCTTGAGGTTTTTTATTTTGACACATCAGAAGCCTGGCAGTACTCTCCTATAAATGTCTGTACAGAAACTCTGAACAGTTTCATCAGCAGGTGAGAGTGCGAGGCTGTGGTATGTCAGCGACCACTAACAGAAGTCCTGGAAGTCATATGAGGCCAGGAAACTCAGAGCAAGGAATAAGCACACACAGAAAACAGCCTCCTCAAAAACAACAGACACAATACATGTCTTCAGACACATCTCCCTCAAAACAGTAATAAAATACAAATTAAACAAAACCTCAATCCATGCTCGGAAGTGAATGTGGGGGCTTAGAACAAGATTGCCTTGATGGATGTAAATGCACTATTACTTTCCTTAATGACAGGATTCAAGTACAGGTCCAAAAAGTATTTCTGTATCTTGGTATTATCTTGGTAAGTCCTTCCACTTACCAAGCATGCCACAAGGCTCTGCTCTGACCATGTCTGCATCCATATTTTAACTGCAGGATTTAAGTGAGCCTGGGTTGGGGGTGGAGAGGGAAATAAATAAACTGACACCATGCCAGTATTTTTTTTGATGGAATTACACTGATTTAGAGCAGCTGGAGCTGTGGATCTTTGCCTTCAACTGGAGCTGATATTCACTCTGAACATTTTAGTCATGTCTTTGGCTGAACATGGGCCACACTGACTTGTGTAGCCTGATAGAGACAATCTTTTCACTGCAATAGCAGCTTTTGTATCCCTTGACTTTAGTTTTTTTAGTTTTGCAATGAGCTTGTTGCATTTATTATGTAAAGAAATAAATTAATGGGTTAAAAATCAACACATCCTAAATTGAGCATGCACAAAATCCATTAAAATTAATTAAAACCCAATTCCCAGCCATCACATATGGCCTCTCGTTCCCCCAAGGCATCTCCTCTGGCATGAAATACCTGCAGCTGGCAGTGAGAAGTCACCCACAGGCAGCCCTCCTCTTACAGGGAGTCAGATGTTTCCTAAGGCTGCATCGATCCATTGGCAAACACTTGCTCAGCGAAGCAGACATCTTGGAGGAAGCCGATATCCGCTTATTACTGCAGTGCTTGAGCCATGCCATGACGTATACACAGAGGAGATTATGAGCAAAGGGCAGTTTTCCAAAAGGTTGAAGAAATGGGTCCTGAACTCTCTGATCTCCTCAGCAGGAAATGCTCCAAGTCCCAATTATGTCTGTATGGGGAAGGGCTCAGGTTAAGAGGTCGTGACGCGAGCACCTCACATTGCTACAGAGCTGCTTGGCTTCCCTTCCAACACTCAGGGCACAGCAATGCTGGAGAACAGCCACATCAGGTCTGGGAGCTGCAACTGCACCCACCCCCTAACGTGTTTACACAGGAGAACCCAAGTGTTAATGCCTCAGGCATTAATACTAGAGACAAATCAAAAACTTGTCCCTAGAGAACTCTCTTTTGACTCACTTTAATTCAAACTTAAGTTTCTGATTTAAAATAGTGTTTATATGTACTTAGTTTTTTTTTTATATTTCCTTACAGTTAATTTTGATGTATGTTTTTATTTGAAATAAAAGGGTTTATATTTCATTGAATCCAAGTTTAATTTTTCTTTCTAATGCAATGTGATCTCTTGGAGAGGAAAGTTTCATTTTGCACACACATCAATTTTAGTTTAGTTTTCAAAATGACCACAAAAAAATTCATTATTCTCACAGAGTTTGGGCTAAGAAGTAAAAAAAGGGATAGAAAAAAAATATAGCTCCTGCCTCGAAGAGTTTGTAATAAATTACACAACAGGTGGTGGAAAGAAACACTATTCTCTTGACATTATAGCTGACTGGAACTAAGCTCAGATTGATTTACTGAGTTGACCAAAGCCACGCTGGAAATCAGTGCTATGGACAAGAACTGAAACTAGATTTGCTTTGCTCCAGAAAAATAAATATACTTATTATACAATGCTATTCTTTATAGCCAACACGATGCTTGGTTTCTGAACTGATCAGTATAGGAATAGTCTACATTTTGCAACTCAAGTGCAAAGAAACAAATGAAAACCAGCCTTGTAACTGGCCATAGCTTACGACTTTCTGACTGAGTGCAATGCCCAGAGCAGCATTCCGCCCTGGGATGGGCTGTCCCATGCCTTCAGTTGGGCCAGCAACGCTCCCATGGAGAGCTGCCTCTGCTCTGGCTGCAGCCCATAGGAATGGCGAGGTGTTGCAGCGGGAGCTTTGCATCCAGCGGTCCCGCGGTTTCTCACAAGCATTTGGGTTTCCATGGAAAATTTCCAACCAGGAAATTTCAAAGAAGGAATGAAATTTATTTCTAGATAACAGAGAGGAGAATGAGTTACGAAGAGAAACACACGGCACAGGGACTGAGATTTCTATGAACCTTCTGCACAGCTATCGCCACAAGAAATAGAAGCAATTTAATATCAGCTAAAGCTGTACAAATACCATTGTTTTCCTTTTGCTGCTTGGGTTTGATTTCAGGTTACCCAAAAGGAAAAAGATGTGATTTTCTCATGAAAATGAGAACACCATCAAACAGACATTTGAGGCTGCATCAAAACATTCAAATCCTGCCTTTTTGTTTCTCAGCTAGGGAAGCACCATTCTTTTCAAAACAGAAAAACCATATTTCAAAACAAAGTAGAATCTTAGGTTTTTTAAAAAAATGAATTCTTACTGAAAGGCAAAGTAAGAGTGAGTTCAAAGCCAGTTCCGGACTGGTACTTTCCAATAAATAAAACATTTAACAGTATAATGTGGCCCTTTCCTGCATCTCTCATTCCACTGTTGTCATTCCAATATGAAGCTTCCATTTCTCACATCCAGAGGCATGGGAGCATCACTGGATGCTGTGAAGCATCACTAGAATGTGAACAAGATCACAAACCCTTTCACTTCCAGTGAAGTGACACAAGAGTGAAGGAGTAGAGCTGTACTGCCCACAGTACACATTCATCCATTCAAGAGTGAATACATTGAAAAGCACTTTGAATGTACATCCTGCAAGGTATAACTCAGGAGCTGGAGGCTTTAAGAGAAGAGATTTGGCAGCTCTGATAAGTGGTGAATGTCCACCATGTGCTGCAGTCATACAGCTGTGAAAGAATTAATGAGGTTTCAAGATATTTTTAGGGATGGAAGCCTGATTGTATGTATGAAAAACATTATATGAAATTGTACAGAGACCTCTTTGGGGACATCAGCTATAATTAGCAGTGTTTACAGACGTAGGTTTACACTGCAGCAGGTAAAGAAAATGCCTAAGACCTGGTTGTGGGAACAGACAAACAGAACATCTGTTATAAAATTACATTAGCTGATACTCAAATTTAGCAAAACCAAGATAGAAATGTGATATTAAAGCTCTTTATTAATATACTGGAGGGCTAAGTGTGAAGATGGCAGCACGATGGAAATGGAAGGAGAACAAGACCAGTCTAGAGTTAAATGAATTCAGAACATTTCTGATTGTCTAGGGAGTAATAAAACAAGTACTCACAAAGTGCCATCAGGGCAGGGGATCTATGACATCTGAAGAGTTGAGTTTGCTAAATTAATGGAAGGAACTGTTTGGCAAATCCCAGCAACAAGACATTAAACGTCTAATTTGAGCTCTTGGTACCTGATGTGCTGATAACTTGAGTACCTTGAGAGGAGACTCAATCATTTTTTGTTTGCATCATTTTCACAGGCTATTATGTTTGAGCCTCCTACCAATCGTATGGAAAATTCCTCCCACCTCCATCTCATTCTGCTGCTTTTATTTCCCTTCCTACTGCAGCACAGGTGTGTGCCACAGCTAGATGGAAAACGTTGGGCTGCATGAACTGATGCACCAGTGACATTAAATTTCCTGAAAGCAAATAGCTGCATCCACGAGCCCAGGAATTACATAGCAACCGGGTTAGGGAGGAATTTTTCCATAGTTAGATTCCCTAGAATAGTAAGGACCCTCTTCACTCCCATGGTGGTACTGCTAATCTCCTATGATCAGCTGAGATTTTTTCCTGTTCTTGTTCAAATCCCTGATCCTGGCCTCAGTCTCTCCTGCTGCATACGGCACTTGTGGCCGAGAGCTGGGAAATATTTGCTGCCCATGGTGAACACTAAAAGTAAAAGAAATCTTCCTGGTCCTTCTGAAAGCTTTGCTTGTTCCATGTTCCCTCCACTCTGCATCTCACTCTTTGCTATTCTGAGGTCTAGTCAAAGCAATGTGAGAGCATTTCTACCCAACAGTCATCCAGTCCAACTTTATGTGCATACACTACATGTCACCATTTAGCTGTGGATATCCTGCATGACTCTTGTCAAAATGTATTGCAGTAATCCTAGTACTATAAAAATGACTAAATAACTTTCTGTGCAGGGCTTGTTGGTTGGTGGTTTCGCTTTTCGTGAGAAACCTTCCAGTAAAACCAAAAGTACACAAGGGTACACTCCTCTGGTCACGCACAGAAGAGTTGCTGGATTAGCAGCCCCTCACTTGGGATATATTTCCCACTCCACATACACCAGTGTGCTGGTGACTTTGGAGCGGTCTCTCTGGTGGTGGAATTGTCCCACTGACAGCCTGGACATCACTTTTTTCTGCACCTTTAGAGTTTGAGGAATATCACTCCTACTGTGAAGAAAGCTGTTGACAGTAAGCCTCATTAGTAATTATTTATCAAATTTGTATTCATGCTCCAGTGCGCTTTAAAATATGCACATCTCCTCACCAAATCCCACACGGCTCCTGCTGGGACTCACACCATGCACTACACACGTTGAAAACCCCAATGACACTCAGCTTCCTTAGTGAGATGCATTTTCCCATTGCAGTTCTGATTGATACCTTTCCTTTACTTCCCTCGAATTTTAAAGCCTATATGCAAAGACAATGCCCTTTTTCTTTGGAGGAAATAAGATCAAAAGAAGAACACTGTAAAGATGGAGCAACAAGCGTGCGTGCTTTTGTTTTGCACAGCTCCCTGGAGATGCACCGTTAGCTCCTGGAATGATGCACATAAAAAGCACCCAGGCAAATTTAGTACCACCTGAGCATGGTGTGTTGTGAGTGCTGCAGCCGGCCCGATGGCTGGATAGAAATGCACACTGTGTTCCAGGGCAGCACTGAAAATGAGGCCCAAGCTGGTGACGAGCAGCACAGCATGAAGAGATGTGTCCCCAGATGAGTCCCGGGACCAGAACTCCTATAATCAGTACATAATGTACAGTTTAAACATTGAAACGCTGAGGCAATGGCTATGCTAAAAATTATTCCAACAACTGAATCTATTCTAGCCCCTCTGCCACAGCAAGGTTTAAGTTATTCCCACAGCATAGCTTATAAAACAACTTCATGGCATTAGTTTCTCAATCAATAGTTCTGTTAGAGTTAACCCAGTGCTCCAATAGCACTGCAAAGGGAGGCGAGGGGGAAAGAAAAATGAAACAGCAAGTGCTCAAAGCAAAAAACCAAAGCCGATTAGCTCCATGGAGACTTGTTTCTGCATCATACTGCATGGCTTATTGCTTCTGAAAGAGAATGCAGTGCCAGGGACACCGGGCTGGTGATACCGAAACCTCACATGTACACACACATCAGAATCAATCAATTTGCCAGCAAAACTGGCTGAAGGCTGTGTGAAATCTGCCCATATGGAGAGAAGAGATCATTTGCATGGCTGTGTGACCCGTCCTGCTCTCAGGTCCCCAGGGCTGGGCACTTTTTGGTACCTGCACCATATTTCTGCTCCTATACTCGAACGTCTCCCTCTAAGGATCCTGGCTCCGTAATGCTCCTCTATTCAGCAGACACTTAAGCACCTGCTTATGTGCCACTTAAACAGGTTGAAAGAGATGCTTAAGTGCTTTACTGAATAGGGCGAATCAAAGCATGTGCTTAAATGTTTTGCTAAATAATTAAAAAGTGGCTTGAGAGCTCACAGAAAGGCACTCGCTGAAAATTACCAAGCTTTATGAAAATAAAAGGAAGCAATCAAGTTTAGCTTTCCTATCTCTACTCCCAGAAATGCCATTAATTTCAGCATGTGCAGCTCTGCTATTGGGAGTGATGGGATCAGTGAGCCCAGCACCTCTCACACCCACCCCGGCACAGTTTTGTGAGAGACCCTGATGCAGACAAGGTGCTGTGCATCTCTGGCCCCAGGGCAAACCCTGGAGGAGGGATTTTGAGAAACAGCCTAACAACATGAAATAAAAATTATTTATGCCTTCATCTTCCTTAAGACTGCACCCTTCAGTAGGTGACTAGAGGCACATCAATCACAGACTCCCTTCTGGATGCAGAGCTGACATCTCTGCTCTCGTTGCAGTCCCTCCCTCTTGCACGAGTTATTCAAAGTTCCCGAAAACTTCATTTTGCCAGAGCCTTCTCATACTTGGGTTAGGCCTCAAACTGTCATTTTTTTAATTTTTGTTTTTTTTCTAAACGTGAACAAAACCGATTTCATAGGAGTTATTATTCAATGTTGAAAACAGGAACAGACATATGTGCAAATAGGGAAAGGAGATAAGTCATGCCCTGCACGCACTGATTCATACGATAAGAGTCCTTCATACTGAAAAACTGAATCACAGAACTACAGCATCATTAAGGTTAGAAAAGACCATTGAGATCATCCAGCTCAACCACTAACCCATCCCTACCATGCCCACC
Organism: Meleagris gallopavo; assembly: GCF_905368555.1. Lineage (NCBI taxonomy): Eukaryota > Metazoa > Chordata > Aves > Galliformes > Phasianidae > Meleagris > Meleagris gallopavo. The sequence continues at coordinate 44,536,260 of NC_139409.1, read as the reverse complement.
AACAGATGAGACTTGCCTGAAACTGTATATCCCATCAGACGCAGAGTTAGAAGCAGCACCAAAATCTCCTCACTCCTAGAATCTCCTCCATCACCTGCTAGACCGAGTGCTAATGACCACAGGGTGAAGTACATGCACCTTCAGATGGTTGTTCACTGCATCTCTGCTTAAAGCAGAGAGAGAAAGGGTATGTGGAATTAGAGGGAACAGAAGGTATGAACACCAGAGCACAGAAAACTCAGGAAAACTTTTTGTCCATGTATAGGAAGCGAGATGAAAGCATAGGTTACAATAAAAGCTAGAATATGCTAGCCTAAGGTCTTACAAAGATATTCAGAGTGAACTGCTCTGAAGTCTGTGGTGTCAGTATGCAATGTCCTGTGCAGTTCAGGTTTAAAAACTGCTCTTGTCAAAGTGAGAGGGTATAGATGAGCATTCAAACGGCTTCTGCTTGGCTCCACCTGAACACCTCAATGTGTGCAGAATCACATTTCCAACCACTGTAGCCAGCAGGAGCCCAGCCCCTGGGAGCTACACACATCCACTACTGTTCTCCAGGAGATGAGGAATTAAATCCTCATAGCTCTTCAAGGTCAGGCTGGAGAGGGCTCTGAGCACCCTGATGGAGCTGTGGGTGTCCCTGTTCATTGAAGGGGATTTGGACTGGGTGACCTTGCAGGGTCCCTTCCAGCTCCTTTTTTTTTTCTTTTCTTTTTTTTTTTCTTTTTAAACAATGTTCCTGTGAACAATAAATATTTAATCGTTAGAATTTAAAAAAAGAGAAAGGAAAAAAAAAACCCACAAAAAACAGTACTGGGTTTAGGACATGGCCTCAGCCTCGTTACTACCATCAGTTCTTTCCCTTTGGGATTAATTAAGGAAAAGCTCCCACCACAACACTAAACTATTATAATGACAGGATTTAAAACAATTTCCCTACCACGTGCTGCAATGCAGTTCACTCCCACATGGCTTTGCCTCCCACCAAGGTGTCAAGCACACAGCATCTCCCTGAGTAAAGGATGACTGAAGTCCCAGTGCCTGGAAGGAGGCTTGGGGGAAAGACACACCTTGTCATGCTGCATGTGATGAGGTCTCCTGGGGCAGGAGAGAAGTAAGGCAGCCATGGAAACTTTGACTGTATTTGTCTCGGCAGCACAGCTAGCACCTGAGATTCGAGAGGTTTTGTTGGTGACTCAGCTGTGCTGTAAGTCATTTGTTAATAGTGGACATTCAGGTGCCTCCTGCTGTCACCCAAAAGCTAGACATTGTAGAAGCACTCGTGAGAAATGTTTGTGCTCCACACCTCGCAGCATCCCCAGCAGAACACAGGGCAAAGACCTGGACTGCCTGAACCCTCCATTCACTGCAGTGCCATACGGAGATGAAATACTAGCAGTACAGCCACATTACCTAATGGGTTGCTTAGTGTGAGCATAGCATTGTCCTGACAGTTATGCTGCTTCTAATTCCAGCTTGGCTGCTTCAGCAGAAATGAAAAGACCCTTAGGGAAAGGTCACTTGCCAGACATCCCATCTGGGCTGGGAAATAAAACAACTGGTAAGTGGTGGCACAGAGAGCAGCCTCCACATAAAATTTAGATCTCAGAATGACACAGCTGGAGAAATACTGAGGGGGAAAAAAAAGAAGATAGAAGACAGTAGCAAAAATCACCATCAGCTTGTTAGTAACAGAAGATAAGAGTGATTTAGATTATCATTCATTCAAGTTGTGTCTGTCATGTTCATCACATCCAAATTCAATACAATCTGACCCAAACATCTAAAGACACAAATGAATAAATATTTATCACACAGAAATGGAGATCATGCCTGAGAGGTCTCGTAACTGAATAATCTACAGGGTAAGAGGTTGACAAGAGAAATGAAAATCAAAATCATATGGCAAGTGAAAGTCCCAAGGGAGAGACATGCCTTACAAGATGAAAAAGAAGAGGGAACCAGGAGTGGGGACCTGGCGAAGGCAATGGGAACACAGGGGTGCCCAGAAGAGAAGCCTCCATACTTGCAGAAGCATGACAAGACTAGGGAGAAAGATACCACACAGTGAAAACTATCCATGAAAGATCTGAAAATGAGAACTTTGGAAACAGCTAGACATCGGAATAAAAAGGACTTGGATAGCTTGGAAGCACAGGAGATACAAGGAGAAAATGAGCAGAAGGACAAGTGGCCAGGAATGTGCACCTTGAATTGGAAACTAAGGCCTGAGGTTCAGCCACCAGCAGATCTGCAGGAGTCCGAGTCTGCTCCATCCTCTTTGGTACTCATCCATGCTGGGAATGATGGCCTGGCACTCTGCTCCTTTATTCTAGGACAGTGGTCAGTCTGAAGAGCCCACCTCTGTTGAGGGTCTTTATGGATACAATGCGACATGATGAATAGAAAAAATAATTTATTTGCTGAAGATGAAAAACACTTCCTAAGACAGAAGGATGCCACTGAAATAGCATTGAGATTAAAAAGCCATTCCTCAGAAGGTGGGAAATCCTAATTTTGGTATTTTCTAATTCTAGAAATTGTTTTGATGCACCAACCTTAACGTACTCTTATGATAGTGTTGTGTGTATAAGGTGTCTATGCATGCTGCCCCTGTGAAATCATAACCGATGCTACCTTGTACCTGCTAGGGCTGGCAGAAATGTGGAAAAAGCCAGGAGCAACATTTTGAAGAGTAATACCTATGTATATTGTTACATTATCTGAAGGGCAGAAGGTTTTACACACACCCATTTTAAATTGGGAAATTTCACTGCCAGTCACTCAGATTCTGAATATTTTCTTCCAGAACAAAACTAGAAAGACACCTGAAGTTTTCACCTTGGTGCAAACTGATGATGTCTCACCAATTCATTAAGGTTTCTCCATTTCATCTCACTCATTCGTTTCCATACACCACGAACTGAGCAAAACCCGTCACAAAGGCTTGAAAACTTATTTCCTTTGGGTTTTTGCTTGCTTAACATGGGATGCTGAGAAATCAATACCTATCCTCATATGCACACAAAGGAAAGTAACCTTAAGAATGCATACAAATAAAAGGCAAGCAATGGACTTTATGCAACTGGGACACTGCATAACCAAAGTTTGTAAACCCTTTTAACAACCTTTAGAGAGCTAATTAAAAAGATCCATCTCATCTAGGAACATACTTGCTTATGTAATATTTTTGGGCAAATACGATGACAAGGTAAAATTTAAAGTGCTTGCAAGCAATGTAACAGTAAATAGGTAAGGTGGTCTGGGTGCAACGCTGCAGGAAAGGTCTGGCCACCCAAAACAAATGAGTTGACAGTGTCAGATCCTCTATTCTTTTTGCTATCCAGGGAGATAGATTAAAATTCTCCATGGCATTCCTGAGGTGTCTGGCTGATTGCAAAGATTCTGCTGATACAACCAGGAAGCAGAAACAGCAGCCTGTGATTTGCGGCTACCCCTAACCAGCTAGAGACCACATTTCAGTAACCACCTGTTTAATATTTAAAATGCCACACAGCAAGAGACCTTACAGAAAAAAACAAAAACAAAAACAAAACAAAACAAAAAAAACCAGAACCCCAGTATGATCTTTTCTCCAAAAGAAAAAAAAAAGAGCACTTTCCTAAGTGTAAAGGTTATATTTGTCGAGTGTATTTTTTCCATGCTATTATTCACCAAGACCTGCTCTATTTAGTAGAAATGATCCATTTGTATCTTCTTTATAAATACTGTATTGAAGTCCAAGTTCATGCACATTATGATAACTAATATCTCCCTTATACTCCTGGAAGAGAGACCTATAATTATATCATTAGCACACTGAGCATAGCTCCATTTCTCTCCAAGAGCAATACCGCCTACATTATGAGCAGTCTGGATTTACTTTGAGGATCTCAGAGTGTCTCTGGACGCAGATTACTTCTCACTATACTGATGTGAGAGAGGTAAAGATTACTCACAGATGGCATGGGCTACATTAGCAGTAGGATAAATGATTTCCTGACAACAGAGTATACAAAAAGTCAGGACTGAGCAGCTGAGGATTTTCATCAATAGACTGCATCGGCTTAACAAGATTTAGATGTCGTTTACATATACGTAGATTACACTCACATATTCATTGTGCATGTTATCAGTCAACAGTTGCATGAAAATCTCCAAATTTACAGAAACCAGAGGCTTCTGCACATCTTGCAACAAGAAATCTCAAACTCTTAAAACCTTTTGCTTCACGTGCTATCAAAATAAGAGTGATTTTTCTCTGAAGAAGCAGGAGAAAACCAACTGATCACTTTCACCTTTTGGTTAACATACATGGATGAATGGAAACAAGGAGAAGGTCTGCATGAACTGGAGAACCAAGAGATGCTGAATTATCCTCCTTTCTGCACTCTGTTCCTTGACAACGGACGGTGATCTGAGGAGTCAGATTCTGCAGTGGATCAATCAGTGGGTTTTACTGTGAATTACTCTGGTGGACCACAGATCAGTAAAAAGCCCACGTTCTCTGCTTAGGAAAGTTCTACTGTGCTATTCAACACATTTCTAGCAATAAATAAATAAATCCAGTAATGCAGAGCCATGGGCCCCTACTGCAACACACATTCCAACCAGAAGCCATGGGGCAGCCCAGTGGTATAGCACAGTTATGGAAGAATGACAGAGGAGTAGTAGAGACAGGAACAAATAAAAGAGGGAATCTCACTTCTATCTCAGTCCTGTTATACCAGAACAAGGTACACACAGTGAAAGCCTGGGTCACTCACCACCTGTCTGTCTATATTGCATGTGGCTTTTAAGAACAAACAGAAGCTGATTGCTTGAACCCTGCTGCTGCTTCTGCTAGGTGAAGTTCTGGATCCTGTCTTGCTCAGTTCAGTTCAGCCTTAAACCCTCTCTGATTCTCAAAGCTATCATAAAAAGCTTGAAATTCAGCTCATAAGGCCTATTTTAATTGAATTAATCATCTGAAATGAAGTTGCAAAGCTCTTCATTAAGAAAAAGGCTTGTTATTTGCAAACAGCTCTAAAGGGTCTACAGATCACAGCTATCTAAGTGCCATTCCTACAGACTTCATAGTCCAACGATACGAGAGATGCTTTCAAACCTTAGTTTGAAACTTTTCTGTTCAAAATCTACAGGCATTCTTTCTGACTTTTAGCATTTAAAAGTCCGCACCAGAAGCAGCACAAGGCAATGCAAACGACAAGCCTACCAAGTTCTTGAGGCATTACACACTGTTGTAGATGGTAAGGCCTCCCACTCACCAGCTGCAGCTGAACGAGTACGAACAGATACAGAGCAAGATGCAAGAACATAACCAAATGATAAGCAAATAGACCCAAATCTTTATTTTAAAAAGCTTTACTATTTTACAGTCAGGACAGGGAATTATTTTGCCCATCCTCTTCTGAGGATGGTACAGTCACAGGGAGCTGCGTTCTTGCTGTGCAGAGAGATTGCCCCTTTAAGCAGAAAGCTGTTTGTCAGCAGCTGAAACTTTGAAGTGTTAGTCACTAGAGTTTGGCACATCAGTGGTGCGCTGACAGCTGAGGCATCAGAGGCACTGGGAAGTGGCAGGAATACTGATTCCAGCACAACTGCATATGGAAAGGGAATAAGAAATGCAGCCCATAGAGAACTGTCATGGAAGCTGTATTCTGCCGGACCAACCTTTTATTAATGATGCAGCCACAGGGGCTCATTAAGCATCTGCAGACTACTACGATTTTACATAAAGCACAAACAACAGGTAACTGTAAATTGTAGCACTTTCCTTTTTGTCAGGGGCTCATTGACTTCATTGGTCATTGGAAACTCCAGCCAGCAAGCCATTCCCTGACCTCTGCTCCACCAACCTTCTGCTCAGCTTAAGTGCTCCTCATTACATGACCCTAAAAGCTCGACATCACAGCTGCAGACTGAGGCTTTTACATTTTGATTGTGGTTTTTGATATGCAACAACATTCATTTGCGTGTAACTGTAATTGATAACTTTAATGTCATCTGCGAGTCAGCTGAATGTGATAATTAACATAACACTAATAACGATGGGATGTTACTGGCACTGAAAGAGAGACAGCATTCAGTAGAGGGACATAAGGGAAGAAATTTTAAGGGAATACTTCAGTCTATAGGAGAAACATCCCATTAGTGCACACATGATTCCTTTCCAATTTTGATCATCTTTTGTCCTATTAATCCTGGCTTGTCAAATCAAGCGCTGCTAACAGGGAGACACAAGAGTTAATCGAACAGCCAGGTGATTAATGCTAACGGATCCTTGGATTTCCACCTGGTGAGCATATTTTAATAGGTAAGAGGAAGTAAGGAAAAGTCAGGCAGGGTGACTCATCAGTTCTAGCTATGTAAGAAAATTAGATTTTAAGTGGAAAAAGCTGTTTCCTAGGAAACTGCATGATCTGCTTGTGGAACATCAAACAAGAGTAATTTCCTAACAACAGCCACGGCTAAATTGATCTACTGCACCTCAGACAGCTTTATCAGTGCAAGAGAGATTGGGTCACCTTTATACTTTCTTACTTACCGTCATCAATTTGTCTACTATTTGACTCCTTCAGATGTTGCCTTTCTGACCTTCCACAAGTACAAGTATGATATTTGCCATTATCTAATTGGAAAGCATGTTTCCCTTTCACTCATATTTTTTCTCTCATTCTCAGCAAGCTCCAGATTCCGCTGCTGCTACAGAGCAGAAAGGTCATGGGAGGCCCCCCTGGGCTTATTTATGGGCACATAGCCAGCCTGAGCCCGAGCAAGTGCCCAATGAAAGGTGAGCCACTGCACGAGCAACCTCTAGGCTCTCTTCTTGAAGATGTTCAATGTACGGTATATTCAGTCCACCTATGCAATTTACCCTGGATCATAATCAGTGTCTTTCCCTTTACAGTTCGCTGTCTATATTTTCACTCCAGTAAATTAAAACCCTTACACTTCTGCCATTCCACGTGAAACTTTACATTATTCATGAGGAATAGCAAGTATTTTAGGTACTAGGGAGGAGAGCATTGTTTTCCTTTATTGCCTACAATGCAGACTGTTCAATATGTATACCACGGGTGATGTAATACAGAGTCTTCAGAATGTGACCATGGGTGTCAGGGCATAAATAACTGCACGTGCTGACTCACAGTGAGCAGTGATTCAAGGCATTCAGTACCAGACAACTCCTCAGTGTTTGCACGTGTCCTGTGACACTGAGCATCAAATGCACATCTGTTTGGCAAAGATGGTTGGACAGTGCTTGGCTTCCTGGGCATGCCTCTGCACATGGACATGCTTTGTAAATCCAATGGATTTACTTCGGGTATGCACAGAGATACATCCTATCCTAATGGCCAATGCATTCAAACTCTTCCTTGACAGAATTTTCTGGCAGAAAAGCAAAATAGATCCAAATAGACCCAAATGCCTGGTAGCACTAATCCTGGCCACTCCTGAGCTATCTCAATTTACTATCAAAGGCTGCCAAAAGCATGAATGAAACATTTTCTAACATAGCAAATGCACAGAGAGTCACAAATGGGGAAAAGTACATAAACCAAAATCCATTCACGCTTGCTAACTTTTCTACCATGCAACTTGTGAAGAAACCAAAAATGAACATGTTTTATAGCTCTCTTCTGCAGCAGAGCTGTTCCCACCATAATGAACTGAACACATGAAATAAGTGTGTGTCTACCTGCACGAAACCAAGTAAGTAAGGTTTTATTACAACTGCTACTGACAATTTGGAGCTGAAGATGCAGACAGAAATGACAGCATCCCAAATTCAGAAAGTCTGTTCAAGTACTCACCTCAATTTGCTGCTCAAAATACACCAACATATTCTAGAAATCTCTGGTTTCACTTTCCCTGCATTTAGCAGCCAAGAGAATCAATCCCTCCGCATGGAATTCTCTTTAAACTTTCCAGAAATATCCACTGTGAGCCACATGTGGAAGTGGGAATCCCACAGGAGAACACGAGGGAATACTTTGCATTCTGGATGTGTGGCCCCAGTGTACAGTAACAAGGTGTCATGGGGAGGGTTTAGCCCATCCTAATCAGCTCTTTGGCTTTCCAGCAGTGATTTTATTATCACCAAAGTTGAGAAGTATCTCTTTTCCAGTCTACTAAACAGAGCAATGTTCCCCAATCATCGTGAAGCCAGTGGCAAAGTGTTTAACATCAAGAACACTCCCTACCACCACCACCCTTCTCAGAGAGCCTGGCTAAAACCCTCTGAACAATCCTTTTGTTCTGCATTGTTTTCCCAGTCTGCACCTTTGGAGCAGGAAAATGCTTCTTTTCCTTCCTCCTGCAGTTCGCAGCTTTTCTCATAGCTGAAGACATACTTAGGATTAATGCTTTTATTTTAAAGCAGGAAGATTAAGTATTTTTAGCTCATGTGAAACAAGATGATGTATGCTGCAATTGTCAAGTCCCTCTTAAATTGCATGTAGCACATACTGCAGCTCATGAATATTTAAGATGACTAAATAATTATCCCAGGCTCCTCAACCTGCCTTTCTTTATTAGTTCCATGGGGAGCCAGGGAAGCATTTGTTCTTCTTCAGCCATATAGACAATTATTATATTCCAAAATACCTTCTTCCTGTTGTTGTTTCTGCTGCTATGTGATTCTTTCCTGTTGCGGTACAATGGAATTAAGCACTTCTAGAGGACAGAAGAGCTCCCACTTCCTCACCAGACCAATCCAGCAAGCTTGGCAACTTTTCCCGAAACATCTCCATCAAAGCAAATCCTATCTCACTCAATTCCACCCATAGCCAAATAGCAGAGTGGGTGGAAAAAATACAACTGAGCATTTATCACACTACCCTCAAATTAAACAGAATTTCAGAGCGTTATGCAGAGAAGTGTCTCTCTGCTTCAAACAACTCAGTGGGGATGTGATAGGGGCTGAATGGATGCAGGTGTACCTATTTAAACCTGTAACGGTAATGACTTGAGGGAACAGGAGGGTGAGCCAGCAGCGTTCTCACCACAGAACAGCATTGAATTTTTACAGTTGCTTTACAGCTTATTCTCCTCTGTCTCTTTTTCATGCAGCCATATGGTAGCAAGCAGCCACTCGCAGCCCCATGGCAGCTGAGGAGTCCATGCAGGCTGCTGGCCAGCAGCACGTACCCCAGCAGCAGGAGCAGCAGCACCCACCTCAAAGCCAAGGACAGGGGCTTCTCTCAGATGGCAGGGAGCAGAGCTCCATCTCTCAGCCTGAGTTTCCTGCTTCTGCACCTGTCACATCTGCCCCTGCAGCTCAATACCCGCTGCCGCCACCCAGGCATGCTACATGTCCTGCACACACGTCTGGTGAGCGCTGCCTTGTGATGCTGCTAGCATGTTATCCAGGGATTAACTTGCTTTGCAATGTTCTCATTAAAGAGGGGTGCATGGCATCATGTCAGAATAACCATGTAAGACTTGTAATGCATGCCTGTGCTGAGCAGAGACACACCTTTCTTGAGAAAAACCATGATTGCTGTGGTCTGCTGCTGCTTACCTTCCCCATGCCTGGACACGGGTGAAGGTAAGATTGGGTAAGCACTGCAGACTTGTAAAACACTTGCTGGCTGTATTCAGGTTTTGCAGATCCCCTTATTTTTTTAATTTGAAATAATGAAAACAATAGCATCACTGGGAGAGATCTACATGGGGAGTGCTGAGCAGTTATGAGTTTAAAGGCGTGAAATTAGCGTGCCAAAGTGAAAGTACGTTAGGTACCTATGGGAACACTCTCATTCAGAAGTAAATTGGCTTAAAGTTCACTGTGGCTTAATGCTCCCTGGAAGATCATGATTTCCACTGACTGTGAAAGCCAACATGTAAATCAGCATATTTTAGGGCACAGTTTGACAAGACTACAAAGCCACTTTAGTTTTATGGCAACCACAGCTAGGTCGGGGAGCAGCAGCTCCCTCCCTTTGTCTCCATCTCACTCTGCTTTACTTCCCTTCTGCTCTGGCTGCACCACCCCTGCCCTCTCCAAGGGCTTGCTCAATTAGCTAGTCCAGCAGAAAACTAACAAGCAAAAAATGTGATTAGATGCAATAATCTGAAAGTAATTTTGAAGTGAACACGGGGAGCTTTATACCAGGTCCTTGTGAACTTTTGCTAGGATAGGTTTATGAGCTGCATGCCTACAGGGGAAAAAACAAACAAACAAATACCCATCTCAACCGAAGGGATACTTGCAAAATGTTGGGATTTAGTTTAAGCTACGGTAGTCAGAGACAGCATATAACTGTGCTAAAAGACAGTCTGCTCTCTTTGCCTCCCTGCCTTGCTGCTAATTTCCCAGGAAAAAGTTCTTCATACACAGTCAGAGCTCACATGCTCTGTTCAGCATTAAGTACATAACACATTCTATTAAAAAAAAAGGTCTACAACTGAGGAAAAAAGTTTAAAGGGTTGTCTAAAATTAATCCAATAAAAAAACAGTCCCTTTACAGATGTTGCTAGAAGGTAGGAGGAAAGCAGCAACAGATAACAAGGAAATCATTTGACAATGAATCTGGATTTATAGTGACAGTGTTCAGATACATTTTGATGAAAGGAAGTGTAATTACTGGTGCAGCTGCCATATATATGGGAAAGATTTCATGTTTTCCTCATCAACATTGCTGTCCCTGGGCTCAGGTTAAGCAAACAAGGCCAGATCAATAGACAAAGTTTGAGACTGCAGAAATAGAACAAAGATTTAGAGGGATGGAAGATTTTAGACGCTGCCTATTTTGGAAACCTTAGGCTTCTGCATGCTGCCTTTTGTTCTGATCAGCCCAGCAAAGACTGAAGCAAAATGAGCAAGGATTAATCCAGGTAAATGGGGAACTGTGTTATTCAAAGCAAGAAAATCAACTGCACAAAAGGAGGAGTAGCTTTCTATAAAAACAAAATAATAATAATAAAAAAAAAAGCTTAAGAAAGCCCTTAGAGCCCATAAATTGCAGGAAGGTGGGTGTTGTGGTTTAACCAGACAGGCAGCTCAGCACCATGCAGTCCTTCGCTCACACTCCCCCACAGTGGGATGGGGAAGAGAATCAAAAGAAGAAAATAACAATAAAATAAAAAAAAAAAAGTAGAACTCATGACTTCAGATAAAAGCCATTTGCTAAAACAACAGAGGAAAAAAAGGATAATATTAATGACAGTAATATGTATATATGTACCAAACAAGTGATGCACAAAGCAATTGCTCACCACCTGCCGACTGATGCCCAGCCAGTCCCCAAGCAGCGGCTGCTCCCCCAGCCAACTCCCCACTGTTTTTCTTTTTTTCTTTTTCTGCATGATGTCATATGGTATGGATATCCCTTTCAGCTTAGATCCTCATTTTGTCTCCTCCCAGCTCCTTCTGCCTCTCGCTGGCAGGGCAGTACAAAAAGCTGAGAAACTGCAATGTCCTTGGCTCTGTGAAGCACTGCTCAGCAATGACAAGAAACATCAATGTGTTATCAGTGTTGTTTTTCTCCTAAAACCAAAACTTGGCATTATACCAAACACTAGGAAGGAAAAATCAACTCTGTCTCAGCTGAACCAGGACAATGGGAGAATACCCAAGAAGAGAGGTGAGAAGGAATGACCCTTAATGGTTGTTGCTTTGTTTGTACACTTTTCCAGAGGCAGCTGCCACTGATTGCTCTTGGAACACTCCTGAAATGAGTGCCAGAGGGGCATATATCCTGAACTGGCACCTTTTGTTCTTTGTGTCATAGCTACCTCTATGCATCAAGTCAGAAAGACAGAAGTGCTAGACGTCTCCTTAGAACATTGGAAAAAGAGAAGCATTTGGATAGGCTAAATCTCCACTTTGCACAGACATGTGGCAAATACGCAGTCCCTTGTGGAAAATGTAGGCTGGTTCATTGCTTTCAGATTGCCAGTGATGCCTGGCAATAACACAAGCCAATTGATGATGAGAATTTTGATTGAGTCATTCTGTTTGGCTATAAAAGATACCTTCATAGAGAATACAGTCTTGAAAGACTGCACCAGGTGTCATCGATGACAAAGTGACGATGACGAAGATTTGCCACTGCCAGCTTAAAATGGTTTATGCTGCAGAGCACTTACTGTTGATAACAAAAGGCCAAAATTAAAACAAATTTGTCAGTAGTTCTGTGTCAAGCTGGGAAAGCTGAGTTGTGCAGTTGACACTCTGGAGGGAAAGGCTTGAGAGATGGCCCCATGCAAACTTTATGAAGTTTAACAAAGCCAAGCAGAAGGCCTTGCACCTGGGTTCCAGGCAATCCCAAGCACAAATACAAGCAGGGCAATGAGTGGCTTGAGAGAGGAGCCCTGAAGAAGGACTTGGGAGTGCTGGTTGATGAGAATTTCAACAAGAGTCAGCAATGTGCATTTGAGCCTAGAAACCCAGCCATATCCTGGACTGCATCTAAGACAACATGACCATCAGGGCGAGGGAGGTGATTCTTCCCCTTCTGTTTCATTCTTATGAGACCCAGCCTGCAGCACTGCACTCAGTTCTGGGCCCCAGAGTGCCTCTGCTGTGGAGACAGGCTCAGAGAGTTAAGGTCATTCAGCCTGGAGAAGACAAAAAGGTAGTTCAAATCAGATGTAAGGGAGAATAAATTCTACACTGTGAGAGTGGTGAGGCAGTGAACCAGTTTACCTGGAGAAGCTGTGGATGTCCCATCTCTGGAAGTGTTCGAGGCCAGGCTGAATGGGACTTTGGGCAACCTGATCCAGTGGGAGATTTCCCTGCCCACAGCAGTGGGGTTGGAACTAGGTGGTCTTTAAGGTCCCTTCAAACCCAAACCATACCACGATTTCAGGCTGGATCCTGAAGAAATCCAGTTCTATCAACCATTTTCATCATCATCAGCCATGGAGAACAGATACACTCAAAACACAGATAAAATCAAGCTGGAATGTTCTTCTATTATTTTGAAAGAAATAAAAAATAATCCAATGTCAGCTATAACAAACAAACAAACAAACAAAATCAGTGTAGAAAATGCAAAGTGTTGCATTTACTAAGGCTAAATCAAGAGCAAAACTGAGAAACCAGTACAGGCAACTGTTCTGAAGAAAAGGATTTGAAGTATTAGAGGACACAGATCATTGACCCATTTCTAGGATAAATAGGCAGATCCCACTTTGAGATGTATTAACAGAAACACCATATTCAAGATAAGGATGGTAATTATTTATTCTGTTCAGTGCTGTTGAGACTTCCGTGGCAACACTGTGTGCAGCTTTGAGAAGGATGAAGCCAAATGAGAGAGCAGAGGAGAGGTGCATGAAATATAACACCTGAAGAAAGAAAAGGAAACTAAGCAGGATGATAGCAGAAAAGAAACAATGACAGAACTAAAAAGGTGTCTTTGAAGAGGAAGGTAACTAGTCATTCTCATGTCTAGTGGGGACAAGAAAAGATTAGCTAAATTTCAAGAAGATAAGGTTTAGATTAGCTACTGGGAAAAGCTTTTTAACTGCAAGGATTACAAAGGATTAAAAGGACACTCTGGATTTTTAACCATAGGGATTTGGGGAATAGGTTTAACAAACCTTTGCCACGGTGGTGTCAATTCTAAACACATTTGGTGCTCCCAGAACTTAAATGTTGGGCTGCATAATCTCATGAAATCTCACATTGCTATAAATCTCTAAATACCATCATTTCTATGCAGAGGATAATGGAACAGTCTCTATTTAAACATTTGGGACAAGTAGAAAATGAGCTAATAAAGAAAAAGCAAGCTTAAAATATCTAGAATAAAAAAAATGTCACTCAAGAACAATTTCAAATAGGATGCTGAAAAATAAACATAAATGAAGCCTGTTATTTACAAAAATCTAATTTGGTCTCCAGTGAATAATATGAGTCATCCGAGTGGGTTTTGGAAGTATTTTAAGTAAACTCAGATCAATTTATTCTGGAAAACAACGTTCATCAATATACTATCTACAGTCAGGTGAAAAGAGAGTCAAAATCTTGCTCTTTGATTTCTGATATTAGATAGGGAAGATTGCATTTAAAAGACCAAGCATACAGAGTTATGTGTTATTAACAGCATACAAGAAGAGTCAAAGCATGCTGGTGGCTGTAAGAATAGGCCCCTTAGAGGTTCCTTTCTTTAGTCAGTAGTCAAGGTAATTCTGCCCAGCCAAGTATCAAAATTGCCCTCCAAGATTCAAACTCAGACAGGCAATGGGAAGTGAAGAGTCTCACTGAAAATTAGTCATAAAATGGGACATCATTCTCAGCTTGCCTTCCCTTCTCTTTCAGGAGGGTCTCTTTGCACATTTTCAATACCAAAATGTTAGAAGAAATCATGGAATCCACAGAGGATTTGGGCACAGGATATTAGAAGTTACAAGACTGATTTTTCTTGGAGCCCTTTACCGTAGCTGTAGTCCAAAGTGAAAATTGTAAAATCGTGGCACTGCTTTTGGAGTACTCAAGTCAAGTTGTTAAATAAACTCATACACTGTTTTGTTATTATTCAAATCACTGTTTCACACCATACTAATTGTTACGAAAGAAGATAGGCATAGAGAGGAGGGAAAGCTCATTACCACTACCTCTAGATTAATTATCAGATAGCTTCAGCTATGCCAGAAGCAAATGGAGAAATGTCAAGCCATTCTCTAGGCTGACGGAATGTTCTTTAAAAAAATAATAAATCAATGCTTTCTTTGGTACACATCTATATGTGAGTCATCTCAAGTCAGGGATGACACTCAGGTGAAAACAGTATTTCCCCCCAGGACTTGCATGTTCATATGTAAACAAAAAAGAAAGGTCCCTAGAAAGAAAGGAAAAAAAAAAAAAAAAAAAAAAAAAACACAAAGTCAGTGCATTTTTCTGTCTTTCTCTTAGATTTTCCTCAGTGACAGCCTGAGCAGTTCTGAGGTTGTCTCAAGGCATTCCAAGAGAGTCACTTAAGTTAAGAAGGGTTAGAAATGTGCATATTTAAAAACAACCATGAGCTGTATATTTGTTTAGAACTACATCCCCCTTGTGGATGAGTCTGGGGAATACAGAGATGGATCAAAGGCAAAAATAAACCCTTTCTTTTAAACATTACCTAAGTTGCTACTAAACGTATAGGTTGCTCCAAAAGTAATGCCTCTTATTTATTTCCATGAAAACAACAATAGGTACAACAAGCAAAATGACACTGTTTAATAGAGAAGATTTCCAGTTACAAATCACTAATTTTCAACGTAGTCACCACCATTAGCTATGCATTTTTATCAGTGATGAATAAGAGCCTGCATGTTGTGCTTGTAAAAATCTGCACCACCAGAGATGACCCACTGTTTCACAGCTGCAGTGACACGCTCATTGCTAGGAAAATGTTGCCCACACAGTCTGTATTTCATTGGACCAAATAGATGGAAGTCAGAAGTCACCAAATCCAGATTATATGGTAGTTGTGGTAGACAGTCCAGCCAGGACTGGCAATGTGTTCCATCTTCTTCAAACTGATATAGGTCCTGGTGTTACTGCGTTGCAAGAGAGCAGCTCTTCTCTGGCCTAACTCTGGAAATTCGAGTCTTCAGCTTAGTCAGCATCATGATGAAGCAAAGTTGATGTTTTGTCCAGGTTCCAGGAAATCCTGAAGGATCATCCTTTTCCTATCACAAAAGACAGTGCACATCATTTTACCCGCTGAGGGCTGTGTCTTGAACTTTTCTTTGATGAGGAACTCGCATGTTGTCACTCCATGGACTTTTGTGGTGGCATCATGTCTCATCTCCAGTAATGATGTGATTCATGAAATTGTCACCTTCACCCTTCTTTTGGCTTCATAGATCTCGGCAAACTTTCAGATGGTGCTCCTTCAGTTACTCTGTAAGCATTTATGAGACCCACCAAGCTTAAATTTTGAGGTATTTCAACAATGCCGCCATTATTGGCAAGGATGAAGTCGATAATATACAGTTTCCTGGTTGTAATCCATTGATTTGATGAGCTGATCGAGACATTCTTCATTTTGGGATGTGACAGCTGTGCGTGGCCATCCAGAACATGGCTTGTCTTTCACGTTGCTGTTGCCACTGCTGAAACACACCACCACCATCCCACTGTGCTCAAATCCACTGTTTGGTCTCCTGAAATGTTCAGCAAGCATTCATGAATGTCCATGGGAGCAATTTTTTCTGCATGGAGGAATTCAATCCCACATCTTTGCTTCAGACTCACTTCCTTGTCAGACATCATTTGGTCAGGCTGCCCTGCTTCTGCCGTCTGTCACATGGCAACAAAATGTAACAGAATACTGGCAGGAAGGTTCAGCCCCTACTGCCATACCACCAACATCCACCTTCGATGTTGTGGGCCTACATAATAAAATGGGAGGCAATATTTTCAGAGCAGCCCTTGTATAAATCTGCTAGCAACTTCACAGCAAATTGCATAGTGGGCAATTGTAGCTCAAATATATTTTGAAAGAAGTTTTGAGGCTTCAAAAATGTTTTTTGCTTTAGCGTGGAAAGAAACTGTACTTAAAATAAATAAGTAAGTAAGTATGCTCACACCAGAGAGACTCTATCAGTCAGGAACAGCAAAATCTGAAAAGTGTCCCCAGCAGTCACAGGCCAATGGAATCATTTCCCTCTCGTAATATCAGGGTTTATCCATTAGGGTTTAACCCCACACTTGCCACTCCAAATCTATTGCCAGCATTAGAAATACAACCCTACCCTACAAGCTTCTCTTCTTTCTGGATGACACCAGCCAGCTAAAAGTCCCACTCTGTTTATTACACAACAAACCTAGAACAGTTCAAGTCCACATGACTAAAAATACATAAGAGGCTAACATGACTAAGAAAAGCAAAAAATCCAGTATTCCTTTTATGCATTGCCTCCTCCCTGACATGGATAACGTCCTCTTCAGGAAGGGAATACATGGAAAGAAACAGCAGCAGATCCATTCTTTATCTTCTCAACAGACAAAGGGGAAACCTCTCCTCCCCCACCCCTGCCACAACTTAGCTTATAACATGGTAAAGTAAACAACTTCTACCAGACTAAGTGCTCATCCATGGCAAAGTGAAGAATGTGCCTTTGTGCAAGAAGTACCTTACAAACAACCTGGCAGCCCAGCTGCACATTGCATGAAGCAAGATAATGGAGCAGTATTTATATTACCTACACAGTAGCCACACAGCAGGGAACTCAGATCACATTGTTGTCTTTATCAGAGCACTTCAGAACAGTAGCAAAATGCCATTCTGCATCTATAAAGGCTTAGTTTTTATAATTCTTGCATTTAATTTTTAAAATTGGATAGCACCACATAAGCAAGAGCATTCTTATCTTGATCACAGTTGTTATAAAAGTCATTTTGTACTTTTGGAATGATTTTTCCCATTTTCCATTGAACAGATTCCCTGCTATGACATTCAATTTGAAAGGGCACAGTAGTATTGTTGCTTTCAGAAGTATGTAGTACTAGATTTGGGGAAAAAAAAAACTAACAAATTTTTGGGACCTCGTTAAGTATTTCTTGAATGAAACCTGCTAATAAGAATGGATTTCATAACTATCACTACCTATTGCAAATAATGTCATTGTATATTTCATGAAAATGCCGTAGAGATTTTACATTTTCCCTTTTCTTTCTTTTTTTCTCTTTTTTTTCTCTTCTTTTTCTCTTCTAAACTGTGTTCAAAAGAAAGCTATACAGAAAGTTTTAGCTCATCTAGAACCAATTCAAGTGAGGGATGGATCTCTGTGTAAATGGTACCTTCAGCTAGACTCCTATGAGAGTGCCTGGAGAAGGCACATTTCTCTGGTTACATCTCCACTTTTCCAACATTTACCTATCTATCCCTTGAAGCAGGGGCTTGGTGCTCATGTTATCCTTGGGCACAAATTTACAAGCCCCATTTGTCCTTGCAAAGAGGCTCAGGAAAACTCTCCTACAGTGATGTATTATTGCAAATACAGTTAGAATTAGCAGAGGCAACCTAGAGCAAAATTAGACTTCGGGATCAAGGCAAATAGCAAATAAGTGCATGTCTAGCAAGTTTACAAACATTTGAGTGAGAGTACTCCCAGAGGAGCCAAGTAGCCACAGCAGACAGCAAGCATGGCTAGATGTCCCCTCCCTGGGACCAATTCTGAGCAGCTGCACATAGGGGACAATGTCTGTCCAGCATGGCTTGAAGTCCATGAAACCACATGGTCAACACATGCAGAGTACAAGTAGTACTAATTCTAAAGGTACAAAGGTGAAAAGTCTCTCATTCATCATAATGCATCTCTCTCACTTTCCACAAAACCAGTTACTTAAGCTCCTATTTTCTTAAAACTGTTCCAAGCTTAAAAAGTAGAGTTTTCAAAATTTTCCATGTAGACTATCTTCAGCTGCGCTTACTGGAAAGATATTTTTCTTAGATCTAACCCATAACCTATCAAAAGGGCAATAAGGAAGCTTCTGTTTGATCAGGAGATCCACATACACACAGAAAACTACACAGAAAGACCTCTTTCATGGCAATAGCACTGCTATTATTTATCATACTGCTGCTCCCCTTCATGCGTAGGACATGAGCTTCAGCCACCTCTCCTTAAAGCTCGAGAAAATACAACAGCATTTCTAATAGGCTATCAGAACCACTTTCCCATCAACAAAGCAATTCCGAAGTTCCCCTTGGAGCAGAAGGCTCTGCTTGGAACACTACCTTCTCTGTTTTATGCTGTTTCTGTATAAATCTGTAATGCCATCTTATTCTGTCTGTAGACGCAAAGATAGAAATAAATGTCTGAATACTGGGCAAACAGGGAGAAAAGCAAACATCAATTGCCATTGATAGGATTTTTGACACTATCTCACATTATATTTCCATATTACGTTTCTAAAAAATAGGTTAAATGAACGTGTTATAAATTGATGTACTTGTCAGAAAACCACACTTTGAATACTTATTGATGTCTCACCATTAAATTAGCAAGTATTAAAAGCTGAGCTGTATAAAAGACTAGTCTTGATCCAGTGCCACTGAAGACTGCTATTTATGCCTCCTATGATGCAGTAAGGATGCTTATTCAACATGTAAATGACAATATTGTAGAGATTTGAGCATTTGAAACATGGCTACAGCTCAAAAATATCAACAAGCAGGAGAAGTTGCTTAAAAATGCAAGATACTAATCAATACAGACAACTGTTTGTAAAAAGAAATCAAATTGTGCATATATAAGACAGGAAAAGTGGCCAAGTTGGTTTTGAAGAAGGGATGGAGGGATGGATGTCAGTGATTACAGATCACAACATAAGGCAAGAGTGTTGTGCTGCTGAGAAAAAACCAGTTATCTGAAGATCTGTAAATTAGAGTACTTGTGACAAATCCTTCAGTTTGTCACACAAGAACTTCTGATTCAGCTGTTTTCCATTTTAGTGTACATGACTGGCCCAAACAATAACTACAAGTTTTTCAACCTAGAAAAGTAAAAAAGGTACCATCTTCCTATCAATTATGACTAAATATAGAAACAGATATAGTAAGTATTCTGCCGATAGGAAGTTCTCAACATGAAATAAAATGTTGAAATATCAATATTTATTCACAGAAGAAAAAAAAAATTCTTCCACTGTTCATGAACATTTTGATTACTCCATAATGAAATCAGTCTAGGAAAAGTATAGGTTTTCTTCCTGTACATTCACAGTTTTAATACAGCTTCGAAGACATTTTCGCAGGCAAGATTCCCATTCAAATGACAGAGAACAGATTTACCTTCTTTTATACAACATAATATGATTTACTTCATTGGAAACGTGGTTATATATTGGCAACATCGACATGTAAATTACCAGATGTGTTGTTTGGGGCTTGGAGGGAGGGGTTGTAAGGTGGGCACTGGAGTTGTCTTGCAGACTCATTCCAGAGAAGAACGGGAGTTCTCAGGTACGAGATGGTACAACATACAACACAATCACAATAGACACAATCAATGCATAAGTTACAAGAACCTGGAGCAATTGCGCGACTTGTGTTACTAGAAGTGCGTTCTGAAAAATAAATTTGGAATTTGAAGCACTAAAGCTGTATATCTATATTTTCTTCCTTGGAGATCAGCAATTCACCCTGTACCTTATGACTGTTTCCAGTTCATCAGGTTTGCTTGCAGATTCTGATTCCCCTCCAGTGATTTGCACATGGCTCCAGGCAGAAATGAGAACACTTGTGATGTGTGCAAGACAATGTGACACTGATACTGAAGAATGGGTAGACATTTAAGATATTAAGGACGGGCTTAAGAAAATACAGCAAAAAGTTGCCTTCAAGACTACATAAAATAAACTCATTCCTTGTTCACTGTCCTAGCCAGTCACTTAGCAGTGGTACAAAATCTGGTTTAACTGCATTTTTTAAGATGGCAGTAGGTGGCCTACAGTATGTCATGGCTAATTCTGACAATCACAGCCTACCATGGTTGTCATAGAAGTTAATGATGGATTGTTAGAAACTACTTCAGCCTCAGGCAAAGCCCTGGGAAGTTAACTTCTGGGACAGTCTCTAGTAAGTGGCAAAAAACCCCCCAACAGTTTAATGGCTATTTTGGGGAGGTAACTTACTTTTGCTAATCAAGAGAAAGTTTGCTAAGCTGTCACGCAGTTTGAAAATAATGCTCAAGTAGCAGCATAGAGTCCAGATAGGTCCAGTGCATTTCTGTCCAACAGATAATTAGGATAAATACCCAGAACACACACAAAAAAGTTATAATTTGTATTTATTGTTATTTTGAATCTATTTTATAGCTAGCAATAGTAGGTGATTGTCAGCAGATTTTGAAGGTCATACATGCATGCCCCCTCACCTCACTTCTTACTGAAATCCAGCTCTGCAGTATTGATACTTTAAGTCATTATTTCTTAACAAAGTCAGTAATTCTGCTCACTAAACAGAGCAGTCTTGTTTAAGTCATGATGGTACTGACCATCAAGATAGAAGACAGTCGTGACAGCAGGTTTGTTCCTTAATGTACAGGAATAGCAGGAATTTCTAAGGTGTCTTTTGAGAAACCTCAAAACAGGATTACAACATGGCTACAAATGTATAAGTTTAGTTGTTTCTTTTCATTGTAGAAATTGGTGGCAAAGAAGAAATCAACATCTGTCAAACTGGCTTTCTAGAGGTAGTTTTAAAATTTGCCTCATCAAATCCAATCCTTTTCTTACAAAGGACAATGTAGCATATGAAATTCCAAGTATTTACAGTTGAATCTATTAATAAGTGGTCTCACAGTCACTTTTTATTACTGTTTAAATGGTAAGTTGAGAAAAGATTTCACAATAAATAATTAATTAGACAAATTAATAATATGAGTCTTTTCCAACTTGGCTATTTTTCATATTCATTATTCAAAGCATTATATATCTGTGGCAAGCAAAAAACAAGACAAAACAAAAACCAAATCCATGACTGGTCTGGAAACAGAAGTCTACATGCATTTACTTCTTGAGAGAAGGCATTCAGCTGAAAGCTTCCCTGAGTGAACAAATGTACATCCACGTCCTACATAAACAAGGACAAAGATTAATAAAAAACTGCTGTCTGAACAAATTTTATAAGGCAAGTATGAAGACAGAAATGGGATGCAGATCTTCATAGCCAGTTCATTTGAAGGCTAGAGTGTATTCTTTAAGTGCTTGTGCATGGACACATACCTTTTACTATCTGTATTATCTGTGTGTATGTAAGACCAAGCATGCATTCTTGTGACATGCTTGTGTTCTGTGTCTGACAGACCTATTTTGGTCCTATATAGGGGGGATGTGGCCAACAAAAATCTACAGCCATGGAAGCTGATGTAAAGATGATTCTTCTTTAGCACTGAAGTACCTCAGCATTCCATCTCCTACACAATTCCCTGTGGTTTAATCCTTTTTTATTTCCTTCCTTTTCCAGAAATATCCTCCCAAGTTACCATGAATTGCCAAAGGCCAATTGTGTTGAAAGTACAGGCTATTACTCTCAGAGGAAAAAGCAAAAGGAGTTGTTCTATCTAACATTGCTAAATTAGCCACGTTTTTCCAAACCGTTTGACAGATTTCATTCTCAGTACACAACACTGTACTTCACTCACACGAAGTCTCCAATGGGTAAAAATAGCAGCCAAGAGCAAGTTCAGACCCCTTGGGTTCTTCTTCCATCCCTGTTATGGAGGAGTCTAGATGAATCTTATAGAATCAAACAATTAAGGTTTCTAAGGAATTTATTCTGCAGATAGGGTAAAATGGAGAGTAATAGCTTCTAATTGGTGAAAAGCTACAAACAACTTTTCAGGGGCAATTTTAAACTGCTTAGCATTTAGTGAAACTCTGGCTCTAATTTTATGGTGCCTTTCTGTAACAATCTAATCGTGACAGCCAAAAAAACGTATTTTCTTTTATAGCAAGTGTTCTCTGCCCATCAGAACTTTCACAGTGAAGACTGAGATGGCTGCAGTTTACTTTTCAATCCATAAATGAATACTGAAGCGCCTATCTGTGCCTGCTCAGACTTCCAATACTAAGGAGAAACATTTTGATTAAACAAAACTGAGTAGTGTTGGCCTTCGCTAAATGAATTCATAATAAAGGCAAGATATGACAAAGCTAAAACCTTTCTGTGATTTTCAGAGGCATCACATGATGCCAACTGGTACAGTCCACTAATACCCAGATCTGAAAATCTCTCTTCTAAAAACTCTGATAGATGCTTTGCAAGAAACAGACAGCCACAAGCTTGCTAATTACTTGTTAAAGAATGGCTTCTCTCAGAGCCACACTTGCTGAATGCACAGATCTTCTTCTTGCCAGTAATCCCCACTTGTGACACAATATTACATGATGTTTTTCCCAGTAAAAAGCACATTCCTTGCCGTAGAACCCCTTCTGTTCCAAATACCTTAGTCCTTAGCTCCACAGCATTCATTTATTTCACAGCTATCAAAATTCTTGTGCAAGAGGACTTCACAGAATGAATGTATGCTGAAACCACTGTTAAAAGCTTGAAAAAACAGAGCAATATAAAAGGAAACAATTACAACAAAATCAGAAAACTGTTTACAGGCACAATAAATAAAAAGGGTAGTGTTGTTGTTATCTCCTGTACCCGTTTGAGAAAAGGGAGCTTTACAAAAATAAAGTCTCTTTGTTACCAAACCTATATTCACCATAGATCTAAAAATCCCATGCAAACCACTATCAGTGTCATGCAAAATGTAAGAACTGGTTCCTGTGAGTTTAGTCCAAGGGTAGGATTCAATGTGGCATAAATGAATGTATATCCTATTACCTTAAGATTATCTAAGAAGGCAATCAGAGCCATTGGTTAGTAATAGCAGCATTTAATAAGAGTTTGAACCAAAGCTTAACAGGTTCCAACAAAAGATGCTCTCCATTAAAATCCCTTATGAGTCTCTTAAATAATTCAGTGACCCAGCAGGAAGATTACTCATCCATGTGATATACTTCCCCAAATGATATTCCTGGGTTTGATGGCTTTAGGAGTCAGCTTTTCATTCTTAAGAAATCCTTCTGAGCTCTGAGCAGAAGCGACTTTACAGACACATATAAATTGTACATCTTTTGTTTGATCCTTGAAGACTTCTCTAGAGGCTTCAGCAAACATTTCCACAGACTGATTGCAGGTAATATCTCAGAGTTCAGGTCTGTAGTTTCACACAATGCTGTAGCTCAAACACAAGTTAAGGCATTTAAAGAAAATTAGTACAGAAAAACCTTGATTTTAGGACAAGATGTCAGTCCAGGAACAATTAAATTCTATTCACAATTTCCATGCACGTGGAAGCTGTTGAACACTCCCCAGTAGTTGATTACACATCACTTTAATGATTCTATTGATTAAGTGTCTTTTCCAAAAGGAAAAAATGCTGTTTTTAAATGTACTTTTCTACACTTGATCATCCTTCACGCTGATACATTCGTTTTTTGTGTTGTTCTTTTTTTTTGTTTGTTTTTTGGTTTTATTTTTTTAATTGAAGGGTTAGGTTATTAAAATTCTGACGTATTTAGGCTATATGAATCTTTAACAATGGTCAGTGATTAGCAAGGCTTTTTACATCTTTGATGATGCAGTTACTGATAATGATAAGTTGTTCACGATGCACTTTAAGAGCTGAAGTGATTACCTGCCTCTAGTGTTGTGTTCCCGGTGAATACAGAGAAACACGTGCAATGGACATAAGTGGGCATCACAAAACTCAACAATCAGCCATTTTTTGTGGCTATTGAAAGTACTACACTCAGAGGCCTCAGAGAGTTGCATAATAGTTTTAGGTTAGGGAAGAGATATCTAGACATTAGATAGTAGATAGTGAATATCTAGATATTAGAACAAGTGAAAGGACTGAAGTCAAGGTACATAACATTCACTTCTCTTGACTTGTTGACAGAAGCAATCATTACAACACAGAAAACAGTTATGCTGATAAGGTACAGTTTTCCCTTGCTCAATCCACATTAGTTCTTCCCAATCAGCTTGACCATCAGCAGTGTGGAAATGACTTCTCTAAGCACTTCCTCCATAATATTTCATGGGAGAGAGGTGAGGCCAATTGGCCTGTAGTTCTTCTTGCTTTCTCTTAAGATGTGGGGAATATTTACCTTTCCTGCAGTCATAATGCCCTGTGTTTAGACTTGAAAGTTTTTTTCTCTCCAGCTCTGAAGATCTTGAACATAGATTTCTAACTCCTCAGTGTTCGCTCGCTCCACTTGTAAATTGCAGTCTTAAGCAAAGTGATACCTCCTTTCCACCTCACCTTCATCTTTTTTTCTCCTCTACACTCTATTGTCTGTCACCTATTAATGTCTTTCCATTTCTAAAGATGACCCTGCCCTCCCACTGACAAATTGCCTTCCGCACCCCGTTTTTATCAGGAACAAAGCTGTAGAATGTCATGTTTTCTGCACGGTACAAGACAAAAACCAGGTAATATATGGAATCTTGAGAAGGAACAGTCACTGCACTGGCTATTTCTTAAGAGCTATGGTAACCTAGCTAAACTGACTGCCTCCTACTATGCCTATGATGAAAGCCTAATACACAAAAAAGACAAAAAGACAACTCCTACCCTAAAATATGAGGGCTGCTCTGAAAGTAATGCCTCCTATTTTATAATGTTGGCCCACAACATCAGAGGTGAACATTGGTGACATGGCAGTAGAGGCTGAAACTTTCCACCACTATGCTGTTACATGTTGTTGCGGTACTACAGATGGCAGCAGAAGGGCAGTCTGACCAAATGGTGTCTGACATGGAAGTGTGTCTGAAGCAAAGATGTGTTGTTGAATTCCTCTGCGCATTGCACCCACTGATAATCATTGATGCTTTCTGAATGTTTATGGAGATCAAACAGCAGATGCCTGAACAGTGAAAGTCATACTGTGTGGGCAACATTTTCCTAGCAATGACACTGCCAGAACAGCTGTGAAACAGTGTGCCACTTCTGCTGGTACAGATTTTTACGAGCACAACATGCAGGCCCCTAGCTGTTCTGGTGAAAATGCATAATTAATGGTGGTGACAAGGTTAAAAAATAGTGTTTTGTAGCTGTGTGTCTTCTCTATCAAATAGTGTTATTGTGTTCTTTGCAGCTGCTGTTGTTTCCATGGAAATAAATAGAAGGCATTACTTTTGGAGTGACTCAATAGATCATGCTGTTAACAAGCACTGATATTTTCCTAACAACTCCTAAATCAAAAGAAATACTTAGTACTCCTCACCAGATCTGTAAAACATATTCCCATATTGAAATGTTACACAAGTCCTTGTAAGGCTCTTTACTGCATGCTTTTATTATCACCTAATCATCTGTGAGTTTTCTAACATCAGGAAAATGAACACTACATTTACACACGTTCCAGGTTCTAATAATTTTTTCTTCAGCTTCCAATAATTCTATTTCTCCTAAGAGAAATAAAAACATCCCCTATCTTTTTCCAGTGGATCTACTCTAGTAATATGTCGAGTATTTCTAAAAGTTCTTCATTTCTTATTAGTACTAGTAAGCTGTTTAAGTGGAAAATGTTAGAACTGTGTCAGTAAAGAAAAATATAGTCACTTGGAACATTTCTTTAGAGATATGTATCCTACTGCCCTTTTAGAAGCTTGATTCCTTAAAGATCCTTTGATCCTGCTCTTTTACTGCTAATTAAGTAATAACACTACTAGCTATCCACAGGTTTTGTTTTGCTGGAAAGCTCAGTTTCAGACACACAGAATGTAATTAAGAAACTTTACATAATCTCTAAGGGCAGGAAGAAAGCACAGATTGGTATTTCAAACATTTCCCTCCTAAGACCACAGTTTTTAATGGACAATAGTAGGATTCTAAAAGAATGGCTTTCTACATTTTCATGTTCAGCAGGACTCTTGAGTAACACTGGAAAGCTGCTCATGTGGGATGTGAGTCTGGACCTACCTGGGCGTACTTTAAAGAAAAGATGGGCATAAGGGAAAAGTCCATCTGGAATATGCAGGATTTAAACTTTTATTTCTTTCAAAGAACACAGCACAGAAAAAGAGAATTTAAACTCTTCATCAATGCCAGCTAATAGCAATGCCACAACAGAAAGGTAAACTAAATCAGGAATGCAGGATCAGGCTTCTAGCATCTCATCTTCTCAAAGTGTTCATTCTTTGGGAAAGGATTAAGTAGTTTTAGAAAAGCAGTATAATGTAATCAATGTACTTAAGTACAAACATATCAGAAATATAGCATACTTTCTACTCTTTTTCCATGAGTTCTCTGTGGAGAACTAGGTACAATCTGATTTCAGGCAACTCAGTATTTTTTTCCCCAAGTGATAGCTGCTACAGTGTCCAATTAACAGCACCTGGACTGGAGTGGGGGAAAAAAAAAAAAAAAAAAAAAAACACAACAAAACCACACCAAAACACGGATACAAAGAGGGATCCAATGGGCTAAAAAGTCTGCTGAAAACTGTGTTGCAGTGGAAGCCAGACTAAACAGGAGCCAGCATTATATTTTCCTCATGAATAAGGCAGACCATATGCTTGACTTCTTGGTGCTGGTGAGGCTACCCCTGGATTTTTCTGCCCATTTTTGAGGCCTCCCAATTCAGAATGGCTGCTGAGAAACTAGTAGGGATCCAGCAGAGAACTGCAGGGTAACAGCACATGTGGATAAAGAAGGCTCTGAGCTAACGTAGCCCAACAGGAAGCCACAGGGCGGCTTCATAGCATCAAGAGTTGCTGATGGGAAACAGAGATGCACAGTTGTGTCAGATCGTATAGCCCAATGCAGCATCCTCAAATGAAGACTTGGCAGATTCAGTCAAAATTTTGGGAAAAGCTAGGAATTTGGCACAGCGTGGGAACCTATCGCTTAGGTGTAGTGAAATCTCCATCCTTGCAGGATTTCATGACACGACCAGGAAAAGCCACTGCTAACCTGATCAGTTGTTTGCAGTAGGCACACGTAAAGCAGGAGGCTGGACAAGATGGTATCCAAAGGTCCCCTCCAAGCAGATTATCTGCTGTTCTGTGTCAGTCATTCATGTTTCTGGTCAAATTCAAGGCAAAGAACTCTTCAGGGCTACAAAAGAAAAGCTTTGCAAATCCAATTAAAAGTTTGGTTGTTTAACTGCTTCTGACTACCACCTAGGAAGGTGCTGTCATTAACTCAAACTGAAATGTTAGTTACTCCTATGCTTACCCTGATGAATGGTTTCAATTCAAGCATCTCTATTCATTAACCATTAATCCATTAACCAAAACTCAAGCGTTTGAGTTTTATGACTTGCTACAGTCAAAGTGGTTTCTTTACGATTTTCATGATGATGTGTGTGTGAAAAATCCCTGCAATGTACCAGGTGCTGAGGCAGGGCAAGGGGACAGCCCCAGTGGTGTGTGCAGTGCGGTGGTTGTTCCTCAGGCTGGCAATGAGGGCAGCGTGTCCTGCTGCGGGGTGCGTTCTGTGTGCGGGAGGCAAGGAGGGGACACGGGAACCTACGTGCAAACTCTAAGGTTCCTAAAGCAGAGAAACAATCAGCGCTTTCCTTTTAAAAAAGAAAATGTGTTTATTTTGTTTTGGGGTTTTCACTTCTTTCTTATTTTGGTCACTGTAAATTCTTGATAATCCAGTCTTGAAAGAAGAGTCCAAACAAAGCATCTGGACTGGATCTTCCTGCTAACATTCAGCACTTCTTTCTGTTCAAACTGAAGCTCCACTGGACCAATTGTGTCTGTGACTTCTTTTTATTCCTCCTCTCCCCCTGGGAAGCGATTATGGACGGACACAGGAAGGATGGGCTCATGGGAGCTTTATTCTATCAAGAGAAGGATGATCAGAAAAATGGAAGCTCCCCGTGAGCCTATGGGATGCTCAGAGTTGGTCTTTCCCTCACAGCTAAGGGTAAACTTACAGGAACCTCGCACCCCTGTGATGTTTGAGGTCCTTCTGTCAGACTCGTCCCGCTGCCCCAGCACAGCAGCTCTGAGGATGGCAGTCCCTGCCCTGCCCTCTTCCTCAGGACTTGGTGAAGAAGAGATGAGAGGACTTGGGAAGGGACGAGGGAGGGGGTCGGGAAGGAAGGGCTCGTAGGAGCCTTGGCTGTGAAAAGAAGAAGAACCAGGCAATGGAGGCTCCACGTGAGCTCGCAGGATGGCTGTGAGCTGGGGCTCTCCCAGGTAAGGGCAAACTTACAGGACGGGAGGATCAGCGCCAGCGTCGAGGCGGCCATTTTGCGGGAGGTGGACGGATGCTGGCGCCCCTGCGATGAAATTTGGGGCGCGACCTCTTCCTGGTTGGCCTGGCAGCAGCAGAGAGATGGCCAGTCTGCCTCGATGGAGGTGGATCCACTTTCATCAGCTCATTTGCCACAGGTGGATCCACCTCCATGGGCTCTTCTTGGCTGCCAGGCGGGTCCACCTCCATGGGCTCGATGTCATCAGCCTCTTCCAGCAGCCGCCGCCTCTTGAAAGGTGGCTGCTCCATCCTGTCCTCGAAAATAACAAGAAATACAAAGTGTCTCTTTCCGATACTGGAAAGTGCTGCTGTCTCCTGCTGTGTCAGCTGAGGGACTGCGGTTGAGGGCAGTTCGGTGCCCATGACGACAGGATTCTGAGTGCCACATGCTGGCCCAAACATGGCGGCTGGCTGTTGGGGCCTGCGGCCATTTCTGGGAGGCAGTGGCAAGACTGTAGCAAGAGGGTCAGTCCGGGCAGGGGCTTCTCAAGCACCCTGCAGCTGCCTGGGGTGGAGGAAGAACAAACCATGCTGATACCCCACAGGCAGTGGAGGGAGAGACAGTCATTAAAAACAGTGGAGTTTCTGTGTTTGTATCAGCTGCCCTTTGCCATCCCTCAGCTCTTGCCCTGGAGCTTGAGAAGATGGCATCTCTTCTGCCCTGATACCAAAGGAGAGGGATGTGTAGGAGAGGGCCTGGTGTCCTCTGGCGGCCGCACTGGGACTGCAGGGGGTGCGTTGGAGAGCCTGTGAAGTCCTTGGGGCCTGGTGCTGGGGTTTTGCACCCGGAGGATGGGAAGGCTGATTAGGGATTGCTGTCCTCAGCCTGTTCTCTTCTTGGCCACAGAACTAGTGGTTGGAGATGAAGCCAGGACCTCCATGGCAGTGCACGTAGGACAGCTGGCTATGAGTTGCGCCTCCTGAGAAGTAGTTTGGACAGATTCAATTTCTGCAGTCTCTGGTATAGCACTCTTGAGAAGAGAGGATGGGGCAGGGGCACAGGCGTGTAGGTGGCTCTTCCCCATCAGTTGACCCCAGTGTACCTCAGCAGCATGAAAGTGCTCAGGCTCTACCATCAGGTGAAGAGGAAAGGGAGGTGTTTGTTTCCTGTGCTACGACTCAATTGCCAGTGGTGTGCCAACAGACTGTGGAGACTGTTGTTGAATTAAGACCAAAACCCAGTTGTATTCACATGTCAGGTGATGGCTTGCTGTGCCTATGCTAACATGGAAGCAGGTGAGCCCAGAATGCCCCTTTTTTCATGGATGTTTCCAGAGTTTTGCTTTCAAGCCTTGTCCGTATGCAGGAGGCAGTACCAACTATTAAGCTGCTCCAGAGTCTTCTCACAGCTAAGCAGAGGCTGCTCGCTCACGCTACACTGGGATGCCATGTGCCCTGGGACTTCCCCAGCCATCAGGCTCTGGGACAGGCCCATAGACTAATGGATGAAACATGAAAATGATTAACTCTGCTGCTCACTTCAGCTTTGCCTGTCCAGGTCAGGAACAAGCTTCAGAAGTGACCTCAGATTTTAGGCGTATTTCCATGCCCACACACAGAGCTACTATTCTGTTTCTGAGCTCTTGTTGAGCTGCTGGTCCTATGTTCTTTTACAAATAGGTCCTTCTTCAATCAATCCTATGCAGTTTCTGGTATCTCAGGAGAGGTATTATCTTTTTGTTTTTTAGTACAACCTGAGAACATTTTCAGAATGCCTTCTAGCTTAATGCACCACTTACCATGTCCTTTTTCCAGCACAGAAGTGTAGGCTGTGTGGCAAAAGATGGAAAAATCTTTTCTGAATAGCTGCACAGTCAACATCAATAATATGTTGTCAGCTTCTATTTTATTATGTTGGCCCACAACCTCAGAGGTGGATGTTGGTCATACAGCAGTTAAGGTTGAACTGTCCCACCACTATTCCAATAATTTTTTTTGCCATGAGAAAGATGGAGGCAGAGGGGCAGTCTGATAGAATGGAGTCTCACATGAAACTGTGTCTGAAGTAAAGGTTCCCCCATGTAGAAAAAGATTTCATCCACTGATACTCCTCAAAGCTTCCTGAATGTTTATGGAGATAGAACAGTGGACATGAGCACAGAGAGCCGAGGGTGGTACATTTTAGCAGTGGCAATTGCAAACATGAAAGGCAAGCCATGTTCTATATGGCCACACACAACTGTCATACCCCAAAGTAAGAGCATTTCAATCAACTCATCCATAAAAACTGGCTAATAGTGGTGACAATGTTGGAAAATAATGTTTTGTATCTGAGAATTTGTTCTACCAAATAGTGTTATCATACTCTTTGTATCGGTTGTAGTTTCCATGGAAATAAATAGGAGGCGTTACTTTTGGAGCGATCTACATAAAAATAATAAAAGCAGCAGCATGTCCATTAATGCTATTTCTGTGTTCATCTTATTCAGAAAGAAAAAAAAAAAAAGGAAATGAAATATATCTATAGATAATTTTATAATGACGCAGAAGAAAAATACTTGACATATATATTTAAATCAAGTACAAAAGTGCAGCATACTGCTGGCTTATTTCTCTGGCAGTCCCTGAAAAAGAATGAAACATGATCATTTTCACCAGAAAATCAGTACTTTGGGGAAAGCAGAAATACAGGTGTCATGTGCTGATAAATGACTTCTCCGCAGCTGAATATTTTCCTTCAGTGTTATAAGACTTGCATAAGAGCCCCTCTCACTTATTATAAGACCTTGGAGAAACATCTGTTTTCACAGCCAGTTTTCATACATGAATCACATCTGCCTTCCTTGCTATAAATGCTGTCATCTATTCACTCTTTTTCAGTGTTAAAAAATGTTATGCTTTTATAAAGACCAGAGCTTTTATTTTAATAAAAAAAGATTCATGTTGCAATAACACTTTATGTGAAAAAGCAATATTTGAAATACATAATTCAAATATATTGAAGGTTGTCTCCTGTGACTGCTACTAAAATAGCTGACTGACTTTCCGTCCCTGGCATCCAATAACCCTTCCAATGGTCAGCAACTAAATACAAGTTGTGTGCCACTGTAATGAAGCCTGCAATTAAAACTGTTTCCAAATAAGCAAATAAGAAATTACGTTTCTTAGTGCATCATTTCTAAGGAAAAAAAAAAAAAAATCAGTCAAACTGTGCTAATTAGACATTCACTTAGTGTATCCTACAAAAGCATAATTCAGGAAAGAACACAAATCTATTGCCAACACTTATGAAGAAATGCTCTTGAAGGAGTACTTGGCACATGGGGAAATGATAAGGTTCATTAATTGGGAGAGAGGATTAAGCTTTCATGGACAGTACAGATGTAGAGGTGACTTAATTATTTAAAAGGTTATAAAAAGAACTCAATCTCTATTATATCCAATTTGCTTCCTTTTAAATTTGCCGGAAGGTATAACAAGGAAGAGATATTGAAACTTGTAGAAAGACAAGTCCTAACCCATGAGGTGGAGTCTATTCTTTAGATCCATAAGAGGAAGGATCATGAGTAACAGTGAGATAATGTATATGCATCTCGGAAAAATTCTCCCAGTATCCTTCAGAAAGTAGAAATTTCGCTGTTTTATTGGCAATAGCTAACAACAGAAAGTACAATGTAAAATTTGAATTTATTGGGAACTTCAGAGTACAATCACATATGCACATTTCCCAAAGAACTCCTCGTTTTCAGTAATGTTCTGTAAGTGAGAAAAAGGCATCCTCTTCTCAGATAGCTCTTCTGAATTTTTGACATGAATTCTGGGCAAGAGCTTTATAGATCTTGTATTTATTCTTATTTCCAATATTTATGTGACTCCAGTGTTTAAATCATCAAAGTAGAATTTTCAGCTGCCTTTCTGAAATTTTAACTGATTATTTTTCCCCTCCAAGTTTTTCTAAACTCAGATTGAATTATATACTTTGTATTATTTGTCCTCACCACCACACTCCATGTCTCCACATCTGCCTTGCACTTGTACAGTAATCTTTACAACACTCTGCCTTGAGTATCACGTGAAGTTCCTGACATTTTCCAACTCCCTCTCCAAATTCACCACTACTTTCCAGAGCAGGATTCCTACATCTGTATTCTCCCCATCCTCCTGTCCCCAGATAAACAACCACTTCTCACTATATCCAACTACACAGTTGTCACTAACTTAGAGTTCTGTATCTCACAAGAAACAGCGAGATTAATCACCCAAGACATCTAATAAAGGTCACTTTGAAAAATAAAGACTTGAGCTCTTTGAAAATGTTTTAAGTGTGCAGGCTAACCACACCACTGCAAGCAATATACCACTTATCTTTCATA
The DNA here is from genome assembly GCF_905368555.1 of Meleagris gallopavo. Lineage (NCBI taxonomy): Eukaryota > Metazoa > Chordata > Aves > Galliformes > Phasianidae > Meleagris > Meleagris gallopavo. The sequence continues at coordinate 44,503,222 of NC_139409.1, read as the reverse complement.
ATTAGCAAGAGCTGTGGAGCACGGTACTGATAGCACAGATGACTTGACCATCTTTTGTTTCTGAAAAAAAAAAAAAAAAAAAGGAGCTGCTTTTCTAGATAATTTATAGCCCTTGCTTCAATCATCCTTTACTAAAAAAGAAATGAAATCACTGGATCATTTTGAGGCAGGTGTTGCTGCATGGAAAAGGATAACTTCATAAACATCTAATTATATCACTGAATAAGCTGGTATTTTGAATACTCATATTAAGGCAGAAAAACAAATCTAAAATCCCAGGAGCTTTTATCATCTAATAAGGCAAGTATATTTTCAAGCAACTTCTCGTATATGTGCTCATACATGAATACGTGCCAACATGCACTTGTATAAATCTTTCCTTGGCGAAGGGAAAGAAATCTAAAATTTTCCATCAGTTTTTCTCTGCCAGCTGGCTGGGTGAGCTGAGGACAGCAGCGAACATATAAGGATTTTTAATATTTTAGAGACATGTCATTTTTAGGATAAACTTTTCAGTATGGTGTTCTGAGAATCAAAAATGAGATAGGCCCTCATGCATCCAGCAATCAGAGCAACAGCATAGCGCATCAACCTCATCCCAGGATTGTCCATTAGCTCAAGAGAATCTCTTACCCATGAGAGTGAATATATTCCCCATGCATTTGTTTATATGCACCGTCCTTTTAAGGTATAATTAGAAGGCAAGTAATACTAGCCCATAGGACCAACACAATTAGAAGATTTCATCCAGATCATGAAGAACGCACTGTCAAGTGAGATCACAGCAAAGACCTTGGAGCTGGTTCAGACCACCCTCACTCCTAAAACAATGACACTGCACCCTTGTTGTATAGCATCCCAAGCAAAGAAGCACAGCTGGAAGTCAACATGAAAACACAGACACACTTATTTCAGGACCAGTTCCAAATCTGACATGTCACACCAATGATCCACAAAGACATCATGGCTCCCAGCCACACCACATCAGGTATGACCATCACTTACACAGTGCAGGCATGCTGAGAAAACTCTGGTATATAGGACATCAGAAGAACTAGAGTTAAACCTCCTAAGTGAATCAGAAGAGAAAATCAACACCTGGCTTCCACAAAACTGAGCTGCTAGGTGCAGGTTTCAAGGCTAACAGGGTACCAGCTGGTTTGTCCAAGACCGTTTCTTAGGATGTGTCTACCTTTTGGCACAGAGTGGATGACAGCTGGAAGAGACAGAGTGCATGACCTGAAGTCAAAAAGTTAATAGCCTGGGTGACACTGGCTGTCAGGTGAGGTCATGCTTTGTGCTACTTGTTGAATTAATTTTAGATTGTTCTAAAGGCTCTCTCCCATTTAATCAGATGGCTTTCAAATAGCTTTAAGCAAATTCCTCAGAGAACATTCTTATCCACTGGTAAAGCAAATCAAATGCAATTTTCTTCCAAGATTTACTTATGCTCTGTTGTGCTGAGCAAAGTTACCACTTCTGATTAAGAAGTTCTTTACTTTGGCCAATGGAGTCTCAACAGACTACATGTATGATGCAATAACATTGCAGCTTCTGGACTCAACAGAAACTCAAAAGGAAGTCCTAACCCCGGATCATGCAGTACATGACCAGCCCACCTCAAAGATTGCCACACTCGAATACTTGAAGCTTTACGTCAATGTAAAAAATATATTAAAAAACGTAAGAGTTACAGCCAGGGAGCACTAATTTTCTTGTTTACTGTCTGCTTACAGAGTTTGACCTACGTTGTTTTGAAGCAGCTCAGGATCCGTAGATGAAATTGCATTTTGTTTTGATGGGTATGGATACAGAGCTTGCTCACAGAAAGCCAGTTAAACGAGTTACTATGAAATGCTATTGAAAAGGAAGCCCTAGAAGCTTTGCCTTTTCCAGATTTTCTAAATCTAAGTGTAGGCTATTGGGAAGATGGTGAGGGTGCCTCCAAGACAACAGACAGATGAGAAAACCACTACATAGGGAATAGTTTCAGTACTGAGGTGTCTTACAGCTTTGGATCGCATTCAGCTTACACAATCTCAGCTGAACTAATAAGCATGCCTCAGCTAGGTTAGTTAAGCATGAATGAAATTTTCCATTAAAATACAGACAGAAACGTTGTTAGCTGCTTGCTAGTCTATCCCAAGAATGGAATGGTTTCATAAGGTTGACCCCAATTGACAGTGAGCTTTGGAGTGACAACGCCTATGTCTTACCATTCACCAATTTTGTATCAAACACCTTGGGCTTTACTGGGCTTGGTCTTCCATAGAAGACAATCACTCAGTGTCAAAAAGAATGAGCTTTTTCCCCTGAGGAAGACAAAACCATGGTGTGGTTAATGAGGACAGTACAGGTCAGGCTTATTCTGTCCTTCCACTTTCATTGTCAACGAAAGCCTGAGCCAATGCAGAAATGAGATTTATCTCTACTGCACATCAGACCCTTAAAAAGGTTCAAATTCATGATACGTACACAAACATATGAATATAGAGAGAGAGATGTAAATAATCTCCAGGAAAATAACCAAGTGTTTATTTGTATTTTTCCAGAGATTCATTCCTGCCGCTCAAACTGCGTATATAACTGTGGAAGTGCTGTGTGATTAATAGTGTCACACATCCAGAAATACACCTACAATCCCTGGCTCTCTCCATGTATGTAAATGTATGCACAGTTGCACGATATGCACTTTTGCCAGCTGTTTGTGTGTTTTTTGCAAACCTTCTTTATAAAATTCAAGATCACCATTCAGCAAGACAGAACAAGGCATGGAGAGTGTCTGCAGGAGGGAATCCCTAGGTACTGCTAGACAACTGCTAATAAGACAGAGGATTAACAACAGTGTCAGGCATTTCATTACTTATTCCTTTTACACGGACACTTATTGCTTAAAGCAAATTACAAGAAAATCCTACACACTACAGAGTTGGTTCAATATACCTGTGAATATCTAACATGAGACACCGCTCCTATCCATAGTGGTAAAACAAACCTCTTTCAAAAGTCAAGAGCAGGCTGATGACAGGGAGCTGAAGTTGCCCGGTACGGAGAAAGGATTTTGAAAGATTAAATTTGTAGGTTTTGAAATTGGGTGGGAACTACAAATGGGAGCTCTCATGTGACAACGTATCTGGGCAGAGATAACACTGAGACCCATTGTTCAGGGAACAGAGAAGAGCTAAGATAAATTACTTCCTTTAAAAATGCCTTTAACATCTTTCCAAAAGCCATGCATTCCTCTAAAGTCTCTATTGCTTTATTCATTCATGTCTGTCTTCTGCTTATTACATTAATTTGCAGGATCTAGCCTTTGCAGCCTATTCCTAGTCCACTGCACAAAGGCTTACCTGGTTTCTGTTTTCATCTTCTGTAGTTTTGCTATACAATCAAAGCAGAGAAGTTGTTTCATCAGCATCAACACAATCTGTGTTGCCATAAGTGTCCCTAAGGATCATTATTCAGACTCCCAAACCTCCTGAAGCCATGCTGATCAAAGACAGAGTAAGAAGGGAGGAGTAAGTTGAAGGTTATTTTGCTCAAAATTAAGAAAATTTTCTTTAAAAAACAAAAAGCAGACTTGCTCTATCTTTTACCCTCTTATTTCATAACTGCTACATAAACTGGCAGAATTCTTTTCTAAACAAGGCTATTATGAAATTCCTGCATTGTTCTGCAGTGGATGGTGTGGAAATTGCAATGAAGAATCTATTCTAATTTTCATGTAAGAAATATTATTAAATGCCACCTAAAAGCAAAGTCTTATTTCTCTAAAGATGCAATAACATACGCTCTCCATTAAATAAGACATCAAGTTTAACTCTTTTCAATCAGTATAAAAACAAACACCAACGCTGTTTTATTTTTGTAGTTATAAAGCCAAGATAGAGATGAAATTCCAGATGATAAAATGAATTCTTACAGACTACTTCATTTCCTAGAGGAAAGATTTTCCTACAGTACGTTTCCACTAGTTTCCATCTTCTCTGTGCTCAATAGGTAGTTAAGCCTTAACTACATGCCCATCAAAAGCACAAAGAATCAGCTAGAATAGTTTGAGGACAAAAAATGCCTTCATCTCTTCCCAGGGCTGCTAAATTTTCACATACTTCTTCAGTAACCACCTCAGGCCTATAGTAACAAAATTAAAACTCGCTTCTAAATCTCAAAGTCCTGGAGTTGTTTTTTTTTTTTTTTTGCTTGTTTTTAGGTTTTGGTGGTGTTTGGTTTTTTTGGGGGGGCAGCATTTTAATCGATACATATTCTTTTTTTGAGATGCTGTAAATATTCCACAAACATGAAGTTCTAAAAACATAAGGTCTCTTAAGAGTTTCTCTGCTGCCATTGCTGATGTAATTCCAGTGCAGTGGACTTGGATTTCTGGAAGTCAGCCAGAGACAAGCTGTCCTTGTCCCCCTTTACAGTTTGGCAGTCAGATAAGACTATGAAAAATTATTCTTTCCCTTTTAATTCTAAGGGTCCTCTTTCTGGTAGCAAGTCAAAGAATAATAATGGTACACATAGTTGTTAGACCAAGGTTCATGCTGGGAGACCTCAAGAGAAGAGACCACACTTATTTGTGCAATACAAGGAAGAATCAGCTAGCTATCCCAGCTACTCCTCCTTGATCAAACAGCCGATAACCCAGCATCCCCCATCTCTGAGTTGTAGTTGTCTTGTCCTACCCAGCTGGAGTTACCTCTGTAGCTTCACTCCTGGAGATCAGTGCTGCAATGCTAAAAATTCAGAGCTCAAGGCCATCTTCTAGAGGAAGATCTCAAAGAGACAGCAGTGATTAAGCAGTGAAAAAGCAACTGCGTGATGTTCTAACACGAGTAAACTTTTAAATAATGAACAAAAGGCTATGTTAAAGTAATACTGTAGCAGCAGAGACGGGAATCAGTCAGTAGGAAGTGCCCATACTAAATCTTCCCCTCTTTGTGCACACCCCTTATGACCCATTTTGTCATTCCATGATAACCTGTCACATGGCTGCATGCAAAAATCAGGTTCAGCCCAAAACCATAGCTCTGACATTTCCTCTTGTTCAAATGCTTCATTTTATAATGTAGATAATACTTCTTTATCATACTGCTTACTTACACATTTATCTAGTCAGTCTGGTGGTACACTAGCAAGAGCACTTTAGCACACCTACTTAAAGAAAGCAGACTTACGTACAGCACTCCTTGGAGCAACCATATGTGACTCAATGTGTTTGATTTTAAATGCATGAAATATTGACATGCTTGGCTCTTCCAGCACCTGCTGCTGACTGAACTCCATGCAGCAGGGACATAGGAGTTACCCTCTCAACAGTAAGTAATGTAGGATGACAAGTCAGTAGTCACCAGCCAAAGAGGAGGGCGAGGTGAACAAGGGGATGAGGAAGGACAAGGGCTTCAGTCAGAAAAACCGGCAAAGCATGAAAAGGAATATTCAGCAGAAATAAAGAAGAAAAAAAAAAGAGAAAGAGAAAGAAAAAAAAATGCAAACTCCATCCCTCAAAACTGTGTGCAAATACTGTAATTCCCTCTTTTGTGAGCTCTGAGAGTTAAACCTGAATTGCTCACAAAATGGTAGATGACACCAGAGGGTCACCCATTCTCAGCAGCACAGGTTCCAGGACTTCTCTGAAAATATTCCTCCTCAAATTCCTGTTTAGCCATGGAATAGGAATATCTGTCATTGGTTCTACTCTGCTAATTCATATAGCAGCTGTTGATCTATTAAAGGAACAGCTGATTAAAAATTAAAAGAATACAAAGGTTGAATGGTGAAAATACACAAACAAGATGGTTTACACAGATATTTTCTGTTTTTATTGCCTCTTTTAGGGTAGGGTAGATTCATTATCTCAATTTCTGGTCTACCAAAGACATGTTTATTCTTTTTAAAATTATATATATTGATTATGAATTATAAGTAATATATTCTTCACAAGGTTTTGAAAGTAACATTTGCTTTTCATTCCCATGGCTCACACTTGATTGTACTGGCAGGAAGTCAAGACTCACGAAGCAGCCTCCTGTCTAATCAAAATTAATATACAGTAATAATTGGAAGGGCACTGGAACAAAACACTGAATGGTGCCAATAAGAAGCAAATACCACACTGAGAGCAACGTGTATGTTTTAGAAAGGGCTGGGAAAAGCAGCTTTATCCTCAGCGTCACGGAAGCAGGCTTCTTTTCTGAACAGGAACATGAAAAATGGTTGCCATGTCCTTCCTTCCCAGGCTGCTGACTCACACGGGGGGGTGTCAGTGAGACAGGCAGTAAACACATATGGGGGGGTCTAGGTCTAGGGCAGTGAGAAATGCAGAGCTCTATGTATGCTCTATGTATGCACGCATGTGCATGGGAATGCTCTTTGAAATTAAAATCATTTTCTCCTGCTTTAAAGGTTGTTTTGAACTTGCGTGTGCATGAGCAATGGAGATTGACAGTTCTGGACAGCAAGTAGCTCTGTCTCTGAGGGGAGGAAGGAGGGCAGCTCCAGCTGAGAGGATGCTCCATGGGCCAGCATTGGTCCATGCTCAGGGTGGGCTGCCTGCTAGCAGGAGAGGTGTTACCAAAGCAGAAACACTGCCAGGTGCAGCAGCCTTGGTTTTGAACCACTTCCACTTACAATGAAGGATTAGCTCCTGTACTTAAAAAGGAAGAGATCCTTGCTGAAGAGATGTGAAGGTGCCTCCAAGTTCCTGGCAGGTAACATCCCAAATGATGGATGGTGTTTTACATTGATCAAACTTTGTAAGACAGCTTAGGAAAGTATCCTGATCATCCTCCCTTTCCAACATTCAGCTGCTAAAGAAGTAACGACTTTGTAAAGCAAGACAGCTAATGCAGGAGTAACTGCTGCACAGATGTGCCCAAGGCATCCGTCCATGAAAAATACAGAAACAAAAAAGCTCAAGGGGAAGACTATTAATAAACACAGCACTTTCAAAAAAGGTGCCAAAACTGTTGTGTTGTGTTTGTGGGTTTTTTTGGTGTTTTTTTTCTTTCTTTTTTTTTTTTTTTTTCCCCAAACAAGCTAATTACATTAGCCAGAAGTTCTCAATGGAGACTTAGCAGATAATTCAAAAGTTGGATGACCTAACAGACCCATGGGTTCAGTGGCCCATGTGAAGTAATTCATCGTAACAGAGCTTGCAGTGACCAGAGACTTGCACAACACTACTTGCCACACATAGCTGCAGGTTTGGGAGAACAGCAGGTGAAGGAATGAAATTTGATGACAAAGCAGTAAAAAGGGAGCATGTGAAGTACAGCTGTCCGTGTTCAAGTATTTCTTAAAAGTCTTTTTGGTAAAAAACACAAAAGCTGCCATAACATTTCACTGAGTAGCTGGGTACTTTCATTCCAAAAATTTCGTGAATCGCTACGTAATGGTTTACTCATTAAACAAAGTAAAATAAACACAACCATGTATTTCAAATGCCCAAAACCAAAAAGAGACTTCTACTAGGATCTTGCAACCCCTATTATGAAAAGATTAGCTTATCTCTTACTAAACTACACTACATTGGAACTCCAGAGTGACAAATCAAACACAGACATTAATATAGCAGTTCAAGAAAGAACTGTATTGCTTCTTTCTGCCAACGTGATACGGACTTCTAGTCCAGCCATTAAGAAAGCAAAGCTTATTAGTCATGTAACACATACATATAAGCAATCTTTCCTCCTGTCATCATCAATTTCTCTGCTCCTTCTCGATTTTTAATAAAGTTGTAATTCTCTCAAAGATACTGAATTTCTGCTTGCTTTATGAAAACAAACCAGCAGATGAATGAGGTATTATCACTGCCCTTGCCAAAGGAAAGACTGAAGAATGAGCTCAACTTATTTGCTACTCCAGAATTCACACAGGAAAGATTACAAGTGGCCCAGCCACAAGTCCGATTTCTGCTAGATTACAGAAACTCCAATCACAGCCTTAAGGAGAAATCTGTATGAAATTTGACTTTGTTCATTCAGTTCCTCAAAGAACAGTTTGTTTCCAGGTAGGAGAGTTTCTCAGAACTGTGAAGGAGACTGTCACATGTCCCACGTTTCCACCCACCCAGAAAACAACCTCAACTCTCAGGGCTTCTGAATTCTCAACCAGCATCTTCTACATGCTAATCTGTGAAAAACTGGTCCATTTTCAGATCAGTAGCCACATGATATTCCTCCAGAGCAAACAACAACAACAACAACAAACAAAATATCCAAAATATTCTTTTACCTTAATGAGGGCACAAACGTGTTCATAGCAGGCAGTGAAGTCAAAGGAAGCAAGCTGGTCTCTCTCAATATTATCCACAACATTAACAACTTACTTCAGTTATAATGAACCTTCTTCAATTAAACTGCTGCGTTTGTTTCCAAGGAGATCTCACTGTACGGATATGAAGAGTGAAAACACCACTTTTTGACCTGATGTGAGAGAAAAAAGCTAAAACCCCAAATGGAAGGCTATTTAAAACATAGACAGATAGATATAAACTATTTGTTAATCCTTGGTCAGTTCAATGTAATTTCTCGAACTTTAAAAAAAAACATTTCCCCTTGACTCCCTTTATTTCTCCAAACAAAGATTTTGAGGTCCTTTAAAATAATGTGTTTTTACCACAAAAACTGACTGCAATTTAGGTTATGGAAGGACTACTTTAATATTATTATTATACTAATTAGTTTGTAACCTTCAGGTAACTGTTTTCAGATCCCTATTAATTCAAGCTTTGATTATTTAATAGATGTTCCACTGCAACAAAAATTATTTTAAGCTCTTATGTGTTCAAATGTTAAATGCAAACTATGGGTTGAGTTGCATCTATTTACAAATCTGACTTCAGTAAAAACTACATTTATGTTTTCCGTTCCACTTTCTCAGAAAGTTCAGGTTGAGCTGGCAATAGCAAAACTCTCCAAGATACTACAGTTAACACCATTAAGTTCATAGCTGGTATTTGGAGTACATGATGATATGAGTCAAAAAAAAAAAAAGCATGCAAACAACTGAATGATGCAAAAGGTGTGTCTCCCTGCTTTTCTGCTGGTTTTGCAAGGGTTAATAAGGACCAAAAATCCAGTATGGCAGTGTCTAGGAATTAGAAGCAAGACTCCATCTCCAATGATCATTAAATTACATTGTTCTGCAATCTACACAGACCAAAGCAAAATAAGCCTTTATATAGTAACTGTTTCTTCTCTTTACGTTTTCTTAATTTAATAGCAAACAAACAAGGGGTGGTAGAAGATGTAGGGCAAGGAGTAATTACAACAACAACAAATAGGTTTAGGCACTCACAAATGCAGGACAAGACATACATACTCAGTTCTCAATTACCATTCTAATTAAAATAGTAAGTGAATACAACTGGACATGATGTACTAATTAAAACACTCGCATGCAATGCTGACCTCAAACACATACACTGGCATTGTTCACAAATAACTGGGGCTTAATAATATATCGAAAGATTATTAAGGCTTTTAGATAAGCTTCATTACACTTATGAGAGCAGCATGTAAGAGACAGCAGGATTGCAGTGAAAAAACATATGCTTTATCTGCACATCACACAGCCACTGCTACATAGCTGCTTTTCCCTTTTTGCCATAATTTACTGCTAAAGCCAAGCCGTCTCCCTCCTCACAGCATCTACCCAATCCTAAGGCTGTATGTTCCTGTAACAGGGCAAAAACAACAGCTACAAGAGAATTATGCTTCAGAGAACAGCAAGCATGACTTGGGTGTGACTGGCCCCAGCATGATGAAGTGGTTTGCTCATAGCTGCAGTGTGTCCTGCATTCCTGATGGAGACTCAGGCACAGGTCCTGACGGTGAGCAGACACACAGAGAGGAAAGATGGATTCCATTTCAGGAGCATTATATACTGGATGAAGTCCTTACGCAGTCATACCAGAAACAGGAAATTTCAGCTGACTTTCAAGCTATTTGCTATTCCTGTATTTAAAATCACTTTCATAGTCATTTAAGAGTGGTACCTAGGGCTGTCAGTCTGCCTGCCAATGTTCATTTTGTCCAAATGCCTTTTTCCACAGGAAAATGTCAAATCTAGAAATAATCTCCCACCCTCAAACAAGCAAAATCTCTTTTCATACAAGAAGCATTTTTAAATGAAGAATTTAACCTTGTATCATAGCAAGTATTTTGTTTGCAGTTTTGTAAGCCAAGGAAGCACTGCTATCATTTAAGTGTTTTCAGTTAAAACTTCATTCCTCATTAAAAGAAGTATAAGAAGAAAAAACATACATATAATTCCAGGTTGATTAAAGACTTCTGAGGGGAGAGAAGGTGCAATATTTTGATATTTTTCTCCATTTCATAACTTAACTATCTCTGCTTTTCACTTCTGAGAGAAATACCCAATCTTTTTTTTCAGCTAATTTAAATCATTACTCAAAAGTCTCCTCAATTCAACCATAAGACAATTTGAGAATCAGAAACAAGTATTAAAAAAAATGAGTAATAAAAGACAAAAGAGACTTCAGGAAATAGCTTTAATATTGGAGTCCAAAGATTAAATAAGCATCTTACGCAGAGGTTGTCATGTTCCATTAGTTTTAGGATTTTTTAATTTTTTTTTTTTAATATATATGAGAATAAGTAACAGGTTTACATGACAGGTTATCAGTGAATGTAGCTCCAATACGGGCAGCATTCTGGATATAGTATTTTCTCACTTTCTTATCTAGCATTCTGTGATGCTGCACGTGCAGCAAATCTCAAGGCTTTCAGTTGCAATCGTAACAGCTGTAAGTTCATTGGAAACTTTGGTGAGGAAACAAAACTAGAGGAGGCTCCAGAGAAGTTTCATGGCACAGAATTCTTCAGTGTGGCCATTCCTCTCTATAGAAGATCTACTCTAGCTTTCAGGATTTCGGAATGGGAGGAAATGGCAAGGAAGACAGAGGGAAAGAGCCCTACTTCATCCTCCCATGTTTGCATGCTTCACTGCTTAGGTGCTGACAGATTATTCAATATATGGCTGACACTTTGGGCAAACGCTGCACAACTTCTCCCACAAAATAGTTACAGAACAAGAAGTTCTGCTCATTCCTTTGCTTCACTATTTGTGCTCATAGCTGTGACTATCCAAGAACTGTCTTCCTAACTTCTAATTTCATACATGCATTTCATACATATTCGCACTTGAAACAAACTCAGGATGAAAGTTAGAAGAGTTCATCCAGGTCGAATATGGACAGATACTAAATACAAGACTATTATTATAATTACAAGTATAAGAAAAGAAAATGCTATACAGAAATAGACTTTTATTTAAAATCACAGACGTATATGACATACATAATGCATAAGATTAATCAGAATGCTTTGTGCATTACTCGTTTTATATATACATATTATTATTATTATCATTAGTGTTATTTAATTCTCTCTCCCATCTTACTGGGAGGAGGGGAAGTGAGCAAAAGGCTGTGTGGTGTTTACATGCTTGCCAGGTTAAACCACAACACAAATCAAACAGAATAAAAAGATAGAAATCAAATTTTGATAAGCGTAGGGTACTGCTTTGTCATTTAAACTATGATTCATTTCAAAGAGTTTTAATACTTACACACATTCTGGAAAATGTCTTAAGATGAATTTCAGATACATTATTTGAGAAAAAAACCAGCTTAGACATTCTAATTGCATCTTCATTCATCCCTCTTAGAACCAAAACAGAAAACACGTACACATTCTCTTGAGGAATCATAATTCAATTAGTGGTGCTGGAAGTTGGGGAAAAAAAAGGCAAGCTGAATTCTTCTCAGACCTCGAGCAATAACAGGAAATCTTCACATGGAAGGACAGGTGATATTGGGAAACATCGTCACCAAAAATAATAGGAGATGTAGAAAAGGCAACAGAAAGCAGTATCCACATCAGCTTACATTTTCAAAGGCAATTAGAGATTAAAGTGCCTAAGGAAGAATAGGCTGCATACACTTTATTTAAAGAACAAAGATACCAAAAAAACAACACTTAAAGCATGTCACATTGGACATCTAAAAAGGGAAGTAATACAAATGTTCCTTCTCTTGGAAAATATAAGTTGGGATTCTAGGCCAGTGGAAAAGAATTAGAATATGTAGTAAAGATAGAAGATGAGGAAAAAGTGAAGAGCAAGAATCATTTGAGTTTTATTGAGCTGACACGGTGCCTCCAAAGGACATTGGGAAGACCAAGCAACTTGAAACAGAACAATGCTCAAGTCCCCACTACAGGCTCACTCCTCTGGCCAGTGGGTGATAACAAGAGTATGCATCTACTGGAGGTAATTATGGAAAGGTTAGGGAGCACATCAGCATTGAAGGACAGAAATAACAGGTAAACCTCAGGCACTCTGCATTTTCATTCTTAATTGCATTTCCATGACTGCTGTTTAATGACAATACAAAATTCAAAAATATTATGGAAAATAGGTAGGATGATGCCTTGAAGTACAATGAAATAAATATTACTTTGAACAGGTATCTCTGTGATTATCATTCCTGAATCATGGCCTATGCAGGTATGACTCTTGAAGCACACTGAAACACGCTTCATGGTGTATGTTGGGAACGCTCCCACTCAACTACACAGCTTCATGGAAATGTGCTTTTATTTTTTTCCTCATGAAAGGGAGAATGAAATATACTGTAAAAGTAGGCAAAGAAAGCTTGGCTATGTCTGAATGCTGTGTGCAAAAAGCTTAAAAACGATTATCAACTCTGCAACCTTCCCTTGCCCCATCCCCCCCACCCACTATCTGAATTTATTTGATAATTCATTACTGTGGGGTTGTGTTGACCATTTTCCCCAAGAAAGAGCAACTAAAGCTCCCTAATTTTTTTTCATACTGATAAAAAGAATAGCCATCTCAGTTTTATATTTATACCTGGTCTTTTTCATCTTTATTAATGCATTTAGAAAATTCAAGTAAGTCTGATATACTGTGACAACTTCTTGTTATTATTGTCTCTCCATTTATGAAACAAATTTGTTATTCAAGGAATCAATACCAATATCCATCAAAGCAAACAAAAGCAAGCATCACCAGCTACAAACAGAGGGCAGATGACAATCAGAGTTGAATGGCAAGGGTCTCTAATCAAGAGCTGAGTGAAAGAACCACAGATTTGCTGAACTTGAGGTCTGCTGGATCATTAAGAAAAAATATGGCAGATGCGTAATTAACTATGTCAATTCACACAGCAAGGAAGTGCAGCAATCCCATCACTGCTTACTGCTTACTCCTCTGCTCATCTGTCTTATTCCTCCGTGTACAGCTGAGAATCTCCAAACACTGGCTGAAAACTCCTCCTTTTTTCTCAGATACCTAGTCAGTCTGCCTTGGGATCTTTAGAAGGCATTTCTCCACTTCAAAGGGAAGGAAATCCAGGAGAATCCCTGCTTACCAAACAAACCAAAGCACTTAACAAAGAGATGGGAAATCAAGACATCTAAACTTTAGAAAAGAGGAAGTCTTTCTGTTCTGCTGTCATACCTACACGTACAAGATGTGACATAACTTGAAGTTAAGTACTACAATCGTAGTATTGTTAACCTCCTGAGGACTCCTCTGCAGAATTGTGATCTCAGGTTCCCTTCTAGATATTCAAAATGCTCCATTACTTGATCTGTGTATGTTCAGTTTCAGCCTCTTTCTTGCTCTCATGAGAGGTCACAAATTATATTTAAAAATCATTATCAATAACTAATTTGAAACCATTAATGACATTATTTGACAGAGAAACGTATAGCCACTACTGTTTCCCATACACAATTAGCACGAAGTCAGTCTTAAATACCCAAAGTACTCAGTAAGATGCAACGATCATCCCCCACAAATCTGATCTAAAGCAAACATCAATAAAGCAGGAAAGAGAACACAGTTTCACTGAAATCAGTTATAGATGAGCAAAATTTCAAAAGAAAACGAAGTCAAGAAGCTATCATCAACAACTGCTTAAAGAATTAGCCTGAAATATTGAAATATTTTCATTACAGAAAGTTAAAGCAAGAAATACATAGAACTTTAAACATCTGGTGGTAGTTGGTGAATTAGATTATTGTTCAAGATCTTTTCTAGTAGTAATTGATACCGTCCAATTTTCTCATCAATTCCTCTGAAACAGCCTAATATGACCAACTCAGAAATGTCATGAAGCGACCCTTGGATAAATCTAATCCACTTTCTCAAACAAGATTTCATTTAAAGCCTTACCCTCAGATGGTATTTCTGACATCTGAGAGCATCAAAACTCTTCTCTTGCCTTTGATGCTCCCTTTTGTACTTTCTCATTTTAATGCCTGTTTCCACTACTTGCCATCACTTGATAAAAATCTTTATAGATTTATATTGGCAGAAACTGGTCCAATATTGTGCAAAGTGAAGAGTCATAATAATTCTTTAGAGTGTTTATAGCTGGGTTAAGCGTGAAGTTCTCTATAATCAAGGCAGAATAAAACTGTTGTGGTCCTTCCCTCCTTCAATATACTGCAATAGTTGTTCTTAAATCAAAAATATTTCTCTTCTGTTTAAAAATTATTTAATTTTTAAAGATTTGCTCATTTTTAAGAAGTCTTACAGCCTGAAGACATACATGGAAGAGAAAAGAGAAATCAGTACAGTATTGAATTTTTTGAATTCTCCTGCTTTGTTTACACTTCTTAATTTATCTTCATCTGTGACTAGATGGATGGGAATGTCACAAGCTATCTATAACAAGTATTTTAAGCCTTCTAAATAGCAGCTGCCTTCAAACAGGATTTTAAAGGGTATTCACTGAACTCTGCTCAGTTCCAACAGGCTGATACTGCAAGCTACTGAATTACCTACTGATCTCTTCTAAACCAATATGAGCTGCAGGTGCAAAGACCATCTCAAGACCTTGTCCAATAAATAGCCTTCAGTGTGTGAATATAAGACAACAGTCTATCGCAGAAAAAGTCTACCTAGCATCATAGTTTTGCTCACACTAGAATCAAGTTGCTGATTTGTACATCTCAAAGCCACGGATGATCAATAATAAAAAGCCATACTCCAATCAATCCTTTAAAAACAGGTCTCACGTGTGCCACCTGCCATGGCCTAAATAAAATCTATGGCACTCCAAGGTAACCGTTACTCAACAATATTATTTCAGGATTTTTCTCTTAGCTTTTGAACACTATGCCTATGGACACAGGACATACATTACTTCATCTCTCTCTACAGAGAACCCATGTGCTTTGTGACTCCTCATCCAAAAAACTATTCTCTATACTAATATATATAGAAGGAAGTCTTTGGTAGAGGTAGAATCTTTTTTTTTCCCCTCTTTTATTTTGACAAACTAGGCATTTTCTTTTGCAAATACTTCCTTTTAGTTTGTGCATATCTCTGAATGGCACGATGGTATCTTTGAGCATTTCAGCACATCTTAAGAAGTTTCTGGACAATGTTCTCAGAAAAATGGTTTGATTTTGGATGGTCCCTTTCAACTCAGGATATGCAAGGATTCTATGAAACTGATGATGTTTTCAATTTAATTCTTAAATATAACAGTACTCATTATAACTTCAAAAAAATTCAAGTCACAAAGAGTTTTCCTGTCATGAAAATTTAGGATTATTCCTCTCCGGCAGGTCCTTCTGCATGAATTAAGTCAGACAAGAACAAATGTACTGCAGTTAAAGCTGCAACGTCCAAGACTGATTTTTGATGTCTCAACTGAATGGGGACCATCTGTGAACTGATACAGTACAGATCTAGTTCATACACACATCTCCACCATTCCCACACACACAAGATTATGCTGTTTATTTTTCTTCAAAGATGCCATTGTCTCAAAACATTTCAACTTCTTCTTTATCAGCTACAATTTATACCATAAAATTTGCTAAACATCTCCATTTGCATTTGACATATTTGCAGAATGCTAGTCACAGCATCAGCAAAGATTTTGCATATTCCTGTTGTACATTTGAAACTTAGCAATGTTACCATTTTATGTGTAATTACCCTAGGATGCCTTGCTTCTACAAGTAGCATGAGCAGGTTATTGTGACAGTATGAAAGGTACCATTTGAGCTGTAAAACTCATAATTGTTAGTGTCTCAATTCTACTCGGAGGCAGAAGAAACTGATTTTTGTGGTGCCTTTTTGGGACGCGGGATCAGGTAGAAAAAAAATTCATGCAGAGGAAGCTTCTTACATTAAAAAAAACGTTTTTAAGATAAATATTAAGGTAAATATTAATAGCACAGAAATCAAGAAATCCATGTGCGTGCATGTACCGCTCTGGGGTATTTGTTCAGAACATAAATCAGCAGTTACCCTTCTCCATCTTTCTCTAAAGCTAAGGAAAACTGCTTCTGTCAATAAAACAGGGATTTCAGATTGCTTTTGCAGAAGGAAACATTTTAATGTAGGCAGCAGATCTCTGCATAGGAGCAACGATAAATCTCTGCTACCTGCAAGCAGTAATTACTACAGCTTAACTTTTAAAATTCTCTTATGATAAAAAAACTGAGTAAAGATGCATTGCTATGCTCTACAGACTTGTCCCGTATTTCTCTTCAAATAAACAATTTACCCAAGTGCTTGGTAGCCAGCCACTGCTACACAGACAACAAACAGTAAAATTAAGTTATCTGCAGCTCCCTGAGGTTATACCAGAATCCCTTTTGTGCTTGGCTGACACATCACAGAATAACCGTTACCTACACGAGTCGTATATTTACTTCTAATAAAAAACTGAGAAGGAAAGCACCATGCCTGTGTTGGAGAGCCACAGCTGAGCTGGTAAGAGTGGCTGCAATTCAAACCAAATCATAGTATCCTCTTTTCATCATCTTCCTTCCCAAAATAGAGCACCAGCTGCAGGGCTGGGATGAGGTAGAGAACAACATCCACTTTATATATCACAATAAACTGTGGAGACGAGGGGGGCAGGGAGGGATCAGAGAAAGAAGAAAGGGTTTTGATCACTGAGCAAAAGGGGCACACTCATCTATCCCAACATCATTTTTTTGCAAGCTCCACTGTAGCTGAGCGCTGGAATGCAAGTCCTTTTTCTTACTTGTCCCTTCTTTCTCTCTTATAAAAAAGGGAGGGGGAGAAATGAGCCCTTACCTCCCATCTCCTGCAACAGAACTTGAGGCCCCATTCCTATTTCCCAGTTCTCCTTCTCTCTCTGCTGCAGCTTGGAAGGACCTGTAGCTGCCTGAAGTATTTTTCCTTGAGCTCTGCTTTCCTGAGCTCAGAAATGCCATTGGATACATTAGTCACCCACCAAGAAGGCTAACACCGCTGTTTGATGTTCCAGGCCAGGCAGCATGAGAGAACAACCTGTATTATCCGAGCCCATAAGAACAGGTAAACTATATCTCTGAACAACCTCAACAATGCTAACAGGAAAGAATAACTTCAAGAAGGACAACCTGAGGTCGGAGAATATAGGGAGAAACCAGATAGCTACAGAAGAAACCAAAGTAGAGCAGGTCTTTTCTTTGCTTTAACAACATACAAGAGCTCTTTTCATTTTCAGACTTCTCCCTGACAGTGGTTTGTTCAGATTGCCTCCTGTTACCTGCCATGTAGCACCTTCAATTCATTGCCATTTTAGATTTCACCAATTACTCATAAATTCTCCACTCCTTGTCCTTCAAGTTACGTGGCATATGTTGTTTTCCCTCTGATGTTTATCCTCTAATTAAATCTGTTATTTTTAATCTCCCTGAGAAAAAGAAATTTTAACAACAGCAGTACTGCTGTTATCACACTGGTTATACATCACAAGTTTTTTCCATTTAACAGTGTGTCATAAGCTCTGCAGTGTGTGGAGTGTCTGTGGTTTTGTCCTTGTAGTTGGCCACGTGCAACACCTATTTGGCACTGCTCCCAAACACCAGAAAAACAAATGCCATCAACGGAGAGCTCTCAAACATTGTATTCAAATCAGACTCTAGTCCCAGCACAGTAGAGGATCTCTGAGAAAACATCTCTATTTGCTTGTATCATACTTGACTAACGGAGATCCTTTTGATGAAAAATGACATTGAGTGATGGAACCAAAACTACTAGGAAATTCAGTTATTCCTAAGTATCTCGGAACAAATTCTTTAACTTGCCATAAGCATTTTCCTACAACATTCTTAACACAGAAAAAGAGAAACATCCCTCAATAAAAAATACCTTGGAAAAAAAAAAAAAAGTAATGAGAAGATGTTTAAACAACCTCAGAATACAATGTTTCACTTCATTAAGTAAAAAATGGCAATTTAATCCAAATTGGTTTTGTGTGGTGAGGGAGAAAGAAAGGTCCTGGAGGATCAGACAACCAAAAAAAGAATTCTCCCATCAAAATAAAACAAAACAAAAAAGGACAAAAAAAACCACACCACCATATCTAGGAAAGTGTTTCTTTTTATTCGTCTTCAATTAAAACTACATAGCAATTCAATTAGCAACCTGAAGTGCCTATTATTTACATGGCAGATATTATCAATATTTGACTTGCTGTCACTTCTGTGTGTCTACTTGGCCTTACTTTCACTCTTAGTTTACATCTTCTCTGGAAAGATCTCTGGATAACAGACCTACAGAGGACTGGTTTTAGCCCTGAAACAATTTAGGTGCCCATAAAACAAATCCTTTACATCAGTTAGATGCTGTCCTGGATATCCTGCTTATCTATTATCCTCTAAATACCAAAGGCTTTGCAAAGGAGATGACAGAAGTTCACGGCTCGGGCTTATCTCTAAAGTCAGTTTCAGATGCCAGTTCAAGGTCTTGACTTTAATCTTCAAAGCAATTAACAGATGAGCCTTTGCTACACTGGAGACCAAATTGCTATCTATAAATTTCCTAAACAGTTTTGCTTCTTTGGGATGATGCTGATCACATCCCACAAAGCCCAGACAAAGCTGCATGAGAGCTGGAGCAAAGCATTTTCTGTCATAGCAATCTGGCTGCAAAACAAGTCTCCATCAGAGACTTCAGAGCTTCACTCTCCCTTTTGAACTGCCTTAAGCCTATTCCTAAAAAGAATGAAAGAAAAAGCCTCCCACCTTAGCAGTGGCAGACACCAGTAGCTCTCCCCAGCCACATGAAAATATTTTCCCAACTCTATCTCCAAATTAATTAGCAAAAAAACACATTGTGAATTTTAATTCAAAAGGGATAAGAGATTCTAAGGCATTCAGAAGAGTATTAGCTACTGCTATCATTGCAAAAGAGGACAGAAGCTGAAATCTCAGCTAGTCAGGTTTATATGTTATACACTAATATGAACATTGTTCCTTGTGTTAGCCTTGCAACCTGTAGTTTGGAAAACACTATGCTGAGAACTAGCTTCACAAAACAAACACATTATAACTAAATTTCCTCTTCAAAACAGAGTCAGACTACTTGAGCAAGAATAATCACATCTTCACAGCCATCCTTTGGAAGTCCTCAAACATTTTTATGTCCTTCTTAGACTGTGGTGTCCAAACCAGCACCCAGTGCTGGAGGTGAGGCACACAGCACAGAGCACAGCAGGACAACCCCTTCCCTTGCCTGTCAGTGTGGGCCTGATGCACCATCTCCAGGTACAGGTGCCCTCTGGGCTGTCATGGCACAATGCTGACTCAGATTCAACTTGCTATCACCCAAAACCCCCAGATCCCTTTCTGTGGGGCAGCTCTCCTGCCTCTTGTCCTCTAGTTTGTGCGTACATCCTGGGCTGCTCCACTCTGGGGCAGATTTTGGCACTAGCTCTTGTTCAACTTCATGCACTTGGTGACTGCCTAGCCATCACAGATGTCAAGACTGCTCTGCAAGGCCTCTCTGTCCTTGAGGGAGTCAACAGCTCCTCCAGTTTAGTGTTGTCCTCAGACTTAGCATACACTTGAGCCCTGCAAACAGACACCATCTCCAGACCAAGCCTTTCCTTGACAGATGAAGCCTTTGCTTCTGTAGAGAGGAGTGTGATTTGAAAGGCTTAAATAACATCAGATTTCATTAGCTTGCTTTCTAAACATCAAATATATAAAATACCAAATAAAAGCATAGGAACCAAAGAGGGGTTGTTTGTACTATCGGCAAAATGTACTTACTGCCTTCTTCTAGTTGGACCTACAGAGCAACCCCTGGGAGACTGCTGACATTGCAGAGCACCACTTGGGCACACAGCTACTGCCTTGCAGAAGCCGTGCTATTGAAACCATGGAGCATGTCCAAGAAGTGGTTACAAACTGGGAAGAAATTGCTATTTTCTTTTGTTAGTGTTGCTTGGGAAACTGATTCCCCCCAGCCCCATCTGGATAACCAGAGGGACACCAAGAAGGCCAGAAGGGAGCTATTCAGGGACCACACAGGAAAGGGGAAGCAAGGTCTAGGTGACAAATGAACCCTTTAAATACAGTTCGTAGCTTCTCTACTCATGTTTAAACACCAGTGGACCTGTGCAGGACCAACAAGTGCTGGTCAGTGACATCTGCTCTGGCTGTGCCCTGGGTGCCACACAGCAATGTCACTGTGATGACACGTGTGCGTTAGAGTGATGTTTGACAATCTCCCAGTGGAATCCCCTGACAGTTCTCTTAGACTTCAGTTGCTGACTGGCAGGGTGAACACTGGCTTACCGCAGAAATGCCTCTGCACGAAAACTTTGGTCAAACTGAGACAAGAAAAATTAAAATTGAGCTACCTGAATCTGAAGAAGCTGGCTGAGTCCTCAAACTCTCCTTCTCATCAGGAGGATGAACAAGGAACAATATGGGATGCTGCTCTAGCATGGATAAAAGAAGAAAAGGATTCACTAACTTCTTCTGATGAAGAGGAAACCAAATGCTTCTCTCACATTTCTTCTGAGGAGAGCAAAGCCAGAATCTCCTCAGCCCTCAGCTTTCCACAGAAACTCTGGCAATCAATTGAAAGTGACCAATTTAAGATGATTTGGTGGGATCATGGTGGAAACTGTGCTGTCATTGATGAAGAAACATTTAAGCTCCAAGTACTGGGAAGGAAAGGACCTGTGAGAGTTTTTCAGATTGAGAACATGAAAGTCCTCATACACAAACTTAATCCGTTAAGATTCACCATGACTGCACAAGATCTCATTCCATTCCTGAGTTTCTGGCAGAGGAAGAAGCACCTGCTGGTCACAGGAAGGTACATCAGCTGCTCCACACATAAACCAACTCTCACAAGATTCTGGTGGGTGGGATGAAAGCTTCAAGAAAATAAGCTTTGGTAATAGAAGAGAGGTTGATGTCAGTCAATTGTTCTGATCTTTCTGTCTTTTTCTGTCTGTTTCTGGGTATTTTAGAGGTTACACTGCTGAATAGCAGAAATATAGATAAAATAGATTTGAGTTATATCCCAATTTGAACACACAGAAAAGATAAATCAGGATATGATGAGTCTATTTATTTCAATATATTTGCAACATATCTTGTTTGACTTAACCTCAGCTCTGAGATTAATCTGACCGACAGACCTTTCTACTACCCATCTTTGCCTTCAGCAATTAAGCCTTACTTCATGTATTTCAGCATCTTTCAGTCCCAGACAGCAACTAACTCTTCTCCTCTGCATTTTTCAGTCACTCTTCTACTCTCACCCACACTTCCAGAGAGATGATCCATAATTGCCTGAACACTGACAGCAAAGAGTTGCTCTGAGGAGACAGAGGTGGCTGCCCCTGCCCTGCAGGGATTCCTGAACAAGAGCCCCCTGAGGAGCAGACCAGGTGCCCAGCCCATGCAGGGAGCAGCTGCTGGGCATGACAGAAGCCTGCTGGCAGCACCAAAGGAAGAAGGCACAGAGGCAGCGGCACCCACCACTCAAGCGCCCTAAGAAAGCCACCACCCAAACCAGTGCTGCTCCAGCCCTGCCAGACCTGCTGCAGCAGCACAGAGAGAAACGTGCCAGCCTCTGGCCCCCTCCCTGCTGCCACTGAGCAGCAGCCAGCCTTACAACCGGCCCAGCACAGCAGGAGCTTCCCCGGCACCCACAGGCAGCAGAGCGGCAGCTCCTCAGGCCCTCCTCACCTCATCCCTTGCAGCAGCCGTGCAGGAGCAGCCCCGTCCTGCCCCAATGGCACCTGCAGCTCTCACCGGGCACATGCAGGGGATGGGCCGGCACCCCAGGTGGGACTCACTGCAGGCAGCATCACCAGTAATGAGTTTGTAAGTTAAGAGGTCATAGACAGTTCTGAAAAGATGTTTGAGTAATAAACCTTCTGCATTATCAGATACTTTCATTTATTTATTTAATTATTTAATAGTTCTGGGAATAAAATGTTTGAATAACTAACCTTTCCAGCTGTCACGTCCTTTTAGTCATTCTTTCATTTATTTAACGGTAAAATCCCAGAATTTTGTCTCACAAAAGGAAGTAGAAGCAATGGCTCTAATATCAATCGAATGGTTTTCTGTAAAAATCAAGCTTTAGATTCTTTAGTTGTGGAGATGCACAAATAATAATAAGAGATAACCTCTCTTATAAAGTTTAAGTGGCACTTCCTGATTCATACTGCTATCAATCATGAGTTGTACTATGGCAGAGCTGATCACGCCCTATGGGAATGTTTTCAATATTTTAGTAAGTCTGAAGTTCACATCAGAGATACAATAAATTGCCAAAATATGAGCTTTATCGTATTGACAGGCAGATGCACACAGCAGCTTGTTTGGTATATGTATTTGAGTTCAAATTTTATCTTTGACTTGAAGTTTAGCTAAGAGAATGTTTCACAAATAGGTTCATGAAAAAATTACTCTCAGAAAAATCCCTTACTGAAAGAATCAATTATTTATAAAATACCACACTAAAGCACGGTATGCTTTCAGCTCATGCAGATTTGCAGTCCTAATGGCAGTCAGATAGGCATTTGATCAGGTGTCAGAAAACTGAGCAGGTATCTGGAATGCAGTTTATCTAGAAAAGCTTAGAGTTCTGATTTGTCAGAACTGTAGAAGATACTGTTTAATACAGACAAATTCTCCTGCCACCACCACACCCATATGCAAAAGCAACACTATCACCAGTTTTGTGTCCTTTCGCTTCCTTCCTGGGGTGTCTGCCAACTAGCCCCCTGCATCCTTACTACCCAGCTCCTTGGTTGTGGCTCTGAAGAAACCGTATGTTTCATACATCTATCACTCTGGGAAATAAACTGCTTTCAGAAATGTCATCTAAAAGCTGGGGGTTTAACTACTGCCTTTAACTGTCCTTATTCCACAGCTAAAAATGTCTTAATGGAAACAAAAAGTTACTGTATTAAAAATACATTTTCTTCAAAAGAAGAGGGAATTGAGATGCCATCTGCACTACTTCTGGCTGCCGTTCAGCTCCTTAAAATGAATGCCAAATTAACAGCAGCACTTCCCCCCTCCCAGCTTCCTTCTCCATCTCATAGCTTGCTTTAAGTTTCACCCAGAATCCTTGGAAAAACAAAGAATACCACCTCTGCAAAAACTTCAGCAGGGTTTGTTTTTTTTTTTCTGTGCTTATTCCCTATGGTTGTTACAGCTTCCCCATGATGTTCCCAATGTCTTGGCTTCCCTGCAGGCAGGTCTATTGGCTGGAGCAGGTTGGGCAGAAATTCCTGCTGGATTCTGCTATGATGCTGCTTGCAGTTTCTGGTCTCAGGCACAATTATTTGGTGCTGGGCATCTCGTTGGTCTCCATGCATT
Organism: Meleagris gallopavo; assembly: GCF_905368555.1. Lineage (NCBI taxonomy): Eukaryota > Metazoa > Chordata > Aves > Galliformes > Phasianidae > Meleagris > Meleagris gallopavo. The sequence goes on along the minus strand of NC_139409.1, from coordinate 44,479,550 downwards.
TGCCTCACCTCCAGGATCTTCCCTCACTTCCCAGATACATCCTTCAGTCAGGATCTTCACATTCTCTTTGGGCATCCTTTTCTCTCTGGAAACCATCTCTTGGCACCAGCTCTTCTTTCTGGAAACCAAGCCTCCAGCTTCTCCAACCCAGAAAGTCTGTGTGTAGCAAGAATACATAATGAGCCTATTAATTAGACGGCATATCTCACTATTCTATCAGTTCAACGATTCAGGATGTGCTACTTGCACTTGGTCCAGGTGCTATCAAATTTCCAAGCAATGGTACCAGAGTCTAAAGATTCTTTAGAGCTCGAAAGAGGAAGAAATCCTACCAACAGTCCAGGCTGAGGTACAGCACAGTCACAAGAGACTGGTATTGGCCTGGGAGGATGTTTCACCACTTGGCAAAGCCTTATTTCTATCAGTTTCCACATTCAGCATCCGAAGCTACAATATTTGGCTTGCACCAGTTCTGTCCATTTATGATTGCTGCAGTCTAGAGCAGGAACAAACCAAGCACAGCACGAGCTTGTAAAACCCATCAATTCCGAGCACCAACTCAGTGGTATCTTCTGATATAACTGAATTAGTTCTATCTACAAGCACAGAGGTTGCCATGTCCTTTTCTTTAAGTGAAAGAAGCCTCCAATGAGCAATGAAGACCTCAAAAAAACAAAGGCTGAAACACAAACATCATTTAACAGCTTGTTTTGTTGCATGCCTCATGGACTTACACAGTTCGTGAAGATCTATCACCCTATGGTTGTTACAGTACTTTGCAAAACAGCCAGCTCTTCACAGAATCAGAGAATGTAAGATGCCATTCAACATTATCAGCATTTGAGATAAGTTACATGTTACCAATTTATATGTAAAATGATTCTAATTCTCCTCATTACACTGTTTCTTGATAGTTTTGCTAAAGATTGGTGTGGAGGCACTTGGGCATGGAGAGTGGGTTATTTTTAAGCTCTACGAACGTTCCTTTTATTTGATAGTGTGTCACTGCAGCTGACTAGTGAGAGTCAGCCACGCATACACATGTTGAGCATTCAAGACATTTGACTTGGTTAAACTTACAGAAAGGCTGGTGTTGTAGGTGCTTGTAGTTAAAAGCCATCCACAAAATACAAGCTAGGTAAGTTGGGCACAACACTTCTCTACAAACAGTGTAGAAGGGGGACAGCTGAAGAGCAATGGAGTCTCTAAGAGAGACAGATTGTAGTTTGACTTGATTGTCTTCAGGATTTAATAAGTCCTTATCTTTATCTTATTTTTCATGCTCCAATCCATACCTAGACTCCCCTAGGCAGTCACAACACCAGTATCTCTCTCCTATTATTAAACACAGTTGTGAAAAATATCTTAGCCAGCCTACACTCAGAAGACAAAAAAAAAAAAAAAAAAAAGATGAATGAATAACCTACCATAGTTTGAGAATATCAGTACTGCTTGGCAGTCACATATACAGATGGAATAAGAGCTCCTTTAAGTCCTTGTTTACATTATCTAACAAGAACTCTGGTAACTCAAACATTAGAGCACTCACATTACAGATTTCCTGTTTTAGAGAAAGCTATATTAACTATTGGATGAAAACTAATCAAAATTCTGAATTAAAAAAACAGAATAGAACCCAACACTTTTCACCCCTGGGAATATATGAAATTGCAGTCTGATCAGAAAACTGTGCTGAACTTCCAGAAGTACTACATCACAACCTCCAATTATTTCTTCTGCCTTTTGTAGAGATCTTCATTATTTCATGACAAATAAGTAGTGCTGTATAATGATATATTACTACTATTGAAGCCAGTATATGGATAATCCATTATTTTCAAAGTCCTCTAGGGCAATTTCTGATTAGTACTCAATTTTTTTCTATTAAACAGTTTGACAAAAGAGCATGTAAAATAAAATAAAATGTTCCTATACTCATAGCAGCAGACGTGAAATATTTAAACTGAAATACACCTTTTAAAAAATTATTTTTTATCAGTTCACTAGTTTTTCCTTGAGAAGTTTCAGATTTATTTTTTTCCTTCCTCCTTATCAAAAGGGATACAACTGGGTGTTAAAAATAAGTTCCAACTCTTGATGTCCACACATGCTTCAGCAAAGTTAATGCCTAAATAGCTCTGACAGCTGTATTCATGAACCAGCAAGCAAGCAAAGCCAGGACACAGGCACAGTGCACACAAGTGAGCCTTATCAGCAGCCACTGGTCCCCACTATGTGAGAGGGTCTCTGCAAACAGAACCAGCTCCACACTTGCCCTCGCATTTCAAGATCTCTCCTCCTTCCAGCCACCTTCCACTAAAAGCACTCTTCGTTAAAAAAATAAGGAACAAAGAGAAGAAAGAAAAATAAAAAGAAGAGAGTTAATATCTTCAGCTGAAGTCTTTCTGCTTGCTTTGTGCTGCACTACCTCAGCATGAACCAAAACCCTGCCTCTCCCTGGCCCATTCTCTGCAAATGAGGCACAAAACCCAGAGGTGGTTAATGAATATGCTGCAATTTTTTTTTTTTTTCCAGAATCAGCACAATGTTGCTTGGCACAGGTGCACTTTAACAATGATAAATCTGGAAAGTTCACATTGATTAATTACTCTGATTTTCACATTCACCCATCTTACACAAAGAAAAGGCAAATCAAGCTGTTGGAAGTATCTTTCTCTCCACCTCCCTGATATTTTATGCTGCCCTTTTCTCCTTTTTTTTTTTTTTTTTTTTTTTTTTTTTTTTTTAATGAAACACACAAACAATAAAACCCTGTTTCTCAGCATCTATTTTTAGCTGTAACATTTTGGAACATACAAGCAGAATTGGATTCTCTTAAAACATAGTTCTGAAAGTGGAAGAATTTAGGAAAGCTTCTAGAATAGTTAACAAGTTCAAAAGTCACTTCCTTAAGATGGGGAATGTGCCACCAGCCCATCATCAGATTATCCAGGCATTTTCCACCCAATAAAGACAAGTATTGCCAGCTTTCCTAAACATCTTTATGGAACCAGGGACTTTTCAAGTATCAGGCCAACAAACAGCATCAGGAGTGGTTACTAGATACCCTGCAGGAAAGCAACACCTTTTCAAAAGTAAAGGGCTTCCGATGTATCTTCAAAGGGATCAGATTCAAGTAAGCTCCATATTAGATCTGATCCACCACCAGATCCTTTGCTACAAAATGCTCTGCACCTTTCCCTTTGTTTTAATGGTTAATACACAGCTGCTTAACGTATAAAGAGCTATTCTAAACTGCATTAGAAGGTACTGTACCCTGCAAAGACTATCAGAGATCCACCAAGTTATTTAAATTAGATATAAAAGGTCCTACCTTCAAAAAAGAGAGTAATTCAATAAATTTTCAGGATGCCTAGAGTTCTAGGAAGAGAAGATCTTTGCATAGATAAGTAGATCAATTGCCTAAGGGATATCAAGCAAGTTCAAAATTGTTACATGCTCTACCATTATTTCCACAAAATAGGACTTTTGGGACTTAGGCAAATAATTGTTCAAACTCTGCTGTCAAAACTTAATCCTGCAAATCCACATCCCACATATCACAGGAGTATAAAAATCTGACCTTTTGATTCAACTGTTAACATCTCCAAGGCCGTCTACAGCCAGATGTGAAGTGATGCTGTCATCGTTTATGTCATGAAGTAACACTTCCCTCCTGCATGAAGCAAAACATGACAAGAGCAGCTTGATTACCACTCTCACATTCAAAACAAGCAATGCACCAGAGTAAGGCATATAACTAAATAAAAATAATAATAATAAAACAGAAAGCATACTTAATTACTTAACATTATAACCCTCAATTAAGAATCCTTAGTTAATTGTGGTTTTTGCATCCTCTGAATCATCCAAGCCAGCCAGCAGCCATCAGTTCAACTACAGACAGCATCATTTTTAATAGTATAGATATCCAGCTAGCAATATCAGAGCATCCTTCTTGTAGCACAACAGATCCAACTTGGTATTTCAGAGGAGTATATTTTGCTTTTCACATCAGCATTACCAGAAGAGAAAGCGAGACAGACAACTACCTGATTTTTACAAAATTACAGGAAATAAATGAATAAAATCTCTGAGAGTGCATAGGCTGTACAGCCCAGACATTCTGTATTCACTCTAATTAGTTTCTTTGGAGCAGATTGCTTTCAACAAGCTCAAGAAAATTGAGCTTGATTCACTGGAGACAATCTGGGTTCAGTTGTTAACCTTTTAGCCTTTAATATGGAAGTTTCTTTAAAATCTATAACATTAACAAGTACACTCATCAATAGAAATCAAGATAGCATCAAGATATGATTTTGTTTTTAATACCAAAACAATTCAAAACTGAAAAAAAAAAAGCCATATTTTTTCACCAATTAACAAAGCCAGAATCTGCCTGAATAAGACTGGAGAAGAGACCTCAAGTATTTATACGCTACAGCCATTCCCAAATTTGGATAGAATCAACAATACTATTAAACAAGTGCAGGCTTATCCACATGCCCCAGGGATGCTGCTGGCCAGTACTTAGTGAGGGATGGAGGCACGACAGACAGACATCCCATTCCCACGCCAGCTGATGCGATTAGGGCTGGCCAGCCTGCCCATTCCTGCAGAGGCTGCATCTGTTCAGGAGCGCTCTTGCATTAATAGTCATATTCCTGCTTACCAGCTCCAAGATCCTTTCTAACTGAGGTAAGCCAAGTCCCGATAACTCTCAAACGCCTACAGTTGCCTTGAATGACACTACAAATAAGGAAGATATTCCTGTCGCAGAGGTCAGAGGACTACCAGAATCAGCAGTGACAATATACTAATACAATAAATTGTTCTAACAGTTTCAGAATTGTTTGCTTTTGAATCAATTCCATTACAACAACGCGTAAGAAGAAAAAAGCACACAAGAAACCAAAAACTTCTGCTGACTCAGATGCAGTTAGGTGGGTTTAAGTTTCTCTTTGGGGAACTAGGAGCTTTTGCCTTAGTATAAGAACCAGAAGAAAGGTATCAAAAGCATCAAAACAAAATTCTAACCTTAGTGCAGAAAAGTTTATGAAGGAAACTTAAACTGCATAAAGAAAACAGCAACTTCCTGATGATGCTGAAATTGATTTTGTTCTATACTTCGTGGTTTTCATCCAATAAAATTAAATTGACTTATATTTTCCTCTTCTGTGCTCAAAGATTTTAGTCTTTCTAGTCTCCCATGGCCCACTGTGAGCAAAATGAGCTATTAAAATCAATGTTATGGTCATCTATTAGTCAGCTAATAACAGGAGCAAGCAATTATCCAAGGTAAAGAATGTCGCTCATAAAGCAGAAAGTAAAACCATGCCTATGATTAGATAGTAACAGGCTGCAAAAATATTATTTTACAGATGCCGAGAAATAGAGCTTCACTATAAAAGATGCTAAGTACCTTAATGTTACCCGTAGAAGAGAAGCCATTAGCTGCATTACTTACAAGCCTGGAAATGGAAGAAACGTGGAAGGAGTGTTATCTCTAATAGTGATCAGGTTCACGGGATAACACGAGGATTCCTCTGCTACTTTTTCTATTGTCCAATAATTCACAGTTGTAATGTTTTTCTAACTGTATGATAGAAGTATTCACCTCATTAATCCAGCAGGAAACTAATGCCATAAATGCAATGACTGGCATTCTTCTTTGCCAGTGAGCTCAGCTAGTTTATTGCAGGGTCAGAAAAGCTCAAGTTGTGATGCAAGGAGTATTGCAAGCCCACCACAGCAGGACCCACAGGATGAGTAGAAAAGGAGGAACTGCTGCCCTCTCTGTAGTAGTCCCCATCACTGCATCATCTCTACCATACTGCCCCAACGACTCCTGCAACTTCAGGCTCTGCAAGGATGGAGTAAGGTTTCACCTCCAAAAAGTTTAATGTCTAGAGAGCACTAAAAATAATTGTGCAGTCCAACAACAAATCCAGACATTAAGCAGGGACCAAAAAATATCTGATGAGAGAAGCACTGCTGAAGACCAAAACAGCCTTCTAATTTCTGAAAATAGCTGTCCTCAGAATCAAATACAATTGCATGATAATCCAGGCGAAGATAATCTAGGAATTTTTGCTGGCTTGGTAGATGAGCTGTTCAAAGGAATCCAAACATACCATTGTAACATAATAGCTGAAACTTTACTGTGTGTTTTCCTTATACTTTGTGGTATTATCCAAGTCAGTTCTGTAGGAATGAGGAAATAGCTCACCCTGACATGCAAATAAGAAGGTGCCACACAATAGTGAAAGCAATGAGAAAATGAAGGCAAGTAATTTACAAGTGATTTAAATGGATTAGGAGCAGACTCTTAACATGTAATCACCAAAGCAGATCTCTCTCAATCAAGAGCTGTGACATGAGTCACTTAATCGACACTATCTCAAAAGCAAGGAGAGGGGTTTGAAGCAAAACAGTCCTTCACAGGTGCAGTAATGAAGTTTTCTCTAGAAAAGATGTTAATATGCAGCTTCAAACAGTAAAGCAGAACACTGTTTGTCTGTTTTCTATAGTGGGATTATCTGCAGTCCTTATCGTGAACATATTTCCAAACACACTAGAGAGAGGGGAAGGAGAGCACAGGCTCCTATTAACTGACAGCTTGGTAACAGTAAAGTAATAACAACAGATACTAGTGATGAAAAATGCTTTGGAAAGCAGGAAGAGGACTGACATTGGTTGGGAAACTAGATTTTTTGGTGGTTTTTTCTTTTTTCTTTCCTTACATGAAAAGCCTGATATTTGTGTTTTTAATAATGTTTGCTGCCCTTGGATACCAGCTAAATACAAACATCATCTCATTCCAAAAAGATTTTCAAAGCAGGAAGCATCCACATAGCAGCAAACATAAGGCAGATTCTTTAGTAATCTGTACAAAGCAGAAACAACAACAAAAAAAAGAAGAAAACAACCTTTAAGTCACCTTTAAAGGTAAGAAGTTTCAGTGACACAATAGGAAAATAAAAAAACCATTAAGATATCATTAACTCATTAAGGCTGGACGTTAAGTGTTTGGCACATCCTGTGCTTTCCTTTGTAAACTGTTTTCTCAGCAACCTAGACAAACCTTATGTAGGTGAATGTTACACCGAGATCATCAACTTTCTCTCCTGACTTCTGAGTATTTAGCTATGAAACACCTATCCTGCATTAATACAAGCTTTCATTTCAGTGTTGTACGAGTGTCCAAGAACGCTGTCATGACTTAGACTTAAATGCTATTGTCTCAGAAGAGATGTCAAAGACCTTGACCCACTCTAGGCAAAGCATGCTCTCAAGACAGGTGGAGCTTTTAAAATATGAAAGATGTTTGGATCCTCAGTACGCACTTGTCTATGGCAGTTAAGGATAGAGCAACATTAGGTATCACCATGGGGAAAGGTTGCCCTCCTGCCTGGACAGTGAGCAGAAGGGAATGTATTCTCACTTGTCCTACACCAGGATGCGTTAAGGAAGATAGGACTGCAATTGTGGTTGACAGCCATTGTTTTTTTTTTTTTTTTTTTTTCATTATTCAACCTGGATGTAAAACAAAAAATGAAGTTACATAAAATAATCATCTACTTGAAACAGTGAAAATTTATAGTAGAAAAATATTTTTCAGTAGCTGACAATTAGACCACAGACTCCGCCTCCTGGTGCTTTTCACTATTTATCCTGTCTTAAAAAAAAAAATCACATGTATTTTCAAAAAATATCCTTCTAAACTTAAGTGAGGTTGTCATGCTAGGCTTGCAGGCAGCTGGAGAAAAACAGTGATCAAGCCATCTCCATCCCAGAGAATCAGTAGACTCCAACTGATGTCTTCAACTCCAGTCTAATATGGAAGGTTACACAGCTGTCAATGCCAGCTACACAGTGTCAGACATCACTTGACATTCAAAGTGACGCTTTAAAAGCAATTGTGCTGACTCCTAAAATATTCCACCATGAAGATAAACATGATGCAAATCTGATCATGATCAAAATGGAAACGTATCTAGCAAGCATAAGAAAAACATTATTAGAAATACAAACTTCTTCTTTCTAAGGGGACAACTGGCAAACCCTCAGGATCCCTCTGTGTACGTCAAAAAGGTTGTTCTGAGTTTTCAGGACATCATTTTCCTGCACAGACTGACAGTGCAGAGCAGTTACAATATGAACTATAAATAATTCATATTTGTTATCCATTTGGCACAAAAGTTACTGCATGGACATTGTAATGCTTCTGGCTGTGCTTTCAAACAGAACTGTCCATTCCTTTCGGTAACTTTAAGGGTTCAACATGTTTGTGGATCGCAGCATCCAGAGTTAAACATGAAATATCTTATCAGAAGTTATTTCTGGGGGATTGAGTCATACCTCCCACTCCTTCATCGCTGCAGGAACCAGAGGAAGAATTTGGGGGCAAATTGGTGGAATGAATTAGCTGACTGATGCACACGCAAGCCTGATGTAGTTGCCTCAACCTCCTGTTCCTGTGGGAGTCACCAGGTGGCACCGTGACACAGGTTTACAGCATCTCTTCACCAGCACCTGAGCACAAAGCTCTACTGCCCTGCTATGGGATGTTACTTCCCCGGAGAGGCTTGTAGCAGGTTGAAGAAAGTCTTCTCACTTTAATTTCCCTAACGCGGATCAACTCTGCAGGTAAAGTTGTTGGTCAAAATGGCTGAGGTTCCTGAGGTGCCTATGTTTACTTTCATCTTATTTCAAGAAAGACTGAAAATCCTATTCGGGCTTTCCTTCTTAATTCATTTAGACTCAAATGCTAATTACAATTACTGAAAAGCATCATAAGTTGGACCTCACTAGAGGAGCTGTCTGGATACCTTACACAAGATCCAGGTTTGATTCAGAAATGGAAGAACTATTCACTGAGCCAAACTGAATAAAAAATATTGTTGAGTAAAGCTCCTAGGTTTTCAAGAGCAATTTACTGACCTGCTGCGGGCTTTGCTGTCCCATCTATCAAGCAAGATCCAAAAACAAGTTTTTGATTATTTCTGACCCTGACATTTTTTGGAAGACAACAAGTGACTGAGTAGGAGGTGATTAATACTGGCAGAGGTAGAAAGAGCTGGTTCTCTGTAGGCAACAAATAAATGTCTGAATTAAGAAGAAACTGATATCCCCAAAATATGATATTTCAAGATAGCTTCCAATAACCACCAGAGGATTATAAAGCCTCAGTGAACTGCCATACATTAGATCATGCATAGCACATTCGACTTTGAAATGAGCATCTCTTTCCAAATGCAAATAGGATATTTTCTTTCAAGAACAAATATCAAACACAATAAAAGCATGCCTGTGTAAGAGTTGGACTCATCTTCCAAGATATTCCATTTGAGTTCAGCCATATAAAATAACTTCCTATTCTTTTCAGGGGCAACAAGCAATATTGCCTGTTTCAATTAATCTAAAGCTGAATCAAGTGAGAATGTTTCACTGGTGTTGACTGACAACTGGTGACTTTCTTATTCCTCAGATGCTCCATAGAGGAAGCAAGATACAGGAAAGCCAGTCTCCTTTATTCTTACTTTATTCTTTTTTGGATTCTGTTTTGAAAAAACTTCTTTGAAGATTATTTATTTGAACAGAATTATATTCACTATTAATAATAATTATGTCATTCAGAAGAACCAGAATAATGCCAAAGAACTAGGGAAAATGAAAACAGATTATTTGAAATCGAAACACATTAAGAATGTCGGTAAAGGAAAAATATCTCCTAGCAAAATCTCTATTTTTATTAAAGGCATAGAAATAGAAGCGCACAGCATAAAATATTGTATCAACACCAGTTAATTTATCATGTAGCACTTCAAATGAGAAGATAAACAAATGAGATTTAAGGAGGTGATGTGTCCTTTAAAGTTTTTCCTCTATCATTAAATATTTCCTTTAATAAAATTCAGAATGGGGAAATAGCTTGATTTTTCAAAGTATGAGATTTTAAGTGCACTTACATATCAATATTTGTGTTCAAGCATACCTCAGTTCCTTTGCTTTCTTACTTAAAAGTATTCATTTAACTCAACCAAATATAAATAATCTTGGCTTTTAAAAGGAGATTGCCTAAGCTCAATAGTGAGCATCTGCTTCATTTTTACATGAGACTTTCTAAAAAGAAAAAAATTCCTAAAGAGAAGAGTGACTTGATTATCTTCCCACCTTATTACTATGGATGCAGCTCTATTTAGAGTTGAACAAAGTGAAATGAAGGTAGCAGCTCAGTTTAGAACATCACAATGAACAGAATTAAAAAAAAAAAAAAAGACAGCACTAAATTTACCTCATTTTTAGTTTTTATTTTTTTTTAAGCGAAGGTAAAAAGTTTAAGCATTTTTTGAGGTGTGCTCTGCCCACTTCTCAGAAAAAGGAACAAACAGTGGCAGATAGATGAATCTTTTGATCATTGCATTTTAAGGAATAATTATAAGCTACATTGAAACGAGGCCTCTATATGTTTTTTTGTTTGTTTGTTTGTTTTTAAGAATATTCTTTTAGTTTTCTGTATTGAGTTTTCTATTCTAGATAACATGAGAGCCGGCTAAATAGGTGGATGCCTGGCATTGCAAGAAACAACCCTTGCTCCAAGAACCTTTGAGATCATGAGACACAGTAATCAACAAAGCACACAGTTCTTGCTTCCTTTTGACGGACCTGAAATATTTTTCCAAAATTGCATCTGAAAAACCTGACAGTCTTCATTCACAGTGGCAATACATATACTTTGAACAATTCCTCCAGAGGGACAAAGATCTTCTGGGACAACGTACGTTCAGTTTGAGCAGTAGCATCAAAGCTAAAATCTTTGATGAGAGAGGAAAGAAATTCTCTCACAACAATCTCTAGGATTCTAGCTATCTCTGGCACTGTGTTAATTAGGCCTAAACTCGCGTTCTCATGCTACAGGAAGAAATTCAGTCTGTAGAAAGGAAGATACGCTAAGCAAAACAACTCCTCTAGGGATCCCTAGCTCCTGGAGTAATTTTCTCCACTCCTCTCCCACTTCTCAAACGGAAAATAATCGATTTATCATTACATATACAATCTAATAAAAGAAATACCCATCAGGAAGACTAAGCAGTGAGGCTCCTGTCCACGTGTTGGGGAAGTTGTTGCCAAATGCAATTTGGAAGGAGCCTTCCAGGCAGGTAGCTGTGTGACTACATTTGTTTTCAGGGCAAATACACATTAACACCAACAGAGCACAGAGCACCAAGGCATTTAGCCTCCAAGATTAAGTTTCCATTTTCCTTTGTTTTTACCTGCTGAGAGAAAATATTGACAAGAGAAATCTTCCAGACAGACAGACAAACCAAAACATTTCATTTAGGGTTGTTTTGAGACCGAGTTCGTAACAGAATTTATTTTGTCACAAAAGACAATTTGGACCTAAAATATGCTGCAGAGGAAAAAAAAAATAAATCAGAAGAGACTCAGAAAAATGATTAAAAGTTGAAATTTCATCTTCTACCAAAAGTCAGTCCATTCAACAGAGAAGAATAACTAAAGGATAGTGTCTGACTAAACACAGGACAAAACAGAAATCTGTAGTGGAAGGATCTCTGCCTGACAGACAAGCATATAGGAAGATCTACGAGCCAGAAACAGAAACAAAACCATTTCAGACAAGGAATAAAGCCCAAATGCTAAGTAAAGCACATTTGCCACTAGGGCAGTCTATTATGGTTTACAAATTATCTTAAACCAAATAATTCTGGGAATTTTTAACCCACATTTCACTGCTAGTTTTAAAAAGCCCCCATAATCCATCCAGCATCAAATCCCCAGGCTTTACAGGAATTCTACACAGGGAACCAGTTTCAATTGCTCTTCTCTTTACTTTTGCCTGTAAAACTGAAGGTTGTAGTGTACAATTAAACTTCAGAATATCTTGAGGCTGATGCAAGTTTTTTTTTCCATCACTATTAGTAAAGTTACAATAAAAGAGCACCATTGTAAGGCCCTAACTAGATAGAGCATTGCAGAGAAAACATTTATAAAGGCCCGTCTGCATGTATTCTTGAACTGGTTATCTGTTGTGAAAGGCTGCAAATTTGTTCTTGCAAATCCTGACTGGAGATGTACACCTGGGCAAATTATCACCACCATGGACATGAGAGCCCACCCACACTTTTCAGATTACAATGGCAGTGCTTCTTGTTTTGTCTGCACTCAACATGCCTGTACATCAGTCCCCCTTCTGGCACTGGCTGTGTTTTGATCATTGTTTATTTCAATACCCACCGCTGTCTGCTGCAATTGTCCCTTCCCCCAAATCCTGGTGAAGGACTGAGACAATACACATTCGCTGACAAAGAACTGAAAATTATCTGTCTTGAAAACAGTATTCATGACATTTTCTCTGGCATATTCCGATGCCAATGGAAAGCATGCTGTTCTGGTAAATACAGAAGGAAAGGACATTTTAACAGCTGCTCTTTTTTATTTTTGAATTTTCACCTCAAGCAGTGCTCTGGCATTTGCATTTAGCATCAAGCACTGGCAATTAACCTGAATGAGGCTACCTTCCCTCTGGTAGCAGGCGGAGAGGGAAGAATCACTTCATGTCAATGGATCCAAACATTTGGAGAACAGCTTTTAATCAAGATCAATACCTATAATGAGAAAAGGGCTTAAAAACCAGCAAAGCAATAATGCACATATTAGCTTTTTGATTGAACATGCTGATAACCTCAGAAAAAACAATTACACCAGCCAACCTGGAAAAAACATAATGGGACTGCCACCCTCACAAGGGAGCTGTGTCAACCAGTCCCAAATCTTCACAAAGGCAGACACCAAAATACTTACGCATCCCCAGCTACATCACTGCTCTTTTATCCAATGCATTTCAGAGGCTTATTCTCCAAAATATTGCTAAAAATTTTTCTTCCCTCTTTAAGGCATAATTGACTTCTCTAAACAATATACTTTTATGGTAACCATTTGTTTTTGTAGGCAAATGAATAACAGTACACTGTGTTTTCATTTTTAATGTATAATTTCAGACCAATAATCCTTCTGGGAAGCTTTTTAATAAGACATGAAATTCTAGAGGAAGAGAAAGCAGTAACATGAATGGCCTTCCCTTATTCCTATTGCTGTATTGTTTTCATTAGTTACGACAGGAGACATTGAATGCCCTTTGGGTTTAATAACTTATTTTACAGTTTCCTACTAATGCATACCAGGTAATACAGCTACGTCAGGATTTAATGCTAATTAACAGGGCTACTTAAACAGCCAAAGTTGATCTGAATCATAGATCTCAACTCAGTTCTCTCACAAAACATTAATCAAGTCTTAAATATGTGACGTCCCTTTGCACCTTTCCCCATGATTCCTTGATCACATAGGATCCCTACTGTTTGAAGTCCCTGTTGGTTCAGTGCTAATCTTATTGAGTTTAATGTCATGAAGTCAAGCAAAGGCCAGCAAAGTGTTCCAATGATCTTCTGCCAAATTTTGTCAAGGAAGTAAGTAGTTCCCCAGAAAATGTTTTGATTTTCTGAGAAGAAAATACTTAACTAGAAAATATACAGCTAGTCTACTCAATACCATGACAACAATTGCTGTTTTGTTAATTTCTGTCTGTGGCATTTGGCTAGTTAGCATTAGAGACCCACATTCCACACGACCCAGTGATGACAATCACCTCAGCAGCATGACATCAGACACCCACATGTGCCTCAGAGATTTAGGACGGGGCTTGACAATTTGGAAATGAGACAGCAATCCAAGCCATAATTTCTTCTCAGGACTTGTTCATGCACACAATTTAACTCCTTCCTCTCCTTCCCATATTTTACTTCCCAAGGCTAGAACTGAGGTTCCACCACTACTTTCATTTCTGTGTTTGAACTGGGCTTCTCCTTCCATATACATGCTACACCCAAGTATATACTGTGTAGTATCTACTAGACTTCTGAGAATGAATTACTCGTCTTGATATGTTTGTCACATGAAGCACTCTTGCAGACAATCAGACAAGCAAATATAAGAGGTACAGACAAGTCTTATGCTCATACAGCATCATTATTAACTTATAACACAGTATACATCATTACCTCTAAGGCAATTAGTTTGCTATTAAGCAAGCAGTTTCCAAGGAGCTAATGTTTCACTCTGAGCAATATCACTAACAAATCTCACCTTCACTGTTTTCACTAGACCTTTGGAAATTTAGTTAGGAAAGCTTAAGGAGGTAACGATGATAGAGATGCAGACGGCTGTCCTTGGCACTCAGCTACAGCTCAGACTTGATGCAGTGCCCACAATGTGACTAAGGGCTGGAGCTGAGCTCTGACTCCATGAATATCCCTTTCCGTCACCTCCACCAACCGCCAGACCAGATATTGTAGTTAACAACAAACAGAAGCAATAGTTTCTCAGGCTTCTTCCACTGTTTGAAGTTTTTGCTCAAATGCAAAACAAGTGAGCACAGCAGGAAGTGTGATAAAGTCAGTGATCTTAACAGATACTACGAAGAAAAAAGAAACCAACCACAAACAACAAAAACACCACACCATTTTCTTCTAAAGAATATGCTTGTAACCACTTTTTTTTTTTAGAGAAGTACATGCCCACACAGGATGCTTCATGATTGTCTGGTGCACCAGTTATCTAAAGAATCTTACAAGAAGCAATATAATACATTATAACTAAATAGAGACTTCAATTGGTTAGTAACATAGCAAGGCTACATTCAGCCTAGGAAGAAACACACATATCAAAGGTCAAAAATACCTAATATTCCTCAACACTTTAGAAGAGGTCTGGGGGAGTTTTGCTTACAGCCAGAGGTCTGAACTGTTCATTAAAGTTATTACTACAAACTGTATAATAGGATTTACGTTGCCAGTCTAATTTATCGTTCTCAAGCTACACACGAATTTCAGTGAAATTGGCAAAGAAATAACACAGGTGCAAAAATCAACATGAAGTTCGGTTGTGTTGACTTCTCGGTATTTATTGCATGAAGAGGAAATATTGACAAAGATTAAGAAAGATTAGAGAAAGGTTTGCAAGTCAATATGTGCTTGAAGGAAAAGAACACCTGATATTTATTTGAGTAAGTTACCTAGAGATCTTTCTATACTTTTTGTGTGGCAAGGACAGTGCTGCCTTACAAAGGACCATCCATTGTTATCTAGCACCTC
Source organism: Meleagris gallopavo (assembly GCF_905368555.1). Lineage (NCBI taxonomy): Eukaryota > Metazoa > Chordata > Aves > Galliformes > Phasianidae > Meleagris > Meleagris gallopavo. The sequence continues at coordinate 44,464,377 of NC_139409.1, read as the reverse complement.
ATTTGCCTTTAACCAATGTTTTCTAGGTTGAAAAATAATAATATTCTCCCTCTAGATGCTTACAGAACATTAGCTCCTTCTTGCCTCCAAGCCAAACAGCATGTGTTCCCATGTCTGTATTTTTGCTGGCACTGTTACCATCATAAACGCTGAGGAATTCTTAGTTTTTAAGCAAATGCTAATGTTCATCCATAACTAACAAACCATTTTGGCACACCTCTACAAGCAAGAATAATATTTTTGTTCTTTGTTGAAAAAAAAAAAGATTACTTATTTTTCTAACTTCAGCAACAATAAATAATAAAAATGATGATATTCTGGGAAAAACAACAACAAACCATACTCCTCTCCTTTTCCTACAGCCATGATCTTCATGCATTAAACTCACATTTGGGCCTAAGTTATCAGAAATGTCATGTTTCTGCTTTGAAAGAGTTTTGTTTATCCTTCATGGATAAAAGATACCTTTTGTGAAGTTAGAACAGAGGAATTGTCAGTAATGGCCGAAAACAGATCCACAAGTACGGCCTTAACTGCTAAACAAGGAAAAAACTTGCATGAACACCACACTACAAACACAAACACCAGAAAGCAGCATTTATGAACATTTGTATATTTGATGACAGCCTCCGTATTAATGATTCTCACATGTACTTGAGGTGACTAAAAACAAGGTAGCTAGTTAAACAGGGGATACTAAAAGATTTCAAGGTGATTTGTCATCAATATAGAATTACAAGAACAAAAAAAGATGCTTATCTGTCTTTATCTTTGTTAATCACAGTTAGGAAACCTAAGAGTTACCTAAAAATGAAATCCCAACTGTTCAAATGGAAATCATCAACATTTGACCTATTTTTGGCTTCTGCCAAATATTGTTTACAGATCTTTGCCATGAACATCACTCACTACAGGGTAAGGACAGTGGCTCCTAAAAAGGATTCTTGGGCCTCTTCTTACAAACTATGTTACAATAACAATAAAATGCTGAAAACTGGAAGGATGAATTTCAAGTAGAGGTAAGAGTATAGCATCAAGCTTCAACAGCTTATTATAAGCAAAAAAACAATAAATATCTATCTAAAGATAATAAAAGCAAGTAATAAAAACAAGGTATTTTTCAAACTACGAAGAATTTAACTGCAAAAAAGTTTAAGGCTCCCTTTTAAAATAATTTTTGCATTACTTTCAGGACAATTACCATAGAAGCAAACAATTTAGGTATGTATAGGTTATACACAAGCACTCTTCTTGTACTGCTGATATTGCTGGGGCACCTCTGCTCCTCTAGAATAGAATGGCAATCTTTTGGGGTCAATTGTTGGCTTGTTGTTGGCTTAGTTTTTGTTAACTTTTTTCTTCTTTTTAAATGAGAATAGATTCAAGGTGCTCCTTTTCCCTAGTTCTTCTCTTCAACTGACTGGTTTGACCTGGAAAAAGGAAGTCCCGTCACTGAGAAAGTGATAGAACTGAAAACAAGAGTATTTTGATCAAGCACCTTCTATATATATATATATATTTTAGATGACATGATACTTCACAGGTTAAATAAAGCTATTAAACACCAAGATAACGTTGTACACAATTAAACAATTTGGGTATATTCCTTTAAATAACGTTTGAGTGTGTAGGCTGCTATATCTGAAACAATACCACACTTCGAGCTTCACGACACATCTAATTTCCTAAAGGGCTAAAGAGAACTTTCAGGACATCATATAAACTTTACATATCTGTCAACAGTTTACAGGCTGTTTCAGCCCAGTTCCGTTTTGAGCATTAAGAGTCTCATGCTCTACCAACTGAGCTAGCCTGTAGAGCAACCAAAAATCATAAAACCATGACAATATCAAAAGTAATTCAACTACAGGTCAACTGAACCTTGCTTTCAGAGCTTTGCAACTAAAGCTCACAAGCTTTGCCTGTATCTTCAACACAATAACCTCAGACTATCTTAGAACAACAACATATGTATATATTCCTAAACCATTGGTGGCTGCATGAATAATTTCAACACTGTTTTCGTTTGAGTCTCGTTGAAACTTGTTTATCTTGTGAAGTAATCCAGTTCCTCTACTGATAAGCATATGGAGAAAGTGTCAGTTAAAATAGTCACTTGCCATAAAATAAAATGTTTTTATTGCTGTTAAACTCTTAATTATATTATTCAAGTTGGCATCAAAATACTGCTTAAGAACAAGAGAGCTCACAAGACAACATGCTAGATGAAAATTTCAGGACATGTTCCAAAAGCAGCAAGTGAAGTAAACGCTTGCTGAGGGAGCTTTATCAGAAACATGTATTTAGACTGCTCAGTAAATTTGCTCTTACAGTGGTCACATCACATTTGATGTTGTTAAAATATCCTACAGAACCATCACGTGTGATGAAACAAAACAAAAGTACACTGAAGTTGCTACAGTTCAACTAATGAAGAGTGTGTGTGTAAAACTTCCCAGCTCTACTGGTCTCAGCAGAGATTCATCTGTTAAAACCCCCTGACCACTACCTCAGCACGAATCTACCCTTCCCTCTTTCTTTATTGTCTCCACTGACTCATCCATTCTACCCTGATATACTACATATTTCTTTTCATCCTCCATGTAACAGCATTAACTTATGTCCCTCAAACAGGAGAGACTCACACCACCCTACCTTAGTAGTCTGCCTATCTACTTCAGGCAACACAACTGCCATGTCCCAGCTTCTCTGGTCTCATTTCAGCCATTAAACCACAGACCAAGCTGTAAAAGCCTGAGCCACTTCCAATATATTTCCTTTTCCTTTTTGCTCTCTGCCTGAGCTCTGCAAACTGAAGAGGCAGCTAACAGCCACCAGCAATCAGCTGTGCACCACCTGTTCCTCTAATCTCTCAACTATCTTTCTCGGATTAAGAAGAAATTTGATGCACCCTCAACCCGATCTGGAATGAAAAGATGGCTGGAGACATCACAGGAACATGAAAGAGCCACCACAGTTCCCACAGGCAAGTAATCAAGCTCTCAAGCCCCGCTACAGACATCAAGTTTCCACCTCACAGAACCACCCAATCCCTGCCAGAGACCCCTTGCAACTTTAAATGGAACAAGCAGGACGTCCTAGAACTTCAAAATCCCAGAAGGATGGAGATTTATCAGCTAAGTACACAGTCTGCTAAAATAGAATACAGACATAACGAGCAACAGGGTTTAATTCAGTTTAGTAATTATTCCACCTGTGGCCTAGGGTATTAATTCTGATAGATGAAGTCTTAGAGAACAAAGTCATTACTGATGCCTTAGAGGTGAATGCCTACAAAGTAAATGGCAGCTGTAAATCCATCACTATCTAATTGTTGCAGTCTATATTGCAGTGTCTTTTTTTGCCCTGACTTCTGTTCGTGTCAGGTTTCCTTTCTTCCCCCTCAGTCAAAGATTTACTTTTCCCAATAATTAAATTAAATTAGATAAATTTGAGCCTAACTGAAACTAATTTTGTATAATATCCCAAACCATTTGCATGAGACTTCTAAAATTCTCCAAGCTATTTCTCTAGGCAGTGGGGTAGCTAATTATCTACCTCTCCAAGCAGCCTTCAAGGCATCACAGATCATTTGTTTAGAAGACAGAACAATTTCATTCCTTTGGAAAAAAAAAGTGCCCATTACAATCCTAATGCATCATGAAAATTCCATGTTTCCACCGAGATTAAATAATTCACCCTCCATGGAATATATTTGATCATATAATAACAGGCAGACATGATCATTATGCCTTGAATATCATCATTTAGGAAATCAATTCCTGAACTTTTGGGATATGCAAATCCAATTGATTCTTGAACTGTGAAGCTCTCAAAATGAACTAAGACTTTTGCCACCGTACAAATAGTCACCATTCCTTTAGGTTGGGCTGTGCCAATTTATCTTGTAATCTCTCACAAAATTGTTTCCATCTAGCCCAGTAAGACACCTTTTTTCCATAACCAGTTGGTTTACAGAAGATAAATTACGTAGGTACTCTAATTGTGACTACTGTTCAGAAAGAGTAAAAAGGATGACAAAGAAAAGCTGAATATGAAATTGCTCACAGATAGTCCCTCCACATGACCTTGGAATGCAGAGTTAGCCAAAGTCAATCCACATTTTATTCCCTTGCAAACACAGCAAATTCCGACCAGAGTTGCCCGCACTGCTTGTTTCAGCATGAGCCTGGGCTGGGCTCCCATTTGCCCACACGTCTGCATCTTAGTAAAGCACAAAACATCCAGATCCCTCTCGACTATTCCACTGGAGAATTTCAACTCCACAACAAAAGAATGAAAGCAAAGTGGTGTGTTATTGAGGCAAGACATACACAACAGCAAGTCCTGAACACAGTGTCTCAGGTATCCGAATATAAAATTATTCGCACAAGACTACAGTTCTTAACATTACTTGACAACTGAAGTTTTCAGCTTTCAGGTGATTATATCATTTCTGGAATCTACAATCAAGCACAACTTCAACTAAAATTTGTATACAATATCTCAGAACATATCAAAGAACCCTCAAATCCACAGGTAGCCAAGGACTGTTGGTTTGGGTCAATACCCCCTTCAAGACTTACCTACACTAGGAAATAAAGGATAGAACCTTTAGCATCTATGCAGAGGAGTCAATTACACTTTAGAACACACCTGCTGATTGCAAGTAAGCCAAATGCACTTGTTAGTGTGCTTTTGGTTTGGTTTCAAAGCAACGCCTATCTTGAAAGCAAAAGAGCATTCACTCCCAAAACAGGACAAGAGAAATTTCACAGAGCAATTCTCATCAATATTTTACCCTTCAATTCTACATTTGCAGTACCCCAAGACAGAGCTCAGGAGAAGCCTATTCATAACACGAGACATGAGGGATTCACATCAGGAAGCCACAGTGCCTATTTCTCTCCCTGCCTCTTGTTAGCAAGAGATTAAACCAAAAACGATTCACCAAGGAATGTTACCATATTACATTTACAACTGAAAACATCTTCAATTCCCTGGAGGGCTCAGTTACAACCCTTCCATTAAGCTACAATCCCAGTCTCACATCATATCTGCCTAAATGACTTCTGAGGACTGACACCAGTCAACACACAACTCTGGTGCTGAAGTCTTTCCCCTAAGCCTCAAATTCAAGTACAATATCTGAAGTACAGGTCTTAAGAGTAATGGCTTCTACAGACTCAAGCATAATCAACTGCAGTGGAAAATAACAGTATAAATTATTCTGATTGTTTCAAAGCCTTTTGAGTACCTTTGCATTCTTACAGAGAGGAGCAGTTGATGTTTGAGTATACCTTCATCCACTTTACACCTACAAATTAAAAGTTACTGTGTCCATGAACAAAAAGAGAAAGTGTTCTGACTGCTGTTTTTAAGCAAACTTGATTTTTAGACGACAGAGAAGTATTTCCTCCTGGCAGTTGAATAAGTCAGTTTAAAGTTTAAGCTCTCCCCATCTGACTCCATTACAGTATTTTCACTTCTATTACCTCTAGACTCACTGAAGTTGTAACTCAAAACAAGAAAGGAAGAGTTTCCTCATCCTGCATTTCCCTGTGAAAGGAGAATCCAAATACTCAAATAAAAGCAGCTACAAAATCAGCAATGCCCCGATGCAAAGACTCAAGAACTCAAATTATCCAGGTGCTCTCAGGGAGACAATAACAATTTCAGATGCAGAGTAAACACATTAATTAGAACATCAGCTTAAAATGCAGTAGACCTGTTCTGGAAGCAACTTCCTAATCATTCCTAGCTAAGTTACGATACTCCTCAAAGCCACTGTTCCTCAGCTACCAGCTCCCCTAACATCCATGGAAAACACGGCTCTTTCCCTTCTCAGGCTGGCAGTACAGATCATGCAACTTTGAAGTTCAGTGGTCGTAAGAGCAGCATAAATCTTCGAGTCAAATCATTCCTAAAACATCCCAGAAAGCTACTGGAGTAGTTAAAAATCCTTGCTCAGACTCATGGATGACAACTAAAAAAACACCACTTGACTAGAATAGGCTTCAGAAAACTAAGATGTGAACAAAACAGTATAAGCACATTTAGATTTCTTTGAACTACTCTGATCTGAAAAGTAGGTTGTATGGCTCTTATTGTCATTTTTATGACATTTCTAATAGTTTATGAAAAACAGCAAAAACTACAAATACCAGAAATATTTGTAATTCTTTATACCTTCAACGCTAATAAGTTTTATTCCATGAGATAATGATTTAATGAACTTTAGCTTAGTATAATACTTAGCCTGATAGCACGTCCAGGAATCATCTAAAATAATAACAAAATGTCAAACAAAATGGGTGACAAAGTTTTTACTACAAGAAAGTTCATACACAAAGAAAATTAAGTGCAAAAATATAAAACATGGAGAAAATAGTATCGTTATGCTGTGTCCTTATGGGCATAATGAAAACAACATGTGAAGTACCTATTTCATCAACAGAGGAAAACTAGAATATGGCAGTGATCATAAAAGATGCATCTCACATCAGGAAATAAGGAAATATTTAGTGTATCAGATTTCAAGTAGTCAGCTGCTAAGTAGAAAACTTCTTTAGAAACAGTACAATAAAGATAGTAATTAAAGTAATATTTGCAAGTATGGTTTCCGAACCACTGTAACAAAAAAGATGCATAATTTACTTGCACTGAATATTTTTTGCATGCAGATGTCGGATTTGTGCCACACTGAATTTATTCACTACCCTTTTTTTAAACCTAGACTTATACATTTTCCATGAAGTTATTTAAATACCACCCCAAGATGCAAAGTTAGCTCTGTGACTGCAAAGATTTTCTTTAAAAGAAGTGTGAAATAATTAACATATTCATGAGGGAGTAGAATAACTGCAGACTTCAGGTGAAACACTAGCATAAGTATCACCAGAACTAAATTGCATCAAAAGGTGCTAAATCCTATGAGTGTGATTGCTATCACCAAGACTTACCAAAACAGCCAAGTATTTGTGCAAGTCCCCAGGAGCTTTACAGCCAAGAGAAGTCTGATTTCTTAGTGAGGACACCAGCCTAAAAGGAGCCACCATGAGGGCACATAACTGAAGAATAAACGAGAAAAAATGAAGAGTTTCCAGTCAGATAGTAACATTCTGACAAATTCAAAATAGTTGTTTTGCAAAGTGTATACAAATTTCTTGATTTGCTGTAGTTTCCTCCAATACTATCTTTTAATATAGACAATGAAATCCCTGCACAATAGATCTTTGTGAATGCTGGATGCTAACTGGAAAAGCAGCAGTGATTGTATGGCATTTTCCACAGTAGAGACACAGCATCCAGAATAACAGCGTGGAAAAGAGCAGCACATTAAGACACAACTAATCTGTTCAGGTTCCTATAACTGCTTACCCCCTCCCCATTTAAAAAACAATCAATGCAGTTTCTGTCTGTCAGTCTCACTACTGCACAGCATCCTGGCTCCTGAACAGAAAAATTTCAGTACTGCAATTCTGTCAACTTTAGAGCAGAGAATTAAGTGATTCTTCTCTTCACACCTTTAATTTTGCTGTTACTGTTGAAGTCTTCCTTTATTCATGACTATGTGCCTTGTCTTTACTGGAGTCTTCTTGCCTGTGTTTCTTCAAACGAGAAAGAAAAAAAAATAGTCTTAGTAACTGAACTGCAACAGCACAAAATTCGTAACAACTTGACAATTAAATAACTTGACACAGTAAAATTAGATAATAAACATTTTTAATTCAAATTGTCTGCAGTTTTCCAGGGAGCACAGGACAGGATATTAGTAGTTTTTTGTGATATGCTCCCATCACCATTCTTGGGACTGCTTTGATTTCAGTCAGCTGGGTTCTTCTGATGAGTTACAAATCATCTCAAAAACACATGTGCTCTGAATAATAAAAAATAAAAGCTAATAACTAAAAAAAGCATACAAGCACACATCTCATGCATCCCCTGTGACATTCACTGTCTTGTGTTCTGCTCAACTTCATAGAACTCAACTGAAGACATACCTATCTATGGCAATATTCTCCACATCACAAGAATCAGACTCCTTTCCAGCTGTTACACGTGAATTTGCACATCTGACATTTGTCTGCATTTGTTCATTAGTCCTTGTCTCCCTCCAGTGGAGGAAGAATCAGACCTCTCTGTATATTAAACAAGATTCACAGACAGCTGTTACCTGACTAAAGAGTACAGCTTGGCCTTCCTCGAAGATTTTGTTTCCTCAGTGAATGAGATCTGAAGAATACTCACTGTTACTCAAAGTATTTAAATGTGCAGTTACATGCTAATTCATTTCCATCTCTAATTCATCCCTACTCAAGATCAATCCTGTATGACAGACAGTCTTCTTACATACTCCTAATTTAACCTGTTAGCAAACTTGATTAGTACCTTCTTAGCTTTGTCCTACTTTTTGGTAATCAGTGAAAACAAAAAATAAGATCAATGTCAAAACCAGTCCTCAAGAACCTTCACTAATAACCTCCCTCACGTCTTACAGTTTCTTTCAATACAGTTTCTCATCTCCTTGAGTCACTCCCAACATGACACTGGTACTAAGCATCCTCTCCTGCAGCTCAGCTAGCACTTCCCTACATAGCACCAGATGCTGCTGAGGTTGGGTCCAGTAAAATCTTTTCTTTGCTCTCCAAACAAGCAACATGGCTACAAGAGAAACAGAGGGCATATCACAAGAGGTGTTGGCAGGGAGAAAATTAAAAGCCATCATACCTGACCCTGGTGGGACCTTATCTGAAAGGTTACGTACAGCTTTTTCATTTAGCCAAAAGTGGAGAAAAAACCCACGCATGACAGCCAATGGAAGAGCTTGTTTTTATAGCTTACCAAAATAAACATCAAGTGCTGGAAGTTGGGAAAAAAGAAAACTATTTAAATAAAAGAACAACAATGAGAACTGCCTCAATTCTAACTAACACATTTTGGCTAAAACGAAAGCTCTGTATCATGAGGGGAATAACATTTTGGAATAGAGTTATAGTTGGAAGGAGGGAATAAAAACCAACATTTTATGTTGAACAGTTTCATTCATAGGACACACAATGTGGCTGTTGTCCCAGTAAAAGCAGAAGGCTCACTAGCCCAGTTTCTTCCACTACTTGCACTGATTCTTTTCAGAGCTCCTCAGTGCTAACTTCACCTCCAGTGCAAGTCAGGAGAATAACAGACTCATTTGGTGGTTTACTGCAGATAGGGCAAGGAAAGAGGAAAAAGAAGGGGAAGAGGGTTAACTGGGGCACAAGGGGATATTTTGGAATGTCAGAGTTTATTATATTGTCATTTTCATGAGTCTGTTTAAATTAAAGTTAAAATATCTCTTAACTACTTTGAAGAACCATCTGGTTTAAACTCATTTAAACAGGTGCTGCACTCAATTTTCCCACTGTTTTTGGGAAGGTTCTCTCTTGTATCTCCTAATTCCTCCTCTGAAATTATTTCATTTAATAGAATACAGCCTTGATTCAATCATTCAAAAATAAGTTAATAAAATCATTTACTTAACCCCGCTATAAATATTCTGTTGGTAGTGGTTCTGTTGATCATAAACTTGTCTTTACTTCTCTTTATATAATGGCATTAAAAAAAAAGTTGAGGTTTAGCCTGTCAGTATATCTTCTTCTACACACCAACATCTGTATTAACACATGGTATGGCTACCATAAGCCATTTTCTTAATTATGCAGACTCAGGGGACTCACTTCAATACCTAGAAGTGACCAAATCAGTTCAAATACTCCCATACAAAGTCCCAATTTTTATATGTATTCTTGTAAAATTCTCCTTTTCCTGCATTAGAAGGCTGAAAAAATTATCACTATATGAAGCCCTGCTGTTTGTTAATAAAGATGCTTATGAAAGAATTAAGTACACTACTGTGCAGAAGCCAAGTAGTTCAACTCCTTTTACTCTCTATGGCATATTTAGAAAAAAAAAAAACATTATTTCCTCTCCCCATCTTTCTAGTGCAATTGATCAACCTTCCAAAAATACAAAAGAAGGAGAGTACTTACCTTGCTTTTTCCCCTCTGGAAAGAGGCGCAAAACAGAAATCTCACCAAAATATCAGGTTCTAACTTGTTTCAAAATATTATTACAAATTTTATCGTGTTCTATGTATTTGTCACTCACTACAGCACATTCCCAGCTGATGTGCTGAGCAAAGCTTATCAAAACAAAGCCAAACAATTTGCAACAACTTTGAAGAGAAATGGACTAATGAAGTTCTGTTTGTCCCATCTCCAAGACAAATTTAATTGCTGGAATGGAATAAAAGGAAGTTCATGAATGAAAAATGATTTCCGTGTTTGGGAACAGGCTGGATACTGGAGCAGGAAATCTTGATCCATTTCTCTTTCTGCTTGTATACTTTCTGATACAACTTGCAGGAAAACTATTATTTGGGCTGGGGCAGCAATGCAAAAAAGCAAAGGCTTGTTGTATTGGGTCCCACGTGTCACTCTTCCAAATTCCCAAAGTTTATAAAAAAAAGAAAGGATAATTAACTATACCGATCTCCAAAGCCCATTCTGGATATTAATTAGCCAACAAATTCGGAGCACTTTGGGAATGAAAAGTGGTGTGAGTATTCACTGCTTTGCACATAAAAAAAAGCACTCATTTTTAGATCTGTAGGAAAAAAAACACATTGAGATGTGGAACTCCAATTATTAAGCCTTTCTGCTAAAGCAGGTTTTCAGAATTATTTCAAGAAACAAATCTGTAGATTGTTAGTGTGGCTATTATAGAAGACTGCAACTCTTGAGGTCAGAAATAAAGTACAGAAGCTGTTAAAAATAGTGAGAGAAGTCAAATTAAGTCTGGGATAATAATTGGGAAACTTTTCTGGGTCTGTACAGAAGAGCAAGTTTATCAGTTTTCTAACCGGAATAACACAAGATTCAAGAGAAGTCTAATTCAGCATATTCAATTCCAAAGTGAACAAATTAAACTATAATTAACACTCTTCACTGAGTTATGATCATTATGTGCCTGAAATGGTTATGAGCACATCAGTTCCTTCAACTACTTCTCTATATAAAACATAGTCACACAAGTACTGAGCTGGTAAGGGACCACTGGAGATGTAGCCCAACTCCACTGGCTCGCAAGGGTCAACAAGAGCAGGCTGCTCAGGACTGTGGCTGGATTTTAAGAAATCTCAAGGTTGGAAATGTCTCAGCTTCCCTGGGCAATCTGTTCCAGGGTATGACCAAATTCACGGCAAAGTTTTTTTTATATATATATTTATATGGAATTTCTTGTATTTCAGTTCATGCCCACTGCGTTTTGTTCTTTCACTGGGCACCACTAGGACAAGTCTTTCTCCATCTCTTTCAATCCTCCCCATCAGAGACTTACATGTATTGATAAATTCTCATCCCGATCTCCTCGTGTCTCATCTGTTATAAATAGTCCCAGGTCTTCTAGTCTCTCCTTGCATGACAGGTGCTTCAATACCTTATTAATCTTTCTGGAACAAGTCTAGGAAACAGACTTCCAGATGCAGTCTTGCTAGAGCAGAGCTAAAGGGAAAAATAAGCTCCTGTGATCCTCTGGCCACAGCCTTCTACTGCAGCCAAGGATGCTGTTGGCTGCCTTTGCCACAAACACTGCAAGCTCTACTGTTGCATAGCATCATCTACCACTGTGTTCACATGCATGGAGTTGTTCTTCCCAAGACACAGGACTTGCTGTTGTTAAACTTAAATAAATTCTTCCTTGCTCAGTTCTTCAGACTGCCAAAGTCCCTCTGAAAAGCAGCACAACCATGTGGTCTATTAGTCAGTCCACTGAGCTCACAGCATCTGAGGGCTTGGTGAGGGTGCACTATATCCCATCATTCAGATCATTAAAGCAGATATAAAGTTGTATGGGCCACAGTAACAACCCCTCAGGTGTACCACTACAGACCAGCCTCCAGCTGGAATTTGAGCTGCTAACCACAAACCAGCAGTTCAGCCAGATTTCAAGGCAATTCACTGTCTGCTTACGGGAGATAGTGTTTAAAGTCCTGTACAAGTCAATGTAAACCCGCAGTAACCACCTCATCCTTGTCTCCTAAGGCATCCATTCCACCATAAAAGCTACCAGGTGCATCAGGCAGTTTCTGCTTTACAAATCCATGTAGACCACTCCCCATCTCCATTCCCTTGATATGTATCTGAATAGGTGGAGACAACTAATTTATTAAAGAAAGCCTATTTATATTACTAAGTAAAAACAAAACTCATCAAGGAAAGTATTACTCATTTTTTTTTGCCTAAAAAATACTGAAGAATAAGTTATTTTGACGTAGGTCAAAGGTTGCTCCAAAAGTAACACTTCATATTTATTTCCATTAAAACAACAAAGAGCACAATAACAATATTTGACAAGAAATTCTCAGTTATAAAACACCATTTCTCAACGCAGCCACCAGTATTAGCTAAACATTTTCACCAACCAAGCTCATAACAATCTGTGCCAGTGCAAGGCAAAATGCTGTCGCAGACACCACTAATGAATTGCACCACCCAATACATCACAGTTCAGACTCCATAAACACTCAGCAAGTGCCTATAAAGGTTAACAGGTGTTACTCGCATGGAGGAATGCTCTTCCACACCTTTCCTACTTCACACGTATTCCATACCAGATGCTATTTTGTCACATTGCACCTCTGTTGCCATCAATTACACGCAATATTTTTTGGAAGGTTCAGCTGCCACGTCCACAATGACAGCACACATCTCTGATGTGTCAGGCCACCATAAAAAAACTGTAGGCATTACTTTCAGACAAAATCTTGTATTACTCATGTTCACTGTGCAGCTTCACAGATAAGACTCCAAAAACCAAGGTCCCTGTAAGGCTGAAGACTCTGTCCTCCTGAAAACTTAATTGAGGTAGGCTGAATCAAACCCATGGTACCAACAACCAATCAAACCTCCAAAGGTGCTATCTGCACCATCAGCCTTCACAAAAATAAGGACGAGACAAAAGAAAAACCTAAGACCTAGCGCAGGGTGCTTGAGAAGCCCCTGCCCCGACTGACCCTCTTGCTACAGTCTTGCCACTGCCTCCCAGAAATGGCTGCAGGCCCCAACAGCCAGCCGCCATGTTTGGGCCAGCACCTGGCACTCAGAATCCTGTCGCCATGGGCACCAAACCGCCCTCAACTGCAGTCCCTGAGCTGACACAGCCGGAGGCAGCAGCACACCTGATCTCTCCAAGAGATACTTTGTATTTCTTGTTATTTTCGAGGACAGGATGGAGCAGCCACCTTTCAAGAAGAGGCGGCTGCTGGAAGAGGCTGATGACATCAAGCCCATGGAGGTGGACCCGCCTGGCAGCCAAGAAGAGCCCATGGAGGTGGATCCACCTGTGGCAGATGAGCTGATGGAAGTGGATCCACCTCCATCGGGGCAGACTGGCCATCTCTCTGCTGCTGCCAGGCCAACCAGGAAGAGGTCGCGCCCCAAATTTCATCGCAGGGGCGCCAGCATCCGTCCACCTCCCACAAAATGGCCGCCTCAACGCTGGCGCTGATCCTCCCGTCCTGTAAGTTTGCCCTCATCCGGGAGAGCCCCAGCTCACAGCCATCCTGCGAGCTCACGTGAAGCCTCCATTGCCTGGTCCTTCTTCTTTTCACAGCCAAGGCTCCTACGAGCCCTTCCTTCCCGACCCCCTCCCTCGTCCCTTCCCAAGTCCTCTCATCTCTTCTTCACCAAGTCCTGAGGAAGAGGGCAGGGCATCCATCCTCGGACCTGCTGTGCCAGGGCAGCGGGACGAGTCTGACAGCAGGACCTCAAACATCACAGGGGTGCGAGGATCCCGTAAGTTTACCCTTAGCCAGGTGGGAGAGCCCAACTCAAGGACATCCTGCAGGCTCATGTGGAGCCTCCATTTCCTGATCATCCTTCTCTTGACAGAACAAGGCTCCCATGAGCCCATCCTTTACATCCTCTTCCCCCATCCCTACCTAGGGCAGGAGAAGAAGCTAAAGAAGGGACAGAGGCAGCTGCTTCTGGGGAGAACCACAGGTCAGTTTGGACACAAAGAAGTGCTGAAACTCAGCAAGAAGATCCAATCCAGATGCTTTGCTTGGATTTCTCTTTCAAGAATGGACCATCACCATTTTCAAAATAACAATTCAAAATAATAAAAAGCACAAAACTAAATAAACCATTTTCCATTTTTAAAAGAAAAGCACGGATTGTCTCTCTGCTTTAGGAACCTTAGAGTTTGCACAGAGGTTCCCGCATCCCCTCCTTGCCTCCCGCACACACAACGCACCCCGCAGCAGGACACGCTGCCCTCACTGCCAGCCCGAGGAACAACCACCGCACTGCACACACCACTGGGGCTGTCCCCTTGCCCTGCCTCAGCACCCTCTGCTACGTGGCAGGGATCTTTCACATCTTCAAGAACATAGGAAAGAGCCCCTTCTGACTGTAGAAAAGGCAGTTCTACGCAATCCCAAAACTCACAGCATTTCATTTCCTCTCACCAGTTAACTGGTTAGTGAATGCAGGTGCTTGAACTGAAACCAAGAATGAGCACGCATCAGGAGAAACACATTAGTAAAGCAAAACATCTTAATTTAAATTAGTGACATATTACTTCTGGGGTACTCATCTTTCTGCCTACAAAGTACCAAATAAGAACTGTTTCGATATAATATGAAGTTGCTCCAAAAGTAATGCCTGCTGCTTAATTAAGATGCCACTTTGTCACACTGCCCATCTGCTGCCACCAATCGCAAGGTGCGAAAACAGACCCGAACAATAGCAGGAAGGTTCCACCTCTGCTGTCATAACATCAACATCTGCCTCTAATGTTGTAGGCGCCAGCATAACATCGCAGGCATTGTTTTTGGAGCAGGTATTATATTACTGATGATGACTGTGCAGCTATTCAGAAAACATTCCTAACATCTACGTCCCTGTGCTGGGAGAAGCACGTGGTAAGCGATGCATCAAGCTAATAAAGACTCTGAAAATATCCTCAGGCTGTACTAAAGGACTGAAAAAGTTAAAACTTCTCCTGAAATACTAGGGAATGCATAGGATTGCTCGAACAAGGACTATCTTGAACAAAAGAACACTTGACCAGTAGCTCAACACAAGCTCAGAAACAGATTAGCAGCTTATACTTGGGCATGGCAATATACCTAAAACCTGAAGTCATTTCTGAGGTTTCCTCCTGACCTCGGGACAGGCAAAGCTGAAGTGAGAAGCAGGGTTCATCATTTTCATGTTTCATCCATCAGTCTATAGGCCCATCCCAGGGCATGAGGGCTGGGGAGGGCCCAGGGCACACGGCATCCCAGGCCAGTGTGAAGGAGAGACCTCTGCTTTGCTTTGAGAAGGCTTAGGGAGGATCTGAGCATTGACTACAGCTGCCCACTGGAGCATGGGAACACAGAGCATGACTTTTCTCCCAGGTACTCAGTGGTGAAAGGACCAGAGGCACCGGGCTCACACTGGAGCATGGACAACTCCCAGTCAGGCACAAGGGTGATCAGACGTGGAATGGGCACCCAGAGAAGCTGCAGGTTTCCATCCTCCCCAGGTAATCCCAAATGAACTGAGATGCATCAAGCCCATTGCATCAACAACAAATCAAACCTCTAAAGGCACCACCTGCATCAGAGGCCTTCACAAAAAAAAGATGAGACGAAAGGAGAAAAATCTAAGAATTGGCTGAGAGGGGATACCTGTTAGTCTACTGGACAGTTTCATAGTTGCTGCTGCCTCTGCCATCCAGACAAGGTGTGAAAGAACAACAGTGCAAATATCCAGGAGAAAAGGGCACACTGGGATCACCTGATACCATGTTAGCACAGGCACAGCAAGCCATCACTTGACACGTGAATACAACTGGCTTTGGTCTTAATTCAACAATGGTCTGCACATAATCTTGGCACATTGTTGGCAATTTAATCACTGCACAGGAAACAAAGACCTCCCTTTCCTTTGCACCTGATGGTAGGGGCTGAACACTTTCACGCTGCTTGAGGAACTCTCGCCAAGACAAACGCATAACTAAAGCAAAACATTTCCGTTTATGTTAATGACATTTTACTTAGGCAAAAAGCTGAGTACTGACAACTAAATACTGAAGAATCATTATTTTGATGTAATACATAGGTCACTCCAAAAATAACGCCTCCTTATTTTTGCCAGATGTTAAAACCTGAGGTCATTTCTATGGCTCAATAATATAATAAAACAATGAGCAACATAATAAAATAGGAAGAACTACTTTTGAAACAGACGTCATATATCAAAATCCACCTCCAACATTTATAACTGTATCCTGTTGCTTTCCTGCAATGATTCATGCTATCTCATTTACTTACAGCAAAACAACAAAAGCACTCTTGAAAATGGCATCAATATGCTTTTGCATGTTTTATCTTTTCACGTTAGAAGGTGCTTTGACTTTGAGTCATTTAGGAATTCCTCAAAGTTTCATCATCAGTTGAATTGTGAGCTCACCAAGTAGTATACAACCTGAAGACTTCAAAACCGATTTTGTTCACTAGTAACCAATCTGTCACGAGCAGCCTGCACTCCTGCACAAACAGCAAGAACTCTACAGGCCTCTTAAGAGAAATCACTTTACAAGAGTTATACAACTCATAAGAGCCTTACTAAGATCAATAAATAGCCCAATTAATTCAGTTTTTTGTGTTGTTTTTTTTTTTAATTCAAAAAATGTATTCCTCTGCCACAGGAACAAAAATATGTCATTGTAAATAAACTTCAGTACAGTCAGCAACAGCATTGTGTGCTGAAAAGAAGCCTGACTGGAGCGTGTTCAAAGCAAACCAGGTTGATATATCTTTCTGTGCCAGGTGTGTGACTTTTTTTTTCCCCCCTAGCACATGAACAATGGGTAACCGACACAATGAAATTGCTACCTTCAAAGAGTTCGATACATTTCCACTTCTTTCTGGGTCAAAAGGCTGCATTTCCACAAGCTGTCACAGCTACAAGTTGTGAAGCCAGAATTCTAGTTGAGTCTCCTGGAAACTTTTAAATGGACTTCTTAATGGAGCAATGCTTCATTCAGTTAGATGGCATATTCACAAAGCTTCATTAAGTTTTTTTTCCCCTGCAACTGCTATAGTCTGCTTGTGTATACAACATTTTAACACATTTATCTGGCTTAAGAACACTAATTGTGCAGATGTGTCCAGAGATCTCTGTGCATACCATGAAGCCCAGCGTCAACCTCCACCTTGCTGAGCACCATGTTGCTGTGCTAGCTAGGGCTGGGAAGCATGGAAAGAGGAGGAAAGCAATTTGGTCTAGTTTAGAAGATCTGCCAGGACTAGATCCAAATGCAAAATTTCATGTTTCCTAGCCAACACCTCTCCTCCTAGACCACAGGATAGCCTATAACCTACTATAGACTGCATTTTGCAGTTTAAGGGATAAAAATAAAAAAATAAAAACAGCAACAAGCTTTTCTTTTTTCTCCTACAATACATACTTCACACATTGCCGAATTTATCTTGTGTGAGATTGCCAGTGTAGGTTGATCAGGTTATGAGAGTAAGATGAAGATGACAGTTCCAAAAATCAAAGCTGTACAGTCCAGCCATGCTCAAAACCAGGGGGAGATTTCTGAATAGGATTTCCTGAAGAGAAAGAACTACACATATAGTAGATAAATACACACTCTGCAGAATGTATTAGACAAAACAGAAATTCTGCAGATGCATCTACAGATGTTTCGCATATATAGAAATCCAACACAGCTATTCAGACCCTTCAGATTTGATAATCCCCTCTTCCCATTTAAAATAAGACAGAATACCCAGAGATACAATAACCTCGAGTGAGGTTATAGGTAAGACTATTTCCCTCTCATAGTCAGTCTCAGTTTTACAGAATGAAGCTGGTCTGAAAAATTAAACCTGCTGCTGAACTCTAAAGACAGTTTGTTGTGGAACAGAGGGTGTAATGCTATAATAGGATGGGAAGCACCACAGTAATAGCAGGGTGGCAAAGTCTTCAGCAACAGCAAATGAGAATGAGCCCAAACGCAGAGGACGCGGAAATGAAGGAAAAGAGCTGCTCACCTTTGGAAGGCAGGGATCTCCAGCCTCCACTGCCAACCCTTAAATGAGGTCTAGGAAGGAATGGATCCTTGCTTCACTCCTTCTGGTTACTCAGGTACACTGCAAGCACCTGAGCTCCCATGGGTTGGCCCTGCCTTCCCACCAGGTGCCCCATCTCTGGTTCAGGCCGTGACTCAGCACTTCTATTACAGAGAGATACCTTACTAACACCAGTGAGTTTCAACATTTTCCTTCTTGTTTAGAACCTTCCGGAAAGATGTTTCTCATACCACCTTTGATGTTAAAATAGCAAAAATACTGCATGAGAAGCACATACTTTAAATTCCCACTCACAGTTTAGCAGTAGTAGTGCAGTAATGCTCAATATAATCAGGTGACAATTAAAAACCATATCTGGTCTTAAGTTTTAACTTCGGGACTATCCAACTTGTTCCACAAAACAGAATCAGAAAATTGCTGCAAACAAGGCTCAAAAGCCATGATCTGGTTAACTTGCACCCAAATGGCTCATAAAATCATGTTCCATAATAATTAGTCTTTTCCACTTCACCAAGCTTGGTCTCTGCTACTGTTTTCTCACAGCTGTGAAACGTCTCCTTCCTCCAAATAAAAGCTGAGTCTTTAAGAAGACAATAGTGAAACATCGAAGGCAGCTGTAGAAAGCAAAATTTCCCTTTTTCCAGTTGTCACAGGAATGAAGGCAAGACACAGGTTTTCACGAAAAAAAAAAAAAACACCACCTGTCTTACCTCATTTTTGAATATCCAATGTGAATCCATCACTTTACAATGTGAAATTCAACCAGCTGGTGATTTGAATGGTTACTGAAATGTCTTCAAGACAAACGCCATTTCAAGCCATGATGTGTTGTTTTTTTTGTTTTTTTGTTTTTTTGTTTTTTTTTACCTTCTCCTTCCCCTCCTGCCCAGAACACGTTCTAATCCATTTGGAGGATGACATGTTTGTATTGGTGTCAACAGAGAACTCTTAACTTTCAGAGAAAAATAATGCCTATCTGCTTTGTTGACAAACACAACACACTGTAGATATTTGACAGTTCTGCAGAGAGGATCAACCTATGTAAGAACAGATTTTATGGGCCACAGAACAAAGATATCAATGTACTGGCCATCTGCTGAAAGATCACTTCCAGCCTTCCTCAAGACATTCAAGAGATGTCAGATGAACATTCAGATATTGATTTCAAAAGATCACCATTAAACATACTCATCCAATCAGCACGTCTTACACAGACTCACTTGGGGGAAAAAGTAACAAGAATGCACTGCTTTAGATCTTGGGGTACATGACCGTTTTCACATCCCCCTTTCATAGGCATCTGCAGCAATTCTTGCAAACACAGCATCAAGACAAAGAAGTGAAGTCCAACACCAATCAGGTTAACACAAACTGCCTTCATACTACAAAAGGTACCCAGGAGACCTTAGGGCTATGAAAGCTATGCCATGATACACTACTACTAGCACAAAACAAAACACACTCTTCAGTTCAATAGCTTGTATTTGAAAAGCAGATCTTTCACAGGAATACAACAGTCATTACCAAAAGTTAAGCTATCTTCACACAATTCCATACATTCAAACATTACACTTAAAAAAAAAAAGTGATGATAGGGAAGGAGATATTCTTCCTCCCTAAAATAAAGTGAAACTAGCAGCAAGAGTTTGCTATGAAGAAAGCTAGAATGAATTTCATTGTCTTTCTAGATCGTTTACTGTAAACAAGCTGAATACACAGGACAAGATCACTCAAAGAATTTTAAGAAGTGTTCAAATGGAACTCAGGTATGTAGATTGAGTTTATCAAGGTTTTCAAGAGAAAAGGCATTTCATTTCAAATCATCCCTTCTAAAGAAGAAATTCAAAGATGACATTGAATACTATACTATAAATCAAATCACAACGCTTACTGCCTGTGAAAGAAGAACATTAAGGTTATGCCCACTCATACATGCAACAAGTTACAAGTGTGTGCATGAACATACCCACCCACGCTGCTGTACAGGCACAGAGGGCTGCAGGAAAAGTCTAGAAGTGACAGCACACCTTCCCTGACTACACAAGCCAGGGATCTCACCACATCATGAGCAGAAATTTGTCTGCTTTCCAAGACAGCTACAAGCTATGTCTGTGCTTGATACAGCATGCAACTCAGACTAATAAACCCTGATGAGTAAAAGGCACTGGCTCACCTCTGAGGCAATGATGAACTTGTAGTTTTCACATGTTCATCCAAAGAACAGAAGCTTGTTTCCAAGCCAAGAGTAAGCAAGATCAAAATCAAGATATGACAAAATTTGTAAATCTAACATTTAGCAGAAACACTGATCTTTTGACAGAATGCAGAGGCAGGGCTGGATATCTGCCCATCTTGCAGCAATTCACCTGGCTCCTCAGCAGCAGGGAGTTGGAAGTGAGGATGTTTTCCTGCCACCTGAGCTCCAGCCTGCCTCTCCCAGGACAGAATCTAGCTCGCCAAGGAGCACCAGGAACCCACAAAGCTGCCAGAGGAAGATGATCTAATCCTATTAGTTTCATTAGCATCCCCACTGATCAACAGCAGCAAAACTGTCAGACCCCTTCAGCTTCACACAGCAGCCGGCAGGAATCCTGGAGAGCACACGGAGTTTCTTCAGCTAAATACTGTATATTTTAACTGTACATTCAGAGGAAGAGGGGGCAATTTAGCCCCGTTTAGAGTTTGGGACGAAAACTTGTCGAAATCAAATTTTTTTACTCACAGCAGCTCTACCAGAACCACCTGAATCACTCCTATTTGGATGCTTCCATTTCTGGCATTTCCTACAAGGAACAGGGAACTAGCCATGAGCTATATATTCAGATCTACATTCAGGGTTTCACCAACAAACATTTCAGCCAAAGGAAAAGCCTTCCCATGGTGAAAAGGCTTCTCATTGAAACAGTGGTTAGATCCCATCTGGTGAAGTTCAAGAACTGTATTTCAAACGGACCAGCCCCCTGCACTGGATGAGCCACAGGGACCCAGCTCAAACTCACTACAAAGTTACCAGCACACTGCACAAGGTACTCAGTCTGTGGCAATAGGACATTCTCTTGTGTGCAGCATTTAACCTTATACAGCCCTGCTCTGGACTGATTTTCCAGTAAAAGCAGACAGTAGAGTCAAGAAAACCTCAAAACATAGTAATTTAATAATCCAAGTATTTTAGAGAAGAAAGCTTCCTTCATTTTTATAAACTTCAAGCCTTTGCAGGACTGAAAGAGTATATTATGGAACCACTGTAAGAGATCAGAATTAAAATCTGATATTTACCATAGCTATGCCTGTGTCTACATGTATTAATAGCATCTTCTACATCTTTCATGAAACACAGGTTTCTCTGAATGTGTGCTGAAGTACTGAATGAGCACTGTACGCTGGCCTGCTCACTTGCACATTGGGCCTTAGCCCACAAGAGGCTCTTGGGAAAAGAATACTAGTTGGGAAAAGACTAGTTGAAGACTATCCATTCTACAGCCAAAACAGACATGACCAAGGTGCAGTTGCTTTAAATGGTGCCAAACAAAAGCTCAGATGTCAGGTCAAAGGCCTGTGTTGACTAAGATACAAACATTTGTTCCACCCAGTTGGAACAAACTGCTACCTCAACAGTGTTAATTGCAGACTGAAAGCTCCTCCATCTCACCTGCTGTGACTCCTCTAGAGAATAACCTCAAGTGACTCCCATCTCTAGCTCTCACTCTGCCCATTTCCCCACAGATCCAACAAACCCACAGGGATGATTTTACCAAACTGCCCACTATCAAAAGTGAAGTGTGTAGCAAAATACACAGCTTGACTTTCCTACAGCAGTCAGGTTTCAGCTACAGGAAGTGTTAGATTGAGACAACTGAGCATTAAAAACATCACATGCAAGTTATCTACGGAGAGGTCCATGAGTTCTCAGGATCATGCATGAGGAGATGCACATCTTGCCTCTGCAGAACTTGGTGGTGATGCCACCAAGATGCTGCCAGCAAGGCTCCCAGCTACATCTGAGCCCATTTCAGAGCCCTTTGCCACAATGGCCTGGCAAAGGCCAGCCATTACCACTGCCCACTGTGGAGACAATGTGATTTCCATTTATTTTGGCAAGGAATCTCTGCTAGCACTGTCAACAAACACAGCACAGTCTTTGTTTTTCTCATAAATGAACTGAATAAATAAATAAATGTTTGGGTGACAGCAGGCCTGCAAAGTAGGCTTAGCTACTGCAAAGAAGCTAAGAAGTTCCACCCTTCCACATTCTTTCCTCTACAAAAAATACATATTTTGATAAAGTGTCTCTGCAAGGGAGCAAATGCAGTTTCCAGAAATATTATTCTTGTGTTTTCAAAAGAATCAATACAATGAAGAACTTTAGCACCTCTAGTCATAACCCTTCTTACCAAACTTTATTAAAAGATGCTCAGGCTTTTTTCCCTCCGCCATACACAACATTCCAAGTTTTTTCACTAAAAAGACTTTGAGACATCAACTTTGCCAACACTGCACTGCCAAAACTCACCACAGAGGAAAAAAAAAAAAGTAATGTTTACCTAAGGCAAAAAACATAGGATACTCAGAAAGTAATGCCTCATATTTATTTTCAAAGAAAACATAACACATACAAAGAGCACAATAACTCTATCAGATAAAGTAATTAGTTGCCTACAAAAGATATGTTTCAATGTAGTTACCACTATTAGCTATGCATTTCCACCAAGCAGGCCTGTAAAAATCTGTTCAAGCAGAAGTGACCCACTAGTACTTGGCACTGCTGGCTGAAAAACACCACCCACTGCATCACTATAATGACATCCACTGCTTATATTCCATAAAAATTCAGCAAATTAAACAGAATGTCAATGGGAGAAATTTCTTTCACGTGAAGGAAGTCTATTCAATACAGTACCTATGACACAACTCCATATCAGAGGCCATTTTATCACATCGTCTCCTTGATGCCGCAAATAAGATTCCTCATATGTATGAACCAGTACAGCAGTAAAAATAGAAGAGATCGAATCTGTCCATACTGCATCTTGACAGGCACAACTAATAGCCAGCTGTTCTATGTGCACTGCCATGGAGGGCCAGGCTTCAACTCCAACCACTCACTCCATGGTGCAGCAGAGAACAGGAAGAGGACAGCAATCCCTAAACAGCCTTCCCATCCGCCAAGTGCAAAACCCCAGCACCAGGCCCCAAAGACTTCACAGGCCCTCCAACGCACTCCCTGTGGTCTCAGTGGGGCCGCCCAGAGGATTCCAGGCCCTCTCCTACACATCCCTCTCCTTTGGCATCAGGGCAGAAGAGATGCCATCTTCTCATGCTCCAGAGCCAGAGCTGAGGGATGGCAAAGGACAGCTGATACAAACACAGAAACTCCACTGATTTTAGTGACTCTCTCCCTTGGCTGCCTGCCTGTGGGGTGTCAGCAAGCTTTGCTCTTCCTCCACCCCAGGCAGCTGCAAGGTGCTTGAGAAGCCTCTGCCCCGACTGACCCTCTTGCTACAGTCTTGCCACTGCCTCCCAGAAATGGCCGCAGGCCCCAACAGCCAGCCGCCATGTTTGGGCCAGCACGTGGCACTCAGAATCCTGTCGCCATGGGCACCAAACTGCCTTCAACTGCATCCCTCAGCTGATCCAGCAGGAGACAGCAGCCCTTCAGACTCTCTCCAAGAGATACTTTGTATTTCTTGTTGTTTTTGAGGACAGGATGGAGCAGCCACCTTTCAAGAAGAGGCGGCTGCTGGAAGAGGCTGATGACATCGAGCCCATGGAGGTGGACCCGCCTGGCAGCCAAGAAGAGCCCATGGAGGTGGATCCACCTGTGGCAGATGAGCTGATGGAAGTGGATCCACCTCCATCGGGGCAGACTGGCCATCTCTCTGCTGCTGCCAGGCCAACCAGGAAGAGGTCGCGCCCTAAATTTCATCGCAGGGCCACCAGGATCCGTCCACCTCCCGCAAAACAGCCGCCTCGACGCTGGCGCTGATCCTCCTATCCTGTAAGTTTGCCCTCATCCGGGAGAGCCCCAGCTCATGGCCATCCTGCGAGCTCACGTGAAGCCTCCATTGCCTGTCCTTCTTCTCTTCACAGCCAAGGCTCCTACAAGCCTTTCCTTCCCGACCCCCTCCCTCGTCCCTTCCCAAGTCCTCTCATCTCTTCTTCACCAAGTCCTGAGGAAGAGGGCAGGGCAGGGCATCCATCCTCAGAGCTGCTGTGCCAGGGCAGCGGGACCTCAAACATCACAGGGGTGCGAGGATCCTGTAAGTTTACCCTTAGCCAGGTGGGAGAGCCCAACTCAGGGTCATCCTGGAGGCTCATGTGGAGCCTCCATTTCCTGATCGTCCTTCTCTTGACAGAACAAGGCTCCCATGAGCCCATCCTTCACGTCCTCCTCTCCCATCCCTACCTCAGACAGGAGAAGTAGCCAAAGAAGGGATAGAGGCAGCCGCTCCTGGGGAGAACCACACGTCAGTTTGGACACAAAGAAGTGCTGAAACTCAGCAAGATCCAATCCAGATGCTTTGCTTGGATTTCTCTTTCAAGAATAGACCATCACCATTTTCAAAATAACAACTCAAAATAATAAAAAGTAAAAAGCACAAAACTAAATAAACCATTTTCCATTTTTAAAAGAAAAGCACAGATTGTCTCTCTGCTTTAGGAACCTTACAGTTTGCACAGAGGTTCCCACGTCCCCTCCTTGCCTCCCGCACACACAACGCACCCCGCAGCAGGACACGCTGCCCTCATTGCCAGCCTGAGGAATAACCACCGCACTGCACACAGCACTGGGGCTGTCCCCTTGCCCTGCCTCAGCACCCTCTGCTACGTGGCAGGGATTTTTCACACACACATCTTCAAGAACATAGGAAAGAGCCCCTTCTGACTGTAGAAAAGGCAGTTCTACACAATCCCAAAACTCACAGCATTTCATTTCCTCTCACCAGTTAACTGGTTAGCGAATGCAGGTGCTTGAACTGAAACCAAGAATGAGCATGCATCAAGACAAACACAGCAGTAAAGGAAAACATCTTGGTTCAAGTTCATGACATGTTACTTTAATTGCCAATAATGTAGACCAAAATAATAATATTAAGTCATTGGCCTACACAGTAAAATAGGAGGCATTATTTTCTGAGTAGTCCATAGTACGACATATACACTAACGTCTAACAGGTTTCAACAAACACAATATGAGGTGGTTAAAGGGAAAGTGACGATTAACTTTTAAGCCCATTTCACTCTGCACTATTTTTGCCTACCATTTCATGCATGGCACTGACTGTTCCTGGAAGGAAAAACAAAAGCACAGAGCTATCATCTCCCTTCAGTCTGCAAGACAAATAAGGCACCATCAACAGTGACACTTCTTGTGACTGAAGGTTCAAGAGAAAAAGAAGACTAAAGCTTCATCATTGAGGCGAATGGCTGAAAAGCTTTCCTTTTTTCAGGTTTTGATATTTTAGATCTCCAAAGTACATGCAGGTGCCAAAGGGGATGAGTCCTTTTACTGAAAAACATCAAGAGTACAGTTGTTGTTTTCTAAACTAGGAGAGTTTCATTCCATATCTCCCTAGAATACGGTTGTTACAGTGACAGCCTTCTCATCATATGGAATACTATATTTACGTAAATATATGTTGCAGTATATATTAACAATACAAAAATATAACATATGTTGATACGACGGAGGTAGAACTTTGGTATGGAAAGGGCCTGGATCTCCACAGAGCTCTCAGACCCGGGATTCTGTAGCGTGCAGTTACTGAGCACCAACAAAATCACATCCCCTGAACTACATTCAAATGGAAGATTTTCAACAACCTTTGCAAGTAAGAAAATATTGCAGTGGGAACCCACACGAGTTTTGCTTACAACCTAATTTGTAGAGATACATTTAGAGATAAATACTCATGGCCAACACATTAAAAAAAATAGATTCCTCCAAATAAGTTTCTGCATTCACATTTAGGAACCTATTTAAATGCTTTGCACTGCAGCTCAAATAAGACTTCAGTACTGCACTGGTGTAACATCAAATAAACTCAGATGCAGGTCTGCATTTAGTGATCTCATTTTAGGGTCCTGGAATTAAAAACAGAACATGTGCAATCATCTAACAACAGTGCTGGCTGAAACTGCTTCTCATTTAGTAATTCTTTCAACTAATTGAGTGTTCTTCTACTGATAAATTCTTTTAAAAAGAAAAATCACAGACTAATTCTTGCTCATAGATTGAGCAAGGATCAGCAACATTCAACATAAAAATTAACAGAAAAAAAAAAGATGCTCTGAATTTCAAGTAGCAATGAGCAATCGCCAAAAGGTTCAAACTCACTGCTTTCCAAACATCATTTGCTTCTGCTTGGATTGCAAAAAACATAAAGAATAAACAAAACAAGATCAAAGGCAGAGTCCACACTGCAGCAAAACTGGAAATAGCAACAGAAATCTCAGAAGAAACAGAAGTCAAACAATAAAAAGCAACAAGCAGGTAACTTGGAACATGTTTACAATTAAGGTTTTTTTGTGCATCAGCACAAACACCTTATTGCTGTTTTTTCCCCCCAGTAATGTTATTTGGTGAAAGAAATGAGCCTGGATTCAGAGCAGCTCACATCAGGTGTGTCAAAAATCCAGAGGAGAAAACAAATGAAAATTGTTTTTTGTGGCATCGCCATCAGGAGTTTTACAGCTATAAACATTTCCTTTGTTCATTTTTATACCTGAAGTTAATGCTGTTGTAGCCACTCAGGAGAAAATACTCCGATCACTTCCCTTCCCTCCTCCCTACCCCAGTGCACTGGGATCTCTGAGGGCACACAGCATGGCCAGCTTGCTCTGGACACTTTAACAGCGAATTAGAACAGCAGTGGTGTTCTCATCAAGTCAGTGGGTGTCAGTGTGTGAGCAGGGAGCCATGAAGTGAGATAGCACCTGGTAGCACCAAGGCTGAGGCTGTTAAATTAGGGGGAAAAAGGCTGGGGTAGAAGGAGCCACTGGGCATAGAGAAACCTGTTAGAGAACCTCAAAAGGAAGGCTCTTCTCTCTCTGCAGCATTCTGACACAAACAGGTTTGGCAGCCCAAATGCTCTTCAGATCACGCAAGCCAGCATCACAGAGGAGCCAGCCTGAACAAAAGCAGCGAGGAGCACATGGATTTTATTGCACTTCTGAAAGAAAGCAGTACTGGTGACTCACGCGGTCTCTTTTCCCTTTGAGTGACTGCTGTAAAGAATAACTATCAGGTCAGCAGCCAGAGGTACGGGGCTGCCGATGAAAGCAACGAGTGCTATCAGAGCCCCAAAGCCTCACCAGCCCCCATCTGTGCTGCTGAGGTTACAGAACAAGCTGGGAACCTGCGCTGCAGCTGCGTAGCACATGCTGGGCAATGCAGCAGGCCAGGGGTTAAATACAAAGGGGAAAATGAAATTGAAATCCTTCCTTTCAGGAGGCTCACACACACACCCTCTAATGGGGGTAGGAAGGTACATCAAAACAGTACGCTTTGAGACAATGAAGTCTCTGCAGTTCCCAGCATTTTGCTGTTTATTTTCATTGTGGGAAACTAATTTGTGCACGCAACTCTGCCATGTACATTCAGAATCATGTTCTTGAATACTTTACATTGAAGAGAACAGATTCATCTTTAACATTCTTTACTCACTGCTGGATCCCCTAACACCTTTGGGATATTGAAGCCTGCAAAGCAGCTGGAGTTGGGCCTAACCCTGCCCTGCAGAACAGTATGACACCTCTCACACTGCTGGAAATTGCTCAAACTGGGGAGAATCTGACCACATCCAAGCATTAACGGGACCCATTTCTTGCATGCTTTATTACAGAATACAGATCACAGTGCAAATTGGCCTGAACTGACTTTCAAGGCATTGCAGGTGAGAAAAATAGTAAAATTCATACGTTAAGAGAAAGAATAACCACTGCCTTTCATGAAGCACAAACTCATTTAAGTGCCTGACAAGGACTGAACTGGACAAGGTTTCCCATGGCACAGGAATGATTGAGGAACACAAGTCACCCTGTGCTTTTCAGAGTGCCAAAAATCAGCTTTCAGATGAGTGCAGCATCGGGCAAAGCCTGTGGCACAGGGACTGCAGATCCAGTAATGCTGGACTAGCTTTGAACTGGATATTTAGACATGCTCTGAGGACCATGCCATAGCACCCATTTCTGTGGCTGCTTTTTTTTTTTCCCTGCAGGTGATGACTGCAGGCAGCTTTTAGTGATTTGTGTTTCATTTTTTTTTTGCAGTAGGATGACCGATGGTCCATTTCTTGGCATCAGCAGGCTGGGTTCAGCTATGTGCAGCAAATGCTATTCAGATCTCAATACCCCAAACTACTTTCCCACATCCTCTGGGAATAGGAAAGAAGTTTCCCTCTGAATCCCAAAACTGAAAATCCAGCTTGTTACTTTTTTGTAGGAAGCTACACACGTATGCAAGTTTCTTTTCAAATGCACCTATTCTAGACTAGAAAGAATATCTGCGGCCAGGCTTAAAATAGCCTTTATGGACCTAAAGCAAGATTTAAGTGAAAAACAGATACATTCCATCAAAACTGCACCTCTGGATAAACAAAGGACTACACCATAGTATGATATAACAGGCTTGACATCTCTGGATAAACAGAGGGCCTCTTCCTTGACTACACTATAGTATGACATAACAGGTTGGCATTTTACACAAAGCAGTATTGCGATAAAACAGTGGTGCCTCCTCGTTTTGTTCTATTTGACTGCACTGGTCTTCTCATTCCAAGCACCTCCCTACAAAAAAAAAAAAAAAAGAGTTGAAAGGAAAGAACTGGAGAGCACCATTCTCAGAAGCACGTATAGCTTTCAGCTTCCTCAGACAAGGAAGAAAACCAAATGAAAACACCACACAAAATAAACGTAGGCAGTAATGGCCAGCACCTACCCCACGTTTATCATGTTTAAAGAGAAAAAAAAAAACAAACAGAAGTGCCTCCCCATTTCTTGCTCTAGAGGAGCTCTTCATCCAGCACATCAGTTTTATATGGGAGACGACTAACTGAGGTCTCCTTTGACATACTTCAAAATGAGACAATATAGACATCACTGGTTTGTTGCATCCTTTTTGCCAGCTCCTCTATAAGCAATAACCCTTAACATCCTAATTTCACTCCACTTTTTCTAACCTTCTATTTCCAGTCCCCTCCAAGCAGGAGAAAGCTCCCACATTCCTGTATTTCTCTGAAAGGTCAACTGCAATGTAAAGTATAGCTGCAGTTCCACAGCACCACAGGGGGGAAAACAACAAGAACAAATGAAAATAAGAGCTGGGAATAAGTGGAAATCCCTTAATCTAGTTTACCTTGTTTCATCTTTTCTCCTGATGCCTACAGAGTGATCACCTCGGGAGGAGGGGAAAATAATAGCTCAATAATCCCAGTTTATTCCTGGGACACAGAATGAGTCCCTAAGCTCTATCTTGTCATTTGGGTACCATCAGACCACAGCCAGCCAACCTGTGACTAATTTAAGAAGCGTAGGTGTGGCAATCATCAACCAGCAGGCAGCAAGCATGATAGGCTCACCGCTCTGGAAAGACTTACAAAAGAAACGTGCATTGTTTCAAGCTGTATAACATGGTGGAAAGAAAAAGACTGCACAAGGCTGATGGTCACCTCTCTCACACCTGGTCAGGTCCCGGGTCTCAAGGGAGACATGCTCTCCCCATCCTGTTTCCTTTGTTTTAAGATCTGAGCATTAACTTGAAGTTAAAGGAAAGATCAAGCTCTGGTCATTCATCTTCAACCTTAACCCTGGGGCTTGGGGATTTTTTGTGCATATTCACATCACCAATTAAAAAGTGAAGCTGAAAATAATGATTCAGAGACTACAAGAGCTTTTTCTGCAAAATAAAATGGTGAAACAATTTAAATTACTTGAAATATTTAGACAATAACAGATTGTCATACACATTCCAGCTGATGATATTTTGCTTCAGTACTAGTGAACTATTCTGATAATGCAGGAAAGACTTTCCATTTACAGTTTTTAGATACCAAGCATCACCTACTGACATCCACAGTATATTTCTCCCAGAACCTTTATTATTGCTGCTATTATCTCCTACACAGGTGAGATGTTGCTTTTCTGCCACAACCCCTTGGAAAGCTCCTGCTTCTTACACTGCACCAGTAATACAAAGCACTGCACAGTGGTCCCAGCGCTGATCCCAGTGCTGGTATTAAAATAACATTATAAGACCTCACGAAAGTAAGATTTCTGTCAATTAATATCCCGATAATTTAATCCATTATCATTTGCAAGACAGAAGTTGCTGTATCTTTAAATGTACAATTTTGGCCACCCTGTTCTTAAAGCCAAGACTGGCACAACGTCACATCTGTAGGATTTATAGGGTTTTGAGGACTATACAGCTGTGGTACTAGGAGACCCAGGATAATAACGCCCTCCATCTTGTTTGTGTTTCCTTCAGTATCATTGAGGTGGTTTTGGTATTTGTATTTAACTTACTGCCCTGGTCTTGGACTCCCTTTGCCAACTTGAAGCCAACCAGCATAAAATCCTAAGCAAACTTCTACCAATGCAGTGTAGGTCTGACTATTTTGACAAGCAAGTGCAAGAAAGAGCTCTTATGATACTTTATAACTACTGTAACACTTTTATATTCAATCACATTATTCCTTAGCTAGTGGCAGAGGCCACTCAGCATTATTCCAGTGTCGCTATTTCAGGATTTGCACTGCTCAATCTCTCGGCAAATATCCCTGTGCAAAAAGTCTGCATGTAAAAAAAAGCCCATGTACATACACACACATCCACACTAGCTTATCAAACAACAATGTTACAAAACTTTTTAAAAGCACAGCAGAAGCTTGTCAATCAAATAGTTGGAAGAGAGAGATCTTGATATTTCCTCCCACCTCTCTTAAATATAAGCATGAATACATTACTTTGAGACAAAAATAATAATGCCTTTCTTGGCTCATGTTTTATGCAAAGATTGGTTTTGGTAGATGAGAGTTATCTTGTGAAATAATTAGGTTCTCTTCCTGGCTTTTGGACTTAAATAACCTTGTACGAGTTGCTTAACCTCTCTATAGCTGCCTTAAAACTCCAGAAGTGGGGAAAAACAGAGAAACAAAAAAAAACCATCAACATCCAATTTCAGAACACTTTCAGAAAGCCTCGGGTAGAAATCCTACATACATATATCTGTTTGATGTTAGGTTTGATGTCACTGGCATGAACAGGGCACAGTCATGTGTGGACTCTGCAAACAGCTGATGTGGCTGATGTACCTATTTACCAGTTGGCTGCTTCTATCTATTACAGCTGCACCTCAGTATTGAACCACATTGCTATTCCTCATGTACCAACCGGCAATGTTTTAAACCAAGCAAGAGGACTTTGCACTGAAGTGGATCTGCAGGGCCCGCGTTGCAGCAACACTGCTTCAGGGACAATAGCAAAGAGGCATCAATCACTACAGCTGTTTCTGAAGTTCTCATGTGATTATGCTCTTTGATCAGATACAAAACACAACGCTCTAGCAAGCAAGCATTTTTCCTTTTTTTTCCCCCTGCAATGTCAGTGTTCATAAAAACACAGTAAGAAAGACGGCATCTTTTTTTACACGGTTAAACAAGGATTCATATTTTTACTCATACTAATTTCCACTGGGACAAAAAAAAAAACAAGGTTCTTATCCATTAATACAAAATTTTTTCAGTGTGTTCTCATGCCATTAGGGGATATTTAAAATTTTTACTTATTTATTTTTCAGAAGCACTTGGACTAGAGTAAACAATCCCTTGCTGTGAACTTTCTAACAGAAAAAGCTGAGTAGCTACAAATTCTCTCTCTCCTGTGCCCCTTATGCCCACATTTGAAGGAGAGACAGTTTCTACAGCACAGCAGAATCCTTTCCCCCACACTGCTGCTGACCCCTGCAGATATGACCATTCTCTGTTCATTAAACAGGAAGCTGAACCTCTGCAGCCACTCCTCTCCCACAGATGATTCCGTCAGGCTGCCAATGGTGTGTGCTCAACACCAACCCTGACTAGACTACACTTTTCAGTGGAAGCTGAATCCCATTCTCCATTTCAGCACGTTACTAGATGGAAAAAAAAAATGATGCACTATGTGAATAATGCAGATATAAAAGGGTATCTTTAGCAGAGAGCATCTTTTAGTGCAGTATTTTGCAGGACCACCAGAAAAATACATCAACATCATCTGGCACAAAGAAGCTTTACAGGTAGCAGTAAGACAAAGCAGCAGCTCTCAACATCTTTCGCTTCTCTGGCAGAATATACAAGTTGAAACAGATTCTATCAGCCTGAACTTTTAAAGGGGCTAACTGCTTTAATTACTTTGATATTTTTGCCAGTATTTCCAATTCGTTTCATTACTACAAGACACAGTATGACCTCTGTCCCTGCTGGAATATATCAAGGACAAAGTGAGAAACAGCCGACGTTGCTTAACCCTCTAGCTTTAGTTTCTACAACTTATTGTTAACAAGACCTGATGCTGATATCCTGACACCGCACGAGCATACCAAAAAAATCACATTGTCAAAATCTTCACTTGCTTTCTACTTCCTACCAGAAAACATGAAATAAGACAGGAAGAGTAGTGGTTACTCCCTTCTTCACAGATCTGGATAACTTTGTGTCCACTCATGCCCCTCTTCCTCAAAACTATGCTGCAAGAGTTAAGAAGGTGCTCAGTGTCATGGAACACAATGCAAGCCCTGCACTGGTTCTGTACATAAGCAGAGCTGATGGCATACAGCTCAGAGACCAGCCTTCCCATGAGGCTTCATTCAATTCCAGAGGACTGTTTCCAGATAAAAAGTTGCCAATTTCTCATCATGTCACACAAGGGGAAATCTACCTAAACTCAGACGCTGCAGGTGTGTAGCATCCCTGAAAATCAGATTACCTCCTGTCAAAATCACACACAACCCAAAAGAGCCAAAAATCAAAATGAGGCAAGTGAGTTTTTAATTGTGTTTTGGATTTATTTCTGTGTGTGTTTTTTTAAAGCAGCTTCCCCACTTTTCCCTCAAATATTTAATCTTTGTATGGTCAGTTTTAAGTCTGTGTTTAAAAACTAAATTCTCCTTCCCCCGGTAATCAGAGGAATAAAACCAATACTCTCTCTCCAAGACTCCTCAGAGCTCAGCTCTTTCACACTTACCCTTACATAAGAAAAGGCCACTGAAAGAGTTGGAGGGACATAATGCTGGAGCTTAGAGTTTCCCTGCAGAGGAAAAAGCTGTGCCTAGCCCACATGCCCAGCAAAGCAAAAGTGACAGAAGGTGGCTCTACCTGTGCCTGTAGCAACTGCTGCATCCTCCATGGAGCAGCAGCACTGCAGGCATCGGAGCGCTGCTGAGCAAGAACCAATTCTGCAGCTCTCAGGCCAAATAGAAAGCAAGCAGAAAGAAAATACTGTTTTTGTTTTAATATATACGATTTGTAGAAGGATTTACAGTAAGGTAGACGAGAGGATGCTCAATGAAATGGAAAGCATCTCTTGGCAAAGCAAAGTTACTATATATGTGAAAGGTTTGTTTGATTGAGAGGTTATGTAACCATTTCGCTTACTGCTGTTCTCTACATCTTACCTAGGTCAAAATTAATAAAAAAGCCACAAGCTGTATTGAAACAAAGAGGTCGAAAGCACTTCAAGAACAAAACTAACAATTCCACTTTTCAAAATGATTTGTTTTAATCATCTTTGTATGCGTGTAATTTTTCCTCAAAGCCATTGATAAGTTCTGTCCTGGTTCCACAAGATCAGTTCTCACTCCTCCAGCACCGCACACACTGACCATGTGTCACACAAAAGCCAAAGGGTGCACACAGCCCATGTGGCTGGGAGCTACCCAGAGGCAAGGATCCATTTTTTTGTCCATGTTTTTTTTATGATGCTTTTATCTGTTTGTGTGTTCCGGCTTTTGTATATATATATTTTTTCCTTTCTCTTTTAAATATCTCCTTTTCCTCCTCCATAGGAGCTAATGGAATCCACCTTGGCACACAAATAGCCCTTCTCTTCTGAAACAAAAGCTTCTCTTCTGCTCCTGTGCTCAGCTCTCCAGGAGCCAGCTCTGTACATGTGGCCCCTCCTGCACAGCAGCTGCTCTATGGCATAGCAGCCAGCTGGGCCAGCACACTAGATCCAACTCCATCCTGCTTTTGCCAAAGGTTAGCAGAGTCACAAGCAGATCAAAGTGGAAATAATGGAAGGTACTATGCCAAGCGTAGCTTAAACAATAAGCAAGTTAGAAAACAGAGCTTCAGCCATTTGTGTCAGAAATGAAATACATTGCATCCCTACCCTCTCTGAAGATTTTAAAAAATATATATATATATATATATATACACCCACTGGGATGAGAGGGAGGAGAATATTGAAGATCTGCTTCATCAGACAAAATTACTTTCATGAGCTCTGTGCTAAAAAATAAAAAAAGAAGAGAACATTTAAATTGGCCACTAAAACCACAGGACTGTGACAATTTGCACCCATCACAAGTTTGGTCACAGATTGCTGCTGGTTTGCCATATCTCTGCCTGCAGAGAAGCCTCTGCTGCGGTATGCCAGATGAATGCACAGCGCTGCAGGATGGGCAGGAATCCAGCACTGGACAGGATGGGGACAGAATATTTTAATTTCACTCATGCATGTTGGCTTTGAAAAAACTTGTATTGAAATAATTATTGTTTTATTTAAGAGTGCGGCTTTATAATTACTACTTTTAAAACAATGCGGTTATTCTACAGCGAATCAGAAAAATGTGTGTGTGAATCAAGCTACATTTATAGAATAGCCAGACATCTTTCTGAAAAGGGAAGCAGAGGGAGACATTTGTGGGTTTTTAAACATGCTCTGCACAGAAGCAGTAAAAAAAAATCACGTACTTTGTGTAACAATAATAATTAGCTCTTGTGTAATTCAGCATAGAAACCCTGCACTGAAACTGTAACAACAAATTAATTGGAGATCTTTGTGGTCTAAGAGGAGCTTCAGAAAGGTTTAATTCTGCAGAGGTTCTGGCCATCTCAGAAATCCCTCCATGACACATATACAACATGGGACTGGTGGGAATGCCCTGCCTTGTTCTGATCCCACACTAAGACAAAAATCAAGAAGTTCCCATCGCTATCATTGGGAAATAAATCGAGGTATGTGGAGAAATCAAGTGTGCCATCCACCTATCTCCTGAGGGGACCACAACCACAGCAGACACCACACACTTGCTACACAAGTTGAAAGTACTGGTGTGCACCTTCTTTAAGAGGGAGACTGAGAACAGCACAGCAGGAGCTCTTTACAGCAGGACTACTTGAAAGTCTAGACTCTGATCACAAGCAAGTATTGAACTACAGGGCAGAAATCACAAGCATCACCCAAAGTCCTTCCAGAAAAGATACTTCTAACTTTTACAGTGCTGTGGCAGAACAACTGAAGGATCACTTGCAGTCAGCCAAGATGCAGCAACATCTATATCCCAAACCACCTCCCTCAGAACAAACGCCTTTGCACCTCCATCCAGGTTCCTTCAGGGCCCATTTGATGTAACAGATGGCAAACATTTTTTTTTTTCCTCCAGCACTATACCTAAAACCCAGTGCATCAGGGAAGCAGCAGACAGAGATGGAGTGAAATTACCTGGGCCAGCCCTGAATCATAGCTAATAAGCCCTAATGGACCAGAGAGCCAGTCTAAATAAGTACGCAGAGAATGCTAGCATAGTGGTGTTATCTCAGCTTTTTCTACCACTTCGCCCATCCCCAGCCTACTGCTATTCCAGTTAATGGAGTGCTGTCTGTCTGCCTACTCAAATCTCAAATCCATACATTAATGCAAACCAGCCAAGTGATCGTTAGCCCCAGAATGGGACTCAGTCTGGAACGCCGCTAATGCTGAGCACTGGAAGAACTCCCTCACACACCTTACATGTCATGCTCCCCTGTCATAGTTTCATATAACACCACATTTTTTGAACATTTTCCCATTCTTACAATCACACAGTGTTTCCTGTTCTACAGTGGAAGCAATTTTGTTCATACAGCATCAGTATCACTCCGCTTTTGGCGCAAGCATTAACTCATTTGGTGACGGGTTGGCTCGATCCTTAAAATATTCTCTATTTTCAGATATAAAACATTCTTCCTATGCTGAAGAGACTATTGGACATCCACCTGAGCTCTCCTTTTGCCAGAAGAATAAAGGACTCCACAGAAAAGAATTACACCCATCCTTAGCAATACTGATCCAGGCAGTAAAAGCCCATACCAGGCAACCACTGACTGCTCCCTTCCTTTTTTTGGTCAAAGGCAATATTTACCAGGAAATTCATGAACTTTCAACAACCCTCTGTTACTGCTGCTGAACTGGAGATTGCTGGAATCATCATAGCACAAGGATTTGGACTCAGTGACTCAAAATTAACCTTCACATTTCATCATATCCCAGCTGGCTGGGCAGTGTTAGAGAGTTCAACCAGCCTGACGATCTTCAAGAGCGTGACAAAAGCCACACTGCTCTATTTCTGCCTCTAACAGCAGCAGGGATCTTTCTCACTTACCAATTTGTAATTACAATTTCTTAGCTCAGCACCTGTGCTTACACACCAGAAACAAACTCAAAAAAGTGTGCCAGTGCACATTCAGTTATTTGGTCTATGACTGAATAACCGAAGGGGCTGGTTTATTTTTGTGCATCATGATGTGATAAGCCTGCCCATTTGAAAGCAATTTGGTGCTCAGTGAACCACAGAACACTGTCTGCCAGCTCACACATAGCAAAGGTAGTGTGTAAAAAAAATATAAACACTACAACTATCTATGGTACCTCTCAATTCTAACATCACACCACATTATGTCAAGCCACATCACTTTCCTCTACAGAAAACTCATGTCAGTACAATGATGATTTGCATTCTTTTTTTTTTTTTTTAATTTCATTTAGTATGAATGACCCATCTGCAGCAATACTGGTGACCTCCCCTTTTTTCCAGCATCTCCAAGGACCTCTTCAAGAGGTCTCTTTGAGTTGTTTGTGTGTTTTTGTTTTTAATAATACAAATACTAGAAACAAACACGTACCTTCTTATATCAAAACACACACTACCAGTTTGATAAGGGCCTTGCCATCCAGTCCCTCAGGAATGCCACTTGAAAGAGTAGGAATGGGAAATGGTATTTTCTTCCTTCAAAACGATAGTATTAATATTCTTTGTTCTACAATGCATCCACACCTGACACAAGTGGATTACAGCACTTTGCAAACATTAGCTTTTTTAAGAGTCTAACCTAGAATAAAGGTTGGCTTGCAAACGTGTTGGGGACAACTGTCCTACTTGCTTGTTCATCTGATTTCCTCAGCAGCAGTGTGGAATATATAAACACTGCCTGAAGCCATTAAAAGACTCCCTTTAGTAGTAGAACTGTAGCAGTGTTTAGGAGCAGTTCATGCCTCTCTGCATACTTCAGTTTTTTATTTTTTGTACCTGTTACCCTTCCCCTCCGCATCCTGCTGAGATCATCACATCAGATAAGGAACTAGCTTTATCCTGGGCAGCTGGCACGATCAGGAATAACCTGGGGATCCAGACATGCTGTAATACCCATGGTCAGCAGTAACTTTCTGGTGCTGGAAGTATTATAACATGAATACCTGCACATACATGTCTTGAAATATGCATCTGCCCCAGATTAGCCATGCACCTGGATATGGCACTAGTGAGCACATGGGAGAAATCCATGAGAGTGTGACTACAATTAATCAACTGTATTTAAGACATCTATCACCTCAATCTTCAACAAGATCTTGCACTGAGTTCTGCTACATTTATCTCATACATAATTGCCAAAGCCTGAGACTCAGTATGTTTATTGTACTGACAACTCAATAAATTTCCTACTTAGAACATTTTCAGTAATAAGTTTTATCACTTGTGAAAACATACTGTGAAGAAACAAAGGTTACCACTGTTACCACTGTTTTTATCTAACTGTAATAGGACATAGCATTGAAGTGAAAAATACAGGGTTTATTACAACTCTAATATCGAAATGTTTCAGTATTCAAAAGAAATATAATTCTTGTACAAATTTCAGTCTACAAAACTTTTTTTAATTAAGGTCCTGTTGCTTGTTCAACCAGCCAATACAATGAGCTATCTTAGAATTCACCATTAAAAAATACATATATAGTATTTCACTAAGCAATAGAAAGCAATATAAAAAAAACAAACTTATAAAGCAAATAACAATGAATATTTGAGTCCAAAAGCTACATTGTGCTCAAAATATGAGATATGCTTTCCATTGTACATAAGCGCAGGAATCCAATTGCAGTCAAGAACAAAGGATCACTCATTCACAGAACTTCACCATAAAAAGCAAATCATAGAATCATAGAATGGCCTCGGTTGAAAAGGACCACAACCATCATCTAGTTTCAACCCCTCTGCTATGTGCAGGGTCACCAACATGTTCACCAAAACAAGGCCAATGCTTTTTTATACCATTCAGAATGTTTATATGTGAAAGACTAAGGTGAACAAACAAGAACAGCAGATTTATTTGTTCATATAGAAGTTGTCTGTATACAGTTGCAAAAAGAACAGGCTTGCAAGCAACATCCTTACCAATCAACAAGAGATGAACTGCTCCACAATTAAGGAGGCTCTAATTAAATATGTAAAAGGACAACAATTTCAGACATTAGACCCTCAAGAGGAAATGTAAATACCAAACAGTTGGAGGTACTTCTAAGATCATTCTAGATCAAGTCTCAACAGATATCTTGCAATGAAACCAGAGACAGCTCAGTTCTCCAGTCCAGACAACTGGACAACACTCAGACCTGCTGTCCACGTGCCAAGCCACTGCCATGTGGTGCTGAGCATGTTTCTCATACAGCTAGCAAATAATCCCGGTATGTGGATCGCTGTGTGCTAGGTACTCCCTTCAAGATGCACAGTGTTTAGTTCATTTAGGACTGACGGAATAAGAAACAAACAACTGGACACATTTCTACAGTGCATGCCAAACAGAAACTCAGGCTCTTCAGGCTCGGTATCTCAGATTAGCAAGTCCTTAAGAAGACATGACACAGTATTATCCTCTTTTAAAACAGCGCAGACTCACTTTCCCAAAGCTAAGCAGTAGGCAGGCATTACCTCACCTCTCCAAACGCTCCAGAACACAGAAGCACTCAGATACTGCCCTGAAAACCTGATGAATCCCAAGGGGGAAAGAGGCCATTAGGCATGCAGGGCAACTTGTGGACAAGAAGCACTGAAAAAAAGCCTGTTTGCTGCACACCGACCTGACCAAAGGAAATGCTGAGAGCAAACCCAACAAACAAGTTCTGTGGATAAGGATTACTCACTGAACTATCAACACTCACAAAAAAAGCTGAGCACACCATTAGCCTAGAAAGCTCCTCAGCATTTCTTAGCTTACTTCACAGCCTCACCTTCATTTAACCTGGGCTTACTTTGCTACCAAGTAAAACCTCCCGAGTAGCATTCCTTCCTGGTGCAGAGGAGGACAAGAAAACATGGTGCCCTCCACCACAGTCACAAGCCCCACCATACCTCAGCATCCCCAGGTGCGTTGAGGGACAAGCCAGACCCTGAGGACACAACCTGAGAGGCAGCTGTGTGCAGCCAACCTCCTGCCAGCAGGACAAGCCTCCAGGAAGCACGGGAGAGAAACAAGGCAGCACAGCTGAAGCTGAAGCACTGGGTCAAAGGGGCAGATCGGAAAACCCCTCCACTCCCCACCCCAGGGAGCATCCTTAAGGCTCATTTGTGACCCCAAAGATAAGAATTTTTCAATTCAGAGAGCTGGTGGAGGCTGTTTAGTTTTCTAACACTGACAAAACAATACATTCTATCCACATTGCCCTTTGAGAAATGGCTGACTCACCCCCACCTGCAGCTTTCCTCAGAAAACAGTAAGCCCGGGACCCAGACATGGACAATTTCAGTCTGAAGGGTTAAAATCATGAGCAGCAGATAATGGAGTCTCAATTGGCTCTTTGGCTGTGTATCGCAATCAGCTTCTCCTGTTGCATTGAAAAAGGGTACAGATTAGTTTCTGTGGGAAGGGTTAATAACATCTTTCATAACACCTCGCTGCTAAATGAGCTTTGTTTCAATGCTACCCATGCTACCAGGGCTTACTTGGATGCAATTCCATTGCTCCTGACTTACTCCAGTTCTAGGGAAAAATGAATGCACCCACGTGTGTCTGGGCCTCTTTATGATTGCAGTCTATCAGAAAATACATTGAAATGTCAGGGCCATAGCAGCTTGTCAGCTTTATTTCTCAAATGCCAGAGTGCTGCATAAACTCAAAATAGTTTATGGCTTAAACAATACTCTTTTATTCTCCAGAACTTTACTCTTCCCTAATCCCCTCAGTGGGGCACGGTACACCAGTTTGGGGCACGGTACACCAGTTTGGGGCACGGTACACCAGTTTGGGGCACGGTACACCAGTTTGGGGCACGGTACACCAGTTTGGGGCACGGTACACCAGTTTGGGGCACGGTACACCAGTTTGGGGCACGGTACACCAGTTTGGGGCACGGTACACCAGTTTGGGGCACATTGCCAGGCTGCACCTGGAGTACTGTGTCCAGTTCTGGTCCCCACATTCAAAAGAAGCAAGGACAGATTGGAGAGGGTCAAAAGTAGGGCCGTGAAGGTGATCAGAGTGCTGGAGAACCTGCCCCATAAGGATAGACTGAAGAAGTTAGGTCTTTTGATCCTGGAGAAGACACCCAGGGGCCTCCTCACAGTGTTTCAGTACTCAAAGAGTAAGTACAAAAAGCATGGAAACCCTCTCTTCACAAGGAGCCACATGGGGAAGACAAGGCAACAGGTACAGACTTCATCAGGAGGGGTTTCATATTGATATTAGAAAGAAATTTTTGACAATAACATCAGTCTCTGTAACAGTGTCCCCATCATCAGAAGACTTCAAGATGCAGTTGGACAGGGTGCTAGATAATCTCATCCAGACTACTTTTTCCCCACAAAAAGCTTGAATCTAATGATCTTTCAAGGTCTTTTCCAACCACTGCTGTTCAGTTATTCTACAGATGAAGTCCAAGGCTGCTGTGATGCAAGCACAGCAGTGAGATCAGGGAACAGAAGTTTTTGCCTGCTGTTTTTCACATCTCCCTCAGCTACTCTGACCAGCATGATAGTGGGGTGACCCTTCACC
This sequence comes from Meleagris gallopavo, assembly GCF_905368555.1. Lineage (NCBI taxonomy): Eukaryota > Metazoa > Chordata > Aves > Galliformes > Phasianidae > Meleagris > Meleagris gallopavo. The sequence goes on along the minus strand of NC_139409.1, from coordinate 44,422,968 downwards.
ACAAAGCCTTCTAGGTAAGAGCCAGCTCATCTTTCTGCCAGCCAGTTTTAAAGGATGTGTTTAATACAAAACTGCTGTAACAACTCTGCCCTTGCTGTTGGGTACCAGCAAACCTCCAGCACAATCTTCTTTGCTTGATGTTGTACTTTTTATAGCTTCTAGTGCAGAATTTTAATTTCCATTTGAGCAGTTTGGTTTGAGATGTCTAAAGAGAAATGCTGGAGTAAAAATCCAGACTGTGGCTGGACATGGCAAAAATCAGTAATGAATATATGTTCAAAAGACTGTAGTTGGATTCTTCTTGTGTTTGTTTTTTGTGTTTTTTTTTTTTAAATTATTTTCAGACATAAAATTTTCATGTCTCTTTTACAAGAGTAGTTAAAAATAAAACTGTAATAAAAAGAAATAACTGTGTTATCCTCCTAATAATATATTGGATTTCTTCTTTAACTATATATAGATTTCTAGCACTCCAAACACCGTGCCATCTCCAAAGGTCATTTTGACTTTGTTATTTGATAAAAAAAGGGAAAAGGTAGAATTCTCTACTAATGCCTTATTTCTGTGATCTTAAATTTTAACCTTTTCTGGCTATTATCTATAAATGGATGCAGGTTTCTATATAATGAGCTGGAATCTCAGTGGATTTTAAATAGTTCACCGAGTTGAATTGAGCTATGCCAATTTATGTCCACTGAAGTTCTGGCCCACCATTCATAACCCTTTCAGTAATTTCTAACTAGCTTGATACATTCTTTTGCTGTTAATCCACACTTCAACGAGCAGCATACCAGAAAAAGTTGAAACTCCATTCAACTACATATTCCCTAAAATTCTTAGCAACATGAAGTAATAACATCAATTCAGGTCATCCTCAGTTTACATTAAGGCCCAATAGCTTGATCTCTTCTGTTACTTTTAATGTGGCTACTGCCTTTAAGCAAGTACCAACATCTGACATTATCTTTGACTTTCAATCTACTCTACAAAAAGTGGCACAACCAGTTGGAAAATTTCATATGTAATTGTTAGGCTGACGCTTTTCACTGGAAAATTGCTCCAAAGTCTTTGCTTTACAGAACTTTTTATGTCACTAAAACTTCAAGTTGTTATATGCTTATCTTCCACAAAGGTATTAAAATCTATTCTTTGTCTTACTGCTTATTTACTTTTTGGCATGGGCCAAACCTCTGTAATATGCATCCATTTCAGCCTAGCCGCTTGGCACCTTAAACAGCATACAGATCAGAATAAGTTATCTCAGATTTGGATATACTTGCCAGAATTGATATATTCACTTATACTGTTAGGTCAACATTTATAATAACAATTCTTATTATACTGCATTCCTATTATTATAGGATTATGATCTAGCAGTGCCTAGAGGTCTGAGAAGATGCTGACTTACCACCCAAATAGTGAGAGACAGTTTTATACTCCTGGAGAAACCACCCACAGTGAATCTGGGTTATTTAAGCAGCTTCAGCATACCTTCTAATTTCAGCTTCTGGACTTGCACCAGACGTCATTCTGAGACACAGAGTGTGAGATGGAAGAAGATCATTTCCCAACAGTGATATTAACTAGTTCCTAAAGCAATTTTTAGTGCCTCCCAGACTAAACATCTTTAATGGCTATCCCAGGAAAATAAATGGAACATAAGCAGAAATAAGACAGGTTTCAACCAAACAAGGAAAGCGTATGAGAGTTCAAATTCATTTGAGATCCAGACAGAATGGTGCATTTAGGAACATGTTTCTGTTCCGTATTTGTAGTTGGGTAATTGAAACTAATTTTGCTGAGTTTCAGCACTCCACCATCATCTACATTTAATTTCACTCTCCAGGATGCTCACTACGGTGTTAAAAATCCATACTAACACAGACAATACAACATAGCTGAATGAGAGACCCCAGAGCTGAAGCCACAAAGAACTTTGGAGAAGAGAATGATGGAGAAGCTCTTTTAATACACCTAAGCCTCTCACTGACTTCTGCAAAAGACCCGGTTGGGCTTAACTTTTTTTTTTCCCCCCCCCAGACTGAGTAGATGCTGCTCTGCTCTGCATATTTTTTCCCTCGTTTTTTGCAGATGTGCCTGTTGGAATCAGGCACACAGTTATAGAAGTGCAGTGTTTTAGTACATATCTTTAACACGTCGCTTAAAGACTGCAGCTACAACAAAACATGAGACTTTCTCTTCTGATACTGGAGCATAACAAGGAGAGCTAATATCGGGATTATATGGGGCTTAGAGTAGTATTAGAATTGTAAATATATGTATTATGATTATATAAGAATAGGCTAACATTAAGCAATGTGAATAGGCTAGCACATATTTTCTGCATGGAATGGATCCTCCAGCTATATCAGGGGGCATTTTCATACTCTACAATAACTGTTCCTTTTGCCTGCATACGTAGAACCCACTAGTATACGGAAAGGACTTCTCATCCCATCCTTTCCACATATGTTCAGGACCACGTGCATGACTGAAAGCATGCCCCTTTTCTCCCTGATTTTCAACCTGTTTGTCTGTTCACCCTGACTTCTGCTGACAGTTTTCCTGCCTCATTTACTGGAAAATATCCACGCTGTGAGTAGCATACTTGCAAAAATAATGGTCTGCATATGTCCTTCATAGTATGTATGAAAATGTTTTTCCACTGCTGAATGAATAGGCAGGCCAGACAACAGCATGGGAGAAAGGCAATCATCAGTGAGAGCTGATGAACTTGCTCTAAAAAGTGATTCCATGCAATAAAGGTGTTAAAGTTTTGTGCTAGTACAGAAGAGAATCTAAACAATTGATCTTTCATGAAAGGGCTTCTCATTAATAATCTCATGACAGAAATCCCCAGAGGTGTTGGGAAACTGTAACATAAACTTGGGCTTAAAATGAAAACTTTTGTCATCTTATATAAGGCCTTCCTTAATTTCAGCCTTGGCAGAAAAACAGCACTACCTTCCGCATCTGCTGTTTCTCTCTAGACTCTTAAAAAGACCTCAGACAAATCTAATACACATCTCACTTGCTTCAGGCACTCAAACCTTCTTTGGAGTCACAAAAGCATTTTGGCAATGTTATTGCTGAGCTGAAAGCAGATTGATAGATTCAGTAAGTGTGAGAAATACACACTTGTGTCTGAAAGATTTTAAAGAAAGCTAACAGATGCTAGACCTGTTCTTACAATTTAAGTATCACATAGAAAACCAGCGTAAAAACACAATTAGCAATTTTGTCCTTACAGATGTTATATCCGCACTGCTACCTATTCAGTCATTCACATGCCCAGTATGAACTCACATTTTAAGAGTCAGTCCTCAGTCTAGTCTTAATTACACCTCATTTTGCACTTGAGTTTAAAAACATATTTTGGACCATTCAGGGATCCCAGGAACTCTATGCTGAAAATTAAAGTAGCGCCCTGCTGAAGCCAATGGGATTTTTGACAAAGTCCTGAATCTCAGCCCTGGCATTCACTGTGAGCTAAACTAAAGCTGCAGTTGTTGCTCTGGCAATCTGTTACTTCAGAAAAGGAAGCTAGTGGCTAGAATGGAACAGTTAAGTGCCAAAAGCTGCGATTTGAGTTGTTTCTCAACTACCGTTCTCCCATCTAAATACCCTTCTAAGAGATACTGCATTACCAGAGTCATTAGCAAGTCATTTTATTTCCATTATATCCGCATTTCCATCCAGAAATAGAGGAGAAAGGAAATCGGATCTCTTTCTCACCTACACACACTGCATGTTAATGCGACTGTGGTATTTTTTTTTTTTAACTTAGTACTGGAGACAAAACTCCCTGGCACTTACCAATAGCATACCAAACCCACATTGATTGCACTTGTGTATAAATACAAATCTAACTCAATCTTGTATTAAACATCCCTCTTTGCTTTCAAAAAAAGATACTGGGGAAACTGCAGTTCATAACTCCAGATCAAAAAGACCCTGCCTGCATAAACTGTGTTAAGAAAAGTCTTGGCATCCCACTACGATGACCAGTGCTAGATGTGCTGGCCAAGCTCACTTGCAATGATGAGAAATGAGGGCGCCTACCCGTGACCAGCATCTGAAAGCAGAACTTGGGTAAGTTGTGCAGAAGGAATTTTCTGACCCGGGCACCATGTAGCCTGGCATCTCTGCAGTCTGCAGGGCCTACCCAGATGCAACTGAGATTTTAAATCAAGGTTCATTTTGCACATAATATTAAGCCATTTTGCTGTTTTAAATGGTATTTTCACATTGTTTCATTTTATTTATTTGTTTTGGCACTCATCTTGACTTCAACACCATTAACATTCCCTTGGCTACATCAAGTGGTTGGCACAGTTTAAACCAACCACTCCTCAGGGCAGAGGTATAAAGTGTCTTTTGCATGCATAATTCCCTGAAAGTGCTTAGTGCAGAGCATACACATAATGAAACACCACGTTCAAAACACAAACAAATCAGGGTGGAACCACTCCAAGCATCGGTCACCTCAGGCAGACTTTGCTCCTTCTTTTGATCAAACAGATTAAGACTGCCACAGCTCAAACGTGGAGGTGGCATACCTAATTGAAAACCTTCCTGAGCATCACAGGAATGCCAAACAGAGCTTTGTACATAGCAAGGTAAAAGACAAGTTCTTAATTAACTCAGTGCTTGATTGAGAGGCACCGCCACAACACCACAAAGGATCAGCCATATGAGCGCAAATGAAACACGGATCTACACGAGAACAAAAGCTAGTTAAATGAATAGCTTCATCTGATGACAGGAACAAGCTACTTGCTTCCTCTTTAGGTCTTTGTAAATCTCCCTCGTAAGTCCCAGGGTAAGCAAGTCCACAGTATCTGTGAGGTACTGCCTCTTATCTGAAGCAAATTCCACCAATGATTATAGAAAGCACCATTTATTGAGCTTGAGGCAGGTTGCATTTCAGAACTATTCTAAAATTGGATTTGGGCTTTCTGTGGAAACACGTTTTTGCTGAGAAAAATGACAGTTGGAAACATGCCAGTTCACAGGAGCAACAACGTTCTTGTCTCTAATTCCAGCGTGATCCCTGTGGGACAGAGAGCTTGGCACCCTCTGCCCACATTCTCCTCTTTCTGCTGCACCATAAAGAGACATCTTGCTAATGAAACATGTGCCTTCCGTGCATTTCTCATCTTCTGCACACATTTTATATAGCTTACATTTTCCCTTAAAATTGTTTAAGCTATGCTCAAGTAATCAAGCTGTAGTCAAATAAACACTAGTGTGTTTCTATTAGGAAAGAATAGCAATAAAGAAGTGTGAAATTTCAATCATCACAAGCAGACAGATTTAAATCTGACATTGCCAGATCTCCTTTCCTTGTAGAAATTTCAATGAGGAATATGTAGCAAACCAAAAAGTCACATAGTAAGATGCTCTAATCTACTAAATGGCTTTTGCAGTGCCAACACACAAGTGAACTGACATGAAGCAAACCAAGCCATACATTTTTTGTGTCAGCTAAAACAGTAACTGCCCTACATGTGCTGCTCATCAGCTGATTTATGGCAGATTATTTAGAAATACTGTCTTGTGGATCCCCAGCCTTATGCTGTTACAAGTTCACATCAACCATCAAGTCCTCCCCCTTGAAAAGGCCACTCAGCATTGCCTCTTACAGGTATCCTGCCTACAGATGTGGGCCTAGTTCCCAGCATTTTACTCATCTTACCGATTTGCCTTAATTTGTCTGCTTTCTGTCATCTTTTGTGGGTTGCTGACTGTCTTACTATCTGTAGAGTGCTCCTATCCACTGTATTAATAAACAGTTATATTTCAGAGTCCACCTGAACTTTTCTACTCATGCTGCCTGCACAGGCACGGAATAGCATACACATTTACTGGTGTAACCATTCAACAATGGGTTGTTTAATTGTACATTCCCAAGCAACCAGGAGCTACAAGAAAGAAGATCTGTTTGAACCAGCTAGACACCCTGGATTTGAGTCACACAAAGCCGATGCAAAACTTCTGGGACTGCATTTGCACTCAATCTGTCATTCTTTTAAAATGATTATTTTCTAAGAAGTGTTCAGCACAATACTCAGTGCTGAATTCTAATTCACTGCCAGGGCATCTGGAGTTTGACAGACAGCAATGAAGGCATACCTACATAAAGATGCTTGAGAATCAAAAAGCAGAAGACATTTTCCTTTTTTCACACTCCTAATGCAGACCTGTTATGGTCAGTGGTAGAGATAAAATAGGCCAGTCACTAATGAGGTTTGCTGCAACACAAAATGTTACTTTTGAGGTAACCAGAGCACTGGAGTTGCCATTTTTAACTTGTTATTAATGGTTATAGGGTTGATGCAAAGACCACCGTAAGCAATTGAAAGACTCCGACTGACTGATGGGATTTGGAACAGCCCTGAATGCACTCATCTACACACAGATTTCTGTTGGGAAATCAGTGTGGGTGTAAATAAGAGTACACAGACCGCTCAGAGCCACTGTGATGAGTGAGGTCCTGCAGCTAAGGAGTTATTTCCAGTTTTACTGAAGAAAAAATCTGGAAGTAAATAAAATGTTAGGCTGTTGTCATTCATCTTCTGGTTAGGGAATGTTTTTAGGCCTTTTCTTCCCCCCACCAATTTTCAGTCTTTCCCATACAATCCAAGGTTCCAAGCAAGAATTACTGAAAAACAGCATATATCATAAGATTGATGGTAAAAGCTAAGAGCTGACAAAATGCAGTCATCACAGAGGAATCCTTACGGACATCCTTTACCTTTTCCACTTCCTTGCAGCAGTAACCAATACCATAATATTCTTAACATAAGACAAGACCTCACTGCATGTGATTCCTCCTGAATAGCTAACATTTGTCTCTTTCAGGCAGCTGGTATAACAAATCTATGGAGTTCAAGATACTGCTCATTTAAATTTCTTTATTTAGCAGCTGAGCCTCATGCTTCTGCCATTTCTCCTGACGCATTTTATTTTTGAAAAGAGTCCTAATGACTCTCAGTCTGTCAGTGGCTTAGCTTAGCAAGGAACCTAAAAAGAGACCAAAGATCTGTACCTTCAGTAATTTTAGCCCCATCTTTGTAATCCCCTGCTTAAACTACTAATCTGAATTACATGGGTGCTTTCTAGAGCCCCTTTCTACTGGGCTGGGTTTGGCCAAACAAGGCATTAAACCAGTGAACGTCAAATTTTAGTGCAAAATTCAGTGCATGCTTCAAAGCACAGCTCCTTTAAAAATACTGGCATTTGCAAATCTTCCGTGACACTTCACAACATGATTTCTCCCCAAATTATTTGAATCCCAAATTTACAGCTACAGGCACAAAGATGGGAATGTTAGGGGACGATTTCTTCTGTCCTCAGTTAATTAGCATGTGGAAAGACTGTCATCCCTGGAGCATGGATGGTTGATGTCTGGGAGGCAATCAGATTTTCTAAACAAGTCCGGCTGCAGATGGGCCAGATTGATTTTTCTTTGACTTCAAATGGAAAAAATAAAATAAAATCATGAGTCATGGAGCTGCTCTTTTTACAGATGGCCCAAATGTGAAAGTGCACAGCATTCCCCCTGAAGTTAATACAGAACATCCAGCTCATTCTGGGATGGCAACCTCTTAACTTGTCAGAGCTGCATTTATACTGTATTCATCCATCAATGACAGGTATTCATCCATTGATTCTGTGAAAATATTACCAGGTGACAACAGACCTGAGCAAGTAATAACAAGGTTGCCCAAGGAAGGAACCCAAGACCACTCCTGCCTCACAATTAGAAATTCCCATACTACAGCACAAAACAAAAGATATAATAACATGGCACATCTGTCTTTACCAAAATAAATAACTGAAAGGGAGGGGAAGAACCCCTGAAAAATAGCTATTGGTAAGGGATCTGTTGTTCAAAAATCTTTTTGTAGTCCCAGACTTCTACAGGTTACAGAGAATGATTTTGACTCGTCTGTGATGCAATTAAGGTTCCTGCTGTGATGGTTCATCTCCATACTACTGCCATCCCACTGGCCCTAGCACCTGATCAGTTTACAGATGGGAAACTGTTGATGCTCAGAGAATCCTGCTGCATGACACAAGCCTCACCTCGCCTGGAGGTGAACACCACCAGTGCACAACCAACACGTATCCCACGGAATATACATCTGCATTCTGTGTTCCACATGCAGGGTGCTGGGAGTGAGCCCAAGTAAACATACTTGAAAAAGATGCTTGGATAATTGCATGCACAGACAACAAGTCCAGCCTTGGAAACTGCAAATCCCAAACACAGCTGTTCTCAGGCACTCTGGTAGATTCAAGGGTACAAGCTTTTCCAGACAATGGTGAAGCTGCAGGATATAAGTCATGTTGATAGGGCCCAAAGCTAGGCCTGGAGCCTGCATTTGCAACAGGTCACCTCCTCACTGTGCCTGGAGCAGTGTATGGGCCAGATCACCACTCTGGTAGCAAGGCTGGGCCCAAAGAGAGTCTCAGTTCCTGGTCATCTCCATCACAGCATCTCCCTCAGCCCACCAGAGTTCCCTCCTGGGCAAGCACTGTGGCAGGAGGTGAGCAGAGACTTGCAGAGCTGTGGGTGTCCTGGGCAAGGGTCAAATGCCCTCTTACCAATCCACATGTCTGGCATAGAAGATGCTGTCTCATTTGTTTTCACTCCCTTGGCTCTGCCTTCCCACAAGGAGTACAGAGAGCCAAACTGATTAATTCATTACAACAGTAACAGACCGCAGCTGGATGTCATAGTCATATGCTGTTTATGGGGATGCTCAGTTGGATCTCAGTCGGATCTCAGTCTACAAGCCAGATCTGACACATGGATATTGGTAAAATCAAAACAGGTAATGGAGCATCGTCTTCTGGTTACCTACAGCACTGCCCTTTTACTCACAGACACTGTCTAGTAAGATGGGAGCAGACGAGACAGGAGATCTGCTCCTACCCTGCCTCTCATTTGCCTGCGACTCCACACAAGTCATTATGCTCAAATGCACTTAGTTCCTCCTTTTTTTTTTTTTTTATTTCCCATTGCAGACAAAAATCCCACTGTGAAGGATGTAGATGTACTATAAAAGTTTTAACAGTACTCAAGTCCTACACCAAAGACTTAAGAGTTGAGTAACAAAAATCCCCAAGAAATCTGTAACAGTCCACCCAGGATTCTGAACTTTACCACAAAAGACATGCAGCAGATCATGCGCATAATTCAATCATTTCTTTCACTTAGTTATGAGATATCAAAGAAAGAGCCTCTAACAGCATGCCACAGGCTCTCTTCTTGTTTACACCAGCTCTACCATTCAGAGAGTTAAGCAAAGCCATTTCTGATTTACATCGTTTAAGTGAAAAAGGATCAAACCTTATGCCTCTAGAAGCAATCCAGCTAAGCTACTGGATAATCTCCTGAAATTTCTATGGCAACAAGAAAGAAATTGTTTGGCCTACTGCGTGTATTTTCACTGTCTGTACGAGAGTGTTATGTCAAAGAGAGAATATTTAACACATAATCAATTATATTTCACCTTTGATCCAGTCAGTTGTTTAGAAACATTATCTTGGCATTACTGAATGATTCTTCTCATGGGCTGACAACATGTCTGTTTATTTTCTGTAAGGAATGATTAAGTTAGACACAACTATTCTTCCTGTGAATGAATGTTGAAAAATGGATTTTGTATTGATTGGTCCATTTAGAAGTGCTCCTGGACCTCTGTGCCTCTGCTCTTAGCCTTGGAGAGCACCCCTCTCATGCCTGACCTAGCAAAATCTTCCTGTCACCACTGCAGTTCGCTTGGGCCCCCAGGTGAGTGCTTAAGGAAGGAGCACAAGGAGGGGTCACAGAGGCTTCCACAAACTTTAACAGCTTCCACATGGGAAGAAATTCACTCACCACATTACCTGTGCAGGGACTCCAGTCCTGCCTTTCCTCTCCTTAGCCTCTCTTCAAAGTCAGGGACTGACTGCAGATACACAGTAGATGCACCATTTGTCCAGGTGCCATTTCTTGGTACACCCTGAGAAAGGAGCAAACTGAGTCTTCCAAATGGAATGCTACTGATTGTTCCTTTGGAGCAAAACCTCACACTGAATTCTGTGGGATTTGTATCACGCTTGCAATATTGATTATGGTTCTGATTGAATTTGAGGGCTGAGTGACACCAACTGGAGCTGTTTAGTGCATCAAAATCCAGTCCAAACCTATGCATATACCAAAATTGAATGTAATATACACAACTGCACCCTCCTACTAGATAAACAACAAACTTCACACCACACAGAACTGAAATCCTGGCTGTGTACACAGGAAAAAAAAGTAACGTTCAGATCTTTTCAAAGCTCACTGAATGGGACAATTCAAGCTCAAGTCCAGAATCCTGATGATGTGATGACATACTGTTATTCTCTTTCTACAAAGGGAAAATATCTTAAAAATAAATGACCACTTAAGCACGTGTTAATTCAGAACTCCTGCATTTGGCAATATTGACTTTCAAAATATCATACATGTAAAAGCAGAGCTAGTAGATTACACATTGGTACTTTACATGCGTGTAGGCACAGCGTGGGTTGTAGAAAATGGGAGACTCACCATTTTATGGCACATCACTTGCACCCTGTTTTGCTGGATAGCAGCACCTGGATAGTGCAGTATCAAAGTAATGGTAAGGCACAGTCTAGAATTCATTAGAAGTCAGACCCAGGAGTATGTGCAACAAGCTACTCATTTTATTGCCATGCAATCAACATTGACAGAAAATGCTCTAATCCCCATAGAATAGTATTGCAATGTAATACAATCAAGTACATGGCACTACTAGGATCTATCCTTCCCTATATGGTTTTAGGCATCCTAATTACATGATGCAAGTTACCTCTGTGCAAACTTGCAGTGCTTTACAAAAGATTTTCAATAAATACTAATAATGCTGCTGAGAATATTGATAGCCTGCTGTCAAAACAGAGCAAACACCACCTACCCCTAGATTTTGTCCTAATAACGATGCAGCACCATATAGTTTCCCAATTATATATTACTGCCTGCTGAATGAGCTCTGTTTGTGTTAGCTGATAATGTCCACTGGTTTAAATCAGAGAATCTACTGCTATGAAATGACACCTGTGCTACAGCTGTAGCAATTCACCCCTTTTCAGGCTGAGGATATCTCCAAATTATAAATCTCCTGTCCACCAGCAATGCCCTGGAGTTTGGAAGGAGCTGCAAGATGATTAAAGTGAATAAATAAAGTGAACAAGCCAACAGACATTTCACACTAAATAATACTCAGACAGCTGGGTCTGATGAACTGAGCTGAATGGGTGCCTTAGAATCAGAAATTCCCATGGTTTAATTGCAGTCTCCTTGGACAATTTCCTTTACCTCCCTCAGCCCCACTTTTCAATTCTTTATTTACTTACCCTAGTTAGGTTGTTGTTTTTGGTGTTTTTTTTTTAAACCAAAGAACATATACATAAATATTTTGAAGGTATAACAGTGCCTTTTCTCTCTTGGAAGTTTTGTGAAGATTTCCACGTATATATAATATTTGCATGTATACTCATATGCAACCTCCTTCATCAGCATCTTCCCTCACCATACATCTGCACTGCACTAAAATCCACCTGCAGCAGAGACCTCAGGTTACAATTAAGCTCAGCCATCACCTGTTCGAGTTGGTAAGCACTGGTGAGAATGCAGTTGTTTTTTGAGAAAGCAATACATGTCCCAAGTGCCAGCACCTATATAAACATGAAAGCTGGTGCTGGCTGGCAAGGGATGAGGCAGCTTGACATTATCAGGAGCTTTCCTAACTCATAAGATGAAAACAGGAGAAAGTGAAGCTCAGCTCCAAAATCCACAACTAACCTACTGCTTAGGAGTGATGAGGGAATGCAGGCTGCTATTGACCAGTCCTCCTTTCATTACCTACTGTACACAGATGATTGGATCTGAACAGGCTCTAATGCAGGCACTTTGTTGACAGCCCTCATGAAGAGAACTTGCTCTCCAGGAAGCTGTAACAAACTAAATTTGGACAAGCTGAGATCTGGTGCCCACAGGTAGCTACACAAATATGTTTCACCCGGTACCAAGGTTTACTTGATTCCCTCCGGGCAGATTTCAGGTCCAGATTTTCAACGTCACAGCCTAAAACAGAGCTTGGCCTTACTTCAGCCCCTATTTGAGCAATTTGAAGAGCATCAAGTACTCAGTATCTCCAACTGATTCCATGAACGATAGAAGAAACATGGGTGTTCAGTAGCTCTGAAAGAATTGTGGTATTTATTGTGAATTAGACAGAATGTAAGTTTAGATAACCAGTTAGCAAATGTTCATCATGACTTTGCAATGTCACAAAAGCAAGCATGTTTAAAGCTCTTCAATTTCAGCTGTTCAGTGCAACTCCATATGATACCCAACAGCACGACCTTTAAATGCAAAGCAGAATACATTTCCTCATCCATAAAACAAGAGAAAGCTCTTTGAAGAATTTCACTACCCTGCTGCACCTTGCTGCCTTTCTAAGCAGCTGAGCATCACAAGTACTCACATATCATGGGGCACTAACAGATAACTGTCAGGTTTTGGAAAGGCTTCTCCTTTTATATTAGTTAGTATAAGAAACGTACAGATTTATTCAAATATGTGAGGAGTGAAAGAGATCTCATCCCATCACTTTCTTTGTTTCTTAGCAGCTAAACAAATCCCATGCAACTGAATTCAGCACAGCCTGCACTGCTTGCACATGTCTGTCTCCACTGACAGTGTTTCAGCTGCTTCACCCATGCAGTTGCTCGGAATTTACTTGCATTTCAGATTGCTTTTGGACAAATAAGACCCTGAAGCAAGAAGAGATTCGCTGGTACATCACTCCTCACTGACAGTTTGATACAACAAAAGATTGAGAGCGCTGAGCCTGCAAAGCACTAGACATAAAAATGTATTTTACTCTGAACATCACAAGAGCAAGCCCCATGCACAGACCCTTCCTGTGTGGGGTGACAGTAGCTCCTACGTGCTTTGAAGAGAGCATTTTCCACTGGAACCAATGCAGGTCCCACTTCCTGCACAGGCACCAGTAGTGTGAGGCTAACCTATGAACAGTACAAGCAGCAGCATCCCCCTGAGGGGTAAGAGCTTCACATCAGTACTTGCCTTAATATTTATCTCTCAGTCTACAGGTGAAGAAACTGGACCCAGGAGCATGATCACACAAGAACTTCTGCTCACAGTAAAGAGCTTCTCCCTACCTGAGTATCACCAAGCCAGCCCTACAGTGCTTGCACAAACTCAAAGAGGTTGTATGTTTTCTTTCCCATCTGTGGGGAAGACAATTATAGCACCTGGCACTCATGCAAAAGCTACATTATCTTCGGCAGCATAGCCCTGTTTTAAGTGCTTTGACTACTTTTTTTTTTTTTATGATGTACCTTTTGATATAACCATCAAATAACACACCTTGTTTCCTTTGCATTTAGATATATTTTCCCTTGGTTGGTAGCATCTCATGGTCCTCCAATCAGGGCCACAACACCAAGTAATCTTTCTAAAAAGAAAGGAGCTCGGAATCTTTGTATTGATTAAATCTAGTGCATTAATTCACCTTATATCCTGCACATTGGTTGGCTTTCTGGACTCATTTCTCAACCCTGTTGTCCTAAGATCACGCCCTAAAGCTTTAATTTGTCTGACAGAAATGAAAGCAAAAGGGCTGGTTTCTAGTCCCGATTTTGTAATCTGTATAAAGCAAATTCTTATAAGCCAATGCTAATATACATCCATACATTTGCTTGGGTCAAACTTTCATTATCAGTACAGCTGCTTCTTCACATCACAAAGAAAACCATTGGCGACTACCCGAATGATAAAACATTCATTTGTCCTATCATTAATTTAGTGGTCCTTCTGAGCAATGTAATTACCCAACATCAAACACTGTTTTGCTTTCTTTGAGAACTGCGTGGGGAAAGAAGTCACCGAAAACAAAGTAAAGCAGTGATTTAAGGCACTAAACACAAACAAAATAACATCATCTACTTTTTGAATGATCAATTATTTCTTAGTTCTTTTAGTGTACTTGGAAAGCACAAAATACCCCTGACCTGGCCTTTGCCTCTGCCTGGTCCAGCAGACCACTGAAACATAGCATGCTTTGACAGCTCCCTGTAAAGCGCAGCCTTTAACCTTTAAAGTGTTCTGTCTTATGTCTATTCTTGACCTCACACAGTAACCAGAACTAAGTCAATCTTTTTTCCCTTCAAAAATATTGCATAGAATTAAATAGATCTGTTATTGTCCATCCACTCGGAAAAAAAATAATCAGTGATTAATTCCTCAGGCAGTTGTTCATTTGTAGCTTCTGTAATAATTTAGGAGAGCTTGAGTACAAAAGCCACAAATGGGAACAATTTAACTGAGTAACAGATGAGACACAATAAAGTTAGAGATGTTACTTTGCTCATTCTTAACAAAAAACAACCTCATGAAGAATTGAAAATGCATACAAACTGTTCAAAGTCTACAAGTTCTACATTTCTCCTCATTATTTTCAAAACGGAAGGAATAAAATGTTCATTTCTGTTCATATTGCTTAGCCAAAACTATGCTCATAGCAAGTAAATGTCAATCCCAGAAGCTGTAAAAAGTGCCAAAAGGCCACACAGATTAAAACTACAAAACGAGTTATCTGAATTTCTCAAAGCTCTAGCTTTCATTTAAAAAAATAAGAAATTAAAAAAGCCCACTATACTCTCTCAGAACGTTTGTTTTTATTTTCTTCCATCCCTTGTATTCCAATGGTTTGGAACACGTTATAGTTATTCAAAAGTTTTCAGTCTTTGGGGAAAGAAATCAACATTTTAAAACTCTCTTGCTTCTTTTATTGCACAAACCATTTTTCTCTCTCCAAACCATTTAAATTATCATATTTAAGACGGGGTGGAGAACATTACCTTGCTTCTGAGCCAATGGAAGGATGACCTGACAGTAATTGCAACAGAAGCCATGGATTTTGCTACTTCTGCTGCTAACCATTGCTCTAGCACCTGATCCTGGTGCTAACACTGATGCCAGTGCCGTGGTAGTGAATGATGGTGCTGCTGCAACTCACAAATGCCAGTCTGTTGCTCAAAGCTGTGCCTTTCTACGAAAGCCACACTGACTGTGAGCCCCGACTGCTTCATCACCCACCCTCCTTTCTGCCCAGCACACTCATCGATAGTCAAGCTCTCCTGCCTGAAGCAATCAGACAAAAAAAAATCAAGGGAAAAAGCACAGCAAGGCAAACCTTTGAGGAGCAGAATGGGCTGCACCAGAGCCCAGCTTATTGTTTGATTTCCATTTGTGTCTCTGAAGAAGAGAAAGGCACTGCATTCTCAGCCACCAGGTGCAGTCCTTTGAAAGGCACCTTTTGCCCCACAAAGAGAAACGCAAAGGAGAAAATAGTTCAGGAAAAGCTGTTGTGTCTCCTCGGGGAAATGGAAGAGGGATACTTTTCAAATCAGAAATGCTTTTATAATTAATTTAGGAAGGTTTTTTTTTCTTCTCCCCTTCCTCTTCTCCCCAGCAGTAGTTAGTTGCTAT
Source organism: Meleagris gallopavo (assembly GCF_905368555.1). Taxonomy (NCBI): domain Eukaryota; kingdom Metazoa; phylum Chordata; class Aves; order Galliformes; family Phasianidae; genus Meleagris; species Meleagris gallopavo. The sequence continues at coordinate 44,407,385 of NC_139409.1, read as the reverse complement.
TTTCACCACCTCCTAATTACTTAGTACTGGTTTGTGGGCGGATTCTGCTTCACACAGCATCCCACACAGGTTGTCATTTTGTCAAGAATTCCTTCATTAACAAGCTGTCAATACCCTGCCAACAGCCACCATTTGGTTTGTTAAGGGAACAGGGGCTCTGGAGTGAAGAGTTGGCTCTGTACTCTTTCCTCTTTCTTGCCTTATTTATTTATTTCTTAAAAAAAAAAAAGGAAAGAGGCAGATGTCTGCCAGTCTGTTCCTTTGTGACACATTGCAGCTTTTTCCTTCTTTTTTCTTTCTTTCTTTCAACTTGCTGAAAGAGCAAGGCAGGAGAGGAAGGAGAAGACAATGCATGCAAACTGTGCTTTGGAGCTCAAACCCCCCCCCTCTTCCCCACACACTGCATCGCCCTCCCCACACCACCTGCCAGCCCATGCCCTCCAACATGGCCAGCATCAGCCTGTGCAGCCAGGGAGAGCTCCGGAGCCACGGCTCCATCTGCAACCTTTAAAGCAATCATCTTAATGAAATAGGAAGAGAGCCCGTCACTGAGGTACTTCCAGAGGAGTTTGTCCTTTCCCACTAATTAACTGGATTACCGCAGATGCTGACAGGCTTTGCCAGGTCCTCCCATTGCTACTCTGTTGAGATGCTGATGATTAACGACAGCTTTGTGCCTCTCCCCTCTAGAAAGCCATACATATTTGCACTGTCATCTTTTTTTTTTTTCCTCTCCCCTCCTGTTAGCTCCCAAGATCAAATCCCAGCTTGGTTTCACTGATTAGATTTTGATAGTGCTGTGCCTACCAGGTAGGGTATCAAGGTTAGCACAGATGCTGAGAGGACTGGGGCATCTGTCCATCATCAGGGGCATTTGGGAGGACCTGCTGCTTCAGCTGGGCCTCAGCTGTGTCAGGAAGGAATTCAGCTGTGTTGGCATGGTGACTGCGAGGGAGAAGGCAGACAGGGAGCATAGAGGGACAGAAACCCACACTGCATCCAGATAGAACAAAAATACAAGATGGTTCACACTGATGGGATTGAAGCAAGTGGTACCTTGACTTACTTTTAGTCCTTGTGCACCAGTGAGGCAAACATTCATGTCTGGGGAGGCTCAGAGGAACCCAGGGGGTTCCAAGAAACAGTTGTGTTCCTCTTTTTGTTTCTCTCTGATTGCTATCACTTAAATGTCAGGCAGACCCTCCTTTCAGCTGGAAAATCAAGTATGTAAGGGCCAGACCCAAACATGCAGCTTCGATAATCCCTTGTCAACATTTTTATGTGAATATAGTCACACACAAAGATTTACTGGTGAAGGCAGCTACAAGATTGGGTTAATAGTAAAAATTGGGTGCTGATCTTAATTTTAAAGAACAAAGGTACTTATGCTCCTGTAATTCTCAAATATAGAGAAAGAAGATATTTGCTATGTAATTACAAGCAGACATTGCTACCTAATTTTTGTCCTAGCTCACAGGCATTTTTGCACAAGAGAGGCTGCCTGAGTGATGAAGGAAGCAGCAAAGACCATGTGAGATTACAGCATGAAAAGCAGGTTGCAGCTATGTCAGATGCAGCTCTGAAGTTGCTTTAAAACATTCAAGTGCAATTTAAACACTTCTGTCTGGATGGAAGAATCTCTCCCATTATCAGCTGCAAATATATCCCAAAGCTAATTGCCATGAAGCCTACACAAGTGAAGTCAGGGGATAAGCAGCAATTAGAAAAAATGGGCCAGATGAAGTGTGTGCCAGCCATTCTCTCTGAATATACGTTCTCTTATCCTTTCATCCCATCTTCTTGTCTTTTTTTTATTTTAAGCTTTTGCTGTTAGCTCATAAAACACCAGAAGTAAAACAGTAGGATAAGAGGAACCAGAGAGAAGTTTTAGTAGCTGAAGTATACATGTAAAGTACAGGTACCTTCACCTCTGCCCTCTCCATCCTCTTTTGCGTCCTTTCAGCTGCCACCACCACCTGCTTGCCCCCAAGCCAGGCATTTCAGATTCCACAACACCAGCCAAGGGCATCCACATGAGGGTTGCTGAGAGGTTCCTCTAGGCAGGTGTTGCAGGTCCTAGCTCTGCAAACCTGCCAAGAGTATTCACAGTGTGTTCCTGCAGATTAAAACCCAGTTTATACATTTTCCCTGGGAGCTGTTTTTGTCCCACATCAGAATAATTAAGCATAGCACCTGTCACAACCTGGTCTAAAGGGCTCTCCTCCTTGTCCCTCACATTAGTCCTTCCAAAAGTTGGTTAGTAGTTCTGAAAGCAAAAGTTCATGTAACACATCCATAGCCAGAGAAGCCAAAGGGAAATTGAGAGGCTTTGCACTCCCAGCATGCAAAGGTTTGTCTGTTAATAGACATTTACCTGTCTCCGCTCTTCAAGAAGAGCATGTAAGAATGCATTTATTTAGGTAACATTTAGAACAGAACCAAGCAATGCATTTACAATTCCCCAAGTGGCATGCTGTTAGAAGAACATCTCCAGAAGACTTGTTTACACACTAGCAGGAGAGCTAAAGCAATAGGAATCAGAATGTGACCCAGAAACCAGCCTCTAGCATGACCTCTTGTTACAGTTGATGTTACAGCTGCAAAAATTACCATAGCAGAAAAGGAAAAAGAAACAAACAGGGAACGAATGCTCACCTGTACCCAAGGATCTAGGTTTGCAGGAAAGACTCCACAGAAGAGGAATCTCCAGCAAGAGACCCTTCCCCAGTGGCAGTCAGCCCTTAAATGGGGTCTAGGAGAGGTGCAGCCAGGCTCCACCCCTTCGGTCCCACAACTGAATCGCCTTCACCTGTGCTCCCATGGCTGACTCAGTGCTTGCTCAGGTGATCAATCAGTGGTTCAGGCTGGGACTCAGCAGTTCCCATACACCCCTTATATACAAAATTTTTCATGCATTAAATGAAAAAAACAAAAAACAAACAAAAAAAAAACAACAAAAAACCAACAAACAACAAAAAAAAAAACATCAAAGAATGGCCTGGGTTGAAAAGGACCACAGTGATCATCCAGTTCCAACCTCCTGCTATGTACAGGGTCACCAACCAGCAAACCAGGCTGCCCAGAGCCACATCCAGCCTGGCCTTGAATGCCTCCAAGGATGGGGCATCCACAGCCTCCTTGGGCAACCTGTTCCAGTGCTTCACCAGAAGAAGAGCACTGAACAGAATTTTCTAACTCCTGTAGTCCATTATGGACGCAATGGTACTTGGGGATCTGACCACACAGTTTCCATATACTTTAATGGGTCATAGACAGCCAAATTCCTTATGTAGCACTTCAGTAATGTCAGAGAACTAGGCTAGGGACCTCCTCTCTTTACGTTTAAAATAATCTTTATTTTACAGTTTTTACTAACTAAACCATCAAAAGCAGAGGTTGTGGGGCTCTCTGTGCTGCAAAACTGTCATAAACCTAATCTGATCCTGCAGCCACAGTGCTCATTAGCAATTGGCAATAGACGGGTTTGATTCTGGACTCCTCCTTTAGTTCAGCTTCAGCTGAGCATCAACACAAGTGAAATTTAGCAATATAGAGCTTACTTACTCCCAGAACAGAGCACGAAATGGCTTATTGTTTTCTTCTTTTGCAGCTACTCAAGGCTACTCAGAACCAAACTCCCTAGTTTGCTAATTAGGGTGTTGGCCATTGCTAAAATATTTTCAGAAAGAGTCAAGAGTAAACTCTTCTACTGAGGCGAATCTGCCCCCATGAGCTTTAATAAAGCAATGCCAGTTTACAGCAATTTTATATGTGGGATCAAGAGTCTTATTTCATTCATATTTGTATTTGTAGAACATCTGTCTAAGTAGCAAAACAATGAATTCATTGTACCAGACTTAGCTCGGGACAAAGACACTGAATTTTCTTTGAAGTTTAAACATCTACTGCATTTAAAATGCTTTTTAAATTAATGATAGATATGAACTGTTTCAAGAGAGTTAGCCTAGTTTCTGGGAAAAGCAGTTAAACAATGACTCTGATGAGATTTGAAGCCTACGTAATTAAGTTCTGCATACATGAGCACGGAGTTAATTTTTTATGCATCGTAATGTTTCTGTAGAGCGGTTCACTTTTTATTGGCTAGCTGTGATGTTTTATCTACGCTCCTTTCTTTTATTGTTCACAATTAAAAAAAATACGGTATCTATGAAAATCGGTTCAGCTAAGGCCCTGAAAGGGCATCACTTCTGAAGTCATTTCATGATTTAACAGAGAAATCTAGCATAAAGTACTTGGTTAAGTATGACTCATGAAAAAAGTAAAGATCTGGTCTCTCGTCTTGCTGCTTCTTTTTTAGCCACAATTTTCATACTAGCATCATCTTACTGAGATCAGTAGTACTACTCCTCACCTGATGTTCAGATTATGATTCTGCCCATCCTCCTAATTGCATTTGCAGTCCCACCAGTGAAAGTTAGAAGCTTTTTGCCTGGAGAAGAGAGTCCTCTCTCCAATCAGGTTAGATCCAGATGGGAGATGTCTTTGATCCTGGTGTGAGCACCAAGACTGCCCTTCCTGACACCCCAGCTGTTGCATGACACAGCTCTTTTCCCATCCCCATGGCTGGCTCCTTTCCTTTCCTGGCAAGGAAGCAGTGAGACATTTTATATCTGAAGTCAGAACATGGGTGAGTCCACACGGCTGTGTTGCTCTTGTTTAGACCAAAATGCACACAAACGGTTGTATCTGGTCCATGAGCACATGCAAGGAGCTCCAGCCACTAATTGGCACTGCATCTACAGGACCAAGGAGGAGCCACTTTGTTACAGCCCTACGAACAAAGCACCACAAAGACACTGTTCCTTTAGTACCGGTTGCTCTGCTCTGCAAACCTTCTCCATTTACACACCAGCACTTGCTAGCATAGAAACATCCCTGGTCAAAGAGCATCTCCAGACTCAAGAAAACAAATCTATTCCCATATGTCTCAAGTCAGATATAGCCTGAGTCTCTCTGCAAACATTTGCCCTGTCACCCTCTTTCTAGCTTCCTGATGTGGACTGGAAGAGCCAATTCAGGTATTGTTTGTTTCATTCCAAGGAAAAAGAAAAACTACAGAGACCAATAAAATTACAGACAAAAATTGCAGTGGTTTTGGTTGGTTTGCAGCTTCCTTTTTGGCAGTCTCAAGGTTTGCTTTGCTGCTTGCTTTTCTGTAGAAACACAGAAAAATCCATGATGTGTATTTGAAGCCAAAACAGTAAACATTAAGTCAATATTCCTAATGATAAAAGCTCATTCTAGAGGCTGTTACAACCCAGGCACGCCAACCACCATCAACTGCAGGATGCTGCTGTCCCTGCCATGCAGTCAGCACTAGCAGTGCATGTAGGTTTGTCTCAAAGCAAACATGGGCTGAGGGATGTCATGATGATAGCAATTCTCAGATGTAATTATGCATATCACAGTTCTTAAAAAGCACTTTTTCAAAGGATCAACCCTGGGTAAAACTACTGCTTTTTACCTAAATATTGCTGCCAGTACATTTCATCATGAGCTCTTAGAGCCCACAGTGTATTTTTAACGTATTTCAATCAGTACTCTTAAACATAATCCACTAAGAACAGAGGAAAGTATCTGTGCTCCCTCTAGTTTTATAAAGACACCTTGAAAAGTTTTTCATTTACTATTAACAAACATTTCCCTCCATTAGTGGCTTTAATATTCAGCTGAAATTCTTGGATACAAGCCAGATCCTCCACTACATACATCCCCAAAGTTATGCAGGCACCAACATAGGTGTTGGGATCAGATAATCAAAATACACGAGGACTAAAAGGCCACAAGAATCTCAGAGAGGTATTTGAGATCAGTTTCAGACTGAGGACATTGGTCTTCCTCGTGTCCCAGTGGAGGACAGAGGTATAGGCTTCCTTGGGAGCAGCGCAAGTCAGCTACATCTCCATATCTCCCTCAGTTGCCCAAAGAGGTTTCAGTATTGGCAGCACTATCATGTCTGAGTAGCTTGGAAACAATTTTAAATGCATGTATTCCTAAAAAAAATACAGACGGGCGCTTTGGAAGACTGTTAGATGTCTCTGTTGTCAGTGATTTCAGTCGCCTCAGTCTGCACCAGGCTTTCTAATCAGCTTTTTCAGGGCAGAATGTTTATGGTATGGCCTGGAAGAAGAAATGCCTTGGATTCCCAGCCAGCTATAAGCTTTCTTAACTTCAAGAAATTTGAAGAGAAGAGCCTACTTCAGTTATGAATTAGAAGCTTAAGTAACTAGCTTTGCACTTCCAGAAGAAATCTCACTAATGACAAATCTGTTTTTACTCACACAAATAGCTTTAAATACTGCTCCTCATCCCAACAAGAGCCTACAGCAACAGCAAGAATGTGTGTTACTTTGACATCAGTATGTAGAAAGCATAATCTACAGAGCAAATCTGCACAGAGTCAATGCTTGTCAGTCTGCCTGCTTTAAATACAAATTGTTGCTGACTTGCTTCGACTTTTGGTACTGATATTTCTGCTAGCATCTATTTTAATAGTTCTGGGAAATCCAAATACTGAAAATCTGGTACTCAAGCAGTGCTTCAACAGCTGAACAGAGGGGACAAGGCCTGATAGTTTAGAACTAACAGAGTGTAAAAAGGGGGGGAGAGGAGGGGAGGGAATACTTAAAAAATGAGCACACTTTTCTCTTTTCTTCCCTTCGCTTATACGTTGTATACAACATAGAGATCCTAAAGCCTAGCCCTGGGCTGTCTCCTTCTCTCTTCAAGCCAGCTGTAACAGCTGGGTCCCATTCCTGGGCTGGGTCTCCCTGTGAACACGCTGCCCAATGCCAGCTGCAGCACTCCTCCCAGCACTGCTGAATGATGTGGGATTTGGCACAGGGGAACGGGGTGGGACTAAACAGGCCTTTCTTTAAAAGGAATTTAGTATCAAGAGGTACAGTCAGACACATGCAAGGAAGGAGAAAAGCGGATCGCAGAATGGCAGGCTGTGCTGACACAGAAGGAGCAGGAATGCGTCACATGAGAAATCCAGCCCTGGCTGGGTCACAGCAGAGCTTGCAGCTTTCTGTGCTACAAGCTGGCAGAAGCTGCACTGTCGATGTGCTGCTTCCTGAATCTAGGGCAGCTTGTCTTACCGCGGACACCCACAGCACACATCACTGAGGTGTCTGAGCATACCGTGGAGGGTGCCCAAATGGACACTTCCACTTCTTGGCCTTTGAGTTCCCAAGCTTTGTACTGGAAACTAACCGTGACCGTGGGACTGCAGGCTGTGCTGGGTTCAGCTGCTCTGCGCTGAGCCAAAGTCTGTCCCCATAAGCCGACACCTCAGAGCTTTCAGCTCAAGGTTAGCTTTTCTATCACGATGAAAACATTTCCCCAGCATTAGCAAATAGATTTCATCCCCTCAGTCGCCAAATTGACTGTGCCTTCCTGTTTAGATACCATTATTGCAGATTAATTATTTAATCCAATCTGACTGTCATGCCCACCGACTGTTTACCAGCAACGTCTGCTTTCCTTTCCCTATTTGACAGTACAGCAGTACCCAAGAAACTGCATTTTGCAGATACTGATATGTATATGTGGCAATACATGATTGTGAAACAGAACAGATCCTCCGCAGCCCCCTACTGAATAGCATCAACACAGTGACAGCATTGCCGCGTCGTCTGTCCACTTTCTTATCCCTTGCACTGCTGGGGGACACAAACTAGTAGTTAGCTAACATCAGCAAAAAGGTGTGCCAGTTGTTGGTGAGTTGAATTTTGCAACCATTTATATTGCCCGCTAGTATTTTCTGCTTAACCTCCTTACTTGCAGTTGACTACAGGAGAGTTGAGAATGGAGATATTTATCATGATGAATGATGTCAATGGGAAAGAAATGATATTTTAGTCATCTGCTAAAAAACTGCTCACCCCTGGTAAGTGGGTGAATATACTCTTTCAAGGCTACCCAGAGGAAAAGAACAATAGTTTAAAGCTTCACTGCTCCAATTGTTCTGTCATTCCTACAGCTAGCAACCGTTGCTGCCCGAAAATTGTCATCTGGAAAATTTTCCTATAAAAAATGAACAATCTCTTCTTCTGTCAAGAACAAGATTTGGCAAAGAAATGCGATTTAGCTTCTTTTTTGAATGGGATAGCTTATATAAAATTAAACAAGCACTGTGGTTTCAGTGGGTTTCCAGACTTTTCGTTCTACTTTCATCTTTTGCAACCATAAGCACTTGATTGAACAGGACTGATTTTTTCCTTTCCCCATCTTCCGAACCATCAGAGAGTTCAGTCTGACTGAAAAGACAGAGGAGCAAAAGGAGAAAAAGAAATCTTAAAAACTCAACCAAGAATTTAAGCTTTAAAAAGCTGAGTCCTGTAGCAAAAAATAATAAACACTTGGGAAAGAAAAGAGATTAAAAGTAAAAAATCTTCAATAATATTCATATTATCAGACTCAGCGACAGAAAAAAAAAAGAGAGGGGATTAATACAAAAACGTCCTGAACAATATACTGTTATCTAATTTTTTCAGAAAAACACTACAGTCAATATAATGCCGTTGATTGCTGTTCTTTGTAAACAAGGATAGAGAAAGGCATGCTCAAGCACCCTGTTATTTGCCTTTTACTCCAGCTACTTTTACAAGCCGTGACTCACCACTGTGTAAAGCGACTTCTATTTCTTTCCCTGATTATAGTCTCTGATATATATTGTCCCATACCATACATTACCACCTTATTTCTGGTAACATCAATGACACAACAGTGTGATGGAAATAAGTCTTAACTGTAATAATTTATGAAAATTGTGCAATCCAACTATTGACTGCATGACTGTATTGGCTAAATATAATAGCAGAGTGTTAGAAAACAAGACTTTCTAAACATGCAATGGAAAACTCTGTCTCAGAGATTGTCCTGAGGATCTCACTGCATTTCTCATGGACAGCCAGCCCCACTTGAGAAGCTAGAAGTCAATGGATAAAGACAAAAATTGTTTGGATAAAATTTGCTTTATGAAGTTACTTGTATAAAAATGAGAGTATCTGTGCTGGATTAACAGAGGAAATGGTGGGGATGGAGGAAGAAGGCCTCTCTGAAGGGTCAGAAGAAGGCAGACTTTTCTTGTGACTCTTCCTACAGAGTGGATGGTCTCAAATAAGGATCTATGTGAAGACTTACTCTCACCTTACAACCCCTTTTTCTTTAGTGAAGCTCTGCTATGAGTAAGGCATTGTTGGTTAGCTAAGAAGTCTGTCTAGTCACCAGTGACAAACACAGTTTGCTTCCAGAGAGCCCCCAGCACTGAGGCTGTGACTGGCACTGGATGACACTCACTGGGCTTCAGTCGGATGCTGGGAGAATATGGGAGGAAAAGAAACAGATCTGTGGGAACAGAAAAGAAAGGCAGAAACAAGAAAACAAAAATACTGAGTCAGGATCAGCCCACTCTACAGCCACATAGTCCCAGTAGCTCACATTACATAAAAGGCAGGGATAGGGTGATTTCTGCTTTCTTTTCCATTTTGTTTTGTTCCCCAGCTCATTTAACAGATATCTCTACTTTATTCGTTTGGAACCTGTCTAAAACTTCAGGTAAGTATGCAGTAGCCTACCATAAGATTTGCAGACAACATGAATGAGACATTCAATTTAAGCGCCTTGATAGAGATGCCAGGCTCAGCTTCCTGTGACCAGCAGCACTGGAAGTCTGCCTGGGCCATCAGTACTGGCTCTGTGTCACCTCCTCCTCAGCAAAAATTATGTGGATTTAAGGACAGCAAGCTGCTTCTCCTTGCCATAAGGCTTTTTCTGTGTTAATGTTTCATATCCATTTTACTCCCCAAAGAGAAAAACTTTTAGTTAGAAAACCTTTTCTCTTGGATTAGATGCTGTCAGCAATGCAAATAAATAAATAAATAAATAAATAAATAAATAAATAAATAGAAATAAAAATAAAAAATAAAAAATAAAACTTTCAGATTAACAATATTTTTCAAAGAGAGAATCAGATGACTGATATCTTCATTTAATAGCCTCTTTTAGCTACTCCTGCTTATACGAGAACATAATTTCCTCTTTCATTTTATTTTGGGAAGTTCAGCAGTGCAAGGATGATACATAAGGATCACAAAGCAAACTTGGAAGTTGGAGATGCAGAAAGAATATTTGTTAAAAAGTACATAATTGTAAGTGCCAGCTTTTCTATAAAAAGGAAGCTGAGAAGCATGCTATGAATGTTCATTTGCAAAGTTTCAAGCTGTGACTGTGTAGCTGTGAATTTCATTCCACTATTGTCAAAGCACCGCATTGGTAATTGGCAAGAATGGATGGCTAGCCACATACAAAGTAACAAAAGTTACAAGATCAGCAGCAGCTAAATATACTTGCTTCTTCTACAAAGTGTATAATCTACTTTTATTCTTTTTCATCCAAGAGCCGCATGATAGGTGATGAAGAATAAAGCTAGGGTAGAAACTGGAAGTGCAGTCCCTGTGGCTTAAAGCTGGGATCGAAGTCATTGCTTTGACTTTCTTTCTGCTCTTTGGCAGACCATGGCACTGAGAGAGGGGCCAAGCGACAGCAACACCCAGGTAGTGCCCTAACAAGCTGCTCAGCAAACCCTTCCACCAAGTGCTCGGAGGTATTAAATCGCACGGTTGTTGCTGCAAATGGTGCTCCCCAGGGAAAGCATCACCAAGTGGGAGAGAGAAGGTGGAAGTAAGTTCTCAACAACATCGGGTGGAATATGCTGATGCGACATGACATAGCACGCAACGCGATGGGCTGCAACTTGGTACAACAGCAACTGTATATGGGGCAGGGATTTCACCTTAGCAATAACCCAGACTGCAGAAATATCTGCTATGAATTCCCACACTGTGAGAAAGATGCTGTGAGTAAAAAGACTGTACCTTTTTTGGAACAGCTGCGAATCACTTGACATTTAGGCAATAGTGTAATACAAATAATAAATAATAATTTGGCTAGAGTCTCTTGGATCCTTTAATAGATGCAACACTTGAGCTGCTGGTGTCTCTTGAGCATTTTTGAAATGTTATCGGAAAACACAGGTGAAGGAAGATCCCACTGGTAGCTCTGAATGTCCTCTAATGATTCTCTATCCAGATAATTTGCTTAGACTCATCACCTTTGCTATCATAAATCAAACTCTGATGTGATTTCCAGTCCCTTAGCTACCCACACAGAAAGGATATTGTATTAGGATGTTTTCTGTTGTGTTTTATCCCCTCCTTCAAACAAGAAGTTTGGTAGAAATCAAAACAAGTTTTGAATTTATAGGGAATTTGAAAGTGTTTCTTTTGTTTCAGTTGCAGAAATGGCTCCATCTAGTCCTTTATTTCGGTGGAGTGTCTGAATGAAAGCATTTTTGAGGAGAAGGACAGTTTTTACATTGTCTGAATACTGTGAGTTGGGTGAAGGCTTACAAAGTACAAAGATGCTTTCCTTGTATTGCCTACTCTGTAGCAAAATGGAAAAACTTTTAATTTCATTTCTGGTTGCTTTACATAAAATTAACTTTCAAAGATATGAGTTGTGCCACTCCAGCTATTGTCCTAGAATAGTAAATCAGGAACAGACTGAAAATGAGGAAACTACTGGTGGCAACACTGACTGGGTGAGAAGGAAGGAACCACAAATAAGGTATGCAAAGCACATCGAGCAATCCTTTAACCCAAAAGGGGTTCTTCTAGAAGAAGCAGGAGGCAAAAGTACTCTGATTATAGAAGAATTTTCATTATGCACAGAAATGTGGATATTTCAAATCATGCTTAGTTTTGAACATGCCAAAACCCAAACTGGTTTAAGACACCAGTGAATGAAAACCACATATCCATCCCCAAAAAGATGATTTGGGCTTCAAACTGAAATTCCACAAACTGATTTCAGCCCTTTCCAACTCTTCTCAACTCACATACAAATGTAGTGCAAAACCAAAAGGCGCTGCTTTCATCTGAGTTTTTTTCTTTCTAATCACCTCCCAGACCAAAATTCTGAGTGAATGGCTCAGGTTGTGTAGTGCTTCCATTTTAACATCAGAGCCAGTTCTCCCAGTGGGTTATACTTCCCCTGTACCCTCATGACCTGCAGTATTGTTGTGGCAATATGGAGGAGGGTATGGAAGGAACGTGGCCAAGCAGTGTCCTGAGAGGTCTTTCAGGGAACGAGAAGAGATGCAAAGAGTTGTGCAAAGGCACTGATGAAAGGGATTGCTATGGGGAAAAGACTAGAAATTGAAGTGACTGCAGGCAGGCAAGCAGGGAGAGGTATAAAAGAGAAGCAACAGATGGAAAAACCTGGAAAAGATGCTGAATTTAAAGGGCAGCAGTAAGGCATGATCCCAGCAGGGGAATGTTTGCCACAAAGAAGAGAAGCGTCAAGACTAGAACAATTAAATAGCAGGTCAGATTTGAAACTCTATTTTCTTAGGTATGATGAATGCCAGAATGCTTTAAATACATTCATTTTCAGCCAGCATTTTGTATGTAAGGCGAACAGGTTAAATTCTTCCCCAGGGTTGAAACAGAAGCAGACCTATGGAATAAAGAGGGAGATTTTCATTTGTTTATCTCATCTGGAGGTGAATGATCCATCTGGAGCCAAGCAGAGGACAATGGGGAATGGCATCTTTTCAGAAAAAGCAGTGATCCTCTGAGCAGGAACTCTTTCCTTGGCACGAGTGGTCCTGTGAGAAAGGCAGCAGGTGATGCATGTCGAGTGTCAATGTGTCGAGTAAGAGGTGGCAGAGACACATTGATAAATGTTTTCAGGATCTGAGAAAGAAAGCTTGAGCAGATGTGATGCTTCCTGCCCAATAAGGATGCTGCTGAGACAGTGCACCAGCCTGACAGGTATGTTCCCCAGCTGACCAAAAAAAGATGGTTTGTTTTAGAACAAACATCTTTTGTTTCCCAAGAACACTTCTACCTATCTCAGCTCCCTGTTAAGAGTTAAGTCCTCATTTCAGAGTGGCTGTTGGCAAATAACGGGGCCCAGGCTTCCAAGGCCAGGCCACGAGACAAGAGGACCTCTGTCTCCACACACACTCAGGCCATGGTTGGGGTCAGCGCATAGAGGCAGCATGAATGCTGGGCTGTGGAGCAGAAGCACTTTGGCAGTAACCTGCAGCTGATCCTCTCTCTTTCCTACTTCTGCTTCCTTCTTGCACATTCCCCCGGGCTGGCTCAGGCCATTGCTAGGTTGTTGGCCTTGATCACCTGCCATGGGAGCATTGGCTACGTAACAGCTCAGTCACCGGTTCATCTCTGTCCCTTTCTTCTCCCTCTCCTCCCCACCAAGCAAATGCACTTTCCTAAAACCTTTCTGTTGCTCTCTGGCTTGGTTTTACAATCACGTTTCCTTCCCTGCTGCACTGAGATTGTGCAGAGAGAAAAAACCCAAGAGTTAAACAGCAATGAATAAACTAAGGCACACAGATCCACATAGAATCACAGAAGCACAGAATAGCTTGGGTTGAAAGGGACCTTAGAGACCATCCAGCTCCAACTCTTGTCATGGGCAGGGTTGAATCCACCAGACCAGGCTGCCCAGGGCCCCATCCAACCTGGCCTTGAGTACCTCCAGGGATGGGGCAACAAAGCTTGTCTGGGCAGCCCAGTGCTTCACCACCCTCTCAGTAAAAAATTTCCTCCTAACATCTAGTCTAAATCTCCCTGTTTCTAATTAAAAATTTTCCCCTTTGTCCTGTCACTATCAGACTGTGTAAAAAGCTGGTCTCTGTTTATAAGCTCCCTTTATGTACTGGAAATACGCAATGTGGTCTCCCTGTAGCCTTCCCTTCTACAAACTGAGCAAGTCCCTCAGCCTTCCTTCATAGAAGAGGTGCTCCAGCCATCTGATCACCTTTGTGGCCTTCCTTTGGACCCAGCCCAAGAGCTCCATGTGTTTCTTGTGCTGGGGACTCTGGCCAGGATGCAGCACCCCCCTCACCTTGCTGGCCACCCCTCTTTTGATGCAGCCCAGGATACTGTTGGTCTTCCAGACTGCAAGTGCACACTGCTGGCTCATCTTCAGCTTTTTGTCCACCAAGACCCCCAAGTCTTCTTCAGGCTGCTCCCAATGAGTTCTTCCAGTCTGTAAATGTAACTGGGAGTGCCCCAACTCAAGTGCAATGCCTTGCACTTGGTCTTGTTGAACCTCATTAGGTTCATGTGGGCCCACCTTTCAAGTTTGTTAGGGTCCTTTTGCATTGTATCCCTACTTTCTGTCATGTCATCTGTACCACTCAGCTTGGTGTCCTCTGCAAACATCTACATGGCACAGTCATAAAATGGTTCTGTCACAGATCCACAAGCATAGTCTATTTTGAATAGCCTCCTGACAACTCTGGGTATTTTAGAGGGCAAGGTGTTTCCCAATCACAGTAAGTACTATGAGTATATAGACAGAAAAGACTCTCTCCAAAACTAAAGTCCAGACACATCCAAACACACCTCTTACTTAAACATGAAGTGTTGATAAAAGAGTCTTGGAGGGAGCAGAAGGGACACACATAGGGGGATTTCACTGAAACTTTCCACTTATTGTCACCATGCATCTGTCCATGCTGTCTAAATGCCATTTAGGCATAGTCTGCTTGGGTTGGCTCTTCTCAGATACCCAGCTCCATCAAGCCCATAGCAGTACTACTGCACATTTTCCTCTGGATGTCATCCTACAGGAGCTATGTCAAAGCATAAGGAGGACAGTTCATTCCTTTAACTATATTTCCACTTCCTTTAACTTCAGGAAGAAAACGTGAGCACTGATTATAACATTTAAAGGGTCATCTTTCTGTGTCTTTTCTTTGTATTTGCCTACCAGAAATAGTTGTAAAGGCAGAATTTCACTTTCAGTAAAAGTAAAGCGTGCTGCAACAGAATATATGCAGTTGGACATATGCAGTATGGCTGTAACTTCCTCCCCTCACACAGAGCATTTCCCCTGGTAACTGAAACAGTTCTACCATGTGTTGGGTGACAAAACACATTAGCATATTCCTTAAATAGAAACACCATATACTGCTGTGTTTTAATCATAACTGGGAAGGAAAGTTTTAACATGATCTCTTCAAGGTTGGATTCAGAAGAGTGAGCATTAATCCCTCCCAAGAAAAAGACTGAGTTGAGATTTGGCTTCCACATTAAGTTCTGGTAGAGACGTAGCAGGCAGCTAGTATTTGCTTTGGGAATTTGGCATGCTCCATTCAAATGCAACTGGCTTGATAAAAATGCACATATCTCCTGCATAAAAGGAAATCTGTATTTAATGAAAGCAAGGCTGCATATACACACACAGAAAAGAAAGGATGAAAAAGAGTCAGGAGTGCAACTAAAAATCAGACAGCAGGTGAACCTTGCGTCAGATCATCCACTCATCAGAACCTATGTTTGTCCCCTAAATTCATGTATCTAGCTCTAGACTAACACTGTGTGAGAAAAGCTTCCTTTTTTTACTGAGGAGCAGGTGCATGACTCATGACAAGCAGAAGTCTCATAGTTCCATCCATACTCTATATAGCAATGACTTCAGCTCAGAGGAAAAGGACTCACAGGTAGCCTTTTTTTTTTTTTTTTTTTTTTCACCTTTGGATAAGCCTTTGAAAGAATAAAGAGCTTCATTTCTAGTACCTCTAAGAGAAATGAAAAGCTAAGAACATTACGCCCTACGGCCCAATCCTGCAAATGGCCCTTAGAGAGCAGCCCACCTTATCTGCAGAGAGCCCTGTTTAAAGTCAGGATAACAGAATTACCAGCCAGGGAGCTGGACTCTGAGCGGGTAAGCGAATACAGGAAATTACTTGTGCCAGGATCCTGGCATTCATAAAGCTTGACCCTGCCCTAGCACATCATCCTGTGTGAAATGATGAGGCTTGTGAAGGCTGTTCAATCTCTCTTCAAGGAATAGCACTAATATCAGCCCTACCAGCTCTGCAATAACAAGATGTGAAGACTTGGTACCTTTAAAGCTTGCTAATAAGTCAGCTTGGGTTTCTATCCCCCACAAATGCACCTCAAGCTATAGTCCTGCAAGGACAAACAACATGCTGTCTTCAGTTTTCCTACATATCATAGGGGCTTCTGGAGAGGGTTCAAAAACCAAAGCACAGGAACAATGAGCAGAATAATTCTGGACTTGCCTTTCTAGAAATGCCTCTCCCTGCTGCCTACGCTCATGTTTTGACATTAAAGTTGCTCTGGAGCTGCTGATGTACTCTTGCCTTTTATGAGGTATCTATGAGATCCGGGCATAAAATCTAGGGCACAGCTGTGCATGAAGCAGTGCCATTTTCACCCCTCTCTTTCTCTCTGTGGTGTGGCAGCTTCTTTATTCTTTGCTATAAGTGAAAGGAGAACCTCCTTAATTATTTCTCTTGGCATTTGGTTTTTAAAGATTTTGTTTTAAAGAATCTATTGCTACACACGCTTTACTTTTTTGTTTCCTTTCCCTTCTCCCAGTTATTTTTAAAAGAATTGCCTCAGCCACATTTACTTAATATTTCTGGTATTTTAGGACTGTAAATCTCAAATACCAGCATGAACTTCAGATAATGAAATGGCTTGAAAGAAAGTACTCAAGCTGTCCATCAGCACTAAGGTTTGATACGTGACTGAATGCATACAGCTAGGTATACAGGGAATATTTTTAATAGTTTTTGTTTTTTTTTTAATGCAGAAATTTACCACAATAAAGTTTATTAAGATATTGAGAAAAGGAAAAAATAAATGGTGCTTTCTGCAGCAGTCTGAGAGCAATGATGGACCAGATAAATACTTCAGCGCTGTCTGACCAATAACTCTGTAACATGGTCAAGATGTAAAGGCATCCCAGCTCAGGGTGTATTTGCTCAAGAAAGCATTTAGTTTGGAGATACTATTTCTGAATGACTGATTGGTGCTGTAACTGTTCAATGTTTCTAATTATTTTATAGCTTAAGTGTAATTACTTCTGCAGAGGAAAATATTGGTTTCTTTTACATCTATACCACAGAGTAATTTAAGAACAGGTAAAACTGAGCTCCAAATAAAAATTTAATGCAATTACTTGCTAAATACTTTCTCATTAATTGAGTATTTCCTGCAATGAACACTCAAAGTTCTTGCCCTCTCAATAGGGATACAGTCCTCAGCAATAGCTCAGCTTCTTAACTGCAGAGTTGGATTGAAAACATGCCTTTTCTCTTCTATTACAGTTTTAGGTCCTGATCCACAGCAGTATTCAAGACTAATTTTAAATGTCTGAGTAATTTCATTGTCTACAATGACAGCACTGTGTACACTGGTTTCTTAGTTTTATGTACAACCAGGCATTGCTACTGCACATCAAAACAGACTGCTAAGAGAACGGAAAATGTTTTATTTTCATGCAACTAAAATACATAAATATGAAACCACAGAAATACTCCTGACTGTTCTCTGAATATGAATCTACAGGATTAATGCTTGGCTTTCTTGCTGATGGTTAGAGAGTTATCATTACCTCATTCTCCTTCATTTCACCCACTGATACAGTTCTCCTTTAGGAGAAGAAGCAAGAGAATGTGGCATACCTGTTGTTCAGCACTGACAGATGTCACTGTTATTATTATGAGCTTAATCATAATTCAGCTGCACGCAGTATGTTACTGTGTCTTATGCTGGATCTAATGAAGCTGCAGATACATTGAAAGAAACCGGAAGGAAAAAAAAAAAAAACACCTCTATTTTGCAAGTCTGCTGGTGCCAATAAATATCTACTTTTTTTTTTTCATATGTCTGAGCCAACTTAATTCACTGGAAAGTGCTCATAAATGCCAGTACAGGACATTTTGAGTGTGAAGTACTGCAAGCTGGAAAAAAAGTCACTTGGTGACTCAGCTGCATGGCCAGTTTCCTCAAGCCACTCATTATTAACCCAGTGCTCCTTCTGACCTTTTCTGTCTCTCTCGAGCAGAGATGAGAATACACCAGGAAGTCGGATGCTTCCCCATCACTCTCAGCCTCCATACGATCATTTTCAACTGCAGAATGAGTCAATTTGGGAAGGGTGTTTCTTTACGTTAGAAAGCAATCATTAAGGAAAAATTAGGTGGGTTACACAGTTGTGTAGGGTATAATGATCTCCATGAACACAGTAAGGTCTCTTGACAGCTGTGATGGTAAAGTTGATTTTGAAGTTTGCCAATTGCAAATTTAAAGCTGTGGTTGCAAAGTTTCCGGTATGAAGGAGGAGAGGATGCTGTACAGGGAGCTAACATTATTTTAAGAAACGTTTTAAGGGATGCTGCCCCTATTAAAATACATTTTTCCAACATATGGTCAACATGCCATATTTTAACATTTTTACAAGTCAGAGATTTGTGCCTTACTAACCAAAGTAAGGTGCAGCTCTCACTAGAATACTGCCCATCCCTTTTCTTCCTGCATTCATCTTCTTGCATCTTTGTCTTCTACTTAGAAGTCCATAACCACCTCTTCCTGTTAAAATGGGAGTCAGATGGCAATTGCCTGTGAATTAGTAGCTGAGAAGGACTTACGAACAAGAAATGAAGAAGCTCGGATTTTGAAAGAAGCCTAGAGAAATTTAAACTAGGACATTACCTGAACTGCTTTCCACTGAGAAATGGTCACCATCCTACATTCTTTCTTGTACCCTTCAAGGCAAATTTTGAATTTATCTCCATCTTATGAAGCTTGACTTTGTGCCTTAGAATAACAAATAGAATAGAATAACTAAGGTCAAAGAAGACCTCTCAGATCAATCCAGCCATCATGTAACACTACCAATTCCACCACAAAACCATGTCCCTAAGTGCTACATTCACACATCTCTTAAAAATCTCATGGGACAGGGACTCACCACCTCCCTGGCTAGCCTGTTCCAATACCTGACTGCTCCCTCCATGAAGAAATTCTCCCTGATATCCAATCTAAACCTCCCATGGAGCAACTTGAGGCCATTTCCTGATGTCCTATCACTTGTCACCTGAGGAAAGAAGTTGGCACCTGCCTCACTGCAATCTGCTTGTCAGGTGTACAGTCCTCAGCCTTCTCTTTTCCAGACTGAACAGCCTTGGTTCCCTTAGCTGCTCCTCACAGCTCTCGTTTTCTAGTCCCTTCACCAGCTTCCTTGCTCTTCTCTGAATGTGTTCCAGCAGCTCAAACCCTTCTTGTAGTGAGGGGCACTCAAGATGCAGACTCACTAACGCTGACTACAGAGAGAAAATCACTCCCCTGGTCCTGTTGGCCACACTACATTTGGTGCAGGCCAGGCTGCCATGGGCCTTGTTGGCCACCTGGGCACCCTGCTGGCTCACATTCAGCCACTTGGTGATCACTGGCACCTTTTTGTTGGACAGCTTTCCAGCCTCTCCTCCCAAAGTCTGTATCACTACATGGGGTTGTTGTGCCCCAAGTGCAGCACCTGGCATTTAGCCTAGTTGAATGTCATACAAGTGGATGTAGCCCTTCAATAGAGCACTTCGAGGTTCCTGTGCAGAACCTTCCCGGCCCAACCAGATCAACACTCCTCCCAGCTTGATCCCTGCGAACTTACTGAGGCTGTACTCAATTCCCTTGTCAGGATCACTGATAAAAACATTAAACAAAACCAGCCCCTTGAGAACACCACTGGTGCCCAGCCACTAGCAAGATTTAACTCAATTGACAGTGGCCCTCTGGGCTTGGCCATCCAGCCAGTCTTTACCCAGTGAGAGTCCATCTGTCCAAGCCATGAGCAGCCATTTTTTCCCAGGAGAATGCAGTGGGAAACAGTGTAAAGTGCCTTGCTAAAGTCCAAGTAAATATCCAGTCTTGGTACCACACTTCCCTAAATTCTGTGTGATTGCTTTATACTGACTACGAAAGGAGAAGTCACTTAAGGTAAAGCAGATAGGGAACAGCAGAATAAATTGTGCATATATGGCTTAGCTGCATTTATTACCATGATAATCTCTTGTTGCTATGGAGAAACAGGTTTTGTACGTGCCAGCACAATCAAGTAATTCAGTGTCATGCTACCAAGTATTGCAAAGATTTCAAAGATGAATGGCAGAAGTTTCTCTTTTAAATGAGGGATTTTGAGGGACAGAGAACATTCATCTCCATTTGACAATGTAAGGTTTTCTCAGTCATTTGAAATCACTAGGTCTTTGGCACACCTAATGTAATTATCTCTGCCTGGAGTAATTATAATGAAGTCAACACAACACAGAATCCTGAAGTTCATGACATAATGTAGGTATTGTGGTGCTAATTTTTTTAATTCAATAACATATTCCAGCAGATGACACATATTAGAGCTTTTCTTTTCTCTCTCCTGGCATTGACTAACAATGTGGTTTTTAAGTATTTTCTATGCTTGAAGGTAAAAGAAAGGCAAACGGCAGCATGGAAGATTGCCAGGAAAAAAAAAGAGAGAAATACAGTAAAAGACTACCTAAGAAATGTTAATAGTTCAGTGTCACAGTACATACAGTGTATTCAGAATCCAAAGATTGCATCTTCAGATCTCATGCAATATTATGAGGGATTTCTTTAAAAGTTTTTTTCATATTTAAGGTTTATATTTTCAAATTTCCTTCACACCTTTAGAATAGAAAAGGTCATTTCTACAAAAAATAAATCCCTCTTCCCCAAACTGATGCCAGGATGAGGCATTTTTGAAAAATAGACCTTAGTGATACCAACCCCCATGCGCTATGCAAGCTGGCAGCCCCACAACAACAGCTGCTCAAGAAGAGGCACCTGGCAAGTGCCATGATCTGCAAACATAAATGTGGTGCCAATGCAGATCCATTTGTGTTGAATATTCCCTGGATTTCAGGAGGTTGGCAAGAAGTGGACTCGGGAGGACTGGAGTTGGTGGAAAAAAGAGTGACACAAGCACACGAGGCTGTTCTATGGGCAGTGTTAATTTTTTAAATATCAGCAAGAATATAAGAGAGTAAATGTTTTTAATCTGCACGTTCTACCTAGTTCTCACTAACTGGCCTGAAAAGCGCTGATTTATTGTTACTCACATTTCCTTTGATCATTACATCTCTGATTTGTGATCAGATAGAAAAAAATCTTAAATAACAGGCAGCAGTATTTGCTTATCAAAACTAAAATTCTTTTTTTTTTTTTTTTTTTCCCCCCCCGCATTTGTAGCAGTTGATCTCTCTCCTCACTTCCCCCTGGGTAAACTCGCATCTCAGATACAGACTGGCATCACTCAAATAAAACAGACAGCAATCAACAACAGAGGGCCCCGCGTTCCCCCCAGCTTTCCAGGAAAGATGGCAATCATCATTTTGGCTAACACCAAGGCTGAACCAGGACATCCAAAGACAAAAGGTTGATATAGAATAAAGACAGAAATAAAATTGGATCTAGGAACCCAGTGTGTGCTGTTGTTAGTGACCAGTTTAAAGAAGTGCATTTTCCTTATTAGTTTACGCAGCCGACCACTAAGTTAAATATACCTGTTGTTTTCCACCGTTTGTGTGAGCCACCATCAATGCATTTCAGTAGAATTATCAGTTCAATATTCAGGATTGCTCTACTGTAATATGCATCTGAATACATCCTTGAAATTTAAATGTGGTAAACATTTAATTAAAAATCTTCACTTGTAAGAGGTAGAATGACAGTAAACAGAACACGAGAATCAAATCTCAGAGCTATCCTCATAAATTCCCTCAAAGTCTGTAATGATCTGGTGGGCAATCAGTGCTTAGATGGCATACATGTGACAGCTCAATCAGTTCCTGCTGAACAAGACTGGGAGGATTTCCACACCTTTGACAGCTTTGGCTCCCAATCCTGGCTTACCACAGCAGCAACCCCAGTATTCCCAGCTTTGCACTGGAGCTTCCATCCAGTCCCTGTGCTACAGCATCAATGCCAGAAAAGCTCCAGTTCTTCCCTGACCCCCATGGAGCTGCTTCCCAACCTCAGCTCCACAACACTGTCATTAGATGCGATGTGACTATCTTAGGGTATGTAGAAATTAGTGGGTGAAATCCTGCCCTGCATTACTTAGGAAGTCAGGCAAGACAAGCAGTTCCTTCTGACTTTTAGATCTGTGAATCTGCAATTGGGCATTTTGCTGGTGGAACAATACAAGACTTCTTCCTGAAATATCTCAAGATCTCTCCTTGAGATAAATGCTGTGCAAGGAAGTCCAGTGAAAACCAAAAGCATCCTAGGATTACCATAGGATACACTTTACTTGAAAAAGACAATAAACCAAGATAGTTCCCATGGTAATCCTCCCTCCCCATTTCTTACTCCTATCAAGTTTATCCAAGAAATAATTACAGGAAGCGATATATATTTAATGAAATCTGTGGAAACTGAATGGCTCAATAAATGATCTCTGGCAATGGGAAATGAAAACTTTTATGTACCCCAGACTAGCATCAGAAGTTGCTTTCATGAGAGAGTTTGGGATTGCTCTCAGACACCAACACTGAACTGTTTGGATAGGCAGCTCATGCCACCCATTGCCCTTCATCCAACTCCTTGACTCCCTTGACAACTTTGGCTCGAACCTCTGCCTTACCATCATGTGGCTGACAGATCTTATCACAAAATTAGTACATCTGGCCACATAGTTGTTACAAGCAGTGCTGAATCACACATAGCACATGACTAGTGCTTCAAGAGCAAGTTGGAAGCCATGCTTCTGATCAGCTGTGCTCTCTTCTGTCTACCCAGCTCACAGCACAGTGAGAGAGAGGTTTTGCTGAAGGAAGAGAGCAGAAAAAAAAGAGAGATGGCTTCAGCTCCTGATGTCAGGGAAAGCAGTGCAAGCACAAAACTCTGAAAAGAAGCATATTGGATTAGCCCTGCTCCCAAATGCATTTTTGTACATGCCAGAGGTTAAGTTCTGTGAAAGCCATGTTCCAAAACCACATAAAGGAGAATTTGTTGTTGTGGACAGGAAAGGAGGGGGAAACAAAGACATTTTGACATGCTAGAATCTGTGTCTTTCTCTCAGATGCTCAACTAGGGCCATAAAATTCACTATGAATAATATTTACATACACTTGATAAGCCTGATTAGTGCTTCTTCAGGAAAACAAAAAACACATTTCCACCCCTATGAAGCTTCCAAGTCCTCTGATCTTTCCCATGGTCAAGTTTCTATATGCAGAAGAAATCACAGCTTCAGAAGACCTGCAAGGCCATATGAGATTATGACCAGACTGAAGCTTACTGCAATAAGATCCTTACACAAAAATACTTGTTTCCACAGGTGAAAAAAAAAAAAAAAAAGCAAAAAAAAAAAAAAGCAGGAATATTTATGTGATTTTCTGTAGCATCTCTTGACATGGGAACTTGCATTCCTATCATCAGTGGAAGTTCAGCACCTTGCCACCAAGGGACACTACATTATTTAGCAATCACAAAACAAGGAGAGAGAAAAACAATGTTATTGCTTCTAAGGCTGGGGTTAGGTCACCACTTAAAAAATCACCACCACATTATCAGGAGTGGAGACAGGGCAAAAGCTGCGTCCAAATGTGATAAATTGTTCCACTCAAAAGCACTCAGGAATAGCTCGGAAATCTCCCTTGTCATTCAGGTGCATTTCAGAGAGTGAATTAATTAGCATGAGGATCCTTTATTGGCAGCTCTCAACGTGAAAGCCCTGTCACTGAGGCTGGAAAAATGACTCAGAAATGAAAATGAGGAAGAGACAGAGAACTGCCACAATACCCAGCCTCCCTCCAACACCAACCCATCAAGCCAGTCAGCTGGCAAATTCAGCTCTTCTTGGTCTCTCACCATCGTGTAACTAACATTGTGTTACTACTCTAACCTGCACCCTGTCCTACACCTAAGCAATAAAACATCTCTTAATGTAATGGCAAGTGGAACAGAGGAAGAAAAGACTGATTATGGATTGCATGCCTGCTACCAATTTACTTGGTGGTTATCCAAACTGAATCATATTTTTATTTATTATACAGTTATATTTCCCTCTACCTTCACCCTCCTCCACATTCTTCCCTACGGCTCAGCGGCTTCTTTTTTTTAAATATGTAATTCACCAAACAGATGCGAAAGCTGATATTTCTTTGCTCACATTTCTCTAGCAAAACCCCTGCAACCATGCTTTTAATGAGGAAGATTTTTAATAGAAGGATAGAGAGGTTAAATTGGCTAACAGGGAAAAAAAGAAGTGGATAAGAAGAAGATCAGGTTTCCATGGAAACAGAGCTGCATCCTATAATACTTTTGACTTTCTGCATTTATTTATATATTTCAGTTATATCCGTTTCTAAGCAATAGGTTTAAAAAAATGTCCAAGATTTCAGAGTTGAGAAAACAGCTTTTAAATATGGGCCTGGCCATTCAGCTACCATAAATAAGCACAGCATTGCTGAAATCAGCATGGCTAATGACACCATCAGGATTTACACCACTGAAGAGGCCACACAAGAGGTGAGACAGGAGATTAGCCAGAAGATCTGCACAGTGAGAAGCTACCAGAAACCAGAGCACAGGGTTATAGGGGAATGCTCCTCCCTCTAGACACTGAGAAAAGGAGAGGATTCCATAGAAGGGGTCTTAGAATCATAGAACGGCTTGGGTTGGAAGGGATCTCAGGGATCATCAAGCCCCAACCCCCCTGCCACATGCGGGGTCACCAACCTCCCCATTTAATACTAGACCAGGCTGCCCAGGGCCCCATCCAACCTGGCCTTGAACACCCCCAGGGACCGGGCATCCACAGCCTCTCTGGGCAGCTGTTCCAGCACCTCACCACTCCTTCTGTAAAGAACTTCCCCATGACATCCAACCTAAATCTTCTCTCCCTCAACTTAAAACCATTTCCCCTTGTTCTGCAGTTATCAACCCTTTCAAAGAGTTGATTCCCCTCCTTTTTGTAGGCTCCTGTTAGGTTCTGGAAGGTTGCAATGAGGTCAACCCACAGCCTTCTCTTCTCCAGGCTGAACAAACCCAGCTCCCTCAGCCTGTCCTCATAGGGGAGGTGCTCCAGCCCCCTTATCATCTTCATGGCCCTCCTCGGGACTCTCTCTAGCAGTTTCCTGTCTTTCTGGTATTGGGGGACACAGTACTCCAGACGGGGCCTCACAAGAGTAGAGTAAAGAGGGACAATCACCTCCTGTCCCTGCTGGCCACCCCTCTTCTGATGAAGTCCAGGATGCCATTTGCTTTCCAAGCTGCAAGAGCACACTGCTGGCTCATGTTAAGTTTTTCATCCACCCAGGACCCCCAGGTCCTTCTCTGCAGGGCTACTCTCAGGATTGTCCCTCTCATCTGTATGAATGCCTGGGATTCCTTCAGCCCAAGTGCAAAACCTCAAATTTTGCTGTGTTGAACCTCATTAGCTTCACCCAAGCCCAGCTTTCCATGTAGGTCTCCTGCTTCTATGAGGAGTGGAAGGAGAGGTGTAGACCTCAGTGTGTGCAACAGAAGGACAGCAAGTGGTTCTGGTTTGCTATGCAAAAGAATAAGATAGGGTTAAATATGCTTACACCTTCAATTTCTACCACAGTCCTAAAATATCTTCAAAGAAGCAGAAAATGTTCCTGTGGTTTTAAAGATACGTTGATGAAAACGACTTGCAGTTATCCATCAATCATCTAGCTACATACATATTCCACCTTAAGCATTTACTGGTGTTATAATGTATTTCATCAGAAGCAATGTATTTCATTTTTACTCAGGAGTCCATGCAGCACTCATGTACTCATGTACTCATAAGAGACTTAAAACTCTGCAGCACCAGGTTGCAGTTGGGCATGGTTAAAAATTTCCTTTCAGGGGAGTAAAATAAAAGCAAAATCTGGTTTAGCTAGAATTGATCTGACACCAGAACCATTTTCCATTGCCCAAGTGGAGTGACAGCAGCTGAACTTTACTTTCCCAGAGAGCTCAAACTTAAGCTCAGCTCTGCTGAGAATGTTGATTTCTGGAGCCTTCAAGCCTACCTCTGGATCTAAATGACCCAGCTTCAGCCCATTTGCTGCTTTGAGATGCACTATTTTGGTGAGCATTTCACTACATGTTTGTCCATCTTTCTGTGCATGGAAAACACAGCAAGATTAGGAGTCCTATTTAGCCTTTTTTCACCTCAATTTATCCAGCAGAACTTGGAGAGTTGGGTCAATCTAGTAAATAATATGAATTGTCTCCTTACAAAGGAGGAACAGAGATTTCTTACAGCTCCATAAAACAGAAACATATAATCAGGAAAAGATATATATCCTGGTGCTCTCTGGGGGATTCAGGAGCTGTGTTTTCTCAAGCACCAACTCCCACCTTACTGCAACCATGTGCCAAGGTCATAAGTGTCACTGCAGAAAAGATCTAAATGCAGAAAGCATTTGGCACTGTTAAAATCCCCATCACAAAGCAGCAGGTGCTGCTCACCTTAGCAGTCAGCCTGGTTGTCTGCTGGGGTCTGATGGACCACAGAAGGGTGGGAGACTTCCAGAACCCTCCTTACCTCCTCTCTACAGATTTCAAGCACTTTCATTTCAGCATTTGCCTTGAGCAGACATGTAAAGCATCTCTAACATACAGTAACTAAGTGCTGCCCACCAGGAAGGCTGGAGGAGACAGATAGGAGCTGTGAAGGGGAGACATCTAACTCTAGAAATCAGGGGGTTTATCGGAACATTGCCAACCATTGCACCTGCCATAGGCAAGCAGGACCAAACCTTTTCTCTGGCCTTACCACAGAAAGGTAATATTAAAAAAAAAAAAAAAAAAGTAGAAAAGTTTCATCTGAAGTCACATAAGATGATTCTGGATGGACAAAGCAACATTTTTTTTTTTTTTTTTTATCAGGCTTTTACCAGATTTCTTCGACCAGATTTGGTTGAACTCTAGGCAGTAATATTTTTTCACTTCACTAAAAATTTCATCCAGCTCTGGCTGTATCATAATAGGCCTTCAGAAATGCTGGATTATCCCAAGTTCTTTTCAACATCAAGGAACCAGGAACATAAATACATTATTGGTGTGACATGACCAGTGAGATCTTTTTCCCCTTCCCTTCCCTTCCCTTCCCTTCCCTTCCCTTCCCTTCCCTTCCCTTCCCTTCCCTTCCCACACTTTTCCAGATCTCTCTGTTCATAAGCTCCCATTAATCATAAGTAGCAAGGTAGATGTGGTTGTATTCTTAATAGCAGTAACCTCCTAAATCTTGACAATTATATTTTGCGTTATGACAGGTTTCCTATGTATTATGAAACAAAGATGCTTGCTGCTAGTAATGAACTAAAAGGAAAAAATCATTTTTTCAAGTGTTAGGAAAGTAAATACATGCTCTTTCTTAATGAAAGTGTGTTAAGTTTGCTGTAAGCCTCTTTTAAGAAACTACTGTTTCTAACATGTCTAATGATAATAACTCTCTATAGCTCTCCTCTTCAAAATCTTTGCTGAAGCAACACTGCTTCATTATTTTCCTCCTAATTATCAGTTGGTTCAGATTTACAGTTTGCTTGTCAGTGGTCTCTTGAGTCCATTCCTCATGCACATGCACATGCACAGTCACTGATCTGTGGGAATGGGAACAGCAGAATTCCAGATGCTGGGACAGCTTTGGGTGATGGCAACATAGACATGTAGCGACTGTCCAAAATC
Organism: Meleagris gallopavo; assembly: GCF_905368555.1. Lineage (NCBI taxonomy): Eukaryota > Metazoa > Chordata > Aves > Galliformes > Phasianidae > Meleagris > Meleagris gallopavo. The sequence continues at coordinate 44,379,789 of NC_139409.1, read as the reverse complement.
CTCTTGGCATCAGTTATTCAGCCCTGAGGATGATTTCATGGAAAAGAGGAGGAACTCACATGGCATGGTTTACTACCAAGTTCCTTTTTTGTAGTTTGCACACAGTGTGTAACAGAATTAGTGGGACTTCAGCTGCACAAGCTTGGCAGGGCCATTTCAATCCTCTTGGCCTAGGAGTGCTGGTACGAGAACACTTGCTGAAATCAGTGTTTGCAATCTTAATGAAATAGAAATGTCTATGAATTCAGGAAACTTTAGAGAAACAAAGCAAAACAAAACAAAAACTTTGGGTAAAGATCCCGTGCTTTGCTACGCTTGACAAATGTAAGGTGAGATATGCTTTCTCTGACTAAATCTTAGGGTTATTTGCCTTTAAGGGCTTCAGGTACAGCATTTCCAAGATAACATGCTACTTTATTGAGTTTATCACATTACTTCATCAGCGTCCTAACACTACAGCTTTCTGCTGTATTGAACAAGACACGGTCCTGCTTAATGCAGGACAAGCTCAAGAATATCTATTTGGGTTATGACTGCTTTGCAGCTATCATCCAAGCTGCTAAACATATGCAAAACAATACATGAATCTGTTTCCTCCTGAGATAATTTGGTTTGATTTCCACACACTGATCTCTGGTCAGCATGTTGCATAGGAACTCCCATACAGCATACACAAATTTTCTCTGCATTGCGCTTATTCTTCTCTTATTCTTTGTTCAAGGATTTGTTTGGCCCTAACTTTGCTGACCTGCTGAATAAAAAAGTATTCTCCGGTGTGCAACCTGCTGCTATGTTCTTGAAAAGACGGTTTGCAATGGATCTGCTTTGCATCTCTCAGCAGTTTTTATTGATATCTCTTAGTAAACTTCAAGTGCTGCATCAATTCTACAAGAATTTCTTCACCTTCACACAGTGCTGACAGGCATGTTCCATAAGCTCTCAAAATGCTCTGTACTGCCATTTATTCTCTGGAGCAAGCTCATCAAGACCATATGGCAGGAGGATACATTCAGCAGCCCTTGCAGTTCTGTACCATGCCTCTGTTGCCTTGTGTTTCTTTCATACAGACTCAATTGAACCATGCTGGTACCCAAAGGATCCTCTGGAACATACAAGTACCTTTTTCATGGCCAGCTTTAGACAACAGTTAATACAATTATAAAAATAAATTGCAATTTGTAGAGTAGAAGTTTCTTTACCAAGATCTACATCATCTATTTCTGCAAACTCAGTGTCCACTTACATTTCTGTCAAGAAGGATCACTTTCAGAAGCACTGTTCTATTCTTCTCAAAATCACCATGCACTTGCTTCTTTATTTTTGTTGCTGTCAGTAAATCATCAACATCTTGCAGCATTTGCTGGCCAGCAGATAGACAAGTGGCTTCTGTCTTTTCAAGTCTTGCTAGATCTATCCAAATGTTCTCAAGCAGTTCCAATGAAATTTCAAAACTTGGTATTTCTGAATCCTAGAGAGCTACAGATCTTCTGGAGTTAGAAAATACTCATTTTAGCATGTCTGTTGATGCAGATATATGCAAATGATACGCTGCTACAGTGCTCAGCAGCTAAATAGCACATACTGACAATCCCAGTTTAAGAGCAAACACCTTTGTAGCTCTTTGAATGTGGATATTTTTATTTGGCCTCTCATCAGTTAACTGAGGTCTTCTTTTACCAAGAGTACTGCCATTTGAACACAGTGTCTACTGTTCTTATGATAGATGTGAATATTCGGGAAGCTTTTTAGTAAATATATTATCTCCTTATGGTTTGGAATTTTCATTTGTCACCTGAAAAAAGGAAACAGAATAGGTTTCTGTTCCAAACCCCTGCTTAAATGTTCAAAATAATCTCATCATAATGTGGACTACACCACTGTCAGAAATTCAGAATTCTGACAGGTTCCATCAACACACTCTTCCATGTAACCATTCTTTTCAATGAGAGAGTTACACTCCAAGGACTTCAAGGATTTGTGAATATCTGTCACTGCAAAGCAGTCCACAGAAATGTACCTGCATTATAGATATATTTCAGTGTTTCTCTTCCAAGTGGACAGCTTCCAAAACTAGAAGGCGATAATGGCTCTGAGCAGGTTTTAGAAGGGCATTCTGTAAATTTATGCTCCACAGACACTGTATTGCACATGGATCTTTTCCAGTTGTGAGAAACATTCACACTTTCCTTTCTCATTTGTCCACTGGCTCGTTCTTCTATGCTTATCTTCATATACGTGAACTTTATTCTGCAAGCCTCCAATAAAAACACTGTCTGTATTGTAAGCTGCACAACAATTCATCAGCTCAAGTAAATAAAAGCAGTAGTAGCAGATGTACAAATGAAATGGCATCCAATTTGATTTCAGCAACCATCTTGGAAATGCAATTCAGTCTTAAAGGTTGTTGCACACAGAAAGATGGAGCTACACAGATAAACGTGTTTGACTCAGATTTAGCAATAGTTACCAAGCTGGCTAATCACTACCAGGTAAACACAGCTGGACAAGTGCCTGGAGCTATCACTTTCCACAAGGTGTTCGATCGTACAAAACTATATATTTACTCCTTTCTCTTCTTCCTGTGCAGTGCTTGAAAAGTACTACAGAATGGCAAGCTCTTGTATTTTAGATCTGCAAAGAGATGTTTTATTTCTACAAAGGGCACCGTTCCTCTCAAGAAAAGGCATTCTTTGGAAATTTTTCATTACTGTTTTTGGTGTCTGCCTGGACAGAAATGCAGCTCACCTATTCTAGGTTTTGTTTTGGAAATGGAATCATAGAATCATAGAATCATAAAATCATAGAATGGCCTGGGTTGAAAAGGTTCACAATGACCATCTAGTTTCAACCCCCTGCTATGTGCAGGGTCGCCAACCACCAGACCAGGCTGCCCAGAGCCACATCCAGCCTGGCCTTGAATGCCTGCAGGGATGGGGCGTCCACAGCCTCCTTGGGCAACCTGTTCCAGTTCCTCACCACCCTCTGTGTGAAATAGAGGAACAGAGCACCTTGAAATAAGACCTCTTTAACTGGGATTACAAACACTCTCTTTGACATTTAATGCAGTGTAACAGATCCAGTGAAATGTACATTCACGAGCTTCATGCTGGCATGGCTTGCACAGAGCATAGCCAGTTCAGACCTTGCTTGGCTGCAGCTGTTGAAAAACTTGACGACACAAACAGGAGACACCAAACCTTGATCACATTATGTTGATGACTGCAGGCATAAACTCAGTGAGGTTAACTCAGCAACTCATCCATCATTACCTCAGTGGCTACATGTCTACAAATGCAGAACTGGGGTCAGAAAAGCAAATATCTCCACTGCCATCAACTGCTAATTTCCAAGTGCTTCTGGGAGCATGCCCTTTGGGTCAGTTACAAATCATTTATAACCAATTAGTCTCTACCTTCCCTGGAAGGAAAAAGTGCCTTTAAGGCATAAAGAACTAACTGCTCACTCATTTGCACCTCCTGGTGCAACTGAATATCACTGAATATAACTAAATATGCTACTCTTGTGATACCCTTCAGCAGAAAGTGAGCACAGCATTAATGGCAAACACAGTACCAAAGGGCTTTGGCTGGGATGCAGAATCCTCATCCACAGCAGTAGCTGATAGTCTCTATCACCTGTGGCAGTCCACTATGAATTAAACTGGTGCCTATATGTTATATTCCACTTCCTACCTGAGTGCTTTCTACAAAACAAGGCAATTTTTCCAGATGAACATCAGATTAGACCCTGCCCTCAGCTGCTGTTTCTGCTTCTTGTTTCTGGTTGGGTTCCTACTGAGTTTCCATCCCTGTCACCTCTCCCATGCTCAGGTTTTTTGCTGGTGAGGATTTTTTCCCTTGGCATTCTCTCATCTAAACTACAAGACATCCACAAGTAGCAAGTCTTCCCTTCAGACTCCTCTGTTTTTGATCCACCAATATTTCTTGAAGTCCTTCATGTGCTATCAAAGGAAAGCCCCACTGCAGAGAATTAATTCTTTTTACAGAAATTCAACTTTTCTGTGGGCAACTCTCATATGACCAGGTCCACAGCTTTACTGTGCTTTCCATCCTCTTTTACTAGCAAGTGATGATTTTCACTTGTTAACTCATTCAAGTGCTATCTCAGATCAGAGTCCCCCTCCTGGGTCAGCACTGGCTATGAGCCACATCCAGGATTGGCACAGAAGTTTCTGAAGCACAAGTCACAGACAGCATGGAAAAAAAACTATTTATATATATATATATATATATAATATATATATACACTATATAATATATATGTAATATATATATAAACAGGAAGGGGAACGGCTGTTTACAAGGGTGGATAGAGATAGGACAAGGGGGAATGGTCTTAAACTCAGACAGGGGAGGTTTAGGTTAGATATTAGGAGGAAGTTTCTCACACAGAGGGTAGCGAGGCACTGGAACAGGTTGCCCAAGGAGGCTGTGGATGCCCCATCCCTGCAGGCATTCAAGGCCAGGCTGGATGTGGCTCTGGGCAGCCTGGTCTGCTGGTTGGTGACCCTGCACATAGCAGGGGGTTGGAACTGGATGATCACTGTGGTTCTTTTCAACCCAGGCTGTTCTATGATTCTGTGATTCTATAATATATCTTGTTCATATAGATAACTATCCCATGTTTTCCCTTCCTGCACTTGTATGCCGCTCTGTCATTCCTCACTGTTCCATCTTCCTGTCCTAAGGAAATACCTTATTCTAACTCTTCTGAAAACTATTAAAGATCTATGACTTTTAGCAGGAATATTTTGGTAAAAGGGGTAGATATCACCATTCAAACCAATCAGTGCTCATTTTGCTTCTTCTGTTGCTCTCTCATTAATCTGCACTTTTACCATCATGGAGTTGCAGTGGCAGGGGGACTGGATAAACTTCTCTCATCTCCCTTCATACTCATTGCAATGAATTTCTGGCATCTACAGCTTTCCCTGCTGCACAGATGTGCTGCCCACTGCATGAGGAGCCACCGATGGCTTTGAGCCTGGCTCATTCCAGCCTCACTCAACATGCCTTAGCTCTCCGACTGGCACAAACAACACACAATCAATTCTTATCTGCCTCATCCATGCCTTTCAAGATGCTGTCATCTCTTTTCCAGGCTGAACAGGCCTAGCTTGTTTAGTCATTATGTATGTTTAACTACTCCCACTGCCTCCAAATCCTTTTGCATTCTTCTGCATTCATAGAATCACCAAGGTTGAATATTCTTTCTGAATATTCTTTCTGAGATAAGGAAAACAGAAATGCATACAATACTAATGATAAGAGTGAACCAAGGTTATTTTCTGCTTTGGTCTCTAATCCTTTCTTGCCCACTCCTAATGTTTGATTTGTATTATTTTTTCATCAAAAAAATAATAACGTTTAAAAAAAAAAATCATTGAAAGGTCTATTGAAACCCCAAGGTCTTGCTCCTGAGGAGAAACATGCATCTCAGAGCCCACACACTTGTACCCTGATACAAGTCTGGGTTTATTCCTTTCACATTCTTCCAAAGGCTTCTGTGGTGGCAGCCACAGCAAAAATAGTATCAAAGTCAATGCACTTATAACATCATTTCACAGCTATGCAGTTACAGGGTCTTGAAAGAGACCAGGAGTCGGGGTTGCTGCTCTTTGACTCTATCCATAGCATAGCTGGACTAAACCCAGCTGTGGATTTACTATAAGATGGGGTGAGGCTACACATATGAGTGCTGGGGCAATTTGTGCCCCACTTTCTTCTCAAGCAGGACCAGAGAGAACAGATTCTACCTCTACATCACTACTGACAGCAAGTTCAGCTAACCCTGTTTAGAAGATATAATGCACACCCTTCACAGAAGGCATTTTGTCTCAGAAAAAGCTCACAGTATCAGGAGACAAGGAGGGAGAAGAAAATGCAGGGACTAAAGTGAGCTTCCAAGGACAAGCAGCAAGCCAGGGCCAAACTGGGATATGGCTCTTTCCCTGCCACATAAGAGAAATTTTGCCTTTGCACCCTTACCAGAAACCAACCAAATGTTGAAAGAGTTAGGCTAATTACTTCTTCTTCTAAAAATGGTAACTCAGTCTGATAAATAACAGATGACTTCTATAGTGGGATTGCTTTTCTGTTGTTACCACTCAAATCTGCAAAGTCACCCAGAACCCAGCTCTGCTTTTGTGCCCTGCTGAACATGACTGCCCAACACGTGCCCAAGCCACAGGCTTGCAAAATGTATGGAAATTTTACCAATAGCACTGAAAATAGAATAAATAAATGAGAAATAAATAAATGTATGAACATTTGAGATTATTTTTTTTTCTGCTGGGAATAAACAGTAGAGACAGACCGTAAGGGAAAAGTTGGTGTCAGAGTTCGTTGTATTTCCTGTTGTACTCACTTTTTGGAGAGAGTAAGCAGGCTGTAACCATCCCTTTCCTTAGAGAGTCTGTGCAACTTCTGCCCCAAATGCAAAACCAAGAGAGATGCTGAGAGAAAGGCTGCGAAAACAGGAGGAGGGAAGGAAGTGTTTCTGCACCAGGCAACTTTGAGCAAAGCCGCGGTAAAAATTCACAACGTGTAAGAGCCAAGAAAACATCTCAGCTCCAAGCTGCGTGCACACGTAGGCGGACTCGAGGTGTCATATTGGACTGTCGAATAAAGTATGAGAGCACAATAGTGAATAAAAATCTTTTAAATAAATTGTTTGGTTTTGCTCGCTGCCTGGTATGTGCACCTGTGCTCCTTCTCAGCCCCAGATGATATATGTACTTGTTTTCCTGTTTAATATTCAGCACATGAGACCGACAAACAAAAAAATAAAATGAAAAAAATAAATAGGTGAGGGGGAGAACAGGAAGAGAAAATAGATTGATTTTTTCTTTTTTTTTTAATGTCACTTCAGATTTAAATCTTAAGAGCAAGAGCATGCACACAGGTGCCCGGATAGGCTGGATAATTATCAGTGGGGCTTGCATGACAAATGAGGAGTAAAACAGAAGGACTGCATCTCACGTGCTGCTGGTGGGACCACAGATGTCCATAGCAGGAGCAGGTGCGGGGGAGATTCTTCAAATCTAATGGGAAAAAGGGTGCTGTCTGGTGTCTTTTCTGGCTATAATGCATTTCTCCCAAAGTGCAGCTGTAATATGTTGTAACTTCTGTTGTCCTGAGGCAGGCAAATGTGCATAAAGACCATAAAAGAAGTCAGCTATCCCACAGGCTGTTTGTGACTTTGTAAAACAGAACACCATTGTGCAATGAAAGCAATAAAAATTGGAGAAGGAGAGGGAATGGTTGCTGCAAACACAAGCTCCCTCACAACCATCAAAACCTTTTCTCCTTTTTTCTTTTGCTAGCATGCAATGTCAGGAATCAAACTGAACTGTCCTTTTGGCAGCAGTTCCTGCTAGATGTGAGCAGTGAACTTGCCTTGCCCTCCAAGATAACAGCTTAAAAAACTGAAATGGAAAATGCTCCTAAGAACACAAGCTGTTGGAGCAAACTAAACCAGAGCTGTGGTGTTTATTCTTTCCCTTTAGGACATTGCTACACTATTTTGCAATGATGGCTTCGCACCCTGAAGGATCCTGTTTTTTCCCTTGACTTCAGCAGAGCCCTCTTCTGAATAACATCTAAGAGCTACAAGTTTTCCTGAAGAGGTTAGTAAATCATTTTCAGTATTCTTAGTACTTAGTTGAAAGTAAGATCCTTTAAAAGCCTTATACAGGGGCAAGGTTGTTATACTTCAGTTTGCCCTTAACTGCCAATACTGAAAACCTGAGTCTAACAGGGCAAAAGCAGGTGACAGCAGCACATGTGAGAAAACTGCCCACAGGCTGAGGAAACATTTGACCACAGTTACTGCTCTTCGTTACACACTAAGATTTAAGTTAATTAGTCCTAATATATCTTAGTCCAACATATCCCACCAAATCGCTATTACCAATTTTATTTCTTTTTCTTGGGAACCCATCTCCCTCTTCTCAAACATCGTATGGCACATTCCATGTGCTCACATTTCAAGGAAAGGATTGGGTGAAATCCACGGAATTGACTACACTAAGGGACAAAGAAAATATGACTGAGCCATATTCTAAAGTAAAAGCAGGTAATATTTTGGACTGTGCAATGGATTTAGAAGCCAAGATTTAGAAGGCACAGAATCATCAGTGTTCTTTTGGGAAGGACCTGCACCTGAAGCTGTGTCCTTCCACACTGTGCAGCGTTGAAATGAAAATTTTTAATTAAAAAGCTACTCTATGGGCTAATAGAGTAGAAGTCACCAGTATCTTTATCGTATTCAGGTGGTAAGTAGATTTGTACTGCATTTGGTGATAGTTGACCTTTATGTTCTTGTCCACTAACAAAGGGATGCTTTTATCAGGGAAAGGCATTCAGCCTTTCAGAACCTGCCTCCCATACATATGTCACGCTCCTCCTGCAAAAAGCTGGCATTAGAGCTAGCAGTGGCCCAAAAAAAGATTACAGTACAGTAACAAAATATGGGGTCAGAGATGAGAGAGTGCAAAGCAAGGATTTTCTCACTAACAAAATGAAAGTCTCAATATTTCACTTCAGAGAGCAGGGGCCAACAGAAGTACATCCTCTCTTTATCACTTCACTAGGCAAAGGCATTATTAAGGTCACTGAAGTATAAGGATGGGAATCTGGAGGCCTGAAACTGTGCCTCTTTGTGTACTTAAAAACACAGATTTTTAAGAGAGCATCAGTAGGAAGCAGATGATTTAATTTTATTTGTATAAAATGCACAACTAATAATCAATTATTTAAAGAGACAAAAGGTGAAGTCCAAATTCAAAAGCCCTTCCACTTTGGAGCAGTATGTGAATGTGTGCTCCACAACCTGTTCACACCATTACACGGGATCTATATGTGAATCTGGTAACAACTGCTTTGACTTTGGTAGTGACAGAGCATCTGGGGCTGTCCAGCTGAAACTATCTCCTTACTTTCTCTTTCTTGCTGTCTCTGGTAATGTGGTTCAGTTGTTTCCATACTCTTATGATGTGTGCATTTTTGACTGCCAGCATTAACACTTGATTTTAAAAAAATCTTCAAATCCTGTTGAGAGGAGTTCATTAAAATTCTATTAATATCTGTCTCACACTGTGAATAAATTGTTAACACTTCCTTGTTCCTCCAAACATAGACCAAAATAAAGCAATATCTTTCTGCAAAGTACTTGACACATACAAGAACAGCCAAGTTCTTGCTAATAGGTCTACTGTTCAATATTCTGGTTGCTTAAGATGGTCATCTAAACAGTAAGTCTTGTGATAATGAGTATGACATTTCACAGTTTAACTGGGGATCTGCCTACTTGAGGCACAGACACTGAGAAAAGGAGAACAGATGGAAACAACAAATCAGTTCTTCAGGTCTTTGACTTCCCATAGCTCCTGAGCACCTCCATAACCTTTAAAGTGAGATCATGAAGTTCCAGATAGGTTAAAAAAAGAATGCCAATTTTGTAAATCTGTGTGTACTTTATAGCTTTCTCCTTTCTCCATTCTGCCTCACGGGCAGCAAAACTTCTGCCTCTAGGGTAGAGTACAAAGGGAATCCAAGAGGGATAGACTGCCAGCGTTGCTGTATGTCTTCACTATTATAGAACAAGAGAACATTCACAAGTCAAGTACATGGTAGCTTCTTTGAACTGGCTAACTTATGAAAACCTGAATAATGGGCAGGAGACACACAGGTCAAAGGCTTCTGTCTCAGATCAGATACAAAGATCTTTACGGGATTCTGTAAGAGAATCTTATAGCAGTTTTAGAAGTTGAAGAAACAATACATCTTTCCAATGCAAATATCCATGCAAAAAAATCATTATTCTAGGAAAGCATTTCTCTGCCCAGGCAAAATCAGAATTATCTGAAGTTAAGCAACACAGGCTTTCCCTTTACCTTTTTCCAATGTTCTTATGCCTCCAATGCATCTTCATTTGTCCTCTTATCCACTTAGGAGAAACTCTCTTCCATTTTTTTTTTTGCATTATTGTTTTTTTCTCCACTCTGTTCTGCTCTATGTAAGTTGCTGAGTCAGCAAGTGTGGAGCTGTCAGCTTAGCCTATTAAAAAGGTGTAGTGCTCCAAGACTGTTCTAAGAGGTCTTCACACGCTTTTCTCAGCATATATGTTTGGATCTCAAGTCTAATTAGCTTTAGAGCTCAGGAGCTTTCAGTTTGGACAGATTCTGTGCAAACCATACCTCACTCTGCTCCAAGAATCCAGTGCAGCAGCCTGGCAGACTTGAGAGCAGCAATGGGAACTAAAGAAAAATCCAAGAAACTTTTTGCCACAGAACAACATGAACTCTTCCATGATACTTACTCTTGACCTTTACACTAACCTGAAGAGTATGCTGAGTGAAGTTCTTTCATAGTGTTAAGCTTTAACATTTAGACGACTTTGCTATCAAACCAAGGAAATTGTTAAAATACCTAACTGCTTGCCTGAATTGTATTGACCTGAAACAACTTTGAAGACAGAATGTGCAAGAAATTTGTGAATAGACTGACACAATGGAAGGAAAACAAAAGATCTCACTGTGCATGGTTAGCCTCACCGCTGACTAAGGTGAGACTTAAATTACTATGAACACTAGAGAGAAGTAGATCCTTAAAAGAAATCAACAAGTCTTCCATGTATTTCCAGATGTTCTGCCCAACATTCACAAAGATGACCCTATGTCAGGTTTGGCACCAGAGGGACCATTTCCTTGCTGAAGCACACTTCCAATAGCTCTCCTGGTTTATTGCCAAGCACTGCTTTGCGCGTGCAATCAGGTTACAAATGACTGCAAAGGACTCAGTGCACCAGCCATCAACAAGGCGTTCAGCCCTTTGCACAGATGATCAAAACACTTACAGAAATGTCAGCCTACCAGCCTGCAGTACAAATATCAAGACCCCAGAAGTCAATAAATCTAGTCTCTATAAATTAAATAAAGAACAGCTGGGCTCTCGGACGTCTTTTCAATCCACAAAGTATTTTAATTTGTACTTTTAAAGAGTCAGATTTCTCACAATTAGAATTTTGCAATTAGAAACTCCACCTACTTCGCAGGTTCTGCAGGATTCACTGTGACTATTCCCAGTTCATCCACATACACTAATATAGCCTTGAAGAAATTTTTCTCATCAGTGAATACCCTGCTGCTTACCCCTTGTTTCCAGTTACACACAGAAGGACTGGTTTGTTCCCAGGGCTTTTCCTACAAAGATTACTGCTGCAGAAAAGAAGCATAGGTGGGGACAGCTTAAATCCTTCAACATATATCTTCAATAAAGTGAAAGCAAAGCAAAATACATCAGAAATGTGAAGCTAAGTACAAAGCTGATGCATTTTGCATCGCAGGGGCTAGAAAAAAATCTTAGGCTGAGATTTTTCCAATCCTGACAAGATTGCAGTAAAATGCAAAGTAGGCGGAGGGTGTGTATTTTATCAGAAATGCAGTCAGTCTGGAACTTCTCTCCAGTGAAGAAACCCAAACAGCTGCCCACACAACTGAAAGCTCCCCTACATCTGCTCTGAACTGTGTTAATCCCTGTATGCAACATTTCTGTGGCACAAATCAGATGCCTCACAGACTGTGAGCTATAGAAACTGCAGGAACATAATAACAGGAAAATGTAAAAATATAATTGCAGAGAGAGAAAAATGCATAAACACTATTATTTGGTATATATTTGAATGATGTAACAAATGAAACAGTTCCCTCCACCACATAAAAACTGAGCACAAAGAAGGAAGCTGTGAAACCCTCCAGGTACTTTCAGCACTGTCAGAAGGCATGCAGCACCATAAGAACAAAGCCAAAGTGCCAGCCATTAGAAGAAACCTACTCAAAGCTATCTTGCTTATATAATGATTTAACCCACGAGTTTTGTAAGACAAGTATTTCAGCACACTGTAGTCTCACACATCTCCAGCAAGTCCAGCATGTTCCATCTTGTCATTCTTGCAAACACTAAATGGGGAACAAAACCAATATTTTCTACTTTCCAGTTTGTTTATTCTTAATGTTTGCGGTTCCTCTTATAAAGCTTGAAAATAGCATTTCTTCCTCAACAGATTTTGTCTTTTTCCACTTGGCCAATAGTGTTTCTGCTGTCACATGGTGGGAGCCAAGACAGCCTGTTTTGTTTGCTTCTTTTTTTATGAGCTGGCATCCCTGATCTGCCTTTCTTGCAGTTATTAAATGAGCTGGGATCCATTAGCATCTGTGGGACAGGACACTGAGAAGATGTGACCTCAGCCTACTGTGCCCTTTCCCACAGAAACCTGAGCATTTTTTCCTTTATTCCAACCTCTTCCTTCCTTCAGCAGAAAAAGGACGAAGATTCATTTCACCCACCCTCAGGACATATAACTGCAGCTTAATTTCTTTTGTAGTCAACAGGAGGAAAGAGGCACCTGTATATCATGCTGCATCTTCTGAAAGAATTTGTTTAAAATAGCCATGCTACTGAAACACAGCTCTTTTCATTCACAAGGGTGACTGGTCAGGTGGACATGGCTATTTTCTGCTCTCAGAGTTATGTGAGGTGAAAGCCAGCCAAGGCATCTTGATCCCATAACCAGCAGAGAGCACTAGGAGGAAAAAAAGGAAGGTATCACGTGAAGAAAGCTAGTATTTCCAGTCTGTGTCTTCTGAGGCATTAGCATGATGCCAAATATAGCTGACATCTTGCAAGCTTTACATTGCCACTCTATTTTCAACTTGAAGACTCAGTTGATGAAAGAACATAAGTGTTGAATTGGTTGAATTTGTTCTAGGGCCTTCAGTGTCCTTTCTTACACAGCTATTTATACCTTTATAAGGTTCAAAAACTGAAAAGAAAAAAGCCATATTGAAATAGGAAGCTAGTATTTTTCACATCTCTGTGCTGGTGTAAAATCTAAGACAGCGAGAACCAGGTTCTGCAGCTAAGGTCTCTGCAGCTCTCTAGAAGTGATTTGGATGTAGCATCCAGGGTTCCCAGAGCTGTGCAGATGCTGTTCCCCCAGCAGTCCTCTGCCTCTTGGGCATGCTCCTGCAGACCACTCACTGCAAATTCAGCTAAGGGAGGGGTAGGACAGGAGCACTGATTTGGGTTGTTTGTTGGTTTTTTTTTTTTGCCTTGTTTTCATCTCATTTTCATATCAGTTTAGTCTGTTTTCCTGCCTATTCACCTTGTGTACATTCTGCTCAGTGCAGGAGGAATCCCCTTTGGCTCAGATAACTCATGCAAATGCACAGCTTCCATTTTTCTTTCCAGCACGGACAGCTTACAGCCTGTTAAAGTTCAGAAACGGGTGACTGCTGCATGCTGAAGAACGCTGGTGTTTCATAGTAAGTTGCTCAGAAAAATAGATTTCATTTCCAGTTTAGTGAATTGAAAGGATCAGGCTGCATGGATTCAGCCCAAGGAGAGGCCGGGGTTGATGACCTCATTTTGTTACTTCCAGGGGAACTGCATCTACGCTGCTCTATAAAACAGCACAAATGTAAATGAGGTGGGAACTGCTTTCACATCTCATTTAGGTAACAGATGAGTGAGGCATGAAATGCATTTCACAGGCACAAGTAGCAGAGCAGTTTGCTAAGGCTTGTGACAAGGAAGAACTCCTGTTTTTCACATACAAGCACTCTCCTCAGAGCACTGGATTAGCTCAGAAGCATGTGTGGAGAGGAAAAATATTATCAAGAAATGGCACCTTGGCTGCTTTTATTAGCTCTCAAACTATTCTTGATAGTAATCATGGTCCATCCAGAGGTCTTCTTTCATTGCAAAGATTGCTTCTTTTCTTTTTATGTGAAATAAGTCATATCCAGATGGCACCAAACAATGAAAATAAAGAAATAAGTAAACATAAAGTCTCTGCTCTTAGCAGTGAGATTCTGAGCCAGAAAAAAGACTCACTTCTGCTGATATATGAAGACCTAAACTGTCAGGAAAAAAATGTTATCAGTCATTTTCCAAATCACAGGTTGGCAAGGATAAGGCAACAGATGTAACATCAGAGGGCTTTTTTAATGTCTGTAACACGTACAGGACACAATTCAGGTTTAAGGCAGATGAACATAGCTATGAAAGAAGATGGAATAATGAGGGAAAATGCCAAAGTCTTCAAAACAAGTTAAAAGTAACAAGGTATTCTAAATTAGAAAAACTGTGAGATGAACTATACAACTCATGGAGAGATATTCAACCCCTCAATATCAGGTGAACATAGAAGGAAATTTGCTGGCAGACAGTCAGAGGAAAATCTGAAATGTATTTCAATGTCAGTGGCACAGTTGAAAAGTTCAGCAAAGGACATAGTCACAAGGAGCACTTCACACACTAAGGGCAGTAGAATTGCAGACATCCAAGAGGAAAGCAAAGCAAAGCAAAGCAAAACCTCTTTCGCATCACAATGATAAAGCAGTTCAAAAAGTGTTCCAATTTTTTTCAACCCCACCAGAAGTCACTTCAGAAGTCTTCAGCATTTATGTCTTTCATCACAGAAAAAGTTGGAATGTACGTGTTCACAATATGAAGTACTGCCTTTTCAATGTCGAGTCAACTAGGAAACAACTAAAAATATCTAAACCAAACGCCATTTCACTTGGTTAAGAACAGTCAACCACAATTCTGTTGATAGAAATGTCAGTATTTTTACAACCACTAGAAATTCATTTAAAAATAATTATCTTTACCAGTACAACTTATTTCTTAAAAAGCACTGCTCTTTGGTAGTTCTCAAAGCCCTGTAAGAGCAGATGTGCCTCCTGCTCTGTAGGCTTTGGTTTACAGTCTCTTACAGAGTGCCCTTTTTTAATTCCAGTAAGACACAAAGTCAGGTATACACACAAACTGACTACTGATAAATAATGGCTTTGTAATGCTTGAAATAACAGCTCTAAGAGCCAAATAATTCACCCATTGCTCAGGCAAAACTTCCACTAATTTGAGACTGAAAGGGAAGTTTACCTGAATCAAAATTGTATGAGCAGGACATAAATTGCTATGAAATGAAAATATGGAATAGAGAAACAAGTAAAGGTCTCCGAGTTTTGAACAACACAGGAATGACCCGGAGGAACATTGCTAATGATTCAGATAAGTCATTACAAACGTTTTTTGTCTTGTGTTCTCCTTATACATAAACATTCCTTCCTTCTCCTTCCTTCACTCTGCTCAGTGTAATTTGGTAAATGTCAGCCCCCAGGCCCACTTTCATCCCCTCAGTTAAATGATTATGACTCTCTTGGCTGGCTATCACTGGCATAGCTGCTGGCAGCAGCCTTTCCTGCCTATGTGCTAAACTAGCCCTGCTCCCAACTTCCTATCCAGCCCAAAGCAATGACTCCCGAATTTCTCTTGCTCTTTTCCTTCCCCTCCTGCCAACTGTTTTTCTTGCCACCTAGTTTTCACCTTTCTTCCACAGTTCTCCCTCCATCCTTTCTCTACCTTCTCTTTAGGTTCCCCACCTCACCCCATCCTTCTGACTCTCCTTCCCTATCTTAATCTGGGATGGTCCTGTTCTGCAAACTTAGCCATGCCCCACAGCATCCATATGCAGCTGAGAGCTGCCTACACACATCTGCAGCCTGTCACCACACACATCTAATCCAAGCCTCAGCCAGGAAGGACCCTTCAAAGTAGGCCTGCTGCCAATAAATCCGACTTTCAAAAGTGACTGTCATGGCACAGCCTGTCAGCAGTCCTCTGGCATTCACTCTTTTAGCCTCTGCAAAGAAATGGATTCACGAGAACATAATCCCCATCAGCCTTTTGCTGCTCTTTTTCTCCAAACGCATTCAGTGTTTCACTCACCACAGCAGATGAGCATTCCATGGACAGGAGGGATCCTGGGCTTTACATTATAGCTTCAAACCACACAGTAGAAATGTCAATCTTTGTATCTCTGCCTTTCCTTTTCCTGCAAATGAGTTCATCTGTCTCGATAAATGGCAGCCATCCGCAGATCCTCTCAAAAGCATCACTGCCTCAAAGATAAAAGGTACAGCAAATGAGTTGTTTGGAGATAACCATTGTCTCAATTCATCATTTGAGTGACTCTCAGCCTGCTGTCCATTAAACCTGTTTTTTAACATGCTGGAAAGACCAGAGGGCCCTCTAAGTCTTCCTGTGGAGCACTCAGGGCATTTCAAAATGTCATCTGAACACTACTTTTTTTCTTTTGCCTTTTTTTTTGTTCTCTTTGCTACTTTTTCTACCAGCTTGGCTTTTTGTTGCACTGTTTTTCAACTGCAAATTATTAAGCATGTTGGCAGAAGCAATCCAGCCAAAATCATGGGGTCTATCTAAAAGGTCAACAGCAGCCCAAACATATGCACTGAGAAAAGAAACTTTGACTTCCAAATTCAAGAAAGTAACCACAAAAACAAGGACCACAGGGGTATCTTCTCGATAATCAAGAGCCCAGGCAGCAGAATGTGATGGAGATGCTCAGATGCTGACCCCAGTTTTTTTCTGTTACCTCATTTGCAGTGCTACTGAGGAGGGACACGAGCTTTGCAGAAGCAGCTGTTAACAGCTGACTTCTCTCTGTCCTCTTCCTAATAACTGACACTCTCCTCCTCACTAAGACCTGCGCATATTGCTGACCTGATCCATGTGCCAACATTGTTTTGGGGATCAGCCAAAGATCAAGACCCTACTGAATTCCTTTCTCTCTTGTTTCAGGTCACTGCGATTCTCTCAGCACATGCAGGCCCCGCAAGTGGTTACACCTGTGTTTTAGTCTGGCAGAGGGATCTCAGGATGGCATCTCGCTGCCAAAGGAATGTAGGGCTGAATGGCTTTGAATTTGCTATGTTTTATGTACATTTTTCTAGTAGTCTAGAAATTATACTTATTAGCATAAAAGACTGCAGAATTAATGTCTGAGGGCTATATTGCTGTCATGACTTGGCGCACTGGCATTATAGATCACCTTTCTGGAACACTTATGGACAAATGCCATTGCAAAAGAGAGCCACTTATCTGCTATTACAGTAAGAGCAAAGGTGCTGTGATAATGCCCTGTTATTTGTATTTTATCAAATGCACAGCATAGACAATCATCCTGCCTAATAAATCCATTGGAGCAGTAGAGTGCAAGTTTTTCAATGACCCAGTACTCACCTGCTGGTTTCTGATTACCAGAGCTGTATGGTATGAGGTGCTGATTCAAGAAGTCAATGAGCATTCAGCAGACCTCAAAGTTATTGGATCTTAGAAGCTGACCTGGTCTGTGTCTCCTTCAGTCAGAGACCACTTGAGCATAACAAAGATGACGACTGAGAAAAGTATTTTAGTTCTGCAAATATCTTGCCAGAATGACTGATTCAACTTCTTAAATGCTATCTGTGATAACATTTCTGGCCAGGAACCCAGCCACTAGTTAAATAGTTGACTTTCTCAGTTTAAAAAAAAAAAAAAGTAAGAAAAAAAAGGGCAAATTCCTTTGATTCTACAGCCGAGACAGCTCTTATGTCTTTAATTTGTGATCAAACACTAAACTTAAATGAAAAATACTCATGTTAATCTCATTTATGTCACTGATATATCAATTTAGCTTTTGTCTTTCACCCTTCCTATCTCCTCTGTGTACCTTTCTATGACTTTCCTTCTTTTCTCCCCTTGAATTGCTGAGGTCCTGTTTCACCTCCAAAACTGATAAGACTCTTTAATCATAAAGCTGTTCTCTCAAATTGAACCAGCATGGAGGATGAAGATATTCCTCCTTCTCCTGTAAAAAATTTGCAACAAAGGTGCACTAATCAAGACTAATAGGGGAGAATTCACAAACTACTTGAGGTCAAATATTTCCTACTTAATGACAAGCAGGTAGATCTATGTATAAGTAACTAAATAAATAACCCATCTTTAAAAAATACAGAACTTCCAGCAATTCCCCATTGATTTCTCTGGTCACTTTTTTCTTCCACTGCTGTAGAAAAACTGAGCACTTACACAATTCCTTGCTCTAGATATTTCCCTTTTTAAAACATTCACTTTAGGAACACTTCTCTGAGAAACTTCTGTCCCAGTGTAAGAGAAGGAAAATATCAAAATTGGGGTTTGGGTTGACAGCTTTAAACGAGGGATTAAGAAAATAACTCATTTGTAACATCATACATACTGATACACAGTGTCACTGCAGGGACTTAATGCAACTGGTAAAAAATTGTTTCTAAGGACTGATAAATGAAAGTTTGCAGGTTTGCAAAGTCAGAGATAGCCACTGCATGATTTCTACTACATTTGCTTTGGTAGCAGATAGCAAGGAAACTGTTGCTGTATCCAAACTCTTAACGTTTTTCAGTTCAGAGAGTTTTCCGAATGCAATGTTGTCAGTGGATCTGATCCTGGAATCCCTATTCAGCTGATCCCACATTAAAAAAAAAAAAAAAAGTTTAAATTCAGGCTCCCCAGACTGGTTTGCATTGTTTTGATTGTCAGTCTCCAAGGAAAACAAAATCTGAAAATGGTCCAGGAGTATGGTAAGACATAGAAAGTACACAAGGATGGTGGCTTGCATTCACCCACGTCTATGCTCCTGGCTATCCAAAATCAATTTCACCCATACCATAGGAAAGCACTGAGAATTCATACTTCCAGCTTATGAATAAAATCTACATCTCAGAAATAGAAAACACAAACATACCGCAGAATGTTCTGGCTACTGCTAGGCTACCAAGGCACTCATTTTCCATCAGAGATGTTAGATGTTCCTGGTGGCTGCCGAATCTTTCAGCTTAACCACCATGGCTGTGGCAGTTTTGACACACTGTGGCATCCAACCGATCTTTGCAGCACAGCAGACACAGGATGCTGTTTGCTCAGGAATGTTATTAGCCACAGGTCCCTGAGCTGCAATTGTTAGAGAACATTCATTATCAGGCTCCCGTATGAAAACGGTGAGAAGGCAGCAAATATGACGAGGCAGTGTTCTCAGTTTTACTCATGCAACTGCCTCTGGGGACTAATTAAGAGTTGCTTTTGTAATTCACAAGCTATAAATTCCTTCAGATGCTTTTGGAAACACTGTGTGATCTCTTTGGCGAGCTTCTGTTTTGTGCTGATCCGGCAAGTCAGCTAAACTTCCCAAAGCATGTAACAATCTGTCTGATTAACAGCAAGTGAAAAGCTGGGCACGGTATCTGGCTAACGGCAGCCGGTTTGTTAATTTGCTGTTTCCCCTCCTCGCTCACTTAAGGTTAATTGTACATCCCGCAGAAGTCTGCACTCCATTCTCCTGCTAGACTTTTTTAATTAGCTTAATAACATCATCTTATTTAATGACTGACCATAGCTAAGAGGTAGAACTAACTACGCCTGCACTGAAAAAAGAGTAACTCGAAGTGGTAAGATAGGATGCTGAAATGCAGCTATTCTCTGCCTTAGGAGAAACACAGCTGTGGTTTTAAGTTCCGTTTGCAATTCTTCCTTTCTTGTGGGCATGCAGGGCCCACCATCAGGCACAGGTATATTTAAGCCATAGCTTTAGCCTACGGTTATCCCTACAGAGGACAGTGGACCAGCAGTAGTTGTGTAAGGGATGGGCCCAGGCAAATTTAATATGCAAGTCTGGATAACCAAAAGGACATTTCAGTGCGCTCCTGGCACATCTCCTACCTACAGGTTAGAAACAGATTGCAGAGGAACTATTGGACATGCAGAAAATGTATTGGTTTTGTGTTTTGTTTGTTTGTTTGTTTGCTGTCTGCCATTTGGGAAAAGGAAGAGAAAGCTAACACTGGGAAATATAAGGCAGAGCAGAGATGGGGCAGCAGCAGCAGCTGGAGCGGTGGAGCTTCCTTGGGCTACCCAAGCAGATAGCCAAAATCCGGCTGTAGGGAAAGGAGTAAATCTCTGAAAGAAAATGAGCAGACCTAGGCACAGCTGGACATAATGAGAAAGACTGAATCACAGGAAAACCTGCACAGGCAGCAAGAGTCTCTGATTTAAAAGAAGCAAGATTTGAAGAGAAAAAAAAAAAACAACAGTGACTTTTATTACATCAGACTGAAACAGCTGGGGAAAAAAGCAGCAAGATCTTATACATTCTTCTTCTCCATTTTTTCCAATTATACCTGTTGACCTAATAAAAGATATTATAATTCCCTCCAAACCATCTCTCTCCCACATCGAATCACAAGCACAAGCACAACAATTCTTTGCTATCGTGCAGGTTTTATAATATCATGTCAATTTTTTTTTTTTTTCTGTAAAAATACCAGGAATATTTGGAGAGCTGATGGATATTGGAGTTGTTCTCTTGTGCTGACACCTTCCTTGCTAAATATTGAAAATAGAACTAGTCAGATTGGGGTTTCTTTTTTTCATTCAGCCCTTTTGGTTATAAAAGCTTTCTGTTTTGTTTAAAAAATAAAAATAAAATATCGAGTAGGAAGAAGTAATGTAAATGGATAATGAAAGAAAATTATTATCAAAATGTTCCCCTCTTCACTGCTACAATAAAATAAAAATGGTATTATGCTAACAAAGCCAAATTGTCAAATACAGAATTACTATTTGGTTTAATATACCATGCACCCTGCATATTCAAAATGTCCCAAAGTGTCTTGTAATAGTAAAAACAGTCTTATTGCATATGTGTTTGATTTCATTACCAACCAAGCACTAAATTGAGCAATTAAGCACCTAATAATGTACTTATCAGAGTTTGCTGGGTTTTCTTCCTCCTTTAGCTGTACACAGGACTATAATCCTGAAATTTTCATTTTGTTTGCAAAATTTTTTTGATGTAATTCAGGGCATTTAAGTGCAAAAACTCATCCAAAACAACGCAAGCACTTCAGATATCATCCTGTATGGCTGCAGCTCTGCCAGTGCATTAAGGAGTGCCCAGGAAGTGTCCAAGTGTCACCCATCCAAGTGCTTTCCAAGGGTTCCAAGCAAGGTCTGTGATACAGCACAGATCACTCCTACCACAGTGGATGCATATTCTGGAGCCTCTAAGATTCACAGAAGTCTTTAAGCAGCAATAGATTAAGCACGGCACAAATTTACTTTGTTTGCAGAATGAGCTATTACCTCGGTGCCTTTGAAGAATATATTTAAAGCCAGATATTAAGAACAGACCTGCTATCATGCAGAGACCAAAATACTGAGCCAGATTTGCAGAAGAGTTACCACAAGAATGCCAATCAACTCTAAAAAGTCCTATTCTTTTCCATTTCATCCCTTCAAGAAAGAGCTTTTTATATTGGACCCTCCAATAAATATGACTTTGAGTGAAGCAATAAGGAATTCAGTTAAGACTAACTGTAACATATAATATCTAAACAAGTTTCATCTCAGTTATTTAGGCTCCATCTCACTGCACAACAGTGTTCAGAACTCTCCCAGATAAGGGCTTTCGAGCTGTCTTATTTCTGATACCTCTCTATATATTTATTTAGCTGCTGATCACTGTCTTTGCCAAAGTGTTCTCCCAGATCCAATTCCCATCTGAAACAGATTTTTTTCAGTTCAGTCACCAACCCAAACACCTGTTCAAAGAAAGAAGCTTGAATCACACTGAATTTTTAAAAGAAAGTTCTAAGAGTAGTAAACTCCAATCACCTAATGAAGTTAATTCCTAACACCACTGAAATTCCTATTCATCCTTTTAAACTAAATCCTGTCTTGCACCCAGAACCTAACCTACACCACATTCTCCTATCGAGATTCTCTTGAGATCTGTTCACACCTGGAGCACGAACCTTCCAACTGCCTCTCATGTCACAACCTACTCAGTGTTTCTGTGGATCATTGGCATTGTCCTCATAAAAATGCAGAGGATAATACCAGCATACTATCTTTCCACTACCGCGGAAAGTTAGTCTTAGCTGTGGGTACTTGCCACCAAAAATGTGTTTTCCAAGTATCATTTTATCTCAGCTTCAAAATACTGAGGTCTTGGCAGCACAAACTTTAGGTGCTTGATCATGTTCACCTACGGATCTTCTACTGCAGTAGGTTATCTTGGCAAGATGCTCTGCTGCTGATCTTGCTAACAGCTTGCATGAACTACTAGCCTTCAAATGGTTTCCTTCTACAGCAGCAGTATCTACACTCCTTTCTCTGATCTAGCCCTGCTACTTATCAGCATTGCCAGGACTACACTGCAACATAGGTGTTCTCTAAACATATCAAGGATGTCTTCCACGGATGTCACTATGGCAAAGGAGGGCACACCAGAGAGCTCTGATACCTGTAGCTCTGACGGCCTGTCAATGTTATTCTGTGGTTGTCTACTAGTACTGTCTTAGCTTGCAAATACAAAATAGCAGACCTTCTAGGGAGGCTTTTATGCTCAGCATCTCAATGCTAGTCAACTGCTGGCACTGGAAAGGTAGATAGACTACTTCTGAAGTGAATTTGAATTAAAAAAGCTACGTGAAGCAGGTCATATGCTTCAGCCCATATCAAGAAATAACACAGTCCAACATTTTTTCAATCACACTCTGAAATTAATTCAAAATTTTTGCCTGAGAACAAATTTGCATCTAAATAACTCTTATATAAGTTTGATCTGGAGCACAGCTTTAGGACCACATTCAGGCTACAGTATCACCAATCCTTCCTATACTCTGCTGCTCTTTACCTCCTGGGACAGTAGTAGCACCAGTTCATAAAGCTGTCCTGTTTCCCACTTTATGGACTCCTGGGTAATGGCCAAGCCTTACTCATTCTACCTCTCACCCTCACTTTAGATCAAGACATCTCCATTCTCAGACTGTCTGCCTCTTTCTTTCTACCATTATACTTTTATCTTAAGGTCTTGTACTCATTTTCCACTGCTTGCTGTTGTTTGATCCTTTTTCTTTTTTTTTTTTTTTTTATCCTGGACAGTTCAGCTCCTCTCATTATTTGCCTGCCTTTCTCTAAGGCTAAATCTAGTTTTCAACAACCTTTCCTGTAAAATCATGTCAGTGGTGTTGTGGTTTAACCCAGCTGGCAGCTAAGCGGCACACCGTCATTTGCTCTCTGTGAGATGGAGGAGAGAATTGGAAAAAAGTATAACTCATGGGTTGATATAAAGACTGATTAAGAGGACAAGATAGGGAGGGTAATAATAACAACAATAATAATTGTTATTATTATTATATTAGATACATAGATACATGCAAAGCAAGCGAGGCACAATGCAATTGCTCACCACCTACTGATGGATACTCATCCAGACCTCAATAAGAAGCAGACCCCAGTTTTATTGCTGAGCATGACTGCACACGGAATGGGACATCACTTTGGCCTGTTTGTTTCATCTGTCCTGATTCTATCTCTGCCCAGCCTCCTTGCTGGCAGGGCAGCATGAGAAGCCAAAAGTCTTCGGCTCTGTGCAAGCACTGTTAATAACAGCTACAACATTGTCATTTTAGCAACATTACTTTTCTCCTAAATCCAAAACTCAGCACCATACCAGCCACTATGAAAAAATTAACTCTGTCTCAACCAAAACCAGAACGAGTGGTCTCAGAAATGACTTTCCTTGGTTCTGATTAGTCAATCTATTATATTTCCAGAGGTAGGTAAGAACAGTGATCTTGGCTTGGTAACATACACATGTATTCACTCAGGGAACATGCAGTAAGCTCAGACAAGCCTGGTCCATTGGAGACAGTATTTGAAACATTAGACATGTCAAATAATTCCTTTCATAAACCTAGCAAACTTCTTCTTAAAGCCTTGGGAAAGTGGGTTCAACTGCTATGGTTGACAACCTTGCTTTAATTTATCTTTTGGAAGTTTAGAACTTTTGTTCATTTTCCATCATTTCTTTGTCTTGATCTGCTTTTTATCCCTCTGTAGTGTTTACTCTCCTGATATTCACATGGACAACAACTGTCCCTGTTCAGCCTTAATACTGCTACTCTAAAGAGAGCATATCCCTTTAATCTCTATAAGATAAAGTTCTCTTTTTCTCCCAGCTACCCTAATAGTCTTTCTTTTCCAATTTGAATTTATCTTTCTTGAGCATGGCTGATCAGAAGAGCACACAGACGTCCCTGCAGAGAAGCATTAACACTTGGCCTTATTTATAGGAAATCTCAAAGCAATCCAGACTTACAGTGCCTTTGTCAAGGCAGGATCACCAGTGTTTCATTGCCATTCTGTAGTGAAACGTAGACGCTCATTATCCTTGGTTAAGAAATTTTTCTACTTTGTTTCTAGTATGCAGCTTGTTATGGTCTTGTTTCCTCTGGGTTCTCTAGTGTTGATTGAGTCCAGTCAGCCCATCTATGTCGATATTTCTCACCAGTACTGCAGGTAAAAGTTTCCACTTGGCTTTTACGTCTTTCCCCAGCAATAACATGAAAACAGCTCCAGCTTCTCCGTTTTTTTCACTTTCACCTCCCTCGTCAATTCATTAGGTGGACTTGGTCCTCACTTGTACTATTTCTGTACAATTGTCAGGTAATGTGGCATCTTCACAGACTTAACATCTTTAATATTGCTTTTGTTTTGCTAATCTGATAAGCGTGCTCTCACTAAACTGACCATGGGTACTGTGCTTCTCTTCTACACCTCTTACAATGGTCCAGTGCAAAAAGATCGACTCTTAGTTACTCTTTCCTAACTCTTTGTTCTTTCATCTGTGATCTCCCCTCCAAATGCATTGTTCAAGCTACAAAGGAAGACCACAGTCCTGGCTGACACCTCAACATGGAGCAACTCACCCAAAATGTTCAGATGCATGGATAAAGGCACTTTCGCTTTTCAAGCCTCAACCTGCACTTCAGGAGACCAGGAAAAGTTCCTTTAACATAACCAGTTTGCAGCAGACTCTGCCCAGTGCACTGCAGCCCTGGAAGACAAAATTTTTCCCAGTGTTTTCACGCCTGTTGCTTTCAACAACTTCCACACCAATCATCGTGGCATACATCAAAAAGCCTTTCATCTAGAGTTCTGACAGATTTCTACAGTAAGGTTGGGGTTTTGTTCATTTAATAGACACCAGGGAAGACCGACTCCAGTTTTTAAAATCTGAGTGGCCTAAATGAAGTTATTTTTTCCCTGCTTTAGCCTTGAAATTAAAATAGAGATATTTTCTTAATGTTAGGGCTATTGGTATTCTTTAAGGCAGGAAAACACAAAGTTATAAAGGTAACACAGTGCTTAGCAAACAGATCAGTTATAAATTAAATTGTTCTAGAGCGTTTCTAATTTGAGTTAGAGGGTTGGATTCACAGTTACATTTGAGGACTTCAGAGAGAGCAACTTGCAAGGAAACCAGGGAGAAGATTATTTACACATATTTGCCTGTGCCTCTGGCTTGAAAAGTGCCTCAGTTAGTCCTCTAGTTCCTATGATGTTGATGGAGCAATGCTCCTCTTCCATCAGCTGCCAACAGCTCCAAGGAGCCATGGCAGAGAATGAGAGATGGAGGAGTCCCAGCCACACAAGCAGGTGAATAATGCTGCTCATCTAAGATGATCTTAGTTAATATTGTCTGCTGGATTTCAGGAAAGATCACATTGAAAACAAAGTAGATATTTTGGTACAGAAACGAGACATTTCTTTCTGTTCTGTCTTTGTTCCTAAATTAGTAATAGATGAAGGCACATATGTTGGATGTGTCTCAAATACATGTCCAAACTGTGAACCTTTTTATGTCTATATATTCCCACAATTCACTTGCTAGAGTATCTCTCTATGTTACCCAGTTTGGGAAAAAAAAAAGAAAAAAAAAAAAAAGAAGAAAAAGAAATTGGAAGACTAGCATAAAAACATAGTTCCTGGGTTGAAATGGTATATTTGGTTGTTATAGTAACTTTTCTTTTGTAAAGGTCTCTTTGTGACAAAACAGCGGTCTTCTGCATTAGCAGAGGATCTTTTGTGAAAAGATGTAAAATTATATGTGCAGGATATATAATTTGAGAATTTACAAAAAAATCTTTGTCTTTCTAATCAAATTAAACCAGAAGATACTATCTGAGTCAGTGACAAAAGCAACACAGCACATTAGCCTAAAACTTTGTTAAGCTCTGCATCGATACAAGTGGAGGAGAGACTTCTGCTATCTTCTCAAAAACAACTAGTTTAGCTATTAGGGGTGTTACAGTCTCACACACATCCAGATTCACTGTTCTGCCAAGTTCACTGTCATGTTGCTTTTTCCTTAATAGACAGGGCAGCAGGGGGAGGATTAAGCATTTTATCAAAAAGACTGATAACAAGGTCTCTTTGGTTGACTTCCAAATGTACTTTTTAAGGGATCAGATGCTTCTTTCCCCACTCCATAATTTCTTTCTGAAAAAAGAAGATTTAATACACCTAGGCAGACATGAGCATGTGTGAAAGTCTTGTCAACTGCTAACGAAGTGTCCTGATGCAGACATTAATTTGTACAGTGTGCTTGTTTTTCTGGGAAGATTAGAGTTTCACACATGTCCTCCTTATTTTTCCTTGACCTCTGAGGGCTAATTCAACACGTATGCTTGATTAATTTCATTATCCTATCCTATCTGCACAAAATGCTCTGTTTGAGCATCTGTAATTAGCCATTTTTTCATTGCTCTACTCCTATAGTCTGCCCATAATGAGATACATGCTTTTCTAATGCGCTAGAAATTTTAGGGGGGGTTCTCAACTGTCAATTGATTGGCTGTTACTGTACATTCTTTTTGTAAACTGATCCACTCTCAGTCTCTCAAAACGCAGGAAATTATACCTTTCAGACAAACAGCCTTATCCACATTTAGCTAATATATAAAATTTATACATGGCAGCACCATAGAACACATGCAAAGAGACACACACACAGCATATCCCTCACAAACAATTTCCTTTGTGCATGCTTCCCTTTTGTCACATTTGGGTGTTAAAATTCAGGCAAAATTCCATAGGACAAACATTATTCTCCAATTCAGATTTGCATGCTTGCAATCAAGAGAAAGGGCAGTCAACACCCAATCTCCCACCTTACCTGGAGAAAACACGCTATGCTTATGGGAAATACATCTCAGCTTTGCAGTCAGTTACACATACAAACCAATGAGCAATGCACATGAATTTGCCCTGCAGTGACTAACACAGATTTGTCCCACATGCTCTGCAGAAGCAAAGATCTCAGCTTGGCAGGAGAAAGGGGCTCCATTTTGAACCACCCAGCAGAAGCAGTGCAGGGGGAACACTTGTCCTGGTCCAGACCTTCACTGTACACAGAAACTAGGATAAAAATGCTGGTGGAGAACTCTGGACAGCAGGGGCATATTTTCTGTATTCTGATTATGAGTAGGGGTGATAGTCTTCTGTTCACAGCTTACCAAGAATCTTCCCTGAAGCAAGCCCCTTGCTTCAGGCTTCTAACAAGAAAATAGCATAGATCTCGTTTAGTGCAGCTAGATCATGTTTAAGGAATCTCTGCAACAATCTATAAAGTTCTTAAATTGGAAGGAAGTTCCTCTTACTAATATAATAAGCATTTTGGAAAACAAAAAACCTTATTGACTAAAAGCCTATTCCTTCCACAGATCTAACCACTCACAAAAGCCATGTACATATAAAAATTTTTAGGAACATGATTTTTCCAAGACTCTTAAGTGAATCTAAGACAACACCAGGAGAAAAAATGGGCCCTCTGATTCACACAGGCCCGTGGCCCTGTCCATAGATCATGCAAGCAAATGTCTTCTGCGTGTATTTCAGAAGTTTGTGCACTAGTTTGTGCAGAAAGTCCTTGTGACCTTCTGAAAAATGTCATAATTTTTGGTAAAAGCAGCAAAGGAACTTAATGAATGAGACAGTAAATAAATCTCCATTCCTCTGAAATAATGACTAAATAGTCAGAAGATTGATTTTGCATTTTAATGTTTAAACAAAATGACTCATGCTCAAAAAATAAAACCCTTTCTCTAATTCTTAATCAGCCCTTAGCAGGATGAAGCATGCTGCACAAGTTTTCCTGCATCAAACTCTTCTGCATTTACATTAGAAATGCTCTAGCCTTCCTCAAGATCAAAACAGGCATCACATCATGATTGAAGACTGCATGTTTACAGCACTGACTCTATCTGTGGTCTCAAAGAGTGACAGCTTTGCTTTAGTTTAGCCACCTGTAAGATGGTTGCAGTGATATTGATTTATTCATCTCTCTCAAAGGACTAGGATTAGCTGCCCAGGATACTAAATGCTAGACTGCTTCCTGCAAGCATTCCAGCAGATAAGTTTGTAAATACTTGTTTTGCTTTACAGAAAGCCATGTTTGACCATCTCTTATTTTACTTTACTAGGAGAACTTTTCAGTTGAAATCAGGTGAAATGTCTCTAACTTTCTGCTTTCTACTCCAAATGTACAATCTCTTACAAGAAAAGTTTTCTTTAAGTGACAATGCTAGAGGAGCAGTATGGACTAATGGTTCATGCATTCCATCTCCTTGCAGAGGAAATTTACACAGTGTAAATATACACTCAACTCCACATCAAATTATAGGAACTTGTGAAGGTGCTGGGATGTTCTGCCAATTCATTATTATAGATAACGTTTCTTATTAATACCATTCACAAACTAGATTCTGCAGAAACGTTTCTTCAAACAAGAAAGGAAGGAACTGGGAGTATGGGGAAATAAAGACTTTGAATCCTGCAGGAAAATGCACTACTCGTCACAAATGACACAGATTTAGATCCTGGGTTTACGCCTGTATGTTATGTTTTTCCCGTGCAGATTCCCAAATGCAATGCAATCTTCAGATTGAGTTTGAAAGAGAGCAAAATAAGTTGCTCATCTCTGCCACTGCCTTGAGATCTTTGAGCCTGCCAAAGGCAATGTTTCAGAAAATAGCATTACTTCAATTCAATCATGGCTCTCTTTTGTCTGGTCTACAGAAATACCCCCGTCACCAAAGAGAGAACATACTTCTCTTTCAGGTCTGAATAACCCCTCATACTGTTTGCCATTCCAAGGCAGCTTTAGTGCTGGCTTATGTCTATGCAGTGCCCCTTTCTTCGACATCTGGAATATCTGCTTCCACTGCACAATTCTCTTGATTTTCCAGCTCAGCTGGCTGCAGTTTGCATAGGAGGAATTCTCATCTCTAGCAGAGTCTTATTTAAGCTTAAGACCTGAATGTTTTCATTTCCTAATCTGATTCCACTCCTTTGCCAAAATGCTGCGTCTTTTGGTTTTAAGCATGTTGGCTGTGTTATGTCACAGAAAATTATAATTTGTTCAGTTATCCCTTTGTTTCCCTCTGGGCTGCAAATAAGGAGCGCAGATAGTACATCTTTCTAACCTCTTTCTCCCTGTCTCATTCCAAGGGCAGGAGGAAAAGGGTGGGAGGAGAAGCAATGAGAATCCATCCGCACAGTAAGACAGGACAAATGAAAAACCTGTGCTAGAGGATGGCACATTTTTGTGCAGCTGGTGTCTTAGGAATTAGATAAGGACAAATGTTTTCTTTCGTGAATCCCTGTAAATGCTAGTTCACTGTCAGAAGTGAACTCTTCTCTTTGGCACAGTAAGATCTGAAAAACAGGAGAAACACCAGCAACAGAAAGAGGGGAGGAGAACTCAGCTCCTTGCTATGTGACATAGACAAAAGAAGAGATTGTTATTGCTGTCTCACAAGTAAAACCCCGTTTGTGATCTCCTGTGAGAAATATATTCTGAAGGGTTTCTTTAAGAAGCATTGCAAGGACCCCAGCTTGGTTCCGACAAGGCAGATGGTGTGATTTCCCTAAGTTTTCTGCCACCTGAGACAAGGAGGCAGGCGTTAAGAGGTGAGGATAGAAAATGAATGCATTTGTGTAGCTCTGCACTGAACAGCAGTGACTGGCAGGGAGATACTAAACACTATCCAAACTGAGGCATCTACTGTCTTCAATAGCTTGGCCTGAGTATGTGCAGCTTACATTGGGGTCCTAAAGACTTTATGCCTGGTGATAGTGATGGTTAACTACACAGATCTCTTTATAACAGAACATCTCCTGAAAGGACTTCTTAAAATTATTCTTCAAGGGAGGTTTGAATGCCTCGCCATATTCCAGCTCATCATCATCAAGCACCTCTCCTTGAGCTCCTCCCTTCCTGTAAAAGCAGATTCTATGTTGCTTGGATAATTGTCATTATCCAAGAGAAAAAGATTTTTCACTGGTGGTTACTGAGTATTTTTATTCATATGCACAAAATTAGCAAGCATTAACCATGTTCATCCATTGTTAAGTATTAGAAGCCCAAGTGTTTGGTACAGTGGTTTTAATTTTCTGCTTGCACTGATAGACAAGAAGCAATGAAATTTATGTGTATCACACATCAGTTGTTACTTGATGCTGTGACGTGTTAGAAGGTGTTATGCAAGGTGAGTTTCAGGCACAAGATCTGTAAACTTTCCACACTGGAGCTCAGAGCACTTAGGAAGACATGGGGAGTTAGCTGTTCAAGTTACAGTAAACCCAGTAGTTGAGGAGTAAAGGAGAT
This sequence comes from Meleagris gallopavo, assembly GCF_905368555.1. NCBI lineage: Eukaryota > Metazoa > Chordata > Aves > Galliformes > Phasianidae > Meleagris > Meleagris gallopavo. Next base: position 44,349,369 of record NC_139409.1, on the reverse strand, counting down.
AATTGCCTCCAGATTCTGCTAACAGGTCCATGACAAGCTAGAAAGGCTTCAGAGTTATTATTCTTCTCTCTCATTCATAGAAACACAGCTGAAGGTGGTATATATTACCCTAAAATGCATGAGATTTTATAAAGTATGCCCCATACTTACAGCAAAGCTTCCATCTAGGAAATATATTGGTCCTTTCCTCTCTGTGGCATACCAATTTCTCAGGTCTATCAAGTGCTCAGCAGTTTCATAAGGCAAATAAATGTCTGCTGTTGGGGGCTTAGGTCTGCTAATCTTTTTCATTTGTGAGCTAAGACAGATTTGAGGCCTGACTTTAGCTTGATTTTCCTGATACAATGCCCATGCCCAAAGCAGGTTTCATAAAATCCTCTATCAAGCTCAGAAAATCAGTGTTTCCCATCTTGAAACATTAGCATTTCAAGATGTGCAGCAAAATGAAGATTGTAAGTGAAAGGAAGAACAAAAGTATCTCCTATTATCTTTAAAGAAAAAAGCAGGTATCTCTGTAGTTATTTTGCTCATTTTTTTGACTGTTATTTATTGCTAAAAAGCAATGAATGGGAGATCACTCTTAATCACATAGGCATCCTACCTTCAATGCTGCTCTCCTTTAGTGGACTAGCAGATCAGGATGAACAGGGCCACACACTACGTATGGCTGTATACAAAGCAAAAATGATTTTCTCATTTATGCAAGAATAATGACTAGAAATGGGAGGAAACAATCAACTATTATTCAATGTGACACCAGGATATTAATCTCTTATTACACTAGCTAAACTGAGCAGTGTTTAAACAAACATAAGAGTTTATGCTCCAGGATGTGAATGAACTGCTGATAAGATTCAGAAAGTTTCTACAGAAAGGCTCATCCTTAATAGGCTGTGAAAACGTTTGCACTTTTCACACAGGTATCTATCTCTGCACACCCTAAGATGACCTTAAGTCTCCATCTGTAGCAAATCTTAGCTACCTTTTAATAATTATTTTTCTTATTTCAAGTGATTCAGTGAGACCTTATCCTGATAATATCAAAAAGATCTTTGTGTGCTTTCCTGCCAGTCCATCAACCTGATGGGTCAATACCCAACTGGCTTTGCCCTGTATTTTTTCTGACATCTGAGTCTTTCCTCATAACAAGTGATAGATCCTACAACAGACCACATAAAAGTGCTTGGAGAACAGTGCCAGGCCCAGGAGAACACCAATCTCACATGATGTTCATTTGCAGTTCTAACGTCAGTCCTAAAACCCTCCGTCAAGGTCTGCAGTTAAGAAACAAGGTGCCCTTGCTGAACATGTAACCCACTCAAAGCATAAGGGACAGCGAGTGATAAAGTATGTTGAATAAATGGCCCCAAAGCAGACTTTTAAGCAGATATGCCAACCTAACATAGCAATTCTACCAGTCTACTGAAAATACACGACGGTACTTAACTACACAAATTGTAGTTAAGTACTATTTATCTCCAGATAAGCAAAAGGTATTTTATTTGTCTGGTGTACAGAAGATGACAGTGGAAAATCTGTTCTCTCCTCCTACTCTCATCTTGTGTTCCCTTCCCTCTTCCTCTCCCCAGCAAAAGCTTTTTCAGAACAAGTTCTCTCTTAGCTATGTAGGAAAAAGTGACTATCTGTCTCCCAAAAACCTCAATCCCTCTAATATCCCTTCTTTGCTTCTTATTCTCACCTCCTTCACCTGGTGCCCTTCAACTTTTCAAATCCTTACATGTTTTCCTCTTAACTACCCCACCTTCTACACTGTTCTGACATTATTTTCCATTTCCCAGATTTCCAGACACCAGAACGTAATTCTTCTTTCCATCATTTCCTCAAGCTGCTGCATCTTATCTCAGCCTGCTGCTAGGGCAGTAAACTGGATTCTATGGGGGATGCACTGCTGAAGTACAGAGAAGAGTTGGGGAACACTTGCTTTAGGAAGCAGCAGGGAAAAACCTCAGTTCAGAGAAAGTGGTCCAGCTGTCTCCTGGAGCCCTCTGACAATAACTTTCTGGGTCAGGTATTGGACAGACCCGCTAGTAGTGAAGCATTGCTGGAACTGGTGCTTCCCAGCATGGAAGAGACTGTTAAATAGGTTAAGATCAGAGGCAGCCTGGGTTGCAGCAACTATGCCCTGTTTGAGTTCATGATCTCAAGAAATGTGTGCCTGGTAGATTCTGGATCCTGAACTTCAAGAGAGCAAACTTCTGGCTGTTTAAAGAATCGTTAAGGAAGGAGGTTTAGGTTAGATGTTAGGAAGAAATTCTTCGCTCAGAGGGCGGTTAGATACTATTATATTACAAATCAGGTTTATTTCCATTGGTTATTCAGCATAAGTTCTTACATGAACAAAAGAGTAAACCAGTCTACTGCAGAGATCCATGATACTGACGACATTCCTTCCCTTTCTTCTTTCCTCCCTGTGGCACGTCATGGTTTTGAGAATCATTTACCCTTCTGGCCTTAAGTGACATTGTGATGCCTTTTGAAGGTTACCAACTACTACCACATGTAGGGGGATCTTTCCTGACCATTTCTAAATTGGAAAAGCAAGGAATTAGACCTAGACATCACTGACCTTTCTTGGTACTTTTATATCCACTCTTTGCAGCACTGCAGAAAATGAGGTGACTATGAGATGCTGCAATTTTAAGTAGTTTTGAAGACTGTGTTTTGCTGGATTTTATTAGCAGATTTCAACTGGTCACTGAACCAAATCTGCTGCAGTTCAAACAGAGTTTGGGCAATAATCTCAGAAATATGGTTTGAATTTTAGATGGTCCTGCTGGGAGTGGGGAGTTGCACACAAAAATCCTCGTGAGTTGTTTCCAACTCAGGATGCTCTGTGATTCTATGATTCTGTAACTCTTTCTCACTGTATTTGGTCTAGCTGACAAAATGAAGCCATGGTTAAAAAATAAATCAGCTCCAGCAGTCTGAAGCATTGTTATGCATAGTCACATCTTGACAGTTTTTCACAGCTTTTCAGTGTAGGAGGAGAGTGCTTGCCACTAGAGCTGTAAATACAGCTTTTAGAGAAGGTTCCTGCTACTTTTTGGCCTATCTGTACTTGAGAAACAAAATGGAGTATGTACATACTGAATTTATGAAGAAGACGCACAAATATGAAACAATAAGGGAAAAAAGAGTTCAGAAATAAAAAGAAATTAGAACTCAATCCAAACAAAGGAAAAAACACTAGAAGAGGTAGTGATGTTTAATATAGAGAGCTGTTTAAAACAAGGATAATGGTTTTGCAAGGAGGTTTTAATTCAAAAGAATAATGAAAAAGAAAACAAAGAGGTAATAATCATCCATTCATCTAGCACAAATAGTTGTTTCATGCTGCATGTAGAGGTTTCAGCTGCAACATCATTTGCCAAACATATAATATTACTATGCATTTTCTTGTGAGGAGGAGTAAGATATGAAGTATAAGTTAAAATATAATTTAAAAAATAAAATTACGTCTCCTATTAGAGTCTGCAAGACCAGCAACAGCCCCACTGTGCTATTTGTGAAACAGCCAGCAAGAGGTTATAGAAATGTCAAACACAACAGCTTCTACAGGAATTGCTCCAGGCACCCAGTGCCCATGCAAGCTGCCCATCCAAGGCTGGACAAGGAGTGTAATGCAAACCGCACCACATCTGTCTCACTGACACCACTGCTGGCTCGAAAAGAACAGATCAAATCCAATTTTGTTAGCAATATCAATAAGACACAAGAGTGGAAGCACCTTCTGTAATGCTTTGGGAAACTGAAGATTTTGAAAATTCAATGAGATCACTGGCTCACCCTTCAATGCACATTAAATAGCTATTTTTGCTTACGTGGGCAACAGTCTAATCGATGCCTTAGAGGTGAAATGCCTTGTAGCAGACTTGTTCTACTAAAACTCATCCTGTTGCCAAAATAAGTAGGCAGCCTTCACTCACATTTTGAGTGACACATTATATTGATGCCAAGCCTTAAAAAAGACTTGTACTTTGGCCTACTATTATTCATACTTACGGCCTATTGATTTCTTCGAAAAAAAAAATACTATTGAAATTAGAGGTCCAAGTTCAACAAATCCTCAGTTCTGCAGTTAAAATGCAGCTCTTCTTCATGCCAGGCAAGTTCCTGACTGTTTGTTCAGCCACTAGTATTCATTTAAACCTTGATATCCAAGCAGTCTTAACAAATAAATAATTAAGGTTGAAAACATCATGACAGTGTTATTCGCTTCAGTCATCCTGCTTCCTCTTGAGACCAAAATGACACTGAAAACCATAAGAACTGTGTGTGTGGGTTGTGACGGTAGTAAAAAATCCTTCTACTTAATTCTATTCCCAAAAGGTATCAAAGGAAATTGTGTACTGCATATTGCTGCCATTGTCCACTGTAACATCTACAGCAATGCAGTGGGAATGTTAAACACAGCAGTGTGCCTGTTACAGGCTGCAGTGCTGTAGATACTTCCTGTATATTTTTTTTAGGGTTCTTGAAAGATTAAATAAAAGTATATGGATGGCTCTTTGGGGTCACTCCAAAGGTCTGGGACTTGATTTGAGACCTAGTCTCAGATGGTTGTCTGAAGGGGATGATTAGGTAAACAAAGATGTAAAACACAACGAGCAGCAGGGTGATCTTTACTCTGCTATACACTCCCACCTCCCTCCCTCCCTCCCAGTTGTTGTGGTTTTGTTTTTGTTTTTTTTTGTTTTTTATAAAGTGAAGATAGATTTTGAATGGGTGTTTAAAACAGCCAGATTTCACAGTTCTGGGATCCCACATGTGCTGTTTTGACAACCCAGTTTGCAACCTCCGGTCTAACCCCAGCATGGGTAAGAAATATGACACAGTGATTTAACACTGCACATTTTCTCAGTGAATCAGCACATGTATCTAGGACAAAACTGTCTTGATCCTCAACGCTACAATACTGTGAGTGGGATACATAGCATCCACATGTAATTCGTTACCCATTTTTGGCTCATGTATCTCTGCCTTTTTGCATAAGGCAGTATCCTTTTACACTTCCATATGTTAACTATTTTGAAAGGGGGGGGATTTTATAGTTTTATACTGCAGGAAGAAAAGAGTAAGCCTTTCCCTGTATCTCTAGGCTTTTTCAATGCCTTCAGCAGGACTGCTCTCACAGATTTCTATGTGGCTTCTGCTCCTTACTAAGTAAGGAAAAGAAATAACATTCTGCAGATTGCAGGGACTCAAAAGCACTGTATTCTAGTGGGAAGTGGATTATATCAGAGCTAAGGATACCTGTGTCTTCACCTTTTCTTGGCTGTTTGCCTGCTGGGTGACTGAGGTTGGATCATTTTGTCATGTCTCAATGACCCTATCTATAAAATAGGAACACAGATCCTTCTTGGAAAGCTTTTTCTGTTTTATGTTTTCAGTAGCAAAGGGTTTTACTGTTTATACTCTTCTACTTTTATTTCAAGGCTAGTCAAGACCCCTAAGATAAACAGTAGAGGACCAGATGAGACATGTAAGAAGATCACAGAATAACACATACTGTCTACCAAGTAGTCATCTGATTCTGATGTTACGTAGGCCCCAAACTGGACTGCTCTTATGATGAAAAAATAGTACAATAAGAAGAAACAGAGAAAGGCAGAGTAAGGAGATGAATTCACCATACTCAGCATAACTGCATGGTGTTTTGATGGAGGCATAAAGATCTGGGCATCTCTTAATGAATGTGTCATAACTGCATGCTCATTTATTTTATGGCTTTTTAGTTGCTTTATTTTTGTATTGGCTCAAATATATAAATTTGAAAAACTAATCTGGAAAACTGTAAATCACTTAAGCAGAGCACAATAATGATTTTATGTCATTGAAAGTTCCTGCCTGCAATAGAGGCAAGACTTCAAAAGATGATTTCTTGGCTTTGGTCACAGAGCATTAGTAGATGTCCAGTTAATGCAAGCAGGGGAAAGAAAGGTGATACATACACACAAGGTGGTAAGAGATGAAACATTTACACAAACTGTGCTGGACCTGCAAATTATTATATGCATTCTGTGAAAATTTAGGATATCGATGCGAACTGGAATGAACTGTGAAATGAAGTATTTGGCCAGCCTGTAGAAAAGGAAGCATTTTGAAAAAGAGTGAGCGATGCTCACAGCTCCTACAATTTCCCAATTTGAAACAACTGAACCTACCATAAAACAGCCCAAGTGCTGTGGCTTTGCTAATTAGCTGCCTTTCAGTAGCATGCTGCTTAATCAGAACAGCAGCCTTAGAAGTTTCTCCCAGCCTCACAGAAAGGTGTTTCAGCAAAAGCTGAAAAGCTGTAGTGGGATATTCTATTAAATGTACCTTTCTTACTTCATCTCGTTAAAAGTATAAATGGAAGAGAGAACTAGTTCACCTTCTCCTCTTTCCCGTCTTATTTGCCCCCTCCTGGTCCATGCATTCTCTGGGGAACCATGCTGGCTTAATTTAATTGTACGTGTGAGGGATAAAGAACTCAGGTTTCAGTGAGACCTCAGGCGGTGACAACTATCAGCAGCAGCCGGGGCTGGAGCTGGGATCTCAGGAAGAGCTGCAGGAAGAGTCTGCCTGTCTCAATGGAGCTCAATAGCCTGTTAGTTTACTCTCCTCTAAAGCGAGGGGCAGCACTTCAGCAAGGAAAACATCCGGTTCTCATATGGAGACAGCAGCAAATAAACCTGAAAAAAAACCCATCAGGTGTGACCAGCAGAAGAGCTGCCAGGAAAGTGCAAAAAAAGAAATTAACCTCCTTTATCCTCAGGTAGCTGCCAGTTTCCTTGTGCCTTGGAGGGGCTACTTCAAAGCCCCACAGCAGAAGCCTGAGTCAGAGCTACCCTCAAAATGAGAGCAAGCTGAGCACTGTCCAGAGGCTGGCCCTGTGACATTCACTTTTCTCTCATCATCTCTGCCATTGGAGCTGACAGCTGCTGCGCGCCGAGGCCCCACAAGGCACCATGCTAGTTACAGTGCAAGGCAGGTAATACAATCACATTTTATACTTTTGAAGCCAGCTATATGGCTGCCAACCCTTTAAGTAGAGAGCAGAAGCTTTGCTAATAGGGATGTTTAGAGCTGGGTTTTTGAAATGGCTCTACTTTGACTCATGTTGTATACACTGGATTTGCTTTTATGCCATTCTGAATCTCTCCCTCAAGTCTCAAAACTTCCACAAATTATCCTTTCCCTTTGGATGTGGAGTTTGATTGCTCGCCCAATTAACACAGGTAGGTGGAAAATAACAGATCCAAATCCTCAAAGTGGAATAATTACTAGAAAAAGATATCTGAGGATCCCAAAAGGCTTCGGGGAGAGTTGTGGGAAGCAGAAAACTCAAGCACCATGCATGATGGTATGAACGGCCTGTGGGAAATAAACCTTCAGTAAGGCTGCATTGCCAGTTTTCTCTCATTATACTGTATTTGGCATGGCTTCCTACCCTGAGTGCCTGTGAAACAGAAAACCCTGGATAGGAACAAGGATTAGCTGAACTGCACTACCAGAAACCTGACATACTTTAGGTTGCATGAAGCTTTGGAGTGCTGTAGCTGTTTCAGTACCCACACAGTGAGCAAGGCTCCATACAGCGGGCAGAAGGGAGGTAGAAAGAGAAGGTAAGGAAGAGGTGGGTAACAGTACCAAGCATTTAAACAGAGGCAGCTGTCAGCACTGCTTCCTACAGGACCTCACATGGCCTGCATGGATGGCACTGCTTAGTAAGTGTGTTTTCAATGATTTCTCACCTAGAGAGAATTCTGAGGAGGAGGAAGATGGGGAGATCCCAAAGCAGCAAATCCCCTTTTTCTTCTTCTCCTGCAGACATTGTCTGTAAGCTGAAGAGCTAGCATTGATAATAGTAAGTGCTGGTACATCTAGTTCAAGCACAGCATGTGAGATTCAAAAGGTGGAGATAACTAGCCAAATTCTAGAAAACTGTACCTCTCAAGATATGAATATTTTAACCAGAGCAGGAAGAAGCAAAAAAACGCCACCTCCTTTTCTCTAAGCCAGTCCATCTGTACAGCTGAAATGCTTTAGATAAAAACAACATTCAGTGAACACGAACAAAGGAAAATTTCTCCTCTGAGGACTGGTAGTAAGTGCATAATCCAACTATTATCATATCAGCACTACCATCATGACTGGCATGTCTCAATATACCTATCTGATGCAACCACTTCAAACATAATAAAATACTATTACTTTCAGGCTGAAAAGGTTATTTTTGTTACAGTCTAGATGCTACTTCACCTAGACCATCCTATGAGAGATGTTACATGAAAAAGAAGAGATTATTACTGAGATAACCCCTCTGTCAATCCTTAAAGGGAGCTCCTCTGATCTAGTCCAAAAATAAGATTACCCAGAGGCTTTAATGAACTATACTTAATTGATATGTGGTATTAACTGCACTCCCATAAGAGAGATAATATCTTTTCCTCAGACATGTATCATTCATATCCTCACATAAATCTAGTGTTTGTTGAGTGTGCCCATTTATATCATCTTACAAAATGTCATACAGATCAGTCCTTTCTCCAGCTTCTAATTTCGTGATATAATGGATATGTACATCCACTGTTGCCAGGTAGCAGATCTCAGCCTCAACAACATTATTCTTTCTGATTTGCACACTAATTATTGACAGATTATAAGATATTAATTAAGAATAGCCCGAAAAAGCATGCCTCACTGCTAAACATAGGGATTATCTGGCACAGCAAAAGAAGACAAATAGTCATCATGGGGAAATGTGAAGAATTGATTGAGGCAGAAATGTATGGAGGAACTTTTAGGAGTTTGGAGCATCTTTTTCTTTGCAACGAGCGAGTTTGAGAGAAGGCTTAACACCAGCCCTTTCTCCATTCCAGCTGTCTCACTAGAGCGGGCTAAAGACGTTCTCTGTGGTCAGAAATAGTCACAGCCAGAACAAATGACAGAATGAGCCCCTACATCTGGATGGCACTACAGAGCAACCCAAGTAGCTGAGGAAGGGACAAAGTCAGCAGGCTCAGCTTCTTCTGCATAAATCCTTTTAAAGTGTCATCCAAAGCATGGGACAAAATCCTTCCAAAGTACCAGACAGATAGGACCTCTCTGAGTCAGTGTTTTTGAACTGGCTCTGAACATGTATCCTAGGCTTTGCTCGTGCTGAGGGTCATGTGGTGCTTCTGCTACTAGTACACGTTTGCAACCATGTTATGAGCAACAGACCTCACTGCCTGTGAGGGACCAGCATTCGTAAGGAAGACTTTGTGATACTGAGGTGTGTGAGAGAAAAGGGAGACTTGCCATGCTTAGCAATAGCAGATGACAGGACTACAAACCTTATACCAAAGTAAACTGCAGAGTCTCCCTTGGGGCTGATGATAAGACTCCCCTGGGGAACAGTGTCAGCTCTTTGTAGAAAAAGAGTCTGGTCTGTACTTTTGGAAAAAGAGCATTAATGCTAAGTAATACCAGGTCCAGCATCTGCTACTGATGAACACTTGAAAGGTTACCAGTCCTGAGAAACTTACTCCATGAGCATACTGCAAAAAAAGTATCTTATTTCTCATACTATTTGCTGAATACAAAATGGTGGGAGTGAAAAATTCACACAGCATTAATATGAAGGTGAATGACTATTTCACAGCATCTCATAAATATACAATGAGCAGAGTTTCTGAGCTGATACTATTTCAAAGAGCTGCCATCCAGCTGCATGAACACTCATTTGCACACATATGTAGATCAAAGGACTCTCTCTGCACTTGGCAATTTTTGCAATGTCTGCCTACCACAAAACCTTTTCCTGCGTTGGTGTCGTAACTCATTGTCATATTTCCAACAGGTGAGATCAAAGGACATCAAGTTGGAAAAAAACTGAGATTTCTCCATCTACCTATTCACACAAACTGCTTCTATAACCAGAAGAAACAGAAGGCCAAACAGGAGACAAGCTTCTCACATACAGCAGCCACCCACCTGATGAATGCAATGAGAAAAAAGCTCCGTCTGATTCTGCACAGAAATGCTGGAGATTATGTACTCCCTGTGAAAAGGTGTGCATGCTGACTCTTGCTTTGCCCAACTTCTCTGTCCAGTTTCTTTCCTATTTTCAGACACATAAAACCAGGGATTATTGATTTCCAGGCTATATCACAGGCTCTGATTATTCAGTGAGGACTCAAGGGGTTAACTAGAGGGACGATTTGTTGTTGTTCAACAGCTGGAAAAATTCCTAGCAGCCAGTCCAACCTTTTTTTTACCTTACATGCACCCAGAGTTTCTGGAACAGGAACACATTTTCTATTCTGCAGCCCCTCAGAGTTAAACATCTCCTTTCCAGTATCAAAAGTTTTCAGTTCCCATCCATACCAACAGGATTCTGAGGACACTGAATGTTCAACAGAGGCTCCTGGCACCTTCCAGGAGGTTATACTGGAAGGACAAAGACAGACACAAATGTGGGACTGGTGGATTGAAAGCTTTTTCTATCTCCCTCCTGAGAGAAAGTACTCTTTTTCATGTTGTCCCTTTCATTATATTTCAAACTGCATGCAGAGTAAAATGCAGTTTCCAGAGTAAAATGTCTTCACCTGCAGTCAAATCATTTAAATATTCAACATTTTTTTAGATCCATATCTTTGAAGTCTATAGAGGCCCATTCAAAAGCCTCAGGTATCTTTGTCATTAAATGGGGCTCTATAGATGAGCATTGGCATCCAGTAGGCTTTCTCAGGAAAACTGCTATCATGCAAGCATCATATTAGGATTAAAAACAAAACCCTCTTAGTCAGAATCTTATCTGGGCTTGAATTAATATCCTGCACATCCAACTTCCTGTTTGTTCTGTGCACTCTAGCTGCAATGTTCCTAATCTCACGCTGTTTCTGTAATTGTGTTGAAAAAGGCCATCAGATTCAGAGCACTGTTTCCCATATTTCTGAATTACATTTATAGACGAAGGCACTCCAGGGTACAGCACACGCTTATCTTCCTGCACTTTAAAACATGGCAGGGGTACTGCAGCTCTGGACGAAAGATGCATTAGCAGAGTCATGCGGTGACAAATTGCATAACACCTGCTTTTACTAGGTTTCGTTCTCGTCTGCTATTAGCCTCTGCATTCATGAGCAATGTATTTTACACGCGAAAGAGTAAAATAAAACTTGGCCAAGATGGGGTTGTAAATAAAAGCCAGTACATTAAGTCAAAAAAAGCTTTAGAGAATGTCAGCGTCAACAACTAGCAACGCACAAAAGAGTGGAAAGGCAAAGTTTACACAAATGAGACCGGTGGTACGTCAAGCCATGTGTCACTCCACACAGCACCATTGGGCAGAGGCTTGTCTGTCACAACGATCAGGTTGCTGACTCACAAAACCCAAAGCACAGGCCAGACAGAGTAGGAAAACAGATGTAAAAAAGGAGCCGAAAATGAATACATACATATATTAATAAATAAATAACTAGGACTGAAAAAAGGAAAAAGAAGAGAGGTGGATCTGGATGACAGAAGATAGTTAAAAAAAGAAGGGGGGATTAGAATTTAAAAATAACAATAAAAAAGAGACACAGAAAGGTAGGAAAGAGTGACAAATCCCAAATATTTAAGTTGGGCTGGGACCACTGGGCCAGTAGATGATATAAAGGACAAAGTGAAGATCTGTAAGAAGCGCACCTTTTATCAAAGAGGCCCAAGGCCAATGGAAATGACACCCAGTGAACCAGTGGTGCGTGTCAAAATGATTTACAGCATTATTACATTTTAAGTTCTGAAAAAATAGACCAGAAAGTAACTGGAAAAAGAGAAGCAATGGATTAAATATTTTAATTACAAGAGGACAGTTAATGATGATGAAAAAGGACAAAGTAGAAAACAGTCTTCTGAACACACACCTTGTATGGGCACCACAAGCGCTCATCTCCTAATGCTCAGGGGATCTCAGGACATTCCCTTCTGTGTTTCTCAGAATTGATAACATTTTAAATAAATAAATAGATAGATAAAAAATAAATACATACATACATACATCTTGTTTTGTTCAGCACAGAATGCAACTGATATTGTCAGTGCACAGACAAGACATGGGTATATGACTTCTGTGCTACTGAGTCATGGCAAATAGCACTGTAACGTCACTGGTGTGGAATACATGCCAATGCTAACAGGAGACTGGGCAGCTAGATTTGTTGATATGGGAGAGCAGGGCTGTCACTGTTCTCTGAGGCAACAATAGCCCTTGTTACTCAAACAGTTCCTCTCTTAGACCTGCAAATCTTAACTGCAAGCCCTCTGCTGTGCTGCTGGGCATTGCTGCTGTTTTCCACATGAGTGAGGTGGGATCTCCTTCAGAGATGAGGCTGGGGCCAGTGGATGGGGCATGGCATGATCTCAGGAAAAAAAAAAAGTCCATTTCTGAAAACATCCATTTCTTGCACTGACAGATCCACGTTACAGCACTACACACACTTCCCCTTTTCCCCAACTCTAAGATGTAGATAACTGTACTTACAAACCTCTCTAATTACCAGAAGGGATAAGACATACAGGACGGTAAAGATTCCTCTGATGCTATAAAGAGGAAGTTAGCAACGTGAAAATATAGAGGACTGGCATCTGGCTGCCCACTTTGCCTAATGAGCTCCTCTGCCTCTCTCATGGCATTCTAGGAGTGTGCTGCTGGCTTCAGTAACGCTGTTATGCAAGGTGCAGGAAACCGCTGTGTTCAAGGCAATGGCCTGCAAGCCAAAGAATTCAGTTTTAGCTCCAAGTCTGCTACAGATTTCTTACTGGCTTTGACTTAGCCATTTAATCTTTTTGCACCTCAGTTATCCCATTAGAAGAATCATGAGATAACCCTTTTAACTCGCATGAGTGTTGTAGGTACATTCAAGTTGCTGAAGAGCTCTGATACTAAGATGATTTAGGCTATAAAAATACGTAAGTGTATTAGGAGTTCTGTAGCTAGCCAATTCCTGTTTCATAACATCCCCTAAAACTGGCTCATGGAGTTCTTAATCCATAGATAAAAGCATTTTAATCCCCAAATCTAGTCAATAGCACCGGTTTCCATCATCATCAACACTCACACATAAAGAAATCTATCTGTCCCAAACTATCTGGATATTACTGGGTTAAGAGAAGCCAGAAAATGGAGGAAATGAAATAAAAATCATAAACACAATTTTAATCATTCATAATTCACCAGTGTTTTAGGCAGTGTATTTAAACTTTCCATAAGTCAATCTTTGCATAAATTCTCACATGCATAATGTCAGTCACGTCAATTCCATTTTATAGTTCAGAGGCCAAGCTATAAAAATTGTACTTTAAAAGAGTAAAGTTAGTTTCAAACTGAACTACGAGCAGAAGAAATTTTTTGTAATGCATAAACTAAGCATGTTTTTTTATAACTGTAGCTGATCTCAGTTTCACAAAAGCAGCAAGGATCTTGAGAAATGCATACTCCAGAACAAAGAGGATATAAATTAAATGGAAAGAATATAACTAGTAAAAACACTGAAGCAAAGGACCACATTGTATTAGGTATGAAGAATCCTGTCACAGATCAAACTTCAGTCTGAATACAGTGAACTTACTGAAATAAGTGCACTGCTTGTGTAGTATGACTAATGTGATCATCTTGTTCATGTGACTTGACAAGAGCTTTCTGTAGGTGAGATTTAAGGTGAGAATTTAATAACATCATTGAGCTAGAGCTAATGTCATCCGGCACTTTAAATCTCTCAGATGGAAATTTATCAGCAGATAAAAACCTTTTGTTGAGTTCAGTTAGTGATTCAGAAAGATAAATCTGCTGAAATAGAGTGACTGAAATGGAAGGTAGAGTTAACATTCATGCTTTTGCAATAAAGAATGAATTTAGGAGATCAGGAAAGCAGGAGCATAGAGCCCAAGATAAAGCAAAGCACAGCCTGGGCAGATGCTGTTTTAGACTTATTTACGTCCATGTTTCACTTTAAAACATAACAGAAGACAAACAAAAAAGAGAAAAAAACAAACAAACAAAAAAGCACGTCACTTCAGTATTTCACAACCAAGTGTCTTTTAAGTAGGTAATCAACTAATATTCTTCTGGTTGTCTGTAGCCTTTGACGCAGACAAACGTCCATGTGGTAATGGTAGAAAACAATAAAGCATACTTCATCTGGAAATCTAAATAAGCTGTAAACTGTGAAGAATGAGAGAATTGGGCTCTTATTTCATAAATCATTAGTTCCATTCTAAGGAATCATGACTTCCAGCCTTTCTGCAACCTAGATTTGACAGCAAAGCTTTATCAGACTGTAAGAGGAAAGATGAAATAACACCATCAGTATTTCAAAAATGAATGAGGAATTTTTGAAGTGAGTGATTGAGCTTTTTTTGTGAGGAGACATTTAGGCCTGTGCACAGTACCAATAGCAAAAGCAAACAAAGAAAAGAGAGCCCTTGGAAGTGTTAGCGATTGAGGGCACGGTTAGGTGACAACACAAAATAAGCAGGTCTAACAGAGATAGAACAATAATGGACTAGAGGCCCTTCAGAAAACTTTCCATCATCTTAATACCCTTGAACATCTTTCCAGAAGTTTTTAAAGTACCTCCACTTTGAACTCCTACAATCAGCTCACAAGAAGGCAGTTTAATACAAAGAATCTTCGGGACAGATATTGAAATAGAATTCAGAGTGAATTTGCTCTATGTTAATACTGGCTTTATTTGATACATGATTTTCTAGATGAAAGAAATCCAGTGTTTTCATCAAGCTTGACGTGAGAAAAGCATTTGATGAAACACCACATGATGTTTATAAAGCAGGTAGATAGGGATTAGTGCAAGGAACGAAGTGGTCTGAGCTTAAAAAGGAAGTTATTGAGTGAAACAGGGCTGACCGCTGCTGTACCTTAAGAATCAGTGGGAACCATTCATGACTCATATTTTCAAATAACGACTTCAGTTAAAAACAACACTGATCTATGATGCTTGCTGAGAGATGTCATCCGTAAAGATGAGTATCAGGATATTGTGATGAGAATATGAGAATTCAAGAGCAGGAATAGCAGATATTGAATCAAGTAGCATAGTACAAAAGTGGAATCATCTTGCACTTACAGTTTACTAACAAGAAATCCTTTCCTAAGCTGAGAACTCATTAGTTGGAGATGATGGAAAGGAAAAAGGCATGGGCTATTCACAGAGGACAGAAGGATGGAGTTAGTGAAAGAATGTGTGCACTCTTCAGTTGTTATCAGGCACAGTGCTTCTGGTAGAAATAGGAAAGTATCAGTGACAGCATGCACATCATAGATGCCATAGGCATCCATCTGCAGTACGGTTCTAGGCACTCATATTTAAAGGAAAATGAAGATAATTTGAAACTAGATCAGGACATTAGGATAATTAAGGAAATTAACAGCTTTCTTCCAAAAGATGTGAAACAAAGGATTCAAAGAGATATGAATGCTATCCACAAATAGCAGAGAATAAATGCCTACTAGGGAAAAATGACGACTTATGCTAAATGATAACAGAGACACACAAAAAAAAAGCATTAATTTGTCATGATCATATTTAGATAAGAGGAGATAAAGAGAGAGGTCAAAGAACTGTTCTTCTATGAAAATGGTAACAGGAAACTAAATGGGAAAAAAAGCTTCCAAAATAATGGACTTGACGGGGAAAGGGAATGGGAAAGGGAAAAGATCTTTTCCCTTCCCCACTATTTGATGTCCTAATTCCAATCAGAGCAAATTTCTGAAATCAGTTGGCGTTTAAGAACTCCAGAGGATTTTGATTTAGAAAACCTTTGAGGAATTTGAAGAGGAATTCAACTTAATATTAATTCTTGTAGTGACTACATAGCCTTCTTGACTACATAGCCTTCTTGTCCCAGCAGTACTGCATAAGGCTTTCTTTTTCAGTTTGGCATGGCCTGAAAGGCATAGGTAGGCTGCTCTGAAAGTAATGCTTCCTATTTATTTACATGGAAACCACAACAGATAACAAATAGCACAATAACACTATTTGATAGAGCAAATTCTTGGCTACAGAACAGTATTTTTCAACAGTCACCACCATTAGCTATGCATTTTCACCAGCAATGAACAAGAACCTGCATGCTACAGTCAAAAATCTTCTCTACTGCTGTACCACCAACACACATCTCTGACATCATGAGCCAACATAATAAAACAGAAGGCATTACTTTCGGAGCAGCCCTTGTATTATGAGTTACTCACTAGTTCTCATACATAATAATAACAAAATGGATTCCCAGGTGCTGTGATTCAGCAGACTATACATCTTTGTTGTTGTTCTTGCTATTTCCTTATACTTTGTTATACTATACTTTCCTTCCCTTATTCCCTTCATTTTGCTCTGCAAAATTGCAATCATTTGGGTTAATATTTTGCTATATGCTATCATCATAATTGTTTTCATATTTCACTATCTTTTTACACAGCTTTGAAAGCTGCTTTTTTTTTTAAATATATAATCTATATTTTATAAGCCTTTTCCCAGACAAAAGATGCCTAGATTAAACACTCATCGTTCACATACTGCTGATTACATCCCATCACCATAGCTCCATTTATCTTGGCAAGTTTCAATTCCTCTTTGTTTTAAATCTGGATGAAATTTTAATCTTGATTTATTGTGATTATGTCCACTTGGGTTTGGTTTTTTTTCTACAGAAGTCACCAGAGTCAGTAACTGGACTGTTATCAGGAACCAGATATAAAGAACTTCAAGGCCAAAAACATGTGTTCTACTTGCATCCCTAGAAAGACACAAACAAGAAACTGAAATTGTGTGAACAAGGAGTGAGTGGACAACATTTAAGAGACCTTGTGAAATCCTTCAGTCTGTGCCCCTGTGGATGTAAAAATTCTCATCTAACGATGCAAACTGTGCATTTGCTTTGTGTTTTTATCAGAAACTCCCACTTAAATGCAGAAAGACAAATTCCCAGGTTCATCCAGAACTTCAGCTCAGTCCTAGGACTTTAGAGGAATTAAAGCATAATTTCTACATCTCCCCACAGAAGTTAGGCTTAACAAACTTGTCTTAAGCCTAGCCTGTCAAGCAGGTATCTCATTTGTGAGATACTCAGTATTAAAAATTAGACCTGTGCTACTTATACGTTCCAGTGATCTTCTCATATATTCTCTTTGCACAGATTTTTGCAAGCTCTTCTAATTAGACCAGAAGTACTTCAAGCCATGCAATGTGTTGCTATGTTCCTCTGGTAGGTGCAGAAAGAAATGCATGTGTGGCTACTGCTGTCTTAAACAGCAAGGATGGTTTTGGTGAGATTTTAAGCCAGAAATCTGATTTTCTGCCTCCTTTTATAACACAGCAAAATGAGCAGCCACGAGGCAAGCCCATGACAGGTAGAAATGAGAAATTTTTAGGGCTATTAAACTTTCTAAAAACGTTCCCAGTGGATCAGCATAAATTTACTCAGTGACTATTTCTGTAATTATGATATAATGGGAACATTCACAATGTCCAGTGGTTTATTCAGTTAACTTTTAATAGTTTGGTAGTAACCTTGGCTGACAGGAAGAACCTCTGCAGACCTGAAGCTCTGCTTCAGGTTATTTTGCATCTATTCCATTTTTCATTATACTTATTTTGTAGACTGTTGTTTTACCTTAAGTTTCTTTGCAGCCTTTTTTTCTGGTGGTTATTCTATTTTTTAATTTTTCAACTGAAAAAAAGAGCAGACACTGAAAAGAGGCAAGGTGACTTTTTTCCTCAGTCTATGGGTAAAATCAGAGCAGTCCAAAGCAATGGTAAGTAGCCAGGTGAGAAAATAAAAAGCATAAGGTCAGCATTATTGACAGGCAATCTGCTGAAATCCAACATAATGCATGGAAATGAGTACAGCCAGGTTGTATTTTGCATTTGTAGATAAGTTTGGCTTTCCCCTCCAAAAAAGAGAATTTGAATCCAAAGGAAAGGAATGAGTGCACAACCAAAGTTAAGAAGATGGCAAATGTCTGCACTGGGCATTAAGATTATCATCAGAGCTTTGAATCAACTTTCGGGCAGGACCTGCATCTATCACTTACGCCCTGAGTGGCATGTATAATTGCTGTTGACAATATAAAATTTATTCTAGATTTATACTGAGGTTACTGAGAGCAGAGGTCAGTCTTTTAACGTGAAATAGGTCCCCTGAGAGACATTTCAGGGTAGCAGAGTGACAATTTGCATCATAAGAGTTGCAGTGACACTGACATCAGTAAGTGCCCTGTCAGCATTCTGAGAGAAAAGTAGGCATGAAGTATTCAGATTTTTATTTAGTGCCTTAAATACTTGACACTGGAAAAAAAGTTTGAGTTCAAGCATCCAGGTGGTTACACAGCTCTGTCTTTCTGTCCCAGGTCTGCCATGCCATCACCAACCAACAAAAGCATCTGTATAAGCCCTCATGGGACCAACACCTTTTGCAAGGAACACTGATGCAAATCATAATCTGTTAAAGCACACCTATGCACTGTTCGTAGGTGCTCCAAGCTTCTTGGAAGGAAATCTGAAGAAGTTTCTAAGCCACATATATCTACAGAGGGGGCTAAAATGTAGAACTACTTTGACAGCCTCCTTGAGTTCAAGAACGAATGGGAAGAAGTAGAAAGAATTAGCTGTGTCCTTACATGTAGCAGCAACCATCTCCTGCTTTATGTCAGTACAGAACTTTACTCTAATTAACACCACCATAGGAGCATGGAAGAGCCATAAAGCCACACTGGCTGACAAGCTGGATTCCCTTCACACAGGCTCACACACTGCAAAGCCAGAACAAGCAACTCCGCATCATTCTTCCCTCTCTCTGGAGGTGATGTAGGCAAATGTCAGCAGCAGCTCACGACTGCAATTCTCCAGCTGCTGGAGCAGCTGCATGGGGCCAGTGACGATCTGGAAAACATCAGAATACTCCTAAAGCTGCTTTGAATTATTTCACAAGCTGAACCAGCTGCCTTTACTTTCCACAGCAGACCACTCTTGACCCTCTCAGACCCACTGTCAGGATTTTCTTTTCTACACCTCAAATCCCTCCTCGTATAGAAAGAAAACCACAGGTGCAGGTTATCTTCTCCAGAGGACAGAGCTACAAGGCTGCTGATTAAGTCAGATACTGAATCTGGGGGGGAGTGAGGGGGAAGATTACCTAGGTGCTGCTACCAGCATATTTTCTTGTTTCATGAGCATATCTTTAGCAAGTGACTGACAGTGCTTCAGGCACTTTAACCAACTGCTGCCCTCATTTAGTGCCAAGTCTGCCCAGATCCTTTGCTTCTGCCAATCAAACCTCAAGTTTGCCTTCCAAAGTTTTTCTCAGAGTAAAATCTGTAGTTTTTGCCACACTGATTTGGAAAGCCATCCGACAGAGCTCTCCTGATCGGCAAGAGGGGAACAAAATATTTCCTGGAATGAAGCTCTTCATTAAAAGACTTTCCCTTCCAGGGAAGCATAGCGTAGTTGTTACAGCGCGTAATTAGAAGTCAAATGACTAAAACTTAAATAAAATACCCTTGTGACTGAGTTATTAACTTTCTTAGCTATTAATTTACAATATATACCAACTCATCTCCATCACAGGGATATAGAGAGGCTTAATCACTGAACATATCTGGATCACTATAAAATGTTGAAAAGCTGAATACTTGGTTTTGTGGAGGTGGCCATTTTTGTAAATGCTTCTAACTGAACAAGGGAAGAGGTAGATTTATTTCGAGCTAAAAAAAAAATAAAAAATTAAAGGCACCTATGGTAAGACTTTCCTTTTTCATGAATCTGGAATAAATTATGGGGAAAACACGTAACAGCAAGTTACATTCTATGACTGAACAATACTACTATTTGAATTAATTTCTTAATGGTCCTAGAAGTGAATCTGGCTATCATCAGACAAAATTTGTGAATATTTGGACCTAGGATTCTTCCCACAGAGAAGATAAATAATTTTCTGTTCCTACTGAAAGTCTTCTCTTACTTGTAAAATATGTAGTTATAATAGTAACTAAAGAAAGAAAAAAAAGTCATCAGAATAAAGACGAAATATACAAAAGAGACCAAAAAAGCACCTGCAGAAGACAGAATCATTTACTTGATAGTGTATTATAGTCACTGGAACTAACACAGACTCCAGCTTTGTCTTCACACAAATTTGATCTCATTTAATGAGCCACTTATGGACAACCTAAAAAAAAAAGTCTACATAAACTACAGAATTAGAATGGTTGAAGTTGGAAGTGACCTCTGGATACATCTGCTCCAAGCCCTGCTCAAGCAGAGCCACCCAGGGCAGGCTGCCCATGCTCACATCCAGCTGGGTTTTGAAGATCTCCAAGGAGGGCACCCCACAACTATCTGGGAAACCTGTGCAAGGGCTCACAGAGAAAAATTTATGGTTGGATGGAATTTCTTGCAACTCTCTTTGTGATCACTGCCCCGTAGTAATCTCTGTGAACCTTTGCTGGACTGCTCAGTATCTGCATGTCTCTTCCGTACTGGGACCGTACTGTACAGAAATGACCATAATACTCCAGCAGTGCTGAGTAGAGGTGAAAAAAGTTACATTTGTCAAATCTTCATTGAGTATGTTTAAGCAAGAATGTTATTCTTCCATATTCTCTTTTTCATTATCTAAGGGTGCCTTGCTGCATAGAATTACCAAGACTTTCTATCCTAGTTCCTATGTGCACTTCTCTCTCCAGAAGGAAACTGGAGATTTGGTCTTAAAGGATACAGAGAAAGCTGAGGTATTCAATGAATTCTTTGCATCAGTCTCCACCATCAAGAGCTCTAGCCACGTTGCCCAAGTTGCAGAAAGCAAGGTAAGATCTGGATGGAGAAAGATTCACCTGCTGTAAGTAAAGATCGGGTTCAAGACCATCTTAAGAATCTGATGGTGCACAAGTTCATGGGACCTGATAATATCCATCCATGGGTTCTGAGGGAACTGGCAGATGAAGTTGCCAAACCAGTATCCATTGTATTTGAAAGATTATGGCAGTCTGGTGAAGTTCCCACTGACTGGAAAACATAATCCCTCATTTTCAAGAAGGGAAAGAAAAGAAGATCTAGGGAACTACACACCACTCAGTCTCATCTCTGTGCCTGGCAAGATCATGGAGCAAATCTTCCTGAAGGCCCCACTAAAGCACATGGAGAATAAAGATGAGGTAATTGGTGGAAACCAACATAGCTTCACCAATGGCAAATTATGCCTGACAAACTTGGTGTCCTTTTCTGATGGAGTTATAGCGTAGGTGGATAAAGGAAGAGCAATTGACATCAGCTACCTGGACTTGTGCAAAGCATTTGACACTGGCCCACATGAAAAACTGGTCACCAACTTGCAGAAAAATGAATTTGATGGATGGATCACTCACTGGATAAGAAACTGGCTAGATGGCAGCACCCAGAGAGTTGCAATCAGTGCCTCATTGTCCAAGTAGAGACCAGTGATGAGTGGCATTCCTCATGGATCAGTGTTATTTAACATCTCTGTAGGTGGCATGGACAGTGGGATCAAGTGCATCTTCAGCAAGTTTGCAGATGACACCGAGCTGAGTGGTGCAGTCAGCATGTGTGAGGGAAGAGATGCTGTCCAGAGGGACCTGGACAGGCTTGAGAAGTGGGCCCATGCCAACATTGTGAAGTTCAACAAGGCCACGTGCAAGGTTCTGCACCTGGGTAGGGGCAATCCTAAGAACAAATATAGTTTGGGAGAATGGCTTGAGAATGGTTCTGGATGCTCCCTCTCTAGAGGCATTCAAGGCCAGGCTGGATGGGGCTTTGAGCAACCTGGTCTAGAGGGAGGTGTTCTTTCCTGCAGCGGTGGGGTTGGAACTAGATGATCTTAAAGGTACCTTCCAGCCCAAATCATTCTATGTTTCTTTGATGTTTACAGGACAGGATCTGTGAATATGCTGTTGTTCCACAGCCTGTGGAGGAAGAACCCATCAGGTGCAGAGGCTGCAGACAGAGGAATTGTGGATGAAGTAAGTAGCAACCATTTGTAAAATGTCTTCTTAAAAACACTTTCTGTTTTCCTCTATAGGAAGGAGGAAAACATAGGAGTCAGTGAGCACAACAGTTGAAAACAGTCCCCGGAACTGTGCAGCTTCATTCTAGGCCAGTCCCAAGAGAGCATAAATGAGTAGATGTACTGTCCTTACAACCACAATAGCATATGCACCTTGAAGAAGTTAATTAGGATATTTCCATTTTAAGGCATCATTTCCATTTTAAGGCATCAATTTGTAGTGCATTTTAAGTAGATAGTTGTTTTTGTGTATTTGTTATTCTTCTAAAGAAGCAGTCAGTTTAATTATGTTTTGTAGAAATAGGAACCCAACTGATACTGTGGCTATTGCACTATATGTTACACAAACATACATACACAGTGGCCTCAAAGAACTTGCAATCCAAATAGGCAGAACAAACACAGAGTAGAGCTTTGCAGGTTGGAGAGATTAGCTGTTTCCATCCAAATGGTTCACAAAGATTCAACATTTCCAAAGTACATGAATGACTCCAGTGTCCAGATACAAAGATCTCTGCCTCAGTGAGCCTCCTCTAAGACTCTGGAGCACTAAGGTACTGTGGAACGCTGGAGAGGAAGTAAAGAAGAACATAAGACTCAAATTCTGCGAAAAACAAAAACAAAAAAACCCAGTTCTGATTGTATTATAATGTTAAAACACCCAGTTCCAAACCTCATGGGTAAGAAAAGATAAATTCACAAGTGACCCTAACAACCAACTGTGCTTCCAAAAATTTTCCAGAGCTTTACTTATCTCTAACATTTCTCTGCTTGCCTTTAGCTTTTCACGTGGTTCTTTGCAGCTCTTCCTTGCCACTTAAAACATTCTAATAACAGAAGATGTTTTTTGAAAAATAAGTTGAATCTGTGAGAATGACCTGCACATAAGATGTTTGTGCCTACAGAAGCAGTGCAAAATGCTGAAGTTTATGGAGAAAGAAAAAAAGATCACTTTTTCACCACAAGCATACAGAACCAGCAGATCTATGATGGGTTTCCTGAAAATGCGAAGCAAAATCAGGTGAAAGTAAACAGTGGAGCCTGGGGACAGGGTAACAAAAACAAAACAATTCATAGCAAATTGCAGTGAATACCCCCAGGCCACAACTCAAAAACTGCCACACGAGAGGTACAACATGAACCAGACCACCTTGTACAGAGAACAACTATAGGCTTTCCTCTGACAGTTACAGAGAAGTTTGGGGAGGGAGGGGAATCAGCTGTTGCAGTCACTTTGCCATGGAAAATCCTTTCCTATTTTGTGGCTTTGCATGCCATTATGTATGCCCTTCAGGGCAAGAATTGATGTAAGCACT
This sequence comes from Meleagris gallopavo, assembly GCF_905368555.1. Classification (NCBI taxonomy): domain Eukaryota; kingdom Metazoa; phylum Chordata; class Aves; order Galliformes; family Phasianidae; genus Meleagris; species Meleagris gallopavo. The sequence goes on along the minus strand of NC_139409.1, from coordinate 44,325,988 downwards.
GAAAAATCATTTGGCCTATGGATGGACTTAATATGTGATAAGCTGTATAGCATAGAAACACATCTAGTATGCTTGGAAAGGAGCAGAGACTTAAGTGCTTACATAGCATCAGCCATTAAGACAAAGGTTACCTCAACTTCTGAACCGTGAGACTTCCCAAGACAGTTTATCTTTAACTAATCAGTTAATAAAGAGTGGGGCACAATGAAGTCTAGGCTGTGACTAGCTTCAATATACTACTGCAACCTAAAATTCGATTCACTGCACAAAAGGCTTCAGTTGAGCCAGAAGGTGGACCTTGATCTCTGCATAAGTAATCCAGAACCTAGATGATCCTCTTCATTAAAAATATTTGTTTTTTTAATAACAAATAGAAATTACTTTTGGAGCCAGAGCGAAACCAAACAGTTATTGTGTAAAGTCTACACCTTACAGAAATAGCACAGGTTTCAGAAGTAAGTGGTGGACTAGAAAAAACAGCCTTCAAATAAATCAGAAAATGCTTGACTTCAAACCCTGTGTCACTGGCAAATGGGAACTAAGGTCTAATTATCACACTGACATGTTTCAAAAATTAAAAAAAAAAAAAAAAAGACATTTTCTGCAACTGTCACTGTGTCAAAACAAATATCTGCATATTCAAGCAGATGTCAGATATTGTAGAGGCGTATATGTACATGCAACTTTAAACAGAAAATTCTCTGAAATTGGAGGCATAATCTGTTGCCCTAATTGCAACATCCTCAAATCTTGGAGGGAAAACTGCTGATTTCATTTTTCTTTTTCCATAAGCAGAACCTGACTTCTGAGTACAAATAAACTGAAATAAAAGAATCAGTAGCATTTTTAGATAGATCCAGGCCCATCCTGAATGTCATATTTTTCCTTTTCATCCTAATATTGTTATTTGTAAATGTGAGGAGAGTGTTGTATAAATTGTCGCATTTGTATTGCAGCTAGCAGTAATAACAGTATCTTTTACTAAGACTAAATAACGTCTCACTTCTTAAAAAAATCAAATTTATGGGCTATTTTTCTTGGAAAAAAAACATCTGTGGAAAGAACCCATCAATGGCATCTATTTAAATACTCCATAGAAACCACAATATTATTGATTGTTTTCATTATTACTGTCAGTCTCAAGATAAACGCAGATGTAAACAACACTGGTTTGGCCAGAGATAAGACTTTTTAGTAAAAAGTGCATGTGTAGAACTATAGAAACTGCACCCCTAAGCTGATTTCTTTACTGCATCCTCACACAAACAGGTCTTTATGAGACCTAAATGTCAAGAAACTGCACGCCCTGGAGGTTTGCTTAGGAAGATGCACTCATTCACCCACAAATGACCAAGGACTGCAGGACTTCACTAATGAAGCTAATGTTCAAGCTTCCTCTTCTCACAGTATCGCTGGTATGAAGTTGTACCCCTTGTACATGCAAAGGCAGCAGTCAGGGACAACAAACGGGTATTTTTGTAATCAGAAGTGTCAACATCTCTTACCTGGTGTGAATCCTAAGGAAAAATGAGATATGCCAAAATACCTTCCTATTTTGCCCACCATGCAGATAACCAGTTTTTCAATTTTTTATTCAGTTGCCACTGAAGGCACATGTTATGCGACCTTTTGGTTTAGCCAAGAACACAAAGGGACTCTTCACTGCAGACAGCTCCTCCGTAAATGGAAAGGACCATGGCTCCATTGAAGTCCACATTTAGCTCTGCTCAAATTCTGGTTTGATGTGTGCACCGAACACATGGAGCAGCTCTCAAATAACAATCTAAAACAAAAGGATCAGTACCTCATCCTCTGTCTGGTGTGAAAGCAACAATGAAAAGTGATGCACATGAGTTAAAGAAAAAATATTACTAACTCTAAAGACATAGTGATGGGCTCTGAACTAGCAATTACCACTCCAAGAGATGTTGGAGTTATAATAGATAGCATTATGAACATGTCAAGCTGGTGCTAAGTAGTTGTCAAAAAGCAACTGAAATGTTAGAAATTATTAAAAAGGAAATAGAGAACAAAACCAAAAACCATCATTTTGCCCATATCTTGGTTAATGTTAAATTCCACTCTCCTCATCTCAGAAAGAATGTAAGTTGACTTAGAAGAAAGACACAGAAACATGATAGAGAGGATCAAAGGTTTGGCTTCCAAAGGAACAACTAACACATTGTGATTCCTCACCCTGAAAAAAGTAGGAGGGAGTTGACAAAATAAGGAAATGCATGGAGACAAGAGAAACGACTGTTTGTTTTCTGTTCTTGTACTAGAACACAAGTAGGCATCAAAGTTCTTAGAATGTACCTTCTAAACAAAGAATTGAATGTGTAATCTGGCCATAGAAGCTGTTACCAAACATGTAGAATTTGGACAGGATGCTACAAATTCACAATTGCAAAAGCAGACCAGAAATAATCATGGATGAGGAAAAAAATAAAAATAAAAAATTCCTTCAAAGGCTAATAAACATGAAGACAGAATACCAGGCTGAAGACTGAAGACATAAGCTGCAGCATAGGAAGTTTCGCAGGAATGTGCGTAAGAACTTCTTCACGGTGAGGGTGATGGAGCACTGGAACAGGCTGCCCAGGGAGGTTGTGGAGTCTCCTTCTCTGGAGATATTCAAGTCTCGCCTGGACGCCTACCTGTGCAACCTGGTGTAGGGAACCTGCTTTGGCAGGGGGTTGGTCTCGATGATCTCTAGAGGTCCCTTCCAACCCCTACAATTCTGTGATTCTGTGACTCCAGGCCACTGGAGGCTGGCAGAGCCTATCAGCAAAGTAGGACTGTACATTTCCCAATACTTACATATTATACAGATCAACCTGCTACCATTGTCCAACATAAGATGTCATTACTATTCATATAAATTCTTTGCACAATTGCTTTCACCTTCTGTTGCCATTTTCCCAGATGAAAGCTAAATGTGCATAGTTTTGCTACAGATCATTAAGGGCAGTCTGAGTACACACTTCTGTGATTTAATCACATCAAAGCTCTGTTGCCAAAGTTGATTGCATGATAGTTTGTCAACCAAATATTCTTTACATCTATACCTTTATACAGGCATACCTTTATACCTAAATATTCACTAATGATGTTTTCATTTTTGCTATCACGCACTAATTGAGCAGATGCAAGCATCCCAAAGGATTTTCTTCTATGTGTATATATATATACTCATAAGAGTCAATGAGTCTGAGATAGAATTCTACTTAAAGCTTTCACTGACCATGTTCCATTCAGAAGATACAGAGCAAGAAAAAATAAAGACCTGAGGGAATTTGTGAGTTCAGCAGTTCTCATGACTAAGACTCCAGTCATGTTTTCTAGATGTAATAATATATCCTATAGCCTTTCGGACTAATCAAATGAAAGTAGGGGATTTATGTACCAGTGTGCTTTAAGAAGAGGGCTTAGAAGATTCTCAGAGTAATTTCATTTGACATTCAAAGCTATTTGATTGCAGTTTCTGAACATTTCTACCACATTGGTATTCAGAATGTGGCAATCTGGATTTTATGATGTTTTGAAGCTGATTAATACATTGTATTGGTCTTTTCCTTCATTTTTTCTTGTTCCACAGTGCCAATTGCTTTCACGTCACCAAGACAAAAACACTGTATGCTCGAAATGATTAACATTACAAAAATCCCAAAGTCACTGGCATACTGGGGACTATTACGAACTATTTGGGGATTTGAAATTTAAGAGGAAGAAATGGAAGTCTTATTGCATACTAATGGCAAGCAATTTTCCACCACTGCAAATTTTGCTAGAACGGTGAAAAAACTGCTGCTAATATATTTTCAGAGGACAAAATGCTGATGTAAATATCTTTGTGAGATGGTATTATTCTGAAGATTTTATTTTTACTAATATGTTAAGGCATGGCTGACACAAAGGCAAATTTAATCCTCTTTGCACTCACCTAATTCCTGCTCTTCCACCCCACTTTTCAGTCATTTTACAGGTGCTGTGTATATGTTACACTTCTGCATTATTCAGCTGCAGAGAAAACTAGAATCTTCAGCAATTTCTGATGGCTGAGAGACTGGCAGTGTTACAGCACAGTGACAGAGTCAGGCTGCCACTTGCTGCCTGACCTGATGATGTGACAAAGCCAAGAGTGGACAGTGCAGACATTCAAAAATACTGAATCCATTGCCATGGAGCACCTCAGACTTCCAGTCACGACATCAATTTTGACAGGACGGGGACTTTTTAGCTTGCTAGGAAAAGCACCATTTGTACTTAAGTGGATGTTCCAGTTCACACTGCACAGCTATTTTTGCACTCGGGATCTCTAGCTGGCTTTTGTTCTAGCACATCCCTAGCAGTTCTTAAAGCAGTAAAAGCCATTTTGCTCAAAATCTGGACAGATATTTCATGATAAATGCCATCATCTTCTCACAACAACTGTTGCTAGCCCTTATTGTAATGGGAGCTAAACTAGGACCTCTTCGAATGCAGGCAAAGGACTGGATTTGTCCTTCCCTGTGTAACAAAGTTCTTTCAATTGAGACCCATCCAACCCTGACTTGCTTTGTGCTTAGAAAAAAAAAAAAAAGAAAAAAAAAAAAAAAAGAAACAGTTTTTCTCTTTCTGGTGGCAAGGAGAAAGATAAGCAAAAAATGTAAAAGATGAAATAAAATCAAAAATGCTGGATCCTGCCTACTCAGTGTTACAGTCTCTGCAGCAGCGAGTGCTGGCAGTGTGGTGGGATGGAGAAGTGGGACCAGCATGGCTTACTAAACCTGGCTCTCAGTTACCACAGATGCTGAAGATGGAGCACCTGGTGATTCATTCCTCCAGAGGCCTTGTAATAAAAGACTTTACACACATTATATTAGTTCCCGTGTCGTCTCTTCCCCACCTTCTATCTACAAACTCTGCAGCAACAGGGCTTCTGAGAAATGCTCCTGACAAAGTCTCCATGCCCAGTGGTCCTCTCACTGCTGCTCTACCTGCACACAGGCAAGTGCTGCGCAGGAGCATCCACAAGTATTGCCTTCAGGAGAGATGGTGACAGTAGGAAAGGTCTGTTCTATGCCTATGTAGTAACCAGCTCCCTGGGAAGAGAGAGCTCTGAGCTGGTAGATGGTGAGAGAGAAGGACAGGAAACTCCAGCCCAGTGTGAACTTACATTTTGAGGTTTGGAGAGGGTAAACTGGTCTCTCTCACACTGCAGAGCCATTAGCTTAGGTTGCTTTGTCATGCAAGCAAACAAAAAGCTTTTAATAAATTGGGTAAGTCAATGCCTTTGTTACCACATCTGCATCTACCTATTGTCCTGAGCCAGATGCAATTAAAACAGGGATTATTCTTGGACAGCTGTATTTGTGGTGATATGTATGTGCAGTCAAACTCAAAAGCAGATCCATTTTTTAACACCTTTTTATAATTAGAAGCAAGTGATTTACAATGAATTATTTATTTGATTAATTTCATCCTTTTTTTCTGCTCTATCAATGAATTGTCCACAGACATCATGTTGAATTCTTGAATTCATTTTTAATTTAAATAATAACTTTGATCATTAACTCTGGGTGTGTAAATTATTCAGCATTTGCTAATACTCACGACTCGAACTTTTTTCCATGGCATGCTATTATGAGGTTCAGAATACACGCACTCTTTCTTTCTCCTTCTCTGGCATGCTATGCCTAGTACAGTATTATGTAAACTCTATGAATTTTACTATTAAGTATACAGTATATGTATTATTTTCTTACTGTTACAATTTGAATTAAAAAAATCTTTCCCAACGCTAAGCTTTACAATTCGAGCCCTATTGTGATTCTAAAAGAAACTTAAAAACCAGAAAAAGAATAAATGACCCCCAGAAATTCGGAATATAAATTCTGTGGAGATAAAATGTTAGAATGGGAGAGAGAAGGATCCGCAGAAGTCCAGTGCAAGATACTTTTATACATTTCAAACCAGATGTCTGTAGTGATTTGTTTCCTTAGGAATGAGTCACCCATTCCCATCCTCCAGCTGACACAACAGACAATTTCTAATCTGTTTCTGGAAACATATACAAAAGTAGTTGCAAGCACAAAAATTCATCTTAGTCACGGAGCATGTATGATGTTATAACACACACCAGCTCGTGCTAAGCTGCTTTCTTGGTCTCTTATACAACTTAAAGCATCATGCCACAAAAAAAAAAAAAAAAAAAAAAAGCTGATATCCTAAGAACATTTCTCATGGGGTAAGAATTTAAGAATTGATTCAAAATTTGAATAATATATTTGGTGGCAATTTCCTGGTCTGCAACAATTCATTATTTCCAAATAGCAAATATTCACAAGTTGCCATGCTGCAATACGGCATGCTTTCTGTGATGTACAGGCATCCAAACCTTCCTCTTCAGACCCCATATACAGCCCTGTATACTGATGTAGCTACAACATTCACATTTATATGACTGTTAGTACAGAATTAGTTAGTTTTAGCAGGTGAAGAAGTTTTTAAGCCTTAGGCTATTTTTAATCTTCTGGACATTTTTATGACATAAGAAAGGATGCTCTGTTAATTTCCCATTTTAGTCAGCAGGAAAGAAGGCAGATGATATAATAAACACAGTTGATTGCACATATGATGACTCGTAAACTTGTCTGTAAATTCTACCACGAACTATTAACAAGTGGCTGCAATGTTCTTACTGAGAAAAAAAGAGAGGAAAAAAAAAGACTTACATAATAGTTCAGCACGGTAGAAACTAAGCATTAATACAGATTATTTTTAGGCGGTTCCTATGGAAACCTGACTTATGAGATCACACTCTATATATGTTCCTTAATAACTTTTGAACCGATTGGCTAACTTCAGCTACCTCTGACAGAATGGTGAAGTGCCCATGGGAAGGAAAGTCCTCCAGCCTGTTTGCAAGGCAGCTGGGTATCCAAGTGACTGCCCTCACTAAAGAAAGGCTGCTGGATGAGCTCAGCAGAGAACCTTCTGGCTACGGCAAGGAATAAGGTGTGGAATGAAGATGGTGCATTTTCCAGTCATGATAAAGATGTCCTTTGGGGCTAATAAGTTGCCAGGAAATACAAACCCATGGGAAGCTAGACTTCAACGGCTCAGGTGCTTGTTTGAAAATTACACGAGATTCCACTGTTTCAGAATTAGTTTATATCTTGAAAAGGAAAGACAAGCTTAACACAGAGCTTTTAGTTGAGGCATAAAATCAAAAAACTCAAGTCTTCTCTTGCTTTTGACATATTAAAAACTGCTGAGTGTGCCTGATCCTTGACATGCAAGTGCAAATACAGAGGTTTAACTTTAAGTCATATTAAAGAATATTCTGCTTAAGCAGGTTGTGACAGGCCTGCTGCTCACATCTCCTAGAGGACCCTTCTCTATATCCTTTAAAATCTATCCATGGCCCCGATGGTCTGTAAGTTGCCCTCATTAATCCCATCAAGTTCAGCTGCTCTTTCCCTGCAGAGTCCCAGTCTTTCCAGTCTCATGAAGGTAAACAGCCTGGAAAGCACTTCAGCCACATTCAGTCACAATTCAGAGAATATGCAGCTTGGACAAAGTTTCCCTCTTCTTTCAAGGGAGAAACAAGGGAAAGCAAAGGGAGAACCTCACAGTGTCTACTTCCCACCTCCTGGCCAAGCACCAGAACCAGAAATACAGCAAAGAGTAAGAAAGAGAAAACTTTTTCTGATGGATGATGACACCTCCAGTGTGTCACTCCAAACAAGTCCCACCGCATTGTCCATAGTGAGCCAACTTCTGTTCTCCCCCACCCATCTTCCCAACTCACTAAAGAAGTCAGATGATTGAAGCAGTTGTTCTTCTGCCTTCTTGCTCTTCCAGGAGAATTCCAGCCTCAAGCCTGAGAAGGGGCAGACTGCTGAAAGTCTGGAGTCAGTACATAAGTGCAATGCCAGTTCCAAGCCTCCTCCTCCAAGGTGGCTAACACTCAAACACAACAGATCTTGAATCACAAAACAAGTCAGTTCCACTAGCCCAGTTTCTCAGTGGCATTCACACATCAAATGAAACTGTTCATCTCTTAGGGCTGATTTTACCTTCCACCCTGCTTAGCCTCACCACGGCTGTGTCCACGAGCCGCCCTTCTCCCTTCTGCCCCATGAGGGACGCACTGGTAGTACCAAACTGACGATCAGAGATCTCTAGGTCACACTGCACATCACATCACGTCCCACAGCAACCACGCAGGGAACACACACACCTAACTTCAGTCTTCCATGTCAGCCTCTGGACTTTTCTCCACCAACCTCACAGAATACAAGCAGATGCTCTGAATGGCAACTGAATGAAATGCCTTCAGAAGCAGAGAAGGCTGTTCATACCACCTACTTCAGTTACCTCTCCCTGCTACTCACAATCCTTTTTAACCCTGCAAGGTTTTGAAACAAATGACATATAAAACAGCAGCAACTCAGGTAAAACTAGAAACCCTTGGAAGTTTCTACAAGTGGGATGTGACATACACTTTCAGTAGCTTTTATAATGTTATTATTCCAGCACACGTTATTCCAGTGATACTCAACCAAATCAAGTGCTTTTCATACTATTACACTAATAAGAGAGACATTAAGATTCTATCCACAAGGATAGGAGAAGCAGTAATGAGGGAATTTTCTCCAGCATTACATTTAATTTAGAAGTGCCAAGCTTAGTATGCAAGCTCTTGTGGACGCTTTAGGAGTTGATATGCTGCTCTGTGGGTGTGTACACGTCTGTCCCCTGCGTGGCTCTCACACCTGTGGCTGATAATCACATGCAGTTTCCAATGAGTTGAGAAAATGAAAATTACCTTCAAAAGGAAGGAAAATGCATTTGACATACCTCTCGTTCCAGCACTTGCAAGACTCGCTATAATTACCACTGTGAGCTCGCAGGCAGATGGCAAACGCGGCAGCACCTTGAATTCAGTCAGCAGGATGCTGCAGAAATGCTCTCGCTAACATTTTGTTCAAGATGTTTCAACACACAAATCTAAAAACTGGCAACCCAGACAGCACTCCTGCGATTATTAGTGAGCCTTAAATAATGAGCACATTACATCTCTGTCGGCCTTCCACGTCTCTCTGTACCCACAGCGTGCCGCCTATGCTGCTCCCCACCTAGCTGCACGTGGTCAGCACAGTTAATGTTTTCACAAACGCTAAGACAGAAGGACCAGACAGCATTAACAGATGAGATTTAAAAGGGTCAGATTCTGCTCTGAGGGGGAAAAAAGAATTTAACTCACACTCGTGTCTAGGGAATAATTCTAAGGCTTGAGTGGCAGTAGTGTCCAAGCAACCTGGAGGATGCAAGTTGAGTCACAGTGAGCATTTCATACTACAAAGGGGAAGGGGAGGGGAAAAAGAGGGAGGATATAGTTGGAAAGGAAAAAGAAAAAGCAGCAGCAGCAGGCCGCGTATCTTGCCATCTTAAGGCAGGGGGGTTATCTTTGTTCAGTTTTTTAATCCACCTGGTTCCTTGGCTAGAGGATTTGGGAATATCTCTGCACAAGAAATCTCTTCCCTTGGAACTGAGGAATAATTTGAGAGCTTGTAAAGGAAAGGGTGCTTATATGTCTGAAAAGCATTATAAGACTAATGCCAGAGTCCTTTTGCAATGACAGTCGCAGAGGGAAGAGAGTGAGCTATGTTCTCTTTCTTGCCCTTCATAAAACCTGCCATTTAAGCCAGCAGGATTTTTTATTTTGCTTGCTACACGAGATGTGTTTTTACAGATACACAGTCCTCTCTCTGCAGTTACAGCACTGAAAAGGCAAACGGGTGCCTCTTTCGCTACCTCTTCTGAGCAGTCTAATTTAGTGCCTAAATTAGGACTGAGCACTTGTACAGTACTTCCACATCCGAGTCTTATTACTGTACATATGGATGAAGGGATTGGACTGACCATCCCTAAGCACAATTAATTTTGCTTGCTTAAATCACTTCAGGCCATGTTATTCACACCTCAAATTCACTGCAAAAGTTAAAGACATGGCTGAAGACTTTATACCTCAAAGTTTGAACTGTCTGCTGGTTGTTTATGCTTGTACACTGTTTGGGCTCGTTTTAACACTTTAAAGGAGAATGTTTTTAAAATGACCCAATATTTAAAGTACCAGATTAATGAAGCGGGTGGCACTTTCTAAAGAAAGAGCATTTTTCCCCCATGCCCCTTGCTCAGAGCAGTGTGAGTGCAGAGCCAGGCTCACTGTTCTGCAGCACGAGCTGCTGTTTGCAGCACAGAGAGCCGTAGCCGCAGCCAGAGAATGCAAATGCAGCCCAGGACATATATGGTGTAGATAAAAGTCCAGCTTTCATACTTGGACTGAGATTCCCAGAAAATTACAATTTTTTCTTCTTGTATATTTAGCAGATAAGAGCAAATATAAAGCTTTTGATTCTGCAAAGGACCTGACTATTGGCAAGTGCTCCCAGTCCCTTGACCTTCTGTCTGTGAAGGCTGTAGGGGAATACAGCAGCAATTCCACTTTGACTGACAAGCCATGACACCCCACTGACCAGCAAGTGTCTCATTGCTGGGGCAGTACATCTGACATGTAAATGCATCTTCTGTTGCAAGTATATGCCACAAATAATAAACTTCTGCTTTCATGCCACGTAGATCTCAAGGTGGTTGCCACTTATGTTTTATTGCAGGTAAATTACACAAGGTCCATGCTGCCCCTTATCTCATTAAATTTATCTTAGAGTAAAACTGAAGTGTCTTATGTCTACTTCAGGACTGTTGAATTGTGATAGATACTATGAAATAGAATATATATATATTAATTAATGTAAGCAATATTTAGCATCTGAACTTGTCGAATATATCTTTTTATATCCTAGATAGTTGTAGATAACAAGTTAGAGCGTCCCGCTTCTGACACAAACAACAGCAAATTAGGATATGAGGTGTACAGAGGCCATGCCTCAGCCACGGGTCATGAAAACAGCACAGGAAAAATAAACTGAGGGCGGGGAGAGCTTCAGCATTTTAACAAGCTTTGCATAATACTGTGACAAGAACTACAGAAACAAAATACACAGATCAAGCATTCAGAGGCATGCACGCAGCATTCAGATCAGAGCAAGGAGTTCAGCAGGGACAAACACTGCTGATCAAAGCGCAGCGTCCTCCCCATCAGTGAATGGTGCCGTTCCTTTGCTAGAAGCCCTTTAAAACAACATAACAGAAAGCACTTTGAGCTCAAGCCAGCTTTGAAGAAGACAGACGCACAGGGAAGCACAATGTATTGGAGCAATTAATATTGAGAAACAAATTGTATATCCTGCTCATCCTTTCATGCCATCAAATAGGCACCCCACAGAGTACGAGTCAAAAATACAGTGAAAGGTGTAAGGGAATGATTACCAAAAAGCAAGAGCAAGTTTCATGTTTTTACACAACATAGATCTACATCTACTCGACATCAGTCCCAACTGTTGATATGTTTTTCATCACTCTTACATTAGAATTCATCACCACTGAAAATGAATGCTGGCACGAGGGAAGCACAGGATCGGGATTTCTGCTCTCCCAGGGATCACAATGCTGCATACAACTTCATATGCTTCCAGATGAGGTACTTTCCCATTCTGAGCTGATGTAATATTCTGTCAGTACCCAGAAGATGTTGCTAATGAATGTTTTAGCACTCCCAGTTTTGAAGTGCTGTTAATGATAAAAATTACATCTATAGCATTTTATATTTTCAGAGTGCTTTCAGTTAATAAATGAATTAATCCTTAACAGTATAAGTAGGTTGCTATTTAGATAATCATTTTTTAGTGAATAACCCAAGGCAGACAGAGTTTAAGAACCTTTCCTACAGTAACACAACTGGGGAAGTAATAGAGTCAAGACTAAAACAGAACTAAGTGCTGGGCATTAAAAGTATTCCAACAAATGTGTTGCAGGGGTGTCTCTTTAGGGGAGCTAAATTTACAAGTGTTAGGGGGAGAACCAAACAAACCAACCAAATAAAAAGATATCTTCAAACCCTATTTACAGCGGTGAATTAAAGTCATGCTGAATTTGACTTAAATACATTAAGCAGAAATCTTCCCTGAATACCATGAAAAGATGCTAAAGAAATACTGAACAGCCAGTCAGGTTTTGTTTATTCTACAACTTCTGAAAACATGATACAAAACCTCCATAGGCAGTCATATTCCTTTTGTGGGAGAGGCAAGCAGGTTTGCTTTAGCCTGTTTAAAAGCTATTGGAAAGAAACAGAAGCATTGCAAGGCTCTATATGCTGATATAAAACTCACAAAAACAGATGAAAGTCAGGAAGTTTCCCATGAAACTATTGTTTTCCAGTAGAAAGTAGAGTAATTCCCTGCTTATCTTGATGGTAGTGAGGACACCCAACCCCTTATTCTTATTTTTCTTTTGTTTTAATTAAAAATAAAAAGTATGAGATCCTCAGCTGCAGAAGGAAACTGCAGTGCTGTCTTCCAAGGCACTGGCAGACATTCATGGACTCTGCTTACCAGTCTAATTTTGCAGCTGCATAGGTTTCCTAAAGTCAACCGATTTACACCAGCTCATTATTGGATTGTGTATTTAAATCTCAAGTAAATATGCATTTTGTGGACTCACACAAATCCCCATTTGAGCTCATCCAGAACTAATGAGAATTACTGCAGACAAGTAATGCTGGGCTCTGGCAGCATAGCTGGGAAAGTTTCTGTATTTTCACTCTGTGCAATTCCAGCAGACACCGTAACTCCATTTCTCCGTATTTTAAGTGCTGCAGTCACTCTGTTTTGCATAAAGAAGCAATTAAAAGTCATCATCTATTTCACCTTGCATTCCATATGAAAGTAATACTTCTATATTAAGCAGCTGTAAGAAATATTTTCAGTGTCCAATAAGCAAGTAGTTTATAGATACAGAAGAAAAAAAGAGGGAAGGCCTGGGAGGAAAGAGGGAGGAAAAAAGGAAATTACTACAGAATTGAGTTGGACTTGGATATAGTTTTCTTAAATGAGGAGACTGTAATGTTTGTAGAGAAGATGAAATGACAGAATAAGAGACGACCCTACCTACTACTACATACAGCAACAAGATGAGTAGCTGAAGGGGTCGGGTTCCTATTCTAGCTGAGTTACACCCCTAATGGGAAACCTAGATGAAATCAGTTGGTGTTAACTTGCCTGAACTGTTAAATAACAAAAAGTTAGGATGAAGAACTGCATTTGAAGCAAATTCTTTGCAGGAAAGTTGGTTCAAGGAGTAAGAAAAAAGAACATCATGTTTGAACCCATCACCTCCATTTTGGTACATTAATCAGAATAACTTAACAGAGACATCTCACCACATGTCTGTCTTTGGATACTTTGAAAATTGTAATGCCAGGCAGAGGAGAGACATGGTTAAGCAGATAAATCAGCACATCCCTTCATATAATTTAAACTATAGAAAGGAAATTGCAGTGAAGTTCATGGCTGCCAAAGTAGTTGTTACATGAAGAGATTTCCTCTTCTGGATGGTATCTGTGGGAAAAAGAAAGAAAAAAACCTAGTACATTATTAAAAGCAATGGGAGTTTTAGTTGAGCAGTGATAATATTTAGTTCAGCATCTTGTTATGCTACACACTTTGTGAGTTCCTTCCAATCATTTCCTATGGTGGAACATGATGAAGTGCTGGGCTCCCTACTTAACATATTTCCCATTGCTACAGAGGTAAAAAGTCACTAATACACAGGAATTTTAGTTAGACATTCACCTAACAACATGAGTCATTCTTGTTACTATGCAAATGTCATCCTTTACCTGAAGGCAAATTCCTGCCTCTTAATATTTAAATCCCATCTAGCTTTCACTGATTTCTAAACATCACATCCTTGAAAAATTCCAAAGAACACACTGAGGGACAAAAGGTCCCCCTCTATTTTTTATTTTTTTTCCCCTGTCTAATAATACGATTTTTCGCTTATTTTACCAAAGCAAAATATTGGTAGAGAAAAAGAGTCAATTAAAATAAGTTCCCTCCTTGGGCAAAGATGTTCACGCTAAAGACTGAACTGAAGACAGCCACTACTATATCTCATTTCAGAGACCTCACCTCTACTGAGAGATCTTGTCTAATAGATGGTGCATTTAATGCATGAGAGCAGGGTGTAATGTACTCAAGCTCATGAACCAAGGGACCATCCAAAATCCACACTCCTCCATCCTTAGAAAACAAATACACAGTAAAGATAGGATATTTCTTAAATCTGCATTCTCTTCCAGTAACTTCTTCATGGCTGTCATTAATGCCTGTATCTCCTTGGAATTCACAGCTCAAAACCTTCTTTTTAAGGCTGGCACCCTTTCTCTCTCTGACGAAAAAATGAGACAAGCAGGTTCTATTATTTATTTTTAAATCATTGCCAAGTGGTACAACTTATCAGATGACCTTCTTGGAACAGGACCAACCTGCAAAGTTGGTTCAGTCCCTTGCCAGGATAGTCTGCTTTTAGACAGGTGAGCGAGAGCAAGGAATGAGTTGAATTCCACAGAAATATTCCAGTTACCTAGATTTGTCCCCAGAAGCTCTGTTCTTGTTCTGACACTGTTATAAACAAACAATAACACGGCCACAGAAGCCTGCTGGCATAAACATATCTGAGAGCAGCATCAAGCCCACTGAATCTTTTATTGCTGTCACCAAGAGCTGAAATGAGATGATACTGCTACAGGCAGTGCTATAGCTATCAGCTGCAACAAAGCCAACTGGAACATGATCATTTTTCATAAAATTTTCTCTATCCAAACAATGGAAGAGATGGGAACAAAGATCCATTTCTTCCAGGTCAGCAGAGCTTTGCTTCTACCAGATTTGAACCATGGTTCAAGTCTGTTTTCACAGCCACAGTGGTTAGTCCACAAAATACCAGTCCAGCTTCTAAGGCAGAACCAAAGCTTGCAGTGGTGATGCAGTGTTTAACTTGGGTTTCCAGTACGGAAACACAGTGAAAGTCCAAGGGCTTTTGGCCTTGAAAGCCTTTTACTCCATTTTGAGTATAACAGATGGAAATCTTCCACCAAAACTTTGGAAAGCTCTAAGTAGTTTGGGCAGTAACAAAACCAAGCAAGGAAAAGGCCATTGACAAGCATGCCTTCCTCACTGTAGATTCAAGCAGGTGCTTGTATGAGATCAAGAAAAGGCAGAACAATACACTTTTCTCCTTCCCTGATACTTCTGTCTGCTCATTCCCTCTCTGCCCTGGAGCAGTCAATTATGTATCCAGAGAGCACAGCAAAGACACCTCTCTGAGCTGTAACTGCTTTTGCAAGGCCATATCTTCTATCTCAGAAATCCCAGGCCACAGTCTGCTAATTGCTAACAGGCTGAAGAGAGCATTGCAAGCCCTTAATGATAATAACCCTGGCAAGCCAAAGAACAAGGCTGACAGAGCAAAAGGAAAGAGACAGAAGTGTTGCTCCTTTCCTTGTAGAGGCACTGCCAAGGAGAAAGTGGTTAAGAAATTGCAAATGCGACTGAGCAGTACAGCTTGCAGAGGTGCTGGAGAATGTTCACAGTCAGCCTAAGGCATGGTGGCAGCATCCAGGCAGGTATGGAGGACATGTGAACAGCACCACTGTGCTGCATGGGGCTCTCACATCTCATCCTGAACTTGCTCCAAGGGTCAGCGCTGCTCATTCCTGCTCTATCCCTGTTTCTGACCGCATTTTGCTTGGTTGTGATTGTTTCATGATCCTTTGATTGGCTTCCAATTGTTTTTCTGGCTCAGCCACTCCATACATGACATTTTGACTCCTCAGCTGTTTGATTTTGGCTTGTATGTTTTGCAACACCCCATTCCTGCCTCCACCCTCTCTTAGCTGGACTCTGCTTTCCTGTGTTTCTTCAAGTCCTAATCAGGAGATATCTGAACCGGTAAATGTCCCCCAAGGCATGGTCTCAGCTGCAGAAATACAGTTCTGCAACCTTTACTTTTATGTTTCAGCTGCATCCTATTCTGTCTCAACTCAATTTATAAGCCAGTGTTCATGAAGCACCTGTGGAGTTTCTGAAGTGCATTTACATGTGATTGTTGGCTTGTACTTCAACAACAGAAGCAAATAAAAACTGGAATTCATTGCAGTGACTCAAAGGTACAGGAAAGCAGAACTTGGCCCTTACTTGATCACCTGAACAAGCCATGAATGATTTAACAAATTAATATTAAAAACTAGGAAATACGAATCCTTCCTCTCAAACTAATTTTCTAAACAACAGACAGTGGTAAAGAAGAGTACTTATGCTCCTGTTCTACACAGTTAACATTATTTACTACTTCAACAGAAAATTACTGACAAAGGTAGCTACGATGCACAGATAAATACAATCTAAATTTGTTCTCAGCTAATAGAGGCTATGTGCGCCATCACCTGGATGTGAGAAAATAATCGATTTTCCTGTTACTTCTGACTAAAACGTCTCAGCAAAATACAGAAAATAAGAAGTTTTCCTGCCTCGCCCTTCTCCTTCAGAGCATTTGCACTTGTGGTCATATTCACATTGTTTAAAGACAGAACAAACTCACACTGTTCGTGCAGGAACCACTTAGCTGCTCTGGTGTTTTACTGGCTCTTATTCTCCCTCTGCACCAGAGACATCTGAGCTATAGGGCAGCTATAAGATTCAGGAATAAGATTCAAAACACTGAACAAAAACAGATGGTTGGGAACAGTGTGCTAGAATAACTCACAAACACAAATAATAGGAGAAAAGTCACGTTAGGTTTAAAAAGAGAGAATACTAACCAGGTCCCAGAAAAGTCTGGAAAGCCATATCATATTTTTAAGTATAGGAAACAACAATTCACCAAACTTTCCAGACATAATTTTATGATGCTTCTGTCTCAGGTGCAGGGAGAAAAAGAATTTGTTTAAAGTGTGCCAAATAATTCACCACAATATTAAGTTATGCCATCTGGAAATGGGATATAGAACTCAGATTTCTCTCCAGATCAGATTTAGAGAAAGCATCTCATACTTTGATAGGCCATTTAAAAGCAAACATCTTTCAGCCGACCCCAGATGCTTTCTCTGTTTGTATCAAGTGCTTATTAAAGCTCCTCATCATAAGTAGATTTTTGTTTTCCAATCTTTTTATTTCCAAGGGCAAACACAGATGGTGCAGAGCAGCAAATGCAAGAGAGACCCAGGCAAACTGAGAACGAGCAGCAGTGCGGCGCAGGGCTGTCCCACGTGGGCTGTAGCTCAGGCCTTGCAAGCAGGAAGATTTCTGGTCATGCAGCATTTGCTAATAAGCAAATGTCCTGCAGGTGCAGTCTTGTGGCTTCAAGGTACTGCAGTTTTTCCTCAGAGTCCAATAAATACCCATCAGGAATAAGCAGCATCAAAGAAAATTCTAGTGAAAAATGTGGATCAGAACCGAAACCGGAGTCCATAAAGGGTATGGAATACTCATCCTTGGAGGTTTTAAAAACTTGATTAGACAAGAATTCCAGTAACCTGGTTTAGCCTTGAAGCGTACCCTCCTTTGAGCGAGGCATTGGACCAGAGGACCCAAAGGTCCCTTCTAACTTGAATTATTCAGTAAAGCTAAACAGCACTAGCAGTACTGATGCAGAGCATTGGGAAAAGACAGGCAGGTAAGATTTACAAAATTTGTCAACCTCAGGATATCAAACTTACACTTGCAGGCCGAACCAAGACACAGAATTAAGTTTCATCATCCTTCCCCACCAACAGCAGTATCACAGGTATTCTCCTCCCCAGCCTCTGACTCATTCATAGCATGCTCTTTATGACAGGGCTGAAGCAAGCAAATACCTTTCCCTATACCCTTCCCCTGCTACTGCTTTTCCCCATTACGTCCCCAGCAAAATTTTTACATTCCCACTGCATTCACCTGAGCTCTGAATGCCTAACAAGAAATGCAAAAGCATCTAGCAACTGTGACAGGTGTTAAAATCCTGCACGCTGTTTTTATCTGGTGTAACAAGCAACCATGAGGCATTATGCAACTGACCCAATTTGAGGCATTTAACATACCAGGGTTTAGCAAAGAGTGCCTGCTACAAGTAACCCTGTTACTGGAGGCAGAGCCAGACCCTATACGTCATGCCGCCCATCTATATTTCTAAATAAGTTGTGCAGGAAACATATTAGTTTCTAATCTTGGTGCTTCAGTGCCTAAATGAGCCTCATCACCATAGCAACAGATGGCTTCACAATCTTTAATGCCTTTATTTTCACAAGTCCTCTGAGAAATAGAGGAGGACAGCTGTCCCCGTTTCACAACTGTGTAACTGCCAGGCATAGAGGCAAAGTAATTTGCCCCAAATCCTGTAGGAAATGTATGGAGAGCAGGATGTCAGGGCATCAGGTTTCCCAGCCTTCCTGCATATGCTCCAACCTACCCCCCATCCTTACTGCTAAAAGTACTTCCTACATCTATGGATAAGTGAGCATGGCCTTTAAAAATATGGCTTTTTTAAAGGCTTGGGTCTCCTAAAAGGCTGGCCTATCTCTGCAGGGGGATGACCTACAGAGGAGGTCCAAAGGGCAGTGGAAAATGGACTTGGCAAATTCATTCAGCCAGAAAACAGTGATGCCGTGTGTAAATCTCACAAGTTTCATAATGTTTTAAGAGGCTGCAAAGGATTCTAATTCTGTAATTCCTTTCTGTTGTATTTGGCAAGCATCTGGCTTTTACTGCGTCCACAGTGTGCTCTCTAGGGAACAACACATTAAGAAAGCCAGCAAAACCAATACTTGTCCAGTTGTTCTGGATGTGTTGGATCACAGCAGATTTTCCCAGGCAGACATGAGCTCTGCAGAAAGCCACATCTCCCCATTCAACATAATCTGAACTTGCATTTTGTTTTAATTCAGTCTCTTCTCCTTTCCAGGCATAAAACTTCAATTTCCAAACGTGGGATATTCTGATCAGGTCCTTCTGTGTTAAGCTGTTTCAGCACAATTTGTTGCCAGGTCAGGACTGGTTTCTAAATCCATTTACATTGCTCTGTTTCCCCTCAAAGTTCAGACAGTCCCTTGATTCTCTTATTTATAATGGTTTATAGGTAAAACAAATTTAACTCATGCAATTTGTATTTCTATTTTATGAGCAAAAAAAAAAAGACAAGGTTCATTTATCAATATAATCTTTTTAGTTTACAATTAGCATCAGAGCTGTATACAAAACATCTCAACCCTAAAATGCCTCTACTTATCACAGCAGTCTACACTGTTTATATTTATGAGGCAATTTGCACAAATGCCTTCAGATTGATGCGGCGTTCATATTTATTTCATTTTTGTGCTCCTGGTATTTTGTGTTCCTCTTCCCTTTATATTGCCTTCTTGAGAAACCTGCTTCATTCATCTCTCAGGAAGAACTGCTTTAAGAGAGGCAGATGGGAGCACCTATAAAGTGAAATATCGAAACTGTCTCTACATGACATAAGTGTCCTCCTGGTACTGCTGAATATTACAGCTTTTAAAAGGCATGTTTTACTTTGGAAATAGAAGCAATTACTTTTAATTGTAGTTCTCAGCATGAAAAACTTAGAAAAAGAATGTTTTTCTCCTCTTCAAAGTCAGACCCTTATATTAAAAACAGAAACGCTCCAGCACACACTGAAAAACAGGCCATAGTTATCCTAGGAATATACAGCAGCAGCACCGTTAAGCACGACTGCATAAAAAAGATATGTTAAGTATGAAGTTGCCTTAGGTTTATCTTGGCTGTCTTAACTCTGATGAGATTAGAGTTGCAGAAGCAAATGCAAATTGTTCTTTCCCGTTTTACTACAATAAACTTGGTGCTCCTTTAAACTACCAAAACATTGGTTTCACTGTATTACCCTGTTCTGAATGTTATAACTTGGTTCTTCAGTTACGCAGAAGTTAAAATCCAAGACAGGTGCTTTAAACTAAAGATACACTGCAGAACAACACCACTCAAGACAACGGATGTTAGGAACAGAGCTCAGCTCAGGCTATGCCATTATCCTCTTTTGTGCAAATGTGCCTCAATGAACCCTATCAGGCAGCCACCAAAAAAAAGTCAAGGCAGCACTGAGAGTTCAGATGACTTTCTATTCAGGCTATTTGCCTCCCTTTAGAGGCAAAGATGTCTTTATTTCGAGATTAAGACCACTTTTTTGGGTAACCTGAGGCAACCCCTGGTAGTGCAGCAGTGTTGCTGGAGCTATCACAATGCACATGACCCAGCAGAAGGGGGGACAAGGAGGTTCCTCAAGGACGTAAAGCAGTGGAGGGACTTGTGCCCAAAACTACACGTTCAAATGAACAACGTGAGGATGCCATAGCAAAAATAGACATGAAAACCAAAAGAGTTAAACGATTCATGTCTATGGTATGGGATAGTTAAACAAATGGACTTCTTGATGCACATCCCAGCAATGGAGATTAATGTTGCTTTTGTATCAAAAGTTGAACATCCACATGCTCATATAGAGAAAGCATAAAAAACTCCTATCTCCCTTCATTAGGGAGGAAATTACCCAGCATTAACTAGTAACTCCTTCCTCTGGCATCACACATCGTTCAAGAGAGAAAATAAAAGTACTTTCAAACATATGGGCTACATAGCAATTTGATGAACAAGCATGTATTCAGCAGCCTTTACCTGAAGTTGAACAAAACAGGTTTCAGTTGTCAGTTTGCATTTATGGTTACTAATAACAGCTATTGGCAAGGATTAGCTCACCAGAAATAATTTACAGGGTAGAGCACGGCTGGAATGGCATACTCCCAATCTTTTTTTGTTCTGCATATTAAAACAAACTTCCCTTAGACTTTTACCTGCATTCCTTTGAAACAGTCTCACTAGAAGATAGTACAATTAACAACTGCTTATATCAAATCCATTTTTCTTGCATGTTCTACCTGCCCAGAGATATGTCTGAAAGTGGACTAGAGTTTAATGGAGATGAATTCAAAGAGAGCCTAGAGACAAGCAACCACTAGTCTCCATTATCCTTCATTTAAAGAGGTATTGGAAAATGGTATCAAAATAAAGTGCTTATTTGAAAGACCTTGGAATCAGTTTCCTATCCGTATTCTGTACTATTTAATTAAGGAACAATACCATTAAAGTGTGGGTTGTCACCCTCTGACATCGTGTTCAACAGAAAATTGAAAACCAGAATGCCTGCCTACACTGTTGAAATCCAGTGTCAAACACATTAGAGATTTGCTGATGTATAAAGCAACAGATAGAGAAAAACAAAAAATAAAACAATACAATTGGAAGCCCTGGAAACTGTCCTACTTCATGAAAATAGTACTGTGCATCTCAGTGAAGAGAAACAATGGCTGTAAAAAGTGATAGCGTCTCAAGAGGTTGCCCTCAATTATATGAGATTGTCATCACAGACATATTTTATGAAGGAGCAGGCAACACAGTCTCACAAACACACAGAGAAAGGATATACGTGGCACTCAGTCTGCCCTCTTGCCTGAACGGGACTGGGAGAAAACAGCTGGTGCAGGTTGAGACTATGAACACGGAACAGCCAAAACAGATGCATCTGTCAATTCCTGACGGTCGAAATGCTGCTGAGTGAGAATATCTCACACGTTGGAAGGAGCAGTGCAGAGCATCTCAAAGGAAAGCCAAGCACTGTGAGCAGAGCTGCCTACTAAGTTCAGGATAGTGGGTTTGGTTAGAATGATCAGCGCACTGCAGAATTCCTTGATGCACTTTCTCAACAGAGACACATCTCAGAAGATCAACACGTATGGTGGTGTGAGCAGTGAGATCAGTTAGGAACAACAGAAATTTAAAGCTAGTACTGTGGAAAAGCCTGTGCAGGTAAAGGTTCAGGTGCTGTACTTACTAGTATAAATTCAGAATCTCTGTTGTGTTCTGTGGCCTGAATTTGTGCTCATACTGATGAAAGCAGTAGAAAACTTCCCGATTTTTTTTTTTTACCTTGCTCCTCACAACAAAAGGCAAACTTGGCAGCTTCTGACCAACGCAAATTGGAGGTTCTGCAGTTAATATTACCTTCACATTAGTGCACATGCACACACATGCCCCTTACTCTTCCCATTACTCACGTAGTCACATTTTGCAGTCTGTTCAGCAGGCGATGGAGTAAAAACTGAATGCTGGTAATACCTTGACACTGGCTAACTGAGAGGGCTTGGCTGCAAAGCTAAGCAGCAGCTTGTATCCTTACTTTCAGCAGATGGACAGAACTACTTCCAGTGAGCTCCATGGGGAGCCCTTGGTCAAGAAGAACTGCAGATTTCTAAATGGGTTTCACCAGTTACTCTGCTCTTGCTGTAACAGAGGTCCTTCTCTCAGTTGCTTTTCCCTTTAAGTCAGCAGTAGGGGGCACCTCAGCAACTGTCCAACCACCTGAGGTGGCAAGAATTCTGCAAACATCTATGAAGATTACAGGCACGTCAAAGATATACTGGGGAGGTGCTACAGAGGAGAAACTTCTTTACTAGTTCAGTGGTTGGTGTGAAGTAGGTAATAAAATACTCCTAACAAGGTAACCTGCTTTCCTGGTATTCTGTAGGCATAGACATAACTGACTTCAGAGATGGGTTGAAAGACTGACATACCTGAGCACACTTACAGTAAAACTGATGCATGTATTTCAGCTTTATTACAGCTGCTGCTTAGCAGTCAGGGAGGTAAAAATTCACGCTTCTGTGGCTGCAGAATGACTCCACATGCTGAACTGCCTCAAGTCCTAGCTAGAAGATAACAGTTTGCTTTATGTTAATAAAATGGACAGTTTAAAGACAAGTAGGGCACATGAAGTGAAGGAGCTCATCTATAAAGGAGAATTAAAAGCGCCAACTCTCCATAACCTGTTCAAGCCATGAGGCAAGGGAGAGATCAACAGCCTGGAAACGTGCAAAAAGCTTGGAAATAACAAAAACAAAACAAAAAAGAACGTATATACTCTGCTCCAGAGGAAAAACTAGAAGGAACTGTCTGTATGAAATTGTGGCTCCTGTGTTAAGTTTTTGGGGCAGCCCAATTCAGAATGCATTGATTAGCTATCACTGAATGACAGCGGTTGGAAGGGACCACTGGATAACGTATCTTTGCTTCATCTGCATTTCTATGCCAGATACAACTTTGTCAGACTGTCCTTCTGCTGCCACCTGTCCGTCAACAAAATGCAATGGATTATTGGTGGGAATTTTCATCCTCTACTGCCATACCATCACCATCTGCCTCCACTGTTGTAGGCCAACAGAATAGGAGGCATTATTTTTGGAGCAGACCTCATATGTTACCAGTGAGGACGAATTGTCATTAGTTTTGTTCAAAATTAATTTTAGGTGGAATATATTCAGCAGTGAAGTAAGAAACCTTTTCCTCTGATGAGAACGAACCTTCCTGTGAACTCCAGCAGCAGAAAGCTCAGACTGAGCTCCTCTGAGTTGATGGGTCAGCACGAGCAATTTCATACACTGCTGTCAGATCTCTTAGAAACAGTACACTCGATATCGCAAGTATTTCTTGATAGTGATTCATATTAGGCAATGGAACATCCTCCTGAGAAAAGATAAGGCAGCCTTATTGTTGAGAGCATATCAGACCAGGAGAGCACAATACTAGAAATCGTAGTCCAGAGAATAAAACCTGTGACGGCCTTGTTGACGACTGAATAAGGCTTTTCCATCTTTAATATCTCCAGTGATGCACAAGCCCTCAGGAAAGCTGAAAGGATTCATATCTAACAAGTCACAATATTAAATTCATTATTTGGAGAAAAGAAGAAAAAAAAAAAAAAGGAGGAATTCTTCTTGCTATCTAAAGACAAAATGAGGTCTAACTACTAGACTACTGCTTTGGACTAAATTCTAAACAATCTACCATTCTAATACAAAATATGAACAAAATTACTGAATGCTAAATTTTCCTGAACTAATACTTGACATATTTCTCCTTCCTTTATTCACATTTTTCTTCTTCTTTTCTACTGTATGCAGACTCAGGTAAATACTGTTACACTACCAAATTCCCAGTCCAAATTACAGCAGTTATTCCTCTCAGGAATTGCTGAGTTCTGAATAATAAGATTTTAGTGAGCTTTCAGCAAGAAACCGGAGAACAAGGTGTTTCTCTCTAGAGCAATATCAGAAGAGATTTCTTTGCATTTGTCAGAAACAAATGGAAAGAAAATTTATGAAGTACAGCACTGTCAGCCACAGTCAGTCTCTCTCCAGCCTAAAAGACTGGGGGAAGGAAATTGCTAACCCAGGACTCTCAGAGTCTGCTTGACACTTACTTTTCACAAAAGATACAGCTGTTCTAGAATTCAAGATGGCCAAAGCTTTCAGAAAGAAACAGGCAAAGACTACGATAAACTGTGGCCGACCCAATATTCAGAAATACAGCCCTTTTCAGAAAACGTGCCAAATATTGTTCTCTACTTTTCTGAATCCCCTCCTGTATGTTTGCTTTTTTTTTAATAAAACTAGGATAAAGAAATGGTTTAATACAAGTGCACAGAAATTGCAAGAAAATGGTTTAATTTAAAGAAAAGTAGTGCACTAAAAGACCAGAAATATTTCACTTACTCCTGTAGAAAAGCATCATAAGCAACTCAAGTAACTCCCAGAGCATCTAATTTCAAGTAAAAAGCACATGAAGAAAAAACTTGTGAATGTTATCACAACTCCTAGCAGAAACAGCTGGTTTTACACCAGAACTAAGCTCTCCATCTCCATCCACTAGACAGGGTGAAGCAAGACCAAGGAATGCAGATCATGCCCAGAAAACAACCTCAAAATACAAGCATGAAATTACCACGTACTGTGCCATTTCCTCCCCTTACTTTAATCTTTTACCAACTTCTGATAAAATAAATTAATTTTTTTAAAAAAGAGCAATTAAAGCATTGGAATGAACTTACTGGGTTGACCTCTCTCTTCCCAGATGTATTGGTTGCTACCAATGTAGGATATTCCCCCACAAACTTATCTACATTAGCCAAATTGGCACCTGAATAGCAACAGGTTCTCCTAAAGTCACAGAAAAATGAGAGTGCAGAGTACATAAAATTGGCATTAAATGTCAGACATTCCCTAGATAAATGACTCAAGAGGAAAAATGATGAATTGGGACAAAAGCTATGTCTTTTTTGTTGCTGATGTTCCCAAACACCTTTCTTGTGGTTATTAACAGTTCAGTGTGAGTTCTTCCTGTTTCAATCCTTAGCTGCTTTTTCTTCCTTTTGAAGTTTTGCCCATTCACTTATGATAATAATAAATAATTTACTAAAAGAAAATCAAAGAAAACATAAGTCTGTCTTAATATTGGCATGTCAAATGATGTTTAACAGTTGCTTAGCACCACAGATTTCAACAGAGCATTTCCTCATCCTCATGTAAGTTAGAGAAGCAGCAGCACCACAATAAAACATTTGCAGAATTTTCTAAGTGGCTAACTTCATTTAATAGGAACAGCACTTCACTATAATAGGAATGATTATATGTGGATTTTGCTCAATTAAGCATCACCTTAGTAATGCTCTCTTTTCTTATCCACACATCTTTGCATATGGTTCATCAGGATGACTGAAGTTTACCCAGGAAGCCAAGTTTCATTTTCTAACTTTCTAACTAAAGGAGCTAAGTTTAAAGAAACATTTCAAAGCCTGAAATATCAACTAATCTCTATTCAAACTTGTTACTTCAAATGGAAATGCCTCACTTGTACCCATTTTGGCCACAAACGTACTGGCTGTATTCCTTGACAAGTCCCTTCCACCTTTTTTCTGAACCTTACCCACAAAATTATATGTACTAGGTTGCATGATCAGAGAAAGGGTGGCTGGTCATGCATCAGTGTTAGGTCACAATATGCATACGTTCATTCATAAAATAAAGAAGAAAGTACAGTTCAATTCTGCATCTGATGAGGATATTCATATTAGCAAACAACTCCCAGGATATGGAAAACAGATTATTTCTTTCCTCACATAGCTACCTTTAATATTTGAAAAACATTAAAGGTAACGTCCCACCCTGTCACCTTCCCTCTATGCTGAGAAATTGCTTCATTCAGATGTGTCTTTGCATCTTTGATTCTTCTCTTCTGTGAGCTCTCTATAGTTTGTTCTCATCTTTAGTGTGATACCCAAAACTGAGTAAACTGCACCAGGTGAAGAGTTCGGCAGTATCTCAGATACTCAGCAAAGCAATTACTTCCCATTTCTGCATCCTAGAATTTTCTTCTTTTGTTTGTTTTGTGTCCAGAGGTGACACTACAAGTTTACAAGTTTCCCCTTCACACATTTTCCATGGGACTTCACTATCCTAAATCTGTGTGGTCATTTAGCTCTATGTACTTGCAGTATCTCGCCTTGTTTACCACAGAACTTTTTCTTTTTCTTTTTTTTTTTTTTGATTGGAGCTTCGATTTATGAATTTTGAACTCATATCTCCCTTTTAAATATTTTGTCAGTTCATCCTGGATTAGCATCATCCATGTATTTAACAAGAGTGCTATCTTCATTGACTTCTAGGTGACATGAAAATACTGCATAACACTGTGTATAAGGCAACCCTTTGATTTGACTATTAGTAACTTGCTGTGGCATTCCAGCAATGCTATAAGTCCTGGATGAAGTTTCTCAGGCAAGCTTGATTTAAAATTTTCAAAAATTTAAAATAAGTCATGAAGTCTCCATTCTGTTTGTCCTTGTTAAAGGCTAAGATTTGTCACTTCTACTATTTCAAGCACATGTTGTGGGTGACCTCTTCCATGAATAGATAGAGTATTACTTATTCCTTAACATCACCTGTTGCTCAGAGATCCCATTCCCAGGAGTAGAAAACCGATTCTTCCCTTGGTCATCCTATTACCTTTTGTAGAACAATTTCTTACTACTATTTTGTGTTGCTGTTTCTGTGCCTTGACATTTTTGATTTTGTGCCCTCATGTTCCCTCTATAAGTTTAGTCCATCCTTCATTTACAGCGGTGTAAATCCAAAGGAAAACTAATGATTTCAACAAAGCTTCTTGCACACTGAAGATCATCACCATTTCTCATGTTTCCAGATTTAATGCATGAAGTTATTTTCTTTTTCCTCAGTGAAGCAAGAGAGTCTGGCACAAACAAGAACAACTGCATGTTTTGTGGTCTTACAAAAGCCTTCTTGCACCCAAGCTGGCTCAACAGAGACAGTGCTTGGCTCAATGTGAGCCTAATCGAAATACAGCCTCTTTAGTCAGTTGGAAAAGCATTATACTATTTTTCAATGCATGGGACAGCTTTTTCTCTTTGCCCCAAAGCAGTTTCTTGAAAATGCACCATTCCTACTGGTCTCTATTTTCCAAAATGCTTTTCAGTCTGTTTGCATAGAACAGCAACTGCAAAGCTACCTAATCTTCTGATGTATTCTCATGCACATTTCTCTCTTTCATTCTCAACATGCAATATGTGGATCACTTTACTATTTCACAGGATTTCAGCTCACCAATCCCACTTGTAGTAAAAGAATCTACTTACATGTACATAAGTAGATACTTATACCTATGCACACACCACATATATGATACATACAAAGTTTCATGTACATGTATACAGACACACACATATTGTGAATGCATCCCTACTTCCATACCTTATCTCCAGAGCTATATATTTGCTTATTGTACAAACACTGTGTTGCTGACAGTTTGAATGGAATATTCTTTCCAAAAATTCGCTCACAATGGCAATTACACAAGACATTATTATTTGGAGTCCTGAAGGAGGAAAGGAGAAGAGTTAAATATGCATGAGAAAACAGGAAAGTACACCCATGAAAATAATCAAGCCTGGATTTTTCCATGATAGGCAAAGCACAGAAGGAATGCATAACACAAGGATGAATACAGAGGCTGACATAAATTCGCTCCTAAAGGCCACTTTAAACTCCTTGCTCACTTTCAGACTAGGATTCCTGTGGAAGGCACATTTCCTCTGCGCTCAGTGGTGATCCTTTGCACAGAGAGAAGTTTAGCCAACTAGGATGACCACTGTACCACCACAATCACGTGATGCTGTAGGAGCAGCCCAAAGCAGAAAGTCCAAGACATGCATCAGCGGGACTGCTTGGAAAACAGACCTAACTTAATGTCATTTTGTATACGAATGAAAGTAAAAAGCCTTTCCTATACTTGGTGGCAAAAAGAGAATACAAAAGGGCCCTGTACGCTTCAGACACTCATCAGCAGTATGGGGTAAGTGGTTTGGGGCTGTGCTTCCTGATCCAGAGCTGAGGCTCCCTCTCCAGGCATACTTACAGCCAGAGAGAAGAAACCACCAAGTCACTTCTGTTTTGACAAAAATAAACTACCAACAACTTCCAAACAACTTTGTTGTATCTGTTCCTTCAATTGCATGCGTCAACAGGAAGACTTATCTCCTCAACTGGGTATTGGATTAAGCTCATATAAGCAGAAATAAGAGGAAATCATAATCATGTGAGACCTAAAATACTTGGCCTCCTGGTCTCTAGAAAGACAGGTCCCATTCATCAACAGAAGGCATTTTTATTACCCACAAGAAACTTAGGTCAGTGGTAATATTTGTAGGCATGTACCCACACAGCAATAAAAAGGTTAAAATACTTCAGTGGTGTGGCTATAAGAACTCTTACAATTTTTATTTCCCTGGCCTTTTCTTAGAAAGATTCTGGGAGATGTACCCCCTGGAGTATAAATTAAGGAATAAAGTCTCTAGGTTTGTACAAGCACTCTCTGGATATTATTGGTACAAGATAGAAAAGGAAACAATGTTTAAGAGTAAAAACAATATTGTGGTTAATCAAACAGGAAATAAAAAATCCTTCCTGTCTTCAGCATAACGGTGGCATTTAATTTTATTTTAATGTGAATAGGTCTTACCCACAAGAGACTTAGGATTGACAATTATAAAGGGAAAAAGAATGTTTTAACATTTTATATTCTTATAAATCAGTAAGTTTGTCTCTGGTGTCAAACTCCTCCTGCCTTTTGAATCGCCAAGCTTCCAGGCTGAGCAGAACATTCCAGAAGAGCCCCAGACTCATCTTAAATTGGACCATAAGACCATTCATGCATCAACTGTTTGGAAAATTTCCTCACATAAGCCAAATGAATGGAATAACCCTCATCCAGCCAAGGAGAATTTGATGCACTTAAAACTACGAGCTAAGACAGCCATCAACAGCCAAAACTAAGAAGCGTAGTTTCTAAAAAGTTTTGATCCAAAGCACAGCTTTGCAGTCTGTGTGCATTTTCCAAGGATTTTTGCTTCGTGGGAGCGTGCTTAAGACCCATCCTCTTCAACAAGCTGCCTCCGCTCAAGAAACTAATGGGAACTCATTATATTTTATTATTCTACCTCTTCATCAATTAATTGGGTCAGGAGGTAGTTGGGAGGGAGAGAGGAAGAGAAAGGCATAGTAGCAAATGCAGCACAAGCAAACAGTTTTCAGTGGTCTTCTATGGGAAAAAAAATTGCAATCACTGTCCTTATTTACCAAACCACAGAAAACCGAGGAACTATGGCCTGAGCTAACATCATACTCTCAATTCACCAGGTTTACTAAAGAAAAAGTCTCCTGTACACTGCAAATAGTAAACAGCTGAGCCCACACAATTACTTTCCCTCTTTCTTGCCTTTCTATGCCTTTCATATCACTCACAGAATATCATTTCCATTCCTGCACAACCAGCTGTGCTTTGTGCAGCATCAGCAGCAGCTCTAGCAGACAGAGGAAAATCAACCTTGTTAACAACACAGGACCAAGGCAAATCTTAGTTTTCGTTTGCTCATAAAACACCTGAGATTCACTCTGCAAAGAGAGGGGGAAATCTCAGGGAGCAAGCTGTCGGGCCTTATCACCAAGGGAAAACGTAGCCTTTTACAATCCATGGGATCTGAATAGATGCCCAGAAAATTAATTTACTAATGTTGTTGGTCCCATAGCTGGTTCTTTCACCTCTCTGCAATCCTACTTTTGCTGTGCCTCTGTGCTCGCCTGGTAAAGCACTTTGCTTTCCACTTCCCACACAGTCCCTGCCAGGCTGAAGCGCTTGCTGTTGTTTCTCACCACGAGAAAAGAGTGGCTGGATCCAGAAGACAGAACAGAGGGCAAAAACAAATGTGTGTGCCGTGTGCCAAACCCAACTGCAACAGAACTTCAGGAAAAGTTTTCAGCCTGAAAGGTAATTCATATTTCACCACAGTGTCAAGAAACACTTTTTCAGGAGTAGGACCACAGTCACACTACCAGGTACACGGCTCAGTAAAACAAAATCCCATTGGATTTTGCTGCTTCCCTTGCCTTTTTTTAAACCACATTTATGTTCAACATGTCTATTCTAAAGGGCAGAGATTTGAAACGGTGCAATGTCCTACTTATTAATGTCCTTTAAGTTACACAGTATGCTCAGTGAGCTTAATTAAGAGATAATGATAAGAAATTAAATTTTCCCAAAAAGCAGTAAATGTTAAAAATGAAAATGTGATGTTTAACTTGCAAATTGAATAAAAATCTCAAATATTAACTGAAGAACAAAGTCAGCTTACAGTAGTCTCAAAGATAATGGCTCCATTTAAAATCCATATACTACTAGTCTTGCATCAGTTAATAAATAAAAATAAACAGGAAGACCAGCATAACCATTACCAACCTTCCATTACAGGAAGGAATGCTGCAAAAATAAAATGCACAGTCAAGGAAGGTTTGTACTAGCGTAAGGGAACGTGCACTTTGAGCAAACCACCATGCTTAGAAGAAACTCTGAACTGAATGGACACCCATGATATCCTCACCTCGGAGAATCAATCAGACCAACGAGCCTCGAGAGAAAAACTGACCAGATGTGAAGGGGACAGGAGCACTGGCCAAATTTGAGAGATTCTACATACCCAGCAACAGTGCTCGTACTCACTGGGTCATTCTTTTTAAAAGCTGGAGTGTGAAAGAGCCTCTGATACTAACAAACAAAAAAAATTTGTTCACAATAAAGGAAAATAATAATAATAATAATAATAATAATAATAATAACAACAACAACTGGGGAATCTTTGTTTCTAGAGCTGAACATCCTGGCCTCCTTCCCTGAGCTCCACAGAAAAAGATCACTTATTATCAGGATGCCTTCACAAGGAGAGTCAGAAATTCATTACAAGTATACAAGTACAAGAAATGTCTCTATCTCATCGCTGTCTGTAAGCTAATTGTACAAGGCCCCGTTCATGTTAAACAGAAAGAAGACAAATCAAGAAAACACTGAAATAGCTTCAAAAAAGAAACAGAAATCCAGTCGTGCCGCTATACAGTAGAAATTCCTTCAAATCTGATACGACATTAAAAATCTCTGATAAAAACAGTAATAGCCAGAAGGGTGACAAAATTTCTGATGCACCTCATCCATTATCATTGAGAGATGGACAAACTACAGTCCTGCTCAGGTTAAGACATTCGGAGAGCAGACCACAGGATAAAAATTTAAGTACATAATCTGTACTCGGTTACTGCTGTCAATCAGACTGCATCTTTAAAAAAGATCACACAGCTGGTCACAGCACAATTATATCCTATTTTATTAAAATAAAGAGAAAATGCTCCTCAGAATCACACTATCTATAAGCTCTTCAAATAGTAATAACATAATTCAAGGAAATATGACTTTTACTATCTTCCCCTCAGAGAAAGCCAATATAAATCTTACTGCTTACTTTGTCCCTAATAAAGAAAATCATAAAATGGCAGAATCATTGAATGGCTTGGGTTGGAAGGGACATCAAGGATCACCGATTTCCAATGCCCTACTGCAGGCAGGATTGCCAGCCACTAGAAGTTGGTAAACGCTTCAGCATCATCAAATAGGTTTCACACATACAATTCTTTCCAAAAATTTCCCAGAATTTCCAAGGGGAAAGCATTGAAAGTGTCTGCACCAATACTGGCAGAGTTTGATTTCAGTAAATTAAGTGTTTCTCCTCTGTGTGTGCTCACACTCTAATAAAACACACATGGAAAATAGTGAAAATATTCAGAGAAACAAAATTTTCTTTGATGATGATGATTCATTGAAAGCAAAATCAAATCTGCTATTAGCCATTAGAGTCTAAATGCTATGATGAATGCCTGGGATTTACATGGCGCTTTGCATCTTCAGAGTACTGTAATTAATTACTCTTATGCTGTGTGGCATTGTTTTCACATGAGGCTCTCTCCAAGTCCAACTAGATGTTAATTCTAAGGGCTTCTCTCCTCAGCTGGCATAACACAGTAAAACTCTGTTCACGTATCTAACGCAGATATCAAACAATGTTGTACTGAACCCTGCAAAGACATAAACAGTATTTTATTTCATTTGTTTGATACCTTTTATTAAAATCTCTCTCTAAAAGTATTTTAAAGGGTTTTTGTGTGTTTTCTTTTTTTTTTTTAATAAGAGAAAGCTCCAGAGGGAGCCCATGCACAAAGAATATATATATAAAATAGCTTCCAGACTAATAGTAAAACTGTGTGCAGAAATTTCTTCAAATCTACTGTTGAAGTTTCAAGGCAATCTATATAGGGAACTATAAATTTCAATATATGGAATAATGCTCCAAAAAATTTTACGTAACAGGGCTGAATGTTGTTTTATTTAGTGCACATATGTCAATAAATAGAAAGAAAAAACATTGCAGAGTTATAATGGAAAGAATCTCCAATATCAAAGATATTAAAACTTTGCCTCAGATACAGAAGAGTTCAGGATAGCCTGTGGTTTGTTACTCATAGGAGATGAGAGACATCCGAAAGAAATATTAAAATAACAGTAAGACATAAGGGGCTGAAGGAAAATGGCTATATTGCAGCACCCCAAGACAAGTATCCAGAAAGCCATCCAGCCAGAAAGCCATCCAGCAACTACAGCCTGCTACAGAATACATCAAGGTAATCAGGTGCACAATGGATTGCTTTTCCACCTCTTCTCTGTTGCAAATTGTTCCATGAAATATCTTACATTCTATTCTTACATATACATGATTCAGCAATTTTCTCTGGAGCTCCTCTTTTTCCTCTAGCCCTTTCTGACACTGAAGATCAGGTCCTCTCCTAAAACTTCTACCTCTCTGTTTCAGCTCCTATGGAATTGAAGAACCAAACCCCTCTACTGACATTTTTCTTTAAGTCTACAAAGAATTTGAGCTAGTTCAGAGACTTAATAAAAAGGTTAACCCAAAGGAGAAAGGGCAAAAAGAGTAAAACAGTGAAGGCTGGAAGAGATTTCAGATAATGCCAGAATTACATTCTTCTAAGGACCAGTGTTGAGAAGGAGCATCTCATTCCCTTCTTCCCCATCATTTGCATAACGTTCATCTTAATCACTGTGAACACTGACACCTTCATTTTACAGACAGGAAAACCAAAGCTAGAGGTTCAGTAAATGACTTGTCCCAGACTAGAACACACATCAGGAGCAAGTCAGAAGGAGAACTCCACAGTTACTGCCTCTAGACCCCAACCTGAGCAATGTTGATACTTGTGACATTTGGGCTCCTTCTCTTCAAAATACCCACTATTGCTTTGGTTTGGCTAGAAACTGTAAATCCTCAACAACTAGTCTTAAATAGTTGCTAGTAGTGCTAAACTAGCTGCTAGCTAGTTGCTAACTAGTGCTAAATAGTTGCAATTTACTAGATGGGTTCCTTTCCCCCATTAAGTGTTCTTCCAATCCTAAACACTGCAGTGGACTTCAGTTTACAGGTATTGTGGAGTATCAGACAGCTAGGGCAATAGCAACAGTTCCTCAATGGACATAGATTTTAGTGTGCTTTTTGCTAAGAGCAGAGATGCACAAACATACAGATGAACTGAAATAATCCTATTACTGTGTTTCATTTTGAAGAGCTACAGGGAAAAAGAAAAAGCTACCCGAGTGAAGAATGGAAATATTTGCTATGTTTGACAGGGGCAGCATGATTAACAACCACTGAAGCTGAAATAATGACTAAACTCTATCAAGACTAACACACACCAGCTCATACCACAAGTATGTACCACAATTTGTAATGCAGGTAAGAGTATATAAAAGCCACCTCTGTCTCAAGGCACACCTTATAACTTGTGGCTACTACCATTAAAAAGATATTCCCCAGAATGTCTCACAAAATTCAGAGAGGTAGAGTTGCATATCAACGCATCTCTGGTAACCAGCAGGAATTTAGTCCTGCCAGCAGATGCTCCTACATAACCATCACTTCTCTGCTTGCTTGCACAGTGCTCTCTTGAAACTCTCTCCCTGCACATACAGAATTTTTTCCAGAAAAACAGTTTTCCACAGGAAGGTAGAAAAGGTGAGCTGTTTGTGGAGGAATGGCAGATAATTCCAAAATAATTCCTTCTTGACTTCCTCTGAGGGTTTCCTTGGTTCCCCGGACTTCTGGATGAGCAACAGACGATTGCTATGGAGTCAAGGAGCCAGATCTGTGTGCTTGCATGAAAAAGAATTCCGCAGGAGCCCTGAGATCCAAGGAAGTTAGCACATTAGTGAGGACACAACTCTGTGCACCAAAAGAGAGAGCGCCATCACACATCTGAATCAGGGGATTCATCAGCCAGGAAGGAGGATGCTTCCCTTGCTCAGAAAGTAGCAGTCATCTAAAAAAGCGTCAACACTGAAAGAAAAAGAACTAAAGCAGGAAATGGATTTTAAAAATAGGCTAAATTACTTAAAATAATGTCAAATTTGAAATAATTTACTTTGATTTTAAGAGCTTTTTTTCTTGAACCCCTAATTTCATAAGAATTTTTTTTTCCACTTCAGTGCTTTGCTTTGATTTAGAACAAAATGTTGCCTTCTGCTGGAGTTTCCCACGGGACAAACATACATCCAGCTGTGTTCTTCTGAATCAGTGGGAATCCTACGATGCCAGCTTTGTGCAGAACTCACTATATTGTTTTATAAATGAACACGCAATGGTAATTAGTATTGATAATTGCAAAATGGCAGTAGTAATTAAACCAGCAAAAGAGAAGGCTGCATGTTGGGAAATATTTTCCAACGTGGAAGTTCACTGTGTTTTGAAATACATCTCGTGAACAAGCAGAGACCACATCTTGAATCAATTAAATGAGACAATGCCTTTGAAAACACATCATGGGGAACACTCAGCACCAGCCAAGCAGACGGACAGGATGATCCAGTGCATTCCTCACATCTCAGATCTGGGGAACCAGCAGCACAAGCACACAGAGCACCATTACTAATAACCAAGGCAATTAATTAAGTCAGCAGTGGCTCATGTATAGACTCTATGGAAGAGTCCTTCAACAAGGTGCAGCTTGGATCAGAACTTGTTGGGATCCTCCCTTGTGCCTAATTCAATAGCAGATGAGAGAACTGTCTCTGTATTCCAGGCCTGAAAGAGTCTTGTGATCTTTCTGCCAGGTTTCATAAACACACTGCAGAACATGAACTTCATAGCCCCAATCACACCCATGAGGTCCCAAGGCAGATCAGCAGCAGAGAGGTGAGTCTGGGCCTTCTGGGATTATTTCTATGCCACGCACCTCGAGGCAGCACCTACTGCATTATCCACCAGCCCCCCAAGGTGCCAACATGAACATCAGATGGATATGACACGACTTTCTGATGAAACCTTCAGGCTGGAATCAGTTAACTTCCTCTCAGACACATGCTCCTTTTCCCAGATTTGCATATAAGAGAAGAAATGCTCTGCAATTTGATATTCGCCCAGTCAATGACATTTACATGCCTTTATTCGCAGACTCCTGATTGTTTTTTTATAGTCTGCACTAGTACCCATAAAACCCCCAGCTGAATGTTGATCATCATTTATCTTCCCTTCCTCTCTTCCAAACGCCAGAATAAATTTCTCAGTCAAAAGATAACCCGGTTCTCTTCTTTTTTTTTTTAATTTTTCCCTTCATTCATTCCCATCTGCAGTACTGCAACCAGGTCTGGAGCCCCCAGTACAAGAAAGAGAGGGAGCTGTTGGAGAGGGTCCAGAGGAGAGCCACAGAGATGATCAGGGGACTAGAGCACCTCCCCTACGAGGACAGGCTGAGGGAGCTGGGCTTGTTCAGCCTGGAGAAAAGAAGGCTGGGGGGTGACCTCATTGCAGCCTTTCAGTACCTAAAGGGAGCCTACAAACAGGAGGGGAATCAACTCTTTGAAAGGGCAGATAACTGCAGGACAAGGGGAAATGGTTTAAGTTGAGGAAGGGAAGATTTAGGTTGGATGTCAGGGGGAAGTTCTTTACAGAGAGAGTGGTGAGGTGCTGGAACAGCTGCCCAGAGAGGCTGTGGATGCCCCGTCCCTGGAGGTGTTGAAGGCCAGATTGGATGGGGCCCTGGGCAGCCTGGTCTAGAATTAAATGGGGAGGTTGGTGACCCTGCATGTGGCAGAGGGGTTGGAGATTCATGATCCTTGAAGTCCTTCCCAACCCTGGCCATTCTGTGATTCTGTGATTTCTACATAGTTTCTGAACACCTGCACTTTATGTTGTACAGCAAAACACTAGGCAATTAAAAACTTAGAGAACAAGTGAAAACAAAGCTTGTCTATGTACAGGGAATTATACATTAGACAGTAATAGCTACACTGCAGCCATGAGTAAGCCATTAATTTACATGTGTATTCAGTGCTAGAATTTGTTGGGATTTTTATGTTTAGACTTTAAATTCCAAAGTAAAGAAATTCAAGTACCCATGGCAACCTTAATTCTATTCATCTTGCCCTCTGATGCAGCATTTGTTCAGCAATTACATACTCCTGAGTAAAGCTGTGCCTCACAGATGATGTAAAGCAAGGTTAAAGAATTCTCAAAATTAATACAGTCCTCCAGTACACTTGTAAGATTTACAGCTAGGGGCATTCTAAACATTTAAAAAAAAAAAAAAAAAAAAAAAAGAACTTTCTTAGTCTTTTGTAGGAAAAACATGTTAATTACCATCAAAGAATTTTCATCATCTCCTCCATTATACTTCTACTCTTCTTAACATTCCTTTTCACACTGCTCTCAGTCTCTCAGTGTGAGAAAGGAGTAGCATGTTAGTCATCATCTCTTTGGATGCTGGGTTTCTGCTTCTCGGCATATGTTCCAGCAAGAGCTGAAAAATAGCATTTGCCGTGATTGTTTGGGGATTTTTCCTACCTTTCCCCACTGAATGTTTTTATAATGATTTGTTTAAATGAGTATGGTATCGTATGAGGATGTTTAAGATATGGAGAACTACAGTATAAATTTCCAGGAATTTTACTATTCATTTCTAGCCTAGTTTTCTAATAGTAGCGTGTTGATATATTCACACTGCCTGTCCAGTCAATGTGCAAATTTCCAAGTCCTCCCCTATCATTTGAGTTCAGCTAACTTCACCCAAGTTTGAAAGGAAGGGGGAGGCTGGGGGAAGTTTCTAACATAACTAAGTTCTTACAAGTTTAGTGCATGAGTAGGCAGAGTAGAGAAGACAGAAATCAGCACGGCCAGCAACACTCCAGGAGAGAGACAAGCAGAGCAGAGCTGTCTCCCATTCTGCTTTACAGCAGCCAGTGGCATTAACATACTGACAATGCAAAGCTGTAGGTCAGCCATGGGGTTACTGCAGAGTGTGGACAGGAGGGAGAAATCACAGTTTCCTACTGGCAATGTTCTCCAATGCTCCCTGTAAGCAAGGTTTACCAGCCAGACCTCCATACTGTTTCCTTGGAGAAATCTAATGCCTCAGTGGATAGAGGTGGAAAGGTCCCAACTAAGCTGCACCATGCTCAATGGGAAGATTCATGTACAACTAAGGGCAGCAGAATGAGAATATTAGAGCAGACAGCTGATATACTTAGAGAAGGGGCTGCAAATCACAGAGCTACTGCAGCATTCAGCCATGGCAACAGGTGAAGACCCACTGCTCCAAGTACACTCTGCTAATGCTGAACAAAGAGCTGTATTACTCAAAAAAAGTGCATTACCATTTGCAGCAAGTCATTTCTTTACACTGTAAATTTGATACAACAGGACATTTTGAACCCAGGAGTGTCCAACAGCTGGTCCTGCTTAGCTACATAGAGCACTGGCAAGCTTCTCAGTTCTGCCCAAGCTGCCCCAGCCGGAGGGTGAGCTCTGAACTGCAAAGTACAGCCCTCCTCCTACAGAGATACATCCCAGCAACCTTCAAAGGAGGAACTGAGATACTTCTTCAGCT
The DNA here is from genome assembly GCF_905368555.1 of Meleagris gallopavo. NCBI lineage: Eukaryota > Metazoa > Chordata > Aves > Galliformes > Phasianidae > Meleagris > Meleagris gallopavo. The sequence goes on along the minus strand of NC_139409.1, from coordinate 44,287,803 downwards.
TCATGCTGTCACAAAAAGAGCACTAGTAGTTCCTGGAGCAAGAAGGACTGCTCACCTTGATTCAAGCCCAGGAAAACCGAAAATGACTTGCTTGAAAGCACATCTAGAACTCTGGAATCACAGCACATTTTCTTTGATTGCTCTGCAAAGGCAATGCACAAGCACTAATACCACATTCAAATTAGACTGGATAAAAAACAGAATAACAGGATTTTCACTTCTCCCCACTGAAAAAAAATAATAATTTTACAGTATTAACTTTGACAATGATAAAGTATAATGATAATAATTAACATACTCCTCGCTGTAACTTTAGTAACAATGTGAGAAGTTGCAACTGAAAAATACCCCTCAGCTACCTGATATTCCACAGGACTCTGATCACAGTATGGGGCACGTGGCAGCATTACTCTAGAGTCCCTAGGAGCTCTTACATGGCCCAGTTCCTTGAGAAAGAGCATCTGATATCGGAAAGTATTTTGTGGAGATCTTACACATGTAAAGAAATTTCAGTTGTGCTCAGTGTCTAGGTAGGTTACATCTACATTTATCTTCTACATTCAAAGCTACAAGCTCTTTCCATGCTGCAGGATGCTATGGGCACCCCTTACCATACACCAGAGAATAAATGAGACCAAGGAGCACACAAAGAGAACCCATCTCCCTTACTTCAGCTCAGTACCACTCAGCAATTCTGAGCCAAGGTATCTTCCAAGAGGACTACAGGTAGAAAGCAAAACAAATGAAGTTCTGCATACTCAGACACATTTCTGTCCTAAAACAAATATACAAAGAATGCCCATCTCCTCCTCAGAGCTTTAGAGGATGCATAAGGAACAGTCAACTAACTGCTCACTATCCACCAAAGTTTCACACCAGCAGTTCTAGGTATAAATGAACAAACAGACTCACAGCTATAATTCTCACATACGCTACTCTGTTGATTAACTTTAATTTTCCCTCCCTGGAAGATTTACCTGTTCCCCAACTTCTCCTACATTTCACAGGTGTACAGATGAACAAGCTTCCAAGCAGTGCTCCACAGAGGCACTTCATTCACCCAGGAAATAAAAAAAAATGATGCAGAGCCTCATTTTATGTGTTCAGAGAGCCAAGAAACCATTCCCTGAGGCGAGCAGGAGGAGGTGAGAAGCAGAACCATAATAAACAGCCCTTAGCTTAATGCTGGGCTCCCAGCCAGCGGGACCAGGCTGCACTACTCTAAGTTCTGCTGCAGACCCCCAGTCCCAAGAATTTTCCCTCTTGGATGAGAGGGACATTTTTTTCCCCTCCTAAGCCTTCCCCTTCCAGCCTCCTCTCAGCAGTAGCTAAATCCTACTATTGGCTGGGAGTCTTTGTGCTAAGAGGAGGCCGTTGGAGCGTTATCCCTATGTTGTGAAGGACTTCCTTGCCTTTAAAAGCCACACAGAGCCTGGAGACTGCTTGCAGTCTCAAAAAGACGGATAGTTGCACGGGCTGTTTTGCTGGAGTAACCAAGGAAAGGCACCAGGAACATGGTGCAGGACAGTAAACCAAAAAGCATAGAGATCCTACCAAAGGTAGACAGGTCAGCTAGGAAGGGCATGCAGCTGAGGGCAAAAGGCAAACGCAGGGAGAAATTCAGAGAGCAAAAGCCAGGATAGGATGCAAAGCATTAAGCTCAATGGAGTTTCCGTTTGAAACCCACACTTCCTGTTGTGGTTTCTTCAGCCATACCCAGAGGTTGTCCATCAGTTGCCTCTCAGGACAGAGAACATACGCGCTCTCCGGGCATATAAGAAAATGTGTTTCTCTCACAAAATGCAGTCTATTATTCTCCATCAAACACATAACACTCAGCAAATGCGAGCTTGGTTCTGTTAGCAAGTTTATCAGTTTCAGCTCTCACAGAAGCCACGCCATTCACATGAGCAGCAGTGCCATTCTGAGACATTTTGTTCTCATTTGGAAAGGGCGATGCTACAGGCAGCTCGGGCTGGTGAAAGTTGCCAAGCTCTGCATGCATCACGCCTGCAGTCTGAAAGCAGCAGCACTTCCCCCAAACAGGTGAAGAGAGGGAAGATCGCACATCTTCTCTGCTAGCCATCTAGCTGTTAGCATAGCTGCAGCCCATTCCTCTAAAGTACCAGTAAAGAAAGCTTTACATGTTGAGAGATGTCCTGCAGATGAGGCAGCACCGAAGGGGGCTGCCTTGATTAAACCAGGTTGTTCTGCTGAGAGTCCTCAATGCACGCTCTTGGTTATGGCTGTTAGAGCTGCAGCAGGGTGACATGAATTGCCTTTTATCTAATTGGAAAACTCCCACAGAGTTTAGAAGTACTCATTTAGACAGGCAAATCAATAAAGGAAATGGTAAGAGTGAGAATATAGTGAGACTATAGAGTCTATGTGGGCCCTGTATGCTTCTGCTTAAAAAAGGTTAACTCTTGCCTGAAAGAATTTACTGCAATGCCTGCACTTGGAAAATGACAGAATGGGTAGATTCTACCCAAAATTTCAATGAGCAAGTTGGTGGCTATATCTATAAGGGCAAGACAATAAGCCTTCTGATAGAGACCAGAAATTCAAGAGGAGTCATAGAAATTCAGAAGACATTGCAGAGAAGGAAGGAGAGAGGGAAAACTAATCTTAAATGTAACAGCTCTGAGGCTGGCAACCAGAGCAGAAGTTTTATTAAAAGGAAAAAGGAGCAAAACCTGATTTGCAAAATAGTAAGGGCTAGAGCTGCATTTCTATAGAGTTCTGCTGTCACAAGGAACACTGGGATGAAGGAAATGAGCAGAGAAATGAGTCCTGCTTTCTCACTTAAGAGCTTTCCTTGTCCTTTTACATCTTCCCTCATCAGGGGCTCTGCAAATCCCCACCCACAGAGCCACTCCAAGACTTCGAAACCATTAAGAATAGTTATGTAGTTGCTTAAAAACTCTAAGTTTCAAGAAAAATCACAAAAAAAGCCCACAATTCTTACAGCTGCTTGGTTTAGGATTAGTTTTGCTTTTCTTATTTCTCTCTGGCATTCCTTCTCCTAAATCTCCAATCACTTTCACAACAGGCTTATGCTGAGTAGCTTCAGGCAGCGGAGAAAAAAAAATCCTGTTTAGCAATGTAAGTTATCTCTTCTCCCACCAATGCTAATAGGAGTTTTGTGCATAAATCAGGCACACACCGATGGGAGAAGAGATCCTGAAATCTACGTCTGCTTTTTATCCACTGTAGTGAGGGTTTTATTCTCCTCTAATTTAGGCCAAAATATTGGCCTCAGGAGGAATACTTCTGGCATACACTTGTGTAAGTCAGAGGAGAACCAGGCCCGTGGGGTGATAGCAGAGAATTCAAGATCTTCGTCCAGTGACAAAAGAGAAGTATATCAGAGTACCACAGACTGATCATAGTGGCTTCTCAGAAGCCGATAGCATAGAATAGGCTGGGGTTCATGGTTCAGTCTCATCTCTCCTTGCCTCACCATCCCTCTTTCTCCACTACAGGTTGCAACCACACCTTCAGCCCTTCCACACATCACAGTCATACAGATAGCCTGGTAATTCCTCAATGGGGGACAACTGGTTAGAAACAAGGTCTTGGAGGGAGTAGACAGGTCTGACAACAGCTTCAGACTGAGTATAAAACCGCTTCTAATAACCACTGCATGAGAGGATCACTGTATATTTTGCAGTATAGGACACTAAAATAGGACATCCTTTGCTTCTTTCTTGCTCCTACTTAGAAATATCAAGAAAGTGTTCACACGGGCCTCTCCAAGCTAGCCCAAGTTCTAGAGAAAGGGAATGCACAGAACAAATGTAATCCTGACCATTTTTATTTCAGAAGGCTGTTTTGATGCCTCTGGACCGCCAATAGCATATGGACATCTTTTAACATTGGCCTTCATGAGGTCCTCCAAAATATCTGGTGGGTTTGGGATATTCCCTAGTAGGTCAGAAGGTAGTCACCTCTGCCAAACACATATCAGGTTTTGCAGAACAGGCCACTGGGCCAGAGTTTCTTTTTCCCTGGTGTGGCTAACTGGAGGCAGAACAAATATCTTAAGAGAGAGACATCATGACAAAGAGAGTCTAATGTAAAACAACTACAGCTGTGGTGATCAGGAGCTTCCTTATGGACATAATAAATGCACAAAGGTAATCTTTTCAGGGAAAGGTCCACTTTCATAATCATAATAATAGGTCTGCTGTTACAAGAAAACACTCCTTGGTTTAAAAAAAATATGTATATAATCAGGATTTTACATAAGGCTTTATATATGTATATGATATATGATAGCTTGAATTCTTTTGCTCACGTTTTCTTTAAAGCCAAGGTTTTATTGATCAGTATTAACAAGCAAAAATAAACAGCCTCTTTAAAAAAAAGAAGTACTTTTTATTTGTACTTGCGTTCAATTAGAGAAGGAAACACGTAATAAAATTAATGGATTTTTCATGAGTTTCTTTTCTTATTGACAAAGTGCATATTCGAATAAGGACTTTATCTCCCCTTCCTTGATCCCACACTGAAGTCATGATCCCATACTTTGGACATCAGTCTGTTGCCATGGAAATGATCATAATATCACTGAAAAAAAAAAATGAAGTATTATGATTTCACTGCAGGATCAAGGAGAGATAAAATGATAGGCTGCAAGGGATCAACTCTTTAAGCTGCAAAAACCTTAGTTACTAACAAAAGGAACAATTACAAAAAACACATCCAATGTAAATTTGCTTACGTCTTGCAATGTTCAATTTCCGCCCCCCCAGAAGTTAAATATTTTTTTAAAGCACTAATTTCAGAGATCTTAAATGTTCCATTTCTCTTCTTTTGTTCTGCAGTCCCACCCTCAATTTGAAATGTACCTTTCCTATGAGTGAATCCTGGTCATTTTTCATTCCATTCCTCTTCAATGCCCACCAAGGGCCTTCCCTTCCAGTCTGTTGTCCCACCTTATAAGTTAAAGGAGTGATATTTAATTTGGAGAAATCATTGCAATTGAAAACAATCATTTAGTTCAGGTGATGTGTTTGATGGGAAGGGGTGGCATGTGCCAGATCTTACTTTGAAACAGTAATAGTACACGGCTAGCATAACACAGATCTCATTAAGTTCTCTCTAAACCTCAAAGTACATACTTTTAGACACTGAGTATCCCCAATACTGTAATTTACCTCTAAAGAGGTAAAATGAAGCCTCCTGTTCATTTTCACCATCTGCCACAGCACTTCTTTGTACTTGTTAAGAACAATTATAGTTCTTTTCCGAGAAATTCAGGAGCCTATCAGAAAACACACTCTTCAGAGATAGCAGGCCACTTTCAAATGTCACACAAATCCAAAGGTCTAGACTCTGAGAACTTCTCTTGTATCAAATGTTCATTGAAACCTGAAGCTTCATCATGGCCACTATACATTCCTGAAGATGCACAGATGAATTAAAACCTTGAAACAAGTTTTCAAAATCTCAAATTTAATGGCTCACAAGGGGACCTGCAGGAACGTAGGTTCTACTGTACCTTGCTGATGTAATTCCTGACAGGAGCAACAACGCCACAAGGGCAACAAACACACTTTGAAAGACTCCAGAAGAGAGTTGCGACCTTAATAATGTGCTTTCAGGCCTTATCTGTTTTCATGTGCTCTGTTCCAGTGACCACTTTGAAGGGTTGCCAAGAGCCAGAGAAGAGAAGAGAACAGGTGCTGCTAACAGAATTCAACTTTAGACTTTGAGCTTTAACAAGCATGACTTTCTCCCAAAATCTGTCAGCCTTGGCAGCTAAGAGCTCCTTCCCACATATCCCACATCAAACAGTTTCCCCCTACAACCCTGTCACAGGAATAAAATAGGATTTGTAGTGGTAACAGACAATACAAAAGGTGCTGGAAGAAAGATTAGGGAGAAAGGAAGGAATGAAATGGTTGAGATAAGTGTTCTCCTTCATGGGTTCCCTCATTTTCTTTGGAATGGAAAAAACGCCTTCTGAACCCCAACATAAACACCATAAACTTGCGATTGCTTCTGAATTCACATGAATACAGCTTGAGTTTCTCAACTAAATCTTCCAAGTGAGAAAGCCTAGAGCATCTGTATTACATACCAAAAGACTATTCCCTCCTATTAAGAATTCACTGATTTTTCTGCCTCCAGATGTGTTTTAAGCTGCTGGGAAGCCTCAGAATTGAGCAGATTAATGCATTCTAAATGTCATTCGACAAAGGGCACTGCTGCCAATGGTTCATTCACACTGCACGGATTTAATTACCTAAATGAAGTACACTCCAAGAAGTGCACGTTGCGCTTTTTTCTTTTTCTTTGCAGTTGTGTTTTATTGTTGGTTTTTCTGTTATCTTAAAAAAACAAAAAACACTCCACTTCAGTTTGTATTTTTTCCTTTCTAATTGAAATTAATTTCCCTAGCTGTTTTATTTTTGAAAACACCTGGAATAGGGCTATTATTTCAAAGAGGTAATTATGAAATTAGAAAGATAACTACGATACTTACCTTCTTTAATTACGGATATAAATAGGGGCTATAATACAGAAATTGCTTACAGACATCTTCCTGGATTGTGCTGGAAGAAAACTGCAGAATCTGCTGCTCTAATTCCAAGGAGGAGATACAAACCAAGATGAAATGAAGAGATTGCTATATATGCTAGAGTTCTATCTGAAACTTTGACAAGGTCCTTGCCTCTCATAGTTCTGCTTGTGCAACCAGAGCAAAAATTGCTGGTTTTGGTTTTAGAAATCTTCCTGTTTTTAGTACATAGTTTAAATCAGATGGTTCCTTCAGATCTTACTGCAGAAAGTTGGACTTGATTCTGTCAGAAGCACAGCAGGAAAAAGGTACAACAGCATCCCTTTTTTTTTTTTTTTTTTTTTTTTTAACTGTAAGTCTTAGACATTCTACCTTTTTGAACTGGAAGAGTTAATTCCACCTTGAAATGCCTACAGACAAAACAGCAGCAGCTCAAATTTCCACAGAAGTGAATGTGCTGAAGGAAGGTGACACTGGAGGTGCTTAAAAGCATGCAGGATAAGCCCACCCCAGGCACAAAATGGTTGCTGTGGGGCTGCCCAAGGGCCTCTGGGACTTCTCCCAGGCCCACAGCATTGTGCCCTAGGGCCCTAGGCCAGCAGTGCCCAGGACAAACCCGAGATGCAGCAGCAACACAGCCAACAATCAGAGCAAAGTGCAGTTATTCACCAGTCCTGTTGAAAGCCCTCTGTATTTCAGCTGGCCATAGCAACAGCTATAATTAGGCACTCTTAACACAGCACAGTGCTTTTCAGAAATCAAGGCCCTTTCCTCCTCCGCAAGAGTCATGTCAAGGGGCAGCTACCACAAGTGCTGGTTGCTGACCTCTCTCTGACATGACTTGATCGTTTGCAGTTATTGATCTCAGCTCTTTTTTCCCCAACCACGGCTCCCGAGCCACCTGCCAGGTAATAAAAATCTGCATCAGAATGCAAGGCACACAGGGTGCTGCGAGCCAGCAGCAACATTTGTCTTACAGACCTGGAAACCTGGCAGTATCGATAGGGGCCAGTTATCACAGCGCTGTGTGATCTTTCTGCTGAGGTTGTAAATAACTTCCATCAGCATCCAAATGGGGACAGAGAGAATCTGCCGCATTAACTACAAAAGCAAAGTGCTGCTTTGTCAGTGGCAGAAGACACTGTTAAGCAACATACACAGCATTCGCCATCTACAAGATCTCTGAAGACTCTGAGTTTAAAAGGGAAGGTTTAGGACACTGAACTTTTGATGCACCATCATTAACTGAGTCTTTCCCTTCTTCTGAATGTGTTTGTACGCATGCCGCATAAGCATTTCAAAATGTTTTAATTGAGCCACATAAGGGTATGTGACATTTCACTCCTAGTCTCAGATGGGAAAATTCTGGATCCCTTTGCTCTCCAAAGCACCTCCATATGCCAGTGGAAACAAACAGATCCACTGTTTGAGGTAAAAGTATTTGGATGCTATATAGATCTGCTTTTTTTCCCCTACTCACTCTTTCCTCTAGAATGCAACCCCAGAACATGCTTTACATGGTTTTGTACCTGCATTATACCCCACTTTCCAAAAGCCCACACTATGCCAATTTTACATTGAAGAGTCAGTATAGTAAGTCAGCATAGTGATGTAATAAAAGCAATGAAGAACTAGGGGTAGTGCCATATGCTTTTGCCAAAGAGGTAAAGCTTACAGATCTGACTGCTTTTCCTATTCCCATTCCGGATCTCTAGACCTGAATGAGTTAAAGCAAGCCACCAAGAGAAGAAAGATTCAGCAAAAATTAGGCAGAAAAAGAAAGGGGGAAAAAGGAAAGAAGTAAAGGCAAACTGACAGCAGCTATTCTGTAGCGCGGCACACAGACTTACACAGGTCTCAAGTGTGGAAACCAAAGCAAAGAGCCACACTTACAGAAGAAACTAGTTATTCTAGGTCCATGAGGGACAAACTGGACCACGAAGTTTTTAAGTAAAACCCAAACTCCAAACACGTTATGCTAATCCTCAGACCTTCAAAAGATCTTTCCTGCAATTCTGCTTGTCTCATCATCTGGAGTCTATTAAACATTGTTCATTGAAGAAACTATTTGGTATGAGAATGAAATTCGCTGAATTTACTAATGTTTTGTGAATTTACAAAAACCACAAACTAGAAGACACATCAGGATATCTTTGATCCCATTTTGCTACCTTACATAAATCAGCTGTAAGCTCAAAGGTGGAATGTATAGTCTCTTCATTTTCAGCAAGATGCATTGAAAGTAAGCCTAGAATATGAATGTATTTTTATGCCAAGCGTATTGGCTGGCTTTGGGAACTGATAACACACATACCACAGCTCCATTTCATCTCAATTTCTTGTATAGATAGCGATTAAAGCCTGTCATGGTTAAAGAGGTTTTTGAAGGCACATATGGAATGACTCAGTGGTTTCACTCAAGTTTTGAGATTACAGTGGTCCATTCCAATACCATTAAACTGAGGAAGGATGGGGCAAGGGAGGAGGGAAGTAAACTTTTATTTCATTTCCATGAAGGACAGTCACTCAGTAATTGTCACTGAAGCATCCCTGACGGTGTGACCACGGAAGTTCACAAGGCTGTAGACTTCTTCCTTATTAATAAACTCAGATCTAGAGGATTTTTTCTTGCTGTCACAATCTAATCCCTTTAATAAACATCAAAAAAATACTTTTAAAAGTAATCTTTGCTTCAAACTAGTCGTTTAAAGCTTTCCATCAGGAGACATTTTACTCATCGTCTTACTTCAGATAGATCTATAATGCGTGGATAAATGGATGGTTATATATTTAAGGAAGATTTTAAATGCATTTTTCACTCTTTTTTTTTTTTTTTAGTAGATTTCAGAATACATAACATTTTATAATTAAAAAAATGAGCACGGGAAAAAAAAAAGAAGCAGACATGCTGAGAAAAGTCCAGTTTGCTATTTTAGTAAATCACAGAATAATTTGACATCAGTTAGGAAATTCTAACCACTTGTCTATGCCACCCTTCAATCTTAATTTAGTACAAAGATTACCTTCCAAAACTTAGGACCCCATACTACTTACGCTTTTCTTGCCAAGTTTTTCCGCTTTTCTTCAACAAGATTACTCTGCAAGAATAAAAAGATTTGAACCACTAGACCTAAGGACCTAGTGTTCCTCTACACAAAAAAGAAATGAGGAATAACTCCAATGAGAACACGTCTCCAAAATTGACTAAATTGCACCAAGCGTTCCTTGTCTTGAGGCAATGTTTTCCTACTGAAAAACAAGAAAAAACTCATTTATCTAAAAATTTCAAATGTTTATGAGTTTATGAGATCTGATACTTTTGTGGCTACAGAAAATATTTTTTTTTTTAAATGAATTGAATTTATGAAAGTACTTGATTGCATCATTACTCTCAAAGCTAAAATCCTTAACTTGGAATAGAGATTTGAAGCTAGATTTGCTCCTAAAAGCAAGATCTTTCTGTGGATTGTAGTTATCTTCCTGGAAAGTTACAAGTCAGAAAACTTCACTCAATTGCAACCTTTTCCTGGAAGAAATTAAAGGTCCTTATTCACTTTCTTATTTGACCGGAAATTGTCACATCTCAAATTCTTTTTGAGCCTGCTCAGGAAGGTCACAGTAGTACTGGTACAAAGCCAGGCTGGAATGAGCGCAGCTAAGGCTGCACCCCTAGCTCTCCTTTCCAGTGTCCCAGATTCAAGACTTATTTTTCCAAACGACTGTTGCAGCCACCTGCTTAAGTAGAGGGCACTCAAGACTGCCTGTTGAAGCTGTGATGCCATGCAGGAAGGAGTCCTCAAGATATCAAGGGCTCAAATCCCAGCCCTGTCCTCCACAGAGCCTAAGAGGAGTATCTTTTCCGTATTCTGTTACAGTGGCATGCAATGCTACACTTGTTTGTCAAGCACCCTCCCATTATCATCCCTATAGGGAAATATATAGATAGATAGATAGATAGATAGATAGATAGATCACATATAGCCTCTCCACCTAGTACCCAACCCAGGAGCAGTAGAGGCAGAACCTCTTTTCTCCTAGACTTTTTACTCAGGTATAGCAAAGGAGTTTCCTATAGTCCATCATCTAATGCAGCACCCAGAAATACAGCAAGCTGAATAAAATCCTAGAGATAAGTAAGGATGGACTAAAATACTATGCAAGTGAACTAAGCCTATTTGTGATTTTAATTCAATTTTTTCCTCACATCTGGCTAGTTCATCAAGTTGCCATGATCTTCTGATATTGTAATGAAGTACCACAAACCAGCGTCACCCAAAAATTCTAACTTGTTCATCATAAAATCTACAAATTCTGCAACACTAGACCGATTTCAGTAACTGTGTCTTCAAAAGCCAAGACAATACACATAGTACACTGTCACATTGCCATTGTATGACCTCTAACACCCACTGTATTTGAAATTATTTTCTAGCATTGCTAATGCTGAAGAGCACATATTTTCAAGTTCTCATTCCCTTTTTCTTTTGAGATGCTTTGATGACTCACATTACGAAGTTTTTTATTACAAATATGATTCTACACTATCAACATATGCATTCAAATTGGATCCCCAGTGAATTAAAAGTCACCACTTCACATACAGCTGCAGAGACTGATACAGCTCCACTAAAACTGAGTCACTTCCAGATGGACTTGAAACCAAGGTAGTGTTAGAAGACTCACTCACACACAATCATTCAATGCACACTCACGCATCCAGACACAAAGCTCTGCCAGTTTTGTTTTTTTTTCTTTAAAAATAAAAATCTATTCTTTTTAAAGGCATTTTATAAAACCATTAAGCCCTGTTTTTTAAAGTGATGTTTCTGCTACTAGCAGTCAAGAAAAAAATAAAACTGAAGTCAAAACTGTTGCTCTACACTTAATGTGCTGCATTGTGAGGCAACATTGGTCACACATCTGCATCTGTCAGTTTGAAATGTGTCTGGCAGGTTTTGACAAAAAACAAAGACCAGTAAAGGTAAAAGGCACAGCTGGACATTACCAGCACTGCTGGCCAGCACTGCCTGGCTCCCAGGCTGAGAACACTTGTGCACTCTGTCAAATGTTCTAGGTTGCAACAAAGCCTCCAAGTTAATTATGCAAATGTGGGTTTTGTTTTGGTTTTCTGACTTTGTTCACTTTTGAAAGCTCATTCTAGCATGGTTTCATAACACACACACAAAAAGTTTTGTTTTGTATAATTTGGCTTCCTTAGATCTGCAATTCAGCTGAATTCTTCTAGTAACCGCCTTGCTATGTACCACGCAGCAGAGGCCTGATACCTTCCCTACTGAGACAAGTAGTTTTGCCTTCTCCTTTGGGCTCTCCATACTCTTCCAAATTATTCTGATTGATATAGACCTCGATCCATGCTAATTATGCAGAGCTTCCCTTATAAAGTGTAGTTGCCATGGCAACAGCACCGGGTGAACAGGTGCATGGAAAGCTGTGATATATTAAATGACAGCTACCCTCTGCCTCTGCGAGGCAGATTGCCATTCTCAGGGTTTATTTATAGCAGGTAGTAATTAATCTGCGTGAATCTCATTTCATTGAGAAAGAAAAAACAGAAACGCACAGAATCATTAGCAAGATTCCTAATTACCTCCATACCTCTGATCTGAGAATTTTGTTGCCATTAGACAACCCTAACACAGAACTACTGTGTGCGTTATTTGCGTGGAGCTGTCATTATGAGCAACTCTAAGCTGTCCCCTGTAACAAATACCTTCTTACAGCCACACACTGAAACTTGCGTTAGTGTTGCTGCAGCGGAGCAACAAAATATAGCCTTCACCCTTTAAAAAAAAAAAATTAAGGAAATCAGTAGATAAAAGCTTTAGTTGGCTTTTAAATGGAGGCTCATAATTCCGGAATGGGAATCAAGTGTACAGAAACCTGATTTTAGCCCAGACAACAAATGTTTCTGCAGCCTGAAACAAGCCCCTTAACCTTCCTTTCTCAACCACTGTCTCTCGAGTGTTAGGTGGACTAAGAGTGGACAGTCTGAAAGCACTCTGAAGATTAAAAATGACTCGCTATGCTGTGAAGGGGGATAGACACTGTAATTTAAACAGCTGCATGAAGTAGACTCAACAAGAGGCATAGCTCAGCCTTGCATTTTTGAGTTGCTTGCATAAAATAGATAAGCTTGAGAAGACAAAACAAAACTACAACATTTTCTGTGGCTGGTCAGAATGACAATTCACATGGCGATGCAATACTAGTATGAGATTGAGAACTGGGATCTTGCCCAAGTCTCTGTTTTCATTCTTTTGCTTCCTTATGATTATGTGAATGATCACAATCAGCAGAAAATACTCCCAAGAAAATAGAAGTGATGGAAAGCGATCATATAGTCAGAATACTGTTCTAAAAGTTTTTTCAATACACATCTCAGATAAAAATATACAATGATTCCCAGTTGCTGTTATGGATGCCATTGGAAATATTCTTACAAGCAAGTGTTAGTCACAAATACTTCAAGAACTACATACTTTATTCTGCTGGGTGGTTTGTTTGTTGATTGGATTTTTTGTTTGTTTGTTTTATTACCACAAATGGGAAAAGTTAACTAGCCAGCAAATGTGCTCCAGATCATTCACAGGTACAGCTAATGCAGCTAATGCACCATTCTGTGTCAAGCACTTTGTTCCTGGTTCACCAGGATCATAGTAGAACTTCGTAGCAACAGGTAAACTTGCAGTTCTAAGAGAAAGCAAAAAATCACAATAGTGTAGCAATTACTCATTTCTTGAGTAGACCCAGTTAAATCACAGCATGAAAAATGAAGGTACATTGGTATGTGCCTAACCTGCTGGGAAATCCTCCCATGATAAAATCCTTCTTGAGAATATAAATATTTCACAGAAATGGGTTACACATGGTCTAAACCCTGATATAAATCACTGCCTACTCAGACCCTGACCTAGTTTTTAAGCTAAACACATTCCACCTTTGAAACAGGTTCTACCACGCTTAGTTCAGATGCTGGATAATACAGGGCAGTAGAGAGAACATAACTCCTGCTATTGAGAAACTAAATCACCTCTTACTGAGTCTCATACTAGACCTGCCCGTATTTGACCAAGTTCAAGCAGATCTGATGTACATGGATTGAAATTCATTAGCAGTGTTTTCACTTCATTATGGAAAATGAGGTCTCAGAACAATGCAGGTAGATTATTCTTGCAAATGATACTTGTTTTCACATCCAGACCTGCATGCTGAGGCTTTACAACTGGACAGGAAGGTCTGCACCATTCTTAGTCTCAAGCAGACACTGCCCTGCTAAACCAGAGATGGCTGGAAAACAGGATGCTGTAAATATAGCTGCTGTTTGCGTCCATCGCGAGTCAGGGATAATGAGAATGGTGCAGACACAGTTTACATGCACTGTGTGCCAGTTAAAATTCTGCTAAACTGGACAAATCCAAGCAGATTTCAGTCCTACTTCACCAAGTAAGAGAGGCTCAGGTATTAGTGCAAAACTTTATCCGGCAAAATACCAAACCTGAACTTCTCAGATCACCTAACTGCTCAAAATCCTAGTTCAGACCAATTTTTCTAAGTGTTCTCTGCCTCTTTAAAGAGCCCAACCTAGGTCCAGGTCAGAATTCCCGATGTTTTCCTACATCTGCCACAGATCTGTGAAAAATGAAAGAACACAGAGGCCAGCTTGGTAACTGGGAGCCCACATCTACTGGACATTAACACATAGCCTCATAAGTTTCATTAGTTCCTTCAAAAATCACTTATTTTATTCCCCAATTCCTTAATTGTCAGCAAGGAGAAGCTGCTGATAGCTTCTGAAGCTTACTGCATTACACACCTGATCTTCAAAACCAAAAGCATATGGAAAACCGACCTTTGTAAATATGCTTTTTTCATGGTTTCTTCCTGATGCTTCTGCTTCTTTGCTTACTGCTTTCACCATAGAGTCTGGTCCAAACCAGACTGGAACTTCCCCCAGTAGGGCCTCTCATTTTTATTACACCACCACAATACAAGCAATGGTTCATAATATAGTATATAACAGAGTTGTGGTGAATCAAGGACATGGGAAAGAAAAGGTTTGAATGGAAAAAAAAGTACTTCATTCTCCCCACCCCTCACTGGCTAGGAGAGGTGGGGGAAAAAAATTCAGACAAATCCTTTTACACCCAGGAGCTTGTCCATTTTTCTTCCAGCTCTCCCCATTAGTTTAATAAAAGACAGTACTTGCTTTGCCTAATAATTATTAGGTCTAATGTCAAGAGAGTTAAGGTCTTAGTTAAACTCCATTTAAGCAGGATTTTAAATTTAAGCATACAAACTTGCACTCTTTACTGTGAGAGATCCCTTGTGTACACGTGTAAAAGAAGAGGGTGGACTGTATGGGTCACTGCTAGAACTCATTTAGAAACAGCAACCTGTTTTTTTTTTTTCTTCTTCTCCCCAGCAAAACCATAAATATTAAAACACCATGCACGGTTTCCACTAAGACACTGGTTTTTACATGAAGCATATCGAGTACTCCATTTTGAATGCCTCTTCAGAGTCTCCCCTCTAAGGAGACATCATGCAATTCTGAGCTACGGAGTGTATAACAATCCTCTTCAGCAAATTCACATTCAGTTTATGATTTCTGTGTTGCTTTTTCTAGGTGACATCATATTTCTGCATCCAAAGGACAATAGGAGAACTTTTTCTGTTCTATTAATGCAGGTTCCAAAGGTCTGATTGCCCAGAAAAACAATTTCTCAAAAGTAATGCAGAATCAAACGTTATCGTAGACTGATTATACTGTTAGGAAAACATCTTTCAGCCAAACCTGCAAAGAGTTTCTCTATAATATTTATGAGAAAGCTTCATTTCATTTCTGTCCTTTCCCCCAGTCCCAGAAGGAAACTTCTATTTTCTTCAGTGAACACACTCCCCTTTTATGTTGCTTTGATAATTCCCACTTCATTGGTCTTTGTCAAAACTGTCATCTTTTCACTTCTGGAAAACCTTACCGGGATGTATCGTGGGATATGGCATCAGTGACACTTTGGTGACCAGAGTTTGCTGTTGAATGAGCCCAGCCTTTTGACCCTCCGATTAAAAGTCAGG
The DNA here is from genome assembly GCF_905368555.1 of Meleagris gallopavo. Taxonomy (NCBI): domain Eukaryota; kingdom Metazoa; phylum Chordata; class Aves; order Galliformes; family Phasianidae; genus Meleagris; species Meleagris gallopavo. The sequence goes on along the minus strand of NC_139409.1, from coordinate 44,272,178 downwards.
TACCACAGCAGGACCCTGCTAGAGCTTCAGAGCAAGCAGCAAAACGTTTGGTGGGAAAAGGAGGGGCACCATCAAATAACACAGACTTTCAATATATGCAAAGACAGCAGAAAAACTGCCCATTACAAATATTGTTTATATTACAAATATATAACAGATATTCAAATAGAAGAGATGAGAATTTTTGTATGATTTAGGCACATTGCATTAATTATAACTGGTCTGTCAAAGATTTTGAAGCACCTAAGAGATAAGTTTTAAAGTGACCTCAACTGTAGCACAGTTTAGTTCTGCAAAACTGAGGAAATAAATTCCAATATAAGGAAATCTGTTTACTCTATGAAATCTGTTCCAGTCCTCGAGCTTTCACTTGAACTTATATGCAAGAGTGAGAGGCAAAAAGGCTGAACAATATTTCCAGTTTATCCAGCATTGTCCCTATCAATTGTCAGAAAACATAGTGGCACCTTCTCTCCTTGAGATGAGGAATGTTTGGGTTTCTTTTTTTTTTTTTTTATTGCTTACACTACCAATTGAAGCTAAAGCTACAGATATTTCTTAGTTGTTTATTTCAATGCATTTGACTATTTGGGTCTGTTTTGCATTTGTCTACTTCTGGACTTCCTCATTTAACTGCTCAGTTCTGGACATTATAGCATCCAAAACTGTTATTGGCATGCAGCCCCCACACGAGCAGCTGGTTAACATCTTTTATGAAGGAAAGCTCTCTTCTACAATTTCCCTTCCCTTCCTTGCCCTAAATGAGAGCAGCCTGTACTTTCCCTCCCCTTTCAGAAGACCACAAGATGGCATCTTTGTGTACAAAGGACATGCTTCCCACAGCCCAGAAGAGCAAAGTATCTATAGCTGGCCTCTAGCAACAACTCACAGGGGACAGACTCCTTATTCCCCTGCCATAACAGCAACTTACGAAGCGCACACGTGAGTGAGAGTGAACAAGTACATAGCTTGCACTATATTAGTGCAATATCAAGCTTGCACTAATAAAGAAGCAAATGACTCAGTGTCCTGCTTGTCTGCTACCTGTGTTGCCAGTAATATTCACCAGTAGAGAGCTGTGATCATAGAACAGAGCCATCAGCTGCCAGGGGGCATCAACTGTTCCCTGTGGCAGACTTCCTGCTCATTTTGGATCATTAGCCAATAGATCGATCTTCTCCTGCACTCCCTGCAAACCCAGTTCTGCGTTCAGCTGACATTTTGCAGAGGATGTTGCATCTTTTCTACTGCAGCTTGCAGTAGCACAAAATCCAACTTCAGCAGAGGCATAACTGGTAGCTGCCTCTCCCTAACACAAAGAAAATCCATTGGAGTGCCTTTCAAAGCTGACCTTCTTGAGCTTGTGCCTGTGACCTGCTCCCCTCTCCATTTTAACCTCACCCAGAATAGCTTGGCTTGCCTACAGCACATTCACTTCGTCCCTTTTGCATGGGTTGTACAGGCTGCTGCATCATCTCTTCCATCCACCTCTCCACCCTCATCTTTCCCCCACCTTTTTTTTTTTTCTTTTTTTTTTTTTTTTTTTTTTTAAATGCATGGGCAGGCTGACAGCATTAATGAAACATTTCAGATAAGGAATAAATTCAGTCACTGGTCTGTTCCAAGACAAATCCCCGAGCTGCTCTTCTGGGGGAAACAGGTTCTTCACTGCCCGCTCCTCATTCAGTTTTTCCTCAGGAAACACTCATGCAGGGAACAGGGAGAAATGGGCACTGTACCCCAGAAGGACAGGGGAATAACTGGCTCAGATACAGAGCACCTTTGCTCAGTGAAAAATAAGGTAAGCAAATAAATCAATCAGCAGGGGAGAAGCCTATAATCACTTGCCCTACTCTGCTTTTGGGACACGCATCCAAATAGCCCAGAACTATACAAATACTTCATGGTGTGCACATCTCCATTAAATCAACATAGAAGCTTTTCCAGATAAATCTTCTGAGGAGAGCAAGCTTGGAGAAGATGCAATTCTATTTCTTTCCTCACCTCATTAATTAATGTGGGAGCGTTGGCTGACTCCCACATCCAGATCTGCTACTGAGCCGGTCTCCCTGGGCCGCTCTGCACATTGAGGCTCTTCTCACACATTACCACATGCCCCTTGCTTGTCGAGATTCAAGTGCAAAACTCACACATCTATTTTTTTGCCTGTTTAGCAATCACAAGGAAAGTATCCTAAATTGACCTTTCCAATAATTGCTGTCTTTAATACAGTTACTCTTCTAAGCAACCCAGCCCTATGCAACCCTATCAGACTAGAGAAACAGAAAACAAAAAGGGAGGGCAGGGTCAAAGGTTCACATTCTCTTCCACCTGCATACAAACCATTCTCACTGGATTCTGTCCTTGAAGCGGTTTTTACTCCTAACTGCTGCCTGCAGTCTCTTGGGCAGAACACTTGCACTTCCAAGTACACTTTCCAGCAGGAGAGCAACTCTTAACACTTTCTCTCCACTCTAGCTGCCTCAAACATAGCAACCTTGTTTATCCAATGACTGAATATTAAGACAGTCTTAAAAAACACGTTTTCCTTACCTTCCTCCTTGCCCTACAATTGCTCCTAACTCATGTCTTCACTGATGTAGCAGACAAAATTATAAGCAAGTAGTAAGTTCTAATAAGGTGATTTGGCTTGCTGCAGTTTTTTTTTTTTTTTTTTTCTGAATTTGAAACAAACATTTTTGTGGTGCCAGTCCATTGCCTCCAACACTCAAGGCAAACAAGCAAGGTGCAAGTTTCAGGATTGAATCTCCCCTGACCTTGGGAATTCTAATCCACACCTTTTTACAACCCCCAGATGTACCCTGCCAGGTCTGATCATCCCAGGTCACTCAAATCCCAGCCAGTGTGCACAAATCACCAAGGCAGACAGCTGGCTTCTTGCCTTCTCAAATTAATTTCCACTATTCTCTGTAAATGGGGATCATTCACCAGGAGGAAGAACACCCAGCTCTGAGGCAGCCACAAGACACGCTCGAGACATGTTTCACACAGAAACCTCCTGGGAGTCACAGTGTCCAAAAAGGTCACAGAATTAGTCCAAGAAATAAATTGGTGCGAGGTAGAGGGAGTGATGTCTTCTTTTTCACCCAGGTCGTTTCAAGAGTCAGCTTTCTCACACAGACCCGCAAACTGCAGCACAAGGCACCTGAACTCTCATGTCAGCTTTCCCTGAGGAAAAAAGATGGCAGAGCTAATCTGACTCCTTCAGAGAAGAGCAGCTAGTCAGACCGAAGGAGAGAAGGGTCTACTCAAAAGCTGAGCCAACCCAACGCTAGGAAGTCAAGTCAAATCCATAAAGGTACATCCTTGGTTTTGGATTAGGGATTTTTTCTGGTGGTGTTCATGTTTGGTGAACTTTTGTTCGTTTTTTTTTTTTTTTTCTTACAAGAAAGTGTTCTTGAAGAGTTAAAATCATTTAAGTCACATTACAATAAAATCGGAATGTTTTAGGTGGAAACAATCTCATTAATAAGTTTAATCCTGTGTTTCTAATAAGCAGAATTAACAGTTCTAGGACCATTGTTCTCTCTCACACTGTAATGGAGAGCATTATATCAGCAATGGACCATCTGGAACAACAGGCAGGCAGAGCCTTGGAGGATCAGAATGGATAATCGTTTGCAGACTACATAGTTTTGGGGGAGTGAGACTTTAATAGCAAAGTGCAAGCATCTGTCTTTCCAGATACGCAATCTGATTTGAACCATGACTCTCTGATACTGGTACCTACTGTTTTACTAGAGCCAAGTGGGCCTAAACAATGTCTGTTCAGTTACTACTAAAAAGAAATAAGCAAATTAACAAGCTTATTTTCAATAAAGTTCAGAACTGGAAGAAAAAAAAAAATCAGCTTATGTTGTGTAAATCTCCAGCTGGAAATTAAAATATCTGGACTTGGTTTAATTACATTTTGAATGTTGTCCCCAGTAGGACTCTGTAACCTTTAGGGTTTAATAACCTCAGCTCATTTAATGTCCTTTCATTACATTACTGTAGCAATCCAAGAGTAAGGTTTGAAAACTAAAACTCCGTGCTTCCTCCTGGGCTTTCCCATATGTTCACCATCTTTAGCTCAGACTCCCAGGATACTCATGCCAAGTCTTATAAAATTTCCTTAGCAGAACAGAAAAATATCTTCTTTCACTTTATTCTATATATTTATTCTTTGTAGAGGAAGGAAAGGAGAGAGAAAAAAAGCCAAGCAATACTCTGCTGAGTATCTACAGAAGATCTACCTCACTTCATGGAGAAAAGCCGGACAGTTCTCGTCATCCAGCCCCAGCAGTAAGTCAGATAGCAAGGTACAGGCCCAATACTGGCTGTTATTTCATGACCTGGAGAGTTGTTTAATGACAGATTGCCCAACTTCAAACCTGCCACTATTAATCATAACTGCTTGGCTGAAGAGTCCAATTTACCATACTAAAAGAGACCTTCGGAGATAGCATAATCCAACCCTACTCAAAACAGGGCTAACTTGCTCTAGTTGTAATAGCAAGGACACACTTAAGAGAAGTCTCCTGCAGCACCTCCACTTTTCTCCTATACATTATGTCAATTCAAGTGTTTTAATTCTGCCTGTCAGCACAAGAACCACATTCTAAAACATCTGGAGACTACATTTTCACATCTATGAACTCCAGTGTCAAGGAAAAAAAATATACTGGTGTGCAAGAAAGCAGAACCCCAGAAATGCAGAGCTGGAGGCCAGTAGGTGGGAGGGACCTTGCTGCAGGAACCACTCTGCACTGACACCGCAGGTGGGAAGCACATCACTGAGCTTCACAGCTGATGACTGTAACACAACCATCTACTCTCCCTCCATAATCAGTGGAAAGAAATAAACTTCAGGCACAATTAATCTGACCTATTTAAGTGTTGCTTTAAGATAGCAGGAATTGCACTCCAGAATCTATTGACTGTCCTGATTTGATCTCTACTGACTATAAAGGAAACTCAGTTCTAAGAAGATGAATCCTACCCAGTGATTGCTTTTACTCACAGCACACTTTAAAATAGAAATTGTGTGCATATGTGAACAAAGCAGAGGTGGATTGTACCTTTCAAAGCCAGTACCACTGAATGGAGGTTGTAAAGGGATTGGAATAGCATTTTTCTTACAGAGTCTTTTGTACTGACCTGTATCAATTCTATCTATCCATCTATACATGCATACACACACTTCTTAGAGTTTCTTTCAACCACAATTTCTGAATATCCAAGCAGCTGTTCCACTTCATTAACAAGTACAAAAACATAATGAGATGCCCCTGATTCCATAAACGAACAGAATTTGTGCTTTTATTTCACAGGGTGCTTTAAGAAAAAAATAATAATAATAAAAAAAATGCAGCAATGATCATGATATTTCCTTTTTCTTTTTTCCCCCCCTAAAATCTGGTCATAATAAACTGATTACTCATGGCCCAGTAACAGCATGGATAGAAGGATGTTCCTCCCATGGATTAACATCAGGGCCACAGTTTGGCCACGCTCACACAGATGAGTACTCTTCCCTCATTTACCACTAAGGAAAGATCAGAACATTTCTTAATTTCTAGACTGTTCTAAATCCAGAACAGCTAGAAACAGAAAAGACCAAGATTATTTTGATTCAGACCTACTAAATATTGGAAAACACTGAAATCATTGCAACAGCCCAGAAAATGAATGCAATACATGGAGTGCTAATGCAAAGATGGAGTGTCTGCTGGCTTTTTTGTTGTTGTTGTTGTTCCAATCACATTTTATTTTTTCATCTAAAAGCAGCCATAAGGAAGTGGAGCTCTTTGAAGCTCAAAGCCTGAGAGGACATTGCAGTTGCAATGCTCCCCTACAAAATGAAAAACGAACGCAGGATATTTGAGTCCTGCTGGGAACCTCTTTGCTAAGAGAAGTTTAACTAAAAGAGGCATGGAGGGTATTCACGAGGCAAAAGCTTTTGACTCGCAGGAGCTGTAGCTATGCCTGATATGGCTCTGAACAAAGACAAGTGTTAAGCCCAGGTATTATACACATATAGAGCACTTATACTTGAGTGCATGAAAGAGCCACTAGTGCAATTACCATTTTCAACTCTAAAGGCAAGGTTACAACAAAAGTCTAGTGTTGAACATCCCCTAAACATTAGGGATATAAGTTAATGTTTTAAACCTGATACCTACTCCATTATAAAATGAAAGTGAAAACTGCAGCTCCAGACTATAATCTGATGTAGGTTTAATCAAGACTGAAATTTGATACTGCAGACCTACATTTAATTTAACAAAAACATCGGTGAAACATCTGTGAATCTACCAAGGCAAGTTTCAACTTGATATTATGTGCCCCATGCCTAACACAGCCCAAAAAGACAAAGCTCTGTTGATGGAAAGCCTCAGATCAGGAGCAAACAGTTCCAGATTTGTATGGCTTCATACTGCCACCCATAAGTCATTTTTGTACACAAATACACCCAAACGCTACTGAGCTACTACCAAATCTTGAAAGGAATTTCCCAGCTGTGCAAAAATGAACTACCACTTGGGCTAGCAAATGAATTTGCACGTGCAACAGTAACATCTGATTGATGTCACTGTCATGTTCTCTTTAATTTCACAGAATTTGATAACCTCATTGATATTGCTGCTGTCAAAAGAACCCTATTTGTTAATCCAAAGGGCATCTGTTACTGGAAAAAAGTAGAGACATCATTCCTCAAAGATGCAGTTCATATATTGATGTTCATATATTCCCTACTAGACATGATTTCAAGTAGTCTGAAGATTAAAGAGGAGCTTGTTTTGTGTTTCAATTAAGAAACAATTTGAGTCAAGCAGTTTGCTTGCTCCTAAGGAATTATATTCTCAGTACATATATTTATGCCTCCACAAATTACATTTTGTGCATTCTGTTAAGCTAGCGCGTGTAGCTGCATGTTGAACTGCCCAATGGGCACTGGCTCACAGCATACCTCTGTACTCATACCTGGGAGGAGTACATACCAGCAAATGCCCCTGAAAAGTCTATTTATTGATGTTTGTATGCAAGTAAAACATAATGACTCATCACTTCAGTTTTTCATCCTCATCTCTTCCCCTCCCCTACAAATCTCTGCTGAAAGCATAGCAGTCCTTGCAGTTTAGTTTTAGAGCAGATAAATGATTTCATTTAGGACTCTCCATAGATCCTTTTTTGTACCTGCACTATCAAGAGTAGACACTATCCTCTTCAACTCTGCTAAAAGAACAGAATGATACAAATATAAGAACAGAGGTAAAAGTTGAGTACAACAAGATCCACATTATAGGCAGACATCAATTATATTACAAAACCATTTTCATTTATGTGTCTCTAACAGCTCTGGAAATAAACAAAGGGAAGGCAAATATGATTTATAAGTTACATCAGAATTTAAAAAGCCTCCTTAAAGAGTTCTAGTTCCTACAACATATGTAAGAGTAATTAAAATGGAGGAAGCACGTGACTCTAAATGAGTATACAAAGATTTAATGCAATACAAGGCAGGCAACGTAACTGCCATCAGTGAAGTTGCAAGAGCAATTGACCTTATAGGACAATGACATTTTAAGTGTCTATAAACTGCTAGTAAAGATGTTTCAACATCAAGTGCCCATATAAGACTTCAATAATGTTCGTGGGTTTTTTTGTTTTTTTTTTTAAAGTACTTCATGTTTTACTACACTGCATTTTTGGTAATAACAGAGCAAGTAAAACACAGTTTAAGATGTACAGCTTAAGATGGTCAAGAGATAAAAAAAAGTTTTCATTAAAAGTAAATTATTTCTGTTCTCAAAAAGTAATCTTAAATATCCATTTTTCACCATGCTCTTAATAAGGCAGTCTTTAACGAGCCACTGAAATTTGCTTGTGGAGACTTACTGTAACAACACGGAGTACAAGTCCCCTATTCCAGTGTCGTGTACAATCATACAGTGTTTCCTTCAACTTACAATCTCACATTACATTTTTAAATTAAAAAGACCAAGTTATCTTAACCTCTAACTAGCTAATCACCACATGCAGTTCTGCAGTTGATGTGCTGAGGAACCCACAATCTCAGGTTTCTCCCTCACATTGTGAGAATCACTCTTCCTTATAGTTTCAAACACTCAAGACTGATAAATCAATGAAAAACCGAACACGATGTACTCCGCCACAGCTACAGAATAAAATCTTAAGTGTGCAAAGTACCTGACCCAAAGCCCAGGTGTAGACATGAGAGGCATGTGAAATGTTTCCATTCAGAAATGAGCACGACAAGGCAATTTCATTTTCACATGAATCTGATGTCCAGGATGATCAGAAGGGTGAATGACTGCGGTCATCTTCGACCTGAGACCTATGCAAATAGAACAGTTGTCTAGAGAGCACAAATGGTTAAAGAAAAAAAAAGAACCCAGAACATCCTACCTCAGTACTGAAGGACAGCTTGTCTAGCCAGGGATTGAGTGCTGCTGATACTTGGTATCTTCCAGGTGACCTCTATAAATACAAGCCCCACCAAACTGATCTTTTAACTAAAGTTGTTCTTCCACAGTGAAACTTTTAAAAAAGAGTAATCATGATAACATCTTCCCATTGGGCACAAACAGACTTTCCCACTTTACTCTTCAAAGAGCATGTCAGAGCGTGGGTGAGGTACAAGCCTTTGAGATTCTCTACAATATCAGTGACAGTTGCATGGCAGATCTGGAGCAACAGCTGGAGGTCAGATTGGATATCTTAAGTCATTTAAAATAAGGTCATTTGTGGATCTACAGGCAAGTGAATCAATCTGTAGACCTCCATAATACCTAGCTTCCAAAAACTTTCCTTCCAGTGCTAAGGGCAGGTCACAAGCATGGTTTTCATTACTAGAAACGTATGGGAATCCTTACAAACATATCGAATCTTTCAAGCCCCAAATGAATCCCTCAATCAAATGAGGATGTTTCAATATAAAATTTCTGTGGCTTTCCATCTCCATCCAAGGCATCTTGCTCCAGCACATTCAGATACAGAAACGCTGGCATGAAAACTAAGTTGTGTGTGTACAGCCTTGAAGTCACAGTGCCTTTATAAAGCAGACTTCAGTCGTCCATCAGCCAGAGACACCGAGTCATTTGGTCCAAGTCCTGTCATTAACTAGATGCTCTGTAGCGTTCTTAAGGATGCCATGAATTCAGAAGATTTCATTAAATGGCAGCAACTGACCAAAACATCCATAGGACTGCTCATAAGTGTGGAATTTTAAAAGGCACAAGCTCCCCAGCAAATCAGACTAGTCTTATATCTCCTGAGCATTAAGTACCAGTATTTCCCATTCCCCTCTGACCTTTTTCTAATGGAAATTTATTACAAAAATTTAAATTAGCATCAACAAAATTAGTTAAGAGGTTTGTGACTTGACTAGTTCTTAGAGCATCCCCGTCAGGTGACTGGGCACATGGCTGAAATTGGTTCAACTAAATCTATGAAAAAGGGCTTGCGTTACATGTGTTGTTCTACTGCACCTATGCAGATTCACAAATTCTTCTTGTTTATGAAATGAAAGAGCCTGAAGTTAAACTGGATTTTATATCATCTTCTTTACGTTCTGCCCACAGGTTAGTACACTGAGATTACCACAGTGTTTATGAACAGCTAAACTGCTTTCCAGTGATGATTCAGTGATCCTGGGCACTTCCTACCTCCTCTCTTCACAGCAGCACTGTGAAGTTTAATTTAACTCATTTCAGAACTACAAAGACAAGTAATTCTTTAGCAAAACATAACAAGGAAGAACCACATTAGGCATTATAGTTCAGTCTTCAATGAGAGATTAGAAGACATGCACTGTAGATTAATCAGAGTAAAGCTTTTCATTCTGAGTGGCCAAACATAACTGAGTTGCTTTGGAAGCAAATTATTGACTTGTCTAGAAATAAATATGCAATAATTGCAAGTTTATTATTATTGCTTGATCAAATGAAAGAGCCTATTAAGAACATTTATCCCAATTGTACATGAACCTCCTCTTACCTGCAGAACATCTACATTACACTAAAACTAATCAAAAACTACTCCATGGTCAGAGTAATAAGTTGTCAAGCACAAATGGCATTATCCTCTCAGCAGCTGTGCTTGAAGAACCATATATTTCTAGCTGTAAAAGCTGCATCTCTTCATATACATCCAGCTGATGCACTACATTCTACAAAGAGAAGTTCCACAAACAGAAGAAATGGAAACAGGAGAAAGAAGCCACAGTTCTCCTTCTGCAGCATAGCCTTGTAACAAACAGTGCAGCAAAAGCAGAAACCCTGAACTTCTGTTGCCTATCAAGGAAAGCAAAGGAGGCAATACATGTTCTTGACACTATGAAGTCCGAACTTTTTCTTTTGCTTTGATACAACTTCACTTTGTGTTACTTCCTTTATCCTACAATAAAGGGCTCCATATACAAATATAATCATAATCAGCTGAAAATGAAACAGACCTGATGAATTTGCGCACACATGCTTGAAAAGCGTGGCTCTAACACAGGAAGAAAGCCTCACTGAATTTGGAATCCACAACTACAGCTGCGCACTGAGTTTTCTAGAGCAGCTGGGAGTTACACCATGGAGTTCCTTGGGGCAAGAAATTAAGAAGGGAAAGGGTATCCACACAAGTAAATAGCAAACTCCTAGAAAATGAGCATACTTGGAGTTTCTTAAATTCAAGTACCTAAGAAATTTAAGAAATCCACTGCTCCTGAAATTTCCTCCTACCATCATCCTTTGGTAGATGAACAACAAGCCAAATCTCTCCTGAAGATAAAGGAAACTTAAACAAACACAACAGCCACAAAAATAAAGAAAAGAAGCTGCTTACCCTCAGAAGACCTCAGATAAGCAGAGATCTCCAACAAGATACCCTCACCTCCACCGCCAACCCTTAAATGAGGTGTGGAAAGGGTGGATCCTGGCTCCAGCCCTCTCAATCACTCAGGTACATTGCATGCACCTGAGCTCCCCTGGGTTGGCCCTGCCTTCCCACCAGGTGTTCAATCACTGGTTCAGGCTGTGAGTCAACATTTCTTCTCCAAGGGTATACTCTATCTATGGGGAATGAAATAGAGAAAAACTTATTAACCACTACACCGTGAAATTCCACAACATGAATTTGAAGAGTATTTTCCTGAGTGCCACATCACAAAAGACTAACCTTCATACGTGTGTCCCATTTTCCATAGGCTATTAACTTTTGTTACACACCACCAGAAGGCAAGCACAATTTCAAATTCATTTTGATTCAAGTTTAATTAGCACCCTTTTCTTGGAAAGTTGTCCTGTATAACTGCTGATACATCAGCATGTCACATACTTGTTGATCTTTCTTTAGAAATGAAGAAAATACATCTTTATAGTATTTCAAAAGAAAAATACATCCACATGAAAAAAAACAATCAGACAACTATAAAACACAAAAGAACTTCACATGTGGCAAAGCAGCAGCATCTGCACATTCAGCTCAGCATGCAGTGGCAAATAATGTTTCTTTCCTAAGTTAAGTGCAAACTTCTAGCACAAGTTTTCTTGGTGCAATTTTGATCTGGAAAAATGTTAGAATTGTCTGGATACACAGTGAAGCCAGATGCAGTACATCTTTATTTTCAATGGAATAATAATTGCACTCAAATTTCATATTCAGCCTTTAAAATTATTTACCAGGAAAAACAAAGTTGTGCTGTGAAGTTTTTTTTCGGCATGACTCATGCTGCTGTTGTAAGAGTAAAACCTATCCTCGTTCTTCTCTGCCACTCAAGTTTACATAGCAACCTGAAGTACTAGCCAATCCTCTCATGCAGTTCTCCCACCTTGTCCCCTACATGACTGTTTACACTTGGAGCTGACTAGCTGCAGTTATCAGTCACGGTATTCTATCTACTCTGGCCTGGTGCCTTTAATCTCAGACTATGTACATCAGGATTCATCTTTCCAATGACTTGACTTTTAAAGGCTGTTTTAGGTTGGAGTTGGTTTCGGTTGTATTTTTTTTTATTTATAGCAATTGTCTGTCCTCTACTATCTGGCCACCTACTATTTGTGTCAAATGAAGAGATCATCTAATAAGTGACCCCTGACTTTGATTAGGACACATTGCACTATTTCCTGATTGCATATTTGGATGCAATGCAAAAGAGTTTTAATCACAGGAAAAAAGTATCTAAGCTCAATTTTGAATGAAATATATTTTTGCTTTGTTTTACAGTAGATTCACCTCTCCTAGCACCTATATCACACCATCTTCTAGAAGTAAACAAGCATTAGCATTGAGATCTGATTTTGTCACTTATCAATAAAACACAAATGGACACAGAGTACAGATGTGTAAACAAACTTACAAATAAATAGGTAAAGGGCAAAGACCAAAGATTTCAAAACAAGGTTTATATGAATAGTATGTCCTCTATATGAACTCTGTTCAACAGTGGATTGTGCACATGGGTTTTCCAGGGCATAGGACAGCATGTGTCAGTCAGAATAAGGTCATGAGCCCAAACGATGACAACTACATTGCATGCAGAGCACAGAGCTCAAATGCCAAGACTGGGACTCACCCTTTGGCATAAACCACCCACGAATCCTAGCACCAGCAACTACCAACAGCTTGTCAAAAATGGAAGTTTGCCAGCACAGGTACAACCTGGAAAACAAATCAAGCATTGATATCTTTGTTCAGCACATTGGCCAGAAATTTATTCCCACGTAAGGAGTATTTGTCAAGTCATTTGATTTCCATGTCATTGCTCTCCCTTTCAGAGGAGAAGCTGGGTTATTCAACCTCGATTTCCCTTTGTTCTTCTTCAGTTCATTAGTTAACGAAGGCTTCTTTATGCTAAATATTAGTTAAATTCAGACACCATTCATCTACCTGTTCCAGTAGTTCACAACAGACACCCTCTGGGGCTTCACAAAGCCCAGAATCTGCTTCTAAATGGGAATAATATATCTTATGAAAAAGGAGATGCTGTTCATATGCTGTTCATATGCTGCACCTCTGAACTATTTCCTCTGCATTCACAAGACTGACCTGTTCCCTCTAATTTCGTACTGACTAAAGCAGTAAAAGGCTGAAGTTCATTGTAATATTCCATCCGTCTCTGTTTAGCCAGAAAGGAGGAAACTGCATTCAATCAGTATGGGTTCTTACTGAATAGTGAAGAGGTCTCTACTCATCCAAAAGCTGCAGCTTCCTCTTGCTCACTAGCAAGCATTGATAGTCAGCTCCCTTCCTCAGGTCTTTTAATCCCTATTTTGCTATTACACACATCAGCTTCTTTTATACTCTTACAGGTCACCTTCAGCTCTTCTCTTGCAGTCTTGATTAAAGCAAGTGGGTGCTGCCTATCTGTAAATCTTTTCCAGACTCAAGGCTTCTACTTCTTTTCTTATTTTAGAGGTGCTGATGCACACATTTTCATACTCCCAAACTGACCATGCTTACTGGCAATCCTAACTCGTTGTTTAACAGTTTATACAGAGCAAACTGAATAACACAGCGATGTGTCAGTTGCGTGGGATGGCCACAAACTGCTTGCTGAAGTTCACCTCACTGCCAACACACTACCTGCCTCTTAGCTAACTTCAGTGCTGCTGCTTGTCATGGACTCCACATCAACACCACAAGATCTGGGAAAATGTACAGAGCTGTGGACACCACCTCACTGCGAGAGAGCAAAAAGGAGTCCTGCTGGTGGAGTCTCACTGAGATTTAATCCCCAGGAAAAACAGAGTTAATGCCTACTCAGACTAACTAATCTGAGGCTTTGCAAATTCCCAGTTAACGACGAGAGACTGCCTGACTCTAGCATGGGCCATCCCAACCATCTCACTGCATAATGCTGCTGATTATGGATCAGTCTGATAACTCAGCTTCTCCATCAGCAAACCCACAGAGGGCTGCTTTAAGGGAACTGTTTTCAGTCATCTTTCTGAGCAGGGTGTAGGATTAAGCACCAGAAAGTTATCATGTCTCTCACTTTCTTTGTTTGAATGTGAACTGCTGGATTCTGCTTTAAGTATCTCTAGCTTAGGTATAACCCACTGCTGACTTGTTTTGAGAGCTTCTCTCCTGATTTGCTCAACACAGCAGACATAGCTATTTCCTAATTGCAGTCAAGCTCCAGATGTAGGTCAGGGAATATTTAGCTAAGGGAGGTTCCAAATAAAACAAGTCCTCAAGTAATAGGTTTGTCTTTGCTCCCCTGACATTGCTTGCTTTTGAACATCAGAGACCACGAGATTGTTTTGGTGCAGGTAGTATGTTACAGCTGACGTAGCATAACAAAGACTAGCTCTACATCCTTCTCTATAGGCTTCAATAATGTCACAGAGCAGAAGTGACAATCAACGCATTTTGTATTCAGCAGAGATGAGTGCCTCAGGACAGGCAGCTAGGAGCACTGGACAGACACGATATGGCAGAACGGAAGGTACTTGCCTGGGATAAGCATCAGCTTTGCTCCAGGCCTCCAAGAAATAACATTTCCAGTTTAGATTAATTTGTAAAGCAAATGTATGATTACAGACCTTGCTTTTGTACACAGACCTGGCCTTAAACATTAACTGGTGTTGCCAGTCCTTTCTTGATCATTAAATTTATTTCCTAAAACTTAAGAAGTGTAAATGAAAGGCAGCTTCTAAAAAACAGCATTCAACATTTTTATGGAAAGTAGATTTCCGGCTCTGCTCTTACTAATGCACCCTTCAATCATAAATAATAAAATTGGTGAGTTCTATCTCTTTTTCAAAAAAGTTAGACAGAACTATCATCCAGCATATACAAAATAGTCTTCAAAGGCATCCGCTCTGCAAAATAATAGAAGAAGTGGTGCTGAATGATGGATGGGAATCAGTTTAACTGATTTCTAGGACACGTTATGCATTAATAAATCAGTGACTGTGTGTTCACTGAAAGAAGCGTAGGAGGAACATTAAGAACTTTTATGGGAGTAAAGAAAAAAAGTTAACATTGTATTTCAAAGGAACCTACAGGAGGATTAGCTCTAAAATCTTTTTATGAACACTAATACTGAGCACTTACATGAAGATCAAGAAAATAGTTGACTCCACAAGAAATCCTGGAAGTTAATTTTTTTTAGAAGACACTGCTGATTTTCGCTGCACTTAATGACAACCACGTGCCATTTCTGAAGCGCTCCTGCCCAGCTCACAGCAAAGGTATTAGTTCCAACACTGACTGCTAATTCTAATACTTCAAAAATATCTTCCTGCTTAGCAAGAACACAGCCTCAGAAACCAAGAGAAAAGCACTGAAACTGGAATCGAATACATGCCTTCATCATGGGTCCCCAAGATGTGCACACTGCAACACTTTGTTGTGAGCAGAGAGAGAGGCCTACAGATCCTCCTGACTTGAGTCTGCAGACAACCTCAGTGCTATCTTATCTTCACCTGGCTGAACTACATTTAAAAAGGAGGAGGAAAAAAAAGAAAAAAAACTCTTCCCAACCTGAACCAAAAATTGACTCCTTGCAGCTCCCAGGGACAAGGAACTTGCATAGGCAGAGAAATTTCACCACTGTTCTTCCTCGTTGTCCCAGATAAAGGTGTAAGAATCTAAGAAAAGACTTCCATATTTCAAAACTCAACACTCCTTGGGGTTTGTTCCATCCAGGTGAATGCTACTTATGCTGCAGAAATGCTTTTCTCTACCCCTTCAAACAAGGGGGGGAAAAAAAAAAAGGAAAAAAAAGACGTTTCATCAGATTCATTTACAGAATGACCCTGCTGCTACTAGCACACTGAAGGCGCTGTTAGAGGTTACAAAGCAAAATGATTAAGACAGCCATAGAACAGCTATGTGCTGGGGGAGCAACATTTCAGTTAATAATACAAGACGATGCTGAAGTCTGTGAACACAGAACCATTGTTCTGTCAATTAACTCTTACCCTGTTTTCCTGCTTTATTCAATTACAAACTCTCAGAATAGACACACCACCATACAGTGGGCTTATATATCATGAAGTTAAGGTAACCAGGCTCAGGTTCAGCCATAAATACTTCCGTGATTTCAGTAAATTGGAAAAAAAAATGATAAGCGAAGACAAAACATGTCCTTCATTTTCTGTCATTGTAATATAGTCGAGCTACACCACAATCTTCATTTAGGCAGCTCTAGATACTACATCACTTTCAGCAATGGACAGGTTATAGCACAGAGAAACACGCATTACTTGAAAGCACTCCTGCTTCAAAAGCACAGCATTGTTATGGTCTGTGCATTTTAATGGAGTGGTTTGTGTTGTGCATTCATCCTACAGCCCATATGAGATGCGTTTTCTAGAAAGCTAGAGGTTAGGCAGCATTCTTAAGATGAAGAGCATGCTATTATGAGAAAACATTGTCACATAAAAACATGATTTGAGACAAATAAACTGGAAATTAAGAAATATCTTGTAAGGCTTATAAATAATTGAAAAGAGAATGTTCCAAAGTTTTGATGTGTCATAAAAGCTTAGTTTAGAAGGTGATGAAATTATTTCAATTAAACAGAACAAATGTCAGCAGTGAATGCCTAAGCATTTTAATGGATTCATCTGTAAAACCACAGTGCATGCTGAGGCACAGAGCTGGTAGGGGCTTGCATAAAGGCAAGTTATTTGTGAATATAATTTGAACCGTACAAGAAATACCTTCCCAGACTGAGGAAGTTTCTCAAAACAAAATCTGTAAAAGCTCCAGAAATTTCTGCAGTACCATAACTGACTTCAGAATGACAACACACAAAGATAAGGCTGCAAATGGTCCAAAACTACTGAAACAGTTTGGTCCAAGCAACAGAAAAAAACTTCTTTAACTTGATCCTAATGCATATAAAACAGTTTTGGAACAGAGTGGTTCCATCATCTTAAATGGCAGCACTCTCCACCCTGTTAAGGATACAATATTTTGTCTGACATATGAGAAAAATCTGAGTTCCTAGTCAGTCCAAAGACAACATTCCCCTCAAGCAAAAACATGAACAAGGCGAAGAGGCTACACACAAACAAGTGCAATGGGTAAAGTTGGTACTCAAATTATTTCCCCTTAAGAAAAAGTGACTAGAGAAAGAAAATAATCAAAAGACTTTAAAGTAAACAAAAACAACCTGCTGCTTATGCACTTCAGAAAGTATCAACAGTAGGATCCCAAAAGCGCTTCAGAATACAGCTGGTTTTGATGCCATTTCTTATCCCTTCTCTTTCAGTGAGCCCGATTCCCTCAACGAACCATATCATTAAACTCTATACTGGGTTTATCGTATTTGCTAAGTAGCAAGCATACATTACATACTGGTGACTAAACAACCTGTGGTGGTGCCCAATGCTCCAACCCATAGAATCCAGAGATCCCAAGCTACAGACTGTATCATATGCATGTAATCAGTATGCTGATGTACAGTGTACATTATTAGTTTTGATACATTTTCTATTTGGCTGCATTCAACAGCAACACCACAGACTCAGCTGATGTTATGAGCTGTTACCTGTAAATGTTACACTTGGAAGGTTGCCAACCATATGCTCTCCATGTACAGAGCCACACAGATCTTCCAAAGCCCACACGGAGTCATTCAATGGATTACTGATATCCTACTCCTTAATCCTCCATTCCACTATGAGGCCCTCTGTATAGCTGCCCATTACCTCAGTTGCACAGCTGCAATAATTAGAGTTCACATTTTTCAAACCTTCAATTATAATCTACAAATAAAGCTTAAATCATCTCATTACCAATCTGGAAAAGCATCGCTATGCTGTTTTAGGTCAAGATTAACAAGAAAGATGATGGATGTGTTCACATACTAACCACTTGAAAGTCGTAGGAATGTGGTTTTGTCACGTCACAGAGTGTGAACCAAAATCAGTACTTCAGGAAAGGTCTTTTCCAGGCAACTTCGTATTCTTACGCTTCCTCCTGCAAGAGAGCAAATAAATGGGTCATACCCATAGCTGCTCACAGCAGTTCCTAAACACCTAAGAACAAATGGACTGGAGTTATGACAATCAAACTGACAAACACACCAAAAAAAAATTATACAAGCACTAAAGAAGAGTGTTTATTACTGGTATTTAGCTTCTCTCAGTATCTTCCAGGCACTCTGTCCAACCAAAAATCAAAGCTTTCAGATCATAAAAATAAAACCTGATTCTTTTGATCCACAGTAATAATAATGTACTGGACTATATTTCATAGAACTTATTTCTGTCCTCCAAAACAGACTTTTGCATGACTGCCTGCTGTTAATGAGCTCTCATGGGCTCATGAGAAAGCTCAGCTGTCTTCCTCTGCCTTTATGGCACAGCAGGAGAAATGTCTCCAAAACACAACTTCTTGTAAAGCTTCTTTGGCAAGTGAGCAATCCAGCCAGGTACACCAACCTCACTAAGGAATAGGATTCCATCTGTCAGATGAGTGGTAACTCATGAAGCCAAGGAAAATGGGTATTTGGTAGGTAAAATCAGGCCTGTTGGAGACTTCACATGGGACAACTGGAAGTATCAAAGGCTTGATGAAGTGCAAAGGCTGAGCTCAGCAAACAGACTACAGCAACAACAGTTAGGGAATGGTGGAAGCTGTCACACAATCATTACAAACAGAAAGAAGGCAAAACACTGCAGGTATTCAGCAATTTGTAAGAAACAGCAGCCTCTGGCAGAGTGTGAGCTATGTAGACAAAGAACGATTACGGATCTTCAGGCTGCAAATCAAATTCATTTCTATGATTCAAGTGGAGAGCAAGTCAAACTTTCAAGAAGAAAACTAGGAGGAGGTCTCTTCATCACACAGAGAGAGGAACAAATTGTGATACTTAAAAACAAAAAGTCATGAGAAGCATGGAAAAGGGAAAAAAGTCTTTCAGTAACAGATGAGTCTAGAATAATAGAATGAAACACTTGGAAAACCTAGATATTATGCAGCTGGCACAAAACTGCTTAAATCTGCTTTTAATTTCTGTAGTAATTTTTATCTGTGCAAAATGGCTACTAGAGTTTGCTGAACAGCACAGTCATTTCTGAATATGTTGATACATGATTACACAAGGCACAATGTCACATTTAGCAATCCAAATCCTAATTAATGAATAGTGCTTGAAATAATACTAACTCAAATGAACAACATTTGAAGTGATGAGCTAGCAAAGGGAAACAGCATCCTATGATTTCTTTTCCAACAAACCAACAGATCTACAGGAATGAAATAGAAAATGGGAAATAAGGTTTTCTGCAATCAAATTAAAGAGGAAAGCAGAGAAGGAAAAAAAAAAACAAAACAGTTTCTTTATCATCCTGAGCACTGTTGGTAAGAACAATTTATTCCTCATAGCCTGGAATGTCACAGCTGAAGCTGGAATCAAGAGATCAAGTCATAATCAGCGCCTGGTTGATGGCCAGAAGGATTCTCAGCAAGTATTCCAGCATTAAAGACAATCTACAAGCAGATAATAACACTGCAGCTAGCCTGCAAGGGGAAAAAAAAAAAGAAAGAAAGAAAAAAAAAAGCCACCACAAAACTTTAATAATCATAGAAAATACAGATTGGAAAGGGCATCTGCAGGTCATCTAGGCCTTTCTCCTGCTCAGAGCAGGCCACTCTCAAAGACAGATTGGGTTGTGTGGAGCTTCGTCCCATTCAGAACTGAAACTCTCAAAAGCTGGACAGTTCAGTTTCTTCGTGCACTGTCCCCAGTGCTTGAGGATCCTTTGCTATGAAGGACTTTCCCCTTCATCCCAAAGGAAATCCCACTGCAGCTACTTCTGCTCGTTGCCTTTTATCCTTTCTCATCTCTGAGAGAAGCTTAGCTCTATCTTCTCCAGAGGCACCATATAAGAAATGGAAAGGCTGCAGAACAGAGCTCTCCCTTGGCATCTCAAGGCTAAACAAACCCAGCTCCTTCAGCATCTCCAGTACAACCCCTGGCCTATACCCTAACCATTTTAATAGTCCACGTAGTGGTATCTAGAAAATCCATATTTCACATCCCAGCCACACTTCTTGCAGTCACCCTTTACATAAGGATTTCATACATTACAGAGGCAACCAGTCAATCTGATACCAGCAGAAAGGACCTCCAGGCCTCCCGCAGATGCAGCCTATAGCAGTACAAGCTGTATTCAACTTGTATAACTAAAACCAAGTGCCTCCTACTTCTAGGAATACACTATATTTGGAGGTACAGAGTAAATAATAACTTGCATCTTTCCTATATATCATGGATTTAAGTTTCAATAAGAGAGGAAAAAAACCACTCTTATAGAGGATTTTAGTAAGATGAGTGACACTGTTCTAATTACATTGGATAATCTTGAACCAAAGAATTTTTTCCATTTCATGCCTTTAATGGATTTAAATAAAATAAAAAAAAAAAAAAGCCACAAATTACCTCAAGAACTGAATAGCTCTGATGATTAACAATATTTAACCGAAAAAACTTCAAAGACACAAAGCATCTTTCCGAAATCCCATTCACCCAGCCAACAGGAACAAGCAGGTTGGTTCTGCAGAACAACTAGCAAGAAGGATATGGACTGCCTTGCTGATTTCCACAAGAAGGCTGACTTATCGCAAGGAAGACAGTGAACTGGCAACTGAACTCCTTATGGAAATGTGAAGGAGAACTCTGTGGATGATTTTAAGGAACTCATCTGAGTTCAAACTTCTTCCACAGCATCCTGTTGTAGGCCAAGAAGATTTTTTTGCCTAAGTTTAATCACCAGGAGGTTCTTCCTCTTTTGCGCCAGGAGCCAGCTGCTGTGACAGCCCGTGCAGTGGGGCTAAGAACCATCTGATTGCTCTGGATCTTCTGGAGGATCACCTCAGGATGTCGGGTCTCAAAAAAACTGCTCAGTTGCCTTTTTCAAGGGTGAGAAAACCCATGGGAACGATACCAGAGCTTTGGTAATTGTCAGTTGCCTTGACATTACCTATAATACAAGACAAGTAAAACAAAAACAAAAACAAAAACAAATTAACTTACAGAAATCTGAATACCTGCCCTGTTTCTAATGTTGAAGGACAAATGAACAGAAATAGAAGCGTGGTTTTCTCTTTAATCTCCTCATTCTAGGATCAGATCTTAGAGGCCTCTTACTCTATTATACAGTTTTAGATGAGACAACCTTGTGATGAAGGTTCTGCTCTTTGAACAATCCTTCAGTCCTCACATTCTCCTCTCAGAGGAGAATACAGGCAGAGAGAGGTGTTTGCTACAAAATCCTCCCCCTTCTGAGTGACCTCCAGCTAGTTTCAGATCTTGGTCCTTTTCTCACCCTTTGGGAATACCCTATGTAGCTTTACTAAGGATGCAGTTTGAGTAGTATTTCCCCACCACCATCTTCTCCCCTCTTCTACTGAGTGCCCCAGTTTCACTGGACATGCTTGAAGTATAGATGTGCCTGTGAGAAAGCTATAAAAAAAAAAACAACAACCAAACCACATCGTATCCACAGATAGGATACAGACTGAAGAGGTAAGATCAGGATTAGAAGCACTTCTGACTTCCTTCATCAGTTTCACGAACCACACCAAGCATCCCACTGATCTGAGCCAGTCACCCAAAAGATAAATTGAGGAGGGAAAAGAGAAATAAAGATAAGACGTGATCACCACGAAGAGGAAAACTGTACACTCAGCCTTAGAGCACCTCTCCAGCAATACAGATTCATGCAGATAAATGCATTTCCTCAGCACTACAATAGAGACCAATAGCAATCCCTTGAGATAAATACTGTAAACAATATGCCACCATGGGAATAAATCAGAAGATTAGAAGCAGAAGGGATTATTTATGTAAAAGAGCTGCACTGCATTTATTCCTTGGTTTGTACAGCAGGTTTCTGAAGGCCTCTGAGGAATTTTAAACTGTTCACTTAAGGACTGCTCATTACTTATACCACTGAAAGGCAGCAACCCCAGGCCTGCTCTCTAGCCTCCACTAGCAATAGTGCCAGGCATTGTTATCGTACATTGTGCTTTCCTTAAAGATGCAGCCATAGTTTTCAGATTATACGAATAAAAGTCTCTATCCTTTATTGCATAAGGACAAACATGAACGCACACTTGTTCCAAAAATCTTGATAGCTGCAGGACTGTCAGTCAATGTGAGAGCATGAGGACACCACTCACCCATCACCTCCTCCTCTCCAGTTGTTTCACCAAATATGAAACTCTTAGCAGGCACTGGCATGTAGCCTTGGTAGAGGCAGGTGTGTCTAGAACAGGTTTATGTAAAATCAGGTAGTTGCACAGGACATAAGACACCTTCAAACTGGCGTGTAAGAAATGGATCTGATGGAGGGAATGCTTCATCAGGGTTCCTAAAGCAGTTTGCAGTAATGGAAAACCACTTCCTTAAAAGACAAATTAAAAAAAAATAGAAAGAAATCACACATGGCACAAGTGTTCCCCATGAAAGATGCTAAGCCTTTGTGATGCTGCAAGGAATGCTGATTTATACAGTCCTGTTTTTAATTCAATCATCTCAGGCTCTGCTGGAGGTAAGGAAATGCTGTTTTGACACAAAGGCTTTGACTTCATATGGTACACAAGACTAGAAATGGTAATGTTGGGCCTTCAGAGAGCTTCTACTAAAATCACAAAATTCAGTGAAAAATAGTATGGATTTTCCTTTTTGATAAGCACAAGGATTATCTTCCGTCACTAGAAAAAGCTATAAAGTGATATTCTGCGAGAATACCTTGAATTGATATTTCAAAGGGCTTCTTTTGAAAGAATGATTTATAGATCACAAAGATCAATGGGTCTTTTATCAAAGAAAACGAATTCCCTTTCTGAACCACAAAGAAAAGAATAATGACATCCTACACTATATCTCTATTTTTGAAAGTTGTGTACAGCCAAGAAGACAATAGCTACAGCAGGTTAGCACCTTACAGCAATGCATACAACTCACTAATTACAGATGCAGTCCTTATGGTGCTTTGTGGAAGCCAGAAAGCAAAGGTCATAGCGCAGGAAAACTCACATTGTGAATTATCTTACTCACTCAGCACGTAGTAAGAATTACAAGGAGGTTTTCACTAATAAGTGCATGTGACAAAACAGCAATATGGATACAAGTGTGCCAGTGTGCACATTTCATTCCTTACCAAAACTCAGAGCATGCATTTATGTTAAAGCATGCTCCCTGTACAAATTTTAAGTTACCTGCTGCTTGACCACATCCCTTCCTCAGCAATGAAATTCCTATCAACTCTTTATTTGGAGCACAGCCTAGATAGGCTTTCCAAAACTATTCTCAGCTTTCAGTGTGGTGGTAGAATTGATCTACTTTCATCATTCCATGTGCATCTGCTAAAGCCTTACACATCACAGCAGGCGTAAGATTCCCCCATTAGTTTCCTACAGAAAGTTCCTCCAACCCACCAAGCCCCAACCTTTTTCTTCAGCTCACAGAACAGTCTAAACCATAACCCTTGGCATAGACAACTGAGCCAGGTCAGGCTTGTCAAGTAAGAACAGAAAGCATATTAAAATAAAATAAGGCAACCTGCAGCATGGGTTTTTTATTAGCTTAATCAAGTAGACATGACAATAAAGAAGATAAAATTAAAAGTAAATCCTTAAACAAATTTATCCCTTAGATTCCCAAAATATTCAAGGACAACATTATTTCTCCAACATTTTTATCAGTGCTTATTCCTCTAGTGCTGTGTCACATTGTGCAAAGGGTAGAGCTGCAGGTAAGAAGAATCCTGCTTCTCTGCTGCTTCCCTTTGTCTTTTTACTCTTCTTGTCATTTGTGAGCTTTGTTCTTTTGGGTTAATGTGGCATGTCTCCAACATAGCCTTGGAAAATGACTATAATGTGATTTGGGTTTAGTGTCATTAAACCTGATTACCAGGGAGTGCTCATGAAAATCCATAATTACCTCACAAAACAAAAGAGACTTTTGTTTTTGCTTTACTGGGGAATAACAGAGAGCTTTACTTCAATTTAACTATTTGGAGTACTCAAGAAAAGTTAGTCGTATTTTTCTCCCTCTGCACTTCTCTGGGCTTTGTAAATATCATAAAATACCAAAATCTTCTGAAAACATCAATCTTCTCTCAAAACTGATTTCTTATAGAATGCCAAATATACAGCCGTTATTTAAAAAAAATAAAAATAAAAAGCCCTAGAGAGCATAATGCGTCTTGATGGATGTGCTAGTGCTTTGAGTACAAGCTGGACTTTATGATTAGATCCATAATAGTGGAGGAAGAAAAGAAAAGCTGGTCAACGTCAGTGTAGCAAGCATCTGAACTGCCTCACCTCCTAGAACAGCAGCGTTGCAGGAGACATTAACCAGTAGAATGGTGTTCCTCCCCAGTGCTGGGGCAGTTCTACTGCCATGCTTGATGGACAAGTAATGTCAAATCTGGAACACCTGGTTTAAGAGGTTTATAGTCTTTGCAGTTGTGTTGGATCAGAAGTTTATGTGGCCACATCCCCGGTTTTAAAACAGTTGGGTGTTCTTGAGCTACAAGTTCCACAGACTCCTCCCCAAGTAGCTGTTATATCTGCATCCAGGGCTGTTCACCACAGGATGGATATTGCCCCATTTTGACACTGAGACACATCAGGAATACCTGTGCAAAGCTTGCTGAACTCCATTCAGAGACTTGATTAACTGTCCTCTACCTGAACAGCAGGGTCTGTAGGCTGGGAAGCTGCCCTTGAAGTGCCCTACATGCAAATTCAGCGCTGTAGGTGGAAACACGTGCAGTAAAATAATATTTGAGGAACTATCCAGCCCTAGGCAGCGAAACTAAAAAACACTGACAATCTCAGTTGTAAAGTGAGAAATGTAAGAGGTGGTCCAAAGTCACCTTAACAGTGTATGAGAGAAGTAAGCAAACTCTCTGTTGATTATATTAGAAGCAGGTAAAATTCCACTCACGCATTTGCCCTCCACATGCAGGATGATCACGATATCTAAATACATGAAAAATAACAAGTTTCCTGCAGAAGCTCTTGCCTTGCCTCTCATAGATTTGTAGGTACATGCAAATACGGTTGATAGATTAGCTAGCTAAAACCTCCACCACCCTCTTCTGTTCCAGTTTCGATTCATTCATCAGAAACAAAACACTCCATATCCTCCCCCTGGCCAGTTCCTTTTCAGCCCCACTGTATCAGAGACTTAAACATTGGGAGCCAGGTGAGAGCTTCCTAGAGCTGGAAACTGTCAGCAACTCAAAATGAAAAAGCCAGACAAAGGGCTCCTGCATTTTCTAACCACTGAGAACTTTGGCTGCAGGAGAGGAATTTGAGGGACCCAAAAAATCTGTATGGAGGTTATGCACTAAAGCACCAAATAATCCAGAGCTTCCATTTGCTTTCCAGTGAAAAAGACTGCAAAGCAAAATCAGTACCTAGTTTACAACACGAAGGTTATATATTACAAACCTGGAGAGCTTTATCCCACAAATTGAGTTGAAGGAAACAACCCTTACACTTGCCATTTCCCTGTCATCTAAGAGTATTAGAAACAAATGAAAACTCCATCTGTTGGATTAACATTAAACACGGACAAAGGACAATCATTTAATTTAGTAGAAAGAAAAAGTTTAAAACAACCTTCAAGCATCATCAGCAAAGGCAGTGTAGAAATTCTCCTGTTCGCATGACACAGTTCTGCCAATTAGCCGAAAACAGCAATTACCAGCTCTTTCCTCTATTATTTGTGAGGAACCAAAACTTTCTGAGGATGATAAATGGCTTCATGGAAAATGCAATGCTCAGTTCTGCTAAATTTGCACTTTTCTGGGTTTTTTTTTTCTTTTTACTTTTTTTCCTTTAACTATTCTTCCACATAATCTGTGAAGAGAAAGAAGCAGGGACCGCTGGGGGAAACAGGGCAACAGGACACACATCAGGGCAGAAAATGCCAGGGAGTGGTTTGGAGGAGAACACAGAGCTGTTCTCATTTAGCTCGCTGACCAGGGCCAAGACATGTTCCTACACCTTCATTAATTAAACAGAAAAGTTAACATTGTTAGCAACATTAAGAACAAAACCTCATTTAAATTGTTCTGAAACAAGAA
Source organism: Meleagris gallopavo (assembly GCF_905368555.1). Classification (NCBI taxonomy): domain Eukaryota; kingdom Metazoa; phylum Chordata; class Aves; order Galliformes; family Phasianidae; genus Meleagris; species Meleagris gallopavo. The sequence continues at coordinate 44,246,097 of NC_139409.1, read as the reverse complement.
CAGCAACAACAACAAAAAAGAAGCCGATATATTCAGAGGATGACCTTTGAGAATTCTGGCTTCATTAACATTTCAAACAGCAAAGCACAAAATTAAGACAGGAAATAGAATTACAGTGCTATTTGACTGTAGAAGTATATATCATTAGCATTCCCATAATTAACAGGATACCAGTGTTTGTCCCATTGTCTCTGCTAATAATGGTGTAACGTGCAAATGGGATTTCTTCTAAGAAAGTTAAAGGGGATATTTAAGTTCATTCCACATTTCAAGCATACAAGCACAGCCAGACCAGCCCCTTTCTGCTCTGTGAAAAGGATGTCTCTGTGCCTGCCTACCCTCCCAGACTCCCACAAAACAATTGCAGAAGGAAGGCACCAGCTGCTGTGCTTAAGGCACAAAGGCCAGCTATCCAAAGCCAGCCATCCTTTCCCATCTCACCACAGCAGTTAATTCCTTAGGGAACTACCACTGACCCACTCAGGTGTCATGAAAAGCAGTTCAGAGGCTAACATCACCCATCTACATGATGCCCTACAGGACAGGATATCATTCCTCTCACAGGGCTCATATTCCTTAGACATGACAGCACAACTCTGCCTGTCTCTTGTTCAAAATGCTGAGCTCCTATGACATCTGTCCATACCAGTTGTAAGCAGCCACACATCTCCACCACCACCCCTCTTACAGTGCTTGTAACTAAGCATGCTCTTTTAAATGCTTCAGGATTTGGGATCCTGAAGCAGAAGGAAAAGAAGGCATCAGAAATAAAGCTTTATAGGCAAATGCAATTGATCACCCTATGTTAGTAAAGGCTCCCATCTGGACTAATTCACTAGAAGAAGATGTGAGTGCAACACACTGAAATCAGACTGAGCTGAAGTGCTACCAGGAGTGCTTCCTCTGGCAGCAATTAGTGAAAATGTCCATCTTTGGGCAGCACCCTTGGATCTTTCCTTAGACTGCAATCAACTAATTGATGTACAATTTCCCCACCAGGTAGGTTAGCAAGCTCCTCCTCCTTTACAGGCAGTGCGCATGAGTTGGTTCATTGTTAGTGCCCCACTCATAAGATCGTGTCTGCTGTTTCCCTAGTCATATTCTGTAGTCTTCACTTCTGTGAAACATTGCTCTGATATTTTGCCTAGTCTCAATTTCATTCTCTTTTCCTGTGTTAGATCTTCTCAAACAAATCTGCACTCTTCATAGTGTTTGTATTCCCAAGATGTGGCACCTGGAGGCTGTCTGATTGTAAACTGACAGGTTGTAGGATTTTTCCATCTCTCTTTCATCAGATCAGCCTGAAAATCTGGTAAGACCCATCTCTGCCTTATGATAGAGAGGCAAGACTCAGCTAGGAATTTCTGAAAGGATCCTGCTTCTTCCCAGGACAAAGAAAAGGCTGGGTGTGAGGAAGTTTTGAAGTATCACTGCCAGCCCTATAATTCTGCAATTAAACAAGTTACATATTTTCAATCTATTCCCTCATTATCTCTTTTCCCTGCAAACAGTCTGAAGTAGCATAGAACGCAGCTTTATTCTCTTGTAAGGAATGGGATGGAGAGGGGGAAAGGATAATCTATTACCTCCCTTTCTTTACATTACATTAGGACATCATTTAGATTATGAGTTTAATTACAAACTCCTTGGAAAAAAAAAAAATCAGACAGATTCTTAGCTGGTCAGCTGCTTTGGTCGCATAATAAACATGGACAGAATTTCTCATCCTCAAGCCTTTACACAACTGCTGCTGTGCCATAGATTACAGCACAAACCAAGAAAGGGTAAAGGAAATAATTACTGTGGGGCTGAGAGACTCAATAAACAACAGAAGTTGTGGGATGAACCAGATTTGTTGATCCCAGCAGATAACTACAATTAAGATGTAATATTTCCTTAAGTTTTTGTTTACCCCTTTACTGTTTATCAGTATTAAAAAGGCAATTTATACTTTGCAGTTCTCTAGATCGGCCAGTGTATTTCACAGCAGGCAGGTGAGATTAAACTGTCCATCACCACAAGCTGTCCTTTCCCTGTTCTTATATTATCAAAGCCTATTGAGATTAGAGCCATAGGAAACCGGAGGAAATGCGTTCATTTGCTTCAAGTTCATAAGCTTATGAAGTTTGATTCCTACACACCTGTAGTCTTCTTTAATAAAAAAGCAAAATCCCAGAAGTTCCTTCAATGATAATGAAAGAATTTAAGACTGAGAAACGTTATATGCATTTTCTGAACTTTTCCAAGACATCACAGAATGTCTTCCCAGAGTGCCCTATCACTGCAGCCAACTGGAAAAGAAACCAAAACCTCCTAGAGGCTGACCTGTTTAAAAAGGGAAGCCACTTATCCCGCTTGGCAAGATCTTGTGATCTTTGTGAAAAGCTTCAAGCTGCTTTACTTTTCACAGATCACTTATCCAGCGTCTCCCTCACAAAGCAGTCAGAAGAGTGGTCTGCAGGTGAGGGACAAAACACTTCACTGGCTCCACATACGAGCACCCAAGAAAAGTCTTTCCATGACACGTCAGAAAGCTGAACTGATTTCTGTCTGCAGAAACTCTCTCTGCTTTCCTTGAGGTTTGAACCAAAACTTTGAAGCCAGGGATAACCACACTAGAATTGAAAACTAGAGAAAAACAAAACAAATAAACAAAAAAAAATGTCAGTGTAGCTGTCACCTTCTCATGGGCAAGACAGAGCACTCTGCAAAGAAAAAACTCCTGACTTGGGTCCAAGTAGTGTCGAGTGACAGGGATAAATTACAATTATCTGTGCTGCAGAGCAAGCCAAATAGTTATCGTAGAATCACAGGACACCCCAAGCTGGAAGGGACTCAGAAGGATAAGTGAGTCCAACTCCTGGCTTCACAAAGGACCATCCAAAATTCAATCTCTATGTTTGAGAGCGTTGTCCAGACACTTCTTGAACCCTGCAAGCTTGGTGCCATGACCACTGCCCTAGGGAGGCTGCTCTCTGTTCATCACCTTCTGGTGAAGAACCTTTCTCTAACTCTCAACCTGACCCTCCCCTGACAGAACTCACATGAAGGTAATCAGCTGCCCCACACAGAAACCAACTCTCACAATATTCAGATGGGAGGGATGGAGATTCCAAGAAAATAAGCCTTGGCAATAGAGGAAAGGACGATGACAGTTGATCTCCAGTTGTTCTCTGGCTGTTTCTAGGTATTACAGAGGTAGCACTGCTGAATAATAGAAATGTGGAAATGGATTTGGGTTATAGCTGAGTTTGAATCCATGGAATGGAAAGATAAGTAAATCAGGATATATTGAAATAAATAGACTCATTATAGTTGCAACATATCTTGTTTTAGTCATCTTAGGCTGTAGGATTAAACTGACCAATAGATCTCTTTAAGACTCCGGGAGTCTGGGGCCATGACCACTGCCCTGGGGAGCCTGTTCCAGTGCCCAACCTCCCCCTGGCTGGAGCCTTTTCCAGATATCCAACCCTGTGTTATCATATAGTTACCATATTCAGGTAAGTTACTTAGAGCTAAGTCAAGTTGCAAAATCCACAGGACATCTTGACACCATGACAATGAGAACAGCATAAGGAACCAAGGAGAGAATAAGAAATTGCCCACAGAAAATTGCCTATGGAGCTATGTGTCAGAACCTAGGTACATGGTTTTATTTCTATAGATAAAATCTGCCTTTTTCTTTCTGGACCTCTTGTCAAAACCAGAGAAATGGCTCTTCCAACCAGAGAAACTTGGTGAAAGAAGGCACTCTAGGTTGCCACATCCTTTTCTTCTCTCTCCACTTATCAAACTTGATCAGACTTTACCTTTAGATGCTCACTGACAAGGCCCTATTAGCACAGAGTTAAAAGAATTTATGGGAGCATTTTTCTTAGAAGCCTCTACTAGATACCCTTTATAATTCCTAGTCTAAACCTCCTTTCTTCCCACTAAAGCCCCCTGCCACTTAAAAAGGAGAATTGCCTCAGGACAGATGTATCCCTACTGAGAAACCACAGAACACTTCCTGTCCATCCCTTAACTCATGAGTCACATCCTCTGGGGTGTCAATCAAACATAGAGAAATTAAAGGCTTTCACAGCTTGGAGAAAAGAATGAAAAGGTAGAAATGTGAAAGAGTGAAGGACTGAAAATAGTTGCTCCTCAATATGATTGATTTTTAAATCCTCCACTTCACACATATTAAGCAGCAGCATGAAGTCCTGCATATCCAGATGTATGTTTCAGTCAAGATGAATAGGCTCAATAAATCCAGTAAACAGGAAACTGTTGAGGACAGGTAGGCATAATTCTTTTTTCCACCGCCAGTCTTCTAATTGATAAAGTATATGACTGTTGGCACTTCATTTTTTTCACCCATTTACAGGAACTATAGCTACATATTCTCATGAAACTCCTCAGCAGCTTTAGACTGCAGAAGCAGGGGACTGAGGGAAACAAAGCCTTCCAGTTTGATAAACATACTGGAGCTAAGTGAAGATCTAATCTGGTACTACGATGGCTGTTATTTTTACAGGATGAGACCTTCAGACAGAATCTAAATCCTTCTGTTTCAGAAGTGGCCAAAATACACATCTTTGTGCTTTGCCACCCTCAGATCTGGTAGCTCACAGTGCAGGCTCTGTTTGAGGATGTCTTTGGTGGGATCAAAAACAGACCTCGCAACAGTCACGTTCAAGTTAATTGCTGCAGTTGTGCTTGAGCACAACATCGACTGGAATTGCCCAAATAAGTACTTTCAATTGGAGCTATGCAATCTTAAAATTCATTGAGAGCATCTCCTACCGATGATTCATCAGCAGCTATGCAGAAAACAAGAGGTGCCACATGGGTTTCTTAGACATTGTTATATTTTCCAAAGGGACAACTGCCCAAGTGTGAAGACGAGACTGGCATTCAATAATAGTACAGCAAGGTGTATCAGTGAAAAACATTGTCAGCAAAGTATTCATTTCCCAAAACAGACAAGGACTAACACTACAGAAGCCAACTTATAAAGAAAACTATGAAGAATAGCAGACACTCTTCCTGGCAGGATTCAGCAAACGATGTTACTCACTGCAATGCATGGCACAAACAGAAACAAAGAGGCGCAGCCAAGAAGAGATTTGGAGTATAAGTCTATGAGCAGCTTTTACACCGCAAGGGTATGTATTTGAGATTAACAGAGAAGTTATTAACAATAAACCACCTTTCTATACTTACAGCAGTATCAAATGTAATGAGCAGAGGCAATGCCACAGCAGCAGTCCACAGAAGGACCTCAAGTCCCAGGAAAGAATCCAGACTTCAAGGGGCACATGCTGAGTGTGTTCCAAAACTTAGCACTAACCCTGTCTGCTCATCCAATATTGTTCAGCAGCAGCAGCCACCACAGTAGTCTATCTACTTGTTAAAGTTCACAGACAGCAACAGGAGGACCAAAATCAGTTTCCGGGAAGATATATTACAAAAAGAAACAAACCCAGCAGTAAGAAAAAAAAAAAAAAACCATCCAGCCCTGCTGAGTACCAGTCTCCCTGCATAGATGTTAATGGGCAATAACAAGGAATTTTCATTCCCACAGACCTCATGTGTTTGAACCTCATCAAATATACTTACAGCAACATAAGTAATGTGAAAGAAAAGGCAAACGCTGTTTTGTGACAGACATCCATGTCACCTTTCTGGTCAGGCTAACAGCTGGGCAACCAGCAAAGAAACCAGCTGGGAGGCAGCCAGGCTTGTTATCCTGCAGCAAAGATGCCATAATTTAGCAGGCACCAAGAGAAATCAGAAAGATTTATTTGAGACACTTGAGAGACTCCAGATACTTTGTGATAAAGGAGGAAGAAAAAATAACTGATTTTTCAGTTCTTAAATGGAAGGGGTAAGCAGGCCAAACACCTGCAGACATGAGCAGCAGCCACCCCCCCTCATACCTTTTGTGGGAGGCACAAATTGATCCACACAGAGCCCACATGCAGCAGCAGCAGATATAGCCTGCTCTGAAGTAAACTGTAGATGACTAACTGACCAAATAATATTATCATTACTCACATTGCCTGGTATCTTCCACTGTGAGTGGTCCCTTTGGTTTCAATTAGTTGTTATCCTGATGGGTGCTGACTTAATAGCAGATAAATGCCCGGCCTTGGCAAGTGCTGAAATACTGCCTGACTGAGCACGCGTTCCTACTGGATGCCTTATTGCTCTGCAGCTCATCACACCACTTGAAGTGAACAACCCAGAGCTCATATAGGTCTCAGTGCTATACTTCTTGCTTTAGATGCCAGTTTTTTTCTAGAGATGCACACCTTAACCATCAGCAGGACCTAGAGGAGCAGCTGGCCCAGGAACAACCCCAACACTGAGGCTGCTAAGTTCATGGATTGCCATCCCTCACCTCCTGCAATGTACATTTTGGCAATGCCCACATCTGCCTTGTTGATGAAGTGTGGCCAGGAGGAGAAAACGTTTCTGATGTTTCAGTTTTAAGAGAGATGGAGAGGTGCTGCAGTATTAGTTACAGCAGAGCCAGTGAGCTCAGAAGCCACTCCAAGTGTTTCAAATTGGAGCTGCTCTTATTTTATATATGCCCCCCACACAGGGCTGTGTGAGGGTCAAACAATCCGGAAAAAAAAAAAATACCCAAGATATATGTAAATCTCCAGGAAGAAACAGTCATAAAAATGTTACTTTTTTATTTCATAGCTTTTTAGGAAACTTTCACTTAAGGTTTTTTAATGGTTTCCCATATTATGTTAAACACAGACTGGATGCCTTGTATTTATTATGCAGCCACTCTAGCTTGCATGGGAACAAGACATTGTTTTGCATTACATTTTTCTCCTAACATCTTCATTTGTATACAACACTGATCTTTCTCCATAGCAAGAACAGATTGACAACTGCATGTTTTTCAATTCCGGGGAGAAAAAAAAAAAAGACCAACTTACTATTTTCTCCTCCTCCACCTCCTCTTCAACAGACAAAGCAGTTTTCCTATGACCCCAAGGAGCACAGGCCAACAGAGAGTCATCAACAGAGCAAGCCTGGGGGCAGCAACATTATAGAAAAAGTTGAAGCCTTTGATGAGAAGTTCTCTTTTCATCTGTAACTTTAAGCTCTATCAATTGCTCAAACTGCTTTTGTCACCTCTGATGACTTTGCTGAGCAGAGTGGACTTCTCAGCACCAGAGACTCTAGGAAGACCCCAGAGGTAAGGCTCCAGGCAATATCTCCAAAACAGGAGAAAGCAAAGCAGGCTCCCAGTAACACCCACAATGATCAGCAGGGACTGGATGGTCATGCACAGCTTGTTTTCTCATTTCCAGCTGCTCTGTTGGGCCTACCTGACAGGTGGGTAAGAGGATTTATCTCCCCTGTGGTAAGCAGGGAAGTTACATAGGAGCTCAAATTACCAAAGTTTTGACTATATCATGAGCCTGTTCCAGCCTAAGTCTTAACCAGCTGTCTGACAAACAACAGGTGCTTCTGCTAGCAAAATATGTGAGGAAAGAGGGGAAAGATAGTCCAAGGGAAATATAAGGAGAAAAGGCTTTACGTTCTATTTATGTGCCTTCCTCAGGATTTTATTGGCTGCAGGCTCGCCATTAGATGCAGACTGGCTGGATACTGAGGAAAGCAGCCCAGCTCACCACCTCCTCCTCGGAGCTAGTGACTTATATTTTTATTCATGTATTTTTTAATGACTGAGGCCAAAAATCTGCTGGTGTAGGTCTAGGAGATGGCAGTGACACTAGTTGGAGTGAGGAAACAGCTAAAAGAAATGTGTGTAAGTTCATCTGCAAGAGATTGTCAGAAGCTGAGGGATGAAGAAGGGGAAAAACACAAGTTATTCACAGCGTGAACCAGGCACTTCCTAAGCAGTCAGTCATGGAAATAAATAGTCCCATTTTGACTCTCAACCATTTATAATCACAGAAGAATTGAAGTCTTGTTACCTTTGAAGCCTGTAACCATTTAATCACTCCAAACCTCATCATTCTTTTAAAAAGCAGCTGACTGGCTCCTTTCCTCTTTCCCAAAATGCTGAACCTTGGTCTATGCATGCGTAGCTCAGTTCAGAGCAGTGAGACCTGCACAGCCCTAGCAACATCTAACATCTTTACTCACACAGGGCTTTGGATGACCCAGAAAAGCTCATAAAACAAGCAGAGATTTCCCTAATTAAATGGAGACCATGAAAAGTAATCTAAGTTCTTAGAGAAATGTTACAGCGTTTACAAAGGGAAGATGATGCTGTTCAAACTGCTCCTGAGAGGACCATAGGAGCAGCAAGTTTCCAGCATCTAGAGTATGTTTGTCTACTAGATACTTAGCAATATATCTAGGTACACTTATTAAAAGTGAAAACATACACAAGCGTTGGCAGTCTAGACACCCGCTGTGGATTTAACACATACTGCTTCTGTGCCCGTTTATTTTCTCACATGCCTAGAGCACACCCAACAAAGCCCAGAAGGCTTCAAGCAAAACCTTCTAGGGTGCAATACCACTGCCATAGGCAGAAGTAGAAAATAAATGACTTCAGGTGCTTTGGGAACATTAGTGGTTCTGCAGGCAGAAAGGCAGGCAGTGGAAAATAAATACAGCTAAGCAGTGGGAAGTAGATTACTTTTGCTCCTTAGGTTTTCCATAGGGGAAGGGGATGGGAAATACAGGGCTAGAAAGGACTCCCAGAGTTACCAACACCCCTATTTCCAACCGAGGAATTTATCCTCTTTCTTTTCAAACTCTTCAGCTCACCTTGCTAACATCAGAAAAAGCAAACAGCAAGCTCTGGTAAAGTCCTGCACAGCTGCAACCACCCACACCCCAGCTGGCAGCTCCAGGGCTGAGCTTGGCCCAGAGAGAGGAAAGGAAAGCCTCAGGTGGAGCTCCCCTTGACTTGCAAAGCTGACACGCCAGAGACTTAGCTAGCTTTAGCAGATCAAGCAGGCAAGTTCCAGCCATGTGGCCTGCATAGTGCAATCGCTGGCACAAGTCTTGCATGGTGGAGAGGGAGAGAGGAGACAGCTTTTGGCAGCCAGACTGGGGTTAAACTGAGCTAGGTACCCACCAAAACAGCATACGTACACCTACTTGCATGACCTGCAGCAGCTATCCTTTGGAGCAGACCTCAAAAGGGCTGAAACAAGGCCTGGGCAGAAGTGGGTAAAAGGCCTCACACAGCCATTGGGGCAGAGGGGCCAGAGTAGCACTGGGAGGGGTCTTGCAGCCACCCTCACTCTCTCATGTCCCTCCTTTGCTGGATATGATCTCCAAACAGCAGGACCTCACTCCAAGGAGGAGTTCACCGCTTTTTAAAGTTAGTCATCGGAAAAAGTGCCGCCTCATGGTGTGTCCTTGCCAGCTGCAGGCCTGCCCTTGGGGAGGCCGTTGGAGAGCTGGGACTGCCAGCCCAGTGAATGTTCGGCACCCAGGAACTGTTGAATCACTCTACATCAATGATAATCTCTGCAATTGCCCTAAACCAAAGGATCCACAAATATGTTAAGTGCCACTGAACAAGGAACAGCTTTTGAACAGCCCTTGCAGTATGAAAGTGCACAAAGACAAATCTTCGTACACCAACAGCCTTCCTATTCTCCTGTCTGCACATCCTGCATTGTGCAGGGCATTGACTGCTCCCGAAGATTCAAACTTCCCAATCTTGAGGCTTTTTAAGCCATGTAATTCCACAGGAAATTTAGCTACCTTTTAAAAAATAAAAGGAGAGAGCAGCACACAAACCTCCAGACCTTAGAAAATATTCTCACATACACCTCAAAATTTCCAGAGAGGAGAACTAATTTGTTTTTCTTGTTTAAATCTCACGCTATGACAGTTTTTGCAGCTGGCAGTGTGCTCACAGCACTTCAGCAAAGCAGCCTCTCCGCGTGCTGCAGTGCTACCACTGTGTCACAGGCAAGAGAAAGGCAGAAAGAAATGCAGAAGCCCAGTAGGTATCCCCCTTCTTTTCCTTTGGTTATCATACTTTGCTATCTTAGTTCAGAGTTTTTTGTTTTGCCCAACTAGAACTATCTTTGTATCCTGTAAAGTCTACCACTCTTTGTTCTGTCCAGCAAACAAGATTTACATGCAGGTGCTAGCATCTCTTGCCATATACCTGGAAGATAGGTTTGTTAAACAGATTCTTGTGGCTGAAATTCTTCCTCTCAGCTTTATCTTGTTTTGCAGGGACTCCCTATCCTTCCTTTGTTCTTCCCAGATTTCAGCTTATTTTGCAAGGACATCTTATTCTTGTTTTTCCTTCACAGTGGACACCAGGAGCTTCTCCATTAACATCATATGCAACTTAAAAAGTTACAACTCACATTTGATTTTTAGCTTTCTTAACGGAGATATTTTTGAAATAACGCCGTGAAAACGTAGGAAATAATATTTAAAGTAGTGCTTTGCTTTTTAGCATGAATGAATTTAAAACTCCAGATTTACTTCTAACTTCTTTGCTTTTTCATGATTAACTTTCCCAGATGCTGTAGTCATCGTAGCCTGATGTAGAAATACGCGGAAGTAATTTAATATGAAGATGGAAAAGGCTTGGATCTATCTTGGATAGATAGAGCAAGTTCACATCCGTCTGTAGAAAAAAATGGTCTTGCAATCCTTTTTGACAATGAGGAATGAAGGAACATCCTGGCATCTATTCTTATCTGAATATCTGGAAGCTACTGAGGGCCTAGCAAGATGGAAGAGAGACTTGTCAGGCATGACGCTGTCAGAAGAGTAGAAAGTTGTACAGCCTGTGCTCCCAAGAGCAGCGTGACCCATCTTTATGCAGAATAAAGCATATCGCTCTTGCAACAGGAGTCTGAACAAAGGGATCTGCAAAGGAAATGTGTTAGGTACAGCAAGCTCTGTATTTGGGGTTACTGTATTTTCATTGCATTGTGAGCACCCAGAGATCACCTGTCCTTGTTCCAAATGGGCCCTGACTTCCGCTGCACAGCACTGTCAGGAGGTGCTGGTTCAAAGGCTGAAGGGTCACATCAGCACAATGGTATGAGCCCTGGGTGAATCAACACAAGCGTGTAGTACTGATGCTCACCTCTACCAGTTCAAAAGCTGGCCCCAGCTCTGCAGCAAGTTCACCTGTAAGCTGGGGCTTCCCACATGCAGCACCACACATCATAGGCAGGAATGGAGTGGGAACAGGCAGAAATCTGGCAGCATGATGGGCTGGTGAATTGTCCCCTTTCCTTCATATCTGATTGCCCGCCCTATCTGAGGGACCTGACCAACCAGCACAGGAAGGCTGGGCTATATCTGCAGTGACTATCTGCAAGGGTCTTTTTTCAGTGAAAGGCATTTTGCTTACATCAACAAATCACCTCTGGAGGTAAACAATAAGCACAGTCCCATTAAAAGCTGGACCCATAAGTAAAGCAAAGGAGCTGCAGAAGAACTGCAAGTGCCAGCCTCAAAGTTGTCCTGAAAACCCTCTGTGCAGTGGAGAAGACCTTCTGTAACTCTAGAAAACAAGGCTGCATTGCACTAAAACTCAGCAGCAGTGAGGCTGGTATTAGCCATATGTATTTGGACACCAAAGGTTTTGTATTTTGTTATGAGAAAGGAAGGAAATACTCGATAAGATTCTACTTTTAAAACTGCTTCTCATCCCAAAATGGTTATCTAGCAAGTGGTATCTGTATTGAAATGCCAGAGGAGGCTGAATTCCTCTGCAGCAGTCAGAAAATGTTTGTTTTCTGCATAAGAAAAAGTCTAAAAGCCTCCATATGGAAGCAGAAAGATTTTTTGGCATTTAAAGAATTAGCACAGAGAAGAAATTGATGGTTCAAGATATTTCTAGGACTGACTGCAGCAGAACTGCAGGGAAACAAACAAAACAAAACAAAACAGGAAAGAAAAGAAATAAAAGCAAAAGCATTAACAGTATGCACATTGACAAGCTACCTGGACAGTGGGAAAAAAGTATATTTGGGAGGCCAAGTACCTTCAACACTGCTGTAGCTAAAGTAATTAAATAAATAAACTGATACTTTCAACAGTGCTACACTAAAATAGAGCAAACACAAATTAGTGGCCATTCAAGAATTGTACACAGATGTTAATTGGAAAGGGCTTTCAAGTAACATAGCACAACTTGTACTAAGTTGTCTAGGAAAGAGATTAGTTCTTTCCTTTCGGTTTATAAAAACATACTCGAGGTCTGCACAAGCCACAGCCAACCTATATGGCTCAGCCCTGATCCACTGGAGCTCCCTTGGGGAAAAAATGTCATACAACCCTTCCAAAACTGGAGGGATTCTGAAGACCATTGTTACTAGGAATAAGATGTTACTGAGCTAGATTTGCAGCCTCAAGTGAGTCACAGAAGAGAGGCATCAGCATGCTCTAGTTGGAGCAAAAGTCTTGTCTGCTTTCACGAGAGGCTGACTCCAATCTGAAATACAACACTGCCACTCTGCAAAACATGTTTCTCCCTTCAATCTTGATGTGATTGCAGCGTGGTGATATTCAAATACTATGAAAATTAATTTAAAAGAGAGTCCATTTGCAGGTGGTATGTCATTTGATAATCTGCATCTCTAAGCAAGAAGTTAGAGAAAATACATTGCAGAGCCAAGTTCAGGCACTGCAAACACACTGTAGCAGTAATATGAAGGAAAACAGGGCAGAGGAAGAGAGCATCTCCCCTCAGGGGAAAAGCAGCCTTACTGATGAATGAGTTAAGACGATTAATAGCTAGAAGATCAAAGGCTGGAAACTAAAATCAGTGTTAATATAAGCTGTCCACGCAGGTGACAAAAGCTCAGATCATGGTACAAAGACCATGGAAGAAGTCAGAAGACTTCAGGAAAGAAGTAAGAAAGCTAACTTGCTTTAGACCCCTCTTTAAGATGGAAGAAGAAAGAAGCCTAAATGTCAGGCTGCCACACAGAGGGCTGCAGGAAGGCTCACAAGCCATAAAATCTAACCTAAGCATGCATGCAGGCAGCAGTAGGGATCTTGTCTCTGCCAGCTCACAGGCAACCCAAATGAGGGCCAGAGCTTCATAGGAAAAGGCTTTTCAGGATCTTTCCTGAGGACAAAAAGCATTTGAGCCTCAGGACATTGGTACACGTGTGCTTCATCTTGTGCCCACGGGCAGGCTTTAGGAAGCCTGAAGACCTACAGGGAAGGAGCAGAAAGTCTGATTCCAGAGTTGGCAACAGATGCTACACAGAAGGACTTGAAGTACAAATATCCTTTAAACAACAATGGTAACATGCACTCGTCTGCTCATAGCAAATATCAACCAGAGATAGAAATTTCTTCAAGGCTGCGAGGACAGAAGGCTCTATACATTTTATCAGATGCAACTATGTGGGTTACAATGAAATCTTCACCTCAGCAAAGACAAAATACAGAGGTATCTTCAAGGGAGAAAAAATTCAATTGTAAGACATAGAGCCCACGTACCCTTCAGTACCCCATTGTATTGAAGTTTAATAGTGCTGTTGGAGCCAGATGCAGCTGGTCATTGGCCTTGAGTTTTGTACTCGAGGGGCACAAAGCTAAGGAACTGCCTTGCCAGGTAAGCATCCCTGCTAAATAACCCTGATTGATCTATCAAATTATAACAGTGCTCTGAAAGGATGAGCAATGCTGCTATCTTCATGGTTCAAGGCTTCACAGTTGAATGAAATCATCTCTTGTCAGCTTTCTGCAGGCTCTGTCAACTCCACAGATACTGCATCACACAGGTTGAAATCCTGTCTTAGTTAACAAATGCCCTTGCTAGCTGGGTCTAGAAGTGTGCCTGGGAAATTTTATGAATAAGGTACTACATGCTGAATGATGCCTTCATGCATGAGGGTACAATGCAAGAGAAAGGTACCAATAGTTGGAGAAACAGGAAGTTGAAAGCTCCTGCACAACAGAGAAATCAAATGTTTACTCAAGGGGATCCAAAAACAGGAGAGCATGGCACATGGGGTGAGCTTGCAAAGAAACCACTGACTCCCATCACTGCTGGATTTCCTCTCCACGGGCAGCACAGCCCTAAGCAGAACCTCTGTGTAGGTTGGTGACTTATGGCTGGATGTGGACACCCAGTGCTTCCTAAGCAGATGTAGGAAAAGAAGAAAGCCAACAGGGAAAGATATGAACAGAGAATATCTAGCTGGATTGCACAAGATACAGAGCTTTGAATCTGCTGACAGCCAGAAAGTCTGTCCTCCCCTTTAGCCTACGCAGATGTTTTCGTTAAAGTATTAGGTACAGCTCATTATAACAGCATCAAGATGTTTGATCGAGCATTACTGTTTACAGCAGAGAAAGAGCACTAGCTAACAGAGAAATTGGAGGTTCTTTTTCAAATATGCTGTGGCTAGCAAATTTTAGTAACCGTATTTTTTATAGAGGGAACAACGTGACCCCATTGTGACAATATAGATGTTTACCCATTTTGCCTGGACTGCAGACACAAAAACAGCTTTCTGTGCAACAGCACTTATTTGGGTATGTTTTAGTCCACTGAAGCAGAAGCATCCCAGACTTGTCAGATTCCCTGAAGTTCATGCTGAATGGCCAACACATTTAAGAGAAAGAAAAAAAACAAGCAGGAAGTATTCTGGAAAACCAGTGGAAAGGTTTCTAAGTGACATCTTGGTAATAAAGTCACAAAAGAAAAGCATGAAGTGAGTAAAGGTAAACAATGATGTATTTGAAATTTAATTTTCTGCCAAATAATTGCTCCAAGATGCCTTTTAGCAGACATACTGCTAATGCTGGAGATGCTAGATACATTGAGGTACAGCAAGGTATCCCAGTTAGCTATACCTCTTAGATATCCCATAGCCAATAGAGAAGCATTGCCAACGGGACCCTGCTCTAGGCTTTCCATTGCACTGATGGTAGTGGCAGTTTATTGAGATGATACACCAAGCCTCCAGAGCAGTTCCCAGGTCCCCAGTTTTCCTCCTTTCTTGCGAGTCAGTTTACAGAAGCTGATTGCATTTACAGCTTTGATGAGCTCTGTGCATTTGTGAGAGCACAAATTAAATATTGCTTCAGCCCATGTGGGGATGTACAAAGCCCCACTGGCACACTGGTGTTTTACCTCCACACTTGCTGAAGGATTACATTGCCACCTCTCAGATACCTTACTTTCCAGATCGTACACACTGCATTAGGAACTCATTCCTGGATCTACAGCAACTTGTAATGTGCATGTAATGAGAGACATCTGCTGTGGGGGCTCTCAGCCTAGCCCACCACGCAGTGAAGTGGTATCAGTCCTATGCCCGCCTACACGGAGCCCCCCAGGTGCAGCCAAATTGATGCTCCCTGACCTCCCATCCTATTTTGCTACTGAACCACCTTACAGCCTCCCTCACCTGGACTCCTTTCCTCAATCTACACAGTCACTGGCCAGCACAGAGAGCTTATGGACCTGTGGAAGCAATGTTTCTGTACCTTTGAGCACTTGCTTGTATGGAGAGCCTCCTCCTGCAGCCCTGTGCAGACAGCTGGGAGTTGTCACCCTTTGCCTTGTGAAGCCCTAAGCCTATTTGCTGCTGTAGCATCACCGAAGCAGCAAAACCTTCACCAGGGCAATGGGAAAGTAGACAGTGGACTGACGGGAAGGACATCACAGCCTCTCAGAGCTCTGTGAGATGCCTACTTTGTTATCTCGACAAAGACATGCTGCCTGAGGAGCCTATCTTACAAGAAAGCTGTATTTTTAAAAGCCATTTTAAAAAATCCTGAAAAGGATGAGGGATCAGAGAAGTACAAAAAAAAAAAGGAGCTGTAATGAGAAGTCAATGAAAAAATGGAATAGTACGGAACACGAGCTCATTGGAGGTTGCTTTTCTTATCATATGTGAGCCTCTCATGGTTTGTCAGCAGAACCTATTCCTGCAAGCAGGCACAGAGCAAGTCCACTGTTGTTAACACTGGGTGATCTCATCACCTGTGCTTGAGTTAGACAAGACTTCCCACCAAGAAGAAGGAGAAATACCTTTTTGGCACAGCACACCAGTGCACTCACATGTCTTGCCTGCAGCCAAAACGTCAAGCATGGCTGCAGTAGGCAACCTCTAGGATTACTTTACTTTGAAATTTGGTTTCCTGAAAAATATGCATGGTGCTCTGGAGGGGACAGAATTTACAAGACACTTTGTCAGATATTCTCTATAATAACATCATCTGACAACTGTCAAATGCCCACAGATCAGCAGGGTGAGCAGCAAACTCAGCTGGCTCTACTAGGAACTTTATGGAATTTTTGCATGAGTTTGTCCTACTGAAAATAGGGCTTTAGTTATGCTTGAAAGGAGGTGAAGAGATTGTTGTTTCTGTGTTTCATGTGGAAGAGCCTGAAGCAAACCCAATGACACTGCATTTCGCTTACCTTTAAACTCTGAATCTACCTCTGGGGACCATAAAGTTCATGCTGAGAAACAAAAACAGCAGAAGAAAGGCACTTCTGAGACAATATTAAAATATTTGAGAAACTCTATGGTGAGGCAGAGAGCTCAGGAGCTTGCCATGCAGTCCTCTTGTCAGGAGACTTTCAGAGAGGGGCGGATCTAGCAAATTAATGTTACTAGGATGATAAAATTTATATCACATTGGGAACAAAAAGGAAATAGCCCAGCAACAAAAACAGAGATGGAAAAAGATGTAAAGGGTACTTCATTGCAGCACTTTTCTTTCCTGTAATGCTTTCCCCTTGCCTGTGTGCTGGTTTCTTTTGATCTGTGTGTCCTCCCTTGCGACAGCTCGCAGTGGGCTGCCAGGAGGCTCAGAGAGTGGAGCAAATCAATTGGCTTGAGTGCAGGCTGGGAGGAGATGGAAGGTGGTCTCCAGGGACTGGCACAGCAAGAGAAAGAGTTGCCTTGGCCTTTCTTTACTGGCGTCCCAGTGCTGTCATAGCAGAAAAACTTTGAACCTGAAAGTGTGCCAGCAATGCCCA
Source organism: Meleagris gallopavo (assembly GCF_905368555.1). NCBI lineage: Eukaryota > Metazoa > Chordata > Aves > Galliformes > Phasianidae > Meleagris > Meleagris gallopavo. The sequence continues at coordinate 44,229,158 of NC_139409.1, read as the reverse complement.
TGCTGTCGATCTGGCCAACTTGGAAAGCACCAAGCAGGCTGACAAGGTATTTGTGCCAGCTCCTGGCAGACATAATTGCCAAAACAGAAACACAGAACTTAAAACTGGTGATGCTTCAGAAGAAAGAGAACAGCAACAACCCACCGACACTAAAAGGCCATCTGGTGACAGTGCTCCAAACCCACCAACAGTCAGCCATCATGGGGGACTTACACTGTGCTTACACCCAGTGACTACACCAGGCTCAGAAACCTCTTTTTTCTTTTTCTTTTTTTAATCTGGGATGCTAACAAACATATGAAAGTAAGCCATCAGCTCAGCCTGACTTCAGTTACCAACAAGATCTGTTGCTTGTGAGCCTCAGCCACCAAGCCACGAAACAACCTCTCTCTTGAATCCAAGCTCCTATCTGACCCCTTGCTGGCTGAACATTTAAAACTGGTCATCATGTACTTGGGAAGGATGAGGAAAGCTAGAAGTTAAGGTCCCTCTACTGGAAAGCCGTTTCACCTCTGATTCAGAGTGGCAGACAGCCTCAGTCTTAGAAATCACACAGGCAACTGGAAAATCACTCTCTCCCCTCATCTGACGCAAGCAAGGGTTGTGGCTGGTGAGCCAGCTGCACCTCAGCATCTCCAAAACTGCTCTGCAAGGGGTGGGTGAGCTATGGCTGTTGTTCCTTCTGCAGAATCTGTCTTCAGAGCATGGGAAGCCATACTTGAAATTCTGCTCCAGCTGACATCGCAAAGAGAAGGGGAAGCTTCATGTCTTTGCTCAACCCCTAATGCCCCACACAGGGAGAGGGGAGGGAGGCTACTGCCCATCCCCGTGAGCCTTGGCCCTTTGCCTACGTGCCACAGTGTGGCACAGGATCTTTCCCAAAATGAACTTTCTTAATATTGCTGTTACTTTTTAGGAATAAGCCAGTCGTTTCCGCTGAGAAATATTGCACTTTTTGTTAGTCGATAAGAAAGGCAATTGAAATCCCATTGTGGCCTCCAGCATGTAACACTCTGAAGGTTAGCTCCAAATGTTTCCCAGTGCAGAATTAACCAGAACATACATCATCGCTTTTACGGGCAGCATCATTTCTGATATCTCCAAAGATAACAGTATGGATCAGGGGGATTATCGTGGCATTAGCTGCTCTGATTACCTTCCCTACAGTTTAATAACAAGAGCACTTAGACTGTAGGTGTATCAACAGAGTTTCAGATTTGCGAGCAAAGAAAGTTGGGGGTTATTAGCAGAACGAGAGGATAGAAAAGGTCACGCGCTGAAATATGCCTCTCAGGATGCAGCTGACATATTCGGTGGGGCAGGGAAGTGATTTCTCAATACAGCACCATGAGTATTCTGATGAGAAGCAGTAGGGACTTTGAAGATACATCTTGTCACATCCAGGCTGCTTTGGCTGCAAACTTAACCCATTAGAAAATAAGGCAACCACATTTGGCAACATCCGCCTTTTAAAAGCCTTATCTATGCTCTGCGCACGCTTCATTATGCTCCTGTTTATCTGCCACTGTCTATGGTGACAACTGCACTGGCTCCTGGATTACTTTTATTTTATTTAGTCAGTAAGAAGACATTACTCCCCCAGAAATAAAAAGCCAGAAAATGGGGTTTCTGCAAAATGGTGGCTGCTGGCTCCACTATTGCTCCTCCTGCCCGATGCCTTCCCCAAGGAGATCACTGCTCTCTCCAGAGGAACTCTCTGGTCGGTATTTTACTGAGGAAAGCAGAGGGGTTGCTGAAGAACCTTACAGCTAAAATTACAAGCTACCAATGAGATTAAACATTTTTCCCAGGCACATTTACTGGAGATAATATAGAATAAGTTTACATTTCTATTGTTCCTGCTCTCTCTGCTTGTTAAAGTGCAGAAGACAATCCGTAGTTGCTTATTTTGTATCTAAGCAACTGTCAGACTCTATATCTACTAATAAGAAAGGGTATAATTATATGCTGCTACTTTAATTAGCAGCAGATGCCTATGTTTATGAAGTAAAATGTAAGATTTTCTGAAGTGCAGTCTTGCTTATATGCAAATTGCAAGAGCACTTTCACGGGCTTTTAAAGCTTTTAATGGGCCTGGGCAGCTCACGTGGGGAAGGGCAGGAGGTTCACACAGCCCACTGCTGGTGCTTCAGAGCTCTGTTGTCCCAAAGGCCTGTTTGGGAGAGCGGTGAGGTGAGGGCAGATCAGTGCCTGCAGTGCCCTTCTGACACCACCAGCACTGGAGCAAAGCAGGTGGCTACCCTGAGCCAAAGGGCAAAAGCCACCTGCTTTGGGCACCTGCTATAGTGCCCTGGAGACGCAGCTGGAGAGCAGCTGAGATGGGAAAGAATCCTTAATGTCAATTCTTGATCTCATCGAGGTGCTTCAGCAGCACATAGTGATGCAATGCAGCATTTTTCTTCGGAAGAAATAGCAGCAGGACTAGTGCTGAGGGGCTCTGCATGTAAGAGCACATGAGAGTACCAACAAAACATCGTCTCCATGCAAACATGTGCAGACACAGTATATAAATGAGAATAACTTTGTCCAGGATAGAAAATACTTGTTAGATAAGTCTTTAATTTCTGTTAGTCTGTATTTTTAGTCTCGTTTCCATAGAAACAGCACTTGTGATGGTACTGTCCTGCAAGGCAGCGAGTGGATGTACATAAGTGTATGTTCATATGTGCATTCCCTCTTACCTCCTGAAGCTTTGAATGAATTTCCCAGCAAAGTTGGAAGATCCACAGATAGCCAGATGCAACCAGTTTTGAGAGAGCATCTGGGTAAGGCAGAAGTGGTTGTGCAGTTCCCCAGCCAAAGAAATCTCATCAGAGGACAGAGAGCCTGCCAAGAGGGGAACAAGAGGTGGGCCACTGCTGCATCTCCAGGAGCCTCTGCAGCAGAGCCCATCCTCGTATGTACACCAGCCCCTCTGAGACACACTGCCAGCCATGAGCTACGTGGCCATGGGAAATCTGTTCCCATGTTTGGGAATCAAGTCTCCCCTTCAGATGCCTGAGAAGTGCAAGAATTTGCATGAAGGCTTGGCATGCCAACAGAATAATTGATGTCTGTCTTCGTCTTTATCCATCTTTTGGAGTCTCTTGCCTTGCTCCATGTGCAACTGAGGGATAAAAGGTGGAGCAGCCAACCAAATTTGGCCCATTTCTTCAGCAAAATCTATTGTGCCACCTCTCATGGCTTCAAATGCAAGATAAAGGACGGGTCGGATCATCAATCTAAATTAGAGAGAAATGCTGATTGTCTGCCCTCATATTTCTCATTCTAGAAAGTTACCAAATCCTTTAGCATACCTCTATATTCCTAGATTTTACACCCCTCTGTCGCAGGTGTTAATCCAATCACAAGACTTAAATTACACAAGGCTGCACCCTAGCAGGCAGCAAGGGCTTGCAAGCACACAGCCCTGCCTTTGTCTATTTTCCTGCACTTTCTAATCCCTAATCCGCCCTCTGCGAGAGCTGGCAGCCACGGCTGTGCTCGCTGCAGTGCAGGCTGGCAGCAGAGAAACACGCCAGATGCTTTCCCACAGAGCCCGGGTTTGCTCTCGCTCTTATTCCTCGGTTGTCAGTCCTCGCTGAAGGTCACCCCAACAGAAAATTTCTGTTTGTGCTTGGCCTTCACACACGTGGTGCTGAGGCACAGTGTGCAAAGCAATGCTCCTATAGCAGGTACTGCTATGAGCACATATGGAGCAGAGGAAGCTGGTGGAGTGAGACACCTGCTCACTGAAGCATTAGCATTTATTTGAAAGCTGCAGAGAGCGGTTTATCACGTAAGATCTTTGTCACAAAGCCCCATCAGCCTTACCTCAAATAGGCTTTAAAAAATTCATTCGTGCCTAAGGTTAGCTGTAGAAAGCCAGTGTAATTGTAATTAATGTGCTACAAGTGGAAAGCAGCTTTATTTGCACCCGTGGCCATTTTCAAAGTGATCTGTATGGCTGTTTAGCAGTATTTCAGGATTCTCTCTTTGCAGTGGGGTCTTTGTGCCTTCTGCTGCACACAGTTAGCTTTTACAGCTGGTCCTTAAGTAACATTCAGCAACATAACGTCTACTGCCAGCCCACTTTTGCACACTGCTGTGTGGTGTGATACGAATACTCCCCTCCTATGATCCCAAAATACAGCGAGTACAACTCCAGGGAATAGCATGCAAAAGCACAAGAAGTTTCTGCTTCCATTACCCCGAGCATCCAGCTCCTCTCCTCCTGCTCCTCCCCGTGGCGCTGAGACCACACAGAGTGCAGCCACCACGAAGCGAGCAGTTATGGCCCCGGAGAGCCCTAATACCCCTTTGTCCCCTGAGCTTCCTCCACCATAACAGCAGTCTGCTACAGGCTGTGCAGCATTTTGGGCCCCTCCAGCCCTGCAGAAATGAGTGCACGTCCCGCTGTGTGACCACCTGCAGGACACGTTGCTTGGATGCCCACCAGCGTGAGTGGTTATCTGAGCAGTGGCCCCTGTCTGCAGGGAAGGGGCACACGCCTGTTGCTAAATCCCCTTTAGAGATTAGGATGAAAATTTTATGTCATCCTATGTAGAAAGGATATTAATTATTGCAGGTTATTGCTATCAGCATGTCAAGCAACCTACTGCCCCTTAATTAAAAATAATGGGCAGAAGGTGTCCCTGTGTGGAAAAACAGAGGGTGGGGCTGTCTCCATTTTACCCACTGACCACCCCAGGTGAAATACCTCATATAGCCAACGGTGGGGGGAGAAAAAAACCCCTTTAAATCCAAAATAACATCTTCTGGAGATTTGCAGGTGATGTTTAGCTTTCTCTGGTCTCTTCACAACAATCTTTTTATAGCATAGCAAAACTTTCCTTCCATAAGCCTGTATCATTTTGTCTCGACCCATAACAACGCTGTTCAAAATTTTCCACGCAAAACTGATGATGCCATTGAGACGCAAGGATTTAACAGCAGTGCAGTAAGCGGGGGATAACGTCTTGTCTTTCTATACAATGCCACCCAGCGGTACCAAACTGCCAGCCACTCTTCCTTCCTTAGCTATGTTTGGGGACTGGAAGTGCACTGCAAAGTTTTGTTTAATGCGACAAGAAAAAATAGAATTCAGCACGGCCACATGATAACGTCAGAAAACAGCAGAACATCACACAGCATATTTGCTGGATTAACATCTGTTTCTGTGCTAGATCTCATCTCCTTTTCTGCTTATGGAAGTTAAAAATTGCAGGAAAATACAGAGTAATGAAAATTCCAAAACGTGGAATGTTCCATCACTAATAAAGTGTAACTAGTGACAGCAGGAGGCTGAATGGAGAAGAGACGCAGCTTTCAATTTGAAATGGGGGCATGGCTTATTGGGCATGCTGGTGTTGGGTTAACAGTTGGACTAGATGACCTTAGTGGTCTTTCCCAACCTTAATGATTCCATTAATTTAAATTTAAAAACTTCATAAGGCCACTCCTATCTTACCAGTAGTTCTTGTGCTCATGTCTCATCCTGCTGTGTCTCCTTTCCTATGGGCACGTCAACACCAATCGTGATTCCTCTGCCCAGGTCAGTCACTCCAGGTGTTATCCTACCCATTTCTAAAACCTGACTACAGCCTATAGCCAGCCTGTGCCAACACTGTCAAATCTACCTGATCTGTTGCATCTTTCTTTTTCCCTTCCCAAGACCCTCTCTGCCCATCACCAGCCCTTTGCTATCACCCAGCAGCTTCTGTCCCACTAGAAATCACCCTACAAATGAGCTCCCTTCCTTGCTATTACTTCTCCTACTGCCCAAAGACAATGAGGGAAAAAAAGCTTCCTTCTCCATTAAAACCTTTTCTGGAACTTCTCCCTCTCTCCTCATAGTTAAATCTCCATCTCTTTTTTCCTTCCTTTTACTAAAACTGTTCTGTATCTTCTTCTGTTTCCACTAATTCTGGAGCCCTTTCCATCTCAATTCTGTTTTCCTTATACCACCCAAAAGGGTAAGGTTTATCACTTCTTTCAATCAGTATCTCAGTTCTTCCATTCTACCTCCTCTTTCTCACCTTGGTTGATGAGCATGCTTGTTTCTCTTGCAGCCTCCAGCTGCCCTTCAGCTTCCATCCCACCTGCTCCTGGTTTTTGCCTGACCACACTGACATCTTTCCTCCATCAGTGTTTTTCTCCCTTATCTGCTGCTCCTGTTGGAGCTGCCCCACAGCAACACTGCAGCTGCTACCACTGACGCACCTTCCTCCTGCCAGTAACATGCTGCTTTTTTTTGCTCCAGCTCTCCAATGGGTCAAAGTAATACTCTACATCCATTTTGCTCCAACACTGCTTCCTTGCAGCATCAGTTTGGCCATGATCAAATAACCCTGCACTGCATGAGCTAAGGAATGCACAATGTTTTTTACGCTTGGACTGTTACAATAGATGTAGTTACCTCCATGCCTTGCGGTCTCTGCAGTTCGGGCCGCAGGTCATCCATCAGGGAGATGCCAGGATATCTACGTTCACTTAAAATTGGCAGTGTTTAATTAAAAGCCACTCACCTGTCCTTCCAGCAAGGTGAGTCCGGGATCTCTTACTGCACACAGGCACGCCAAGTGAGCGGCTGGAATTGCTGCCATGAGTGGTGGCAGACCGCCCTCTGCTGCTTCCCGACGTGTTCTGCTGTCTGAGAGCAGGGGCTGAGGGTCCTCTCTTACATGGGTGTGCGCCTCAGGAAAGATTTAAGCAGACACAGAATAGGAGGCTCAGCAAGGTGCGGCACTGAGGAGACTTGGAAATCCCAAGCACGAATTACAGAATGGTTTAGACAATCTGCAGACGCCGTGCAGATGATGCTAATGTTAATTATTGACCAAGGATCTGACTTTGGCAAAGCAGTTTTCTCTAAGCATCATCATGCACTGAAAAGCAGGCCAATGGATAACAACTGAGCTCAAAAACCACAAATACTGCACTGGCCAAAATATATGGGACAATCTCAGTGGCAGTCAGTTAGAAGCCCAGTCTGCACAACCTCAGCCACAAAGTGAGCACAGCCCCCCTTTCCTTCCTCCTGTGCCTCATGGTCTTAGCACTGCAGAGGAACCTGTGGTCAGCATCAAGGTACTTCCATTAGTAGAAGTGCCTGAGGCAGGCATGGGAGGTCCCAGTTGGGCCAGGCCCAGGTTGCATCCACTAAGAAACACCACAGCACAGGATCTCATTGCTCAGCACTGCTCTGAGAACAGCCCAGTATTCCTGCAGCCTGGATCCAGTAACACTTCTCCCCAGAAATATCTGAAGCACGCTTAGAGAGCAAGAGTGGTCCCGAGACTATTCTCAGTGGGCAGTAATTGCCACTCAAGTCAGGCAATTAGAGAGCACACTTGCTGGCCATACTTCCTGTAGTCAGCAGATTCAAAAAAAGTTGTGAAAGTGGGGCTCATTACAGAAAACATTAAGCTTGGATGGCTGTGGCTCTGCTCCGCCTGCCAGCGCCCATACACACAGCCTTCACCCAGGCAGCAATAAGCAGTGTCCAAAAGTCAGGTAGAAATGTTCCCAGGCTTCCAACCAAACGTGGTTACTTGAAGAAAACTTAGAAGAAAAGGGTATCTTTCCCTGTATTATTCTGTTAACAAAAGCAATTGAACTTGAAGGCCAAAAGCATTCAGCGAGAGGTCGCTCTCTATTCTTCCATCATTCATGAACCTAGCCTGCTCTCTTCTTCCTCCACCTCACCCAAATGTATACAAATCCAACTGATGAGTTTCAAGTCAGCCTAATTTTACTTTTAGAATTTAAATTAAGTGCTAGAGTGGTAACTTCTGGCCAAGAAAGACAGTGAGATCATGAGGTGTGTTAAAAAGAACGTGAGGCCCCGTGAGGCCTCATCTGGAGCATAATGTCCACATCTGGGCTCCTCGGTTCAATAAAGACAGGAAACTTCTGGAGAGAGTCCAGAGGAGGGCTATGAAGATGGTGAGGGGCCCGGAGCACCTCCTTCATGAAGAAAGGCTGAGAGAGCTGCGGCTCTTCAGCCTAGAGAAGGCTGAGAGAGAATCCCACTGCTGTTTATAAATACCCAGTGGAAGGGCAGACTCTTTTCTGTGGTACGTAGCAACAACAGAGCAAGGGACAGAAACTGGAACACAGGAAATTTCATACAAACAAAAGACAGACCTTTTTTTTTTTTTTTTTTTTACTGTCAGAGTAACAGAGAGGTTGAGGCGTCTCCTCTGGAGATTTCCTGTGGGCGCCTTTCTATGCGACCTACTGCATAGAACCTGCTGTAGCAGGAAGGGCATTGGGCTCTGTGATCTCCAGAGGTCCCAGCAGCCCTGCCCAGCCCTGCAGCTGCCACACAGCCAGGCCCCTACAGCAAGCACCAGCAGCTTGCTACAGGCATGGCTGTGTGCCAGCATTCCAGAACACCTGGAGCAAAGCATGCATGCACTCAGTACAGCCATATGGGACAGCTGAACTGATGTAAGAGCTGGAAGAACTGGCAGTGGTTGGTTTGTGATAATTTGTTATGACTTGGCACTGATTTCATGATGAAGTCTTCTCTTTCATGCTTGACAGCAGAATATTTTTCCTTACCACAGTTAATAGAACCAGCGGCCAGCTATTCCACAAGATTTAGAAGCATCATCCCGCTTCATTTTGGAAAGTTAAAGTTGAAATGGAGTTCTACAACCACTGATTATGACACCCAATATAGGGAAATTAGATGCAAGGCCGAAGCCATCAGTACAGTTTAACAGCAATCCAATGCTCAACACTGAAGGATAGTGTAGCTTCAAACTTCAGTGTGGAACAAAAAATTTAACTGAATATATACTATTTCGAGTTGCCAGAGCATAAAAAGCATACAGCAAAGTAGTTTGATGAAAACAATTCAAATAAATTCCATGAATTATGGGGTCTATCAGTACTTAACTATAACGACAAACATGATGCCAACATTTTAAAAATATTAAACAATAACCATTTTAAATACAACTTCAAATAATTGTTTAAAAAATCTAAAGCTACCAGGTTCCTAACAGTAGCCAAAAGTTACACCACAAAGTACCCTCAAATCCTCCCATGTTTCTTCCTAAAAATGCACAAATCAGCAATTCTGGGAATTCATTTTTCAGGAGCTGGAACTTTCCAAGCATTTTTTAAACTTATCAGAACAAACTCCTGAAAAGTCAATTAACTTCATTCAATAGTGAAGGAATCAAAATTCACTTTGTTGTGTCTTTTCCAGTCTTATATCATGATAAATGCCAGAGAACACCCTCTGACTGGCAAGTCACTTCAGAACCACACGCTTTAATGTCAAATAAGTGCATCAATCAGCTAATAAAGGAAAAGAAGTGCTTTCCAGAGTTTTCTTGCAATTTTCAGCTACCTAGCAATTGATAATGTCATTTCTGAATGTCCAGGCCCAAATACTGCTTCAGGGTTCTTTGAAATAGTAATGGACTACTTTCAGTATAAGTCAGACTAAATCCCACAGATCACTCCTAAAGCACTCTGAACAGTTCCTACATCTCATTCAGGATTACAGCAAAAGAACCAGTATTAGCTGGTAATGCAGAAGCTTGGGGTCAAGAAAGATATTTTTCATGACTTAATTTTCATATGACTTAAAACCACTTTTTTTTTTTTAATAGGAAGGTAACTCTGCAATTGTTTGGTATTCCACTTATTATTTTTTTTAGAACTTCCTAAGACTTGCTTTTCAGTTGCTAAGAAAACTTTTACAGAAGACAAAACAAATGCTCGACTTCACAACCTCTGAAAGAACACGACTGTAAACTTTTGTCTCTATATTGCAGCTGCAAAAAACCTTAGTGTTACAAGTTTATTTAAAAAAAAAAAAAAAAACATCAAGAGTTCTTGGAGTATTTGCTCTGTGGGAGCAAGCTAAAGGCCTCTAAGGCTTGCCCAGCAAAAGCACACTGCTGTGAGCCATATGCAAACCAGAGTTCATGGAAACAGACACCGAGTCCGAGCTTCTGAAAGGCTGAGGAGGCTTCACTATTTCTTCCTCATACAATCAAAGGGAAATACTCTCCATCAGCCTTGGAAATTAGTACAACCGGCAAGATTTAAGGCCGTTGTTAAGAACAGCTGTGACACTGCATGGACAAGTACCATGCCACACAGCCACTGACATGCGAGGCATGTTCACCACAGCATAAACTCACTTGAGGCTCACAACTAATTCCCATCCTTTCCCAGGAAACAACTTGTCTGAAACCACGGTACTCAAGAGAGAAGCCATGAAATCAGGTTTTCTAATTGTTTTTTTTAATAAACTATAGAAGAACAAGGTAACATTTCAACTGAAGTCATGATAACTGCATGCTCAAAAGCAGATACAGACATGTCTCTGGGTTTTTCTGTTCTCTTGAAAGAAAAGGAAACAGTCATGTGAAAGCTGAAAGTAATGCACAGGTTTCTATACATATTCAACTGACAGCAGACTAAAGTAAACTAACACAATTGGAAAAATGTTTTAACAGTGATTTCAGATCTATGAAATTTAAACGTAAATTTCAGTTTTAGGAATCCTTGTGCTGAACAGGTTACATTTTATACAGCATTAAAATTCTGTAAATTGAGGCACTAGAAACAAACTTATCACAGTTACTCAAAAGCATCTGACATACAAATGGAATAATCTACAGGCAATAATATTCTAGAAATACAGAACTCAAATGGTGGCATTAGACTTGCACTTGCTCACATCAACACAGTGAAATTAGTGGAAAACCACTGTGTTGATTTTTTTTTTTCCAGTTGAGTAAAATCAGGTTCTGATAGTTGGTTCAAATCAGTCCCCTTCCTAGCTTTTTCTCATTATCCTTGCTTGCCTCTTATGCGTTATTACAAAAAAAGAAGTTTAAGAGGTTCCCATGCCACCCCATGCAGCCATTTATGAAGGGAAATGCAAAGCACTCATTTTCATGCACTGTTGTAACTATGGTGCTGGATTCTCCTAGTCCATCATTTTCCCCCAAGTCACAGACCTTCTACAGGACTAATAAATTTATTTTTAATTAGATACTCATGTTCTGAAAGAGAAGTACTTTACACCTTTTGATTGGCATTTTCTATAGGGGACAGGGAGCATAAAAGACAATTAGTCTTCACAAAGTAATTGGAGCGATCTCATAGCAAGAACTCGAGACAAAGAAAGGAGCTCGTATGGACCTGTATGCTGCTTTCTTTTAAGAGGAAGAGTATTCAAGATCTAATGAGATTTCCACCCAGATGCTACAAAAACTGGCACCCTTAAACCTCTACATTAAAATATACCTTGCTATTTTAATCAGGCACTTAAATAGAAAAATAAAAGTAGTAACACTTAACAGTTTTGTGATAACTATTCTGTACGGCCAGAAAATCTTGAATGAAGCACTCAAGAAACCAAATGCCCCACAGAACCAAGTAACACATGTGCAGGGCTAAAAGGAAGAGAGTCCCATGCTACACAAACAAGTTAAAAAGAAATTGAAAAATGCTTAGCAAGTATTTGGTAGAAGCCATTAACCACAATCTTAGATTCTTCCTATCTAGTGTAAAATGTAACGCAAGGTTGTTAGTCCCTTCAGAAGATGGATCCAAAAGTAAATATTATACATACTGTAATTCGCAAGGTGATTCTTTTACCCACCAAAAAAAAAAAAAAAAAAAAAAAAGACCTGTTTCTCCACTCATTATGACCTCTCTGAGGGAATGCGTTACACTTTGAGGGGCTGGAGGGAAAAATCACATAAAAACAATCTGGAAAATTCCAACAATCAGTAGCTGCCCTATGTTAAGTCATTACACATTTCTGATCAACTTTTCTCAGAAAAACATGGGTTATATACCAACCAACCACTGCTCTTCTAACAAGGACCGTGATTCAACTCCCTTCTTTTAAAAAGGGTTCTTGAGATGAGAGCAACCATTATTTTAAAGTGGTAATCAGCACTTTTTAATCAAATGCACTTCAGAGGTACAGGATTCTACCCGCACGACTTTATCTGCTATATATCTAAATGGTTAGTTACAGACCGTCAACAACAACAAAAAAGCTCAAGAAGAGGTTGAAATTCAATTGTAAGGCTAAGCACTCAAAGTTGGTTTTGTGTTATGGTCAAGTGTAAGTCAAGGGATAAATGGAAGAATCTAAGAGACAATACATCACAATACATTTTTCTGGTAATGAAAATGCTAAATATTTAAACCATTCTTATGTAATTTATTTTTAACCAATGATTTACAAGGTCTTGATTATTAGACAAAATAGCATATTTTAACTAAACTCAAAAAAAAAATACAAACCAATGGAGTATTGAAGGAAAGGCTATATAGTTTCATAGAATATATCACACCCAGTGCACACCCTGCTTCATTTTGCTCATCTGATCCCACTTGTTATTTGAAGGATTTTTGCAAAGAAACATTTTGGGCTAGTCAACATGTAGTGTAGAGTTTTCAGACCACTGAACTAGGTTCTAATTCTGGCATTGCTCTACAGTCTATATGCCACGCCTGATCTCAGTGTTTAGTGTAATCAAAAACCCACCTAGACATTTTTGAGCAGTTAAGAATAAACAAGAGTTATAGACTGCATACAGTTCAGTATGATACATTAACGGAAGCTAAAGTTTTAGTATGCTTATTGCAAATTTCTCCAAGATTTTTAACAAGCAGAGTTTTGTCGCAGATATATTATTGCTGTGGGAAATAAGGCTGTTGAGGAAAAGGGTATCCAGGTTGCTGAGGATATGGTGGTTGTCCAGGGTTTTGAAATACAGGTGATGGGGCATACGGCGCATACTGACCATACATGTATGGGTTATAGCCTATTGGCATTGGCATTTGGCAATACCTGCGTGAAGAAAAAGAAAAAACATACCTTAGTTGCAAAACACTGCCTATGTCAATTTGCAAACAACATCATATAACTCCTTAATAGACAAAAAGACATGCAATCACTGCACATGCTTTCTTTTCATGCTTCTTTATGTGCAGCAGGAAGCGTGGCAACTTTTAAGGACAAAACAAAAAGAGGTATAACGCATGGAGCAGAAATACAGACAGAAGGTAGAGGAATGTAACTTGAAGTGATCCAAATTGATTTTTTGTGTTGAATATCATTATAAATATTTTAACATTTTAAGAGTCTGCTTCTGAAAGAGACAGCAGCAGCCTCAAAATCCTCTCCAGAAAGATGAAAAAAGGATCAGAAGATAGCACACTACTCAAATAGAATTTATTCTGTATATTGTCATCTTCAGTAAGACACTGGGAATTGAAAAATGATATGCCAACACTTAGGAGATAAACACCAACTAATTATGGGAGGAATGACGATGGTCCACAAAGCATAGTTAAGGAATTGCAGTCCTATCTCCCTTTCTCTTTAAACAGGAAAATGTTGAAGTAAAAATTGCCTCAAGCAAAGCGAACCCTCCACAAATGCTATGTGCAAATAATTCTAGTAAGAATTACATGATTGAAACTGAAAAAAAAAAAAAAAAAAAACCATCATGCCTTGAGAACACTAAACATTTCTGTAAAATCCGTTATCTTCAGTGATAACAGATTTAAATACGTCACAAGTAACAAACAAGTGCTTTTAGACTGCGTTAACATTCCACAACATAAATACTCCCATAACATACCCTGGGTAACCTGGATAAGTTGGGTAAGGAGGTCCCTGTGCCTGTGAAGGCAGAGTGCTTGATGCACTGGCTCCTGGAGCTGGAGCTGGAGTAGGAGCAGCAGGAGCAGAAGGAGGTGCTGCAGCTGTTCCAGAGGGTGCTGATGCAGATGGGGAACTGCTTGCTGCAGAAATCACTGGTGGTGGTGGCCGTGCTGGTGGCTGTGGTTTAGTACCCTAACAAGAGAAGATTAATCAAATTGGAGCTTCTTTCAGGAAGCCATAGAATCAAAATCTATGGTTATGTGGTTGGCTTATTTCTTACTTTTTAAATAGATACTCTATATTTACTTCACACAGATAATGCAAAGCAATAAACATTCAATTTCAGACATATAAATTATTAACACCAGCAGGATATAATACACGTTCCTCCAGTACATTAAGGAACAATATATGTAAGGTTATAGATCAGCATAGAGTTCAAAGAACAGACCTACTTTCAACCCACTAATTCTGTAACATATTTACCACCATGGTTCTGGGTGCTGGAGTGGGAGTTGATGGAGCAGCAGGCTTAGTTCCTCCAGCTGGCGTGGTCTGATAAGTAGGCAGAGGAATGGAGGGTGCACTGGGCTCCCTAGCAATGCTTTGTTGCAAATCTCTATTAAAAACAGATAAGCATACATATAAACTTTATTAAAAAAAGAAGTATATAACAACTCCTTAAAAAAAGGAACTAAACCTAGTATTGAGAGCTTAATCGGTGAGCTAGCTCAAACAATTTGGAGTTATATCACTTTAATCAGAGAAAATCTTCCAGCAAAACCTTTGATTAAGGGTTATATTTATTTTCTAATAATATCTTTATGTTCCAAGTCAGTATTTGGTATAGATCATGACTCCTGGACACTACTTTGATAAAATAAAAGGAAGCATTGGCATCATGTTTAGCGTCCACTAAATAGTGAAATTTTACAGTCAGTTCATCATGAAAATTCTGAGCAAGTAGATCAAAGCTACATATTCAGGTGAATGTAGGGTATGTTTCAGTGCAAAAAAATACAGCACTTGGCAGATTCTCCAAAACACGTTAGGATGCATTTAAAGTTGGAAAAAATTCTGCACAAAAAAGTGACAGATAAGATACATAACAGGATGCAGCAGCTAGCACATTGCACCTGGCATTCTGAAACACAGCACGCAGAGGTGAGCTCAGAGCAGAACAGAACTGGTAACTCGATTTGTAGGGAAAAAAAGCAATGACTCATATGTATATGTCAAACTATTTGTAGCAGACAGTGGAATTACTTTTCAACATCATTATGCTGAAACTATCAAAACTAATCTTAACATCTTAGAAAAAGATGCAACTCGGAGAAGGAATTCATAATTTTCTTCTTAAAATTACACAGCAGAGATTGCTGGCTTACAGAAAAGTGGTAAGCTTCAGAGTTAAGTGTGTATTCTGGCACCCAGTGACCAAACATCAACTGTAAAGCTTAAAACACCACCTCAGTGAGACCTCCAGATCAACAAATTAACTTTCAGTAAGTGAAGGCATAGCCCACAGCCAGTACTTGATTTTAATGGAGGAACAGGAGAAACACACAGTGCTCACCACACTATTTTAGTACTCAAACTGAGAAATACATTTGGCATCATATACTACAGGCATCCCAAATCTGATTGTCTCTGAGTGACGAGAGTTGGTCAGTGAACAGGTTATGTATGAGGCAATAAATGTAAAGCTTTAACAGTGATTATTAACATATAGGAGATGTAAAAATATTAAGAACTAAGCCTTCATTAGGCTTAGAGCTTCTGAACTTCATTTGTGTATGAAGGAGGAAAAAAAATAGATGTGAAAAAAAGATGGAAGGGGTTGTATACAGTTGCAAGGAATTTATTTAAAAGCACAACATCCAAGTGATTAAAAGCAGTTTTAAAAAGGATGAGGTTAGAAAAGATACAATTTGAGGGCTGAGCATCTCATTCATGACATGGTACAAAAAAAACTTGTATTTTCACCAGCTGAAACTTTACTAATTAGCCTTTTTTACAATAGTCTATGTGCTTTGCTGTAGACAGCTGAAAATAGTAAGTAATATCAATTATCGTTTCCTCTCAAATCAAGTGCCTAAAAATTACATTTCAAGCATACTGTACTATCCTAGTCACATGCATGGGAGCTTGACAACAGAAAACTGTTGCTTCCTTCACATGAAGGACAAAATCTACTTGCCTTCCTTCAGTAGCAAGGGCAACGTGCACAACCTAAACAATAACAAAGGGACAGACTGGATCATAGATGGAACATCTATTTCTTTCCCTCCACTACACTGAGGGGCATGAACGACGGATGCTAAAGCATTTAGCTGACCTCCCAAGCCAGTATAACAGCAGAGGCAAGGAACAAAAATCAAAACTTCCTCAGGAGGAAGAATATGATTACCAGACACATGCAAAAAAAATGAAGTAGAGTAAAATCATGCTAAGATGAAAAAGATTCATGCTAAACTGTATAGGGAACCAGAGAATAGAATTCAAAGCAGAATTCACCATTCACTTATTCTATTACTTTTGTAGTTTTGAACGTCAAGAAAAGAGAGCAGGGTTAACATGTAAAGCAAAAGGAAGGATGTGTGTGGAATGCCTCATGTCATCAAGTACCGTAACAAATTTGTCTCCAATGATTATGTCTGATAAATGCTGAACGATTTCTACAACACGTAAAATATTTAAATCTTACTTGAGCAGTTCATCTCTTTCAGTCTTGCGAGCAAAGACAATGTCACTGCATTTGTTTTGGAACTTCAGAAGGATTTCTGTCAGCTCATTGTAAAACTAGTAACAAAAATTAAACATGTTCAACCAAGAGTTTCAGATTCCACAGCAGCATTTTTCTACACACAGACTGTTACAGGCATTATGCTACTACATTGATCACAGCCTACCATTCCAGCAGAAATTGCAACTGCATTTTACACTTTTTGCAAAAGCACATACTAGTCAGCTGCTGCCCATGTCTGTAATACCATCCAATTGCACATAATCAATATTAAAACACATAAATAATTCAAAACAATTAGAAAATCTATTTAAAATAGAACAAAACTTGGATCGTTGTTAGTTGATTATTTGTTAAGTGGGGTTTTCTGTTGTTTCTTTTTTAAATTATTATTTTTGACTTATTATTTTACCACCTTCAGTCAGTTCCACGCATCTGATTTGTTTTCTAATTTTTTTTCGTCTAGAAGGTTATCAATTCAATAAACTAGCAAAAGTACTTAATATTAAAGTAGCAGGAAGCAATCTGGAAGACTAGATCAAGAAAGCAGGCTGAATAAAACCCTCCTCCCACCTTTTCTCACCTATATATATATATATATATATATATATTAGCAGTATATAAAACACAAATTTGATAAGCAGATTAATTACCATAGCATAAATTCCTCAAATAAAACAGCTTATGTGGGTAATTCAGCGTTAAACAGCCCAGTATAATTAATAGCTTTTCCTATTTTAATATAAAACAACACTCAAAAGCTCACTTTTCAGAGATGAACACGTGCAAAAACAATCAACTTTCAAGCAATTCACTGTCCTCACTTCTGCAGTAAAATCCCCCAAAATGTACGTCCCACTTAGCACTACACAGTTTATGACTTTTGATTCACATCTGACTGAGTAGATAAAAGATTCTTCCAATTCTTCAGTTATTACTGTACCTTTGTGCCTTCCTTTAAATTGGCGAGGAGTTCCACGAAGTTGTCATTTGCTACAGCTAAGTTCTTCAAAACTTCTTCTCTCAAATTGGATTCGTTGTTTGATTGTTTCATCTTTGAAAAATCCTGATGTGCATTCTTAAAAAGACAAAGGGAAAAAGTGAGGAGGGAAAATAATGCAGAATGGTTCCATGTAAGATTCTGTACCTTCTGTTTTTAGTTTTATTCAGTGTTTCTACCCTCTTTTTCCCAACACCCACCTTGATCACCTTCCAGCCACACAACGTACTTCCTGACACACACTGACTGCCAAGTGCAGTGGCTATTTCAGAACTATGTATGTGTTAACTAACTGCCAGTAGGTAACAGCTAATTATCTGTTTCGTTTGGGCTGGCCTCCAGATAATTCTTTAGCTCCTACTGCAGACACTCCTTTAGAGGATATACTAATTAGGCTCTTTCTGCTGCACTATACTCCACTGATATTCATGAAATCACATTGAGTGCTAGTATATTTAGGAAGCTCTACCTCAAATTTGGTTGACATTGGCAAGTTATTAAAAGGCCAGCAAAGTGGAAAACTGACTGAAGGATCACCAACTCATTTCTATGGGAAAAATCAGACTTAAAAGATAACTTCAGCTGCCAGAAGCAGCCAACAAACTTGAATTCCAGGACACTCAAGCATCCAAGCAATATCCATCAAGATTTTTAGAAGTAATTATGTTAAGAAATACACAAATGTAAAATGTCTGTCAAACAGAGCCACGTGGTGATTAAGAAACAACTTGTTCCTTATTGAAGAGTTTCTTATCTATATTCTTCCAAGTGCCAGTTGCAGTCAGAAGTTGCAAGTAACCTTGCATGCAAACAGGCTCCATGATTACTCAACCAACTGTTCTTACTTGACTAAGCACTAGGATTTCCTCTTCTATCACATCCATCTCAAGTGTTAATGACAAATTAAGGTTAAGATTATAATTCACACTTTGAGAAATTCTCATTGTTTTTTACTTTGATCTGGAAGTCAAGCAGATTGTGAAGAGCAGCAAGGAATAAACCAAAACTTGCTTCAGAGAGAAAAAACATCTTCTAGCAGACAACCAAGACCGATCTCCTGTTATCTCACAGATGGCTATCAAGATGGGGTGATGGGGTGAGGAGAAAGATAGTTAAATCAACCCAAAACCTCTTGCACAGATAAATTTCTTCTAGGGCAAAACAATCTGCATTACTGGGCTAAAGACAGTCCAAGGAAATTTACACTGGAACTCTGGCAGAGTTCACTAGAAATCTGTTTTTCTTTCCAGCTATTTCTCAGTGATCAATGAGTAAAGGAGTATCAGCTGGTCTACAATAAGAGTCCACAGCAAAACAGAATAGAAAGCGAAGTGAGATTTCTACAGCACTGGAAATGTTAAAGAATTGTTACTGTTTATGTTGAGAGTAAGGACGATATAAGATATAATGAAGACAAGCTATTGCACCTGAATGTTTTTGAGAAGTTCTTCCTGCTTTTTCAGTGATTCCTGCACTTTCTGTGTGTAACTTCCATAAATTCTGTCCAACTCTGTCACAGAGATAGCCTCCTCATTGATAGCACCATCCTGTGCGAGTGCAGTCAGGAATTTATTCGTCATGTCAAAATTTACAGATTTTAGGTCATTTTCCAGTTGTTCTCTCTCCTTCTTGACTTCATCCAGACTAGCCAGCAAAGTTTTTAATACATTAACGACCTAGGTAATAAAATTGTCAGAAATTAATATGTTTAGAAGAATTATTGCAGAAGTATATACTGTATTATTTATTTTCTATATTGCACCAGCGACACTACTGTATGAGCTTTTATTTATGTGTTTAAAATGACATTTTAAGGATGCATGATTAAGGACAAAACACAAAGAAACAAGCAACTTCAAGCATTCCTTAAGCTATCTTCTCTTCTACAGATTTGCTTCCAACTAAAAACAGTGAATAACTATGATTTTTTTGTTGTTGTTATTTAAAGATCAGGTAACTTCCAGTACAATATTCTAAACATGGCAAGCTACATATACTGATTTCAAAGCACTTCTAGAAGAAAACAAATAGCATATCATTGTTAATGAGCCACGACTTTCTTCAAAAGCAGATAGACATAATTACCTAATGCTTAGAAGTACTGTTTTTTTTTTTTGTCTAACTGCTCCAAGAGCCTGAGTACTCCCCTACACCACCCTATAAGAAAGTACACATCCAGTACTGCTCCTCTTACAAGTTTGTCAACCAATTCTGCTTTGCTTAACAACTAAACTTGCTTACAGTAAGCATAAAATATACTTCAGCAGATTTTACACAAAACAAAGTATAGAAAACATTTTTGAAGTGCTGTCCCCTGTATTAACTGTGACTAAACAAGAGCTGCTAAGGAACAGCTTACACATCAGTTCACTTGAGTATATTTAGTTAGATGAATAATCCTTCTATACAAAACAGAGACTAATTTCCATGCTTTACCTCGCTCCCTTGTAATGTTTTTGCTGGGTTGGCAGAAGGAATGGCTGCATTGAGTTCTGCCTCTGGCTTACAGAGAAGTGCAATGGTATCCCGGTGAGACTGATAGCCTTCTCTAACCTGTCCATCTGCTTGCACAGCTTTATTCAAGATATTATGGAAGTTGGCTCCCTCTGGTGGTGGGAAGAAAAATGGTAATATTTCAAAACTTGTCCTGCACCAGGCCATGCATGCAAACACAAGACCACACTTTTATGATTTAAGACAAAGTTTTAAGCTTCATTTAGAAACAGTACACAAACAAGGCAATTATATCAATTGTCCAGAGAGGCATATGAAAGTATTTTAACACTCAGTTTGAACCACTCCGATTTTAAAGCCTGTAAAACGTTACTTAATTAAGGCACCGGTGGCAGTACCTTGCTACCTTCCCAACAATACACATCAAGAACAGAAAGCCTGCTATGGTGATGATTGTAAGTATTATGACAAACTGCTAAAAAGCAAACTACACAAATCAAAGAAAAAACGCCTTAGGAGATAATTTTTAAAGGCTGACATACAAAGAAAGAAGCACTAAAAGACCCACTTAAGTGGTAACTGAAAACAAGTTCTTAGAAGGGCGGCCATTTTTTGTTATATATTATTTCTGAATATCAGCACATATGTTCACTCCAGGGATGATGAAGCATCCAAAAATTCTCTGCCATAATATCAACTCTCAACTCCAAACAGTAGTACAGATTGCATAAGGATATTTCAGCACACACTCTCCTAAATTGAGATTTATCTTCAAAATTAATACAACATAATATGTAAAAACTATTTCAGTTTACGTAAGGACACTTTAGAACACCCCTTGGATTCAAGTCACGAAGTATGAACTTTACCTGCCCTTAAAGGTTTATAGAGATCATTGGATGGTGTTCGCTGCCAACGTTCTTTGAATTTTGTTCGGAGTTCGTTGTCTGTAGTTTCTTCCTCATCTAATAACCGCAGTGACTGAAGAGTTAGAAGTGTATATGCATTATCATGCCTTGTAAACATGAAATAGCTACAAAGTATACAGCTAGTTTAAGAAATAAAAAGAATGCGTACCTATATTTCATAATTATAATTTGCAAATAGAAAAGGACAAATATGGCATAAATGATCCAGGTTTTTACAGAATGTTTCCCCACTTCCCCCACCTTGATGTTAAAAACAAAACACTTGTGTGTTCACTTACATGACAGTGCAGCTTTTGCATACATGGACTAAACATTTAAAGTGCTATCACAAGCACAATTTTTAATGCTACTATAAGCACTGTGATTTTAAGGAGTTACAAGTATTTTGGATAACCGTGCACCTTGAGGTGGGCCTTTAAAGAAAACCAATTAGGTTGCTGTGTTTAAGGATGTTTTAGTGTTAGCAGTTGCTGAGCTTACTTCATCTAATATTTCTTTGTTCCTTTGTAGCAGTTCAGGTAGATCTTTGATCAGCTGATCAATAGTCTGAACTCCTCCCTGTTCAATCACAGCCTTAGATTTGTTCAAAATAGACTGAGGAACAGTATCACCAGACACATCTTCTATAGCAGCCGGAAGATTGAGGGAAGCCAACACTCTGAAAGAGTAAACATGTTATACAGTACCTTGTCTACAGTGTTAAGGTAATTTTACCCTATAAATAGCATTGCTATTCAAATAAACATTCACACAGTCAATAAAAGAATGGAAACACAGTACTTAACATGCCATTGGACAAAAAGGTCAAAGTGAGTACTTGGAACTTATTCGTGTAGTATACCTCACAAAAAACAAAAAAGCAGCTCTTTCAATGCTCTTAAAAGCTAAACAAATCCTAGACTCCCAGCTTCTAACAAATATGGCACAGATTTTCAGTAGCAACTACCTGGTAGTTCAATAACCAATTGCCTTGAGTTACATTTTCCATCTTTGTAGGGTTTTTTAATTATTATTATTATTATTATTATTATTACTATTATTATTTAAAAAAAAAATCTTTGGAGGTGGGGAGATGATGTATCTTATCATTGGTTCAATTAAGCTGACCACTGAAATGTGAAAATCCTTCTAGATTAATGATAGTGGATTTCTTTCAGAAGAAGTGCCAGGCTCTTAAAAACTGAAAAGACTGAAAAAAATGAAATGCCATTAGTTCTTCTGATACTTTTAGCCTTAATATCCGCAGACAAGTAGTTCTCAACACCCCCGCTGAACTTGGACGTTTGCTAGCCTACCATACAGCAGTAACAAAAGACTTCACTGTAGTCTGGAGACATACAGAGTACAAGGCAATTAGTGTTTAGAGGGTGTTCCATAACTCCTCTTGATGAAGTTAAGAAGCAGCCATACTTACCCATTTGCCAAATTTGTGGCTTCTCTCATCTGGGCAATTAGCCTGTTTACTAGATCTGCCTTTCTCTGGTTATAAACACTCACAGATTGCTGAACTTGCAAGGGAACCATCTTCTCAAACAGGTCTACAATGAAAGAAGTATAGATTACTGAAGTTGTACTGTGGAGGTAAGAGGATGCAACCATCTTCATGGCTCTTCAGTACAGGCTGTACTTTAAGATACTTCTCCTCCACTCCCTAAGGTGTGTTAAAATAAATTTCTAAAGGTCTTTATTTTAATGCATTGGATTTCCATCTAAGACCAAAACTGAGTTAAAATAACATAAAAGCATTTCATTGACAGTTGTAGGACTAAATATCATACCTTCCTTAAGCTTTTTTTTTTTTTTTTTTTCCAAAGGGAACAAAAGGAAAGAGAGAAGACCATTTTTCAGAACCCCCTGCTCAGCCAAACTGGTATTTGTCAGCTTTAAGGAAGGCCAGCAAGTAGGTTAGCAAAGACCGTATAATTTGATGTTTTCCCCTGTATCATTGCTCCTTCGAAGTTATAAAGATTGGTTTAATATGGGAAAAAACAGCTGCTGTGAAAAATCTTTAAGATTACATTGCAGATAATGATTTATATTGTGTTTTTTTTCTTCCAGTACATTTTATTCTCAAGATGAAAAACATCAAATTGAAAAAAGTAATACTTTCAAAGACACTGAGTGAACTTAATAATTCACAAGTAAACACCTACTTTTTCATGGCACAAACAAGCTTTAGTGGCTAGGCACATTTTACAAGGTAGCAATTACCCTGTGCTTGGCAAACTTTGCTCACCAGTGAATTTCTGACTGAGGGGCACGGCAACTGGAGTAGACTTGACAAGGCTGGCTTTCCCAATGGGCTCCAAATCTTTCAGGTCAGGAACACGGTCATGATAAATGAAGTCGTTATCTTTTTTGGCAGCTGTAAGCGCACGGTTGATTTTGTCAACCAAATCTTTAACATTGATGTATTCATCATAACGAGACGCCACTGTTTTCACCAAGTCTGCTGCATGCTAGGAAATTAAAAGAGTTAAAGTTAGAGAAAAGATACTGTTCTAATATATTTATTTTAAAAAAAGATTAGCTTCCCAGTTGATCACGTGTCTTAACTACCAAAGCTGTATGATTACCAAAGCTGGAGTCATACCATATCAGTATGACTGATATTATTCTTTTCTTTAAGAAGTGGAATAATTTTTACTGGGCATCAAAATTGAAATTAAAAATTAATTGAAGTTGCTTATTTAAAAATAAAAAATCAGTGAGCAAGCCTCACAGCCAAATCTTATAGGGATCACAGGTTAAAGGCAGTGACACTTCAAAAACCTGTTTACAAAAGAAGTCACCAAGTCATTTCCAGGTCAATTTAAATTCAAAGCTTGCTTTCACAGGTATCACAGAAATTTCTCAAATCTTGCTCAAGGGCATAGAAGAAGCAAAGCCAAAGTCCTGGTCTCCACCCCTACTGCTAATACCTGTCTAACCTTGAGCTCAGAAGTGTTGCTGGGTCCTACTACAAATTAAAACACAAATACCGCTGCCTCTTCACTTCTGTTTGCCAAAGCTACATAAAGCCCTAAGATCTCCGGCCTTCCTACACCCAATTTACTGCAAGAGAAATGCAGGACAAGACACTGTCCTTAGATGGTATTTGTTCCATCCTGATCACATTCGTGTTGCAAATACGTAAAACCAACATATTTAAAAGGCAATTTTACTCAAGGCCTACATAAAAGCACAGAAAGTCAAGAACTGAAACTTCTGAGGATTGTACAATGGAGGGACGTCCAGAGCTGTATTACAAATAAAACTGAAGTTTGCTAAGACTTTGTAAGAAATCACCCACCAGCAGTTCTGTTGCATCCCCCTCCTCCCTATTACTGCAGACTAACAAGCATGTGCCAGAAACAGGAAACGACAGAAGAAACAGGTAGGCATCATACATACTTTAACTTGAAAATTCGTAACAAATGTTCTATTTCTCCCCAGCCTAATTTGGTTTAGTTTTTAAAAAGAGAAAACAAAGAGTAGCACTTCATAGCATCTGAAATTTTTAAAAAACATGAGCAGAAAGGACAGCAAGTCTCTAGTTTAGTAAAATAAGACAGGACTTTTTGCACCATTCACGAGGCAGTACTGAAATAAGTAATAATGGCATACTTCCCTTCAGACTTCACAAAAACATCTCAACTATCAAGCATGAAGGGATATTTTTTGTACCAGAACTCTACATGAAATCAAGGGCAGAAGCTTATTAACAATACAAATTAATAGTAAATCTGATCTAGACAGATCTGTTAGTGGCAAACATTTAAAAAAAAAACTCGAAGATTCTCTAGCAGTGCAATCCTAGAGAAAAAAAGAGCTCTGCTAGATGGATTTGGAAGTCAAGAGAAAGGTACAGAGGTATACCTTCATTCTTCACCAAAAAACTTGTAACAGTAACTTCTAAAATGTCAACACAATAACTCTATCTTGTAACTTTCCTGTTATTAATAGAGCACATGGATCCCTAGACAAAATGGTACTTCCTATTTCCCTTTCTCAAGAACCAGAAACTTGAAGAAAACTGTTAATTTAAGATATTTTTACTATACTACACTGAAATAGTGAGAAGATCTTACCCATTGCTATATTATAAATAAGCCCCTCTGTAAATCAGGTGTAGATACAAAAAAAAAAAAAAAAAAAGACGAAAAATACAACTGTTTGTGTTTTTCAAAAATCACTTATATCAGGATTGCATTAAAAGAGTTAAGTATAGACAAAGCTGAATTTAATTTCTTTTTATGACAAAATTACTTAGGAACATTTATTAACAGAACTGTTAACTATTCTGAGGAAAGAAGCACATGCAAATGTAAAGATACAGATTTAACAAGCAGGATCAACGGTATCAAAGTGCCCCAAAATGAAAATGCATCATTATAACAGCTACAGATCTATTTCTCATCTATGCAGCTACTAATAATTTGATTCATGTGATAAATTACTCTGCAATTTTTGAATGTTTCAGTCCTGCCTATTTCAGTTTTAAGACACTCAGCTGACATTTCAGGACTTGAAGTTTTCCCATATATTTTTCAGAAAAGATAAAAAGTATTCAAATTACCTACCTGCAACCTCCCAATTTCTTCACCAAATTTCTTCTGCTGTTTTGCCAGGATAGACTGATGATATTCTGCATTGGCCTGCATAATGCAGTGCTTTGCAGCCAGAACAGGAAACACCTCCTGGAAATAAAAATACTGACCAGGGAAAGTCCAACCACATAAACCACCACAGACAACATGGGATGCAGGAAGAAAAAGGAAGAAGAAAAGGAAATTAGAATCACCCAATTAATGGTTTAGATAGGTTAAAATATTAGAGGTAAATGTCAGAGATGACACGACTTGGCATGGATTGAATCAATTTTTTTCTTCTTTTTCAATCTGTTGCTGTAAGTTTCTTGGTGTCTATTATATTAGATGAACTAGAGTTTAAATTCAAACCATGAAGTCGCAACATTTACTCTAGAGATTAGGAATGCATGCATATATTAGGAAGGATAGTTGCAAGAACACACCCAAATGCCCCGAAGACAAGACAGTATTCTTAAAAGGAGGAGGAAGGAGTGGGAGGAGAAAACCATTTTTTTTTGTTTGGTTGGTTTTCTTTATACGTAGCAGCAAGAAAATAACATCTATCAAGAAAATAAGTCTAAAACCATGAAAACAAAAAACAAAAAGAACCAAAAGATGTAAAGCCATTAAAAGTCATTTTAGACTTTCATATGAACGCACTTATCTTCACAGGAACACCAACCAAGACATGAAGAAAACATTATACTGCAGGCAACAGCATTAGGCACAGCCTTTGATCAAGGATTTGGCCTTGCTGTTCTATTTCTTAAACCAAGGAGCACTGGAAAAGCAGAGTGATGTTGTAAAGAACTCATACAAAAACCTGCTTCTTCACATTTGTGCAACCTTGATGCACCTCAGAGATGAGTAGTCCAACTTGAAACATCAGCAGACTAGGAAGCCTTGCAACTGGAATATGACACATCAAGTTGACTTTATTTCACACCCCTAAGCACGTAACGGTTCTCAGAGCTGATATTAACTCACAGAACCAGAAAACCTTACCATGTTATTTCGAATAACCAATTGACAGATTACTGTAAAACTGCAACAGGGAGCAAATCTACAGTTTAGAAACATTCACAATCACAAAAGACAAAGCAAGGCCTTCTGTTATATCACATTACCTCAGAATTCAATTACAACCACAGCACCTAGGCAAGAAATTGGTCCAATCTGTAAAACACCACTGCACATGCAACAAGAAATATGTGCACACAAAGGAATCCAGAGTTGAAGCCAAGTAAAACATCAATTGAACTTAGGCTTTTTTTCCCCACACATATATTGAAAAGTCACCGACTGTCCAGAGCAAAGGCATTTGTGTAATTTAGTCCTTAAGAATAAAAAAAGCACACTTTACTTTAGCAGTTCTACTTTAGCAGAGTAGCCCTTACACGGTTCCTATAATTCAAGATTCTACTCTGCAGAAAAGTTTGAAAAACAGGGAAAAAAAGAGAAAACTGACATGATTTATTCCAGAGGAAATAACTGCCATGACACTAAGGATACCTTTGTGGCTTACAGGGCATATTAAGTTATTGAACCAAACATCAATCATTTTATCACTGGTAAAAAATATTTCTTTTTTCCTCTGTGGTGGTAGGTTTTAGTAGATTTGGTATATTTGACATTTCACTTTTATGATGATCACCCACTGCAAGCTGGGATCATTGTTTTAGAAACTATTAATGAAAAGTAACTGAAAATGAGCAGCTTGGGATGCTCCTGTGGATATTCACACCACAGTCACTACGGAAGACAAACTCCAACTTTTACTACATACAAATTTCAAGAGTCTAACAATATCAAAATTAAGTGCCTCTTATCCAAGATTAAAGATCTCACACTGCACAGAAGAATTCCTACTGTTTTATGATTTAATTATAATTGATAGAACCTTCCCAACTTCTTAAAGTACTTGTTATTGAAAGAATGTGGTAAAAACTATCTTCCCACTTCTTCCAAAAATTAAGAGCACTCAAATTAATAGTCAAGTCTAGACTGAGGTAATTTATAAATATCAAAACTGCTTTGGAGGTGGAAGAGGAGAAGGCAGGAAGAAGAGACACTTTTTCAGCCATGCTTTTCATTAACAAGTAGGTGATAAATGCCACCATAATAACCTGTTATCAAGACAGCAAATTTCACACAAAAACACTGAGACTAGAAACCAATTAAACCCCATTAGAAATGTTAGTCTGAAAACCCAATTCAGTAAGATATTAAGTAAGAAGGTATCCTTGAAGGCATCAAATATTCCAAGTTCACTTTAAGTGAAATATGCTGTAAGTAAACACACTTTAATTACATTTTTTAATAACTGTAATTACATTTTTAATAATTATTTAAAGTAAGTGATATTTTTCTTCCTGGATTCTTCAGTTTTTCTAATTACAGCTTCACACATAACATAAATGTAACAATAATGGTCAGCTTTTCTTGAGGATACCACGTGATGCATATTTCATTAAGTACACTGCACACAACAGCAACAGATCCCATGTTATTTCCAAGAGTTACTAACCTTGGGCAGAGTATCTTTGTACTGACACTGTTTGTAAGCATCACCATAGTAATCTGCAGCTTGATTAGCTAGTTTAGCTATGATGCCATCTTTCATTTTATCTGAAGGAAGAAAGAAAAACATTATGATTATGATCAGTTTACACAAGTCAACAGGTTAATTATTTCATCCTCAAACAGCAATAATCACTAAGGGAATATATTTCACATCAGAGACACTTGTGCTCAGCAGCATTCCCTGCCTCGCGTTCTCACCCAGTTTCCGAAGCCAGAACCATTAAAAATAAGACATATCTGTTCTTATCTCCTTTTATAATCATCTCTGGCCTGCACTAGCAATTCAGCCTTCTTAGATGAAGCAAGCAATCAATGCAAACGTTGACCATCTAAACAGCTGCTCTTACAAACAAATATTTTCTGATTCAGGTAATTTTTTGTGTATGGCCAGACTGATGAGCAGTAGTGGGAAGTACAGGAGAGGCGGAGTGGAAAGCCATAAATACTCAAATTACTGAAATCAAATCCAAAATGTGCTGTTCATTCCAGCACACACACGCCTACAACACTCAGATACGAGCTATGATGTTACACATTTATGCTCTATGACTTCAGTGCATTTAAGATATCCTAGGCAGATGTTTTCCAGCGTGGAACAGGTTAGAGATGACAAATGAAGGAAAAGGAGCGTTTGTGATCTGACAACTTTTTTGTTAAAATGTTTTTATTAAATATTTAGTTAACCGAAGAGAAACAAGTAACATCTAAATAGATGGAACTGGAAGAATGTTCTACAGTTTAATCTTCCTCCGCAGAGCCTGAGCATTAATGAAAAATAACTATTCATACAGTAGCCACGCTTCTATTAACAATGGAAATGTCAGAGACTATTTGTCCACACAGATAGTTTGGAATAGATATTTTCCTGTTACGAGCTTTAGTTTTCATTCACACATCCTAAAAATATTGCAGCTACTAATGCAAACCTAGAGAAGGAATAACAATTATATGTAAACTTGGAGACACTTAAAACATTAAGAAAGGCTCAGAAATTGAAGAAGTAATTTGCAGTTCTGCAATGAAGTTAGATTTAGCTGACCAATTTTTTTTGTCAAACAATTCCCCTTTCAATTTGTGAATAAGTGCAGTTTCACCAGATATCAGTTGAGTAAGGCTACTGAACAACCCATCTCATGAGAGTCGAATCAGAAAAATTGCAAGTAATGCAAATAGACAAAGCAGCAAGAAGCTGGATTTGAGTTCTGAGACCAAGCTGTGAAGCACTTGTGCCTGAAAAACAGGTTTCCCATGTTGTCAACTACAACACTTCACACAGTGCATTTATTTTCCTGAAGGGAAAAGAATCTCTACATCTGACAAAAATCTACAGCCTCCACAGTCAGATTATTATTAACCTGTGCTTCTAAGACTGGAAGACTTGTATCATAGGACTAACCACATTCATTCATTAACTAGGTGCATGTGGACTTTCAATCAGCCTTGCTTTATCATATTCTGAATAAGAAGTTTTGCTACCAGCACGATAATAAACATAAACACAGCTTATTAATAAGCCAAAGGACATTAGCTTCTCGTTGAGATTCTCTAAAAGGCAAAAGGCTACAATATTTTTTCCCCTGTGAAGAAACATACCAGGTAAGATCTTTTGTTTCCCAGACAGACAAGTACGTAATCCAGCAAAATCCTTCATAAAGAAAGACTAATTGTTTTGAATACAAAAAGAAAGTAAAGGCAAGTGGAACAAATGCACTGTCAAATGAACTTTAAATTCTAAAATGACATCTGTAGTTTCTGTTTGATGACCTGTATTCACAGAGAAAGGTTGGAAATCTAAAGGCAAAATTGAAAACCTGAAAGGCCAGCCATCATCTCTTAATAATTTAAGATGATTTCATGTTTTTTGAAGTTACAACAAGCACATGAACACAACCTGAATGTTAACGTATACCTCTTGTTGCTTTCAAAAAAAACACCTCTTGTGCTTGAGCCAGCATAATGAGACTGAGGGTTCCAACCGTGTCTGGAGAGATGTCCACTGTAGGTTCTCTGCTCAGAGCTGACAGGACGGTGTCTTTAATGTGTTGGAAAGCACCACTTGCAAACTAAACAAAATAGAAAATTAACATTTTTCTTATTCCAAAACAGGCTTTTGCTCTAATATAATTCATGCAGTAATTACAAAGAACTATAAATTCTTTGGTATACAGTCTCTCATTTATTGTTTAACTATCCAAACCAACTCCAACTTGCAACTTCTTGTTCCTGCAGTTACTCACGTGGAAACGCTTATCAAGAGGGATTATAAAAGCCAAACTATACTGGTGATAGCTAACCATGTAAGAACAGGAAAAATGTAATGCATTCTAGCAAGAAGAATTTAAGCGAGTATTACTGTATAATTTGTTAGGAGTAAACTTCATATTAGCTAGAATTACTAGGTTTTTAGTTGGAGGCTATTAGTTCCCAGCAGTCTTGGGGGAAGGGGCAGAGGCGAGCTGTTATGGAATGAAATCTTTCAAAACTAGCAAATAAGCATGAGCCAATGCCATCTGCTCAGCCAATCCACCATTGTAATTAAAGGAAGAAAAGACATGCAGCTGCAAAATTGATGTTCTAAGATAGATAACTGAATTCCAAAGCATAAGCAGGGAGCCTCTGTACCTGATAGTGTTTAGCTGCAGCTTTTAGCCCTTCGTCATTATCTAGATTCTGTTCTGCTGCAATCTGGCTTGCCAATGCTCCACAGTTGAACAAAACACAGGTCTTCTCATACCCCAAACTTGCCAGAGCTGCAATCAAGAAAAACTGTTATCCACACTTTTAAGAAAATAGTAACTTCCAGTACTTGAACATCCTACAGACAAAGGGACAGTTTCAAACTAAAAAAATAAAACAATCATAATGAACTTTTAAAGTAAAAATTATCTTTGACCCAAAGGCTGAACAGATCCTGTTCAATATTTCCACTAAATGTTTCAAAGTGAGGAAGAGTCATAGCATAAATATCTACACAATACATGAAATAGCTAGAAAGTCACTATAATTACAATGCAATGGGGTTTTTTTGGCTCCTGAAATATAAGAACATATTTTAGATTATCCTTTACTCACGTGTGTGACCTTTTAAGTATCAGTCACCCTGCAGCAACTACACACTGACATGTTCTTACTGTATCTTGAACGCAGATTGCCCTTCTTTCATTGAGAGCAAATGGATTCACATGCTCTGTCTTACTATACATTGAAACGGAGGGAGTTTTTCCCACCCTTTACAAATATCATTTCACACTGAAAATATTAACAAATATAATGGATGCATTCTGGTTATAGATGTACTGAGACAGCTACAGATTTACTTAAAACATGTGCTCACTAGAGAGCAGCATGGCCTGTTCAGACTCAATTCCTGCAGTACTTCAAAGCCCCAGAGGATGGAGCCCCCAGTTCTAGTAACAGTTAATACCTTAACAGCAACTATTTTGAATCTACTAATTGCCTTCCAAAGGTTATTAGAATTTCCAGCACTGGCATTCAGCCAAAGACTGCAGATATTCTGTGCTCCATGGAGAAGACAAAACTCAGTTACTGCATTCCCCATTTCACAAACCCAGGTCCGACTGCTGAGTTATAACACGCAAGTAGTACCAATGGGGCACATTGTTTTGTTTCACCATCATCCAGCCTCTTTATTCAGCTGCTACTTTATCTCTGAAGTTTTTACTCCCTGACCTGCACTAAATTTTAAGACAAGCAGCCACTGTATTTCATTTAGGTGACAGTCATTTATCTACATCATTTCTCCTTTAAGTTTACTTTCCAGAATTTTTCTAAACAGCGTGTTGTACAGGCTACATGTTAAGTCAAAAAATTAAAACACCAGGAAGTAAAGAAGACAAGGTCTTAATGTTTCTGAAGTGCAGAAGTGCTCTGTAGCTAGAATTACTTTACACTTTGGATTGTTTCTCAAGTGTGATTTACTACAGTGAGAACAGCTGTTAAGCAATATAGTTTTCCTCAGACTCATCTGTTTATAGCTCTACCTACTAACTTAAGCCAACATGTTTCAGATTGCATGCCATGCTATGAACTGGGTCACTTTTCCAACAGTCACAGTATCTGCTAGCTACCCTTGTGATACAGACTGGGATACAGGGGAGAACAGGAAGAAAGCAGTCACCACAGTGAAAGCCAGAACTCTCAAGCCATACCACTGGATCTCACTTCCACAGAAGTGAAAGGAGTTGTGTGTTGAATTTTCATCTGGAGAAAGAATTTTCCTCTTTAGAGGTAAGCACATTTTACTCCCTCAATAACGGAAAACTTGGCCTCGTACCGATAAAGCCCACTGCCAATTCTCATCTGAAAGGTTCACACATATGCTATATTTCACCTGGAGAGCAGCATCTGGGCAATCTGCAATGTAGCACTAAAACCACAGACCAGTAAACTCCTTTTGTTAATTTCTTCCCACTAAGGTCTGTTTTAAAGCTTCAAAACAGTTTTTCTTCCACTGCTCGTTAACTGACCATTACTCACAAGTCAATAATGAATGTCTTGGATATTGCACAGGGACTGCTGCATAAATCTCTGGCCATCTGCCTCACGTTATTTGGGGTAGTATATAATTAACCTGCAGACAAGCAAGCTTTCCTCAAACCGCCCTGACACTGCATGTATTCAAATTCTCAGGACAATCACCAACCTTATGATTACTGATTTTCCCTCCTAGTTTTTTATACATCTCCGAAAAGTGACAGACTTTTTAAGTAATAATTATATATTCTGAACTTCATTATGAAAGAAAAGTTATTTATCATGAAGCAGAAGCTCCCCAGAACACAGAGCCAAGCAAACTTTAAAGAAAGACACAGCATCTTCAGGACAGTCCCTCATTACCCACAAGAACTTCCTAGAGCACTTTGGAAAACTGAGCAAGAAAAGATGTGTAGCACCTGCTTAAGCACAGGGACATGGTATGTTGTTACACACGGAGTTCACATAAACACAGCTGTGGCAGCTGTATTCAGAATAAGACACGAGAGCTTCAAAAAACCTACAAAAAAAGGCACTCTAACATTTTTCAAGCTTTGTCCAGAGCTTCAAAATTGCAACGGTCATCCTGCAATGCTAGTCATGATAAACACTTAGGTATAAATAGAAATAAATAGAGAATGATGACTCGGCTGAAAAGCTTCTCACTTGATTCAAAAGGATTTAGTCTCAGTTTCTGGATTTGGAACACTTGCCAATACACTTTATGACTGTGAGTTTGCAGTGCAGAATTGTCCTTAGGCAACTGAAACAAAACAGACTAACTCCTCCACGTCCACAGGAGACTAATGTTATTTCTCTCTCTTCTAAACGTTCAATACTGTATGAAGACATTTTATAAAGAAGTAATAGAATAATTATTTCAACATATGGGAAGGAAGATCCTTTTATTCTCTGGAACAAAATGTGATGCCCAGTTACGTCACTGAATTCAGCCTTCTCCTCGAGAAGATTCAGCAGCACATTTCAAGAGAACCCAATTCATGGAAAGCCAAACAATCATCTACTATTGAAACTTAATGTTAACTTGAACAATTTCGACTAATGCCAGTTCAGAGTGTATAAGTTAGTATAACTATTATCAGACTGAGTATCTATTTGTGCCTTCGGAAAACTAATCTTGAATCTCGACTTCAATTTTATAGAAATCATGTGCATGGTACTGAGTTATTAGCTATGTTAAGAGATTAATCTGTTATTATTGCAGGTGAACTCATGGAAAGCTCTACTGAAAATACTATAAAGACTACCAAACTTTCAGTTATATAGTTTTATTAAATCTTGATAATATTTTCAATGCATGCATTTTCAGTACAACTACATACCCAGTTTGACAGAGCCTCCAAAAAGCGATCCTTTGTCAAAAGCATCTTTCCACGTAAATGTTACACAGACCTGAAAGGTATAAAAAAGATGTTTATTTGTAAAATTAAATAATAAAGCTTCAGAAAATATTCCAAACTTACTACTTATCCCTTTTTATTCTAACTACACGAAGCATGTACTTCACTTGTGATGTTACACACGTTCTGGAAGTTTCAGGAAATA
This sequence comes from Meleagris gallopavo, assembly GCF_905368555.1. Classification (NCBI taxonomy): domain Eukaryota; kingdom Metazoa; phylum Chordata; class Aves; order Galliformes; family Phasianidae; genus Meleagris; species Meleagris gallopavo. The sequence goes on along the minus strand of NC_139409.1, from coordinate 44,195,149 downwards.
ATCAACATTACTTGAAAGTGTTTATTCCATATTTTTTCCTTCTCGGTAGTTTTCCTAAAGTACTTCTAATTCATGCAAGCAAGACAAATCCAAAAATAACCCTCCAGCTCTGCTCCTATTCCGAGTGACAGACGTGTTTATTTCCAAACTGACTCCTTCCACACCCACCATGACAGACAGGTAAGGTCACCATTAAATGAAACCACCCAGCCATGCAGTTTCCACTATTCCCAATCACCAGCATATCTAGAACTGTTTTGTAATACAGTTTTTATGACACGCATATTAGGAGTGAATTCAATTGTCAGGAAACGCATTCAGAAGAGAAAGCAGGTAAAAATAGTGTTTTCTTATATTACATTTCCAGCACATATGTCAAAGACAATTTAAATTCTTCACACAGCCTGTTTTGAAGTTCCACAATTTGATTCAGTCCATTGAACAAGTTGTTGGCCACAGGTATCAGCCCAGAAAAAATAACAGAATACTTCATTTTCAAATGCCCTGAGAGGCAGAGCACAATACTGTTCAATAACATTTTCTTCTAGCAGAAACACTGGTTCAGGAAGAAGTTCTGGTCCCCAACTCCTCATTCCCACTGACTGCTTCTATTAACAGAACAGTTTACAGATCTGTAGTTCCTGCTTATAAAGTTTTCCAGTTCACTGCATCCCAGGGTTTGCAGATCACCACACGGAAACTTCTGCAAGTTAAAACCAAGTACAGTTTGGCTTGGCTTTACCAACAAGTGAAGGCAGCTACACAGAAAACTCAAATCAGTTTGAACTCCATCAAAGCCACTCCCTTGTAATCTTTAAGTCTGAAATTCTGTCCTTTTGGTAAATGCCTCTGAAAAACAACCTGTGTCTTTTTCTCCCAAGATAAGAGTCTATAAACATATTCCAGTCTCCACCTGAGGAAAGAAATCTTTTATCTCAGCACGCAGAATTTAAGCTGAATTTGTCATCTGAATCATAAAATAGTAAGTAAATTTGGTAGGGGAAAAAAAAAAAAACCACCTTTCAGAAGCTATGCAATTTATAAATGCAGAGAAAGAATAAGCAGTAAGCTTTTCATTGGATTTAGTCTTTTTGCTGCTATGAACGAAACATCTGTCCTGCCTCAAAAGAAACCAAAGATCATATTGCATCCGTTACTAACTAAAGGTTTTCCCATAAAAATCATGTTTTTAAATAGCCTTTATAACATGGTATGAAATAGATTTCCTGGAAAAAGGAGAGTTGAAGAGGAATCCTCCAGCCAAGCACAACTCTTTCTAACTTAAACCACAACCATCAGCCAGCACTAAAGCTTTCCCAAATCTTTAATAAAGAAGCAATCGTGACAATCAGAAATGAAGTTTTAGCACAGACTATGTGAGTACAGGCTGAAAATAAACAAAGGTCACAAAAATAAGGATCAAAGATTTAATGCCCTGCCTAAGCTAAGTCCTGTTTAGCGGATTATGCCCAGGCTTGGAAGTTGCATCCTAGATGCCACCATTACAGTTACTTCTGTGTAAGGGTTCGATGCATCTCCTTACCTGATTCTCAGAGAATGGAAATTTTGGTTCAATCGAACACAGCTGATCATAATATCTACAAAAAAAAAAAAAGAAAAAAAAAGGTATTAGAAACCAAACCAAGAGCCCTCACTGTCAAATTTGCACGTAAAGAAGAGGGTAGCACAGGCTCCCCACTGCTACCCAGTACACTATGGGGCTCACTCATAGCTATGGAGGGCATCTGCAGGACAAATCCTGCCTAAAGGAATTCATTTCAGAAGACCAGTGTGTTCAAAGAGAGGCTTATTCAGTGACAGTCAAAGAATTAATTAAGAATTAAGTAGCACAGATTAAGCTGTCCATGCCACATTCTGAAAGAGAATGTATTAAAAAAAAAGTTATACAAAGGAGACCCCATGTGCATAAAAACACAGGAATACATTAGACATAAAATCATGCTGCAAAAGTAAGTACAACACTTAATATAAACAAGTTACTTAATGGGCTCTTGTTCTGAACATTACGACCCAGTCCCCAGTCATTTCCAACTGACTTGTTTCAAATTCAGCATCCTGGAAACAGAATTTGCTTTACAGTTTATCAGCTGAAAAGCCCAATCCTTGATAAAATTCTTCAGTTGTAAGCTGTTGTCATTGGAGTATATTATCACAGCCACTGTGAACTAAAACCAAGTCTCCGTGCCAGTATTTTGTCTACTCAGCAGAAGATGTTTGGGAAAGTGTCAGAAAAGTGGCAAGAACAGCACAGTTCCCCACACAATCTTTCCAAGCAACAATTAGCAGCTGAAAGTTTTCCCAAGTTGCACCACTAATTCAGTGGCAGGCAGCATGCAGAACAGAAAGCCACCGAACTGCAAACACATCCCATGTGAAGACTGTTTCTATGCTTCTCCTTGTACAAACTGACATATGGGCATATACCCAACATTATATTAGTCCGTTTCTTTTAAGCAATTTATGTTCCCAACATTCAAAACATCTAGCTTCTCAATCTGAATCACAGTAAACATCACCCCTGTTTCTTTAGAATGTGTTATCAAATATTAATCAGTCTAGGACAGGAAGCAGATGTTCCACAGGCAAGGAATGCATGTTTAAAAATTCAGGAAACATTTCTAATATACAATAAGAATAGCACTGACATATGCTTCAGTAAATTACATCTACCAATGTACATAATGATACGGGTTTATGGCTTCAACTGAGGCACTGCAATTCAAAAGACAATATGCTAAGCCATGTCAAAAGCTACAGTAATCTGCTACAGTGACTCTGCAGAAGGTCTCTGACCAGTAGCACTGAGTTTTATTAGAAGATCTCTGGAGCTGTTCTGTGTGACAGTGCTTCACTCAAGATAATTTCTTACTTAAAACAACAAGTATGTAAAAGCCAAAGGGCTTTAAGACACTTCATATGAGCTTTAAAGCTTGTGACAATTCTCCTCTTGCCTACACAAACCCATAAATCTGCATTCTATCTTATCATGCTTCACAAGTAAGATTGCTATAAGATGACCTGTTGGTACAGAGTCAGATTTGAGATATGCTTCTACTCAGAGACATACTCTAGAACAAGGTGCTTTCCCAAAAGAACTAAAATGGTGGTAACGAGCTGATAAACTGTGCGACTGTAATATCAAGGTAACATAACTTTCTTTCAACACGAAGGAAGTCAGCACATGAAAGGCAGCAGTATTTAAAAGAATGCTTTTTTTTGTTAAGTGTTTGTGTGTGGTTGTTTTTTTTAAAACATTCTGTCTGTTTTCCATCTTTCATTAGATGACCATAGCTTGAAAGCACATAGCCCTTGAAGTAGTTAAACACACCTTAGTTACAATTTCTTTTTTAGTTTAAGACCTTAATCAAGGCCTGATCACATAAAAGTGCACAGAACAGCAGCCCTCTTGTAGTTACAAGAGGTTCAGTTTTGCATGGCGATGCTCTCATCAGTTTAAGTTTGGTCTGAATCATCACATCATTACCACCTCCTCTCCCCCCCACCTCCACTCCCTAGGAGGTTTAACTGACACGGTTTAACACAAGCAGTTCAGAAATCAGTGAAATAAATGCTATTACTAAAGATAATTTCAAGTCATGTACTTTGATATTTCCTCCATTGTCCTCTGCTGGTCTCAGCAGGTTCCATTTTGTATTACATAAAAAATGAGACTTCTCTTTTACTCTCCTCACGTCACCCAATTCAGTTTGTCATACAAGTTACCCTCCTACAGTCCTCCCATCACCTTTCTCCTCAGCTGCCAATAGGACAGAATCAAGATGCACAGCTCGTTCAATGGCCTTGCACGCCAGATGCATGCAGTCAGGTGCATGTAAGCAGTGGCTGCTGGCAAAGACTCTTCTTAGTATGGTCAAAGGACAGCCACAAAGAAATCAAGAGGTGCGAGCTTCTACCAACATGCAGTTGCTCCATTTAACATCCATGGATACCAACAACAGAGGGCTTTTTGTTTGGCTGTCTTTTTTACAAATAAATTCATACCTTGTTTGCTGTTTGAAGTGTGTGGTGGTGTCATTTCCTCTTACTGAAGAACCTGAAATCCTATTCAAGACTCAGGTCTCTTTAAAACTCTGCAGACCTTCCTCCCCCACAAAAAAAAAACCCAACACTTTTGCTTAGCAGTGACTAAACATAACGATAAGGGTAAGAAAACACCAACCAGAGAACGGCAAGCAAGCAGTACAGCACAAAGAGAGAAACCATTAAAGGAAAGGCCACATCTGATACATGAGTCAGTAACACATAAAGGTGCCATTTAAAACAAAGTTACAGTAATTTCTAACTGTCCAGACACCAAGACCTGAAGTTGCTGTGCAACATAGATGGGCACTGCACATGTGGCTGTGTTAAGGTGATGGATTAAAGAAAGTCACACAAACCTATCAATGTGTGCCAGAGTTCCGGCTACAGCAAGAAAGGCAGAACAGATGTCAGCAACCCAGACCTAGCTCAAAGTGCAGGGCTCGTTCACTAAAACGGGCATTACAGGCTCCCAAATGCTTGCAGAAATGAGAAACAGCAGCCAAATGAGCTGGAAATCAAGGTCTAATTAGCATTTCATCGAAACGTAACGATATGATTTATGCATTAAGCTCAACTCCCCTTTCTCCTTCAGACAATCACAAAGTAAAATCTCCTTCAAAAGAAGCTAAAAGAGGCCAAGATCTGCCCACTCTCTCAGATAAGAGCTGGAGTTCTGAATCCACAGATGGAAACCAGAGCTGCAGCCTTCAGCCTCCACAGGATCTGACGGCTCAAAATAAAGCCACGTGCACACACACACAAATCTGCAAGGGCTGTAAGCAAAATTAAACCAATTAAGCTCATACCAGCACTCCAGAGAACAAAAATGGAGTCCTGGTTATCTTTAGAATTAAGAGAGGAAGCGGGGAACCCCTCGAAGCTATTATCAAGCTAAGGAAAAGAGCACAACATCACACTCGGTACGACAGGATTTAAGGAGAAACGTGTCCAAAAGCTCACGGACGTCGCCTTCCGAGCGCTCCGATTCTCACAGAGCACAAAGCCTGGAGGCAGGCAGCAGTCCTTCCCACTTACATTTCCCCCCCTTTTCACCGGGTGCCTCAAGTACTTCTCCAAGAAGCGCTTACATTCATCAGCCACACAAACACAGCCTACCGGCCGCTTTCAGCGCTTTTGTTCAGGGTTTATCTAGGTAATGGAGCCACAAGCGAGCGTATTTCTTCTCCAAAAGAAAAAATATGCAGTATCTAAGCAGCGAAACAAGGGGGAAGACTGAAAAACAGGGGACAGCTCTAGACTTGTTAGCAGAAGATTATGCCCTCATTTCTTAACATTTAAGGAGCCTGCAGCGCTCTACTAAGGAAGATGGTTTAACGACTGTTTACGAGGGTGGAGAGCGACAGGACAAGGGGGAACGGTCTTAAACTGAGGCAGCGGAGGATTAGGTTGGATATTAAGAGGAAGTTTTTCCCCCAGAGGGTGGTGAGGAACTGGAACAGGTTGCCCAAGGAGGCTGTGGATGCCCCATCCCTGGAGGCATTCAAGGCCAGGCTGGATGTGGCTCTGGGCAGCCTGGGCTGCTGGTTGGCGACCCTGCACATAGGGGGTTGGAACTGGATGAGCACTGTGGTCCTTTTCAACCCAGGCCATTCTGTGATTCTATGGTCTAAAATGTCACAAAGAAGCGAACGGACTTTGCAGTTAGTTCTTCCAACTTTGCTTCACTAACAAACCCATTTTAAACATGGCAAGTGTGAAATCCAGCTTTAACCTTGCTAAAACTGTTAACTGAAACACAAGACTTCACACGGCTCCAACAGTAACAACGAGATAGCAGGAGCTGGGAAGGGATGAGAGCTTTCTCAAGGCAGTTGGAAGTTTGGGCTCCTTCCAGCAAAGCTCAGCTGGATGCTTCTGTTTCAACTTGTCAGCAACTGCTGGCACCTTCCGGAACTGAGTATATATAGCAGAATATTCTTACAGAATAAGAACTTATTTTCCAACAACTGGAATGGACATGAACAGTCAGACATGGATAAAAAAATGCATTGTTAAAGATAAGAAACAAATTTTGACAGTTTTATTTCTCATTTAAGTACATTTTATGCCTATTCTATTCTGTTTCCATGACTAAGACTGAAGTAAATACAAAGAGATTTTGGTTATAATCTCTGAACTTACAGATAATTCAAACCATCTTAACTCACTCCCACTATAAAGGGAACATTCTCAAGCTGCAGCATCATGAATGCAGGTGTTTTATGAGTGGAGGCCTTGACAGAACTGCTGGAGAGAACATGACTTGCTCATACATAATGTGGCAGTGTGAAACCACACTCAACTTCTGACTGCTGCAGCAGCACCCGGGCAAAATAGCCATCTGCTGACGGATAGCGAGAACAGATCTCTGCATATGGAACTGCCTTGAAAGTTGGCTAATTATGCAATTCCGATCAGTTTCTCTTCATAATTCCTGAGGTAGTTGCATAGTATGGCTTCAATTAACGTAATGACCTGGCTCTGAAAGAGGGATGTTTCCCTCAGCCATTGGCTTTCAGCCATACTCCTCCTACCCTCTTTTGTTCCAGCTCTGAGGTTCATCTGACCTCTTGCTGAGCTCATTTTCAAGTTTCAAACCTGAGAAAGAGCCACGTACACCTTTTGTATTCTAGAACCGAGGAAGAGAAAGAACAGAACTGAGGAGATATGGCAGCACTTTCTCCATTCAGCACTTGTTAGATGAGGTGAGGTCATGTGACAGATCAGGACCAAACATGGATTTCAGGTAAGAAATTAATCACAAACCTGATTGGCACAATCAGAAAAAGGAGCCCGATTCCAGTGTTCGAGGGAAGGGGACGTCACACCCTTCAACTTGGCTGAGTCAATCTTTCTGTTCATAGATGCTCATTTATTTCCCTGACCTTCAAAAGGCATGCACAGTAATACCCTCAAAAGCATAAAGAGTAATAAGCAAGAATAGAACAGGAAGCTGCACAGATACCATAAAACACGTAGTTTTTATAGTCCAAACACCCAGTGTGGGCTTGATAAGCCTTTAAACAACAAAAAACAGTAACTACCTTCTCTGTCATGTATCTTTTCCACTCCTTTTACAGTTCATAAAAAAACCCCAGTGAGCATAAGATATGTTTGCTCTTGACAACACTGCAGAAGCATGTCAAGCTCTCGGCTATCATTTCTCTGTGCACTAGGAAATCCCCCTACTTATTTTTCTCTTTAAGAATCTTAGTGCTAAAAACTCACTGAATCTTCGATTCTAACTATGAAGACTGAAGTCTGTGCTTGGTGTTCACCACTGAGTTAATCACAGTGCCTTCAGCGATTAGAGCTACAAATAGCTGAGCTTGAAATGTTTCCCACGCAGGAGAGAGGAGCAGGATTACCACAGCGAGGCAATGCTGTGATGCATCGGCATTATACAGAGACGCAAAAGGGTGAGCATTTTTGCAGGTGACAGAGCTGCGGGTCCCAAAGCAGCGCTCATACAGTTTAATAGGCAGAAGGCTCAGATGGAAACTTATCCAACGTACAGCAGCTCCAGCACAAGGCCCCCCTTTGCTTCCTCTTAGCAAAACCTTTTAGCAAACTGAAAGCGTCAAGCAGAGAAATAAGGCCGTGACTTTGCAAATATACTTAAAAGCTGCTGAACAGGTACTGAACAGCTACTGAACAGGGTCAGGAGCATGAGGGGAGCTGAAGAGAAGCCATCAGAGACAGCGAGATGTAACAGAATCACAGAACGGCCAGGTTGGAAGGGCCACCAACCTCCGCATTTAATACTAGACGAGGCTGCCCAGGACCCCATCCAACCTGGCCTCCAGGGACGGGGCATCCGCAGCCTCTCTGGGCAGCCTGTTCCAGCACCAACGCTGGAGCGGAAGGCACGTCCCGTAAAGCCAACGGCGTTTACCCAGCTCCCACTACCCACATTCGGAAGGGGAAGCTGGGAGAGCCGAGGCCTGCGCATTACTCCCAGCCCAGGCTCCCGAGCCGCCAGGCACCCGCTCGAGGCGCAGCTCCAGAGCCGGCCCGACGGCCCCGGCCGCTTCCCGACGGCCCCGCCCGCACCGCGCCCCCGAGCCCCGACAAGGGAGGAGAGGCGCGGCCGCCCCGGCCCTACCTAAGGAGGGTCTCGAGCGCGCTCTCGTGCTTATCGAGCGGGCGGCCCAACGCGCTCTTGCGCAGCTTGCTGAGCTCCTCGGCGGCGCGGCAGTGCTCGGCCTGGGCGTCGCCGCTCGGGTAGCTCTGCTGAATGAACTTGCAGAGCGGTTTGGCCAGATCCACCTCCGAGGCCTTCTTCAGCTGCACCGAGATAAAGTTCGTCATGGCCAGCGCGGGACGGCGGGCGGCGCTCAGCTCAGCTCAGCTCAGGCCGCTTCGCGCTCACTTCGCGCCTCAGCCGAGTCCCGCACCCGGCCTGCCGGCCCGCTCCTGCACAGCCGCGCACTTCCGGGATCGTCGCGCGCTCCCGACGCAGCGACGTCACGCACGCACGCACACCGCCCCCCACCCGCTTTCCCCGCCTCACGCACCGCCCGCGTCGATCGCCGTCGCCCCTCGGCGGGCGCTGCGGCTGCGTGTGGGGGTGGTGAGTGCCGGGAGGGGGTTGTGGGGATGAGCCTAGCAGCTCGGGAGAGCAGGGGGATGCGAAGGGTCCTGAGAACACCCTAAGAATTGGTGTGTGGGATCACGGAATCGCGAAGGCTGGAAAACAGCTCTCGGATCGTCTCGACCGATCGCCGGCCCTCCACCGCCGTCCCACAGCCCGTCCCTCAGCGCCACGCGAACGCGGTTCTCAGACGCTTCCAGGGACGGTGATTGCACCGCTTGCCCGGGCTGCTGTGCCACTGCGTCGCCGCTGTGAGAAGGGGTTTTTCTCAGTATCCAACCTAAAAATAAGTTGGAACGTTAGTTCTTCGTGGCAAACGCTGGGATTGAACGGCTGTGGAGATGGTGGAGGGCCTGGAGCACCTCTCCTGTGAGGAGGACCTGTGCGTGCTCAGCCCGGGTTACTCGGGCTCCGGGATCCCTGAAGGGAGGCCATGCAGAGGACGGAGCCAGGCTCTGCCCAGGACCAGCGGCCGTGGGCACAAAGCAGAGCACAGAGCTCCCTCTGAGTGCCAGGTAGCTCTCTGTGCTGTGTGGGTAGTGGAGCACTGGCATAACCTGCCCAGAGACGGGAAAGTCTCCTTGGAGACATACAGAATCACAGAATGGCCAGGGTCAGAAGGGAGCTCAAGGATCATGAATCTCCAACCCCCCTGCCACATGCAGGGCCACCGACCTCCCCATTTGATACTAGACCAAGCTGTCCGGAGCCCCATCCAATCTGGCTTTGAACACCTCTAAGGATGGGGCATCCACAACCTCTCTGGGCAGCTGTTCCAGCACCTCACCACTCTCTCTGTAAAGAACTTCTCCCTGACATCCAACCTAAATCTTCCCTCCCTGAACTTAAAACCATTTTTCGGAGACCTCCAAAAGCACCTGGGCACCGTGCGCTGGGTGTCCCTGCTGGAGCAGGGGCTGTGCCAGATGGACCTGGAGGCCCTGCCTGCCTCAGAACCACTGTGATTCTGTGAAATCTCTGCTGGCACCAGAAGGCAGTTTCATGGTTTCTGTGGGCACAGGTATGTCAGGCACGCAGCTCGCTTTCTGCAGACTCAGACAGCACGGTTCAGCCAGGCAGGCAAGGCAGCCTGTGAGGCTTGGGCTGCTGCACAGTCCCCCTGCAGCTGTGGGGCAGTGGGGAAGGAGGAGCAATACATTCTGCTGCTGCTGCTTGCTGGGGCAGTGCAATGAGGCGGCTGCTTACAGCCCTGCCACCTTCCTTCTCTTGCAAACTTACACTCACAAAAATTCCTCTATGTATATATTGTATTTGGTACACATATATATGTATGTCTGTGTGTTGGTGCTGCCCACACACAGTAAATACCTGTCCTGATTTCAGCTGCAATGCAGTTAACTTTCTTCCTCCTTCAGTTTCTTGTAGCTCAATCCAAAATATAGCAAAATGTAGTTGACAGAATTTTCAATTTAAAATAGAGGGAATTTTATCATACAATGAATATAGTGAGTAAACTGTCCCACCTCACTCCTATCTTGGTATGTGACTTCCTCACTGCTTTCTCTCCCCAGATTTTATTGCCCACGCCCACTTGTGAGCACGCCGTCTCTCGGACAGAGGCCGCCAGGTAGCCTTATAGTGACAGCATTTTCCAGTGCCAGGGAAAACCTCCACCCTCACAAGCTCAGATCCTGATCAGTCTCAAGATAGAGCCTGCCAAGCAGTTGCCTCCCTTTGTTTCCAGCATCAAGACTTTGTGAGGTATAGTGAGCCCACACGGCATTACACGATGCGTGGCTGCCTATATAAGGGTGGGGAGGCCATGAATACCTCCCTGCACAACAGTCATAAACACGGAAAGGGTGTGAACAGGGAAGGGCAAAGACTGCAGCCATGAGATCATGCTTTTACTTTGGAATCCCGGTGACCTTTAGATGATGTTGCTTAACACATGCAACCACCGATATTTTGCGTTCCTAAACCGCCCACCAACACGGCTCAGAAATTTCACTTTGTTTCAGAGTAAATTGCCGGAAAACATACAGGTGGTTTGCTTTTTTCCCATGGATTTTTTAGTGAGGATTCATCTGATAACTTTGCTCTGGTTATTACAATTATCGTAAGCAGTACTGACTTGTCTCCTTGTTACCTTGTGCCCAGTTAAGTATGATTTCCCAATTTAGAGATGAAGAAGCCTCACAGTCACTAGTTAGCAGCACAGGGAGCATAATCTGCATCTTCTGACTCAGAGTTCTGTGCTTTGAACAGCAGACCATACTTCCTTCTTCAACAAATTCATGACAGCATCTAAAGGAACTTTAGAACTTAAAAACAGCTTTCCTCTGAAATGTTTAAGGTAATGCAGCATAAACAAGTTAGCTGTATGTAAGCACAACCAAGGTCACTGATACATTTAATTTTGGTGTAGACAGATGATTAGATGTCCCCTGTTTTCCTCTCTTTCCTAAACAACTATTATGTATATATAGAACATGGCAGTTTGGCAAGTGTTTCTAAAAGGCAGATTTGATTTCAGTTGGTGTTTCTGCATGCTTCATATGTTTTGTCTAGGATTTTTGGACGTAAAAGTTTTCACTACTATTATACATTTGCTTTCTGTTAAAAAAATCTGTATACAGATCTTTCACTAAGGCAAGTTTTTATTCTGTAGACTTTCATCATGACCCTTTATCCATAGTGTAAGGTTGCCTTGTAGCAAAAGCACTAACTGGCAGGCAGATGCTCTACGAAAGTGAAAAATCAGCAAAAAGAAGTGATAAGGCAACTCATTGTTCAATTCATTAAATCTGATGGTTGTCCAGCATAACACTTCATTTAATCATTCATATTCAATGCCATTTTGGCACTCCTGACATAAACTTCTGGGGACAGAAATTAAACCAAACCTTTTATCACCACTACTTTTTGACATGAGTTTCAGTAGTCATGGCCTCAGTTTCCAGAACTGGGGAATGCAGAAAACAAATTGTAAGTCAGACTGGACTAAATAACACATCTAGTCCTACTACCCATTTAAAAGAAAATATAAAATTCTCCTAGCTATTCTGATACTAAAGCCATGAAACGTTTGCAAGACATGGTGATGTACTGGTAAGAGATTGCTGTTTTCTTTTGTTAATATTGCTTGGGAAACTGGTTCTTCCCCACCCCCATCTGGAGGACCACCAAGGAGGCAAGAACAGAGCTATTTAGGACCACACAGGAAGGGGGAAGAAAGGTCCAGATGAGGAGTGATCCCCTTTAAATACTGTTTTCTTTGTGTCTGGACTCAAGTCTAAACACCCATGGCTCTGTGAAGGACCAGAGCAAGTGCTGCTCAGTGACATCTCTCTGGTTGCTCCAACCAGCCAGGCCATGGCTGCCACATAGCAATGTCACTGCGATGACGCGTTGGTGTCATGGTGATGTTTGAACATTGCCCAACAAAACACCCCAACAGTTCGGTCGGATTTCGCTTACCAACTGGCAGGGCAAAGACTGCCTTACCACAGAAATGCCTCTGCGTGAGAACTCCAGTCAGAGAGAGACAAGGAAAATTAAAATTTAGCCACCTGAACCAGAAACATCTTCTGTTTCAGTGCCAGAAAAGCCTCAGGCTCCTCTTCTCCTTCCTTCCTAATAGGATGAAAAGGAACAATATGGGATGCTGCTGCAGCATGGATAAAGGAAGAAAAAGATTCACTAATTTTTCAGATGAAGAACAAACCACATGTTTTCCTCACATTTCTTTTGAGGAGAGCAAAGCCAGCATCTCCTCAGCCCTCAGCTTTCCACAGAAACTCTGCAACTGGTTGAAAGTGACCAATTTAAGATGATTTGGCAGTGTCATAGTGGAAACTGTGTTGTCATCGATGAAGAAATATTTAAGCTGGGAAGGAAAGGACCTGTGAGAGTTTTTCGGACTACAAGCATGAAAAGCTTCATTCACCAACTTAATTGTATGAATTCACCAAAACACACTGTGACAGCAAAAGATCTCCTTCAGTTGCCAAATTTCTTGCAAAGGAAGAAACATTTGCTGCTTACAGGAAGGTATGTCAGTTACTACACACATAAACCAACCCTCACAAGATTCTGGTGGGAGGGTTGGAGGTTCCAAGAAAATAAGTCCTGGTAATAGAGAAGAGGATGATGACAGTAAATGTTCTGATCTCCATTTCTTTCTCTGTCTATTTCTGGGTATTTTAGAGTAGCACTGCTGAGTGGTAGAAATATGAATAAGATTTGGGTTATATCCCAGTTTGAACCCATGGAATAGAAAGATAACTAGATCAGGATGTGATGTCTATTTACTTCAGTATGTTTGCAGCATAACTTGTTTTAGTCAGCCTAAGCTGTAGGATTAATCCGACCTATAGACATTTTTAATTTTAATTTCATTGAGCAATTAAAAGTCTTACTTCCTGTATCTTGCTGCCTTCCAGTCCCAATTGGACAGCAACTAACTTGTCTCTGCATTTTTCATTCACTCTTCTACTCTCACCCATGCTTCATGACAGATGATCCACAACTGCCTGAACACTGCCAGCAAGGTGTTGCCCTGAGGAGAGGAGAGGTGGCTGCCCCTGCCCTGCAGGACCTGAACGAGAGCCACCTGAGGAGCAGACCAGGTGCCCAGCTGCGGGGAGCAGCTGCTGGGTGAGACAAGAGCCTGCTGGCAGCACCAAAGGAAGAAGGCGCAGAGACAGCAGCACCCATGGGCCCCCACCACTCAAGTGCCCTAAGAAAGCCACCACCCAAACCAGTGCTGCTCCAGCCCTGCCAGACCTACTGCAGCAGCACAGAGGGAAATGTGCCAGCCTCTGGCTCACTCCCTGCTGCCACTGAGCAGACAGATAATTCTGGCAATATGTTTGAGTAATACACCTTCTCCACTCTCAGGTCCTTTCATTTATTTATCTATTTATCTCTCTAACTGTTCTGGAAATAAAATGTTTAAAGAATAAACTTTTCAGTTGTCGTGTTCTTTTAGTCGTTCTTTCATTTATTTAATGGTGAAATCTCCAATTAAATCTATATTTTGTCTTCAAAAGGAAGCAGCAAAAGAAATGATTCTAGCATCAACTTAATGGTAAGATTCAAGCTCTAGATTCTAAGCTTAGAAATAACACAAACTCCAAAGCATTGTTTAATTCTGCTTGTATATACTTTTTTTTTTCATAGCAATTCCCGGTAGAAGTAAATCTTTTTTTGATAGAATTCACATCACAAGTTAAAAGGCAAGTAAGCTTTAAAAAGCACACTGCTACACAAACTTCTCTTATCACTCTTAATTCTCTAACTGCACACAGAAACAGAATTATCCAAATCATCTTACTTTAAAGTAAGATGATTTGGATATATTTTCCTGAAAGAAACACAACCCAAACAACAACAGCAAAAAACACTAAGCTGTATCGATACTTTAATAACTTCACTTCTTCTCCACCACAGACTGAAGCTGAAAATGCAGATCATCCCCAATTAAAACAATACGAAACAAAACAAAACTCCACCCGTTACCCCACTGATTTTGTAAAACAATGCTGAGCTGTAAATTTGGAACTGACAGCAGCTTCAGCAATGGTGATATATGGAAAATGTTAGAAAGACCAAAGGTGAACTCAATGGAAGAAAAAAACACCCCAAAATGAGAACTAGGAAGCTTCCAGTTGCATGCATAAAAAAGAAATCTGTGCACAAGTAGATTAATAGAGGTGAGGTCACATCAATGCAGTGTTGAGCAGGAGAATCACTTCCCTCAACTGGCCGGCTGTGGTTGAAGCAGCCCATGACATGGTTGGCCTTCCTGGCCACCTGGGCACACTGTTGACTCATGTACAACTTTGGTCAACCAAGACCCCCACACAGCCGGGGTTGCCCTTTTCCAGTTGCAGAATTCAGTACTTGTTAAGCTTTATGTAATATAGTATAGGGTTTTCATAATAAACACCATTTTTATGGCTAAATTATTTTTATACATCATTAAAAAGGTGGTAAACTCCTCGTCTGTGCAAAAAATATTTTCAAGAGTTTTAACACATTGTTTTTAATGTCCATGCAATTCCTATCTCTGTGGTTTAAATTTACAAAGCAGAGCAGCTTGTAGAAGACAGCAGCAACACTCAGTAATAAGTAACTGAGAAGTGATTAAAACATCTCTTCCAAAAGCTGAAGGTCAGGATTAGGGCAAGGTGCATCAATACAAACATTTAACATCCTCCTTACAATGTATTGAATAAAACTGCTTTCAATTTCGTTAGACTCCCATAGACTTCTATATTGCATACCAAGGTGCAGTCACATTCCGGCTCTGGAAATGTACTTTCTGCTTAAAGTGATGCAATGGTTCTATAGGAAATTTTGCTGATGGAATGCAAAACATAAACGTGCACTGCTGTAGATACACTGGCACAAGTCAGTACATCTGTGCTTGTGAGTATACGTGCTTACCTCCTGCTTCCTCACTAGTGCTTGGGGGGCAGCTATGCATAAGAAGAGGTGAACATAATGAGGAATATCATCACCATTTGATCCCAGACACGCACACAGCCCTTTACTGAATCCAATCCTGCATATATAATCTTCTGAACAATCCATGTGTGAATATTTGAGTCTGATTTTGGCATGAAAACTTTGCAGTCAACACATTTCGGTGCAAACTTTATGATGTGTGTTTTGAAAAATGTTCAGAGCTTTTCTCTGAAAGTTTGTTGAAAGAAAGAAAAAGACTTGTTCTGCCTTTGTTCAGTGTTGAACTGCTGCTTAATACATCGTTAGTTCTGCTTTGCATATATAAATTATGTATTTTAAAATAATTTTTACCCCTAGGAGTGGAAAACAAAGTACCTGTCATACTGCACAGAAAGAAGATGAAAAATCAAACATCTGCTTTTTGAACAAAATTTTGTCTTACACAGCACTTATTCTTGCTATGGACCTTTCCTTGAACTGTCATAGGATTTCAAAAGGCCCCAGCAGGAGATGGATAGCACTCTAATGTTATCACATCTTTAATTAGATTAGAAGTTAGAAGAATAAAGTATTAATAACCTTGAAACATAAGTTTTTCTAATATATTCTTCCCCTCACTATACGCTAGTTTTACTGTTTCCAATTTAAAGTAAGAAACAACCAAAATTTAAGTATGCATTTCTTTATTCATGACAGGAAAGAGAAGAGGTTTTTAATTTTGCAGATTGCTCTCACAGGCTTGACTAATTAAGCTGACCCTTCAAATCTGAAAGCCAGAGTGTTTTCACTTCAAATAGTGCAAAGATGTCAATGATGGGAAGTGACAAAACAGAAGAAAGATAGTTGGGTAACATGGAATCTCTTAATTATTGTTATACAGGGCATACATAAAGCAGCAACTTCGTTTTATTCACTGTAAGGTATTGCTTGCTTTATTTAAAGCATTGAATTTCACATTTTATAAAGAATTTGTTCTGAGTATGCCATCAATCCCATTCAAATTTTTTTTTGCATCGAAGAGTAGCCTTTAAAGAAGTAGAAATTCGTATTTTCCTTTGTTGGTGTTTTACGCTCTGTAATTAAATTGTATGTTGTTTTTGCCTGTATATTTAATGTAAGAAAATGTCCTTTTCCTGTTTATTACATTATAACTACAAAGTTTGACTAGAAAGCTCCATGTGTAATTGGAAGACTGGGAGTTTTACTGGACGTGAAGGTATGAAAGAAATTAAATCTCCTTAATTGAGGAAGATTCTTTACAAGTCATCTTTGACTTAGCATTTATTTTAGTAGTATTTTCTGTTTGGGGTATTTGTTATCCTGAAACATGATATATTCAAATAGAAATCATTTCAGAGAACTTGAAATAGGTCTGAACTGGATGTAGTCATTAGACAGCATAATGTGTGCTAGCATAGAGAGGTCACATCTTGCTACATGGAAAAAGCAGGATGGTGAATAAGATCCCTACAGAAGTACCTTCATTGGCCAAGTTCACCCAAAAACGCTGCTGAAATTCAGCTCTGTGGTTCTTTATGGCAACTGGGAGTTTCACACTGCCGTGCAATCCTTTCTACAGACAAGGAAGTATTATATTTTTGGCATTTCCAGTAGAGAAGAGCCTGTAGAAAGTCATAGCCCAGATACCTGCAGCTCTATCACTGCACAAAGCAGCCTTGTGTATTGATCCTACATATGTCCAAAAGTGGACCTACTGGAGCATGCTCCTATGGATCTATCCTCTGGATCCCCACCCGGGCACATTGCCCTTGGCACTGCATGGATAAAGTCTGTTAAGCAGAAAGAAGCTCAGAGAGGGAAGTGTCTGCCATGATGGGCCAGACAGAGCAGGCCCACGCTGCTGGAGCAGTATTCAAATGTGCCAGCAGGGACCGAGGCCTAATTTTACATCTGAGGGGATGGCAAAGATGCAAGGAGGAGAGAAAGAATCTGTTTTTAGAGCTGTAAAAATCAAGATTTCTCCTCTTAATGTGGGAATTGAAGGAACTGCTCCCAGGAAGGCACCATGGAATGAACAACTGCAGGCCTTATTTGGTGAAAACAACTCCAAAACAGCTTGAGACCTTGCAAACAGGAAAGGCCAAATCAAATACAGAAGCCTGAGAGCATGGTTGTTCCATGGTCCATGCAGGAAGGGGGTTGTGCCTTTTCCCAGTTCAAGATGTCTTCTTAACACCCACACTGACAGCGTTACAAGGAGCCACCACTAATAACAGCACAGGAAATGCACTTCTGAAAGCAGCAAAGATTCTCATATCTCACTGTTAAACTTGCCCATAATGTCAGGCTTTTATCTTACACATTCCACATGTTATGAATCAGAACAAAGTTTCTCTGTTATGTAATGTTACAAAAGCCAGTACAGACACTTCATTTGCAAAGTTTTGTCCGGCCACAAAAATCCAGGGCTAAAGAAATGGCAACGGGATTTACCAACAGTGCTGCAAGAGGACTCCTTCTAAAAATGCTTGCTTTGCAATTTTCAAAGGAGAAATGATACACAAACTGAGACTTGTGCAGACTTAAAAATGCAAGATGCAAAATTTGTGGCTTAATCTATTTCAACATTCTCTTACTGGCTGTGTGTGGACATTTGTGGCACAAGCAGGCAATGAGATGCAGCATCATTCTGTGCACTCCAATTGCACAGAAGGAGGAAAAGGAGGATGGTTTGATCAAGGGCATTGTTACAGTACGTTTCTATTTCTATTCTTTTTCCTCACAAAAGGTGGTATAAGTGTGACTGATGTGGATTTTAATCATGGTAGGACAGCCATAGGACATCACAGAGGCTGACTCAGACATTAAAGGGGATTTTGTGAGAGAGACTGGGAGAGCTGGCTTGCATTAGGAGACTGCACTTCAGGCAACAACACCTTTGCAGAAGTTACATAAATTAGGGCAGATTCCAGTTCACTGCTCAGAATATATGATTCATCCTGGCATGAAGTATCTGGATGTGGCTTGACTAATGCTAGCACCTAAAATGTCACTGTAAGGAGTGTAGCAGGCACATCATGCTCTGCAAAGCTCAGAAGATTACCCCTGGTGATTACCTCTCCAATTCTAAGGTAGCTCTGCCTGGCATTCCCTCTGCAGGCCCTGGAAGTTCCTAGTGACATGTAGGCAGACTGAAAATTGTGTAACTGTGGAATCAGACATTCAGCTGATTTGCATATGCAACATTTCTTTTATTTGCACTGACTGGAATAAACTGTAGCCTGGCATTCCTTCCAAACTGGTCAGCCTCACAACTTGACACTGTTTCCTCTACTTCCAGACAGAGAGATGCTGACATGCACAAATAAGGTATTTCAGGAAACACAGGATAGTATACTTCTGCTTCAGATATTTTGTTTAAATGACGTTTCCATTCTTCACACAGGCATGACAGGTTTATCAGCAGTCACTACCTACGAGCTACTGAGCTAGGAACTTGACAGTGACTAGGGATGACTGACATAAAATTGTCCTTGGAGTCCAATGAATTTCTCAAAGTAAAACATACAGGCCAACTAGCAGAATCCTTTGCCTTTCTGTAACTCCAGTAACTTTGGATATGCATGTTTCTGCCTACTTTCACTCTTGTGTTTTCTGTATTCTGTCTCTACTTCTCTGCCTATTTCTAGAATCTACTTCCTCCGCCTTCCACAGTGTTCAAAGGTGTTATGCTCAGATTGGTTAGCTGAATGTGAGTCATCAGAGCAGGCCAATTCATTCTCCCATGGTGTGTTTTGCTGCAGCTCATGACCGTCATTTTTTTTCCATTTCAGCTTACCAGTATTACCTGCTTGGCACGGTAGTTTATCAGTAATTAATGAGGTACCTATTTTTTGGTATGAAGCAGCTAAAGAAGTTTTTTCTTTACTATGTAGATGATTCAGTATGATTTTCATTCTGCTTTATTGCCCAGAGAGGTGTGCTGTGATTCAGTTCTAACCATATCTGTTCTTATAAAACTCCCATGAAGTCTAAGTATATACACATCGTTCCCAAAAAACAGCCTGGTGAGAGATGGGCTTGTGATGTACTGTTTGTTAAGTGGGAAGACAAAAACCGAAGTGAAACCCTCTAGCTGGCTAGAAAGTATTTTCAAAAACACTCCACATGTACCCAGTAATTTGCACTCTTGTAGCAGCATGCTGACACTGTAGCTCATCACGGGCAAACAAAAAGTTTGCTCCAACTTGTTTTCCCTCCTGTTTTCTCATGGACTTACACAGAATAATAAATCACGTCAGAAAATGGCACATTAGCCAGATTACATGCAGAGAAAGAGGAAATAGGAATGTTGGTATTTTAGGAAAAGGCTGTAAGAATGGAGAACTGTGGGCAATTATTGCAAGCTGAAGTGATGACTCACAGTACTTGTTGTGAAAAAGCATCACATTTGGGGTGTCCCAACCAAGTCTAGTCATTTTTTTTCCCCAGCTTTTAATTTGTTCAGTGAAGGACACTGGGAGTGTGGTTGTATTTGCTGTAATACCTGTTGAAGTACTATAGCTATTTGCAAGGGTCTTTGCAAAGAGTTAGGAACCCTTCTGTAATAAAGATAGGCAATAATTGAGGGAATTATGTTTGAATAGACCTGTCTTAAATGTAGACAGAAGTTATTTGCTGGAGGAACTCTTATGCCAGGCCTGAGATACAAACTGGGGATTTCTCTTTTGGTAGATTCCACTGACACATTCTAGCCCTTGGCTATCCCTGTCTTTCCCTTTTTACTTCTCATCACGTTCCCAAGAACACCTGCACCACACAGGGTCTTCCCAACAAATAAAGCAATGCTTCAGTTATTTGCTAAGGACGTTTCAGCGTGCCAACCAGCAGGAAAGCAGTCTGAGGTGTGGCTGAGATGTTCTTCAGTACTTCTCACGTTTAGTGCTGAAAGGGAAACAGCAATTATGATACAAGTTAGGGCAACTCTTAGGGTAGCTGGAATGTTTCCAGGGACCAAACAGGCAACTTCAGAATAGAGGTAGCCATGTATTTCTTGTACCTGAGAGGATCTCCCCTGGCTGACATTGTTTCGATTTCCCAATGTTTCTATTCCTGTTCTGCAGAGAGTACTCAATCAGGGGACATGACGCTGCTGCTTGAAGTGCTGTGCATGCAAATAAAAAAAATTCTGTCCAAAACAATGTACATGATGAAGGCAGACAGATAAAGATAGGCAGAAAGGTCCAAAGTTACTTATCTGAGGCACAGTGCAGATTTTGATGTAATCCCACCAGAACTAGTTCCCAAACTGGAAACCTATACCAGCACCGCTTGGAGCCAACTCGCTCTGCATCTCAGCACAGTGTGTGCATGGTGACAGCACACAGGTAGCTTTAATGCCATAACATACAGCCCACAGTTGTTACTGTCCAGGAATAAAATGCACTTTTCTCCTTCCATCTTAAAAATTCATTTACAGAACGGAATGGAAAGCTTTTAAAAACAATTAGCGTGTAAATGTTGTTTCCACCCTTGCCATCCATGCTGCCTAATTTAATAGGGATACTAACAAAAGTGACAGGAATCTCATTTCTTCTAGCCACAAGATAAAGCTAAAAGTAATAATATTCATGCCATGCTTTTGATTTATTTCCTGAGAGTGGTGATGTATGTTGTAAATCTATTACCAACCGCAAATGCCAGGCTGACAAAATTCATCTCTCGGAGCCAACAGCTTACACTGTACTAAGCTCTTGTGTATTAATTTGGTGTCAGATTTTCTCCTTGTTGCAGGATCAGCTCTCTGCTTTATGACCACTGACATGTGAAATAAAATGCAGTGACCAGAAGATGTCTGAAGCAAAGTCAGATTTCATTGCGTAATGGACTTTCATCAGTGCGGGATTAAAACAAGGCTCATAAAACCAACTGCTATTTAGTGGTTATGGAAAGAAAGTAAATCTGCAATTAAATTATAACGGGGGCATGTTAAGTAGGGGTGAGTAAAGGCAATTCAACTTAATTAATTAAAGCTGGAAAATATTTAAACTATCAGGAACAGATTTTCTACTGAAACCATATGATGAGCTTTGGCTTGATTACTCTCAGACAGCTCACTGCTGTATAACTCTTCAGGCAAAACACCTGCCAAGAGCCGTATGCTGGTAAAGAGAGATGGCAGACACATTTTGAAGTCGATGAAGACAGTCCGGATTCAAGCAAAGATTACATAACCACCGTGTAGCTCTGCATGATGCTGGCTGTGCTGTGTTTCAGTGGGGGGTGCTTCTTCATGGAAAAGTATTGTTTGGATTCAGTATTTGTTTACTTGGGCTACCAGAAGCAAAATTATGGCTCAGAAAAACCTTTTCATGATAATGGTGTTCTTGGATCTTCCTGCACTGAGCACGTCTTGACAAGGAAGTTATGGAGTCTTCCTGCAACTCTATTCTGTGGTACAGCTGCAGCATATTGTCATATCATGCACTGCCAAAAGCCCCAGCTCTCCATTGCCCACTGTTCCTGCATAGCCCAGGCACGGGGAGAGCAACCCGCTGAAGTGCATCCTCCTGGCAGTGCCCAGCAGCACACAGGTCGGAGGGCCTGGGCTGATCTGTTCTCAAGAGCATCGCTGCTAGGACAACGTACAGCCAACAGGACTGCGCTGCAGCCTGCACCATCTGTGCGTGCCTTCATCCGTGATGTACTTCTTCAGAAATTCTGCCACACGGGTGGGATGGTTAGCCTTGTTTGCTGTGCCTACCACACCATCCGCAAGACACAAGGGAGCAACTCAGTACCACATGCCAGCACTGGAAGGTCCAAGATCTTGATGACCCACTGGATCCAGAATCTGTCTTCTGCCTACAGTAACAAGCAAAAGGCCATGTTGGTGGCAGGCAAGCACAACCACCACATCTACACCTACAGTCTAGCTTTGGCTTTTACCCACAACCGTCTGTTAGCTGTTGCATTTTAAAGAATCTGCAAGATACTGTAAAACTGTACAGAGGAAGGCACAATTTAGGTTTGGGGTAGCTTCTGAAGAACAGGAGACAGTATTATGGCAACAGTATTCTCTGGAGTTGACTGCAACAGCTTCTGTTAGGCTACAGCATATGCTAGTAAGGACAGCAGAAGTGTTTTGTCTTGAATAATATTGGCTTTGGGGTCTGGCCAGCAATATGGTCACAAAACCATACGAACACTGCAGTGCCTGAGATGGTGCCTTGGAGATAGCTTTTGGTTTGCACACTGACATCCTTAAGTGCATATGAAGTTGCACAAATGCCCACTCAAAAGTGCTTTCAGTGCCCCATTTCTGGTTTCTTTTTCTGACATGCCTTTAGTGTATCCCTATGTATGGACATCTCTATAATAGTCTAGAAGCTCCCTGCATTGTGAACATGGATAGAATAACCTCAAACATGGTGTGGGCATAGTCAGAGTGTCTGTTTCATTCTCTGGGCTCAAGTTAACATTTCTCAAAGCAGCATCAAGATATCAATGACACTGCATTGAAAAGGGAAAATGTTTCCCTTCTAGTCTGTCCCAGGAAAACGCAGAGAGCACAGTTCTTGTGAACCTCCCAGGAGCTCAGGGAAAAGAAGGGAGTGCTACAAAATGCCAGGAATGTCAGAGCTTCCCCAAAAGTCTTTTTCATTAGCAAGACCTGACTTACTGAAGAGTTTGCTTTTATAAAATGGATAATCAGGAAGCTGTTTCCTTTCATCTGACTTGAGGCAAGTCAGACTGGGAGATTAATAAATTCTTATCCTCTGTTTGAAGAATGTCTTGATTTTTCTTTCCCGAAAATACATATAACTGGATGCTAGTTCTGAGAATGTCATCATGCCCTAGGATTGCTTGAGTAAATAAGAGGAATTGTAGCTATTGCCAAGATGTTCTTCATTCCTATTTTTGGGCATACTTCTGAAATTCATACGTAAGCAACGCTCACTGCAATCAAGGGAAGTTGTACTTAGGTAAGAACTGATGCTGAACCTCATCACAGCAGGATTTTCTGGATTTCTGACTCTCAGCCCAAGTTTACAGCTCAAATCTTTAAGCTACTCCTCACCCTTACATTTGTCCACAGCAAAACCGCAGAAAGGAACAAAAATGAACTGTGGGTGGAAAATCAAACTCTGCGTTGGAATGTTAGATGTTGTCATTCAGGTCTATCTCAAATTTAAATCAGTAGTTCAGATAGACTGGTTCTACTGCTCCTACTCCTCCTTTACCACGTAGCTCTGTGACAGAAGCGAGACAGAAGTTCTCCTACGTGCAGTAGCAGGAACCTCAGAGATGCTGCAGAGCACAAGGCTGTGTGTGGCAGTGTGCTGCCCAGCTGCCCCATGCCGTAAATATTACAGCACTAAGACCTAAAAATGGAGAACACTGTTTCATCACACAAAACAAGCTGTTGGTCACTCGATTGACATTATTTTAGCTTAGGCTTTGCAATCTTTCTTCTCGAAGGATTAGGTTGTAGACTGGTATGTAAACCAGTTTATAATCAGCCAATGTGTTGAGAAGAAGCATGTATCTAAGCTAGATGAACTTCAAGTCTGTTCATAGGTGGTGGCTGGCTAATCACTGCCATTTATATCCATCTTTGATTCTCTGTGAGTGCCTGGAGTGACATCAGTGAGAAGGAATAGACTGGGAGGTTCAGGCATTCGCTGCAAAGGTGGACGTGTGGTGTGCTGATACAGACAGTGCTGCCTATCTGATGACATGCCGACAGCTGATACACCCTTACCCACATTCTTGTGCTGTGGGCACGTGTTCTGGAAAATCCAGAGCATACAGGATACATCTGCAGGCAGAAATGCCCACATGCAGAAATTTTTATTTCAGTAAGAATTTAATTCTAAATAGGAGGCTATTGTGTTTAAATTCTGGCAGTGAACATAACAATGTTTCTGCTGTGAGTCATACAATATTATTTAATATATATATATAATTTTTAATTGGCACAGACACTATGGTTACTCAGTTAAAGCAGATCCAAAAGAGTCCACTTCTGCTGTCATGGATCCGTGTGACTGTACTTGGGATTATGTAAATAATCTGCATGGATTCAACGAATGCCAAGTAACAGTTAGAAGCTGTTTAACAGTTAGAAGAACTGTTTAACAGCTCTTTGAAAGTGATTGTTTTTAAGATAACTTGCACATATATGTGTACATATGGCAATTTCTCATTTACATTCTGACAGATTTCATTCAAGGCCAGGCTGGATGGGGCTTTGAGCAACCTGGTCTAAAGGGAGGCATCCCTGTCTATAGCAGGGGGTTGGAACTAGGTGATCTTAAAGGTCCCTTCCAATCCAAACCATGCTATGACTCTATAATTACTTTTACTTTTTTGTTATTTAAATTAACTGGTATTTGCATGTGCTTTCATTGAAAAACCACATAAGCACATCAACTTCTTCCTGCAACTTAATAAAATAAAAAGTACCAAGCCCAACTTCTTATCAGGTCAGTCCATAGGATCTGAATCCAACCCCAGTTTTCAAAAAGTGCCTGCATTTGAGTTGCTTGGACTTATATATTTTGTGATAAATGCTTTGTTTCTTGGTTAGGTACTGATATGTGACAAGATGCTTTATTTTCTTGATGAAGTAAGCTTTCTGTTGCTCATTGAAACACTATGGATCTGATTAGATTTAATTTAAATAGTCTATTTCAGACCCCACAAGATACATACACACAGAAACAACCCCACTATCTCCCCCTGTAATCCACCTTACTTTTCCAGTGATTTTACTTCACTTATAGCACTGCTGCTTTCATAGCTGCAATTACAGCTGTTATCTCATTTCATTCAAAAATAGTATGATTCACTTTAGCTCTGGACAAACCACTAGCATGCCTTGAACTCCAGCCACAAGAAAGCAGCAGCAACAGCATCATCTGCATCCTCAGAAGCATCCTCTGCACTCCCTGGGTACAGAGGTAGCACAGAGCATGACTCAGCCTCTCTCCTAAGAGCCACAGGATCCAATCTCTATGACTTCACTGCGTTGCACATGAAATCTGCAGACTCTGTGGCTGCTACTTCAGTCCCTGTCGCAGCAGATCTGCATCTATTCCCAGGTGAGCGCGGGAGGTGGGGATGTGGGGGGAAGGGAGGATGTCCTGATGTTCTTTTTCCGAGCCAATCTTGCTCCTCCTGAGTTCTGAAATGTGGTTGAATAAAAGCACATCCTTCTATGGCATGGATCCATAATGGTGCATTTGGTCAGAGCTGTTGATGGCTGGGCTAAGTGCACTGCTTTAAACTGCACATTCAGCACCAGCCCAAGTACAAGGGATTCCAAACAATTATAGACAAGAACAGTCAGTCACTCTTCTTAGGTTAAAAAAAAAAAAGAAAAAAATTATCCATAACTGCATTTTTTTTTTCTAGAACACAAATGAGTACTTCATTTTTATCATTTATAGGTATCAGCCCCAAATACCAACTTATATTTGCATCCGTGCAAACCTAGTAAGTTTCTATGTGAGAAGGGTGGGCAGCCAAGGAGAAAATATTTCTAGCAACTGCTGTCTTGGCTTCTTTCCTTTTCTGCACAGCATTATCAGTAACAGATAGGGCAGGTAAAGTTTCAGCTACGTGCCTCTGACCAGGAATACTCGCTCAGGGCTGCGGAAAATGCACCACACGAGGGAGCTCTCCAGCAGCCAGACAGTCTTTTTTCCACCGACCGGAGGAAAAGCCTATGAAAATTAGGCAACGGCCAAAAACTTCAGCCGGCTTAAACTCGTTCCAAAATGTAAATGCATACAACTACTTGTGAGAAAAAGAACTCAAACCACCACAGATTCAACTATACATATGAAACTTCAGATGAGCATTAAATTGTATGTATGCGAGGAAAACTTTACCTTATTGAGGAAGAATCCTGCAGACTCTACTTGTGTGAGAAAACCTTTCTTGGTCAATCCTGTTAAAGCAGGAATTGCTCAAGTAATGAATGACTGCTGAATCTGATTCTATTGATAGCAAGGACTTGCAGTACAGGAAGGAAAAAAAAAAGCCAAACCAAAGACAACACACATATTTTCCCTTTCCCTTCACCTAGCTCCAAGAGCAGTGGTTGCTCTGTGTAGATGCGGGCACGGTCTGCAGGCATGCTGGCATTACCAGCATGAGCAAAAAGCACTTTTTCTCACGCAGTTCAGCACATTTACTGTCTTGTAAGTTTCACGCAGATGATAAAAGTGCCATGACTTGTTTTGCAAGAGTAGAGATTTTGGCGGTCCAAGGCCAAAATATACTAGCTACACATGTCCCTTGATACTGCTGTGCAGTACACTGTGTGCTGCCTGCTTTTCACTCTTCAGGTCAGATGAGTCAAGTAGTTTGGATCTTTTTCCAGTTCCTTCATGCCGCTGTAGAAACAGCAGTAAGGGAATTGCATCTACATTGAAAACACTTTTATAAGTATTTTCAATAAATTTTGGTCAATTTCTTACATATAACAAGGTAGAAACTTTTCTATTGATGGACTCTCACGATGAGCTATTGTGTCATGGATTTTTCCAAAAAGTTGCTGTGCAGCAACTTTACACAACTGTATCCACACAGTGCAGGCGTGTCACAGAGATTTACAGATGGAAAAGCAAAATCAATCAAGAGCTAGCAAAGTAACCAGCTGCACAAGAGAGGCAATCACCCTCTGACAAGTGACAGTCAAGTATCTCTACCACTGGAGACAAATAAATACCTCTGCCATGTACAAAAATGACACACAGGACAGAGCTAAGTACCAGTGCTTTGGAAAATTGTAGAGGATGTCACAGACTAAAGATGATAAAAGAGAAATGGCTGCTTTCGGGTTAACTCTGACACTGTATCCTTGATCTATGTTTTTCATCACCTTCATCACCTTCATTTTCATCATCTTTGAATTTATTCTTCTTTCTTTGTATCACACACATCAATAAAATTAGCAAATGATTCATAAAAGATGTATCAGCATTAATTATGTAATTGAAGCATCTACATGTTCGTAGATGTACATATTTGACCATAAGAAATGAATTAATACCTTGCAGTAATCCAGCAATCAGCGATGAGTCTGCACAACCTCACTTATTTCTGCAATCAAATCCATTCAGTATATATCAGAAAAATTATTATATACTCTGTATAATAATAATTTGACCTTTTGACCATCTAATAAACAGGCATATGAAAATGACCTCTAGCAAATGTGTAACTTCATCTGTGGCTGAACCCAAACGTAGCAAAAGTTAGAAGGCACTGAGTACAGTTTTGACATTTACAAAGAGTTATATCTGTAAGGCCTTGTGACAACATGGACTTTAACTATGTATTTTTTTTAATTTTAACCAACTTGCTACAGATATTGCAACATCACCAGAAGGATCTCCCTTACTGTCCTCATCCATTTACATTCAGAACATATGTATTACTCCATTATTCTGATATTCTTCTCGGAGGGGGGAATTCAAACCATTCTTAGAAGTTATCAACAGTGATACATACAAGATACACATCATCCTTTTACAATTAAGGTAAGAAAAGATATACAACAAATACCTGTACAACATGGACAGCAACCAAAACAATGACACATTTCTGCTTCAGATGGCACAGTACGACAATGTTTTACCTCATGACAGCATTAACAAAGCCCTGGGTGCTCTGATCTCCAGCCTATTAACACGTAAAGCACACGGGGTGCACCAGCACACATTGCTGTGCAGCTTACAGGCACCATCCAAGGCTCCAACCCAGTGCTGCCTGGAGCTGCCCAGCTGGTGCAGGAGCACTGTGTCTACTGCTGAGGAATCTGGCAGGAATGGAAGGACAACTTTCTCATGGATTTCTCCAGTGAAGCTGAGGCAGTGTCATTTGTAATTTACTGGAACTTTCTGCATGATTCATGTTTAAATTCACTCTATTTTTATCATTAAGGCCCATGCTTCTGACCTGTAATAAAGAGACATTTAAATCACAGAGTTCGTAAGGGATTTTTGTGGTTCCTTCACCGACGGGATTACATCTTCTGTACGGGAAGCATCTGTCAGAAGTCGGTGCGGGAAAGCAGCCTGCCCGTTGCAGTGACTGACAGTCCCACTGTGGGACAGCCTGCTGGTGGTACCACTGGGAAAGGAAATGGCAGAAGGGCTCCTAAAAACTTCCTCATCAGCCAAAAGGACGAAGAGCGCAGCGTTCTTCCTCTCCAGCGTTCTCCCAGCCTGTTTCCCAGCACAATTCCTGCCCTTTTCAGAACAGGACACTCTATGCAATAATTGTGCCGCTCACTTGTATGGAGTGGGGGCATGGAAACAGCTTTGGTGTGAAGTTGAGGTTGGAAATGCGCCTCATTGGATTAGTGTCATTTACCTCAGCTCCTGCTGTAATGGCTCACATTGCTGGCCAGCCACACCCTGAAGACTGAAAGAAATTTTGATTCTGCATTCAATTATGGGGCTTAATTGCTCTGCAAAGTACTATTCATTGTTACCAATACACCAGAGTGGATTTACCCTCACATGCTTGCCTATCATAAAGAAGATTGCATTCCAAAGGAAGCAATCTCCTTAACCGAGCATAAGAGGCTTTAGGAGATCTTTGGCTTGAATGAAAACGCCTTCTTCTTGGAGCCAAGCCTACATCCCTGGGAATAAAGTCCACCAGGGCTCTGTGCGAACATCTAACATCTAACGACAGAACCGTGTCCTTTATCTGATCTGGAGTCTGCTTTGGATGCAACGCTGGAATGCTGCTCCTGCCTTATCAAAAAAAAACAAAACAAAACAAAACACACAAACAAAAAACAAACAAAAAAAAAAGAAAAAAAAAAGAAAACGAAAAGCGTATTCAGAAGCTCTACTTGCCAAATGAAATTGCTGTTTGTTGGCAGAGAGAAAGACTGGACCACGGTTTTCTTTATCTCCACCAAAAGTTCACTGCTAAGAGTACAAAGGCAAATGCCACGGGCAACACTTCAGCAGCAAAAAGGCCATCAGCAGTGTCCATCCACTATAAAGGCAGTGGTGCTGGCAGGCAGTCCCCTGATTTTATAGCAAGGCTGTAAAAAAAATATTTCCTCCTATGTTTTCTAAGTGCTTCTTACAAGAAATTGGCGGGGTAGGGGGGGAGAATGTCTACATATCCCGGTGTGGCCTTTTGCACTTCACGTAGCTTTGTGATGTTGTCTGTGAGTTGACAAAATATTTTCAACATTTACCCTTCCCCTTGGTTTCAGTGCCATTCGCAGCTCATCAGATTACCTTATCAGTTTATTTGCATTGATTCAAGGGAAATTCAGAGAAGTTAGTGCTATGGGATGCCCCCATTTATTGACTTAGGATTTTCCATCTTAAGAGACTGAGGTTAACTTGGACTGTAACTAAAAGTGAATTTTTAATTTCCTAGGGGATTTTTTTTTTTTTTGGAAGTTTGTCTGCTGAACCGAAACTGTTTACAGCTCTTGTTATTCCAAGAGTCCAGTGTGATCTACACAGTTACTTTCTCTTTAGCCAATCCTATTAGGTCCGCAGTTACTTTTCAAACTCACAGTAAGAAATTTAGTTTTCAAACTGACACTACCATAGAATCGGACTCTAATGTGCTGAAAAAAAAAAAAGTATATATGACACTACAGAATTTTATTTTTCTGCTGCTTATATTTCCATTTCCAGCAGTTTCTTGGGTCGTTTACAATAAGAAGAATTCATAATTATACACTATTTTTTTCCCCATAGTCTTTCTTAGTAAATGACATTGCACACACAGGACAAGTATTTAGCTTTGTCCAAACTCACATGCCATACGTGTGTGTAGGTGAAAACCAGATGAGAAGCTTATAAAAAACGTAATAAACTCAAAGTATAATACATACATTTCTATTTCAAAGGTATCTATAGGTTTATAAATCATCTTTATTACTTTAATGCCTACAGACAAGCAAGGATGGGATCCCAAATTTGTCAGCTCACACCAAATCAACAAAGGGCTGCTTGTGCTCATGCCCTCCCCCACGCCTGTGCAAGGTCACACAGACATCAGCGCGTGGGAAAGATTGCACAGAACTCCTTGGAAAGAGGATTTGTGAGAAGCAAGCGAGACCACTGTAGCACCAAGTTAGCTTGGTTTAAAGTGCTGCGAGGTGTGGTTCCCTTGCTGGGAGGTGCAGCTCCTGTAACAGAGTTTAAACCTGCCTGAGTCTCGCAGCCGAATGAAGGGAGTACCCGGAGCTCCTGCAGTCTCACCCATCCGCAGCGCTAGCACTGCCTCGTCCTGGGACTAAGAGGAGCCTTCATGCCACGACGGCTAGCAGCGTAAAAGAAAAAAAAAAAAAGAAAAAAAAAAAAAAGATCTCCCTGAAGCGTTTGCACAAGGTCAAAGCAACACCAGCTGGGGTGGAAGAGAGGGAAGGAAAGGACCGAGTACGTGACAGCGCGGGAAGGAAGGCATCGCCTGTCCCAAGGGCAGCTCGCACTGTAGAGTAACGTGATGCCTCCAGAATCAGAGGAACGGCAGACAGAAACCACCCCTCGCTGTCATTGAAAGGAGCTGCCGCGTCCTCTGCTTCTGCCCTTGGGAGCCGAGCCCGCTCACCACTACCAAGGCACTGAGGCGGCTAACGGAGCTGCCACAGGGGACGGCCGCGTCCGAGCGCAGCAGTTGCGTGAGAAGCGGAACCGCCGCCCGCTCTCCTGCGGCACTGGCAGCCACAGCGCGGCTCTCGGGGCAGCGCCGGCACCTCCTTTCCCCTTCCTGCATCGGCGGCGTTCGGACCGCTACATCTGGCCCCTGCTCACAGCACCCCGCGTTTTAAATAAAGCCGACCCACAGGTGGGCTATTACGCCGCAGATTCAGCTGCAGCGTGGCTACCGAGCCGGCTCCCCGGGCTTTTCCACCTCACGCCACGGCAGAGGGCGTGGCGAAGGGCTGCGGGGCGCTTGCTAAGGCGGCGCCGGGAGGGGAACGACGTCGCTTTCCACCTCCGCCCGCTTCCCGCTCTCCGCAGCGGGGCTCCCTGCCCGTCGTAGCGGCGCTCGCCCACCCGCGCGGCCCGCCCCGCCGCCTCCCGGCCGCCGCCGCCCCCTCAGGCACGGCTCCGCGGGGCGGCGGCGCCGCGCACGCGCGTCCTTCCGCAGGGCACGGCCCGCAGGGGGGCGGTAACGCCGCAGAGCGAGGCAGGAGAGGAGGGATGTGCCGAGAGGGCGGGGTCGGGGCAGGCCACGCCCGGTCTGGCTGGCGCCGGCCGGGGCGGGGGACGCAACTTCCACGGGACGGCGGTGCGGGAGCTGTTCTGTTCCGCGAGGATCGCGCGGCCCGGCCCGGCTGCAGGGAGGGGGAAGAACGGTGAGAGGCACCGGGACGAAGTTTGGGAGCCGCCCCGCGACCCGGGGGCCGAGGCGGGAGGGGCCGGAGGCCGCGGCGTAGGGAGCATGGGAGGTCCGGCCCGGCCTCGCCGCTGCGGCGCCCGCGGGGGCACCTCCGTGAGCTGCGCGTAGTAACAGCCGCCCGCCTTTCCTCGGTCTCCTCACCCCGCGGCAAGGAGCTCTCCGGGACGGCGTGCGGAGGCGGCCGGGAGCCCCCCCGAGAAGCCCGGATCCCTACGCGAAGCTTCGTCTCGGGGCCGGAGGCGGCTCCGCATGGAGGCTCCGGGCGCGGAGCCGGGGCGCGGGGCTCTCCGAGGATCGCCGTGAGCCCGCCCGCCTCCCCGCCTCCCCCCGGCCCTGCCCGGCCCGCCGGCGCCCTCCGAGAGAACTTCTACCGCCATGGAGCTCCTGAGAATGGACTATTTCTGCGCCCAGGTGCAGCAGAAGGACGTGGGCCGCAGGCTGCAGGTCGGCCAGGAGCTGCTGGAGTACCTGGGTGACCCCGCCCGGTCCCCCGACGTGGAGCAGGACCAGCAGCGCCTCGACAAAGTGATCGACGAGCTGGCGGCCTGGGTCAACTCCAGCAACTTTAAGGTGAGGTCGGCCGGGGGCTGCCCGGCGTTCCCGTCGTCGTTAGGCGGCTCTGCCGTACGTGGGAAGTTGCGTCGGAGCTCCGTAGCGGCCCGGCGATGACTCACGTTGGGCTGTTTGTATGTTTGCCGTCGGCTGAGGGGCGGCGATCGACGGTCACGTCGGGGAATGTTTCCGCCGGCGGGCAGCCGGCCCGGAGCGATCGGCGCTGCGGTTCCACGGCGGGGATTTCCGTGTGCTGCCTGCGAACGCCCGGGCCGTCGGCGGGCGGCGGTGTGGGCACGCCGCGTTGCCTTCTGCCTGAAGAGCCCTTACTGTAACGGAGGGCGTCGGCTGCGGGGGAGCGCGAGAGCGGGGCGGGCTCTTGGGCTGCGCTGGAAAGAGGGACCGGTTGGTTCCTTGTCTCGGCAGGACGGCTTAAGCTGTTTCCCTTGTAAAGGGGTGAAACCGGGAGTCGAAAAGCCGATGTCGAGGTGTTGTGGTGGTTTCTTTCCCTCTGTCACTCGTTGGTGGCCCCGTGCACGAACAGTTGTGTTTTGGAGCGTTGTGTCGCGTTGTTAATTGCAATAGAGCGAATTGTTGGGTGCTTTGTGAGCAGCTCCTGTGCTCCCCTGTGCGGTGGTGGCTGCCGGCATCTCTGCCTCAGTCACAGTGGAAGTTAGCGGGATGCTGGGGAGCTGCGCTCTGCATCTGACCTGCGTGTTTTGTCTTGAACAAGCATGTGTTGGAACGGATCTGCAGAGACCGAGCCCAGCTGAACTGCTCTGTGCCATGTCGAAATGTTAGACTTCTGTTTTTTTCACAGAACGGCCAGGGTTGGAAGGGACCTCAAGGATCATGAATCTCCAACGCCCCTGCCACATGCAGGGCCACAACCTCCTCATTTAATACTAGACCAGGCTGCCCAGGGCCCCATCCAACCTGGCCTTGACCACCTCCAGGGACGGGGCATCCACAACTTCCCTGGGCAGCTTGTCCCAGAAACTCACCACTCTCATAGTAAAGAACTTCCTCCTGATAATGTTGTTAATAACTTCAGGATCTGAATGACAATATAACGGGTGCCGCAGGCTCCTGTGCATCTTCAAGACAGATATTTGATTAATCTTTGTTTTTAATTGCTGTATTTTTGTTCATTTGTTGGATGCCTTTTCCTCTGCGAAGGAGTAGATATAACAGCACCTAGAAAATTCTGTTTTCCATCTTCTGTGTTGCTGAAGGTTTTGCAGCTTGATGTGGCTGGTTAGTTGAGCAGCGATACTGGCTGGCAGCTGACTTATTCATCAGAACTGTTGAGCCTGATGAGCTGGAGTGGCAAGTCGGGAACATTCAAGGAAGTTAGGAGAGGGAGCACTATTTCCTCCTAGGTGACAGGTGTGGGTAATGTGGGAATAACTAACATAACTCGCCCTGGATGTGCTGTGTCATTTTCCACTGACAGAAAACTCAGTTTTTGCATGTGATGTGATCTACTGACCACGCTGAAAACAGCAATGAGAGATGCAGGGGCTTTGGGTTCAGAACTGTGCTGTAGCTGAGAAATGCCATCCTGGGAAGGGGTAAGAACTGGAGGGAATAAGAATAGAAGAGTGGATTTGTCAGACTTGGTAGCAAATGGGGGAAAAACAAATAGGTGTGGTGTAAACAGGTACAGACTTGTTATCAGCAGGGTTGAATCAGCTTGTGGCAAGATTTTTGACCACTTAAATAGTGCTTTTGCTTTCTTGAAGTTGGCAGCTATTCACAGGGCTTTAATAAGCAAAACAAATCTGGTAGTTCTGAACTCTAAAAGCAGATTAGGGAAAACTTGCGACTTCATCTAGCTCATGGAAGAGGAATGCACGATTACCAGTTTGAGTAGCTGACAAATCAGTAAGGTGGAATTAAGAATGTGTGGATGGGTGCTGAAATGGGATGGAGTTTGCACTGAAGGTTTGCTGGGGAACACTAGAAGTACTCTGAAGAGGGAGATGGGTCCTCATTAAAGGCTGTCTGTAATGGGTGTTCTTTGTGGACTTAGCATGTCCATCAGAGGTCTTATGCAATCAGTGATTAAGTGTCTTCCAGAGACACTAGGGAGAGCACAAAGGATGTGCATGTTTGAATGCCTTTATTTTGGTCATATTTAGAACTAGAGTGTTGCCCACTGAACTGGGAATGGTATGTTTATTGTTCTGGCACTGTGATTTGGTTTATTTTGTGGTAGTTGGGACTGCTTCCTTTCTTCCTACAACCTAGAGGTCTTTGTGTCTGTGTTTTTAAATGGCTGCTTTCCCAGGGCTGTGAAGAGCAATGGAGAAAAAAACTTAGAGAAGTGAGTTATGTAATCTTCCTTTTTAAGGAGGAGGTAAGTTGGAAGCAAAGCATTAAGAGTTGATTGTGTTTTTTTGCTGGTATTTGTTTTCCCAAAGCTTTGAAATACCTGGCAATCAGAAGACTGGAACAATGCTAATATTTGTGTTCAGGCTTGTGGGCCAACTTCAAGCACTAAACTCGTTCCACTTTCCTGAGGGTATCCTATCCTTCTATTACTGATACGTACTTAGAAGCTTTGTTGTGTTAACCTGCATGTTCTTCCCTGTGAATGATGCCTAATCTGAACAGATTTGGAAGACCTGCCATACTCAACAGTCACTTGAAAAGAATTACAGGATTATCTAACTTGAAACAGTCTGGTAGCTCAAACTGTTTTGTGTCTGAGTCAGATAAGTAATCTGGAAATCTGCTTTGATACATCCGCTGAAGAGTTGTAAGATGACACTGGAGAAATAGTGCTTCAGCTGCAGAGTTGAGTAAGTCTGCTTTTGGTAGCTAGCAGTTTGTGTGTGTTCTCTGGTTCGTTTTAGAGCCCATGAAATCAAATAATTGTCCTCCCAAAATGTAATTATTGAGCAGTGAAGCCAACTTGCTGATCTACAGCTAAATCCAGTGTGACTGGCAGTAGTAAAAATTACTACTAAAATTCTGATGGGAAGTCAAGGTATTGCTTATGTGAGAAGATTACTAAGCAATATTTGGATTTCTAACCTTTGCAGTAGAGATGTTTTATTCAATTGCAGCAGGAAATCAGTAAATGATTGTTGTTCCTGTGTCAGAGCAGCAGATTACTATTGCATGACAAAGTTGGATTTCACATAGTCTCTTCCAAGTAATATGATTTACCTGTTATTCCCAGGCAAATCCTTGGAGTTAATGGTTACTCTGTGCTTCTTGGAAAGCATGCTATTTCTTAAGCTTTGCTTGTCACCTCACCAAATGCAGGAAATGCTAAAATAACAGCAGTGTGGCTGCTGTATTTATTATCATTGTAGGAAGTACGTGTTGTGTCTTCAATTCAAGGGAAGGCTACCAGCAGGAGGAGTTCACAGCATGCGGCAAGGAGGGGAAATCTGCACTGCAGTCTTAGAGTCAAGAAACAAGTTTAGCATAGTAGCAGCAGTTGTAACTTCTGTGCATACACGTAAGTAGGTGAATGAGGAGCTGAATGAGAAAATGACTGTTAATAAAAGGAAACAATTGACAATTTAGACATGGTTGACAGGGGCCACACATGAACATGCATTGATGTGGCACAGCTTGACATGTGACACAAATGGACACATGACGTGTTTTAACAAACAATGCTTTAACATGCATAACTACATCTATTGCATCAGCAGTGCATCAGCATGGGGTGACATGTGGCAACTGTTGATATGAGATATGTTGACTGATGTGTTAACAAAAGAAGCTGACATGCGACACGTGGCATCACGTGACAGGCGGCATCATACATGTCATG
The DNA here is from genome assembly GCF_905368555.1 of Meleagris gallopavo. Lineage (NCBI taxonomy): Eukaryota > Metazoa > Chordata > Aves > Galliformes > Phasianidae > Meleagris > Meleagris gallopavo. Next base: position 44,159,342 of record NC_139409.1, on the reverse strand, counting down.
ACATCACAACACAAAAAAAGACATCTGTCAACGTGCCAGTCATTGACAAGCATTTACCTAACTCACGTTTGGACAAGTGTAACAATGTGACACACGTTGACACACGTGAACACAACAGTTGTCATGTCACACAGTGCCCTTTGACATGTGATGACAGGCTTCAATAGGTGACACATGTCAGTGTGTGACAACACTACACGCTTAGATGATGACATGCGTCATGCTACACTCTTTGGTATGTTAGCATGCAAAGTGCTTTAGTGGATGTGTGGTCGTGCCCACATAATACTGGTGTATGTTGACACAGAAAGTCACATATCAACGTGTGATGTGTCAATTTGCAGTGCACTTAGCTACCCTGACCCTCTGGCATATGTGGCACACCTCATCATGCGTCCATGCATGACATGCTTTGCACATCAACATGCAACATGCTTCAGCATCCATTGTCACACATCAACATGTGACATGTTTCAAAAAAAGTTTTGGCACGTAGCAGACTGACATGTATCAACATGTGACATGCTGACAGATCAACAGGCAATACGCTGTGACATTATTATCTCACAGTGGTGTTCTTAAATGCTTTGGCATGCAACATGCTTTGATACATGTCATCACTCTAGACTCTTCAGCATGCTTTGACACATGTTGACATGTAGTATGTTTTGGCACACTGATATGTGTTAACGTGTGATGATTTGGCACACTTACACAGTGATGTGGACCTATGTTTATACACTCCCATATGTTGTCGTGTGACATGCTACAACTCTCGAACACATGGGCACATGAAACACTGATTTACATCTGGTAACACTGAATGTGTGTTGGCATTCACTGGCACAGAATAAGCAGCAACATGCAGAGTGTCGATACATGACAGTGAGTATCAGCAGACTGACAGAATACAAGGATGTGATGATGTGACAACATGCAAGATGAATTGTGTTGACTTGCATTGACGTGTCACACGTACACTTTTGACATTGATGCATCATACGTGGTGTGACAACACAAAATATGTCAGCATGCAAGTCTTGCATGTGCATGAACACATCACATGTGAACATATTTGAATCTCAGGGCTGTGCTGTACATGTTAATATGCTGCATGAATCAACACACTGCACATGTGAACACATGCATGCAACATGCTTAATACCATGCTAACTTTATTAAAACTTATGAGAGATATATCCCCAGTTGAAGGTAGTGGAAAAGAGCCATGCTGATGATGACATTAGTATATGGCCCAATGCTATTGGAGCACTTGGAGCCTTTATCTTGTAGATCAGTTCTGCTGCAGCTCCATAACATGTACCCCAGCATTTCCAGCAGGTCAAGGGAGGAGGTCCTTCCCTTCTGCTCAGCATCTGGCTCCAGTTCTGGGCTCCCCTGCACAAGTGAGTTGTGGACATACAGGAGAGTTGTGAATGGCCTGGAGCATCTCTCCTGGGAGGAGGCTCAAGGAAATGTCATCTGTCTCCATAAACACCTGAAGGAGGATTACTCAGAGAACAGAGCGAGACTCTTTGCAGTGGTGCCTAGAGCCAGGACAAGAGGCAGTGGGCAAAAACCAAAGCACGGGAGGCTCGCCCTGAACACACGCAGCACCACTTTGGTGCTTGTAGATGGCAGAGCGCTGGCGTGGACTGCCCAGAGAGGCTGTGGGCTCTCCTCCTTAGAGGTCTCCAAAAGCACCTGGGCACCGTGCTCTGGGTGTACCTGCTGGAGCAGGGACTGGGACGGATGGACCCAGAGGTCTCTGCCCTCCTTAGACCTGCTGTGATTCTGTGATGCCAACTGATAACAGCTCCTTAAAAAGGCGTGCCTGAACACTCAGCATGGTGTTTAAATTGGTAGTATTTACTGCACTGGTTATAGAAGTAGAACTCCGCATTTGCTAAGTAATTCATTGATAGACAAGTTAGAAAGAACCAGCACCATCCATATAAATGTGACTTACATTGTAAAAGCTGATCACACAATCTTTCTCGCAAGGAGGGATACAAACATATGGACCACACAAGCATTATATCAGAGTACTCTGGATCAAACTACTCTTACAGGAAGGAAAATGCAGGTGGTCAGATTCTCTGATGGTAATGCTCAAAGTAGGACTTTCCTCTGATAACTATCAGGCCTCTCACTGAGATTTATGGAGCCTCAGATCTTCCAAATGGCCAGGTGAAACTTCAAAGAAACAAAACCCCAAACCGTAGCAGCACAGCACTGGAAGGATTCATCATGAAGTATTTGCTGTCTTACTCAGGAATGTTCTTCAGGATTGTAACAAGCAGATAGGTAATAAAAGGCAATCTTACATGTGTCACTTGTTTTAAGTCTCTGAGCTGTTCTTCTTCAGAATAGAGGACTTAAGAGAGATTTAAGAAATGTAATCAAACATGGAGAAGGGAGTTTCTGTAAGTGCCTTTACAGAGGGAAGTGCTGCAGTTTTGTGTATTAATGGAAAACAGAATACTTACAAAGGAAAGCTGTCTTACAGATTGCCATTGGAGAACAGGTCTAGAGTGGAATTTGTAGTCTGGAAACAGATGCATAGGAAGACAGAATGTTTATCCAAAATAATTCAAAGAAAATCTCAACCTGAAGTCTTTTATAGCATGAAAAGCTATAAAAATAACATTAAAGGTAGGAGTCTTTATGAAGTTTTGATGTTACCCTAAAAACTGATTTGTATTTAAAGTTAACAATTATAATATTCCACTTCCTCGTCTTCCTAAATCTTAGCTGCAGTTACTTAGTGGAAAGATATTAATTTAATATGGGATAGCATCCACTTACGTTTGCTAGTGTCTGTTAGCTTGTAGTAAAATGAGTTTCCAAGTAAGTTGGAATTTTGCGCCTCCCACTTAGGAGGAGATCTAGTCTAGAAATAATAAATCCATTAAAATCTGTTCCATTATGTGGTTGTTTCAGGTCCTGGATTTTATGGGTGGCTTAGCAGTCTGTTTTCCTATGGAAACATGAGTCCCGTGATGCTGTGTGTGTGGGCTGCCTGTGCTCCCATTCATCTCCACTCAGATTGGTTTTGGCTTGTTGCCTGGGGTGGACAGTTGTTACAGTGAAGGATTTTAAGAAAACATTCTTTTTGAAGAAAATGAGGTTTCAAATTCTATGGAAATAAACACTGATAGGAGGGATTAATTCTGCTTATGTATTCGTGGGGAAATTACAAGTGCCAGTGTTTCAGAAGGGCTTTTCTTGGGCATGGGCCTCTTGATGGGCGGCACCTCGAGGTACTGCAAGATGTGACAACGTGTGTTGTGTGTTCACAGCGAGCTGCTGGAGGGAATTAGGAATGAAAATTGTAACTGGGTGCAGGATAATAAAAAGAGAGAAGATGCGTCCCAACTGGTCACAGTGGGTTGGTTTAACCAGTTGTTCTGACCGTGTTCTTGTTCTGATGTAAATGGCTGTTGTCCTCGAGCTGGTTTCTGCTCACAGCTGGGAATTCCTCAGAATTCCAGTAACATTTTGAACTGTGTGCTGGTTTCTGAATTTTGAACAATATCGAGTGAAGAGAAAAGAAAACTTGTTAGCTGAGGAGGTAGGCAGATGAGGGGTGTGGTCTGCACCGTGATGGCAGACAGTGTCAGTTTCTCTGAATTCTGCTGGGAGTTCAGAAAAAGTTGTCATTGCTTCGTGTGAGCTACGTAACCAGACTGAAGCAAGTCTCAGCATCTGGGAAATACTTCTTTTTCTTGCCTGCATTAGTGCTTACACACGAGGGCTTGATTTGTTCTGTGTTTTAATCTGTTTGCCTTTTCTGTGTCTGGGATCTGCTCTTCCAGACTCCTTTTAGTTATTTTTTTCTTTCATTTTATTTTTTTTGCTGAGGCTTTCTGTTTGATGTTTCTTTCAGCAGCTGGTAGAGGAGGTGAGCCCCTAAGCAATATGCCTGTCCTGCTGCTGGTCTCTGTTTCTAAGGAGCTTTGGTTTCCACTTCACATTGAGCTAAACCTCTGGCAGCCTTCTTTTAAAGGAATAAACAGCAGAACTGCCTAATATTATAACCCAGAGAGATTAACAGCTACATCCAACTCCTAAGTCCTTTTAATTAATTACTTGAATTTTTATCGTTTATAGTTGCAAATAGTGAAATGTGAAAATAGTAAATCTGAAGTCTTAACATTTATTTTCTTTCTATTTTAAGGCAAGTACTGAAAAATCTGAACTGCTGTGCTATATGTAAATATAATTGATCCGTTCCAAACATCTGCTGATAAATTTGTGTTAATGAAAGCTTTTAAGAAATTGGCAGCTCTCTAGTAAGAAGTTTCATTTTTCTTTAAGATATGGTGGTTGAACATGTTTTCTTATAAAGTCTGTAATTTCTGTAGAATTTACTCTAAAGAATTCTGTACTCTTCAGTTTTGTATATCTGATGCTTTTCTTTTCAACAGGTGGCGTTACTGGGATTAGATGTTTTAGGTGCCTTTGTCCACAGACTATCGGGACGCTTTAAATCCTACATAGGAACTGGTAAGTGAAAAGTAACCTTATTTTAAGACCAAAATGAAGAAGGAATGCTGCACCCCTAACCCTAGCAGTGGTAGCTGGACATGTGGAGTTAAGTCCTAACTCAGATGAGTGAATTTCACGTATCTGCTCGATTCGTTTTGCTGCTGTCCTTCAGAAGAGATTGCAGTTCCAGGGCATTCACATTGTTGTTTTATCACAGGTTGTTTTTAACAGAAGTGCCTGGCTTCATGTCCTTGTTCAGAATGTGTGTGAATTATCTTGTATCTTGTCCTCCTGCACAACCAGTTACGTTAAATTGCCTGTCAAAACTTTAAGCTTGCTCTTCTTTGGGTTTCCACTGTTGTCTTTAATTGTTAAGAAATCAGCAAAATTTGAAAGGTTATGAATACAAAGATTAATTTATGATGTTAATAAATCAACAGAACACATATTTTAGGATGCTTTAGAATAGTATTTGTGCTGCAGCAAAGTGCTACAGAACTTACATATTTTGTTGCAGAGGGTTTTGTTTGGGTGGTTGGTTTTGTACTTCAGTAGCATAAGGGAAATTGACTCATATTGTGCTCATGGAATATTGATTTATGAGCGTAGTTTGTAGCTAGCTACAGACAGTGCTGGGCTTCAGTCTTACTATGTTTTGGTTTATATTTTAGTTACTTGTGGAACTTGAAATTTCAACAATCTTACTGATGGATGTAATGCTTTCTCTTCATTTCTTCTATTTTTGCCTCAAGTGAGCTGTTTAGGTTCACACTTAGACTCTTCCATTGAAAAAGCTTTTTGTTCACTCCTGGTAGCTGCATACACTGAGACTGTGAGCAAATAGAGACATTTATTTATTTATTTATTTAATCTTGGTAGCATTTATATGGAAAGAAGAGAAATATTGGCACTAGGTAACATGTGTAGCATCAGTAGGCATCTGAAGCCAAGTATTCCAAAAGTATTTTCTAGAAAAGGTGAGAAGCAGTGCCCTCAACTGGAGTGAGTCCTCTGAGCATCTCCAAAATCAAGACCTATAAAATCCATTATGCTCAATATGCAAGTCAAACCTCTGCATGATCAGCTTTTTATAAGCTTAAAGACAGAAAAAAAGGTTACAGAATGCACCATGTCCTATAAGAAGGTTTGGGTCATTTTCAGCTCATATCAGTGAAGTGGAAATACCAAAACTTGATGATAAATGCCTGACTGAGGATAATAGAGAGTTTGAGAGTAATTAAAAGCACACTGGTGAACAAGAAATCTGCTTCCTTCAAAATCTAAAGAACCACCAGTTTCCCAGGTCATAATGTGTTGGATCTGCAGATGTGACTCCAGTAAGTCAGAACAAAGATATGTGTCTGACAGTGGCCCATTTCCAGGTGCCTGAGAATAAAGTAAGAGCAGAATAATACTGTAGGGATTACTCCTTCAACATGACGTGCAAACTGCCTACGGTCCTAGAGTTTAGAGCCAGCTGAGGCATAGATGTTGCCTTCAGTGTCTTCTTTAATGTCACTGTTTTTGTACAGTTCATGGTTTTTGAACCAGCCTTTGACTTCTGAAGTGTACTGTAGTAATGCTTAATTATGCATAGTGTGACAAAACTCATTTTTTGGACTGGCTGTGTAATAACTTTATGCTTGCTCACCACATACATTAAGAATGTAAGCCATAATTTCTGTTCTTCTTATAATTGACTGCCTGTCTTTGTCTCCTGTATCTCTTCCGTGCCCCTTCTCTTCTGTCCCTATCCCTTCACTCCTCTGTGGTTTGTTTCTTACACACTGTTCCACAGTTTTTATTGTTCTTGTTGCTGCTTTCAGTGCCTTTTAGTTGTAAAGCTTTTGAACTGAGGAATTCAAAACAGCCCGGAGGGAACCTATTTTTATTATGGCATAATTATGTTTGTTTCCATTACATCACAGATTACTTTCATAATTATTGATAATCTTTTTTTTTTGTTACATTACTGCTTCCTGAAAATTGACCCAATGTATTCCTGAAACTGTCTAACAACATGTTTCTTTTTCAGTGATGGTGCGTTTACAGCCCAGCCTGATGTTTCTTAGTTACTGCCTCGTCATTATTCTCTATTTATTTTTATGATACCTTCATTCTTGGAAGCCCCTTTCTTGAGAATATTGTAAAAACCCACCTGCATTCTGTCAGCTGAGTTTCTTTCTGCAGAGCTGTACTTCAGAGGGCTCTCAGAAGCTTGTAAGCTATCACAAAGGTGTTGCCTCCTATTCGCTGCTGGAGCTGATTGTGCATGTACTAATTTTAAGTATAGAAGATTCTTTACAGATGCTAGAAGAAACTACTTTGGCTAGGGTTTTAGATGGTATAGCCTCTGTATTGTAGCTGGATGATTAGAATTGCTTGGAGGCAGGAAAAGAAAAAGTTATTTTTCTTCACCAGAAACTTCTACGAAGTTTCCGTAACCATTTATTTGAGGAGATGGGTAATCCTGTATTGTAAACGTGCAGACTTCTGGTCTTCAGTAATCAACTGTGTCTTCATTTTTCTCCTGCTGTCTTCCAGGGAGAAACCTTTCCAGGCCTGTTAATCTGCTTGTTCAGAGATTTCTTTAATTGCATGTAACAGTATGCTCCCTAGTTTTATTTTTGGGGTGATTTTTCCCTTCGCATTTTCACTGAGTTCACCCTCAGTCTTTTCTTTCTAACATGTTCCATACATCATTATTGCTGAAGCTGCTGTCAGTTCCTCATTGACAGCTCAGCATTATTTTACAAAATCAGTGGGGCGGCAGGGGTGGTTTTCTTTTTAATTGGGAATGATCTGCACCTTCAGCTTCAGGCTCCAGTGGAGAAGAAGTTATTCAAGTGTAGTTACAGTTTTGGTGGATTTTTTTGTTGTTGTTGTTGAAGGGAATTACTCCGCACCTAGACCTTGCTTCCCCTTCCCTGTGTGGTCCCTGAATAGCTCTCTTCTGGCCTCTTTGGTGTCCCTCTGGTTCTCCAGATGGGGCTGCGAGGGAAACAGTTTCCCAAGCAACACTAACAGAAGAAAATAGCAATCTCTCCCCAGTTAGTTTCCATTTCTTGCAAACGCTCCATGATTTCAGTATTCAGGCTTCTGGAAGGCAGTAGCTATGTTCCCCAGTAGTGCTCTGCAGTGTCAGCAGCCTCTCAGACACTGCTCTGTAGGTCTAACTAGAACAAGACACTAAGTGCATTTGTTAGGTGGCATAAACAGGAGATGTGCAACCCCTCTTTGGCTCCTGTGCTTTCGTTGCATATTTTAGGATGTTAGAAAGCAAGCTATCAGTAATGATCTTTAAACCTTTAAAGTCACACTCTTCTCTCCAGGATCAAGTGCTTCATCTGTCAAGGAAAGGCTTGGTCTGGAGATGGTGTCTGTTTGCAGGGCTTGAGTGTATGCTAAGTCTGAGGACACCACTAAATTGGAGGAGCTGTTGACTCCCTCAAGGGCAGAGAGGCCTTGCAGGAAGATCTTGATATATGTGAGGGCTGGGCAGTCACCAAATGCATGAAGTTGAACAAAAGCAAGTGCCAAATTTCTGCAAATCCCCCTGGGATGAGGCAGCCCAGGACGTGTACAAACTGGAGGACAAGAGGCAGGACTTCATTCACTTCCAGAGGAAACAAGCCAGTGTTGCAGTAGCTTTCTTCCAAGGTGGTATCCTTTTATGAAGAACCACATCACACACTCCCTGGGCTGACATCAGTATTTTAGGAACTTGGACACAACAATTTGGATTTTTTTGATAGTACTTAGAGATGCTGTGAATAGCTTTACAAGCAATGAGAGTCAGGATATGTGTTAGTTGATAAGACTCAAGGGCTGTGTTCTGGAAAAATAGAGCAGATTAAGGAGTATTTGAGTGTTCCATCTTTCACTATTTAATACTAATGCTTGTTCTGTGATTAAAAGAGATTACGTAAGAGTACTTAATTACCTTGTCACGATCTGTTTTCCCAGGTGAAGGCATCAATTATTAAAATACTGTATATAACAAGTAATTTAGTTCTTTAAAAAAGTGAACATTGTTTTGCTGCTGTTCCTTATTCTGCTTCCCAGCTCATCATTATTTGAACAGTTACTGAAAAAATGTTATTTGTACTTTTTTTTTCCCTATTCCATATAAAACCACTGAAAAAGGTTTAAGTCCTTTGACTGCCCTGATGTAAGAAATGCCAGCTGGAGTCAGACAAAGATGCAGTGGTTCATTCAGTGGGGCCTGGCTTCCATCTGTGGTCAGTTACCTCTTACTGCTTTCACATCCCCACTCATTGTACATCTGTGCCTTTTCTCTTTGGCAACTGTTTATCAACTCGTTGTCCATTAATTTCTGAATTTCAAACCTGCTGATAGTATCTATCTTTTAGTATTCCACGACGATGGATTCTGAGAGTTCGCTGGTTAAAAAAATAAATAATAAAATAGGAAAATCACAACAGCTCACTCATTTTTAAACTGCTATCTAACTCTTTTCAGCACTGTTTATACCATGCTTTTCTAAACCAGTGCTGTCACCAGGGATTTCCACCATCGGAATGTTCAGTATACAACATACAAAAGTGATCAGTAATTCAGAATTTTCTTTTTAATTTAGAAGATGAATTTCAAAGTAAATTGTAGCTTTTTGTATTGTAAGCTATTGTATGAACTGAGGTCTCATACTGCAATGGATAAAAACAAGGAAAAAAGATTAAAAGTAGTTTAATGAGATTTTGATTCAGAATTCTTCTGTTATTCACAAAGGAATAATAAAAAGAAAAGGTTCAGTAAAAATATATAGAATATGTTTCAGTTTTAATATATTACATCATTATACATTTTTCTTAATGTATAGAACTGTACGTTAGTCTGTGATATGATGTTGCCATTCACTGTCATAATAAATCTTATGAGAGGTCCTAACATATCTTTTAGTTACCTATGAATTAAGAGAAAAATATATGACACTTAGAAAACCAGACATTGTTTATGTACGTGTAAGTACGAATTCATACATACATGTGTGTTTGTGAGTGTATGTAATAGCAGTGTTGATGTCAGAGCTCTTAATTTTTGCTAGTGAACAGCAGTTTTGGATGGAATGACATTTTTTGGATAGAAAGGGCTTAAACATGCAGCTTAATTGCAGTGTGACTGCTCAGTAGGTGGATTTAATGATGTATGGAAAAATGTTTTCCTCCTTACCATGAAAATCAAGAAGCGTTTTAGGATGAGATATCATGGACATGTATTATGTTGAAAAATATGATACTCTCAGGTTTTATGGACTCACTTTGTTTTCAGATTTTTATTAATTGATTTTAAATGCTGAAACTAATGTCAAGAATCTGGTGTTGGATAAGCCAAAGCCTAAATATAAAACCTGGAATAATTTAGGTTGGAAGGGACCTGTGAGTTCCTCTGGCCCAAGTCTCTGCTCCAAGTGTGACTGACCTCAAAAGTTAGACTAAACTTTGAAATTAAATCAAATTGCTCATAAAAGATAAAGCTTTTTTTTTTTTTTCTTTTTCAATTTATGTGAGAGAAGCCGGCCTCAGAGATACCTTGTTGCATGTAAATGCGTATCATTTGTTCTGACTTTGGCTTTTCATTTTGCTGCTTAGTAATCTCAGGCAGAACTCTGTTGGATATGTGCCGTAGGATTATTTTAAACAATAAATGTTGAATATTTATTTTTTGTTTGTTTTAGGAAGGGCTGCAAAGGGAGACTCAATTATCTGTATTTTTCTCCTCTAGAACAGATGTTTTAAGTGGCTCATATTTTTGAGTTTCAAAGAAGATGGACTTTCTGCAGCATTTCAGAAGAACATTAAATCTCCTTCATTTCCCTGTATGGTTAGTGATCACAGCTAACGGCCACAGCTCTTTTAGTCTGTGACTTCTTTCATCTTGGTGACAGATACTCTAATGCTACTATAAAAACCAGAAAACTACCCACACAACTCAATCTTTAATGCTCTTTACCTCCTGTCCAGATAGCACTGGAATTTGTATTTATTAAATAACCATAATTCTATGTGATCAGAATGACTTTTATTTAAGTGATCAATGCTGATGAGTTGGAGTACCATCTGCTTGCTTCTGTGGATAATTCACTGTATGACCCTTAAAAATACAGTGTCAATAAAGTAGAGCTGACAAACTGTAGCCTTCCTTTCCCTTTCTTACCCAATTCTAATTAATGTTAGTTCCCCACTTCATAGTTTTCTTGTTCATCTAACGCACCTCTTAAAACTCTTTGGACTTGAAGCTCTCTTCTTGTGTTTTCTGGGGCTGAGACCTTGATGGATTCATGGTTATGTCGTGAAAGAAATGCGTGCTTTTTTTTTTTTCCCTCTCCATTATTGATGATGAACAGCAGGTCTAATTAATCCCATTAATGCTTGTCTTGGCTCCTGGAGAGATGCAGAGAGGCATTTGTGTCTGAGATATCTCCTGACTGAACTGTCTTGCTCTGGACCATACTTCATCTTGAGGAGGATCAGAGGGGGAACAGCAAGGCCTTAGTGGACATTTTAAGTCCAAAAGCCTGTTAAAGAGTCTTTGTTTAGAAGCAGTCTTTGTGCTGTCAGACCAGCCATATCGCTGGCCTTGTCGCAGCCTCTGTGAGATATTTGCTTCTGTACGTCTTTCACAGAAAAACAGTCTGCTCAGATTGTCAGCTGTTTTCCCTCCCTTCTTTCTAATACCAGCAGCCATTTAGTGCTGTTTCCTGAACTGGCAAGGTTTCTGAGAAACCTAGTAGACACGGCTGCCTGAGTTTAATCTGTTTCTGTCCCCAAGGCCTTTCTTTTAACATCTGAAACAAGAAGATGCACTTTTTAGTAACAGAGTTTTTACTTATGCTGATGTTGTTCCAACTCTGGTGGAGCTGACAAGAATCATCTGAAGTTGGTTCATGTAAATGTGGGTAGGCAGGAGAGGGTCTGCATGAAAGGCGCACTTTGAAAGAGCAGTGGTCGAGAGAAAAAGGAAGAAAGAGGGAGCTGGGAGCCATAATGCAAACTGAAAAACTGCGTCATAACAGAAGGAACAATTGTTAAAGTTTAACAGAAGAAAATTGTTTGTGCTACCTGTGGCATTCTTTGCTGCGGGGGTCATACAGTTAAGCTGCTCAGAATTTTTTAAAATAAACTGGGTGCCATTCTGCCATTCTAGGCACCGACTTCTGTGATTTATTTGTTTATTACCTCCCGTCCCTGTAGAGTAAATAAATATTTAATCTCCCAAGGCTGTACTCTGACTCTCCAGGCTGATTTTGGCCCCAAATCTTGCATATACTGTCCAACTAACAGTGATAAAATCATTATGTGAATTTGTATAAATGAAGTTTTATTTAGGTTTACCAAGCCAAGAAGAGGAAGACAAATGAAGGAAAATAAACCATTTGGATAACAAGCTGCTAGGGATATAATACCAAGATAACTCTTCATGCACTCAGAGAATGTATAAATAGCAACTCAGCTGTAGAAGGGAGGTTAGGTGGAGATAGGTCAGGCAGAATTAATGTGTACTGTAGAATACAATTACTGACACCTTTAAGTTTACTTCACTAATGAAAATTCTAAAATCTTTGTATAACAATGCAGAAATCTTGGCAGGAAAATCTCTGGGATGGCTGGTAGTGATGGAGGCTGACAGTACAGTGTGGTGAGAGGGCAAAGAGAATGGGGTACAGTACTTCTTGGATCTGCAAAGAGTAATCAGCAACTCTGCATATGGAATCAGTGTCTCTGAAATTTAGTGTAATATTTTTCTGCATATCAACAGAACTGAGTAAAAGGAAGAAAGCTGTAACACCATCACTAGTTTTTCAAATCCATTTGAAATAATTTAAATAAACTAGAAACACAGAACTGCTTGGTTGGAAAAGACTTTTAAGGATCATCAAGTCCAACTGCAACCTAACCAAACTACCCTAACTCTAACAACTCACTGCTAAATCATGTTCATGTTCCACTATGTAGTGGAAGAAGTAAGAACAGCAAGATTAGCGTAAAGCAGCAGGAATACGAGTCCATATTCTATGTGACATTGTATACTTCAATGTGGTATTATCCCAAGTTCCTCAGTGAACACTGCCTTCATGTATGATGCTGCTTCTGCATCTTCACCTTCCTGTAACTCCAGCATCAATTTGAGACTGTTTAGTTGGCAGACTGAGGCCAGAAGTTACCAGATGCATATGTTTGCATTGCAGCATAAAGAAGAACATCAGGTTGATAATGAGTGAGAAAGTATAAGTGTCACCCAAATGATTGTTCAGTTGTGTTTGGGATAAAGTTGGGATATGAAAGCACTTTCTCATTGATGCACTTTCTGGTCATCTATTTGGGAACTAATAGCGCTCTCATCTTCTGATGCAGGAACTTCAGTATTACAAGTATGTCTTAAATTGTTCCTGTTAGGGATAGAGACAAGTTAAGTTAAAAAGTTGAGAATTTGTTTTGTAAACTCTTAGTGCACAAATACCCAGTGTTTACTTTCTAAGGTGCTGAAAATTTTCCGTAATTTGTTCCCGTTCGCTTTGTTCCAACATGTCTGGTAACTTCTGCTTTTGATTGATGTGTGTGTATCTTCATGGAGTGTGAGCATGTCCTCAGTTCTTATGAAAAGACAAATAGTGGTGCGAGGGCTGGGATAGCGAGTAGGCAAAGCTGCTGCTTTCTACTAACTGTGCTGGCTTATCTTGATGTAGGGTAGTGGCCTGTGTTGAGCTGTAGTCTCTGAAGTTTGGCTGTAATTGGGCTTAGGTGAGGCTTCTGCTAAGAAGTTGAAGTTTCTTGTGCTCTGTAGTCTTGGCTGGACAGGACTTGCATGGAGAATGAAGAGGCCAGGAGGCACTAGGGAAGGGAAAAGAGAGGGGCAAACCAGGATGCTGAGAGGGAGCCAAGTGCTTTGAGAATGGTCTAAGAATGTTCAGGTAGGGAGATGTGTTTCCCACTTACCTGGAGAAACAAGAGCAAATACCTTCCAGCTATTTTTTGTCACTAATGCAGAAAAAAGTGGTAATATAAGTAGCTCTTGCTAAACATTTAGAACATCTGGAAGAAAAGTGGTGGAGGCATTAAGAACTCCACTTGCTTGGTGGAGCTGCCCTTCTAGGTGAGCATTCTGAAACTTTACCCATAGGCAACCGACTTAAAGTCATTTCCTATGTTTTTTTTCCCTCTATTTAGGGGAAAAAACATGAAGCCCGCAGACTTGTGGGCCCTTGAACAACTCATGCAATAGATAGTCCCTCTGCCCAAGCCAGCTGGGTGACAAAGGCTGGCACGTTTAGTAGTCTGTGGGTTGTGTCATCACTTAGTTTAACACAGTGACCTCATCTCTGTTCAGCTTCTTCTAGTAGCTGCTGTGTGTGCTTGTCTTAGTGCTTTCAGCCTGGTATCTGCAGTTCCATGAACTGACTCAGCCTGCTGATGAGTCACCACAGAGCCCTGCTCCAACAGGACTGGCACTCGCTGTGCTTCCCTCCCTTGGAACAGCTCACTGTTTGGTTTTGTTTCCCTCTTTATAAGCAAGATTGCCTTGAGCTGCGCAGTAGTCAGGTGAGCTTTGAGGGCCTCAGCAGTAAGGGATGGTGCAGTTCGCAGTTCAGCTGAGAGGTGCTGCAGAGAGTCAGGAGAGGTACTGTAGGAAGGAAAAAGGTAGCCAGTAAATGTACAGAGAGCTTAGGAAGGATCAACTGTGTAATCCCAAAACTGATTTCTGATGTTCAGGATGTTTCTTTGGTGTTCACAAAACGTGGTGTGGGGGAAAGCCCTTCGAAGTGTAAAATGAAGGCAGCTGTACTGACTTATTCAGAGGAAAAGGGGAAGAGAAAATAGAGGAAAAATGCAGAAGCTGCATAACGAGTGCAGGAGATGTCAGTGCAGTATCCAGGGCCAGGTGAATTAAGTGTTCAGATTAGAACAAGTAGGAAGTCTTTGGATACAGCTGGAGAAAAAGTCAAACCTCAGCAATGTATTTGTCCAATAACATCAAGCTGCGGAGACAGCTGTGGGTTTTAATTCTGTTATGTGGGAGCAGAGGACTGAGGAGACATTCAGAGTTAATGATTCTGTTCCCTTTCTTTTGCTGGCAGCGCTGCTGTTTTGTTATAATATTATCAAGCTCTGTTAGAACTCTTCCATATCTTCCTTTCAAAAAGTAGGGGGGTGGAGTTATATCTTTGGTGAGCAGAACAGCAGTCAGTGGCTGAGAGAAGGATCAAGCAGCAGCTGTAAAGGGCTCTCTGGCGCAGTAAATGCAACACCAAACACATCAAAGGCAGATTTGAGGTGTAATTTTGTGAGCTGGTGTTGGAATATGAGAGTCTCCAAAAGGCTCGCGGTAAATATTAGGCTGGTGTTAAAAGTTTGAAATAAATGACCCAGTAATTGCTAACTTGGTCCCTGCTCGAGTGGAATACTGATTTGGAGGACAATTACGAAGCCGGGTGTCGTGATCTGTGTTGAGTAAAAGCTCCGGCTAGGATTACCTCCCTGCTGCTTCCAGCTCTTAGAAACCTGTGAATCAGATCAGAAACAAAAGCTAATGCACGAGGTTGAGCTGTTAAGAGGTAAATGTTACTGTTAGCCTGTGACACTCATTCTCCCAGGTTGTGTTTCACGTACTGATAGTGCCTCTAAAAGCTCAGTCCCCAGGGAGCTAAGTGGGAGGTGACATCCCTGCCAATTCTACCTCACTTGTAAAGGCCTGAGCAAAAGCAGAGCACTCAGTGTTGTTGCTGCTTGCTTTGAAGAAGCGGTACTGAGAGCACTGGGGGTTGGAAGAATGTGAGTGTGCGTGTGGGCCCCACACAGAGGGCGGGAAGGTGGTCCAGCAGGGCGTCCTGCACAGTGCTGATCAAAGCCTTCGTTCTGTAAGTCGCCTGATGATCAGATGGCATTAATTTGTTTGTCAGGTGCTTTTATTAACCTCTCTCCGTGCGCAAGCAAATCAAAGGTTTCTCATGTTCAGTTTTTAGTGAGTTCTAATTTGTAGGATGTGAAATCCATCAGCTCTGATGTAATTTTAGTTAAATACTACTTGAGGACGCTTTGTTGTAAGATAATAACTTCTACTGAGATAAGTCCAGTTACCACAAGATACACTGTGCGAAAAGAAGGCTTTAAAACGTGTTGCATTTTCATAATTAAATAGCAAAATCTCAATGATTTGACAGTATCCTGTTTTTGTCTCGTCCCCTCCATTCCCTGGGTCTTCAGAAAAACCGGACATTCAGAAGTTTATGGCGTACTTCCTGAAGGTTAAATGGAATCCATTCATACAGTTCTTAAGACAGGAAGCTTTATTTCTTTTTTCAGTCCATGTTCTTCAATTGCAGTTCAGTGCATTTGTTGTTAATTTTTGTAATGTATTCAGGAATACATTTCAGAATTGAAAATACTTTGGCCAATTTACAGTCAGCTTTTGTTTTTGAATGAGGTATACCTTACATCAAACAGATGTAAGAAAATACCCTTTTGAATTTGAAAATCTTCACTGGATAAGTGTTTCTTTTATTATTTTTTTCTTTTTTTCTCTCCTGTAGTTCTCCTGCCTTTGATAGATCGTATGGGAGATGCCAAAGATCAAGTTCGAGAGCAAGCACAGAATCTCATATTGAAGTTGATGGATGAGGCGGCACCGCCCATGGTATGGTTTCACTTTATATAGATTGAAAAGTAGGTCTCTATTAAGCATATTACTTTAGCATGAGCTTGACTTTGAATTTATCATAACGTTATAGTGACTGTTAGTGAAATAAATGTTAAAGATGTTCTTAATGGGTCAACAGTGATGCTTTGTTCAGCTGAAGATAAAAACCTAGCACAGCATGATTCTGCAGTTTTTGCATATTGTAACTAAATTCTGACTAGATGTTTTCATGTCATGTGGCGGGACTTTGTTAATTAAACACTGGAAACAACCTCCTGTGTCTGAGTTTGTGTAATGAGAATAAGTAAGTTTATTTAGCTCAGAATTTAAAATTTACTTAGTGCCTGAACAAGTAGGAGTAGTCTCACAGTTCAGATGGTGCATTCTAACTTAGAACATCTAGCTTTCTACATGTTTGACAGACATGTGAACCTTTGACGAACTCAGATGGGGATGTTTCCTTCTGCCTTCTCGTATGTTGAAGTTTGAGTTCAGCAAACCTTTCTACAGCTGTTAGTGCTGTATGGCTTCCAAGTTCTAAGTCTGGTATATCTACTCTGTGAGTCTGACAAATGCGAATGTTTAACAGGACGTTACTGATGCAGGAGTGACATTATTTGGAACTCTGAGAACCCCAGTTGTCAGGAGAAAGAGTTCTTTGAGTCCTTAATTTCTTAAAAAGATCTGTTTCTGACTTTAAATGGCAGAAGTTAATTGGGAATGTCTTATTTCTCGTGATCCAAAATGAAGTTTTTCTGCTTGCTAATTCTTGGCTTTGTTTATTCATAGATAGAAGTTTGAATGTTTGTACATAGGGATTATGATTTTTCAGACTTTATCTGCAGTGAGAAAACTGTTCATGCCTGTTTTATTTGTGTGCTGGTACAAAAATATTGCAAGTTAAACAACTGCAGAAACTTAGATTTCAAGTAGGATTTAGGTCTCAGAGTATTGCAGTGTCATCCATGAAGCCTAGCCTTTATCCACTCACTCATTGCATTTTTGATCATATTCATTACCAAGAGATGTCGCAGCACTTGATGTGTAAGTGCTCATTGCTTGGTAGCTCACAAGTAACATGGTCCTGTGCCCAAGATGCTCTGAAGTGTCTCTCTTACACCCAGCCCTACAGTAACAGCTTTTGGACAGATGCATTGCGTCTCGGAGACACTTTCCCTTAAACAGTCACTAATAAAGAGAGTGGTTGTGCTGATTTTGTGTGGGCCCTGCTGATGAACAAGTTGTGGTTACTGGTGCATCTTTCAATTTCCAAAGGGAGCATTTGTTGTTAGGCTGTACACTAAGACGATAGAAGGAAGCTTCCCCTTTGAAGCTTACCCTGTGTAAGAAAGAATACAAGATTTGTGGGGTGCAAGGAAAAGAATGCGTAAGTGAGAGGAGGCATGGTTCAGGTGTCAGCTCCCAGGATAGCTTTTATGTATCATTACATACTTGAAAAAAAAGCATCTATCATCATCATAGCAAGGACCAAAACAGAGGAGTCTTTCCTGTGCCTCCTACAGAGTTTTAGGCTCCCTTTGCTGCAGAGAAACATCCCTTTGGAGGAGCTGGGTGGAAACCATTTTGGGGGATAAAATTTGTAAGTTTCTTCCTGATTGTCTCCTCTGGTTTGTTTTGATGTGTTCTTGAATAGTACTAAATTTGTCCCGTTGTCAGTTCCTTTTTCTCATTTTTATTGTTTGGGTTTTTTGTGTTGTGTTTTTTGTTTTGTTTTTAAGAGCTTGATGTGGCTGTCTATGTGCAGGGTATCATCAAAATAAGAATACAGACAGTGTTAATGCATGAATAGGATAAAGAGAGGTCGGCACAAACGATTGCTAGCAAGTCAGTAGAGCTGAAATGTCTTAGAAGCCGTTTGAATTTCTGATTAGATGGATTCAGTACTCTCAGTAGGTTTAATAGCAAAAGACTGAATTTTTTTTCAGTCTGCTTTCTTTCTTTGTGCAGTTTCTTCTCTGGCTGTTTCTGCACACCTAGTGGGGAGATTTCCTGTATTTCACATTAGTCCTGTACAGTGGGCTAATTGGAGGGATGTTTTCTTCCGTAAAATCCTGTTCTTTACCGTTAAGCTGTGCAGTTTTGGCAGGCTGTATTCTGATTGTCTAAGGTTTTTGGTTTTTTTTTCAAAATGTGATGAAGTATAAGGCACACAAACAAGAAACCACGAGACGGATCCAAGTGATGAAGTAGGCTCTAGCTAAAACATCTGCTGTGAAGTGTGCTTCCTCATCAGTGCAAACGGTGCAGTATTCCCTGTTCCCTCACTGCCTGTTCTGTTGACCGATAGCTGTTTGTATTCCTTCTGCGAAGCCAAACACAGTCATTGGTATCTAGGAGATGTTATGCAGTCCCTGTACATCGCAGTTGCAGCCCTCCAGGGGCAGGAGGGAGGGTGGTGCCTGCACACGAGATGTGCTGCTGGCAGAGTGCGGCCATTGCTAGGCGACGCTGCCGCGGATGCTCGCGCCGTGCCGGCTGTAATGGCAGCACTGCAGCTGGGGGAGTTGCACTCTGGGGCTGCGCATCCGCTCTGAGGGACCGCTGGGAATCCCACGTCTCGTAAGCTTTGCCTTTACACTCTTTACACCCTGTGCAGCTGGAGATTGACAGGGAGATGGAGAGGTAAAACGATGAGCTGGACAGTGAAAGGCAACGGGAAACAAATGGGCAGGAAGGCAACCGAGGGCTTAGCGAGCCAGAGAATTGTGCTACGGAAAGCAACATCAGCACAAAAGGAGAAGTGAAAGCAGAACGAAAATGGAAGCTAAGAAAGTAGAATGAATAGGCAAGAAATAACCAAAAAATTAAGAAGCAAATTTAAAGCAGAAGTAGGAGAGGAGTGGACAGTAGGAGTGTGGATAAGCACAAGCTAAACTGGGTGAGAGGAAATCTTGGCCGGGAAACAATGTGAAGCAGAAGGGATATAGCAACTTCTGCTCGAGTCCCTAGTTGGAAATGTTAATGTTTGTGTTTAGCAACTGTAACAATTCTGTATATTTTCTAAAGCTGTTTCTCGAGCAATACAAATACATAGGTAGATTTCTGAAGAACATTTCTTGAAATTGTTTTTAGTTTATGAGTAATCTGTATTGTGTTTGTTACTGCATATTTTAAAACTTAATTTTATCTGCAAAGTCTCTTTACTTTTCCAATGGACCTGTCTTGCATTATTTTTGTAAGTGTTATGAATGTAGTTATAGAAAATGGATAGAATTACATTGTATTGTGCTCCTGGTAATCAAAGACAATTATTTCTGTTTTATAGTACATTTGGGAACGCCTTGCTGTTGGTTTTAAGCACAAGAATTACCGATCCCGAGAAGGAGTGTGTTTGTGTCTTATTGCAACCTTAAACATGTAAGCTTTTTGTTTCTATGGAGACATAAGGATTCTATCCTTTTTCTTAATTGTCCTTTCTTGTCTGAAACTAATACTTCAGGAAGTCTGATTCAGTTAAAAGAATAAATGGGAAAAATCTGAACAACTTGACCAGTAAGCTTTCCAAAAGAAAGACTGAAGGTATAATTTTATTTTTTTTTTTCCCAAAACTAAATGTGAGACTAGTAAAAGAAAGATGGAACTTGATTGGTGGTTGTATTTTATCAATGCTAAGCTAAAGATCCGCTTTCTGTTTTTCTGCCAGAAAAATAATTTTTCTTCTTCTTTCTCTCCAGTTATGGTGCCCAACCATTAAGTCTCAGCAAGTTAGTACCACATCTGTGTGCAGCATTTGGTGACTCAAATAGTCAGGTAAGTGTTTCAATACTTCCTGGTGCTTCAACAGCCATATTTAGAGAGAAGGGTGAATGCAAAATAAATGAAGGCAATTTAAGAAAAATTGTTAAGCTTGCTTTGTAGTAGGTCACTATTTTGTAGTTAATTTTTTAACTTGTAATTAAAAACAAAACAAAACAAAAAAACACCTTACATAGGTAAAACATCTGCAGTGAAAATCAAGTTGTAGTTCATAATGAAGACATCTGTTGAACTTTAGAAAGCCTTCAAATGGAAATGGTTAAATTGTCTCGACTTTTCTAAAGCTGTGTCTTAGGGGGAATACTAAGAATACAGTGAAGAAGAAGGCAGCACTGGCAGGAGGTGGGCAAAGAAAAACTTGTTTTTATGCTTACCGTGTGTCAAAGTCTTTGTCTCCTATACATACCATAGTATTTCTCTATTCTGGAGAAAATCTGTT
This sequence comes from Meleagris gallopavo, assembly GCF_905368555.1. Taxonomy (NCBI): domain Eukaryota; kingdom Metazoa; phylum Chordata; class Aves; order Galliformes; family Phasianidae; genus Meleagris; species Meleagris gallopavo. Next base: position 44,138,983 of record NC_139409.1, on the reverse strand, counting down.
AAGAATTTGACTTGTTTGTTGCTCATTAGTGAGGAGGTAGTTTATATCTTGATAAAGCAGTTCTAGTTTTAGTGCAGTCTGCTACAAAGGACAGTACTCAGGTATTCCAGAAATTCTTTATAGAGAATAATGACGTGTTATTGTCAGTTTTTGTTGTGATGATTCTGCTTTACATTTTTGTAAAAGGCACTTCATCTCTTGCTGTAATGGTTTTTTCCTTTTACCCTAGATATTTTACTCCCTTTCTTGTGCTTATGTGAAACCACATAATTCCTTACAAAGGAGTTCAGGAAATGCTGTTTGCTTTGGCCCACTCTTGTAGGCTGTCAGATACCTAGTTTTCTAGAAGGTCCTTGCTGCACATAGGAAGTGGTCAAAGCAAGATGATGAGGTGTCAAGAGTGAGTTCAGGGACTAACTTTTGGAAGTGTTGCCTGGTGTGATAAGCTCCTAAAGACAGCACATGTTTCCACAGATAGTATTCTTATGTCATTCCCAGAAATTCCCTCCAGAGCTGTTATTTCTAGGATTTTTCATTTACTGTCTGGAGATGCTCTAACTTGGAACAAATACCATCTTGAAATAACAGTTGTATTTCCTTTCCTTTCCATCCTCACAGTTTCAACTGTTCTGTGAAATGAGTTGGTGCACAGGTCTGGAAGATTAGTGGGTTGTCAGCAAAATGTTGTTTTGCTTTCTGAAATCCTGAAATGAAATAATAATTTAAACTTGGCTTTCACAGGTGAGAGATGCTGCCATACTAGCCATTGTGGAGGTTTATAGACATGTGGGGGAGAAAGTACGACTAGATCTTACAAAAAGAGGAATTCCTCCAGGAAGGTGAGCAAGTGGTTTTGATTTTGTGATGCTGAGCTGTTTCGCGTTACTTTTTTTTTTCTTTTTTTTTTTAAATCAGAACACAAAATTGACCCAGAATGTTTCTGACCTTCATTTTACAGTCTTTTCTGCTTGGAAGAGGTATATGGGTTATAGCCAAGAGCAGCCTAACATTCAGCAGTTAAAATTCCCTGATTTTAGGAGAAGGCAAGAGCTGTAAAATAGTTTAAAAAAAATATAAAATAATAGTAAATCAAAATTATGCCTAAATATATATATAATGGGAGCAGTGAGAAGTACAGTAAACAGTAGGGAAATAGCTGAAAAACACTTGAATACTTGAAAATATTCATAATGTTCCTTACTCTAGAGTTTGAGTTAACTTGTGTGTAGAGAGTCACAGCTGAGGAACTTAATCCTTTCCATGCACTGTGCATAGTTACTTTGAAAGGCAGCTACTTCCCAATTCTGAACTGAAGTTGTGGGATTCAGTGAGAAGGAACTGCTCTAAGGGAGTGTAAGCTGGTCCGGTACACATGCCATCACTGGATATTTCATGCAAAAAGTGAAATGAGATTTTGAAAACGCTTCCTGAGTTGCTTTCTGAGCAATTCAAGTCTGTAAAGGCTGGTCTGCATTTTGTGTACGTTAGTTTGTATGAAATAAAAGTAGCCATTGTTTTGTTGTTATGGAGTTAAGCATTTGTTTTGTTGTGAAAACCAGACAGATCTTGACTTTTCAAATTTGTCATTAAAATCATTTTACTTAAAAAAAAAAAATCTTAACCCCGTACAAACTGAGATAACACTGCATTCTGAGTCCTGATGGTGTTTCTTTATTTTAAGAGAGCTGATTGTGTCTGCATGGGCTCAGTCAGGGTATTAGAATGGATTCTGTGGCTCACGAGAACGCTGAAAATTGTTAGCCTTAGTTTTTAATGGTTTATAAGGTATTGAAATACTGTCATAGGAAAATGATGCTAAATTTATTGTTTCACATGCTAGGCAGTGCTCAGCCTCTTTGGACAAAAACTTATCCTGCCTATAGGAATGGGAAATTGTGTGCATTCTCATCTATTCGATGATTGTTACAGTTCAGGGGTATAAAGTGATTATATGGTTACCACAGAAGTTTAAGTTGTGTTATTACTACAATTCCAAAAATTCAGTTCCCCAGCAGATAGTTTTGTCTGAGAAAATCCTTCTTGCATTAAGGCAGAGTCTTGGATGTTCTTTGGAACAGAGAATGCAAGCAAAAGAATGCAGATAACAACAGCTTTTGTCTGTGCTATGAATGTTGGGTCTGACCATAAGTCTAGGTTCAGCACTCATCCTGTTCACGTTTCCATGTGATATAAACTAAGTCAATCTTGAGATCCAAATAGGATTAAACACCACAGGAGCTTTGTCCCTCCAGGCTAATCAACAGCTTCTAACTTAACTTGCAGTAGGGACCAAATGGCTCATACCTACTGCCAGAATCACTTGAGCACCAAATTCCCCTTGATCTGAAAGCAAGCGTAGTTGTGCCATTTTCATTTACATAAACAAGCAAAGCTGGACTTGGTGCATATCCAGCTGGTTCTTGCCACTGAATCTCAGCAGTTTCATACCTGACAGTCAAGGTTAGCATAAAATAATACATGAACTGAGACTCAGTGTTGTGTCTTCCCTAGCAATCTTCAGGTTGGGAGGAAGTGATGGGTTACAGTCTGCATGAGCTGAGCATGAAGCTACTGGTCTCCATCCCTACTATTGATGGAAAGCAGAATTCCTGCAGTCTCTTCCTACTTAACTCAGTAACAAGGCGGCTGACAAAGCTCAGGAAAGACAGATTAGCTCTATCTCAGACAGTTGCTCCTTTGCTGGCAGACCCAGTTTAAGAGCTTTCTTTCCCACTGTCTGCCAGAAGTTCTCCCTTTGCTCTGATTCATTAAACTTTTCATATGGACATGCAGGAGCTATGGTCTGTGAAACAACTTGATTTACGGTACCATCTTACTATTATTCTGAGGGAAATTTATGTTCATATTTGTGTGTCTGGGTAGGTTTTAAGGATTTTAAGTAAGTATTACGGATAATCTGTAGTTCAGACGCAGCTGCTTTCAGTTGTTCAGTTCAGCCTTAAAGAATGCTATTGCAGCTCTTCCACTGTATGACAGTGCATTAAAATTGCAAGCATAAATATTAGCACCATTACTTCAGTATTTGGTAAATATGTGATTTCAGAGAATGTAGGCTTGCTTCGTTTGCATAACAAATTGCACATTAGAGGTCTGTGTGTTGCTGCCCGAGTGCACTGTGCCTTAAAGCTGAGAATAAGAGCTCATGACAGCTGGAAGGAAGGCAGGAAAGTTCATCAAGCATTATTTAGAGAAATCACTCAAATTATTTAAATACGAAAATAGTGTATACATTTTATGTCTCTATAAATGTAAATGTACATAGTAATTCACAGACGGTAGCTTAAACAGGTTTTATAATCTGTAGATTTGCACTTGCAGAAAATAGTAGCCTGTCTAGAGAAGGATATTGGTCCTGAGCAGGGTCTAGATGGCTAATAAAAGAAGATGCAGTTGTACTATTGTAGTCAACTCCACTTGCTACTAGTGTATTTTTTGTTCAGTCACTGAGATTAATTTGCAAATAAAACCGTTGAATTCCTCTTTGCATGTATGTTTTTCAAGTTACAAATCTCAGAAGAATATCTTCAGTTAGTCTTGAAGAGCATTTCTTTTCTCAGAAAAATCAGTATGGAGTCAGTGGCCGGAGATACGGCTCTTGTGTTTTCCCTTTAGTTAAAGTTACTGCCAAAGAGGTTTGACAGTCTTTGTTATTGAGCCTGTAAGTATTAATGTTAATATGTTTGTGGATACTGAGAGTGGATATTGCATTTCTGGCTCTTTGAGCCAAGAATATGGAACCATTTTTGTTCCATTTGGACCAAATGGAATTTGTTAGAGTATGAAACATGTAGCTGATCTGCCATGAATAGAAGAAATACATATGGATTTAGAAATTAGCACTTGCTTGGTCTGAGCGTTTACAGTCTTTCAAGATCTTTCAGGAAGTTATCTGACAACTTTTTCCACCATTACTTGAGTAACATAAATGTAAAAAGTACATTTGTTTGTTTAGAGTTCTCGTGTCTAAGGCTGCAGCTTCATATCTGGAAATGCGACGTATTTTACAGGAGGCATTGATGAATACTGCGTTTAATGCGGGCTGCACATTCTACATATCTGTCTGGTTCATACTGTAGTCAGGGTCCATCTATGTGTCCACATGTGGGCACTTCTTTTTTTCCAAAGGAGGAAGTAAGGAGAAATGTATGTCAGCTTAAGTTGTGTCTGCACTGCAGGATACGTCTGTCTGAAGTCAGAAATACATGCTTTTAAGCTTTTGCAGCTGGCAGTGCCGTGTTGCTCTCTAGCCTGTACCACTGTGACTGCATAGCACTGAGTGCGGACAGGTTATTGGTGCGTGCTTATAGTTACTACTGTATCAGATATTCTGCCCACAGTGAGAGGCAACGTGTATCATCACAATGTGTTTATAAGGAAACATTGCATTTTTCCCTACTTTCTCTGCTTAAAATGCTCCGTGAAGCATGTTTTGATAACTAAGTTCAAAAGAGCAGGAAATAATGTTTTGTTTTGAATTCTCTGAAAAATGTGCACGTGTGCCAAAAGCACACCATCAGCCTAGCAACGTGTAAGAATCAGGGTGCAATTCTAAAGGAAATCTGTTACCCTCTGTAGTCTTCATATTCAGCCTCTCTCAGGATAACAGCTTCAGCCTTTCGGACATACTGCTAAGGGTGTTTGTTTTTTGTAGACATTTGAAGGAAGGTGGGCCTTCCTGTGGAATTCTCAGCTAATTGTGTGGTGTCTAGCAAATGCTTTCAAGTATTTGGCAAGGAAAAATAACACTTCAAGGCTACTAAAGTATTTGAAAGTGTGAGGCAGCGTAACTGAGCTATACCCACTATGAGAATTGCCAGCTGCTGTGTGACTTGTAGTTGATAAATGTGCATTTAAGGTCAGTATTCAGTCCTGCTAGTTTTGTACCTAAATTATCCTTACATCCATACATACCATACTGAGATACTTCTACAACTTTTATTGCATTTGCTGCAGAACTGATGAGAACTGGCTGTTCAGATTTGGCCAACTTTCTTGCTTAAATAGCATTTTCTACCTTATGGGACCAGACTGGAACTGTGAATTTTTTTTGTACTTTTTCTTGTACTTTTTTTTTCTTTCCGTTTAACATGTAGCAAAGCAATTGCAGCTTGTTTTCCATGTGAGAATCAGTGGTACAGAAGTGCTTAGTGTTCCTGGAGTCTAGAAAAAAGAGTTTCTTCTTTTCAGTGGAAGCACAAACCACTTAAAAATATCTTCATAACAAACCAGATTTTTCAGAAAATTAGCAATTGTCACAGAGCAAATGAAATATCAATCACTGCCTGTTTTTTTCACATCAGCATTCTGTAGTTCAAATTGTTGCCTTGTAGGGTTGTGTATCACTGCCCTTCTGAAGCAACTATATGAGATTACTAAACCTCTACTTCAGAATTTTCATTATTGTTTGTGTTACTAATAGTGATACTTGGTTTTATTTGCTGACTTGGTGACATTGCTTTATGTGCATTTGTGTGAAGATGCTCAACTGATTTAAGAAGGGGAGTCCCTTGGAAATGGTTTCTAGAACTCATAATCCCTTGTCTGATGGCTTTATATATACTAAGAAACTAATTCATGTTTTTACTGGTAACCTGGAGGATTTCCAATATGTATATATATGCTTTTATAGATATATTTATGTATATATGATATTATATATTTATATATATTTTTGTTCTTTACAGGTTGCAAACAATCTTTGCAAAATTTGATGAAGTGAGAGACTCTGGAAATATGATTTTAAGTAACATCAGCGGTGAGTGTGAAAGAACATATGTTAATCATCAGCTTTAGATTAATACAAGATAAATATTTGAATGCTAGTATGAACAGTGTGAGGTGGTTGACAAGAAACATCTGCAAGTATACTGAGACAAACAGACATTTGCATAGTGAAACAGACTTATGTTACCGATAGAGTTTTTTAGGACTGCAGTCAGAATACAACTGGAAAAGATTTTGAAATCACATGGAAACTGGCAGTGAATCTTTAACAAGTTCTGTGTGCATGCAGTAGAGGCTACGGGAATGCTGCAGAGTATTCGTGCGTGGAAAAAGGGAAATGAAACAGGCTTTTATCTTAAAGTGATTCCAAAAGAAAATAAGTGAATAATGGCTGTTTTGTGTGGTTTCTTCTCAGTTAAAATGTTGAATGATAGAGTAAGTTCTAAATTAAAGAAATAGATGATTGAAGCATTAAGAGACACTTCAGTGTTGAAGTTGTGACTTCATCTTAAAATTCTCCTCTAATGTACTGACTTCAAGCTCTTTCTCTGGTGTCTTTCATGAAAATGAAGCCTGTTATGCAATGAATCCCTGTTGCTTCCTGCTGCAGTCCTGAAACAGTATCTGATGGGATGAAAGAGCAAAACCATCATTCTTTCTTACTTAAAACTATACTTTAAAAAAGAAAAACAAACAGCAGTTACATAACAGCACAACAAGGGAGGTGTTGTGGCAGTGGCTTTAATTTGATTGGTTTTGAAAGCTTCATTGTCTGTCTGTCTTCTGCAAACAGCCGGCAGATTTTGGTTTATGGTGGAGGGTTTTCAGATGCTTTTGGTGAAATTATACTGAAAAGGAAGCTTTGCTAGACCTAAAATGTAACAGTTTGAGGGAAGAAATATTTTGAGGAATGCATATGTGATTTGATAATGTATGCAAATGTACTTTTTCATTTTAAACAGTTTCACCTTTCTGTCGTTACTGTGAAAACAGAGATTGTGGGTTTGCAGAAGTGCATTTTTAAACCTTTTTGAGATTACAGTAAAGTTCTGCATTGCATTCTGGTTTGAAATAAAACGTTGCTTTTCTTGGGCACTTGGAAATAAGAAAATATATTTGTAAGGATTAATATAAAAACGAACAGTAAATATGTTCATTTTTTTAGAAGAATGTTATACATAAATATTCTCTTTGATTGTAGATTGACTCCTATTGAAAGGACAAACCATTGTTTTTTTGCATTTAAAGTTCATACACTGCATGGGTTTGAGTGGTTCAGAGATACATTTTAGTTGTATTTTTTCTGTTCTCAAGAGATACGAGAAAGTTACAAAGAATATAAATGTATTGAAGTAATTTAAATTGTGGGAATAAAGAAACAACACCTTTATTGCTGGACTTGTTTACATTGCGTGTAGGAGCTTTTGCTTGGTATCTTACAAGAGTAGATGCAATTCGTTTGAAGCCGTTTTACCTCATCTGTACAATGCAGGTATTAGTGCTGATCTGCAGTGGTACAAATCCTTTTGGGCTCGTAGGTGGCAGATTCTGTGCAGAAGCTACCATGAGTCTGTTTCTTTAGTCCCAGAGACAGAATCCCTCTCGTACCTTTGTTTCAGAATCTCTGTTTATCTGTTGAATCCATCTAAGTGGATATTTTTTTAATGCTATGGAAAATATACTCTTCTATTGTTAGTGGTTTATCTCGACCTTCTCTTTCTTTATTCTCTAAAGGACAGTTTATATTTACTGCTTCCATGTGTAGATTTGAAGTTAGTGTTGAATTCCTGTAGCTTTGCTACCAACTTCTTTCAGAGCTTTATCGAACATCTCTGGATAAAGGCCAGATGTTCATGTCTAAATACATGTGTTACAGTACAGAGGATATTTTAGTGCTTTTAAAGGCTGATGTTTTGGAGTAGGATTCAAAGACTGTGGGGAGTAGGGTTGTGTTTCCAAAGGGTGAGGAGCCAAAAACTGTTTCACAGACTTCAGTGTAATTAGAATGGTACAGTCCATAGCGGACCCTTTTTTTTTTCTTTTTTAATTCTTTTAACCTCCAAAAGGAATGGCTTTTTGCTATCTTAGCTGAGTTGTTTTCTTAAAGAAGTTAGCTGTAACTGATGGGAGTTCTCTTCAAAGTGTGTGCTGGATAGGGAAACGCTGAAAACAACTGTCAGAGGTGCAGTCTTTTACGTAGTTGTAAGGCACCACTGTGCTGGTAAATCTTTGTTGTGTTGACCTAGTTTCTGAGGATCCAGAGATGTCACTTAGGTTCCTTTCTTCCAACAATACTTCTGACAGTTGTTCAGTCACTTCATTTTGCATATGCAAAAAGAGAACCATAACCTAAAAAAATAGGAGCTTTAAGCAAGCTGAATAGAAGAACGCTTTCCTAGTATTTTTAATAATTCAGACAAACAAACAAAAAAGAAAAATATGTTCCTACTAACACAATTAAACATGTGACAGGTTTTAGAAACGTATTGGTGTTCTTCAGCATGTGTGGGAGAAACAAGGGAGGAGAGAAAAAAGTTCTCCTGTGTTCTCCTGCACACTGGTGGATTTCATGTGTTGTTATCCCTTTGACTGTGACAGTGGACCTCGCGTGTGCAGTTCTCCTTCATTGAATCTAATCCCTGATAGAACAGCAAAGAGAGCAGGAAATGAGTTGTCTGTAGGTACTGATGGATTCTAGCGAAGGGCAAAAGATGTGAAAAGCACACTGAAATGAGTGCTGCTAGAATAATTGGGGCAGGATGTAGCTTCAAAAGCCAGCAGATGAGAAGTGTGGAAGGTCCTGTGTCTAATGATGGGACTGGGCTCGAGTCTTATGCTGCTGCTTGATGAGTCATTACAAGCTTAAATAATACCATACCAATAATTTGCCTCTCCAGCTGACCTTTGATTCCCTCTCCCCCCGTCTCGGTTGCAGCACCTCCCCTCCAATAAGCTGTGGTTAGTAAAATCAGACATCTTTTCTTTGCCACGAATTATGTGAATGAATGAGCTGTTCTGAGAACCTCGGGTTCTGTTTACATTCACATAATGCAGCATGTTATTAGAATCGTATCTGGACGTGTTCGTTACGCCAAATCTTGTGTGCGGTGCTTGTTTGGCCATTTTGCTTCAGCAGAAATGTGTGGCATCCCTGCAAACTGGAGGAGGCTCTTTAAAGCACCTCCCCGTTTTTCAGCACATTAATGAGCATTTCTATGGAAACGGGACTGGCAGCCAATCTCAAAGCTGAGCAAGCACTTGTTTCTGCCGGCTGAGATTTGTAAATACTGTTTTCCCTAAGAGAATTTAAACAGACCTCCATACTGGAGAGCAGCGTACATTTTCAGACAGAGAGTCAAAAGTAGGGGGAACAATAACTGAGCTCTGTGTTTTGCTTCATTCAGTAGAACGATCCAAGCTGAATATTGATTGTATCTCTCTATTCAGCCCATGCAGTTTTCCCATTAAAGGCATGCCTCGCAGTGCTACCTTACAAACATAGCGTGCGATCGGTGGGATGCACTCATTTTGGTGTCACACTTGTTTTAGTGTCACACTCGTGGGGGCTGATGGTACGGATTACAAAGACACAGCCAAGCTGTATGTTCTCCTATAGCAAACAGTAAACACCTGCAGAAGGCAGAAACGGGTATTTGCTTTGCCACGTTTTGCTTTTTTCTTTCTTTTCCGATTTTCCTTTGCTGTGTTCTTTTTGCAAAGAAGGTTTCTGTGAGATCACACAGCGACAGCCTGTGCCAGCGGGACGTGGTGTGAATGTATAGCGTGGGAAACGCTGAGGCTGCCGATAGGCGCTACAATCATTTTACGTTGTTTGGGGTCCGTCCGTGTTCCGCTTGCTCATCCGGCGGCTCGGAACGCATTCGTACGACGATCAGCTTCACCCGCTGCCCTTTGTGGTTCGTAGCCGGACGTACGGAAGCGTGCCGTGCAGGCCCGTGTCCGCACCGTGCTTCGAGGTGCCCCGTGCGTCTCTCTGGGCACCGGAGCTCAGCGCCAGCGCTGCTGGAAGCGAGCTGCTCGGCACGGAACGGCTCAGCGCGGCGCCGCCGGTTCTCAGACGAGAGGGAGCGAGGCGGGAGGCAGCGCTTATTACTTATTACAGCACGCGGTGCCGTCGCGGTGGTTTTGGGCCGGCCGCGAGCGGGAGCTGAGGTTCCGTCAGGCTTTCCTGACGGCAGCAGGACGCTCTGCGGCAGCCGGTTCCCGGACGCCGTCAGGAGAAGGCGTTTTGCTCCAACCGACCGGCTCTGAACGCCTCTCCTCCGCCGCCCCGCTCGCGGTTCCGGCGCTCCTTTCGGCCCGGCCGGGGCATGGCGCGGGCACGTGACGGCGGGGCGGAGCGGGGCGGAGCGCAGTAAAAGTCCCCGGTGGGACGGGGCCGGGGCCGGTCGCCGGCGGGACTGCTATTTTGAAGCGGGGCGCGGCGGGCGGCTGTGGCGGCGGGGAGCGGGGGCCGTACGGCCCGGCACTCGCCGCCCGCGGCCGCTCCGCGCTATGATGGCGATCGGGGACGGTGAGTGGCCGACCCGGGGTCCCGCGGCGAGGGGCGGACGAGCTTCGGCGCCGCTCCCCTTTCTGCGCTCGCGGCGAGGCTCGGCCGCGTTGAGCGCGCTGAGCCCCGCGTGCGGCGGCTCGACGTGTCGGCCCGGTGCGGGGGGTCCCGCTGCGGGCGGCTCGGGGCGCGCTGCGAGAGGTCCGCCCCGGGAGCGGGAGGCGTCCGGCCGCGCTCCTCGGCGGGGAGAGGCGGCGCTGCGGGCGCCGGCGGGGAAGCGGCTCGCTGCCGGGGCTGCCGTGCGGCTCGGGTGACGCTACGGCGTGCGGAGCCGCGTTTCCTTCGTTACACAAACCGGGGGAAAGTAGGTCAGTAAAGCGGTGCGGGCCCCGCGGTCACGTTTTGGATAAAAACCGGATTCGTGCCCAACCCTCTCCCGGTGTGACAGCTTCCCCTACGTGCGTCTTCGTTTTCAAAGGAAGTTGAGAAGTTGTCATTTGGCTTAAAGCAAGATGAGGAAGATAGTAGGAGGGCTTTGCGTTTACAAAGTGCGATGTGCGTAGTACTAAAAACGTTGAGGAAACCGGTCCTATAAGGATTCTGTGTGTAGATGAAGGTGAATCTTTTATCTGAGTTTGCCGAGATGGCAGTAGTGAGAGCCTGGACAAAGACCTGTTCTGAGGCGTCCTGAAATGGACGTGTAGCACTGGGTGCTCTGGGCGTGCGAAGCTGAGGGACACGGCAGAGGGATCCGGCCTCAGGCTGCTCTCTGACGTTTGTTTTTATTTGTCATCAGCAGACTGTAGGGAAGGTCACCGTCTTTGTGGAACTGAGCGCACACTGAGCTCTTTCTTGTCATTTTTGCTCTAGGACTGTTTTTCTCAGTGCCGGTTTCCCATGAAGCAGTGCAGTTCTGCGTGGTGTAAACATGGGTCGTGGTAACGCGCAGATGAAGGATGCGAGTTGTAGCACGTTAAGAAATAACTGTATTCCCTAGACAAAGCCATAGGATTTTTGTGGTTCTCTAATGGTCGAGGGTTATGAAGTGAGGGTGGTTGCGGAGCTTTGCTCTGTATAATTAAATTCGTCATTAACAAAGGCACTAAGAACAGAGTACTGTTCAGGCAGTCAGCTGACATTCTGTGTGGGAGCTTTGAGCTGTAATGCCAGATACAATTAAGAGTGTGTAGGATGATTATGTAGCTGCTGGTTTCTCTTGAAACTATTGCTTACCACATTTACAAAGAATTCAGTCCTTTGGCATTGTGTTATAAGACTGTTAGGAATAACAAAACCTTAGTAACCATTAAGAAAACTTTCTGATTTCTTTTTCTGTTTTAGCCGTGATTTTCCATTTCACAATCATCCCGTACATCCTGCAACACAGCAGACACGTTCTGTTCTAAGGGTGGTGATTCTGTAGGCTTTGAGAAGTTTATTTTCTTGACAAATTGGCTCTGTGCTGTGGCTGTACGTTTAGCTTACTGTCTGTGAAGGTGCGCCATTGTTCTGAGTGATGTTGTGCTGCTATGTCAGAGAACAGAACTTGTCATTTGTTTTCCTTGCTTTGTTTATTTAATCGGCCTGGATATGTTGTAAAGGCACAAGGAGTCTGGAAGTACTGTATGGAGGTGGTATTTTGAATGTTTTGTCTGAAATGCAAGACAGTGGCTTATTGTAACTGTTTGGCATTCTTTCAGTGTTTCTGGAGCGTGAGCAGGAATGTAAATAAAACATAATGCTTAAATGTTGAATCTTAATCTGATTTCCAAAGTGAAGATTAAAGGGAAAAGCCAAGTTTTCTGTTTACCACTGCTAACTGTCTCAAGCTCTCCAGTCTTTTGTTTGAAGCATCGGAGGAAGAAAATAATTCTGTTTCTGGACTAGCGAGCAATTGAACTGTTACTTCCACTGCAGTGAATGTGTGCCAGTGGGAAAGCATTCACTGTCTTGGTCTAAAGGCATTTCACATGCCTGTGTGAATGTAGGTCTGTGTTTGTTCCTCAGGTTGCTGAAGAAAACCAGTCAAGAACCATTCCTCGCTTGGGATTTCTTGTTTCTTGGAGAGGCTAATGCATTTCTGCCCTTATCCGCGGATAACCAGATTAGGGTGTTTAGGAGGCAGCTAACGTAATGGCAGGGTGGCACATCACCTTGTGCATTCTCTTCGTGCCTTGCCTTCGATCGGTCGTTGCCATCAACTCTTTCTTTCCTTGGTACTGTGCCACTTCATTGTTCTACAGGTGAGGGACTGTCCTGCTCTCAGTTCAACAGGTTTATTAAAATAAGGAGAAATTTATCTGCCTAAAACTTGGGTCTGTGGGAAGAGTCATGAAAGAAAGGTTAGACCTAAATGTTCTTTGGATGCACTAACGAGTGCAGTTCCAGACACAAGGTATTTGAGAGCTATCTAAAAGCATCAGATCAGCTTTATGGGAGAATATTCTTGGTTCCCTCATCTGTTTACTAGTGTGTACGGAATATTCTGTCTTGAACTGCATAGATGAAAGAGGGGATGTTTGTGTAAATGCTGTATGGTGTTAACGATGTTTGATGACTTCAAGCTCTCATCATATTCCAAATGATACAGTATATGCAACTGATTTAGCTGCTTATACTAGTAATTATATCCAGATAGTAAGAATTGTACTATAGCATATACACATATGAAATTATGAGTTTTGTCTTTTTTGAAAATAATTCATTAACGTATATGTGTCCTAGAGCACAGGAACCGTCACCTTCTATTCCCTGATGTTCTTCTGAGCGGAAGGCTGTCTTCCTAAGTCGTTAATCTGATTAGTGCTTTCTGTAAAATGTAGGTGCTGCTCAGCTTTAATATGTTATTTTTGACAAATAACAATAAATAAATAAAAAAAAAACGGACACATTAAAGTTAAAAGGCGGTAGAGTTTGTTTTCAGATGATAGCTTAATTTTCAGTATATAAAAACTGTTGTCCTTATGCATTTTTGACATTCTGCATTCTGACTATTCAATCCTCTGGTAGAAGGGAGGAGGCTTTTAAAACCCACTCAGGCCTGGGAATGATAGTAAATAAAGCAGTTGTTACACGAGCCTGGAAAATGGGCAGGATTTCACTGTGGTGCTTCGTACTGTCCGGAGCCATTTCCTGAAAAAGATCTTTTAGACAGTAGATGTTGTGAAGTAGAAATGCATGGCTTCTTCCCTTTTCTGTTTTCCTTTGAGCATGTTTTGTAAACATGCTAACTGTGCCTGCCTTGGCTCATTTCCCTCTGGAGGAGCCCTACTCCTCCTCTTCCATTGCAAGCAGCTGGTAGGCGCTGTGCTGGGGGGAGTGGCTTTCCTCCCTGTGCCTTCGAGATGAAGGACAGATACTGTGAGTTGGAATTACATGGCTGTTCTGAATCAAACCAGTTGAGAGGTTCTTTTCACTGTAAGGTCATGTGGAACTGTCACAGTATTTAACATAGGTTATGAGTGGTGTTTTGTCTTTAAAGCGCACATACCATTGCTAATAGCTGAAAAAGATCCGTGGGACAATGAAACAAATAAATGGGGGAGGGAGGGAATGTGTAGAACAGCCAAGGGCTGTATGAAAATGAACACTTTCTGCTCAGCGTGGATGAACAAAGTAAGGTTCAACATGGAAACAAAGAGTTTCAAAGAAGAACTATGTAAGTCAGACCATTTCTTACTAACAAAGATGCAAACATATGGAAAAGGCATCACTGTTTTCTGGATAGCAGTAGATTCAAGACTGATAACTGAACTTGATTTTTATTTTTTATTTTTATTTTTTATTTTTTATATTCCAGCAATGCGACTAGAAATAAATTTTGTCTTTAGATTTCTAATTGACATTCATAAATGGTTGAGGATCGTCTGGTGTTCAGAACTGGGGAATTTGTATACATGATTCTGTAGTTCAAGAGTCAAGAGGGGGTCTTTCCTATGTTCTTGATGATGCGTGTGTGAAATATCGCTGCCACGTAGCAGAGGGTGCTGAGGCAGGGCAAGGGGACAGCCCCAGCAGTGCGGTGGTTGTTCCTTGGGCTGGCAATGAGGGCAGTGTGTCCTGCTGCGGGGTGCGTTGTGTGTGCGGGAGGCAAGGAGGGGACGCGGGAACCTACGTGCAAACTCTAAGGTTCCTAAAGCAGAGAGACAATCCGTGCTTTTCTTTTTAAAAATGGAAAATGTTTTATTTAGTTTTGTGCTTTTTACTTTTTATTATTTTGAATTGTTACTTTAAAATGATGATGGTCCATTCTTGAAAGAGAAGTCCAAGCGAAGCATCTGATCTTCTTGCTGTGTTTCAGCACTTCTTCATGTCCAAACTGACGTGTGATTCTCCCCAGGAGCAGCTGCCTCTGTCCCTTCTTTGGCTTCTCCTCCAGCCCTGGGCAGAGATGAGGGAGGGGGGCAGGAAGGATGGGTTCATGGGAGCCTTGTTCTGTCAAGAGAAGGATGATCAGGAAATGGAGGCTCTGTGTGAGCCCATGGGATGGCCGTGATTTGGTGCTGTCTCTCCCGACTAAGGATAAACTTACTGGATCCTCGCACCCCTGTGATGTTTGAGGTCCTTCTGTCAGACTCGTCCCGCTGCCCCGGCACAGCAGCTCTGAGGATGGCAGTCCCTGCCCTGCCCTCTTCCTCAGGACTTGGTGAAGAAGAGATGAGAGGACTTGGGAAGGGACGAGGGAGGGGCTCGGGAAGGAAGGGCTCATAGGAGCCTTGGCTGTGAAAAGAAGAAGGACCAGGCAATGGAGGCTCCACGTGAGCCTGCAGGATGGCTGTGAGCTGGGGCTCTCCCGGGTAAGGGCAAACTTACAGGACGGGAGGATCAGCGCCGGCGTCGAGGCGGCCATTTTGCGGGAGGTGGACGGATCCTGGCGCCCCTGCGATGAAATTTGGGGCGCGACCTCTTCCTGGTTGGCCTGGCAGCAGCAGAGAGATGGCCAGTCTGCCCCAATGGAGGTGGATCCACTTCCATCAGCTCATCTGCCACAGGTGGATCCACCTCCATGGGCTCCTCTTGGCTGCCAGGCGGGTCCACCTCCATGGGCTCGATGTCATCAGCCTCTTCCAGCAGCCGCCTCTTCTTGAAAGGTGGCTGCTCCATCCCGTCCTCGAAAATAACAAGAAATACAAACTATCTCTTTCCGATACTGGAAAGTGCCGCTGTCTCCTCCTGGGTCAGCTGAGGGACTGCAGTTGAGGGCAGTTTGGTGCCCATGGCAACAGGATTCTGAGTGCCACGTGCTGGCCCAAACATTGCGGTTGGCTGTTGGGGCCTGCGGCCATTTCTGGGAGGCAGTGGCAAGACTGTAGCAAGAGGGTCAGTCGGGGCAGGGGCTTCTCAAGCACCCTGCAGCTGCCTGGGGTGGAGGAGGAGCAAAGCATGCTGACACCCCACAGGCAGCCAAGGGAGAGGCAGTCATTAAAAACAGTGGAGTTTCTGTGTTCGTATCAGCTGTCCTTTGCCATCCTTCAGCTCTGGCCCTGGAGCGTGAGAAGGTGGCATCTCTTCTGCCCTGATGCCAAAGGAGAGGGGTGTGTAGGAGAGGGCCTGGCATCCTCTGGGCGGCTGCACTGGGACTGCAGGAGGTACATTGGAGAGCCTGTGAAGTCCTTGGGGCCTGGTGCTGGGGTTTTGCACCCAGAGGATGGGAAGGCTGATTAGGGATTGCTGTCCTCAGCCTGTTCTCTCCTTGATTGCAGAATGGGTGGTTGAGGGCGAAGCAAGCTTTATATGTGATAGAATTAATTTGTCTTAGCAACAGATCTGAGTATTTTTTATTAATGGAAACATAAAAAAAAGTGCAGCAATAACATAGAACGAGTGGGATATTCTACATTGTCTCTGACACTAATGCATCAGTCTGGTGCCATAGTAGGGGCTGCCTTTACACACTTGTTCTAAAGTTTTATGGGGATAATGACCAGAAATTCTGCCTTTAAATCTGATTTCAAATATTGTGTGTGTGATCCAGTTGCCTCGCCTCAGGCGTCAGATGCCCTTTGAAATATCCTGTAGCACCCAGACTGCCATGCATTACCTAGAAGAGCTGGGTTTCCTTCTGGAATATCCGCTGAAAGACAGTTGGAGACCCAGGATGTGTATGTCGTGTAAATGGTTGGTCTTAGGTAGCTATATCCTGCTTTTTTTGGTTGGAGAAATCATAGAATCACAAGGTTGGAAACAACCTATAAGATCATCTAGTCCAACCATCTTCTCACTACCACTGCTACCACAAGCACTAAACCATATCTCGCAGCTCCTCATCCAGACGCCTCTTGAACACTTCCAGGGATTGCGACTCCACGACCTCTCTGGGCAGCCATTCCAGTGCCTGAACACTCTCTGAGAGAAAAAGTTTTTCTAACCTAAACCTTGTCTGATACAACTTGTGGCCATTTTCCCCAGTCCTGTTCATTGCTTGGGAGAAGAGGCCAACCTCCCTTCAGGAAGTTGTAGAGTGCAATGAGGTCTCCCCTGAGCCTCCTCTTCTCCAGACTAAACAATCCCAACTCCCTCAGCCACTCCTCATAAGCCTTGTGCTCCGGACCCTTACCCCTTTTGTTGCTTTTCTCTGGACACGTTCCAGGGCCTCAACATCTTTCCTGTAGTGGAGGGCCCAAAACTGAGCACAATACTCAAGGTGCGGCCTCACCACTGCTGACTAGAGGGGGATGATCACCTCCCTGCTCCTGCTGGCCACACCATTTCTAATGTAGGCCAGGATGCTGTTGGCCCTCTTGGCCACCTGGGCACACTGTCGGCTCATGTTCAGCCGAGCATCAACCAGCACCCCCAGGTCTCTTTCTTCTTCACAATCATCCAGCCACTCATCCCCAAGCCTATAACTCTGCGTGGGGTTATTGCAGCCAAAGTGCTGGACTCGACACTTGGCCTTATTGAACCTCATCCCATTCATCTCAGCCCAGTGATCCAGCTTGTCTAGATCCCTCTGTAGGGCCTTCCTACCCTCTGGTAGATCCACACCACCTCCCAACTTGGTGTCATCTGCAAACTTACTGAGGGTTCACTCAGTCCCCTCATCTAGGTCGTCGATAAATATATTAAACAAGATGGGCCCAGTACCGACCCCTGGGGAACACACTCATAACGGGTTGCCAGGCTGGACTTAACTCCATTAACCACTACCCGTTGGGCACAGCCCTCTGGCCAGTTCCTTACCCAAAGAAGTGTATACCTGTCCAGACCACAGGCAGCCAGTTTCTCCAGCAGAAGCCTGTGAGAGACCGTGTCAAAGGCTTTGCTGAAGTCTAGGTAGACTACATCAACAGCCCTTTCCTCATCTACCAGATTGGTCACCCTGTCATAGAAGGAGATGAGGTAGGTCAAGCACGACCTGCCTTTCATGAACCCATGCTGGCTGGGCCTGATCCCCTGGACGCCAGGCACGTGCTGTGCAATCTCACCCGAGATAATTTGCTCCATTACTTTCCTCAGTATCGAGGTCAGGCTAACAGGCCTGTAGTTCCCCGGATCCTCCTTATGGCCCTTCTTGAAGAGGGGAGTCACATCAGCAAGCCTCCAATGCTCCAGGACCTCTCCAGTTAACCAGGAGTGCTGATAGATGGTCGAGAGGGGCTAGGCAATCACCCCCGCCAGCTCCCTCAGCACCTGAGGGTGTAGCCCATCCAGTCCCATGGACTTGTGACAGTCCAGATGGAGGAGAAACTCTCTGCCTGTCTGCACCTGAATCGCCGGGGATATATTCTCAGTAGGGTCCCAGACTTCCGGGTCAAGGATAAAATGCCCAGCGGATGACTGGTCTGGCTATTAAAGGCAGTTGTAAAGAAGGCATTGAGGACCTCAGCCTTCTCTTGTCCTCAGTGGCCACATTCCCTGCTGCATCAAATATAGGATGAGAAATATCCTTGGTTCTTCTTTTGCCATTGATATATTTATAAAAGGATTTTTTATTGTCTTTTACTGCAGTGGCCAATCTGAGCTCAGATTGGGCTTTTGCCTTCCTAACTTCCTGCTTGCATACCTTAGCTACTCTCTTGTAATCCCCCCAAGTAGCCTGCCCCTTCTTCCAGAGGACATAGACTCTCTTTTTCTCCCTGAGTCTCAGCAATAGTTCCCAGCTCATCCACACCGGTCGTCTTCCCCTACGGCTCGCCTTACGGCACTCAGGGACAGCCTGTTCTTGCTCCTTTAAGATTTTCGTCTTGAGGAGCATCCAGGCTTCCTGGACCCCTTACCCTTGAGAAGCGACTCCCAAGGGACCCATGCTACATACACCCTGAACAGATCAAAGTCCGCCCTCTGGAAGTTCAAGAAAGTAGTTTTGTTGGTCACTCTTCTGACATCTCCAAGAATAGAGAATTCTACAATTCCATGGTCGCTCTGCCCAAGATGGTCCCCAGCCTTCACTTCTCCCACCAGTCCTTCTCTGTTAGTGAAAACAAGGTGTAGCAGGGCACCACCCCTGGTAGTCTCTCCTACCAGTTGCATAAGGAAGCTATCTTCTTCTATGTAATGTATTCCTACTTCTTGGAGTGCTTGATGTATCAGGGTTAAAGTGTTCAGTAAATAGTGTGCAGTCTTTGCCTGAAGAATGAATTAAACAAAAGGTTCAGGTTGCCTGTCACAGCTGTAGTTTTTGTGGCATCCTCTTCATGCTTGACAGAAATCTGAACCGGTACAGCCAGCAGCACTGGAGCTAACAATGCTAACCCAGATGTTCCAGGCAGCTGATGCAGGCAGTGTTTGTGTATCACTGAGTGGGGACTGGCAGTTGGGATTTTGGTAGGCACAGGGTGTAGGAGGGGCTGGAGGAACCTAAGGATTTTAAACTGTTTGGCTTAGGCACATTTTTGCAATCATGTTACCAACAGTTTGTGGTGTGAAAGAGGAAGTCCTAAGAGTAGTCCAAAAGCATTCACTATTTGTTAGCAGTACTTGAAAGTAAGATGTCTATAAGAAGGGCATCTTTTAATAGAAATCAGTGTTTAGAGGCAGTTTTGTTTGAGTGCATCCTCTCGTCTGATGTCTCTTTATACTGTAAAATACTGCAGTTTTGTATGCACAACTCTAGAAGATCTTGGTACTGCTACAGTTTTGTTTTTTTTTTTTTCCTTCATAGCCAACTTTAGTTCACTGTTACTGTGAGAAATACAGGGATTTTTTTTTTTTTTTCCTGCAGTATTACTTAGGGACTTGCTTTAAGATTAATTATCTCCTGATTAGCTTCTAATGAATGGCATGAGTAGATTGTCTGTTTCTACAGCCATTTAGATGACGATGCATTTCTTTCTTTCATCCTTTATTGTGACTTACAGCATAATAGATACTAAATGTCACATTTATTCTGTGACTCTTAAGATTAACAAAAGTAAAGACTTCAGTTGTATAGCAATAAATTGACTTTAATTTACTTCAGCCCTAAAATGCTTTTTTCTCTCTATGTATGAAAAGTTTTGGATGCTCTTTTGTCTTTGGACATTTGTAATTACCCTGATTGTTCCACCACCAAATTGGAGTACGTAGTTTGTTAAGAGGCTTCTTGCATTAATAGTAGTGAATATCAAGTTTGTAAATAGTTGTCCTTTGTATGTCTGAATACTTCTAAAAAACAGATACTACATATTTAAAATATAGGGACTGAGTGTAATGCTACAAAGTGGAAAGATAGCCCTTATCGTTCAGTTATTTTTACTTCAAGTTGCATACTGTTTCTTACGAGTTTTAGCATAAACTTTTGCCACTGCCAAAATTTTGGCTTGTGTTCCATTAGGAGCAGCTGTGCCTGGATTTCATCTAAGAACATTTGTGGTAAATGCTGTGTTCTGAAATTGTGGCTATCTCTAGGGCCAGGTGTTTCAGGTTGGTTTGTTTTACTAGAAGCGTTCTATTGACTTTTCTGAAATGTTTTGCAGATAATGGGCATCAATGGATACCAACTGACTTAATATGCAGTACCTTCACAGCATATGCCAACTCTACAGGTTTCTGTTTCCTTTATTGGAGGAAAGAACTTCTAGTGTTTGTTGTTGTTTTGTTTTGTTTTTCCTGGAACAGAACTCATACCAGAGCGAGAACATGCATTTGGTATTTACTTGGTTTCTTGAAAAGCTTTTGGCAATACTGGATTCCACATCTTCTGTTGGTGTGCTTGCCTTCAATACTCTTTTTGAGATGCAAAATGAAGACACTGTGTACAAGAATAATCGAAAGGAAATTGAACTGAGATCCTGTCTCTTACATTAACAGTGTTTTTTAATATGTGTGTTGTTAGCAATTGTTAGCAGTTCGTACAGCTTTCTATTCCCATTTTCAGTAGCTTGGAACTGTATTGGAAAATGCTGATTGGAGAGTGCTCTCAAGCTGTCAGGTGTATTTGCAAATGTGGAATTAGATATTCTTCAAGTATTTGGTTTTCAAAATTATCTTAATATCTTCAAGTTATTTTTCTCCAAGCTGTTCTACAATGAACATTCTGCATCCTTCAAATAGATTTTATTTGAAATTATTTATTATATTTAATCTTTTGTGAGATCTCTTGATTATGCTCTGTGGATTAACAGCTCATCCCAAGCTGGAGTTCCCTGTGCTCAGCTGTATGAATGTGCTTTTGGAAGAGATGGAAATATGTGTCATTGGTAAGCATGTAATACTGGAAGCAAATGTGATGCTTCAGTTTCATTAACTTCTGTAAATGCAGATTTCAGTTATCAGGTCTTCACAATTATTGTCAAATATCTTCCTGAGAAGGAGATACTCCTGAAGGTCAGTTGGTGCAGTGTTAGTGAAGCATAAGGAAATAAAGCTGTGAAGGCCTGAACTGGTGGAGAAAATGGACTTATGGACTTCTGTTAAAAGTGGCACAAAACCTTCTTGTTTTTCTTTATTAAGAAAATGGGCTGGTACCACATGAGCCTTGGAACTTAGAATTAAACCAGCCCTTTTCATCAGTTAATGCTACGTATTTATGGTACTGGGCTTTAACTTTGTAGTGACTGTACTTTCAATTTTAATGTTCTTAATGTAAGTCATGAAAAGGACCAATTAAGAATGCCCATCTATCAGTGGTTACAATCAGTTCTGTATTTCAGACATGCTTGTGCACGTGAAAGAAGAAAAAAATGGGATTTTCAAGTGATTTTCTCTGCAATAAGCGACTGTATGAAACTATTTCATAGGCTAGATCTTTAATCCAGTGCTAACAATGTCTTCAGTGCGTGGACAAATACAGCCTTTGGCAAGGCAAAGAAATTTGACTGTGTTGTCATGACCATTGGTTAATGCATAGTTTGCAAAACAAATAAGTAGCAGTTTTCCGAAATAGAGTTTCTGTATTCTTGCCTCGTGCAACAACTGGCACAACTGCTCGTCTTCCTTGGTCATCTGCAGCTTGGGAAGAACACAGCTGGAGATGTGGGCTCCCGGAGCACAGCACTGTTTGGGGTGGTTCGGCTGCTGGTGTGTGGCTGCTTTCTGATTAGCAGATTTTGAGTAAACGAGCAAATGCTCACTTGCTATTTTTATACCTGTACTGTAAATAACTTCACTTTTTCCAAGGCGTCTTATGCAGTATTTTTGCATATCAATGCTGTGTTGTAGTGCTGCTGGATAGTAGCGTGGAAGTCCACCCTGTTTCATTATGGGTACTAAAAAGGAAAAAATATATATAGTACAGCAACAGAAGCATTTCTATTAGAAAAGCCTATTTTTCATGTTTAATCAGTGATGGCATAATGATGCGTTGATGTTGGTCTGTTCAGATGTGCAAGTATCTGCACGATGCTCCTTAATGCCGTTTTAAAATGATCTGCAGCGTTGCAGGCATCCTAGATAGAAACCATTCTTATTTATGTCTCTGTTAACCCTTTTTGCTCATTTCTTGATCTGGCACTGGGCTTTCCTGTTTAGAAGTCCTGAAGTCTGGCTACCTTTAATCTACAGGAGTAAGAGCAGCAGGAATCAAAATGTATCCCTCCGTGAGCTGGGCTGCTCCCATGGCAACGTGCAGCCTCTGTGGTGCATGAATCCAGCCCTGCCTGCTATGAGGGAGATTCTCTAAAAATCAGCTCTTGAGAAGGGAACGATTGTTATGAAAATCACTGCTGTGTCACTGTGCCTCCAGATGTTTATTGCGTTTTTTTGTTTGTTTCTTCTTTCATCATAAGGACTTGGCTGCGCAGCACGGTGATTTTTGCTAGTGCAAGAAAAAGATTCAGCTGTAGGACTGGCAATCTCTGACATGTGCAGCGTGGGGTGTTCCCCTGTTCGCTGTTGCTGCAGATGCTGTTGGAAAAAAACCTGCTTTACTGCTCTAATAAAAGCGGCTTCCCTTTGGGAGGCTGTGTTATTAAACATAGGTGACATATTGCTGGAAACAAGTTCTGGATAAGCCAGGGTAAAAAGTCACCGCTCTGGAGATAACAAAGGTGTGCAATCCAATGGTTTGTTTGTTTGTTTGTTTTGAGGTGCCAGTTTTTAGAGATGGTAATATGCTAAATTGGTCTTTTATTGCTGTAGTGCAGCTGTGGCTCAGCCTCGCCCATTTTCTTTAATATGGGAGCCATAGGCTGATACTTTCTTCCATGCTGAAGCTTATAGGTAAATCCTTCTTCCGCTAACATGATTGATTAACAGTTACCTTCTGCTGGAATATATATTATTTTGAAGGCTGAGCATTTTCATTGAGGCTATTCTATCTAGTGATTACAGATCGATCTGTTTCTTGCTCAAACACGTACAGAGCTGGAGTGACAGAGAGGAGCACACGCCCTGGAGCACTGTCGGTCAGTCTGTCCGATCTTTCAGTGCAGGATGGGGATTGTGGCGAATGCCGTGTGTGGGAATGAGTTTCTTTGCATGAGGGATTTCCACCTTTCCCCCTGGCCGTGGCTCCCAGCAGATGATGTCACCTCGCAGCTCATTGGCTCCGCCTGCACCTAGTGCAGGGAAGGCAGAGAAAGATGCCGGCACAAATCTCAGTGGTGGATCTCGGGTGTTGCGAGCAGGTTCCAATAGCATCTTGGATTAGCATTTAGAATCGACTGCGTGTGGCCATGTGAGGTGCTGGGTCCTTCCTAGGGCCAGGGGACTTAAGAGCTATCAGAGGAATGAGGCGGCTGATCTGCAAGCGGATCTGTGATTGTAAGTTGAAAAATCTGGGTGGAAGGGAAGAGACAGGGAGTGCTGGTAGACACATTGTGGGAGGATGTGTAGCACAAAATGCATGCACGAGTAAAAGAAGAAAAGGGAGAAGCATTTGTCTTCGGTAGAATGCAGTGATAAAAAATGGTATCTCCTTGGGGGGAAACATATGCAAGTGGGCAAAAATATTTGATCTGTGCAAAGATATTTTCCCTTTGTGGGAATGAATGTGAAGGATTCATTTTTAGGTGCAGTATTGTAGCGATTAATTATGGAGGCAAAATGATATTTTATGAGCACTTACTATGTAGAAAATGCTGTTTATTTCTGATTGTCATTTTATTCGTAGGTCACAGGCAGAGGACAAAGTGATAATACATGTTTTTATTTATGCATTTTTTCGGTCGGTGAAATATGAAGCAGAACAGACGATTGAGAACTAAATATACATTCATTCTAATATATATATATATATATATATATATATTTCAATTTAATGTATCCTTTTCTAGACAAAAGCTTCGATGATGAAGAGTCGGTGGATGGAAATAGGCCATCATCAGCTGCTTCAGCCTTCAAGATTCCTGCACCTAAAAAGCCAGGAAATCCTTCCAACAGTGCAAGGAAGCCGGGTTCTGCTGGTGGGCCGAAGGTTGGAGGTAATGTAAAGCTATTCAGTCGCTAATGGGTGTTGCCAGAAACCTTGCTAGAGCAAGCACAAAACAGAACTTTGAAAGGTGATGTTTAATTCATGACTGCAGTATTCTTGCAGAACTGAAAACAGTAAGGGACCCTTTTTTACGTAATTATTCATATTTAAAGGTGTGTGCATGCCTGTCTGCTTTATGATGTGCAATTGGCTTATAAAGGCCTCACAAATAAAAAAAAATATCTGGAGAAAGTGATTGTATTGGTAGAATGAATGTATGGATGCCCTTTTCATGGAATCCACATGTCCATCACAATATATACACTAAATATATTGTGAAACTGTGTTGTAAATGTATGTAAGTGAATTTTTTACTGTAGGTGTGCTCTGTTTTGCATGGCTCAAAAGGGCTGGTCATCAACTGTATACTTCAGCAGAGGTGTATGGTACAGCTCAGTGACTTCTACTACTCATAAACTGCCAGAGTAATGTGAAACTAATTGTAAAAGATACAAATGAGAGCCAAAACTGTTGCCAGGATTTCTTGCATGCTAGATTTCAAAGTGGAATAATGATGATGCTTGCTAATTATAATCATTGAAGGTGGACATGCTTTTTTCTTCTTCTTTTTTTTTTATAATAGCTGGGAGGGGCAGAATCTAACAAGCAACTGTTCACTGCTATTTAAAAAAAAGTGACATCTTTTTTGATGGTTTATGCACACATTCAGAAAAATGTATAAGTGGAAACATACCATGCTTTAGGTATGGTACTTTATAAATAATTGTTTCTTTTGGTAGGGTGTTCTTCTGAGAGTCATTTTTTCATGAGCCTATTCATGGAGTGTTCTCTTAGGTGAACTCCACAGCGAAGATAAAATTTGAGCTAAAATACACATACCAAAGAATCTGCAGTATCCGTTTGCCTGTCAGTAAGATAGAGCTCATCTTTTGGCAATTCATTGCATCTCTAATGTGATCTTCAGACTTCCTGATACCTTGAAAAGATATCCATAGGGCGGGATCAGCACTGCCATAGTACAACTCACAATTGATAGCAGTATGAATCAGGAAATGCCACTTAAAAGACTTTATAAGGGAAACTGTCTTTGAAATTAACAGTTTGTATTTTGTTGTCATTATTTATATCTTTACAGCCAAGTGTCTAGAACAAGGTTCTTACAGAAAACCATTAGTTTGATGTTAGAACCATTGCTTCTGCTTCTTTTGAGAGACAAAATAGAGACGTCACCATTAAATGAATGAATAAAGGAGTGAGTCAAAGGACATGACAATGGAAAAAGGACAATTATTCAAACATTTTATTTCCAGAACCATTAAAGAAATAGATAGATAGATAGATAGATAGATAGATAGATAGATAGATAGGAGGACTTGAGATCAGAGGGGGCATATGATTCAAACATCTTTCCAGACCTGTCTATGAGCTCTCAACTCATGAACCTATCACTGGTGCTGCTGTCCCCGCTGCCTGCAGTGGGTCCCACCTGGGGTGCCGGCCCATCCCCTGCATGAGCCCAGTGAGAGCTGCAGGTGCCATTGGGGCAGGACGGGGCTGCTCCTGCACGGCTGCTGCAAGGGATGAGGTGAGGAGAGCATGATGAGCTGCCGCTCTGCTGCCTGTGGGTGCCGGGGAAGCTCCTGCTGTGCTGGGCCGGTTGTAAGGCTGCTCAGTGGCAGCAGGGAGGGGGCCAGAGGCTGGCACATTTCCCTCTGTGCTGCTGCAGCAGTCTGGCAGGGCAGGAGCAGAACTGGTTTGGGTGGTGGCTTTTTTTGGGTGCTTCAGTGGGGCTTCCATGAGGAGTCTTACCATGTTTTCAGTCTGAAAAACTTCTTACTTCCCAGTACTTGGAGCTTAAACATTTCTTCACTGATGACAACACAGTTTCCACCATGACCCCACCAACTCATCTTAAACTGGTCACTTTCAACCAGTTGCAGAATTTCTGTGGAAAGCTGAGGGCTGAGGAGATGCTGGCTTTGCTCTCCTCAGAAGAAATGTGAGGGAAACATGTGGTTTGTTCTTCATCTGAAAAATTAGTGAATCCTTTTTTTTCCTTTACCTATACTGCAACAGCATCCCATATTGTTCCTTGTTCATCCTGTTCTGGAGGATGAGGAGAAGGGGAGCCTGAGACCTCAACTACCTTCTCTGGCTCAGAAACAGAAGACGTTTCTGATTCAGCTGGCTCAATTTTAATTTTTCTTTTCTTGATTTGACTGAAGTTCTCTCATAGAGGCATTTCTGTGACAAACCAGTCTTTGCCCTGCCAGTTTACAACCAATGGTGTGAATAGGAGATGCACAAACCATTTTTGTTTCCTATACTTTTTTTTCTCCTTTTCAAAAAAATTTAGGAAGCAAGCTAACAAAATCAGTGACGTTCTTTTAAGTCTTTTAAGTCACCCCTTTTCTACAGGATCAGGTGCTCCATCAGACCTAGCCTTTCCTTGTCAGGAGATGTATCTGGATGCAGGTCTCTACTGTATGCTAAGTCTGAGGACACCGCTAAATTGCAGGAGCTGTTGGCTCCCTGGTGGGCAGGGAGGGAAGAGAGATCTTGAGAAATGTAATGGCTGGACTGTCACCAAGGGCATGAAGTTTAACAGGAGCAAGTGCCAAATTCTGCCCCTGGAGTGGGGAAGCCCAGGACATATATATAGTCTTGAGG
Organism: Meleagris gallopavo; assembly: GCF_905368555.1. Classification (NCBI taxonomy): domain Eukaryota; kingdom Metazoa; phylum Chordata; class Aves; order Galliformes; family Phasianidae; genus Meleagris; species Meleagris gallopavo. The sequence continues at coordinate 44,112,263 of NC_139409.1, read as the reverse complement.
ACAAGAGTCAGGAGGGCCGCCCCGCAGAAAGGGCCTGGGGAGGTTCTGGTTCAGGGCAAGTTGAATCTGAGCCAGCAGCATGCCCTGACAGCCCAAAGGGCCAACTGTACCCAAGGGTGGTGCATCAGGCCCATGTTTCCAGCCAGGTGAGTGAAGGGGCTGTCCTGCTGTGCTCTGTGCTGTGCAGCCTCACCTCCAGCACTGGGTGCTGGGTTGGGCACTGCAATCTGAGGACGTGAAAGTGCTTGAGAGCATCCGAAGGAGGGTTACGGAGATCGTGATGGGTCTGGAGGGATGACCTATGAGGAACAGTTGTGGTCCCTTGATTTGTTCAGCCCAGAGCAGAAAAGCTGAGTGATTCTATTCTCACAGGAGCTGTAGGTCACAGGAGCCTCACAGAGCTGACCTGTACTCTCTGGTAACAGCAACAGGGCCTGAGGGAATGGCATGGAGCTGCCTCAGGCTGAGGTATAGGAAAAAAGTTCTTCACCAGGGGGTGAGTTGACAGTGAAAGAAGTTTCAGAGGACAGTGGTCACTGCCCCCAAGGTGCTGGATTTCAAGAAGTGTTTGGACAGTGCTCTCAGGCATAAGGTTTGTGTTTTGGATGGTCCCATGTGGAGCCAGGAGTTGGACTCAATGATAGAGTGGATTAAGGTTGTGATCGGCAGCACAGAATCCAGCTGGAGGCCTGCATCTGGCGGTGTTCCTCAGGGATTGGTGCTGCATCCAGTCTTGTTTAACATCTTCATTAGTGACCCTGATGAAGAGATAGTGTCCACCCTCAGCAAGTTTGCTGGTGATATGAAGCTGGGAGGAATGGCTGTGCTGCTATCCATTGAGACCTGGACAGGCTGGAGAGTTGGGTAGTGAGTAACCAGGTGAGCTTTAACAAGAGCAACTTCAGTCTTGCACTTAGGGAGGAGCGACTGCGTGCACCAGTACTGGTTGAATGGTGACCTACTAGAGAATCATGGAATCACAGGGTTGGAAAGGACCTTGAAGATCGTCTACTCCAACCATCCTCCCATCACCATTGCTACCACAAGCTACTAAACCTTATCTCGTAGCTCCTCATCCAGACGCCTCTTGAACACTGCCAGGGACGGTGACTCCAGCAGAGAGTAGCTCTGCAGAGAGGGACGTGTAGGAGTCCTGGTGGACAGTAGTTTGGCCATGAGTCAGCAGTGTGCCCTGATGGCCAAGAAGACCAATGGCATCCTGGGGTGCATTAAAAAGAACGTGGCCAGCAGGTCAAGGGAGGCAATCCTCCCACTCTGCTCTGCCCTGGTGAGGCCTCACAAGGTTTATTGTGTCCAGGTCTGATCTCCCCAGTACAAAAAGACAGGGATCTCCTGTAAAGAGTGCAGCAGAGGACCACAAAGATGATAAAGGGCCTGGAGCATCTTTCTTGTAAGGAAAGGTTGAGTGACTTGGGTCTGTTCAGCCTTGAGAAAAGATGACTTGGGATCTGATCAATGTCTGTAAATATCTAAGGTGTGAGAGGCAAAAGGATGAGGCCAGACTCCTTTCAGTGGTGTGTGGCTATAGGACAAGAGGAAATGGCCACAAACTGAAGCATAGGAAGTTCCACACAACTGTGCATTAAGATCTTCTTCACAGTAAGAGTGATGGAGTGCTGGAACAGGCTGCCGAAGAGGCTTGTGGATTTCTCCTCTGGAGATGTTTGAGACCTGCCTGGATGCCTACCTGTGCAACCTCGTCTAGGGAACTTGCTTTGGCAGAGGGGTTGGTCTAGATGATTTCTAGAGGTCCCTTCCAATCCCTACAATTCTATGATCCTTGTGGGTCTCTTTCAACTTGGGATATTCTATAATCCTAAAATGTGGGTTTTTCTGCAAGGAAGACTTGTATATGTAGTACTAGAACTGAATAGTTAGAATTACCATTTATTTCAGTATAATCTTAAGTGTAGTTGATGTCCTCACTGCCACCTTTAGTAACATAGATGTTTGTTAATGTGTATTGGCTTTTACATGCAGATTTTCACAAGCTTTATAGTGAAAGCCTGGGGATAGGAGGATAAGGAAGAGGAAGCAAGAACAGAATAAATACTTAACAGGTTTATCATTTAATCTAGAAATTCTATAGAGCATAAGCGAATATCTTTTTTTCCCTTTTTTATGTATTGGGAAACATTTAAAAAGAAAAGTACTTGGACTAAGGACAATAATTAAGCGTGCTGAAAATTTAGAGCCTTTGGGTCCTTGTTTGCTTTATACCTCCTTCTTTCAACTCTCTGGAATACTGGGCAGTGTTTACCTACGTACCTGTTTTCCCTCTTTTTATGCCCGTAGTCAGAATTTCCAAAATGTAAGGTTGTAAAGTTGAATCGACCAAATGTTTAATGTTGATGTAGTTGTTCTTCAAATGGTTGTGTGTATGTGCATCACAGTGTGCTTGTATGTACTTTTCAGGTACATGTCCGTGGAGGATTTTTACCTTATTTTACAGGGTGCAGGTTGTGTCTTACATTCTTCACCAAATGTCTAGATGGTAGAAAAGTGCCTACTGGTCTTCAGTTCTCAACTGCCTGCACATTTTTCTCTTGCTGTCAACCACAGAGAAATCTTTTCTGGTCTATAGACCTACTTGTGCACAGATTTCTTTAATTGCATGTAACACTATGCTTCCTTGTTTTCATTTTTGGTGGTTTTTCCTTTCATATTTTCATTGAGCTCACTTCCATTAATTTCTTTTTAACATTTTCTATATGTAATCATTGCTAAGCAAGGTTGTTCTCTTATCTTTTCATATTTAGCAGCCACTATACTACTTTATTCCCATTACTTGTTGTTCAATATCTTCATACACTTTTTTCTTTTACCCTACTTTTTATTTGTAGTGTTTATTCTTTTTTTATTAACCATCTTGTTACTAGTTCAAATTGTCAAATGTATGCCTTAAGAGAGCAAAACCATTCTGATGGTATTCCCAAATCTTCGGTCACCTATTCTAATAAAAAGCGTTTGTGTGGGTTCTAAAAGTATTTGTTACTCAAGTCATCATCTTTTCAGTAATGTGGTTTTCCATAACTTCTGCCACCTGCTGATCGTGCTTATTTAAGTTTTCTTTGATTGACTGTGTATGTGTGTGTGTGTGTGTGTGTGTGTGTGTGTGTGTGTGGACATGCATGTACATACTGAGAAGTTATGGTTCAGCCTTGGAGGAAGCAGCAGCTCCGGTGACTGTGTTGCTTTTTCTTCATTTTTCACAAAGATCTTTTAAGTTATCCCGGTGCTGGGCAGCTGAAGCAATCTTTCACTGCAGTTTCTTTACCTCAGGCTTGTGTGACCAGTTAGAATTGTCAGTGCAGGTGGAAATCTCGTTTAGTGTAGGCTGAGAATGCTAGAAGTTGATTCCTTCAAACCAGCTATTACGTTCCAGATGTCGTTTTCCCACTACTACTTCTTTAGAAAGACAGTTTTTTCCATCAGCTGGAGATGTTCCAAAACTGACTGGATGCTAGCTTGGCTTGAGGCTAAGAACATTAAACCTCCTAACCATGTTGTTTTGTTTTGTCTTTAACAATATTATCTGCTGAATTTGATCTCAGATGGATGCGTGCTTGGCTTTTTATTACATACTCTATGGAGATATTTCTTATTGAAGACACTGTTTGCTTCCTGTCCAGTGTCCAGGAGGAGATTTTCACTGTGTGGAGGACTTACTGTAGGAGGTGCACTTTGGTGACACTGGAAATTCAGAATCATTGTCCAAGGAAGCCAGGCGAAATAGGTACAGATGTTAGTGATAGGTGTCCTACTTGGGGTGGAATTGCTTCTCCTAGTGCTAGGAGTTGTCATTCAAGATCTATTCCTGTCTACAGCAGGGATGACACAGCTTGTCATTGCCTTTGGTGGCAGGTGTGATTAAGTCTGCAAGAAGATGGGCTGCTAAGAAAGTATCAGAAGTGGGCAACATTAGCAGGCTGAAAAACCTAGTGGTCTGTTTTTGGTCACACTTTATTATTGGGAGGTGCTCAGACACTTTCTTTCTTCTGAAGAATAAAAAGTGTTGGATCTTCAATTTAATGGAGCAGCACATCATCTGGCATGTTTTTTATTCCATGATTGATGCACTTCCCTAAGCTAGTGATTTGTCAACAAATACAGTGTCCTGCATAGCTGATCTACTTCTGGCACGCTTGTTTTCAGCTGTTGAGTAGAGTGGCACAACCTCTCAAATGCCCATTTGCTCAAAGGCCACCTTCTTGAGAATGCAGGCAGCATGTGTTATATACTTCAAGAAATGGATATTCATGGGCTCTTGGCAGTTTGGCAAGATACTTTTGGGTTGAAACAGACACCATAATTTCTAGCAGAAGACAACCTAAGTTGAGTGTTAGCCAGATGAGCTATATTTTTTATCCTTGTGCTCTTCAAGATCTCTTGGAGGGCTTTGATTGGTTCTCTTGCCAATGTGAACTCCTTTTATCACAATTTCTACTATTTAGAAGTTTTATGCAGTGTGGATATTAGGAAAGCTCCATCCATACCTCAACGAGAAGGCTGGCCTCTTTCCCCATAATGTCAGTTTAGGTCAGTAGTCTCTAAAATCTGTTAAGAGTAGGAATGCTGGCATTTCTTTAGACTGGAGTGATGCTGGGAAGAAAAGCTTGCAGATTAAACCATGTCAGGGTGAAAGTTTGTAATAACTTCCAATTGTATGCTTAAGAGAACCTCTGTAGGGCTGGAACATTATTTTTAATGTTAATTATTTTTAATGTTAAGACAATAACTTGGACTTCATAATGTTTAGAGTATCTCCAGTGAGAAGATCATACATCAAGTATTTTTGTCTGGGGTTTGTTGGCTTTCTTTTATGTGTTATATTGGCCTAGTATCACTAATGTGTGTTGCTTACTGTTTTGCACTAATAATATTGTTAGACTTTTGGAAACAAGCTTAGTTTAGGATGAATTATCCAACGACAAACCAACAAAGGTGATTTTATTAGTTTAAAATAATAACTATTCTGAGTGCTGTTTTAGAATAGATTTTGGAGTAAGAATGTTGATGGTGAGGCCGTGGATGCCCCGTCCCTGGAGGTGTTCAAGGCCAGGTTGGATGGGGCTCTGGGCAGCCTGCTCTAGTATTAGATACAGAGGTTGGCAGCCCTGCCTGTGGCAGGAGGTTGGAGCTTCATGATCCTTGAGGTCCCTTCCGACCCAAGCCATTCTGTGATTCTGTAATGCCAAGTGCAATCCAAAGGACATAATGTTTTGCTTTTTTGATTTTTTTAACCTTTGTTAAAAAATCTGTACACATCCAAAAAGCTTATTTTTTTTCAACATTGAAATAAAAGGATTTATTATGCTGCTTTTTCTTAAACTGCTCGAAGGTTCTGATCCTCAGTGAAATCTGCTAGTGTGGCAGTGTGAGGTTTGATGTTGGTATTACTTGACATAACCCTCAGTTTTAGGATGATCTTAATTCTTAAGAACCTCCAAATGTTTGATGGCTCAAAAATCATTAAAAAGACTTTCTTCTAGGTAGGAATCCATTAGCTGGAAAACAGGAAAACCAGGTGAACAGTTTTCTCAAAAAAAAAAAAAGAGAAAAAGAAAAAAAAGAGAGAAAAAGAAGAAGGTTATAGCAACTATAATAGCGTAGTACACATTCTTCTTAACTAAAGGACCACATTCTTCACTGTAGGAAGTTATTCACACCTGCTGTAAATTTAAGTTTAGGTTGTATATCTCTGTCTGTAGTGAGTTTTATTAGCATTGTAATGCTCTTTTTTCCTCCTTCTCAATAATAGCAGTGCAACCCTTTGAAAAGTGTTACAGTGGTACTGATTTACTCCTTTGGAATCTATTTTTTAGCAGAAAAAGAATTCAGTACTTTGTTATGTTAGTATGAGGCAATATAAATGAATAGTCTCTACCTAAAACAGATGTACAGAAAAATGGATGCTTGCCTTCTGAAATCTTAGCCAGGTTAGGTTAGCCTCATTAAAGCTACATTGTGTAGTTAAGAAGTGTATTTGTTAAAAGGACTTCAATAATTGTGGAACTGTAAGTATAAATTGTTAGTGAATGGACTTCAATATAGCAAGATAAATGCCTTTCTTGCTGTATTGATTATCTTCAGACTGATGAAGACAGTGCTGTGTTTACTTGACACACAAGAGAGACTTCACACTAATCATACTCAAATTATTTTGTACTTTTGAGTTCTGTAGAAAATAAGCTCAGGAGTACTAGTTCCATTAATGCATTGTGATAATCCTCCTTCTATTACTTGAACTAAAACTTTAGTTTTCATGAAGTGACTTCCAAAGTGCTTTATTTGTTGTGTGAAACTAACTAGATTTTTCTTCATAGTTGTGTATCTCAACCCTTTGTGAGACACAAAACCGAGATCTTGGCATTCAGAGCATCACTGACACTCTGTGACAGTTACCTTCTTGGCTTACAGGTTGCTGAGAGTTGGGAGGATTTTTTTTTCTGCAGTCAGACCTGTCTTTCTGACCACCCTTTAGAATCAACAGGTGGGAATTGACACTGAACCAGAAATTGTTACAGAATATTTGTTGGCTTCCTTGTCGCCACAGTGGAAGTACGTTACTTTCCTTCCTTACACAGCCTTGCCTGTGAAATAGCTGGTTTGCAGTGATGCAATCTTCAACTGCATCAACCTAACCCAGAATTCAGGGAAGTAGGAGGAATTCCAGCTTTCCATCTTCTCCTCCAGTTTTGTTACTGTTTGATCTCCTGTGTAGGACTTCAGGAGAAGGTTTCGTTTCATACGATCAGTGATCTGTTCTCCTTAGCCATAATAAATTCATGGGGGTTCCTTTTCTTGCCTATAGTATTCTTTTGTTTGCAGCTTATCTTATCAGGTGAATTAGCAAACCAGCCCCAGAGACCAAAATGATTTGCATATGCTGTTACTTCACATGCACATAAATACACATATATACATTCATAGAGCATGTGTGTGTCTCACTCTGTATTCACTTATAACTACCGTTTATTAGTCTCCCTAATAAAATAAGATGAAGAGAGTGACAGTGAGCAATAATTAAGAAGTCTATAGGTAAGAGCTTATAACATTTTGTGACCTTCTTTTAACATCTGTACCCTATGATGTAGTCCCAAGCATCCTACTAGCCATCACGGGAATAGGGAAGAAGAGCCAACCCTTGTTTATTTTGCTAACACGGAATACTGATTTTTAAAGCACTGAGAAGGGGGAAGGCAGCTTCTTTGTTTTCACGTGGCTGAATCTAGAAGGAAAAAGAGGAATGAGATAGGAGGAAGGCTGACTGAAGTCAGCTGACTGTGTTGTCACTTTGAGTCCTTAGGGACTGTGGCTGTGTTACACAGTAAGTGAAAACAGACATGCAAAGTAACCCTACGTTGCTGCTGTTGAAGAGAAGCTGCTTTACAAAGTAGAAAGTATGATTCCACTTTGTAGGGCTGGAAGGAGAATAAAGTGACTTAAGTTTCATTTCTTAGGACAATTGTATGTACTTTAAAATAGAGTAGAAAAGTGGAGTAATGAAACAAAATAAAATAGACTAAAAATAAAAGGAAAAGGAATAAAATCAGTACCATTCTAACGAAATAAATGAAAATAACTAGGGTTGAAAATAACTTTGAAATTAAATATAAACATAAAGTGCTAATTATTATAATGTGGAAATGTGAATAGTGCAATTTTAGCAAAGTCACAAGTATTGCTTGCACAGAATAAATAAGATGTTCTTAAAAATATAAAGTAGCCATATGTTAAAATCAAACGAGTTGACCTTCTGTCTTGCACTAGTGAAATTCTGGAATGAAAAGATAGAAATTCATTCTCATATCCACTTACTTCAGAGTTTGCAGCGACAAACAATGTTAGTTCTACTTGTTCTTAATAGAGTATCAGTTTAAATTGTGTCAGTAAAGAAAGTGCAGCTGAAGAGAAGCAGTAACAGTGATGAAAATTCCTTTCTTTTGAAAACATGACATAGCAGCAAAACCCCCAAACAATTACAATACCACAACCCAGCCTGTTTTGTAAAACAAGTTCTAGGTGATACAAATGAGTTGTTTGTGCTCCTGCTTGTTCTCAGTAATAATGCCTATAATGTAAAATAATTGGCAGATTTTACACTATTGAGGTGTAAGACTAGGAACAAATTAAAGTAAAATGTAAATTCTAGGTTATTAGAAAACTAGACTAAAGCTGAAAATAAGTCCAATTTGCATAACATTTTAAGCCCACCTGTTGAAGTTTGGCAAGCAAGGCAGGGTCACAAATGATCTTTTAAGTATTTGTGAGAATCAGCTGTTAGTTAGAGAAAAGAAATACATGAGCGATTGAAAGATGACAGTGTGAGCATGAGCATTGTGCCTGCTTTGAAAGATGACTGTGTGAGCTGATAATTCAGCAGAAACAGACATTAATCAACTATGAGATGAGCCCAGAGGAAGTCAGAGATCTGTATTCCTGTTGCTCAAAGAGCTGCTTTTCCCCTCCATGCAGCCTTATCTAATTTATGCCGTCCAAACTTTGAGCTGACTACATGATTACTTTCTTGTGTTGTCAGCGTGTCTGCATGCTTCACAGATGCTTGTTAGTTGATCTGCATAGCATACCTGTGAAAATAGCTAGTAATATTAATCTTTTATGATTGTGAAACTGTGCTGCATTGAAAATTGGGTATTGAGAGTAGAGCTGTTGAAAGTGTGCATTCAGTATTGGGACTTCAAATACTGGTAAGTATCTCAGAGAATATAATGTTTTTTTAGCTCATACACTCAATACACGATTCCAAAGGAATCTTCACACTCAAGCACAGCTCCAAAATTTAGACCAAGAATGCTAAATCTTCAGTTTCTTCAATTGAAACTTCAGTTGAAGTGAAAATTAGCTCCTGCTTCCTCCTGGTACGTGAGTCCTGGGACAAGGAACGTGTGTGCCCTTCACTCTGTGCTTGCTCTTGGAAAATGTGTCACACCTCAGCGACTGAGATGGGAGCTTCTAGTGGTTATGCACTTCCTGTCACCTTCTTTGCTGTAAGCATAGCTCACTCCCCATTTCTTCTCATCCCTCCTGCCCCTATTCTTTATTGGAGTGAGTAATTGCATGGAAAGTTCTGCTTAGCATTGCAGTCCTGAGAGAGAGAGAATGCACTCCATTACTGCATGGAAACTTCTGTTCATGCTCAGTGGCTTTGGCATGTGGGAGCAATGTTTTGATGAAACAAGCACACCATAGGTGGAGTCTCTTACCTTGACTGTCAAGTTTCTAATGGAGGAAAAAAAAGCAGCAGCAGAAAGTAAGAAATAACATTTATTTGAATATGTTTGAAAGCATTTTGCTATTTTGTTCAGTTTATGCAGCTGTTACAGCTTGAATGACTGTTTCTGGCTGCCTCAGGATCAAGGACTTTTGGCATCGGAGGAGTTGAGGTGGACAGGTTGTCTCTGTTGGCAGTCACTGGGGCTGAATTGGCCAGAATTCATCTGTCAGTTTCCTTCAACCAGGCTTTCTCACTGAGGCTTTTTTATTCTGCAAAGTCACTGTGCTGTCTTCTAAGCTGATTTAAAACAGTGGGAAGGTATCCTAAGTCAAGTTTCCGTCGAAAGTGGTTTATTTGGTGTTAGCATTGTATCTGATGATTAAAAAGTGTATTTTGTTTCTGAAATTGTTTACCAAAAAATCTGGTTGTGTTGGGACAGCTCAAGAGTTTTACTGATCCTGGTTGTCTGTCTGATGTCTGTCAAAGGCACTTCAGGCTATTTTAGTGTAATTTAACTGGCTTGAGGAGCTTATACATGTTTCTTCTGCTGTTTCTCTTCCTCCTCCTTTTTCCCCTCTGTGCAGAAATAACTGCCATCAAAAAGACGTGCTAAGCATCCCAGTATGGTAATCTCCCAATATTTTTCCAGCATTAATTATCAGAGCCCATTTCATGGAGCCCTGTGTTTTATGCATGAGGTCTGTCAGGTAGGCAGGGTGTGTGCTCCTAAAAGCTCTGAAAGTACAGACAAGTTCCATAGTATCAGGGTTTTTAAGGATGGGGAGTTATTTGTTTCTCTCCAGGTGCAGTTGGTTTTTATCTCAGAAAACATACATGAGGCAGCTGGAATTTAGCTGATTGATTCATCATCCACAGTAAGATCACTGCAAGTTTATTTTTGGACATTCTGAGTTTTAGTGGCAGAGCTGAGGTAGTGAGCAGTGTGACCTGTTTCTTAATTTGTGTACAGAGCCTCCAAGTGATGTGAACAGTTAAACCGGAACATTTGTGCTATGAATGGTTTGTTTTGTGAGTGAAACTTGGGACATCTTATTACAGTAACAAAATCTTTTAACAGTTACTCTAAATATTGCTGGTAGCTGTTTACTGGTGCAACTATTTCCAAGTAAATCAGCCTTGTTTGCAAAACTGCACCTCATCTAACTTTGATTGAAGTGCTTTTTGTTAGAGCAAGTGCTGTATCTCTGTTGCTCTAATAGTTTTTTAGCTGGCAACTTGAAAATACCTATAATACGAAGTGACTCTTAATCAGCCCATGGAAAAATACTTTGTTCTTTATCCAGGTACTTGAGACTGGAGAGTAGCTCTTTCCTTGTCTATTGATGAAAGTTTTTTGATTAAAATCCAAACGTGGAAATAAGAGCTTACTGAACTGAGGTAAGACCACCTGTGTTCCCTGTGTGCTGTTAATAAATCAGGGTGTGTGCATTCTATTGAAAACAGAAATTGAAATAGATTGTGCAGTCTATAGAGATGCTTTACATCACCTAGTAATTTAAAACATGAAGGGATTTTTCAGAGTTTTAGTCAACTTCCAGACATTTGTTTCATGTTTTTGAGAAGCAGGGGTTTGAAAACCGCATAAGAAAAGATGTTATTCTGCACTGTTGTATTAATTGTAGCAGTAATTGCATGGCATCTGGAAAGGTGGAGTGATTCCTTACTGAACCACTGAAATGTAGCCTATATTAAGGGCTTCACCAGAATCATTTTCTTAAAAATCACCTTTGCCAGCTGAGAGTTCACAATTTGGATCATCGAACACAGATAACTTCTTCCTGCAAAAGGTACCATTTTAAACGTGAGCAGTAATAAAGGCTGACCGAAGGAGAAATAAGTACATTTGTAAAACACTGCTCAGGAGCTACAGAAGATTCAGGAAATCTCACCGTTTGAGAGACTAACAAACAGCAGAACACGCAGGGACTGTGGAAACTTACTGAGGATTGTCTTGGCACACTGCAAGTACTGTCCTCCTCACAGGTGGTCAAACTTTACATCATTTAAAGGGATTCTATGAATTGGTGATAGCAAAAACTGGTTGCTGTAATCTAAAGGAAGTATCTTCTAATTTCTGTCATTTATTTTGTATCTTGTGTTACTTTGTATCAAAGCTGTTAAACTTCTTTTTCTACTTCCATTTTAGCACAGTGTTTGTATGGCCCCACAGTGAGGCAGACCAGGGAACTTCTCTCACTGTAAGCATTCCTCTCAGCCAGTGTATTCCTAGCCCAGCCTCTCCTGTTCTGATGTTCTGTTTGGTTGTGCTTGTGATACAGTGATAGGGTCAGTGGGAGGAACCAATTTGAGTTCCAGATAACGTATTGTTTGAAAAGCTCAGTAATTTGTGAGCTTGTCCTGTGCACTTAGCTGTGCCGAGCTGAGGCGGCTGTCAGTTCCTAATTAACAACTCAGTAGAATTTTACAAAATCAATAAGGTAACAGATGGATTTTTTAATATATATATATTTTTAATTAGGAGTCTTTGAGCTTCTTTAGATTCAGTTTGTGGTGAAGTTATTGAAATATAGTTATGGCCTTGGGGATTTTTTGATGTTTCAGTTTCGTTTATTTCAGAGGAAAAAAAACCCTGAATCATATTACTCCAAGGGTAAGATCCTGTTCCTGTGTGTTGTTAGAGAATTCAAAGGGATAGAACGAGTTTGTGTAGCAGTGTGCTTTTTAAAGCTTACCAGTGCCTTCTTCCTTTGGTGCTGCCAGCAGGTCCTACCTTGCCCAGCAGCTGCTCCCTGCAGCTGGGCACCTCGTCTGCTCTTCAGGTGGCTCTTGTTCAGGTCCTGCAGGGCAGGGGCAGCCACCTCTCCTCTCCTCAGGGCAGCTCCTTGCTGGCAGTGTTCAGGCAGTTGTGGATCATCTGTCATGAAGCATGGGTGAGAGTAGAAGAGTGAGTGAAAAATGCAAAGGAGAAGAGTTAGTTGTGTGGAGAAACTGACGTACCTCTCTGTGAGCAGCAAATGCTTCTTCCTCTGGGAGAAGTTGGAACCTCAGGAACAGAGGGAGATCTTTTTGCAGGCCTGGTGTGTTCTTGTCAATCCATGCAGATTTAGTTGGCGAACAAAGCTTTTCATGTTTTTAGTCTGCAAAACTCTCACAGGTCCTTTCCTTCTCAGTACTTGGAGCTTAAATATTTCTTCATTGATAGCAACAGTTTCCACCATGACCCCACCAACTCATCTTAAATTGATCACTTTCAACCAGTTGCAGAGTTTCTGTGGAAAGCTGAGGGCTGAGGAGATGCTGGCTTTGCTCTCCTCAGAAGAAATGTGAGGGAAACATGTGGTTTGTTCTTCATCTGAAAAATTAGTGAATCCTTTTTTTCCTTTACCCATGCTGCAGCAGCATCCCATATTGTTCCTTGTTCATCCTGTCCTGGAGGATGAGGAGAAGGAGAGGCTGAGACCTCAACTACCATCTCTTGCTCAGAAACAGAAGACGTTTCTGATTCAGGTTTTTGATTCAGTTTTAATTTTTCTTGTCTCTTTTGGACTGAAGTTCTCCCGAAGAGGCATTTCTGAGATGAGCCAGTCTTTGCCCTGTTAGTCAGCAAACAAAATCCAAGGGAACAGTTGGGGGGTTCCCTTAGAGATGCTCAAGCCTCACCTCACCATCATGCCCACATGTCATCACAGCGCCTGTGATGCTATGTCTTTGAGTTTCTTAATTGGATAGTATATGTTTGAAATCCTAATTAAAAAAACAGGGAAATAAAAAAAACTTGAATTGGTCTAGTGAAGATGTGATACTATAAAAAACTAGTAGAACACTTGTTTTTTTAAGTTTTGAGATAGTGTATTTATGTTTTATTAACTAGTTAATCATGCTTTGATTAGGCTGTTCCTTGTTTCAGAAGAAAAATATCGGTCCACTACCATTCTAATGCTGTATTTCTTCTTCCTTAATATGTTCTTTGTTATGCTGTTTCTGTCCCATCCTGTAGAGCTTTGTAGGTACTTGTGGAGAGAGCATGAAAATGGTAAAGCAGTATAGTGATCCCAAGTCATTGCAGTGCCATCATAAGATTCCAAGTGTTATAGTATAAAAGCAAGGACTTTAATGCCTGGTTGTTAAAACTGCTTCTACAAAACAAACAAACACAAAAAACCAACAACCAAAACCCAACAAACTTATTTTCTTTATTTGCATTCGGGACTTATTCTGGTTATTGAGCTTTTCACATTACTGAGCAGCTCAAAACCTTGTGACTGGGAAGAAACTTTCTTACAGAAAGAAAAAAACAAGTCACAGGGCCTCTTTAAACAGTAAGAATTCTTGAGTTTAACTTAAGAAGATGTCATCTGTTGTAGTAAAGTGCAAGAAGGAAGGGGCTCATTTCCTTTGCCTCCATCCCCACACACATCCAAGCTAAGATGAAAGCACCAAAGTTGGAGATGCTTAATATGCTGTAATTTTCTTCCATATCAAGACTGTTACTTTCAGTACGTTCTCACCAGCTTCCTGATGTGGAACCAAGGCCTGCTGGTGGCTTTGTGAGCCTTTCTAACCAGGCTGCTTGAATAATAAGAACTGGTGAAAGTTATAATTGATCGCTAACAAGAGGATGAAATTTGTGTATAAATGTCTTGTGTGCATGGTTCATCTCCTTCAGATTCATTCCTGTTCTGTTTTTCGGCCTAGGGGTCTAGATCCAGAAGTGATGTTGATTGCTCTCCTTAAAGACAGAGCTGTTTGATGAGGCTCTGGATTTTAGTTACCTGCTGTGCACTTGCAGATATTAAATGCAGTGGGCTTACAGACCTGTAGAATTACTTATAGTGTCCTTAATGCCAGGAATGCAGCGGTTGAAATTGTCTTTGATAAAAAGATGATGTGTTATGTGGCTGTCAGTTAATAGCATGCGTTGTTCGGTGGAAGACATTAATAGTTAAAAGTATGCTTCTAAAAAATGTGCAGTCATAGCTGGGTCTAAGAAGTTAAGTAACAACAGGCATACAGCTTATCAGACTACGGCATACTCTGCCAGATCCGCCAGCTATAGGTCTGAGGGGACTATCTCTCAAATGAGAGTTTTGTAAAGCTCTGGCATTGCTTTTGTGGAGGAAAGGCAAGCTTTATAAATGCATGAGAGGTTCTTTGGGGGGGTATCTTGAATTGTGTGCCCGTTAAATTCTGCCAGCAGGGTTAATCACTGTGGATCACATTCTCTGAATTTTTTTTTCTTAATCTCTATAGAAGTAATGACTGAGTGAGTTGATCAGAATACTTAGCAAGCAATCAGGAAAGAAAATGAACAATATTTTCTTCCTTCTGCAGTGTAGACAAAGGCAAAGCTGTAAAAGCACTTCCAGGATCAATAAATTAAGAGAAAAATGGACTGTTTAACTAATTGAAGCTGTGTCCCTCAACTATGTCAGATGGGTTTGCAGTAGTAGTCTGTCCCTCTTTTTTCTAACATCAGAAATTGTTATCCATTAGATAAATTATGTTCCCTTATCCAGTACTGTTGAGCTCAGTCTTGTTGCTTTCTGTATGACACAGAAATGCTAACGTGTCCAAATTCTGGTAGATATCCTTCAAAAGTGTTCTTGAACTGCAATTTCAAAGGAGTGGGAGAGAACTTAATCTGCGTAGGGGTGTTCAGATCTATTAAGTCTGCAATCTGAGCCATGCTTGAAGTGGATGCTCACACTTTGAAGTACACAAGTGTACAGTCATAGCAGTGCTTAGCCCTGCACTATAAATAGAAGATCCAGGTCTGTAAACCATAAAACATCTGTGAAGACTGTAGTCACCAAGTGTTTGTGTTGTCACAAAGTCCTTGTTTTGTGTTTTTGATGACCTCTCAGGCTTAACTTCATTTAATGATGGTTATTTGCCCAAGGAGGTTGTGGACGCCCCATCCCTGGAGGCATTCAAGGCCACTCTGGATGTGGCTTTGGGCAGCCTGGTCTGGTGGTTGATGACCCTGCACATAGCAGGGGGTTGAAACTAGGTGATCATTGTGGTCCTTTTCAACCCAGGCCATTCTACGATTCTATGATTATTTGTGCTGTAGTAAGTAAAATACATCTCTGCTCCAGCTGATGCCTCCATTTCAGCTGCACTTTGTAAGCTGGCAGAACAATGTGGGGAATGCACCTCACACTTTCTGACTCCTGAGGAGGATTCTGGGGAGCACAAGGTATTACGACTCATGTAGGGTACTATCCAAGATTTTTAAAAAGAGAAGAAAATGAAAGCATTAAACAAAACCAAAACAAACCACAGCCATGGAGGATTGATTCCTTGTGACACGTGTTTGTGTGAAAATGAATCTTGATGAACTTTAATGACACATAACTCTTGCTCTGTTAAGCAATCTGAAATTTTGTGCTTGGGAGTGTTTGCATTATCAGGATGCAATCCTGATAACCTTTGCAAACAGCTACTGGAGGGGTGTTGTACTGAACATGTTTCTGGTCAACCACAAATAAAAACTAAACCATAACTTTGTCATTGGAATCTGCTTAGAATTCTCAAAGAATGAAAAGATTTGTTTTTGTTTTTTTTTTTTAACTTTAAGATGAAATCAGAGTTGCAGTTTTACACCGGTTGAATGAATATTCTGGCTTTTTGTGAGCTGTGTTAATTGTTTGAAAACAGGTTGAAAGCTAATTCTTTCACTTCGAAATCTTTCATGTGCATTAGATTCTGCTTAACCTTCTTTTATGTTTTTGTAGGTTCCTCTAAAGAAGGAGGAGCTGGAGCCGTGGACGAAGATGATTTTATTAAGGCATTTACAGACGTTCCTACTGTACAGGTAATGTGCTGTGTATGCTAACTTTTGTTTCAGGAATATGCTATTTACAACACTGTCTTAGCTTAGTCTTATAATTTTATAGTCTTTCAACTGAGGCGCCATTACCTTTCTGTCTTTATGAGCATTGTAATTTACAGCCTCCATGAAAACTTACTATTTTTTCCAGTTGTTAATTAGCAAAACCCACCTTTTAAAACTATTTTACAAATTATAATCCCATCGTTTCAGCTAAAATCCATTATTAATCTTTTCCAAGGAGTTACTGAAAATAATTGCATGTTTCAATTTTTAATAAGAAAACCATTTCCATAATCTTAGGGAAACATAGGATTTGAAGTTTTGTGGGATAAGCAACTAATAATAATATAAGCAAATAATTTTAAAAGCAGGAATTACAGTTTCAAACCTGACTTTCTGAATTCTAATGATGCTTGTCGGACATAAACGCACTCTTCTGTAGCAATACTTCAAAAAAAGAGAAAACTTATAGTGACTTATTTGAATACTAATGAACCTTTGGGATGCTGAGTTCTTGAAAGTTAAGATCTTCTCTTTTAACAATTCCTTAAGCCAGAGACTCACACATACGTGGTGTTTTCACACGAGCTGAGTCACCTAACATCTTTGAATATGTTTTATTTGAGCAGCTGAGCAGTGGAAGGCAACCAAAAACTCAGCCAAAGTTTTAAAACGCCAGCAGGATTTTGTACAACTCTCTTGATATATACTTCTGTTCTATTTTTATTTAAATGTTATATATATTTATTTCTATATGATATATTTTTATATTATATATTTATTTTGAGATGATAATGTGGTTCATTGTTCGATGTCATTTTACAGACTGAAATACTGTCTGTTTTAATGAACAAACACGTTATCTCCGTGGTTCCTGTCTCGTTCAGCAAAAGTTTGTTTATATTGTAAAGGTTTTGTTTCTTCTTTGCCTCTCCGAGCTGTTAAGAATTCTTTGGAGAGCAAGACCATCAATCTTTTCATATTATTTGTCCGTATTATGTTGACCAGTCATATTCCACAACACTGAAAACATGTTGCCTATAATTTGATACTTCAGTGTTTACAGTCCTGAGCAGAGTTCTCTGATCAGTCAAATTGCTTAATAACACTGGGAGAATAAAAGTGGAATACTTGGATGTGTGTGTGTGAGTGAGATTTTTCTCTCTGACTCTGCTTGGGAAGGTAGGTCATTGCTTAATTGCAGAAGGTGGAGGAGAAGAAGGACCACCTTGTCCTCACTAATAGCCCCTTAACTGAAGTGGAGGCAAATAGGAATGTGTAATTGACCCAGAATAACCTAATTTGTAATGTATGAGAATGTAAGACCTCCTAGCTGGTCAAAAAACAAAAATAAATGCTTATTATCTTTAAGAATAATGACTTTCTGATGTCCAGTCTCAATCTCTGATCTTTCAAAAAAAAAAAAACACCCTGCAATCTGAGACTGCATTTATTACTGTGGTAGGGAGAAGTTTTTCTGATAGACCCTGGGAGAATTAGCAATGCTCCTGTTTATTCTTAAGCCAAAATCTGTTAGACAGAATGGATAGGTGACGTTATTTCTGTGTTGCTGGGCCCATTCCCATGTCTGTTTTCATTACACTTGTGTGGGTTTTAGTAGAGGTTTCAGTAAAAACAAGGGAGGGAAATTTATTATGGAAATACTCTCAATGAAGTTTATGAGTGCCTGGATTAATCAAGTAAATTCAGAGTGTTTTCTCTGTGTGTTTAACTTGCTCCTAAAAACCTTCAGTGGCGATTCTGCTTTTCCAGTAAGCTATTCAAACGGCTACGCTCATCATTAATCTTTAAGGAATATCGTATTGTTTACTCCTATCTAGTTTGTAATTCTTATGTGGAAATACTTTCTGTCTAATTTGTTATTTCTTTAATTTGTGTTTGAGCGTTTAATTTCTCTGTCTTCAGTGTAGCTTTTACCATTACTGCTGTGTGTGCATGCTACCCTCCAACGGATAATTGCAGCTTATAGAGAAGACAGGTTATTTTGAGATACAGTGCAATGGCTCTTTTTGCTAATGAGTTCTTTACTTACAGCACTGTGATAGACTGTGAGGACTGTGCCTCCGTATTTAGATTACAAACTGAATCATTTTACAACTCCTTTTTACAACTTTTGTTTAACTGGAAGCAGAAAATTCAGTTGTCATGTTGATAGGAATAATAGCCATTAATAGCCACATTCTTTTTCCAGAACGAATTTATTTGTTTGTATAAATAGCTGACATTGAGACTTGCGAAAAAAAGAAAGTGTAATTGTTGTCTGCATTCAAAATTTCACAAAATCAAAGGCAGGGAAAAAAGATTAAAAACGTAACTTGTTTTGAAACTGCGTATGGAGAATATATTTGGGATTTTCAGCGGAAAAATTTTAATTTCATTCTAATTGAAGTTATGCCGCTTTCTAAATTGCTCATTAAAAAGCCAATTTGAATAGCAATTTGAATTTGCTTAGACCCCATTCTGTTTTTGCTGGGTAATCAAAATATTAAATTCTGTGCCTAGGCATGCAGGTAGGACTAACTTAAAGTCACTGTATGTGTTGCTTCTCCCTTGTCTATTGCCCAGCAATTATAATCCCGTGGCATTAAATACAGCTCATGACTGAGGTCAGCTGAGAACAGAAATTGGCCTGTTTTTGAGGGCTCTCTCATTGAGACAGCTTCACCAGAACCTCAGACTGAGCTTAATGTGCCCACCAAAGAGGTCCTGGTTAGCTGCCATAAGGTATGATCATGCTTCCCTTGTGGTTGCACTTTGCTTTTGGGATAAGTTGGCATCGGCTGCTAAATTGACATATTTTTGTGTATGTTAAAGCCCTGAATTAGGAGCAAGACATAGCAAGGTGGGTGGTGGTAAAGAGGGAATCTGAGGAGCTAAGGTTCCTACCCTGCCTATCAGACTGTTCAAATATGCAGGTGTTGTAAAGCATGGATATTTTCCACATCCTTAATATTGCAGCATGCAATACAGAGGCCTTCATTACTGTGTTCTGTTGCCAAAGCATAGGAGAAAAGGTAGAAATTAGTCTACTGTAGCTACTGTAACTTCAATTAGTTCGGTATACTCAGGACATTGGAAAGCTGGTTGTTTGAAGTTGCACAGGAAAATAAACTATTTTATGAAAAGTACAGATTTGGCTTAACTGTAAAACAGAGACATTTCTAAATCTTCAGAATAAAGTGAAAGATGTTTGTGCAAGGGACCAGAGTAAAAGTGCATGCAGAGTGAGCTGTTCCTAACCACTGGTTCTCATTTCCCCTACACTGTGCTCTTCAACATTAAAAGTAATACCTTGCATTTAAGCAGGTAATTGGTGAGAAGTGTTGAGTTTCTACGTAAGTTCTAATGCTCGCTTCTACTTTATAGGGCATAGGTCTTGTAGCAGTCCTGCAGAATATCTGGCAGCCCCATGTAGATGTCTCATTTGCTACCAGATGCCTGTGTCTGGGCAACTGAATGTAGTTCAGTATGTTTATGTAAACGACTTTGAATGCAAGAAACTGGAAGTCCTTAGCTTAAAATACGTTGTTGAAAAAATTCTTGCCAGAGCAGTTTTCAATAATTTGCTTCATATCTCCTTCATATTATTCTGAAGCTGGGGAATAAAAAACAAAAAAATCCTTACATTTTGCATATACAGTGAAAGCAGAAAAGAGTATGCCATGCAAACTGTCTCCACTTATATTCTCATACTTAAATCCGATAAAAATGTATTATGTGTATTAACATGACATCTCTTTCTTTCTCACTGTGTGTACATACATATATACACACACACAAAATAGTTTTTTACAACTCTTCTATTTCAGTGTTGACAAGCAGCCCAGTTAAGGCTTTATAGAGTCGCACACTCTGAGCCTGAGTCCCTGTTCCAAGAGGGACTTATAATCAGGTGGTTGATTACCGTTTGTATCAGTGGGTGTGAGAATGAAACTGAAGTGCAACAGATTATTTAAAATCTCCACTCATAGTGAATTGTAATCTGAAAAAAAAGGCAAAAAAAGATGAGGCAATGAAATTCTTATGGAAGATGAATTTCTAATGAAAGGTGAAATCTTGAGGAAAATATTGGTTCTTCTTTTCTGTTAGTGAGCATTCGCTGCTTAGTGTTATCATCAATATTTGCTTTAAATTGCTTTTAATACCACTGGCATAGTTCTCTGGTGTTGTATAAGAAAGGCAAGATTTTTAGAATTATAGTGGAATTTCAGTCGTCTTCAACTAGCTTCCTCCATCATGTTAACTGGGAATTTTCCTGTGTTTTTAATATTCCAGATCTATTCGAGTCGAGAACTTGAAGAAACATTGAACAAAATCAGGGAAATCCTCTCAGATGACAAACATGATTGGGATCAACGAACCAATGCGGTAAACTTTCTGTCTGATTTTGAGTGTGGGGGGTTGTATTTTCTAATACATGGGTGACTGCATGTTTGAAAATGCTTTTCTTACTGATAACACTCACAATACTCAAAGGCAGTTTTATTTTACATTTTAAAACCACGAGCTTCCACGTATCAAATAATTTCAAAATAAGCTTTAAATAAGTGTTTTCTAAAGGGCTGAAGTATATTTTTGTTGACATCTGAGTGGAAGCTTTTCTAAAAGCCCTCATAATTATTGGTTTTTCATTTCTTCATTTCTTCAAAATTACATACTCTGCAGGTAAACTGCTAGCATTGGTATCCCTTGTATGGCTATAGTAACATTTACTTCTGGAATTAAAATGTCTGTGTACATGTGGCAGCTATATTCTTCATCTAGTTTGTGGTATCTTAGTAAGTATTCAGAAATGGGTACATGAACACAGTTGTGTATTTGTATATTTGTAGACTGAGATCTAAGACTTTCTATCTCCAGAATTTATGTAATAATTTTTTTAACTGTTTTTAAGTTATGACCATATACTTGAAAATACGATTTGCTTTAAGTTCCTTATTGTTGACTAACATAATGTTCCTCTTTTGTGGAATTAGACTTTGCTGGAGACAGACACACTTCTCATACACTTAAACATTTTCATGCACAGTTGTCTCAAGAGCTTCAACTTTGAAACTGGGGACATACATATGTACATTCTTACAATAATTTGATACTTCTAAAAATTATTACTATTTTTAAGGAGAATATGTATTAGTGGTGTGCTAAACTAAATGCCTTGCACTTTTTAGCTCAAGAAAGTTCGGTCGTTGCTTGTTGCTGGAGCTGCACAGTATGATGGGTTTTTCCAGCACTTACGGTTGTTGGACGGTGCGTTTAAGCTGTCAGCCAAGGATCTCAGATCCCAGGTGGTTAGAGAAGCATGTATTACTGTAGCGTAAGTATAGTTTTACGTTTGTTTGTGTACACTGCTAGATTTTAGTGTCATAGAGTCACAAAGTTGGAAAGGACCTACAAGATCATCTGGTCCAACCGTCCTCTCATTGCCATTGCTACCACCAGCCACTAAACTGTATCTCATAGCCCCTCATCCAGACAACGTGAATTCGACTTAAAAGTACTTTTACCAGTGTTGCAGGAAAGATTGTCTTGCTGGGCTACTGTACACTATTACTGATAAAGTGTCAAGATCTGAAACTATAGGGATAATGTAAAAGAAGCATTTCAAAGTAATTTGTTCTTTTAGATGATAAAGATACAGTAAAACACTGTATGTGAAGAGGAAGTTACCATCACTAGACCAAGTACTTAGTGTTAGTACAAACTGCAGCAGGTACTGCTGTACTGTCAGGTTAGTCTTAAAAGCACTTAAGTTTGAGTGTTTGGCATAGGACTTTACTGTGACTATAAAAGTGAGCTGCAGTGCGCTTTGTGCCCTTCCACTTGACTTGAATTGTCTGAGATCTGATTGAAAAGGTAAAACTCAAGTGAAAGCTTAAATAGAACATCATACGTTTTGATGAGGCAATAATCTTAAATTTCTGTGACAGTCTTAACTAAGCTGACTTTAAACTTAACTTAACTGACTAATAGAATTAAGACCTCTGCCCTCATTATTTTGGGATATAAGCTGGGAGGGAGGGGGAAGACCTATGTTTACAGCAGAGCAGTTTTTCCTACTTCCATCTTTTCTGTGGCTTTTTTGCCCCTTTGTAAAGGCATTAATGTACTCATTGGTATGCAGTGGCTGTGTATGTCCTAGAATTCAACCAATTCACCCTTGCTCTTTTGGCCTTACAATAGAACAGACCACGGAATGCTGCTGGAACATACAGCGGTCCTTGCCAGGGAAATTCAGGGTTTGAGAACATAATTATTGTTTCCTAGTTGAAGTCGGTAGAAGCATAAGCATACTGTGTCATGTCCTCATCCAGACCTAAAAGTTAGGAATTTTTCATGATCCCTAAAACAATGATGTATTTGTTGTTACTTCCAGATTCTTTTTGTATATACAGTCTGCCTGCATGGAAGCATTTGTTGTCACCACTGGACAATGATGTTACTTTGTGCTGTATGTGTTACCATATTTGTTAGTATTGAAATTATAATGTTGAAAAAATGGAGTACATTTTTATGGATAGCTTACTATGATGAACTCAGTTTTGCCAGCATTTTGATGAGAATATTAGCTTTTATTTGTTTTTCCTTATGAAATAAAGTTACGTAGTTGAACCTTCTAATGTGTCTGCTAAGTAATAAAAATGTTCTGCAAATCCTATGTTTCCAGTGAGGCAAAGACTTGGAAATAATGAAAATGAGAAATTCTGCTTTTAATGTTAAAACAACAAAATTCATTGTACATTTTACGTAACTAAGAAATTAATTTCAACTAATCAGCTCCATTTCTTTTTCCTATATAGCCATCTTTCAACTGTTTTGGGAAACAAGTTTGATCATGGCGCTGAAGCTATCGTGCCTACTCTTTTTAATCTGGTTCCCAACAGCGCCAAAGTGATGGCAACTTCTGGGTGTGCAGCCATTAGATTCATTATTCGGGTACGTGTTCCACTCAGTTGTGTTTGCTAGAAATAGATAGCTGCTCTTAGTAGAGATAGGACCAAGTTGGAAATATTAGAATTATCCAGTAATTTTTTAAAGACTGTTTACTGGATAAATAATTTTTCTTCTGAGAAGATGAGTATTATTTATTGTTGGTGTAAAACAACATTATCATGGTAAAGATATTATCAGTATGAAAAGCAAGTCTGCTTTCATGATTTTTACAGTCTTAATCGTATTAAAAAAAAAAAAAGGCATTTTCAGAAGTTATCTGACCTTTTGCAAAAGACAGAGTAAGCTACCAGTTAACAAGCTTATAACAGATTATTGGATAAAATTCTTTTTGCAAGAGAATTATCATTTATAACACATTTAGTATCAATATATGAATATATTGATATGTAACATTAATGTACATTAATATATAAAATATATCTTCACACATATGTATTACATATATAAATACAAAATAAATATTTACTTATTTATTCCATGGAGTTCATAATAGAATGCTGAAGAGCTCAGACAAGTATAGATAAGTTCAGAAGGCACAAGTTTATTGGAGAAGAGTGCCACAGAGATTTGTAATCCTTGAGTTTGAGAACTTTCTAAGCTTTTGATTCCCTAAAGCTGTAACACATGGAGGAGAATATTGTAGGCTAGCTTTGTTTTTTTTTTTTTATTGTCCATTCCTTAAGCACCTACTAACAACCTGTGTCTGAGCCAACATACTTAACTGGACTTCTGGAACTTGCACTGCCATATTTATGTTTTGTATAGGAGTGGGAGGCTGCCTGTAGTTTCTAATTTCTAGTTAAATGCTTTGTTGTTCTTTAGTTATTTATGCAAGTCGCTTAGTTCTGTTTGATGTCATCAGTGTAACAGTGTCACAGTTGTAGTTTTCTGAAGTTTTAGGAACTTAAGTGTTTTGATCACTCGCACATTCTGTTGCTGTGCTCATTATGTTTTGGAATCTGAAGTTATCATTGTCTGACCATGCCTCTAAGAAGGTTTTCTTGAGAGTTTCTGCATCACCTTCACATCAGCACTTGGGCTAAAAAGTATCAGCATTTCCCTCCCAGAGTTTTACAGTGCATTCTGAGATGACTGATGGCATAGTGTTGAGAGAGGAGGAAGAAATACACCCTTACATAGTATGATTACAGTTCTCTCTGAGAGAAGAATATCATTCACGGTCACATTAGATGAGTTCAGACATGTAGGAAAATAACCCTGGCTTCTTACTTATGGTGGCAAATCTGTCACTAGAAAAGCAACATGAAATTAAAAAATCACTAAATTATGTTAAATTGGTTTTGTTGGTTCAGTTGAAGATGAACCTGTGCATCAGCTACAGCTGCCCTGATTTTGTAAAGCTTCTATTATCTTTAGCTATCCTTTAACATACAGGGTTAGAAACACGGAAGCAGGAACATCCTACCCATTCTGTTCAAATCCTCAATAAATAAATTGCATATGCAGGGTGTTTTGACAGACAGATAATTCACATCTCAGTGTTAAAATGGAAGAAATAAATATCAGAGTTGAGCGAAATGCAGTCCTCCTGTCTACAGAACTCTCCCCCTTGGATTATGTGAGCTGAAGAAAACTTTGTGATCAGTATTAGATCCTAAGCCATTATGACTGATGTGTGCTGAAAAACTCATAGCAGAAATCACTGACTGCCAGTTCACATCTTTGTGCTGTTTAGCTGAATAAAAGCAGGCCTGAGCCTTTGAGTCCTTTGTTGAACATATTCCAGAAATTAGAGTTGATATCTCCGCAGATTTGGAACATGGAAGTTTCATACATGAAACCATTTTATTTTTTTTCTCCCCAGTATTGCTTGTTATTCTCTTGTAGCAGTCACATGCCATTTAAAACTATGGAAACATAAACAAAACACCAAAAAATAGTAGGAACAATTGCAGCTGCTAGGCTGGGTTTTTGGACTCATTCCCTGCTAATTCTGAAGTTGGCAGTACTGTGAGAGCTGATAATTCTTTGTCGGCTCTTTTGATTTCTGTGTTTATATCCTGTAACAATAAACTAAGGAGAAAGGAGTGATACGTGAGATGCTAACAGTTTTTCAGAACTGTAGCTTTGAAGCACGTTCTATAGACTTTAACTCTGGCAATATAAGGGGAGCTGTTACGCAAGTCATCTGATGTATTTATTCAAGAAAGGAATAAAGAAATTAACAGAAAGTGCATTTGTTTAATCATATTACTTGGAATTAAAATGGTACTGCTTTATGTCTAAAATAAAATGAGCTGAAGTAAGGCTCTTTTAATTCTGGATTAAATTATTGCATCTAGATTTAATGTAGCTTAAACACTTCAAGTGATAGTTCAAGGATTTCCTTTTTCCATGAGAATGTTAGGTGTTTACATTTAGATTTCATACGTAAGTTTGTTTATATTGTATATCATACTTTCATTGTTTTATTGACATATTTTGCATTAAAAAGAATTTGATGTTTTTAATGTTAACCATATTGATGGAACCTTAAAAGAGAGCCCATAGTTTCAGGTTTCTTTTTGCTCCATAACTCTGATTATAAGACTGCTGTGCCTTTAGTTTTCCTTCAGGAAAAACAAATGAACAAAAAAAAAGCTGTTTAGAACTCTTCTGAAGAGAAAGTTGCATTTGAGCCTTCAGACATGACTTTACACAGCTAAACACTGCACATCATAGTGAGGTTGTTGACTCTTGTTGGAAGCACATTTTGCTTGATCTTGTGAGAATGAACAAAAGCTTAATAAATGCACGTGCTAGCAGTAATCTCCTATATGTAGCTTCACTAATAGTTGTAAGAGACCAACTGTAATTTGTATTGTTTCTAATTCTTCTTGAGTTAATTGTTAACTCAAGTAGATTGTGTAAATTCAGGAATACTTTTGTCATTAACTACTTTGTTTACTTTTTTCAGCATACCCACGTGCCCCGACTCATACCTTTAATAACAAGCAACTGTACCTCAAAATCGGTTGCCGTTAGAAGGTATGTTACAATATACTCAAACAGCAACTTACTGAGGTTGTTGCTTTCTAAACATGACAATTGTTTGTTGAAAGTAAACAGCTTTAAAAATGTTTAGCTGTCAGCTCTCAATACAAGGAACTGTGTGTTCTGGTAAGCAACAGTAATGAATGTAAGCAAAGTTACTTGGACACTGTTAAGGAATAGTATTTTCTGACATAATCAGGTGTGCACTGTATCCTTCTGCAGAATTTAATTTCAAGTATTCTTAACACTTGTAGGAAAAAGCACCGTCTATTTTAAAATCAAAAAGGGGGAAATAAGTTCTAAGTTGAATCTCTGGTGCTTAGGCTAACAAGAACAAACAGACCAGGTACTGAGAGGCATTGGGAGATTGTAAGTTAGGTATGCATGCCTTTGCTAAGAATCAGCCAATTACTATTACAATTACTAACTGCAGTTAGAGCTAGTCCTGGCAGACCTAGGGAGGTTAGCTCTTGCAGGAGCACTGCATTATACTCCTGCCTACTGCATGTGGAGGACTTTGTAAGTGGAACTAGGCTGTCTGTGCCCAGATTAATGAGCATACCCCTGCACTGGGCTGTGGGGTTGAGGTAGAGGTATGACATGGTGGGTCAATCTGTTGCCATCTTTAAATGCTGATGTGCATCTTTAGCATGTTTTTTCAAAAAAATGATACTTCAGTACTTGATGGGGCTTTTAATGACTCTCATTACTTCTGATAGTCTGTAGTTTTTTGCACAAAATCTCTCAAAAGCAGTTTATGCTGTTTCTGGATCCACAGTAACCATAAGTGCAATATAGCTATGTATTTACTAGAAATAACTGAGCATCTACACTGTTTACTCTTTTTAAGCTGCGTTGTCATCCAAAGCAACTACTATCTCAACCTCTCAACTAAATTATACTAACATGTTAAAACTTGCTGTTTTACTTTAAAACACGGCTTCAGCGTTTCCATTTACTTCAGCTTTGTCAAGGAAAATTGTTTCAGTTCATAATCTGGTGCACATCAGTGAAGGCAGCAAAAATTGTATTTCATACTGACTTGCTGCCTTCGTAAAGAAAAACTAAATTAGTTAATAGTGAGAAGAACTTCTAATCCTTTCAGGGCTTTTTTTTTTTTTGCCGTGTTTTATACGTGTCCAAATGATTTGGCCAGAAGAAAAATGATATAAAACAGGTCTAAAGTGAAAAATATCCAGAAAATGTAAGAGTTCTATACCATAGAGTCTACCACTTTTTCAAAGTCTCAGTTATCTACACACCTTCCTAATCTGTGCCAGTTTGATTTGTTCACAAGGATTGAGTTTCAGACATACTTCAGAATATGCATTTGCTAATGTGTGTCTGCTGTGTTGTCAGGTATTATGAATTATAATAAATACAATTAAATAACTCATTATATTCAGTGCCAGGAAATACTGAGGAGTACTTTCTGTGTGTATGTCCCATAATAATGGTGCCATGGTGTCATGTTTTCCTTCCATGGAACGTACTTTGTAAAGACTTGCAAAAGGATGGGAATAGTGTTTGGGACAGAAAAACAATGCTGGATGAACATTATGGTGTAGCTTAATAGCTGACTTTTTAAAGTATTGATGTATTATTTTTTAATATTAAGATGTTACAGTTTGTGCAAATTTTGAATTACTGATGTAATTCTTGTATTTAGAAGCTAATAAAAGTAACAGCATTGTGTAATAACATGATTTGTACTAAAGATGTTTAAATTTCTGAAGTTTAAAGTTTTGTTGACAGTTAAACACACTTTTATGTTAAGTATTTCTTCCCTCAGTATGAAAATACTGAAGTTGCTGTTTATTCTACAAGCACATTGGAGAAATGAGTATCGGTTGATATGTTTTATTCTGTCTTCTTAGGCGCTCCTTTGAATTTTTAGACCTGTTATTACAAGAGTGGCAAACACATTCTTTGGAAAGGTATGGGCCTGTACATTTTTTCCCCCAATAATAAACTACTAACGAATGTTAGTACAGAAGTTTTTTAATTGAATCCTTGAATTGATTATGTTATTGAATGTTTGCTAGCCTTTCTAGTACAGCAGGTCATGTGGCTCATTTAGGTACCAAGGAGTAGGAAATCTGTATGCTCCCACTTTCTGCCTCTTCTCCTTATCTTCTCCCTCTCTTCCTATATTGCATATGAGAAATTGCTTTTCATCTGAAAAAGTTAGTGAATCCTTTTCTTCCTATCAACAGCATCCCATATTTTCCTTTCTCATCCTGTCCTGGAGGATGAGGAGGAGGGGAGCCTGAGGACTCAACCAGCTTCTCTGGCTCAGAAACAGAAGACAGTTCTGATTCAGGCATCTCAGTTTTCATTTTTCTTGTCTCAATTTTTTCAAAGCTCTCATGTAGAGGCATTTCTGCAAGGAGACAGTTTTTGTCCTGCCGATTCTGCTGGGAGGTGTTCAAACTTCACTGTGATACCCGTGTCATCACCGTGATACTGCTGTGTCATGCCTAAGGCCTGGTTGGCTTGAGCAGCCAGAACAGATGTCACTGACCAGAACTTATTGTTGGTCCTGCACACAGCAAGAGATGTTTGAACTGGAGTCAAGTAGCAAAGAAAGTAGCAATCTCTTCCTAGTTGGTCACCATATGTTGCAAATGCTCTATGATTTTAGTAGTGCAGCTTCTGCAAGGCATTAGCTATGTGTCTGGTGATGCTCTTCAATATCAATAATCTCCCAGAGGCTGCCCTAAATGACATTAAGTGCATTTTGCTGATGACATAAACAGGAGATATGCAACCCCTGTTTGGTTCCTTTGCTTTTAGTGGTTATTCTAGAAATGTAGAAAGCAAGCTAACAACATCAGTGATGTACTTTAGGCCTTTTAAATCACACCCCTCTCTACAGGATCATGTGCTTTATCTGTCAAAGAAAGGCTTGGTCTGGAGATGGTGTCTGGAAGCAGGACTCAAATGTATGCTGAGTTTGAGGGTGCCACTAAATTGGAGGAGCTGTTGACTCCCTTAAAGGCAGACAGATATTAGAATCACAGATTCACAGAAGTTGGAAAAGACCTCCAGGATCATCTAGTCCAACAGTCCAACTATCTCCAATATTTTCCCACTAAACCATGTCCCTCAGTACCACATCTAAACGTCTTGAACATCTTGACAGATGTGATGTCTGAGCAATCACCAAAGGATGAGGAACTGTGTATGAGGAACTGTTGTGGTCCCTTGGTTTGCTCAGCCCAGAGCAGAGGAACTGAGAGGAGGCCCGATGGCGGCTGCAGCTCCTCACAGGGAGCGGAGGGCAGCGCTGAGCTCTGCTCTGTGTGACAGCGACAGGGCTGAGGGAATGGCATGGAGCTGTGTCAGGGGAGGGGGTGGTAGGGGCGGGTCGGGGAGTAGGGACAGGGTCTGCAGAAGGTGATGAGCATGGAACAGGCTGCCCAGGGCAGTGTTCAATCGCACCAAACTTGCCAGAGTTCAGGAAGCATGTGAATAATGCTCTGAGACACAGGGTTAGAGTTTTGGGTTGTTCTGTGTGGAGTCAGGAGTTGGACTTGGTGATTTTTGTGGGTGCCTTCCAACATGGTATATTCTTTGGTTCTTCCAGAAACTTTTTGATTCAAGGAAGTAAACTGTTGAAATATCTCTGTATTTACACAGTCAGCATTTCAAAGTCTGGTTAAAGAAAACAAGAAGTGTGTTTTCATTTGTTTGTTTTGTTTAGTTTTTAAAAAAACTGCACTTGTCTGCCTTTGCTGTAGCCTTTACTTTTTTAGAAAACATAGTTTCTACCTTCAGAGAAGGAAATAGCTGGGAAGCCTACTTAAGCCTCTACAGCAGGTGCAGTTATATCATCAGTATGCTTACGCATTTGTTTACTTCATACCTTAAAATTTCTCTCTCTGCTTTCTTTTTTTTTTACTTTATTATATTTTAACTATTTAAACTTTACTACTTACTTTAGAATTGAATTCGGAGGAGCAAAATAATATGAGGAATGTTTGTCTTCTAGGCATGCAGCTGTCTTAGTTGAAACGATCAAGAAGGGCATTCATGATGCTGATGCAGAAGCAAGAGTGGAGGCAAGGAAGTAAGTCTGTACTACTTTTTGCTTTGAAAATTTGTAGATTTTACATGAGGGGCTGAAGGGTGACAATACATAATGCGTTAGCCACAGAAAAGGGCAGAAGTTAGATTGAAAAGTTACATGTCTTTCTCAGAGTCTTGAACTATCATCTGATTTCTATTGTAAGAAAAATATTCTAAAGATAGAGGCAATTGCTACCTTCTTAAGGTATTTGCAGATTCTTGTGAAACAGGAGAAAGAATGTTTGATATTGCTGTATAATAATTTTTTTTTTTCATGAATGAAGTTATCAAAATTTTTTTCAGCATTTTCATTACTTTAGGCCAGAGTAGAATTATTGTTCCTCACCCTTAGAATCAGTAAGTGAGTGGAGAATTTCAGAGGACAGAGAGACTCATTTATTTTTGAAAAGATGTGTTAGTCAATTTAGTTGGTTCCTTAATGAGCTGGAGAGTTTCTCTTATACTTTGTCTTTTCAATTCAAGTTCCTTTTGCTCTCATCCCTTGTAATCTTTAACATCCTGACTATATTTTGAAGACAATAAAGAACAGTTACAGTTGGTTGTTTTCTTTTTTTACAGGGCTTATTTGGGTCTTAGAAATCACTTTCCTAGTGAAGCAGAGACTCTCTACAATTCCCTTGAGCCACCTTATCAAAGAAGCCTCCAGACATACTTGAAGAATTCTGGGAGTATAGCATCTCTCCCTCAGTCAGACAGGTCATCTTCTAGCTCACAGGAGAGCCTCAAGTAAGGGTCACTTGCCTACTTCTCAGTCTAAAGAAATTATTTTTTACAAAAATGTTATTCAGATATTATTAATTACTCTTCTTTAAATTAATGTGTATTGCTTACCTGAAAATTAAAAATGTTGTTAAAACATGTTGTTAATGACTTGCCAGTAATGTTAAAAACTATGTTATATAGAAATTAAAATTTTAAAATACTCTTAAACTACCAAGTGTTACTTCCTGTACTGCAGGAATTTTGTACTGTATGTAAGTTTGCAGATATTTGAACTTAAATATTACAGAAAGGAAAGAAGGGTAGAACAATAAATAGAAGTAGTTACGATGCAGGAAATGTATTTTTAATTGAGTTTTGAGTAATTTTGTATTTGGATAGATGTTATTTTCCCTGTGTTACACAAAACTGAGTTTTTAGCTTCTAGTATTGATGAAAGTTCTCCCTGTGTTTACTACCCTGAGAAACAGGGACATGGTTTTAATTTGTCTAATTCTCCATGATTTTTGACTTCACTGTACTTACAGATCTCCTAGATCATTGATTAAAAAAAAAATGGCAAAGGAGATTATGGGATGAAAAAAATATGATGACTTGTCCCTACAAAACAAGAAACAAGCTCTATTTGAAACTGCTTAAATGAAATGGCATTTGCAGTAGATTGTGTAAGTGATGAAATTATAACAGTTGTGTAGGACTTTTTGGAGCTCAATTTAAGGTCAGTTTAACCCAGGACTTGCATCAAAATGCTTCCAAAACGCCAGGTATTAATATTAGGAAACCGTTTTATATTGTTGTTGATAGTTAGCTGCAGATACATAGTTCTCTGAGAAATTATATAATAATTCTGACATCTGCATTATCCTTGAGTGCCTGAGCAAGTAACTCAGGTAAATACACAGTATTATGCACCTTCTCTCAGCCTCGCCTTTTTTGTAATAAAAATACGAAGGCTTCCCCTCTTTCATCCATTTTTCCTTGTTACTGCAGACACCACATAATTTGTTATATATCAGTCGTTTTTATCTCCCACTCTTTTTGCATGACAGCTGATTTTGGAGATCAGCTCTGTGGTTAAATAAGAATTCGCTGTGGCAGCCTTATATATTTCTGTGACTTGAACTTTCTGTTATCAAAGGAGAAATGCTCTGTGGTATAGGTGTAGTTTCAGAAAATATAAAAGATGCTCCAATAAAAACATTTGTGTTTTCAGTCTGTATTAAATGTTTTTCTCCAAAAATATCCAGAGAAAGTAGAAGGGGAGAGGCAAAAAAATATATAAATAATCCTTTTGTTCTCTCATTTCACCATGTATTAATTGCCTTTTGGATCTGATACATGGGATGTTTTATTTATAAAAGCCCTTACTTCATGGGTTTATTGGATTTTGTCTTTCAGCCGTCCTCTATCTTCTAAATGGTCTGCAGCCAGCCCAGCCAGCTTTGCAGGCAGAGGTAAGCTAGTGCTATCTAGTTGCTAAGTGCTATCTAGTTTGCTAAGCTAGTATTCTTTAAAATTCTTTGAATTAAAAGATTTAGGTGGAACTTAAAATTTTACTTTGTTATGTATTTACCCTGTTTCAGAATTGAATAATGTTATGTCTCTGCAAACTGCACCTCCTGCTATGTTTTCCTCTCACTCAGCTTGGATTTTACATATTCTCAGTTGCGAGCAAAAGACAAGACAATTTGTTATGTATTGGAATTGTTTGGCTGTTTATCTTGGAGTTTTGTCATGGGACAGCCATTCTCAAAGAAGCAGTGCATTGTTCTGTTGTCTCTGTGTGATAATTGGGCTTGTGGTGTTTGCAAGTGAAAGATTCCTTGTACCTTTCATCTGTTCCAAAGTAGCTGCTGCTGTCTACGTGAGAGAAAACAAATAAAGCAGAATTCAAACAGTTTGATTTTGTCACCAGTTTTCAGAGTTGAATCTCATTTATATTAACTTTATTTCTGAAATACGTGTTTTTTGCAGGTTTGCTGCAGCAGTAGAAAACATTAACCTTGCAAATATAATTAATTCTATTCATTACTAACAATTTGTTGTTGTTGTTGTTGTTACTAGTTTCGGGCAGCAGCAAGAGTGTTCCAAGCCCAGGAACTCTGCAAAGGTCTCGCAGTGACATTGATGTTAATGCTGCTGCAGGGGCAAAGGCCCGCCATGCTTCTGGACAGACAGCTGGAGCTGGGCGCTTGTCAGCAGCTGGTCTGCCTCCAGGATCTTACGCTTCACTAGGTGAGGGAAACATCTTTATCTTTACTGGGAAATTATTTCTGAGGCTTTTCTTCAAAGAGTTATGGGAAGACAAGCCTACTTTTGAAAATCTCTCATTGTCATTTTTGCTAGAGTGTTGTAAAAGAGCATATTTTCTCACGTAAGTTACCAACTTTGCTAGATCTTTTATTTTTCGTCTGCTAGAAGAACACTGATGTAAAGAATATATTCATACTATGCTCTTTAAACATCTTAATCTGGTATTACATCGTGTATTGGAAGGGACGATACCTTCACTTAACAGCAGATGGTGATCGTGTTTTTTTTATATCCAAAAGTAAAAAGGAAATCAGTATCAGAACTCTTGATTTCCATGTTTTTTTTTTTTCTCAGCTCTTTAGCACTGTTGTAAAATAATCAGTTAATGAGACATCCTTGTATTAAGTAGTGGTTCTTCATATAATACAAAGCGTTGCACAAATGTGTACAGCCGATTTTGGAGAGAGCTTCCAAAGTCCATTCATAAAACTCTGTGAAAGTATTTTTTTCCACCTGAGTGATAATCTTCTTTGTCAGGAATGCTTGCTACAGGTTCGCAGAAAACCTGATAGTGATGGTTGGTGTTAGACGGTAGAACTTCCAAGTTTAAATTTGACCATCACATAAGGAGAATAAAGGAATACTAGGCATGTTTTCTTCTTAGGCTATCCTTAATGTAGGGGTGAGATTCAGTGGTCACTGGTAGTTTTTTCTTCTCAGCCTATGTTCCTGCTGGACCACAGAGGAGGCAAGTTCTAGAAGTGATACTGCCAATCATGGTCACAAGAGAGGCAGAGAAATAATATTTAAAAAAAAAAAAGAAGAAGAAAAAAAAAAGAGTACTTCTTATTTAGCCTTTTTAAGCTTTAAAAAAAAAAAAAAACTTTTATTTAGCTTTTCAGTTTGTGTTGTGCTTTGGGAGATGTTAGAATATAAGGATGTAAGCTATGTTATCCAAGGTTTTGATTGTGTTTTTAGTTGGGTTTAAGTGAGCTGCTTCTTTTGTCATCAGTTGCCTACTTGAAGTGGTTTTGAACTGCTACTGAACGTGGATCCAGTGTGTTTGCAGTGCTCTGAAAAAGAGCACTGCTTGGAGCAGGACTTCAGCATAGGGATGTGGGCTCCCTCTACTGCCCACACGGGGAATCAGGGAAGCTGTTGGGTGTAGACTAAAGGGTTAGGCTGCTCAGTTTGCTTGCTGTAGGAGAGAGGCTCGTGACTTTCAGTTGGAGAACTGATACTCCCTGCATGATGTCTGAAAGCCTGAGATAGGCAGGATTAATATTCTTCAAGATCAGAGTATTTTTTAGTCTGTTTTGGTGGGCCAGAGGACATAACTCTTGTTCTTAGGTGAAGCTGGAGATGACTCATAGGAAAATAAAAGTGATAATAAACATAGCAGTAGGAGGAGGAGAAAAATGTCAAGTGGAAAGCAAAGAGATAAATCTGTTGGTGTTTATTCATTGTGGAACATAGGGTTTACTTCATCATTACAGATTTTACAGAAATTTAGCTCTTGTTTGGAATACTGGTTTGCTTTCAGAACATCTTAAGCCGTGGGTGTGATTCATGCTCAGAATTTTGCAAGCAGGAGCTAAGAAGGGCACAGAGGTTTTCAGGGAAGTAAAGAGTGGTGGTTTTATGCAGGGAAATAACAGATAAAGAAATGACCTATTCTCATTGGAGTTTGTAGATGGGGAGTGGTGAATACATGGTCTGTTAGTCCATGTCAAATTCTTTTAAGGGTTTTGAGTAATGGGAAAGTTTTGCCTTGCTAGCGGATACAGTGACTTGTGGAAAAGAGTGCAATGTTGAATTGAAATGGCAAGATAATGTGACAGTACTGACAGATAGAAAACTCAAATGCTGTTATAGATGGATTGTATAAAGGTAGTGATGGTGAAGGAGGCCAAGGTTTGTTAAAGTCACACAAAAGGAATACTTCTCAGTTTGATCCTGATTCATTCTCACCCTTACTGAAAGAGTAACATCTATATTTTGATAAAATAGCTGCAAATGTAGAGCCTAAGAGAACAAGTTCATAAGCATAGTAATTAGTATTTGTCTCTGTCTCTTAGCTTATTATTATAAGCATTCTTATGTGTATCTCTGTGTGTTTTTGTTGTTTTAAATTATTTGTATTCGTTAGTTTATTTTAAGAGTCTTCTCGATATAGGACAATCTTATTCTGAACGTTGACTAGCTTTAGCATCCTTAATAGGTAATGGCCTATCGAGGAGACTTGAGCTGTAATTATATCTGTTGCACATTAAATATTTTAATTCAGCTTGTTGCTGTCAGAATAAGCACTTCCAGCTGAACTTGTGAATCTTTAATGCTTTTAAATTTGAGTGGAACTTTGTCCCATTTTGCCTCTGTTTTTATTGTGATGTCTCTTCCCTTCCTGTCCCTTAGCCCAACTTGAGGAGCAAATTTCATCAGATACTGTAGTTCAGTAATGATACAAATGTGTATTGATGCTGAAAGCCAAGCATGAAACAGTAGATAAATATTTTACTACAAAGGCTTGATCAAAGCTGGATAATATAGATGCTAAATCCCCATGCGGGGTACTTACTTGTACCTTGCTCTGTAATATTGTACCTGGGGCTGACAGAAACCAGTTTTACTTAAGTTAGCTTATACATGCACAAGTTAGATAGATGTGTCTACAGCATTTAATATTAATGTATTTTCCTTAATTAATGTTTTATGACTCTGCTGTGAACACCTTTATTCTAACACACTAAGTTTTCCATGTTTCTTTGCCTGCTTTTTCAACAAAGAGGATACTTCTGACAAGATGGATGGTAAGAAATTGTTTAGTCTGTCTTCTAATTCTATTAATTATGTTAAAGTGTCTTTTATGTAAAACATTTAATGTTTACTGTGTTTGTCTATTGATTAACATGTACTATACTATTTTCATTAACTCCTATGTAATCTTAAGGTCTTAATATATATGTTGTGTATATGTATTTGTCAACGTTTTGAATACATCAACAACAGGAAGTTTTATCAGAATTTTGCTATTACTCCAAAGAGTAAAAAAAAAATTACAGAGCAATTCTGTAGTTAAATTTGTTTTTATGACAAGGTCTAGTTTTGTTGTATTCCATAGCTCTATCTCTGAAGTCAGCTTTTTTGTTTGCTTTATTTTGGAGTTTTTGGCAAAACAGCCTTTGGAAAACAGAATAAGCAGATAATTAAGAATTTCTAAAATGAAATTAAAATTTTCTCTTTAGAAATTGCTCCCATCAGAATCTGGTCTAGCTACTTAACTTTACATTCCTGTAAGTCGCATAATCCAATGCAATTCTATTACAGAATAGTTTGCTGAGGAGACCTACCTTTTTAAATAGCTTACCAAGTAGTCCAGCTATGCTTCAGCACTAACTTTTTCTTAGTTCACTATACATGGACGAGGTTGGCTTATGTTTTTGTCAAAATTTCAGGGCAATTGAGAATCATGTTTCTCATAGTGCTTGTTAGACTTTATCAGGTGTGTGCAAGTAATGCTTCCCATGTCGATACCTGGTAGTGGTAATTTCTTGTTGGGAAACACTTCACAAGTCAATTGCATTTGCTACTTAATTCATAACTCTTGTCACGTGCACGTTTAGAAGAATGAGTAGTTTACTGAAAGCAGAGCAGGTGATGTTTTTCCTGTCATAGACAGTATACTGAGTCTCCTGAGGGAAATATATACAAAATAGCACAGAAATGAAAATAGTGGGAAGGTAGGTCTCTACAGAACTCAATATCGTGCACATGTAGCTATAAGAGAGATCCTCTGGGAAGAATTTTAGCTATTTCGGGGTGTTGCAGGTGGCAAGTCAATAAAATACGATTTTCTGGTATTTTAGTATCTTTCTTACTTATTTCCATGTCAGATTTCCTTCTATTGCATATAATAGGATTTAGACTGTGCTGAGCACTTGCTGTGTGCATTTTGCACATTGTCACCAGGAAAAAGCTTTCTTAAGGACTTGTGTCATGACTTGTGGAGGTGTCCCATGCACCTGTTTTAAAGGGGAAGCGCTCCACAATTGATGAGAGCAATGATTTTTTTGTTTGTTTTGGTGGGATAATCTGTAGAGATGATGTGAGACAGAATGAACGCATCTTAACTCTCAAGCTGTAGTTTATCACACAGCTGCCCTGATCTAACCGCTTCCTGCAGGAAGTTTTTTTTTTCTTTCTACTGCTAATCATGGCCTTGTTTCTATGACTTCTTTCACTCCTCGTTTGTAGTATTCCATTATGAACTACTGTAGGTGAAGAAATTCCAGAAAGGTACTTAGAACGGAGATGAGTCGTATTCTTTTTAAAATTTCTTGAAACTGACAGTGAACCTTTGGCTGGCCAGAAAAGTTGGTTGTGTTACAAAGGTGGATAAAAGGAAGCAGCACCACTTGTCCTGGGATGAGAGCTAGCTGTTAGCCTGGCTTAAATGTTCCAAGATCAAGCTCTGAAAGAATGTTGGGTTTTCTGTTCTTTTTTTTGTTTGTATGTTTTTTCTTAACACAGACTAGCAAATTTGATTTGGCAAAACTGAGGTACTCCTACATGTGTATTTCTGTACCTGATTTTTGTGGAGAAATTTACACTGAGTTAAGGTGTAGAGAAAGTTTTTAACAGTAGTGACTTCAGGATATTACAATATGAAGAAGTCAGTCAGATATGCTGGTACAGTACAGAATGAAAAGAAAAATGGAACTATCCTTTGAGTACTTATTTTTTTTAGTCCATTTAACATTTTATGAGTGTTCCTGTATGTCTGTTTTTTATCATCATCAGATCTGTTTCAGAGGAGCTTGGAGAAATGGAGCACTGTATAGATAGCTTCTCATTGATTCATATGCACTGATTCACATTCGTCCCACTATTTTGTCATAATGTAGCCTTGTTAAAGTTGACGTATTTGTTCAAGTGTGATCTTGTTTCAGCAAGCTCCTGTTCTACCTGCTCACTTCTCTGAACAAAACTTAATCTCATGTAGATTTTAAAAGTAATCGTGCACTCAATTCAGAGAAACTCTCCTTGGTGGAGTTTCTAATGAGTTTTAACTGTCCAGTGTGTGAAACACAGTTCTTGTGATGTGTTCTTGTCTGAGATAATTTATAGTAGTATGTTTTATATCAGAAAAGCTTGCACTAGAATATTTATAAAGTCTATTTTGGTCAGGATCTCATTTAGTTGCCTTACTTACTCTTTCTATTCTTTTTCTTGTGTTTTTGTGACAAGTTTGGAAGGCAGTGCTGTGTGTTGCATTCCTGTAAATCACTGAAAGGATAGCATGGGAGTTTTTTGATAACTCTGCTTCAGTTTATTAATGGAGTTGTAATCTAGGTTTTAGACTTCTTCCTGATCTGGTAAATTGTCAAGATTCCTAAGATTATCTCAGAAAAGGAATTAAAGACGCACACTGTTGTTTGGAATATCATGTATTTTGTTATTTTTTCTGTTTAGGAACAGCTTCTGAAGATGGTAAGAAAATATTTTGTTAGAATAGCTAATATTTTCAGCTTTATATTTTCATTGATACAAATTAAGCTTTGAAAGTACAATGTGGTCTTCTTGGGGTGTTGTGGAGATACGTAACTCCAGATAGCTTATGCATCTAATACTTGGTTGTCATGTAGTATTTTTTAAGTTATTTTTCCAGTACTCATCTGCAATCTGCAATCGAAGTATCATTGCTTAACATTTTCAGTGTGAAAATATAAGAGCTTTATAGTTTTGTGTTTATTTTATTTTTAAAGCACACAGATAATCTCATCAAATATGCTCATGCTCTGGGAAACAGGTGCTGCTATTATAATTCATCTTTTTGAGACTTGTGAATCAATTTTCAGTATGCTGTTTGTTTAAACGTGTCATTAATGACAGATAATAGTTTATTTGCCTCACAAATACAAACTGCTTGTTGCTGGTGTTTTTATTTTTTACTTTGATGAAAATGAACCAGGTTCCAATCGATAATTTAACACAGCAGTGAAATAGTGGCACTCTGTATTCCTATGATTTGGGGCCAAATTCTGAACACAGTCTACATGCCTTGCAGTCTCACAGCACTCATTGGGAAAACACTGCCATTGCATGGGGATAACTAGTAGAGTTTGGAGCACTTAATCTAACCAATCTTGCTAACATATTTTTTCTAGTAGTTTAGTGAATAACCTCCTTTATTCTGGTTCTCTTCTTATAGACTCTCTTCTATAGCTATTCCCTATACTTGGATGAATAATATTAACTTGGTTGGTCTCCAAATTCTGGTGTGGAAAGCTTAAAGAGACTAGAACTAAAGAATAGTCTGTGTACCTGGTTATTCTGGGTCTAATACTGACTGTACGTGTCTGGAAAGCATTTAAATTATTCTATTTTAAAAAATGAATTACTCGTTGAGCCTGATCCACGATGCTCAAATCTTTCAGGTTTTGCTTGTGAAACTTCTGAGAAGCATGGTTAGCACAGTTTTATGGGAGGGTTTTTGGTGTTTTTTGTTTTTTTTTTCCCTCTGTGTTTCTTTCTTTGGTAATTTCTTTGAACATTTATGAGGGATATAGTTAATAGTGCAAAAAACTTCAACCTCTGGCATTCTAGAAAGAAGTGATTTTTGTTGTTTCAGAATTGTCAGTTCTTCTGTCTGCCGAGAGGAATGGTATTTTTTGATATTATGCTGACACTGAGACTTGATTTTACTTAATATTTCCTAATTGCTGTAAATCCTATAGAAGTCTATTTTACCATGGTCAGGGAAACAGTACAGTAATAGGGAAGATAGTTTTCAGGTTTCTAAAAAGAATGCAGAATTTAGGAAGAAATCTGAGAACCCTATTCAGAAATTAAACAAGGCTAGTTTTGTAGTTTTGTGACAGTGAAAGTAGAATTATGAACACAAGTACTAATGAAAAGACTAAGTCTGCAATATTAGCACCTGCATTGCCTGTTATACATTTAATAAATTTCCCTTTTTGTAATGTGTGATCAACATATTAATGTAGGAAGCAAGAACAAACTAGTTCAGGGTGTTTAAATGGTAACATGCAAATAATTCACTGAGGCATGAAGCATCAGAGAAGTATTCTGAACCCTCAATTATTAAGTCCTTAAAATATGTTCAAATTTCTACTAATTATCCCAAGTGAATTTTCACCTTTTACATTGTGCTTTGTTTTTATGCGCAGAAATTTAAGAACATATTAGTAAATGCTACTAATGCTCTACTTTCTACGTTGCTGTGAAAAACCAACTTAATGCAATTTTTCTGTTATAGGTCGTATACGAACAAAGCTTTCAACACCTTCTGTTGGTATTGGAAATTCTAAAACAGATTCCAGAGGACGGAGTAGAACCAAAGTGGTCTCTCAGTCTCAGCGTATGTATTTGCTGTTTCTCAGATATACCTGATAAAAGGCCAAATGCTTTAGCATACGTTCATTGACAAATGGCTACAGTCAAAGTTAATTTAAAAAAGAACAAGCTACATACTGAGTTGTTGTTCTGTGCCTTAGGTTCATCATCGCCAGAGAAAAATGAAGGTATTTTTTCAGTGTTTTGGGTCAGTGGTATTTGCATGCTTTTCTAATTCATGTTGTTTTTCTCTGGGCAAAATAGTAGGCTAGGTCTTAGTTTGTCAGTTCAATTAGATCATGTAAAAAGAAGCGAAACCTACCCTTAAATTCTTTCTTCAGTTATAACCCCTCAACATTCTTCTCTGCCCCTCCTCCCCAAATCCTGAACACACAACACCAGTAAAATATCTGTGTCAATTATATGTAATACATGGAGAAATAACTCAGAAAAATGTGTAGGCTGAATGGTGTCTTCAGTGTTAACCTTAAAAAATTAATATTTCACTTTTCAAAAAGTCTTATATTTTCATCCAGAAACACCAGATTTCATTTTAAGCTAGGCCACTATGCTAGTTCTTGAATATTTACTCCTTTTTTGTGTTACAGACATTACCTTGCCTTTACTTTTATCTTTGGAACAAAAAACACTACACACTACCCAGATAGTCTTGTCCGTTCTGTAGCTTGTGCTGAAACCTAAAGTTGTAAAGAATAAATTTGCTGTATGTTAGCTGATCCCCAGTCATTTTCTTGTGTGCTCATAAACAAAAGCAAATGGAGAATTTCTCATCTAGTTGAGCTGCCTGTCATTAATTAGAGACATGACTCTGTCTCGCCTTCTTTGACACTGGCAGACCTATGGCAGTTTGTTTGTTACCTGATGCCTACAGCCGACTTCTGAAAACATACCTATGTTGTTTTCAGGTTTTCAGCTTTGTCTCATCTAGTGAAATGCATTAAACATCTCTTAATTAAATTGAATTTAATTAAATTAATGAAAGGAACAGAAATGAATGATAAAATTAATGAAAATAAATTAACCAAGGCTATAGTTTCACATGTTTCATGTTACAAAGCTAGTAAGTAGCATAGATTTTCAATTTCCCATTGTAATTATTTTTCTGATCAACTGTACCTACTTTCAGTAAAAACCTTTAATTCCATGGTTAATGGCAGAAATGTTTATCTTCTTTGTAGTGATGATTGCATTTCTCATAATTAGAATTTTAGAGGTTAAAAAAGTAGAAAAAATTTTGTTTGTTTTTCTAATAGAGCTCTTCCCGTTCCCTTCTACTCTGTAGAATTCATTTTCCGTCAAACGTAGTTGGATCAAATTGGATCCAATAATTTCAGGTTTTGTGAAGTAAAATTCTAAAAACAAAACAAAACAAAACCAAAACCCCAAACTGAGCAAATAAATAAAAAATAATAAAATAAATAACAGAAATGTTCTTAAGTAAACTTTTCATGGATAGTTATCTAATCCCATGATTATTTGTTATCTAATCCCATGATTATTTGTGGTTGAAAGTTAAGTTAGTTATTGGCTGTGACAAAAGTTGTGCAAAACTTGTTCCGTTTCCATTGTCAACTAAACTCTATCATAAGCAAAGAATTTTTGGATTAATAGTTTAAGGGCAAAGTAGGGACAGCAAATGACCTAAAAAACTACTTCAGTAAGAGCAGTGAGCAATATCTGTATCTTTCCACTGATACTTGGAAAAGCTGATCTTCCTTTGAAGGAATGTAATAAATTCTTAAAAACAAACGGGAGGGAAGGGAGTTTAAAATTTAAGTAGTGATCTATGACTTCTCTGATGATAAACATCATGTCACACTGAACTGCCTACAAATCAAGGAAACAAACTGAAGCATGTACAGTTTGATTTTTGCAGGTGATGACAGTTTTTTTGCAAGATAATTTTTTTTTAACCATATTGATATCAAAAGAGATGAGTAGGTATTGAAATAACTAGATGTGTTTACTTGTGATAATGTGTAAAAATTAAATATAAGAATGCATCTTCAGTGCCTTTTATCGCTACCTCTGTTCAGAACTGATGCTTTCAGTTAGCTCTTTATAACCTGTAAGTTGGGGAGAACAGCAATTCTGTTACACTTTAAAGAAGGTAATCAGGGCAAATATAATGTGAAGGAGAGCTGTCAGGCAGTGTATACCTGCTGTTCAGATGATGCTTCTTTACATAAATAAAAATTTTCACAGCATCGCATGGAGTGAGATTCTTGATGTTTCCCTATTTGGGGCTGGTTTAGTTTCCTCACTTGTA
Organism: Meleagris gallopavo; assembly: GCF_905368555.1. Classification (NCBI taxonomy): domain Eukaryota; kingdom Metazoa; phylum Chordata; class Aves; order Galliformes; family Phasianidae; genus Meleagris; species Meleagris gallopavo. The sequence continues at coordinate 44,069,507 of NC_139409.1, read as the reverse complement.
GCAGGGAAATAATTTCATATTAGATTCAAGCTTAATACTTCTTAAACAACAACAACAAAAGACTGTAACAGAGATGCTTTTGTAAATTTAGGTTTAAAACTATTTAGTATTTTTGTTCAAAGCTCATTGTGTGAAAGACTTGCAGATCTGAATGCTTTTACAAATGATACTTTTTAGGGTTTTAGATGGGCTTTACTCCTACACTTACCTCAATTATTAAATTGTTTCCTAAAATAAATATCTATACGACCTGCATCCCATTACTTTATCCATGGAAAAAATTATTCAGTTTTTTCCTGTCCCTTTCTATTTGGTTCTCAGTTAATATGCTAAAATTAAATCAGTCTTCATTCAGAGAAAGAATAAAATTTCTGAATGGAAACAAATTCTTACTGTTACACTTCAGATGAATTGAGAAAGAGGAAAACCCTAAATTATATGCAAGTCTTTTCAAATGTGCCATTGTGAAAGTTGTTTGCTTTTTTTTTGGTCATCCACCGCACTTGCAGCTCAGTTCCTTTACTGTCTGTCTTGAACAAAAATATGTTTTGGCCTTGTGTGTAATTTTTGTTCAGCTGTTGAAATTTTGAAGTTGTTTTGGCAAGCTAGTATTTTTTAAAAGTAATTTGAAGGCTACAGTTTCATGTTTAATTGAAATTAATTCTTCAGTGTTACCCAGTTGTTGATTAGAAAGCTGAAGAATTGTAATTTGCTTGTGCAGCTTTGCTTCATCTGCTTTGTATATGGCATTTGAACTTAGTTCTTCAATCGTGGAAGCTACTTAAAAGCACTGCTTTAGCATAACCCCCTTGTGGCTTTTTTTCCTGTGTGAAATGACTAAAGCTTTCTTATTTCCATTTGCCATCCATTTTTAAATCTGCTCTGCTCCCTCCCTCTTCATGGACTATAAACCCCCACCCTAATCCTGCCTTTACACTTGTTCAGGATCACAGTCTGCTAACCCCATTGGTGGTAAGAGTCTACAGAATTTGTGTATACATCATTGTTTGATCACCTGTTTTACACACCTCATTTTAAGGCCCCTATTCAGCAGAAATTCTGGCTTGCTTTTCTCCACATGCTGCACTTAACTCCTATGATGCAACTGTTATTCAGAAGGCAGCAGAACTGGGAGGGTTTTGTCAGTTTAGAATACTGTTTGAGTAATTCCTCCTTTTTAATTAATCATCTAGCTTTCGGTGTTTAGATCTGATGCTGATGGTAGTGTTAAGAACAGCATGACAATGGTGTTGCTCTTAAAATAACGTTTTCAGGATATTACACTGGGTTTGGTTTATTTAGGCTAAAGTGGTATGCTCTGCAGGTCAGGCAAAAAATACTAAAAATAAGCTAGAATAATGAGAGGTTATATTCTACCTGTATATTTTGAGGAGAATTGAAGTTCTCCAGTTTCTGATGTATTGTAAAAAACAGTCTAAAAATCTCTGGGACAGTGAAAGGTTTTTCCAGCATTTGGGTTGGAAATACAGGAAAGTGGGAGCACAGCATAGTAGCATCAGGCATAAGTTGAATTACCCCAACATGAAGAAACTGACAAACCCTTAACTTCTGCAAACCACAGCAATTTTATCCACTTGCCTATTCTTTTTCCTTCCCTACACTCCCCCAGTTACAGAAGCTATGCTTATTTTTTTCTAGGCTGTTTAAAATTCATTTATCATTTCTGCTGAATAGGTCCGTAGTTTGGAAAAGGGCATTTTGCTAAATAACCATTTCAAGTTTGAATTCAAACAATGAATCTGAAGGTATATGCATGGTATATATTTTTTGTTTTCTCCCTTCACCTAGCCTACATTTTGTTTTGTTTAGGATTTTGTTTCTTTTCCCATACAGTCAAGCTTTATTAAACTCATTTTTTTAATAAAATACACCTCATAAGAAGCATCCCATGAAACTTAGTTAAGATGTTGCATGTTAAGGTCATAGATTTGATAGCATAGGTGAAGTCATATGGTTACGCGATTATTTTTAAAAGATTAATGGAATATTCTTATCTGCACATAATTAACCTTTGGTTTAAATTGTGTTTTGCCATGTCTTTGGTCAGAATTGTTCAATTCCGCAGCTGGAAATACAAATAAATTTATATCAACTGGTGGTACAGAGTTGTAAAAGAAGAGTGGATTGTTTGTTAGGGCATAGAGCTGACATGCGCTCCAAGAGCGATGTCAAAGGATGGATCCACATCAGGGACCACTGACAAGTTTCTTGTATTGGGTATGCTGTGCTGAAATGAACAGTTCCAGTGTACTTCAGAATATACAATTGTACTGTAAACTGTTAATAAAAGATACAAGGTGTTTAAATAGAATGTCCTGATCAGTTTTTTTTTAACCTTGTTTAAAACTAGTTAAAGCTTTTAAATTTGTGGAGTAATCTCCACAGCAAAGAATGTGAATATTTGAATTGTTTTCAGTGGCATTTTATTTAACTCCACTAAGTTTGAAGAACCTGTGCTTTAAGGAGCGTGTAAGAAGAGTTCTTATGTTAGGAAAATAATGATTTCATTCTATTATAACATTGGTGGCACTGGAAGAGCTGGGATAATGACAAAATCACTGGTTTATAGTTCCTCAATTCAGCTTCCTAGCTGCTCTTTTAAAAATTATTTTATTAACATAACTATAGAAAACATGATCAATGACACAGTGAAATTTGAAAGAACAGGCCAGTGTTCGTGTCAGGGACATCCAAACTGATGATGAAAATGGGAAATGCAGTTTGTGGTTTCTTGAGCATACCTAGTGCTCAGTGCCATACCAAGTGCTTCCTTGTTCTGATAACTGTATCTGCCTGCTGTGTGGTTCCTTAAGAACTTGTACCAGTGCTTTAAATTTCACATTTTTACCATGTCTGTTTTTTCAGACCATTTCAATCTACCACCAGTTTCCTGCTGTTTTTAAGCATTTTTTAAAACCCTGGTTGTTTATGTGCTGTCACTTACATTCCTTCATTTTGCCTTCAGCTGGCAGTAGATCTGGATCTCCTGGAAGAGTTTTGACAACAACTACACTGTCCACTATGAACACAGGGGTTCAGAGAGTGTTAGTGAACCCTGCAGCTGCACAAAAACGAAGCAAAATCCCAAGAAGTCAAGGATGCAGTAGAGAAGCTAGTCCTTCTAGATTATCAGTAGGTAAGAACTGATAGAGAATTCTTGATTTCTTTACAGACGATTTTATGTTATGTGCTGGCTAACTATTCCTTGCATTTACATTACAGGTGAATGGTAAAAATTAGAATGCATATAAATAAAAATCTAAAATGTACCTGGATGCTGACACTAGGAATTGATAAACTAGACAGATTTTCTAACTTGAAGCAGATAGCTTTTTTGCTCTGAAAATGCAGTAGTTGTTCTTCTCTTCTCCATTTCTTCCTTCCCTCTTTCACTCTTGTCTTTTTCTCACCCTCCAAACTACCACATCCATTAAATAAAAGTGCTAACATTTTAAGAAGGTTTTCTTTATTACTTCTGTGTCCTCTGGATATGTGTGTGTGTATATATATTTCTGTGATACAAAAATGAATGTCCTGCTTCCTATGCCTCACAGTATAAGCTGATTACACTTGATTATCTGTACTGAAATCAAACAGTGTTTTTCAATAGGTATTGCTGCAGTTCTTCATCTACTTTATTTTGTATTTTTGATTTATGTCCTAGCAGTATGGTCTTTATATTTTCCTTCTTGTGAAAGCTTAATTTTTCATTTCTGTTACTGTTGAGTAGATTACCTAGAGCGTGACCACGAATTTTGAATGAATATTCTCTCCGTAATTTTTTATTGCTTGTTCAGTCTCCATCTTTTTCAAGAGTTTTTTCAACCATTCAGTGAAGAGTTGATAAATCAATTTTGTTAGCTGTCCAAAAAAGTAGTTTCACTGAACTGACTACACTCAGTGTATTCTAGCACAGTCAAGAAAGTGTGTGGAGTCAGTTAAAACTTAAAATACAACATAATCATCAGTGTCTTTTCGTAGAAATACATCTTTGATCTTAGTGAAAAGCAGAATATCATTAAAACTGCAACTTTTCTTATGTCTTCTCCCTTCTGTGCTGCTGTTTGTCTGTACCCTGAATCATACTAGCACGAGGCAGCCGCATTCCTCGGCCTAGTGTGAGTCAGGGGTGCAGTCGGGAGGCCAGCCGTGAAAGTAGCAGGGACACGAGCCCTGTCCGCTCTTTTCCACCCCTTGGTAAGTACTCAGAGCCCCTTGTCGTGCATGGCTGTCTTTGCCCTTCATTATTTGCACCTAACGAACCCATGCCTCCTCCATGTAGCTTGTAGCAGGCCACCGTTATTTCCCTTCCTTGGCTCACTCACCATTTACTTGGATGGAAAATTGACCAACGTGTGAATGGGTTGCACACTTCAAAAGTACTTTGCTAGTATTAGCCTTACCTTAAAATTTAGGAGCTTGGAGAGATGTGTGATTCATTGCACCTCGCTGTTTGTTGTTGTTTAAAGGGTGATTCTGCTTTTGGAGGGTTTTTGAAATTACGTGTTGATCTTTGTTAGACTACTCATCCATTTGAGCAACTAAAATATAGCTTGACTGTCATTCTCCACCTTTCCCTAGAATCTGTTAATACGTGAAATGAAGCAGATTTTGTGCTTAGCTATCCTGTCATCAGAGTGCTCTGTGCCATTAAAGGGAGTAATGCAGTGGTACAGATAAGGAACTGCTTCAGAGGAGTCACTGTGGTGTAGGCTGCCTTCAGTTTGCTGCAGATGAGCAGGGCAGGTAGCCGAGTCCTTATTCTAGTACATGAACCAAAGTAGTTTTGTAGTTTATTTTTAATCGGAGTTGAAAAAGTGATTGTGGAGCAGAGAAGTAATTGAACTGTGTTTTTACATAGGAAAGAAAGAAGTTGAAAACTTTAACATTCACACACACAGTGTAACCACTTTCAGTCCTCGTTCCTAGAGTTGCTGTAAGTTTTGTTTTCACTGAGCATTTCAATTTGCTGTCCTAACACTTAGATGATTTTGTATAATTGTCAAGCTGGTTTGTGTTTCTGAGAAGTGGATAAGGAATAGGGAAGTTTGCTTGTAATTATTTTAACATGCTATGGATTAGGGAAACTTCTTAAATCCTTGTCAAGCTTGCTACAAACTTGGTTGCAGATGTTGATGAAAGTATCTTACATGCTAGATTTTTATTTTTTCAGCAGTACAAAACTCTCTCCTTAAGACTGAACTGTGTAATTCTGTTTGCAGTTTAAGGTGATGTGATTTTAGCCGTGAAGCCTATCCTGAATATAGAAGATCTCTGGTTTCTCTTTCAGATGAAGCACATGACTGTGCTCCTAATTAGCACTGGAAGTCTGTTACAGTCTGTTAAGGCAGTGTGCTTCCTGTCAGCCGTGGTTTTTATTGGGGAAGTGTGGATTAATTGAATGAAAGCTGTTTCAGTAACTAATGCTAATCTACCCAGATGCTGTTTAATTGGGAAATTCAATTAAAAGTAGACATGATGCAGGATCCAATAGTAAACCTGTCTGTCTTACTAAAACACAGCAGGTGGGCTGTACTGTAGCATACACACAGCTTTTCTCTTAAAAATGAGATTTTTCCAGTTCTTTTTGTGCTGCTTTTGCTGCCCTACACCTTGAATTTAATTGCATGCATGTAAGATCTGATTTGATTTTTTTAATCAGTGCTGTTAATTAAAAAAAAAAAGAAAATCTTTGTTAAACGAATACAATAATAATGGTATTTAGTGGATCATTGGGCCAGATGCTACTTGAGATTTTATTTCTATAGATGGAGTTTAATTTTTGTATTAAATTTCAGAACAAATACCTGTACAAACACAATAGGTTGAATGACTGATAGCACAGGGAATGCAAAGTAGCAAGTATGGGAGTTCGAATTAAAGACAAACAAACAACTATAACTGAAAGAAACCTGAAATCCTTCTACTTGTGAATTTCAAATGTCATTCAGTATTTTGTTAGACCAGCTTTGTCTTATGAGATGTTGTTGTTTTTTTCAAGGATAGAATTAGAAGACAAATCAGTCCCTGTATCTGTAACAGAAATAGTTACACATGGTATTGGGGAAGGGAGGAAATGTTTGTATTATCTGGGGTTTAGCAGAGGAAGTTTTGCTTACAAGTGCTAAACCATTCAGGTAAACTGGCACACTTGTTTTAAAGTTGCTTCTCTATGTGAAGTGCTTCTGTAGCCTCACATCTCAATGTAAGACCACAAAGGGAGAAAGAAAAGCCACTGAGTAGCAGGAGATTGGTAGCTAGTATGGAAGGGCCAATTTTTCTCTTACATGCAGCTATCAAGCAGCAAGCCAGTGTAATTTTTATACTGTAGTCAAGAAATACATTGTTATTTTGACTCCTTTTAAAATAGTTCTTATTTTGATTAATCTTATCTTTCTTCATTTTAATTGTTTAAAAGTAAATATGTTACTTCTGCTGTTCAAAGGCTACAAAAAATATTCTTGAAAATACTTTTTGAAATGAGTTGCATTTGATCCAAAATAGTGCCTCCTTTCACTGTCCTAGAAAATTTCCCAGCATAATTCAAATGTATATGGAGACAGGATCATCTTGAATTATATGGCTAAAGTTTACCTTTAGTTTTCAGGGCTTGTTGATGGAAAACAATGGAAAGGTTTACTCCACTGTTGCATGTACTTCCAGCTGTATCACTCTTGATGCACATGTTTTGACATGTTCTGTCTCCTTTTCCATACTGAGATGTGTGTTCTGAAGAACCAAGCACTCCATAAAGTATTATTTTCTTAATAAAGCTACCTAACTAAACATTTCCATGCAGATTTCACTTGGCATAAAATACTCAGCTGTACCTTTGTAAAAAGCAGAGAAAGGGGAAAAAACAGTGTTGTTTCTGGGGGCTTTGCAGTGCTCAGTATCATTTTGGGGTTCACTCAGGTTAAATGATACGTTGTTCCTCAAGTGTGATTTGATCTGTGTTAGAATTGCTCAATTCAAACCAGGCTCTTAGATTGTGTATGATAATCAGAATAAACGGTGATTCATTTAATTCCTGGTTTCTATTTTTACTGCTTAATATATCTAAAAGGTGTAAAATATTTGCATTTTCAGTTCTTTATTAAATTGTAGAATTATGTCTGGGATGCAAGTCACTTTGGTTACACTTCGAAGTCTTCAAAGCCAGTTTCAGTTACATGATTGTAAAATTCTGCATTAAGTGAACTGCAGAAGAAAACTGACTTGTTAAAAAAACATTACTGTTTCTTGATATAAGAAAGAAAATACTAGCAATATTGTGTAGGCCAACTGTTTTAGAATCTCTGTTTTATAGAAGCATCAGAAGAAAAGAGGGTGCTCCTTTTTATTTAGAAGTCCTAAGGGTCTTTGGTTCCAGCTTTCCATAACTTTGAAGGATTTTCAGCAGCCATAGTAACCGCCATGTGTTGTTAAGAAAACAATAAAAATGTGAGATGTTAATTACACTAACTTCCTTTATTTTTTTAATTACAATTGAATAATTTTAACTTGCACCTGTAAAGTCGTGATTTTAAGTGAAGGCTAGCTTATCTGCACATGGGCAAGAACTCAAGCTAATGCCAGTTGTCAGCTGCTAACACAGTTTGTGCAGTAGTTACTTCCTTCCAAATTGTTTGGTGTGTGAGCTCTGGCTCTTGAACTTGCAGAATCGCAGCTACCGCAGTGGAAAAACAGTATTAGTGAACCTTTTCCAGTGTTTTTGAGGATACTGTGTGTGTGTGTGTGTGTGTGTGTGTACCTATGCTTCCTTTTTTCTTCGAACTTGAACATATTTGCTTTTAATCTGCTCTTAATCCTTCAAATTAAAAAATCATGCATGAAATATGCAGTGTACATAAACCTCTCTGTTCTACATAATCAAAGGACTTGTCTGAATCTTTATCCTTCTGTGTAGTATTCATTTTCTTGTGCTAAAGCTCTGTCTTTTTGATAAATGTGCTTTTGTTCATCTAAGCAACTATTGCAGCACTTTGTTTCCACGGTAATAGATAGGGTTTGTATGATCCTGTTATTGCAGCTTCCAGACATCACTCCAGATCCACTGGTGCCCTCTACGCTCCTGATGCTTATGGGGCTACAGGTGAAGGATGAGTACACTTTGCTGTCATCTGTGCAGTCATCCTGGATTTTTTTTTCTCACCCACCCACTTGGTTATCCTCATAGTTCAGTTGTAAAAAGCATTATTTATATTAATTTCTGTTCTGTGGTTTTAATAATCCAGATAGATATGTTTGTGTTACTAGATTTTGTCTCCATCCTCATGCCCCAATGATAATCCTTTCCTTCCCTAACAACAGTCACTTTATTTTTCCTTGCAGAGGATTTTTTAGTTTTTCCACTTATTCAGTATTTGTAGTGCATTCTTTATGCATGTAGTTTTTTCATCAGTAGTCTCTATGGCCTTCCTATTATTTTTGCTTTCCTTTGAAATGAAAACAAAAACCCAAAATGAAGATGTTAAACAAACAAACAAACAAAAAGAAGGGCACTACTGAGTTCTTTTAGTCAAAGTAATTCGTTGTTGTGTTTTTTTTCTTCTGTTATACCGGAATAGAATCTTCATATTCCTGTTGTTATTTCAGTTGCACCTTTCACCACACCACTAAAGATGTTGGGATGAAAACATCCGTATTTTAGCCCCTATGTGATTTATTAGAACCATTAAGCAAATGCTTTTCTTCTGCTTGGGTTTTTTATTAATAGTGAGTATATTATTAATATTTTGTGTTACTGTACTGACTGAAGTCTGTTTTGTTGTTTTTTTTTTCCCACTTTTTTGTTGATGATTTCACAGGTACCAGCTTTGGAATTAGTCAGTCGAGTAGATTGTCCTCATCAGTTAGTGCTATGCGAGTTCTGAACACGGGTTCTGATGTGGAAGAGGCAGTAGCAGATGCTTTGGTAAGACTCTCATGCCTGTGTTGTGTAGGATGCAAACTGCTAAAATGTTTAGTGTCTGTACATTGAAGAGTGCAAAAGAACTTGTCCTTCCATGTCTTACTGACTTGAAGGTGTGGAAGAAAGAGAAGCTGAATTACTTCAGCTGCAAAGCATGGGAATTCTTGTTCTTAACTTCTGAGAAATGTTCATTTTCCATGGCAGGCTGGATATAGTCTTGGGCTCCTATAGCTGGAGGAGCCTCTTGAGCAGAAGGCACTTAGAAGCAGTGTCCCACAACAGCTACACAACTTCTAGATAGATTGAGGTTGGTGGGCTTCTCAGAGCTGGGGACGATGAGAGCTAAGGCACACTTAAAGTTGTTTTGACAGTGTGCAAGGTTAATGCTGGAGAGAGAAACTGATGGTTTGACAGGCAGTGTTTAGTAAGCTTGGTTTTTATTTCTAAAATGTTACACTGATTTTTAAGCTAGTCGTGCTGTTCTTGGTCTGAACTGGACTGTTCTTTAAAAGGGTCTTTTGGCTTCTTCTCCATTGGGCCCAGTTAGCCAAACTGAAAGCACATGTCATGTGTTTCATTGTTCTGCCATCAGTCTCAGCAAGCTGAAATCTTCAAATAATTTAAAATACTGGTATTATAAGTTTTCAACATTTTTATCACATATTGTAGAAAATTTGTGTAACATTATTTATATATAATATCTATTACATAACTAATAGAATTCTTTAAGGAGTTTGTTGTTATTTTTTTAACAACAAAAAAATGTATCTAGAATCATAGATAAGTTTGCGTTGGAAAGGACCATAAATACCATTTACTTTCAGAGAGGGAAACAAAATTTTAAAGAAAGAAAAATCTGAAGAAGGCAATCAAGTTTGTATAGTCTTGCCAGCTTATTGACTTCTTGGTTAATACTGTTTTTATGATAAATTTATTTCTAAGTTGTTTGCTTTCGCAGGCATGAGATAGTATTATCTGTGACATCTTGCCTAACAAGCCATGGTGTTGTTGATGATTAGTGTTTATCATTTTTGATATTGTGAACTTGCAAAAAGTTTTGGGCAGAAATCTGGAATGCTTGTTAACAAACTCAAACTCAGTCTGCATTATAGGTTTTTATAATGTCAAATAGAGAGAAATAGCACATGGGACATGAGAAGTTTCTGTCTATAACAAGAAAACCCATGTTGCTGCTACGTAATGTCTGTCTTTTCTTTGAGCAATTTCATAGCTTATTCAAATTTAGCTTGGTTACAAATATAGTAGGAAATGCGTAATAAGTTGAGGAGAAACTCTTGCTTCTGATGACTGTTTCTAAGACTTGAGTGTTCTCTGCTTAGCTGAAGCAATCAAGTTTGTTCATAGGAACTCATTTGTATTACCTGAATGCAGAATAGCATGATGTTTCTATAAGTGCTAGAGGAAAAGTAATTTGTGTATTTTAGCTAGAATCTACACACCTAGGGAGGATCGAGAAGAGCTGAAGTAGAGTACTACAGTATTAGCAAGACCGCTTGCCTCCCATGCAGTTGGCTCTTTTTAGATGAATCTGGCTATGAATGTTTTTTTTCCATCATAGGCTAAAGCCCCCTATCAGAATTGTGTTCTTAAAAGGTAGAACAGTAACATTATATAAAAATCAAATACTATGGATTGCTTTGTTGTTATGTTATCTTTTCCTTTACTCTCGTCCATGCATATGTATGCATGTGCTGTTGACAGTAAGCCTGCTTATTACATGATGTATTGACTAGTTTGTATTTAAATACTATTGAAGCTATTCAGCAAGGAAAAATGAAAACCCTATGTAAACTGCAACGGTAACTAAAGGGAAAACAATCACTTCTGCTTATTTGAATGTGTAACGAAACTGGATTTTTAACTACTCAGTTCAGCTCCAGAGTCTGAATGGCAGAGTTATTTTGCAGCAGCTTGTGTTTGTCCTTTTAGGATAAACTGCATTTTTCCTCTGGCCTTTGTTATGTTGTGTTTTGTTTTGTTGGCTTGCTTTTGTTTTTTAATGTATTTGGGATTTCGCAGTAGGACATTTTCCAAATTTATTTCTACTGATTGTTGCAATTAGAACATTTGAATATTTTACATTCTAAAATGCTGCTAATCAGAACAAGATTGAGAAGCACATGGAAAAATGAATTTTAAGTGAAGCTTCCATACTTTAATAGTGTAAGAGAGAAAGATTTTGACCAACTAGCTTTGTGAACAACCAGAAGGTGACATCATGTAATGTGTCCTTGGAAATGGAAGTTTGGCAGACTTCTTATTGGTAATGCATGATATGCTAATCAGATAGAGAGAACTGAGTCAAATTTGCAAAAGATTGTGTTTTCCAGTGACAGGTAGTTTAGTAGTCACAGTGCTGCTATGCCTTACCTTGCTGTTCTCAATTTCTGTTTCTTTTCAATAATTTACTGCTATCAGCTCTTAGGAGACATACGGACTAAGGTATAGAAATTATTTTCCTTCTTCAGTAGTTTAATATTTTGATATTAACATGTTTGATGCAAAGTAAGTTAAAATGAGAGAATATGGTTTTAGACCTGATTCTTCTATTCTTTAACAAGTATAAAGTTAAGTGAAATAACTAACTTTCAGTGCAATCTGTCATCCTATCATGCAATTTTATGAATTTTTACAAGTAAACTTTAAGCTGAACGTTTCATCAAACGTATGTCTTCTTTCCATTTGCTTTGCTTTTATATTTGGAATCCTATGCAAGCCATACATTTTTAAAATCTTTTTATTAACTGGCTTTGAACTGCTGAACGGTTAGAGCCATTTGTCAGTGCAAGGAGTAGGGCTTGCATCAGTTCTTGGAAATGTTGGTGTTTCTACTGATAATGGATAATACTTCTTTGTAAATCGCTGTTAACGTGAGGTGTTTCTGAACAATAGAAGAAGCCTGTGCGAAGAAGATACGAGTCCTACGGGATGTACTCTGATGATGATGCCAACAGTGATGCATCAAGTGCCTGTTCAGAAAGGTCCTACAGCTCTAGGAATGGAAGCATACCAACATATATGAGACAGACAGAAGATGTGGCTGAAGTCCTAAATCGCTGTGCTAGCTCCAACTGGTCAGAGAGAAAAGAAGGCCTTCTGGGCCTGCAAAATTTATTAAAGAACCAGAGAACTTTAAGGTAAGAAGACATGTTAGTAGAAGAATATTTTTAATTGAGAGTTGAAAGAAGGCAGGGAAAGTAAGAAAGGAGGCTAATGTTCTGAGCAGCACGGAAAGTTGAGGAGAGGGGAAGCAGTGTGTGTGTCTGAGAGTAAGAATGGGGAAGGAAGGAATGAGGAATCTACTGTCCATTCTGGCTACTAATGCAAAGGGTCCCTTAAAATGCTTTGTTTAAAAATGGAATTTAAAATCAGTAGCGTGCTTATAATACAGAGGAGTCTCAAAGTGGTTGCATCTAGTATTGATGACATGCTAGGGTAGGTGTTTTATTCAGAAGAAACTGTTCATGGCTACCTCTGAGAATGTCTTTTTCATGACTGGCTCTACAGTAGTTAGGAATAGGAATGGAATTTAAAGTGACTTTTGCTGTTTTAAGATTCATAAGAATTAAAAATTCATTTCTAGCTTGAGAGTCATATTTTAGACAAAATTATGACATTTTTATTTATGTCTTAAAGGAAGTGAGTGCTTTTTTCAAAGTGGTATACTAGATTATTTGATTCAGCATTGAGGGTTGATTTCACTGATTGCTATGCATTATGTACCAGTAGTACTGGCACTCGAGTTGACTAATGTGTTTTGTCACTTTGGCAGTCGTGTTGAATTGAAAAGGCTGTGTGAAATCTTCACAAGAATGTTTGCTGATCCTCACAGTAAGGTATGTTTAGGTTTCCTTATCTGCAGTAAAAGCTTGAAAACATGTTCATAGAAGGCCAGCTTCAGTAAAATGTTGGCAGTAGTTGCACGTGTAAAAATTTCACAAAATATGTTCTATACATAGCTAATGATCTTAGGTCTGAATCCATTTAATTTGCAGCTTTGAATAAGGTAATTCTGCACCTTTTGTTGCAAGATAATTGAAATAAAGTGAAGGTTTATTTCAGTTAAGATACATTAGTTTACCAGTTAGTGCTCGAAATTGGCAAAAATCTGTAGAAAGTCATGGTGTTTACAAAGGTCACTTCAGCATAAGCTAGTGGTTTCCTCTCAACTACAAACAAACACCCTGCTGCAATAATTTAAGTCATAATGATAGATACGTAATCTTAACTGTGCCAAATATATGCTTGCTTATTTTCCAGGGTATGTATTCTGCATTTCCATTGCTACTGATATCTTCCTCTAGTTTCACAGATAAGACTGAATAATTTTGTATCATTGATAATAATTGAGATGGCAAGTATGTTATGTATAAAAGAAAATGTTATTAATTTTTACAGTAGTAAAGACTGCGAGTGAATCAGTTTCATAAGAACATTTTAAATCTTTAAAACTGAGTTACCACTCCTGTTTTTTTTTTTTAATAACACTTATTGTGATGTGCATATATATGCAGCGTATCTGTGTGTATATAATCTACTGCAATAATTTCCACTAGCTAAAGGACTGCAAGTGAATATGAACCTGATCAAAGTTAAAATAATAACATACAGAAAACATGTAACTTCATGTTTAGTTTACAGCTACAGTCTTGCTTGGAAGAAACTCTATTTTTTATGTTGAATGTAACATGTGCCACTTCATATCTGTATCTCAGAATTGATAAAGTGATAACACAGAAAAACTCACAGTGGAGTAGTTACTTCAGAGCTACTGGCTTTCCACAATTCTGTTGAGAAGAAGCTTTGATTATACAACACTTTTAACATTTTGAAGTCTTTGTGATTGTTGTGATGGAAAACTAAATTAGAGAGATACAAAATCTTGACAGGCAAACTTTGTTATTTTTCTGGCAGGAAAAGTAAAGGCAGGTGAATGCTCTCTGTATTTTTGGAAGAAAATTCCATTGCACACATGAGCATAGTAATAAACTTGCTTGCATACTGCAGTAATCCAGAAGAAACAACAAAAACCAAACTGAAGAGAAACAAAACGTTCAATTAAAAAGAAGAGAGCAAAGAAAATTAAATACTGAAATATGATTGGTTTCCAAATGAAGTATGATAACATTGTGAATAGCAGCTTGGCTTCATTTTGGTGGCTCATTCTTCTGTTAATTCATACAGCAGCTCTGCATCTATTGGTGCTATCCTGGAGATTTTTGTTGAGGTTGGGGTGGGGGAGGAGAATGAAAGCACTCCAAAATATGGCTGTATGTGTCAGAAGAGCATTTTAAATTTTCTTTGGGCCTTTATGAATTACTGCAACCCAGTCGATTTTTCGGTTGTTGTTTATTGGGCATTCTGACGTGGAATAATGTAACTTTTGAGTTCTGAAATTTGATTAATGCAGTAGCATAGGTGTTAGCACCTGTTCCAGTCACTGAAAGCTTGCCTGCTTTTTGATATTGCAAAACTAATCATAATTTGTGAATATGCTACTGGGGGTGAGTGGGGGGGTCAGCTCAAGTGTCAGAGTTCTTGAGCTGTGGATTTTTTTTTTATCATGCATATATGGCTGCACAGATCTAATCTTAGAGTCTTGTCTTCAAATGCCTGTAGGAATTGTTCTGTCATCACTTCTGTGTTGTCTTTTTTTCCATTTAAAGGTTTCTTTTAACATGGTATCTGGATGTAGGGAGTTGCTTGGGAGGACAGTAATATCATTTGGAGGAGAAAATGGGTGAATGATTTGAAGGATGTGCCAGTGCTTACTGTTTAGATATCCCAATCTAGCTTAGATAGTTTAGATATCCCAATAAAATCCTTAAATTTGTGATAAAAGCTTTGAAATACCTTTTTTGTTTTGTTTCGTTTTATATTCCATACAGGAACTTTGTATTGCTGGCCACTAATTTATATGTTTTTATCTTTTTCCCTTTTTTGTTTTTGTTTTTTGTTTTGTTTTGTTTTGCATGCTGTCTCCTGTGTTGGAACTCTCTTTAGAGAGTAAGTTGGTTCAGTATTTGTTGGAAGCCTAACCTTATTTGCATGAATGTGCAATTAACCCTTTTTCTCTATTTTTCTTCCCCAACAAGTTCATGCAGTGTCAAGCCTTTTGCAATCATAAAATGCTGTATACAATGACGTAAACTGTGTGGCAAAGTTTTGAGATGTGCTTTATCTACTAATTAACTGACATTGTTTGGTTATGCATTCCTGCTTTATATTGTGGTGGTTGGCACATCTGAAATAATTCACTTTAAAGGTAGACCAGTTACAATTATTTTCATATCTGTTTATTTTTTCCACTATCAAATTATTAAGAACTTCAGCTTTAGGTGCTTGATAGAAGTTTTAAGTTGCATCTTAAAAATGGAGATTGCAGAAGTTGTAGTACCTACATACATTGCTCAGGACAGAGGTGGCTGAGATCCATTTTCCATTCCAAATTCATCCTTTACCTTAAATTCTCTTCCAGCTTTTTTTCTTTTTAATCCTCACGCTTTGACTGAGACAAAAAGCCATGATATTTTCATATTTTTAATACCAGAAAATGATTAAACTTACACAACCTTTCTGCTGGCAGTCATGTGGTAGAGCTAAAATCAAAGCCTGAAAAGAAAACTGAGTCATCAGTTGTGAATGTGTATTTTTAACATTGAAAAGTTGGCACGAAATTTTTAAAGTACTTTTGCCATAGTAATTCATTATTCACTTCATTCTAATTTCACTGTAATCTCCTTACTTGTTGGAAGTATCATAAGGAGTCTACATTACTCCATCAAGTAGCTTGCTGTAACCAGTCTGTTCTGCCTGCACATTTTAATGAAGAATTGAGTGTATTGGTGTACAGAAACTTTAAGAAACAGGTACAACTTCTAAGTTCTGCTATGCTAAATAATTGAATCGGAAAGATTTTAAATATAGTTGTAAGACTTCCAGTGTAATCTTTATAGTACCTTTTTTTTTCTTCTTATTCTAGGGGGCTGTAAAATCCAAAGATAGTAACATTAGAATACAGAAAGTACTGTTTGGCTCATTTTGTCTAGCTTTTAAAAACTGTGTCCATGATTAACCCTTTGTGTTTAGTGGCATATGGTTTCAGTTCAGCCAAATAGAGAAGGCATTTACAATCACAAATGTGAAAATTACTTCCCACTTCTGGGAGGGCAATTTTTAAATGTCGGACTTGCATAAAAATCTAAGTGCAATATTTTTTCTCATTTTCAACCTAATTTACCCCAAAAGGGAGGTTGTACTATTACATCCTAATTGGCTTTATGTCAAGTAGAGTTTGTATTACTTTCTTTCTAACGAAGATTTTTCGGTGTTCAGGGTATCTCTTTGTAGATCCTCTGGTCTTTACATGGTTCTGAAATTAATAATAAATGTTGAGACATTTTTTAACCTAACTCTATTATTTTTTTTCATTATACGAATTGACTTACCCTGGCTTGATTTATCATCGTGAAAAGCTAGGAGATCTACTTCCCTCAGTAATGGTCTGACCCCTCCATTCTTGGTCAGTGTTGTGGATGTGGTGTGGTATCTACAGCCATGAGAGGTATCATTACTGCTGGGGTTCATCCACTCTTACAGCAGCAGAATTTGGCATCATCACAAGGCAGATAAGCTGCAGGAGGAGGAGGAGGATGTGGTGTTACAGCCCATCCTCTGCAGCAGGTATTTCCAGCCTTGTACCCATGTCAGGTACACACTCAGGAGGCAGTGTGTGTCCAGACCTCTTTGTATCGTAAAACTTTGTTGTACCCAGCTATTTGCTGGAACAAGAGTGCAAGTCAGATGTGAAGGCAGCATTTTCAGCTCGAATACCTGTTTTTATTATCAGAGAAATGGGAAACTCATGAGCTACGCTGAATTTATAGCATACACGTCTTGATATCATTGTGAGCCTAGGAAAAACAAAATCAATGAGAGATACTAAAAAGACTGTTCAGATGAAGTTGTGTATTTATGATGTCCTTCTTCCTGATCTCCGTGGTAAAGTTATTATCCATTAGTATGCATCACTTTTTAAAAACTGAATACTGTGTTTTCAGCATTATTTGTGTAAAAGAACACAATGGATAATATGTTTTGGATTACAAAAGTACTTAAACAGCTGTCAATCCAAAACGTATTGTGGCTTTTTTTCCTGCTCTGGGGAACGACTTTGAGTTTGGATATCTGCAGTAGAAGAAGAATCTTGTTCTGTTCCAGAAATGTTTTATGTAAGGAGTTGGCCAGCTTTCATGATCTTGCAGTACTTAGTAGTGAAGATATTTACAATGAAGATTCTACTAGAGCACTGTAGGTGTTTTTGTAGTTGTTGAGGAGTATGTAAAATCCACTTAATGATAAAGCTTGAAATGGGGGAAAAAAAGTTTTACTTTAAAAAAATGAGATTGCGCCAGCCATCACAGTAAGCATTTCTTTTCTTGACAATACTGCATGGAATACCTAGTTTTCAAACTTCTGCAGAAGTCAGCTAATGCTTCCACTGTACTCTTGTATCAAAATCCAATGAAAAAGCAAGACAGGTTCTTTTTATTTTTTTCCTGCTTGGCTGCAAAACACTGCCTATCTCTGCCTCTGATTCCCTTACTGCTGCTTCTTTGTTTGTAAGTTCAGCATATGTCAGTGTCATTTCCTCTTTTTCCCCATCCTACCCTCTTTCCTTCTTCTTTTACCTTTTAGGTGTTCAGTATGTTTTTGGAGACACTAGTGGACTTCATCCAGGTCCATAAAGAAGATCTGCAAGACTGGCTATTTGTACTGCTCACCCAGCTATTGAAGAAAATGGGTGCTGATTTGCTTGGGTCTGTACAAGCAAAAGTTCAGAAGGCACTCGATGTCACAAGGTAATGAGTTTTGGGGAAAAAAACACACAAAAAAACCCAGCAACGTAATAGATCATCACTTCATGGTATTTCCAAGGTGTTTTGTCTGTATGTATGTGTAAATACATGCAATGAGATTCTTGAAAAAATATAGACCTAACAACAGATCATGAAAAAACTTACTACTTAAGTGTTCCGGTTTTCTAGATGTTTGAAGAGTTTTTTGATTCCTTAATGCTGAACAATTAATATGTTTCTACACGCTGAATTTCAAAAGGTGAATTTGAGCCATGTGTGTTATTGTTTTTAGTTATTTTTTTCTTCTTTTTGATATCAAAATATTGTTGCAGTATTGTTAGAACGTCTCTTAAGGAGCTAGAAAGCAAATCTATTATTGCTATATCCTTCCTTCACTCTCCCCAAACAACTTTACGTGGTTCTGGGAGCAGTCAACCAGCCAGCTTTTTTCCCAGATGAAGGCTCGATTTTTAAGTAGAATTGGAAAAGCTCTGGAATCTTCTTCTCACCCTCTATTCTCTGAAGAATGGGACAAGCTAAACATTTTCTGCTGCAGCAGAGGCCCAGTAGGGTTATATCAGAGTGTGGAATAGTGAAGAACAGAGGCAGGAAGAATGGACAGGATCATTCAGAGAAATTTGTAGGAGTGTTGTGTATGCTTTTAACAGTTGATGTGCATAATAATTGTGGGATTTTTAGAATTGCATGTGTTTAGATTCAGAGTACTACAGTATAATTCATTACTACTTGCGTTATATGTATTTTAGGTTTAACTACGTCAGAATAGTGACTTCTTAAATTTTGTCCTCTATGTGCTAGGTGAATGTTTCTGAAAGTCAATATTAACAAAATTGGTAGGCGTTTTTTTTCTTAATATAATAAAGAATATAAAAGTTTAAAGTTTATAAAATAAAACGTGGTGTGATTTATTTTACAGGGAATCTTTTCCAAATGATCTTCAGTTTAGTATTTTAATGAGATTTACTGTTGACCAGACCCAAACACCTAGTTTGAAGGTAAGAATTTTCAGGCTTACATGATAAACAGAATCATAATTCATAGACATTTGATTGTCTTACTTACCTTTGGATTGTTATTTTTGTTTTCTTCTGTTTTACAAAAAAATAGATTTTCAATTAGTGGATTTTGTTTTTGTAAACTTTCAGACAGTCAAGCCAGCACTGCAGGACCAGCTTCGCTCTTTTTGGAGCTCAAAGGTTTTTGTCTGAATTATTGTCTTTATTCTTAACCCTATGTCAAAACTCTTACAGTGTTTCCAATACTTTTTTTTTGAATGCATTCGTATGCTGCTACTAACCTTTGCAAGAAACTTTAAGCATGCAGATGTTCAACTTTAAACATTACACTACTATGGAAATGTTTGCTGCAAGTGAGATCTAATAAAACCACAGTACAGTAAAAATGAGCAAGAAAAATGTGGCCGCCTAACATCGAGCTGGTGATGCAAACTCACTCTGTCAAGTCTTCTAATTTTATGTTTGTGATTTCCCAATATTGTTTTCCTAGTTCATGTATAAGTTTTCCTGTGCTTAGCCTGTTAGGTCTTCAATTCATTTAAGATATTTTAATATTAACTTTTTGCATTAAAAACAAGCTCCCTCTATAGTACCCTTACTTTTCTGAAAGCTGTGTGTAGATGTGTCTGTACACACATTTTTATGTATTAAAAATCTCTACCCGTAGACCTGAAAATTTGGGGTTGGAAAAAAAAAGAAACCAGCCTGAATCCTGTAGTACGTTTACATTTACAAATGATTTTAAGATAAATGCATCAAATCTGAAGATTTACCAGTGAGATAAATGGGGAAATAACAAGCATATAGCTGGCATTTTCCGCTCTATCCTGCACGATCTGTTATTGCGCCATTTGATACTGCACAAGAATATGTTTTTTTCCAAGCCGTGTTGAACCTAAAGTCACCTGAATATGCCTTTTTTGTCTACAATACAGTAAAACTTACATTTTTAAGCTTTTGAGGACAGTTGATACGTTGACCACTGTTGCTTCGTAGAGCTGTGTTAAAAAGGGACTGCTGTCATTTATTGAAGACAGCAAATGAGGTAGTAAAAATCAGTTTGTTGTTTAAATAAATCCTTGGAACAAATTGGACTTGGTTTTATTTTACTTGGTTTCCCTCACCAGAAAGGTGAATTTGGTGATTGAGCTATTCTTTTTGGGACACCCAATTATCTAACTGCTAAAGAGAAGGTGAGTTTTTTCAGAAAGAAGTGGTGCCTGTCCCCCATTTTCCATTTTTGCTAGATAATTACAGCTTCAGATCAAAGCAGTGAAGTTACTGAACTCAAATTGCAAAATTATTTGTCTAATATCCACTCTGAATGTTTTGCCAAAATTCGATCCTCAGTGCACCCAGATATCTGAGATTACCTGAAAAATCTTTAGGTACTGCTCTATTTCTTGGGATCTTCAGCTTTTGTTTTTTTCTCTGAAAAAAGAGATAGTTTTGGTTCAGAATTGATAAAATCAGAAACTTGCTTCCATTGAAGGATTCCTTCCTTCATATGATGCTTTTTTCTTGTTTTCATGTGGAAGTACTACCAATCGTGATCCTTCTGATTAAACTGTCGTTGTCATCGCTTAACATTTACACACACCTAAGCCTTGGAAAATAAATTCAAGCTTTTAGAGTGACTACAGGAGGTAGATCAGGAAAGCTGAACAAACAGAGAGATGATGTTATTCTACTGGTGTAGAATATGTGCTGTATTGTGTCCTGTCTTACTCATTTGCATTAAAGAAACATGTAGCTGTGGTGAACTGCTGGAATACAGTTTACAGATGTCAGGTGCATGTATCTTTTTTGGTCAAATTTATGCATAGGAGTCACGTGTAATAGACAGGGTATAATGTAATAAGCTTATTATTTTGCAGGTGCAGAACGTATCTTTTCTTATGGACAAGTGTTGTCCTGGAAAATACTTCAAAGCGTCACTTTCATTTTTCTCAGGCTGAATACGTGGTGGCTCACATACAGAGAGGAACTGTTGATAAGCATTTTGGCCAAAGCTCATTAGAAATTTTTGAATTATTCTTTCCTTTGAAAATATTAATGTCTTGAAATGAAAAGTTTTTTGCTACAGTTTTTTTTTTTTTTCCCCCTCCAAATTCATATTAGATTTTCTGGATTAAAAAAATAAAAAGACAAAAACACAGCACATTCATGGAGATGAGAGCCCTTTAAAAGTCAGTCGTTACGGTTATTGTAGTCATTTGCTTAAAGCAAGATAGAGGTGGTGTTAAAGTAACCCAAGTGTTAGGACAGACACAAGGGATGTGGCAAGCTGGAAATTGTGCACTGTGATTGCATTTCACCTGAGAAGGCAGAGTTCAGACTCTTCCATCCTAGGAGAGTGCTGTAAGAGATGGACATTTGTCTATTTCAAGTAGAGTATTCTCTGCATTCCTCTTGACTCTTCCCTGCTAGATGGAACATTTCTGTGACTTATCTTTGTGGACAAAATGAGACTCAGTAAATCTAAAATGTTTCACAGGACAGGAGAACAATTTGCCTTCTGACACTGACTGTGTAGCATCCTTACAGCATTTCCTGAATCTCTATGGAGATGAGTTGCACAGAATATTTTTGTGCCAAAATTTACCTGTGAAAGATGTTTATGGAAACACTTTGGTTTCATTTCTCCAGTTTTTGTGAATAATAGTGCTACCTAAAGCTTGCTTTATGTTTCGGCTCACTTACTACAACTGTGCTATTCTTTAAGTGTCTGTCTGTGTTGTATTCTATATAGGAAAAATATTCACTGTCTCAGTGCTTGTAGTCCAGCCAGATGCAATAAATTCAGCCTACAGCATGCAGTAAAGTCATGGCAGTATTAAACAGCTTCAGAAACAGTGGTTTGAGATTAACAGCAAATAGTAATTTTAAGAATTCCTGCAGCTGCTTTCACTGCAGTTAAAATCATTTATTTCAGGTCTTGTAGAGATAAACTGGATTGTTAAAAGAGTACTATCTTAAACCTTTTATTTCTACTCTCACTTGTTTGTAGTAGTGACTAAAATGCATCATAAGTAGATTTGCTGCTCTTCCAGAGTTTAATTTAGGGTGTTTTATATCAGCAATATGTGCATCTCATTATGGGGATTTTCCCTATAATGAGTGTTTTCCCTCTTTCTGAAAGAATCTTGCCAATAGTATTTTCATACCAAGTATGTTGGTATTGATTTGCCTAAGCTGAAAACCTCTAGCTGTTGGTTGTTGTGTAACCTTGAAAAAGTCCAACTTTAACAGCTGCCGTGAAAATGAAGTGTTCATTATTAGTGTATCAGCTATCAGTGATGTGCATGTCATGTTATATCATGTGTGTCAACAGCTTGGAAGTTTTGATGACCGATGGAAGTTGCTAAATAGTTTTGTTCAGAACACTACAAGTCATATATAATTGAAACTATGCCTAGAGCTTGCTTTCTTTCTGCTTATGGGGGGCATTTGTTTCTCCCTCCTGATAGCAGCTTTTATTTCCACTGAGCCAGAAATACCTAGTTGGAAAGGTTGCAGAAATGAATGTTAACCACTTTTTTTGATGGGTTGAATGACAGTTATCTCTGGGGCAGAAGGAACTGAGCAGAGAATGTCTAAGGGAGTTACAGGCATAGCACCCCTTCTACTACAGCTGGGCAGTGATGCAGTTTTGAAGAAACTAAAGAGAGGTTGCAGTTGGGACAATTAAAACTGTAATTCTATGTAAGGGGAGTCAGTAAATTCAGAGAACGATGTCTGGGCAGTTGAAAGCCTAGAACAGCTTTTCTCTCCTTCTGGTAAACTCATGTCTATCTCCTTAATATCTTCAAAGGAAAACTGTTTATGTGTCAAGGTAAAGTTTTGTAGATACTCTATTCCATACCTTTTAATTTTCAGTCAGAAGATTCATAGAGCTTATCCCCAGCAGTACGACTGCTGAGCACTGGTTTTCATAAAAGGGTACTGAGTATTAACTGCATCATATTCTAACTTAACCTGACTACTGGTTTATCAGATTATGTCCTTTTTTTGTGATAGTATTTGAAAGAAGTTCTCAATAGTTTTGAATGTGCACAGATGTTTTGAGTGCTTTCATTTTCTGTTTGTTAAATGATGGTTATCTTTTAGCCACTACCAGTGAAATCTGAAATTTCTATTAATACAGTTTCTGTAGAACTTCCTTCTTGAATTAATGTACCTCTCTGTAAATTAATTTGCTGCTTGAAGTTTTATGCCAATGCTGAAAAGACGTTTAGGATAATTAAATATTTTAGAGAATGTGCACTGTGTTCTGTAAGCACTCTTGTTCTTGTCGCACAATTTTTATTATCCAGCTGACTCTATTTTTCTTTACAGGTAAAAGTTGCAATTCTTAAATACATAGAGACTCTTGCACAACAGATGGATCCAGGGGATTTTGTAAATTCAAGTGAAACTAGGTTAGCAGTGTCTCGAATCATCACCTGGACCACAGAACCTAAAAGCTCAGATGTTAGGAAGGTATGTTTGTTAATGTGCACTTACATTATATTCCAAGTGTCTTGGGCAGATTAAAAAAGCTATTGATAATTCATGCCTAAACAGAAAAAAAGTTTATTTTTCTTTAAAAACAATTGTATTGTTTCACGGAGAAAATATACTTTTTTGTCCTTCTGAGCAAATACAACTAAGAGTTGTGTCTAAAATATCCAAATTGCCAAAGTAAAACTGCCAGAAAGTACATGTTTGGGAACATTTCAGTAAAATTTAAAATCTTGAATCTCCACATTATGGTTGTATTTCACATCTGTTAACATACAGAGATCATATTTCATTGGATGGGGATTAACTTTTGTTTCAAGCAGCACTCTCTGGTATTAAGATATTTTCTGTAGACATTTTCTGTACAGTTTCATATTACTTCCAAAACCATCTATAATAGTAATAGCATGTTCACAATAGGAATGGTGACTGTGAGAGTGAACTCACTTCAGCCTTGGTTTGTTTGTTTTTGTGAAACACAAAGGACTGGTAAGCAATCTTGTATTTAGCCTTTGATGTGTATAAGTGAGACTGTATCAAAGAACTGTTCCTGTAATGCTACAGTTCCAGTGCAAAAATCCCCTCTCCACATAACTCTTGTGAAGCCAAATTAATATTTGTGGGCATTCAGAAGGAGGATAAAAAATAACTATGAGAAATTTTCTAATGCAGCCTTCAGAAAAGGACACTAAATAATTCTTGAAATTAGATAGCAAATATCTTTTTAATTCTCTTTGAATATAGATGGAATAGATTTATTTGTTGTTTATCTCGTCAACATCCATCCTGTCTTAGCTGCCTTTATCAGTATGTTAACACTTCTTGAACGTTAAATATTTTTATTGTTCATAAAGCAGAATCGTGTTTGACACAGAGAAATAACTCTTCTGTTCATTTTTCCCTGTTTATTTCTGCAGTTGAAATAAAAACAATTTATTTGTTTAGATTTCCTTAGCTAGATTCAGTTCAGCTTGAGTTTTGGCAACTTTGTTTCTGGAATCAGTATCAAAGCTTCCTTCAGGAGGGATGCTTTGTGGGAGAGAACTGATAGAAAAAGATGGAGAGCTATCTCACAGTGTATAATGCAGAAGAAAATAAAAGTAACTTTTGCCACTTCTTGATATCTTGGTTATTTATAATAATTCACCATAGCAAAATTTATAATGCAGATAACTTTTTTTTACCTTCCACTTCTAATGTAACTTTCAGCATGAGAAAGCAGTAACAGGTTATATCCTTTGGACTTGTCTCGCCTAGTTACCACGTTCTAGTGACATGCATAAGACCATAAAACAGAAAGGCAACTGAAGCAGCACTATCTTCTACATCAGTAAAGTTTTAGTACTGAGACACGTGGCGAGCTGTCTTATCTGATGGTTCATATCTTTAATAACCATTTTGATGTCAATAAGTAACTGAATCATGGAAAGAATTGGCTTTGAGTTTTACCATCTGGAACACTTTAATTATATGAAGCTTTCTCAGTTTATATTTTCTTTCCATAACAGACTTTTTAGGGGTTGCTAACTCCCAAAAGCCTTCAGTAAGTCTTGAAGTAAAAATTTGTCAATAAATAGTCAAAAAAAGTTATTCTGATCCTTTAAAATGTTTCATTCTGTTGACAGACTTGAAAATGTTAGCACGGTTATTTTAATCTTTCTAAACTTTTTTTAAAAGATGATAGTAACATTAACATTTCATATGCTTTCTTTAAATTAAGACTTTTTTTACCACCTGTTATTCTGTGCCATTTTGCTTGTCTCTAAAACACAAAACAAAACAAAAAACATTTCAAGTAGATTAAAAATCTTTTTTTTTTTCCTTAATATTAGAGTTAAGATGGGCATAATTAATGTAGTTTAGTTAGGGACTTCAATCTGGAGTGTAAAATTTTAAGTTCCTCTACAATTAAAACTCTTCTGAGAAGAATTAAAATCTTAGAGTTTTTCTAAGTTAGAACAATACAAAACATACTTGTCATTCTTACTTCTTTTAAAATGTGATCTGAGTGACTGGATGTGAAAATCTCAAGAGAGCAAGCTTATACTCGGAGGGAAAAAAAAGCAAATACTCTAAAATGCCTTTTTTCCCCTTTTTCTTTTTTTCTTTCTTTCTCTCTCTCTCTTTCTCTCTCTCTTTTTATTAATAAGGAAGAAGGAAAATAGATGGCTCCTTAACGAAACTATTCTGTGAGTTGATTTCCATTTTGATACTTCAGGTTGAGCTTCTAGGCAAACCTGATGGTTATCAGTTTCTTTTCTGATATGACTGTAGACTGTCTACTTTGTTATATATATGTTTTGTTTTTATTGTTGGCAACTTAAGTAGACAGAGAAAAGAAAGTGGTACTTTCCGAACCTCTGTTCAGTTGGAGCTTTTGTTTTGGTTTTGTCTGTATCAATTTATGTTAAAAGACTGACTAAAAGAAATAAGGGAAAAATGGAGCACCGAAGACAGGTCGTAGAGGGCGTTCAGGCTGTTCACTTGAAGACTGTTCAGGGAGGAGGGAATAAAAGTTCAAGAGAATAGCTGATCACGAGTGATCACAAAGACAGTTTGTGGCATTCTAACATGCTAGAATTTTCATCATGAAATTTAATACTAAGACGTGTGCTGGTATGTGCGCTCATAGCTTGGCTTTCCACTTCTAATTAAAAAGTGCTACAGTTCATTGCTCTCGAAGCAAAGGAGGGAAATAAATGTCTAAAAGAATTTCTAAACTACTTGCTTAAAGTATTTTTGGTGCTGAACCAAGCTGCCTGTCATTCTGGCTAGCATGAGGCACTGGTTCTCTCCAGTGCGTGGCAGACCTTGATGGCGTGTCACTTCTATTGAAACTAGATAAAGTTGGTTAATCTCAGAGCCAGAGTTTCATACTATAAAGAAACTGTTTAAAACTTAATAATCACTAGCTTTTCATTGCATGTGATAAATTTGTTGACAGTTTTGTTAGCCTGTCCAGTGAATATTCATCAAACTAAGTCATGCAGTCAACATTTCTTTAGCAGAGGGGAACTCAACTGGTATCCCATCATTCTGTAACATACTGTAGTGCTTTGTCAGTATCTATTTACCTCTTGGCTGAGGTAAATAAATAAAATACGTTGCATGAAAACATGCTGTAGGATGAGGATGCTATTAAATATGAAATGCTAAAACTGGGGTGTGGAAGGTGTAATCCAGTACACTACAAACTCCAGTACATAAGTTTTCATCTTTCAAATGTATAGCAATACGAAGGTAGTGCCAAAGGTAATATCTCCTGTTCCTGGCCCACAGTGTCAGAGGGCAGAAGGCTGGTGGTATGGCAGTAGGGCTTGAACCTTCCCACCAACACCCTGTTGCATTTTGTTGCTGTGTGACCAATGGCAGCAGAGGGGCAGTCTGATCAAATGGAGTCTGGTATGGAAGTACATCTGAAGCAAAGGTGTGGAATTAAATTGTTCCATGCAGAAAAAAAATGCTTCCTTTGACATTCACCGACACTTGCTGAACATTTCTTGACACCAAATAGTGGATGTGAGCAGAGTGAGACAATGGGTGCTGCGTTTCTGGAGTGGTGACAGCAGTGTGAAAGACAAATCATGTTCTGGATGGCCACACAATGAAGAACATCTTGATCAGTTCATCCATGTGAAATGGCAGATTACAACCAGGGGTCTGTTTATGGAGCTGAATATTGGCTTCAATGTGCTGGAAAAAGTGGTGGCTACGTTGGAATATCATAGTGTTTGAGCCAGGTAGGTTCCACAGATGTTCACACGGGAACAGAAAGAACACTGCATACAATTCTGTTGTGACCTGTTGAACCAGTACAAGGCTGAAAGTGAAAATTTCCTGGATCACATCATTGGGGATGAAGAGGCATCATGTCACCACTACAATCCAGAGCCAAAATGACAGTCTTTGGCATGGTGACATGTGAATTTCCCATCAAAGAGAAAGTTCAGGACACAGCCCTCAGTAAGTAAGAACATGTGCAGTGTCTTTTGAAATAGGAAAGGGGTGATCCCTCTGGATTTCCTGGAACCCGAACAAATCAACTTAGGCTGCTGCATCACTGAGCTGAAGGCTTGAATTTCCACAGCCCATCCAGAGGAGAAGACAACATTTCTCTTGCAACACAATAACACCAGGCCTCATACCAGTTTGAAGAGCATAGAGCACATATCCAATCTTGGCTGGACTGTCCTGCTTTACCAACAGGATACTCTGGATTTGGTGCCTCCTGATTTCCATGTGTCTGGGATGATGAAAAAGGACTACATGGGCAATAGTTTTCTGGCAACAGTGCTGTCATAGCAGCTGTGAAATGGTCATCTCCAGTGGTGCAGGTTTTTTTTGACTGTGGCATGCAGGTTCTTAGTCACAGCTGATAAAAATGCATAGCTACTGTGTTGAAAAAAAATATTTTGTAGCTGACAATTGGTTCTATTAAGTAATGTTACTGTACTCTTTGTATTAGTTGATGTTTCCACGGAAATAAATAGGAGCCATTTAGTCTTGGAGTGGCCTGCATCATCATGGTGCTTGAAAGCTAGTCCGTTGGTATCGTGTCTTACCACTTGTGGAATTCAGGAGAAGGAATTACAAACTTATTCCTATTTGGTGTGTTCAATTTCTCCTTTTTAAAATTCACTCAACTTGCCAAAACCTGTAGAAGCCATTTTGATACGTCCTTCACCCCTTTTAGTAAACAGAGTTCTGGGAAGGGAGGGCTGAGGATAATCTATCTGAAAGATTGCTTATAGGATGATTCTGAAAGGTGTAAGCTCACTGTTGTGTGCCTGAATTTATGAATATTTGAACCTCGATCTTAGCAGTACATATGAACTGCAGTAGTTTATAACTGCTAATATCTTTATTTAAGTTAACTTAATACTTATATCACCTTTTGTGACTACTTGTCCTTGTGGCAACTCAACTTAGTGATTTTAATCTGCTTTTTTTCTAGGCTGCACAGTCAGTACTCATTTCCCTTTTTGAACTTAATACTCCTGAGTTTACAATGCTGCTGGGTGCTTTACCAAAAACATTTCAGGATGGAGCCACAAAGCTTCTTCATAATCATCTCCGAAATACAGGCAACAGTGGTCAGGTATCTACACTTCCATATTATTACTTCTGAATTTACCGGTGTTTTGGACATGAGTCCAATTCATTAGATTTGTGTGAGAGTGAGAAAATTAGTGGAGGTCATCCAAATCCCCCATGAAGTCTTATTAGCAGGTACCACCCTTTATGGAATGCTTTTTATTTTCCTGCAAAGATATTTGTTCAGTGTATGTTGCTTCCAAGTAAGTGATTTACTAAGTTTGAATGGACTTGTTAAGAGTAGTGTTTATTATCTCTTACATTAATTATTTCAGAGTTAAACATTTGAAATTAATGCCATTGGTTAGAGAAGCCAAGAAATTAAATAGCATTTCTTTCAATGTTTATGGGTGCTAGAAAATAAAAACAATAATCAAGTAAAGGGGAAGCTGTGGACTTGCTGTAGCATCTCTTTTCATCTCTCCTCTACCAGGGTTCAATGGGAAGTCCTTTGACAAGACCTACTCCACGCTCCCCAGCAAGCTGGTCAAGTCCTCTCACTTCCCCAACCAATACATCGCAGAACACTTTGTCACCAAGGTAATGTTGGCCAGTGTTGCTGCAGTTCTGCATCGAAGGCTTCATTAAACATGTTCTCCTAAATAGTAAACTGGGCTGTGAGCAAATGGAGTGAGTTTTGCACAGTCGCAAATGCTGAAAAATAATCCCCCTTTTTCTACAGAATGATATAATAGTGAAGTGTTCCAACTCTCTGAGTGGTCTGACAGGAGCCAGGGCTGCCCTAACGTGTGCACCTCAGAGTGCAAGTGGCATAGGAGAAGATGGAAGAGAAACCTTCATCTCCAGCACATGTTAAAACAGCTTAAGTCATCCAGCCAGAATTAATTTGGGAGGGATAAGAATAGTTCATAAATGTTCTTACCTTCTTTAATGGCATCAGAGTTGTCAGTGAAGTGGATTTTGTAACTTTGCGTTTAGCAGTCAATCAATACGTTGATCAGTTCCCCTTACTCAGGAAATTTTTCTTACAGAGGGAGGATGATGTAAAATTCTCTTAGAAGAGTAAAACAGCAGAAGTTGTACTTGAGTCAGATGCTGCTATATAGTGCAGCCTTCTTGGCTAGCCACTCGCAGTGCTTACTTTTATTACTGTTTCCTGGGTGTCTGTACTTCCATGTTAATGTTATTTAAAAATACAGGATCAGAAAATAAATCCACCTTAATTTGTATGTCCTTTTCCGTGGCCCACAGTGCATTTGATTATGATACAGAAAATATGAATTCCGAAGATATTTACAGTTCTCTTCGTGGAGTCACTGAAGCTATTCAGAACTTCAGCTTCCGCAGTCAAGAAGATATGAATGAACCTGTGAAACGGGAAAAAAAAGATGATGTTGATTCAGTAAGTAAATGTGGTACGTCTTGGTAGTGGCAAATCAAGCCAATATCTGACTTACTATGAAAGATAAAACATCTTTTTAAGTAGGTTTATCTGTACCAATTTCTGCAGTGGGACATACATGCTAACTTTAGAGCTTAAACAAACAAAGCGTAACAGTTCCCAGCATTCAAAATGCATTTTAATTGCTAATTTTAAGTGGTATTAGCTTTTTATTTATTTTAAACATAAGTAATTTAAAAAAAATTATCTTACAGAACAAGGAGTTGAATTTTTGAGAGATTTGTACGCTGCTCTTTTTTTTTTCGAGAAGTTTAATTCCATACAAAACCCAGAGGTTTTTCAGTGGTGAATGCGCTGTTTTAAACTTCTGTTTCTGTGGAACTTCGACTTTCAGATCTGTTGAACTTACCCAAAGTCTGTATGCTTAAACATGAATTGTCCAAACATCTTTTTTTTTTCTTTCTTTAAGTTCAGAGTGCTGTAGCAAAGTCTTACCTGAAGGCCAGCTTAATGTATTTTCAGGAACGCTTAGGAAGCTTTCCAGTCTTTAGAAGTTTTTGCTACGTACGTGAGTGTGTAAAGTAGTTATTTGAAAAGTGTGTGTTATATGTAAATCTGTGGTATTTCTTTTCCTGCAGATTGGCAGTGCTTCTGGAATAGCAGACCTACGAGCAGGAGGTGGTGTGAGTGAGACAGGCCGAACAGCCCTCGATAACAAAACATCATTACTCAACACAATGCCTCCTCACTCTTCACCACGCTCACGAGATTATAACCCATACAATTATTCTGATAGTTCATTTAATAAATCTGCTTTGAAGGAAGCCATGTTTGATGATGATGCAGAGCAATTTCCTGATGGTAAGCTTCAGATTGCATTCTGTTCTAGAAGGGAAATTGTGGCATTTTTCACCTTTTAGTTCAGTTTCTGAGTTAACTATTAGCACTATATGCATCACCAGTGCCATTTCCTTAAGAGGTTTTACATAATATATTTTAAACTATTTTATTTACCAGTAATCCTTCTGACTGACACTGTTGGATTGTTTGATATTTATATAAATTGAGGGTGGCTGGGAAATGAGGTAATTATTGAATTGTATTGTATTCTTCTGGTATTGTTTCAGTAGCAGGATTGCCGATACAACTTTATTTACCACACTACTCTATGGTTGGGATTTAAAGAAAAACAAGTAGAACTGGATTAAACCAGTTCAGGAATTAGGCAAAAGTATTTTATTAGTAAAATATTTGTATGTGAAACATGACGTTGGTATTTTATATTGACTAAACAGGCTTTTGCAAGGGGAAAAAATGCTTTTACCTAGAAAGTGAATCTTTTAGCTCTTCTATTTGCAGGAATTTGGATTGTTGTTTTGTAGGCTTTTTCCTGGGAAATTTCTTACACAACATCACGTGCATTCTGTTCTTCCAGCAAAATGTGTTGTCAGATTAATTATTTTATTCAGCAATCTTTTTATTCATTTTCTTTACCTATCTACTTTTTGGATCTATTGGTGTATAGTAGCAGTTATTCAGAAGAGACATATCTTGTCTTTTTTGGATATGAGTGTATACCAAAATATAGTTTGATGCAAAATAGATAGATAGATAGGTAGGTAGGTAGGTAAATATATCAGTTGGGGTGTTTTTGGTTTGGTTTTGGTTTTTTTTTTTCAAGGTTTGGTTCTGAGCATCACTGTGATAGTCTCATCTCATATGTGTGTAAAATCTATATTTTTCAACTTATCTTGTGTTTATTTGCTACTAACTGCTAGTATCTGCTGAAAATCTTGCATTTTTCTTCCTCTTGGCAAAGTTAGCTTGGATTTTTAAGTCACTTTTCCTTAGAAGCAGTACACAGCCTCTGTTTGGAACTCAGTGTTCCTTTGCAAAGAAGCTCCTTTCCTTCATCTCTTCCATAGATTGTGCTTTGCAAATGTCTGCTTTTTTAACTAGTACTTTATGGACTTAAGAATTCACTTCTTTGTCTTGCCTTTAACTTAATTTTCATCATTTTTCTTTCAGACGATTCCTTATTTATCAAGTTAATTCTCTCTTCTCTCTTTCATTGTTTTTAAAATGAAATAATTTGTAGATTTTAAAAGCGGTCTCCATATTCTATGAAAAACATTAATAAAAGCATCAAACAGAACCAGGCCGTGCACAGGCCTGAGCAGGGACATCACTGGTATCCTCCGAGATTAATAGAAAGCAATTTAGAATCCAGTCATTTTACAAGTATTTCATCCAGGCTTTGTCCCTGCCTTGTCGACTTGCTTGGGCACGTTTCAGGCAGCAGGCAAATCTTTATTGTATTCAGAACATGCCATGCTTTCCTTCTGAATGCCAGCACTGCGTATCTTGTCAAAATGATACTATTTGATGGTTTGAGAAGAGCTGTTCTTTATCAAATATTTGTGTATATATAATATTTTATATGTATCTGCTACATACTTTAATTCATTCAGAGGAAGCACTTGCATTTGCTCCTACTCATTTCTGTTGTTTTCAGGGGGAAAAAAAGTTGCAAGTAGATTTTTACACTTCTCCTTTCTTATCTGGAGAATGTTTGGGAATTAAACACCACAGCTAAATCATATACAGGAATGGAAAATACAAACTGTGAAGAACACGCCCTGCATCTTGTCCTTATGGTTTTAAGAACTGTAATCTCTCAGTATATGACCTAATTTATTTTCATTTCATTTCATTTATTCTGAAAAATGTATTTCATCTGTTAATAAAGTGCAGTAATTTGGGCAAAGGTGCAGTTCTAGGAAAACTTGGTTTTTAATGCTGTTCTTTACTCCCTGAAAGAAGACTTTCAGCCTCTGTCCAGGGGAACTAAAATAATAATAATAATAATAGTAATTTATTCCAAAGTCTCAGTGCAAAGGTAGAAGCTATCTGCTTTTCTTTCTTGAAGGCTAAAAGAGTCTTGATGATGGAGTAAAGGCAGTATCTTGATGTTCCATTTAAATTAGACCAGAATCAAGGCTTTTATTTTTGACATTGCAGATTTCCATGTCTGTAGTGCAGTGTTTCCAAATAAGAATTGTTACTGATACTTTTCTCCGTCATGGAATTGTCTGTAATCAAAACTGAAATCCAGTGCTATCTTGTAGTGACTGTCAGTGGGATAGTAGGCATTCCCTGGAATCTCTGTGATTTGTTGATAAGCCTTGGTTTGTTTGTATTTCCACTATTTTACATCAAGCATTTTGTTTTCCTGTTTGTGTTAAAAGCCTAGCCATTGCTGTGGAGTCGTGGCTTACAAAAGTCTGAACAGTACAGTAATACTGAAGGTGAAAATGTAAATTTTTCTTCTTCAATGGAAGGGTCATATGGGAAAAGCAGCCCTTTGTGTATAGATCAGATTTAAAAGGATACAGGGAACTTGCCACTTTGTGTATTACAGGAGTAAGAAACTCTAGCAGTAAGCCAGCTCACAGGTTGCTGGATTCTCTTCAATTTTGTGGATGCTTTTGTTTTTTGCTGCATTATTGTTGTTTTATGGTGATCGTAAGCTTGGTCAGGAATATTGGCTGCTTTGAAAATGAAGTAATTAAACTGAATTCTGGCAAACAGACTTGGAGGAAAACAAACAAACAAAAAAAGAAAGCAGTTAGCTATCCTAGAAGGTAGTTTTCAGTTCTGCATCAGGCAGTAATATATACTTCCAAGTTTCAAAATTCTGTTTGTATAATTCCTTTTTTGTTAGAGCCTCCCATGGATCATTCTGATCTAGTTGCAGAGTTACTAAAAGAGCTGTCAAACCATAACGAGAGAGTTGAGGAAAGAAAGGCTGCCCTGTATGAGCTCATGAAGTTAACTCAAGAAGAGTCTTTTGGTGTTTGGGATGAGCACTTCAAAACAATACTGCTTTTGCTGCTTGAAACACTTGGAGACAAAGAGGTAAAGTGAAATTAATCTAGTTAAAAATGCTAACAGAGCACATGGTTTGCTTTCAGTGTCTTTGAAAGTTGTGTGTGTTGTAGGAAAAGTACAAATTCCAGCTAGTCTTGAAAAGCAAGAAGTTATGGAAATGCAGGATCATGTGAACTCTTGAATCTCTTAATGGTGAAAAGGCCATCTTCTCAAGTATCCTTCAGGTTTTTTTGGCACTAATAATTGCTTTTGATTTGATAATAATAAAATGACTGTTTTCAAGGATAATGTATTTGTGTGACTGTGTGATGCTAAAATTGTAAGCAGCTTAGCATAGATAGTTCCAGTTAGCAGCATGTTTATGATGCACCACCTGTATTATTTTGAGAAGAGCAAACAATTGAAGACTTTCTTTAGCTCTATTTATTTCCATATTAGTTTCATATTGTATATATGCATAGAAAAGCACTGATGTTTTACTATTATCAAAACTTTATAAACTGTTGAATAAATACTTAAACTTTTGTCTATTCAATGTTACATAACTCATTTGTTTTCATATTTAATCTCTAGCATGCAATTAGAGCTTTGGCATTGAAAGTTCTAAGAGAAATCCTAAGAAATCAACCAGCAAGGTTTAAGAATTACGCAGAGCTCACAATAATGAAGACATTAGAAGCGCATAAGGACCCTCATAAGGAGGTTAGTAATCAGTTTTCTTTATTTGAGGCTGTGACAAAATATCACAAAATGCAGCAGCTGTCTTATGTCCAGAAAGTGTTTGAGAAATCAGGTCTTACCGGTGGAGTCATTTGTGTAATAGTGAAGATGTTAACACAGGTATGCAAAAGAAAGAAAAATGAACGACAGTTTTGTAAGCTCTGAAATGCTTAATATCAGCCCTAATAACAGTTGGCTTGGGTGTTGCCCAAGAGGACATAAAACCATAGCCAAGGATGTGCCAGCAGAGCTCTGTGAAGAATAACTGAAGGGAGTTTTATGTTATATGTCTTTTTAAGCCCAGTTATCTAATGCAACCCTCTGCATTTCTGTAAGGTTGGTAGTTGAGAGATAGGATTGAACATGGCAAGGAAATTATTATCCCTTCCCATTTTTAACCAGCTCTGGTTAAGTTATTCTTTTTCACCATTCGAAAGCATGGCTTTCAGTGTTTTTAGGAGAGAAAATACAGGAAGATACTGCAGGGAAGAGTTGGTTTGGCTGAGAACAGTGAGGAGATTCCGAAGTAGAAGGATAAGTGTAATCTTGCTCAGAAAGCTTATGATATGTGCATACACATCAAAGGATGATGTATTTTGATATAAGAAACACAAATACAGAAACCACCCAAACATTAAACAGTTCTCATCAGTGTCACTGATGTTATGAAAATAAGATGGCTAGTGAGATGGATAAATCTCCTCCCTGCCTTTCCTATGCCCCCATACTCCTTATTACAGGACTTTTTCTGCATATGGGACTTGGTGTGGAGTTCCAAATTCAGAGTTTGACTGCAGTTTTTGCCATACCACTGATGTTTGTCACTCATCCAATACTCATCTTTGTTTTCCCTGCATCCTCTTAATTTCATGCACCATGTTTTTTTTTTTTCTTTCCATTTTTCCCTCCATATTGCTGTTCCATTTCTCCTTTTTTTTTTTTTAAATGCATGTGAGAAAGAGTAAATAAGACAGGGTTGAAGAGAAAGACTTCTGGAGTTTTTTGTACATAATCTAGCAGCTTGTCTTGTTAGCTGCCAGATGCCACAGATGCAGAAATATGAAAGATGAATTTTCCCTCTTATGTCTGTGTTGTATCCTGAGCTTCTGCACCTTTTGTTTAATTGTTTTACTGTATCTTCCCTAAGAGTTTTAAGAACTCTTAACTGAATTTTTTTAAAAATTAAAGATGGGGGAAGCCTCCAGAAGTAGCAATCTGTGATTGCCATTAAACAGTTTTTGAGATGAGCATGGAAGCTTATCAGTAGTCAAAGACAGTAATGAATGACAGCACAGGAAATTACAGATTTCAATAGTAGAGAGATTTCAATATGTAATTGCATGATATTGTATTTATATTCTGCATAGCATTGCAGACTAGAGAGGTTTCAGATCTGACTGGACAGTTACTGTCAAGTTTGGAAGGTATTTTCAGGCAGGTTTGGAAGACACCAATACACATCTTGCAGAGCATATAGTTCAGTCATACGATGTTGGGAAGAGCCTTGTTTCTACTACAGTAGTCCAACAGTTACAAAATTGCACACATTTAAAAATCCTTCATCTATTTTTACAATGCTGTGGAGCTGTTAAGAAATCTTTATGCTCAAGACTTGTACTGGCACTAATACTCTAATAAATAATTTTTCCACGTCTTTTTCTTATTCTTTCAATAGGTGGTGAGATCTGCTGAAGAAGCTGCTTCCATGCTGGCCACCTCCATTAGCCCAGATCAGTGCATCAAAGTCCTTTGTCCAATTATCCAGACTGCAGATTACCCAATTAATCTGGCTGCAATCAAAATGCAGACAAAAGTCATAGAGAGAGTATCTAAAGAAACTCTTACTCAGCTTTTACCAGAGATTGTGCCAGGTTTAATACAGGTAAAAACAAAGCAAAAAAAAACCCACCTTCTTTGTGTGTAAGAATTACAAAGATTTTTTCAAAATACTATTGCTTGGCTCTCGTGAGGGATTTTTATTGATGGCTGATGGATACTTTGACCCAAACTAACTCAGATAGTGGCCACACTGTCTTTCATTGTCACCTGGCTAAACTGTAACTGTGGTTAGGACTCAGGATCTTGCTAGGATATAAAGTATTAGCTGTAGTTAAGTTTAATAGACTCTTTCAGTTATTTGTAGTATCTTTTCCAAGTTGTGACCATTTGGTCTGAAATCATCCACGTTGTATGCATGTTTTTGTAGGGTTTTATAACTTGCGGCTTGGGGGAAGCAAGAGGAAGGAAGCAGTTGATTGGGGAAAGTTCAATAAGATTAGGAGGTTATAAAAAGTTTCTTTCTCCGTCTTTAAAAATGAATAATCTGCCACCATATAAAGAGTCAAAACACATCAGCTTGCATGTGCTGAATAAAGACTTTCCAGAATTTGACAGCTGCATTCTGCAGATTTCTGACTTCAATGCATATGGTCAAATCACACATCTGCAAGAAGGTAAGAGGCAGAGCCTTCTCAGGAAGGGATACGAGAGAACCAGGCATGAGAAACAAAAATCATTTGGTAACAAGATGGGAGTTAATAACGAAGTTTTACCTGTTAAGAAACAGCTTCTTTAGGAGTAAGAAAGCTCTGAATGTAATGGTCTTCTGTTTAATAACTATCTGTAATCTAGAACACTTTATCCTATGATCTCCCCTACTGTATTTCCATGTGGAGCGTGACAGTGGCTCTGTTTTCAGTATAAATTACAAACAGGAATTGTATGGGTTTTAATTTCAGTCTGGAAAATAATTGTAAATTAATTTGTAATTAATAACAGCCTGCCTTTCAAATGTGCATGCTCTGTATTCACTTGTTTGTTTTTTTTTCTTGGAATGCTTACCACTCACTTTAAGCAGATTTTAATGTATTTATTATAAGTAGTACTGAATAGTTTTCTGAGGCTTTTAATCATTAACTGATAAGCAATTAATGTTAATTTTATTGCTTTCTAGGGTTATGATAATTCAGAGAGCAGTGTTCGTAAGGCATGTGTTTTCTGCCTTGTAGCCATTCATGCAGTAATTGGTGATGAACTAAAACCACATCTCAGTCAACTCACTGGCAGTAAAGTAAGTAAAAAATGACATTTAAGACGTTTTGGTTCATAATTACATGTATACGTTTGTGTTGTGGCTGCAATTACCAGGAAGTTTATACATAAAAGTATATAGCTGAATGGAGATAACCAGGGATACTGAAACACTCAGAGGGTGAATGTAACTTTGATATCAAAGGTTCAAAACTGAAAATGCATAGGTCTGCAGATACTTAGGCACATGCACAAAACTTCAGCAAACTGAAAAATAGTAAGTTGTGTTTCTTATTGCTTTACAGTAGATTTAATTGTATATGGTCAGCGGCTGAAAAAAAATCAGAAAAATTTTTACTTGAGTACACTGTCAGACTTTTTATTCTGAAACAATGGTAGTAGCTATATTCAGCATGGCTTTTTCTACCTGTATATCTTGCCTTGTATTTCATGCAGTGCTGACTGAAAAGTAGTTATTATGTAACACAGTTCATCTGTTCTTGCTCCTTTGTTGTTTTTGTTTTTGCTTTAATCCGTCCTTTCAGAACCTCTGCTTTGGTGGTGAGGAAGAACCTTGTGTTCCTTTTTTGGTTAGGAAACCTCTTATGTACTGTTTTTTACGTTCAAATAGATGTATGTTATGAGTTTGTCCATGGAGCTAAAACAAGACAATTAATATTGTATATATTTGAATAAAACAGTTACATCTTAAAAATAGTCTGGCAGTGATTGCATTAAATATGACTGTAGACAGCATTGGAAGCTTCAGTAGGTGCTGGAATCAATGCCTGTAAGTAGAGGCTTAAAACCACAACATTCACTTAAGAGAAAGAAACAGACAAAACAGAAAAAACCCAACAACCTGCCTTAATCAGAGCAGCACAGTAATGTGGGGAAAAGTATCTTAGTGTAGCTACCATAGGTTGCTTTCTGATTCACATCCTTAGTTTTGCTGTGTTAGATATTAACAAGTGTGTTACTTTTCAATTCATGGTGTAAAATACAGTTTTGCTTTTAAGAGAAGAATTCTTTAGTGTCTACTTCGATACATCATTTCTGTAGTGTGTACAGTTTGTAAATACTGAACAAAATTAATTTCTGGCTTTGCAGATGAAGTTATTGAACCTTTACATCAAGCGTGCACAAACAGGCTCTGGACCAGGGGATACGACAGCAGATCTGTCTGGACAAAGCTAATGAAGCTGACAAGAATTAACCAGCTCTCCTAAAGCAAGGGCAAAGCCCTCATCAAGTGAAAGGAAAATTCTTACACACAACTTTTGGGACCCTTGTTTCTTTTTCTTTTTTTCTTTTCTTTTTTTTTTTTTTTCCTTAACCAATGGCTGTCTTCAGCCTGCATGTGACTGTTGCAATAGAATTATTCCAAATCTAAGGAAAAGCAGTATTAACATCAGTTGGTCAAAGCAAAATAAAATTTAAAAATAATCTAATTCATCAGTTATCCTGTTGCAATCCTCTGTGTCTTCCCATTAACTTTTGCCAGTGTTACTGTATTAAAAACAGGTTTTTTTTTTAATGCTAATTATACAGGTATGCTTTAAGCTTCAGAAGTTAAAATATAAAATTCTGTTGCTTTTTTTCAGCTGCAGATAACATTGTTTTTATTGCTATTTTGTTTGAGTATTGTGTCCTTCGCTAGAAACAAGAAGTGATGTGAAACTAGGCCGAACTGGTCTGAACTGCAGTGAGACTCAGTCACTGTTGGTGGTTCATCATCTTATTTACAGCTTGTTTGGGATATTCTGGAGATTGAGAAGTACGCCTATAAAAAAGCTGGATCGATCCAGTTCTGTACAAGTGATATTGTTCATTGGTTGTATGTTTGTTGCATAAATAAGAATTTAGTGTGCACAGCAGAGGACTGGTACAACCAGTGCCTCTTAGTGTGGGAGACAGCCCTTCCAGGGTAGCACTGCCGACCTGGTGACAGAGTGGCAGTCTGCTTTTAGCAGCAGACTTAATGGTCACTTGATGGACGTGAACCATCCTTGCCACCTTTCGTTCTTCAAGCAGGATGCTTCAGAATGGAGTGCTCTGCCCAAGCATGCTCAGTATGTATTTATCACTAGAATGTTTCCTCTCGACCTAATTGCTGGAACCAGTAGTCTTGTATTGTAACTCACATGGGATTTTATGACAACAGTGCAGAAAACTATTTATTCGTTACCTTCCTAAAAGCACCAAGATTTTCTGCATTGAATTTTATTGGGGGGGGAGGGAATAGTCACAAATGCTAGCAATCTTGCCACCTTCTAATTTAAAAAATTATATATTTTGGATGAGTTGGGAAAGCTGCACCGAACTGTTTGCATGGTTTTCTTGAATAGCATCCTCAAGACCCATCTGGATTAAGGTGTGGAAATGTTTCCAGGGTTTGTTTTTCCATTTTTGAAAAAGAGTTAGTTTATTGTGAATAATGGTTCTTTGTATTTATGAACTTGATAATGGAAAGAGAAAAAAGATCAACTAAATGTGTCCCTAAACGTTCTCATCTTTTTTTTTTTTTCTTTCTTTCTTTATTTTTTTTTTTTTAATACTTTTTTTGTCTTTGATATAAGCAACAAGTTAGTTAACTGAGAACTGGGATAAGCAGCACCCTTCCCAGAAATGATGGAAACTCTTTTTCCCTAGCTTTTCTTTCCCTTTGATTGTGGTGTTGTCTAGTTGTAGGAATATATCCTGATAAGAGAGAAAACTGTAGTGCCAAGGATGATGATCAATGCTAGGCTAAAATTCTCTCTACCTCTTCAGGGTGACTAATTTTTGGCTGAGCTGCTGCATATAGCACCCGGTGGAAGAACTATCTACAGAAAAAGTCTTGGTTTTTCCCAAATTATCACTTACTGCATATTGAAAACTGTTTTTCAACACACAGCCAAATATTGCAAGAACTGCTTATACACTTTGCTTGCTAAGTACCCTGAAAACCAAAACCGAATGAGAAAATGTCAGATGCTTGTAGTTACATGAAAGGTTGTTTTCACTTTAGTTGGAAGTGAATCTGATAGAAAAGCTGAGATGTTGTTGTTAAAGAAGCAATGCCATTACAGAGATTTATTTGGAGGAAAAGTTGTAGAAATATATGTAAAGACTTTAAATCAAGGCTGTCATAACTTGTCACTAGCCCTTCTTAACAGCTACATCAGGAAAATAGTATCTCCTCTTTCTTTCCTTTGTTACGTGTAACATTCTTGTTGTTTTCTACCATTTAATTACATTGTGTATTTATAGTTCTATGCTTACCATTGTGCATATACTGGCAATAAAATGTACATAACATGACTTGAAAAAAATTAGCAATGTATACATTCTGTTTTTCTGTGTTATTTGATCACATGTTATAAGAAAGTTATAAAGTCATTGAAGCAACACTGGTTAAAAAACATAACCTTCATGTTTTTGTGTCTAAATGATGTTTCTTTAGATACTCTGCTAGTAAATCAGACAGCATTTGAGAACATGGTGTGAATATAGGTGTGGTAGACAAAAGTAGTTTGGGAAATTGAATAGGTTCTTTATGAATACCAAATTTCCTTCATCTCAGCAGGCTTCTTGTTTGCTGCTTCATTTATTTGTACATTATGCATTGCTAGCATTTTATTTTTTTAATGTTTCAGAAATATTTTTCAGTTTAATATCTTGTAGCTTAACATTTTGACTATGTGAAATATCATTTAAAAAAAAATGGCACAAATTCTAAGTTTAATAGTCCCATATATTATTCCTGCTTTTTCTACAGGTGATATTTATTTTCAAATGATCATTTCAAGATGACTTTGCTCAGTCATCTTTTTGAAAATGCTATTTCATACTGAAAAAATAAGTTTATTGAAACATACCATATATATTCTGGATGGACGTAATTTTTTATCTGTAAACAAAAGTTGGTAAGAAAGAAAGGTTTTTATCCCCTATGACTGAAAAGTTTTACTCCAGGGAGAGGAGAGGAGATATTTACACAAAGTTTGTCCCTCAGTTATGCTTCAAAGACACCTGTAATTGTTCTGAGTGTGACATCCCATGTACTGAAAATCTAAATGCTCTATGTTTAAATGAATATTTTAATTATGATCTGACTTGTTCTGTTCCCAACAAAGATGGGCCTGCTGTATGTGCTTAGAATTTGTATTAAATGAAGCCATCAGAATGTAAGAAATTGCAACCAAATGTTCTCCGCTGCAGCCAGTTACCAGATTTGCTGCATTGCTTTTTGCCTTCATATCCTATGCTACGAACAGACAGTAGCTCAATTAAAATTGAGCTGTGATTAGTCATGCCTTACGTTTGTACTGCAGGTGGTTTACCTTAGAAACAAAAAACCCACAACCATAAAGTCCTGTGAAAAATCAGGACAATTACTGTTGTTCTTTTTCAGAAAGGCTTTCTTGATATTCTGTAAAGATAGGACATTGCAGTGGTTTGAATACTGACACGTGATTCTTAAAGGTTGATTTGGGGCTTAAAAAGAAGGAGGAAAGAAAACTACATGCAGAATCAGGATAGAAAATGCATGTCTTGGATGTCTTGGACTTGGATGTCTTTTGCTTTAAATGATTTTGGGTAACATATGTTCAGCTAAAATTGGGATAGTAAATGTAAATTGAAAGGAGAGTTGATCATGTAAATTTTCTTGAGTTCGGTTGCTTGTTTGTTTTTAAAGATAAAGACTGGAACAGATTGAGTTGTCTTTATTATTTGTGGTCGGACTCCCAGTGAAAAGAACAAACACTTGTATCCTGAAACAGACCTGCATATAATTAACAGCTTCTAAGAATGTTTAAATGTTTGAGTAAATTTACAAACACATCCGTGGAGAATGCCTGTAGAAACTGAAGGCCTGAGCTGCTCACAGTTTAACTTCCAGCAGAAGAATTCAGATTGTGAATATAACATTGTCCCTTTGAAAGTCATCATAAAAGAGAAAATAAAGAGGAATTCATTGAGTTATGCTACAGTTAATCCCTACAACAGGCTAGTGAGAATGGTTTGGTTGGTTGTGGCAGTTCACTGA
Organism: Meleagris gallopavo; assembly: GCF_905368555.1. Taxonomy (NCBI): domain Eukaryota; kingdom Metazoa; phylum Chordata; class Aves; order Galliformes; family Phasianidae; genus Meleagris; species Meleagris gallopavo. The sequence goes on along the minus strand of NC_139409.1, from coordinate 44,027,023 downwards.
CAGAAACACAAAATACAGTAAAAATAAGATAAGGATAGATGGGCAGTTTTGGAGCAGAATATCCAGGGATTATCTGGAGAAATTAAATCCATGCTTCCTCCCAACTGAAATAGTTAACTGATTAGTTTTGCAGTTGTAGTCTACTTTAATGTAAGATAAAAGTTACTCATGCTATGTCCTCTAAAGGAAAACTTGTTTTCCCCTCTAAATTTTGTAGTTAAGTCTTCCATGTCCTTAGAAGCACATACTGTAAGGATTTGCCTCATACGTCACGAATGTTCTGCTAATGGATTTTGTTTTTGTTAGAACATGGATGACTCCTGGTGATTTGGGAAGTTTGGGAAATCATGGTAGTTGCCAAGTGGAAAAAAAATCAAACCTAATTTGCTTTTTTTCTATATATCTTGTTTTTTGCACGTATATTTAAGTACATTTTGTGACTTTGGGGTTCCCAAGCTGGGCAGCTTGGGTTATTCCAACTAAAGAAGTTCTTTCATTTGCTGTCAGGATTTCAGGGTAATAAACATGTTTACTTAGAAGTTCCCTAATAAGTCACTTCTGCTCAGACAATCACAGCAACATTCATAAATTACTGTTAAACGGTAACACTTGGGAACTTAAAGATTATATTTGGCAAGCAGCTTTGAGTATGGTGTGATAAAAAAATTGTTCTTCAGTGTATCTTAGGTAGATACAAATGATTCTAATGAAGCATATTTTCAAGAAGTAAGATCAGAAATGAGGCTGATGTAGAAATATGGAAGATATGCTGGAAAAGCCAGCATATCTGCATACGATATCTAGACTTGTTACCACTGGCAGAAGGTAAAAAGGTAACTGAAGTTTACATTTGGCATCAAAGTTCCATAAGTCCTTCATTTTGGTGTTGCTCCTTTCCTAGATCTTGGCTATTGTCTAACAGTGGATATCTTTGTACCTCCATAAACTCATACTGAAATCAGTAGCTCAGACATGTCAAGCAAGATTCAAAGGTTGTCCCTTTGTAGTCAAGGAAGGTTTATACCAACAAAAAGATCCATTTGCATTAGGCAGCGGACATTCCCAGAACTCAATCTGGTTAGATGTGCCCTCACCACCTATTTACTTTGACTATGGCAGAGCCAAGAACATCCCATGTGAGCTCAAATCTTACTTCCAGACAAATCAGACTAGGGAACAAGCTGAGAATGGTCCTCCAGAAACACCCTGGAATCAGTGACTTCTGCCACAGATGTTGGCAAAAGTGCATGTTCCATGCCTTGGGGGTTTGCTTATATGAAAACAAAACACTACCATTTTCTATCACAGTCTGCTTTACCTGAGCATACGCAGTCATGTTACAATACCAGGCAAGACAAGGAGACACCGAGACACTGATTTTAGCTTGGTTAAAACAGTTGCAATGTGTGTTGGTGAGGAAACTGGGTGTGTCTGTTTCAGTTGCAGATTAGCATGCTTTAAATTGCTGACCGCACAGTGCTTGAAAACGTTTGACCTAGGAAGGTACTAGAGATGCTTTGAGCCTCAGGTAAGAGGGATGCTGTCCATGAGGAAAGAGAAGGAACTGCACTCTTCAGTGCATTGTGTCAGATCATGCCAGAAGCTGGCAGTGCCACAGCAATCTGCAAATCCAAATACTGATTTTTAGACTACCAGATAGGTGCAGAACAAGTGCAGGACAGCAGAACAACAAGACACTTGAAGTCGGATAGACTTCTGAAACTCCTACAAAACAGAAGATATACTCCATTCCATTTCATAGCTATAAAAACTTTATGAGTTAAGTTTTGATTCAGGCAGGATGTGATGGGTTTAACCAGAAGTTTCTCTGGGCAATGTCACTGTCCAAATCTCTTTATGCCTACAAATGACCTGGGTACAACAGTTTCCTTTGCAGGCCTTAAGGTCCTAAGATCAAGAAAAGAAACAAAATGTATTACCGATTATGCCTTCACATCATAAGATATGAAGTCAGTAAGCCTGCTTTTTCTTAGTTTGTGCCTCAGGACTGTAATCACATCCTCTTAGGTTCAGAAGTGGGTTGTATTAGGAATACAGAACGTTAAAACAGAAGAAACAGAAGTTACAGGAGTATCATCCTGTAATTGAGGCTTTTAGAATTTTTGTTGAGGGGATAGAACCCTTGAGGGAAGGAGCACATCCTGCACTGATCAGAAAAGCAGCAGCTGGCCTGGTAAATGCAGCAGTCTCTACCACAGTTGTTTCAACATATGCAAGCCCGGATTAGGATGTCTAAAACTACCCAAAGATCCAGAGTAAAGATGGCAAGTGAACCTGGAAAATATGCAGGCATTACTGCTTATCCTTCCCTCCATGACAGTGGCACAGTGCGTTGCTGTTTTCAGGCTGTTTGCAGTCCTTTGTGTACTTCTGCCAGCTTCAGGTGACCAGCCACGGCAATACAGAAGGATGTGCCAGGTCTGACCAATGCATCAGAAGATGTGATTGGAACCCAACTTTGGACAGGGATAGAGCATATGCAGAAATTTTTCTTGCTAGCAGTTCTTACTTGTCAGTGTTGAAGTTCATTGTAGAAGTGGCAAAAAATGCAATCCCTCTAACAATATATATGAGAGAGACAGAAGTTGTACTTTAAGAAGTGCATGCAAAAAAAATCTGACTTGGCACCTTTCACGTGTATGTATGATGGATTCACAGCCAGTCCAAGCAGGGAGCATCATTCAAATGTGAACACCTGATTGCTAATCAGTGAATTGTTGATGGTAGCTTTTGACAGGTGTTTCCACCCCAAAGTTACCCTGCATTTGGCAGCAACTGTTGACATAACCGAAGAGTCCAAAGACCAAACAAGGCACATCAAAATAACACCTCTATACTCTCCTGAGGCTTAAATACATAGGGATTGTTTCTGCATTGATGCAAATCTGTCTTTTGCTTTTAAACTGAACTGGCATTTCAAGCACAACTAAGCACTGTCACTTAACATCAAAAACCTTAAAGATCCCTCACATATGCGTAGCCTAAGTGAGTTTACCATGTCTTACATGTACCTGACTGATCTTTTTCCCATTTGGTGATGTCTGAAGAATACTTCCCAAAAACAAATGGCAAACACATTCTGTGTGCATAACCAGATTTAATATTTAACAATATTTGCTGAAGTTCTCAGAAGGGCAGTCACAAAGACTGATGGAGAGACTGATTGATCTTTACAAAAGCTTAAGTAGGTAAAGTATATCATGGCTTAATAGGCCTCACGTTGGATACTACTCATGGAAAAAAAAATAATAATTAAAGTAATTAAAGTTTTCAGCCACAGTATGCTGAAGTACTTAGATACAGTGCAAATCCACCTGTTAGCAAAACATGAGCCTCCCCACCTTAAATTTCAGGTTGGACTTCGCATGCTGTACACAAGCCTTAAAGCAAGAGATGTTTTAAATAAATAGTGTCTTGTTGTTTGTGTATACAATGCTCCTTTGCCGAGACCTGTTTAGTACTTACTAGGCAGATTATAAGCCAAGAAACAAAAATAGCTCCTTAACAATAACAGTACGAGGATAAAAACTCACCTTATTTGTCCCCAAACTTGCACAACTAGGTAACTACATACCTTTCAGTCTAGAGGTTAGTCAAGGGCAGCAGGTGTGGGTATGGGAATGTACAGTACTTCACAAAGCAAAATACCAGAATTAAGTACAGTGCGTGAAGCTTATCCTGATGTTAAAAATGCTTGCAAGGAAAATCAGTTGAAATACAAGACGACCATGAAGAGAAGAAAGTGAAGAAATACTGAGTGTGGACTTTTCTCCTTTTTTTTTTATGTTAGTGTTTCAGTAATAACACATCCTGCGTGTTAGGTCTAGTACTTTACTTACAAGGAACTCAAAGCTTTAGAATCAGGCTTCTTGCCAACCCCTAGTGCAGAGAAAGAGTGACAAACTTTCTTCTGCAAAAGAGGGAGGCAGTCCAGTGATATAAACCCTCATGTACTGTGTCCAGGCCTGGGGCACCCAGCACGGGAAGGACGTGGAGCTCTTGGAGCGGGATCAGAGCAGGGCCACTAAGATGATCAGAGGGCTGGAGCACCTCTGCTATGAGGAAAGGTTGAGGGAACTGGGCTTGTTTAGCTTGGAGAAGGGAAGGCTCCAGAGAGATCTCATTGTGGCCTTCCAGTATTTAAAGGGAGCGTACGAACAGGAGGGGAACGGCTGTTTACGAGGATGGATAGTGATAGGAGAAGGGGGAATGGTTTTAAACTGAAACAGGGGACATTTAGATTAGATATTAGGAGGAAGTTTCTCACACAGAGGGTGGTGAGGCACTGGAACAGGTTGCCCAAGGAGGCTGTGGATGCCCCATCCCTGGAGGCATTCAAGGCCAGGCTGGATGTGGCTCTGGGCAGCCTGGTCTGCTGGTTGGCGACCCTGCACATAGCAGGGGGTTTGAAACTAGATGGTCTTTGTGGTCATTTTCAACCCAGGCCATTTTATAATTTGGAAGCCAAGTACTCTGAACTTGAGGCCTTGTGTACTATGTGTGACATCATGCTTTTGCTTTAGCAGGCATTTACATATTTTATTTTTCAAGGTACAGATACCTGCAACTAATTTTATGTAGACAGACTCAAAAAGATGTCTAAAAGACATGAGGAGATAGATACAGTTTCAGGAAGTTTAACTTATGTGCAATGGCAAATGCCTGCCTCCACCCAAGCCATCTCCTCTGAGAAAATGTTTGTGGGCAACAAAGGAATGAGGAAGTGAAGTCCTTTATGCTTCCCAAGCTGCAGAGTGGCAGTGGCTTCTTCAAAGCAGGAGAAACTTCACACGGTCACCCAAACTGTGATGTGCCCAGTTGTACAACTGAACCATAAAACTTTTAAAATATTAGAACAGGCATTCCCACTTAAACGAATCGATGTGGCTGTCATCTTACCAAATTAACAATGCGTTTTTGCATGGGAGTCCACAAGATTTTGTTTTGCTTTGCTTCTACACCATCAGGAGCAGTGGTCACAGCGAGGATGGCTTATAGCAGTAGCTGTTGTGACCACACACAAGTCTGAAACATGCACACTGTGAGGAGCACCCATAAAACGGGCCTTGAACTTTCACCTTTTGTCCGAAGCAGAGACTTGCAAACTCAGCTGAACACAATAGATGTGATCACAATAGCCTTCATCATTTCATCCTCTACTAATAAAAATCTCATTGCAGCAGCTGCTTTGGATGTTAGCAGTGACTTCACTATTTTTAGCCTGCATAAGCATGACTCCTGAAAAGTGAAATGGAGACTGATGGGGCACATTGCTGTGATGCTCCACCACACCAAAAGAAGAACAGTGAAGTTTTCTGACTGCTGCCTATTATCATCTCTCTAATAAGAAATAATTCCATTTTGTTTTCCAGAGCCCTGCTCTTTGATATTCTGATTTTCATAGCCCAGGTTTTGTCACAATATTGCAGTAACATTTCAAAGTATTTTTTTTAACAGAAGGAAGGAGTATGGAGACTGTTTAAAAAAATAATAGCAAACTATTCCTGTTTGTCAGTAGTCCTTTCTGTTTCAAGCAGAATGGGTGCCCTCTGCAGGTAGCTTATTTCTACTGAGATTTTTGGATGTATGCACTCTTAATTTTGCATGATCTTAGCAGGATTGATCAGCACTGCTTTGTTTTCAAGTAGATATTGCACTCCTCACTGCAAACCTGGGCAAGCAAACAGCACATGGGTGTGCCAAGCAGTTAGTTTGCTTCTGAGAGTGATTTTTTTCTTTGAAGAATGTGTGTGGCCAAGGAGGGGAGGGAGAGGAGGAGTTGTAAACATTTTCCAAGCAATTTGACAGTGGGTTTTTTTGTTTATTTTCAATGGCAAGAAGATAACTTAAAATAACTATAATGTTATGCTGTGTAGTAATCTGCCACTTGAATACAGGGATAGAATGAACAGGCAAAAGGGGTGCAGTCTAAACACTACTGAAAATCACAGAATTACAGGGGTTGGCAGAGACCTCAAGAGACTGAGTCCAACCCCCTGCTAAAGCAGGATCCCTACAATAGGTTGCACAGGTAGGTGCCCAGATGGGTCTAGAATATCTCCACAGAAGGTATTCTGCTCATCTTAAAGACATTGGTGTATATTCCCCCTTATTTTTTCTCTTCAGTCATCCCTACACACGTATTTTTCAAGTCCTTTCAGTGGACTGCATGAAGAGAGAACAGTTTGTCTCTGAGTCAGCAGTGCTATGAGGTTTCAGCTTCCAGCTCTATAACATGCAGTTCTGCACAGTGACACTGATAGTGTGGGAGAGGGGAGGAGATAAATGGAGATGCTGGTGATGACTAGGCTGCACCTGACACCATGTTGGCTCGAAGTCAAGCCTAGCAGCTGGGCAGCAGCTAACAACGCAGCAAGACTGGGGAGGCAAAAGAGGAGGTGGGGACCAGCCAAGACTTTCAGCTATCTGTCTCTTCTGGAGAGTGTGACACCTGTAAACGTGGTGGCAGAAGCTAAATATAAAGGTGTGAGAGGAAATAACTGCAAACTTAATCTGAGTGTGTGTGTTTTTCTCTCTCCTCTCTCCCATCACTGCAGTGACCATCTCTTGGTTGAGCACAACGCTTCATCTCATCCCAAAATGCTTTTCTGGCACAGTCAGCCTGAACATTATCACCATCACCAGTATCCCACCCCTAACAGCAGCTACCTGCGGTAAGAAAATAATGATTGTGGGTAATTTTAAATAACAGTAGTTATAACATTATAGCACCCCATAATGCAGTCTGTGCAGCCTTTGCTAATTCACAAGTTCAAGCCTTCATACAGAGTTGGTGATTGTAGACCCACTGATAAACCTTTGTGCAGCGGAGTCACTGTAGTGGAGATTTACTTTACTACAGCTTCTTGATCTTCACAACTATGCCACCCTACGTGTGCTTGCAACAGCACTGAAATGTCTAAATGCTTTATATAATATCCACAGATGTCTTAATTTCGACCGTTTCTCTATGAAATTCCATTAGTGCTCCAAAGGTAACACTCTTGTTTATGTGAAGTCATACAGACTTAGAAGCATCCTAGCGTTTCACGTGTAGTTTCAAAACTGCATTTTACCTATTGAAGTTCAGTTGATGTGCACACTTGGGAATACAAGCCCCTTGTAGCATCAGGGAGGACACAATGGTTAAACACTCTGCAGAGAAATCTGATGCAGCATATATCTTATTGCACCAGTGTATCCCTATGAACTTACCTCACCTCTTCATGACTAAAACACTGTTTGAATACAAATAAGTGTTATTTGTGTACTAAAATATTATTTGTGTACAAACAATTGTGTACAACTTTATTTGTATTCGAATGCTTCTTAAAAACGATTGTGTTTTGACAGGAGCAGAGTTCATAGATTCCAGATAATCTTGAGTTTGAGTTTCAAATTATAACATGGCTCGTGCTCTATGTTAAACTTCAGCTTATTACTTTTTAGTTTAATACCATGTGTATAAACATGATAGTGTTTAACCTATTTTCTTCTAGGCACCCCTTGTTGGTAATCCTAGTGCTGTATCACAGTAGTACGCCTGTTCTTGTAGAACTGTGAGGGAGCATGTTCTTACTGAAGCATGCCGAGTTGCAGGTTTTAAAAATGCACAGAAATGAAGTGATATTTATGTTCTGATTACTCCAAGTGTTAAACAAATGAAATTTTAGCGGAGTTTATCATTCCATTACAACACAAAAGATCAGGGTGATGTGAAATACAGATTGGCTAACACAAATATGTTGCAAACACAGTGCTGTTTCTACTGACTCAAGCAGTAAGTCAGAAATGAATAGGTTCTGCAATTTCCTCATGTAGTCCTGCTTAGGACAAGTGGCATGCATAGCCCTGCAAGAGGAAGCATACAGCAGGTAACAGTGAAGACATCCACTCCCACCTCTGGTTTCAATCCATTCTTCAGTGCTGGTAAGCCCAGGGGTGGTGTTTACTTGAGCTCAGGACCACATTCTCTCTGGGATCCTTTTCACTGTTCCTTATATGTCTTTGTTTCTCCCATCATATTTGCTTCTGGTGTTCCCACACTATTTCAAAATCTGCCATCCAAGCCCCTCTGAATTTACTTTTCCACACACATTTGAGCACATGCCTTTAGGTTTTGGTGGCAGCACCCATCTGTGTTTTGGTGTTGAAATACCACATATGTGGGGTTTTTCCATAAATTAAGATCTGTACATAGAAATTAACGAGGTAGGCCCTTGAGGCTGATGACCTTAAGCAAAAGGGATACAGACCAGTTCAGACAGTAGGCTTCAGCCTGGTCATAATCACAAAGATGTTTGGTTCTGTCAGATCCTTTACCACGCGTCAGTCCCACATCTGTATGTCAGTGAGGTTTATATAGAAACAGCAGTTGACTTCAGGAAAGGATGTTAGCACAAAGTGGGGAGCAGATGGAGAAAGGAATGTCTCAGGATCTTTTCTTCCCTCCTCTGCCTTCTCCCACATGCCAGTAGAGCTGTACTTAAAACACTCCTATGCAGATATAAATCAGCCTCCTGCTGTGTGCACTTGACCTGTGTTACATCTCAAGCTTACAATTACAACTGGTGAGTCTGGGCTCAGGGTACAACCTCTGGTGGAGCCTTTCTTGGGAACACAGTAAGAAGAAAGAGTTGCTTGAAGAAACCCACTTGTGTTAAGTAAGAGACTGGTTTTGAAGCCCTGAGCCCTCCTAGGATGGTAAGAGGAATGTGCAGAAATGGAATGGTAGAGGCACAGGAAAAAAAATATCATCTGTGACAGGTTAGGGTTGTGAATTTTACCTGCTCCGAGTATTAAAGAAGCAATTTGAGATCTCAAAATGTTTAAGTCCTGTTTTACACTATTTTACCAGGCAGGTGAAAAGTTTAGAATGATTTTTACGTAGACAAGTTGGGGAGTCAGGAAGAAACAAAAAACTGCATCATTTTATAAAGTTTACAGAATCTTCTGTCCCATAAGCTCTGCTCTCAGCCTTACTGAAGAGCATATATTTATAATTTGGGCATCAATTCTCTAATCTCATCCTCAAAAAATGCTCTTTTGTCTAACTTGAGGAACTCTGCATAGAGCTTACACTGCTTATATTGCAGAACAGAAATTGTGTCAAGAAAAGGGCTTAAACAATGCACCATATCTGCATTGGATGTGGATTTTCAGTGGTTCTTTTTACAGTGGTTAAACCCACTGTAGTTTTATGTGAAATACAGACAGCAGTAAAAATGTGACAACTTAACTGTTCCAGTCAGGACTGATTATTGCTTATAAAGAATACTTTTACTCTTGCAGTAAGCATCTGCCTTCAACTTTTAACTTAGACTTGAAAATTGCTTGAACTCAACTCACCCTGAGTATATGGCCAATACATATGTTTAAAAAGAGACAGAAAGATTATGATTTAGTTTTTGTTGCTGTTGTTTATGTCAGCTAGTTTAAGTGAAATGAATATCAGAACTGCTCTTGAGGTTTCTGTTTGAAAATGCTATCTAACTAAAGATATTTTAAACTCTTTTGCCAAAAGCTGAGAACTCTGTATGGTAACTACAAATGCTGGAGATGCAATTTATGTTCAGTACCTGAGCCGATACGACTTCACATCTTGGGGTTTGATAGGTCAGGCTGGAAAGTGGTGTTTGTAGGCATGTTTGGTCCTCAGCAGATGACGTGAGAAAGAGACAGACCAAGGAACCTGCCCCAAAGAAAGCAAATGCATCAGAGGTCTGTACTTACAAGCAACAAAATCCACACAAACATGTACACAGTCATAAACCAACACTGAAAACTTGTTGTAAATGATCTATGGATAGAAATAATGTTACAGGAAAAAAAAAAAAAGGCAAGGATTACAATATTTATTATTTAATAGAGGAAGGTGCTTTGTATCCTAAAATACCCAAAGATGATATTTTCAGAATACTAGCAGTCCATTTGCTTATCACAGGCAAATTTTATCCAATTTTTAGGGGCTGAACTGCAAGAAAATGGGTCTTGCTGTACCCACTCACAGTAACCTCAGCAGACATTTGAATTTACATCAGCAGAGAACAATTCCAGGTTAAAAAATCATCAATTTATGGTCTTGTGACTGCTGTGTAACTATACTAAAGTGGAGTAAGCAGATAAACCAGTTTTGCTATACATAAATCACTTATATCTGACTGTCAGAAGTAGACAGTTCACCACCCTCAGCTGTCTGCAAGCTACCAATTTCTTTTGTATAACTTAGAAAAGTATTTTTCTTCCATGTTATTTATGCCACTTCTCTTTCTTATGGGGCCCACTTTACATCTACAAATGCCTACCTAGAGAAGGTTTGAGTTCTCAATTTAAAATCTATTTCTTCAGTAATGAGAGTTTAAGCCAATTTCTTCCACAACTGTTATATACTGAATAATTACTACCAGTTTATTAACTGGACTATAAACATCCCATAAAATTCACTAAAATTAAAAATGCTATTTTTGTCATCCATCTTTAGAAATGCAAAAAAAAAAAAAAAAAAAAAGGGGCGGAGGGGAGGGGAAGAAATAATTGTTGGTTGTTTTCTTGTCAGGTTTAAAAGCAGTATTTTGCCAGCAATATTTTCAGTTCTTCTCATTAAGAACTGTAACTTGGGAGCTAGTGCTTACGTTAACAAGAAACTTGGGCTCATGACCTTTTCATAAATCTTCTTTTTGTCAGCTGCTGCTTTGTCTGTCCACTGACAGGCAAGAAACACTTAAATCAATTACTGCAGCAAAAATACTGTACACACTATTGTTGCGTACAGAAATAGGCAGTCAAGTCTTAAATTACCATTCATCGTTAGGAATCAAGAGTAATGCTCCGTGTGCTTCTCTTTAAGGACGTCATATGTATCTTCTGAATCAACAACGGATATTATTTTACTGTTAGTGCAACTAAGGCCCCACTGAGTTTTGAGAAACCTGTGCAATTGTACTTAGAGCAGGTTGATATACGACTGTGTTATAGAATCATAACATATCCCAAGTTGGAAGGACCTGTAAGGATCATTGAGTCCAACTCCTGGCTCCACGCAGGACCAACCAAAATCAGACCGCATGTCTGATTACACTTTACAGTCTAAAGGCTTTACTATAGATTGCTCACTACTTGAATCATTTAATAGGACTTCTCATATTATTTAACAATCCTCTGAACGATTAACATTTGAGTTTTCTAGAGTGGTGGGCTACTCAATTAGCATCCCCTCAGTGGACCAAATATTTTAGGGCCAGAGGGAATGGGATTAACCAGTTCTTCCTTGCGTCCCCACAGCATTCTCTAACTGCTAGACTGCAGTATAAAAACCATTTATTAACTGCTTTGCTACGTCTTGGATAATTAGAAAAACAGCATAAAATCAAGCTACTTTATCTAGTAACTCCACATTCCATAGTGACAAACTTTCTGCCTGCGGGGGCTGTGTGACACCGATTTTGTAACAACCCTGAACCCAGGAAGCAGAGCTGTTAGGGATTTCTTACCCCGGAAATGTTTACTTATAGCACATTACGTATACAGCGTGTTTCCTTTTTCTACTGCTGTGTGCCGGTAGGTGTTGTGTTGACTTTTTCTTTTACAGTCCTCAGTACCGTAGGAACCCCCAGCCCTTTACGCTGGCCCGGCTTCCAGTTCCTCATGCCAGGCTCCCCAGCTTTCTGCGCTAAGGCCACACACCCGGAAACCGACTTCCATTCTCTTACCGCGCAACCTCGAGGCGAAACCCACCGCCTCTCTGCGCCCTGACATCACTTCCTGTCATTTCCCTTTCCGCTTCCGGCAGGCCACTCCCGGCATGCAGCGCTCCCGTGGCACGAGGGAGGGCGGAGGAAGAAGCGCGCCGGAGCAACCGAGGGCGGGGCTGCTCCTCCGTAAAGTCTTCCGGTGTCGAGAAATCGCCCGCTGATTGGCCGCGCCGCCCCCTCGACATTCCCCGCTCCCTTCCGATTGGTCCTTCCGCCGTGGGCCAGCCAATCGGCGGCCCCGATAGCGGGCGGGCCGCGCCCCGACAGCGGCGGCTCGGGGCGGGGGGCGTGTGCGGAGGAGGCCGCCATGTTGGCGTGAGCGGCGGCGCGGCGCGGCGCGCGGGCGGCGGCAGGCGGTAGCGGCGCGCGGGGGCCCCCCAGGGGCGGCCTTCGGCGGCGGGCGCAAGGCGGCGGCGGGCCGCGGAAGCCCGCGCCGCAGCTGCTGCCACCCCGGCGAAGGATGCGGCGGGAGGCGCCGCCGAGCCGGGTCGGTGCTCGGACGGCGGCCCCGAGGGGCGTCCGGTCAGGGAAGGAGGGAAACGGGGAGGAGGAGGCGGCGGCCGCCGGGTCTCCGGCCCCCCTCGGCGGCCGGGCGGCCGCAGGATGCTGAGGGCGGCCCCGCGCCCCGGTCACACCGCGGGCGAAGGGCCCCCCCGGGGCTGAGTGCGGCCGCTCCCCCGCCCCGCACGCGTTTCTCCGTCCGGCTCCGCGCCGCCCCCCCTGCCCCTCTCGTTTCCTCCCGCCCCGCGCCGCCCGCCGAGACGCCGCCTCCCGGCGGAGGCTCCGGGGCCGTGCGGCTCCTCCCCGTCCGGCTCCTCCCGCGGCGCCGCGGGAGCGCGGGGGGCGGCGGAAGATGGCGTGGGTGCTGAAGATGGATGAGGTGATCGAGTCCGGGCTGGTGCACGACTTCGACGCCAGCCTCTCCGGCATCGGGCAGGAGCTGGGAGCCGGCGCCTACAGCATGAGGTGCGCCCGGGGGGCGGGCGGGGGCCGCGGGGCCGCCCTGCGCGGAGCGAGGCGGCGGCTTCTCTCCTTCCTTCCTTCTTTCTCCTTCCTACCGTGCCTCCTCCTCCCCTCGGTTTCATTTCCCGCACCCCGAGAGCTGGCACGTGGCAGGAGATGCTCTCTGGAGCTCCCCGGCTGCGGCCCTGCCTGCCGTTCCCGTCCTGAAAACGGCGTTTTCCTGCCCCTCGGCTGTGCTTTGCCACTATTCCAGAAAACTGTTCTCGGTTCTGGTTCTGCGGTTGTAGTTTGCGGCGAACCGTAGCTGCATTCTCTTTCAGAAGCGTTCTTTCTTGAGCGACCAAACGCTGTGGCTGTTAATTGAGTAGTAACATGGCTGTACTTTAGTCACTCTGTTTATTGTTTCATATTTACGTGTGGATGGGTCTCTGGTGACCTCCATTTTTTCCTTCCACTGCCGTGGAGCTCTTCCTGTTGGAGCTCGGCAGTTTCTTCTCCTCTTGATCGTTTTCCAGGTTTTACAGTAGAAGTATTTAAGCAGCCTCTGGCTGTGCTTTCCAAAGTTGAAATGAAACGGTACCCGTTAGAAATAAAGTGTGTTTGATCTCAGCCATGGGCAGAGCTGTTCGGTCTCTATGTAACTCATTAGTGCCAAAAGGGAAGCTATTTTGAGACCTTTGGTTTTGGGAATCTTTCAGTCTAAGGCCTCGTTCACGTAAGTCAGTGTTTTGAATCCTGCAGAGGTGCAAAATGCTGGCACTGTTAGTTTTGGTGGCCAGACCTGTGTGAGAGGTGTGCTCTCTCCCATGGTTATCTGAAACTTGCCCTTTCCCCCCCCTCCCCACTGTTTGGGTTGAATTTCTCAGGTGAGGTGCTGTAACTGAGATATCTTTGTTTGAAGTTAGGGATTGGGGTTTCAGCTGAGCAGGAAGGAGGGCTGTTGTCCTGGCATCTGGGTTGTGTGCTCAGCAGGCGCCGGGTGCACCGTGCATTTGATTTTATTGCTATTGTTAAAATCAAAGCTGTCTTTGAGAACTTGCCAATTCATAGAAGCAGGTGATTCACCTCTTTCAGTGAGGAAACTCATGAGTGTGTATTCAGCTCTTCTGGATGGTTATTCTTGCTCTGTTCCATTTCTGTCTGTGCCAAGCAGTCACCAATCCCACAGAACAGTGCAGGTCATTGGGGCTGTATGGCAGCTGCCTGGGTGGCTTCTCACCATTCAGTTTCTGGTTTATCTTTCTCTCATGCAAACAGTAATTGATAACAGTTGATAACACTCGTGTCTGTAAAGAAATGTGCTTCATTCTTTACCACGATGCAGTTTTTTCTAGGGTATTTTAGGATAAAAATCCCAAGGTTTGAATGAGAGGGTTTTTTAAAGATTTCATTTTCTGTGTTTAGAGTTCATTTCTTCTCCTAATAACGCACGCTGCTTGGTTCCTTGAAACTTTAGTTTTGATCCTCAGTAGTGTTGTTATGTCATCCTTTTTTTTTTTTTTTAGGGATAGTTTTAACAGTCGAAGAAAACTCACAAAAAGTAATGTTGGATAAGTGGAGTTGTATGTTAATTTTAAATGTAATATCGTCCTCTTTGCAATTCTGATGAGTCACTTAAAAGTGTTTTGGGAACACGTACTGCTATTTTAACTTAATTCTTTGAACACAAACGGATCACCTAACTTCAATTAGTATTTGCAGGACTCAGGGATTTTGGCATTTTATGCATTTCTTACACGTTTTTCAAGTTATACTTGTGGGAAATGATGGCCTGTTCAGTTGATGGTGATGTCAGATGGGAAAGCTAAGGGAAGTGGTGTAACAGAGAGTGAAAATGTTCCGGTCTTGGCTCTGTGTGCCAGCAGAAGCTGTGTGCTGGTCACTTCCTTGCAAATGCTAATAAAAAAATAAATGTTTTTTGGAAAAGAGTATTGGGAGAACTTCTCCAGCTCTGTGGCTTTGTATTTCTTAAGGAATGCTTGCGTGTGGTCTCTGCTTTACCTTCTGGATTGCTTGTAATGTAGTCAGTACTTCCTTGGGTTGAGGTGTGTGCCCTGCTGTGGAGTATTTGGCATTATTTGTGTGGGTGTTGTTAGTAAAAAGGCTGCTTGTCAGCACTAATTGCAGGTTTTCTGTAAGAGAAACTGGCTGGACACAGCTTCTCTGAGGATTTATCTTCAAATAGTGCTCAGTATTTCTTTCCAGTCTTGAATCTCAGCTTTTTCTGTTTTTGTTTTTTTCCCTCTAATTCAGGCCATGAGCGTATAGCCAGGAATTTCGATACTTAAAGTACCTTTAGCAGTAGTGGACCTGGGTATTGCTGTTAAGTTAAAGTGGCAGTGATGGTGTTGCACAGCAGCACTCACCCTCCTGGTGATTTCCTATCACTTACCTGGCATAATATCTGTGACCAAAGACATTATCTTCATAGTGTAGCAATAATGGATAATTTTGGGGACCACTAATCTTTGGTGTGAACTATTAGAAAATGGAGACTCTATGACTGAAAAGAGAACCTTGAGGATCAACTTGCCATTTCTCCAGTAAAATTCTGTATTTAATCTAAGTGGTTTGATGTATTAATTAATTGATTTAAGTTAAATGAGCACAAATACAAGAAGTACCTTAGTACCCATGGTGCAATTTTATGTGTAATTTGGAGGCACGGTGTATGGATTTCTTTAAGTGCTTGCAACCCCACTGGTATTTCTGATGAAGAAGCTAAGGCCTGTCCTTAGGGAACTTGATTATTTTAGGTGTAGCTATTTTGGTATGTTTTTTCTGGATTAAAAACTAAAGTTTATTAAACTAAATTGAATATGATCATCCTCACACAAATGACCACACAAATAAATAAATAAATACTCAGCCAGCCCTCCATTTTTGGGGCATGAAGTTGGTTTGACTCTCCTGCCTCCTCAGCAAGCTCAGGGTGTCTGTGGGGAGCTGAGCAGCCGTGGCTGGAGGCAGTTGGAAGGCCGCTGCAGGCACTTTGGTTTTCTTGCTGAGCTGCCTTGAATGCTGAGGGAATGCTGTGCACCAACTGGCCTCCAGGGCTGAGCATGAATTACCCACTGAGGTAATCTGTGTAGAGTCAGGGAGCTGCTATCCTACAGCTCATCGTATCGCTTGCAGGTGAAAAAGAGGGTGTTAGCTCACAGTTTCTGGGTCTCTGATATCCTTTTATTGACGTCTGCTTAACGAGGCTGGGTCATGGCAGTTACCATCCTAACCTTTATGGTCACTATACAAACAGAAAGAAAGAGAGTTCTGTGGTTCAGGCCCTGCTGCCCTTGTGGCTCCCGTTACTTTCTAACAGACAGGGTGACTGCTTACCCCATACAGCACCCAGTGCTTTGAGATTCTGCCATTGGTTAAAACTCCTTTTTTAAGAGAAGGGCTGACTTAACGTGCTCCAAAAAGTGTTTCTGTTTTTAAATAAATGCAGTGTTTTCTGCATCACAAATAAGGCTCACGTTGTAGTAGTCTCTTCTGCTTTTATGTCTTTCACTGCAGAAAAAATACTTTTCACTGACCCCGGGACTCTGTAAAATAGAATGTTATGTACTGATCAGCTTTGGAGCCTGATTCTGTTTGCAGACACAAGTACATAAGTATCTGTCAGGAAATAGGTATTTGGGGAGAAAGAAAATCCACAGACCTAAGCCTTTATTACCACAGAAAACGTTTCTGTTCACAAGTGGTTTGGTGGCTGTGTTGAAAGATAAATCTCCCCTCTTCTCCATCACTGACACTGATTTTTCTTTTTCATTCCTTTCCCCCCCAAAACTGGATACGCAATAAAAGCTCAAGAAAAAGACCTTTCAGCTCCCATGCTTGTATTCAGCGCTCACCCCTCGTGATGAACAGAGGCAAGGACTGAGAACAGGTCTCTGAGAGATGTGTTATCAGCAGTCTTTACACCAGGTGGTGCAGATTGGAGCAGCTGCCTGGCCTCCCTGTGTTGGAGAAGAATCAGGGATTTGTGGCTGTAAACAAACGTTGGTCGTACACCATCTCCTTGCAGTACAGAGCTTTTGGTGGTAGCATGGTGGTGTCTGGGTCCCCATAAGCTGAGGCCTTGAAGCAGTTGAGTTTCCATTATGAAGGTTTGCAGGATTCCCAGCACAGCAGTACGTTTGCACCTGTTTTCTCATTCATCTTGTGCCATGTCAGAGAAAGTTGTTTCCCAGCAGCTACTGCTGGTGATCTCTTCTTACACTGAATTTCCTTTTCTGGACGCAGGGAAAGAATTAGGAAGCATCAGCCTGTTTCTTTATATGTTCCTATTGCTTGTTCAGACACCTTAACAGTGCAGAGCTTAACTCCTATTCAAATAGTGCTCAAGAACCATTTTTCTCAAGGTATTTGCCCTTGTAAATCGTGGTTTAAAGTTTCAAAAGAGCTATGTGTTCTTGGATGCTTTAGAACTCTCACACCCAAAAGCATACAGTCCAGAGACAGATAAGGCAGGTGATTGATGGAGTGTCACTTGCAATTTTGATGACATGCTAGTTCCTATTTTTGTAAGGACAGGAGGTGGTTCTTTTGTTTTATGACCATAAAATCAATAGGCAGGATTTTATGTTTGGAAAGAAGGTGATTTCTGCAGCCAACAAAGGCATTTCACAAGCATGGGAAAAAAGTCAAGTCGTGTTTTTCTTGGCCTTCCTGTACTTTATCTATATGGGCTACTTAAAGTGGGGTAGCTTATCACGTGTGATCCATCTGACTGGGTGCTGTGCTTCAAGCTGTGATGTGCACCTTGCTGCTTCTTGGGTGCCTTACGACTCTTGTGTGGTGCAGCTTCACACATGTGCTTCTCTGGAGTGGACAGTCCCAGCTGGGTGTTGCAGAGGTATTTACAGCATGCTTTTGGTGCGTGATGAAGGTTAATTCTGTTTTTCTAGGAATGATTTCTCCTTCCTCTAGAAGGAAAGAGTGCTTTCACTTGAAAGCTTTAAATAACAAATTGTGAGGTCCCAGGACAAGACTTCTCTTACTGGAGCAAATAGCTTCATAAATTGATCTCAGAGTTCCTTCTATCAGGAGAGTAAGCCTTGATAGCCAAGATTTGTCTGCTTTTTCAAATGATGTTAGGTAAGAGTGGCAGAATAGTGCTGCTCTGTTGCTGTGTTAGACAACCTGAGCTGGTAGAAGTGCCCACTGTTAATCTGCTTTGGGCTGACGCTGATAAAATTGCACCAGGTGAGTGAGTAGAAGGATGATGAAAGGTTATGAAAGTAGAAGGCTGATGCTGGTTATGATGATTTCCTGTGTGAACACGGAGGTTTGGTGACTGTGTTATTTCTTTTAGTAAGCATGAGAAGGGGAACGTGCGTAACTCGTTATGCCTGCCCTCGGGTTGTGTTTGGCAGGACGGGGTATCTCTATAGTAACGTTTTCCACCACCCTCAGCTGTGTAGCTGTGTGTTAGGCTGTGCTATGTGCTGATAGAGATCCCTAAGTAGCCCTGCAAAATATTTTGGAGGGGGAAGGGAAAGTGCTGTCCATGTGGCAGGAATTCCTTATGCCAGCTGGGCTCAGAAAACCTGCATTGCTGAACGATGGGCTCTTGAGCATTGAATGGGATGGGCTGTGCTCAGCTGCTGTGCCACAGTGCCAGGACTGCCTCATTGGAGTGGGACAGAACTGATTTCTCAGTTCCTTTTTTAAGAGCAGTTAATAGTTGGGTTGCAATCAGGACGCGTTTCTTTGTCACTGACGCTTTGAAACCTAGATTTGAAGCAGTTTATTGGTACCTTATTGACCGTCCTGCTTTTATCTCTATCTTTGAATGTGAGAACGCTGACATTCCATTCCTGTAGTGAACAAAGCTGAATGTTAATGAAATGGTGTTTCATTGCATTTCGGAGGTAGTTTTGAATTGCACTGGCTTCTCTTTTCCTTTGCAATGTGCTGGAGCCCAGAGGACTTTCCTTTCTCAGTCATATGTATGCTTCCGTGTGGGGAGAATCTCTGCAGGTTCTTTTATTTACTTTGTGCCATTTTCTGGAGCTTTTTTTTTTTTTTTTTTTTAGAATGGTGGCTTTTAAGGATGTGCTTTGTGTGCTCTTTACAGCTAAATTGTGTGGTTGGAGTAGGATGTCATTTTTCCTCTGCAGCAGCAGTTAGTCATCACCACTCTGCAAGTATTAGATAAAGCTGGCTAAATTTGTCTTCTGTTTGTGTTTGGTGGCTTCCAGTGCCTTGTCTGTTAGTTTAACTAGCTCCTTAACCACTGCACATATTCTTAAGGTAGGCCAGATGCATCTTCATTTTCTACCTGTGGTTTACAGGTAGAGACTCGAAAGATGCTTTACGTATGTACACGAGAGACTTGCTTTTCAATTTTGTGTTGCGTGAAAGTAAGCACTGCAGGTACTGAGAGCCGTGGGTTATTCATTTGGTGAGATGCTTTGCATGCCTTTTTTTATTGCACTTCTGCTCTTACGTGTGTGTATTTTAAACACTTTAATTGTTGCTATGTTCTTTCCGTTTTAGAGTTCCTCTTCATAAAAGCAGTGACAACTGTTCAGCATTCCAGAGCGTGTCACAAACACAGGTTCCCAGTGCTGAAGTCCCATCTTGGGACAATTCTTCTCCCTGGCTGGTGGCAGGGCTCCCTCCTGTGTCAGGCTGCCTCTGGTCAGCCGTGGAGCACTTCCCTTTTTCTTCCCACTCATTCTCACATAGCAGCCCGCTGACCTAAGGTGTTTTCTCTCCTGCCTCTGGATGTGTGACTCCTTTTGACTACAGAAAGGAACTCTTATCTTCGTTAAGGAGCACAGCCTCCTCTGAGTTCCAGGTTTGGGGGCTGGCATCACTCCAGCAGGCTTTTTGAACAGCTTCCTGACTTGATGCCTTCTTTCATAACGTCTCCTGTGGTTCCTTCCGAATGGAAAGGAACCAGGGAACCTGCATGGATGTCTTTTGGAGTTGTTACTTCTGGGAGAGACCATTAAACCTCCATGAGGTTTCCCTTCCAGTGGAAGGGAAGTGTAACAGCACTGAGCAATGATGAAACACAATTTTACTTCAAAAACTCAAGTAGTAGTGCATTTTGGATAAGGCCTTTGGATTTCTTTTGCAAAATGTATTATGTTTGTAATAAATGGAAGGGGAAGAAACATAAGAGATACATTTGGATTAAAAACCGAACAGCGGAGGTGATGTGAGAAATCTTCAGTTTAGGAATTAATCTTTTTAAAAAGGCTTTGTGGATCTGCAGGTTGAAATTTAATCACGATCAGAAATTCAGTGGTAGAAGAACACTATCCTGGAGTAGAACTCACTTATCTTTTTGAAGCCTGATGGCCTATTACTGTATACAAAGACACCAAATTAATATACTGCTAATATATAGAAAGTATATTAATATACTTTCTATAGAAAGTAGAAGGTGTATCATTGGTTGTGGTGAAGTTCCTTAGTGCTGCCTGAGGACAGCATGGATTGCTCTTTATACTTCAGAAACTGGGAACGCAAGGTTTTGCCAGTCTTTTTATGAAATAAATTATGGCATATGCTATCTATACCTTGTGAGTCTGCTGCTTAATCATTGCTGTTCCATTCGGCGTGGTAAAACCAAATAACAAGTCTGAAAAATATTCTGTGTCAGAATTTATGTTAAATAAAATGACGTAAAATGGGGAGAAGGATTTTCAGGTTTTTTTAATTTATTTCACGCAAGTGAGGGCCAACAGTCTCACAGTTATTGTGCTTTTTTTCTTTTCAGTGATGTTTTGGCACTGCCTATTTTCAAACAGGAAGATTCCAGCCTTCCACCAGAAAATGAGGCCCAACATCCACCCTTCCAGTATGTTATGTGTGCTGCGACATCTCCAGCAGTAAAATTATACGATGAAACTCTTACATACTTGAATCAAGGTTGGTATGCATATATTGCAGGCATAACTACCATGAATGCAGCTTATGGTGTAAATTTCAAAACAAGATTTCTTCATATTTTGAACAAGTGAGTCTGGATAACTTGTTAGCCATCTCGTGTTGTCCGTGTGGTATGTGGACAGCTATATGTCTTATGTTTGAAACAAACACAAGTGCAACTACCCTTGTAGTTACCAGTTGTACGTGTCTCGCTTTTGTCTTGTCTGCATTTATCAGAAATTAAGTAGATATCTCCTCTGAGTTTTGCTGTTTTTTTTTTTTCTTTTTTTTCTTTCTTTTATAGCCTGTTTCTGACTTGCCTGACAGTATAGCTTGCTTTCTACAGACAGCAGTGACTGCTGAGTAAAATAGTATGTGACAAAACCTCCCTCATCTCTGGAAATGCCATTGCTGCCCTAAGTTTAGTCAGCTGGTGTTTTGAACTGCAATCAAAATCATTTTACAATTTTTGGACTTCATTGATAACCTTTGTACACTCTCCCTCTCCTTACTTCAGCTCTAATACTATAGAATCACTTCTTTTGTGGGTTTGCTTTTTCTTTGTGTACTAGCACCTAAAAATCTCTCACTAGACAGCACTGTAATTAGAAGGAATGGTTCTTCAGCACAGTATGTATGAAAAATAACAACTAAAAAAAAAACTACACGGTTTCTTTTCCATGCCCTACTGTGTTTTGGTGCATTTATTCTTTTTAGCTCGGATGCTTCTCTGAGCAGGGTGCTTAGTCTGCAGGTAAGAGGACATACATTAAAATATGGCTTGCTGAATTTTCATTGGTACCCAAAAAAGTTTCACTGCACACTGGGCGCCTTAAATCTGTGAGAGCAGATTGTATCTAATTTCATAATGACATGGTGATGAGGAATCATTTTGAGCTTTCCATGTGAATAAAGTTGCCAAGTGCTTCATCTTGCAGCAGCAAGTCTGTCTAAATATACCTTAAACATTACTTGACTTGTCTACTGATGTGAGAGTATTGGAAGTTCTCGAGGCAATTAGTCATTTCTTACAGACACGATTGTATAGCTCAGCAATTTGCTTAGTCAGGCTTACTCTTTTTTTTAATCACTTTTTGTACCCTGCGTGCTCTCTTTAGCAGTAAGCAGTACAGTTGCATCAGTGTGCTGGACAAGCAGCATGCTTGGCAATGTTTAGAAAAATCTGGTCTCTGTAGAAATACACTTTTTCTTCAGGGATAGGATCCAGCCTCCCTGCCCACACAGTGCTTGAAGGTCAGCTCAACATGCTGGGGAAGCAGCACAAGATAGCAAGCTGAAATAAAAGAATTGCTATCTGACTTCTGAGGAGAGCTTGCCATTTAAGTGCCACTGTCTGAAATAACTGTAATTGTTTCATCTGACCTTGAAAATCTCTGCTAATTTAAGATTTCTTGCAGAGTTGTTTTGTGGTTTTGCAGTGTTCTAGGTAACTTGCTGACATTGAAAAATAAATAAATTTATCTTCCAGCTGTTAGTACAAGCCCTACGTATTAATATATTAATTGTGGATAGTTTTGAGAGATGACATTTTACACAGAAGTCAGTTTAAGGCAGAGATCTAATCTTTGTAGTCCCGTGTTATAGTTTACAATACTTTTGAAGTTGTACTGATGCAGATGTCTGCATAATAAGTTGGAATAAGCTCTCCTAGAAAAGGAGTAATTTTAATCCTGGTTACTTCTGTTACCTGGTTGCTAGTTTAGCCCTGTTACCACTCTCCTGCTTAATCATTTTGAAGGGGATTGCAAGTAGGAAGCGCCATAGAGACCTGATGCCCTCTTCAGTTTCATAGTTACCTTACTGTACTGGATCGAGACTACCAGAAGCCAAGGGGATGTTTACCATATCTGTTAAGGTATGATGATGTTTCCTAAGGGAACATATAAGTATGCCCTGACTTCACTCTGTCAGTAAGTATTTTAATGAGAATAGCTAATGCAATATTTTAAGCGATGAAGTTTTCATTAGAGCTGATGCTAGAAGTTCAGATCTTGGAGTGATGATGGTTGTTAGGGGTTTGCAAGGTTTTTAGTTGTAAGATCTGTTAAATGAGTCCGTGGAGAATGACTATCACAGTTGTAGGATGGTGTTCTAAGCTGGCTGCTGTTCAGCTGGATGTACATCCTCAAATAGCAGAAATGGTATGGAAGAAAATCCCTGTTAGAGGGGAGGTTTGTAGGTTTGTTTATACGGTGCAGCTAGGCTTGCAGTTCTGTGAATGTGAAGGACTGCTTAGGAGAGGTGAAGCTTGTCAGCAAAGAAATGCTTGCAGAGCACCATTGTGGGAAAATCTCTAAATCCTTTCTGGGAAATTGGTGTGGTGGGCTGCCTTTTTGAAGTGTGTGCACTGTTACATGCAGCATGGGGAGTAGATAATGTGAATTAGAGGTGTGTGTGCAGCTGTAAGGCTGTGATCTTCGTGTGGCTGGGGCACAGTGCAGCCTCTGCGTGTTGGCAGATACACCAGCAGGTCCTGCTGCCATCCCGAGGCACTTTATCAGGCTGGGAAAATGAACTGACACAAATCTGAAGTCTAACAAGAAGTGCCAGATCCTGCACCTACAGAAGGACAGCCACATACACCAGTACATGCTGGGGACCACCCACTCAGACAGCAGTTTGGCAGGAAAGGAGATGGGAGTCCAGGTGAACACCAGATTGAACAAGAGCCAGCAGCATGTCCTTGCAGCATTAGGCAAAGTGTTGTCAGCAGGTCAAGAGAGATGATCCTTCCCCTCTACTCAGAACTGGTGAGGTCAGATTTGAAGTTCTGTGTCCAGTTCTGGGCTCATCAGTGCTCGAGACACATGGACATATGGAATAGTGTCCAGTGAAAGGCCATGAAAATGATGGAGCATCACACCAATGAGGAAGGGCTAAGGGAGCTGGGAGTTATCTCATGTGCAAATACCTGAAGGGAGGGTACAAAAAGGAAGGAGCCAGGCTCTTCTCAATGGTAGCCAGTGCTAAGACAAGATGCAATGGGCACAAATTGAAACACAGGAGGCTCCCTCTGAACACCAGGAAACCCTTCTGCACTGAGTGGGTGACAGAGCACCGGCAGAGGTTGCCCATGGAGGTTGTGGAGTCTCCAGCTGTGGAGTTAACTCAAAAGCTGGGAATTGGTCTGCATGTCTCTGCTTGAGCAGGGGGTTGGATGAAGACCTTCAGATATTTCTTCCTACTACATTTTTAGTGTTAAACGTTGGGCAGTAAGACTACGTGGCACCTTACATTGCCTTGCTTCCCTGGCTGTTCTTGAGGAAAATGTATAGCACTCAGTGGAGATGTGACTGGAATAATCATATTGTTAAAGCAGCTATGTATCCAAAACTTCAGATTGGAATGTATCTATCCCCTTGTCTCAAAATTTTTTTCCCCTCAATTTTAAAACAGTAATGGACAGAGAAAAAGTTACAAAATTTTATTAGTAGTGCTGAATTAAATCTCAGAATCACAGAATGGCTTGAGTTGGAAGAGAGCTAGTTCCATCCCTCCTGCTGTGGGCTGGGTAGCCACCCACTAGATCAGGAGTAGAAATGATCTGTTGTTTGCTCAGCTGCAGTATGTACATTTAATTTTTATGTATATTTTTTGTGTCATCAGTGGTCAAAAGTTGATGGAGTAAAGAAAGCTTGTACATGTGTGATGCATACCCCGATGGGCTGATTGTGTTACAGCAAAGTAAAACCCCTTCATAGTAACGCTCTTTAAAAGGCTTATGTTTGGAAATCATATAAAACCTCTGCAGGTCATACAAAGGCAAAAATTAAATGGACAAAATTAAACATGGGAGAGTGGTATGTATTTTGCATGAAGCATTTAAATGCTTTTTTTTTTCTTCTGGGAATGAATCATTCATCAGCAAAACACCAAAAAAAACCCACAAAACCAAAAAAACCAAACCATCAGAAGAAAAGAGCATTTACTCTAAATGTGAAATATAATATTCAAGCTTTGAGAGTATCTGTAGTTTTACCTGAATTAAAAAGATTCACTTCATTGTTGCACTAATTCCTGTACTGCAGAGTAAACCTTGTTATAGAAATCTCTGAAACAAGTTTGAGGTACTGATATTCTTGTATAAGTATCAAAGGCTGATAGAGGTGCATTAAGCACGAAATGGCTTTGTGGTCTGACTGTTCTTTCTTTACAGGTCAGTCCTATGAAATACGGATGCTGGATAATCGGAAAGCTGGAGACATACCAGAGATCAATGGCAAACTGGTGAAGGTGAGCATCAGTTCTCTAATAGTGTTGCTGTCAAGCCTCTGCTGTTGGTTTGCATGTGAAAAAGAGTAGCTTTCAACCTTTTGTTGGCCAGTAAGTCATGGAGGGAGATGGACTAGCTCATCTCACCACTGAAGAGAGTAGACGTAGTGGAACCTAATGCTTCATTTTGTTGTTATGCTGGTTTTGAATTTACTACAAATTAAAGGAATATACAAGTATACATTTCCCCATTTATGAATGAGTTGATTTCATGTAACTTCAGATAAGTAAAGGTGACCTTATCACTTTATTTAGCCTTTGTGAGGTTTGCAGTCTGATCTGCTGTAAGATGAGATGAATCTCCGTTAAATGTGCATTGAACTCAAATATTTAAAGTTGGGTGAGATGAATCCAACCCAGAGGCCTTGGATTTCATAGATTTTTTTTTTCTACTGCCATCAGATACTTGTTGAATGATAGTTGACTAGAGATACTAAAAAGAAGAAAATAAAATACTACCTATAGTGTGCTAGAGTGTAGAGAAGACAGTTTTTTTTCATGTGAAGCTTTAAGATACTTAGATGTCTACAGATGCATATCCATGCCATGCCATTCCGTAAGTCCTTAGGAAAGCAGACCTCTGTAATTCTGCTGCTCATCAAGGACTTTGTT
This sequence comes from Meleagris gallopavo, assembly GCF_905368555.1. Lineage (NCBI taxonomy): Eukaryota > Metazoa > Chordata > Aves > Galliformes > Phasianidae > Meleagris > Meleagris gallopavo. The sequence goes on along the minus strand of NC_139409.1, from coordinate 44,001,494 downwards.
CCATTGTTGAACTCATGCTCTAATTGTATATTTGTTTTGCTATGCTTTAATATTAGCTGAAGGTATGTTAAATCTGACACGGTGCACAAAGTAGGAGAACGAGGCAGAATGGAAGGTGCCCAATTCATAGGACATATTATTAAAAGAATGGCCTAGTGGTGATGGGGGGTTGGATTTTTCTCTTTGCAATTTCTGTCAAATCTTCCAGGAAAATCTTACTCATGCTTTGCGTTCGGAGAAGAAGGAAAATACAAGTTACTTCAGCAGCAGTACTGAGAAATTAAACCAGAACGGCGTGCCTGTGGGAGGCTGAATCTTTACCTGTCAGCTTTGGGCTGTGTCATTTGAGAAATTTGGCTGGGCTGTATAGTCCTGGGCTTTGTTCTTACTTGTCTGTGGGATGCTTGTTCAGAGATAATTTGAAGAAGCATTAAGCACAAGCATAACATTTGGCTTTGGGAGTTCTGCAATTAAATCTTTACAGCCAGGCATTTTGACTTGCTATAATAAGCACGTTGCATATATTGCCCCATCAGGTGCTACTTTGTTATAGCTTTGGAGAGTCTCTCTGCTGCAGTTTTATAGAATCATATCTTGGTTATGAACTGTTAGGTAGAATGAGACAAAGCAATGTAAAAGTTTTATAAACTGAACTTTATTGTAGCAAGTTATTGTGTTGCTGCATCAACATAATCTCCACTTCGGAAACTTAAATACCAGGATCTTAGAACATTAACAAAGAGGATGTTTCCCACTGATGAATTAGTGGATATTTTGAAGTTTGATGCTTGTCAACCAGCGCAGCACAAAAGGGATGGTGTGTTGGTGTCTGTGCACAAGAACACATGCTTTCTGTTATTTTTGATGTAAAACCAAGGAAATGTTATATACCTTGAAGAGGTGCTGCATTTAGAAGTCCTTGGTTTTGTTTTGTTTTTAGCACTTTTGTTCACAATTGATGGCCATAGACTATACAATATATTTGTTTTCTCTGCATTTCAGATTGCTTTGTATATGCATTCATGCAGCAGAACATACATTTGTTTAATATGTCTAATATAGTAGGAAAAGGGGAAATGGTTTTAAGTTGAGATAGAGAAGATTTAGGTTGCATGTCATGGGGAAGCTCTTTACAGAGAGAGCAGTGAGGTGCTGGAACAGCTGCCCAGAGAGGCTGTGGATGCCCCATCCCCGGAGGAGTTCAAGGCCAGGTTGGATGGGGCCCTGGGCAGCCTGGTCTAGAATTAAATGGAGAGGTTGGTGGCCCTGCATGTGGCAGAGGGGTTGGAAATTCATGATCCTTGAGGTCTCTTCCAACCCTGGCAATTCTGTGATTCTGTGGCTTGGAGCACAGCTGCAACAGAACTGCTTACAAGAATGGGTACTGCTGGATAATTGCTTCCAGATTAATAAAGTTAATCAAATCCTACTATTTTAGATAAATATTTCAGGTAGAATATCTGGAATAGTTTAGAATTTGTTACTACTTACCATTAACTAAAATAATAGTTTTATTGTAAATCTGTTTACAAGTACTCAGAGGAATTTTTAATCTCATTTCTTAAAACTTTCAACAGTAATCACAAAATCTCCAACCAAAAAATGAAATGGTGGAACTGTATTTCCTGCTTTTCAAAATAAATGATGGTTTTGTGTTTTCTTTCTAAAACAAGTTTATGTAGCCTACACAGTGTTGAGTTGTGCTGCCAGTGTTGTTCTGCACATGATTTATTGTGACCTTTATAATAAAGAATTTGTAAATCTTTTCTTCCATTTTTACCACATTTTTAGCTGTTTCCTTCTGTTCAGTTTTATTTCAGTATTCTGGATTATTTTGGGATACTGATGGTTGCCAAGGCTTTTCTTTTTTAATTTTTCTGTAAATATATATTTGCCAGCTGTATGGCTATTTTGGAGTGCTGTAGTGCTTTGTCTTCAGGCTGTTTCTAGGCATATAATAACACTGTGGCTCATCAGATTATTGTTCTCTTCTTATTAGAGTATTATAAGAGTTGTGTTCCATGACAGAAGGTTGCAATATACTGAACACCAGCAGCTAGAAGGATGGAAGTGGAATCGCCCTGGGGACAGACTTCTTGACTTAGGTATAATTGTTTCTATCTGTTGGCATTATATTTGATTAAATTATCACATTTAAATCTATCATGATCTTATTTATGCTAGCATTTCTGCTAACTGATGAAGAACACAGTGCAGTGTTCTATGTGCCACTCACAGTGTATTTGGAAGAAAAATGTTCTTTCACTTTCACGTTCCTTTAAAACCTTGAAGTGCTGCTGAGTCAGGTGGGAACTCTGCATCTTTATGCGTTTAGTACTCTTTGTAATTCTGATTCCTAAATGTTATAGTAATTAGAAGAACACAGATAAAAATAACTTTCTCTAGTAGATTGTGGAAGTGGCACCAATGTGATTTCTTTACTTTGCATAGCTTTATATGATATTGTTTCATAAGCCCTGTGTCTCTGGTGGGGAGGAGAGGGGAAATCAAAAAACACCCTCATGCACAGAGCACTTGGTATGTTGAGCCTACTAAGATTGTTCAGATCTGTCCTAAAAAGCTGTTCATGGCAGCCCACCTTTTCTCACTGTACCCATATGTGCTTGTGGTAACCTGATATTAAAATGTATTCCTGTTGTTTTCTTGGAATATGGTCATTTAAAAATATATATTGCTTATTTTAATGTAGATATTCCAATGTCTGTTGGAGTCATTGATATCAAGACAAATCCAAGCCAGCTCAATGCAGTTGAATTTTTGTGGGATCCAACAAAATGTACATCTGCTTTTATTCAGGTTTGAAACTTTACTTGACTGGATGTTTGTGTTTGATGCCTTTCAGGTCACAAATAGTAGTAGATTTGCACAAGGAAGTTCCTTGGTTTCTAACATGTGAGATGGCCATTAAATATCAGCTTTCTAAGAAGCACAGGTTCAGAGCAACTGTTAGATATATAAAGGTTCCTAGTTAGGTTTTTCAACTTAATTTCATCTTATAAAAGCATCTTTTAAGATATTTTTCAAAAACCTCTTTAAAAAAAATAAGTTCCTGGTTAAAATATTTAGTCCTATGGAGTGTTTGAATGTATTTATTCTAAATAATTGGCACTATTACGTTATTTTGTTTGGGAGATCCTGGATGAAGTTTTTAGATCAGATATCAAACTTGTTTCTTATATCGGTAGGCTTCTCTGTAACAGGATTTCTATTATTTATTTTTTCTTATATGATATTTAGGCCAATTGAACATACTAACTTTGCACATTATTTAGATAGAATGTTCAGTTTTGCATTACAATTTCTAGCTTGCTTTTGTCTCAGACCTGTTTTTACTACGGAAAGAAGTATGAAGTTTGAGGTAGCTTTGTTCCTTACTGAGACTGCCACAGGTTAAATTCAGCATTGTCAGTAAATTAACTTTGATCTGGTGCAGAGACATTTTTTTTCTAGTAAGAATTACACGATTATATAATGTAGTCATTCTTGAAAATGTGTAAAGCAAACCATTTAAGATTTTTGTTCATGCACTCCTTAGAAGAAATGATAGCTGACTGACTGAAAAGTGAACTTGATTCTCACTATCCACGTATAACTCACTTGCTCTAAAGGCTGGTGATCACAGCATAGCTGCACTGGCTGCACTTCTGTGCACAGTCTGTGGTTTTCTGTTGTTGATGGCCATAGGAAATAGATGGTTTTGTCCCTAATCGTTGGCAGTGCAAGGGATGCAGTTGTCCCTGGTGCTGAACTTGCTTTGTTTTTCAGAGGCAAGCAGAAAAACTGAGAGCGTAACCCAATAAGATTCATTATAACTCATAGGTTCAACTTATTTTCTCATTAGATACTTTTGAAGGATATTTCCAGCTAATAAAGATGTACTTTCCAAGAAAGTCCGTTGCCTTTTATGGGAAGGTGGGCATATTTGAAAAGACCCTGTTTTCACATGAGATTAAAAAGCTCTTCTAAACCAGAGTCTTTCTATAGCTTTGATAATACTCATGACAAGTAACTCTGAAGTTTATTCTAGCTGCAATACATTGAACAATAGTTTCTTTCCTGTCAGCTCAGGTATAACATTTTTGGCTTCATTTGCACGTGAGCTGGAAAATACAAGTTAGTTATACATCTTAATCCCCAGTTATGCTGGGTCATTTGTTGCTTGTCCTTAAAAATATATCTCTGTGGGTAACACCTAGTGAAATTCATGTGTAGAATACTTCAGAGTTTGTTATTTGTTCCATTTGTTTTTTAGGTACATTGTATCAGCACTGAATTTACCCCTCGTAAGCATGGAGGAGAAAAAGGAGTTCCTTTTAGGATTCAGGTTGACACTTTCAAGCAGACTGAAAATGGAGAATATACAGATCATCTGCATTCAGCCAGCTGTCAAATTAAAGTTTTTAAGGTGAGGATGGAAAGCAGATATTTTATGAGTCACTCAAAACTCTTATAAAGATGGGGGGCATCTTTATATTACTGCTTGACTTCTGAAATGAGATTTCAGTTATAAAGCTGTTTTCCTTCTGCTTTATTTTCATGTAACTGTTCATTTTTAGCCAAAAGGAGCAGACAGGAAACAGAAAACAGACAGAGAAAAGATGGAAAAGCGAACTGCACATGAGAAGGAAAAGTATCAGCCTTCCTATGACACCACCATTCTCACAGAGGTAACAGAGCAGATTTACTTCTGTTTGCTGAGGAAGAAATACATAGGTATAGTATTATAGGGTTGGGGAAGAATTAGTTCCACGCAGAGGTAGGCTTTTATTTAGCAAACTTGTCCAGTGGGCAGCAACATTAAACTTAAAGATTCTGTTTAATAAGCTTCGTTTAGATGATAGATGCTTCTATTAATGCACACTGAGGTAGAACGCTGTTTGGCTGACTGTATTGAACCCAAGAGCAAGCCTTTTGGTACAAATGTAAAAGCCTTGCAGCTGAGAAGGCTGAAAAAAACCTCAGCAACAATTAAAACAGAGGGGGGAATCTAGAATTTAATTATCTACTAAGATTTCACTTCAGACTACAGGGTTGGTTTGGTGTTTTTTTTTTTTTTTGGACGTTATTGAATTTAAGGCCAGAGCCTCAGTAGGTTTTTGCATTTTCTTTTATTTAAGCATCAGTGAGTTCTATACAGTTTTCTAAAGAATTTCAGAAATTTTACAAGGCTTTTAGATCTTTCCTCACTGTATAATGAAAAGAAATTGATCCAAATCTTTGGTGTTTGTCCAGATGAGGCTTGAGCCTATAATTGAAGATGCAGTTGAACATGAGCAGAAAAAGTCCAGCAAGCGGACTTTGCCAGCAGACTACGGTGATTCTCTGGCAAAGCGAGGCAGTGTAAGGGGCTTCTGCTTACCTTTTCATTGTGCAAGATACCTTGTGCAGTGTTAGATATAGGAGAAACTTCCGTAACATAAAGCAAAAACATTTTGATTGCTGTGTCTTAACTTGATCCGCTCTTATGTATATCAATTGCTCCATCGTTGTTCTTAGCAAAGGAATACTTCCTAAATCTAACACTTAAGATAAACTGTTGCAAAGGGACTGTGTAACTTTCAAAAGTAAAGAGCTTTAAGTTTGTCCGACTTGAAATGAAATAGCATTTTGCTTTTCTGTATGTATGTGCTTAGTGGAAATAAGAACAGTGAAATGTAGTGAAAATGTTTTGTCCCGTATTTTTATTTACATTCAATATGAATTTCCAGTACATCAGTATTTTCAAGTGGCATGCAGTGTTGCACATGGTTGATCGTTATTTACTGATTTTTCCTTTAGCCATCTACATCTGCGCTCCAAGCAGGCTTAATGTAGTTCAGAACAGTCAGCACAGCTTTACATTGTGTGTGTATATGTGCCTCTCAGACTGAATCTAAAATCCTTCTTGTTCTTCCTGTCAGGGGTTAGCATTAGATTTCCTAAAGGCAAATATCAGTGAGGCCTTAGTAATGGTTAAGATAAGAAACCATCCTGCATCTTCCAAGTTGAAATGTCTGCTTATTGTCTAGCTGTGGAATACAATGATTTGTCTGTTGTTTGAACAGAAGTATTGCCGTTACCTTTCCAGCAGCACTGAGGCAGTGGCTGCCTGACTGTTGTCCCTCAGACATTATTTAGTTTTGCATTTATGACCTATTAAAATGATGCATAGGGTTCACTTCAGTGTGTGCCTCTTGTTTGTAAGCAGGGAGGGATCAGGTATTATTTAGATGGGTTCTTCAGGCACTTCTTCCCTCCACTCCCCAACAGCTGTAAGCACTGAGCTGTCTGAATTTACTTACTACTGTTCGTGGGTGCGGGGCTTTAAGGTCCATCTTTAGGATTCTGCTCTGCTCTTTCCTAAGAACCTGGGTTATATTCAACTCGCTCATCTTTCCTTTCTCATTCATTTCCACAAGAATGCCATGTAAGTGCCTTTCCATCATTGCCTTTTTTTTTTTTCTGACCTCGTGTTTTAGAATGCAGTGTATTCAACACAATTTCTGCAGTATTTCTCACAGTTTTATAAGAGGCTGCAGACATAGCACTGCCTCCTGGGCTTCAGAGCAGGTGTTTACGGACAGGTGACTTTCATCCAGGGGCCATCAAATGGAAGATGCACACTATTTGTCTTTCAAATACGCAGAAGCTAGATCTTATCTAGGGAGGAAAGGAAAAAACAACCAACGCTTTTTCCCTGCTTTGAATTTGACAAGGTAACAAAGCAAGAAGTGCCTTGGCTGACTGTTATATTTGGATATAGTGCTTTATGTGTCACAGCCCTAAAACTACCATTTGCTTAAGCTTAGTCCAGTTGTGGGATTTTTTGTTGTTGTGGTTTTTTTTTTTTTTTTTTTAATGGATGGAGTTGACTATAAGGCACAGATGGAAGTTAGAAAACTTCCAGGTATCAACCTTAAATTGGAGCATTGTGTTCTGGTTATGAAAGATTGCTGCAGAAGTTACATATATTCTGTAAGCAATTTAAATGTAGAATATGAAACTTAGAGGGTAGAGGGGTCAGAAAGTGGAGCTGGAGCAAAACAATTTAGCAACATAAGCATGCAGTATTGCTTACATTTGTTTCTCCTTACATCTGTAAGTCATACAGCAGTAGCAGTGTATGTGCAGGATATATAATACATGTGTATGTTATGTTTGGGGAGTAACTTCTGCTACGTTGAGAATAATCGACTCTGTGTGAGTAGAAGTTTTCCACTTTAGACAAGAAAGGGTCTGCAGCTGCATGGGGCAAGAATCCTTTATAGATTCTTGGAAGAAGCTCTGCATAATGAAATAGCTACCCTGTTGTCTAAAGGTGATACTGGTGTAAGACCATTTTGGAGCATGCTCTTGTTTTGTGTTAATTTATTATTTAATACAGTATGGAATTCTATGCCAAGTTTCTTTTTACTCCCTTGCAAAGCATGAATTTGGGCATACTTAAGTAGGTGAAAAGTAGGAGAGAAAAGGATACTCAACAGCAACTTAAAATAGCTTCAGTCATTTCAACTCCTCCAAAGTTAAGAACATTCTGAGTTTGAATGCTGCATATCCTATGTCAGAAAAGTCATACGTTCTGGTGGTTGGCAACCCTGCCCATGGCAGGGGGGTTGAAACTAGATGATCTTCGAGGTCCTTTTCAACCCAGGCCATTCTATGATTCATTCTTTAACACATGCAAAGAAGGATTTTTCTATCTTCCATTTTAGCTCAATGAAACTGCTGATCAAAAGTGTATACAACTTCATTCATACCCCGTACAGAAGGATGTTAAAGATTGGAAGCCAGAATAATTTTCTATCTATCAAGAATTAGTGTTCAGAAATAAAGGTATAATTGCTGGAGTATGGTTTTGTCAAAAGTATTGCATCGGTGTGCTAGTAATGGAGAGCAGTTAGTGCTGAGAGCTAAGAAATTAACCAGTGTATATTTTTGCTGGTCATCACGTAGGAAGATAGAACACCAGTGTTTCTTCTGTTCTCTGGTGGCCCTTGACGCACTTGGGTTCATCCTTGTGATGGAGCAACGTTTTTCTTTTTTCAAAGTTTATGTCTAGTGGCCAGGGATTTCTGTGTTAACATCATCGGATGGCCTTTGGTTAGCTCAGTTGTGGCTTCAAGAATGTACAGAATGCCATGCTGAGTAACTGCATGTCTGTAAGTGCAGTGCGGTGGCACTGACTGCTGTCTGGGGAGAGCCTGCAGCAGCAGGGGAGTCTGGCTGCTATCTGTGATCCGCTCCCAGGGTCCACAGTTGTCATGTGGGATGTTAGGCTCCAGCCTGCTGAGTCTTTGTGGACTTGATGCCCAGAATTTTGTCTAATCCTGTTTTTCTGACCTGATAGGTTTATGCAGTGTGGGACAATCGTGTGATTTTGAAAGCGTAAGCAGATTGGATTAATTGCTAGAAGACACTGGAAGAGTGTGTGCCAAAGCCATTTTTAGTTTTCATGCTAGGCTTTTTTTCTACCTCGGACCATCCACAGTTAGGTATCTCAGTGCTCAAATGCTCATCCCTTCCCTGCACAACCTACGTGACAGAAGGGAGTAGAACTGAGCCAATGACCACATTGCAGGATCAGTGTTACGTAGCGCTGCTGCTGTTGTTGCTTGTTGGCTTTGAATAGGACTGAAGTATGTTTTCATGAGAAGAAAGGCTACTTGCTTTTGGTTGGGGTTTTCTTTTCCTGAAATACCTCAAATCTGCTTCTTTCTTTAAACTCAGAGCTTTGTTGTGAAAACTTCAGCTGAGTTTGACTGAAAGAAACACGGGCGGCAGTGGTTCAAAGCCTGTTCTCTGACACCAGTGCATTCTTCTGGCCCTGAATGGAAATGCTTGCAGAGCTGAATCTTAAGTGGAGTAGTAGCTAAGGATGTACTGGTTGCAACTGTGTTCAGATTAAAAAAAAAAATTGCATTAAGTTTTAGTTAGAGAATCTCAGGAAATTAAGGAAAATGCATTTGGCTTCAAAAATATTTTAGCAAAACAGCTCATGTTAGTGTGTTGAGGTTTTGTTTAAAATTATGCCTTTGGGGCACATCATTCTTTGAGGTGAACTTTAAACTTAGCTTGAGTAGGAACAACAGCAGGCAATATATAGCATGGGAGGAAAAGTGGCTGATGCCTGAAGGTCTTTGTGTGGCTGGCACTGGTCAGAGCCTCGAGGTTGGCTTTGACTGCGTGACCAGTGCCAGCGTGTACACAGTGCTAGTAAAAATACTGATTTGAAGGAATTCTCAAACAAAGAATTTCCTGATTTCCAGGCTAGTGGCATGTAACTGAGGCTGTATGCACCATGCCATAGAGCTTGTTGTCTTTCTGTGACAAGTGAAGAGTCCAGCACAGAAGTGCTGTTAATGGTTTTACGGAAGGTTACAGCCACTATAGCACTTATTTATGGTTTCTCCCCAGCTTGTGGAAGGATCTTTTAAGGGAGAATCATTGAAACAAGTTTCCATTAAGTCACATTTATTGCTGACTCCCCTCCCCATGCAAAGCTCTGATAAAACTGTGGAAATTTCTGGTGCATGATGTGTGTATCAGAAATCTTGGTTGTTCTAACAGGTACGGTCTGAAATTACTTTATCTCGGGCAGCTTGGTTGGTCTAATGCTGGCTCATAACATATCAAATCTGGTTATCATTTTTATTTAAAACGATGAATTTGCAGTGATGCTGGAAGCACTGCAAGCTAGTATAATTTTGAAAGGCCTTTATCACGATAGTTTACAAAATAAGCCAGAAAAGACTTTGACAAGGCTGGTTAGCTGGCTCATCGTACACGTGTGATGGCATAAATTCGTGTGTAACAATGCCAGCTTACTTAGGAAAGGCAGTACATACAGCACTATTAACTTATTCACTGTTATTATTCAATTAATAACAGTTTTCATTGAACAGAACTCAGGTTGTATTTAATTGCTGCCAGGGTGGCTAGAATAGACTGACCAGCAATGTGAAATCTAGCTTCACATTTTTCCTTACTGCTGCTGAACACCTGTCTTATACCTGCTGTTAAGCAGCCCATTCATGCAAGGATGAAGAAGTTCTCTGAGCAGATGGCTTTGGGTTGGTTGGTTTTAATCAGAGTAATCCATGCAGGTTCTCTGTCAGTTCCACCACTGATATCTTTGTTGTGTTAACTGTGAAGGTGTAAGTAGTAGTAGTGTAGTCTTCCAGAGAGAACAGGGGAACATTGGCTTTGGCTGGGAGTATCTGCATGTCATGTATGGGATGGAGGGAATAGGTAAAAAAAAAATATATATATGTAAAAAACCCCACCTTGGATCTAAATAAAAGAATTATGCATGAAAGTAAAAAATGTATTGTTAAGAGAAACTGAGTTTGAATTCTTTACCTTCAGTGCTCACCGTGGCCTGATACTCCTACGACATTTGTAAACAATAGTCCTACTCCTGCTCCAACTTTTACCTCTGCTCAACACAATACCTACAGTGTCCCAGACAGGTAAGTTCCTTTTCTGTTGCTTCACTGAAGATAGCAAGTGTAAATCAGGTATATTCAGAAGTGCCTTCTGAGTTAATCTAGAAGCTTGCTACTGCTTTCTGATTTCACTGGGGAATGAGAGTTTTGTTTTGATGTATGTATTTATTTGAGAGTCTGACATATGCTTGCATTGCATGTTTATAATGTAATTTCTTTTTGCTTCAAAATTTCTCTTTCTTGCTAAAGAATACTGGAAATTTTTCTTCTTTGGCATATAACAAATATTTAATCTTGTAATGGTTCGCATTCAGTCCCTGTCAGTGTTCACAAACTATTCAGCTTCTTTTTTCATTAAGAACGCTCTGCTTTCCCCTCACACAGTTCATGTAATTTGTGAGACACAAAAGATCTTCACGAGCCTTTTAACAGAAATTGTCTTAGTAAAAACATGTCCCACTGAGACATTGATTATAGGCTATTGCAATTAATCTTGGGTGATCAAGGAATAATTCACAGTGATATTGTCTGTATACATTTGCAAGCCTCGTATTTTACTGCCTCTTCTGCAGTCACCCTTTAAGACAGACAAACATCCATGTATCCTCCCATGACTGCTGGCAAAGCTGCTCCTCCAGTTGATAAGGAATACAGAGGTTAGGAACTTGATGGTGGTGTATCAGGGTGTGATGATCTTTCTCTTAGATATAAGTTTATTGAGTTTCAGTCTGTGCATTGTTTAATTTGTCTTAATGCTTTTTTTTTTTTTCTCCCCTGTAGCAATTCTTCCTCCCCAAATCATCAAGGAGATGGAACCTCTCAAGGATCTGGAGACGTGAGTGTTTGCTTCCTGGTACTGATTGTGGCTGCATTTGCACCAAGACATGTCTTTGATTTATTTATGCTTTGGCATTAATACCAATTGAGGGAAAGCATTTAACTGAGGGAGGCTTTAATATTTTGGGGAGTGCTTTTTTTTGTTGTTTTTGCTGTTCTATTGTTTTGTTCTGTTTTTTACATACAAATGTTCATGTCCAGCTTTGTTTCTTATAGCAGCTTCATCCTTCAGCCACAATCCAGGAAACGCAGCAGTGGTTGCTCAAGCATAGGTTCTCCACCTATACAAGACTTTTTTCAAATTTCTCAGGTATTGTTAACTTCTCTTTTATTGCATTAATGAGCAAGTTTTGTGTGGAAAATTACTCTGTAAAAATGATGTGGCACCAATATTTATCATATCTTACTTATTATGTGAAATTTGCTTATTAAGTACTGAGTTTATCTAGACAAAGATCTTTAGAAAAGTTTTAAATCAGTTCTTTTTTGAGGTGGTCTTCATATGTTCACAGCAGCCTAATACTGTCTAACAGATTTCCTTTGAAGCAAAAGATGTAGTGTAGCTTTTATTGTACTACTTCAGTTGTTTTTTTTATGGCAGTATTTATGGGCAGTGATGGCAAATCCTTCTTGCTGGCTTTTATCTGTGCATTCCTAGATCGTCTGTGGATTGTTTCCATAAATAAAAGCCAACTTTTTCTGTCCTCCCACTCATCGATTACAGCTACCGATTTTTCAGACTTCTGCTTCCATTGTTGACACCCATGCCATTTCTAAGAAATATCCTTCCATTTTGTGTCTAGAACTGATCAGTATCCTTCACTGAAGCTTCCTTTTCTAAAGTAAATTCTCTGGAAGCAGTTGGTTTCACAGCTCACTTACTCCCAACATCACTTTAAGAAAGAAAACACCCGCGCCTGTATGGAACTATCCCACTGACCTGGATTCACTCTGCAGGCTGCCAACTTACAGACTGGACTTTGCTGTTTTAGTTATGGCAGCCTTTGCCAGCATCTGTTGTATCTGGGTGTGGTGTAGTAACTTGAGAACATAGAGGGTGTGATGTGTTAGTGGGGATGATTCGGATGAGGGATGATTTGGTGAGGATTACTGCACGTGAGAAGCTGTCACATCCCATTGCTGTGTTTGCATGTGTCTAAAATAGGCTCACACATGTGTCTTAGTCATTGTCTGGATATAAAACTGTCATCTGTCTCTGTTATAATTGTGTCTTGCAGACTCTGTAGTTGTTAGAAGATGAGGAAAGCTGCTCATTGCTTCGTAGTGCTGGGTAGTGCCTAGGAGCAAGTGGTCTTTGTTGTTCTTGGTTTAAATGGACATACAAATTCTCCTAAAAAAAAAACCATAAATATGCAAGAATAAACTTAGTAAAATCCTCTTGTGTTTCTCCAGGTGCTGATTTATTAAAGCTGACAAGAGAAGATCTGGTACAAATCTGTGGTCCAGCCGATGGAATTCGGCTCTATAATGCACTGAAATCCAGGTAAAACACGGAGCACCTGGCTGAGCAGACTTTGTTCTATTGCTCCCTAGAACATGGAGATGCAGGGAGTGAGAATTCAGCAGCTGGATTGGCCCTGAGCGCTGTCCCGGGGCTGGCAGCAGTCAGATAGAGGTTCCTGTGATGCCCTCAGAGCAGCCCTGCTGAGCTGTGGGCAGCAATGGGCTCAGGTGGTACCGGTGGGGCTGCGCACTGCTGGCTTCCTGTATGTGTGGATTTGTTGCCACAGCACAGAGTGGCACACGTAGGTGAGCTAAGAACAGCCTGAGGCTTTGGGATGTTACACGTGTTGGCTGCCAACACAGCCTCTTGGTTGATCTGTCCTGATTCTGACTGAAGTGGGTACTCACAACGGCTGTGAGCCGTTCTAGGAGCATTTCAAGCTTACTGCTGACATAACAAATTCACACTTCTGGCAAATGACTTCTTGTCCTTCCAGGGCAGGGAGGCATTTCTGTAAATGTGGTCTGTTTGCCTTGCAGGTCTGTGAGGCCCCGTCTAACAATCTATGTCTGTCAGGAGCCAGTAAGGAGCATACAACTGGAAAGACAAGATGCAGGCAATGGTGATAGCAGCAATGGTGCAATATATGGTATGGAGCAGGGGGTCCCTTAGCGTGCTGTTATTGTCTGAGAAACGTGAAACAAGATGGGTGTGGGGGGGAAAGGATGGTGAAAAGATGAAGTTCTGTTCCTGAAACATAGGAAGCGAAACCATAGGAAGGTGTGTTCAAAAGCACCCGGCTTGTCTGTTAACAGTGCATGACCTTAAAACCTCCCAAGGTTGAATCCTTGATTTTTCAGTCCACTGATAAAACTAACTGTAGTTAAACTGATAATTAATTAAAGGACTTTCAAATTAGCCGTGCTGTGTGGCACAGCCAAGACACACTAACTAGATGCATGTGGAAAACTAGCTGCAAATTAAAGGCTTAAATTCACAGCCATCCTTTAGATTTCCTTTACATTTTGCGTCATTTTCTGTGTAGCTAAACTAAAACTGGTGCAGCTTGGACAAGGAGAGACAGCCACTGTGTTACTCTCTTATGGCTTCAATGTTGTTTTCCTAAGACATAGCTCAGATGGGAACCTGATGTTTAATTGTAAATTCACATCAATCTTAAGAGAGTGTTACTACTTGAAATTACCATTTTCTTACTGAAGAGACATCCCTGCCCACAACCAACCAACCGGAATCCCTAACATCTGTCTGGGCTGCAGCTGTACTGATAGCTCTGTTTGTTCCATGAGAGAACTGAGGTGGAGGAGGATCTGTAAATAGAGCCCTGCCTGTCAGATATGTGCTTTGTTCTGGTTATCTTCAGTCTGTGGTTTGGGGAAGAAGCATGTCCAAACATAGAGCTGCTATGGGCTTCTGGCACTATTAAGTAAAGAGAGAAGGCTCTAAATACAGCATCAAACCAATGAGTAGATACTTTGTCATACTGTTTGCCACGTTGTATTTCACCCCCCTTTCTCAGTTCTGAACTGTTGATAAGGAAACTTGTTCAGAAAGATGAAAAAGGTTTTTCTTTACCAAAAAGATGCCAGCCCACTGTTTCAAGCAGCAGTGTCACAGTACAAGTCAGAAGCATTATTGTCATCTTTTGAGGCACTCCAAAACTATTTCCAGAGTCATCTTCAAGTGACTCCAAAGAGCCATTAAAGCCCATGCTGATCGTGTCTTGTGCAGGACAGAGGAAAAATGTGGGAATTCAGTGTCAGCAAGCAGAGGCCTCCCCCTGGGCAGAGAGCTGTGCTCCTGCCTTACCTTGAAGGAAAAGGCACGGCAGCTTGTGCTGGTTAGCGAGTCCAGGGGGAGCAGAGGAATGGTGACTTCAGCTTCTAACCCTCTAGGAGCTGGGTATATAAACAAAGTCAGGTTTTTTTTCATCCAGTTTCCCTTTTCCAGTTAGCCTGGTGCTTATTCGTGTTTTTTCTTTTCCTGGCAGTTTATCATGCAATCTACTTAGAAGAAATGGCAGCCTCAGAAGTCACGCGCAAGCTTGCTTTGGCATTTAATATTCCTTTGCATCAGATCAACCAGGTTTACAGACAGGGTCCCACTGGCATCCACATTCTTGTTAGTGATCAGGTAATGGAAATGTTATTCTTCAGAAAAAAAGCTACAAATTCTGCAAAATTGAAGTTTTTTTAAATACATTGTTGCTGTTTTGTCTGTTTGGTAAAGCAACCTAGCATTTTTAATCCAGATAATTGCATACTAAAGAGAGAAAGACCACTGGTCTGTGCAGTTGTGAGGGGCTGCATTCATTACTTGCTTTACATCTATTTTGAACATGACCGAAGACAGGGACTGTCTAAGTACTGCTGTACACGGCTCACCCAGGGACCTGCTCTGCACAGCCACCACTAAGAGGCTCCTGCCTGGCTCTCACATGGTTGACAAATGGTATTGAAATGTAAAATTTGGTGTATGCTTGTCACTCTCAACACTGGCTGAGCATGTGCAGTTGCTCATTTAAAAAAAAAAAAAAAAAGGCTGCTTTTAGTATCTGATGAAATTAATTATCTGCACTGGACATACACAGGAGGGTTTCAAAAATGTTTTTTTGTTGTTTTTTAGATGGTTCAAAACTTTCAGGATGAAAGTTGTTTCTTATTCACCACGATAAAAGGTACAGTATCTTGTAATAATAGTTAAGAACATGGATGTTTATTGTACCACCAAGTCTTGCTTAAAGCAGTTTCGAGTGTAATGTTTCAGAGCAGTAATGAACCCCTTCTGCATGTGAAGCCCAGGTCCATTCCTCAATGTTTGGTGTGTTGCTGGAGAGGTACGGATCTCTCTATGTAAGAGTGACGCTGCTTTCTCTTTCAGCTGAAAATGGTGAAGGCTTCCACATAATTCTGAAGTGATGCCACACGATTGCTCGACTGATATTCCAGTGCTGAACGAAATCCTGCCTAATATGAAGATCATCCAAAAACTTAGGATCTAGCTTCACCGTATAAGATGTTTCATATTGAAAACACAAAATGACCTTTCTAATGAGCTGTTTGATAGGTGAACTTTCTTGTCACTGCCATAGCTACGTGTCCTCATGAGAGGTATAATGCCATGACAGCTTACGTACAGGCATGGAAGACAATGTAAGCACAGGTGCTTGCCCTTCATTGAAATAAGGCAAATTACGGCCAGTAGATACAGGTTCTAGAGGTGAAACACTGTTGCTTCTCTATTACCTGTATCCAGTTGGAAATGAATGTAAACTTATTTGAGGGCATTTACCTTTCTGTGCCAGTTTGTCTGTGACTTGCTTGTACCTTATGCTGGTTTTATTTTTTGATGTTAGCAGAGCACATATTAATCTGTGTGGAGATGAGTAGTTAAGCTGATAGTGATCAGGTTGTCGGGTCTCGGAGAGTAAAGCTGTCACAACAGCTTCTGTGTAAATTGTGTATAAGAGTGTATGTAAGAAGTGTAAATGCCAGAATAGGGCTTTGAAGAAGTCCTAGACAGATGCAATATATGCATGCAGCAAACTGCATTATTAATAGTACCTTATTGGAGGGATTAATACAAATCCTATGGGGTACCGAGTAATTGTGTTTTGCTTTAACAAACTTAATGGAAAAGAATTGCCTATGCATCCTTTATTGTTTAGTTTCCTAGGTTCTCTGCAGAGCACCACTGCAGTTTAACTCTTTGCTTGTAAAGTGTGGGGTTGCAACACACTGGCAGTGAGGTGGATCGTTCTGACTCAACGCAGTTACACTCACAGGGGCAGGTAACCCACAGGCACCAGGGGCTGCTGTTGCTTTCAACACCACCGAGCAGCTGGCCTAAGGAACACTAAACACGCACCCTGGGAGCCTCCTTAGCAAGGTGAACCCTTGCTGGAGGCACTGTTATGGCTGAGTGTAGTACCTTTTCTGTTGACTTTTCTTTGCCCTCAGATCCATACTGTAAAGCTGGTACAGTGCCTCCTTCATCTGACCACATTCTCACTTCACTCTGAAGCAGGCAATGCGCTTTTTCAGCATTTTGGCTATTTCTTGTGAAGACGTGGCACAGCATCTCCTACGTTACTGTTGTTCCAGCTGTTTAGGTACTCAGAAGGGAATACTACAGAAGGTATTGAATGACGGTTCAAAATCTGTCATTTTGTGCCTTTGGAAGTTTCCACCTTGTTCTCTGGCTTAAAGCTTGGCAATACTTTGCTTTTTATGCTGCAGTGTTCACTGTAAACAACTACTACAGCATGTAAAAAAGCAACTTTGTTGTTTTTTTTTTTGTTCCCTCTTTCATACCTGGCTCAAGCGCTTAGCAGAAAAGCTTTTTAAACCTGTAGCATTTTGAAAATTAAAATTCATCAAAGCTAGAGTTTCTTTCCTATTTCTTCTGCACTGAAAATGAAATTTTCTGTACTTTTCTGCCTATAAGTTGTTCATCTTGGGGTATTGTTTGATCCTACTACTTTCTTGAACTGACAATGGTCTTTTCAACTCAAACCACATTCAAATCCAAATGTTTTATGAAAGATTGATTGGAAAGTGTCCAAATATCATCTAATTTTAAAGAATATTGAAAGTTGTATAGTAGTTTGTCCAGCTCACTTGAAATTGGAATTAAATTATGGCACCAGCAAATTGCTTTTGTTTTTTAATAAGATGTACACATTTCAATTTAAGTATAATAAATGTTTTTCAATAATTTTGTAAACATGTTTTTCTTTTTATTTGTCTTCTTTTTGAAGAGTTTTAGACATACTTCTGTTCAGAGTTGGAGACTGCACCGCTTCCCCTCACAGAGCGGTTGGTAAGGGTAAATAACTGAGGCAGAGCAGCTCCGTAGTTGATCTTGTTTCTCAATGAAAATTTAAATTGGAAAAAACCCCAAAGCAATCAGTATTTGACATCAGCTGATTGTTTATTTAAATGTCCTATACCAGAGTAGGTTCCATTTGTTTTTGTACATCTTTAATGCAGTGGACATACTTACAAGGTTCATTACGTTCTTAAAAAAAAAAGAGCCAACAAAAGGCAACACATTTTGACACAGGGGTTATCAATGACTTCCCTGGTACAGTGGAGAATAAAATCTGCTTGAAACTCTCCATTACAGCAGTGCCTTACTGGAAATCTTAGTCTGATTGTGACAACACTCCTCTACAAGTGTGCAAAATGAGCCCTGATTGGTGGGCTTATTCTGCAGTAGAAAAGAAAACTACACTATCACGTTCTTTATCCTTTAAGTTGAGATCTTCATTTACCATCCCTGTCACCTCTGAATGGCTAAAGCAGGATAGTAATGTTGTTGGTAGCCACTGAGGTCTTAATGTTCACATCACTGTTAAAAAGTAGTTCTAAATTTATGAGAAGACACCAGAATGCTCCAGTAGGAGCTTCTTGGATGGCTTTATTAATGAAGCCAGTATTTCTGTTAGATTTTGGTAAACACGCAGGCCCCAAACTCTTAAAACATAAACACACACAACCAGTCTTAGGCAGAAAAGCTTTCTGAGCTGTTGAGTAGTTTATCTACCTCAGATAATTAGGTTGCTTTATATAAAAAAGTTCATCTATCTAATCCTCTAGCACTGGAAAACTAAGGATGAAAGCATGGCCTCGAGTTAATACTTTTCTTAATTATTTAATTTTTTAAATTATTGTTCAGAAATTCAGAATTTTTTAAATTATTATTCAGAAGTTGACAGCTTCTTTTAATAACCCAAATGTGAAGAGTTTGCCTTTCTGCTTTTGAAAACCACCGGTCTGGTTCAATTTCTGCCCACAGATCTATTGCCCACCTGCATCCCTACAACACAAGGACAAACAGCTTGAACTCAAGTCCCCACTCCATCACAGTTCCTGCAAGTTAAACTTGCTTCCATTCCTCACCTTAGAAAAGCACGAGCAGTGCATCCCTCTTCCTAGAGCTGCTCCGTCCTTCCATTATAAACCAGGAGGTGACTGAGGACACAGTAATGGCATTACAGTAAGCACCGTGGATGGCTGTGGCAGCCCATTTCAGTAGAGTGCACAAGCTCCACCCCAATGGATTTCCAACCCCTTTTAACAGCTGATGGCATGGGGCATAAAACGTGCTTCAGTGACGGGCAAGCTTTATCCTAACTGATAGTTCAACTGAACCAAATTCAAAAATTTGAGGAGTATTTATATAGTTATCATGAGGTACAATCTTTAACTTTTGACATTACCTATTATGTCCTGTTAATGTCATTAAATGCAGTGCTGGATCATGAAGAAGTATAAGCTGTTTTGCTGGAAGAGCACATGACTACCTTGCATTTTTGGTCAACATTTGCTAAAGCTGATTTGTCCTTAAACCTGATATTTAATCTGCCACGTATATTACAGAACAGCAGGTTCAGTTTCATCCCGTGTCTGACCTGAGCCCCATCTTACATCAGAGCTCATGCTGAATACAACTTACAGAAGTGCTTACAGATACAAACTAACTTCCACATTAGTGAACGTTCACCAAATACCATAATGCTGAAACACCCCCGCGTCGTACACAGCACTTCAGTTCTCATGCCAACAGAAGGAAGGAGTCACTAGCACAAACCAAAGCATCACCAACTTAATCCACATCTGAACATTACAGTAAGACTTTTTACCTGGAAAAAAAAATGCTCTTCTCGTCACAAAACTGGATGACCAAACATCACCATAGTAACAGTCAGGAAACCAACTCCTTCCACTGACTTGCAGTCCAGTTCTTTTCTTCAACAACAACAAAAAAACTAAACAAAAAACGCTGTGTGGTTGCACTTTGTGTCAAAGAATAATACAGCATCTGCAGAGGCGCTGTCCGCTCCCTCCGACCGAAGGAGGGGGAGTTACTGGAGCAAAGTAAGCATGCACTTTCACGTGAGGTCGATGAGCCTGTGGATGAGAAGTCTGCATTTTAATGGGAAAGAAGCAAGCATAACATAGCCAAAAATGAGCTCTTGTTAAGGTTGGCTAGCTAAAAAGCATCAAGCTCCCCAACCTCTTCTCCCAGCACATAATTCCTGCATTCCAGCTGCCTAAATATATTATCTGTATGCACTGTACAGATATAAACATTCACAGTTCCAACAGTAAAAAGTTCTAGAATTATAAGCAGGCAAGTACTGCAGCTCATGTAGAAAAGCTATGTTCTGTGGGAACACAGATGGGAACCCAACAGAACGAGCTCAGATGCTGTTTCCCTGCCCTCCCTTGCCTGGGTCACCTACAGGACTACTCCCACAATCACAAGAAGTATCAGTGACGTGGGTGCTCCCTCCAGAACAGGCCCACACAGCACCTACTCGGATTCTTTTGATTCCAGCCCGTGTAACTTGCTGGCAGTCATACAGCTCAATTCTCTCCAGGTTGTGGCAGTTCTCCAGGTGTTCCAGGGTCACGTCAGTGATGAGCAGGCAGTTATCAAGCTCCAGTACTTGCAGCCGCTCGTGACCACACGTGCTGTTGCTCAGATGAAGAATTCCATCATCAGTGATCAATTCACAGTGAGATAAGCTCTGAAACAGAGAGGTAAGCAATATCAACGCAATTCTAAATGAGTCAATCGTCCAGCCACCAGCAATTGTCTTCAGCGTCTCTCACTCCACTGGTTAAAGTTGCAAATAGTATGAAGTTTAAACCCAGAACCGTAACAAAAGCAGCAGTTTAATTAACAGAAGAAGAGTTGTACTTAATTTTTAATTTTGCTTCCAAGTAAATCGCAGAGCTTAAGAGCCCAATTAGGTGTGTCCCTGGCCAACTCCTCAACGCCCTCAGCTCCTGTGAGTGGCAATCCATTGTTGCATACCTCGGTCACCAAAAGGTCCGAGCAGCACATCCAGGGTGTCAGAAGCAGGAGACTTTAAAGGATGATCAAGAACACACGAGGAGTGACTTTCATAGCTACTGTAATAGATTCAGTTTTCATATATGCCACTAGGACCGAGTTTATACAGATCTGCAAAGGGGAAGGGTGAGCCAGTAGCCAGAAAGGAGGATGAGAGATGGCTCTCTGCAGCTGTCCTCTTTCCCTCACCTCTGGCTGACTCCATTTTACTCACTCACCAAGTGTGAGCAGCCAGCAGTGACTGAGCAACGCCACAACTGCTGCATGCTGTCTCCTAAAGGTGACAGAGATAATAAGTTTGTCCTTATCAAAAAGCATTTTATCTCTTGTTTACATTCGGTGAGTCTATTAACTCTTTAAGTAATTAAGTTCTCTCCTGTATTCACTTCCATGTGGGAAACCTTGAGCATTAGATCTGGCTCAGAGTCTGGAAACAGTCAGCAACTGCAGGGTTAAAGAACATTTCTAACAGTCCCGCTGTTTCAAGGAAAGACAGGAGCTGTTGGCACAGCAGCAGCCTGATGGCTAATTAAGAGTTTTCCATCCCAGTAAGTAAGCAGCTTATAAAATTCAGCTTTCCTGAGGCACCGTATTTGGTGCTGAAAGAGCAATACAAGATGTACAGCTGAGTTCAGAGGTCTCTGTGAAACAAATATGCAAAACTGACTTCATATACCTGTTAAAAAGTGTTAGGAACATGGAATTTCCAAACATTTTTGCTTGACATCTTTCGAATAAGGAGATACAGCCATTAAAAAAAAAAAACACAACACATTCTAAAGATTGTGTATAAATCAAATATGGCATGAATATACTGTGCCAGTAAGAAACAGTATGATAAGCAGAGCTTTCCTCTCTGGGTCTACCCATGAGTGCTTCACAGTCAGTCTCTACTAATCTGAGTGCACGAACCTCAAACAGATCCATTGGAAACTACTTCTCAAGTCCAGTAATTAAAAAATCATTAGTGAAGATGTAACAGTTGGTTGTAATGTAACAGTGCTTTCCCTTATTTCCACAGTCTAAGCCTCTGAACACCAAGAAACAAATTCAAAGTTGTCTTCTTCAACTTCAAAATACTTGTTTAAACTGCAAGTACACCTGAATGTATGCTAAGCCACGGCCACCCAACAGTTTACAAACCCACTGATAATACATGGTTTCAAATCTAAAGTATCAGGATTACTTCATGTAGGCTATCTGCCATCTGCTTTCTTTCCCTGTGATTGTCACCCTGTTCATTCACAGGTTTGAGTATGCATCCTTGCTACACACAGGATACACACATCAAGGAAAAAGTAAGCTTCTCTGACTCCCCTATAAAGGTGTCATTTTACCACTGCCACACGTCCCCATCTGTGGGCTAACAAACAGAGGGCTCAGTTGATATTAGCAAGCAGCAGCAGGTTAAGCAAAATACTTGAATATTGTTCATTTCTATGATCTCTCTGATAAAGCACTGGCAGAACTGGTGCAAAAGATCTCCTACAAGTACTGGTGATAGCTGGGACTACAACACAAAAACATATCCATCACAGAAGCACAGATCATGTAAGTGACCCCACATCTCCTGACAACTCGGGTTTGGTTTAATTTTAAGAACAACAGAACAGAAAGGAGGTGGGACAATGAGCAAGGAAAAATAAAAACCATCAGCAACAAAAACTGAATAAGGTTCTCTTTTAAAAGCCATCTCTCCCCACATTGCTGCCTTAGTAACACTGAGCTGGAAAAGCCAATCATAAGACAATTCACTTAATGAAGCAGCAAGCCTTCCTTTAATCCCATCTAAGAGCAGATTATAAAGATACATGTTCTCACAGGTACATTCCAAGTAGCATGTAAAAGATCTACACTTAACAGACAACAGACCCTGAACAGAGAAGCCTTGCTCCAAGGGCATTCTAGTAATTAATTGTTATGGGGTACTTTGACCAGAGGACAGCCAAACTCCCATCACCTGAAACTGTTCTGATGTTCAGGAAGCTGTAACCAACCACTCCCTACAAAACAGTTCTTTGCAATACTGGGAGCAGTGCCCTGCTGAAGGCACCTCAGTCCTCCCCGATCTCTTTGCAAAGGTCAAAAAAAAACTTCTCCAATTTAAGTCCTTGGGAAAAGCTGCACGCATGCAAAACTGATTACAGAAGAGGATTTGGATTTATCTTCAGTTAGTGATTTTTTTGCTGTTGTTTATTCAGTATTTGACTTGCTTCAGTCTACAACTTCAACTGTTTGCACCCCAAGAAAACCATTACTGAACACACAAGGACAACTATAAAGAATCTAGGTACTGCAAATTGCCCATAAAAAGTTTTATTTCAATTGAGGAATCACATATGAAGGACATTAACCATAAAATATAAGCTTTCTGGCCATTACTCACTAACTTGATAATCTTTTTTATCAAACAGTGAATTTAAATACTTGGTAGTAATTCATTTATTCATTCATTTCCTATAAAGTACTTATGAAATTTCCATTTTTTTTTACAATACTGTACTACTCCAGGAAATTTTTGTAGTTAAAAAGTGGGCAATCTGTTCTTAATGTCACTGGCATGTTGTAAGAGTTGTATATCAAGTGTTGAAGCTCACAAACAAAAGTTACACTTACCAATGCTTGTAGTTTAGGACAGTGTATAGAAAGTTGTATCAAGGTGCTGTCAGTTATCTAGAAGTAAAAAAAAAAAAAAAAAAAAAAGCAACAAACAACAGTAAGCTGCCATCAGTGGTGAGGTGTGTGCATGTGGGGGCACCGATCAAGGAAGATAT
Organism: Meleagris gallopavo; assembly: GCF_905368555.1. Classification (NCBI taxonomy): domain Eukaryota; kingdom Metazoa; phylum Chordata; class Aves; order Galliformes; family Phasianidae; genus Meleagris; species Meleagris gallopavo. Next base: position 43,978,089 of record NC_139409.1, on the reverse strand, counting down.
CCCTTCCTTTAACAGATTAAAGCTGTTTTTTTTCCTTCACCATACACTTCTCTGGCAAACACCCAATCAGCTGTTACTCATAACGTATTTCCTTGTACAGAATTTCCACATAATTACTTCTATTTATTCTCAATAACACAGCACTTACCCCCTCCACTTCTCTTCCCAATCAAAACAAACTGCAGCAAATTTATTTCGAAGTGCTGATGTTTCTGGAACAGGCTGACCACAGAGATTGTGGAATCTCCTTCTCCATGCAGGAGACATGCAGAAAGAACTTGCCTGGATGCTTCCCTGTGTAACCTCCTGTAGGAAACCTGCTTCAGCAGGGGGTGGACTCAATGATCCCCAGAGGTCCCTTTCCAACCCCTACGATTCTGTGATTCTATGCTGTTATTGGCACTGCATTCCCACACTGCATGCTCAGTACTTTTTAAAATGAAATCTCACCAAAACACATTCTTCCAAGTCCATCTTCTCCAGCTCGTGGCAATTCTAAAACAAACAAAAACAGCTAAAATGAAATAAAACAACATACAGATGTAAGATAATGCACGAGGCCAGCGACGTGGGAAAGCACAACCTTCAAGAGGAAACTGTGAGCTAAATCCCTTCAATTATTTGACTACCATCAAAGAACAAAAGTTAAAAAATTTAAAAAAACAAAAGCAATACAACATCTCCCTCTCAAAACCTTTATATTTTCAGCCTTTTCTCTTAATCAGTGATGTTTGCCCTCCTTGCCCTACAAGATTTGTTTGTCATCAGCACTCAGGCACCCCTGCTTTCAGCATTCCCCTCTTGGCAGGACTTGTACCACTGGCATTTACAGCCTTTGTATTCAAGTTGCCTTATCTGCACGCAGATGAATTCAACTTCTGCATACATCAACCTGCATCAAAATAATCCAGAAGACACCACTGTCTCTGAAACATCTCTCTTTACCACTAAACATTCAGAATGAAGTCTTAAAAACAATTTGTTTTGCTAGCTGAAAATACTAAAACAGAGTCTACTTTAAGGCTGGGTGAAAGCTGCACTTCACATTGATTACTTCTTTTTTCTTAAGTGATAATTCAAGCAATTTTCCCAATATTCTTAGTGACCCTGGTCTCTTCTCACTGGTGACAGGGCGAGGGGAAATGGCTTCAAGTTGTGCCAGCGGAGGTTTAGGTTGGACATCAGGAAAAACTTCTTTACAGAAAGCACTGGAATAGGCTCCCCAGGGAGGTGGTTGAGTCGCCATCCCTGAATACATTTAAGATCTGTCTGGATGTGGTGCTCAGGGACATGATTTAGTGCAGGGTTGTTAGAATTTGGGTAGTATGGTTAGGTTGTGGTTGGACTTGATGATCTTTAAGGTCTTTTCCAACCTGAGCAATTCTTTGATTTTAAGTGCTTTTGATATCTGATCATGACTAATTTCAAGAAAATGATGTCACCTTGTGGCCTCACAGCAGAACATGCAGTGCCACACTGCTCAGACCAAGCCCCGGCCCTTGTTAGCAGCAGGCCCAGGAGGGTACCATTTAATTGCAGCTCTCAGAGGCAGGCTTGAAGAGACTACTGAAAGCCCCAGGCTGCAGTGGTGAATGATTAGAAAATCACTCTGTTTAACCACTGTGGCTGGAAAGACTTTCATTCACGCTAAATACCAGTAGTGCAAATTAATCCTGTTTACACAGTATGTGTTTGTCTTCAGCAACACAAGTGTAACTTCAGGCATTTGGTACAGTCAATATGCTTACCTCTCCACAGCACGAATCATGGCACGGGTGCTCACGGTTTGCAGCATATGGCTGAAAGCATTTTGAAGCTTCCAGGGGAGCTCAGAATAACCTACTATATGATGATATTTTTGGATGCAAATATGACAGGGGTATTTGGTATCTTTATATGGGAAAGTTGGCTGGAATGTATAACAATGTTAGACTTCTGCTAAGCAGAATAAATTCAATTTAAACATACTAAAAATACAGAAAAAAAAAACAAGAAGGAATCTATTAGCAAAATGGATTTAGTTGCAGCTCTAAGTGGAGTCCAGAAATAAAAAAAATCTTAATCCTCTCCCCGCCCCTCCAATGGACTCTTTAATTGATTTTTCTTTCTCATATTCCTTCCCAGCAGGACAACATCAACTCACAGCTGCTCAGCAGCAATGAAAACAAGGTGAGCTCTAACTTTCTGAAATGACCCTTACCCGTGCTAAAAGGGTAAAACCAGCATCTGTGAGCTGTGAACATCTTGCAGCTTCCAAAATCCTGAAAAAGTTGGAAATGGTAAAGCAGAACATTAATACAGGGGAAAGCAAGTGTATTTGAGATAGAGGCCTGTTGTGTGTAACTCAAAAGCTCTTAATAGCAAAGGTACATGCCTATTTTTCACACTGATTGGCAATTAAAAAGCACTGGGCAGACTCTGGATCCAGCTTATCAGAATATTCTAATAGACATAGAACAGGATCAAGTGCAACCCTCAAATCTTCTCAACTTTTAGTGAAAAACAGTGTACATAATTACAGGTAGTTTTAACCTCTTCAGTGAGTTTTCTCAAGAGTTATCAGAAGAACCATGTGGGAGAATATATCCTGAGTTAAGAAAACACAGATAAAGGCCCTATCTAAAATTCCTGCCATTTAAATGCACAAAGCTGGGAAGCCACTGAACTGAGACACCACTTAGTATCAGAGCTTGTGTGCAAAGCACTGTGCAGCAACCTACTAGAGGACGAAGAGCTTAAACCCTCCAAGCCAGAACGCAAAACAAGAAACTAACCCCTTTAAAGAAAATAACGCTATCAGCTAATCTGAGAATACCTATGATGTCATTTAGGACAAAGGAAAACAAAAGGAAAAAGCAAACAAAGAAAACCAACAAACCCACAAAATCACAAAACAGACAAACAAAGATTCATGCCGTGTTTGTTACCCTTCTTCCTCCTTTCCACATTTAGTTGAGACCTCAACCACATCACACTTCCAACATTAAAGGGTGAGAATAATGACATCTAAGCATGCACAGCAATGAAGACTCTACTTGGAGCACATCTGCTTGAAAAGTTCTGAAGGTTACTTGCAACTTGAAAAGTTCTGAAGCAGGGGATAAGAAACCAGCATACTGGCAGGCTGTTCCTGAAAAAGGGTGTGCACTCAGCCCAAAGAGTCTGCAATTACATTTCCCCTTCCCTTTCAACCTATTTTGTAAAACCATCTGTTCCACCTGTCCTTCCATCACACACTCCTCTGCAGTGACACTGCAAAGGCTGAACTGTTCTTTCTGCTGTTCTGCTTCACAGAGGCCACCTTCCCCCTCATGGCACAGCCGAGGTCCAACAGCTTTTATAACAAAGGCTTCCCAACAGGAGTGACTATTTCCTGTTAAGAAGATATTATTTTCTAGAGAAAAACAATTCTTGCTATGCTTGTACTTCCCCTGGAAAGATCTGTACAATTAATAGTGCTTCAGACTTTTATTTCCCTGAGAGAACTGGAGAAATGAAGTCTTTCAATAACAGCACAGCTTTCTTAGGGAACACAGCTGAGCGTGTCAAAAGGTAACTTGGCCCCAAGGAGAAGATCTTGTAATTATGAATGGTAACGTGAGGGAGATCATCACTCCTCAGCTGTCTCAAGGAAAGGTTTTCTGAAGTAACAAAAGCTCTTCTGTCACTCAACAAGCGACAGGAACACCACACACCAGCACACTGCACGCCAGCACACTGCCTTCTGCCATCCCACTGGAAGACCCAGCACCAGGAATGTGCAAAGATGGAGATAAAACCAATATCCCATGGTGTAACTCGCTGCTCTCTAAGTATGTTAGATTCTTACTCTTGCTATTAAAAGCACTAAGAAAGTTGGAGAAGAACCAGCTCCTGATCTTTTATTACCCAAAACACATCCCACAAACACCAGAGACCTCAGTGCTTGCAGACATTAACATACTCCATATCAGAGATCAAGATTGCCAAAAGGCACTACAGAGCATGATAAGAACGCATATATAACAAAATCTGTACTGTATGGGAACTGTTGAATCACAGCCTGAAGCTCTGATTGACCACCTGAGGTGAGCACTGAGTCAGCCCTGGGAGCACAGGTGAAGGGGTGGAGCCTGGCTGCACCTCTCCTAGACCCCATTTAAGGGCTGACTGCCAGTAGGGAAGGATCTCTTCTGGAGATCCATCCTCTGGAGTTTCGTAGTGAGCCCAGAATACAGGTAAGCATTCTATCTATTCTGTTTTGGTATAATAACTACATAGCCAAATTCTCTGGTATATTTCATAATTGTAACATTTGTACATTCATTGATTATACATATAATATTCAGGTATAACTTACCTATTTTTTGCAATATAAATAATTGCATAAAACTACAAATACCACTAGATGTACCACAACTACAGACACTTGCACCTTACAAAAAAAGTAGTAGGCCTTATCTTTTTCTCACCTGGTTCATAATGTTCAGCTAAAGAACTGAACTTACAGGGTCTACGTGTTTATTTGTCATATGTTTATTCTTCTTTTTCCTACATATGATAGACTATATTTGTTCCATAGCTACACTGAGGACCAGCCTTTTAGTTTAGATTCAGCTGATACCTCTAACTTCATTGTAAAGGTAATGCAGAGCTAAATCAAACTCATGGATATTAGCTGGTATCTGAAGAAGTGAAGCTCATAGATCAGGTCAGTAACAACACAACGTACAACATGCTCATGAGATACTCACTTCAGCCTTGGGCAGTTTAGACCAAGTGCTGTGAGAGAAGCATCTGTAAGGTTGCAACAGCCCGAAACACACAGTGACTGAAGTCTATGGCATCCTCTACAGATTTTTACAATACCTTCATCTGAAATTTGCTGCAACACAGAAGAAGTTAAAATTACTGTTATTCAGTTGTCTGAGAGGAACAAAAATCTAGTCATAGTTCTGAACTTCTTGTCACCCTGTATATAACCATGGACAGCCAGTAAATTTTCAATCAAAAATGCCATTAGAATAACATGCTTATTGATAACATTGAAAATAATCTATATAAATGATTCTCTTTTCTCTGCATTTTTCCAAACACAGAATACTGTTCAAATGCAATCTCAAGAACAGAGGGAGACTTCTTCCTTCTCGTTTCTCTTTCAATTTGCATTTGCTTTACAGTTTTCATATAACACTTGCTTTTTTTTTTAATGTAGCTGCCATTATGTGAAGTACCTCACTCCTGTTCAACAGCAGGAGAACCACAACTACAAAACCTATTTTACACTCAACAGTAAAAATCCTTCACCTATACTTAAGATTCAAAGAACGGGATTTTTCCATTTCTCAAAACTATTCCATAGTTGATAGACTGGAAAAAAGTCTTTCTCAATCTGGAAGACGAAGGAAAAAAAAAAATCTCTGAAAAAGGCAGCAATCCCAGGTAGTCTCAACACAGCTGTGCATAAAACAGCAACAGGAACTACATTCTTGGATGCATGTGCAAATATTTGTTTATTTACAGGTCCCCTGTTTTGGGGAAAAACTGTTCCTTCCTCCACTCATTCCTATTCCAAGAACTTAATTTTTCTGCTGAACAGCTAATCCTTCATGGCAAGGCAAGTCGTATTTCCTGGACTAACATTACTCTTGCAATGGTAACAAGGTCCTCTTCCATATTTCAAATTCAAAGTACACACTTCTTTTATAAGCCTCCCACCAAGGTATGCTAACACTACTATAGCATATTTGCTTTAACCATTACCACAAACATCACCTTTCAAGGTGATGTAATAAACAGGATGGGAAACTGCAGTTCAACACAAAAGGTTATTGCCTTATATTCCTCCCCCCCAAATATTTCAATATCAGCAGTTTAAATTTGCAAACTTTTCTCTCAAATCAAGACAAAATTAAATTTCTTCTCATTGTGGATCCAGAAGAACTTGCATCAGCTACAAAGATAAGTTTTGATTAATATTACTTATTATTATTGATAGTCCAATGTAAACCAACTATTTTTCTGGCTTTGACTCTCCCAGAACATGGTATTTTTTGTTTCCTTTGAGATACATTCATGACATAATTATTGAGTAACCGATCTACTTTATAGGTAGGGACGATGCAGAACCTTACGCTGGTTATGGAGCAAAAACTTCAAGTTACATATAGAAATACTCCTATTCTGAGACTGTGATTTCAATTCCTCTTAAGAAAGAAAAGTGGCCAGAAATGCCTGCAAGTCCCCATCTTCTATATTCCAGAAATGTGATCTTTCAGATGCAGTTTCCAGAGATATTGTCAGTTCATTTTGCAGCTAATGGACTTTACCTGTCACTTTAAGAGGTCCATAAAACAAAGCTGCTAGAATTGAAGTATGGATCATCTGAAATACAGGGAGACCTACTATGTAAAATCAGTGGGAGCCCTTTAATCACAAAGAGCTTGGCTGCTTCTGGAAGCACACTTCTAAGCCCAGCAAGCAGGGCATACTTGCTGGAACCAGCTTCAAAGCACACCCAAATAAGCAGGACATACATGCTATCAACTTGAAAATTCAAAGGGAAAAATATTTTCACTTGTGATTTTTGAGGCTTGTTTATTTATACATATTTTTAATATGCTGGATCCTCACCTGGGGAGGAACAACCACACACATCAGTACAGGCTAGGGGCTGGCCTGCTGAAAAGAAGCTGTGTAGACAAGGATCTGGGTGTCCTGGTGTATGGCAGGTTGGCCATGAGCCAGCAGTGTGCCCTTACGGCCAAGGAGGCCAATGGTGCATTAAGAACAGTGTATCAAGGGAGGTGATTTTCCACTCTGCCCTGGTGGGGCCACATTTGGAGTACTGTGTCCAGGTCTGGACTCCTCAGTTCCAAAAAGATGGGGAATTTCCAGAGAGAGTCCAGTGGAGGGTCACAAATATGAAGGGCCTGGAGCAACTCGCTTTAGAGGAAAGGCTGGGAGACCTGGGCTGCTCAGCCTGGAGAAGAGAAGGCTGAGAGGTCAATCTTTTTAATGATTATAAATATTTACAGGGTAGGTGTCAAGAGGGACCAGGCCAGGCTGTTGTTGGTGCCCAGCAACAGGATATGGGACAATGAGCACAAACTGGAACACAGGAATTCCCATATGAACACAAAGAAAAACTTCTTACTGTGAGGTTACACAGGACTGGAACAGGCTACCCAAAGAGGTTGTGAAATCTCCTTCTCTGGCAACATTCAAAACCCAACTGGACACTTTCCTGTGTTATCTCCTATGGGGAGTCTGCTTAAGCATGGCATTGGACTGGATGACATCCTGAGGTCCTTCCCAACCCCTATGATTGTCACCTATGTGACAACAAATATACCAAACAAAAAATAGTGCTATGAAGCATCAATTGAGGAAACAGATTTCAGTGCTTGAACTCAAGCAGATTTTATGGCATGTTCCAGCAATAAAACTGTAAGCAACTTTCCAAAAGGAAAAAATCTAACACTTTAATTATTTGAAGGTGCATGACAAAAACCCTAGTACTCAATTTATTTCAAACTTTTATTTATAGACAAGCAGTGATTTAACTACATTTCAAGCCTACAAGATCTATCTCACTCCTAAAAATTTAAATCTGAAATAAAAAAGTAGATGTAGTACAGCAAACCTAAATTGTATGTATTCTAAGTACAATTTAATAAACATGAATCATTCCCAGTTATTTCATTAGAAATGAAGGTCTTCTTCCATTGCTGTTGAAAAAAGCATGCCCTTCTGCTATTTAGATGGTTCTGAATCATTCTCAGTATGATGCCAATAGATTTTTACTTTCCATTATGTAGCCCACAATATGGCTTCTGCTCAATTAGAGATCTTAACATTATGAACAGATGAAAATGTTTGACCTTAACAGATGGGAGAACAAGAGCTACATCTGTGACACTGCATGTTTTAGTATGTACACAATTCATAAGAGTTGAATGAATGCAGTTAATTCTTACTCTGGAGCTTGCTACAGTCAAAAGACAGAATGATGAGAAAACCCACTGTAAATCCACACTTAGCTGTGGAACTGCCAGCACATTCCACAAGACATCTATTATACACAAAAATATCTAAACTGCAGACATGTACTATCTGAATTATTTAAGTGTGTTACTCATTAGCATTTGGAAATGGTCTAAGATTCCTAGAGAATGTATCTTTTGAAGTACCAAATACTTACTGTGCAGGACTGCAAATTCAGGATTGCAAGCTCATGACAGTGATTCTGAATGTGTTTCAATGCTTCATCTTCTAACTGTATCAGCAATTAAATTGGACAAAGGAAAAGAAACAAGAAATTATAAGCAAACTGAAGGAATGTATATATCTTGTAATACTGAACAAAAGACTACAACAAAAACAATATAGTTTTTAAATTCATGGAGATTTCAAAAAGCCAAAAGAAAAATTTTATTCCTAAAGGATCACCCAAGCAGTTATGTACCTGTGTGCAACCTCTAAGAAATAGAGCTTTTAGTCCACTACACCCTTTCACCAGTGCTTCAATACCATCCTTCGTAATCTGATCACACCAGGAAAGATTCAAATGTTCCAGATTTCTGCAACCCTCACTGGGAGAATTAGAAAAATACATAAAGTTAAATCCAGCCTTCAAATAGTCATAACAGTGGGAAACCCAAATTAAACACACTGTTAGAAATTAATGATAGCCAGTGGACCGTGCCAGGCCTCCACAGAAAAGTCAAGAGAAAAGACCACACACAAACATCATTGTCTATACCCAAGAAGTGCTAGATATAAGATACAGCCAGTGCTGATGCACAGCATTAAGGTTCAACACTGTGGTTTTGTCTTAAAACTTTATGATATGTTGAACAGTTCTTTAAATTCTTTTCTTTAACACAAAACACTACATCTTCTTACCTTAAACCTTTCAAAGAGCTGTTTGTGATGGCTACACAAGATGTCAGATCCAGATGTTTCAGCTTGGAACAGAATCTGCTAAGACTGTAACACGTGCTGCAAAACAGCAGACACACTAAAAATACCTTCAGCTACTTCTTTTTCCAAATTTCACCATCAAACAGAAAAAACCTTCGACTTACCTGTCAGTGATTTTTGTGCACCCGTTCAAATTTAAGTGTTCGATGTTTCTACAGTTCTGTGCAAAGGTCCTAAAACAGCAAGAAAAAGCTGGAGAATTACTATAATGCCAGAAGTTATGATTCAGTCACTAGAGTGCGCTCTGTCCCGTAACTCCTTTTCATCTCAGTCGAAAAACTCCATCTTCAAGCCACAGAGTAAAACATCTGTTCCAGTGATTGCCTTTTTATTTTGCTACTGCAAGGTTCTGCCTTGGGTAACTCCCGAAACTAAGTGTTGTTCCTCCCTCAAATACCACTAGAGAAAGCTGTTTATTTCTGCCATTAAACAGAACTGATTTGTTTCAAATGCCTTAACTGAAATCATTAAGGGAATGAATACAAAGGTTGAAATGGCACAGCAGATACTTAGTAAGCGTAGTTAAGGTGCTGGGAAGAGTTGTTACACATTTCATTACTGAAGCTGCTGTAGGCACCATTAAGGAGCTCATTCCCACATCAAACAAAAAGAACATGCTTTGCACAATACAAAACTGGGACCAAGTCTACGTGGAATACTAAGGAGAAGCCCTGTGGGCTCTAAATTAGTTATTTATTATTTTAAAAATTAAAATGCATCTGTGTGCACCACTGAGTATACACACTAAAGATGATTACAGCTATTACACCACTAAAAGCCTATACATATCATTATACTAATTACCCAGAAAAAAAAAAAAGCATCAACTTTCTTTTCATCTCTTCAGAGTAATGTTTACAGCTGTACTGCATTTCAGAACACTGTTTTTATGCCCGCGTTTCCTCCAACTGCATGGATTTTATTGGCAGGGGTGGAGGAAACACACAAAAACATTTTTGTCTGGAGGCCTGCCGTGGTTAACAGATCCAACTACACGCTCAGCTGGTAACAGCTTCCTGGCTCTCCTGTGTGGACTGAAAACAATGGAAAAAAAAACAACAAAATCAGCAGCAGTTACACTGGTGATAGTTTCCACTTGAATACTTAAAACAGCTATTCCAAAATTCACATAGTGGAGAGAAATTTGCAATGTAGACACTCTTCAAATCACTCGAAAAGACACTATGCTCTGTAATAACTTGCATGAACAGCCTGTGAGATTCAAGCAGGGATGTGTCTGTACACAAACACTCAGCACCTGCACAGCCAAATCTACTTTGATTTCTGCCTGTTTTTAAATGAAATATGGATGCAGAAGAAGGAAAAAATGGATAATTCGTATCACTTCCAGAAATACTGAAAGGGTCCTTATAAGCCTCATCTTAATGTTTTGAAACTTTTAAAGCTCATGCATTTATCATTCAGTGGTTACTTTCAATACCACCTGCTTGTATTTCAGGGGTGCACCACCATTCTTCCTGAAATGCCTCAGACACAGCCACCTGCACCAGTTATTACAGATGCACTTGTGTACAGTGCCAACAGCCCAGCAGCTGTCTCTGCTAACCCTGCCCTATTTCCTGTTGGCACAACTAACCCACCGACCCATCGACGCACACGGGCTGCATGCTCAACTGCTACACACACTTACTCTAAATACTCCTTTACTAAACACACTGCCATTCGAAAACATCACAACTCCAGTTCTCTTCTCAGACACCATTAGTACCTGAATCAACTTGTATCTACTGGTTCTATTCACTGCAGTCCCCTAGCCTTAGACTTCTGATTAGTACTCATGAGCCTAAACTGAATATTAAAGTTAAGGGGGAAGGTGGGTGAAGAGCAGAATTTCCTGCTTACTGTCATCTTTCCATCTTACACCTTTCTTATTTCTTTCCTATCTATTCCCTCAGTTTGAGCCCCTCTCCAAACATGCCTTCCCCATCTCCTCTATTTCCAGACCTTCCCTACTGAGGACACAGGGGCCATCTACATGTGTGCACCGGAAACTTGCAGGGATGCTGCAGAAAGTTAACTGTGGTTGAGGCTATTTCTTTTTTTTAAGAGCAGCTGCCAGTCATCTGGAAAGGAAATGGTAACACACACTTTTCTCTGAGGAGACAAGACTGTTTGAAGGTGGCAAAACCCCATGGAGCAGTTAGGGAGATGGCCTGCAAGGACTCCTGGCCCTGGCCTGCAAGTAAACCTCTGAAGAAACCTTTGGGTCTGAAGTCAGGATGCCTGCCTGGGTTACTAAAGCAATCTATTATTTAACTAGCAGCTGGATTCAGAGGACCACAGCTCTGTCAGGAGTATCCTTTTCTTGTATTAGCAAAATGGATGTGAAGAATTAATTCCACAGATCCGACAATATGCCTATAATTTTAATACTGGATCAGATTCTAGATTTTTAGCAACATGTAAGACAAATCTAGGAAGACTGAGAAAACAGAAAAAAGACTGTTTGGAACGGGTCAACTTAACATTTCTAGTTTTTTTGTTTGTTTGTTTTTTAAACCAAATTTCTGGTCCAAAGCTAATTGAGGTTCCATTCTAAATCTCGGTATTTCCTATCTCAATTACTTCACCAATACTTCACATGGTTTTGTCATTGGCTGGTTTTCTTTCTGGTTTTTTTGTTTTGTTTTGTTTTGCTTTGCTTTTAAGAAGGAAAAAAGCCTTAAAATCTCTACAGGGAGAAACACTCTGAACCAGATTATGCACAAGAAATACTCACGAATTTGCTCTGGAAGCAAACTCAATGAATTAGACTTGCTCATAAATTTTAGAAAGAGGTCACGAGGCACTAAAAAAATGCCACTGTTTAACCCAAATCTTTATGCTTTTATCTTCCACAAAAAAGCAGCCACGCTAAGTCAGACTGAACATCACTAGCCCAGTCTGCTGCAACACTGAGGAAAGAGCAACAGCTGCCAAAAAGTTGTATCCTGAGTTTGGCTCCCAGTATTCTGAGTCCTCAAGGACTTGTCAAACAGGGGCCCTTCAGCTGGAGGTAAGATCTGTGGGTTAAACAAATAAAGAAACATCCACAGAGGAATCTGGATAATTAGTCTGTATATAGAAAAAGCTTACAGGGATTCAAAGTTTCTTGTGAGAACAGGCTGCACAGTTCAATTTATATACTGCATAAAAAAGGGCCAGCTTCCCTAAGATGCTTCATGTTGCCTGTTTGTTCTTACATTACAGAAAGAAGAGAATCCCATACCCTTCCCAATTTGGCAGGTACCAGTCTTTAGTTTTTCTCCCATTGCTAGGGTCACTCTTGTGTCTAAAAAAGATGAATTATAATCTGGCTACTAATCCTGATGAAATTATGTCGGTAGGCTGCCAAAGTACAAACCTGAAAACATTTAAAATGCTTGAAAATTGAGAGAAAAGAAAAATTTAAACTCATTCCTACGGGAAAAAAAAAAAAGTAGCTATATTTTGTTCTCAAACTGATGGCTCATTTAGTCACTGCTAAGGTAATTAGTACTTACTTAAGTGTCCCATTTTGACCATCAGAGGGTATATAAAATCCAAACAGATCTACCAATAATTACTTTTTTCCTAATATTTGGAACAAAAGCAATGTCTTAGCCTAGGACATTACTTACTTTAAAGAGGAGTCTCCAACAACGTGACATCCTCTCAGACTAAGTTGTCTCAGGAACCCACCGCACCTTTTCGATATATTTTCCACAACACGACCCTTAAACCAAATAAAAGGAAGATTTCGTTGAGTTTTATTCTGACACAACATTCTTAGCAACTTAAAAATCCCAACAGAAATGTATCTCTTTGAAATTCCTTTTCTATTTCAAGAAAAAGTGTTATCAACATAATGATGAGAGAAGTGCTGTTCACTTCAATCTTTAGTTCTCTTTTTGAGTCTACCATACGTAGCTCGATTTTTTGCCTCAGCAATACCCTACCCACTAAGATTACTGTCAATTTTGCAAGAAATCTGAAGAACTGCCCAGAAGCAGAACAGGAGGCATCTTGTTCCTCAATGACCGGTTGTTACTCCAGCACACAAGGTTACATTATCCACAAATATGTGCTTAGGATAGCATGACGCGACACTGAGCTACAGCCTCTCCTAAGTCTTGTTTTACAGAATGGCTTGGGTTGGAAGGGACCTCAAGGATCACGAAGTTTCAATCCTCCTGCCACAGGCAAGGCCACCAACCTCCAGATTAGGTACTAGACCAGGTTGACCAGGGTCCCATCCAACCTGGCCCTGAACACCTTCAGGGACGGGGCATCCACAGCCTCTCTGGGCAGCTGTTCCAGCACCTCACCAATCTTACAGTAAAGAACTTTCCTCTGACATACAATCTAAACCTTCCCTCCTCGAGCTTAAAACAATTCCCCCTTGTCCTATCACTGTCTACCCTCATAAGAAGTTGATTCCTCTCCTATTTATAAACCCCTTTTAAATTCTGGAAGGCTGCAATGACATCTCCCCACAGCCTTCTCTTCTCCAGGCTGAACAAGCCCAGTTCCTTAAGCCTGTCCCCAAAGGGAAGGTGCTCCAGCCCTCTGCTCATGTTCATGGCCCTCCTCTGGACCCTCCCCAACAGCTCCACATCTTCCCTGTACTGGAGGCCCAAGACCTGGACACAGCACTCCACAGTACTTCAACCACATCCAGAAGATCTGCCAGAGATTACCTGCTAACTTTCAAAGTTGTATTTATCTGTATGTCTGTTCCTACTGTTTAGAAATGATACTTCTCACATTGTGTAGCACAGTTTACAAACAAAACTTCCTACTTGACTCCAATTGCTATAAAATTCTATTTATATCTTGAAAGCATTTTCCTACATAAGAGGAGCAAGCAGAATGGTACAGTACTTCTAATATTCCAAGCTCAAAGTGTAGCATTATTGAAAATATGTTATTTAAATTGTGGTAAATAATATGCACCTTTCTTTTAATTTTTTTGACAGTCAGATTAAGATGACAGACCAAAAAGCACTGCAGCAACTGACTAGATATCATATGGTGTCTAATTTTAAAAAGATAAAAGTAAAAATAAATCAACACTGATCATCTAACGAACAGGACCACTACATACCCAACACATCCTTCTATCTTCTTCTATTTTACATATGGAAAACTTACAAAATAATAGAGCAGTGGATTTTTTTTATTTTTATTTCCTCTCTATATGCAACGGTCGCATTTTTACAGGATCAGTAAAATATTTCTTGTATCTTGTCATTCTCCTGCAATACTGAACTCTTGGTGAAAACATTTTTATCAGCACTTGTTTGTTAAGTTGGTAGGTAACCGGTCACCTCCTCCCTCAAACACATTTACATCAAAACAAACAAACCAAAGATCATTATACACTTCATGAAATTACATATTTTTTTAGAGTTCTCCAATCACTCAGAACTATTTCCCAGTAAAGGCCAAGTACCTTTACTGAAAGGATAAAGTCTTCTCAGTGAATTACATATAATGGAGGCTTAATAATGGAGGGGAGGAATCCAAAATCTAATTATTCAAAGCAAATAGAAACAAATAATGACATACGTTTTCTCATATCCATTTATTACTTGAAGCATGTTAAAAACCCACCAAAACAGTGTATTAAGAAGGACAAGTACATTAAAATGTGTTCAGGTATTTGAATAATATAGTGTCACTCAAAAACTAGTTCTTCAAACTACTTAAGCTTGTATTTGATACCACAGACCAACAAATCCTAAGGTACACTTAACTTTAAGAAGATTTTCACACAACTTTGCTGAAGGAAAAAAAATTCCTTTATAGTACAGAAATATATTTTTCTTGGCTTGTTCTACATCATCTAAGATCTCAAAAAGGGGAAAATATACCACAAAACATGATTTTCCTTTACCTGATAGTTTCAGATCGAGTACTGCTTGATGTTATGTGAAACAGCACCAAACAGTACAACAACTAATGGAGCAAAAAGCTGCCATATGCATCTGTCCTTAAGTCCTCTGACAAAGAAAACCACATTACTAAAACAGCTTAAAGCAAAACAGGACACACTACAAGATATGGACTAGTAGCTTGTGGCAGTAATGGTGATATGAGGACAGCTGGACGAGATTGGACTAGATGATCCTGTAGGTCCTTTCTAACCTTGTGATTCTATGATTGTAAAACAGAGGTCTTAAGTATTGAAAGTGAATGCATACCTCATTCAAAACTAATTCATGCAGTAATCATTGGTTTAAGTTACGAATAAATTTTAAGCATTTATATTACAAATGTACTTAAATACAATATACTGAGGTAATCAAATTTCTCAAAACCACAGTGGGTCCTTATAGAAAAATAGGATCATAACTTAATTTCATTCACTCTCCTTTAGACCAGGCCAGAAATACATCTGAAAGGACAATGCCATTAGGTACAATGAAGACAAATTCAGCATAAACATAGCAAAAAGGCTTCAGAAAAAAGCTGGCCAAGAGAAAGGACACCAGTATCGTGGGCTTCACTTTTTATTTCTTAGCAAATGAAAAATACAAGTTTATATTTTTTTTAAAGGCAAGTGAAAAAGATGACATTAGAGCCCCAAAACATCTTAGAAACTTACAGATTCCAAAAATCCTTCTCCTACCTCTGCCAGATCCTCATATTTAATATCTGTATAGCAGAGGAGTTGGCAATAAAATTTTAAGAGAATAGTGAGGAATTTTACTCTTTATTACTGTAAAGCTTTAGGAATTCTTTGAAATAGGGATTGCAAAATATACCAAATGACCCCCATCTGGATTTTACTTATGCAATTAAAACTTAAACACAAAAATTCAGAAGCAAATTCATTATTGTATTCTAAGCTTAATTTGCATTACCAAATGCAAATAATGAATGAGTTTAGATTATACTAAGGAACTGTATTTCCCATGGGCTTTGGTCTTCATTTTCCAAAATCATAATTTATTTTCTTATGTACATCTAAGGTAATGTACATACAAATGTGTTTTTTTCTTATGGAACATAAGACTGCCCTAATTATTTCATTATATGCTGTATGGGAACTGCTGAATCACAGCCTGAACCTCTGATTGACCACCTGAGGTGAGCACTGAGTCAGCCCTGGGAGCACAGGTGAAGGCAATTCTCCTGTGCTGCTGGAAGCGGTGGAGCCTGGCTGCACCTCTCCTAGATCCAATTTAAGAGCTGACTGCCAGTGGGGAAGGGTCTCTTCTGGAGATCTCTTAGTCATTTCATTTCACTGAAACCATAGGAAAGGAATGTTGATAAAATGTACTAAGGTACACAGCAAAGCAAATCCAGGCCAAGTCAGCAGTAATGAAAGATTTTTACCATTTTGTTGCTTCAAGTCCAAAACAAGCACTTAGAGAGGTTCCAGCACTAGATGGCACTCTCACAGAGACCAGGGACAAGCAACAGAATCTTCCCACAAGGCAATGAGTAACTGCGAGCATCTCATTCAGTCCAGAGATAGTGCTCATACCTTTGTTTTCTGGAAATGATCAATTCTGAATTTGTTGAACTCTGCATATATGCAACATATGCAAATTATCTGATACATTGCTTCCAAGCAAAACTCAAACATCATCCATGTAAAAAAAGTCAAATATGGAGCTGACCATTCACTCCTTTACTGCTTTAGTATCCTGAGCTTTAGCCTTTGAAATGTGAACTCAAAGAGAATCTATGACGTACTTAAGCATCACCAGAGGAATGAAATAAACAAGGATACTAACCTCTATATCCGTCTGAAAGTTAAAAAGGTCTATTCTTTGCCAATTGCTTCCATCCAGAGCTAAAACATTCCATGCCTACAGAAAACAAGTAAGAGTTATACACCTCCACTGCCTGCTCCCTTTGTATTCCCCTCAGCAATTCCAAAACAACAAACTCTCAAATACCAAAAAAAACGTATTTGGGTAGCACTTTTTAAAAAACAAATGTAATAGCAGGTATTAGTAATAAAATATTAACTAGTTAAAACCAGAACATTTGTTTAAATTAACCTCAAATCACCTAAATGGATTACATCTCAGAGTCTTATACCCATAAAATGTGTAACAGTAAGAAATGAAATGCAAAACACATACATAGCATGATTTAACTAGATATATATGGAGAGAAAAGCAAATGCACATGAGACTCCTTCCAAGAAAACCATAGTTCCTCAACCTCACAAGTTACTACTCTGAGAGGAAGACAAGCCTTTCAGAACATTGCTGACTTTCCACTGTTGGGATCGGGCCTTTCCATGTGCTGAGTTACGTACACATTTGATAATTTGTTCTTCACTGTTGAAGCAGTCCTTCAAAGCAAAACAAAGTAAAAAGGTAGAAAAACAAAAACATACTCAGAAAAACAGAAATGAAGACTATTGCATCCAACTGACATAGTTCTGAGAGAAAACAAAACAAGGATTTATTGATTTGCCTTGTTTTTCTTCAGATGTGTTCTAGGCTTTGACTGAAAATTCTTACAAAACCTGATGTTAGTTAGCTCAGAACTTACTGAAGCTGCAGGCTAGAATACTATAGGTCTGGGAATTTAGTAGTTACACAATTATAAATTAAAACAAATAAAAGGGAGAAAGAAAGACAATCTGCATTAGAAGAATGAAGAAAAGAATGATTTAAAAAGTTCATTCATGTTGTATAAGAATACACTTCACTGTACACATTTCATGTAGGAGCAGAATGCTTTTCATGTTAATTAAAAAAAAAGTAAGATTAGCTGAACATAAAAGCTTACTTAGCATGCCTTCTCTATTACCTTCTGTGTGCCTTTCTTCTCTACTGGTAGTCCATTTATTTAACACCTTTTATATTTGGCAAGCAAATGATGGATGTACTTAGACACATGGTGCACATTAACTGAGCTACATGGAATTTTAAGCAGAATGTGTCTGAAAAATAGTGTTGTACAGCCATGTGTTTAATAAAAAGCAAATGCCACTATGCCAAAATGGGTTTAATCCCTTCTCCAGATATAGAGCACACACTACTGGATATCTTTTCCATAGCCTTTAAAAAGAAGTCCAGTACATAGCAACTAATTTCACATATCTGAACACAAAAGTGGACCAACAATTTTTTTGTTTTAATAAAAGATGCTGAGAGATACTTGATTTTTTATTTTTATTTTTTAAACAGGAAGAAGACATCCTAAAGCCCTTGATTTGCAAGTAATTAAGAGCTTCCCAAAGAACAAAAACAACAATAGAAATACATACCTTGGAAACTTGTGCACATCGACACAAAGTAACTATGTCCAAGAAAGAAAATATTCTAGAAAGAAAAACAATAAGAACACTTTTATTATTAATTTAAACTAAAATATGAATTCATTGTTTTATATATTTCTATGGAAAAATCACCTGTTACACAACAACAAAGTTAAATTAAATAAAAGCATTCTATTATTTTGGTTATTCAGAGTGAAGGAGTAACCCCATACCCATCATCTTGAGACAGCCAACATCTACATATGGATCAATTTTAACAAAATCTATTTTAAGTTTTCCCCGCTTCATTTCCCAAACATGTGTGAATAACAAAATATTTTATTGCTTTTAATTCAGAGAAACTGATTTATATGCCTTTATATAATGCCTGATACAATTAAAGAAATAACTTACACAACTATAGGTGAGGATTTAAGAGTCTGGTTTTTGCACTGAAGGGTTAATACTCAATTTGGTGCTATGGGTCCAGCTGTGTTTGAATGGACTCCCAACCTTAAGGAATTTGCCCATATCCACTGAGAACTCTTATGACTAGTTTCATGAATTGTGCTCTTTATTGGAGTAACAGATGAGAGATGCTTTTAAATTGTCAGTGATAAATACACTGTCCGCAGAGCACGAGTGAGTATCATTAATGTGAATAATACAGCTGACTGCAAATGCATTACATTATAAAATAACTCTCTATAGAGTTTTTTAAGTTTCCTGAGGGAAGCACTTTGTATAACTGAGTATGTAAATCTCACCCATTAGACACTCCTAAGGGAGGAAAAGAAGCTCAGTCTGTCAACAGGTCCCAG
Source organism: Meleagris gallopavo (assembly GCF_905368555.1). Lineage (NCBI taxonomy): Eukaryota > Metazoa > Chordata > Aves > Galliformes > Phasianidae > Meleagris > Meleagris gallopavo. Next base: position 43,959,093 of record NC_139409.1, on the reverse strand, counting down.
AAGCCAGTGGTTTTCTCCCTCTTTGTCTGCAATGATATCTTCCCCAAACACTTGCTCTTTAAAGCCACTTTAATACTATTTTCCTTCTTTCAGGTGGAACTTGAGTGACTATAATCATACGTAGCTTTGTTGCAACTGGTGCAAAAGACGACTGAAAAGCTGCTAACTGGGAATGGCTGCTATACAGTTTACCTGTTCTGTAGTACCACCAAGTTCCCCTCTCTGCAATTCTAACACACAGCCTGGCTTTACTCCACTCCATCCTCTGTGCTCATCTCTTAAGCGTCAGCATACCGAGCTCCCTGGTGCTGTTAACAAACTAATGTTTCCCTGTCTTGTGTTGCTTAGCGAACTATCATGGAACAGACTACTTGCATATTCACTGCATTCCGCAGCAGAGGTTTCTTCAGTGCTTTTCGTAAGAGAAGTATATTCCAACACATTACCTCCAATAATTATTCCACATATTTCACTTTGAGACAGTCATTCAAGCTTCACAACTATTTAGAAGGAACTGGGGAAGTCACATGCAGTCTTATTAAGAGGATTAAATCCCCAGGGGCTCTTGGGCTGCTCACTATTTACAGAGTAAAACTATTACGTTAAACTATTATTATTAGCAGGACGGTGTCATCATATAATCATAAAGATTGGACAAGACCTTCAAGATCATCAAGTCCAACTTCCAACACATCACTATGCCCACTAACCACATCCTTAAATGTCACACCTACATGTTTCTTGAAAACCTCCAGGGATGGTGACTCCACCATCTCCCTGGGCAGCCTGTTCCAATACCGTATCACTCTTCTGCAGAAGAAATGTTTCCTAATATCCAACCTGAACCTCCCTTAGTGCAACTTGAAGCCAGTGCCTCTCATCCTATTGCTAATTACCAAGGAGAAGAAACCGATCCTCACCTTGCTGCAACTTCCTTTCAGGTAGTTGTGGAGAGTGTCAAGGTCTCCCCTGAACCTCTTCTTCTCCAGACTAAGCAATCTCAGTTCCCTCAGCTACTCATTTTAAAACTTGTGCTCCAGACCCTTCAACAGCTTTGTTGCTTGTAATGAGGGGCTTAAAACTGAACACAGTACTCTAAGTGTGACTTCACCAGTGCCAAATACAGTGGAATGGTCACTTCCATAGTTCCACCAGCCATACTACTTCTGATATAAGCAAGGACAGAGTTGGCCTTCCTGGACACCTGGGCACACTGCTAACTCAAGATCAGCTGGCACTGAACACAGACAAGGGAAATAACACGCCGATAAACATAAGGTCAGGAATCTAAGTACTAACACAAAGCATGGTGACGCAGATTTCCAAAAGGCTATGTTACAATACCTACCAAGTCTTACATCGTTAGTATATTATTTTAATTCACTTTACAAGAAACAATTACAGTTCAGAATCTAGCATTACTCTTTCGAACACTGAATCAATTCTTCATGACTGGCAACTTTTAATAGTTTTCTAAAATAAAAGTTTCATTGTCAAAACAAATTTTTGCAAAATACCATTTCCAAGCAACAACAGAGCCATTTCAAAGGATGTTCTCAGGAAATAAAATACATTAGCTTAAGCATAAAATACAGATCCCATTCCAAAATCATTTTCTTCTGCAAAGAATGAAAGATGTTACTGAAATTCACATATAAACTACCACTTGACATTTTCAGTCATCAAAGAACTGAACAGTAATAGTAACAATTCCATCTTATATCAAATCTTAACACTGAGGAGTGAACATCAGCAGTATAACAGACATGGTGATCTTAGGTTTATAGAAGCTGAAGCACAAAAGACATCTTGAAATTGTTTCTAATGAAGACCAGAAGGATTGTGACAAACCATCTCATGACTCAACATTCTTGCCTAAAGAAAGCACACAACATGCTTTGGAAGTGATGCAAGTTCTGCTGGAAGTAAGAAATAACAGAAGAAATTGCAAGATGCTGAAGAAAAGGTACTTTATATATCCCATCTACTGAGTTGTCTAGCAGTCTGCCTTCATGTTTGACTGTTTGTTACTGTTACAAGATTAATGTTGGTGCATGATTTCTGTTGAAAAAGTAGACCGAAACCAAATATGGAACAGATGTTATTTATTTTTGCTCCATTCCCTATGAAGCGACTTTTTACAAAGTAAAAAAAAAAAAAAAAAAAGTGGTTATTTTATGTTAAAAGGAAAACTATTCTAGTAAGTGTAAAATTCAAGACACTTCTACGTTTATTTTTGTTCTAAAGATACTGTCTTGAAACGCGCCTGAAGCTGCCCTCCTCAAAATAGGTAATTTAAACAATGTTAGGATCCAGCAAAATCAGAATCATTATTATTCAGTTAATAACAGCATAAATAGGAATTACTAGTAAATGATTCTATAAGTGCTAAGACTCGTTTTGCCAACTTGTTTCAAAATTTCCACACTGTTCTCCTTTTTTCCCCTCTATAGTACAGTCTTATATGCAAACCACTGAGACAACTGCTCCTCTGCTTCCAGCCCCACAGAACTCCAAGGCACATCCCTACCAGTCAGGAAAAATACCCTACAGGAGACAAGACAATAGCATTTTAAAGGCTTTAAAATCCAACCAAGGAACTGAGACGGAGATGGCAACACTGATGTTGTCTGGTGCTTACGGTGAAGGGCTATGTTAGCAGGCACTTGTAATTTTACAATGTGGAAAAAATTACCATGTAGGCCAGCTGATGGTTGTATAGCACATCTGTCCTCTATGACCATAATTATGTAGGTGGAAGCTAATGCAGCCAGCAGCCGGATTAATTTCCACTTAAATCTTTGGCACAGATTAGTTAAGGAAACTGGAAATGTAACTAGTTAACAGATTCACAGTGAAGTTTAGGATAATCTGTACTCACTTCCTGTACCCAAGGCCATTATTTTTTTCCTTAGTTATCCTGCATCGAGCCCAAGGAAGATAATCTGCTTACCCATAATCAGAGTTCTTCAAGCCTCTTCGTCCCAGGGCATACACCTCTCTGGACACATAAGTGCCTCATAAGCTTGGCCCTGGAGATCTTTCAATGCTAACAGTACCTGAAGTATGCATGCAATTCATGCCAGAGGCACAAAGACTGGCACAAGCTCACAGTTCCCCAACTCCATTAAGGTAAACTTGTATTTGGCTTAAGTCTAAATTCCAGAAAATTAATATTCTTGATTTGAAAGCCTGCAAGGGATGGAAAATCACCACCTTCTCTGATAGTTTGTTCCACTGGCTAATCACGCTGTTATAATATTTGCCTTATTTCCAAGGTGAATGTCTGACTTTCAGCTTTATGCTTTCCTCTACTTTTCTTCACCAAATTAAAGAGTGCTTTCGCAGTTAGTACTTTCTCCTTATGGAGTTTTAAAATCACTTATTATGTCACCTCTAATTCCTTTTATTTCAGTTCTTTAAATCTCATTTCTTCTGCACGTTCTTTTCCAGCATGTTTCTTCAAAGACAGACATCTAAAGCAAATGTAGCATTAAAAAGTTTATTAGTTCCAACAAAGCTGTACACAGACACAAAGCATTATTTTACCGCTCCCATTTTCACAGCCTTTTTGACACAGAATCAGACAAGGAACTTACAGTATCTTATACATTTCACTCTCACATCCTCTACTACGATGACACATCCCAGACCACAGCACTTGATGCGAGAGTGAAATGGGACACTCCTTAGTCCTATATCCCTGCAAAATTAAACTGTAAAATTAATCTTGTTTGAAGGTACCTCTATTTAATGTCATTCAGACTTCCTTGGGAGTGCCTTTTCCTCACATTTATTTCTGTGTAACTCTTAACCTCCAGTGACTTCTGAAAGAGTGATTTCCAAAACATGGGGTAGAAGAAAAAAAAGCATTTGGTCTATCTACCAGCCAGTTACAACAACTGTTAACCAAATCTGAATCTTTTCAACATGTATTTATGTACTGTACAGTGCTCATTTTAAAATCAAAATGCCAAATGTTAAAGTCAAACGCATTTGTAGATGCATGTAATTTGGTTGGTAGAGCCAACTGATTGTTTAATCTCAGAGTGATACTGTCTAACCAATTCTTCCACAAAATCACAACAACTGTTAATTATATTCCTTTCTTTCTATTTTCTATTAAACAAGAATAGATCTACATCAAGATTTTCCTCTACATATTGAAAAGGAGGCTGTGTTTTCTGGTCACCTCCCATATACTTCCATACATACTTTGTTACTCCCATGTGCTATAAACAGAACTGTGTCTTTCCAAAAGCAGAAATGGCTGATGTCACTTCTATTATTTGTTTCCTTTCCTGTGGAACCACAGAAAGAAACAGCTATTTTTCAAAATCCAAACACTGCACCACTTACAGAATGAGAAACAAAACTGTTCAAGAGTCAAACTGCTTCTCTCTCATCTCTTTAAGGCCCTTGCCAATCTGATCAGATAGGGAAGAAGCTTTTGCAGAGCATGTGCTGTTCTTTCAGTTTATTACTAATCAAGTTTGAATGCATATAGTTGCAGTCTTGCCACCATCACAGAATCATCCTGTCTTTCTCTAAAATGACATATTCAGTAAATACCAAACACCATTATAAATATTTATATGTGGAAGGTTTAGCTTCGCCCTTCTTTTCCCTGTCTTATCAAATGCCCTCCTATGATATGAGATACCTCACCAACAACTGCAGTTCAGCAGCACTGTACAAAGGCTGCAGTAAAATAAAAGCAGCTAAAAAAACAGAGATCAACTGAACAATCATACAGCAAGTAGAACCCTGCATTAATACATTTTTAGGTAGGGACATGCTACATTGCAAATTCCAGTAATACCTTATTCAGTAAAAAAACCCATAATATATACGCCTTGGAAACATAAATGGTGAGACATATTAAAGACTTAAGGAGCCTGACTTTTTTTTTAAAGCATCTTAGCTTATTTCTATCAGATTTGTTTTCAGCAGCATGTCATGAACTTCTACTCAAAGCAGAAATCAACTGTATTATCTACTGTTTCACCTTTCAGGTCAATTATTAAAATAAATCCTTTTTTACTAGAGATGTGCTATCTTCTGAAGTAAAGCATTTAAGCTAGAAACTGTGAAACACACTGAAATTTTCCAGTAACTTTTACCCCACAATCGCCACTTGTAAACTACATGGACTACAACGCCTTTCTCAGCTAATCTAAACAGCAAGTCTTTCATTTACAAACCTGGCACCAAAAAACACTTCTTCACATGCCAAACCTTTGCTTTTGCTCAGTTATTGCTACACAATACCTACACAAATATTAGCAATTGCCAAAGAACAGGCTGTCTGCACGATGCCTAACATCTATTCTCAGTTTAAACTGAACTCAGCTTTTCCTACAAACAGTCAGCTTTGCTGGATTCATTTTATAGCTATACGACAGCATTTAATTTTTTATGGTCTATACACTAGTTGCAAGACAAGGGGATAATGTCACTCACTCAATTTAAAAAGATTTTACTTAAAGCATTATCATATGTAACAACTGCAGTATTCTCAGTACTTAATTCTCTTCGTATCCTAAGGAAAGTCTCCATTGATCAAATCAAGCAGGGACAGGTCTGTTTAACTTACCATCAAACATACAGAATACAACCACCACATTACATGGAAATTCTGTCAATGATGAAATTAATAAACATTATACATTATACAAATCATTCAGTAACTTCAGTCTGCAAATGAAATACAGAAGATATCACAGGAATGCAACTTTTTGTGTCTTTGACGTATAGTCATTTGGATATTATAGACATAAATGCAACTTAAAAAGTCTTGTTTTTGTAACCTTTTAGAAGTCAATTTGCAGACTTGAACATAAAACACATATAGGACATACTCAGGAAAATTTAAACCCATGAAACAGTTTATGTAATGTTTTCCAAAAAGTCAGCCTTCCTAAAATTAGAATACTTGCAGAGGGGGGAATGCTCCAGACTTCTAACCTTTAAAAGCCTAGTGGACTGTCCAGTTCAGTCATTTCTTAGAAGGGGTGGATGAGATGCAAGGTTCTGCATTTTCTAAAATTTACATGCTGCAGCTCACATGACTGCCCTGTTTCATTAAATTTTTATCAAAGTTTTATCTACAGAAACCATCAGGTTTTTTTTTTTGTTTGTGAGGCATCAGAGCAGCAGCAGAAAGGATTCCATAAGGAACAACAAAGCTCAGCTAGAGATCTTCAGTAATTTAAAGAAATGGATATGATAAATGACAACACAACTTCTTTGAGACAGAGAGGAAACTGAGCAGGAGATGCAACCCAGGGAAGAACACCTAAGGCACCCATACAGGCTGGGTCAATCACATGCAAAGCAGCTTTGCACGAAAGGACATGGGGATTCTGTTGAGCACCACTTCGAACACACCTCCAAGCAGGAGGCTTTGAGAACACATCAGCAAGTTAAAATATCTGATGGAAGTAAGGACAACAGATTCTCCCCAGCAGGGCCCAGCAACAGGAAAACAGGTGTTTCCCAACACCAAACTGGCGTGGTTATGAAGCCCCTGTACCTGTAGGCAGTCAAAACTCAAATGGGCAATGCCAGGAAATGCCTGGTGTAGCTGACCCTGTTTTCAGCAGTGGGTTGGACTAGGCAATCTCCAGAGTTTGCTTCCAACCTCAGCTAGCCAATTTTATGAATAACAATTTTATTTTTATAAAGTGATTTCATGAAGTAAAATTTGGCAACTATAGCACAGTGCTAAATAAAAATAGCCTACTGAATATTTAAGAGTGGTTTACCTGGCAGCCCACAGTTCCAGTGCAATCTGCAGACCATTCCAACTATCCTACTAAGCATCTTTTCCCAGGAGAGAAGAGATTACGCAGTCTGGGCACCAAACAACCAAAACTAAATGCACCCAACTCTGTGAGCTCAAAGCTCGACAGACATGGAAAACAAACAAATGTATGATGCTCTGGTGGTATGCAACCTAGGGATGTTTCATAAACCTTGATCCTTACAGCCATAAGGGTTATGGAAAATTTAGTCTTTGGACTAGGATGAGCCTTGGCTTAATCACACCTGGAGCTATGCTACTGTCAGGACTAAAACTTTTTTTTCAATGAATTCTTATCCTGATGCTCGTGTCTGTGTCAGGAAGGCATGGCTGAGAAAGCTCACCTCTTCTGTAGATACCTTGAAAGTTACTGACAAAAAACCCAACCCAACGAACACAAAACAACACAGTATAAATAACAATACCAAGTATTCAAACTTTTGCATGAATAACAAAAGAAATGAGAATAATATATTGTGGGTATTTTTGTTAGGAGTTTCTTCTGAATTACCTTTCTTCTTTGATTGTAATTTTAGTATAGAAATGAGGAACAATAATTTCACGGAGGGGTGAGGGAAAATTACATATGAATGAAATGACTGTTGTATCACTGATACTTCTAAACATTTGGCTTTGGTAATTTGTTAATCAAGAGTGAGTTTAAACAAGGCTTCAACTTCAAGGACAATACAGCTCCAAATGGAATTAGATCTTGATTAGTTAAACAGCAGATTCTAAAGAGAGGCTTAAGAGTATATATATGGAAAAAAAAATCAAATACCAAAATGAAACAAACAACTGGTAAAGCATGATCCTGAGTTGTGCAAGTCACCGTTACATTCTCTTTAGCTGTTATTCCTGCTTTGAATGCTCATTGCTTTTATTTGGTCCAATATGACTAATCCATTGCAACAAGCATGTTTGTAACTAAGCGATATTATTCATATTGAATCAAGTAATGCTGAAGCAGTACATTCATAAGAAAGTCCCAGTTGTTCAAGCATAAACATTAAACAAAGTATTTCCTTTTCATAATGCCTGAATTTTACTCGCTATCTTGGCAAAGCGGATTTTCCATTCCCAAATCTCCTCTTCTGCATTAGTACCATGCATAAAGGCACTCATACAGTTTTCAGTTTGTGCTCTTACAGCCTCTCACATTTTAAGAAGAAATTCCATTTCAAACAATTCTGTTCCAAACATCCAATTTTAAGATTACTCTTGCACTTGTTTATGAACAAACCCAAACCACTTAACTTAAACATTACATAGAAGATGGCAATTACCTCCTCCACTTACAAATGACCAAACTTGTTTGATATGAGCAATCATTTTTGAGTGCTCAGTACCTCTTAAAGAATTTGGAAATTGTATACGGAGTAACCAAGTGGTAAGTCAAAGAACTGGAAAATAGAAACTTGCATTTGATACTGATCTTGGTAAGAATTCCGTAAACAATGCATGTATTTCGAAAGCAAAAAAATCTATCATCTGAAACATGGCTCATTTTACCCAATTCAACTCATTTGTGTAATTGAAGACTGCAGCATTTCACCTTGAATGGCAAAGATAGCTGTTCAGTGCTTGACAATCTTAGAAAAACCTTCCTGTTTTACAATGCACACACCATTTTCAAGTTTGTTTTAGACCATATTTCTTGTCTCTCTCGCAGACTATAATATTAGAATACTTCCAGCAATTTCAATATTTAGAATCAGAAACGACTGCATCGATAAATCAACTGTGTTTACAAAGATTGTTAATCTAACTGATTGCATAGGAGCTGCTTATTAATAAAACTTATTTGATTAGATTCTGGGATGTAAACACAAATCTATGCTTTCTGTAAAGGGAAGTCTAATAGTGCCTTGTGAATGTAGCTTACATTGAGCAAAATAAGTTCCCTGATTTGCATGCCAGAAATACATCTAAGCAAGCATTTAGTGCACAGCAGCTACAACACTCCAAACTCTCATTAACTTCCCAATATAGAAAACTCCACCATATAAAGACAAGGGCAATATATTTATTAACCATAAATAGAGACTAAAGTTGATAGTGAGGAAGAACAATAAGACTGGGAACAGCACATCTAAATCCAGACTCAGGCCTGTAGAGTCACACACCCATTTCCAGTGGTCCTTAATCACAAAGACATGATTAGAAAAGCAAACAAATGATCAGAGTGAACTGGGCATGGGACAAGATAGAGCTCTCAGGGAAGTGATGAAATAGTTTGATCTTCAGCCAGGAAAACAATAGAATTTTAATAATTAAGACTATGACTTAGTAAGTATTTTAGAAAAGTTTTATACACTTATCAACCATTGATAAATAATATCACAACACCAGTGTAATTTTTATTTAACATGGTTTGTCCAATGATAAAATAGTCATTTCATTTCTCTGTACCCTCACAATTCTCATGGTAGCACACCTAATCTCAAATAAACATTGAGGATACAAGTTGCAACTGTCAGATTAATCTGCTTTTATTAGAAAACCTTCCAATTACTCTCAAGTGGGAACTGACTTCAAAATCTTTCAGTGATTTAGCTCGAATTCAGAACAGAACTTCTGCTACATCCAAGAAAACAAGACTTGATCAATAGCCTGGTTGGTGGTCAATGAACTCCCTTTGGAACATGGAAAAGATCTCACATTGATCTTCTTAGAAGCTGTGTGCCAGCCAGTGGTTTAATACGTGCTATGAATGAGGGAAAAAAGCTGAGAAAGAAAAAATGGCTAAACGGGGTTTTAAAAGTCACAGTTTTGTTCAAATTAGATGCAAAGTTTCAAAATCAGGAAGACTGCTGTGTTATTGAGAAAAACACCAACAAAAAGCACCATGGAGTAATACAAAAACTAAAGAAGCATGAAAATACATAATACCTTATTAGCTAATCCACAACCTGCAAATTCTTATTTACAAGGACAGGTGCTGCTGGAGGACAACTACTGAGTTCCTCTCCTAACTTGGGTCCCAAAACTTTCCTCTTCTTTTGTATTTGACTGAATGCTTAAATTTGAAGTCTGAAGACTAAGACTTATTATTCAAGTATGTGAACCCTTCAAGTACCATTTATAGCAGAAGTCATAACTTCTACATTTAAGGTACAATTCATGAACATCAGAAGTTTGTTGGCATGAAGGAAATGAAAATGGTTCAAGTGACCAAAAGTAAACATCTCTACTGCTGACAACATAGCCAATTTTCATTTCTTGAGTAGCTGGAATAAATGCAAGAATAACAAACAAGAATAAAAAAAGCCCACAAAAAGCCAAAACCATTATAATCTCCCTGGACAATTTTTCAAAATAAAGTAAAACTTAAAGAAAACAAGATAAGCAGATACATGCTTTTACATAGTACTTGTTTTTCCCCACAGCTTCTGTTTGCAGGTCCTTCAATACTTCCACAGTAACCAAAATTGCTTATATCATCACTGCTTTGTTTTACAATCCAGTTTCTGAAGCTTGCCATTCTTATATCAAATCTTCTAGCATGGAATGCTAGCACAGGTGCTTACTTTAACTTCAGAGTACATGATCATTGCAATAAATGAGTATGTTTTAAAGAGTGGTAGTATTCCTTAAGCCTGCCAACAGAAAAATATTTCTCAGTATTAAGGAAAACACTGGCCTGCTTTTGTAGTCAAACTACTTAAACACTCAATGCAAATGAGAATAAGACCAACCCTTGCAACACTTTGCTTTACCATCAGTATCAAGATATTAACCACCTTTTTCCACGTGTCAAGTTTTAGTGTTTTTTTAATATTTAAAACAAAGCTAAAGAATTTTCCAATAGTTTCATTTTGATGTAAGCAAGAAAAAAGCTACATGCATTTGATGACACTTCACATTTACTATTCAGCTCCTGTGCTGTAAGCAAAATGTTTCCACTGCAACTGATTTACTCCTCTTAATTTAAGGGCAGACTGCATAGTTAATATGACAAAAATTAAGATGTTCATTACACTCAATACAGCAATACTGAACCTGTTCTGTCACACTACTTTTAAAACATGTTGCAACATAAATGGTTTTAGGTTTTGAAAGGCATTTAAGCTCAGGCTTACAAAAGCATTTACGTTTCCAAGCATAAAACAAATTCCCCACAGATAAGCCCTTCTTTAGGCACTCACGTTAAGACAGTCCCACAAAGAAAGCTAAGGCACACCATGTAATTACTAAGTTGTTTCAGAATAAAACATGTTTGCTGTCTCATTTTCTAAAGTACATCAACAAATTCTGATGAAATACATAGATAGGATGCTTAACACCTGTGACAGTGGAAATCACAGTTATTTCCATAGAAGACAGTCCTACTGCTAGAAAAGATGTGCTTCAGATTCAGAGATATGGCATGAGTGCAACAAGCAGTGTTATTAGAATTTGTGTTTAGGGTATTATTTGGTTCATTTACTCACATTTTCCAAACAGTTCTACAAGGCTAATTTACAATTTCAGCACCACACAGAACTGGTACTTTGGAACAAAAATGGAAATCTTTCAAAAATCCAATTCCTTTAACAAAAGGCTGTTGCTTTAACACCACCAAGTGAACACTGTGATAGTACAGACAGTACAAGAAGGAATAACATTCTAGAAACACATTCTGAATAAACAAGAATGCAACACATCATTGCTTCAGATATTATCCAACATCAAAGCAGACAGGAAGCAATAATGTACACGCTCCTCTTTAGAGTACTAATAAATCAGCTCAGTTTTAATAACATCATCACTAAAAACTGTAACTGCACCATTATATGCAAACATTTCTTTTTGCACAGAGTGGACTGTAATGAAAACTATAGGCAAGTAGAGAAGACACTGCTGAGCAGGTTCAGTTTTACCTCTCACGTAGTCACATTTTGCAGTTTGCTCTTGCTCAATTTGTTCCAGGTTGCTTTCATGTGAAGACATTCATCTGTATTTACCTCAACCATGGGCTAATATTACTGATCATGATGTTGTAGCTAACTAATCACACAGTAGCGAAGGAATGGCTGGCCAAATGATTACAGCAAGTAAAATTCTTTTCTTGGTTCTGCCACGTGTAACACGGACTGACAATAAGGGCGACTGGCAGTGCTTTTCACTGCAGTGTATTGTTGAAAGCTTTGAAGTTATATTTATGTTGGTTATAACAAAGTTAATAACAAGAAGAGTGAGTAACCATCATAGAGAATTACATTAGAGAAGGGATCATACACTCTTCAGACGGACAAACATCATGTAATGTGGAAAAGAGTTGGCTATATATACTAAAGACGCGGACGATACTTCACTTTTTCTCATATGCAACAAAAACATCACTAATAAATTACATCATCCATAGTATAATGTAATTTGAACAGATTAAAACAACTCGAGAGCAACCAAAAGAAAACAGGTTGAGGAATTCCAAAATCTAACAGACATGCTGCCATTTATTTCAAGAATGAATAGCATTTTGTGGTTTGTAAGCCACATAAGCAGTAAATTATCCTCACATTTTTAGTTCGTAAGATGTTATCTTGAATTACCTTAACAGAAGTTCTTTGGGCAATTTTTTGTTAATAAGGGCTTCATCGTTATTTGAGAAAACCTGGAAACAGAAAGAAAAAAATTATTTAAAAAGACCAACAAGAAAAACTGCCTTTAGAGAGTCTTTTCACCTTCTTTGTAGGTGATTAATTCTTTTTAATTACCATTAATGCAAGTTTTCAACATATTATTTGGTAACCCTATAAATGATTTCAGTACACATGACGCAGCCACACATATACTTGCTCTTTCTTAGTGCTAAAATTTAACTGCACAAAACTTATGGAGCCACTTCGTAATCATCAAACAGAAAGAAGCACACCCCGAAAAGAAGTACTTTAGGTAGCAATAAAAGATTCGGCCATAAAAAGACACATACAAACATGCACTATTGGCACACTTTAGAACCGTTCCATTAGAGAAAGTGGACACGTTTTATACTGTGTGTTCTATACAGTTCTACACTCTTTGGCACAAGTACATGAAAACTGAGAAACTATACTAATGTCATGATTTAAAGAACTTACTGCCACAGTAGTATGGCAGCAAGAGTAGTATGGCATTTCAAGAAATGCTGCAAGAATAAACCAAAGTGCCTCTCACCCAGAATTTCCTATTACTGATGTGTCTCCCAAGAAAACATTCAGTTCCACCATCAAGATTACAAGATTAGAAAGCTGGAATTTCCTTCTAGCTGCCATGAAGAACCTCTTTCTTCTCTTCCAGTATGTGCAAGGAAGACTTCAGAACTAACTGTACACCACTGTTTCTCAGTTTTGATACCACAGCAAAAGCCACTTTCTGCACCCACTAACTCGAGTTTAATTAAGCTTCCTTTTCATGCAAATGCAACAATACAGTTACCATAGACTCAAATCTCAAATCATGTGCATTTATACTCCAAAAAGATAACTCTAGCTCCTTCTCAGAAGACACACTACTTGCTTTAGCAGTTCCATACAGCTGACCACAGGTTCAGGTTTGCACTGATCTGCCCTACATCTAATAGCCATCGCTATCTGTATTTTCACCCTTTACGTTGAAACACACCACATACATCACTGGTTTCAGAATTACTTGACTGCTTCAGAGCACTGAAATTGATAGATTTATGGATTTATGTGCACATTTGCCATTTAATATTACGTGTTACTCACAGCTTGTAGGTTACAGCATGGGAACAGTACACATTAGGATTTCTTTTCTTTAGAGATACAGTCAAAACAAAGGCTTAGTTGTAATTATTGCTGCATCACTCTGAAAATGGATAATGCCATCCTCACAGAGCTTAAGATCACCAAGGCGATGGTGGTAATATTCTTGTGCATCACAGTTAAAAAATAAGTCAAAAAAGGAAGTTACCTCCAAGAGCACACACAAGGTCAGTGGTAAAACAGACAAGTGAACTTAGATCTTGTTAATTCTGGTCCAGTATCCAAAGATTCAGTACCACAGACTGCTACAAATCCTCTTTCAACTTCATCACTCTACAGTTGTAGATGCTTCCTCAAAAGCTTTGATATGCATCTAGACTGTACTTTCCATTTATATGCATAAATATGTTTTAAAATATAGCTACCCTGCAGACTGTTACTAGTTTACAAGCAGTTTATCCTTTTGCCAGAACAAAATCTATTATTATCCTTCCTCTCTTTATGCTGGAGACTGCCAGATATACAGTAACAGGCACATATGCTCACTGTGTGAAGAGGATGCAGCTCTTAAGTTAATAAGCTACGAGCAAATTACTATCTAATAAAAACAGATACAATGCATGTTCCAGCTGATATTTGCAGCTACTCATCATAGAATTATCACAGAATGGCTTGGGTTGCAAGGGACGTCAAAGATCGTCAAGTTCCAACCCTCCTGCTGTGGGCAGGGTTGCCAACCACTGAATCAGTCACTAAACCAGGTTGCCCACAGCCCCATCCAACCTGGCCTTGAACACCTCCAGGGATGGGGCACCCACAACTTCCCTGGGCAGCCTCACCAGTGCCTCACAATCTTCTCAGTGAAAAATCTACCTGACATCTAAACTGAAACTCCCTTCTTTTAGTTCAAAATCATTGCCCTTCTTCTATCACTATCTTTCCATGTAAAAAGTTGATCTCCTTGCTTTTTATAAGCTTCCTTTATGTACTGACCACAACCCTCTGGCTGCAGCCTTTCAACTAACTCCTCACCCAACAAACAGTCTGACCTTCCAAGCCATCTCTCTCCAATTTACAGAGGATGTAGTGTAGAACCATGTCAAAGGCCTTGCAGAAGTTCATGTAGATGACACCAGTTGTCCTTTCTTTGTTCACTGATGCTGTCACTCATTGTAGAAGGCCATGAGATTGATCAGGCACAATCTGTCCTTGGTGAAGCCATGCTGGCTGTCTTGGATCACCTCCTTGTCTCCCATGTGCCTTAACATGCCTTCCAGGAGGATCTGTTCCATGATCTTCCCAGGCTCACTGGTCTGTAGTTCTTCATTTCTTTCTCCCTTTTTTAAAAATTGGAGCAAAGTTTCCCTTTTTTCCAGTCACCAGGGACTATGCTGATAGCCAAGACTTTTCAAATATAATGGATAGTAGGTTGACAAACACATCAGCCAGCTCCTTCAAGACCCTGGCACGCACATCATAAGGCCACATAGATTTATAAACATCCAGTCTCACAAATCAGTCTCAGACTTACTCTTCTCTTACAGTGGGAGGTATTTTGTCCCTTCAGGCCCCACCTAGAGGTTCAGAGACACAAGAGACATGAGAAGCTTGGCTGACAGTGAAGACTGAGGCAAAGAACTCACTGAGTACCACACCCTTCTCCATGCCTGCTGCAGCCAGTTTTCCCTTCTTATTTATCAGAGGGGGTAGACTCTATTTGGATTGTCTCTTCTGAACAATGTACACGTAGAATCCCTTGTTAATCTTCACATCCCCCATCAAGTGCAGTTCTATCTGTGCCTTGGCTTTCACAATCCCATCTCTGCACATCTGGAGGGCATTCCTGTATTCTTCCCAGGCCACATGTCCCTGCTTCCACTGTCTGTGTGTGTGCTTAACTCCCAGTTCTACCAACTCAGCCATGCCAGTTTCCTGCCTTCTCTGCTTTTTTTCCTATACCGACGGACAGAGCTCTTATGCTCTCAGAAAGGTATCCTTAATTAGCTGCCACCTCTGCTCCTTTATCTCTTAAGACAACTTCCCAGGGGACTTCATCCAGCAATTCCTTTAACAGCCTGAAGTTCACTGTCCTGAAATTCAGGGTCCTGACTTTGCATTTTGCCAGGTCCATCTTCCTCAAGATCACGAACTGTACCAGGGCATGGTCACTGCAGCCCAGAATGCCTCCAATCTTAACCTCTTTAATGAGGGTTGGTGAGCACCAGGTCCAGTAACGCTTCTTCTCTGGTCAGTTTGCCTAATGCCTGGACCAGGAATTTAACTTCTGAATTAAAAAGCAAAATCATTACAAATCATAGCACAGATTTTTGGGAATGCTTAGTAATTTTCTCTTGTGGGAAAGCTGAAAATCTAAACCTACAACTGAACCATACTCCTGGCAACTCTTATGGGAAAAAGACCTTCAATCTTTGTTTACATAAGATATAGTTAGAATTTAAAGTTGGAACGGCAGACTATGTTAAATAAATGAAGTGAGTATGACCTGTATGTTTGCATTTAGGAATACAAATTAAACTGAAAAAAAAAAAAATTTAAAGCAGCTTTTACTCCTCCTTTTAGGAAGTAAGCAACACAAAGTACCATGCCTCTAACATAAGTTGCAGATGAGGCCAGAAACAGATTCAAAGCTGTTTTCTCTCATACACTTGTACATGTTCATGTATGCGCTGGCTACAGTACCACACCATCAAGTATTGTTTTCATAGAATTAGCATATTTAAATAAGTGAAAAAGCAGATTAGCTTCTAGAATGATAATGCATTTGCAAGTCAGAAGACAGTGCCATCTTTATTGGCTCTTCAGTACTAGATTTTGGCCAAATGAAGAGCAGACGTGATAAGGTGTTGGTGCCTTTTAGATGAAACTACGTGAAGCGATTTTGACAGTATGCAACTGGAATCAAAAGAGAATGTGCAAAGGGGACAATGTATTTCTTTGAAGATTTCCTGATGATCTGAAACTGCCATTAATCACAGAATTTGCTAGTGAAGTAATTACCATACGTGCATATATCTATCACCTCTCTGAGGTAAACAGTACTGCCCTACTAAATTTTTAAACCGTGACTTTGCTACCTCTCTATTTGAAAAAAATAAAAATAGATAAAACCTGCCAAGGAAGTGTTCATCAACTGCTGTGAAAATATTTAATAACCTTGACAAATCTATTTTTCCTTACAGTTAGAAAGCACTGACAACTTTCTCTCACTGAAACTTTTTCTCTCAGAAAGTGGTCAGGCAGTAGAATGGCTGCCCAGGGAGGTGATGGAGTCGCTGTCCCTGGCAGTGCTCAAGAGGTGTCCGGATGAGGAGCTACGAGATATGGTTCCCTCAGTAGGGATATTCATCCCTACTGTATGGATATCCCTCAGTAGGGAGCAAGTTGTCATCCAGCTTGAAGGCTGTGCCGACACGTCTTCTGAACTGCGGAGGTTCCTCTCCAGCACTCAGAGGATACTCCTTTGGCTTCTTCTGGAACTATTTTTTTCTTTTTAATTGCTTCACTGCATATAAATAGAGCATATAAACACATTGTGCAAATAGATCAATTCCAAAAAGAATAATCTCATCTTTTGTTTCCTCTTCCACATTGTGAAATGTAATG
This sequence comes from Meleagris gallopavo, assembly GCF_905368555.1. Lineage (NCBI taxonomy): Eukaryota > Metazoa > Chordata > Aves > Galliformes > Phasianidae > Meleagris > Meleagris gallopavo. Next base: position 43,941,975 of record NC_139409.1, on the reverse strand, counting down.
ATTACCACCAGTCTCAGAAAATAACTTTCCCATACATCACAGTTAGCTTGTTAGCATTAAAAGCATCCACGTGGTATTCTCTTGTGGTCTAACAGTGATAAATCTCTCCTGTTTACACCAGAATTACTGAGTTGAAGCAATCCCTTTTTGATGGGATTGCACACACATGATTTTGTACCCCATTGGCAAGGAAATGTGGTATGAGGAACCTATCTCCTGGATGACGTGCTTGATCACATGAGGAATGAGTGTGTGATCCGAGACAGCCAGCACGGCTTCACCAGGGGAAGGTCATGCTTAACCAATCTGGTGACCTTCTATGGTGGAGTGACAGCATCGGTGGACAAGGGAAAGGCGACCGATGTCATTTACCGGGACTTGAGCAAGGCCTTTGACATGGTCCCCCACCACATCCTTATCTCCAAATTGGAGGGGTGTGGATTTGATGGGTGGACCACTCAATGGATGAGAAACTGGTTGAAAGGCCACAGACAGAGGGTGGTCATCAATGGCTCTGTGTCCAGGTGGAGGCTGGTAACGAGCGGCATCCCCCAGGGGTCTGTCTTGGGACCGGTGCTCTTTAACATCTTTATCAATGATATTGATGACAGAATCGAGTGCACCCTCAGCAAGTTTGCTGACAACACCAAGCTGAGTGGTGCGGTTGACACGGCTGAAGGAAGGGATGACATTCAGAGGGACCTCGACACGCTAGAAAGGTGGGCCAGGGTGAACCTGATAAGGCAAAGTGCAAAGTTTTGCACTTGGGCCGGAGGAATCCCAGGCATCCATACAGACTGGAAGGAGCAGTCATTGAGAGCAGCCCTGCAGAGAAGGACCTGGGGGTCTTGATAGATGAAAAACTTAACATGAGCCAGGAGTGTGCCCTTGCAGCTCAGAAGACAAACGGTATCCTGGGCTCCATCAGAAGAGGGATGGCCAGCAGGGACAGGGAGGTGATTGTCCCCTCTACTCTGCTCTTGTGAGGCCCCATCTGCAGTACTGTGTGCAGGTCTGGAACCCCAGTACAAGACAGAGAGCTGTTGGAGAGGGTCCAGAGGAGGGCCGCGAAGATGATCAGGGGACTGGAGCACCTCCCCTATGAGGACAGGCTGAGGGAGCTGGGTTTGTTCAGCCTGGAGAAAAGAAGGCTGTGGGGTGACCTCATTGCAGCCTTTCAGTACCTAGAGGGAGCCTACAGACAGGAGGGGAATCAACTCTTTGAAAGGGTAGATAACTGCAGGACAAGGGGAAATGGTTTAAGTTGAGGAAGGGAAGATTTAGGTTGGATGTCAGGGGGAAGTTCTTTACAGAGAGAGTGGTGAGGTGCTGGAACAGCTGCCCAGAGAGGCTGTGGATGCCCCGTCCCAGGAGGTGTTGAAGGCCAGATTGGATGGGGCTCCGGGCAGCTTGGTCTAGAATTAAATGGGGAGGTTGGTGGCCCTACATGTGGCAGAGGGGTTTGAGATTCATGATCCTTGAGGTCCCTTCCAACACAGGCCATTCCGTGATTCTGTGATTCTTTGATGATCAAAAACATAATTTTTCCTCCATGAACAAACAAAAGAATATTCATCCTGGTTTATCATGTTTATCTAAATAATTCAGAAATTCCATGTGACTAATATTTTCAACATCAAAAGACAGTTACGCTATTAATTCTGTTGAAAGTTGGCATTTTTTGGTGTTTTTTTTTTTTTTTTAAGGGATGCATTTTTTCCGTTGTCATTTAATCAACTCTTCAATAAAGGACTATTTCCTTAGCAGATGAAACCATTTTGTTAGCAGCTCAGCCATTATGGCTTAGTTCCACGGAGATATTTATGTATTTAATTTCCACTGAAATCAGAGTAAATGAGGATTTTCAACATGCCAACTTTTAAAAGGAGGTTCTCAAAAACAACTTTGCTCATTAGAATGCTAAAGCAAGGATTTTTGAGTAAACATAGGTTTGGGAGAGAAGATGACAGAGACTCCAAAGAAAAATCAGTAAAAAGAGAAGATAGATGGACAACGAGGTTGAATTATTTAACAAGCCAGTAATAAAACCCAAGAGTGGGTCATTGTCACCTAAGGAGACAGTAGTTTAGAATTAAATCAATTAATTTCCCTTCTACTGTTGACACAGCAGACATACTAGTTAAGTTGTGAACATTTCCATATGTTAAAAGCATCAGGTCTTTCAGGTTTCCACTTGCAAGAAGAGCAGTTTAGTACTATTTATGCAGTAAAAGGCACCATAAGATGTTTTAGAAGAAAATCCTTACAAAAGACAGCTGAGGTTTTACCCAGTTCCTCCTATGTGCAGATTTTTGTGCCCCAATGCAAATCCCACCAACCTGCAGCACATCTTTCCTCCTCAGTGGAACTGCTCAAGTGTTGCCCATACAACTTTGCCTTCACCATGCAACTGAAAATACCTTTTGCTGTAGTGGAAAGAAAGCCAAGAGAGCTACCCAGAGCAGCTCATGAGCACTCTAATGTCATCAGTGGCATGCTAAAAAGCTTTTTTCATTTAGTTAGAAGAGAAAAATGAAGGAGGAAGAAAAGTGAAAATGGTTATACTTGATAAGAAATTTAGGTTTATCTCACGTTACTCTATAACCTATTCCCTAATAGTCAGAGAATAGCTGCTATATGGTCCTTCCTCTGGAAATGTACAATTAATGCACTAGATTAAGGCAGACAAGGAGAATCATTTAGCATCACTTAAGTAGCAAAATGTAACTGTATCTAGGCAACAAAAGCAGTGTTAGACAGGAGAATGGATAAGCATTGCAACCAGGACTGAAATAGGTGATACCAAAGACAACAGAACCCACAGTAAAGCTTTCTGTACAATCAATGACACAAAAATGAACATCACAAAAGGCAATGCCATCTCAAACCACTGCCACCTACAGCAGTCAGACTGGCAGTCTTTTACTTCAACACTGTTTCCTGCCATGCTCCAGCTGTGCTTTGCTTCCAGCTTTGACTCTACACACTTCTACACCCCAGCCATGTTGCTTACCATGGCAGCTAACCACTCTCCCCAGAGCACAGCACACTGTCTTCTGCAGGCCCTCAGCTTCCTCCTCACTGCCAGATGCCGACTGGATCTTTCCTCTTCCAGAAGTGGGACAAATGTCCTGATGAAAAACAACAGCTCATATGAAAGCCTTTTGTGTTGGTCCTATGAACAATTACAACTCATCTTCACAGATTAAGACGAAGCATACCCAGGAATCTCTGTGTCCTTACCCAGTTCTTATCATTGTCCCAGGGCTGCCCATAAGGGCCATACTCCTTTCAAAGTTGCCCCAAGCAAGCTCTGTCCAACATAATAAAACTCATCAGGCAGATGCAGCTAGCCACACTGCCCGCTTTACTGCTTGGTTTTCTTCCAGAAAAGCCATCATTCTCGTTTCACCAGCACTGGCATTCAGAGCACATCACTGACATTTTACTGGAGGGCACCACCCTGGCTCTTGCAAGGCCCTGTACCCACTGAGTAGCAGATGAAGGTCAGCGCTCATCTCTGCGGCCACAACTCCGCCTCAAAGCCTTCGGCCACCCCAACTCAGATGCCCTGTTGCAGGGAGAAGAAGGTGCCTGAGGTCGCCCTGTCTGCTGCCTTGTGTTCCCCAGCTTCTCAGTTAACCAAGCAGTTGACAGCACTCTTTCCTACACAATTTGCAAAAGTAGCTGCTTCTGGCCAAATGTATTTGGAACTATCAAGCATTTTTAAGAGTATGGCTTAATCTGACTGTGTGCAATAATTATTAAGGCTTAATAAGTAGGTTACCCAAACTTGTCAGCTGAGCTGACTATCCTTTTAAGCAAGAGCTGGCTTTTCTCCTGGAAAGTCACCAAAGAGAGAGCAATCCTCTGAATTAGCCCCACGTAGTAAGCAGACTAGCACAATCTGCTGTCTCACCACCACCGTTATTTAAAGTGCTGTGACATTTCTTCAAATGGTTATTTCATTGTAAATTCTGAGACAAATCAAAGAGGTACAGAACAAACTCTCAAAGATGCAGAATTTTTCCCTGTACCATGGCCAATATTTCAGGAGATGCAGGCTGTCCTCAGCTAGCTTGAGTGTAGTAGCTCCTACACTAATTTGTTAAGAATAACAAAGGGGAAATCGGGTGGTTGGCAGAATCAGATTGACCTCATTAAATGCAAGTCTAAAATTCAGTTGAAAGATAGCTTTTTATCAATTCTACTATCGTGTATTAATACTACACTATCGTGTAATTGATGTTTTGTAGTCTGCATGATGTAAGATATCAGATTAAGCCCTGTTCCTAAACAACAGAAACAGGTTTTGCATTACTGTTTGGAAAAATAAAATATTTCCAAGTTTTGCTTCTCCCATGATAGAAGTCTTCAATTTCATACACTTAGAGATAGGAACAACACTGGGGGACAATTAGCTCTTTGTTCAGATTATGATCCATTAGTTCATCCTTTTTCTTCTGAAGTGCTTGTTCGAACCACTACCAGAGATGGCCGAAGAAACACAAAGTACATGAGCGTATGGGAACTGCTGGATCATGGCCTGAAGCTCTGATTGACCACCTGAGGTGAGCACTGAGTCAGCCATGGGAGCACAGGTGAAGGCAATTCTCCTGTGTTACTGGAAGGGGTGGAGCCTGGCTGCACCTCTCCTAGATCCCATTTAAGGGCTGACTGCCACTGAGGAAGGGTTTCTTCCTAGAGGTCACTCCTTGTGGAGAATATTGTGAGTCTACAACATTGTAAGCATTTTCCATTTATTGTCTTCCTGTTGCAATGATCTTACTTAGCCTGAAATTCTGTACGCTGATTGATTTTACATCTCTGTACACTTATTGATTGTACAGTGTGGGGAAAATAATCTAATGTTAATCTAATCTTTGACGATTAAAGACTGATTGGCTCAAGGAAAATAACTCCTTAAACAGCAAGAAATTTAGAAAAAAGCTGTTAATTCTATCCCCAAATACACCTTAAATGTACATAAAGAGGCAAAAAGACTAGGTTTGGTAAGGTTCCACCTTCATCTATTGAAGAGGAGTTCTATGTTTAGTCATATGCTATGTGTATGGGAACTGCTGAATCAAGGCCTGAACCTCTGATTGACCACCTGAGGCGAGCACTGAGTCAGCCCTGGGAGCACAGGTGAAGGCAATTCTCCTGTGCTGCTGGAAGGGGTGGAGCCTGGCTGCACCTCTCCTAGATCCCATTTAAGAGCTGACTGCCAGTGAGGAAGAGTCTCTTTCTGGAGATCCCTCCTCTGGAGTTTTGCAGCAAGCCCAGGATGTGGGTAAGCCTTCTATCTATTCTCTTTTTGTTATTATAATCTGCTTTGCCAAATTCTCTTGTTTATTTCATAATTATAACATCTGTATACTCGTTGATTATACAACTATGCTCCGTAAATCTTTTCTTCAGGTAGTTTGTATGTTTTGTTGCTGATGGTGAGTTTGCTGTTTTTTTGTTTTTTTCCCCCTTCTATGAAATATTGTAAGGACTGCATTTTGCTTTCTTCTTCATCACTCATCTTTAAGATAATCTTTAAGATTATAGATTTCCAACCAAAAACAGTATATGATAAAGCATTCACAGGTTATTCCTTTGAAACTAAAGCCTTCAACTGATGTAGACTTGAGATTCGATTGTTTAAACAGACTGTGGGGAAACCCAGATAGTCTGCTTTGCAGGTTTCAAGGGCAACAGATCTGTGAAAGAAAATAAGTAGACAGGCAAACAGTTGTTGTGTTGACTGTAGCCCATCACAAAGCTGGATGATGCATTTTCAGGTTCTGTATCTTTCAGTGCCTTCTTGAGCAGATGAGTAATAAATCTTTCTCCAGCATTAAATAAGATTTAAATGCAATTTGCAAAGTCCCAAGGACAAAGCACTGGAGAAAAGTACCTTTTCCAACCTGAGAAATTCTATGTTTGTTTGAATATTCAAGTAACTCTGAGTCTCTAAGCAGAAAGACTGAAAGGAATTAAATACATCATTCACAGGGACTGTGCAATCATACTAAAGTTGATCTTGTGGCAAAAATAGTCTCTTGGTTTCACACACTCTATAGAATCATGCTGCAATAAATGTTGTAGACATTCACACCGTGATACATTTTTGGAAAATAGTGTGAGAGAAGCTGTTACCTATTTGCTTAAATACAGCGGTATTTGGTTGTGGACAGCCTTTCTGTTTCAGCCATCCAAATTTGATCCAATCACAGATTCATCGAAGCCCTTAGGAGTTAATCTTTCAAAATTCCTGCTCTGAATCATCATGTCAGCCTATAGTTGTTTTCAGTGCCATACATATGACTAGTTTTATTCCTAGTCTCCAGTATTGCTCTGACTGCAATGCAATGGAGAGCAGTGTACAAACCTAGAAATTATTCTGCAGGTTCATTTCTCTAGTTTACACCACTCTTCTTTGGATTGATACAGTCCTCCATTGGCCTTGGTCTGGAAGGCCAGATCTTTCCAATATTTCAAATATTTCCAGTGACACCAGTTCACACTGTAAATGTAATTATGGCTTAAGCCCTGTTTGTATGGCTGAAGCAGGATCTCTAAACACCTTTGAGAGGAGTTTTGAATACCGATTTCTTTTTCCCCAAGCATACCTGTTTTTCAAAATTATATTAGAAGATGTAATTCATCATAGAAATGACTCTAAAGCTTCTACAAAGCTGTTTTAAAGCAGCGCTTGATCTGCATCATAAACATTATGTCGGAACTGATGTTTTTCTTAGCACTGAGTGTGAAATTTTTATTATGAAGAGCAAACCTCCGCCAGACAATCTCCCCAGAGCATGAACCAGAAAATAAAAATGACACAAGATGTGTTGCTACTGCACACATCATATATATAATGCGTAATTAATAACAGTTTTCAGTTGCAAGAGACAAGATTACGTACCTCTCCAAGATTACATGTGGCAATTACAACTGACTTCACAGGAAATAACATTAGAGTAGCACTTCCAAAACACTTTAAACTGTTACAGGGAAGGAAGGCATTTGAGCTTTAGAGAAGCTGGACATCCACTTAGTTTCTACTATTTGCCAAAACTTACAGCTCTTGAATTTCTTTGGAAATAAACATCCTTGTTACCTTTGCTTCAGAAGTAGATTACAGACCATTTTCAGAACTATACATGCACAGATGTTATGACTGTTAACATCCAGGTAATAACTACATCAAGTCATGATTTGGAAACAGTGTTCTTCAGTGAAGCTCTGACATCAATTTCAACTTCTGATGACAGAAGAGCATGACATGCTGGTAGAGTTTCACATTTATGACTACTTGATGTCATCTCCTTATTGATTCAGTTTAGAGAACATTCAATAACCAGTTCAAAGTAATCAAACTAATGAAAATAGACTTTACTATCTCCTGTCTGAAGGAGAGGACAGAAGAACACTGGGATAGAGTATATCATCAATCACAGCCCATATTTTCATGTTTGATATCTTGCTGCTGCCATTATGCACTTTCTTGTAGGCCACACAGCAGCAGCTTGTGGTCCTCAGTAATCATAAATGGGCAAGTACAGGAAGGGGCACATTCCCAGTTCCAGCCCTCCTCTTCCATAAATACAATAGTTTCTCCAGGGTGAAAATAACAACCCAGATGGAATCACTCAAGAGACTGAAGAGTGTTGACAGGACAGCGAAGGAGATGGGAAAATCATGCAGTTTATAGATTCTGGACTTGCTTTTTTTGAGCAGGTTAGATAATAAGTGACAGATCCCTCCTTAAGCACTGGAGACTCAAACGGAAGTAGCAAAGTAAGTTCAAAATAGCTGAGACTGCTCTTCCTTTGACCATTCAGGTAATTTTGTAAGTCCTATCAAAAATACTGAAACTGATCCTAGGGCAGATTCCACCCTGGTGTCATTCACAGGGACTCTGTGATCAAAATTAATTTTGCCTCAAAAATAATCCACTTGGTTCCATGCAGTCTTGGGGAATAACATTATACTCATTTTCAGACATTCATAGCATGGTGTATTTTTAGAAAAATCACTCTGAGAAAAATTTCATCTTCAACAAACCATCAGTAAAAAAAATGTTCAAGCTCAAGAATAATGAGTTTAAATGTCAACAGAAACAGGCAAGTAATTTCTTGATCCTGAAAAATAAACATGGATTTGACAGAGGAGATAAGAGCATGCTCTGAGTTCTATTCCTTAGAAAAGCAAACTATGTCTTTTCCTATTATAATAGTGCAAACTGACTTTGAAGTGATGAACGTAAGAACTGCATTCTTAAAAACTCATGAAATCACTGTTTGTGTTCACCTCTGAGGCTTTACAAAGAATTAAGGTTTCCCATCACATGCTTTAAAGTTCCAGTGGGAAAGCTGTTTTACAGAAGCTCAGGCAGAAGACTGGACTCCAACCCTGCCACGTCCAAATCAAGTTGCTCAATATATCTTGCTCAAGAAGGATCAGAGGTTCTATCATTTTTTTTTTTTTGGAGCATGCTAGAACATAAAACAAACAAAAATAAATGTATGGAGTATACTGATTCCTGAAAAGGTTATTAGAAAGAATGCAAATGGATGTTCTGATTATTGTCTGAACTTAGCTCCAGGCTAGTGTTTGAACATGGAGTGAGAACTCTTTGATTGCACAACTTAATATGGTTTTGTCATACTTAGCATATTCCTTTCAAGTGCGTTTCTGATTCAGGAGAAATATTACCAGAACGATTAGACAGGTTGGTAATTTATAATGACATTGATGCTGTTATTCTAGCTTCTAATTGACAAAACAGCTGAAGTACTGTTAATGTATAGCCTTCTGCTGGCATTCAGATCAATACTGTCACAGTGCCAAGATTAGTACTACTTTACTCCATTAACCTAAAAATAGTTGCTATGCTTCAGTCAAAATTTGACTTCAGTTTCAACTTTCCACATCTGTTAACCCCACGTAGTCTCTAATTTTAACGAAGATCACTAAATCAGTCTTCTATTGCAGTCTACTGTCAAAATAAGCAAACATTAAGCCAATGGTCTTTCTGATTTGTAGAAATGCCAATATTCCCTATATTGAAATGTCTCATTATCTGGTCAAAATGAATCCCTTTTTCATATTCCTCAGAGTTGAGTTAATGTAAAATATTTATATCATAAAACACCTCATCAAATATTTTATTCTTTGTTTCCATACCTGCAACATGAAATAAATCTGTTTTTATTAAGCTAGCTTTCCAGATATTCCACATCAGAGAAGCCCCATAGCACGTGTGACAGAAAACCAACCCCAAGCGGGACGTCATCAAGTCACATCACAACCATCTCACCAACACCACACCACCTACAGCCATGCTCACTGGCGTTTGCTATTCCTTGTAGCAACAGATATTTCCTACAACCTCTGCCGATCGAATCTGTCTACTCTAAAAACACAACACTACAGAGAGGTGCGCTGTGAGTGCTGGCTACCCATATTATCATTCCTCCTCACGTTTCGCCTCTCAAGGTTGTTTTGCTCAGGTTCAAAACATATTGGGAAGGCACAGAAGAGACAGAAGGAGCATTATTTGTGCAAACATAATAGAGAAATTCAACTTACACTGCCACAGAGGGGCATCCCCCTTCCCTCCATAGGGCTTGGCACTCCACCCCAAACAGGACACCCACAATCGCCCTCGTACACATTAAACCAACCTTCTGCCTCAAAACACCGCATTGCCCCACGCGTGAAAGCCTGCCAGCCTTCCCCGCACACAACCACCACTGCAAAGCGATCGGGCGGCGGACGCCGAAGTTGAAGCCGGGGCTGACGCCGGCACCGTTCCCGAGCCCGGCAGGCCGCTCTCGGTTCCCCACCACCTGCTGCACGCAGCTCCCCTCGCCCCGCAGCCCCGCACAGAGGCGCTCCGCCGCTCTCCCGCCGCCTCCACACGGCGACGCGGCCGACCACCGCATACGCACCGCGGTTCTGTTGTGGTAATAAATCCACCTGCGCATACGCATCGATCCACCGCCACGCATGTTTATGTGCACGACCCGCGGCCGCTCGGCGCGCACGGCGGACCACACACGTATGTGCAGCGCGCACACGGCCGCGGCCACACCCAGCGCGTACACGCCTGTGGAAGTGCACCCACACAGCGCTGCTCCTCACGCATACACACACACAGACACACAGCACCGCCAGCCCACGCCGCACCGCCCGCACACACACACACACACGCACGTACGCGCACACAGCCAGCCACGCCCTGGCAGCCCCGCACCGCCCTGCCGCGCCGCCGCTCCCCGCCCTGGGCCCGTAGCGGCCGGGCCGAGCCTCTGAGGCACCGCGCGCCGCCCCGGGGCCGAGAGACTTGCGGCGGGCTCACCATGGCAGAGGCGCGGCGGCGAGGCCGGTTGTCCTGGCGACGCGGAGCCCCGAGGACGGCGCCAGGTGCAAGGGCTGCGCGCGCGCACCGCCACCGCTGCCTCCGCCGGAGCCGGGGCGGGGCCGCCGCCGAACCCACGTGACCGGCACCGCCCCTTCGCGGTGGGGCCTCGCGCCGCACCGCCTCCCCCCCCTCACTCCCAGCTTGGCGGCTCCTCCCTCCCGCCCCAGGTGGCCGCCTCAGGGGACGGCGAGATGGCGGCTGTGGGTGGGCCTGTCCTCAGCCGGTCTCGAGTTCTCGCACGGGCTCTCTCGCGGCTCCAATGCTACCCCGTCCCTTCCCGAGCGATGGTGTCCCACCGGTTGGCTGCTCCTCCAGCCTTAGATTGGGATCTGCAGCTCTCATATTAGGAAGCCAAGCTCTTTAAAGTAACGCGCGCTGTCAGTTGCTCGTGTGAATGCCGTATAAAACCACGCTCAGAGCCAATGGCAGTATTGTCAGTAGCGCTTACAGGTTACATCTGTTCAGCAGTCACAATACCGCATACAACGCTGAGGAGATAGATGGGTTCTGCTCCTCAGTTTTGCCTATCCCAGCAGGCGTTGCTTTCTGTTGGTGCGACTTCCAGGCTTGCAGGAGACAGAAGCGGCCATTGTAGAAAAACACAAATTTGCTGTTTGGAACGAGCTGCCTTCATTCCTTGAAGAAATGAGACATTCTGGTTTGATTAACAGCAAAATATGTTTTCTTAGGAAAGTGCCCTTTCTCAGAACCCACAGGGAAATAGTTGGTGTGTACACATACCATTTGTTGGCACTTCTCTGGACCTTCTGTCTTGCTCTCCAGATTTCAGAGAATAACCTGGTTCATACGTACAGCTGATCTGGTTTGTATAGCAGGGAAGAAAGCCTCAGAAATGTGAAATATGTATAAACAATTTGGACACGTTCAGCTGAATTGCAGGAGGCCCAGGCTAACACTTCCTGAATCATACTGCTTCACAGTAAAAGTAAATAAATAAATAAAAAATGATTGTTGCATGATTTTTAGTTCAATGTGAATTTCTGGACTCTCATAAAAATAGTGATAGATTTTCCTATCACTATCATAAAAAGAAAGTGATTTAAGGAGCCAGAATCAGTTAGAGTTGCAGCAAGAAAGAAGAAAAAGAGATCATATTTTACAAAAACAAAAGATCTTCCAGAATAATAGCTGCATTTGTTTCAATGGAGTTCTGAGTAACTGGCCCAATAGGGATCTCTTTGAAGCAAGATGAGAGACAAGTGTGGAACAGGCTTTCCACGGCCAATATCAGTTCTCATTTGATCAAAAACTGTGGGAAGGAATGGAACATTACAGAATAGATTTGAACCAATATTTTATGTATTAAAAGGCTGTAGAAGAAAAAACTGCTTGATTCTTCCCTCAAGAAAGAAAAAGCAGTTATGTATTTGCCACCTGTGAATGCGCTCAGGATTTGAGAGACTGAAATCTTTTATCTTTGGATCCAGACCAACTAATGATGATGTAGTGCTGCACCTACTGACTTTCTGGACTGTTTTTTTCCTTTTGAACTGCATTGTGATATAACTTGAAAATTCAATCCAAGAAAAGCTTAGTCAAAAAAACCCAACCCTTTAGACAGGCTTCAATTCTGACAGACAAGCAATTCGTTGGGAAGAAGACTTCAGAAATGTGTATACATCTTGGTCTGTCTTCTCCATTTGCCATCCATAGAATGTCTCAGCACCCCATTTGAAGTGCGAAGAGAATATATCCACAATTAGTATTTGTTTTCAACCGATGCATTGCAGTGCTGTTGATGGAAAAGATTTCATTTGAAAATTTTCATCCAACTCTAATTGTATCATTTTTTAAAAATGATCAGGTTTTTATCTAATGCCTTATACTGGTCGTTCTAGAATGACCGGTTAACTAAGCTATTACCGATGTATTTTACTTTCTTAAGCTACAAAACTGTATCCAGCAGCTCAACTTTAACTTGGCTGCCTTAAGTTCCTCCTAATCATTCTGGACTCTCATTAAATGCTGACCCAGTTCCTTTCTTACTTACTTTTTTTTTTTTTTTTTTAAACCAAACTTAAAATAAGTGAAAAATGATTAAGTACTTGCCATGGGAAATGAACAAACATCAACTATAAGAGGGTGGGTTAGTTTGCAGAGAGTGTAAGGGCTTAAAGCAGAGGGGGTTGATTTTGGAGGTCTTGCTCTTCCTAAACAACAGCTTTGGGGCCTCTATGCTGTTAGGTTCTGCAGCCCAGAAGTGACTTTCAGATTCTAGAAAGTCATTGCAACAACTGAGTAGCCCAGTATCGCAAGCTGAGTTTTATTTCTGGATTCCAGCCATTTCATTCATTCTTTCCCCAACTTTAGTCCCTAACCACTGAAGATTTCCCAAGTATATTGTTTCCCAACCTTGCCAGGCTGCAGTTACTGAGTATTTGGAGTGCAGGAGAAAACTTGCCATGCAGCAGTTTCCTCTACACTGGATGTTTGATTGCCTTCAAGTCTAGAACTGGCTTGGTATTGTTAGCAGTGGGCTCAAGCTTATAAATTTGCATAGAATTTTTTTCCAGGAATTTGCCTCACTAGCTGTACAAACTTGAGTTGAAACAAAGTAATTACTTGTCTTGTCTTACTTATCCTTCTGTTTTTCCTATCTCCTTTTATGTAAGTCCAGTGAGAGAAGGTCCTAGAGATCAGGCACCACAAATTAAGGATGCAGCAGCTCCTGGCTATTTGTTATAACTCTTGCTTCCACAGCACACCCAAGGTTAGTAGAGCTTACTTGATGATGCATCAAGCAAATTTGTGCTGAGACTGTTGAAGAGCTCACTTAGGATCTTGTTAACACAACTCAGCCGTGAAGGGCTTTGACTGTAAATGTGAAGGAAAATGGCTGTAAGTGGTTAACTTTTGAAACTACTATACTGGATCTGAAGCTCATCTTTTCTTCAGTTAAATGATTGCAACAAGAAGGTCCATATCTACTAATTGTCATTACAAGTAAAAATGGTCTGAGGGGGATATCATGTTTCTAGGATGCTATGCATGTTCACACTGAAGCATAAATAGGTCATGTTTTAATGTCTGACGTAGCCTTTCATGCACTGTACCATCAAGACTCATACACTGAGACTTCCCAAATTGTTTTCCTTCCCTGAGCAAAGCACCAGCACATGCCAGCTATGTGCCATGATTTATACTGCATTGTATTTTTTAGAAGTTGCTTTTATGCTACTAGTAATGCACTCATTGTAGGTTGGGAATATCCTGCCCTACTCAGACAATTTGTTGGTACGGTAGCTCCTCTCAGCAAAGTGTTAACAGTAATAAATCTGCTGTCAAGATCTTTTCTACTTAGGAAGGTAGAGGGAAATGAGCAGATCTTTAGCTGAGTATACCAGAACTGACTGCCATTTGGGTAGTGGTGGTAGGATTGACTACCCACTTGGGTAGAATCAACAAATACCATTATTCTTTTCTTTCCTGAGAGGGACTTGAGCAGCGCTCAGATTGTATGGAGCTGTCAATGAGGGAGAGAATTGTCAAGTAATTGGGAGCTACTCACAGTGATATCCTGAATACACAAATACTCAGAACTAGAGTGCGTTCTCCAAAGGTGCTGAAAGAGGTGAGCAGTGTCTTTGTGAGGCCTCTCCATCATCTTTGTAAGGTCATGGTGGTTCCTGAAAACTGGAAAAAGGCAAATGTCGCACTGAACTTCAAGACAGGCAGAAAGGTCCAGGGAACCACAGACTCTCCTTAGTCCTTGGAAAACTTACGGAAGAAGTCCTCATGGAAAGTGCCCCATGATGATACAGCAAGGTGACATGAAACTTTCAGCAGATGAACTCTGACCATTGTGACTGTCTTTTAGGTTGAAATGACTATGGGTGGGGGGAAGAACATTGTCAAGATGTTGTCTTGGCTTAAGTGCAGCCTTCTACACAGTTTCTCATAGCATCCTGGCATAGTGACATAATGCATCCTCAACCACTTCATCCCTGGATTGTGAGGAGCAGGTAACATGCTGTCAAATAGGGCGGCCATTCAGAGGGAACTCTGTGAGCTGTGGAAATGGGCTGACAGGAATCTCACGCCATTTAGCAAAGGCAGATGGAAAGTCCTACATCTGGGATGTAGTAACATCCATGATTACACAGGCTGGAGGCTGGCTGGCTAGAAAGCAGCTCTGTAGGAGGGCACCTGGGCGTTCTAGTGTACAGTGAACTGAACACATGTGACAAGTGTACTCCGGCAGCAACAAAAATTGCATTAACAAGAGAGGTTGAGGGATGTGATTGTACCATCTACAGCATTTGTGAGACTACTTTCGAAGTGCTGTAACCAGTTTTGTGTCCCGGTTGTCAGGGAGATGTTGACAAAATGGAGACTCCAGTAGATGATCACTGCGTTGTCGTCTGAGAGTCCATCAGACATCATTTTCAGTCAAAGAGAGTGCGTGTGACAACTTTTTTATAATGCATTCTCAGCATCTTTTTTTTTTCTCTTCAGTTTTGAGAGGTCAAGATTGGTCCTTCTTATATGTTCCCATTATCGCGGAAAAATTCAAAGAGTTGCTTTTAAACTCTGCTTTTAAAGTGGCAGTTAATTACTTTATACAAACAAAAAACAAAGATTCAACCGGATATAACAGTCTTCAAACTTTACCACAGTCATTCAGATAATACCGTTTGGTAGTTGTTATCTGTATGTGAGACCTTGATAAGCCATGGCACCTGTCCTATAAGAGCATACTGTGGCTGATTATCTCCATTTACTAAAGTAGTTCAGCAAGCATGAAATCTGAGAGCTGCTATAGAAATTTCTCCATATGCAAATCCAGAATTTTCTGTAAATATGCTTCTTCTAATGTGGTATATTTGAAGAATTTCAGAGCACATTTTCATTTGCCGTACAGTTTTGACAGAAGAACCTCTGCGTAGGTGCTTTTAATTTAATTTATACTTGAAGAAGTGTTGAAATGTCAATCACATTTGCCATTAGAAGATATTTGTTTGAGAAAACTAGTCTGACAAAACTTTGGAAAGTTGAACTTAGATTCCTGACAAGGACATGGAACAAAAGCTTAACTGCTGTTTCATGTATCTATCAATACTGCACAAATATAGACTAGCTTTTCATGTGGTACAGACTGCTGGTAACTATTTGACCAGGTCTGGCTTCCCCAGTAGCCTAGTATATTTTGGCTTAGAGCCGTATTCAGAAATTGAAGTCTCAATTAGAGGAATTAAAAGTAGCTGAAGTAAAATTTGTGTGATTGCAAATAAAAGTAAAACTTAAATTTGCAAGTGTAGTGGTATTTTAGTCCAAGCCAATCTTCCACCTGTGTCATAAACACCTATGAAAGTTACTGTTTAAAATTTCTTTAAATTACTTCTCACTTGTTTCATTTGTGTGAAATATATTGGGAGGACAGAAACATCGATGGAATAGGATACCCTTTACAATGTGTGATAAGATCCTATGCTCACAGTCTGGGCTGCTGTACTTCTTATTTTTTCTTTTTAATTTACAGGTATTTGGAAGCCCCACACTAGCAGATATGAATGTGAATTCTTAAAAATATTTTGCAAAGGTTTTTAGTTGAACTTTGCATTTTTGGAGAATGTGTATATTTATTTGCGTAAATGTACCTGCCAAAGATTTTCAGATTGGTGCACTGAAATTATTTCTAAAATTTAGTAGACGTAGTTTAAGTTGAAACTATTTGACAGCCCATTGACAAGCCCATTTTGCACTGTACATTTTATCCTGAAATTTTCTAACGATGTTAGTTTGAAAATGTGAAATAAAACCCTTTTAATGTAGGTAGTTTTTGTCCAGGTAAGCAACAAATCATTGCATTTGTGTTGTCTCATCAGGCAGAAACTTGAATAGCTTTTGGTTGGATAAAGACAGGAGAGAATGTGAATACTAGAATTTCAAATGGGAAATGAAAATGATTGTGACCAAGTGATTTGGCAGTATGTCTGATTTCTCTAAACTTGGAATATATGCTTTTGCTTTAACACAACAGATAGTTTATGTCTCTGCCATTTCCGTTATCGTATATTTCTTATTTATGATTTCTTAAATGTAAAAAATCTGTTTGATTGTTTGAAAAAGCAAACGTGAAATACTGGACTTTGAAAAAGACTTAAATGAAGAGAGTTTCCTTCTCATCTGGCTTGCCAATAAAGAGTTAGAACACAGTAGGGAGGAGATAGCATAGGTACTTATTTTATGTGTTTTTCTGATTGGTTTAGATTCACTGATCCTTTCAGAGATTATATCTTTCCAAATTACCATTTTGAACTGGATGCATGAGCCTTTCGTATTGTTTGTATTCAGTTGTTTCAGTGCACAGTTTTGGATCCAAGTGAGTTTTATGCATCTAAATTTAGCTGCTTAGATTAGAACAGATTCCCTTTATTATAACCTGTGAGAAGTAAGGTATCCACCTTCCCCTATTGACCATATAAGGAACCTGAAATTCCTTAAATAAACACAGTTATCTGGACAAAATGAAGTACAAATATTAATGCTAACAGAACATCCTTTTGTATCATGGGCTTTTGAGTGGAACCTCTAAATACTGCTGCTACAGAAACTATAAGTGGGAGTTACAGATGTGATGCCCTCTTGGAAATGGAGAATAAATCCCTTTTGAAAATTTTGATGTTCATGGACTTTTCAGAAGGGTGCATTTCTACTGAAGACCTCAGTGTACTTTTGTCATTGGCACAGTTAGTTCTCAGATTACCCAATGAGGCATTATGCTCTCAAACGCCTAGGGACAGTTTTTATTTCTGTTCTAAATCTAGGTAAATTGAAGCATAGTGAGAGCATGGCGCATGTTCAAGGACATACAGCTGGTCAGAGGCAGTGACAGAAATAGAAACCAGGAGTTACAGAACGTGGTATGCACTTATAGTGTGAAACATGGGTTGCTTGAATGTCCTCCCAAAATTAAATGAACATTTGCAACCCAAGCTCCAATCTTCCAGACTGCCATTACTAGGTAAAGTACTTGCTACTGTGATTTCACAAGGACTATTAATGATAGCAAGCATTGCTTCAAATAGCAAGTGTTTGCAGATGGATGCCCAAATTGCCTTCTATGGAATAAAAATGAGAACAACATTTTAAGTGAGGTTGAAACAACTGCTAAACCTATTACTAATGGCTGATTGGAAATACCGTAACATATCCAAAAAAGTGTGCAATAACATAGAAAAACATGCAAAAACAAAGCCAAGACCGTATTTCTAAAGAATTTCCATAATCTCTGTATTTTTATGTAGGAAATATATTTTAAATGTTGAATACATTAGATTTAAAAATAAATTTTATTTTGGCTTACAATAAATGGTGACAAAATCCTCATGACAACTCTACAATTATCTGTTGTAATAAATATAGTAGTGAAAGGCATTAAAAGTTATGAAAGGTGAATTGTATTTATTTCAGATTGAATATGTTATTAAGTCCATTTATAGGTCCACACAGAATATATTTTTGTGTCTTTTCATCACCAGAAAAACAAAATCAGGCAAAAAAACACAAACGCATAACTTTTCATAACTTCTTTCCTCGGCACAGAACTAAATTAATCTCCACTGTAATTTTACAGACATCAGTGAAATTAGTTCAAGAATTCATAATGTGACTTTCACTTCTGATTTTTTTTTTCTTCTTATGATGCAGAAAACAATCAAGCAATCCCTAAAGATTTCTACAGACTATCTGTATAACTATTGTATGGGAACTGCTGAATCACGGCCTGAACCTCTGATTGACCACCTGTGGTGAGCACTGAGTCAGCCCTGGGAGCACAGGTGAAGGCAATTCTCCCGTGCAGCTGGAAGGGGTGGAGCCTGGCTGCACCTCTTCTAGACCCCATTTAAGAGCTGATTGCCAGTGGGGAAGGGTCTCTTTCTGGTGGTTCCTCCTTTGTAGTTTTGCAGTGAGCCTAGGACAAGGTAAGCACTATCTATTTTCTTTTTGGTAGAATAACTGCTTAGCCAAACTTTCTTTTTTTTTTTTTTTCATAATTATAACATCGGTATATTCATGGATTATACAGTTATATCTGCCTTCATGGAGGTTATCCATTGCAATATGTACTTCTCTGGTACAGATATTATGGTGCTGTTGTAATTTTTTGGAGAATGTTCTTTGTGGGACTAGACTCTCCAGAATTAGAACAAATATACATACTGTGTGCCTTAACTAATGCAAATCTCCCATGTCTAGAGAATGGGATCAATATTTTAAGTTTATCTGGGGGCAATGTCCTGATTTTAAGTCTACTGGAGAGCCTACACATAGCTCAGTGGATTGAGGTATGGTATGGCTTAGAATTTCCTTGGAAGAAAGTGAACATTTTATGTTCTGTGCTAATGCAGTTTAAGTATGCCTTGTGCACAGAGAGATGCTCGCTTGTGCGGCTGCTGTCTGTTCTGTCTGCCACTGGTACACAGCAGGCAAACAAATGCTCTGGGATGTTCCTAAAAAAGCCCAAATATCATCTGCTACTAAGGGACATGTAACTGCAGTCCATGGACAATATGAATGTTAGGTGCAAGTTTATGCTCTTTTGAGCAGGACTGTTTTTACTGAGTTTTCCAATGTGGAGGCTGAGCTGAAGCCCTCAAGTTCCATAGCTCTCTTAATATGACTGAATTGAAGTGACAGCCTGCACTTTGCCTTTCTTCCAGCACCTTGCTTGATATGTGCTTGAGAGGAACTGTGAACAATGGGTCTCCAAATAGAGATGCGTTAAGGAATCCTTAATTAATGGTATTCTACTAATGCCTCTTGGTTCTTGTTTTATCTCTTTCACTCAATGTTAGCTCTCTTGGTAACGTGGACCTGGAGCCTGATGGTCACAAGTGTCCTGCAGGTGGATGAAAGAGGGAATTTCTTCTCAAAGTTAAGTTAATCTATGATGGCATACTCCGCCAGATGATCTGCGAGCTTTGTGTAATGGATGCAGTAATAAGTACGTGCCTTGTATGTGTTAAGTCTACAAACAAGGTGTCTACATATCCTTAGTAGGAATGAAAAGAAGCAGGATCCTTGCACAGTGAGACAAGTGTGAGATGGTGACTATCTTAAAAATTTCCCTCAGCAGTCACTTTAGTTCAATCACTCGCTAAGGCATCTCTTAATTTTGTACTCCTGTTACACGAAGTGGAATCTGAAATTGCTGGCAAAGTCCACGTTATCAGTTCTATTTGCTGACTTTAGCCATCTACGTTTTTTGTATTCTTTGCTTGTTCTTGAGCTCAATGAAAAGGATGCTTTACAGCAAGCATGACCACTCCATGCTACAGAAATGGACTCAAAATGATACTGAGAAGCAAGGTGTTTGCATGATATTTGTACAGGATTAAGCCTCGGATGCCTGAAATACGCTTGTTGCAATGATTCTGTGGTAAAATTTTATGGAGCGTAACATCGGAGAGCTGAAAGACATGAATAAGCCAAATCAACGTATGTGTTTGCACTGTAGAATGGCATTTACAACAAAAGTGGTAAACCAACCTCATTTCAGAACAATTCTCCAGACACCGTGCAGATCAGCAGAATTGAAGCCTGCGCTCACTATAAGCCCAGAAGAAAAACTTACTCCAGTTTAATGGACAACATAACACTGCACTAGGGTCATGATAGGAGGTGATGAGGGAAGTAGAGTTGGAAGAAATTCAATATAATTAAAGATCAGAGAAAGAAGTGCAATTGCATTTACATCCGATGTTAAAATTCTTCACCTACTAGAAGTGTATTTTTTCAATAATATTATTTTGAAAACTGTAATTTATTTTGGTAGAATATGGGAAGAGTGGCATACATACTTTTTTGGTCTTAACTAAAAGTGTTATACATCATCAGCTCTGAACTTGTACTGAACGTAGTCTGACATCAGGATCTGTCACACTTCAACTCAAACCAAGTACGATCAGGAATACAGGTAGCTCTAATATTTTCTAGTTGAATTTTACCAGTGTAATCCGACATAATTTGTGATAATAGATTAGCAGCACAGTAACTGCTTAATGGTGCATACTTGAGCAGTGTTATTTTAGTTAAAAAAAAAAAAAACTGTACTCATTCAGTGGAGCCATAGTTCCATGCAATATGTTCATATTCTCTGACATACAAATAAAAATAAGTTAATTTTCCTGTAGTTTGAAAACATATGAGGCATTTTCTTACAGATGGTTGAAACTTCTTCTATGAGTTACACATGAATTGACCAAAATTCATGTCATTCAGATACCTTCACACAGACAGAAAGACAATAGATGTATTCAATCTGTACCAATTTGATGATGCTTATCCATAAAGATTCTGTATGTAACATCTGTCCATGTACAGTAAAGCAAGAAGTTTTCAAATAGGAAAATTATCAAAGAAGATATTGATATCTTTGGAAAGAAGGATGGTAGATAATTAAGTACTGATTTTGGTGTCAACCTTCTGGCCTTTTCTGCGTGTTGTTGGAAAATAGGTCATTGCTTGTTTTTCAGTAGCCACGGAGTGCAGCACTTCCAAAGTACAGCATAACGTCCATGTACACAAAGAGAATTTATTTTTCAGTGATCAATAAAATGAGCAGCTACTACACATTGGCAATTATGTGGCACTCTAAGCCTGGGAAGATTAAGTGTTTACTTCCCAGCACCACTATATTTTTTCAAAACCCGTATTTTCCTTCTCTTTCACACTTTTTAATCTCCCTAATTGTTTTTTTTGTTGTTCTTGTTATTACAAAAGAAAACATAGCTTACGTGCGTGTAATGCTTTTCATCCAGAACAATGCCAAAGTACTATACAGAGTCTGTATTGTTTTAGAATGAAGCTTCACAACAAATGCATTTTTCTGTATTAACACTGTTTAGAGAGAAAAGAACCCTGTGTACAGAATGGCAAGTACATCAAGAAGACTAGAATGTGTATATTCATATATGAATTGTTAGTTCAAGAGTGAAGATTGATGCAGAACCTCCAATACTGTCTGTTCAATTTTTTTTCTTTCCGTAGTTCAAGTATTTTAATGTCATGTTGTTTAAGGTTTATGATTTGTAGAATAATCAATAGATACTCCAGACTTCTGTAAGCCAAGGAAGAATCTGAAGGGGGAAACATAAAATGTACTATAAAAAAAACCCTGGAAAACATCATTCCAAATTTGATCTCAGTACATAAATTAAATTGAGCTTTCATTTCCATTTCACTTCTTTGGGACTTTGTTAAATATATTGCTGTAGCTTTTTCTGGAATGGAGGAAAAAACCTAGATAACTTGATTCTTGTTTTGTAAGTGTAAGTACTATTGTGTACTTCTTGTTTTGCATTTAATATCCAAATCTTTTAAGAGTATTGTAGGATTTCAAAAGCGTACGGTACTCTAGGTAAAGGGTACTCTAGGTAAAGCTTTCGTTTGAGATAAGTACTACCTGTATTTTTTTCTTCATTAGTTATGAACTTGACTCATTATAAATCTTCTGGAATATAAACTAGCTGAACTTTTTGCAGCTATGTATTGTCTCTATGGGAATTCTAATCAAAATTCTGCATTAATAGTCTTTCAGTCAGAAGGAATTTCAGTTCTTTGACCCTAGCATTTCAACCAAGTTTAAACCAGTTTGATTTTCTGTTCCCATAATTATAGAATGAAAAATGTTCCACTGTATCCTTGGGATGGTGTGAAACTCTTCCTTCTTTGCTTGAATTTTGAATAGCACAGATTTTCATAGAAACTCTACTTTGGTAGGAGCCACTGAATTAAATGCATCTCTTCCAAAACTACGTAAATATGAAAACGTATTCCCATTGCAGCATACAGGAAAAAATGGTACACAGAATCCCAGTTCCCTTTTAAAGGATTTCTGAGCTCTAGATCTGTTTGTGCAACATATCTAATAGTTCTTATATGCCTCTTGTCATAGAATCATAGAATCACAGATTTATAGTATCATAGGGTGGCTTAGATGGAAGGGACTTCAAGGATCAAGTTCCAACTCACTTGTTACAGGTGGGGTTACCAACTGCTAGATTGAGTATTAGACCAGATTTCCCAGGGCCCCATCCAGGCTGGCCTTAAACACCTCCATGGATGGGACATCACCCATTCCTCGCTGGGCAACCAGTTACAGCACTCACCACTCTGTCAGTAAAAAAACTTTCCCCTAACATCTGGTCTAAATCTCCGTTTCTTTAGTTTAACACCATTTCCCCTATCGCTATCCTATCTAATCTTGTAAAAAGTTGATTTCCTTCACATTTGTAAACCGTCTTTAATTATTGGAAGTCCACAATGATGT
Organism: Meleagris gallopavo; assembly: GCF_905368555.1. Taxonomy (NCBI): domain Eukaryota; kingdom Metazoa; phylum Chordata; class Aves; order Galliformes; family Phasianidae; genus Meleagris; species Meleagris gallopavo. The sequence continues at coordinate 43,919,260 of NC_139409.1, read as the reverse complement.
CTCCCCACTGCCTTCTCTTTTCCAGGCTAAACAAGCCAAGTTTGCTCCTCCTCTCTTCATAGGAGAGGATCATTTTCATGATCCTCCTCTGGACCCCCTCCAAAAGCCCCACATCCTTCCTGTGTTGGATGCCTGAGTCTTGGATGCAGTATTCCATCTGGGGCCTCATGAGGGCAGAGCAGAGGGAGACCATCATCTCCCTTGTTCTGCTGTCCACCCCATTTCTGATGGAACCCAGGATACTATTGGCCTTCTGGGTTGCAAGCTCACACTGCTGGCTCATATTAAGTTTTCCATTAACCAGGACATGTAAGTCCTTCTCAGCAGGGCTTAGTGTATCCCTGTGTGTGTCATCCTCTGCTGATACCTATTGGTCACTATGTGACAAACATATTTCATCACCAGTCACTGAGACGCATCACAGATTCAAATACTATCTTAACAGGCTTGTTACATGGAATGAATTTTCCCAGATCCAGGAAAGACCTTGGGCTCCTTAACGATCACAGTAGTTCTTCCTGATACAAATATGGTGCCAGGCTTTTAGCTTTGATTCCTCTTCCTCCACTAGCAGAAGTGCTCAGTGGAATAAATTTAAATTCTGTTATTACAAGTTCAAACCTAACTGCCATACCTTTCTTTGCCTTGTGGTTTTGATTATTTGTTCAAAACTCTTTATGACCTTTGGAAGAATGAGAAGGTTCTCCACCGTTACACAATAGCAACCATCACCGTCATCTCACTTTGTGGTTTGCCTGGAAATTGCTAGCAGTTTAGAAAAAAGTTTAAACGTTTTGTTTTAATTTAGTGCATATGTGAAATAAATTATACTATGGAATGGTGCTGTCAAATATTTATTTAATATCTCAGTACTTGAATTCACTTGCCAATCAGATAAAATTAGTTTGGAATTCTTTTACACTGACATCATTTTCCTAACTTATAAACTCACTTTTAGACACAGAAATAACAAATGTTTTCATTGGCTTGTTGTGAATAGAAGCGATGTTTAGGAATTTTAATGTACAGTCTGGTGTTTTCATAATGTCACTAGGACTTCACGCTTCATTTTAGCTAGAGACAACTTTGTCCTTAAACTACTTACTTTGTGTATTTTCCTATTTTCTAATTCAACCTGAGTGTTAGAATTGGCTCCTTTTAGATGATTTGCATAAAATTTAAAAGGTGTAGGATTTCCCAAGACATTACTTAGCAGCAACAGTGGCTGCAAAAACAAGTGTATACTGCTGGGTCAACAGGATTGGCTTTTAACAATCAAGTAGAAAGCATAATTGAGAATACTGACTGGTATTTTGAGAATTGTTTCACAATATGTGTTACTCTGCCAACATCTTTCCATGTAATCCTGATGATTATCTCCCATAAAAACAGCATATTAAGTTAAAAAGTTCATGAAAATAAGGCCTAAAATGTGTTAAATAGGTGCACCTAGTTTTAAAATAGCTTTTCTCCTCCGTTAGTTGCTTTATGTAGGATGAGTTGTTGTGTTGTGCTCTATATATTTAGCCAAAGTTCTATGCAGAATTAGTTAGTCATGTAATAAAAGATTGTAAACAGAAGTAGCATCTTATTTGGATTCACACAGTATTGCTAGAGTTTAGTCAAATTCCAAAAACTAAACGGAGACAAAAATGAATCACTATGGTTGTACTGAATTTCCCTGCCAAAATGTATTAAGTTTTGAAAACATAAGAACTCTAGTAGCATTACATTCCCATAGTGTGTTTACCATTTTCTCTTTGTTTTTCATGACTCAGGATTCTATCAGTTTTCAGTCACAGGCTAGAAGGTAATTGAATAAGCTTTGTACAGGCAATGCTGTAAGAGCGCAAAGATACGGACTCACTTTGTAGATGAACAGAACTGTATGCACTTATGGAAGAACTATAGGAGGAAGGATAATAGTCCTTCAGAAAAAGAAAACAGTACATGAAATAATGGGGAATAATTCATTTTCAGTCTCTTGGCTTTTGTTTCTGAGGTGGATTTTGTTCCTTAAAACATTGCCTGTGTGGCTGCATTTCTAATGCCTGCATCGCCCATGAGAATCGTGCTTCATCACCAAAGCAGCCAGGTTCTCTGGAGCACTCGTGGGACCATGGTTGAAGCTTTTAGCAGTGAGTGGTAGAAACATGGGAAGGTGAAAGCTACTGTGCTACTCTGCCAAGAAAGAGAATCCCTTTGTATACGTGCCAAGAGTAGATCTTGAAGAATTGGTTTCAAACAAGGTTTCTTTCTTAAGCATTTCCATTTTTAGGAAGTGGCATCACAACAAATCTGTAATTCTAGTAGAATTCCAGAGTTATTTTACTCTTTATTGATCAAAAGCCTTAACATTGCTTTTACAAGGACTGCTGCTGTTTAACTGCACCATAACAGCTTTAAAATAGAAGTTATAATGGAAACAGCAATTAGTTATAACCGCGTGCAGTGTATCTTGGTAATATAGTCGAGCACTCCAGCTTCTGTGGGGCCATTTATATCTGTGATCATAGAGAACAGTCTGTTACAGGATTATCCAAGAACAGAGTGAGCTCAGGCTGATGAAATCCCAAAGAGTACTTTTGTACTCAGAATTTCTCAGTCATACCAAGTATGCAGCTTTTTTTCTCATCGTGTTGTGCATAACCAGACCATAGAAAATATCACTGACACCATTTACAGCGAAGAAGGCCAATAAATAAAGGCTGAGGAATCAAGGATCTGAAACTGTGGTGTGTGGATGGACTGCAAGGCTCTTTCTTGTGGTTCACTGGAAAAAAAAAAAAAAAAAAAAAAAAGAAACACATATTAAAGCTAATATATGGTAGATTAAGCTACCAGTACCGGAAGGGAATGGGGTCTGTGAGTAGATATTTTACTTATAAAGTGGTCTGCTGACTGAAAATCTGGAGCACCATCAGAGTTCAACTAATTGAGCCAGACAGCTTGTTAGACTGTCTTGTAAAAGCTGGATGTCTGGCTAGATAGCTTTTGGCACTTTGAAGAAGGGAGAGACAGATTTATGAACTGGACAAATGAGCGCTACAGTCAGGAATTTTTCTAACAGTTTGGCTGTATCTATAAGACCCTTTGCCCCTCAAAAGGATGCTGCTTCGAAAGCCAGGTTCTGCCAGCTCCTAAATGCACCATTCAGCCTAGGATATTACTGCTGATTTTAAGCACCTTATCTTCCTGTGCGGTTCTTGCAAGTGCTAGGATAAGCTTCAAGCTTTTGTCCCCATTTATACAGCAACAGCTTCCAAATGGCAAGAAGGTTCAGGAAAGAGACAGCTGCGTCTGCACATAGCTGAGGAACAGACTGATAGTAATGTGGAGAAAGAGCGTGATGCCCTAATGGAAAGGTAAACTTGGATCTACATTCTCCTAGCATTGCTGGGAGTTTGGAAATGTTCAGCTTCCTCGTATATGTATTCATAGCAGAGTGCATCTCTGCAAGACACCCGCAAAATCCTTTGTGGTAAGTTCAGCTTGCACGGGGATTGCCAAATCCTTCCATGGCTCCCTGTCAGCAATTGGTCCTAACTCATCGTGTCCTGAGCTATAATGCTGATTAATCTCAATATCTGTGCCACCAACAAGGAGCCAGCAGCAGTGCTGCCAAGATTTCTGCACTTGTTTCTGTTTCTTATGTGTTGAACGTCATTCCAATTCAGATCTGTCAAACTGTCCACCGCAGAAGCTGAAAACATCGTGGGCAAAGGAATATACAGATTTAGAAATTCTTGGAAAAGCCCCACTGCTCTAGTTGTAAATAACTGCTTTTCTTCTTTGTATGCTATTTCCTTTATGGATTCTACATATTCTGATTTCCAGGCTTTATATCTGAGTGGAATTGATGGCATCAAGCCTAAAAATGATTGAAAAATAAAGTAATAGTTGCATAGAGAGGAGCATGCCATGGAATTTCCAGAACAACTTGTGTTAATCTGACTGGAAATAGTGTGGTACTTACCAGGGTTACAGACACCTTAGCTACACAAATAAAGGAAACATCTGAGAACAGGGAACACAATCTCACTTGTATAATGTCTTGATGCTTCTGCTCCTTCTCCTAATAAATAAAAAACTATGAAACTGTTGAGAGTTGCCCTTTGCAAGCCACCGATAAAGTTCTGGTCAAGTTTGGAAAGCTTCTTATTAAAGCTGAGACATTTCTCAGGCATAGTTAAGACTATTAAAAGCAGAGGAAACAAAGCAGAGGAAACTGATCCCCATCCCATAATAGGAGGATGATGCTATGGCTTTGCTTTTGCCCTTCTCACCTCCAAAAGTGCGAGGACTGCCTGCCTGTGTTGTCAAAATGCCACTGATTTGTATAATTAATTGGTACCTCTGATCACAAGAGGATGCACGAGGAAACTTTAAGGTTTAATACATCAGTCCAAGGAATGAGACAGAGAACTGAGGTTGTTTTGGAGCCAGACTCAAAGCCCATCCTCATCCAGGATTGAAGACAAGAGGGAGCGTGGCAGTCAGGAAATTCCCTTGACAGTGTATTTTAACAACCTGTCTTGAAAAATCCTGCACTGCTACCAGGTAAAAGCACAAAAAGAAGCAAACACATGGAGAAAGCTCAGACTGATTTTTGGCAAATACCACGTCTGATCCATGTTGCAGTGTTGCCAACCTTAAGTGTTCCAAAATCATACGTGATGAGGGTGGCTTAAAAATAATCAATTTGGGCTTCCTTTTTATTTGCCTTCTGACTTAAAAATAATCAATTTGAGGTTCTTTTTATTTGCCTTTGGTTTCCTAGCCTTCAGGGTACACTCAGATAATATTTTCCCAAAAACCACGTGTACTAGAAAACTACTTTCTCTTTCCAAAATAAAACTAGTATTTCTCAAGTGAAACATCAGTCATAAGCTAAGATTGCATGTACAACATAGCATGAGATGTACAAGAAGTTAAATCGAATTGCAATATTTCATTTTTCCCCCTATATTTTGTTTTTTTTTTGTTACTGTATAAAGTCAAGAGAAGAACAACAGAGAAAGAAGAAAGCGGACACGTTAATATAAAACAGAGAAGAGAAAACAAAGATGGAGGTAGAAATGAAGATATTAACAGTACGGGAGATTTAGGAGGAGAAAGCAAAGCAAACCAACAGGAAATATGATTACATGTGTACCTATTATTTTAAAGTGTGGTGCCTGCTTTAGGGCTCTGGGATCTATCAGGGCTTTAGACAACTATGTATCTGCAATTAGTTATTTGAAGCTATTGCAATATTTATCCAATTATTAGCCCTATCGTAGCAAAGGGGCATGTAGGTATTTGGAGACCAGGTGTTTCAAAGCATTTAGATGCCACACACTCGTGCTGTTCTGCATATATTTCTCTTGGAAGGGCAAAGTTACTTGAAATTCAGAGATATTCAAGAGTGTTGAGAGTGCACTCTTAAAATTGTTAGATCTGAAATCAAGCATGCAAGGTTTCTACCCACTTCACCATGAAGGCAGTCAAATGAAACACGCCCCATGAAGCCCCATGCCTGCCACTGTTCAAGAGGCATTCAAGAGGCATTTGGACAGTGTCCTCAATAATATGGTTTAACTTTTGGTTATCCCTAAGGTGGTCAGGCAGTTCGACTAAATGATTTTTGAAAGTCCCTTCTATTCTATTCTGTTCCATTCCACTTATTTTCCAACTTTTTCTTTCTTTTCATTTTCTCATTTACTTTAGCAGGTATGTAAATCCATGGAGGGCTGTCAGAACCTACTTTCCATAGTCTGTGATGCCAGAATTTCATATGGCTTGAAGTAATAGTTCAGCAAGATGGCCCAAAGTCTGACTCTTTCTTCAAAGTAGAAGATCATTCTCATTTTTAGAACTTCTCTCTTTTTTACCATTCTATATTGTTTTCCCTAGTGTTTCCCTGTAGCATCCTATCCCTTTCACTTGAAGTAGGGTTGTCTTTTCATTGCTCCCTTTCTTCTTCTCTTATTAGACTTTTTTACGTTTCTTCCTCTGCCTCAAAATTCTGGGATGTGTCCTACGTAATGTGCACTGAAGCGTCTCCTATCTCAGTTTAAATATATCATTTAATTTGAAAATTTTATGGCTATAACGTAGTCTCTTTGTATCCATTTACTCCTTCTTAAATCTTCAGAAATAGTTGTATCATATTCAGTCTCCATACAGCCACTTCATGTACCCCTTCTCCCTGTGGAATTAAAAGCAATCACACTGTTCAGGAGGCTGGATTTGCCTTGGCTGAAGTTGCTGAGTCATATTTATTCTAGGGTAAATATCAGGAATTATTTTTTTCCAGATTTCAAAGCAAAGCCTATATTAAAGGAAGATTCCTCATACAGTCTACCTGGGTAGAACAATTTGCATACAATTTGAATTGAATGGGCTGAATACAAAAGCAGTGAAGTCCAAAGACAACCACAGAAGCACTTACCATGACTTGGATGGGGAGCTAGGATTGCTCTTGCAGTACCACTCTGACTAGTAAAAGAAGTATGAAATACTAAAAAAATAACTCTCTTGCATTCAGAGACACAGGACATTTGCACGTGCATTCATGTGCAAAGCTATCATGCAGTCATCTCTCCTACCCTCAGACTGCTTGTCTTAGTAGTAAGTATTGGTTGTGTTCCAAATACTGGCTCGCCATCTGGGCCAGAAAAAATACCGAGGATAACATATAGACTTTGAATGAGACCAAAAAAGATTAGTAAGATAGAGAAAAAAGGGTTTGATAAGTACACTATGAACACAGACTAAACCAGAAGGAACAGGTTTTATTTTAAACCCTATTCACTGATCAGTAATTCATGTCTATTATAAAATCGGTTTTAGTGGCTTGGTCAGCAGTGTCTCAGCTACTGAAATTATATAATAATAATTGAATGCTGATTTATTTATCCAAATATTTTATCAGAGCCCTTATTAAATAACCTTTCTATTTCATAGCCCCCCCCTTTTTTTTTTTTGACAAATACTGAGTTTTAAAAGTTGTTTCATTTCATATTTTAATTATATTTTTAATACATTTAATGAAACCTATTGCATGTGCATGAGGTACACAGAAAAAATATCAAAGTTCTTCAAGTGGGAAGTCTTAACCACAGATCTAATTCTGGAGGTATCAGCATACAGTGAGGTCTGCAACATTAGATCAATGTCTGGAAATCACCTACTGCCAGATCCTGAGTTGTAAAAATAAAGAAGCAAGGGAAAATGTTCTCCCCTTTTCTCTCTCTCCTTTTCTCATACACCCTCAGAATTACACTCACCCACACGTGTGCATATGCATGCATGTATGCACGTACGCACAAAAAGCTTCTGTCTTGATTCAGTTTGCGCAGCTTCTTTGTACCATTACAAACTGCAGATGTTCCAGACTGCAGAGGAAGGTCCAATTTCATTTGAAAATGGAGTATATGATTTATATGCTAATAAGGCTTTATATACTAAAAATATTTTAATTTAAAAGATTGAAAGTCATCTCGTTGGTAGCAATATTCCATCCTTAGAGTGGCTTGGGAGTCCAGAGTTATTTTCTTCATACTTCTACTTAAAGAGCTAAAATTACCAGTTCTTTGAGGATACACAGTACTGATTTTTCTTTTACCAGGTGAGAGAGAATGCTTCTTTTTAAAAAAAATAAACATTTTTGCGTCGAAAATATCCTGGCTACTTCCACTGCTCAAAGTGTATGTTTTGATGTCATTTTAAGTTTAAAGTACAATCTATCTCTTTTCAGTATTTTTAAAGCTAATAATAATCCACTACTATTTCTGTAGCAGGTAATAAAAAATGTTGGTTGCAATGTTAGTAATCTTGCAAGAGCTGATACACCAATTACAGTTTCTCAAATTATTAAGCTCAAACCCATTTGCAAGAGTGCACCAGTCCAAAGGGCTGACATTAGCTCACAGACTGCTAATTCTGGTTAATGATTTTGGTACACAAATTATGTTGTTGGCCCACCCTAGCTGTCATTATGGCATGTAGAGTGTACTTTAACAGATGCTTAAGTATTACTCAGCTCCTGAGGTTTAGACTTGATCTCAAGAATGAACGTGAACTTTGGAAGCTGTGGATAGTATTTGGCAAGGGTTGAATATCTTGTGTCTGATTTCCCTGACGCAAACTAAAGGGATGCATTGAAAAGGAGAACATGCAAGATTACGTTCCCAAAGTGTAGCACAGCCATTGTAAAACTAACAGGTACATCTGCTTTTCTAAGTTGTTTAGCTATTCAGTCTTTGAAACAACATTCTCAGTACCATAATGCAGCCCAGCCCAAGTGCTTGCTGATACTGCTGAATCCCTGGTGACCATCACTTTGCATGGGACCTTGACAATGATTTTGAGTCAGATGTACTTTTCTTGACATTGTGTCTGTCCAGAAAATGTGGCTTTGCTTCTTTAGCTTTCTCCTCCAGGAAAACTAAATGTCAGTGTGAGACTCAGAACTGAAAAGCTGGAGAAAAGATGCAGAGGAGAACCTGTTAAATATTTTCTGAAAAGATGGAAAGCCACACTGTGGGCAAGAATGTAGTTGGCAGATTGAGAGAACAGAAATTAGCTTTCCTCATAATCGCTCAGAGCCAAATCGTTTGATCTTTTTGTTTCTAACCTTTCTTTCCATGCCTCAGTTCTGCAGATTCCCCTAGTAGCTTGGTGCCATCTGTATCTTCATGAGCTTTCGCAGTCTCTTCTCTGTCATGCTTATTCCTCCAGCAATCTGTTGGAGCAAGTCTAGAGGAGGCCCATGAAGATGATCAGGGAACTGAAGCACCTCCCTTGCCAGAACAGGCAGAGAGAGCTGTGGTTTTCAGTCTGGTGAAGAGAAGGCTCTGGGAGGATCTCGTAGCTGCCTTCCAGTACTTATCAGGAAGAAATTCTTTACTGTGAGAGTGGTGAGACACTGCAACAGGTTGCCCAGAGAGGTTGTGGATGCCCCCTTCCTGGAGTTGTTTAAGAAGGTTGGATGGAGCTTTGAGCAATCTGATTTAGTAGGAGATGTCCCCGCCTGTAGCAGGGGAGATGATCTTAAAGGTCCCTTCCAGCCCAAACCATTCTATGAAACATTCTAACATAAAACTCAGTAGCTTTACACTTCAAAATGCTCATTTCCTCTCTCCTTACCTGAATGACTTGGAGAGACACAAATGTGTGAAAGGGGTCAGACTGAAAGATAAGTATGCTAGCTGGAAGGGAGGGAAGGAAGGGAAGACCAGGAATATAAAAGGGTATTTTCTTCCCTCTCTGTTTTCCATTTGCCTCATATTCCCTAATGCCTAACCAAGCAGCATTACTGACCTTTATAATGGTGTGCATTTTGAAGATGTCGTATGTCTTCATTTCACTTCATCCACTCTTTAGGAATATGACAGCATTATCCTAAGTGCTTTGGTGTGTTTGAGCACTGCCATTTTCCTCAAGTGGAATTAGGAAAACAGCTCTTAAGGGTTTGCACAAATTTCTACTTAGAAATACTTCTGCTTAAGTGCAAAGTGCAGAAGTGCAGAACTTCTTCCAAATGCTCTGCAGTCTTCAAAATGTTGAAACCAGAACTCAGTGTCTAGGTACAGTTTGTATTTCATGACTATACCTTGTTATTTGAGACATCAGGGTACTGTGTTAGCTTGCTAGAAAAGCCTTTTGCCTCAGCAGGTCTCTGAGATCTTGTTGGCTCAGCCATTCATCCTAGCTTAACCTCGAATTCCAAGCACAGAGGTTTCTCAGTTGTGCTTTGCTCAGAGAGACATTTGGTCAAATCTTCAGAAGCTGAAAACTTGCAATGAGGACCAAAGCCATGGGCTGAGCCTTATAAGCATGCAGTAAGTAAACTTAAGTTGAACCACTCAGCACTGTCAAGTTCTGGATGTTAGGTGGGCTGAATTTGAGAGGCTTGCTGTTTAAATGACTACAGGTGGACCGGTAAGCCACTCCTGGGAGGCAAAAAATATCTATCCTGTTTAGTCAACATGTAGATTTTTGACCTTGAATGTGGTCCGTTTTCAAATGCCAGCTTGGTTTTATGGCAAAGCCACTGGTCTATGACACGACATCCAGTTCCTGTGTCGCGTGCAGCACTAGAGGGCAGAGCTAACAGCTAATGAGAAATTGAGGATTCCTTAAGGTCCAGGAAACATACCTTTTAATGCAGTTAAATAAACTTCTAGGAAACAGCTGGAGAACCAGGCTGAGACACAAAAGCCGAAATATGAGGTGACTGGTAAAATAAATGGTAGATTAATTGCTGCGCTGGAAGCAGGACAAATACTACAGTCATGGCCTTGCATATCCCCCAGGCTCTGTTTGAGATCCTTCACAGCTCTGAGACACACTGTTCCCAGCTTTCTGCAGACTCACTTTGTTCATATTTACCGGCCTGTGTTTGCAAACGGAAGGATACGCATGTCACTCTGCAAAGTGAACCCGAGGTGCTGGAGCACAGCTCTGCTGTAGGAAGCAATGTCCTGGCAGGTGCCACATACTAGGGAAAGTGCCTGAAGAGGCCTCATCCTACAAATTTGTCAGGGACAGCCTCTGTATTCCAGGGGCTCGCCGCAGTGGGGCTCTCAAGCATTCAAGATGAGAGTGGGTGGAGGTGTGTGGGGATCTGTGGTGAATACTGAAATTCAGCTGCTGCTTGTTGGCCCAAGAGTGCAGAGAACCACTGAACCATGCACCTTTTGCACAGTTATCACAAGAGACTAAAGTACAGCTTACATGGCTGGGAGGCCTTCGTGCTGAGGTGGGTTTCTCTGAGGTAAGAGCTGGTGAGGTTGAAAAATTTCTCACAGATTCGGGTATTGTTAGAAGAAATGGGAATACAAATAAGTGGATCCTGAAGAGATTTCTCCCAGTTAGACTAGTGGAGGAAAGGCAGATTTATGAACACTTCAGGGTTAGTCATGGGGCTTGTAGGCTTGCAAATATGCTCTGAGGAAAGAGGAAGATCTCTGGGCATCTGCAGAGGATTTCAGTAGCTTGACCAAGCACTGGTGCAGGTTGCTCAGAGGGACTGAGGAGTCTGGACGTGGTGAATGTTGGAGGATGTGAGAAGAGAAAGGTGAAACTATGAAATGGGAGTGGTTCACCTGCAAACAGACGAAGGATATCCAGGCGAAATATTAGATTCTGTCTTTACTCAGACTTTTACAGATGCCCAGAGAGACCCAAGGGAAACCACTTGGCTAAACTTCAGTACCTTTTGCACTGCTACATACCTTTCACCCATTAAACTGCTGCAAGGTTTTAGAAAAAAATGAAGAGAAGAAAGTAAAAATTCCAGCCTCCTGCTCCCCACTCCCAGCCAAATAACGCCAACCAAGAACACTCAGACATTTACCTCTGTTCGTCGGGAAAAAAAATGAAGCTCATTTTGTGTATCACTAATATCGTGGCTGCTTTTTTATGGCCAGATATCTGTGTTTTTTTTTCTTGAGACTGCTCAGTCTTCAAGAAATGAAGTGTGATTTTTACAGTTTGCATGGCAGTGATTTATATGGGGGTCACGGCCTGTCACATGACAACACCTGACCCCGCATAACATGATGTAAGTGTAAGAATTGCAGTCTTTCTCAGGGTCAGCAGAACCATCACACAGGTCTCAGTGTTCAACACACCACCCACAAAGTGGGACATATATCTTTTTCCTCTTTTTTATTTTTATTTTTTTGTCAGCTCCCTGAATTACTTTCAGGTAGTTCTGCACGTTTCTACTTTTTCATTTAATTAGGTGCAAACACTCTGTATAAATAAAATAAAAAGTTCCCTGCAGCTAGTAGACTGTTGCAGACTGCCAGACACTGAAAAATGTTTGTCTCCATTACTGTTGCTTAATAATTCAGGTTTTATAAACAAAGAAATCTTTCTCTCCCCCTTTTTTTTTTTTTTTCCCTTTTTCAGTTTTTTGGGGGCTAAAAGCATGGATACAGCTGTAGAATAAGTTTGGATCCCCATATACACTAGGTGTACTATCAATGAATATAAAGGATGTACAGTACTACCAATGATTCCTGACTGCCCTTCAGTTGCACAGACAACTTTGTCTGTGTCCTTTAGGACACATCAGTCAGTCATTACAATACTTGTATGTAAATGCTATATTGTCTGTGAGGTATTTCAGATCCCTTTTCATGGTGTTTGGCAAGCCGAGCCAAAATTCTGGATGTCCTATTTCTAGTGCAGCTGAAGTCATAAGCTTTAAGAAGCGTCTCGCATGATAATGACATAATACTACAAAGATATCTACAAAGGAATTTGTGATGGTTTACTAAGAGTGTGTCAGAATGGTGTGTATAGCTGATGAGCTCCATTTGTATGTGGAGAAAATATGAAGATGCTGTGTAACTTACAGGTTGACATCTTAGTGAACTGCAGTACCCAAATCCTCTTGATTTTCACAGTTCTTTCCACTGTAGAGAGTCATCAACAACATCAGCATGACTGTCCTGTAGGAAATTAACACCTTCATTACATCAACTTACATCCGCCAGTATCTGAAAGTATGGCAATGGTAGCTCTTACCTGGGCATGGATGCCACAAATGGTGTGGAGTTATTTATCGGTGCCATTATTTCATGCACGCTGTTCAACTGACTGTAGGACATAAAGCAAAATATACACCTCAGTAATTTCTCTATGCATGTCCTTGCAACTTCATCTGGGGACAGTGCTGCACATGTTGCAAATGGTATGATAAATTTCAACAGTCATACTTTTTAGAACAATTTAATCACTACCTCACTCACTTTTGTGTTAATTAGTTCTCTTTCTTAAAAAAAAATAGGATGGTAAGTAAACCTTAAGTCTATAATCCATTTAAATTTAGCTCTTCAGACTAAATTATGCAGACTGTCAACATCTGAAGTTTATTGGTTAATCAAGGAAACAAGTTAAACTGAATCTCCTGCTTCAACAGAGATGAGAGGTATCTTTTTTGGTACAGAAACTTTTTTTCTATTGTGCTTTCTTGTGATATGAAAAGTGACCTTTCCTTTGACTTTCCAGCATTCTTCAAAGGCCAGATTCACTGCCAGCTGCAATTCTTGAACAATTCTGCCAACATCTTGGCTGGAAACAGCAGATTTTTCTAAAGGGTGTCTATTCACTCAAGGCCTTAGGGTCTTGCACCTTTATCCTGCAAAGACTTAAGATCCCGTGTAAGAATTTGCAGAATTGTGACTTTCACACCTATAATGTCTACATTATATAAGTCTTTCATGGTAGAAAGTAGCTATTCCTACTAGTAGATATGATAAGGCCGAGTATAATAATAATATGGACTCTATTGTAGATACATATTTTCAAATGTTTTCAAATTTGTCTTTGATCACCTAAATTTCTTTTAGGTGTTTTTTTGGTGCAAAGAACTCACTCTTAACTTGAATGACATATTCCACATGGGAATGTATGTAGATGCTCTCCAGTTACTATATGCCCACAGTATTATTATGTGCTTTACAGTACATGAGCGCTTTGTGTGCACTGCATTCACATGTGTACGTATAAATACTTCATGGCACCGTGCCTTCACATGTCTTACTCCCTGTGTAAAAGCTTGTACACAGTGAAACAGTGTTTTATAAAATATCACTGTTGGCACATTCACTACTCCCAAGGCAGGCATGATCTATGAACTGTGTAAAGTTACACATACAATTTATCTTTTGTAATGTAACACAAAACATTGTACATTACACACTGAGTTGTTCGACCAATGTGTTACTGTAGTATGTGAATGCTAGAGGTTCTCAGCAAATATTTATATCTGTATCTATCCATCATAAGCTCCAGACCTTGTTTTGAGTAGTTGGTGCAAAGAAGCCCAGTGTATAAATGCAGAAATTTAACCCGATTAATGTTGATTTCAATGCAAAACAACGTGCACGTCATTTCAGTCCCGAACCTCATCTCTTCAGTTGTATATAAATCTTCCAAAATACACTAGGAACAAGGTTTTTTTCCTATTGAAATATTAGATTTGAAGGACAACTAATTTGCAGTGATGCACTTAATTACTTCCAGGAGTCAATAACTGGCTAGCATCCCTACCCTTCCAAGCTTACATTCTTAATTTACAGCTGAGATGGGATGAGAGGAAGAAGCCAGTTCACTCTACCAACTGTTCATGCCTTCAGTAAGGAACATATCCCGTGGTCTGTTGTAATTCTTTGAAATCAGTGACATTTTCTGCTCGAGAATACAAGCTGAGATTTTCCAAGACAGGAGCCAGAGTGGCAACATGCCCTTACATATATCAACAGGAGAAAATGATCCAATTACAGCAAAATAAATCAAGCAGACCTTTGGAATTTTAGATGGAAATCTAGAAGATACTGCCTTTTCCCACAAATGCTTTGGCCAATCCCTCAGGGACAGCAAAGGGCAAATAAAGTTGTCAGCCCTATGACAAATGTCAAGGAAACGTGGAGCTACTGCTGTGGTTCATGTTAAGTCTCGGTTCATGTTGGTGTGTCTTGCTGTAACTGGTTACTCAGTTTCATGAAATGTCTTTGCTATCTCACTGAAAGTATATAGATCCAACATCCTCTTTCTTCTTTTTGTGCCCACTGATTTTTAAAACGGATGTCAAACTATTGGAATATCAGAGAGTTAAAAATGCATCTTAGGCCATTAGCAAAGTCACCAGTAAAAGAAACAGAAAAATTCAAAGAATGCTACAATTTTCTATTTCCTTTTCTGTCATGTTAATTTCTGCAGTACATAGCATACAATTTCCATTGGCACAAAATGCAGTTATGTAGTTACAGTGCACTGACTGTTAAAGATATAGTGAGCATGAAGCTGCCCTTCTAATTCTGGTGGCGTTCCTTACAAGCCCTTGCTTGACAAGACGATGTAAAGAAACCTGCTGCCATCTGTGTTCTTTGGATAAACAGAAAATTCAAAGCTACCTGTCCAACACCTTTCAAAGTGTGTATTTGCATCGTGTGTATGTATAGTCACAGAACCAAAGAATCACAGAATCATAGGGGATGGAAGGGACCTCAAGAGATCAGAGTCCAACTTCCTGCTGCAGGTTCCCTACAGGAGGTCACACAGGTAGGCATTCACGTGGGTTCTGAATATCTCCAGAGAAGGAGACTCCGTAGCCTCTCTGGGCAGCCAGTTCTAGTGCTCTATCACTCTCACAGTAAAGATGATCTTCTGCATATTTGTGCATTTTCCTATGGAAAGAGGCTAAGATCTTTTAAAAGTCACCTGAGTCAGAACTTTATCAACCCAGATTCATCAAACAGGCATTTTTAAAGCTTCCAGTACCATGGTGTTATTGCTTGCTTGAGTATCATACAGGGAGGTTCCTAAGCTTGAGTCATTCCAATCAGACTGAAAATAGCATTTGGCAGGCTCATCATGATCAGAAGATGTCTACATCTGTCTCCCAGCACCTTGCCCTTTCTGCCACCAGGGCCACGGTGGTAGGGAGGTCGGGTTCCTGCTCCAGCTGTTGGTGGCTTGGAGTTTCCAGCAAACTGAACGTTTTTGCCCAGCTTTGAATTTCTAAGGGAAAAAATTTTAAGAAGCTGAAATAAAAGCAAAATAGGATGGGAATATGAAAACAACATTTCTCAGCCCTGCTCAGTTCCAACAGCAACACGAAACTATTCCGTTTATATATTTAGTGAAATAAATCCTGGCATCACCACTCGTATATTTCCTCTTATTGTGGGTTATATTTTTTTTAGTTTTGTTTGGACAAATTTAGGACGAGTGGGAATAAGGGACAGATGTCACTGCTGTAAGTGTTGACGGGAGCTGGAAATTCCCCTCACCAACTGCCTCCAGCCCCGAGGAACACCAGCCCGTTCCTCTGTGTCAGGGGCACTGATGAAGGGATGAAGGGCAGTGTTTTGAAGCAGAGTCCCACTTTGACCTGTAGTTCCTTCTGTCCTTCCAGAAGCCGGGATCCGGAGCAGCAGGACTAGCAGTCCCCATTCTCAACAAAGCTCCACTGTCATCGTATGGTGCCATCTGCCACCTTTCCTCAGCTCTCACCTGCAGACTGTCACTCTTGCTGTGGCAGATGCTGACCTGCGACCCTAAGCAACACGCTGGCTGCTTTCACCCCGCAGAGAGAAAGCACTCCCCACTCACCATCCCATCCCCGTGGGATGCACAGCTCCATCCACAAATTTATCCCTTCCCAGCGCCAGCTATGCAGCTGCCCTTCTCCCCTCAGCCAGTGATTTCTCCTGTTCGTTCCTTGCCTCATCCCCCCTTTCCCTCCCTCCCGGTGTCTGCATTTCTTGCACCGCTCGCTATTTACTGACAGGGCAATGTGACTTTTCGCACCGGCTCTCGCTGCTCGCTGCCCTGCCGATTGGACTGGGCAAAGCCTCTCCCCAACCCCAGCTGGCCGGACATCTCCCCCCACCTCCCCTCCCCTTCACACCCGCCAAGCGACAGATTCCACTCTCCCTCCCTCTCCCTTTCTTTTTCCACCCCTCCCGCCTTCAAGCACAGACCCAAGACTCAGGATCCCGCCGAGAGAAAGCGGCTCCTTGAAACCATCACCGCAGCCCGTGCTGCTAAGGAGGGAGAGGAAAACCTCCGCACCACCTCCTGCATCGGGGGGCTTCGCGGCGGGGCGATGGCTTTGGGCTCCCGGAGATCATCTCTCACCTTTGCCCGGGGTGTGGGACCCGTCTTCTTCATCCTCCAGATCATCTCCGTTCGGGCTGATGGTGAGTCTCCACTCTGCTCAGGCTGGGTTGCTGGGGCTGGAAGAGGAGCTCTGTGTTGAAATGGGTTATTGAAAAATATAACAACAAGAAAAAAAAATAAATAACAAACCAACCTTTCTTTTTTAATAAGAAACTTAAATACACGCCCCAGTATGGGTTAGGAAACGTGTGATTTCTGAGACTCTGCAAATATCCTGGGGTGAAGCAAGGAAAGGAAATAAGATCCCAGAAGGCTCAGATTGTTTTATTACAACAAAACAACAGGATAGTGACCTTTTCCAGGGGAAGTAAGGATAACAGAACAAAGCCAGAACACAAATAAGAAGCAGCAGCTCTCTCTCCATTATTATTATTTTTTTCATTATTTTATCTATAATTAAAAATACCATTTCTCTGAGCAACTTCCACATCTGCCCAGCTCAGATGTCACCAAACATCAGCTTACACGGGCAGGTACTGAGGAAAGGGAGACGAGAAGCTGAAGGCTTCTGCTGACAGCGTTTTCGATTCGGTGCGGCACGCTCAGGACAGCAGCTGACCCTCCTGCAAGGGCTTCACCTGCTCTGCACCGCTGAGGGGTTCGATCGGAGCACAAACTGGGCTGAATCACCACCAGCTGCTTACTCTGCAGCACACTCGCTGACGGTAATCCCGAATGGCAGCATCCTTTGCAAGCAGCCCGTTCCCCTTTGAATAATTAAGCCCCCCCTTGCTTTGGTGATAACATTATTAATTTTTGAAGCAACTGTTTCTTTTCCTGGGAGAGCAGTGCTGAATGGCCATGGTTTTGTTGTTGTTGTTGGTTTTTTTTCATTTTACAGCTGCAATAGATTTATGCCTGATCTCAGGATATATATATTTTGTCAGTACAGTAATCCTTTCCCATTGATGTTTGCTGTATTGTGCTGGAGAACAGTTCCTTAACATTATAGGGCAATAAAAACCTCTGCTTGTTCTCGGAGCATTTTTCCACCTCGGCTGAAATTTCTGTCATTTGGTCACAAAATATGGCAAAGGAAGGGGGCAATCCTTTTGCTCATTGCTACCACTTGGTGTGAAATAGCATTTATACACCAGAACCTTGTCTTGTAAATTGGAAGAAAAGGACATTTTCTTTAAGAGTAAAGTGAAAGGAATGTGTCAGATGACCCCACTGTGTTGCAGAAGGAAAACTGCAGTTCTGATTTTAGGAAGTCTTCCTTCCATAGCAAAATCCCTCTCAAATGAGGAAAAAAAGCATCACTACGGATGAAGGCTCTCCACATGACTTGCAAAAGGTATCAGGACGGGAATAATTAATTTGCCTTTGCTAAGAGTGCTTTGTCTGAAAAATTCCCTTATCTTTTCAGGAACACCTCCCAGTTTGTTTTGTTTCTGTAGAATAAAGGCATCTTTTTGCTTTCTAAACAGACATCCTCTCAAAGAAAAAGGGGAAAATGCTGGAGACCATTTCGAGGCAAAGTTCATGACAGATTTTAATTGACATTCAACAGTTTGTCAAATCTGCTTTACATGTGGTAAAGCAATTTTAAGAATTAAAGGGCAGGATATATGAAGGACTTTATAATTGCCAACCGTTATTATAACACTGCTGTTCTGATTTTTATGTAACTTTTAAAAGTCGTTGCTGAAAATGAGTAAGTCCTCTACCAACGTCCTCCTTAGCGTGTTCTCCTGCTATTAGTATTACAGCAAACAGTTGTAACACTGTCCTGCAAACCATCTGGCTTAATATGCGGAAGAAAACATTCGATTTGAACTTAAAAATTTACTGCTGCACACAAGTTTACGTATTTAAGAAGATCTGAGAGTAACGAACAGCAGTAATGCTCCCTTACATAGCGCATTTGAGCCCGATCCAACAGGAAACCAGTTTCTCAGTTATGGAAATTTTAGGTAAAAATACAACTGTGCCATTCTCTGTTATATGCAAATGTCACTTAAGTGACGAAGGATGGTTCTGGGTGACGTCTGTATGTATTGGGTACTTTTAACTGAAAGGAACAAAACGTTTTGCAAAGCACTGAAGGGATTTTGACTTCACCTTGTAAAAACCCAATGAAATCCAGACTGGCCCCTATTACAGGCAACTCCCCCAAACTGCTTAGAATATATTTCCCAAAGGAAGACTTTCACTTTATTATCTCACACACAAATAATGACAAAGAGTAGGCAGTAAAAGTGGAGACCCTTGGGGTCTGGTGAAAGTGTAAAGCCTTGAAGCTTAATTGATCTCTTTTGACTAATACTTACTGCAACATGTATTCCTGTAGAGCAGATAGACTCCAGAAAGACAAAGATAAACACCTAAACAAAAGATAGCTTTGTTTCACTTTGCAATTTGCTTTTTCTGCAATGGAAATATGCTTGTTCATAGCTGTGGAGGTCAGGGTCGGGCAGATAAGGGTCTCCTCAGGGCCTGTTTCTGCTCGGAATTACTCTGGTGTAAGCGTGCAGCAGGGTAGTGCTGCTACTGCCAGCACAGTTACTGCTGAGTGAGATAGGTTATGGAAAGGAGTCAATAAACACAGCTCAACCTCCAGGAGTTGTTCAGCCACACCTAGCACTGGTAGGTTCTGGATTTGTGAATGGGAACCACACAGTCAAACAGCATGGCTGTGTAACTTTTTCCCAGTTGGAACCAACTTTAAATTTCACCTTTATGAAGATAAAGGTTTTAATTATGTTCTTGTGATGGTAGCTGTTCTTAAATAACTCAGTGCAAATGGAAACTTTTTGGAATATCTTTGTGCTGGGATAGGAGAAAAGAGTCTGGCTTCATGTGTGGTGTACAGGAGTCACTTCTGCTTTTCTTGACTCCTCCTTTTGTCACTACTATTAAAATGTAAATAGGTATGAGCCATAGTTTTCTGAGAAAAAGTGTGTGGCAGAGAATTATGGCAATTAATCTATGTTACTAATACACACCTGACTTGAGAAATGCTCTATTTGTAACACTTCAGAAATTATTTCAAAGTAGTGGTGTTCTGTTGGCTCAGTTTTGGGTTACGTACAAAACAAACTGGCCAAGGCAGTCACAGAATCACGGAATCTCAGGAGTTGGAAGGGAGCTCTGGAGATCAGTGAATCATTTGGTAGTGAGCACACACCGTGACTGCAGAGGTTGCAGGTGAAAGATTATGAATCCAGAAGGCTAGGCACAATTAACTGAGGATCTGACCGTACTTCTGACATAGAAGCAGATAAATCTGATGCTGAAAGTAGAATTTTACTCATATGCTAATATTTCTCAGCGTATTGGAGCAGACTGATATCACTTTGGTGCTCACACAGCTGCCCTTTTGCTACATATGCAGGCTAGATACAGTACTCCAGTCCTATAGGGGAAGAAGTCTTACACTGGTAATAATTAAGAGTTTCTTCCCTATAGGATTGCTGTTAAGCAGAAGTCAGTGGGCAAAACTAGCTATCAAGTATGTTTCAATAAATAAGAAAAAATGAAACAAATTATGTATCTATTCTGGAAAAAAAAAAAAAAAAGGAATTAAATGGATAGCAGAAATAAGGAGCAGTTTTAGATCTGCAGTAAAACTCCTGGAAAATTTTAAGAGGGAAAAATCCTACTATGGTCTTTCTTGATGAAAAGGCTCTACAGAAAGCCAAAGGAAAAGAAATTATGCTTCTTCTCTTCTGTTATATCTATACAACTGTGTTTAAGTAGCAGGTGTGTAAGCAATTCGGTTCCTACTTGCAAACCAGCTAATATGTTTGTATGTTGCAAAAACAAATCCATAAACAACTGCAAATATTTGATCCTAAAGCCTTTACTAACATTAAAATTTAAACTGAGCTTAAAAAATTACATTAAAATACATTAAAATTTTCAAACTGAGCTTAGCTGAGGAGGAACTCTGACGTGACCTCCAAATTTTTCTACTTTTCTGATGATGCAATATTTTAAGCAGTTTGAATTAAATAAGACATCATTCATTTGATTTTCTCATAGAAATAAACTCTACATTCACGAACATTCTGGTAATTACCCAGATCTCTCTCTGTAATTGTACAGTTTCTCTGAATCTTCCACCCTTGCTATTACAATCAAGGCCATTGTTACACATAGCCATAGAAATGGAAATGAAATTGCTTTTAAAGTACAGAGTTGAACTTCTCTTCCTCCACTCTCCTTTACCTCAATTTGAAGACTTTAACATTTAAATAAATCAGCGGTGAAATATATACATCTTTTACCACATTTATTTTGTTAAAACTGATGAGGTTCTACCATTGCAGCTAGTAAAACATCATCATATCAGCACAATAGACATGCCTTTTTAAGTACTTCATTTTATATTATTTGCGAGAGACGCTTCTGTTTTAAAGTATATTTGGTTTCTTCAAGCACGGTGCAAGTCCTCCGGAGGACATGGAAGAATTTGAACTTCAGTAGGCTTTGAAGAGTGCCTCAGAAGAACTCGTTCTGTTTGTTAATGTATTAGAATAAATTATCCAACTCTGTCTTCTGTTAATTCCACTGGGATTCCTACAAGTCAGAAGGAATGGAGTCTGGAGTCTTCTGAAGTGTCCCTTTCTGTGCTTTACTGTATCTGATTATAGACAGCTCTTCAGTCTCTAAAGCATAATAAGGTTCAGTTGTTAGAAGCTGAGTTTAGCAAAATTTGAAACTGGAAATAAGGTGGAGTGAGAGTAATGAACCACTGGAACAGTTTACTATAAAGTGTGCTGTAAATTCTCCATTACTTGGAGTCACTGAATCATGACTGGATGCCTTTTGAAAAGACATGCTCCAGTTCAACCACGAATTTTTGGACTCAGTGGTGGAACTACAGGGGGAAATCTACAGTCTAGTTATGTAGAAATTCAAACAAGGTGATAAAAATGAATCCTAGAGACCTTGAGATCTACGGTTATGTTTTCAATCATGCTGTACTGGGGTACTCTTTAATAAAAACTGTACTCAGCTATTGCTTGTTGACAAAATTTTAGAGCCAAATAATAAGTAATAAAAAAAGACTTATCTATTTATCAAAATAGAATTACAATTCTGTAATAATAGCGAGCAGATGATAGCAGAGGCTATCCATATAATATACTGCAGTTATTAAAGAAATTTCAAGTGTGAATTTTTATTGAGAACTGCAAGTTCAGCTGTTAATTAACTACAGGAAGAATTATGTCTTATCATTTATGTCTTAGCAGTGAAATTAGAACTTTTTCACTAGTTTCAAAGGGAAACCTGAAAAATCTCTACAATGAAGACATTTTTCATTCTGAAACTGTAAAACTCAAGTGGTATATTAAGTCTTCTGAGAAAGGCTACTTCCCATGGATTTCTAGCTTGAGCTTAAAATAGAGACTGGCTTTGTCTGAAATCTTCAGAAAAGTATGTAGAGTTTTGGTAACACATTTCTATACCACCTGTCTCATCATTACACTATGGGAAGCAGAAATGCTACAGGCAGAAATGAAGGAAGAGCATAGGGAGGGAGCTCAGACATGCTGGCTGTTGCACAACCAAAGGTATTCATGCAAATATACAAAAAGACATGATCCTTGCATGCTGTGCATTATGGAAATATAGCAGCCTTGTATTTAAAACAGGGTGATAGTACATCTCTTGAGATTATCTCAGAGAGAAAACTGGTTTCAACTACTCTACGCTGTCATAGTGTGTTGAACAGAGGGGTGATACCATTTGAATATTTCACAACCCATGTAGTAAAACTGACTGTGTATCACCAAGTATGTGAGGCAGGGTTGTTTTTTTTTTCTTTATTTTTCATTGCAAAAAGCAACAACAGAAGGTTTACAAATATTTTGCCCTTGGGTGCACAGCTTCAAAATCAGACCATTGTGTGACTGAAAGTAAAAATAATCAGTACCAGAATGTTTCAAGCCAGTCAGTCACAACACTGTGAGGTGCACTGCTGTAGTCTTATTTATTTAAGGGAATTTCGTATTTTGATGGGCTTTTCCCTGCTGCTGTTCTAATGTGTCTCCTACTTATTTTTTCCCTCTAAATGCCCCTTTGTAAAGTGACACTTGGCAGAATACTGAGGATCCAAATGTTCCATTGGTAAGGTATCAGATTAAACTTGCTTGCTACTACTTATAAATAAATAAATAAATAAAAGACAACAAAGCAAAACAGAGCACATGCTAAATCTGGGCAGATAGCCATAGAACTTCTGGAGTTCTGGAGAAGATTCACAGGCTGTTCTGGTAAGATGGACAGCCATTTTCATCCCCTTCTGGCTGACAAGAATTTCCTATGAAGCAGTAATTTTCCTGACCAGTAAGAATTTCCTAGCTTACCCTAAAACCTATTTGCCTACATATTTTGGATATCCCAGAAGTCCAGCACTTTCATACTTTCTAGGAAGAAGTTGATTTACATTAACAGTTGTAAAACACCTGGAAAAATGTAACGGGCATCTACTGCTACAAAGGCGAAATGATGAACTTTATTTCTTCTGATTATTTTTTCATGGAACTCAGTCCTTAAAGATTTTTCTTTCTACTTTAGCCTCCTAAATAAAATGCTAATATCTTAAAAGCAGGGCTTACTGCTATGTCAGACAGATATTTATGAGTTTTCAGGTGATACACTGCTGTGATGATAAACTTGCTATGTGAGTTAAGTCAAGTGATACACAAACTTGCCCTATATATTGTTGATGAAGCATAACAACCCCGATAGCCTAATTATGAAATATTGAATGGGGGCAAGTTTTTAATTTAATCAAAGCCTCAGTAAATGCTACTTATCTTTATAAATGAAAGATGTTCCATAACTAAGGAGTGTAAATTTAAAGTCATTCTGCTTATATTGCTTCTCCCGAGTCCATGCATTCTTCACTGTGGCTGTTCAATGGCTTTGGAAACAACAAAATCCATTATGGTTGTTCCATTATTTGGGGCATTTGCAAAGAATCCTGAGGTTTTTGTTCTCAGGCGCGAAGAGGCTTGCTTTTTTCACCGGTCTGTGTGAACTCCCTAATTCTAGTCATAATTCATTATATTGTTTAGTCTAGTGGTTAAGACACTGATCAGTGCTTCTGGGTTGCACTCTGTATGGGAACTGCTGAATCACAGCCTGAACCTCTGATTGACCACCTGAGGCGAGCACTGAGAGCCCTGGGAGCACAGGTGAAGGCAATTCTCCTGTGCTGCTGGAAGGGGTGGAGCTTGGCTGCACCTCTTCTAGACCCCCATTTAAGGGCTGATTGCCAGTGGGGAGGGTCTCTTTCTGGAGATCCCTCCTGTGGAGTTTTACAGTGAGCCTAGGACAAGGGTAAGCACTATCTATTTTTTTGTGTTATTATAACCTGCTTAGCCAAACTCTCTTGTTGGTTTTTTTTTTTTTTTTTTTTTCATAATTGTAACATCTTTATATTCATTGATTATATACACTCCTAGGTCATCTACTGTTGCTACCTGAGCCTGAGAAAATCGCTCTGGTTACTGTGAATTCCTGTTCCTTATCATTACTGCTTGTCCTGCTTATTTAAATTGCTTTCTGTTTATCAGGACATCTTCTTACTGTGCGTATCTAGAATGACGATCAAAACAGAAATCTTTATCAGGACCCATCTATGCTTGTTAGTTAGTGTAAATGCAAATTATGTATTTACATGACAGAAATTTTGCATATTTTGATGTAAAGATTGATTCCTTCATTAGTTTAAACTCTGCACTGGTGAGAACGGAGAGCTGTTAGGGCAGGCTTACCCTGTATCACTGACTATATGTAGGATTAGATCCAAATTTATCAATTTGTTGAAGTAATACATGGGGGGAGGTGTCTCTTTGTACAGAGTCAGCTTAAAACAATCTGAAGGATTACAGATATTGGTCAATATATTGTGTGAGTATGAAACTAGCTACCTAATGAACTGTTAGTATGTGCTGGAAGTTACACCTTCTTGTAATCACTGCCACTAATCTAACTTTTAAGTAAGCCATAAGTGTTTATAGACATTTTAAAAGCTGTCTTCCTCTGTCTACAAGCAATCTAAATATCTAAATTTATACTTGAAAATTTAGAAGATATTCTGAGGGATGTTACCTTCAGAAAGAAGACATTTATGGCAATTTAAATGCCAACACTGTGAACTATCTCACTGTTTATTTTTTCTTCTGGTGACATCCAGCAAATGTGTTTATTCCACAACCCAATCACTTCTCAAGCTTTACTGACAAAACCCCAACTGCCCTTTTCCCAGTTGCAGAAATCTAACGTTCACCTTTTAACATCCTTCACAATGTTAAATAAATTAAAATAAACTGATGTAGATGTGTTCTTACTGTATACTTACAGTACAGGTATACTACTTACAGGTAGTTTTATAACTGTAGTTACAATATGCTTGGTAATGAATTCCAGTGTTGTATTCAACAGGAGACCTTCTGACTCTGACTACTTAAGTGCATGTAAGAGAGTGTCAGTGCTTTCTCTTTCCATATCCTAAGCAGAGACCTATA
This sequence comes from Meleagris gallopavo, assembly GCF_905368555.1. Lineage (NCBI taxonomy): Eukaryota > Metazoa > Chordata > Aves > Galliformes > Phasianidae > Meleagris > Meleagris gallopavo. The sequence continues at coordinate 43,894,088 of NC_139409.1, read as the reverse complement.
GAAGGAAGGCGAGCTTTTTGTGTAGACTAGGAACGAACAGGGATTCAGCTACGTTTCTTTTTCTCTTGATTAACATAAGTAAAAGAAAAACCACAGTAAAACACTTTACAGTGTTGCTAACATAATTAATTCCAAGAAATAGGTTGCTCATTAGTTTGAACTTAGTAAGAACAAGAAGACTTTATTTGGTGATAATCTGCAATATTTATATGGAACGTATATTGAGTACCACGCCACGATGAGTGACTTGATCTTTCTTGGTGCTGCAGGGAAAGTGTTTGCACTTGAGTCCAAGAACAACTCTCAGGGTCTGGATCTAGCTGAAGCTGAGAAAGCTTGTGTTGACTTGAGTGCTCGCTTAGCAACCGCAGAAGAGCTGAAAAGGGCTGTCCTGGACTGTTCCTTCATTGGCTGCACCACGGGATGGCTGGCTGATGGCACGGCTGGGTAAGAATGATGGCATACACCTTCCTGAGAAATATAAACAACTGCTGTAAAGATGTTTTTCCTCTTAGTCTAAGTTAACTACTGAAAAACACTGGCCACAGTTCAAGCACTATGGTATACATTCTGTCCACAGTTTCCTCTTCCTTTTTCCTACTGAGTTGTCACAGTTGTGTTTAGCTAGGCCCACAGTGTGGTGATGCTCCATAAAGGAGCTTGCAGCCTATGGACATAATACTGAGCTATCAGCATCAGTGCTCCCACTGACTGTAAGTACATGCTCAGTTTGCTGACATTCTTGTAGAAACTCAGTTATTTATGGTTGTTTAAGTAGATGATAGCCATGTTCAAGTAGGTGTACCTAGATATGATAAGGAAAACATGTTAGGGAGTTGGGTGAGAGCTCACCAGAGAGCTGTTTCTGTTACTGGATGTACTGAACTGCATTTATGGAGGTAGCACAGGTGACTCCAAATGGCAGTAGGCTGAGATTTGTGAGACTGCCATTTGGAGTCACCTGTGAGACAAATCTCAGCCTTACAAGAAAGGAGGAAAAGAAGCAGGGTGAATTAAGCATGGTGATGTTTCTCTTCTGCTATGAATACTGCAGAATTCCAAATGACTTTCAATGAAGTTGTGATTTTGAGGATGTGTCCTCAGTTGTGCTAGCTGTGTACCAGCAGCAGCGCAGCTGTACCACCATGGTGCTCCATCCTGGCTGATGCGTGCTCCTTCTGCACGGTGTTAAGGGCTTCCAGAACCCAAGCTGACTCATTCCTGTTACCCTACAGTGCTGTGGCAAGAACATAAACTTCCCCATCTCTTCCAAAATGGAAGTCTTTACAGCATGCCCCAGGTGAAGAGACTTTGTTTGATAGACAAAGAGATCAAATCACAGAATTCAGTTTAACATATATATAAATGCCATACCTGATGCTGAAACCATACAGGAATTGTCAGTGAGAGCATGAAGTTCTGTCTTCTCTCTTGAACCTTTCCTTCAGCAGGCTTATCAGCCACCACCTTAGTGTAATATGTGCATGCATTCCCTTTATGCACTTGACAAAGTTCTCATAAGTAAGATAGTAATGTCTAATGTCCTATCAGTGTTCAATGGTGATAATGCTTTGTTTTATCAAGACACTGTTTCCAATTTCTCAAACTGGACACATTACTGGATTTTGTGAGAGTTATCAGTTACCCTAAGCACATGTTGGTTTTCATGTATTTTCAGTAGTAAAATGGGACTTCCAAAGGACAGAAAATAGCAACAATTGAAAAATGATATTTAAACAACTTCAAGCAAAACCGATTTGTTCAGGTGATCCTTTCTTTTCCAGGTGGAAAAGATTTTTTTCGGGAAGATTTATTTTTATGTACCTTTAGACATTTAAAAAAATCAAATCTCCCAATATAGAAGACAGTGATCTAAACCCTACAAATTTTTCTTCCTACCCCACTTGCTGATATGTCATGTAGGCTGAAGAGCCAGAAAAACTGTGTCTGTCTAAGAAGTGCAAGGGAAAGTTGTACAAGTCTTTTTGTATCACCTCTCTATTATGGAAGCAAAGAGTGCTGAAGGGTGGGAGAAGGAAGCACACTTTTTTTTTTATTTGGGCAGTACCACTGATTTCTTCTGGGAATTCCTCAGTTCTTTAATATAAGCACTGGAGCTACAACTATGAATAGACCAGTTGTGGACCTATCCCTGAATATCTTCAAAATGAAAACTGGATACAGTGATAGCATTGTGTGCATCACATTATGGTGATGTGAGAATGCACACAACATAGACTCATAGAATCATTTTTATCACTTTCATGTTCCCATACTCCATTCATCTGGTAAATTCTGTAAACTCTGTAAATCAGAAAGGACATTACAGGGGCACATGAGCATGCTGTTGCTGTGCACACACCATGTACAGAGACTTCTGTAGGTACTCACCAGAGAGTAGTTCTCTGGAGCTCCTGTAAGCTGAATTCTTTTTTTTTTTTTCTTCTCTGGGACTATTTTACTTATGGCTGGGCAAGCTCCAGAACCTGCATTACTTGCTTCACTGAAGTGAGTTCTTGCTAAACTCAGGAAAAGTGCAATGTCTGAAAAGACTATACTAGTTTCACTGTTAGTTAAGGCAGCTCTGGCGGAAGAAATGGGCAGCCAAGTGCAAAGTATGTAAATGGGACAAAGCTATTCAAGTTGAAGAAGCCTGTGCATAATATTAAGCTTTTTCAGAGGGGTTTAGGTTAATGAATAAAATGATGAGAAATGAAGTTCAATAACAATATACTTGGGAATGAGTATGCTGTCTACCTGAAAATATTTCACACACCAATAGTGTGTGAAGTGGTCTATCAGTCCAGGAAAGATATGAGGAAATCACTGTGGATGGAACAAAGAAAACTACTGTCAAAAAAGACAGAACTAAGTTTCTAGAGTGTTTGGGGGATGGGCGGGATGTAATGAAAAATGCATACATGTTTATATATTTATACACTCATAGGTTAGTGTAACAGGAGGCTTTGGAGTAACTTCTTTAGAGTTCCTGTTACTCCATCTTAAAAGAGGCCTAAAACAGCCTGAGGAAAAAAAAAAAAGCTTAATGATTAAAGGTGTGGAAAAGCTATTGAGGCTCCCCTCAACACATTTTTTTACTTGTCAGTTATTTGCTTTTAAAAATATTTCTAGAGGTACCTATTCAGTACTTTGGGCATCTATTTAATAAATGGAAAGTACCAGCAAGGATAAAGTGTGAAAATGAACACTTCAATCCACGCTCTCATCAAATGATTTCACAAGGAGAGGGCAAGATAGGCTTCACTGCAGATCCAGATGATTACAGAAGTAGACAAAATTGTTTCCAAAACATAGGATTCCTCACTGGGTGATACTTGTGTTATTTATCTTGATGGAGCTTCACATCTTCAAAGGTGATGGCATGGCCGAGAGAATGAAGTCACCACCCGTGTTTACTAGTCCAAAACCACTCAGGTCTTTAGAAATTGGAACTAACACCTTGGATCCCACCCAGAAACTGACTGGAATCCGTCGAAGATCCCAGAGCTTTAGTCCAGTATTCTCCCATATCCTCTTGGATCGTGTGCATCAGAAAGGAGATGAATAAGGGGGAACATGGGAACATGATAAAAGAAGTTCCTAATTTCAGGAAGAGTGCATTTTATTATTATTATTATGCTCTTTTTTTGATGTCTGAAAAATATCTTAATCCTTTCTCTGAGGAAAAATGGATTAGATGCTGGCAACAGAAGCGAGCACAGACAAATAATATGAGTGGAGGCGTTGTGGAGCTGCAGATTTTCTGACATGCTTCAGACTTAAAACTGCACATATGCACATAAGGACATTTTCACCTCTTGATGAGTTTTCTGGGTCTTGCATAAGCTGATGACAGCCAGTTCATACCTAGTGGCTGTTCTTTGATCTTTTTGAATAATTACAATCTTACTTCTATTAATTATATTCATCACTCCTTGCTGCTGTGCCCTTATTATCATTTTTACGTCCAAATCAGGGCCTGTAAGCCTGTGGAAGTTTCCCCTTTAATATCTGAGGTGCGTTTCTGAATCACTGTCAGTACGTTTATACTACCTGCTCTCAGAGTGTTAGGTATTAAAAGACACCGTTCTGCAAAGAGTGATGCCAGGGGAAATAGGTATCATTCTGCTAATGGAGCTGCTCACTGGAATTCTCTAACCCCCTTCTCTGTAGTCTGGGTTAGCCTAAGCAGCAGGTTTTGACAAATGCAAATTGCCTTAACTGACTTGTGATGGAAATCGGTTAAACAAATTTTTCTCTGTCGGTAAATCCGAAGACACAATAAACTCATTGGCATTGTGATTTGAGCAGCCTGGGACAGAACATCTTCCACAGGCATAAGGTTATGTTTTTGTCTTCCACTTTCAATTGTTCAGAACAACCCAATTCAGATCTTGGGGCTGTTCACACAGGCAGGTCCAGGGACATGAAAACTTTTAGATAAGATCCGCTGATGAATAGGTAGGGTCCAGAGGACAAGTGGTTACGCTCTTCCAGCAGCCCAGAAGTAAGTCAGTTAGAAGTCAGCCTTGAAATGTGTAATTTGTGAAATATTACACATTGTTAGAGTGCAGGAAATGAAATGCTGTTTAGACAGATCTCATTTGTCAGATTGGAATGAGCCCTAATAGCTATTTATACTAAAATGACACTCTTATGACTTATTTGCATGTCAGATGAGTGAGTCAGTAAAACCAGAAAGTGATCTGCCAGAATATAAACAACAAAAAAAGGTTGTAGAGTTCTTTGAAAACCTTTTACTGCTATTCTATGGGAACTGCTGAATCACGGCCTGAACCTCTGATTGACCACCTGAGGCGAGCACTGAGTCAGCCCTGGGAGCACAGGTGAAGGCAATTCACCTGTGCTGCTGGAAGGGGTGGAGCCTGGCTGCACCTCTCCTAGACCCATTTAAGAGCTGACTGCCAGTGGGGAAGGGTCTCTTTCTGGAGATCTCTCCTGTGGAGTTTGCAGTGAGCCTAGGACAAGAGTAAGCACTCTATCCTTTTTTTGTTATTATAATCTGCTTTGCTAAACTCTCTTGCTTTTTTTTTCTTCATAATTATAACATCTTTATATTCATTGATTATACAGCTATCTTCTGATGTTCCAGTCCTGCAGCACTGGGCAGTGCAGTGTGTTCTCTCAAATGTTCATTTCTGTTCTGTTTTTTAATTTGGAAAATAAACATGACAGTTTTTCTTATGATCAGCTCTACTAATTGTGCACAGAATATTAGAAAGTAGCTATTGATTTTTGCAGTCGTAAACATTGTCAGTAACTTGTATTAAGATATTCATAGTACATTTACTCATTTCCTGCACTTCTGCAAGCCTTACAAGATGAAGCTGTCTTATTCCCTCTGTTGCTCCTTGTTTTTCTATGAAAGAATGAATCCATGTAGCCCAACTATAAGCTCTTGCCTGAAAGCTCTGCTTAGACTCTGTTCTATAATAGCTATCCTGCAGGGCACTCAATGTATTTCTTTGAATGAAATTGCCCTAGCCTGGTTCCTACCCAGTCCCTGGAGGATTTATCTCAGAGGGGATAGATAACTCTGGAGTGAGCAAACACAGCCAGCTAGAATAAGCCTTGTAGTGGGAGTCCAAAGACTGAGGTTCTTTTCTTGGCTGACCACAGACCAGATGTTTACTGCTAGGAAAATTACTTCATCTCTATTTTTCCTTCCTTTGTTAGCTCTTCGGGTTTTGCATTGACTACTCTTGAATGCTTCTACAGTGTCTAACACAACGGAGCCCTTGGTGCAGATAACACCAGTGGGAACTATAATAACAACACTCAAAATTAGCATTTCACAGGGCAGTCTACTCCCTTTTTTGCCTACAATGTGAGACTTGCCCAACACCTGGCAGTAGGGTAATAACAGCTTGTTTCCTGGGAAATTGAAAAGCAATATCCAAGGAATGAAATAGGAATAAGTCTCTAGCTCTTGCCAGTTGCCTTATCCATGTGCGTAGACCCTTGGATTTGTTGGCCCTGTGAAATCTGTCCAGGTGTGTATAATGTAACAGGTCTGCTTGCTTATCTGCAGAGGAGCAGTCCTAATAATATGTCAGTTTGCCAAGCTCCTGTTTTATTTCAAGGCTTTGCTCTGCTGCCTGATGAGAATGCATATGAATTTTCTCCTACATGCCTGTATGACATGGGCCAATTAACTCCCTTCAAGAGATAATCCAGACATAGGTGACAGCATATAGTCCAATTAAAAATGCTAAATCTGGTTCTGAGACTAAGGAGTCTTAGAAATGCACTCCTTCTGAAAAGACATTCAGTCCCTCTTCTAGGAGATGCAGGGCAGTACTGAAAGACGTGAACAAGGCATGAGTGAGACAACACCTGCAATACTGCAATGTGATTCCTGACATCCAAGCTTGGAGGAGATGAGTTCAGGCTTGGAGGTGCACATAATCTTAGCAAGTATACAAGAGTGACTAATACCAAGATTTTAACTTGCCAGCTAGGTCTAATGGGGTTGATATTCAATTTTTCAGAAGAACTTCTCCTTCATATTGTTTTTTTTCCTCACAATCTCTTTATTATCTAATCCCATCTGAAAGCTTCTGGTCTGAGCATAGAGTTTCTTTGTAAATTAACAGCATTTAGTAAACATTATAAAACCTTTTGGTAACTAATTAATATCATTTGTTATGAATGCTGTGGAGTGGTTCATTTGTGGAATACATACAGTTGAACTGGGTAAAACCAATTACCTAGTGACACTTGGTATGTCTTTGAGCACCCAATTAACTAGTCCAGGACAAGAAGCAATCCTGATCTCCTCTATGTACACTGAAAATGCTCAAATTATATGTACATAGTGATATTATAGTAAAATGAGTATATAAAATCTTTCATACTAGGCTACAGTATGAAAAATCTGCATGAATGGGCCATATTTATTTAATGAACAGAGGCCTTACTATTTCAGTAGTCATATGTACAATTTTAAGCACAAAAGAGTGCATTTTGGGATATATTTTTAAGAATTTAAAGGATATTGGTTCTGCCTCGGTAAGACCTCCTTTTGACATTTCCAGTGGCAGTATTGCTGTTGGAATGTCTTCATGTCACACTTAGCAGCTGCTTTCTTTGGGTCACATCCAGCCAAAATTAGCCTCTATAGTTCCCAGTCAATGGACTTTCCAAAGCCCACCTGTGCTCCCCTTCATGACTTTTCATGGAAATTTTCTTCCCTTCAGTAATCATGAACATGTCATTTGTATTTTATTCCTCATCAGAGCCAGCTTTATAATTTGCAGTTTCCCAAACTACAGAAGGGAAAGACTAAGAATAAAAATCCTCCAGTTTGGCTTCCAGACTACTGATTTTTTTTCTCTCACCTAGTTAATGAAACACAAGTGGTAAAACTTATCCACGAAAAAAATTAGCACAGGATGTTAACGATTTATCTTGACTAAGGATAGTGATGAAGTTTTAAACTTACTAATTAGAGAAAGTCTTGTTATAGTTACATTATGTTATGAACCAGACTTTCTCAGTGCCTCTACTTTCACATCACTCATGATGGCCGCTGAGTAGAATATACTCATATTCAAGCTCACACTTCCATGAAGACATGCCATAAGATCCTCCTGGCTCAATCCAGATAATTTATTGACGAGACAACTTGCGATCAGTTGGCAGATAGCATCGTGACTATAAAACACCCTGGTTCCACCCACTATTTTTTGCATTGATGCTGGAATTGATCGAGCTGTGTTGTATAATCTCAGCCATTAACTCCATCTATATGAACTTAGGTTTACTGAAAGCTTTTCAAGTATTACAAAATTGCTATGCAATAATATTAGAAAGCAGAAGTACCAGAGGACACTAGTATAGCCATAATTTATTATTTATATAAAATACAATTTTTTAATTAGATGTTTATTAGATAATACCATATTATGTCATATAGTGGAATAAATACTATTCAAATCAGCCTCTTCTGCTATTTCCTTCCTAGAGCAGAGGAACTAGGAATAATGCAAAATATACCAATACCTCACTGTTTAGTAGATGGATTAGAAAAGTGTGTAACCAGCACAAATGCAAGTGGAATAATTCAAGAAAGTCTGGTTCCCGCTTTGTGCTAAATATTAAACTTTCTCCTCTCATACCCATATGCTAAATACAATATCTGAATTACCTTCACCATCCTCTGGTCTTACCTTCAGGGTGGGTACAGAGCAAGCACAATAAATTGTTCTTACATGGATAAATTGCCCAGACATAAATAAGCTGGGTCCAAAACAGTGCAGAGTCCCTGTGCTTTCTCTTGCACTCTTGCTTGAGAGGGAGAGAGGCACCATGAAGCAGACTGTCTTTCTAGGCTAAGTGGCAATGGACTGAGGAGAACCTCACTAGATTTTGGCTCTACTTGTCAAGATACCAAAAGGAAACACTGTCGGTGCCCTTCTACATTCCATTGCAGAGCAGAGGCTGTTGTCAACACTGCTGAAATCTTTTTTCCAATGATGCCCTTCAAGTAAGCTCTCACGTGATGGATGTTGCTGAAGTAAGAATTCAATGCCTCTATATGAGGATGGTGACCATAATTGCTCATAACTATAAAACTTGGGACTCTTTTAGTAGCAACCTTGATTTTCAGTCCTCATTTAAACTTGCAAGATAAGGTAAGAGAAAAGCTTAGGAATGATTTCTCATAAAATTATTCTGTAAGGCAAAACAATTTCTTTCAATTTTTTAAGATTAAAAAATAGAACCAAGCTAGGAAACCTTTTGAGAACACCACAGACATGAAAAAAGATGTTAATACTGTGAGAGTTTTTCAGAGTTCATGGCAGTGTAGTAATAGTTTTTAGAGATGCATGAGTATTTCAAGCAGATATATATCTAATGTAGAAGATTATTGTGGATGATTTGCATTTTGAACTCAAGTTTCTTCCAAGCACGTCTGAAATGTTACTTTCATAAGAATTTCCATAGAAGGAAAAATACAATCACTTTTTTTTATTAATATGAGATACAAAATCATGCGTTACACTGCTGTAAGCAGCAGGCTGTAACATATCCAAGAAAGGTGAGGAATGAGCAATTCTGTAGAAGTTTATGTTCAATTACTCCATGAAAGTAACAATAAGTAGAATTAAAATTCCCTACGTGACTACATTCTTCTAAATGTCTGGGTGCTTGGATGCCTTCCTACAAAAAAATGTAAACTTTGTGGCATTCTCTCAACCATGATGCATGATAGACCACTGCAACAATTCAAAATAATAAAGAATCAACTAGGCTCTGCATTTCCACAACTTCTCACCAGGGTGCTGGAACTACAAGAGATGGCTGTAAATAGGAATAATATATATTTATTGGTTTCTTATTGCAGTATGGCAATGCTGCTGCTAAGCAAATGTCAACATATGTTGAATTCTGAACTGAGAATGTGCTTGCCATTTTCCAGTCATCAAATGAAAGCAATTGACAAAGTTAAAAGTATCAAAGCCTACCTGTGAGAGCTGAGACAACAGTGTACCTACATCTTTCATCTGTAATTACAGCATTTTACAGGTTTGGAGAAACATACCTGCCCTCAAGAACTCTGAGAAAAGAGGCTATTATTGTGTATTTTTAGTTGTGCCTGCAGTCCTACTGACTGCAAAGACAATTTCAGTGCCAAAGGCATTGCAGGTCTAATCATTAGAGCTGCTGCTGAGAAATGCTGAGTGCTACTGAAGCTCCTTTTAGCAGTGGTAAAAACAGCTTATGGAAGATGTTCAAAGCCTGCAGGATTGAGCTTTGGTAACTACTGACAGAGAAGGAGGAATAGGAGACATTAAGTAGATTTTGGTTTGTTTTTTTTTTTCCTATGTCTACAGGGCATGTTTTCTTTCCTCTTGGAATAATTACATTAGAATGTTTTCTGTTTCAATCAGATCAATTTTAATATGACAATCTAAATTAAATTTCTAAGTGGAGGATTAGCCAAGGTCTGCTCTGCTGCAGGAAAAAAAAAAAATAGAGCAATTTTAGAGCTTCATGTAGAAAAAACCACACAGAACTACATTAGGAGATCTTGACATCATTTGAAGTCTTTTTTTAATAGGTAATGTTGAAACCATACTTAAGTACTCTTCATGTACTTGGATATCTAAGAAATGCTTTAAAATTTATTATCCACTTATTGTGTTCTATTTTTATTGCCTACAAACTTGTAATTTGTTGTGCAATACGTGGGGAAAAAAAGAAGAAAATCATGCTCTTTGAACACGTGGTCTTTAATGTGAATCAGATATCCTGGATTGGTGATGATATGAATATAATAAGGACGTATCACTCACTTTTTAGCCTGTTGAAGAAATGATACAGAAATTATGGTGCTTTGGGCAGAAGCAAAATAGAACTGCTAGAGATTGAAATTCAAAATCAGAATGTTCAAGAAGGATTTTTAAAGCTGGATCCTAAATATCAGAAATTTTATTCCATGATTGAGTATGCGAAGAAATATCACCTGATTTTAGCAGACAGGGTTGCCCAGGTAACGTGAAAACAACTATTTTTTCTTGCTGTTGTTTAAAAGGGCTGAAGTCTTAAGTCTTACAAGGAAAAGGTCCAGATTTTTAAAGATACTTCATTATCTGTCTATTCAGGGTTGCAAGGCATAAACAAGGTCGGAAGACAGGAGAGTAAGTGACCATTGGAAAGATTAAGGTTGCTAAGTCACAGTTTCATTCACTTAGGCCATGAAAGACCTAGTGGAACAATATGTGAACACATACAAAAATTGCCAATTAACAGGCTGACTGCCAAGTCATCTAAACCCAGTTTGACAAACGAGTTTGTCTAGGTGCCCCATGGCACTCCTGAAGGAGTCAGATCTTAAAGAACGGCATTAAATTCTAGGAGAACTCAATTTTAAACTCCTGTGGAATATAGTCTTCAAGTGACCCACAAAAAGTCAGGAGGTGCTTTCCTTACAAAAGAAACATGTTCGCTTTGAAATTACAGAGCAGCTTTTAGTAGGGGATTACATCATGTCATTTTTCAGAGCAGAAGTGTGGTAGGAACCATTCTGGTACATATGCGTGACCGGTACCATATGGCTTTTTTCATGTTGCTTTTGTTTGTTTACATTAAAACACATTCAAGTTGCCTGTCTAACAGCTCAAGAACCAACATATGCCAGAATTAAGATGGTCTGCACAATCGTAATTCAGTCCACTTGTGTAAATCAATTGTTATGCAGTACTTAAGTGTGGGATCAAATACTGGCTTTCTACTAGAGCTTTTCCACATTCAGTAAATGGGCAGTTAGTCAACATTTATTTTATTATCCAAAATGAGTGTGGGACTGCTGGCACAGCTAGTTCAACCATTGCGCAATACGAAATGATAGATTTCCTCCACTGGAAAGATTGCTCTGCGGAAAACATTTTGGTCTTGCTTTCACTAGAGGAGCTGACCATGCAACGCTTCTACAGACCTGCTGTCTGTAAAATATAAAACCCACACCATTAATATCCAGCTGCAAAAATTGGGGCTGAATTCACTTTCCCAGCCTTTCTAACCTTCAGTGTAACAATAAGAGCAGTGTCTTCTCTAACAAACTGTCTTTTATTAGTAAGTTTTAAGCAGCCAACACAGCTGAAAGAAGAGATAATTAATAATCTCCTCTTCTATGTTCAGCATCTACAGGCTTGTAAAACTAAATACAATTTTTTTTTAACCTTTGTTCAAGCCTATAAAAAGGCAACAGGATGGATTAAGTACTGCTGAGTACCAAACCAGAAGAAACGGATTTTAAAGAAGTGGAAAAGCTGTTAAACCAACTAACCGGACTACCAATGAACCAACCAACCAGCTTATTCCCGAGAACTCACGATGAGTTTTCTCAGGCTGCAATTTAACAACAATTTAAGAGAGTTTAACCTGTAAAAGGAACGTGATTTGAAATTAGAGAATGTAACGTTCCTGTCTTGTCAGTTCCTGCCAGTTACTTTTTGTGTTGACAACAGTGTGTCTTGGCTATGCATCTATACCATCCCTAGTCCACCAGAACTGTGTGCTACAGCTCAGTATGGGAGTAAATATTGCTATTTCTGTTTTCAAAATGGAGAAAGTGAAACAGGCAAAAATGCTTTCAGTCACAGCTGTGCAGCAGATTAAAATAACAAATAAGATAAAAGAACCTGGAACTTATGCAGCAAGCATAAGTTTATTACTAGTGATTTATAATCTTTCAGACCATGTCTTGACACTTCTACTCATTTTTTATTCAGGTATCATTGGTGAGAATTTATATCGCTGAAATACGAGTGCAGAACATGAGCTTACATACACTGGGACTTGGTCTGATATTTAGAACCATTACAGAACATATGATAAACATCCTTTATTGCTTCCTGTATTGCCTTGGACTGATCTACAGCAAGCATTTTTTTAATTACTTCTAATTCTCCCCTGGCTTTTTTCATACATCTTCCCATACTAATGCCTTATGTGCCAACTCTTAAACAATTAAACTAAGGCTAAAGCTAAAGCCTGACTACTGTGCTAAAAGATCTCCAAACTTCACCTGCATGTACAACTCCAGAAGATTTCTGATTATTTTTTTCTTCTTCTTCTTTATTTTAGGACAATAATATGCAGAAAGACGGGCAGCAAACAACAGAGCGTGAAAGCCATTGATGTTAAAATTGAAACCGATCCCTTTGTGAATGACCAATATGATGCTTTTTGTGTAAAGGATGAAGGTCAGCACTGATATACTATTGAAATAATGCACAGTAATCGCTGTCTTGAAACATTAGAAGTTTTGCCTTCAATTTTTCTACTGCTGAGAGGCAAAATGGGGATATTCAGGAATAAATCTGTACAGTAATCTCCTGCTGAGAGAGCAAACTGCTACAGAGACATTGGTTGCAGGGAATAAATTGCATTACCATTTGTCTTTGCTGCAGTTTAGCAAGTTCAAAGAGCACTGCTGATCTGAAAGAGACCATTCTGGTGTTCAAAGAACACTCTTTATGGAAAAGGATATATCTGGCATCAACATATCTGATATACCCGAAGCATCTCCCACACTCAGCACTGTAACTAAATGTAATTTGGAAATCTGGCTTCCAGCCACAAAACACTGTGTTGTTGCCTATCTGTCCATATACAGTACTTGTGTGCAAATATCTTCATTGCCTCCATTTTCTTTTTGTTTGTTAGTTATTTTGTTAACAATTGCAGTCTGGCCCATGGATGATTCTGAAAGCCAAATTATTTCCAGTTTAAGCTGTTGTTTAAAATTTGGGATTGAGATGCTGGAATGCACAAGGGAAAATTGTGTCCAAAGGCAAAACATAAATTGTTACTGCTAGACAGAATTGTGTAAAGAAATTTGGAAACCCCTGAAACAGATTATTGGTGTCTGCAGTGAAGTTTTGCATTTCTTTTCAAGGAAAGCAAGGGCAAGCAGATGGCCTTTACTGAGAAATGCTAAGCTCATGACACAGTGGGGGCATTTAAACTAAGAGTGTCAGCAGAGAGAGTGAAGATACGATTGAAGTGAAATGTGGCAGAGGTAGATTTACACCTTGTCGTTCAAGCACTGCAGTTTGACTGGCCATCCTCTCAGATAACCACCGTGCTATGAGCTTCAGGCTCCGTGCTGCTATAAGCAGTGCCAGCTTTGTCACCCAGTTGTTAATGCTGTCACACAAGCACCTTTGTGCTTTCTGCCATGTGGCTTCTCACATATAAGAGCAGCTCCCTGTAAACATCTGCAGAACTATCTCATTGTCTTCCTTCAAATCTCTCTTTTGTCAGTATCCACCCAAAGAGAAAATACTTGCAAAGGGTCAGGCAGCTGTGGCAGGCTGAAGTCATTGCTGTGAGCACCACTGTCCCATTGTATCCTGTGCTCCCCTATCCTTCTCCACCTCCTGCTTCTGCCCTTACGCGTGGGGAAGGAACTGTGCTTGCATTTTGTGTTTGTTTACTGCTAGCAGTAAAGGGGAGGTGGTGAAAATAAGAGTGGAATCTGATTGTGTTTGTTGGAAAGAAGTCCCACTTAATACCCAGACACTGCACAGCTAAAACTCGGGGGAAGAATCAGATCATTTGCTAAAAAGAGACTTGTTCGCAAGTATTTTGTTCAAGGCAGGGAGTTTCCTGGTGACAGAATGGGATGATTGTGCCAACATGCTCATCAAATATTACTTAAATACAGAAATGTTTCCAGATGACAGTAAGGCTCCCTCTTCTTTGACTATACCCACACACACAAAAATCAGTATGCAGAGCTGATGTTTGAGAAAAAGTCATAAGTGAAGCTGTGTGTTTGGAAGACCTAATTTATAGCTGATATGAGAAGATCAATGTCCAGAAAGAAAATAGCCATCACTCACAGGTGTAATGCATACTAACATACAAGACATGAAGTAGTTGAATGACAAAAGAACATCATACACCCGAGGATGCCATTTTCAGTTTTAGGAAATAATTGTCCAATAAGAAATAGCAATAGCAAACCTCCCATCACAGCCACAGCCATGGGCACTACCTGGTTCACCCACCTGCACGCAGCTCTGATAGCCAGAAAGCATTGCCTGTGGGAAAGGTTAAGAGCTGACACTACTTTGTGCAAATGCCAATAGAAAAGATGCCTGGATTTGCATCTTTGAAACTCATCTTACCAAACTGAGCAGAAACTCAACAGCTCTCCCTCTTTGTCCAAGCTGACTAAAGTCAGCTGAAGGCTCAGACAGAGGGGCTGGTTGAGGGCAGGTGGAGGGAACAGTCAGATCAGCCTTCCCGTCAGAAGTGATACTGATCATGATTCTTAACAGCCCTATTTTCTGACCTTAGAGCTATGCAAAGGGCATCTCAAACCGCCATGAAACTTTTAGCACAAATCACTGCAAAATTGCCTTCTTAGGCCTTGTTTTACAATGAATCTTTAGTCAGTTATCATTTAGTCCATGATTGAGTTCAGCTGACTTGCCAAAGCATATACCTCAGTATGCCCCAACAGTTGGGGCAGTGGTGATCTGCTTATGCGATCAGGCTTTTGCACGTAAAAATTTGAAGAGACAAATACAACTTTTTAATGCTTTTGGAACAAATCTGGTTGTGTACACAATAAATAATCACAGCAGCCTTTGATACTAGGAGTTATGTTTTGCAGGGAAGAATGTAGCTGTTGTGTTTTATGAATGCTGTGAGTATAGTTGTAGTTTTCATAATACAGAGAAATTGTCTGTCTCCTCAGTTCCTCAGGAACAAGTGTTTTGTGCAGCCATTAGTTAGGAAGACAGTTCTATACTCGTTTGCAATCTCTGAGATCAGCAACTTTTTCTCTCAACTCCAAGTGCCAAAAATTACCTAAAAACGTGGTAGACTGCCTCTTCTAAAAATGAAGTCTGAACATGCAAGTCAAATCTGGCCCACATGCATTTGTTCTCAATCAAAACTGACAAGCAAACATCTGTAAGTATAAAAGAAAGAAAACAAGAACAACAGAAAAACACTAGACTGAATTTTTTACTAGCACTTTTTTTTTTTTTCAGGAAAGCATATCATTCAATTTTAATTGTATATAATCATCTTGATGATCTTTCTTGCTTTTTTTTTTTTTTTTAATGCAACAAAGGAATGATTTCTTTGTTCATCCTTTCCAAGTTTTACTGGTTCTTTCTTTCGGTGACAACTGGTATTTATAGGGAACAAGTAAGTCCTCTGTTCTGTAAGGCTTTGATTTTCTGCCATCATAGAAAAAAGTAAACAGGCTGCAAATTGTAGTAGCTTACAGCATAAATGGAAATCAAACTTTGTTAAACAGGACTGCTGCTCCAGATACCCATCAGAAGTTGATGGCTGATGTACATATTACAGCTTGCCTTTTTCAGCAGTATGAATTAAAAAAAAGAAACATGCAATCAAACTATTTGGTTTATATTTAAGGCATTTCTTCTAATTTATCATGCTTTCCTATGGATATGAGTTTTTTTATTTTTACTTTATTGCTACAGCTTTCCTTTCCAGAGCTTTGCATATAGCTGACAGTGAATTTCCAGCTACCTGGTGATGTCCTTAAAAGCAATAAATGAAGTTAGTCTTTACTAGCCCTATCTGACGAAAGAGATATTGACATCCTAACATCAGTAGCTTACAAGCGGCACTCACATCTGCTGTGTTTGATTTTTGTCCTTTATTTGCACTCAGTATTTTTATACAAGATGAAAAATTCCATAGACTTCAGTGTCTCTGCAATCAAGAAGAAAAACAAACATCCACACTCATCTTTCACAGCGCTGAGCTCTAAGAGTCATGTTTTCCAATTTCTTAATGACAAGATGACATCCTATGAATTCCAGTGGTCTCTTTAGAAAAACTGCTGAATTGGATGGTTGTGAAAGGGAATATTTTATATCAAAGAGGATGTTTTGTGTCAGCTTTCAGAGCATGGTACGCTGGTAAAGTAGCCATTGTAGATAATTAGATTTCAGTAGATCTGCAGCTCTGCCAGGTGGTGTGGAAGCAGAAGTCTGCATCTATTTTGAGTTGTTTTTTTTTTTCCTTTTACTAATTGGCTGTCCTTTCTCTAGACAGTATTATATCAAAGCGTCACTAAAAATCTTTACAAACTGATGAGTTACTTGTAGTTTAAATTGAGAAAATGTTTCTGGACTAGTGAGGAGGGATGTTATTTCCTTAAAGTGTCTCATGTTGACTGCCAGAAATCATCTGTCACAAGCTCCTTCTCACACATGTTTTGACATTAAAGTTCCTCTTCAGAAGGCCATAATTCCCTAAGGTCAATCAAGACAGAATCTGCTAAATCAGTTAATGAGAAGTGAATTAAATCCCTTGTAAAAAAAAAAATAGCGGCTTAGTCTCTTGAGATGTTCATCGCCAGAATCATCACTAGCCCTGGTGAACATATCTGTGCTGAACACTTACATCCTTGCTGTGCTGCTAATTCCTGTTCAGTTGTTAGATGTTGCCTCTGTCCTGAATTCCAGTCATGTATATTGACTGTGGTGAGGATTGTCACTCCTGGAGACAGTTTTTTACTGCTGGCATGAGGTTCTTCCATATACTTGCACATTTCCGTGTATCTGTGCTATATTTTCTTGCTGCATAACATAATCTATCCTTGCTTACTAGAGCTAAGTTATTCATGTATGCAGTTCTGTTAGGTGTTTGACCTCACTGTCAATATGTGGGTCAGATTTGCATCATGTCTTCTTCATAAAAAGGCATCCAGATGATCACCCACCAAGTCTTCTGCTCACAGCTGGCATTAGGACATCAGACCTCTCTGAGGTAAACTGAGTGAGGACCATGAAACCTGAGAATGGACTCAGGATTTCCAGGTTTGAACATGTAATCTTGCACAAGTGGGGAGAGAATGAGGTCTTCTACATCTGGCAAGAGTGTTGAGGGGATATAATAGGGCACATCAGGCTTTTTGTAATTGGAAACGTGCCCTGGGCTCATCTTTTAGCAAGAACCAACGTAGTCAGTGGTTACTGAGAGGACAGAGGAGACAAAAAGCAATGCTTTGGATGGAGAGCGCTCCCACAGCACGAGAGGAGCAGTCCTCATCTACTGCAGTCAGTACTCCAGGCAAGCTCTGTAGACACCCTAACACAGAGCACTGCTGTTCCTCCAAATGACAAGCTGCTGCCAGCCTGCTCTCTATCATGCTTTGTGGCCTTGATCTGCTTCCTCTCTCCCAGCCTAAACGCCAACACTGAGCACAGGCTGTTCTTCCAAACAAATCCGTGATTTGCCACCTCCTGGCACTCAGGCTGCAAACAAAAACCTGAAGCACCAGATGTGGCTCAGTCTGATGGGCTGCTAGGCCAGTATCACTCCTGTTCTTGTACCAGAACAAGCAGGTTTGATGAAGAGCTGAGAAGGAATTGTCATAGCAACTGAGACTGCAGAAGGGTGAAGATCTGTAATATGCAGCTCTGAAAATTTCCATACTTCTTACACGAGAGGATCACAGCCACGTGAATGTAGGAACTGGTGTATATCTGCAGGATATTGGCTGCCTCTTAGTCCTGTCTGCACTGTCACACAGTATGCTCTGCAGCAAAGACACTACCTTCCGACATCTCATATGAGACATTCAAAAGTTCCACACACAATTTCATCCAGGGATATCATGAACTTCTCTTTTTCTTTCCATTTACACATCAGCCTGGTTTCTCTTTCAGGATCTCATTATTCTCTGTAAATCACATCTACTGCTGGATTTTACAATAACGCTCCCTTCAGCTTGCTTTCTTTCCTGGAAGATTATAACGTGCTTTTTAAGTGCATTTGACATAACGTAAATGTATTTAGTCAGTGTGTTATTTTTCTGTTTCCTTTGGCCAAATAACTGACAAGCAAGGCTTTGCAGATAAGAATACTCTCTGACGTGTATTTGTCCCTTACAGCCTTGGGACCAATACTTCCCTCAGAGCAGATACACAGTTCCCATTTGTACAGATGAAAGTGACTGCATAAATAAAGTACATGAAATGCAGGGGTCTGTAGCCTTCCTATGAGGCAATAAAATATTTTTTACTCCTTTCATCCACATCAATCTCCATTCATCCTACTGGCTCACAGGAAGCGCATTAGCTGCTAACTACTCCTCACTTCCTCAGATGCCAAACCTCCAGAAGACTGTGCATAAACTGAGCTTTGTGTAGCCTCAAGAGCTTGTTTTTTCTGTCCGTGTGTGTGTGCATAACTCCCACTAACTTCTGAAGGTGTTAGACAGTATATGTATGTGTACGGTACGGAGAATAGACTTCAAAGCTCTGACTTCAGTAGTGTGTCCCTTAAATTAGTGGCAGATGTTGTCCAGAATACCCAGTGGAGATGTGGTTAGCCATCAATTTCTAAGACCCTGATTGAAAAGAACTTCCACAGAGCGTGGATATTTATCACTGCATTATGAGGTAAATAACGGTTAACGTAAACACATCATATTTCTACATAAGCATTTATTTACATGAAGCATGTAGGTGGTGGGGACTCCGGAACTCAGTGGGGATCCTGCAGGATGCCCACAGTGCTGGTGAGGCTTGCTCTCTGGCAAGACAGTCTGAGCTTTTGCAGAAACTGGATTGAAAAAAGAGTGTTTTCTTTTCAGTCAAAACTGTTGCTCGTTCAAAACTGTGAATATGAAGTGGTATCAATGGAAATGTTGTTCATTTGTTGTTGTTAGAAGGACAACTATGCAATGTCCCAAAAGCAGGCTTCAGTAAAGTAGCAGAGGTGTTCTCTGAAAACATTTCCCTTTTTAAGGAGCATAGTCTTGGAGGTCATGTTTTCACCTTCCAAACAAAAGTCTTTTCATGGAACATAACCTTTTCATAGCCAACTAAATAGTTAGCTTTTTGTATCCAAGCAAACAGGGTACAGGAGAGATCAATACTAGGACACTGACCTAACCCTAGGTTTCCCATATCCTGTATAATTATCAGGATTCCTGAGCTTTTGCTACTAGTCTTTATTTTTGTTGCTCTGTATCAGGACAAAAGCAGATTTTTGAATCTTCAATTATTTTGGCAAATGGAGTACTTGGGGTTTTTTCTTCTACTGTCAATAAGTGTTCTAGAATCAATGGAAAAAGTCCCAGATTTGTAAAATACTATAAAAATTTATTTTTACCAACACTGCAGACTTTGTCTATTCGTAAGACCACGTTTTTTGCACTGGAGGGTTGTTGTTGTTTGCTTTTTTTTTTTTTTTTTTTGTAAGCAGGAGATGTGTATTGCAAAAGAGATGGTAAAAAGTCTGGGAAAAAAGGGGTCATGGCAAAGACTTTTGAGTGAAGAGAAACTGCAGTGCCTATCAGTTCTCTGGAAGACCTCAGCTCACGCTATTAACAATAGCTGAGACAGTTCAAACCTAGAAAGAGAATTAAAATTTGGTCTATGCTGGTGTTGACAGTGGTCTGTTTACTCCCTACATGTGCTTCTAATACATAGAACAAAAAGCTGAAAACCATTTTTATACTGCTTGCCATAATTTTTACTTCCCGTTTTTTGGTGCTGTTGGCAGAAATATTATTAAATAATATCAGATTTTATAGGTGATAAATTTAGCTCACTGAGAGCAAAGCTAAGTTATCCCTGGTTTTTGTTAAGTTGAAGAGCACAAGTAACCATTTATTACAAGTTATTCTCTTACAGGGAAATTGAGTATCTGAGGACAAACTTTTGATTTGGAGCGTGTCTAGAAGATTTGTCCTTCTGGGCATTTCCTTCCTATGACAGGGACTCGGTCACTTCTCCATCTAATGGATATTAAAGTGCCAGTCTTGAACAATTGCAGAAGTTATTCTGCAGTTCAGAAAAATTACCGTGTCCAGGCATTTGCTTTCCAGTCCCAGCCTACCCAAGCCTCTGCAGAAGCAGACAGTGAAGCCTGACCATCTGGGCTGACTGATAGGAAGCAAAGCCCCTCTAGATGTGTCGGTGTTGCACACCAGTAACATCTGTCACAGTTACTGCATCACAGTCATAGCCCAGTATATACCATCCCAATTGTAATTTCAATTTACGATTGAAAACAGTAATGAAGGAGTGTAAGAGTGTGAATCAGATGAGATTTATTGGGTTTTGTAGGTTTGTCCTCAGGTTGCTATTTTAGCCACATTCTCAGCACTGGATTTAAAGACCACTGAGAGATCTCTACAACCTTGATTCTTTTCTCCTTGCAGACAAGCCATGTGGAGACCCTCCATCCTTCCCTCACACCATCCTGCATGGCCACACCGGCTTTGAAATGGGGGATGAGCTGCTGTACATTTGTGCCCAGGGGTACATCATGGGCAACAAGGAGACGGCGTTCACACTGCTCTGCGACAGCTGTGGGGAGTGGTATGGGCAGGTGCAAGCCTGTGTCAAAGGTAAGCCTGGCAAGAGGGACATTTTTATCCTTGCTGTATCTGCTGAACCCATGTCAGGGATTCACTAAGTCTTATCTTAGGGCCTTCCACACCATCTTCCTTATATTTCCCACAATAGCCTTTTTCTTTACTATTGAATGTTGTTTTCAATTACTAGAAAGAAGTCTTTGGGAAGAAACTTCATCCACGTATTTAATAGCAGAATCAGACCCTTTCTGGAATTCTGTATGATTTTGATCTTCTTTATGATCTTGTGTGCATTCGTTCTGATCCTGGATGAAGTTTGTAATTTTTCAATGTACTTGCTTTGTTTACTCAAGGAAAGGGATTACTGCTAATGTTACAACAAATATCAGAGGTATTTCTTTCGGTGTAGTTTGAGAGGAGTCATGCCCAGTCAGTGTCAGTCAGCCAAAGACATTGTTTACCAGATGGAATACACAATGCAGGTTTTGTATGTCTTTTGGTATGTTTATTTTCATATGAAGCCAAAGAGGTGCTACAGACCAGGCTATTGAAATCAAAATTCGGTATTTGTTCTTGCTTTTGGGAACCAAAGCAAGCACAGAGAAAAACTGCTATCTTTCTGTAGGAAGACACTAATCATGGCCTGCACGCAAATAACACATTTCCTTACCATAGACATGCTGAGGTAGTCTGTGGCTTTATCAGCTGGTCACCAGCCTTATATCTTCTTACAGTGATACATGCTGAGGTCCCAAAGAAAAGATCTTCCTTCCAGAAATGAGAAAATGCCTTATGAGGATGGCGTCAATACTTTTCAAGAGTGTGGCAGACCTGTACTCAATATTTTCCCACTTTGTACTTGCAGCTCATGCCATAAAATGGCTACCAGCATCCAAGCCCCCAGCTCAGGCTGTTTGGGCTTCTTAACCATGGTGAAGGTGCCAGAGTGTCTGCAGCTCCAGCTGTGGGATGTGCTGACAAGGAAACTTACTCCGTCTGCAAAAGCATCTGTTAACGTTTTTAAAATTCCTGATAGTGTATGGGTTGGGTTTTATAACATTTTAATTTTGTGCCTTCTCATTGCTAGGTTGAATTGACCTGTCTGTCCTTCAGGTGTTCTTGGCTTTCATTTGGGATGCAAATGGACAGTATGGTGGTTGTCCATCTTTTAAACTCCACACTTTGTCCACTGGCTAATGGGAAGCCAGTCTTTAACTAGTCCTTCCCTAGTTGTTGTTGTAGCACTCTTGAACTTCCAGACTTACATATATGATAAATAGCATTTCATTTTAGTAAGTTAGGAAAATTAAAGATGTATTAAGTTAAAAGAAATGGCCAGGCCACAGAAGAACACTGTGACAGAATGGCAGTAACCCACAGAAACACAATTTGAGTTAGATTTGGGCAGCAAGATGAAAAGGTTAAAAAAAGGAAAGTTTTAACTTTAGTTTGCCTTATTAAAAAGTACACAATTTTTATGATAAACCATGCTTTCAGGATATTTCTCTGCAAGCAGATCAGTGGCTACCCAGATATTTACTCCCTTAAAAGCAATGAAAATGGATTATATTATCAAATAGCTTGACTCAAAGAATAGGACTTTTATAAAAACAAATCAGAAAAGAAAACCACAATAGAAAAAGGCTCTAGAAATTATAATACTGGCCGTTCAGAAATGTTCAAAAACAACTATCTTTATTCACAGGTCACTCTGAAAATAATGTCTCCTATTTATTTCCATGGAAACTACAACAGATACAAAGAGCACAATAACATCATTTGATAGAACAAATTCTCAGCTACACTATTTCTCAATGTAGTCACCACCATTAGGTATGCATTTTCATCAGCAATAAACAAGGGCCTGCATGCCACACTCTCAAAAATCTGCACCAGTGGAGGTGACCCACTATTTCACAGCTGCTATGATGGTGATGATGATATTGCTAGGAGAATGTTACCCATGAAGTCAATCATTCATTGGCCCAAATAGATGGAAGTCAGAAGGCACCAAATCCAGACTATGCAGTGGGCATGGTAGGACAGTCCAGCCAGGACTGGCAGTGTGCTTCACCATCTTCAAACTCACATGGGGCCTGGCATTATTGTGTTGCAAGAGGAAGGTTGTCTTCTTCTTTGGCTCAGTTCTGAAAGTTCAAGCCTTCAGCTTAGTCAGCATCACGATGCAGTGGTCAGAGCAGATAGTTTGTCTGGGTTCCAGGAAATCCAGAAGGATCACACCTTTCCTATTCCAAAAAACAGTGCACATCACTTTATTCCCTAAGGGCTGTCTTGAACTTTTTCTTTGATGGGGAATTCACTTGGAATTCCATGGACTACCATTTTGACTTTGGGTTGTGTAGTGACACAATATCTCATCACCACTAATGATGTGATCCAGAGAACTATCGCTTTCAGCCTCATTTTGGTTCAGTAGATCTCAACAACCTTGCATACAGTGTTCTTTCTGCTCCTGGGTGAGCACTTGTAAACTGGTAAACTTTGTGATATTCCAATGTTGTAACTGTAGTTTCCAACAGATTGAAACTGATATTCAGCTCTGTAAACAGTTTCCTGTTCATAATCTGCTGGTTTATTGGATGAGCTGATCAAGGTGCTCCTCACTTGGAGGTGTGACAGCTGTGCATGGCCATCCAGAATATGTCTTGTCTTTCCTGCCACTCCTGAAAGGCATGACCCACTGCCTCACTGTTCTCACATCCACTGTTTGGTCTCTGTAAATGTTCAGCAAGTGTCAATGAATGTCACTGGGCACCATTTTTTTCCACATGGAAAAATTCTTTTCTCCAGATGTCAGACACCATTTTGTTAGACTTCCCTTCTGCTACTATGTGATGAATGGCAACAAAATGTAATGGGATATTGGTGGGAAGGTTCTACCTCTCCTGCTATCCCACCAACAACTGCCTCTGATGTAATGGACCAACACAGTGAAGTAGGAGGCATTAATTTTGGAGCAGTTCTTGTACATTACTTAGGTTCTGCAACAAACTTTGAAGTTTCCCTTTGTTTAATGATAAAATAAACACACATTCACATCTGGATGCAATCAAGATTTTACTTTCTCATTTGCTTTCTTGTATTATTCCATTCCATGCATAAAGTTCAGAATTGCTCCAATGTTTTAGAACGGTAGTCTGATAACCTTATAGATATTTTTATTTTTATTTTTGTAGAGAATATCATCACACCTTAAAGATTATATTTGTGGACATCATAGAGATCCTTTTTAATGAAAGAATGGGCAGCTGTTGCACAACTGAGCAAGCGGAGTGGACTGTTTCCTTGGATATTGAAGTGATCTAATAGGCTAGAGTCAGCACACCCATTTCAGTTTCTTAATGCCCGTGTTCTTGCAAGAAATTGTTTTTAGTCATGAGTATACACGACCAGGTGGAAACAATCAGGAGGAGAGCTCTCTGAGTAGCAATGAGTTGTGTCTGTGCAGCAAGGAACCAGATATTCAGACCCATCCAACTAGTGCAGAGGTACCAAAAACATTTCTGACATCTTTCTGGACTACTTCAGCTTCCAGAACTGTTACTGCTAACAGCAATTTATATGATTAAGTGAAATACTGCAGGGGATGCTGGGGAACATGGAGGTAGAGAAGGGAAGAAGGGAATCAACATCTGATAACTCAGTGGATCTGAATTTCCCACAATCTGCAACAAACCGACACTTCTTTATTCTTTCCAGTTTCATCAGATGTAGAAATAAAACTGTTTTACGCCAGAGTAAGGATGGGAAAGAATCAAGCCATTTAAGTTGTGTGTGTTTCACTGTTTTCCCTAGATAAATAGTCTATTTCCCCTGTTTTGCCTCAGCCTTTCACACAGCCGCAGGGGAGAGAAAAATATTTTTAAAAGAAATAGGAAAGTGTGGCTGTAAAATCACAAACATCAACACTGGAACTTGGGAGCAGATGTTACATCGAGAATTATGATTTTTAAAATGATTTAAATGTAGATTTCACGCTGAGGGGATGCCTTTGATTAATGTTTTTAAAACACTTTGAGGACCTGGGGTAGAAAATATGTGTTCAGTGAATTATTAATTAATTACATATTCAACCCTCCCGATCACAATTCTTTAAGAAGGGAAGCTTCACCAGAAGACTGAAGTGTGTTTTATTGATGCTGGAGTTCATTATTAAAAATAAAAAAGTAAGAATTCAGTCAAAAAGAACAAAAGGAAATTGGAATTTAATTAAAAGAGGCCTGATTTACAGTTGACGGATATTTTGGGGTCATAGCAGAGAGGAGAATAATTATTGTGTAAGTACTCCAGGAGACAGCGGACACAGCAATTTCTAAGTGCTTGGAGGCAAGCAAATAACTTCTCTATCATGAAGGCTAATAACTGGACTTAAGGGAGAATTTATGTCCCTGCTGGCAGACGGCACTGTTTTTGTTCTCACCGGCTGTCAACAGAGGAAAGATGATCGCAAAGGAACTTCAATGAACATCTAAGTGCTGTGCTTAGAGGTCGGTAAGATGATGCAGTTCCCTGATGCTGAGTGTTCTCTGGGTGAACAGCTGGAAGAGGGAGGTAGCCCCGATGCTTAGCACAGATGCAATCACAGGGCGAAAATGGCCATCAGAGTATTAAAAGAAGTCAGTCCTACTCTTAAATTTTGTGATAATGAGACAATGGGAAAGTCACCGTGCTATTCTCTGCTGTTTCATCCAGCGTATTTATGAAACACTGATAATAATTATCTGGCTTCATAAAGTGCCTTGAGATTTGCAGGTGTTATAGCTGTGTAATGTGGGCCTTGCTGGTAACTCCCACATCGTTATGCACAGCTTTCCAAGATGAATACTAAACAGTAGTCATTGTATTTTTCCTGTGTTAGTGTAAAAGCATCAGGCCTGCTTTTTGTTCCCACTTGTACAACCGGAGCAGATTCAGATCTAAGAACCTATCACCTTACCAGCAGCGGTATGGGAACTGCTGAATCACGGCCTGAACCTCTGATTGACCACCTGAGGTGAGCACTGAGTCAGCCCTGGGAGCACAGGTGAAGGCAATTCTCCTGTGCTGCTGGAAGGGGTGGAGCCTGGCTGCACCTCTCCTAGACCCATTTAGGAGCTGACTGCCAGTGGGGAAGGGTCTCTTTCTGGAGTTTCTTTCTTTGTGAGCTCAGGGTGTGGGTAAGCACTCTATCTATTTTCTTTTGGTATGATAACTGCTTAGCTAAGCTCTCTGGTATATTTCATAATATGTATATTTGTTGATTATACAAGCAGCTAAATAGTGTGTAAAGCTGCTCATAGAAGCACCTTTATGATCAGCTCTCCTCTCTGTTTTCAAACAGTCAGAATATAAATGGTCCATTCTGGCACCTGCTACGTAAATGTACAACTATTCAGTTAGCAAATCCATCAATCAAAAGGAAAAAAAATGTATTATGCATTAGTGCCCACTTATTCCAAAATATTTTGGCAGTTTGGCTATGGGTGTCATTTAGGATTAAGTGGATTCTGCATACAATAAGGTATGATCAAAATTGAGGGTAGACTGTATTACAAATGGCTTTGATGTACTTTCACACATGAGGATACAATTTTTAATCAAGATATTTCTTTTAAATTAAAAAAAAGTGGTTTTCGGTGTAGTGGTGTTTCCTGCAATTTCTCATCATGAAAAGATGCTGTGTTCTAGCTGCAAACACAGGGGTATTCAACCCAACAAAGCAACCTTAAGCAGAGAACAGAGAAATACGTGTTTTTGCTGTTTTTTTTTTTATTATTATTATTATTATTATTTCTGTAGAGAAAACATATTTGTTTCACAAAATATAACCTGAAGATTGGCATTGTGGTAAAGTCTGCAAGCAGACACTATGTGCCATGATTTGGCTGCCCTGCAGGCACTGAAACCAAACTGACTGTTCACAGAGTTATAGAATGTCTTGGTTTGGAAAGGACCTCAGAGATCATGCAGTTCCAACCCCTGTGCCATGGGCAGGGCTGCAACACTCCAGCTCAGGCTGCCCAGGGCTCCATCCAACCTGGCCTTGAGCCCCTCCGGGGATGGGGCACCACAGCTTCTCTGGACAGCTGTGCCAGGGCCTCACTGCCCTCCCACTGAAAATTTTCCCCTCGCATCTAATCTGAATCTCCCTTCCTTTAGTTTAAAACCAACCCCCCCTTGACCTATCGCTATCTACCCTTGTAAAAAGTTTTCCATCCCATTTCTAATCTTCCTTTAAATACTGGAAGGTTACAAGCCCGATTTCCTCAGCCTGTCTTTGTAAGAGAGATGCTCCAGCCCTCTGATCATCTTCCTGATCCTCCTCTGAACCCACTCCAGCAGCTTCATGTCTTTACTGTGCTGGATGCCCAAACCTGGACACAGGACTCCAGGTGGGGCCTCACAAGGGCAGAGTGGAGGGGGACAATGCCCTCCCTCTGCCTCCTGGTCACCTTTCTTCTGATGCAGCCCAGGATACAGTTGGCCTTCTGGGCTGTGAGAGCACACTGCTGGCAGTTGCTAAATTGCATCTTTCTCCCCCTTTCCCAAAAGTGAACTACTTGTTCAATATCAACAGTGTTAATGCAGACATTTCGAGGAGAGTCTGGGCTGCATTGCACGAGGTTGGATAGGCATCCTTCAAAGTCTGCTTCCAAAAAGCAAAGGCAGATTGGAAAACCGGGAGATCATGCTGATCTCTTGAGGTCCCTTCCAACCCTTGCAATTCTGTGATCTCTGCCCTAAAATTGGATAGGAAGAACACAGTTCATTTATCCTTTTTCCTCGACAGCTTTGTTTGAGCTTTGTTTGTTGTTTTTTTTTTTTTTCCACCTATAAGCTTGAGACAGTAGAGGTCCTATCTTCTGCGTATCTGAGGAGCCTCTGCAGTATCAATTCTTTGGTGCTCTCCTTGCACACTCAGTGCTGGTCTAGATTTTCCACACGGAGGACGTGCTCCTGATTTCAGCACAGCAAAGGTTCAGGTGACTTTGAACACTGTTGGAAGCTTCATCTACAGTCCCCAGATTTTTTTTGCCTGCTCTTGTTACTTTAAATGTTTTTAAAGTTGATGTTTTCTGAATTTTCAAGAGAAGTATTGTTTCACATTCATGTGGTGCATGAGCATGACTAGCTGCTTTTTTTTTTTTTTTTTTTTCAGTGAGAAGGGTAAAAACACGTATGGTGGCTTTTCTTTTTTTTTTTTCTGAATGCTTTATTTATTTATTTGTTTTAAGTGAGAAGGGACAGCTGTGACAGGCAAGTAAAATAAGCAAAAAATACACCCAAGGCCTGTCAAAATGATCGTTACGACAAACTTTGGTTTTCTTTTCGGGTCTGCCACTTAGTGCTTGTGTTAGATTAATGCAAAGTATCGATCTGACAAGAAACAATTCTGCCAAACTAAATTAGTTTAAAAAATATGATGAGTTATGTATTTATGCTAGCAGGTTTTCTGCCAGACTGAAAATCATCCTCGCTCTTATAGCTGCTGCAAGTGAAAAAGGCAGCATCAGTTCTGCATCTAGTGTGCTCTGGCTAATTTGACAGAAGAGTATTCATGCACCTGAGCCTGATCCAAGTCAAATGGATAATTCTTCAAGATGCCGTAGCTCACAGACCTGAAAGATCTTAGGCAAATCCATGTAAAAGCTCTTTCCTTTCCCACTCCTAAAGACAGATGCCAGCGTGTTAATATTTGCTGTAACTACTCTGAGATTCCTAGAATAAAGATGTATTTATAAGTAGAAATGTTTATGGTGATGGTCTACATAGAATCAAGTTTCAATTTCCTGTGCTCCAAAAATACTTCCTTGAAATATGCAGGGCGCTTCATGGTTGTCCAAAATAGCAACACTCAAAATAGAGCTCGGATGCCAATATGCTATCTAGAAGAAAAATTAAACTGATCCTTGCGTGTGGAAAATGAGACTCTTTGTTTTTGCCTGTCTCTGTGCTTGGTCACTGTTTTCACATTAGGATTGAAGCTGAAGGAGATGAAAGCTTTTTGAGACTGGATGCTTACCAGAAAGGACGAGCCTAAATTAAAAGGATTTTACCTTTTAATTGAGCTTCACATCTTTGGGAGTATGCCATTTCAGCATCTGTTACTGGAAAATGTTCATTTCAGCCTCAGTAATCCCTCAGACAGTGAAGCAAAACTCACTGATCCTTCAGTCTGCCAGAGGATGATGGTAGGGGCAGGATCTAACAGTGACCATATATAGACAGAGTTCTGTCTCCAGCTAATTAATTTCAGTGTTGGCTCTTCTTAAAACTAGATCTGCCTGGCCAGGAAGGTGCAAACACTTTTAAATCAGTTGCTAGCTGTCTTTAAAATGCATGTAAATAAAGGTTACAACTATTTGGATAAGAGGTGGAGCTGAATCTACTGTAGCTGGTGCTCTTCAGTTCTGAGGCTGAAATGCAGAGAACTAGAAAGCTCTAGAAAGCTGAGGAGGTGAGCAAAGAAAAGTGTAAAAGTCGTGTTTCTGGAAAATCTGTTTCTGGAAAATCATGCTCACGGCTGACTTAAAAGATTGTCATGGTAACACGAGCTCACTAAATGCTAAGTCCAAGCCCTACTTGAAGGTCTGAGACCCAGGATAAAGAATAGACTATTATTACTGTGTAAGTCGATTCAGGATCACATAACTCAAAGCTTCAGAGCAAGGGGTCTGTATTTCCTTTGATGTTAGAGAGCTCAATAGTTGCTTTCATTCTGACATCCCATAAGCTAACATTAGTTATGTTGATAATCTTTGCTGTAAACTGTACAAATAGAGGAGATTGCATATGAAAATACATTATAGCAGCTTTGCAGCTTGGGCCACAATCTGATTGTCAAAAAGAACAAGACTCCCTTATGCAGTGACAAGCAGTGCATAATGAACTCCAATCTCAGGCTCTCTTTAGACTATAATGGGCTTTTTCTTTCCTCAGCTGAGCATTAAGAAAGCACCAATTCATTTCTATACATACAGGATGAGGCCAAAAGACAGCAGGTTTGGGAACGTGATTGATGGTTCAACAAACTCGTAATATGTTCTGATAGATGCAGGACTTGTGTTTCCCTAGGCACACATGCTCTTTCCTGATGTGTCTCCACAGGACTTTCTTCTAGAGGACTGAAAGTACGCCGCAGGAGAGAGAGAGGGGCACTGGAGGGCCAGAGCTTTGTATGCATAAGTGTATTACTACAGTCGTTAATCATTGACCAATGGTCCATACTCATCAGTAAGATGAATGCTAGCTTCCCATGCATTTTGCTGGCCAAAGAATAGTTCTGGAAGAAACAACATAAGCAAGTGAATGTAATCTTTGTTCACAGATGTATGTGCATGCACTAGAATACCATAACATAAAAATCAACTTTTCGTCCTCTGCTGGATTACTCTAGTCTGAAACATAAATGAATGGTAAAAATGGTTAGAGGTAAAGAAAACATACAGGTGAAGACAGATTGGTGTGATGAGCAGTAGACTTGGTAAATGGTGAGTTCTCACATCATTATGATGTTATGGTTCATGTATATCCAATAGGCAGCTATAGACTGTCCTGAGGAACTCCGGGTTTTAGCGAAACAGGCATAGCAGACACAAGGTTCTAGCAGGGGTCTGAATGCTAAGAGGATAAAATGGTGTGGGGCACTGTTTCCATGCAAAGAGCACTAGGTAGGAAAAATTCTTGGGAGTGGGACAAGGGAGCAAAGTAAGACTGGTTATAAATGTTACGCTGCAATGGCCCACACAGAGCTTCATGAAAATGAAGCGAAATGCTTTGGTATTCAGAAGTACCCTCCAGTCATTCACTAAGGTCTGAAATACTATTGGAAGGAGGGTTGGGGTGAATTCGAAAAGTGAGATTCCTACCAAGAAACTTTCCACTCTGAGAGCAGGAATCCCAGTCTGTTAAGCTGTCTTTCCCACACATGGGAAGTTTTTTTCCTGCTTTGGAGAGGATCTAGAGGGCTATTCAAGCAGATGAGGAGACCAGGAGGCGGAGAGAGGGAGAGACCTATTGCTGGTCCCATTGTGTTTTGTTGCCGGCTGAATCAGGCATCTTTGTGTGCGATCCACTTCTCCTTCATGGTAATTTTTACATAGGTATTAACTCTCTGCAGGCTATGTCACACGTTTTATTTTCCTCAGCATAACCACTTCACTTTATGGTAGTCCCAGATGCTATTCCAAGAAAAATACCTTTTGTTAATACTCATTCTGTTCTGGCACCTGGCTTAAGCTGTTCTGGCAAAAAGTAAGCTGGTGTGAGCTGTATCCCCGCTAAGTGGTTTTGGTCAGACTGGTTTGACAATATTTCTAATCTTTCTTAAGAGTAGACCAAATATGGCTCTGCCAGAAGTCTGGGAAGGAGTCTCCAAGGAGAATGTGACTCATTCGGAAATTGAGGTGGGCCCCAGACGAAAATGTGATTCAAAGTTGGTTGAGTGTAAAAAAGGCAAAAAAGATAAGGCTTTATGAATGCATTGATTTGTAATACAGCTTCTCCTATTAATTTCTTGTTTCCCATGTCATGCCAGGTTTATTGCTTCGCTGTCTTCACAAAAGACTAAACACTCTCTTAAAAAGAAAAATTCTCACCCTGAATCATTTTGTTTTATTTTCCATATCCCAAGGCACTATTTTCTAGGACTTTTAATGCCAGCATAAATCTCCACAATTACATCAGCTTTCTATGGAGTAAAACTTGTGTGAGCTGAAAATCAACCACCCTGTCTAGCTTGGAAAATTTTTCATTGGGCTAAGGCTTTAGAAGAGTATAAATTACAATACATTATTTCATTCAAATTCAAACACGGTTTCATGCACTGAGTTGAGGCTATTTTGCTGTGAGCGGTAGGTCTGACGAGGCCTGGGGAATATTTCTAGATCAGACTCCAACTTTGTGATGAATCCACCCCTCTGTTGCGCTCTGCTGGTTTTTTTCTTGCTCTTCGTATTTTATTTTACTTTGTAATATTCACATTCATAAAATAGTAGAAGCAGATGGTATTATCTAGATATCTAGCAATTAGGCTTGAAGTGTTGGAGCCAGACTTCTCTACCCTTGCAGCTGAGGGTGCAAGCTTGCTTTTTTTCAGATGAGGACAAGCAGAATGCAGTGTCAGCTTCAGTGAGGGTATCTTCCCCAGGCAGCTCTGAACAGCTCCTATGGGATGAAAGCTACCACTCAGTTCCCTTGGCTGCAGGTATCCTCTCTCCACAACACCAAAGTCATTTCAGAAAAATACTAAATAAATAAAAAAATTGAACGCAAAGAACTGGGTATAATCCTTCTGGTTCAAAAGGGATGAAGTTGCTGTGAAACTTACACGTTTTCTTCTTTAAGAAGGTCCTGAAAACTGTAAGTTATTTTGATTTTATTCATTTTTTAAATCTGGAAAGATAAGACATTAGATGTTAGCATTGACACCTCTTCTGTTTTCTTTCAAAAGATTATCTTGACCGTTAAGTTTATGGTGGAGCACCCATTTTCAAATAAGCAACAACACTGAATGAAAAACAGTCTGAAAATCATACCTCGCTGCATCTTTCTTCTTGGCTATTGTAACAAATAAGTCCAGTCTTTTCTGGAAAAATTAAATGTTGGCTTCTTACTTTATTTTTAACTTTTCTAGATGAAACTGAGGCACATATTGACTATGAAGATAATTTTCCTGATGACAGATCAATACCTGTTGCTGAGAATGAACATGCCAATGGCAAAGAGGAAATTGAGCAGGAACAAGAACAGTTTTCTTTCAGTAAAAAGTCAGAGGAAGGAAGAACTGGAAATAGTAACGGGGTTACTCAGGACATAGATACTTCTAAAAAAGGAAGCAGGACACCAACTGAATCCCCCGTTTCACTCCTAAGCCAAAAAAACTTGTTTTGGTTTCCATCAGAGGCTTTCAATGAGCCTGAATCAGAGAGAGAGACAGACGATTCCACTAAAGCACAGTTTTCTGAGGGTGATAATCACATCGGAGTCAAGACAGTCTATGATGAGCCCAGTGCCAAAATGTTTTATGACAGTGAGGATTTCCCCATTGGGCCCATTCTCACAGCTAATGATACAAAGGAAGAGATAGATACAGTTCCTATTACTGATGAGTCATGGTTAGATGGCTATCCAGTAACACAAGAAGTGGTAGAGGATGATGAAGAGGAAGGGGATAAACTCGATGGATCGATGGGAACGGAGGAAGACATTATCCTCACAACTGAC
The DNA here is from genome assembly GCF_905368555.1 of Meleagris gallopavo. NCBI lineage: Eukaryota > Metazoa > Chordata > Aves > Galliformes > Phasianidae > Meleagris > Meleagris gallopavo. Next base: position 43,861,003 of record NC_139409.1, on the reverse strand, counting down.
CAACCAAATCACGTTGAGGTCAGAAAACTGGGCAATGGTAGCCCTGTTCCAGAGGAAGGTTTAACACAGATTGTGGCTGCAACAACGAGTATAGATGATGAGAGGGTCAAAGAGACATCAGCACCACTTACATCAGTGAGTGGTCTGGAGGACTTGAGCGTGAGCAGAGGTTATGATGATGCTGCATGGGATCACCCAACTACAGCTCTGGAAACTGTGACTCAGGAACCCAGTACAACATTGCTGTTGGACATAACCAGCTTAAGAACTTCCATGTCTGAAACCTCTGTGATGGCCAGCCCCTTTGACCATACTACTGAGGAAGAAGAAAGAGGAACAACAGCCTACCCAGCACAAGTAGCAACCACTGCACCTGCTCCAGATATCCTTACTGGCACATCATCCCCAGAATTAGATGAGCAAGAAAATCTCACCCAGGGCCTTGGAGAAAAGCCGGTCCCCACTTCTGAACCTTGTGAGGGAGAGGATTGTCCCAAGTCAAGTAAAGGTGCTGTCATAGCAGTAATTGTGATTCTTCTGTGCTTGTTACTGGCTGCAGCTGTGCTGGCCGTGTGGTTTTTCAAAAAACGGCAGCAGAAAAATTCTGTCTATAAACTAAATGGAAGGTGTCAGCCCCGGCATCACTGTTACCACCACTACCACCACCAACATATTGAAATGCAGAAAGTCTAACCAAGGGTCTTCTGGGAGAAAAGCTAGATATCAGAAGAAAGTGTTGATGCTAGAAGGATCACATGACTCATGGATACTAAAATCCAGCAGTGCAGAAAGCAGAAGACGACAAAAGGCTAAAAGAACACAGAAGACAGACGAGATTTCATCTGTTTGAAATTGCAGTTTAGCATATCTGACCTTTCAGAACTAAAGAATCTGTATGTTTTTATCAAAAGGTCTTTTGGAGACATCAGCAGGACACAGTGTGCTTGCTGGGACATCTACAGTTTGTTCTGCTTTTACATTTTGCTCCTATTAATAATAAATTAATTGATTAATTTCCGTGCTACCTGATTATAATCTAATGGCAGGGCTGGTCGGGCCTTCTTGGACTACTCTCAGTGGAACAGGGAAGGGAGGAGGGGAAAAGGATGTTTTTGGAGTAACCACACATTTGGTGTTTGTTCCTTTTTTGAGAACCTGACCAAGCCAGTCAGGATAAACCACCATAACAAATTATTGCCTGACGTGTCTTAAAAAGAAAAACTATTTGCTACCATACTTTAATGGATAGTATTGCAATGATTACTAAGGTACTTTTCTTCAATGTTACGAATTTAACAAGCCAAAAACTGTTAAGGTATTTCTATGGAAGGTGCTCTTTTAGCCTTAGTGAAGTGCCATTCTTATACTAATCTTTTTATAGAAACGATGATGCCTCCCTGGAATTCAGAGAATACTGTATGGGCCGTTCTTCCTTTAATATCAGCAGAAGAGGACTCAGAGCACTGATTTCAGATGTTACGATGAATAGCGTCGTATTACAGAGCAGATGGTGATGAAGCACTTTGCAGGGGAACCCAACCTGAAGTCAGTCACTTTTCTGAATATGATAGTGACTGACCAAGATACTGAATTTCAATTCTAAGCCAGCAGTATCACTAGCAGTCGAAGCCATGTTCCATGTTTCTGCCATATGAACTCTGTGCAATGACTAATTTTCACCATTCTGCTTTTGCATCAGCTGAAGAGATGTCTGGAGGGGACAAAGGCTGGCAATGGGAGATGGGTATTCATACGGAATGCTGCTTAAAGGAAAAATGAACTTAGGGAAGGGAGAAATTGCATCCAGTTGATAAAATGCAAAAACTTGTCTCTTAAACTGGATGTTAGTGTACAAACACAGAGGTTTTTTCAACAGCATGTTCCATTTCAAATTTGAAAATGAACATGGAAGGAGAGGAATATGTTTTCTAGAATCCCTTAAAATAGTTCTAATGCGTTTACTATGAAGTACTTCCTTGCCTTTCTGAATGAGCAGGAAAAAGCCTAGCAAGTGTGAATAATCTCCAGGTCCTAAGTGAATGCATCCGCCGCTCTGTTGCACAACCCTAGCCAAAACGCTTAAGAAGTTGAACACAGCAAAGTACTGCAGTAAGGAAAGGTGACTTGGCGGAGTTCATTCACATTCATGATCTATTTTGAGTCACAGTGGTAACCATCTCTAACTCCATAGAAGGTAGACTTTGCAAAATGGAGTGCAGCATTTGGCCTGTCACGAATATAGCCATCATTCCCAACGCTGGTAAGGAAAACAAAGATTTTTAGAAGACCAGATAGAAGGTATCTTGGAGAATTTAACCTCAGAGTGGTAAGAATCTAATTGCCTGGCAAAAGCCATCGTAAACAAAGAAGAGCAGACACTGTACAGATTTGTAAATACTGTGTTCTCTGACATATGCATGACTTTGTACTTATAAGACATTCTAGAATATGAAATAACCTAGAATTTCTGTTGTAAACTATTTTTTTTATGCAGCAGTGTTTTTAAAAAACAACGAATTTAGCACTAAAGAACTTTATGGAGACTTAATTTGACTAAAATGTACCATGTGTAATCTTGTGGAAATCTTGCTGAAAAAATAAACACAGGAACATCCATTAAAATATTGTTTAACTGAATGGTACAAGTACGTGTTGTAGTTCTGTGAAGCATCATTCAAAATGAAAAGTTAGTAGTGTTTGGCTCAGGAACTGGACTGTAAAAATGAGACTCAGAATATAATTACAAACATAAACTGCACAGGGATATTATTTGAGACACAGAAATCACTTGTTCATGAACCAGAAAAAAAGTGTACATTAACATAGTGCTTTGAAGGTATTTAAATAAAAATGAAGTTACAGAAAAGGGAAAGAAAATGGCTGTGTGTTTTCTTGTGTGAATCATCCAGTTTACCCACATGTTTCTGAAGAAAAGATGTAAGTCTGTCACTCGGGTAATTCTTGCAGAAAACATTCTGATATTAAAAAATTGGCTGAAAAGCATTCAGCATTCGGTTCTGCTCAGAAAAGCATCTACTCCTGGCCAGCAGCATCTGCTTGTAGTCACAGTTTTTATTTGACCAGAATGATGCATGGAGTTTGGGAAAACGAACAAAAAGAGGGATGAACAGTCCATGAATGATACATTAGACTTTTGTGTGTGTAACGTGGCTTATCAGCGACAGAAGAGATGGAAAGAAAACCAATACAGCACGGTAAATACAAAATCAGAAGATGGTAATGCCAAAATACAGGGGTGAATTGCCCTGTACGGGTGGTTAGAGCTAAAAGTGCTGGGTATTGGTTGCAGTTAGGAAGGGAAGAATCGCAGGGGGAAATATCAGGTGTATTTTTCTGAAGATATCTGCTCATTAGGGGATCGATGTGTTGTCCTACGATGAAAATCATGTATTATGCTCTTGCAGGGAAGCCACATGTTACAACATGCTGTCCGGAGTCAACTTGCAGGCATTATGACTATTATTTTCTACCTTTCTCAGGCAGAATTCTGGGATTCAAGCCCTTGAAACCAACAGATGTTTGCTCCCCTTTATACAGAAACATCGGAATCACAAATTATTGCTGTTCAGTATTTCAACCTGAGACCCTTTCCTTTACTCCGTGGTTGTGACTGCATTTGCCAGCTAGGTGATAAGATATGGTTTATTGCATGTTGTACTTCAAAAGTTATTATGTTGAGGATTTGCTGCCGCAGGCATAAGGACAGCACAGATTGATTTTTTCTCCAGTGAAAATAATTCAGTTTTTTATATCTTAACACTACAAATTACTGGATATATAACACAATACTAGCTGTGAAATATCATCACATATAGCCATGAATGACCGTTTTAAAAATTAGTCATAGCAAGAAATGTTTTGGTAGTTGTAAGACATATCAGACTACAGGGTTGTCACCAGTTCAGGATGATACACAAATGTTTAATGCCTTTTCAGATAAGTGCTAATAAGGAAGGGATAAAGGAAGAAAGCCCCATTTTTCTCTGTAAAGTTAGTAGTCACGATGTAGGAGTCAATGCTACAGCTCTGACTCCTGTATTTCCATTTGAAAGTAACGAAGTTCCATTGCTTTGCAGAAGTAATCACTGAAAGAGCATATTTGTTACTTCATGCTACTTAAAAGGTCTGCCCAAAAGCTACATCAAAGGGAAGAAAAAGTTAAAAATAATCAAAGAAAACCTCGTTTTTTTCTACCAACAAAAAAGTTAGCATTTATAAACTTAAAAAAAAAAAAAAAAAAAAAGGCAGAACTCTCCACAGAATTCAGTTTCCATATATCATCAGTCCTGCAAGGAGAGAGAAGAGAGGCGGGAGGAGAGATGGGTGTCTAAACCACAGAATATTTCCTTGCCAAAAATAAATAAATAAAAAGCTATCTATTTATTCTAATATTTTTTTCTAAGCACTGAAGAGGACTTAAGATACAAAACGTTGGTTTGCTGGGGTGTGCAACCCAACTTACCTTAGCTATTTCTTACTCAACTTCTTTATTTTTTGTATAGCTTAAACTCTCCACACTGGGTCATTCAAGTCTTGAGTCACCAGAAAAAAGAAGTTGCTGTTTAAAGTATGGCAGACAACCAAAAGTTCAGACAGCTGCAATGAAGGATTAGTTGTGGGTTTTTCTCACTGCCTTGCTACAAACTGCATCACAGCTCTATGTTCAAACATTATTAAATGGGAATGTTTTCTCTGGCACCAACTACTTCTCCCCACAGTTTAAGTATTGATTTTTTTTAACTGAAGTAGCTTTGGTTTACAGCTCACATTAGAACTTAAAAACATATTTCCATAGTAGCTGGCATATGCAGGCAACTGTTTATTCTCAGTACCAGCCATAATAAACACTTGTACTTTTATAATCCAACAAATCTTTGTCTAATCACAACTTCGTTTTCAGAGCTGTAAAATTTGCACGCTATTTAAACAATTTTTAAGGAAGACTCTTTAGAAAATGAAAGATTTTCTTAGTCTGTCTTCACTGTCCGTTCAGACCAATAATTAACAGTAAAGAATGTGGTGAGATAGGATAAGTATGTATTGCAACAATATATTGAGAAAAACCTTTGTAAAGCAGGGCATGCTAATTGATTTTCAGAGGAATAGATTGTTTTTTAGAGACAAACCTTTAATGCGATCTAGAACTCATTCTGGTACGTGTGGAAAAAAAAGGTAAATCCTTGGTTGGGTAAGATGGGTTTTTCACCTGAACTGTGGACAGCATCCAACTAACTTTTAAGTTTATCTTTTAGTATTCTGAAGTGGTAAAGCTCTGGAAAATGGAGCAATTTGAATTCTCTTTTGGCACATGCACTGTCAACAGAATTAATGAAGTTCTGCTTGCAGAATCATTACTGTGAATGAAAGAACCCAGCACGGTATTCCTGTGGAATTTGTCAAAATTGAACAACCTAAAGGTACTTTGTTATTTGATGCTGGCTATTGGGAGTCACCAAGACACAGCGAGTACGGAGTCTGTGATGCTGTCTTCTGGGAACACAACTGAGCTAGACTGGAGTAAAATCACTACTGATGTTTTTCATTTTAATATTGATATTTATGATGATGAACTAGTAAGGATCCAGTAAGATATGCAGAATGAGTATCAGTAAAATCAGGGATTAATTTGAAAAATATTACACATGAGCACAGACTGTCAGATACAGTGATTTCCAGTATGTAACTTTCTTCCCTTGCCCAAGCTTTTGTTTTTCTACACAGAAATTGTCCTGAGAGCCAGCAAACTAGTTCACTGCATAACCAGATATCTACTTGAGTGCACTAAGACGTGTGACTCGAATGAATTTCAAACTTTCAAGAATTTCCCCATCGTGCAGGACCCCGTTCAGCAGAAGGCGAAGTGCAGGACTGTGTACAGGCTCTTGTGCTGGTCGTCTGCCACTAGATGCACTTCATCCACCAGTCACCTATGATTCAGACAGCAGTGTCTGAATTACATGGTTACATGCTCAATACCTGGCAAAGTTATTACAGACTTGATTGTGGGCAGCAAAGGAGGATCAAAGACTACGAGCAGCTATAGAAACAGTTAACTTTGTTATCACAGATGTGAGAAATTATCAAAAAGAGTAAGGCTTCTGCTTCACAATAAGCAGTACTACCGGTGAAGTTGATATGAGTTTCATCTCCAGGGTCACCAGACGCATGGTACCTGTGCTGCATCCAGTCACAAAAACACGATGGCTTCAACAGAACGATGGCTCCAGTGTCATATGATAGACCTTGTCAAGATAAGAAAAGTTGATGGAATGTAAATATCCTCCCCAGTTATGCAGAAGCTGCTAACATTGGAGGCGGGCAACTCAAAGCGGCAGGAATTGGGGTGGCAGAAGAGAGGAAAGAACCGTGTTCCCACAGCCTCCCAAGAAGAGCTGGCAGGATCAGAGAAGTGAAGGAAAAGACACTAGTTTATTACAGTCACATGTAAATGTTGGCATTTAACAATAGCAGCAGTGAAAGAAAAATCAGTTGAAAGAACCTGAGAATGCTGAAAAAAGCCACAATAAATACTGAATAACTGGAAGAGGAGCTATTTCTCATTAGAAAAGAACGAGAGTTTGAGAACTACTTGTACTTATTAAGATTGAACTGGCTTGGGACCATATGGAGTGGAAATTAAGAAAGCCAGAAAAAATCCACAGACACTTGAACAATGTGAAAAAGTGCCATTTTTGAAGACTGCTAGAATATTAGTTGCCTCCTCAAGTTAAACAGAATGGTAAGGCATATCAGACTTAATGCAGATTTAAGAAAAATAAATCATCACCTAATGGACATTTTAGTAAACCATGATATCCCCACCTGAGAACGCTGAATAGCAAGGATTTCAGCTGTAAGCTTGAGAGCTGAGGAAATGACTGAACATGAAAAGAGATCATCTAAGGAAGCCCTAAAAACAGAATCACAAGCTTACAAGAAAATTGATAATACCTGAGGGACTTGCAATGGCTAAATAATGGTTTGACAAAAAGGAAAAGCTAGGGCTCATAGGCACTAAATGTGTCCCCAGTGTAAACCATTGCAGGCAAATGAGTCAGTAAACAGGTTAATTCTAGTGCTCAGTGTTTTACTGTTAAAACCAAAATATTACAATAATTTACCATGCATAATGCATCTATTTTTTTTAATATTGAACTGTTACTGTCAGTCAGTGTTGGAGAGGGGAAAGGAGTTGTTTAACTGGAACTGCCCAGCAAAGCAAAGGAATCTTGTAACTGTCCTATTGTCTCAGACTGTATGGGAACTGCTGAATCAAGGCCTGAACCTCTGATTGACCACCTGAGGTGAGCACTGAGTCAGCCCTGGGAGCACAGGTGAAGGCAGTTCTCCTGTGCTGCTGGAAGGGGAGGAGCCTGGCTGCACCTCTCCTAGATCCCATTTAAGAGCTGACTGCCAGTGGGGAAGGGTCTCTTCCTGGAGATCCCTCCTTGTGAAGAATATTGTGAGCTTACAACATTGGTAAGTATTTTCCATTTATCATCTTCTTGTTGCAATGATCTTACTTAGCTTAACTTTCCTGATTATTTCTTAATTATAGTATCTGTATATTCATTGATTATACACAGTCCTACCGTTGTGTTTTTTCCCTTGTTTCATTAAAATTGGTTTAGAAGCTTTCTGAAAACATGCTGTTTCCATACAGGGTACGTAATCATGGAATATCTCAGACCCTGAGGTCTAGCAATGTAAAATACAGGTTCTCCTCTTGAAAGTCTTTAGGGTACTTTGGTATTGTGCTGTGGTACCTACAAATACTACAGTATAACACCAATGCACCCTAGACTTCTGAGACCATGAAAACAAAGAGTTAGAGCAGAGCCACTGAGTCAGTTTGGTAAACAAGAAAAAAATTAAATAAAAACACTATTAAAAAAAAAAAAAGCAACATAGGTAGGTATATCTGCACTGACCAGCTCCATGTCCTCTAGAGTCAGGGTATCTGGATTCAAAAGCTAGTGTGTCAAAGATGAAGCTGTGTGGCCGTATGATTTTAAATTCAATAGTACAGATCCCAAGCAGGAAATCTGGAGTTGTTCCATGCAGATTGGAAAGCAGTTGGAAAGACAAAAGAAGCCTCTAGAGCAGTAATCTTTCTTCTGAAAGGTTTATACTCCTCAAACAAGAAACCTTGAGGAATTCCTGTTCTGCACTGGCGAGGCCACACTTTGAGCACTGTTTTGTGCATTACAATATAAGAAAGATGTAAAACAGTTTAAGATCATCCAAAGGATCATACAAAGATGGTGAAAGGTCTAGAGGGAAAGAATTGACAACCAATTCTCTACAGTTGCAGTCTGCCCAGTGGCCTTCCTGAAAAAGCAGGAGCCAAAGGGAGGAAAGAAGCTGTGAAGCAGTTGAGAACACACCCCTTCCCTCTTTTAGTCCATTGGACAGCTTAGTAATCACTACTACCTCCTCCATCTATACAAGGCATGAAAGCAAACCACTAGAAGCACCCAGAAGAAAAGGTGTCACCTGGTACTGTGTTAGCGTAGGCACAGCGAGCTGTCATCAGAAATGCCACAACACAACTGCCTTAGTTTTCCTTAGCTCAACAACATTCTGAAGGATGGCTTGGCACACAGTTTGCAGTTCAGTTACTATGCAGTTGTGGTGTTAGGGACAGGTTCTGCACCAGTGGGTATGGAATGGGCTGCCCAGGGCAGTGGGCACAGGGCAGTGCCAGAGTTCAGGGGGTGTTTAGGCAGCACTCAGACACTGGGTTTGGATTTTGGATAGTGGAGCCAGGGGTTGGACTTGGTGATCCTTGTGGGTTGGGGTAATCTGTGATTTGAGCAACAAATTGGAGAAGTTACCCCAGCAGGGTATTATAATGCACATATTTCAAGTGATGCTTTACAGTTAATCGCTTTTAAATTTTAAAAGCAAAGTTAAATAACTATATGAAACAATAACAAATGATATAACAAATGATGTAACAAACTTGTGTGTAACAAGAAAATCAGATACTTCCTCTGTAAATGGTAAGCCAAAACATGGTCTTACAGCTGCAGGTGAAGCTAGGCAAATTTCCTGAACTTAAAAGAGTCTTAATAGATTTTCAGTTTGAGAATAAAATGACCTGCCTACTGACTTCAACAAATTAATTGCTGAAGGTCAATACATGAGGGGGAAGATGCCAACCAGAGTGACCTTAAACATTCTTTGTAGGTGGGTCAGTACTAACCTCATCAAATTCAACAGGGCCAAGTGCAGGGCCCTGCAGCTGGCTTGGGGTATTCCCACACACGAATACTGGCTGGGAGAATGGCCTGAGAGCAGCCCTGAGGAAACAACTTGGAGGTGTTGGTTGATGAGCTCAACGTGAGCTGGCAATGTGCACATGCAGCCCAGAAAGCTAATTGTATCCTGGGCTGGATGAAAAGTAGTGTGACTGGCACGGTGAGGGAGATGATTGTCTCCTTCTGCTTTGCTCTTGTAAGACCCCCATCTGCACAGCTGCATTCAGCTCTAGATCTCCAGCACAAGGACATGCAGCTGTTGCAGCAGGTTCAGAGGAGGCTAAAATGATGATCACAGGGCTGCTACACATCCGCAATGGAGACAGGCTGAGAGTTGGGTTATCCAGTCTGGAGAAGAGAAGGCTTCGTGGAGATCTTGCAATCTTCCAATAAGTAAATTGTTCAGAGATTTTGTATGCCCAGGGACTTTCTGCAAGAGCACGCAGTGATAGAACAAGGAGTAATGGCTTTAAACTAGAAGAAGGTAGACTCAGATTAGTTTCAAAGACAAATCTCAGAAAGTATGAGGATAGATTTAGATTAGATATTAGGAAGAATTTTTTTTACTCACCAGGTGGTGAGACACTGGCACAGGTTGCCCGAAGCTGTTTATGCCCCTTTCTGGAGGTGTTCAAGGCCACATTGGATGGGCTTTGGGCAACCTGATCTAGTGGAATGTTTCCCCAGCCGTGACAGGGAGATTGAAACGAGATGGTCTTTATAATCCCTTCCAATCCAAAGCATTCTATGATTCTATTACTGCTGTCACAGGCTAGAGGACACCTTAACCTGATCCTGTGGATTTTCCTTCTTGCTCTCTGTAAATGCTCAGCAGAGCAGACACTATGCTTATGCACCATATGTAAGCTACAGAAGCAACAGCTCAGCAAGACAGTTCATGCTTACCTTTTCAAAAGCATAAAGCAGATGCTCTTTTTGCAATTCATGTTCATTCAACTGAATTTGGATTTAGCCATAGAGGCAATGAATGTCCACCTCCTCTTGATGTAAAGTAGGTTGAAACAACTTGTAGGACTTCTTAATTAAAAATAAGACAAATGTAAAAGATAAAATCCTGGATCCTTTGAGGTCAGTGAGATTTCTGTTCTTCAGTACTCTTGTGCAATAACTCACTATTTATCTTCAACATATCTCTGGGGCCTAAAAGTACTTCTGCAAAGTACCATCATGTAGTTAATAAAAATGTCAGGAGTACACCTAAAATTGACTCGGTCTCCACGTGTACTTATTTTTGAATGAAAACTGTCCCAGCAGAATAAACAAAAAATCCATGCAAACCTTCTTCTTCAAAAGAGAATACTAAATACATAATTTACAATTACCTTACACAAGATTGGCCCCACTTCCACAGGAACCACAACTTCTTTCAAGAGAAAGATTGGCAGGAAGTAGGGATTATTTATTATTCAATTCTAAGTGACCTTACTTTCACATGGAATTTCATTCAGTTTTAAAAAAGATCAAAAAGTTTATAGAATTCTTAAAGCAATTTTTAGAAGCTCACCAGTTGTGGTGAGTTCATTAATCCTTTCAAGCTATTTAAAGTCCTTGTTTGTTACCTTCACATCTGTGAGATGCACTGGGATTCAGTATCACTTTATTAATCATCACAGTCATATATAAATAATACAATTACAAGCTTAGAAAGTGTAGAAGAACTGTTACATCATTCCCTGGTTCAAGATCTGACAGAAGTTCTTCCAAATTTATCTGCACTGTTAAAACATATGGCACAGCACTGAAACAAGAAATCTTAGTGTCAATCCAGAAAATAAGAATTGTCAGTTTTGTCGTGTTTGTGTAAAGAAAAGAAAGTTTGGGAGGAAAACTCATAAGCACCAATTCTGTAAAGGCACAGTGAAAACCCATGCTCATGAAAGAGTCAGTGCAGCACAGAAGTGATCTTTGAGGGGTAGATGTGATGTGTTTTGGAGCATAAAGGAACAGTTTTGAGGTATATCTATCTGGAACTACAGGTGACCAAAAACAATAATAAGGCACAATGGTGAGTGTTCACTTTCGTAGAATACTTCATGGTGATCTCACCCATCAGGATTCATTCTTTTCCTCCATTTCTAACAACTCATCAAGGAATTCCACCACTTCACCCTAGAAAAGATTAAAATTAAGAAATAGGTTAACTGTGTACTCCAAAATGAGTAGTGTTTACCATTAAAACAAACTGTAATAACTGGTGTCACATAACTGTTTTTAGCACTTTCATATACAGACTAGCACAACAAGCCTATAAAATGCAAACAAATGGTCCAAACGGGTAAACCACATGTATTCACTTACTTGCAAGGACATACAGACATTAAAAGAAGAAAATGCCACACTCCACATTAAATCTTGTACTTTTTCAGGTATTTAAATGGACAATGAAATCCTCAAATTTAGAAAGTAGACATATATAAATGTTTAAAGCACCTGTTAATTAGGGATTTAAAGGATAAAAAAGTAGAAATTTTAAAAATGTTGAAATACCATAAAAAATTGAAGCTTCAAAATTCAAAGCAGAAATGTTTTGTGAACTGTAATTATGACTTTGCATCTCTCTCCTCTAGCAGTTAATGTTCTTTGGTACACCCTTCAAAATACACTTTCTCCATTTTCACCTGTGAATATTCACATTTTACTTCAGAGCAGCGAAAACATTCTAGTATCTATGGTTCTCTATATTAGAAACAAATAATCTGCTTTTAAATTCAGTTCCATTGTACTTACAACTTCCAACCTTCTGATACACCGTACCAACACAACGTAACAAACTTACTTTCTTTGTGGTATATAAATATAACTATGCTTTGGCATAGTTATATACCACAGATTTGTCTTCCAGTGGTTAACCAAAGTACCTTGAGATGATACTGTCCCCTCAGCTGGAATTTACTGCTTTGCCAACCAAGCTACAGTATCTGAGCTGCAACTTGTAGCCCAAGGTCACACCTTGGAGCACTGGCTGAAAGAGCTAACTGTAAATGTGCAGCAGCATCTCAGACAACACAACTGACTGCAGCAGCTCATCTGCCTGCACCCTCAGAAATACCAGTGCTTTCCTATTTCCCCTCCATGCACAGTTCAGGCACGTCGATGCCTCAGCTTGTAGGTATTTTCACTTTTTGATACAACTCTAATACTGGGCTGTAAGAGAGACATAAATGCTCAGCTCTGAATTTCCAATCTTTTATTCTAACAACTACAGTGCCGTGTTAAAATGTTGTAATTTAAATTATGGTTTAAAAAAAAATCCAGTCCATCCTTTCTTGACATAATCCTATGCCTTTTAAAAAGGTTACAGCATGTAATTTAGCCTTTTTCCAGAACAAGTAGCAACTTTCTGATAGGAACAAAAAATTAAGAAGTCTGATCAACCCTTACTCTCAGATTAAAAAAAAAAAAATAATCAGAATTTAAAACAGTTGTGTTGAAAGAAAGTCACCCTTGCTTGGATGCTCACTTTCATACCCCCTTCACCAATCAAGTCTAAGATTTTGTCAACTCTACCAGGTTTCAGAGTCTGGTTAATGAAGGCTGCAAACAGTAATTTGTAACCTTAATTAAATTTTAAGCACATTTTTATCTTGGAAGGTATTCTTTAGCAGGACAACACCTTCCAGATACGTGCAGTTTCAGACTCAAAAGTTCACTGTTTCCTTTTGTGATAAGGGAAGAGCATTCTGTTTGAGGACAGTGAAAATAACAGGAAGAAATAGAGAAATTCTGTATTTTGACTACAGAACAATTGCATTATGGACATGGTGGTTAAAAATACTAACATCACATTTTTCAGATGTGACTAGCAAGGAGAGAAATAATTAGAACCAAGCAAACAAACAACAACAAAAAGTGAGAGGAAAGCCAGCTTAAGTAACTGCTGCTTTTGTTCCCCATTTCACAGTTCCATCTCAAAAGACTGTTGAGTTTTCACAACTGTGGTTTTAGAAAGTCCTGAAGGATGGCAATTTATTTTGCTTTGAATTTATTCAAAACATCTAAATTTCCAGTTCAACAAAAACACAAGAAAAAATGCCAGAACTTTCATATTCTCTGCTTGTTTTCCTGATTGCAGGAAGTCTGGCGACTGGAAAACAGGAATTCAACATTTCTGCACGTTTTCTTTTGTTAGAAGTATTTTGATTGCCTAAGGAGCCCAATCACATGAGGAACTTAACACCACTTCACAAATGCATATGAAGAAAATAGCCAGATGGTCCAATAGTCACTATGTAAGCCTTTGAAACAAAGGTTCAGAGAACTTAAGGACAAGTTTTCTGGCGTGACTTCTAAAATAGCAGGCATAAACATTTAGGTGCCTCTTGAAGGATTACAGATGCAGCCCCCATCAACTATAAACTGAGTTACCAGATTAGGAATGCACGTATCTCCTACAGGGCTCTCAAATCTAGTTTAGACTGATTCTCTTACACCTCAGAATCACCATTTAATAAAAGAATAACATACTAAAAATGAATTCTTTTTTCAGTCTATCTGCAAAGACAAATCTCAAAAAGCCTGAGAGATAGGGTGAAGGGAGTAAACATCTGACTGTATGATCTAGAATAAAGTATAAGGAAGACGTGGAGATTTCAATACTGTGACTTCAGTAACTCAGTTATATGTGAACGTAATTCAATTTGAGATATTGTCACATTCATCTGTAAGGTGGGATATTCCAGAAGACACAGGAGCTTGTATCACCTAGTCAAGAGAAGGCTCCTGTGGAGACCGTCTGCAGTCTTTCAGTGCATAAAGGGAATCTCCAAGAAACATCAGGATAGGCTCTTTAATGGGGTTGTAATGGTAAGACAAGGGGAAACAGTTTTAAATTAAAGAGTAGATTTAGATTAGACGTTAGGAATAAATTCTTAACTCAGAGAGTGGTGAGGCACTGGCATGGGCTGCCCAGAGAAGCTGCTGATGCTGCATCTCTGGAGATGTTCAAGGCCACACTGGATGGGGTTTTGGACAGCCCATTCTAGTTGGAGAGGAGTCAGAATTAGATGGTCTTTAAGGTTTTTTCTAATCCAAACCATTTTATGATTCTATCCAGACATCTAATTTTTTTTTTCTTCAGGCATGTTTTCAAACCAAGAAATTTGCAAGAGCCTGAAGTTTTAAATGTGAAAGGATGTTTAAAAAAAAAAAAAAAAGCAACACAACAGTATTTGAAATAAACTTGCCTGAAATCTCCAGAGTATGAAAGTCATCTTTAAAAGAGGGTGTGATAAGTCATTTCTGGTCTAATGAGAATTTCTGGGGAGTAAAAGAATTTGAAACATAGCTAGAAGGTGAAAATAGTTGCTTAAGCAAGAAATATCCAGAAAATATGCTGTAATGCAATTTAATAATTGCCTGGATGTTGATTATTTTTAAAAAGCTGAATAATCACTATCACAGTTAAAGACAAAAAGTGTAGTTGAAATATTTTTGCCTACACTTCACAGTAAGAATGTAAAACATCCAGACATTGAACATACTGTAGTTGGCATCCTGGTGAAAGGTGATAATACTACATCAGAAGAGTTTATCATGTTGTCACACTAACAGCTACGACCAGCTTTATCACTGTTTTTGCTCCATTAGCACTCTCTTGACACTGCATCAAGCATTTTGCATGTCTGATGTCAGTAAATACTTCCTAGATGTTAATTCCGGGAGAAAAGCTCAATGGTATCCCGGGTTCCATCAGAAGAGGAGAGGCCAGCAGGGTGTGGAGGTGACTGTCTCCTTCTATTCTGCCCCTGTGAGGCCCCATTTGGAATACTGCATCCAGGTCTGGGGCCCCCTACACAGGAAGGACGTGGAGCTTTAGGAGAGGGTCCAGAGCAGGGCCATGAAGACGATCCAAGGGCTGCAGCACCTCTCCTATGAAGACAGGCTGAAGGAACTGGGCTTGCTCAACCTGGATGAGAGAAGGCTGTGGGAAGACCTCATTGCAATATTTAAAGGGAGCTTATAAAACATGAGGGAAATCAACTTTTTACAAGGGTGGATAGTGAGAGGACAAAGGGGAACGGTGTTAAACTAAAGGAAGGGAGATCTAGATTAGATGTCAGGGGGGAGTTCTTTGCTGAGAGAACAGTGAGGTGCCCAGAGAGATTGTGGATGCTCGTCACTGGAGGTATTTAATGCCAGGCTAGATGGGGATCTGGGCAATCTGATCTAGTACTTGATCTAGAGGTTGGCAGCACTGCCTGTGGCAGAGGGGTTGGAACCTGATGGTCCTTGAGGTCCCTTTCAACCCAAGCCGTTCTATGATTCTGGGGTTCTAAGAAAAGCCTCCTGCCTACTTGTATCTGATAACTTCACCTTAGCTTTCAGACCTGGAATCAGAAAATGATTCCCTGGTATGATTTAAGCATTCAGCATGACAGACTTTTTCTTCCTACCTACCTAAATAAGAATCGCAACAAGTTCTACGTGTGAAGATGGCTGCAAAACTATAATTCTTCCTGCTGACAACTACTACAGGGAACACCAGCCATCCAGCTGTAATACAGGTTATGTAAACGTACTGCTCAGACAGTGCTGATGTAAATCAAGGTTCTGCCCACAGCGTGATGTAGCTGTCTGGCTGGTAGCTAGTAGATCAATATGTAAATTCTGATTGAGCTTGGGGAAGGGCAGATTTTGCTGCTAAGTACTTAGTTGATCACTGGAGATCACACAAGCAGACTGCTTAGTCCACTCCTGAGAAGCACACCTTTATTGCGAGTTGCCCCTTCGTCCAGTCCCTGCCTCTTGGTTTGATCTGATGGCCAAAAGTATCTGCTGCGGGGCTGCGACTCTGTCAGCACATGAGCTACCAACCTGTATGACAAACCTCTTCCCTCTCTCCAACCAGGGTCTATCAGCAAAGTGGGAATGACAAGAGGAATGCATGGGAAAAGATGGACAGGTATAGCCTGAAATATGGGAGGATACTGAGTAGCAGCAGTGGAATGTTCCCAGACAGGTGTGAGTGGTGAGAAGAATCAGACAAGCTGATCAACTGGAGCCCCCAGTTAGCTGTTAGATATGCAGATTGAGTACCCTTGGCTTAGAGTAACAACTGGACAGAGGCTCAAACAGAAAGAACAGATTTTGCACTACTGTAATTCAAGGTCTTACAGCGGGTAAATGAATAGGTAGATAATAATAAATAATAGTTTTAGAAAAGAATTCTTGGTTAATGCTATACAAGCTAACCCAGGCTACCAAGACTGGTACACTGGCTATTCTAAGAAAAGCTAGAGCATTTGAAAAAGTGAGTCCTAAAAAGGAGGAAAAATGCAGAACTCCTCACTTGCTACCACAAGCTGAGTGTCCAAGACCAAGGCATGCATTTGGGCCAGGGATTGTTACTGACCCTTTCTTAGGCAATATTAAGTGCTGCACTCACACGCAAAAAACACAACCTTTTAGAAGAAACATCTGTATTTTGGAGATTACTTGCCAGCTATTAAAATAAACAGCACAGAGGAAAAGCTCCCAATACATGGCTCAGTTATAGTCCAATTGAGAATGGTGGTCAAGCACCAACTTTTCTTTTGCCAGCTGCATTTAAAAACAGAAGCAACCAGTTTTTGTACCAGTGTCTGTACTGCTCACTGACAGGCCCAGATGCTTTGCCCTTGGTTGCCAAGACTAAGTAAGCATTGCCTTCTGCATAGCAAATATTAATCATTCATAGGTCCTTGCCTCTAAATACAATCTGTTCTGTCCTTTCTCAGTGTGGACTGGAAAAGTTCTGGGAAAAATAGCTTTTCATGTGACAACCCACACTTTCCACGCAGATTAGCTGATGGCATTTTGTATAGGGATTCCATATGCAGTGCAGTGCAATAGCCTGTTCCTTAGGGAAGTAACAGAATATTAACATAATAGTTTCTAGAATGAATTAAGATTTACAGAAAAATATTGTTATGGACATAAACTCAAGGCTGACTGGTATGAGTGAATGAGTAAGGAAAAGCCTTTATTCTCACCAATCTAAGAAACTGAGACTCAAGAGACAATACACAGAGAAAGAAGAATTGCCTAGATCTTTGTTTCTTATAATCTATGGCCTAAAAGGAAAATACTTATCCGACAAAACAAAATGTCCCCTGAGTGTCTTTCCCAGCAAAAAAAAAAAAAAAAAAAAAGAATTGGATTTGGCAAAAGTTGGAAAATAATAATCACTGAAAACTTGCTAGTGAGACTAACAAATTTGATTCTCTTATGTATCAGGTGTAGGTGTCTATGTTTTGGTAGTGGGAAAGTTTCAGGGGTGGCCTCTGTGACAAGAGGCCAGGGGCTGCCCTGGAAGTCAGGAGTAAGTATCCCAAAAATCCCTAACTAATTTGAGTAATTAATGAGAACAGCAACACAGTTAGATTCAAAAAAAACCAGCAGATTTTGTCCATTTTTCTTAAATCTTCAAGGACAATTAGCTATTTTGCACGAGGGCAGACAAAGGTTTGATATGGTTGACTGTGGAAGATGTGCTGTGCAGGCCTGAGGGATGCTGCAAACTCATAGCATGTAACCAACCAACTCTTGATATTTTGGAGGGAGCATTATTTCAGGATAACAGTAATGCACGTGTCAATAAGTGGCTCAGCTGTGGTGTCTGAAAGGTTTATTCAGCCTTCAATCAAGAAGTTCCTTGATCTAACCTTCAGTTAAAACATGAGAGTTCAGTGTAACCACTTTCCAGGTTCTCTATGAGCACTAAAGGCCAGACCTGACATTCCTTGCATTCTAGCAGGAAAAAAAAACCCTCAATTATTTGCGCAGAAAAATAATTTGGCTCTTCACTTGTTTATATTTCAGATGCTCAGTCAACAGTTTGACCCACTGTCATATGCTTTTAGTGATTTTTTTTTATTTTAAAAGAGCTTAGTTATTCCCTGTATCCGTGTTAACTGCTTTTTTCAAATATTTTTCCATTTCATTTTTTTATTGCATATTCTGAACATAAATTGTTTTCTCCCCATATACTGTAGGAGATTGTAGTACACTGCAGTGGTTACAATATTTTACAGTACTTTAATAAGTGTGCTTTCCTCTTAACATTTTTGTTATGCCTATAAAACATGAGTCAGTTCAATTTCAAAGCAACTAAAAAATCCTGCTCCCACTGCACTGGAAACAAAAGTCTTCTAGTGGCTTTGTTTCTAAACTCGGCTTATGTTCTTTTTGCCACCTTCTTATGCATACAGAGCCTTAGAGTTAATAAAGCAAAAAATATGTTGTTAGTGATTTCTGAACAGAAAAATAGGCTGAATTCAGATAATTTGCAACCAGTAGTCTACTGGGCGCTCCTGCCTTGATGCTATTCCATATCTTTCCACCACTCATTAGTTCAACTCACACTCCTTTACATCATACTTAGGCATGGAGCATCTAAGTCTCAGCTGTTGTACAAATGGAAGGGCACATGATCAACAATGAAGAAGAGCAGGATGCCAAAAAGAAAGAAAGAAAAAAAACACAACAATTGGACCAAGGCTGCCAAAAGTTTTTCACCTACTGATTATGTACTGAAAGAAAAATGACACTATTGGATCATCTCAACCAAATATTTGTGGTTCCTATGTAATTTTGAATAGCTAAGTAGCTATCCCTGAAAAAAAAAAACAAGTCCTCAAGAACACTGAATTTATGCGCCAGAAACTTGTCTCCTGTAATTAGTGTAATGTTGAAGTTATATCTGCACTAGCTGAATATCTGGCTCTTAATGGCATTTCATTTTGTTATTTACATCTGTGCAGTACTGGGGGTTAAAACTATCAGAGTTTTGATGTGTTAGACAGCTGAGCAGAAATCAAGAAGCTTGATTATCCACGGGCAACTAAGAGGACAACACTGTAATGCTCTGTTAGCTTCACTGTGGAAAACTCTTTAAGGATATTTAATAATTACTTTTAAGAAAAACTTATTTGTTGGTGCTAATGTTCTCTGTCACCTCTACTGTGCTCAGTGTTTGAACTAAAGTTTTTCATTTCCTTGTGGAAAAACATTAATAAAGTAACGTGAACTGTATTTCTTGTGGCATCATATGCAAAAATCATTACTACGTTCCAGCCTCTGTCATTACTGCCATGTATTATTGGAAGAAGCAACAAGTTCTCCCTTGCTTTGCTAATGGGATTTA
Organism: Meleagris gallopavo; assembly: GCF_905368555.1. Classification (NCBI taxonomy): domain Eukaryota; kingdom Metazoa; phylum Chordata; class Aves; order Galliformes; family Phasianidae; genus Meleagris; species Meleagris gallopavo. The sequence goes on along the minus strand of NC_139409.1, from coordinate 43,841,575 downwards.
AAAAGACCCACAAATGATCTGAAATATAGGAGCACTGTAAAGTTTGAATAAAGTAAGATTCTCCATTTGAGAATACATACATAAGATACAACATAAAGAGATCCTTTAGCTTCACTCAAAGAAAGAGAACGTTTTTTGCCTTTGATTATTTTATAGGTTTGTTGGCCCACCAGCAACACAGAGCCCACGGACAGCAAAGATGGAGCACAGAACCTCACAAAAGGCACACTCTATGGATCAAGTGGTTTAAAAGAACTGCGTCCACTCGAAACAGAGGTTGCCTCCCTCCTTGACAATTTTTAATAAAGCTTTTACTGTAACACTTTATCTGAGTTTTTAATCAGTTTTCCGCATTCCCATGGAATAAACTTTTCTATCTGTGCCAGTAGAAATATTAAAAAATATTCCATTTATACTACCATGTCCTGCCCATATAGCAAAAACTACAAGGTAGCGATTTTATCTCTGCGCTATTCCTGCTCTGTCTGGACTCCCTGGAAGGCTCCTGCAGCCAAGAAGAAGCTCTGGTAGCCAGGGATTTATGAGTTCACTACCAAAATCCAGAGCCAAGCCAGAGGCATGGACAGCCTCCATCTCTCCTAGGTTCTTCAGTCCTGTTAAGGGAGAGCACAGAAGCCCTTTAGCTTTTCTCCAGGAAATGAAAATGATAATTTTTCTAATATGAAGAGTGTGAGGTAGGGATGTAGGTGGCATGGCCAGGCCCACTAATTTTGGTTGTTTAACCCAAACGTAGCCCAGGGTAATGATACTTCCCCAGAAGTTTGATGTTTCCACCGTACAGCCCTTCTGTAGACTGCAAGGTCATTTATTATTGCCCTCATGAAATGGACTACAGGAACTAAAGCCAACAAACATTTTGTTTTTTTTTTTTTCCTTGTATTAAATGCTTGAGATTGAAGACTGTGTTTATAATTCCCTCTTCTAACAACATACAGGGGAAGTCTTCAAAATAGACCGCATTCCTCCTTCCTTAATTACTCATCCCTTTGTTTTGGAGCAGCAGATGTGAAAGAAGGAAAAAATTACAAATGAAGTTTCTGTCTAACGTAAGAAAACATTATGAACAAAGCAGAGTGTTTGCCCAAAACAACAAGGGAATATAAAAAAGCACTCAAGCATTTACACACCCTGATTGGAAACCCATATAGACTAGTTCTCATCTAAGCTTAACCATATAATGAGAATATTAAACTGTCCTTCAGAGACATTTATTACAATGGAAAGACTTAGCAGTCTTCCTATCATCTCATAACCTTGTAATGGAATTCTACATAAAGAGTTGTTTTCAGGTCACCAGCATACTGAAGGCAGTATAGACATATTATTACTTCTCCCCTATGAAATATTATCTCTGCCTATGTGCTGGATAAAATAAAAAGTGAAAACATGATAAAATTTTATAACATAAACTGTTTCTTTTCTTTTTGGTTGTAACTAAAAAACACTGTAGCATTGTTCACAAGTATACTGCCCTGTGCCATGACTGAACACAGTGCTTTGACAATGCCAGCAATGAAGTATTTCATCATTTAAACATTTTTTAAACCTTTAAAATGAAAGGTACTGAAAACAAAACAAAATGCAACTCAAATTCGTGACATACTTGAGCTTCAACTGATGGAGACAAAGAAAAGATCTTTCAACAATTTAACTACTTTTTCCACACAAGAAAATCACTTTACAAATTTCAAGCCTAATATTAGTCATTATATGTTACTTGGCCATAACTTCCAACCATTTCAGATGCAAGACTGGGTAACCAAAATGTTACTGTGAAAAAGAAAGTAAGGGGTAACGGGACTTCCCTGTGATAAAATGATAGTTTAGGTAGGGATTCTGGACAAAACTATGAGGATTTTAAAATGTAACTTAAACAATGTTTCAGAAAGAAAAAGAGAAATGTTTGGTTTAAATACATATACAACTTCTCTGCCCCCTGGTGTTACAGCTTGCAAAATTAATTTTCTTTTGGGGCTGAGTGCATTATAATTAGCCTTGTTTTAAAATGTGATGTGAGTGGTCTACTGCTCTTTGGGTTTGTTTCCTGTATTCATTCACAAAAGACAAATTTATGATAAATTGGTCACAATTACCAGAACGCTTCTCCACAGTACAGAAAACCTGGATTTCTAATTACTTATCATTTTAATGTGATTACTGTTTTTCAGGTTTGGCTTTTTCAAATCACGATTTTCTGTCTAGAAAACTCACCTCATCATCATCCATTAGATGTTCCTTTGCAAATTCATACATTTCCAGCTGGAGTGTGGTTATGTTGTGATATCTAACTGCATCCTACAGAAAAAAAAAATATTAAATTGCTATGTCACTTGAGGGTAGTAAGACAGAGGAGTGTCATCACATGTCATCTAAAACTATTCAAGTGAAGCTAAACCCAGATTTAGCAGAAGGCAAGTCTCGGAGGATTTAAAATGTTTGAGAAAGGAAACAGCAGAACAGCATACAGCATATCCAATGTCTTCTGCGGATCCTACTAAGCATAAGCTCCACCGGTGTGAGAAGAACAAAGCACTCTCCTGTTTCTCATGTTTCAAAGCATTGGCGAGTCTGAGAATAAGGAATGAGACTGCCAGAGCCAAGCAGCAAGCAGCCTGTGCCTGCATTCCAGTGGGCTTTGGATATGAGAAAGCTTCCATCTCCTTATGCGCTGGCATAAGGCAGCAGGCAGTTCTGGGAAAAAGAGACACTGAGGTATTTTGCATTGTAATGACTCACCACCCCAGCCCGTCTGGGAGTGGGAAATTCTGTACGGTCATCTACCTACCTGTCCCTCAGTTCCCCAGGTGTTTGCCTGGACAGCACAGGGTAGCTGTCACTGTCAGAACTGTGAATACTGCCAGTAATATAATTTGACTATTCCATTTAATTCTTTTCAGGGAGGAAAACAGGAGATTTTCCCTTCCACGAGGACATCTGAAGCTCAGAGTTAAATGCTGCTGTCACTCTGCTATCACTTTGTGGAAATAAACCTGAGACATTATGGTTTTCATGGCAAGTGATTAGGACAGCAAGCAACTTCTTTTCATAGCAAGACAGATCAAAGTACAAGAAAATACAGCTGTATACATTTGATATTTAATATTTAAAAATTAAATTATCTGTAGCCCCAACTCCTGAGAAGTTATCAATGAAACATTCACAGTTAATGTGTAGGGCCCTTGTTCTGTCCTTTCTGCACATGGACGCCAAATCTGTTTGTGGTCTGCAGTTTTAAACTGCTGCTACCCCTCACTCCCACCAACGTCAAATATTGTCTCCAGTATGGTTACAAAGCAGAGTTTTGTTCCCAACAACAGCAGCAGAAGAATGGTCTCTTTCCTGCGTGAACTCAGACTCACAGCTGCTGCCTGAAAGAACCAAATGCATTTTCTCTGTATTATGTTTCTGCTGGTCTTGCAGCACAGCCTTGGTTTCCAGCATGAGAATAAGGTGTGTTGCACATAACCTGATAGCTGCCCACAAACAAAAAATGCTTAACAAATGGAGTGGTATTTTTTACTTGAGCTGGCTGGCCTGAGAGGAAGGAAAGCATTATCAAATGATTTCATTAATTATTATATTCATTATCAAATTATTATAACTTATAAGGTACGCGTATGAATTGCTCTGCAGTGTTGCTACAGATAAAGCAAGTCACCTAAGCACTGCACAGGTATATGAGCTTAATGCCACACTAAGAATTGAGGGATGTGCCTTCGGGCCAGCACTGGTCTCAGTGACTGAGATGTCTGAAGGAGCAATACGGGAAGGACAACTTGAACATCAGCCTAAAGGGTGCCTGCTGTTGATTCAGCTTGGATAACTTAAATGACTCTTACATGGGGAAGTCATGCCCTAAGAAGAAGAAAAGGCACTAAATTTGTGGAGTGTGCATTACTAATGACTGACTTCTTATACAGTGTATACCACTAATGCCTAAAGAGTCAGACAAGTGTCATAAAGCAGCTAATTCAGCTGCATGACATAAATCCTGGTACCAAGAAATGAAAGAAAATCTGATTTGATCATCACAGTCCAGGCTGCTGGAATACAAGACATCTCTAAATATTAACAGAGAATCCTGGACATGGAAATTTAAAAAACAGTGCAGAAATCCATTTTTAGAGTTCTTTTCCAAAGCCAGAGCATAATCATTGAATGTTTGTATATTGTTTTAAATAATTCACTTACTGATCTGGGCTGAAAATCCTCTTCTTGAAGTCCCCATTTGTCTTTGTGGTATTGATAATAGACCATGTTCTGTTTCATTACTTCATCTTTCTGGTCAAATAGAAGGTAACTAGCAGCACAAGAGGCTGCGTTCTTCATGTCATTCACTAATAGACAGAGAAGCAAATCCACAAAAAGTAAATAAACAAAAACATATTGCCACCTTTCCACCATCTGCATTAAACATACATTAAAAAAAAAAAAGTTTCCGAGGCAGAATATGCTATTTTTATGTTCTGAAACAGGTAAGGTCATGATTCAGAAATGGAGACTTACCTGACAGAAGCTTATAGCTACAGGAGTCAGGTCATGAACAAGAGCAATCCAAGTTACTTGGCTTTCCTAAGAACTACCTTCTTCTTTGTAGGGAAAATGGGGATAACTTACCATTAACACAGAAGATAGTTTTCCTATGGCGTTACTTTCTCATGATAGTTTTCTAAGATAATCCTAACTAAATGTCTCTCCCAGCTACAGAACCAGTGAGGCATCAACCCACATCTTGGAGATGCCTACTGTGGGACTTCTTAAAGAAACAAATAAACAAATAAAAAAAAAATCCACTTCATTTTACTTGGATTGACAAAGATGGAAGCGTCAATATTTGTAGGCAAAAAACATGCAAAAGTCATTAATGGCTTGGCTGTATATGGCTGGCTATGCCTTTCCCTTGGTGTTGGAGCCTGGAAGAGCAGCACTAAGGGCTAAATATGTTCTTAACAGTGCAGGAAGTTCCTCAAGAAACCACAAAATTCATTGAATGACTTACTTATCAAAATGTGCAAGCACTGAGCACCAGAACACTATAATTTCTGTATGTTATGTGGTCCTCTTTCTTTAAAATGCATGTAGCCTCATGTGCTCTATTTTAATGAGACTATGAGAATCCACTAGGAAAAAGAGAATGGTATGAAATACTCTGCAGGTTTGTCTCTGGAAGAAATTCTGAATAATAAATTGAGAATTTAGTATTCATTCAGTAAGTACTGCTATGTTAAATGTGTTGCCTTGAGGTCACAATCTTTCTTCTTACTGAAGGAACTGGGGCTGTTTAGTCTGGGGAAAAGCAAGCTGAAGGGAGACCTTATTACTCTATTCCAATATCTGATTGCTTACAGCGAGAGCAGGGCTGGTCTCTTCTCACTGGTGACAGGTGACAGGTCAAGGGGAAATGGCCTCAAGTTGCACCAGGGTAAGTTTAGGTTGGATACCAGAAAAAACTTCTTTACAGAAAGGGTTGTTAAGCACTGGAATAGGCTCCCCAGGGAGGTGGTTGAGTCACCATCCCTGGATGTGTTTAAAAACTGTTTGGATGTGGTGCTCAGAGACATGAGTTAGTGCAGGGTTGTTAGGTTTGTGCAGTATGGTTAGGTTGTGGTTGGACTTGATGATCTTTAAGGTCTTTTCCAAACTGAGTGATTCTATGACTTAAGAATAAAGTTCTTGTTAGAAGTTCAGCTGCTTAACCATTTGGGTCCAAAAGCTTGGTCACCTCTTTTTTATTTCTACGTATGTGTGTAGAATGCATCAGTGCCACTGCATGCGTTCTAGTGTATAGGAAGTGGCTGACACTATTTACCCTAAGATGTGATATTATGAGTCACTTCATAAAGGCATAAGAGCTGGTGTATTACATAATTTATCATAAAATACTTATTGTGAACATTTAATGTTTATATGAAATTCTGAAAAGTGCAAGTAAACTATGCTGGCAGCAGGTATTGTATAGAATGAGGGGTGGTGATGTGTCAGATCACACTTGCTCTGTAACTGTCTCAATTTTCCAGCACTCAAGTGGAGATCAGTCACAAGCAATATCTTAAAACAAAGGGACTTGCCTGGGCAGAATTCAACCTCTGTGTATAGAAATTCACTTTGTCATGAACAATTTTATGAGCCAAGGATTCATCATGCTCATCTCCCATGTCTACAATTATATACTGAGAAAAAGATATGGAGTATCTCAGACTTACAGCCCCAGCACAGGCAAAAATGCAGATTCTGGAGCTCACTATTGATTTCCAAACCATAAAAAGACAAGGAATGGAAGCTCTCCCACATCATCCCAATATTTAAGTCCATTAAATCACTACTTACATTTATAATACGCAAACTGTAAGTAATGGTACATGGTGGCCACAAATTTCTCAACAACAAAGCCTCCTATAATGGGTGTCAGATTACTTTCACACTGCACTTTGCATGCAAGGACTTCAATATAATGATCTAGAAGGAAGAAAACAGCAACACAGGATATAAGTAGAACACACTGTTATAACCCTTCCCAGTAGCTACCCATCAAAATTTGGCCTTATAATGTTTAAGTCCTGTGCATCTGAAGCTTGCTGCTTGGAATTACTGAAGTACATCTCCAGTGCTGGCATTCAGCCCTTCTGGTAAAATCAGTAGGATCAGCATTTCAAGGATATCAAAATTACAGTTCCAGAGAACTAAGCAGTTAGGTTTCACTGACACCTACAGGCAGTCTGTGGTGGTAGGTTTTATACAAAGCACTGTGGAGTACAGCGTTATTTCCAAACTATGAAATGAGCAATGGTATTTCTGAAAGTCTTTGTAATTACACTGAATTACTGCATAATTAAGGTCTGCCTTAGTACAGTGGTATCACAGAGAGAGACACCACCAGGTGATTGCAAAATAAACCTCTAAAGATAGCTGCATTTTATGCCAGATGTTTGGATGTTCTAAAAGACATGATGTGCTATCCTAGTCTAAAAGACATGGATATGCTGCACTACAGAAAAACTTTAATCCAAAAAGGTTTAAGGTTACATGTTTTCCCAGTCTGAAAAACTAGGTACAATGGGGTGGGACTTGAACTGATTTTATCTTCAGTATCTGGTCATGAGCCAGCAGTATGCCCTTGTGGCCAAAAAGGCCAATGGCATTCTGGGGTGCATTAAAAAGAGCATGGCCAGCAGGTCGAGGGAGGTGATCCTCCCCCTCTACTCTGCCCTGGTAAGGCCTCATCTGGAGTACTGTGTCCAGTTCTGGGCTCCCCAGTACAAAAAAGACAGGGATCTCTTGGAAAGAGTCCAGCGGAGGGCCACAAAGATGGTGAAGGGCCTGGAGCATCTCTCCTATGAAGAAAGGCTAAGTGAGCTGGGTCCGTTTAGCCTTGAAAAAAGAAGACTGAGAGGGGACCTAATCCAGGTTTATAAATATCTGAGGTGTGGAGGCAGAATGGCGAGGCCAGACTGTTTTCAGCAGTGTGAAGACAGGACAAGGGGAAACGGTCAGAAACTGGATCAGAGGAAGTTCCGCACAAATGTGCGTAAGAACTTCTTTATGGTGAGGGTGACGGAGCACTGGAACAGGCTGCCCAGGGGGGTTGTGGAGTCTCCTTCTCTGGAGATGTTCAGGACCCGCCTGGACACCTACTTGTGCGACCTGGTGTAGGGAATCTGTTTCGGCAGGGGGGTTGGACTTGATGATCTCTAGAGGTCCCTTCCAACCCATATGATTCTGTGATTTAAGAAAATATCTTCCAAGAAAGCATTCCATCAAAGAATTCCATTTTCAGGACATAAATACAGTATTTGAAATGTACTGCCCACACCTGTGATGACATCATGCAGTACTCCTACCTTTCTGTCTCACCACTACTGCTGGAACAGTCTTTTTCTTCCTCCCATGGAGGAAGAGGACTGACAGTAAGTGCTAGTTGTAAATGAGCACTGACAGAGTGAATGAGTTACAGACATCCTTTACAGTGGTTTGGAGGTGATCCAAACCATGGGAGTGTTTCATGATTTACTGTTGTATGGGAACTGCTGAATCATGGCCTGAACCTCTGATTGACCACCTGAGGTGAGCACTGAGCCCTGGGAGCACAGGTGAAGGCAATTCTCCTGTGCTGCTGGAAGCAGTGGAGCCTGGCTGCACCTCTCCTAGACCCATTTAAGAGCTGACTGCCAGTGGGGAAGGGTCTCTTTCTGGAGATCCCTCTTTTGGAGTTTTACAGTGAGCCTAGGACAAGGGTAAGCACTCTTATCTATTCTTTCTTTGGTGTAATAACCTGCTTAGCCAAACTCTCTTATATTTCATAATTGTAACATCTGTATATTCATTGATTATAGCACTATCTATTCATTTTCCTCCACTCCTTATCTACTGTTCTAGGCACTTGCCACCTTTGCTGAAGCAATGCCTGAGGAAGAGCCTGCAGTAGCTATTTCATATTAACTATAAAGCTATATATTAATTCACTACTGTGAGGTACCACAGAGCTGCCCTTTCTTTAAATTTCTTTACAAAGCACGCAGGTGTTCTTCACACATACACTGTCAGCAGCACTCAGCTCAATGCACTGGAGAAATAGCTTCTTTCATTACAGAAGTGCACAGGAAATATGCACGTGCCATTCTGACATTTAAAAGAAGAGGCACTGCTTTTTCGTTGAAAAGCAATATTTTTTTTTAAGCTATACTCTTAAGAAATCTCATTTGCTAGGAAACTTTCCTTTTACTGAAGGAAAGATGAAAAATAACAAACTTGATGCACATTTCTTTCATAAATATGACAACAGTGGCACACAAATCACAAAGCAGATTTTGAAGACTAATCACTGAGCATCAGAGACAGATAAATCGATATTGAAATTATGGTCAAGAGGTCTGTCTACTTAGCAGTTGCTACCTGGATGGAACAGTTGTTATTTACATGTGTATGTTATGCTGACACTCTTGATTTCCAAGTTAATGTAAGAATTCTTTGTTTCAATTTTCTGACAACAATCACTTACGTTACTAAGCAGAAAAGTAAACCACAATTCAAGCACTTTTCAGTGACTCTAATAACTTCATATTGGCTCAAACTAAACAGGGGGCACCATGAGTAATTCCCATTGCAAATTAAGGAAGGAGGACTTAGGTAGCTGATCCTATAGGTGAAACTGAATATACTTTCATGACTTCTTTCTTGACTGTTTCCTAAGTACTCACCTGCAATGGAGAGATAGAAGTCTTTAAAATCTTTAATCTCTCGGGAGCCTTCACAGGCTGCTATACAGTCATCGTAGGCTTTGAAGAAATCGGGAAGAGCCAGTTCCATATCTGAGATGGATGTTCTCCAGTTGTCACCATTGTATGCTCTCACAGCCCTGACAAAAAGATTCTGAAAAATCGGCAGGAATGAACTACCAGTAAGTGACCTGTGGAAAGCTGTGTGTAAATTCAAATACAGTAAGTGATGTCTCAGCATTTTTGAATTACTAGATAAGCTGCTATCCAGTTAATATGAAACAGATGATGAACAGATTTTATCAGATATTTCCTACATAGTTGAGTATGTGGCTCCATTTCAGATAAATGGGAAAAGCCTGCTGGAAAAAGAGTGTGATTCCAAAGAGCATATTTTGAGATAGAGATTTTTTTCAGCAGTCTTAACATCAATAAACAATTTTAAGCTGTACCTCTGTAGCACTCACAGCATTTGAGTAACTCCATGTACTTGCTTACTTCCATTAGCTGTCTGCGTGTAGTAGCTTTTGAGTATGCTACTCCACATCATTTGCTGTGACTTATGGAACAGTGAAAAGCAAATGACATGAGAATTATTGCTGGCACTAAAAAAGAGGAACAGAGATGTCTGAGGTATCTAGTAAGATAAAAAGGAGAGGTAGGAGATGAGAACATATAAGTAAATGACATCTTCAAATCTCATGCAGTAACAGAAGGTTCCAAGAGACTGTAATGGGAATAAACACACCTCATAAGGCTTTGTCTCCAAGTCTTTAATGTGCTCCTCAGCATCAGGTATGCTCTTATAGTAGGCCATATTTCTTTGCATCATTTCATCATCTGGATGCTTCAGAAGAAATGTGTGAGCTGCTGCAATAGCTTTTGGAAGGTTATTAGCCTAAATGTGGAAATAGGGGAGAGAAGGGAGAGGAGAAAGAAACGGTTAATTGGGGAAAAAGGGTATCAGATTCCTGCAAGATCTATATCTCCAAGCTTACCACTGCTAAAACCATGTTCCCAGCAGACACAATCATACAGTGAAACTGATACAATACTTCTCAGTTTACTACTAGCTGCACCACTATGAACATTTCATTTTTTTTTTTAAAGTCTATTATTGTTGTAAATAGCATAAATGATTGTAAGTCAAAAAGAACACTTTTTGCCTTTCTCACTTCTCTGTTCATAAAGCTGACAAAGCATAAAATATATTCCTACTCATGTGTAGGATTAATCACACAGCAATTACTAATGCCCAAGCATGGATACTGAATCACCGCTTACCCCCTCTCTGTGGTGTTTATGTAGCCTATTTGTCTAGCAGCATGCAAGACATTGCTATGATAATAGACCATCCTGGTGCTGTTAAACAAACCAAGTCCAACAGCAGGTACTTGTTCAATAACTGTTCTAATGTACTACATGATTTTTGTACCAGATTTTAAACTAAATTTAACCCCTGTATCAGAAGTATATATTACTCATACATATTTACATACACATTTGTATGTGTATTTTTAATATTTTATGTACACATATTTTACTAAATGCATATCATATATATGTATCTGTATAGAGTGCAACAGTGAAAGTAAAAGCCTTAAGTACTAGTGAAATGTTAAGCACTTCTCTCTTGCAAGCTGAGATCCAGATCAGTCCATCCAGCATAGGTGTTACTGAGTTGCATTAAACATCTGAAATAGCTTACAGCAGTGTATATATAAAACCATGAGCAAGAATCACAAGCATGTATTCACACACACTCATCCATTTGCACCCATAAAAGGCAGCCTTTCATTTCAGAGGAAACCTGAGAGACTGTCACACCAAAAGAAATGCTTTGACCCTAAGATGAGCTCTCACTGCTGTCCTGCTATAAGTACCAATGCAATGGGATCATGCCAGCTGCATTTCCTGCTGTCCCCAAACTATGCACTTCTAGCCAGCCCACACACTGCTGAATGCACAGGGAAAGCACTTTCATCAAAAGCCTGAGTTCTCCCATGCTTAACTCTTTAACCCTATTTGCTGGGAAGCTGGCCAATCTCTCATTTTTGCCTGGTATGTGATTTACTTGCGATTATAACTTTCATGCTAAAAAAAAGCGAGTGAGAAAAAAGGAAAGCTGTGTAGAAACATGTTCCTATGTAAACTCAGTGGCTACCAGGCAGCTCCCTCCAGAGGAGCAAACAGCAGCACAGGAACATCTGCTCCCAGAATTGTCTGAGACGTGGCAAAATTTCACTCCTGAACCCACCTGAATAAATACGTGCTCACTCTAAAAAAAATCCACAGAGTGTTTCTTTATGCCTTCTTTCTGTATTATACGTGATATTATGGAAGAAGAAGGAAAAAAGTGACACTCCCTTCTTCAGAAAACCACCAGCTAGGAAGAAGTCCTCTGCAGGCAGCAATTTGTATTTTTAGAAGGCCCATTCAGAGCTCTCCAAGTGAGTGATGAAAGCTCAAAGCTGGACTACAGTATAAAAACAAAGACAATATAAACAACAGCACTGACAAGAGAAACACCAAATTACAGTTCACAAACCTACTGCAAGTGGGGCTGGAAAACAGCTTAAAGGCACATTCAAATCATTCACATATCAGAAACAATACGTAGGAATGATTTTTGCTCCAGGACCATTCCTGATGTGGTACAATCATAGCCACGTTTGTATCTACTACAGGGGGAACAAATAAAGAAAGACAATTAATGGAAACATTTGTGGTCATGTCATTTTGGTATCTGTATATGGCTTTGAGAGTTAGCAGTGCCTACCATTCAAAAGAAATGTCTCATTTGATACCTTCTACTCTCCATGTGAAGAAACTAATGCACACTAAGGTAAGTTCTTCTGTACAGCTTTTGGGGTGGCTTCACATGCTCAGAACTAGGCTGGTGTGACACTGCGCGCTGTGTGATATTAGGTGCGTGTGGATACTGCTCACTGGCGCTCTATGAGAATGTGTTTCCCTGCTTTGGTTTATATAATTTGTGAAAATAATTTTAAATTTCCATATGGGAAAGAAATTCCTACAAATATGACATAGCAACAGTTACTAAGATGTGTATGTTTTAAGCAAAGGTCGCAGAAGGAATGCACAAGCATACAATCTCATATAAAGAATACTGGGCTACACCAGGACCAAATCCCTAAAAGAAATGGCAGTCTATCCAAACAAAAGATGTCAGCTTGTTTTCTTTCCTCACAGATACTGCATTTATTTAGAATGCAAGTGACTGCAAATCTGAGTGAATGGAATGAGGGCCCTGGTTTAGAGAACAAAAAATGAAAATGTGGAGGGGGAAAATAAAAATAGAATAGTGAAATAGATCCTGGTCAGGAGGATGACAAGAAGCTAGAGAAACAAGAGTGAATGTGGTGGAAGTGGTGCTCCCAGTCCTGGCTGGCCCAAGAGCAAAAGGCAAATGTCATTCCAGGGCTGGCATTAGTGCTACACTCTGGCAGCCAGTTCTATAAAATCTATAGAATCATTAAGGTTGGGAAAGACCTCTACCATCACCAAGTCCAACATCAGCCCATCACCACCACGACTGATAACCACATCCCTCAGTGCCACATCCACACGGTTCTTCCACATCTCCACGGACGGTGACTCCACCACTTCCCTGGGCAGCCTCTCCCACCACCTCACCACCACTTCCCAGAAGAAATGTTTCTCAACATCCAATTTCAACCTCCCCTGGCACAACCTGATGCCATTCTCTCCCATCTTATCACTGTTACCTGCGAGAAGAGGCTGTCCCCCACTTCACCACAACCTGCTTTCAGGTGGTTGTAGAGACCATACAGGTCTACCCTGAGCCTCCTCATCTCCAGACTGAACAATTCCAGTTCACTCAGCCATTCCTCATAAGCCTTGTGCTTCCGACCCTTCAACAGTTTTGCTTTATGCCTTCCTGTGGATGTAACAATGCCAAAGCAGTGCAGGCACCATGCAAGCTACATGCTGGGGGCTGTTCTGACTGAAAGAATGAGTCCAGCAGGGAGTAAGTGAGAAACCTGAACATGCTGGAGAAGAGGAAGCAGAAATGAGTGCTTGCAATAGCACAGTGGAGACTGAAAAGGTCTGAGGTAGGTTTTAAACTAAGTCATAAGAAATTAATGCAGGTAGGAAGATGGGATGGCTGGGGGTAGGAACAGCATGGCATCAGGATAAGGAGGCAGAGTCCAGCGGATCTTGATGAGAACCGGAGACTAATGCAGGGCTGAGCAGGATGAGCGACGAGGAAGGAGCTGGGCAGCACTACGTGGGCACACAGACGTGTGACAGCGGTGACACGAGGCAGGCGTGAAGGTGGAGAGGAAGCCGGGGCGGGGCAGGGCCGGGCCTCACCTTGAAGTAGGCGAACTGCAGGTACTTGTAGGGCTCGCGGCGCTGGAACTCCTCGAGCAGCTCGCGGCCGGGCTGGGCCTGGCGGAAGGCGGGCAGCCCCTGCTTGCAGCGCCGCAGGCACTGCGCCCGCCGCAGCACCCCGGCCAGCAGGCGCAGCTCGGCCAGCTCCCCATCGGCGGGCGGCGGGGCGGCGGGCGGCACGGCGGAGCTGCAGTTGTGGTGGCAGAAGGCCTCGCTGTCGCGCAGCAGGCGGTACAGCCGCATGCTCACCTCCAGGTAGCTGACGCTCTCGGGCCAGTTCTCCGTGCTGTACTGGTCCAGGCCATAGCGGTAGGCGGATTCCAGCGGCATCAGCTCGTCCCGCGGGAAGCTGCGGAAGCTGTACCGCTCGTACTGCGCGATCGCCGTCGCCACAAGCGCCGCCAGCAGCGCCCGCCACATCGCTGCGCCTCGGGCCCGGCCCGCACCACGTCGCCGTGGCGGGGAGAGACGGAGCGCAGCGATGGGGCCGGGCGGGGCGGGCCGGGGGCGGGGGGCTGCGCGGCCGGGCGGGACCGTGTGTGGGAGGGAGGAACAGCCCGGTCTCGGAAGCTAAGCAGGGCTAGAGCCGGTTGGCGCATAGATGGGAAGCTGTTAGGAATCTGCGTGTTCTGAAGGCGGTCTGCCCGAGGACTTTTTTGTTTTTCTCAGAATCGTGAAGGTTGGAAATGACTGCTAAGATCTTCGAGTCCAGCCATCAAGCCACCACCACCACTATGTCCTTGACTGCCACATCCACATGTTTCTTGAACACCTTTAGGGACAGTGACTCCATTCACCTCCCTGGGCAGCCTGTCCCAGCGCCTCACTGCCCTTTCAGAGAATTATTTTTTCCTCATATCCAATGCAAACCTCCCCTGGTGCAACTTAAGGCCATTCCCTCTTGTCCCTCTCCTCCCTCTCATCTCCCTGTCCTCCATATAAAGATTCACATACCACATGGAAATTGGCTGCGTGGTGCTAACAGGTGTAAGGCCATCTGTGTTTGGTCCCACCAGCATCGTGGTACGCTGATGCTAGTGCTTCTGTGCAGGAATACAGGCTGAGAGAGGTGAAAGTGGTTGTAGGCAGTGTGGCCTTTCTGCCCAGTTAGAGCAACAGGGTCTTCCTCATCCCCTCAAGCACTGGGGCATGTCCCTGGGCCTGATAGAGCTTGTGTGTGCTTGCAGGTGTTCCAGGAGGTGTGAGCATGGGGAAAGTGACCATTAGCATGAAGATGGAGTAGGTGCGAAGTGGCTGGCAGGCTGCACAGAAGGAAAGGATCTGGGGGCGTTAGTTGGCAGCCAGCTGAACATGAGCCAGCAGTGTACCCAGGAGGCCAGAAAGACCAACGGCATCCTGGGTCATATCAAAAGTAGTGTGACCAGTGGGACCATGGAGGTGATCGTCCCTCTGTACTCAGCCCTGGTGAGTGCTCAGTTTGGGGCCCCTCACTACAAGACAAACATCGAGGACCTGGAGCATGTATACAGAAGGGCAACAAAGTTATCAAGGGCCTGGAGCACAAGTCTTTCAGTGAGCAGGTGATGGAACAGGGATTGTTCAGTCTGGAGATGAGAAGGCTCAGGGTAGACCTGTATGGTCTCTACAGCCACCTGTTGTGGTGAAGTGGGGGACAGCCTCTTCTCGCAGGTAACAGTGATAAGATGGGAGAGAATGGCATCAGGTTGTGCCAGGGGAGGTTGAAATTGGATGTTGAGAAACATTTCTTCTGGGAAGTGGTGGTGAGGTGGTGGGAGAGGCTGCCCAGGGAAGTGGTGGAGTCACCGTCCGTGGAGATGTGGAAGAACCGTGTGGATGTGGCACTGAGGGATGTGGTTATCAGTCGTGGTGGTGATAGGCTGATGGTTGGACTCAGTGATGGTAGAGGTCTTTTTCAGCCTTTATAGATTCTGTGGTAAGGAGATGCCTGCTCAGCTGGACAATATGTTGTGCTCACACACTCATGAAACCTGCAGAGGGTTTGGGGTGGCTGAAACATAGGAATGGGTTTAGAGAAGGGACAGTCTTTTGGGGGATTTGGCAGCTGTGTTGAAGGGAAAGCTGAGGGAAGTGAAATTAGGTACACTTATCATACTGCTGCTTAAAGAGTTGCTTGTGCTGTCCAAGGCAGGTGAAGTTTGTAAGATGTGGGTAGACCAAGATGGCGGCAAACGTGGCAATAGGAGGGTGGTTGCTGCAGAGCAGAAGAAGGGAGACAGGCCTGTCACTGAAACATAGCAGCGTATACCTTAAAACCAGCTGGAGAACCTTCTCTATTGCCTACGGCCATACCACCCTGGAAACGCCCGATCTCGTCTGATCTCGGAAGCTAAGCAGGGTCGGGCTCGGTTAGTACTTGGATGGGAGACTGCCTGGGAATACCGAGTGTCGTAGGCGTCTATTTTTGCTTTGGCGCTGCTATCTCCAAAGGCGCACGGCCGTTCTGCATTGTTGTTTTTGCACCTTTTTAGCTGGGAATACCCCCCAGCTCCGGCCCACCCGCGCCCCTCTGCCGCACTTTCCCCACTCAGGCGCAGCGGCTCGCGGCCGCTCCTTCCCTTCCCGGTCCGTCCCCTTCAAGCCGCGGGGCGGGGCAAGCGGGGACCGGGTTCAGTCAGCTGACAGCGCCGTGCGCCGGGGCCGAACGCTGCTGACCGCTCCGGTGCCCGCTCGCTGCCGTCATGCTGCGGCTGCTGCTCCCGCTGGCCGGCCTGGCGGAGCTCCTCTGTGCGGCGGTGAGTCCTCGTCTCCTCGTCTCCAAGCACAGTGGGCGGTTCGCGTGTCCGCTGGGGGTGCCCGGGCTCGGAGGGGAGGTGAATGGCGTCTCAGGTGGCTGCCCCTAGGAAGGAGGATGCTGCACGGCCTTCGTTACTTTTAATTTAATAACAGCCGCTATTAATGAGTGCTTTAAGCTGGGGGTGCGGGCCGGGCCGGCTGCTTCCTTCTCGCAGCGCCTTTCGTTTCGGCGGCACCCGCGTGTGTGAGGAAGTGAGGCGGCCGCTGGCCGCCCCGCCAGCCCCTCTGCACGGTTCGCAGCCCTCGGGCTCACGCATACCTGCTGGTTCTACCCCACCCGCCCTTAGGTCCATTTTATGAGGAATTACACATTAAGCAGCCTTTGAGGGGGGGGAGGAGCGGAGGGGGAGCGGAAATGGAAATGGAGCTGCTGCCTGACACCGCGTTATCTGATCACATGGAAAAACTGGCTGTTCCTGTGCGTGCTGCGTGAGGGAGCTGTGTTCCGTCCTGCCCCGTTGTGGCACTGGCTCCCTCCGACTCTCTGGAGGGTTGCACAGCTGCCTAACGAAGGCCCGGGCAAATTCTTCGTCCTGACAGTCGCTGTGAGAGCTGGGCTTTGTCACTTACTCCTTGAGCTTGAAGCAAAATATCGCTCTTATCTTAATTTTTGTTAATTGAGTGATGTGCAGATGGCTAAAGCTATATGAAAAGCAGAAGGGTGACAGTAATTATGGTCACTGAGAGGGATAGGTTTACGACTGAGCGTTATGAGGTTTACGACTGAGCGTTATGAGGTTTACGACTGAGCGTTATGAGGTTGTGAAGGTAATGGATGAGGGGGAGCTGACATCAAATTCAGTGATATGAGATTAGTAGATTAGTTTAAAGTAGATAAAATGCTATAAAAATATACAGTGAATTTTAGTAATCTGTTGCTACAGGAGGTTGTAGAAGCAAGTAGATTACAACAAGAAGGATTAGACAATATACATCGGGTTCATAAATAATGTATAGAAAGGACAAGGCTGAGGGTGTGCCTTGGAACATCCCTAATGTAACAGTTCTGTCTGCTGCAGAAGTAGGAGAGGAACAGCACACAGGCAGTGGCCAGGGTCACATTCTTCCTACCACCCTTTCTTATTGCTGTTGTCCAGACTGAATATGGCTTGGAGTCTAGAGGTCTATGGACTTGAACCAGTTGGACATTTCTTATCTCCTTAGCTTTACCTTCTGTTGAAGCATTTGTGTAAAACAGCATTATTTTTTAAGGACAATGTTGTAACAGCTGAGAGGCCTGGAGGAATTGAGAGCTGCAGCACATTTTCTTTCTTAACCTGTATTTCAGTGACCAACCAATGAGAGAAGGAGTCTTTGTAAAGCTTGATTTAGTCCTCAAAACATAGCAGGTACCTGTCAAAACAGGGATACTAACATCCCTTTCAGTTAGGGAAGGTATGTGCTTTGTCATGATAAGCATCATGACAAACTTAGGTCTGTAGACATCTGGTCTCTAGCTCTCTGTGTAATTCTACAAGGCTGTTCTTCTGCCCTAGTTCTGAGGTATTTTTGGTGATAGTGATTGTTTTCTTTTTCTCTAGTTAAAGACCAAAATACAGGAAGTGTTTTGAAACAGTGTGTATTGCTGTGTGGCTTTAAATCGGGTTTTTCTGATATCTCATACTCGGTCAGTATTGTATAATGCAAAAGACCATCCAAACATCTTTCATCTGTGGTTAAAATAAAACAGTGCATTTATTTTAAATAGAAGAACATGAACTATGCGGTAGTAGAAACACTATATACTCTGGACAAAATACAGATTAAAGTGGGGATTCCAGTAAAGTTTATACAGAACGCTTGCTTAGCAGTTTTCAGTCTGGTAGCAGAACTGTATTATCTTAGTACCCCCCTTCCAAAGGAATGCAGTACATGATGTTTAAATCCCATTTCAATTTAATTGCAGCCTGTTAGGCCAGGGTATGCTGAAATAGGTGTCAAGTCTTAGGAACTTTGCATGTTATGGGAGTGAGCAGGAAGTGAGTAGCAAAACACAATGTGAGTTTCACTGGCCCTACCAAGTTTGAGAGATATGGGGAGCTCTTATTCACTAGTGGAAGCAAGGATGTTTCCATATCCATAGAGTATAGTTTCTAGGATCACAGCTGCATTTCATAGCCATTCTGGTGGGCATCCCACTGCTGATGTTGTATAAGTTTATAGAGTTTTGTGTTCAGTAAGAAGGATATATTGTAACACCTGCTTTTGGGATGGAGCTGACTGCTTGTGAAAAAGAACAGAAAAAGCATATGCTAATAGCAGAAACAGCTTAGTCATGGTTGTAGAATACTATAATGATTGTTTGCCAATAATTTAATGATTGTTTCCAGAGGTCATTGCATCAGCGTTGTGATCTATTGCCAAGTGCTGTAAGGAAGTCATAGTGGAGAGAGAACATGTTCAAGGAAAGAAAAGAAAAGGGGAAGAATCATTGAGGGAAGCTGGCAGAGAACTTGGAAGCAGAATGTCAGGACTGAGTGTTTTCAGTTCATTATTTATCCAGCATGAGGAAATTTCCTTCCTGACGTTATGGTAGTGATTCTGTATGACCCAGTATCCTGGGTAGTATGTGCAGAATTACAGTCCCTTATTGTAGTCTGGGAAAAAGGGAATGTGTGTAATATTTTAAAACGGCTGATACTGGTTCCTGGTTGCAGGCTTCATTGACCCAAGGCATCCCTTCATAACCACATAATTGCCTGCTGGAGACTCCTACAGAACAGAACAGACAGGAAGCAAAGATGATCTCCTTCAAGCAACTGCCCCTTGAGGCAAAGGCTGCAGTGGCTGCAGGAGTGGTTTTCTTCTCCATGATGTTATCACGGAGTTATCTGGCAGAACAACTGGAGCTCAGGACGCGGCGTTGGCTTCTGAGGCTGCAGATGGCACTGTTTGCTAACACGCTGATGCTGATAGGATCTCTTCATGTTTGGAAAAGCACAGTCACCATGTTTTCCAGGTCTTCAGCTGCCAACTCCTTCTTTTTCATGCCATGGAAAATAGCCGTCTTCATGTTTCTAGCTTTGGCTCACTCAAGTTTCTTTACTTTGCTATTTCTTGTTGCAGAAGAGCCCTATTTCTTTTCTTTAGCTGCCTACACTTGCCTGGGGGCCTATATTATTCTTATTTTCTTCCTCTTTGCTCTGGGCTCGGTAGAACAGGCTTACAAGTTCTTTGCTGGGAGAGGCATTAAGGCAAACAGCAGTGGTAAGAGCAACAGAACAGCAATGAAGCCGGTTTTGGCAGTCATGCTGACTGCTGTACTGACTGTCATTGGGCTGCTAAATGCTTCCCAGCCTCCTACTGTGAATAGAGTGGAGATTCCAGTTCACAAGCTGCCCTCAAGAATGGACAACTTAAAAGTGGTCTTGCTTTCAGATATCCATCTGGGACCTACTGTTGGGAAGACCAAGCTTGCCATGATTGTGCAAATGGTTAAGGCTTTGAAACCAGATATCACAGTGATTGTTGGGGACCTAACTGACTCCGAGGCAGAGATCATACGGCCTGCTGTTGAGCCTCTTGGAGAACTTCATTCTCCTCTGGGAACGTACTTTGTCACGGGAAACCATGAATACTACACATCAGATGTTAGCAACTGGTTTGAGCTGTTAAAATCTTTTAACATTCGGCCACTCCATAATGAGAACGTGAAGATTGTTTCACCAGAGAGCACTGATGACTGGTTCTGCCTGGCTGGTGTTGATGATATTGAGGCAGATGTATTACGCTACTCAGGGCATGGCATGGATTTAAAAAAAGCTCTCAGAGGTTGTAGCAGTGAGCATGCAATAGTGCTGCTAGCTCATCAGCCGATGGCTGCAAAGTGGGCCCTTCAGGAGAGACCAGAAATAAATTTAATTCTCTCTGGTCATACTCATGGAGGGCAGATGTTCCCACTAAACGCTGGGGCTTATTTTCTGAATCCCTTCTTTGTTGGCTTGTACAAAGTTGGGCAGAACACCTTTGTCTACGTCAGCCCAGGGACGATGTACTTTGGAATACCCATGAGATTGGGCAGCAGAGCTGAAATAACAGAGATAATTCTACGTTCTCCTTGAGGAGTTTCCCATTTTATGGATTTTTGCCATCGTTTTTAGTCAGTACATTGGCTTTTTTGCTCTGAAAGAAAACGCTTTTTCAGGAAAGCAATAAGAATGTATTAGGATGGACTTAAGCAGATTCTGTTAAATCTGAGGAGAAAACAATGTATCTTCGGCCTATGTAACAAATCAGAGGGCGTGTAAAAATACTCAAGAAATTCCTTCTTTATGTTCATTGTTATTGACATTCTGCATTTAAAGATAACACAGTCACAGAGATGATGCATGTTCTGTGCATGTTTACTGTGTGTCCTACAGCTACTTCATGATTCTCTGTTGATTATGCGTTAGGCAGTTGCCTTACCCAATCTCAGATTGGTGAAATTCGGCTCTCTTGCAGTGAAATCACACACATGTATTTTGCAGAAGGGCCACAGAATGTCCTCTGAATATCTAAATTCCAGAAGTCTTATGCTAAAAAAGGTTATGGGAAAGGAACAGTTTTATTTTTATTTGATTGTCTTTATCTCACTTTGTCTGTAGCATGCTGCGGGGCTACCAGTCTGCGCTGCTCACCAGTGCAGGGAGGTGCCAACATTATTTTCTGAAATTCAGGTTTTCTTCCATTTGAGAAGTTGAGGGAAACTGATGTTTAAGATGAAAGTAGCTGTCTCTCTGCAGGCATTTTCCCTAGAATAGTTGGGCATTTAGTAATTACTTTCTGAAAGCAGCTGTAATAAAAGCAAATGAAAAATAATCTCTTAATTGACATCATTTCTGTTGCTATTTGAGCATTCACTGCTTTATGTTGTAAAGCACAAAGTCAAAGGCTGAGGTATTCTGTCTCTTTTTTCCTCTTTGTTCAGTGTTTTTGTTTTTTTTTTGTTGCTGTTGTTTTTTGTTTTTTTTTTTTTTTTTTGTTTATACTTAATTTATCATCTGTGATTTTTCTTCCATGAGAGTATGGGAATGTTATTTGAAAAATATGCAGATAAGATTCAATGAGTTAAAGCTTGAACTTTGTAAGGTTTTAATATTTCAAGTAAGTGGTGTCTTCTTTAAGAAGACTAAAGGCTGCTGCAGATCATTTCTTTGATAATATTTGCATATCAGTGGCCTGGTTGTCTGATAGGCACATAGCAGAATAACCAACTGCTACAGGATAACAAGGAATTTTCTCTCCATCTTTCCTAGATGAGCTTAACACAAACTAAAATCACTCTGGGGAATATGAGAGATCAGAAAATCTTAATACAAACATTCTTGTTTTCATAGCTCGTACAAGAAAGGTAGGATGCAAATGAATGTGAGTACATTGTGGCTGATGAACCAGTTTTCTCCTGTACAACCTCCTTTCCTCCCCTTCCTCTTTGGTGCAGCTCTGTGGAACACCACAAGCAGCAGTGACTGGCATCTCTGGCTGTAGTCACAGGGACTCACTCACTCTGCTCTCCAATATTCGGCTTTCTCTTGGGCAGACCTATGTGCCGTGGGTCAAAAGTGTTCATTGCTGAGGATGGCAGGACCAGAACTGTGGTTTTCAGTGTTTTCCTGTCTTCCTGTGTGGTCCTGAGCCAGACACACTTCTGTTTTACTCTTCAGCAGTTGTTTTCATTTCGTGGGAGGTGTGTCTGAGGTCTATTTGATGAGTGTCATAGGCTTTGTAAACATGAGGAGTTCTGTATGTGAAATTTTGAAGTCTCATTTCATCCATCCCCTTGAGCCCTCCAAGACTGAGCTAATTACTGAGCTATTTTTGTGTCCTCTTCTTCCCTATGAAAGTCTTGCATTTTTACTCACAAGAATGTTGAGAAACACTGTTAAGGGCACACTAACAAATGTACTGTGCACTGAAAGCTTGATGGAGAAGCTGGGGAAGTCAGTCTTCTTTTAGTCTGAAAGCAGAACTGGCCCAACCTGCCAGGCTCTTCTACTTGTTGGACCAGATCATTCTGTTTCCCAGCACCTACAACTTTGTAGTTTTTCTCTTAATGCAACAGTATCTGCTTATGTTTTCAGAAGCTTTCACGTGTATTTAATACCTTCCCCCTCCCACGCTCTGTCTTTCAGGATTCTTTCCCATCAGTGGCATTGCGTAAAATGGCCTTACGTAGAGAGAATCTTGATAGCCTGTATCCCTCTGTCTGTTTATCTGAATGCCTTCATTTAAAAGCTCTGCTCTGGATTCAGCAATGTAGGATGTTCCCTCTAGGCCAGCAGTCCTGGTGTACAGATTTTCACTTAAGAGTTACTGTGTTAAGAAGACTAATTGCTAGTTTCCTTAACAGGAGGCTTTTGTAGGTCTGTCTTTAGGTGCTCTCCCAATGAGTTGCTAGTCTGACTTTTACTTTGTTTTCCCTGCTTTTTATTTCTCTCCTCATTCTGCCCAAATGCATGCAGAAACCTATCTGCACTAATCCTGCTGTCACCAAGGTGCACAGGTAACTTGTGTGTTTTTGCGTGCTCCTCTGTATATCCTCTCAGGAGCAGATATGGTCATATTATCATTTCATAAATGTATTGAGTTCTGTCATTATAATTTAATTCTTGTTTGGTTTTCTTTAATTGCTTCTGAAAGTTTGGTTGCTTGATGATAAGTACCATTTAAAATGTTTATTTCTGTGCCAAAAACACTTCAAAGCCTACTCCTATTCTTTCTATTTTAATTACATATGGGAAGTATCAATCTGATTTTTGATAGCATGAGGAATTAACCCTTTCTAATATTTCTCAAAGACAGAAATCCCTAATTGCCCTTCAAGGATTTCTGTATGCATGTTCCAATTTGACTTCGGTGTGTGTGATTTAGACCTGTGTTCAGTATCAAATGGAAAAAAAAAAAAAGAAAAAAGAAAAAAAAAACCTGAACTTTTGCTGCTTATTTTGTATATTTTAAATTCTTTTGTAATTTTTGTGTGTGTGGAATGTATTTAATTTGTAGAACTTAACTAAATGAATATATATTTCATCCTACAGTAGGCCAGTTCATCTGGGGCATTGGATGGGGACAGAGTTAATCACTGCCAGAATAATACCAGAATAATATTAATTATGGTATATGATCAGTGAAGAGTGGATATGGAAATATGTAAATTGTTGTATAACAAATGCTTTAAATGTTGGAATTTAATAAAACTTTATTTACTTAGCAAGAAAAATGCCTGTCATGCCCGTTTATTTTGTACCGGTATTTCTTGTAGCAGTTCACACTGAAGAATTTTAACATGCTAATTCTATTTTTTGCCAGCAAAAAAACAAGTGACTGTAAATCTGACTTAGTTTTGTAAAATCTGACACCCTCACTGCTAAATGAGGCATGGATGAAAGTGGTAAAAGTAAAGCCACTGCTAAACTTGCCCAGTCTCTGCTTTTATGAACGTATATGCGCTGAAGGGGACGAGGGGCAGAGAAAAGAACCACTATAATGGTAGAGAAAGAGTAGAGTTGTTGGGTTTGTTTTTCTGGGGGGAGGGGGGGGTGTTGTGCTGGGTTTTCATGGCAAGGGAGCAGCAGGAGTGGTCTGTGCTTCTCAGTTTTGATGCTTGCACCTGTGGGGTGGAAA
This sequence comes from Meleagris gallopavo, assembly GCF_905368555.1. NCBI lineage: Eukaryota > Metazoa > Chordata > Aves > Galliformes > Phasianidae > Meleagris > Meleagris gallopavo. The sequence goes on along the minus strand of NC_139409.1, from coordinate 43,817,561 downwards.
AAAAGCCCTGGAAGAGCTATTCTGGTTTTGAATGGTCATGATAAGATGCTGGACATAGTCACACATGGAGGGGTTTGCTGAGGATTTATATTTCATGTTAGTGCCTTTTCCAAATAAGGAGGGAAAAAAACCCCCACTACTTTGTCAGTTTGAAGAATGAGAGGTTCTAGAATCTGTTAAATGGCTGATAGATTGATGTGCCAAAACTGATTTTTTTTTTCCTAAGTTGAGAGAAGTACACATTAGAAAACATGGGAAGAGCATTAAGGTTGCAAAAGTAAGTGAGTACTTGATTTAAGCAAGGACAAGTGCTCAAGTTCCTCTGTTTTGCACATGAGTGTATAAGATGCAGCCTTATATCATTGCCTCTGAGGGCTTGAATTTTTGTCTGGCAGGTACTATGGTTTGGTATAAAGATCCAAAACAGTTGGTAGTCAGTTTGCTTACCAAAGTGGAAGCTCCACTGCCCCATCTGCTATGTATGAACAGGGATCTCATTTCTTCTTTATATCCACAACCATGAATATTGACCAAGTCAGACAAATTCATGATCATTTATTTTCATCATGAGCCCTACGCTATGCTGTAAGAAGAGCTTGAGTTGTGCACAGACAATCAAGAAGTGTTGCATGGTTATGAAGGGAAGTCTGTTCACAGTGGGCAATAAATGAGTTAAATCAGAGTAAGTACCAGGGAAGCATCGCCTCCACCATATCGTATCATGTACATATGTTTATTATAATATTTTCATATTATGTACTCATAAGGAAGGTGGTTTACAGTTACATTTGCAGCTTTAAATGGTAACTGGATCAGCGACCACTTTCATAACGAATACTTTCTTTTCATTGTCTTAAGAAATCCCTCTTTTGCTGCCAGAGATGTCTGTGCTCTGAAAATGGAGCTGTGTGAGCAGTGGGTTCGTTGTGCACTCAGCACTAAAGTGTCTTTGCCAAAGGCCCCTGTCGTGGATAGTGTGAGTAAGGGGGTTAGAATTCTCTCTCATAGGGGAGCAACAGCTGCTGGGACCATCCTCCTTTACTTCCAGGACTTAGCTAGTTGTATTTGGAAGGTAAAACTAAAAACACTGTATATGTTTAGGAAATCACATGCAGTCATCATGTGTGATACTTTACACTTCCTTCAGTCTTCCAGTTCTTATTGCCCTGCCAGCCCAGGACTGTATGTTTTCTGTTGTTGTATGTGAAACAAGCACTTTCATTTGCTGTTTGCAGGATGCAGTTTGTGCATGTAAGATGCTTTCTACCACTTTATTTCGGGTTTACTGTTAAGACTGTGACTTTATCACAGTTGCGACACACTGTAATTATCTCCTCCCTGGGGTCTGTAGTCCTCCAGTGTTTGTTCTGTTATCAGACTGAGTTGCTCCTTTTAATGACAGTCTAGGGTTAGGCAGGTTTACTCAGTAATTTCTTCCTCTGGATTTTAGCAATGTAGGTGGTTTCTTTTGTTTGTTTTTTACTTTGTACTCTGTCCTTTATTTGTACTCCTGTCCTTTTGGTCTGTGACACGTTAAACTGACTCCTTTATTCTGTCCAGTTGCATAAAGAATATACTCTTGGTTGGCAGTGTTGTCCAGCTATTGGTCAGGAGTCTTGGATATTTGCACCCTTGTGCTTACACCTGCCTATTGCAGGTCACTTTTTCCATTCCTTTCACTTCACTTTTTCTGTAGTACAGATTTACAATGAAATTGTTCACCAGGTAACAGGAAAAAAAGTGATTGCATGGGAAAGTTCTTCAAAAGTTTATAGTCTGTTGATCCCTACTTACTTTTGCGATAGTGCTGTTGGGGGACACCTGGAGTTGTATGGTGGCATCTCTGTTGCCTCTCAGATTTTATCGCTTTGGCTTCATGCAATCATGGATCAATTAAAGGTCAACCAAGGGATCAGGCCCAGTCAGCATAGGTAGATCCTGTTTGACAAATCTGATTTCATTCTATAACAAGGTGACCAGCTTAGCGAATGAAGATAAGGCTGTCGATAGCGTCTATCTGGACTTCAGTAAAGCCTTTGACACTGTCTCCCACAACATCTTCATGGAGAAGCTGACTGCCCAGGGTTTGGATGGGCATATGCTCTGCTGGGTGAAACACTGGCTGGGTGGCTGGGCCCAAAGAGCTGTGGTCAATGAAGTTAAATCCAATTGGTAGCCAGTCATGTGTGGTGTCCCCCAGGGCTCAGTACTGGGGCCACTCCTATTCAACATCTTAATCAGTGTTTTTGTTGAGGGGATTGAGTGCACCCACTGTAAGTTTGGAGATGATACCAAATTGGGAGGAAGTGTTTATCTGCCAGAGGGTAGAAAGACACTACAGAGGGACCTGGATAGTCTGGATTGATGGGCCAAAGTAAACTGTATGAATTTCAGTAGGGCCAAGTATCAGGTCATGCATTTTGGTCAAAACAACCCCAGACAACCCTACAGGCTTGTGGAGGAGTGGCTGGAAAGCTGCCTGACAGAAAGGGACCTTGGTGTACTGATGGACAGTGGGCTGAATGTAAGCCAGCAGTGTGCCCTGGTGGCCAGAGGGCCAATGGCATCCTGGAATGGTTTGATGAGCAGGACTATGGAAGGAATCCTGCCCCTGAACTCGGCATTGGTGAGGCCTCACCTTGACTACTGTGTTCAGTTTTGGGCACCTCAGTACAGAAAGGACATCGAGGTGTTGGAGCAGGTCCAAAGAAGGGCAGCAAGGCTTGTGAAGGGCTTGGAGAATATGCCCTACGAAGAGAGACTGAAGGAACTGGAAAAGGAGAAAAGGAGGCTCCTTTTTCTGGGGAAAAGGAAGCTGAGAAGAGACCTTATTGCTTTCTTCCAATGCCTGAAAGGTGCTTACAGCGAGAGCGGGGCTGGTCTCTTCTCACTGGTGACAGGTGACAGGACAAGGGGAAATGGCTTCAAGTTGCTCCAGGGTAAGTTTAGGTTGCATATCAGAAAAAACTTCTTTACAGAAAGGGTTATTAAGTACTGGAATAGGCTCCTCAGGGAGGTGGTCGAGTCACCATCCCTGGATGTGTTTAAAAACCGTTTGGATGTGGTGCTCAGAGACATGATTTAGTGCAGGGTTGTTAGAGTTTGGGTAGTATGGTTAGGTTGTGGTTGGACCTGATGATCTTTAAGGTCTTATCCAACCCAGGTGATGCTATGATTCAGTCAGATTGCTAATTGTTAAGCTCCATTCTTAGTGTGAGGTAAGCCAAGGTTCACCTGTTCCAGATTAAAACAAGTCAGTGCCCTTCAGAAGGTTTTAATTTATGCTATTAAAAGGTGTGTTTTATTTATTGTAGTGTATTGTCCAATGAAATATGGGCTATGTTGGTTTGACTGCTGACATATTTCTGATAGGCACAGGAAACTAACTGATTAACAGTGGTTAACCTTAATTTTTACTTCATAAATCCCTACTGACCTTTACTGAAAGGTCAGAAATGGTACTGGAGAAAGAACTGCCAAAGGTATGTGATGAAAGTGTAAGATGCAAGATGGTAGGGTTTATAAAAATAAAAATTAAAGGTTCATAAAGGCATAGGAGCATGCACTTAATAAAAATTTGTTTTCCTGTCCTTTTTGTTTTTTGCAAGTTACTTGAAACAAAAGAAGTACCGCTGTTGTTCCCAGCAGTTTGAGTACTAATGAATTTAGGCTCTTGAGGGGTAATCCTAGTGATCTTGAAGTTAAAGTATGTTTCTTTTGTGTCAGAGGTGCAGATTCTTCTGCTGAATTTTCCTGCTTCTTTTAAATTTGCTGCTGGGTAAATGTTTTAGGTGTGCTTAGCTGGAAAAGTTTTGAAAGGAGGACTGTCTCTAAAAATCACTAATCTTCATTGATTTACATCAATATGTAAATTCCTTAGACTGATCTAGCACAATATCATATTTACTAGTAAATAAGCTTTCAGTCCTGCTTCTACCTGTGCCATGGAGCACTTAGAGCATGGTATTTGTTCCTCGAAAGCTCCCAGTTGGCTTTTGTTTCTAGTGTGACATTGAGTTGGAAATCAGTTGTATTTTCCTAAACCTCAGTGAGTGAAGTGTGTTGGCACTCCACAAACTGGTAAATCTCCCCTATCAAATTAGTTATCACTTGCACTGCAAAATGTGTTACTGTAGAAAGATAGCACTGTGCACTCAGTTGCTGAAAGTGGAGAATACACGTGGTATATTTTTGTGTAGTGGTGGACTGTTCTTCATGTCTCTCATAACAGAAAAAGCTTATATTGTATAACTTTTAATACTTTTTGTTGTTGTTTTTCACAGAATATACCCCGGAGGACTTTTGGGATTGATTATGACTGCAACTGCTTTGTCAAGGATGGGCGCCCTTTCCGTTATATCTCTGGCAGCATTCACTATTCCCGGGTGCCTCGGTATTACTGGAAAGACCGCCTCTTGAAGATGAAGATGGCTGGGCTGGATGCAATTCAAACGTAAGTAGCTGCTGATTTTCAAAATTATTTGTAGTCCTGGGAGACCCAAAAGAAGTAGTGATGGGGGAATGTTACCATTGTTACTTTTTAAATAAATTGTTTGTTTTTTAAGTAGTAGGTGAGAAAACTCTTGAAATGAGAAGTGGAAGATGATGTCCACCTTAGCATGGTCTGAGATGATAGCAGCTAATAGACTGCTTCTTTGCTATTAGGCAATGCTTACTGCTTCGCAAATCCAAGATGCAAATGTGACCTGAAACAAACAGTTGGACTGTGAACTTTGGCAACTAAGAAACAGATAATCCTGTCCTCTCCCAAAGGACATCCTAATCTCATGTTGAGAGGCAGGCTAGGTGAGAGGTGACGGTAAAGTCTTAATTACAGTTTAGATTGTGTTGCCCTGAAGCCTTGAAAATTTAGGCAGAGGTTGTAGAAATATGTACAGCTATTTCACCAGGAGTGTTTAAATTTAGGGAGATAGCTGTGAAATAAGCTATCTCCCTAAAAAAAACAAACAAAAAACACCAAACAAACAGAAAAAACAACAAAAGCAACCTCAACAGTCACTTGTGTCTACCAAACCTTCACTCCAGCTTTCATGGCAAGGGAAGAGGAGTGGCAGAAAAGTGAATACGCACAGTCTTTTCAAGCGATGGTTGCAATTACCATGCATGGTTTTATTTATTTCTTAAACCATTACAGGGCTTGGAGTATGTCTTTAAAACTCTCTCCTTTTTTGCTGTGGGCCATTGAACAATGTTGGCTTTGGCAGTGCAGAGCCTGTTGTTTGGGGTGGTTTGTTCAGTGGGAGCACTCTGCTTTTTCTCTCCGAAAACCTTTGTCTTGTTTAATCTGTGAGTTTCAGGGCTACCTTGTACACTTAGTGGTTTGATTAACGAGGGTTGGTATGTGAAGAAGAGCTGGAGAGGTGGCAGGGAAGGAAAAGGAGGTAGGGTGGATTTTTTGTCGTTAGTTTTTTGTTTTGCACTTGTAGCTTTCTTTTTTTTTTTTTTTTTTCCTCCTCATAAAACTTCACTGTGCTGTGATAATGTGGTGACTTTGTTTCTTCGTTTTGATTAAACCAAGTAAGCATATTCTGTCTTCCCACATAAATGAACAACTGGGTTAAATAACACACTTCCTCAGGAATGTCAGGACAGAGTTGCAGGAAATGCCCATGTGAATATTTTTTTATTGCAATAAAGGTACTCTCAAACAGACCTGAAAATTATATCATCTGATATCTGGTTTGAAGATTAGCCTTGGTCCAAACAGTGGCTCTGTAACTCTTATGACCCAAAGTGTCTTATACTTCCCTTACTTCTTGGATTTATTTTCATCTTACTGCTAACCCCCATACATCTTCAGTGCCCTCACTTCATTTCCAGTTTTTTCAAGCAGTTTCTCTCTTGTTTCTTTGAAATTTCCTTTTCATTTTTGTACTGCATAGCCTTTTGATATAGGAATCTTTTTTATTTTTTTTCCCCCCACCTCTTCTGTTTTTTTTCCTGTTGCTTTTTTTCATTGCTTCCTTCTTCCTCCTCTCATAAACTTTAACACAAGTGTTTGGGGTGGTACTTTTGGTTTCTTCCCTCTTCCATTTTCCCCATTTTTTTGCTTGTTGGGATCTTTTATTCCTGTGCTTTATTCAAAGTGTACTTCTGGTATACAGGAAGGACTGGCCTCTTGGTGTTAGGGTCTTCAGGACTGTTTATGTTCTGGTACAAAAGATATGATACAGCTGTGTTTCCTTGAGAAAATGTGACTTGCTGCAGCCTTAGCTGTTTTTAGTGGATCATTAATTATGGAGAAAAAAAAGCTTATCACAATCTCCTTTCCACTGTACAAGAGTTTGGAATTTATTTATATTTTTCCCCCAGTATTACTTACCTTTGGATTCTTTCCTGCTATGGTGAAAGATAGGTCCCAAATGTGTATCTTGCAGGCAAAAAGTACCTCAGAGCCCCGCATATTCTATAAGAATCGAATACATGAATCTCACCATTTGACACTAATTTCTCTCTACCTCTCTCTTAAAAAAGATGAAGATGTTTTTTGGGTGTGCTTGCAGATAATCAAGCTGTACAGCTCTTGATTATTTGATATGAAGCTATAAATTTCCACATTACTCCAAATAGCTCTGCTGTGATTTTGTGTACTTTTAATAAAATGATTATTATTTAGTTGTGTTTCTGTCTTTTTCTTTTCCTACTTACTGTTCTAGGGATAAGTGAAAGTATTAGCAAGAGACTGAGATACTAGTTGTGTGAAATCATTCTGGAATAGGCAGCAGCAATGCCAGATGTGCTGGCAGAATGTGGCTATAGGACGCCTTATGTTTGAGCTACCTTTTCAGTCTTTCACTGGTTGGTGTTATTCCATCCTACCTGGCCCTTGAACTCTTCCAGGGCTGGGACATGCATGGCTTCTCTGGGCAACCTGTTCCACTGCCTCATCATCCTCTTTGCGAAGAATTTATTTCCAGCATCTAGTCTAAATCTACCTCTATTAGTTTATAACAGCTCTTGTCGCATACCTACCTCCACCAGAGGGAGTGCCTCTCCAACTCTCCCATAGGCCCATTTAGGTACTGAAAGGCTGCAATGAGGTGTCCCCAGAGACTTCTCTTCTACGATCCGAACAAACCCAACTCTCTCAGCCTGCTAGCTCCTTCAGCCTGTCTTCATTGGAGAAGCGCTTCAATCCTCTGATCGTCTTTGTTGCCCTCCTCTAGACCTGAATATTTTAAGCAGTAACAGAATATGAGAGGATATGAGATCACTTGAGAATATTGTAGGAAACCTGACTTTATGTTAAAGCTGGAAGTATTGACATCTAACCCTTCTAAATAGCAGACTGAAATTTGACTACGTGGTGTCACATCCCAGAAGATGAGGTATTACACCTAAGAACCCCCTTTCTGCTTCCCTCTGCATGCTACTTGCAGAGACATCTGGTCACCCAACTGTAATTGTCCTTGTTTTCAGTTACTGAACTATGATATGTGAACTAGAAATGGGTACAGTCGCAAACATCTGGGTAGAACTGAAAGTTGTAGGTTATCTCATGGAGGAGATAAACAATTCACCACTAGATGGAGCTAAACACTTACAGGACTGTAGCAATTGAGAAATTTCCTGGAAAATTAGCGGTTATTTAAAAGTTCAAAAAGCCGTATTTATTAGGAAAAGAAAAACACCTATAGAAACTCCATGTAGGAAAGAACTGTTGTTTAAGATACCTTTGCATTAAAAAAGAAGAACCAAGGAGATCCTCTGTCCTTCATTGGATGCAGCACGGAACGTTACCACCAAGGACGAGGAAAAGGCTGAGGTACTCAGTGCCCTCTTTGCTTCTGTCTTTAGCAGTCGGATCACTTATCTGCACAGTTCTCAGCCCTCTAAGCTGGAAGACTAGGATGGGAAGCAGAACAAAACCCAATAATTCAGAAGGGAACAGCAACCTATTACTCCACCTAGACTATCACAGATTTATGGGGCCAGGTGGGATCTACCAGAGGGTACTAAGGGAGCTGGTGGAACTGCTTGCTGAGCCACTTCCTGTTGTTTACTGGCAGTCCTGGTCAACCTGGGTAGTCTCAGATAACTGGAGAGACATCTGTGTAGAAGGAGAATCCAGGGAACTACTAACCTGCCGGCCTGACCTCAATATTGGGAAAGGTCTTGAAGCAGATCATTTTGAGAGTGAGCACACAGCATGTGAGGGACAGGCAGGTGATTAAGCCTAGACATCATGAGTTAATGAAATGCAGGTCCTGCTTGACCAACCTCATCTCATTCTATGACCAAGTGATCCACCTAGTGGATGAAGGAAGGCTATGGGTATCCTAGCCTGTACTAGACTTTAGTAAGGCCTTTGTCTCTTTCCCACACTATTCTCTTAGAGAAAGTGGCAGCCCATGGCTTGGACAGATGTACTCATAGCTGTGTAAAAAACTGGCTGAGTGGCTGGGCCCAGAGAGTGGTGGTGAATGGAGTTAAATCCAGCTGGTGACCAGAGGTCAATATTGGGACCAGTCCTGTTTAGTATCTTTATTGATGATCTAGACAAGGGGATTGAGTGCACCTTCAGTATGATGGCAGATAACACCAAGTTGGGAGGAAGTACTGAGTTGCTTGAGGGTAGGAAGGCTCAACAGAGGGATCTAGATTGTCTGGATTGGTGGGCTGAGGCCAGTTGTATGAGGTTCAACAGGATGAAGTGCCAGGCAGGTCATGCACTTCAATCGCAACAACCCCAGGCAACACTACAGGCTTTGGGCAGAGTGACCTAAAATAGCATGCCAGAAAAGGATCTGGGAGTGCTAGTTGACAGCCAGCTGAATGTGAGCCAGCAGTGTGGCCAGAAAGGCCAATGGCATCCTGGCTTGTATTAGAACTAGTGTGGCCAGCAGGAGTAGGTAAATGATCATCCCTTTGTACTTAGTTCTAGTGAGGCTGTATCTCGAGTAGTGTGTTCAGCTTTGGGTCCCTCACCACAAGGAGGACATTGAGATCTTGGAGCATGTCCAGAGAAGGGCACTGAAGCTGTGAAGGGTCTATAGCACAAGTTTTATGAGGAATGGCTGAGGGAGCTGGGATTGTTCAGTCTGGAGAAAAGGAGGTTCGGAGGAGACCTGAATGCTCTCTGTAAACACCTGGAAGGAGGTTGCAGCAGGTGTGTGGGGGGGGTGTCAGCCTCTTCTCCCAGGTAAATCTGATATCACTAGAGGGAATGGCCTCAAGTTGTACCAGGGGAGGTTCAGGTTGGATATTAGGAAACATTTGTTCTCCAAAAAAGTGGTAAGGCACTGGAACAGGCTGCCCAGGGAGATGGTGGAATCACTGGCCCTGGAGGTTCAGTAAGTGTGTAGAAGTGGCACTGAGCAATGTGAGTAGTGGGCATGGTGATGATGGGTAGACTGTTAGTTAGATTAGATAATCTTAGAAGTTTTTTCTAACACTTAGTGTTCCATGAAAAAAGCACAGTTTGCTTTTTCTAAAACTCATGTAATTAAACAATAAACAAATTATGTGTAAAGTGCTGTTTTGTTACTTATGAAAGGAGTACAAGGTGTTTAATTTTATAAAGTGTGGGGAGAAAAAAAAACACAACACAAGTATTACAGAGAGAATTATACTGTGTTTTGCAGTGGCAGAAGTGTTGTTGTTTTGCCTATTGGTGTATTTCTGAAATAGGAGAAAAAAGTTTCAAAGAAAAAAGAGGGTTATGAGCTAAAGCTTAGAAATTGTATGTAAATGGAGATTAAATGTTATTATTCAAATAAAAAAAATACTGAGTTTCAGGTTTGAAAAAGGAATGTTGCATTTCTTTATGCATTCATTATTCTTATAGTAGTGAGAACTATCGATTTATACAGTGGCATATAGAAATCATACTTTGCTAATACTAATAATTTTGAAGTTAAATGATTTGAAGTCATTGCTAGCTGTAGAAAATCGATTAATGGATTTGAGTGTATTAGAATTCTTAAAGCAGTCAAAGATGCTTTTATGTTATCATTCATTCTGTAAGCAATGAGAAACTTACAATGAAGTTAATACCGAGTCATCTTTATTTAGCTCAAACAGGTGTATTTTTTCAGGGAATGAATTGCTACATAAACATGCCTGTTAATTTAACCCAGATAGAGTCGTCTCTTTTGCAGTGTTGACGATTCAGTCACGTGGTAATTTACAGTAGAACCTACTCACCTTTTTTTCTTCTATTAATGCCATTGTCATATCTCCTTTTCATTTTAAATTTTCATCTTTGCCTTTTCATTTGCAAGGGAGAAGAAGAAAGTCATAACTCTTAATTTCATGTTGATATCAGGCCATGTTGTTGATTAATTACAAAACAACTCTACAAACATGTAGAAACTCGGTCATGTTTGCTGATGGACTTTCACCTGCCCCACCTTTGCCAATCAGATGGCAGCAAAAGCTTTGGGTATAGCCTGACTTAACAAAGAAACATGACATACTTCTCAAAATATCCTGCTGCCTTCCCAGAGAATTCTTAGTTCTTGTGCTTCACTTAATTTTTGTTCTTTGTTAATGTTATACCAACTTACCTGTTTTTTGTTTTTGGTTTTTTTTTACTTGTTTGCTTCTAGGAATATCATCCATCACACTACCAAAAGCCTTGCTAAGTCAAGAGACGTCATCTTTTTTTTCTTTTTTTCTCCTTCTCCCCTAGCTGTTTAGGCCAGTTTTACTTTGAAAGAATGAAACTAGCTGTATCTGCTCTTGGCAAATCTAGTTCGTTGTTTGTTTTTTTTTTTTTGTTTTGTTTTTTTTGTTTGTTTTGTTTTTTAAATCACATCATGACATGAATCATGCTGTAGCTTTTCTGGTACCTTTCCTAGGCTTGCAGTTAAATTGGCATGTTATTTTCTATAATATTCTTTCCCACTACTCCTTTTTTTTTTTCTTTTTTTTTTCTTTTTTGGTAAGGAATATATCATCTTGAGTCACATACATGTAATATAGAAGAATAGCTCTGGCAGTAACATAGCTGTTAGTGCTTAAAGCAAACTAAAGTTATTTCTGCAGTGGTAACCAGGATAAAGGCATATTGAAAAGGGAAAGCAAGCACAGTATGATACTCTACTGTATTGGCCTTTTTGAGGTTTGTTGGTTTTTTTTTAATAGTTATTTACTTCATCTACTTTAATTTTAACCATCACTGATCAGCTTGCTTCTCTGCTTGAAACACAGGTGAAATCACAAAACCAAATTAACAATTAATGTATTTTAGTGTGGTTTACATACTCACCAAATACGTGTTTGCTTTGTTCTAAGAAGTGAGATAATTGATTACTTTGGAAGCAGTTACATCGGATTGACAAATAAATAAAATATATAGCAGAGGGAGGAAAATCTGCATTTTGTTGTCTGTTGAATATGTTGCTTAGACTCTATCCTGGCACACAAATTTTAAGCTTTCGCTTTTCAAGCAGAGATTTGCAGTTTGGCATTTGTGAGGAAATAATACTACCTACCATTTCTGAAGCATTATCATATTGCTTTTTTTTTTTTTTAATCTGTTCATTTGCATGTATTTCCAATTCCAGTATGATCATAGGTGATTTAAATACATGTGTTCATGTGAGGGTTTTTTCTTTATTATTGAAAGCAGTGTTTTCTACATTTTCTTTTCCTGTTGGGGTAGTTCTTACCAGGTTAATGCTGAACCTAAAAACAAACCCAAACAACAAGAAAGGTGTTGCTGGAGAGGCTCTTTGCTTGGCTAACCACAGTTTCGGTTTTACACGCTTTCTCAAATCTGTACTCTGGAGCAGTGGCAACACTTCTGTTAGAGGAATCACAAACCTATGTGCAAAAAGTAAATGCATGGGGAATGAGTTTTCCTGTTCTCTATCTTTTCCTGTTCCTTATCTAGGCTGTATCCATCTGTAATTTTAATGTCTACCTCTGCTACAGCTGCCACTTAGCGCTGGGCTAAGAAACAACTCGTGTTCTGCATGGGCTGTAAGCTACAACAGTACTTGTAATAGTTGGTAGATAACAAATAACTTTATTACTCTTTTATTACTCTGCAATCAAGAGTTGTTTGTTGTTTTTTTTTCTTTAGTCTTCTGAGAGAGATTCTGTGATGGGGTGGCAGTTTACTACGTTCTGGAAGTAGGAGAGAAGTGTTGATCTGCTTGTTTGGCAGTTTTATTACTGCATTGAAATAGGGCTCTATTATTTTCCTCATGTCAGATTATCTCCTCTCTTTGTAGGTATGTACCATGGAACTACCATGAAACCCAGATGGGCGTGTATGATTTTTCTGGTGACAGAGATCTGGAGTATTTCCTGCAGCTTGCTAGTGAAACTGGCTTGCTGGTGATTCTAAGAGCTGGACCTTACATCTGTGCAGAATGGGACATGGTACAGCCTTTTGTAACAGTTACTTTGTTTGTAGGGTAAATATAATGCAAGGATTTATGTCTTAAAGTAGACAGGGGTACTTGATATATCCTCAAAAATACTTCTGGTTTACTGTATTTAAACCAATGTATTTTGACTGACTTCTTACAGTGCAAACTTAATTAATAGTTGTTTTGCTTATACTGAACTTGTAGATTTATTTTTATATATGTTTTGATAATAGATTAACTTCCTCTTATTTCCTAAGAGTGGTCACTGAAATAGTTCCAATTCTTTTCCCAGGGTGGTCTTCCTGCATGGCTGTTGGAGAAGGAATCTATTGTTCTGAGATCTTCTGATTCAGGTAGGGGCATCAGAAATGTCTGGCAAAAATATTCTTCACCAACAAGCTGGTTTACTGTCTGAGGTTATTTCCAGGTAATTCATATTCAAATATTTCTGTTAAAAGCTATGCACTCAGTAAATATATATAACAAACAAGGAAGGGTCAAAAATCATGCACCTTCTGTCATTTCAGGAATTACAGGCTGAGTCCTTAAGGTAGATGCATGCCCTAGAATTTGTGGGGGGTTTTTTTGTTTGTTTGTTTGTTTTTATTTTCAGAAGTTGATTTTCTAAGAAAATGACTGAAGTAATTAAAACAAAAAAAACCTAAAAAACTCATGGTGGAGCCACCCTAACTGTCTCTTTGCTCCAGAGACCTTTTGTTAAGAACTTCTTAAACAATCATCAGTTGCAATTAAATTTAAAAACTGTTATAAGTTTCAAAGCTATTGACAAGTTTCATCAAACTGGTACCAAGTAAAAAAATTATTGTCGTCATTAAAGAAATGGCAAGTAGCTCTCAGCTTTGATTTTTTTTTTTTAATTTTTATTTTTTAATTTTAAAACTGGCCACTCATTGTGGGAATTCTTCCTAGCTGATCGGTGTGCATGAAATTCCAGAGCTAAATACAGCACTCTTAATGTCATGGACAGGATGTGTGCACACGAGGTGAGACAGGATATTGGAGAGGGGATCTGGGGACAAAGATGTAGATTCATGTTGTATCTGACTTAATTTCTCTCACAACGAGCAGAACTAATCTATTTAAAAAAAAAAAAGTACGGATAGAAACACTTGTTGAAATGCATGAGGACAACTTGTGTGAGACACACTGAAGTCTCTGGTGTTCTTCAAAGTTCATCAGTATTTAATGTTTTATTATTTAGTAAACTGTAGTGGAAGCTGACATTTTTGAATGAGTGTAAGGACACATCAGTTCATTAAATGGTGTTCTGAAATACTTTAATATTTAGGAATTTATATTTATTTACATCTATCTGTTTTACATGGTAAAAATTACACATACAGTAAAACAAAGAAACAAACAAAAAAGACAGAAAAAAGCGGGGAAGTTGTGAACCATTTATACTTTATGTATTACAGATTACCTGACAGCAGTGGAGAAATGGATGGGGGTCCTTTTGCCAAAGATGAAGCCTCACCTCTATCAAAATGGAGGTCCAATCATCATGGTGCAGGTAACTTTCTGAAAAACAAATGAATGCAAGCAGCGTGGGTACTTATATTGTTCTTGTGGATGCTCCATAAGTGTTGGCTAGTAATGTACAACAAAGTTTATTAATAGTTTAAGGTAGCTGAAAGATTCATTGGAGTCTCTTATTCTAAAGAACTGAAGGTACTGTCTGCAGAATTCAGAGTGCTCCATCAAAGTTGTTCCCCAAAACTTGGAAAACAATAGAGAAAACAGAGTTTTCTATAGGGAAAATGGAGTTTTTTAGATCTGAGGTTTATGCCAATTCTCATATTGAGCCAAAATACATTATGGTTACCTGAACTCTTCTTATGGGAGGGTTTGCTGCAGATAGGAGCAAGAGCAGTATGAAATAAGCCTAAAGCTTTTATCCAGAAGAGCTTCAAAATTTAGACTTTTTTTTGTTTTGATCACCTGATTTGAACTGTAAATGTTTCAGGGTACCGTGCTGTGCATTCCTGGTATGTATTTTCTCTTAAATTACTAGATACGTAGGAGTGCTTGTTAAATTTTCTTAGTATTTGACTGTAGCAAAAGCTTTGAGCTGCTTATTTTAATCTCCTCACAGTGATTGCTGCAGCAGGAGATACAGATGAGAGGGAAGAGTGCCTATAAGTGTTCCCTTCTGTTATTCTTCGTTTCTAGAAATTTAAATGGCATTTTCAGCATTTCTGTCAAAGGAAAAAGAGACTTGGATTTAAGCTTCCAATTTTTGGAGTTAGATGCAAACTGGAATTGGCTACTGCTCTGCTGACTTGTTCTTACCATGCAGGTGGAGAATGAATATGGAAGCTACTTTGCTTGTGACTATGACTATCTGCGTTCCCTTCTGAAGATCTTTCGCCAGCATCTTGGGGATGAGGTGGTGCTGTTCACAACTGATGGTGCAAGCCAGTTTCATTTGAAATGTGGAGCTCTTCAGGGTCTTTATGCGACAGTAGACTTTGCCCCAGGTTGGAGACAACTGTTTGTTACCAAAAAAAATAAAATGCGCACACTGCCACAATTTGCTGTGATATGGGTCTGAGGAATGATCAAGCAACCATAGTGTGTTTGGAAAGTGTCCATTTGATGGAAGAGGGAAGTTGAGGCTGTGAACATTCATATACTGCACAGACTTGGCAAAATAGGCTTAAAGCACAAGAAACAAATTCAGAGATCTTTTCCGGTTTCTTTGTATTTATGACTTCTTATATATGTTATTCTCTTTATAGTCAAACATGCACTCCTAGTAGCAAATCATTTTTTATAAATGGATTGAAATTAAGAACTCCATGTGTATCTTTCATGTGACAATGAGCTACTCATGAGAGTAGTTATTTCTGCGTCCTGTGTTTTAAGCCACTAGGATTGTTCAGAAGTGAAACCCCTTTTTACCAACTGCTTGACAGGAAGACTGCTCTTTCCCATCCTCTTGCTACCACAACCCCAGGCCAGTATGTTCCAATGACTGAGTAGTAATTCTGACACATCTCAGGGTTTTTGGTGCCAAGATGTCATTCCTGAGAAGAGCTGGGTTTTCAGAGGATGTACCTCAAAAACAGAGATGTGCATGCGTGCATACATGCATGAATTCATGTGTGCATTTTAAATAAGTTCTGCAACTTAAGCACTAGAATGAAACATATTCATTCCTACATTTTCCAGAATTTCTTGTTTATGTTTTTACTAGATGTTGGAAGGGAGGTATGGCACTTTTCAGTTCTTTTTTTACTGGAATAAGTTGGGATACTGCAACTCAATCTTACTTCTGTTAATAGGTGGAAACGTCACAGCAGCATTCTTAGCTCAAAGGAGCAGTGAACCTACAGGCCCTTTGGTATGTCTTTTAATTTACATTCTTATATCATTCCTAATCTTAGTGGTTAACAATAGAGGAGTTGACAACAGTTTCTCAGGAATGTTTACAAAGATGTCATTTCTAAGTCAGTCAGAAAAGCTGAACAGAGGCGCTTCTGTGTGTTTGTCAAATCCACATTAAGTGTTCTGCAGATATTCTTTTGGTCCCAGGAGATACCAATTTTCAGTATTTTTCCTTAAAAAGACAAATGTTTACATAGCAGCGGAAACAGTATGATTAGATGCATTAGTCATGTATGTGGGTGGGTGGAAGTTAAAAGCAAAATTAAAAGGGCAGGTTAAATGTTGCTTCCTGTTTTTGGCTACTCTAGAGCTTCTACACAACCTATAATGGGATGTGAGATTACTGGAAGCCATTTTGACAAAGAGAGAAGATCCTTTAAGGGAGCTGTTTCTGTGCTGTAAAATCATTTGGGATGCTACTTGAGTGTTTGGAAGATTTATTTTTCATTGCATCTAATATAATCTACAAACATTGCTCTGCAGAGAGTATATTTGTTCCATCATTTATTTTTATGCCAACTATCTGAAACATTCAGTTTAACAGGTTCTAAGGAAATCTGTGTTCTTTTGTACTTAAGCAATGATTTTCAAAGTGCATGTACAAAATTACTGAAAAAATAGTTTAGTCTCTTTGAGTCACCTACTAAAAAAGACTGATTTAAATGTATACTCTGCTGTATTTATAAAAGTTTAAAAATAGTTAAATTGATTCAAGGTACCTTTTTTTCCTTCTCTCTTACAGCTAGTAACCCAAGTTGTGTTGCATTCCGTTCTTGCGCCCTCTTCATATTTTTCCCTTCTCCTTTCAGGTTAATTCTGAGTTTTATACTGGATGGCTGGATCACTGGGGGCACCGTCACGCTGTTGTACCCTCACAAACTATAGCTAAAACTCTTAATGAAATCCTGGCACGTGGTGCTAATGTTAACCTGTAAGCATTCCTTCAATGAAGGGTTATTTGGGGTGATTCCCCCCCCCCCCATTTCTTCAAAACCTGATTAAAGTGATGGCTTTTTTTGTTTTGATTTGTTTTAGGTACATGTTTATAGGTGGAACTAACTTTGCCTACTGGAATGGTAAGAAATTATTTAAATTAATCTTATGGTAGAGTGGAGCTGCTTATGTGTTAAACAGAATCATAGAATTGCTTGGGTTGAAAAGGTCCACATTGATCATCTATTTTCAACACCCCTGCCATGGGCAGGGTCGCAACCATCAGAGCTACATCCAGCCTGGCCTTGAATGCCTCCAGGGATGGGGCATCCACAACCTCTCTGGACAACTTGTTCCAAGGTGTCACCACCCTCTGTGTGAAAAAAATTCCTCCTAATATCTAACCTAAACCTCCCTGTCTCAGTTTAAAACCATGCCCTTTTGTCCTATCACTATCAGCCCATGTAAACAGCTGTTCCCCCTTCTGCTTTTACACTCCCTTCAAGTATTGGAAGGCCATAATGAGGTCTCCCCGGAGCCTTCTCTTCTCCAAGCTAAACAATCCCAGTTCCCTCAACCTTTCCTTATAGGAGAGGTGCTCCAGCACTCTGATCATCTTAGTGCCCTCCTCTGGACCTGCTCTAAGAGCTCCACATCCTTCTTATGCTGGGGACCTCATGCCTAGACACAGTATTCAGATGGGGCCTCACAAGAGCTGAGTAGAGGGGGACAATCACCTCCCTCTCCCTGCTGGCCACCTCTTTTTTTTAATGTAGCCCAGGATATAGTTGGCCTTCTGGGCTGCAAGTGCACACTGCTGGCTTATGTCCAGCTTCTTGTCCATCAGGACGCCAAGCCCTTCTCCACAGAGCTGCTCTCAGTGAGCTCTTCCCCTAGTTTGCATAAATACCTGGGATTGCCCTGGCCCAAGTGCAACACCTTGCATTTGGCTTTGTTGAACCTCATTTGGTTCATATGGACCCACTTCTAGTGACGTTCTGTAAAAGTGTAAGCTGTGCCTGCCTTCACATGGCAAAAGATGATTGCATTAGCAGTTCTCTGGCTATTGCCGGCATTTTCTGCTAAACAAATGGTATTTACCTTTGCAAAGGGTACTTTTGCTTTACGCAACACTGTGAAACAATTGAAACATGAATAAATTTGCTTCTCTTCAGAATATTTCTGAAGACATTATCACAGCAGTGTGAGCTCAGAAGGATGTTGTTCTCCATAAGGAATATATTTTCAGTGCTGAATCCCAAACACCAAAGTCTACATCGAATCTAAAAGTACACAGACTGGCTGTATTTGGAGAGAAATTCTGATCCCCTTGGGAAAGAAAAACACAACTCATTCACCGTTTTTATTGATTTTTCTTCCTGACCTCTTTTAGGTGCTAATATGCCTTATATGTCACAACCCACTAGTTATGACTATGATGCTCCACTAAGTGAAGCAGGGGATCTGACTGAAAAATATTTTGCCTTGAGGGAAGTCATTGGTATGGTGAGTATCCCTAGTACAGTTTAGAATGATTCTTCAAAATATCCCAGATCTGCAAACTCTCTCGCTCTTGATTACTGTTTTCTGCAGGAAAAAGCAGTGAATTAAAACAAGGTCACTAGGCCAACCCAATCCCTTGTGAAAAAGGAGTTTCACCTCTCTGTTTTTTCCTGCTGTTCCAAAGATTCCCTCCTTATTTTCAAAGGAGATACAGTTGCAGGTGTGACACTGAGATGATACACCTCTGCTTTTTTGCTGGGTTTGTTTCTCTTTCAGTTGAGGTCAGTAAGCTGAATTGGTTCAGTGTATCAGAGGAGTACTGGCAGGAAGGGGGCAGAGAGACAAAAGAAACATTTGTCCGGGAGTAGAAATGGAGGACAAGTGAATAGGAGTTTTCCCTTGCTGCACTGATCAGGCACTCAGTTGGCTCAAGCTGGTCACTTGATGTCAGCCTGATAGCACTGCAGCTCTGTGCTTTGGCTGTCTGTCTCCTGTACTTCATGTTGTTCTTTTGAGTCTTGTAAGTAGGAGCATGATTGCCCATAAGAATGCATCTTGCTTTAGAGATGCCACAAACTGTAGATCATGGGTGGGACCAACTTTGCCTTTGCTATAAAAATGTTTTGAAGTGACTAGGATCTCTACAAACTGAAGTGTGGAGTGAAATATGGAACCTGTATTTGGATTTTGAATAGATTTGCATTGGAGGCCATTCAGGACAAGGCTTAAAGACGAAGTCCCTGGGAATCCCGAAGCTTATATTCTCTTCTCTCTCTATTGCATGTCAAAGCATTCCTATTCATTAGGAGACACTCTCTTGGTTCAGAGTAGGTCTCCTGAAGTTATATTATCTTTAGGGTAAAGCATGCCTTTACCTCCCCACCTGTAGAAGGCCTGGTGTGGAATGTTTTCTTCCATTTCTCCATTATTCCTAAGCTTTGCATTGGTGGGATAATTTTGATAGTCTTTTGAGTCCTTTGTATCTTAGGCCAGATACAGCCTTTTCTCAAGAGAAAAATTCCCAAGCTTCCTGTTTTTGAGTTATTTTCTTCAAGGCAAGATCTCTATCAGAATTGTAAGTAGTGTTCTAGTGCAGTGAGGTAGTCTTGATAAGATCTTCAGTGTAAGTTGTGTTAGGTCATTGTACAGCTTTTTTTGGTGCGGTTTGTTTCTCTCTTCCATATCCATGGGGTCTTGGTGAAGGCTTCCTGTCTCTGCTATGTCTTCTCACTTGTAATAATATGTCTACTCAGTGCGGGTTGAGCTGATGTTGATGAAAGAAAATGAAGTTGATGATAACTGACAACTGCATTCAAAACATTATCTGTGCTACAAGGCTTACTTATTTTAATCTTGAGTCTTACACAGTTGGTTTCAGTTAATAAATGTAATAAAGGGGAAGAGTTTCAGTCAAAAAATTCTTTCAGTTGCTGGCAGTATTTTTGCCATTTGGGCTAAAATTTTCTACTCTTGATTTCTTTTCATCGGCAAGTATAGTTTTTGTTTGATTTTGGTGTGGTGTTGTCATTTTTTTTCTTTGTTTTTAAGACTGTTCTGATTATTCTCTAATACGAAGAGGAAGACGTAATACTGTTACCAGTAATATCAATTAGTTTTAATTAGTTTTTAGTCAAGTTTGACATGGAGATACTAGGAATTATACTGCTATTTGTTTAAAAAGCAATCAGACCAACTAAACAAACAATAGATTGTCTGGGTGCGGAGGAAAGCTTTTGAACATTCGTTTTTATGCTGCCTATACCATGTTAAGGCCAACAAATCATGTTTTGTGCAAAACCTTCCAAATTAAAATCAAAATCTCAAAGCAGAATGCCCTCTGAATAAATGAAAGAATAGGTAGGAAAAGTGGACATAAAGCAAGGAACAAATAATGGGAAGAAAGGGAGAGGGAGATGGTATGGGAAGAAGGTAAGAAGGTTGTAGGCTCAGAAAGGAGGGGGGGCTACAGCGTGTGGCAGAGTTGTTGTCTAGATTTACCTCTTTTCAAGAGTGTCCAAGAAAATGATAGACCTCTCTCTAGGAATGCTGTGATTATTGCTTGAGCTGTGGGGCAAGTAAGCAGAAATCACCTCAGAGAGTGCTTCCCTGACAGGTTTCTCTATGATGGATAGGCAGCTGCATAGACCAGGAGCAGAGGGAAGGCACTGAGAGTTACTCATGCATTTATGGAGCTGCTGGGGAGGCTATGGTTTCTGTGGCTGTGGGTCTGCAAGCTTCAGGTCTCCTTGGACTTTTTTTTTTTTTTTTTTTCTTTTTTAAATCACTTCCACATTTGTTTCTACGTTAGCTTCCTGCTAATTTAAGCTTTTCTCCAGCCTCCTTTTTTTCTGTGAGCCACTAGGGATTAGAGGATGCCCAGCTGCATAGTAGCAGCTAACAGTTATTTTCCACTGGCTGTGAGGTTTTCACAAGTATTTATAAAAGAAACCTGCCCAGAAGGTAATGGACTAGCAGGCATATGTACACGTGCATGTGGAGTATAACACTGAAAAGAAAATTAAGAGGGTAATAATTTCCATATGGAAGTATTGCTGAAGAAGAGTGGGAGGATCAGATGGAAATACTGCCCTACAGACTTGGAGAAGGGTTAACTCAAGCTCCACTGACCTGTGGATGACTCCAGGGCTGACAGAGATGGTAATGCACGCTATAGCCACAGGAGGGCTCCAAGAACGCTGTGATTATGTGACAGCTTCTTAGTTTGCTGTCTTTTTTATTTTGGGGGGTTTTGCTTTTTTATTTTTTTATATTGTTACCTCGAGTTAAGTATTTGCAAAAAAACCCAACCTTATATTTACTGCAAGTGATCCAATCAGACTTTTTTTTTTTTTGTGAAGCCTCCCTATGAAACTGGGTGCCAGTGTAATCCACTAGCACAGTGGGACTGTCTACTTTCAGCTTAAGTTCCAGTTCCATAAGTTGTAAAATGAAAAGCAAGAATTAAGTTAAGACATGTTTGTATTTAAGTTTCATGTATTTTTTTTCCCTCCTTCTCTTCCTAGTATAACCAGTTACCAGAAGGTCTTATCCCTCCAACAACATCCAAATTCGCCTATGGGAATGTTCGCTTGCAGAAGGTAAATTGATATCTGTAATATGCTAAGTGTATCTTTCTGTAATGCTGCCTGTTGGCTTCTTTTTTTTTTTTTTTTTTTTTTTAATATGTTTGAAAGTGTCACAGCAGTCTCTAGGTATCATACAAAATAGGAGGGAAAACCTCAAAAGCAAATTTTCAGGAAGGGTAGGACAGAGCTTGGGAATTAGAAACCATGCCCTTGCTGGAAAATAATAAATATATGTTATCTCAGTATAAAAAATGATTTTTACTACATGCCATTTGTGCATGAAGTTTTACTGAACTAGAAGTAATACATTCTTAGCACAATAGAGTCTTAGTTGTTTGAGAGCTGCTGTACAAGTAATGTAGCAGGAGAAATGCTAGCATAAGAAATATGATCATCTGATCATATCAAATCACCTCTGATGGTGAAGGAATAGGTGGTATCTATGTATCTTTTAGGTAAATACTTCGAGTACTTGTAAACTTTAAAAATGGAACACTTCTAATGAATTGGAAAGTCTGGTCACTATATTTTCTTGCAAGAACTGTGAAAATCTGTAACTAATGAAAGAAACTTCTTGCTGAAGGAAAAGCAAACAGAACTCAACCTCACTGTATCTTCTTTGGTAACTGACATGTGACTAATCAGCATGTGAGTAGCTGGCACTTGTTCATAGCACCATCCTTCATGGTCAGAGACAGTTTTGTGAAATATGGTTGATAACTTGTTTCCTGCACTGGGTGTAAAATATGGTCTAGGAGATTAAAGAGACAAACAGGTATGAATTTTCTCTATTTAGTCTGCTGCTCACAGTCGAATTGTCTGGAGATGGAAGATTACTCTGATTGCTGTAGTAAATACTCTAATTCATAACAGTTCAGTTTATATTTTGTATGCTTAATTTGGCAGCCACTGTTCTAATCCACAGTTTATCTGATCTGTTATGCACTGCAGCTGAAGTGTTGGAAAATTTGGTGGTGATAAGGCTTTGCAGGTGTCTTTTAAGTCATCCCACAAGTGGTGGGCAGGAATCAGTTCTTTGTAAAAGTGACACAACTTTTGAATTTGTCACAAATTTATATCATTTTCAGCAATCTCTATGTATCTTCAGACCTTTTAGGTCAGGGTTGCCATATGAGGTTTCACTGAATTGGTTACATTTGGTAGTGACTAATTTTATACTGTTATCTGTACTCCCACCACTTCTGCTGCTATAGTGGGTTGCAGGCACTCAGGAACCTTGCAATCAGATTTTGCATCTGCTCTTTATCATGATTTATGCCTTTCAGATAGGGCAGTTTCATGGGAATTATGAATTTTTTCTGTCTCCAAGAAATGAAAGCTGCAAAGCATCAGGACCAGATCCTGTCTTACAGATGCGTAGTCAGGGCAAATGACCAAAGTAGCTCAAGAATCACAGCTTTGACCTGACCATCACACTGGAAACCCTGTTCCTTTACCTTCTACCTCCAACACTTCCTGCTTGTTTGAGGGGGTGTGTTTTATTCTGAACCCAGCAGTTCTAGAAAGCAAGATGGCATTTCTAAACTGTCAGGTGTGAGGTTTCCAGTCATTGCCTGTACATATATTGCCATCTGTACTGAAAGCCTCTAGAATTGTTTTCTGGTAAGAAAGTTGTTTTTCCTCTGCAAACTCACTGTTTAACTTCAACTGCTGTTTACTCCTCTGCTTAGTTAAAGTGCAATGCAGAACAAGTCACAAATCACAGAAGGTTGTACTGTTCCTGCCAAAGCTGTCCACTCCTATTGTGACAAAGTTCAGTGCCCCTCGTCTAGAGAAACTTGAATGTATTTGGGTGACTTGTCAGATAGGAAATGTTGAAAATAATGTAACTTTGCTTTGATAATCAAGGAGTTGGACTCAGTGATCCTTGGAGGTTCCCTTCCTACTCAGGATATTTTATGATTCTATAATAATAGTCTCCCCAGCTGTAGCAATTTGCAGTAACAGTGCTGGAACAGGTACTGTGTGAAAGCTTCGCTGTGCAGTTGGGGTTCAGCAGTTAGTTGTTTATGCCGAGCATCAAATCCGCTGCTATGAACCACTTCTGTGACCTTTCTGCAGAAAGAAAGAGGGAACAGACACCAGAGCATTTTCAGTGGATGCATGGCGTAAAGTACAGAGGCTCATGTAATTTAGAGACCAGGTTACCCTCTAATTTTTACACAAGATGTTCCGGGACAATTCAGTGCTTGATCAGCAGCACATTACCTCTAGTCGAAGAGGATAGGTCTTTGTGCTACTATTACTTCTTAGATGTTTGCAAATAGGTTTCCCTAGCTCAAAGTAACTTGGGAACTCAGCCTAACTGTAAAGAAATAAAACAATACACATCCTCACCCATCCCTCCGCTGCTCCCTTATCAGGCAGGTTTTCATTTTGAGTTACTGAATGATTTTAAAGAATTATTCTGGAGGGAAAAGAAATGGAGGATCTATTAAAAAAATGGACTTAAGGCTGCTGCCACTGCTATGGAAGAGGACAGAAAAGCAAGCAATGGGGAAATAGCTTGTTGCAGTGCTAGAAGAGAAAATGTGTTGATGGTAGGGAATGAGGACAGGCAGAGGTTGGAGCACTGGAATAGGCTCCCCAGGGAGCTGGTTGAGTCGCCATCCCTGAGTGTGTTTAAAATCTATTTGGATGTGGTCTCAGGAACATGATTGAGCAGAGGGTTGTTAGATTTAGGGTAGTATGGTTGAGTTATGGTTGGACTTGATATCTTGAGGGTCTTTTCCAAATGAGCAATTCTATGATTCTAGGTAGAATAGCAATAGATGGGCTCAAGAACTTTGAGCAAGAAGGCAGAGGTTAAGACCCAGAATGTGGGAAATGTTCTCTGCAGATGCAAATGAAGGTGTCTTTCTGTCCACAGCGTGTCTAGTGGTCTTGAAGGCTGTAGAACAGGTGATAGTTTCGGGTCACCACTGAGGGGGCCCCGAGAAGTGCTTGGTCACAGTGAAATGCCTGCCCCAGCACTGTGGCCTGCAGATTTGTAGATCTTGTAGTTGTGTTTGCTTCTTAGAGCTTAAGAAGAGCTTAAGTAATAGCTATGAATATGGTAGCAGGCAATCTGAGAGGTTTGAGTCAGGGACAGAATTTGGGGTACAAATAGTTTAAGCAGACAGGATGCTGCCAGTAGTTGATACCACTCCTGTTGCAGCTGTTTTCTTTATTTCATGTTTGATCTTTCACTTTGGTTTTGAAAATTTGCTCTGGAGGATCAAAAAGTGTTGCTGTTATGTGTTAGTCATCTGTTGGTTGTTTTTTTCTGTTTGTTTGTTTCTGCACAGATTATTTTTAGAAATTCTTGACCAAGTTCCAAGTTGGTAATTTTTTGAATTTGTTTCTGTTGTGATAACAATTGTCTGCTGAGTAGTAATCAGTGGGAAAGTGCAGCAAAAGCAGACCTTGATTTTTGTTTTGTGCATATCACTTAAGAGTGATAAGCTTAATAAAAGATTGCAAAGAAATGAGTTTATACCAACCTAGTGCATAGGTCAAACACATAACTCACTCACATGTGGAACAGTAGCCCCCTTGATAGTGTAAGCTCAGAAGAACATCAGACAGATACATCTATAGGCTAATTCTTAGTTCATGAAGGTCCAAAGCAGCACTCATTGCCTGTTAGTAGGCTATTCAAGTGACCACATGTGACTTAATACCACTTATGTCCATTTTTAGTTTTATTGTCCACCTGTAGCCTAGGCTGTTAATGCTTGTAGATTTGTTCTTTAGTTCCATAAATCTTTTAGTATTTATTCAGAGATGCTCATTCCTTGCTTCAGAGCTGTTGTACAAGATCCAGTGGTTCAATCTGCCATGGCCTACTGGATCCTGCATTACAATTTGGGGAATTTTACTCTTTGAAAACTGATTGTCATCTTAAGTGAAATGTTTAAGGTGAAAATGTAGGAGAAAGCTACTTCCACGAGAAATTTGGAAGCCATCATTTGACAGACAGCCTTTTGCCTCGATAAAGGTGTTTAGCTGTGGACTATTGAGGAAGACCCAACCTTCAGGTAGTGAAGGTGTTGCCCTTTGTGTGCTTATGGTCTCCTCTTGCTCTCTTGTTCCTAGTTAGAGCTAAGTTCATTTAGATCTATCTCTACATACTGAAGAAGTATTTACAGATGCATAGATGATTCATGATTACTTCTGTCACATATAGAAGGATTTTAAACCAAACAGTGTATATTGCTATATATTTTATTATTTCAGTAGTTTTCTTTATGTATACTGTGCAAAAATTTAATATCTCCATTATTTCGTTAGCCTAAGAAATTTGTATTGCTATGGATGCATGTAGAGAAAGGTTTTGTTTTGTTTTTTTTCTTTATTGTAAATGCCTGATTTATTTATTTATTTATTTATTACTGTTCTTTTTGGTGAGTATTTGAAAGCAAATCTGCATTTGGAAAGTACTGGGATCCCTTGTATATAATTACTGTAACAGAGATTGTACTTCTAGTGAAACAGACTGAGATCTTACATGAACAGTATAAATGCTTTTGACTTTTTGAGCTTGTTAAATATTAAGCATATAGGTACATCTTGAGTAACATCACATTCATGTTTGATTTTCAGATAGGATTGTGGATGAGCAGAAAACTTGTATGAGCACAAATTTAAGTTGCAGATGGCAATAAAAGGCAATTTAATTGTACATATATACCTTCCTTAATCAGCAAGGTAGTTAAGCAAGACTAGCCTGTACTTTTTTGCTGGTCTTATTAAGATCAGTCCACCTATTTATATATAATACTAAGTTACAGCCTTAAAGTTTCTAAAACCAACATTTAGACTGAATTTTACTGCTTTTTCTATGCTGCAGGTGGGCACTGTGGTGGAGGTTCTTGATCGACTGTCACCTTCTGGACCAGTGAAAAGCACTTATCCATTAACCTTTGTTCAGCTCAAGCAGGTAAGGATTCCTCTGTTAGGCATTTTGCAGTTATTTTGCCAAGTTTATTTGAATATCCCTCCATTGTATGACTGCTCTTATGTCCATTGTATTACACCTTATTTCAGCACAGGAAGTAGTAGTGCTGGAAAGGATTTCTTGGATATGAGACCTTTCCATATTTGACAGTCCTACTGTTTTGCACTCAAGATTTTCTCTTTTCGTGAGTGTAGATATATGCTATATATATTTGTTTCTTCACCTGCTGTCAGAGTGAAAGCAGTGGATGAAACATTGCTTTTTCATGAAGGTTAGGGACTCTGGAGTTGGGGAATGTAATCCATTTGACACTTTTTATGAGCCTTCTACCTATTTTTTTTGTCCTTTTCTTTTACCAAATGCTCGTTCAAGAAAAGATATGGTGAAAGAGAAATGTCTTGTGTTACAACTCAGTGCCTAGGGCATTCACCTCACTGGCTGATAAGAAAAATGCATAGCTTTGTGTTTTGCTATAGCTTCTGCTGACTCCCACTCTCCCCTCTGTTATTTTTCTCTGTCTCTCTGCATCAGTCTCCCCGTCAATTGTGGTGACTTCCATATCTTCCCCCACAGTGGAAGATCTTTCTCTTGCTGCTGAGTGATGATGTATTTCCATTAACGCTATATGGCTCCCTTCTGTGCTGTGTTTAACAGAGACTGGAACATGGGGCTAGTTGCCTGTCAGATGCATTTCAGC
Source organism: Meleagris gallopavo (assembly GCF_905368555.1). Classification (NCBI taxonomy): domain Eukaryota; kingdom Metazoa; phylum Chordata; class Aves; order Galliformes; family Phasianidae; genus Meleagris; species Meleagris gallopavo. The sequence goes on along the minus strand of NC_139409.1, from coordinate 43,790,627 downwards.
AGGTGCCTGGGATATTTTCTAAGGCATTAATCAAGTAAGGATTGAAAGTTCAAACCTTTTCTTTCCAAGACATTAATAGAGAGGTGCTAGAGAAGCTACACTAAGTAGTACATTGTAGTAGAATGTATTATCTAGTTGGCCTTTATTTCATCCTCTGTCCTTCCCACCTTTGAACTCTGTTTAGGAAAGCTTCTGAGAGTGCATTCAGTCAAGCTGCATAATATTTTTCCCACATTTACTTTTCATTTTTCTGGGCACCCTGTTAAATTACAAATGTAAGGTAAATGTCATAATGATAGCGGACTGGAAATGTTTACTCTCCCTTCTTCCTGCCATCTTCTAATCTAAATCTTGAAGATAAATGGTTTTGTGGCTGCTGACAATACACTTTTTTTTATGGTTTTAATTTGTGTTTCACTTTGTGATGAGAAAAAAGTTCAAATGACTATGACTTCGTTTATTTACTGCTGGAGAACTTAGTGAAAAATATTCTGAAATGTTTGTAAAATAGATAATATTGACCTGATGAATGTGTTGGTTGACAAAGTACTCTTTGTTATATGAAGTCAGTTATGAAAAGACTTCTCATCTATTTTTAATTGATCATAATGAAGAAATCACACTGTTAGTCATTAATGGTTTGGTTTTATTGAGGAAATAGATTTGTAGCCCAGTCTTTTATAGTTATGTAAATTTACTGATGAACAATTCAAAATGGAAACTGGAATTTACACACATCACTTAAGTCAAAGTAAACTCTAATCTGAAGATGGTAGATGCTTTCTGAAGCAAATGAAAGTTTTGTTTCAGTGTGAGTATATTTTACTGCATGACCACAATTGAAGCTACAGAATAATTTGGTTGATTAATCTGGGAATTCTTTTCTTTCCCTTTCTTTTCTTAGTATTTTGGATTTGTACTGTACAGAACAAAGCTTCCGAAAAACTGCACAGAGCCAACACAGCTGAGTTCACCTTTAAATGGAGTCCATGATCGTGCCTATGTCTCTGTGGATGGGGTAAACATTGTTTGCTGGTCTCCATTAACTATTATGAGTGGCCTTCATGAAAGATATGAACACAATCTGCTTTTTGTCTCCTTTCTTCAGCTTACCAAAACAACTTTATCAAATAATATCATTTAATAAGATGAAGAAAGTATATAGTTGATTTGTACTAAACGTTTGGAGTAATGTTTCAGAAATTACAAAACATTATTTCCATTTTTGAAGTACTTGAATGTTGATACACGTTCATAACATCAGTGAAAAATAAGGAAAAATTACTGCTTACTTGAAGTTTTTTGATATGTGTACATACTCACACACATACGTATATGCACACTTAGATTTGATGGCTGGCTGCAGTGTGTTCACTGATGTTGCCATGTCAAGTTCTTCTTTCCTGACGTGAGAATAGGAATGAATAAGGCTAAATATTGATGTAAACTTAACGGGGGCATGAATCATCTCTTAATCTCTGTCACTTACATTAGTAACTGAAAAAATATTGTTTTGTGAATCAAGTGCAACAAAAGCCACTAGAATTTGAAAATTGATTTAGTGGAATTAAACTACTGAAAGAGATGACTTCAGCTGGGTGAATGTGACCAGTGCGACTTGTACTGAAATGTGAATAGTGACATACCAGGTTTTGGAATGTTTGTGGGTGTGTGTGCTGGTGTGTAAAAGGAGGAAAGGTAAAGATAAAATATATATATTTTAACATTCATTTGTTTCTTACCTTCACCGCTTTCTTTTATTCATGTAAATTGAAGAGAGAGATGGTAGAGGGTTTTTTTGTTCAGTGATTATTGTTTTCTTCTTTTTGGTGTAATTCATATAGGTTCAGCAAGGAATCCTTGAAAGGGACAAGTCATTAGTGATAAATATAACTGGGAATGCTGGAGCAAATCTGGACATCTTAGTAGAGAATATGGGCCGAGTCAATTTTGGAAGATTCAATAACGATTTCAAGGTAAGGAGGAATTTCAAGATGTGCAAAACTGTTTGGATAAACTCAAAAATAAGTTGGAAATCTGTCTAGTCTTGGTCATGCTTAGCAGCTTGTGAATCCTGAGGTTGTATTTCTGTGTGTATTTATGTGTGTACACACATACTTTTGTGTATCTTTTTGTGTCCCATTTCATTTGTCAGTAGTGTACTCCTGCAACATTTTCAGTGCAGTGATGTGAGGCTGTCTTGCAAGTACTTCACCATGCCGCATTGCCAGTTCATGTTTGGACTGATCTTATAGAGGTAAACTTCAGAAAGCTTAAAAACACTCTCAGAGCCATGCTATGCTTTGGAAGTGTCACCTCTTGCCATTAGCAGCAATGCCACAAAAGAAACACTGAGAAAGGCAGGGGATAAAAAGGAAAGTTATCTGGTTTTAGACTTAAGGGGGTTCCCAGTGCTGAGTGACATTTTCTAACGGAAGGGAGAGAAGTGTTAAAAAGGTCAGTCTGATGTGTTTCTGCAGTGTTCACGGCATGCTATTTTATTTTCTTTTTCAGTTTTTGATATTAGTAGATTACAAATAGTATCAGGGTAATGACAGAAAGCTATACAGTTAAGTTGAGATTTGCAGGCCCTAAATTGCACAAATCTATGGTAAATTGCCATTAGATTTGGCCTAAATTGATTTGGCAGTGTTCTTTCAGAATGTTGGTCAAATGTTTGACCGTACAGATTAATAATTGTCTGGTGACTGTGGTTCCCTTTTGTACTGCAGGTGACAACAATTGGTGGAAGCCCATGTTTCCTCTCAGTCTAAATTCTGTCTGTGAGCAGAACTGAGACTTATCCAAAGTGTATCTTGGTTAGATTGGATGCAACAGCAGGAGAAAGGCAAATGTCTTCATTCCCATGACGTATGCTGAACTGTGCCATTGAGTTATTAACCAAAGGCACGTATGCTGTGAGAAAGCAGGAAGAGTGTATAAATCTTACCTTATTCAGATTGAGTTTGAGCCTATTACAAAATCCAGTTTAATAGTAAAACATAGATTGGGAAGAGTATTGTGAGATCACCAGCAGGCAGAATCACCTATTCTTACACGTGTGTTTTGCTGCTGTGAGGAGGATGGGCATCTTTGCATTGATAAAGAAGTATCTGTTGTTTATGGGTGAGCAGCACAGAAGGTTTGATTTAAAGGTGACTAGTTGACTGGTTATCTTATCAAGTGTGTTGTGATGTGAATTTGTAGGTCTATCTCCAGTTATTCCAAGATTCTAGTCAAGGCAAAGCAACTTAGATTTTAGGATCTATTAAAGTCTCTGAATTAAAGTATCAGTATTGGAGTGTTTTCTGTGCTTGTGACATACAATTTCAGAGGGTAGAATTAGTGCTTAATTAGACTGTCATTTCAAAGCTCCTTACTTTTTTTCTGAGTGGCAAGAGAGTAGGTAATTCCCCAGTGTTCTGCTTTCATATAGAGGCAGCAGAAATGTTGTCTTGATTTATTTAGTAACAGACCAGGTGATAAGGAAATTTACGTACTTGTTGCTAACCTACAGTAATATAATAAAGTGTTAGAGACAGGAGTAGGGAGGTGCTCAGTGCTGCTGTGGTTAAGCTGAAATTCACACTTATACCAGGGTTTCAGCTTTCCAGAGATAAAGTGAAAGCGAATATAGTAGATGTCCACTGTAAAAACAAACCTCTAAAAGCACAGTCCTTTCACACAGAAGGAGGAGACATTGTCCATGTAGCTTTGGAAAACATGTATTGCTTGTTCCCATAGGTCCCTTCACAAAGAATTCCTTAAAGGAGATATTCATTGTGTTGATTTTTGAAAATGGGGAATAATTTTGCCTTGTTTTTAGATGTTCTATGGCTTCAAAAATAACATTAGGGGAAGAGATTTCCATCTTGTTAAGCCTTGGACTTTTAAGACAATAGGGTAGCTTTTCTGAGTTTTGTTCAGCTGCTTTTTCTCACTTTTTTGAGTTTGAAGTGGAACCTGGCATCTATCTTTTGGGAAAGAATCTTAAGCAGATATTGGTTTTAAAACATCTGCTGGTCGAGGCCTTGTTGTTGAAGGAAATGTAGGAAGGAAGAGCGTGCTTTCTAGATATATATATTTTTTTTTTCCCCACACTCACTGCCATTTACATCTTTATTTTACTTGGAAAATTCATGTCCCTATCTGATCTCTTGCGTGTGCATTCTTATGCTGACGAAAGAAAGAGTGCTTTTAGGCACTTCAACTCATTTGAAAACCACACCATTCTTAACACTTAAAGGTAGGTGAGAGACAGGTTAGGAAGTTTTGGCTAAAGCTTTGTTGCTTTGTTACTCCAAGTGATTGCCAGACAAAGTCTAGGTTGTAGAGAAGAATTCTGCCACTTAAAGTACAGATACTTTATTTTCATGTAAGAAAAAGAAGTTCCTGTTCTGCTTATACTGATCACTAGGCTTGTGATGTCAGTGCAATGTTTATTAGACATCAGAAAGACACGCTATGTATTGTCAGCCCTCCATGATAACAGAAAATGTGTTTTTGTTTATGCCTTTATTCGTAAAACTTTTTGTTCCTGTTCATCTTGCAGTGCTTGCAACAGAACTTCAGTTGTACTGAAAAACAGCTTCTATACAGGGTCTGTTCAGGAGATTATATGGATGTAGCAGAATTGGCTTAAAATTAATTCCTCATTTTGCAGTGAAACTCAGCTTTAGAGATCATTAATGTAACACAGTGTGTTCAGGAGAAACGTAACGTTCCTTTCACTCCTCTTAAATCGTGACTTTGCCTTGCCTTTTGCATTCTTTGTGTGACTACCCTGGTTGTGCTTCAAGAGTGCACAGAGTTCCATGGAAACGAAAACAGGTTCTATGTGGGCTTGAAGCTGACTGTAAACGTGAAGTATTTCACTGAATCGGGGTCATGAAGCATGTGCATTGATTTTGTGATACTGCATGCTAGCTGTAAAAGGCTTGTAGGAAGTAAATACTGCTTTCTCTGCCATTGTGCAGGTTAATATCTTGAGTTAGTGACTCAGTGTTACCAAATCTTGAGATGCTATCTCAAAACTTAAGCTACATGACCCTTTTTCTGCTTTTTATTAAGTCCTGTGCTATTGAATCATGTTCATATTAAATAAAAGTAGACATTTTCAGTTAACGGAAAAAAAGAAAAGGTTGAAAAAGAGACCTTGGTATCAGAGAAAGCGCAAAACTTTGTAAAAGGAACATCACTTTCACAGAGAATAAATTAAACCCTTTATTCTTAAGCGGGACTTATAACTTGTTGAAGCCCAGGTACTTGTCTTTCCATCTTTGATTCAGAAAAGTTTTTATTCCTTGTTTATAATTGCATCTGAATAACTTCAGTAACATGAAGCTAATTATGTTGTCTTTTTTTTTTTTTTTTTTTCCTCCTCCTAGGGTCTGGTTTCAAATTTAACTCTTGGTCAAGATATACTTGTTGAATGGGAAATGTATCCCCTAAATATAGACGGAGCAGTGAACCATTTCATTCATGGCTACCCTGGCCAACCAAAGAGATCTGGTGGCAATCCACCCAGTTACGAAGCACCTGCCTTCTACACTGGTACACTTTCAATTCCTGGAGGGATTCCAGACTTGCCTCAAGACACCTATGTTAAATTTCCTGAGTGGACAAAGGTACAACTTCTGTTGTTAAAACTTGAAGTCTACTCAGCTACTAAAACCTCTATGGAAGGTCAAAGTCCACCCTTCTGTGGCTTGGTAGGAGTATGTTGTGGTGTGACATATCAAATATATTTGAATTACTAGAAGTGGATTCCTTGGTTCAAGTGAATCTGTAGGTAAACCACTAAGAGGGTGGAAACATACTCAAAAAGGTACATAGTACTGGTCTAGGAAAGGGTGAATAAAAAAAACAACAACCAAGAGCAAGAAAGCTGAACTGACAGACTACTTAGAAATGCTGCGTTTAGTAGTTGTGGGTTGATTTTGTTTGTCTTGTGTCAGTGTGGAACAGAAACAGCTTTTTGGAATGAGGGAGTGTGTATGTGCCTTGAGATAAAACTTTTTTTTTTTTTTCTGGAGAAAGTAAGATGGTAGAGGATACTTCTCTGATTATGTTGCTTAATTAAAAGTAATTATAATATATTTGTGGAGCTGTATGAGAAACTATGGATCTGTTACAAAGTGTAGAGGGAGTTGGGCACTGCTAGTAGAGTGTCTGTCAGTATGGATCCAGGCAGGCAGTAACACTGTCTTCTGGTGCTTACCTGTGGCTGGACTGAATGGGTCAGAAAGCAATGCCACAAGAATCCTGTGAGCAGGAGTCCATTAATAGGAACTTCTGACAGGGTTGGAGTATAGCTAGAACAGAAAAGCGTATGTTTTCAGGGTGCCATGTTTGAGACATGGGTGAGGACCTTTTCATGTTGCTGATGGGAAACACAGAAGGCAAGAATGTGTGAACTGAAACATCGCTCCCTTTGGAGGCCTCAGGAATTAACTCGAGACATCAGAGTGATGGAGTTAGGTAGCAAAGTTATTCCTTTCTGAAAAAGTTTACTTATTGCTATTAAAGCAGAGTAGGAGAAGTTGCTGGTGATCTGCGTACAGCATTTTAGTGGTTAACAAACTTTCCAGTATGCAGAAGACTGATTCATTGCAGGCTTTTTGTGCTGCCTGCACTGAGCTTGGATGAGGAAGTCTGTCCCTGTTTCTGTACATGTACATATCTTGCACAATCACAGAATAAAATAAAAATAGTTATTTGCCCCAGAGCTGGAATCTGGGACTTTTGCAATAAATTCTGTGCTGTAATGAATCACAAACCATTTTCCTATCTTTGAAAAGGCAAATGTGTCCAGGAATTCTTACGTGTCAGTGGGAATCTTTCCATCTGATCTATTGAACGTAAACTTCTGCTTCATGTAGTTGGTATACCCTGTGAAGAGGTCAAAAAGAAGAGATGCCAGACAAAATGTAAATTTGGTTATTGGATGGATTCTAAAAGCTTTGTATGGATTAGACTAAAATTTTAAATAAGATACCCAGGAGTAATAAGATTGAGGTTAAAGGTTGAGTTTGGGGAAGAGAAAGACAGAATCTTGGACTTGCAGATAACTCTACCAATGAGCAAATACCTATTAAGGCAGAGGGCTGTAAGAGATTAAATTCCACTCAAGTCCTGCTTAATTCCTTGAGTAACACTGCATAAATTGCTGATGGCAAGGTAGGGAGAGGAACTCTTAGTAGGATCAAAAAACCCAAGTGTTTGTACTTCAAAATCCACACAAACAATGCTTGTTAAGAAAACATGCAGTTCTTAGTAGTATCCTACTTTTGCATATTAAGACAAGGAATATGACATGCTGGATAACCCAGAAGGATGCAGCATTAACAGTCATGACCTGTGTTGTAGCTCACCCGCCTTTTGGTGTTTTTTAAAACCTTTCTCTTAACAAAACTTCCTCAATTCTCACTTCAGGAAGGATGGTGTTCTAATGGGGCATGTTACTGGATATATGGTTAGATTTGTCAGATTATTGTTAGTTTTTTAATCTGAATAAAAAAGAGGATTTGCAGTTATGACTGTTCTTCATTTCTGTGGTATCATGGGTTGTAGTTGCTGACCCTGATAGAGGAAATCTTATTTCTGAAGATAGACATCCACTCCTTGTCTGTGCTGTTCTTGTTTTAAATGTCAGTTTGGAAACGAGAAATGAAGTTCATGGTTTTACTGGAAAAATAAAGGTGAAGATCAGAAACCAAGACCTGTATGAGTATACCTGCTGCATAGAAGTCTAATGCAGCTGATTCCTACACTAAACTCCTACTTCCCAGAGGGTCACAGTCACCCTGTCTATTAGTTAGTCTACTGTGTAGTAAGTGCATTTGCAAATTCATTTTGTGTGTTGGGTGAGTAGCTTGTATTAATGTCACGTTTTATGATAAAACTAGTATAGAAGTAAAGTAGTAAGCTTGATTTTTTATTTATTTTTATTTTTAAAAAAGCTTCCCTTATCCTAAAGGACAAGATGTATTATTTTTGATGTATTAAAATACATCAAAAGCAAGCAATGAACCAAGATCAACTTGATTTAAATTTGAAAAAAGGTTTGAGATCAAAGTTTATTAACCTCTTGGCATGTAAGATTTAGGATCTTAAACTGTGGTAGTGGATACAGAGATAAAATAATTCATCTGCACTGACAAATATACCAGCTCCTTAAAAATGTATCTTGCAAGTTCCATAAAAGCTGTTTCAATAAATACTAGAAAAAAGAAAGCAGAAGAAAAATGCCTCCCAAACACCTGGAACATTAAGATTCAGTATAGTACATTTGTGCTTCTGTAATTTTTTATTATCTGAATTTTAGCAATCCTAGATTCAGGTTATTTTGTAATTTTTATCAATGTACATCAATGCCATGACTGCATTTCCCCTGCATTCAGATTACTGAAGTCTAAAGCAAGAAGGAAAACACAGATTAAATTATCTATTCCCATCCTATTCCTTGGCTGCTGAACTCTTTGTAAATTGTCTGACACATGATGAAAAGGACATTTAAGAAGAATAAAAGCAGATGGTTTGTCCAGATCAGCTTATATCTTTTCTAATGATCAATGCAATTCACCTCAGGAATTCATTTGCAGTTTTACTGAACATTTAGCATCTCTTCAATTTCAAAACCTCTGGAAAAACCTCTATTTGTTTCACTGCAGTGTGTGCACTTTCTGGTGTATAAAAGACTGTTTTCATTTTTACATTATTTTCTTGTTTTCCATTTTTTATTTGGGATGTTTGTGACATTAGTATTTTAAACTGTTAGGGCCACTTCTATTATAAAAAGTGATTTAAAGAGTTTGTATGCTGAATTAACCACAATGTCACTGAATTTACATTAATGCTAGCAAAACCTAAAAAATTTTGTTTCAACCAATGTAAAATACAGTACCTTTGTACTGTCATTTCATAATTTCCTTAGTTAATTAAACTATTAATAGTATAATAAACATTGGAATTTAATATGCCTGGGAAAGCCATACATCTTTTGTAAAATCATCCAAAGGAAAGGAGTACAAAGACAATACAGTATTATGGTTTGCAGACGACAACAGAAGAATTAGCATCTGATTTCTTCTTTTGCAAGTTTTTTCTCTCTTCATCAATCAGCTTCAAGCAAATACAGTTTTCAGGGCTTGCTTTGGTCTGAGACTAGTTATAAAATTCGTTGTTAGAAATCTGCAACTCTATTTTCCTAAGGACTGTCATATCTGGAAAGACTGCAGTATCTGACCACTTCATTTTAAAACAGCAGCAAAATATCAGGGAATTCAGATTCTTTCGGTTATTTCTAGCATTTTCTTGAACAGATTTTCTATCCTGGTGTCCTAACAAACTGAAAGATCAAGAAAACTCACAATGCAAAGCATGTTATGCTTTAAAAAGTTGAGTCGTTTGGTCATTGTCAAATTATTAAAACTTCATTATGTTTTCTTTCTCTTTGAACAGGGGCAAATTTGGATCAACGGCTTTAATCTCGGTCGCTACTGGCCAGCCCGTGGCCCTCAGTTGACCCTTTTTGTTCCAAGGAATATACTTGTTTCATCAGTGCCAAACAACGTAACAGTGTTGGAGCTGGAGCATTCTCCATGCAGCACCCAGCTGTGTGAGATAGAATTTGTAGACAAACCTATTATTAATGCAACCACACAGTACGAAATTGATGCACCACCCCTCTTTGTTAGAGACGTGTGGCTGAGCCATCTATAATGATTTGAGTAGTTCCTTGCGTTCCCCCTACTTTGCTTCCCGTTTCCTTTAAACACAGTTCCCCTTTTTTAAGTCAGTGTTAATCAGTACATTGTCTAGCTGAGACAACTTTTTAAATTCTTTGAAGACTTTTTTTTTAAGCTGGCCAGAGTTAAATACAAATACAAATTCTCTTGAAAAAGAAAAGTTGTGACTTCAGAGTTTGCTTTGGACTGTGAAATTGAGCTCATCTAGAAGATAACTGTCACATCAAAGTCTACTAAAAATGTGCTCCTGTAGGCTGTTTGCATTACAGAAACTCTTTTATGATTTTCTTTTTACTGTCTTTTGCAACTGGAGAGAAGCCTACAAAAGGGCTGTACAATCCTACAAGCCTGCTGCTTGCTCACGTGGCCTGGCAGGCCAGTGCTGCCAATGTACTAGACACTTGCAACTCTTTTTTTTATTATTATCTATTTAGTATCAGAATCATTTTAGTCTATGCTGACAGCCAGCATTGAGTGGACCTTTTTTTTTTTTTTTTTAAACTCCATGCAAATTGGTTTGTTATGGGAGCAGTGAGAACAACTGTGGAAGAGAGCACTCACCCAAGCTGATCCGTTTAGCAGCAATGCAGACTGTGGAGAGAGACCTTGTTTCCTTCCTGCTTTCTCCAAAGATTCTAATTAAATTGACAAGTACTAGGACATGCATGAAATTTAGGTTGTTTTGCTTGGACCATAGTCTCTAGTTAACTTATCTGCAGAATGTAGTTGTAAAATTTTTTATTTTTTATTTTTTTTCTGACATGGAACAATTCTTTTTCATAGGCTAGAAACTTGGAACTAGAGGGTTTTAAGTTAAAGAATTTGAACGCTTGTATTCATTAATTCATATCTTCTGTTTTGTTCCAGTAAACTGATCATCTTTGTAAGTGCCTGTTACTTGCAAAGATATGCAGTTGATGTCAGAAAAGCTGGCATTCCACAGCAGATTGAATCGTCTCTTTAATTCTTAGGGTTTTGTTATCAATCATGCAAACTTCTTGTGAGAGTTAAATAACAAAAGATTAAGACAAAAATATTGAATATTTTCACAACCTGAGGTTGTTCCCTTTAGTTTTTTTGTCTGACATCATTAAAATGGTTCTTTAAAGATGAAATCCTTCCTGTGATTGCTTGGGAATGAAAAAAGGGGAGGTGGAAGATTGATTTTAAAGTGTTGTGTAAGAAATGAAGTTGTAAAGTCACTGTGAACAATAGGTTCTTGTTCATGTCTGGTTTGTTTCATTATGAAGATTTGTGCGAAGTAAAGCAAATGAAAGTGGTTGTAATGGACTGTGAGGTCTCCCAAGGTGCCACTCTCCTCTGAGACTGTCAGTGCAAAAACATGACTATTTCTTCTCAGCTAATGCAGACTGCTAGCCTTGCCTGAGAAGGGAATGAAAAGGAATGCCACTCCGTTATCGATACCTCTGGTATGTGTTTGATGGGCTGACTGCTGTAGGAGCTTTCAGACCAGTTCATTAGAACCAGAGAACTTTGAGTCTTAAATTCTTACACAAATGCAAGGTTCTATGGCTGTGGGCTTTGTGTGCAGTGCTTAAAACAGTTCATTCTCTGTGCTGACTCCAGAATTTTTTGTTCTTTGCATCATCCATAGCAGACCTCAGAACACGCTCTCCAAGTCATTTATTATGAAGCTAGGCTTTGAAAGTAAGGAATGGAACAGAATTGGTTTCATACCGGTTGTGGGTTTTGTGGTGTGCAGTGTGCAGACTAATGGTACTACTTAGATACAATTCCTACAACAGTTCAGTGCTTTAAAAGGAAGGAGTATTTTCGTTTTTCTGCCGATTAGTGCTGTGAAGAGACCGGAAAAGTTGTTCATCCTGTAGCTCTTGTTATCACTTCATTTTTCCATTGCATTCATGAAAATGTAGTTAGTATAATCCTTCATATTTTTCTTTTTGTCAAAACTCAGTGTAATATTACAAATACTATTTATTTATTTATTTATTTATTTATTTATTTATTTATTTATTTGCATTTAAGATTGCAAGCATTTATCTAGATAAATATAAGACAGTCGAGAACAAAATGATAAACTCAGTATTTTTCAACTAGGTCTGTAGATAGCTTCAATAATGCACCTGCCTGTTAATTGCTTTCTGGGAAGTTATTTGTTGTGTACAGAAAGGAACTGAAAGCTGGGGCTTTGATTCCTGATCCTGCTCTGCCTACAAGAAAAAACAGGTTGCTAAATGTTGTGGCGTCTGTGTGAGAACAAGAAGGGAGATCTCTACGACTAGTGGCATTCAGAGCAAATATCTACCATGTAGAGCCTGCTGCCACTTGCTATTTCTTCATTTATAGCTGTGCCTGTGGATGCTGAGAGTTTGTGTTCTCCTCAAACATCATACAGTGGGTCCCTGTGCCTCCACGTTTACTGCTACTGTGTGGCTGGGGTCTATCCTAGTCTTCCTAGCCTTAGTGTGCAATCTTGAGGTGTCTTCAGAGGAGGGCCACAACAATTATCCAAGGAATGGAATAGCTCCTCTATGAGGACAGGCTGAGAGCTGGAGCTGTTCAGCCTGGAGAAGGTTCTAGGGAAACCTTATAGTGGCCTTTCAGTATCTAAAGAGGGGCTGTAAGAAAGAAGGGGACAGAACCTTTAGCAGGGTTTGCTGTGATAGGACAAGGGGAAATGGTTTCAAATTAAAAGAGGGAAGACGTAGATTGGGTATAACACAGAAGTTTTTTACGGCAAGAGTAGTGTAGCACTGGAACAGGTTGCCCAGAGATGTGGTTCCATCCTTGGAAGCATTCAAGGTCAGGCTGGATGGGGCTATGAGTAACCTGATCGAGCTGTAGATGTCCCTATTCATTGCAGGAGAGTTGAACTAGATGGCGTTTAAAGGTCCCTTCCAACTCAAATGTTTCTGTGATTCCTAGGACTATGTGCAGGAATTCCTATGCTATCAGAAATCTGCCTGCAAAGTTTAGCTGTAAGGACTCAGCACAGGTATTTTGCCAGACGTGGATCGAGATTTCTAGGCTTAAAGTGTAGTGTTGCCTGTGCATGAATGACTGAGCGAGTAAATGTAAACTGGTCAACAGTGTGCACAACATGGTTGTATTCTTTGATAACACATGGACTAGACTACTCTTCCCCTTATGTTGATAACATAGTTATGATCTACATAGAAGTTAACCAGAATTTCACAGTCACAGGGCTGAGTCTTGGCATTGTCCACATCCCTTCAGCCCCTCCATGCCCTTTGTAGTTCTCCTTTGCAGGCAGATCTCCTATTTGTTCTACAGCTTCTCAGCTTCCCTTTGTCGTCTTTGGATGAATTTTGGACAATTTGAATGTTGACTTAAGTAGTAGTCAAGAAAATCTATCCATGGTGTTCAGAAATGGCTATTGCAGAAGAAGAACCCTGTCCTTAACAGTGTGATCTGAACGAGGTAGTGTAGCGTTATCCAGTTTGAGAAGGTGCCCTATAAGCAAAACAGTGACCATTGACATCTAGGGAAAGGAATCTACTCTCTGTGTGAGATTGGTCATTTTTCTGTAAATAGATGACTACAAAGGCAATTACATTGTCTTTGTATTGTAAATTTGGACATATTGAAATAACTGAGAACAACAGCATCTGAATGTCTAAGACTGATATTCTGACACTTTGTGGAAATCCACCCATATCTGTTCAAATATCTTAGAGTGCTGACAAATGCTAACCTAACTTCAGCTTGGTTTGAGGGCTGTTCTGTGCCATCTCTTCTGTGTTGCCATCAGGATGGACTGGATGAACAACAATATAAAGAAGTGCAGAGCAACATAGAGAAGATTGAATAAGAGTGTGAAGAAGCAATAGATTCTTCTCAATGACCTTGTCTGCATGCTCCAGACTCTCTGAAAGAAATGAGAGTTGCAAAAATGTTGCTTTGGAAGCCAAGACTTAAAAAGCGTGGTTGCCCAGCCCAACTCCAAGGTGCTGGCAGAAAGACTGTTTGACTAAAAGAAGGTAGAGAAGATTGGGGTCTGCCCTAAGGGTTCTCTCTCAGTGAGAAGGCAAAACTGGGCAGGAGGAGATGATCCTGGGACTTGATACAAAGGGCTGAACGGATAAGCGTTGGAAACATATCACAAGAATCCTTGTGTTACCTTTGCTGAATGACATGCGTATGTCTAAAAATCCCTTTTCAGAAGGGGTTTTATGTTGCTTATTATGTTATCAAAAATGGGAGTAGTGAACAAGAGTTTCCCAGCTTTGAGGGAAATCTTGAAGGTGTGTGTTACCAACAGAGGCTTCACAGAACCGGTGCTAGTTTCACTTGGTAGTGCAAGCCCCTTTTGGTAGCATATAACATCTGTGTGGCTAAGTAATCGAGGGGATGTATTTTAAAATTCTTGTCTTAAGCCTTAGTACACAGGCTCAACTCCTGAAGTTCAGGCGCATGCAGCACTCAAAAGTCAGGGTCTTGGGTAGGGCTCACTTGCAATGGCGTTGTGTCGGAATGGGAAGCATCGTCTTCGTCTTGCTCATAAAGCTCCTTATCACGCCTTCATATCAAGGCACTTGCAGGGACAGTCTGCTGAGATTACTGTATTGCACCGTGGTAATGTGTTTACAGTCTGCATGTCTGTAACTTACCCTTTTTAAACTTGCGGGGAAGAGGCAAGTTAACTCTGAAGTGGGGTTGTGAATTGAGTTTGAAACTCTCCAACAGAAGGGGTCATTAAATAGAATGGATCTGTTGAATACTGGTGCAGATAATGTAGGAAAAAGCAGTCAGTTTTTGTCATTCAGAATAATTTTTTGTCGGGTTTCCTTAGGTCATTGAATTGTATGCACTATGTATATATTTTTACGTTGTTTAGGGTTAGGTTTCTTTAGAGCTCACGCTTTTACATTACTGTTGGCTGAGTGTTTTCAGTATTGTCTGCGTCTGCGGGCCAGAGTTCAGTTCTGAGCCTCGTGTGGAGAAATGCCTAGTGATTGTGGGTCATCTCTCCAGGGCTTCATAAGAAACGATTGCGGTATGTTTCCTGTTTCATTCTTCCTTGCATCTTACTGCTTCTTCCCTTTGTACTGAGGAAGTCTTTTCTTTAGAGGAACCTCGAGAATTTCCTTCAGTGTGTCATCAGATGTCTGAAGTGTGATCCCCACCACCTATCAATCATTAACTTGCAAGTTAGACAAAGATGCCTTTGCTTCTAGTTTGGTTATGCCTTTTGTCCAAGTACCATTCAGAGGTTCCATTTTCCAAGGTCCACAACCCTTGTTTAGATGCACATGATGAATGCTGTCTGGATCTCTAGTCAAGATTTAGCCAAAAACTGGGAGTTCTGCAATAGCACTCTCCAAAGCACTTTCCCTGGGAGATGGTGAGTGGCTGTGTTGTGTGTGGTGGCTGTAGAGGGATCTACACATCATCCAGCACTGCAGGTCAAGTGTTGGCAGAATCGTTGTGGAGAAGAGGAAAAAGAAACTGATAGTTTCTTCCCTCTTCCCCAGGTTTTCTGGAAGACTTTAGGCTTTGACAGATAGCTCCTTTGCATACTGTATATACCTTTTTTTCAAGCTTTTTTTTTTTTTTTTTCTACTCAGTTTTAGGATGTGGTTTGCATTAATCATGAACAGGTAGATCCGGTACTTTGAAAAACCTGAGAACCTAGCATTGAACTCATACAAGGTTTGCATGATTTCCTGCATAATTTTGTTTAAGCGGTGACTTCAGCCACATTGCATTCCTATGTTGCTTTTTTGTCCTTTGATCCAGAGCAGTATCTACCTCAAAAGCTTAAAGCAATGCGAGTCTTTTGACTATAGCCAAACATAGGTATGTGCCAGCACTATGTTATTTAAAGCACTGAGCCCATTAGCTCATGTGGAAGTAGAAAGGAAGTGCTGTTGGTTGATACCTGCTGCAGAAGTTCTTTCATTTATCCACTTCTAACCTCTCTGATCTGTTTGGCGTGACTCAAAAGTATCAAAGGCATTGAAGAAAGCCTCTGCAGATCCTTATTTCAGCTGACATCAAAAGAAGATGCTTTATTAGCCACATTTTGGACTGCTTTCTTTTATTGAGGGGGTGGGGGGGAAAAAAAAAAAAGAAAAGCAACTAAGGAAAAAAGTAAGCTTGATCATCCGACCTATGAAGTAGAGAAAGTGCTAGTAATTGAAATGCAAATGTATAGAATCTATCTATGCTGAAATCACCCAAAAGGCAGTTCTTCTTAATTCTGAAAAACACATTCTGTGTAAAGATACCAAAATGAGATTATTGTACTAGCATACCTGACTTAACTGCAGTTTGTTTCCAGTTTATACTGTACCTATGCAAGCCGTACTAGAGGAATTGGAGGGGATGTTTAAACACTACAGAGATGCAAGCAAACAAGAATGGTCAGAATTTCAAAACACGGTATGTGTAATAAGCCTGGTGTAGACAGAGGGAAACCATGATAGTGTGTCACGTAGACAGTAGCGGTTTTTACTTTGTTTTGTTTTGTTTTCTCCAAACCCAAGGAGGCTGTGGGGAAAAAAAAAAAAAATTCTTTTCTGATGCCTCCAACCACCACCAAAGGCTATGGCCTTGCATCTTGCTGAGACGGAGAAGGAGAATGATGCTGACCTCTGTAGTTTTCAGATTTTCATAAGCTGCAAGGGAGAAATTTTACATGAGCTGGAGTGAAGACTCAACCCTCCAGGCTTGATGTACAGGATGGGGAAAATAACCAGTTCCTATCAAAAAATTTCTGAAGCATTAAGGTTGTGAACATTCAGTTTGATAGTGCTTACTGCCTGTGCTTACTTCTGTTACTGCTTACTTTCTTACATTTTCCCTAGGAATTCAAGACAAAAAACATGCTTTTTCATGCAATTCTCAATATGTATCACCTATTTTCAGTTATCTCTAAATAATAAGGCTCAATGGTGCCTAGACTGGTTTCACTCCATTTTCTGGTGAGCAATTATTGTCTGCAGAAATACAACCATGTTGTATTTGTCCTGCAAGGTGGATGAAAGAATATTCAGGGGTTCTCACCATTTCTCTTCTCTCTGTGTCATCAGTTTAAGGGCTTGCCCCATTTCAGTGTAGCATATAAGAATGTAAAATGTCTTAGAAGCTGAGGATTTCTGTCATAAATTAAGTGTGCGTTGCTCAGCTCACATCACTTGTCTTTGTTTTCTTTTTCTGATTTAATAGCAGCGTGTTTTTTCATATAGGAATAATGGTACTTAGCCTGACGAATTTCTATCCCTGAACTTTCTTTGAAGATGAGCTTAGCAAGTAATTTCTCTCTAAGCTTATGCACCTGAAACTTTCAGGTGAAGTCTCTTTTTTTTTTTCTTATGAAATCGAGGTGGCATTTGAGTACTTTTATACTCTTTTCAGTGGAGGGGACACAACTTTGACTGCTGATCTAGCTGTTTAGCTCAGTTGCCATGACTCAGTTTGCAAAAAGTCCCCCAAGCCCTAAAGATCACACTGTGCCACATACTGGCACTCAGTAGTTGAGATTATTTAAGAGTATTACCTCTTCTAAGTACTGTAGTCTGTGCTCTGTTGTATATTTTGATTTAGGGCTTGCTCGTTGTCAGCCTGGATGTCTTTTGATGTGAAAATTTAATGCTGCTTTTACATGGAAAGAATGTTCCTATTCTGCTACCTGTTTTAGTGCATTCATGCAAATTGCTGAAACCCCCTTATGATTGCAAATGTCAAAATGTGAAGTGAATTGGGCAAGCAAGTCAAGAAGGGGTAGCATTTTTGTATGCAAACCTCAATGATTCAGGCCAGCAACCACCTATTGACAGAGAACTTTAAGGAAGAAATTGCTCAAAACCAAAGGCTTTTTTTAGCACCATCCCTTGTGCTAAAGTTGTTTTTAGCTTCTGTGGAAGGAGATGAAATTTTTTGTGTTTAGTTCTTCATGTCTTGGTGCAAGGCAAGACAGATAGCAATGAACACACAAATTTTTGTCTCTGCAGTAATAAATAGTTTCACAATAGTATTCATCTACAAAATGCCTTTGCTTTACAAAGAGGGCACAGTCTTTATTTCTGTATAGCAGTCGTAAGATCTAAATTGTCTGAGATCCATGGCAAGCATGAAAACAGAACCTTAAAAGCTCCTTTTTTTTTTTTTTTTTTTTTTTCAGAGAGATGGAAAGGATAAGGGTGCTGTAGTCTGTTTTGGTCATATTGACTCTGACAGGTCGCAACAGACCTGGTTAGGCTACTGATGCCCGGTTTAATTCTGCAGCTCAATACACTAAGGCATTGGAGACAGTGGAAGCTGTCCAGTAAGCAGCAGGTAATAAAAAATGTGTTTTCTCTAAGCAATAAGCATCATCCATGTGAAAATACCTATGACCAATTCTGCCCCACCCACTGCAGCCTGTATTCGTGGGACTCGGCTTGGTGTCACAGCGGAGGACCGCCGAGCCCTCCATCCATCCAGGCAGCACTTCCAGCTACCCTACCAACTGGTGCCTTGGCAGCTGCTCTTTTTGGAGCAAATACATCTAGCTTGTCCTGTGCATCCACTAGGGATGTGACTCCACTCTTTCTGTGAAGGGTCTCTCAGACTGCTTTTTTAAACTGTTTTGTTTGCCCAAGCGGCAATTGTGGGATTGTGCAGCTGCAGGTCTAGAAAACATGACAGATTTTGCTAGGAGGCACCACTAAAATAGACACTGCCACAAGCTACTTATTTATTCCATTATTAGCGGCTATCAACTTTTCTACGGCTAATAATGTACCAATACTTGACATTTCTGGAGCTCTTTTTACCTTTTATTTTTCCCAGGATCTGGGAAGCCAGCATTTTATATTAGCATGACAGTTAAAGAATTGGGCATAGGTAAAGGTATATAGCCTTCAGAAAATCCAGACTACATTTATTCGTATCATATAATATGATTTAATATTATATTGTGAAGATGGCTTCAGTCATACCAAATATGGTATGACTTTTTCTTATTATGAATCACCTTACAGAAAAGTTGTTGATACAATTGATAGTTGTCCTGAATCTGTACAAAACCATTCCTTGTGTCTCAAAAAAGAAAAAAGAAAAAAAAGGAGAAGAAGCCCCCACCCCAAAAATTTTCAGAAGTTTAGGTATCTCGTACTAAGTTTGCTTTCTCAGGTGCTGACACCTTTTTAAATAATTATTAAATAATTATTATTTGACAGTCAACTTTAAAAAAGAAATGTTAACTTGAGGTTTGATCAGTTTAATTTTATTCACACATACCTGTTGTGATAGGGCATACAAAGCTCTGTAGTTTTTTTTATGTGAGTTTCATAAGGAACTTTGAAATTGTTTCCCTCCATCAGAAAATAAGAATTGGGAGCAAATATGTTGAAAAATTAGCTGCACTTCTTCTAAAATAGTTTGATGACGAAACAAAATCAGAACAGCGTAGGAGGATTAAAAAGTGGTGGTCATTCATCAGTGCAGATCCATTTACTGCAGATCCATTCTCCCCAGTGCTCAGATGTTTATGACACTGCCATTTGTATGCAAAACGTACAGGTAGTGCAGTCACAACACACACATCCTGCCTGTGTGAGCGCTGCACAGGGAGAACTTGAGCGTTAGCTGGCGAGGAGGTGAATGGATTTACTCTGACCTCTGTGTGACTGTGGTGAGGAGGGCTGTGGCACATGCATTCATGTGAAAAGCACGAGCGTGAGCAGGTAGGAACCAGCTTCCCCATGGGGGATTTTGGTGGTTCCCTAGTATTTCTGATGCAAAGAGTCAGGTACTGACCTGAATGATGTATGAGTAAGTCAGTGAAGCAGAGCTGAGGAAGAAACATCCAACATCCAAACTTCTTTATTCTTTCCCTTTGTAAGCTCTTCAGCCCCATCTCTGTAGCATGGCAAGTTTGTCTAACACTTTGCGCTGAGTTTCAGATCTTTAGAAGTGCAAACAAGGTTTCTGAAAGCAAAGGTAGACCTGTGCTGTGCAACTTCTCAGCACTGCTTGCCTTCAGGACCTACAGACAGCACAATTGGTCCTTGAAGCCTTGTTTTCTTTCCACTTCACTCCTTCTAAATGTGCGTCTGAACTGAAGTGCATAAGCAGCAAGAAAAGCCATCCTTCTCTCTTTCTTCTCTTCATGTTCTTTGCACCTTCCCCACATACTTTAGGAGCGGAAAAGACAAGTCACTCTGTCTGCGGTCATGGTCTTACTTGTGGTCAAATTTCAGTTTACCAGTTATGAGTAAACACAAAGATCTATTGTGGTCTTTGCTTTGATTAGGATATTTCGTGCTACAGCTAGGTGGTACTACACTTTCTATTTGTGTGTGATGGAAACTAACTGGCTAAAGTGAGAGATGGACCTCCTCCTCCCCTACCTGTCCCAAACCAGGATACTTCTCTGGGGAGCTTTGGGGGAGTGTCCCAGTGCAGAAGAGACAAATATGCTTTTCTCACAGGATTGTGCAGCTACTGTTCCCATCAGCTGTTCCAGGTACAGAAATCTCATCCTGAATTTGGCTGCTCAGAGTTTCTTGTAAAATGCTGATCAAATGCTGCTGACCTCTTTGAGAAAAAGAGTGAATCTGGTAATGTTTTTGTTGTCTTACAGGATGCTAGTAGCATTGAAAGTGTCTTTTATGAGAGTTTCTTATCTGCGGAAACATATCAGATTCTTGATTACTTACTTTCCTTGCAAAAGTAAGGAAAAAGGTTTGTTTTGCAACACTTGAAACTGTGAGAAGCTTGCAGCATACTGTTACTGAGCTCTGTATACTGAATGCATGCTGTTACTCAGAAACAGCCTCAAACCCAGAGAAACTTCAGCCCTTCCACGATGACCTGAAACAAAAACACCAGCAGAAAAACTAAAGCAATATGATACTCTGATCAGTCGTGTACTTGGCTAGTGTTTACATAAAGGATGTGATTTTTTTTTTTTCCCTTTCAAGTCGTTTGCAAACATTAACCCTTGTTCTCACCTATTTTAAGACAGATAACAGCCTCTACATCAGTTAAGAACATAGAATCATTAAGGTTGGAAAAGACCTCTAAAATGATCTAGTCCAACTGCCAATCCATCCTCACCATGCCCATTAACCATGTCCTTCAGTGCTACATCTACATATTTCTTGAACACCTCCAGGGACAGTGACTCCACTGCTTCCCTGGGCAGCCTGTTCCAATACCTCACCACTCTTTTGGAGAAGAAACCCTTCCTAACATCTAACTTGAACTGACCTACGTGTTGTGTGAAAACAAAACTACCAACTTTTTAAACCTTTTCATCATTATTTATAGTTAGTGTCATTATGCTCTTTTTTTTTTTTTTTTTTTTTCCTTTGGTCTGCACTTCTGTGGCAGCTTTGGGTCTTCTCAGTTGCTCTGAATGGCCTTCCAAGGAACCTCGATGTAAAAAATGTGGGTTTAAGAATGAGTCAGCTTTTGCTTCACTCAAATACCTTTTTATTGTTTTTCATAGTTCAATAAGTCTGTCTGTACCTCATTCATCACTTGGAATCTCTTCTTCAGCTAAAATTATACCTTTGATCATCTGACATTTTGAAAATCCCTGCTTTATTTTTGTCTGTGTTAATAGTATTATCTCATACTTTCTCATCAGCAGATTTCAAAGCCCTCTTTCAAAAGAGGAGTGGTGTTATCCACAGCAGCTTGGTGCCTGGGGGAGCAGGGTTTGTTCCAGGTGACAGAGAAGAGGAAACCATCCAGCTTTGGTGAGCTGTGGGTTTCTGAGCCGGCCACTACTAGCGAGCACCTGATTCAGGAAGCCCACTCAGAGCACAGCTTCCATCCTACATACCTTTGAGGTAGCTGTGAGTATTACTGGGATGGTTGGGAGAGGCTCAATGGGAAGAGAGGTCAGTGTTCACTGGGGGGGAGCTTGGCCTGCACCAGGCACTGCCTGAAGCACACACGTGCACAGGATATGCGGCAGAAAGCCTCATAGTGACTAGAAGCACCTCTGAGTTTTGTGAGAAAAAGGCCTCCTTGCCGTCTGCATTTAGAGAGGTGTTGGGCAGCTGCTGGGTGCGGCCTGTAACTCCACACATGAATGGGCTCACGTCCTCCCCCACTGCAGGGTGTGTGCCCAGAGCAAGGCATGTGGGCTGCTGCCATCTTGGTGCTGTTCCTCAGCATCCTCTGAGCTCCAGACCTTTCGTATCTTGCCGTCACCAAGAGTCTCTTACGGGTTGCTTTTTGCTTGCTGACATTCACTTTTTCCAGTCCAGCACAGGGAGCCTTTGCCCTATTCTGGAAAGCAAGATCTCAGGTTTATCTAAAGGGCCTGCTTGATCTTACTGACTAGAAGGGTCACAGAGTGGGACCAAGGAAAACAAACTACTGTGTCGCACTGTATTGCTTCCAAATTAGTGTAGGCGCTTGATTGATGTTTAGCTCAGCAGATCACAGTGTGTATGCCACTAGTGTCACATCTGTGAGGTTGACATGTCATGCCAGTTCGCCAATGATGTCATTATGTTCAGTGGCATCCATAAGACTTTCCTAGACCTGATACTTGCAATTTGTCTTGCTCTTCCTTATAAAAATGGGCAATAGATGGACTAACCAACTACTTGAGGCAGTTTTTCGTATCTGATATATTCAATGACTTATATTGAATAATAAGAATGTGTACACTTCTTGTAGCAAGGAAGATATCTTCTTAGTGCAGTAATGCCTTCCACAGCTATTCTCATTGTCTGCATTATTGCAGTTCCTTGCCTAAAGTTGTCGGCATCAGCAAAGTGCTGATGGCAATGCATTCCCCACAATGAATTATGAAAGATATATGTGTGCTTGAGCATTTAAGAGTGCTGGTTTTTACTTTGTTTGTTGTATCATGAGGGATGTTACGTGGAGGTGAGCTTCCACTTATATTTCTAATTTAAAGTGATCATGACAACAGAGCTACTATATATATACTTTAATACTATATATATATGCTTTAATACTATATATATATATATATATACTTTAATACTACATATATATACTTTAATACTATATATATATACTTTAATACTATATATATACTTTAATACTTCTTCTCACAGTCTGCCCTTTGATATTTTTAAGTTTTGTCTGCTATTTGTAGCCGCATTTGAAAGCTGGGTGGTTGTTTCATTACTGATGGCCTAAGAAAGATGACAGTCTGCTGAATAGTTGTTGTCATTTAGCAAAAAAAGAGCCATCAAGAATATTTTCCATGCAGGTTTTTCAACTCTTACTTTGGCTGCTACTACAGCACTGATTTTTGCCTTAAAAAAAAATTTTTTTTGTGCCAAAATCTAAATGTTGCTTTGAGACTTTCCTTCCCATTTCAGACCCAATTAATAACGTGTAGATCTACAAGCAGCTACTGTGGCATCTTTCTTTGCCTTCTGCTCTGTAATCAAATGCAACTATTCTTTGTGTGGTTTCTAAATTACGGCAGACCTTCCCTATACAATCTGTCTTTGCTTTCTTTTGCCTTGCCAGATGTTTATACCATAAATGAAAATTCAGTCTCACAGTTAGGTATTTTTGGAGCAAAGAACATTCATTCTAAAAGATACTTATAAAAGATGCTTCAAATGTGTTAACGCACACTGGAAAAAAGTTATCTTTTAAAAGATTTATTTAAAAACAACAACAACAAAACAAAAAACCCACCACATTTTCATTGTTAATTAAAAAAAAAAAAAAAGAATTGCCATCCTGAATTATGGTAATTAAGTCATTCAAAAATGCCTATGTATACGTATGCGTAGACAATTTGGATACCTGAAAGAAAACAAAGCTGGATTATAGCACAATGGACTGCACTGGCTTTGCATCTTTGTGCACAGTGTGTGTTCTGTGTCCTTTTTTTCTTAATGGCAGAAGGTGTAGCCTTTCCTGAGATTAAACTCCTAACAGCAGCTGCTGTTGTTAATAGATAGCTACATGTTTGAGCAAACAGAACCTACACAGATCAGCTGAGGAATAAAAAATATTGTAATAACCATCTTCTCCTTGAGTAATTTTTCAAATGCACTTTCAGATAGTAAGTTGTTTCTCCTCTGCCCTCCATTGAGTCCAGTCGTTTCTTGATGCTGGTGAAAAAGAAGCAACAAGCGTAGTACTTGTGAGTTAAGGCTGCACATCTGAGCAGAGATTTCTAACTGCAGCAGATAAAACATACGTGTCCGACTGCCAGATCTCACATCTAGAACAGCTTCTATCATAGTATTCAGAAAATCTAAGAGGCAGAAACCAGAGATGAATTTATTATCAAAAATGAGCTGACTTAAATGCTTGTGCATTTTCTGAGCTTTTTGAAGTTCCTGCTTTTGTCATTTTATTTTTGTCAGTTGGTGTGGAACACGTTACAGAGCTTCTTGGTCCCCAGTTGACTGTGTGTGGAACGATCCTGTAGACTCGGTGTGGTAAGTGATATGAAGTCCACACCACTTACAAATAACTCCAGGTAACTGCCAGTTCTTAAAGAGCATCTTCAGGTACTTCTTAAATTTTTCCCCCATGAAGAAATAGATGACTGGATTGAGGCAACAGTGAAAAAGGCCAAGGGTTTCAGTTATTTGAAATGCATAGTCCAGGTTCTTACTTGTTTGACAGTTTCTAATGACTCCAGTAGCTTCCAGCAGTTGTAGTAAAATTACAATATTGTAAGGGGTCCAGAAGAAGAAAAACACAATCATGACAGCGAAGATCATCCTCACGGCCTTATTCTTTTTCTCATTTCTACAGTGAAGTAAAGTTTTACTAATCATGGAGTAACAAAATGCCATAACTATAAAAGGGAGTAGGAGCCCAAGAATGTTGATTTCCAAAGTGTAAAAGAGTTTCCATGATATATAGTTGCTTGGATATCTCAGCTTGCAAATAGTATAATTTTGTTCAATGAAAGATTCTCTAAATACAAGTTCTGGAGCTGAGGCTAAAAGAGCTACCAGCCATACAATAAGACTGGCAATCAGGCCGTGGAAGGCAGTTCTTGCTTTCAAGGAAAACACTGCACGAACGATTGCCAGGTATCTGTCTATGCTCATAAGCATAATAAAAAATATCCCACTGTAGAACCCAACCAGATAGATCCACGAAATAATTTTACACCAGGGAGTTCCAAAAACCCATTGGTCTATCACAAAATAAGACCAGAACGGCAGGGATAAAACAAAGAGCAAATCTGAGATGGCGAGGTTTAACAGGTACACGTCAGTCATGCTCTTCAGTCTCTTGTATTTAAAGAGGACCACAATGACCAGAGTGTTTCCTATGAGCCCAACCAGGAATACCAGGGTATATAGAACAGGGAGGAAAGAGGCTGCAAACCTCTTGACGGTTTCCTTACTGCAAGGTTGTGGAGCATCGTTATAATTATCATAAAAGTCATAAAAGGTTGAGGTGTCAGCTTCAAGGGACTCCGTACTTGAAGAACTCATGTTTTTTTCCCCCAGTTCCTGAGAATGAAAGAATATAAAAAGGTCAGTCACTCTGTGCATGATGAGCGTGTGGTTACTCAGCAAGCCTGAATCGTGTTGGCAAGTCTGCAACACTCGATGACTAACTTGCAGATTCTCAAACAGTATTTAAATATCATGGGATTCTTATGCAATGCTTGCAAAAGTATTGTCCTTGGCATGCATGTCCTTCCAAAACTGCAATCAGACATGTCAAGAACATTGAATGCCATTGATGCTCCAAAGAAGAAAACAAATAGGAACAAAAGATACAGACCACAGATATCAAATCAGAGAGAGATAAATTCTGTGTGGAGTAAAGTAAAAAAGCGAAGCCACTGTTCATAGAAGTTTGAGATTCTACCCATCTTTCCAATCAAACGAACATTACTGAGGCAGACAGAAATAAAATGCATCTGGCCATCTTAATGAAATGAAGCTCACTGAAAGGCGACATCACTTCTCAGTATGTGCTGTCTGTAGTAGCAAAGTGAATAACAGGAATTTGTCATTTTCATATGTATGTTCTTTTCTAATAGACTGAGAGTTTTAAGTGAAGTTACTTTATGTGATTTAGTCAACTTCAATGGGCACAGTGCAAATATGTTGTCAATGTGAGTTACCACATCGCAGCAAGCTTCATTTCTTAGCCTAACACATCAGAATTTTTGTAAGCTGGGATTACGTCCTTCCCTTTTGTCTTCAATTTATGAATGGGAATTAGAGGAAAAGTGAGTATCATCTCTTTATTTGTCTTCACACTGTATACTGTTGCTGATTAACAGCAAACATTGACTACCTGACCCCTTCCATGTGTAGTCACTGTCGTGACACCTTTGCAGGCTACAGCTCCGTTCTGTTGTACCCAATTATAATCTGAACTACAAATCGTGGCTACAAAACTGTTTGGCACCAATGGCCTAAAGATGCAACAACAGCAGCTCAACGTACCTGACTCTAATATACCTTCAGAATGGCTACTCAAGTATTTTAAACTGAGAACATATGCTCGCATAATGCACATACACATAATTCTGATTGTGCAGGATTTCGGAAAATTGCTTTTAAAATTCCTAAGCATCAACGAAAGGTAGAAGTATTACAGTCATATACATTATAAGCAGGTATGACAGACAACTGCTTCTGCCACAACATTTTGTAAATATTACCTTTTCTCCTCTCTTTCTTTTCAAATGATGCAAAGAAGCTCCTCAGTTCTGGTGGAGCAGAATTGCTTGCTTCTGGCCAGGTATCTCTGCCAGCGAAGTGCTGCCTACGCTGTGATACCCAGCAGCTGCAAAAAGCAGATGTCAATAGGTAGCTGCGTCTGACGGCGGAAACTCTGTATTTCCTTGCAGATCATATCACAAGTGCTTCTCTCCTCGATGCTCACGAGAGATAGCCCTCTAAATGCAGAACAGAAATAAAATGCATTTTACAGTGTGTAAGGCAATACAAAGTTTCCAGTGAGAGCCTAATTACTGAGTTGAAGCCACGTCATCTTACTCAATAATTATTAAAAGCAGGTGCCACTGAGGAGCTCTTGTTCAGCAGAACTTTCGTTCTTTCTTACAGCTTGTAAAATGTACCTCGAACTCAGAAAATGTAATGAGAGGATCATCTGTAGTGAGCAGTGAGGAGGCAGGCACTCAGTGGTTGTGTGGGAGGTGTTTCTAGCAGGATAACCAGTTTTCAAAGTTATACCATGTAGCTGTAGAAGAAAAGAGCTCTCTGGACTTAGTGTAGGGGAGTCTCTTTTTATTCATTGTCCTCTGGTCTTCCTAACGTCTGCTTTCTTTCCACTGGGGAAAGAAACGAAGGCATGCCAGCTCATGCCTTTTTGCTTGATGTCTCCCACAGCGGGTTTTACATACAGCAAAGGCTACTGCTGATCTTACACAAATGCTGATAATGGTCAAAATATCAAATGAGAAGTAGGGTGTGTGTGCGGTGTAAGGGCAGGGGGAGCTGAGGTTTCCTATGGTTCTTATCGTGCCAGGAAGCCCAGCTATTGCAATTAATTTCTCTATAAATCCCCCAGCTCTATTTTGGGGAATCCTGGGAAGGAGAAGAATGCACAGGACACGTGCTGCTCAATAGGATGGTTCTGAGTCCCTCTGGCAGAGCAGCTGTGCTTGCAGCCTGCAAATGCTGCTCGCCTCCATGTCCCACAAAAGGCCAGCTGAGCCAGCTGAGTGGCACCTGCTTTTAATAATTATTGAGTAAGCAATAATTGTTGAGAAAGCAATTTCTCAACAGGGAAGGCTGCTTGCTTGATAACAAGAGAAACTGGAGAGTCGCAGTTAGAAGCAGAAAAGAGAAAGCTGCAGAAGTTGTCTGGGAAGGGAGAAAGACTCATAGATCCCAGCAGAGTTGACGTCTTCTATGCCAAACTGTTTTATTCTGGACATAGCTTTACATTCAATTATTCTATTTGCTGCCATCCTATCTGCTTATGACATTGTTACTCTGCCCAATAACTTATACTTGGGTGAAGTGTTTCTTCCATACAAGCTTTACTGCTTTACTGTTCTCCAGAATAAAACACTCATACAGAAAGTAGCTGCTCAGTCATCTTTCATCAACTGCATCTGTGGAGTTTTAAATTTATCACTGGGAGATCACTGGTGCAGGTTATTGCTCTGCAGATCATGTATGTCTTTTCTTCAGTGTGCTAACAGTCCTTTAAAGATGTAGCTATCAGATGAGCAGACAACACTGTGGTACCAGTTTCATCAGCCCCATTCTCAGAAAGTAGAGGCTGTTCCTCTTGCTCCCTGAAAGGGCCTCTTCTTTCATGTGTTGTTTCCCGTGGTAACAGTGACATAAAGCCTCAGTTTTTCAGTGATATAAGCATCTGTTTTTAAGGAAAACAAAAAAAGAAAGAAAAGCACATCTCCCTACTCTGTAGGTATTTCCCTTCATTAGTTTTGGCTGCAGTGCTTTAACCTCAATAAACCACCGAGCACCTGCGTATCTACCTTGCCCTGTGATTATTTTCCATTCCAACAAACTGGTTGCTGACTTTGAATTTCTTCAGTAGTGACTTTTCTGGATTTCCGGATGAAGCAGTGAACGGAAATGAATTTAATCTCCTTTCTACCCTCCTAGAGCCCACCTTGGCTAAGGGTTGATTTCCCATCACCAGTAACCTTCTGAGGACTATCCAACTCTCATTAGTACTCGCTTCACACTTCAGATACGCTTTTGATCTTTCGATCACATCAGCAGGGATTGAGTCTGCAACCTTAAGATTGCAAGTTTAGCATGGCACTGGCTTGAAGAAAGAGCCTGTTGGGCAAATTATCTTTTGCCCAGTCCTCCCTTAGGAAAAAAAACTTTAAAGTAGTGAATGCTTCCTAGCTGTCTGAATTTTTCCTATCTCTGCTCACTCTCTCAGGTAAAGGCAGGAGAGAAGGAGGAATTGTCTGTCAATTCAGGAGGAGGGCAGCACAGGCTCCTTGTCAGAGTGTGTTACTGTGGCTGTGGGGAGGGCTGGTTGTACTACAGCATCTTGTAAAGCAGCAGCTGCACTGCAGGAGCCTACGATATCAGTACTTTTCATGTTATAATAGCAGATGGCAAGGGCTGTTGGCGAGGAGACTTTGAGAAAGAGTGTCTCCAGGAAAAGGAACGTGTAGCTACAAAAAGAGCAGAGAAATCGTGGCTGCTTAGGTTGTATGAACTCAGAAAAAGAAGCTAAACAAATAGCTGCCAGTTCATGATAATCGAAAGGATAAAAATGAACTCTGAGACACCTGTTAGTCTATTGATGAAAAGAATCCCTATGGAAACCTGAAAGGAAAACTGCAGAAAAGGTAGAGAAATGCATGAAATCTCTGATCAAGTGTGATGATGCAGAAAATGAATGAAAGTTATTGCCATTGAAGGGTCTGCCATGACTTGGAGAGCAAGAGATAGTGATAGCAAGGGAACTCTGAGGTCCTGGCTAATCTGTCAGGGTGTCTTTTTTCTGCTCCTCCCCAGAGAACCTGGCAGGGAGTGTCAGGAGACCACGAGGTTAGGAGGAAAGGGAGAAGGGATCTCCGTGAGGATGCTGCTTTAAAACTAACAGGTTGGTAAGGACAGGAGGAAAGAAAGAAGAGGTCTTACCTCTTTGCTAGATGGTATGAGGTCTGTGGTGCCAGCCAAATGAATCATAGCAGCACAGAGAAGGGGTCCAAACCTGATCAGTCTGACTGGGAGGAACCAACCCTTTATATGAGCATGCATTAAAGCCAACAGAACGGAACTTATTAAAAACTAAAAGCAGAACAACACGAGCCAAGAAGACCTTGCTTCTTGCCAAGAGATTTCAGCTCCACCCCCCGTTTTATGGAAAGCCTCATCTTTAACATGCTGCCTTGCAGTCTGCATGTAGATCTTGCCAGAGGAAGGACTGGAGATAGATGTTTGTCTGATCCAAGAGCTAGATGCTGTCACTGAGAGATGCTTATCTACACCAGCGATTCAGCATTAGACACAGGCAATTCAGAAGCCTGCACTAGAGAAGTCCTTGTACAGAAGGGCCTTAGGAGAGAGGCAAGTGACAGTGACTAAAGATAAACTGAAGTTAAACCACTCTTTTGATCCAAACTACCAGAGCAACAGCCACGCAGGCAGCGAGAGGCCTTTTTTGGCAGCCAAATATCCCCCTCACAAAGCCTATTCTCCCAATCAGGTCTTGGGTCGCTCTCTTGCAATTCACAGAATCACAGAATTGTAGGGGTTGGAAGGGACCTCTAGAGATCATCGAGACCAACCCCCCTGCCAAAGCAGGTTCCCTACACCAGGTCGCACAGGTAGGCGTCCAGGCGAGACTTGAATATCTCCAGAGAAGGAGACTCCACAACCTCCCTGGGCAGCCTGTTCCAGTGCTCCGTCACCCTCACCGTGAAGAAGTTCTTACGCACATTCGTGCGAAACTTCCTATGCTGCAGCTTATGTCCGTTTCCCCTCGTCCTGTCTCCACGTACCACTGAAAAGAGCCTGGCCTCACCACTATGGCCGCCACACCTCAGATATTTATAAACCTGGATCAGGTCCCCTCTCAGTCGTCTTTTCTCAAGGCTGAACAGACCCAGTTCACTTAGCCTTTCTTCATAGGGGAGATGCTCCAGGCCCTTCACCATCTTTGTGGCCCTCCGCTGGACTCTTTCCAAGAGATCCCTGTCTTTTTTGTACTGGGGAGCCCAGAACTGGACACAGTAAAAATTCAAGTGAATTTTAGTCACAGTTTGCTTATCTGTGGTGCCAAGCCTTTCTTGTTAGCAGAGTGCCTGTGTCACCTGTTTGCTGTGCAGGAATCTGCCTGCTAATTTTCAGTATAGTCCAACCTCAATGCACCTGATTAAAGCTGAAGCAATCTGATAAGTAAACGAGAAGTGGAAAGTGAATTCTTTTCATAGTTTTAGAAATAGCCACCATCTACACTGTTTTCCCAGGTAGTTCATTCATAATTTACCTTGAACGCTTTGAATGCAAGAATTCCTTTTAGCTAAGACAGCTGCTTGTGCTGGCATGCAAAAGATTTAAGTCTTAAAGAGTCATGACTGTTTTCTGTGCTTACCAATCATAGAATCATAAAACGGTTTGTGTTGGAAGGGACCTTCAAGATCATCTAGTTCCAACCCCTCTGCTATAGGCAGGGACACCTCCTGCTAGACCAGGCTGCTCAACAAGGTTAAGTTCCAATTCCCTACATCTTTTCTTTCCTTTCACTGGTCTGGTCCTTTGCATTCTGCTGTTTGTATCCACTCTTTTTCTTGGACAAATTTGTTCTCTTTTCCTGTCCTGTGCTAGCATAGCTGCTATATTCAGAACTCCTCATTAAAAAAAAAAAAAAAAAAGAAAGAAAGAACTGAAACTTTAAACCTTAAGCATGACAAAACAGTCATTGTGTATACTGAATTTTTCTTAAAATAAAAATCACTGATGCAAAAAAACATGAGTTGTTTTCTTGTTAAAAGTGAAATGACACTACAAGGAGCTTTCTTTGTCTTGTTTAGTGATCTAGCAAATGTTCCCAAGCTCTTCCTACAGGAAGATGACAAATTTATGCTGTTTCCAAGTCTGAAGAGCAGTTGATACCTGAGATAATTTTTTCAGCCGTCACCCAACCGTCACCATGATGTCCTGGCTAAAAGGTGGTCTTTCCAAGGGAAAAAAGGCCATGCAGCAGGGAACAGCAGAGGTCTCCTCAGGCCCGTGTGTCTAGTGTTAATTGTAATGAGTTTATATAAAACAAATAAATAAATAAATATGATGTTCTGGAATAAATGCTGTGTTTTCTGTTTGCTTCCAAGTCTCAAATACTGTAGTTCGTGGTAGTCTTCAAAAGCTTGCCAAAAGGCTACCCTAAAGATTTACACAACTGATCGCTTGACACAGAATGGCGGTTGTAACATTAATTTAGTTAGAAAAGAAAGCATTTACAGAAGATCAAGACTAAGAACCAAAACTCAGTTACTACAATAGTCACCTTTCTATGTTTGTAAGATCCAGGCATTCTGACATCACAAGAGGAAAGCTGCTTCACTGGCGAGCTGTATCAACAGATTATGCAATACTCATTTCACTTTTCATTGAAGTGGAAACCACTCAGGCTGCAGAAATAAAACTGATGGGAGCAAAAAAAGTGGTCTGGATGGCTGTTATCAGTTTTCACTTGAGTTTATCTTAAGTCTTCGTGATTTAGAAGATATTCTGGTGTGCTTTGTGGTTAATTTAACATCCACAAGCTCTCATTCGCTTGGTAACAACTGCACATTAGAGAACTGGGAGAAATTGATGTTTCTTCCTGCAGCAAGGTTTCATAACTATTTTTGTTCTTACTTCTCTCAAATATATTTTTCCTGCTTGTACTTGTTCATCAGTGACTCTAGTTGCTAGACTGTGGTGTCCTGCTAGATGATGAATGATTTTGAAGTACATGGAGTGCCATCTTGAGGTGGATATGAAAAGACTGCATTGCCACTTGAGATGAGCAGAAGAAATGATGTGGCAAGCTCAGGGCAGAGTCCTACAAGGCAAGCAAGAGTGATCACAAGGATAACAAGAGACTATGGTGACCGTGGAGAAGGCCTTTAGTCTTGTGTAAAAAAGATGCATGCACTGCTTCCAGTTGCCTTGTTTGAATCTGTCTTGATCTGTGAACTCTGACTTGTGTGTTGAGTGTTGTCTTTGTTGCATCTTGTATTTTGTCCTTCCCTTGCATTATGACATCCTGAAACCCAAGCTTCCAGGAGGTTCTGGGGAGCAGGGGTCATCAATAAGACCAAGAAGGAACCGAAAAAGAGACCAAGAGGTAGTGATCTTTAATGATTCAAATGAGGTCTCCCTTTGAAAAATGATCTGACTGCAATCTGAAGAAACCTGTTCCCTAACAAAGGACCCGCGGAGAAGAGGGGCTGGAATAATGCAGAGACTCACTGGAGAGGAGCTCTGGATCTGGTGGGGTGCATATCCTGTCAAATTTTAGTGGGCTCTAAAGCTGCCCTGCTACTAAACAGGCAAATGCAGCCCTGAGCCTCCTCAGAAAACTTCCCTCTGCAGCAAAGAAAATATCTTGGTAAAGGTCCAGGCGATGTCCCTAAGAAAGGCCCAAAAAGTAATTCCTACATGCACTTACCTAATCTCCACCCTAGAATGTTTTTACACCATTAGAAATATTGTTTGAGGCCCTTCTGGTGGAAAAGCTCTCAGTTTCCATCTTCTCTCACAATGGCGTGGTATAACTGAGCGTGCAAATCTTACCCAATAGGCATTCCTATGGAGGGGAAGAGAGGCTCACCCCATCTACTGGTCGTAGTAGCCACTGTTGTCCTCCTAACATGTCTGTGATGGTATCTTTCCTAGAATTCCTTTTCTTAGGCCTTTTTAATACTAGTTTTTTACTTTCAGGTGGAACTTGAGTGGGTCTCATCATACATGTCTGTATTGTGATTGGTATGATTGAAAATTGAAAAGATGTCGAGTCAGTGTTTGTCAGCAGTTTATCAATTCCATAATGCCACCAGGTTCCCATTCCTGCAGAGTTATCACAGATTCCTATGGTATTGTCAACTGACATGAGCTGACTGACAGCCCTGTCCTAAGCCCCTGCAAGGGGAAGAAGCTAAGCTAGCTTCCAACCCTGTGAAGACAGACTGCAGTCATGAAAGACCAGGGAGTCTGCCCCCAAGGTGTCCCTGTGCAACACATACAAGGTTCTGGGGATGGAAAAAATGAGTGTGTGGGTAGCAGCCAAGATCCAGCAAAGCAGAACCACACTAAGCTGGTCCAGCTAAGCACCTGTAACGTCAGAACCAGTGCCACCAAAAAAAAAGGTGGAGGATGGTAGTAATTGGGGACTGCTTGCTGAGAGGCACTCATGCACGTTCGACATACAATCTCTCTAAGAG
The DNA here is from genome assembly GCF_905368555.1 of Meleagris gallopavo. Classification (NCBI taxonomy): domain Eukaryota; kingdom Metazoa; phylum Chordata; class Aves; order Galliformes; family Phasianidae; genus Meleagris; species Meleagris gallopavo. The sequence continues at coordinate 43,757,051 of NC_139409.1, read as the reverse complement.
AGATTTGCTGCCTGCCAGGGGCCCACATTCATGATATCATGAAGAGACTACTGTCCCTGGTAAAGCAGGACTGCTATCCATTCCTGCTCTTTCAAGTCAATTCATATGAGGCTGCAATAAAAAGATTATGAAGTATCTCGGAAAGACAGTGACAGGACTGGGAGAGCAGGTAGTGTTCTCCTCTATCCTGGTTGGAAACTGGGACCTAGGAAGGAGAATGTATCAGTTGAGTAGATGGCTGCATGGATAGTGTCACACTCAGGATTTTGGGTACAATGATCTTGGAGACACCCTTGAAAGAGTGGCCATATTGACATAGGATGACAGCTGACCAGGAAAGGCAAGAATGTTCTGGGAAGTAATCTAGTTGGAATGGCCAATAGAGCTTTAAAATAGATTGGAGTAAGGGAATGTACTTCTGAGCCGTAAGCTACAAGGGAGCTGCATGTCATGTGCCACCTACCATGAGCCATGAGCCATGTGCCACAAGCCACAAGCACTCTCCTGTGAAGAAAGACTGAAGGAGTTGGGCTTGTTTAACCTGGAGAAGACTGGGGAGAACTCGTTGCAGTCTTTCAGTGCTTGAAAGGAGCTTATAAACAGGGCCTTTTACAGGGTCTAATAGTGATAGAACAAGGGGGAATGGCTTTAAACTAAAAGAGGAGAGGTTTAGGTTGTATGTTAAGAATAATTTATTTATGCAGAGGGTGGTGAGGCCCTGGCACAGCTGCCCTGAGAAGCTGTGGTGCCCCATCCCTGGAGGTTCTCAAGGCCAGGCTGGTTGGGGCTCTGGGCAGCCTGGTCTGGTGGGTGGCAGCCCTGCCTACAGCAGGAGTTGGAACTGGGTGGGCTTTCAGGTCCCTTCCAAACCAAACCATTCTGCAATTCAATGATTCTGAGATCAGGGCTTCAAGCAATTATTATTTGTAATGAGCTGTACTGGTAAAGTCACCGGCAGAGGAAATTGCACATAGAAATAGCAGCTCGTCTTTGTCACTTGGGAGAACTGACTCATCCTCAGAGGCATGGAGCCATCTACTGTTCTCTTTCATTGGCTTCATCATTATCCTCTAGCCCTGCCAATCATGGCCATCACAGACTTTTTCTTTGTGCTGCCAATTTTAATTTTTAAGTAGCATTTGTGGGCTTAATTAAATTACTTTTTTTTAAATTTTATTTTTTTAGAGGGGCACTCAGCTTCTCTCAGTTGCCTAGATATCTCAGCAAGTGGATCTGTAGTCCTAATGCTTGGTAGCCCAACTGTTGAGCTGCAGCTGAATATGGAGCAGTGACAAATGCATATAACATATCAGAGACTTCCAGTCTGGGTGGGATGTGAAGAAGACTGTTCTAATTACAGGTGGGAATGGCAATATCTCCTCTGTAGTGGAAGAGTCTTTGTATGCCCAGAGTCTTTGCTTGCAGTCTCCATCCCATTCACTGAGTGCTGCCTTCAGCGGCATAACGTTAGTGTGCTGCTTCCTGCTGATCAAATGGCCCCTGATGGAAATACAGTAAATACAAACCCCAAACCATTTTTCACTAGTAAAAAAAAAGTTTCCTTGGGAAGCTATTTTGCAATATTTTGTGTATTTGTGTGCTGAGTATTAATGCAACAAACAAATTTATACAGGAGCTCTTGGCGGGTATTTTTTGTAGTGTTGAAAAACAATGTGTTAACTCTAAGTCTGCAACACCCAGATCTTGAGGCTTGGGTGTGAATATGTGTGAGTCAGACTCTTAGAATAGTAGCCAAGTAAATTAGCAGCTAATTATTACCGCAGCAGCAGAATTATTACCAGGTTCAGCAGAAGTTGTATGTATGTGACAGGGAACATCTTTTAGCTTCAACTACTAGATTTGAATTTGAATAATTATTCTGGAAGTCACAGTTTTTATCCAGAAAAAAAAAAAAAAAAAGAGCAGGTGTTCTGTGAACTTAATAAACTGGGGTGCAAAACAGTAAATCTTTGAGCAGGACTGGGTATGTATTTAATGCAGAAAGTATTTCATGGACTACTAAAATGTGGCTACTTTGGAAGTGGTTATGTAAACGGCTTTTGGCAAAGCATGGCGCAGTGCTGGGGCAGCGACTGCGGAACAGAAATGCTAGCAGCTAGGAATGAAAGCAAAGGTGAGCAGAGACAGTGTGGTTCCTACAATTCAATTTTGACAAGAATGCAGCTGATAACTGAGTTTTTCTTTGGAAAACTCTCCCGTGGTTTTTAGGGATGACAGAACTTGGGGCTTACATGACTGGGACTTGTCCCATCTTTGGCAACAGTGTCCTGCTAGGACAACGGTTTTGTGTAACCTGCAGGAGCTCAGTGAGGCATCTTGCAAAGGTGATAAAGACAAAATGGAAATGATAGAGCTTAATCCGTAGCCAATGCATTTATAAATAGTTTCTCTGTGGAATGTAGCCCTTAAAGCTTCAGGGTACCCCAGAACCAGGACTTCAGACCCACTCCCAGCAAATTTTAAATCCAAGGGAATACGTGAACAGCATCTTTTTCTGATGTTGGTGCTGAAAAGTCCAGCTTTCACCCCTACGCAATTTCCCAGCTGAGTGTGATACTCTGACCAGTTGCATTCCCAAGGTTTTTGTACAAATTATAAAACCCAAGAGGTCGATGAAAAGAATTAGAAGCTGTCATGCTTTGCTTGAAAGTAAAGAAAATTTAGACGTGATTATAGGACTGCGATGTGATATTTGAAGGAGCAGGATTAGATTTTTTGATGACATAAAGTCCCTAAAACACAGCCTTCTACTGAACCCAGAGGATACCTGGCCTCTATTTTGCAAAGCCGATTTCTATTCAGTCAATAGATATTACAGGTGTGTGTATTTGCAAACTGTAACTTGCCAAGTCTAATTTTTATGTCATGCAGACCTTTGGCTTTTCAGAGAGCAGTGAACCTGGTGGGCATCATGTGTGTTACATCTGTAGACTGAGCCCCCTGACCAGATTGTGCTTCTTGGGAGGAACTGTGATCTCCTTTTTGGTGGATGGGAAACAGCTCCAGAATCTATTTTGACTTTTGGGACTCTACCATTACACATTTCCAAATGTATATTATTTTTCACCTAAAAATTGATGGAGGGAGAGAGGAACTGAGGTGATGAAATTCAACCAGGATCAATACAAGAAACACTTGGAAAAGTCTAGGCTGTAAAATAGCTGAGTGGTTAGAAAATACCATTTTCCTGCTTCAGAGGTTTTGATAGAGAAGTATTATCTCTGAGTAAAGGCTCCAGTGAACTGAAAGTCCAGTAGAGGGACACGAAGAGACATCAGAGGGCTTTCAGTCAGGCTCGAATGGTGGAAAGAATACCTTCAGGAGTGCAGTGTGCAAAATAAGCAGAAACCTGGGGAAGTGGTATGGTTCATGGAGGCTGTTTTTTAAGGGTCATTGCAACAAAACTCTTCCTGCTAACTGCAAACCAAGCAAAAATGATGATCTTGGTTTTTATCGTGTTTTCGAAGATTTACCACTTCTGCTCTGAGGAGGCGTCTCAATATTTCTGTGTAGCAGAGCCAGGAAACCCCCACAAAGCTTAAAAGCATTAAAATGTCATGCAAATGCTAAAAAAAGAGCAAAAAGACATTGTGCATAAACAGCAATTTCTATATAGTGACTTGGAAATAAACGGTGTAAAAATTGAGCAGAGAAAGATCTGGGTGTCCTGGTGGACAACAAGTTGGCTATGATCCTTTGTAGCCAAGAAGGCCAAAGGCATCCTGGAGTGCTTTAAAAAGAGTGTGGCCAGCATGTTAAAGGAAGTGATCCCCCCTCTCTCCTCTGCCCTGGTGAAGCCACAGCTGGAGTACTGTGTCCAGGTCTGGGCCCCTCAGTCCAAAAAAGACAGAGATCTGCTAGGAGGAGTCCAGCAGAGGACCACAGAGATGTTAATGGGCCTAGAGCATCTCCCATATGAGGAAAGGCTGAGTAACATGGGTCAGCCTGGGGAAAAGAAGGCAGAGGGGGGATCTGATTAATGTTTATAAATATCTTAAGGAAAGTGGGGGGCAAATGGATGAGGCCAGGCTCTTCTCAGTCGTATGTAGCAATAGGACAAGGAGCAATGGCCTAAAACTTGAACACAGAAAGTTCCATACAAACATGTAGAGGAACTTCTTTACGGTAAGGGTGACAGAGCGCTGGAACAGGTTGCCCAGAGAGGTTGTGTAGTCCCCTTCTATGGAGATACTGAAGACCTGCCTGGATGCCTACCTGTGTGACCTAACGGCCTTAACAGGGGGACTGGACTCAATGATCTCATGAGGCCCTTTCTATCCCCTGCCATTTCGTGATTCTGTGATATTATTCTGACAATCCTTACATGCCCTATATCTCATGGTGTAGCAAAGAAGACAGAAAAAAAGCAGGAGGAGCACATGCATTTTGCACAAGGTATCGTTCAGAGAGCCCAGCCTTGCCAAAGGTTTGACTCACAGCAGAAAGTCTGCTTTGCAGGGGGTGAGGGGCATGTTAGTGGGCATGGTGGTGATGTGTCAGTGGTTGGACTAGATGGTCTTTTCTCACCTTAGTGATTCTATGATGAACGTGCAAAGTGATGTGCTGTGAGGTGAATGCTGGGGATGTGCTGAGTTCCTGTGAAACCACTGAGGATGGACAGGAACATCTCCCGTTTCCCAGAAAGCTGGCCAGCCGCTGGGGCTTGAGCTTGTCATTCTGGTTCATAGTTAAAGCTGCTTTTTACTCTTTGCACTCAACAGCTTTCCATTTTCTGAAAAGCAAAGCAAAGACTGAACAACCCAAGTGAGATTGCAGTGCTCAGCCCTGCAATAAACCCTCTCCAGGCTGATTTCATGCAGACGACTTCTTGTTTGGTGTCAGAGCACCTTCCTCTTAATTCCTGCACATCTAAGCATTTCTTAAAATACCACTAGTAGGCAGGGAATCACTTGCTGGGGTGGGGGCAGGGGGAGTTTTCTTGCCTTCGCAGACTGAATTCTGAAAAATAATTTGATTCTAATTGATGCTCGCACTACTCTTATTAGCCAAGAGATCTGAAAGTTCATCTTTAGCTGAAATTTTAAAAATTAAGTGTGTATAATCTTTACACCTAACACAAGGTGCTTTATAGAAAGGCACTGTTACACTGTAGACTGTGCTGAAAGTTCAGCAGAAAAAAATTGATTGTTTACTATTTGCTGAATGAATGCCTATGGAAAATTGGTCAGTTACCGAATGGAGAAGCTCAGCTCCAAGCTTTCTCAGAAAAATGATTTTACTGAGGCCCAGAAAAAGCCTACTCCTCTCAATGATGCTCTTTTGTGTTAGTCAGGAAATGAGAGGGCTTCGTATTTGTTGGTTTCATCGATGTGTTAAAATGTGTCCCGTTGGCATGGATTTGTTTTGCAAGATTGACCTTTGATTTTTCTTTGTATGGTGATCTCAGCATCACAGATGGCAACAGGCCATTTCCCATTCCCATATCTCCTGCCCACAGACTCTAGAAAATCTCACCGGTGGCAGATAATGGCAGCAGCTTTCCAGGGAGGCCCGGGGAAGGCGCGTTCTCTTGTCTGATTGACATTTACCACCCTGACGTATTGTCATTGCATGGGTAAAAGACATATTTGGAGGCCAGAGAGCACATTTGGTATATAACATCCCACAGTTGGGTGTTTACAAGGTGGGGCAAGCAGAGCATGGGTGTGAAGCACATACCTACTCTGCAGTGCTCTGCACACCAAGCACAACGACCTCCAGCCTACACCCCAGTGCCAGTTGTCCCAACATTTCACCAACTTGGCAGGTACTCACTCTGCAGATCTCTTGAGGTTGTGCTACATGAAGTGCTTGCCAAATGATGACCAAAGAAATCAGGAGAGGTGCTGCTGGCGCAGATCAGCTCCTGGTTGGGTCCCAAGCTCTTCAGGACAGTCCTTGCTCCGGTTATTACATGTTGCTGAATGCCACTACATGGAACTAAATGTATATTCAGACAGAACTCTGTTTTTTAGGGTTTTATTAGTTATGAAAGCACAGGTAAAACAGTTTTTGCAATCAATAACTCCCCAAAATTTCTTCCACATGGATATAGTTCAATATATAGCAACAAAAATAGTCAGCTACTACTAATTAAAGGGATTATTTTCTTAAACAGGAGTTAAGGTCTATGTACATTTATACCACATACACATACAGACACAGAATTGAAAATGACAAAACTGTGTAACAGTGTCCCTATCCTAAATTTTTCTCCATTGCTGTTCTGGGCAGAGGATGCTACCTTTGCTTCTACTTTACCTCTCTCTTGATTCACTTCAGTGTTCAGCCTTGACATATTGTACTGCTTTTGTTTTTAAAATATTCACTACTTTAGAATATTTAATGCTTAACAAGAAGCACGTCAATAATTCAGTGCTGTCATAGGTCCTTCCCAGTGGGTAACATCAGCCTCTTGGCAGTACTAGACCTGCAGAAGGTATATCTACACAGATTTCCTTTTCCAAGGAGGCATTTTTGCTTCAGAGGAAGACAGTTCCATCCTGGTCACTGGTGTTGAGGGTAATGTTGCTGTTCACCATGCTTTCTGCATAGCTAGCTGAAGGGCGGACTTCATAATGATTGCAGGGTCCACAGAAGCACAGGCATGGGCAGTACTTGAAGCAGACACGGTGAAGATACTTCCTGAATTTTTCCCCAGCAAAGGCATAGATAAGAGGATTAAGGCAGCAGTGGCTGAACGCGATGGTTTCGGTCAGGTGCATTGCATAGTCCAGTGATTTAATTTGATTACAACTTAAAAACAACTCGTAGTGCCTTAAAGTCTCGAGAAAAATCAGTACATTGTATGGCGTCCAAAACAGAAAAAACACAATCACCACAACCAAGGTCAGTTTTATGGCTCGTGCTTTTTTCTGGTTTTTGCAGTACAGCAGGGTTTTGATGATCCCGCAGTAGCAATAGCATATGATGCAGACTGGGATGAAAAAACCAACGGTGTTCAGTTCCACATTGCAGAACACTGGCCAGATGTTCATCAGCACCTGGGGTAACACCGGGATGCAGTCATTTTCTAACATCTGGGAGAACACAAAATGTGGCACCGAAACCAGAAGTGCTGTTGCCCATACCCCACAGGTTATCAGAAAGCTGTGCTTCATCGTTCTGGATTTCAGGGAATACGTTGCCCGGACAATGGCCAAGTATCTGTCGATACTGATCACAGTGATAAAAAACATGCCCCCAAAGAATCCGATGTAATACAGTGAGGACACAACTTTGCAGGGGATGGTGCCCAGGGTCCATCCCCTCACCGTGTTGGATGCCCAGAAAGGGAGAGAGATCACAAAAAGAAGGTCCGAGACAGCCAAGTTCAGGAGATAAATGTCAGTAATGCTCTTTTTACTGCCTTCTTTCACGATGGCCAAAACCACCATTACGTTCCCTGCAAGGCCAAGAGCAAACACGGCGATATAAAACAATGGCAGAAATATTTTTCCAAATGCTTGGATGTCAGTTTCATCGCAGATGAGAGCAGTTTCATCGTAACTGTATTCGGTTGTTACTTCAGGCAGTACTTCTGTCATGCTGAATTTTCCGACTAGAGGCAACATGAAAAGGGAAAAGGGAAAAGAGAATAACATTAGAGAGAGATCCAGGATCCGGTGTGAAAGGCCTCACCAATGCTCACTTTGGGATTATGTCACTATTTGGGTTAGTGAGAGTTTTACCGCTGTAGCAGTGTGTATGGGAACCTCTGATTGACCACCTGAGGCGAGCACTGAGTCAGCCCTGGGAGCACAGGTGAAGGCAATTCTCCTGTGCTGCTGGAAGGGGTGGAGCCTGGCTACACCTCTCCTAGATCCACTTAAGACCTGACTACCAGTGGGGAAGGTCTTAAATTTTGGAGATCCCACCTCTTGGAGTCTTTTCAGGGAGCTCAGGACAAAGGTAAGCTTTCCATCCATTCTTCTTTAGCATGATAACATGTTTAGCTTAATTTTCTTGTATATTTCTTAATTATAAGATCTGTATATTCATTGATTATACATGTAATGGTAGATACTAAGATAAGTATGCTCTTTCTACATGTACTTCATTAAAAATTAGCTCCCTAGCACAAGAAAAAAGTGAGAATGTTAAAGGGTGCATGGGCAGCCGAGTAGCAGCAAAACAAGCAGTGCGGGTGGTCATTGCTGCGTGAGAAATGCAGGCTGTCTCCCACTTTGCTGGGCAGTGTTCAGCAGGAAGCAACATTCTAAATGGAACTACTAATGGATCAGCAGGAACCAAGCCTAACCCCAGGGTGGAAGTGTGGTAAGACAGCCAGCTTGGCCATGTGTGGGCAGATGCATGCTGATGTGGCAGGAGTAAAGACTGGGAGCGAAGCAAGTGGAATCCCAGCATAATGTCCATGTTCTCCTGACACAGTAACTTCTCCAGCCTGTTTGCAAAAAGCCTTGCATGGTTAAGCATGAAGTAAAAATGCCCGAAGGTGTGAGACAGCCCTTGCCTAAGAAGTTTCATATGATGCAGTAGTAACTACAACAAGCCCCTACGGCTGGTTGATCTGACTATACTGATATTTTCTCCAAATGTCTCAGTGCTAGAGTGCCATTTGTGGTGTGGCCCATCAAGTTCTGCCCTCTCATTTTGTAGTCATTACTCAAAGGGTGCCGGCTGGCAACATGAAGTCTCTGTTTTAAAACACCTTATTCTTTGCTGTCCCTCAGGCACCTAAATGAGAAGTGCCAGCAGTCATTAGCAAACAGTCTCTGTGGTTTGGCACAGGAAAAGCGGGCAGGCAGAAGGGCTGTCTCAGCACGGGCGCTGTGGGGCACCGGCAGAGGGCTGGGCTGTGTGCAGCCTGCAGGAGCACCCACAACTGCACGGCATCTGGGACTGAGCCCTCTGCCTGCTGCCCAGGTTGGTTCTCCAAAGGCAACGTGCGGAATTCATGGCAAACAATGAGGAATCAAGGCTTTAATTTTCTACTGGTGATAAAACTAATTGGAACTGTCTGCGGAGATGGGGGAGGTGTTGCCTATCTCTTCCTGTGTCTGCCCAGTTACTGCTTTATCTACTCTGCTAAGGGGTACAGGAACAAGCAGCAGATGTGGTATATAATCATAGAATCATGGAATTATAGAACCACCAAGGCAGGAAAAGACCTACGAAATTATCCAGTCCAACCATCCACATATCACCTGTAGTTGTCATTAAACCATGGCCCTCAACACAATGTCAAAATGTTCCTTGAACACCTCCAAGGTCAGTGACTCCACCACCTCCCTGGGTGGTGCTTTTCCATGCTGACCTTTTCTTTCATCTCTTCAGAGACTAAATGTCTGCAGCAGGTCTCTTTAAAATGGGAAGACGTGTCAGTGGTGCACCAAGGACTCTTGTGCTGCATATGAGTCACTAAGAGCCCACCTGACTCCTTGCAACCCCTCTGCACTGTCCCACAGCATCCTTCTTGCTTGCGGCTGGCTCTTCACTGATGCTATCTAAATGGAGGAGGCTGTGCACGGGGTTTGATCAACCTTGGCAAGAGATGAATTGAGGATTCAAGGTCCCATCCTGTCCTGACACACAGAAGTGAGAGTCAGTTGATAGCTCTCATATCCCCTCAGCATCCCTGCTATCCATGCACCCAAAGAGAACTGTTTGGTGGTGCTGGTGTGTGAACTTCAAGTGGAAAGAGGGAGTTCACGCTGTGTTGCTGTCTCCTCTCTGAGGGCCCCCGCTCGTGCTTGTGGTTCCCATGCTTGCTGCCTCAATTCATGCCTAGAAAGGCAGCTTGTTCCTCTGGAAGGTTTCTGTGCAAGCCAGTGCATGTCAGTATATCGTGCTGGGCGCAGGAAAGGTCTCATACTTGTCAAGAAATGCAGTTTCTGCCATGGGATAAGCCTAAGCCCTCATGGTCTTCTCTTACTGTTAGTCATCCTGCATAGGTACTGTGGTCAGATCTTTTTGAATATTTAGCTTCTCTGACACCACTTTGTTCAGTTTAAGCTGATATTACCCAACAGATGGTCTGCAACCAACCAAAAGCCTCACAAGAAACAACTCATATGTCAGATGTGCATAATGCAATGAAATTTGATTGTGTTCTGGATTGAGAAGCAGAATATGGCCGCTTGCATCCTTTCCAGCCAGGTGTTGACTGCCAGTCTTGCAGAACCCACCCCACGCACTGACAGTCTTCTCACTGTCTGACTCAACACAAATTACTCTCTTGGGCTTACAATAAATGTTAAAATAAGGGAAAAGTTAACTGAAGACTGCAGAGCATACTGAGTAAGAACGATGTGGCTGCAATCTATCTCTGCCAAGCGTTTTCCCTTGCTGAATACAGGAAATAGTAGATTCACTTCTGCTTCTCATGGAGCTGTTCAACTGCTTTTCTCTCTCCAGATTTACGCACAGCTTTGGGCCCTACTCCTCACAAACACTTCTGCTTTTAAATATCTTTATAGCTGTCTAAAAGACAATACTTGGCAGGATGTAAACCCTGTTTCTCAACCCAGATATTCCCAGCCAATTTCTGTTGTGCATTGTATACAATATATAGGGAAGTGAAATTGTGAGAGATTCATCAAACTCCCCTAAGCAACAGATGTTGCATTTCAACCTTCAAACAGCCTTGACATTGGACTGAGTGACACAAGAGCCAAATCCTGCCTGCACATCTGATCCATCTTGTTATCAGCCAGATGTCAGTCTACAAGCTCTACTGTCAAGAAGCCAGATCTGCTAGCTCTTTGGTTTTCCACTGTGCCTCTGCTGTGGCTGAAAGAAGTGAAGTTAAGAAATAACCCAAAGCAGACCTCTAACAAAGAGTCACGCTACAAATTTGCACAATAAGCTGATGAAGTATTCAAGATTTTCACGCCTTATTCAGCACTTCAGGGTGAGGTTGACTTGACTTGCTTTTCCCATGTGGACAGGGCATGCTCTTGGCCTCAGCACCTGAGCTGCACTGCAGTGATTCAGCCTGGTCCTGGCCTAGAGAAGCTGATAGGCTTTGTGGGGATCCCTGTGAAACCCAGTCAGCGCATTTGCCTTTCTTGCGTCTTGATATGAGCTGCCACCACCCTACCCGAATATAAACATAGTTGCTTTTGTACTGTTGTAGCTACACCCATCAGCTTCACACCTGCTGGTGAGTCTTGACAAGACAGTGGGCATGTCCTCCAAATGAAGTGACCTAACTACTGGTGGCCCTTCTAGCACACACCACAAAAGTTTAACGGAATTAACTGGGACTGGCTGGAATTGAGCAGGAGGGAAGCTGGTTGAAAGCCTTCCTAGCACTCTAGGTGAAACTCTGGTACCACTCTGCTTGTTGTCATCAGGATGCTGCAGATACTGCTAATGGCAGTTTGGATGGTGCCTAAAACAAAACTGAGATGTGAGAGTAACGCACTAACCGGTGATAGTGCCCGGTTTCTAGTCTTATACCCAACTGGTTGGTGCAATTGTTGTGGTTCAGCTTTCAAAGCTGGGTGGCTCCGTCCTTAGGGGACGCTGTCTAGAGTTACTTGGTAACATGTTAGTTAGCCACGGTCTGAAGCAGACCCAGTCCAGCAAGTGCAGTTACTTTAAACTGAGTCTATCGTTCAGCCCCGAAATGGGGACTCTTTCTACAAGTTCTGGAAGGAGATGAGAATCCCAATACTTAAAAGCAGGAGGCAAGATAAGACAGTTCATACAAGCTGATGCCAAGATAAAATTTAAACAGTAAAAAGGGAGAGTGCAGTTAATGCCACTTCATGTGGTTTTATAGCAAAAAAACCCAACAACTACTACTTTGATTTGGTCATCTGATAACCAAGTTGAGAATAGATGCTGTGCAGGAGATTTGCAGCTTTGGATTTCACAGCCTGCTGTTGTGACTGACACTCTCCAGCCCAAGGCAACACAAATCTTATATAGCAGTATGATTGGATTTGGACTGATGAGCTGTCAAATTAAAAAAAAAAAAAAAAAAAGGTTTCAGTGAAAGAATCCTTACCAAACTGGATATATTGTTTGTAAAAGCTTTGTAAGAGCCATGAATTCAAATCCAAAAACTCTTCAGTATTACCATCAGCGGAGTGAAAGCAGATTGGGAATCAGATCCAGTAGGGTGATAGGCAACTAGATGATTGGGCAGCAGTTCAGCCAGCTCTGAGTAATCTGGGGTTTCTGGGATGATTCACCCTCACGTTTATTGTAGCCAACGTTACATGCTGCAGAGATGAACACCACAAACCATGCCTGGAGCACAGGGTCTATCCACCGGGCAACCGTGAAGCCAGTGGGCAGACATTGAAACTGAGCACCCGGCTGGATGTTTCAGTACAAAAAGCTGATGCAATCTTTGGGTGTTACAACTGTACTACGTGAGAAGAAACACAGGAGGGAAAATTTTATTGCTGTAGAGCTCACTACTGCGGCTGCAGGCATGCTTCATGTGTGCAAACTCATAAGAAGTGGAGAAAGTAGAGGAGAGCAAGCAAACCACTGGGATTCTGTCAGGTGCACCCTTGCTCTCTGCTCCCACAGTCCTTCTCTGATGACTTCAAGGTGACTTTCCTTGGATTTATTTTTTCTTCTGTGATTTATTATCAGATCCTTTGGACCATTTCTGTGGCCAGGCAGAGTTCTGTAAGCTTATTTATTGCTTATCAGTTTGAGTGCTTTAATTTATGGAGGCTCCCCTCAAGGGTCTGAGGATAAGGTTTTCAAAAGCAAGTAGTGCTCAGGGCCACTTCATTCTTAGGTTTTCCAACTCAATGTGAAGATCAAGGTGAAGAGGAAGAACACTGAGTGCTTTCCAAAAATCAGGACATTTAAGGTACAAAATAAAAGACTTAGAAATGGAAGATGATCAAACTTCAGATTAAGATAAACCTGAAAATTGCAGAGGCTTATAGCCCCTTAACAAAGACATTTAGGTCAAAAAGATTTAAAAAGAAGCCCCTTCCCTGAACCAGTTCTATGGTTTTTACATCACCATCACAAATTAAGTTAGAAGCAGTAGATTCTATAACTTAAATTCAAACCAATAGCTGGAGATGAGCAGCATGTAAATCCAGAAATTTAAACCAATACTTCTGGATAAAAGGAATGTACTTGAAAAATTTGGGCTTGGGTTATGGAGGACAGGAGGGGATAGCATTGAGTCCAGGATCTTTGTCACTGTAACCTAAGGCTTTATAAAGCAACTGGAAAATGCTTAACCTGGAGATAACTGCAAGGCAGCAAGGAACCAAGGCACAACTTTCAGCTTAGCCATTGCATCAGAATTAGCTGTACTCTGATTTTATAAAGCAAACAATAAAACAGAAACATGGAACTATTCCTGTTTACCAATGGGGAAGGCTTCACCACCTGTGCTGCAGAGCAAACACAAAGGTCTTATTTCGACCAAGAGCCGGAGATGCTCATACCCTGGTCCCACCCAGATGCTGCTCGTGCTAACTTCCTGGCAAGGGGACTGAGCCTCGGTGCCAGGACCTTGTGCCTCCAGCCACATCCCACTGCTTGCACCAGGCTCTGTGTGGTTTCTGGGGCCGTGGCAGCTCGCCCCTGCGGTTGTTGCTGTATTTATAATGAAAGCTGAGGCTTTTAACACTTCAAGCTCCCTCTCTCAAAGTCCCCCAGAGGCTGTGGCCATGCAGGAAATATGGTGCCCATGTGCCAAGGGTCCCACCTGCTCCCAACATCTTGCTCTTCATATTTTCTCAAGGCCATTCTGAGGGTCTTCTGGTCATGCTGTATCCTCAGGGAGCTCTTTAAACGCTGAGATGTTTTGCTGAAGCATATTAGTTGTTGTTGCTGTTACCCTTTAGGCAACAGTAGAAATGAGCATGGTCTTGATGGAGCGGGATATGGGCTCAACTTTCATGACATGACCTGTAAGGACTCTTGAGCAACTGAAGTTGCAGATAACCACATCAAAGCATTTTACTGAGATGCTGTCCCTATTCGAGTGATTCTTCTGAATGGGAGCTAAGCATTAGGGTACTTCCAAGAACCTCACAAGGCACCAGTCCGAGCCCTTGGCAGTCCAACTACTTTAGAAACGTGGCTCTAAGAAGCTCAGAGCCCTACATATCATTTTCAGAAATGACTTAGGAGAGTATGACCTGACTCCTATATCTCCCATGGATCTTACAACTGAGGTTCAAAAACCACTGAAAAATGGTTCTGAATTTTTCCCCCATGCCTCTTAAGGTCATGGCTTTGAGGTCCTGATGCTGATGAACAGACCACTGACACAGATGCTGGGGTCCTCTGCAAAAGCTCTGCGTGCTGAGCAGGCTTCCAGGCTGTGTACAGTTCCAGGGCCCTGCCAAAGGACAGTATGTGAACTGTGGGCTGGAAGAACCATGGGGCTTTGTCCTCTAATTTTTACATGCATATCTGTGCGTTCTGCCCTTTTTTTCTCTGATCTGCTCTTCCTCAATATTTCTTTTTCTCAGGCCTTCTCTACTTGTGTGGCATTCAGATTTTCTTTGTATTTTCTGTGGGAGGGACTGTGGAAAGAGACAGTTGTTTGCAGCAGCATGCACTGTTTGTGCCTTGTTTGTAGTTACTGCTGGCACCATCCTCCCATCACCTTTATTGTTGTGCTTATGTATTTCCTGTCCCATTTTTGTTATTAATAAAATCTTTTAATCGTGACATCTTCGAGAAACCCAAGAAATGTGAGATCTGTTAAATTATCCTCTCCACTGTGCTTTTAGAGGTTAGCACACATTACCCTATGACAATGTCCTCATGAATATTTTCCTGTCAAGACCACGCTATCCTCTAGCAGACCTCCCAGCTCACTGCATGTTCTTGCATCCCCTTTTCCCAAATTTAGGTTTATTTATCCCCCTTTTTCTGCACTGCCCAAACTTTCAGAACTCATTGCAGTCGCTTTCCTTCTTTCATCCTGTCGCCCAGTTCATTGCCCTGCACCCAGGCTTTGCCCCAGCAGAATAGATGTCGGGAGCAGCTGTTTCTGCATCTGTATTTATATCACACGAGTACTTAATTGGCTGCTGCAACCAACTCTACTACACGAATGTCTCACCAAAACTGATTGTGTAACACTCTTCCCATGGAAGGCTGAGTCACATAGAAATTAAATAATGTGGTCATACAGAAACTTGATTTCTCAAATTTTTGGATTTCTGTCATTACCTTGCCAGTCTGCCCACTTTCTATCATCTCTAGCAAAATCCTGTATTGGGCTGTTTTTCACTGTCACTGATGATTCTGCTGTTGGTTCAGGGGCCAAAGCCAAAAGCGAGCAATGCTGGTGAGTGTAATGGTTGAAAATCCCTGCAGGCTTCCAATAAAGTGCACTTAATGAAGTAGAAGGGCTTTATCCTCCTGGTCCGTCCTTGTGTGTTGATGCTGCACACTGTTCATCTCTCAGTGTTTTGCTTTAACCTTGAGGGATTCTAGCAGGGTGAATGTTTCTTTTACCACAAGATGCCACAAAAAATCAGCCACCAAGTAAAGTGCCTCTGCCCTGATTTGCTTTGACTGGTAAAATGTTCTCCTTTCTGCCTTCCCAGCTTGTAAATATTGCCCCATCATCTTAATCCAAAGTAAATCTCACTTAGATTCCCAGAGTTAAGCAGTGAGGAGATTCCCTAAGTTCGTGAGACGCCACTTGTCATCCTGACCTGTCAAATTATAGGTGAAATATAATTGTCTCTTACCTTAATTTGTAGTTGACTTGAAAACCAGTGTTTTCTTCAGGCTGAACCTGATTGTTTTCAAATGTATATTTCCTCTTCTCTAGCATATATGCCTGCCCTATGAAACCTGAACTTTGGCAGAGCAGCTTCCTGGGCTGAGCTTCAGAGCTGAGCTGAGTATTGATGTGCTCAGCTGTGGTCCCGCTGTCGTGTTGTGAAATATTGAGGCAGGACACAGCTAGTCCGTGGGGCTGAAGTGCATGCAGAAGCACTGCAGAGGAGACAAGAAATCCTTTGGGATCTTCACGCCTTCCTCCTAGTGCACAGTGCTGAGGGTGACTCTTCCAAATGCTGACCCTCTCTGTGAGAACAGTTGGGACTAAGGGGATAGAATGGACCGAACCTCTCAATTGGGGATGGTCTCAGATGCCAGGGGCTGGGGGAGTGTGGGCAGCATGGTGGTAACTTTTCTCCAGTGATGTTCACAGCTTGCTGTGACACCTCCATACCACCACCAGGGTGAAGCCACCAGCTTTAGGACCCAGAGGAGCAGGGAAAGGAAAAGGGCTAGAAATTGCCTGCAAAATAATTTTAACTGCGTTGGTGTTCTTTCTTCTTCTGCAGCCAGTAGATCTGGAGTAATGTTTAGAGCCGTGAGACTACCATTATGCTCACAATACGTTGTGCTGCTCAAAGCTGGTTTCTCCACACACACTGAAAGTAGAAGCTCTGACTGCCAAAATCACAAACTTTCAGCTTTCAGAAAGATGATTTCTAATATATAGCATTAAGGAAACCTCACTGTGAGAACTGCCTGATTGAGAAAGATGAATTAATCTTCCTTGATACCAACAATGCTTTGAAGTTATTCCTGCAGCACTACAAATGTGTCAAAAGGGATACCCACAAAGTTGTAACTGCAGGGCTTCGAAGAGAAACTAAGTCATGCAGACTTACACACTTCCTAACAGATCCCCCCGGGGAGCAGAAAAGACTTTTTGTTGTACTCTGATGTCTGTGATAAGCCTAGATAAGAGTGTTACTCATTATCATAGCATGCATTTTCAGTGTAACTTGAATACACATGAAATGAATGCTGCCTAAAAGACAACTGCGCATCAAGAAATATCTTTCTGTTGTCTGCCTCATTTCATGCACTGATGCTTGGGACACAGCTCAGGGATAAGAAAAGCTGAGAAAGCTGTTGGAAAAACTTTCATCCTTTTCACACACAAGAGGGAAAAGCACTTTTTGTTTCTCCAAGCTAAGAAGAAAGGCCGCTGAAGCAAAGCCCAGCAGAGGGAGCCTCATCTTCTCCTGTCACTTGACGTGGCAGCTTTCCAGCCTACCAGTAGGAGATGCAGTTGTTCTTCGTTGCAAATCTGGAGAGGCAAAAATTAAAAGAGATGGAGAAAAGCTACATCTAAGTGTGGAAATGTCTTAGCTGAAGGGCTAGAGAAGGGAAGAGCCACAAAAAGCTGGCACACTTGCACACAGAGCTGGCACACTTTGTGCAAGCAAAAAGAACCTCTCTCCTGAAACCTGCTCTGACAGCCGTACCCTGATCTGTTGGTCTGCAAAGACTTGCACAGCCCCTGGCTTGAGTGGGTGCTGTGTTGAGAGATCAGCACTAAATGGGTATCTCACCTCAGATGGTGATTCATTTCATTTTTCTGAACCAGCCTCCACAGCAAGCAGTTGGGAAGCCCAGCATCAATGTTCAGGTTGAAGAATGAGTCAGACTGTGTCTATTCCTCCATGGCACCAGGCTTCAGAGGGGGCTGCTGGGCCTCTGAAATCGAGAGGAGCCTGGGCGTGCTGTGCTGGTATCAGTGCTGGATTACTGGGGGTGCTGCATGGAAATAGAGAGGTGAGTGGAGACCCACAGCTCTGCTTTGTTTCTTGTTCTGTTTCAGACCCTGCTTGGCACATCTGAGTTACCACAGTTACCATAGTTACCACAGTTTACGTGGTGCAGGTTGTGCCTTACATATTTCACAAAATATCTAGATGGTAGAAAAATGCCTTCTGGTCTTCAGTTCTCAACTACTGCATTTTTCTCTTGCTGTCTACCAGACCTTTCCAGGCCTATTAACCTACTTGTACACAGATTTCTTTACTCGCATGTAACAGTATGCTCCCTAGTTTTCATTTTTGGGTGTTTTATTTCCTTCGTATTTTCACTGAGTTCACCCTCGGTCTTCTTTAATATTTTCCACATGTCACCATTGCTGAAGCTGCTGTCAGTTCCTAATTTACAGCTCAGCTTTATTTAACAAATTCACTAGGATAATTAAAAAAAAAAAAAAAAAAAAAGCTTTTTTTTTCTTTAATTGGGAATGACCTGCATCTTCAGCTTCAGTCTCTGGCAGAGAAGAAGTGAAGTTATCGAAGCACAGTTATAGCTTTGGATTTTTTGTTGTTGTTGTTTGGGTTGTTATTCTTTCAGGAAAAAAAAATCCAAATCATCTTACTCGAGCAGTAAGATCCTGTGTCTGTGTGCAGTTAGAGACTTGTCATGTTTTCAGTCAAAAAAACCTCCTTACTTCCCAGCACTTTAACCTTAAGCATCTCTTTACTGATGACAACAGTTTCCACTGTGATCCCACCGACTCATCTTAAACTGGTCACTTTCAACCAGTTGCAGAGTTTCTGTGGAAAGCTGAGGGCTGAGGAGGTGCTGGCTTTGCTCTCCTCAGAAGAAATGTGAGGGAAATGTTTGGCTTCCTCTTCATCAGAAGATATTAGTGAATCCTTTTCTTTATCCATGTTGCAGCAGCATCCCTAATTGCTCCTTGTTCTTGTCCCAGAGAATGAGGAGAAGGGGAGCCTGAGGACTCAACCAGCTTCTCTGGCTCAGAAACAGAATACCTTTCTGATTCAGGCGGTTCAATTTTAATTTTTATTGTCTCAGTTTAACAGAAATTCTCACAGACACATTTCTGTGATGAGCCATCTTCGTCCTGGCAGTCAGCAAGTGAAATCCAGTGGAACTGTCAGGGGGTTTTGTTGGGCAGTGCTCAAATGTCACCATGATGCCCATGTGTCATCACAGTGACATCACTGTGTGGTGCCTGACTAGTTGGAGCAGCCAGAGTAGGTGTCACTGACCAGCACTTGTTGGTTCTGCATAGAGCCACAGGTGTTTGAACTTGAGTCTGGACAAAGAGAGAGCTGTATTTAAAGGGGATCACTCCTCACCAGGACCTTGCTTTCCTTTTTTGGTTCCAACACTTTCATTAGATATTTTAGAAATTCAGAAAGCAAGCACACAAACCAAAGAGAGGTTGCACATCTCCTATTTATGCCATCAGTAAAATGCACTTAGTGTCTTTTTCTAGTTGGATCTACGAGCAGCCTCTAGGACACTGCTGACATTGCAAAACAAAGATTTAATTTGATATTTCACTGTTAAACGAATGAATGAATGAATGGATGACTAGAAGGACACGACAACCGAATTGGTTTATTATTCAAATATTTTATTTCCAGTACCATTAAATAAATAAATAGATAACTAGATAAATAAATAAAATGACCTGAGAGCAGAGGCTTATTACTCAAACATCTTTCCAGAACTATCTATCTGTGTACTCTCAACTTATGAATCTGTAACTGGTGCCCACACCTTGGCACTCCACTCTTGTTTGCTAGAAAGATTGCATTTACTTCCAAGTATGGGTCAGCAAAGGGGTAGGACTTTGGGGCATTATTCCCTTGCTGCTCTGTATCAGTAAACAGTCTGGTTTTGTTTCATTTGCTTTTTCCTGCGCAGAAAGGAAAAAATAGGGGACAATTGTTACATGCTAGTCTAGTTCACAAGCCCCTCCTGAACCTGTGCTGCAGAATCCTTGAAGACAGGGATACCCAGGTGGCCAGTGGAGGCAGATGGGATGTGAAGACCTCAGCTGGTCAGGGTGCCAAAGTGCCCTTCCTTTCAAAATGCATGTGCTTTACCTTCCCCAGAACCAAGCATGTAGATGATTTTGGAGGTTCTGAGCGTTCTTGGAGAATGCGAGGTGAAGAAGGGCAGTGTGAATAAATGTTTTTGTGATGTCCATGTGCAAGCACGTGGCACATATATTAATGTCAGTGGAAAGCCTGCCTGCATACCAGCGCATGGAGTGGAAAAAGAGCTCTGAGTGAGAGGTACCACAGCAGGCCTTGCTGTTGGCTTGGTAGCACTGCTCTTTTGGAGGTATCTTGTCCTATGTGGTGTCTGACAGAGGTGCTCACGCCAGAGCTAGCCTGGCATTCTCTGACTGCACTAATTAGCCCTGACTGCATCAATTTGCCAGAAAGCACGTTGGACCCATGCAAGTACCAGCCAGTTCTGAAATAAGAGAGGTGTTGGGTGGAGACGACAGCCAAGCAGATGCACGAGTCAGCACTCTGTGGAAACCCAACTCACGCTTCCACTACGCTGAGTGAAGATTTCTGTGATGTGCCTCTGCACTTTTTGGCATTTTAGCTGAGCAAAGAGAAACACAGTTTTATGCAAAAATGTTCAGTCAAGCAGAAGCACACCGTACGAGTTGTGCATCAGAACTACTGCGGTTCAGCAGCAGCTTTGCTTTGGTCAGCATTACTTGCCCAGACTACAGGGCATACACCCAAGAAGAGCCCCGTTACAAATGTGAACCATCCTATCTCTAGACATAGCTGGATATTACCACAGCAGAGAAGAGACAGAGAAGCGCTTCTAGATGGGAGAAGTCCTTCTGGAAGGATCATTTCTGAATATTCCCTGTAGTGGAGCCATCCCATAGAGTGCATGTCTCAAGGAGAGGCATGGGTGCAGTGATACCTCAGACTGAACTTTCTTTTAGGGTGGATACTTCCTAAGGAAAACAAATAAACTAACAAACCTTGCAAAACATGGGGCTTCACCAGAAACCCAGCAGTGGTTGTACTTCTTCCTCCCTGATGGCAGTGTGAGGCACATGGTGAGCACCTCACAGATGTGTGGGGCAAATCGCAGAACTCTTCCATTGACATTCTACAGATCTCTTTGATGACTAAAACTACATTTCAAGATGAAGCTGAGGTTGCTGTTTCTGTATGAATCTCAGGTAAAGAAACCAAGCTCGTAGATTTGTGGTTGGCACGGGTCTTCAGTGAGTCACTCCTTGGCTACTGCCCTGCTAGCTGGGCACAGTAGCATATTCAGAAGCCTTGGTCTGCACCTGGGTTAACAGTTTTTAAGAAAGCCAGGGCCATGACCAACATCTATCTGCTGAACCTTGTCTTTTTCCTCCCCTTCTTGGCTCAGTACTCCATTTTGGTAGAATATTCCTTCTGCTTGGCTGCCTGCCCCAAGGGAGCAGCCATCTCCTAGAGTGAGAGTGATGTGGCTGGGCTGGGTGAGAAAGTGGTGCAGAACCCACCCTCAGCCTCACAGCCACATTATGGCTAAGAGCTAATTTGGTCAGCATGCTGTCAGTGCAACTTCCCTGCTGCTCACCTAAGAGGGTGATTGAAAAACCCTACAGACATATCAAAGATATACAGGAGGGCACAGATTACCAGTAAGGTCAGCCTCCTGCACAGGAGCTTGTAAAAGGAGTTACATTGTCATAGACATATTTTCTCCAGGTACACAGCTTTTACTCACTCCTTTTTACTCTGTGTTTTACACATACCAATAGTGAATCAAGAGGAAACAAGACAATGTGAGTGACTGTTACTTTTGTCTTGGTTTTAAGATGATACACATGAGAATATCTGACTACATGATGTGCCCAACTTGTTCTGACTTCCCTTCAACCTGTCTCACTGCAGCAAAAAGACCAAGATCAGGATGTAAAACTGAGTAGCAGGAGTGGGGACCAATGCTGAAACTGTGGCGGGCTCCTTTTGAGCAAACAAGTGACCATGCACCACATCTGTGCAGAACAGACGAGCTCAGCCAGCCTGGCACTTCTCTTGGGACAGCAGCTGCTGGGACAACCCTACAGTTGGAGTCACTGTGATGCCTTTCAGACTCAAGGAAAGATGCAGAGGCTTCCTTCTGCTGTCCTGCGCTCCTAGTGCCCTTGCACACAGCTCAGAGCAGGCAGCTCCCAGGCCTGTCCCTTCAGAAAGGGGAGGAGCACAGAGAACTGCATGTTCTGCTGCCCACACAGCATCAGGATGTGGGTCTCACCTCCGCCCCTGCGGCAGCAGCAGCTCACAGCACCAGGCTGCAGCGGGGAGCTGAGGTTGGTCCGACTCCTGGAGCTGCTGCTGCAAGGAGGGAGGCAGCTGCCTTGGCAGGAAATCCTTAGTGCTGCAGAGAGCTGTGTGCAAGGAGCAAAGCATCCCCGTTTCAAAACACAGAGAGCTTTGATGAAGGCCCGTGGTACTTGACATCTACCAGCTCCTTCATGCAGCGTAACATCATCCTGACTTGGCTGCTGGTGACCTGCAGCATGACATCTCAATCAGCAGCAGAAATTAAAATTTTAGTGACAGCAAAATAAGCCCATTTTTGCTAGACTGTGGAATTCCAGCTGGGAGGATGCAAAGGAAGAGCACAGTGAACATACCAGCTCACTTGAGCAGCCAAGGATAGGCTGCAGGAGCACCATGAAGGCACTGTGGGTCTTTGAGTGGTTTCTTTGCTTGAGACTCGCTTGAGACTACTAATACCTTCTATCACCAGTGCATTAATAGAAACCGGCCATTTCCTAAGCCCCTGCGGTACGTCTCATTACAGGATGACCACTGAGTGTTAGAAAACCAACCAAATATTGCACAGATCTAAAAGTTCACAGTCGCCTCAGAGCATATCACACAAATACAGCACATCCCAGAACCAAAAAAACCCCAACTCCCAGGGTGAGCTGCACCGTTGTCCTCTCCTCACACCTTTCTGCTCTGCGGCAGAGCCTCACTGCAATCTGTGCACCTCTCATTTTGGTCACCATGCCTAAGCTACACCTCCACACAGCTTTTCCTGAGCTGCATGGAGTAACAGCTTCTTGTTTTATTATTTTTGCTATTACTGGAAATTGCCTACTGGGAGCACAGCCTGAGAATAAATAGCAGATACTACTGGGCTTCAGAAGAGCGAGCCTGATGTGGTCCAGGGAGGGAGGGATGACTTTCTGTCAAACTTAGAGACACATCCTTCAGAAAAAAATATTTTGCTCTTCATCTACATGGCTTGGATCCCTTTTAGGCCACAGGTTAACTTGCTGAAAGAAAGATCTCTATCCTGTTTTTTCATAGGTCAGGGGCTGCTTTACCCTATTGCAAACGATGTCCATTTCAGATCTGACTGCAAAACCTGATGTGCAGGGGCCGAACAAGACAAGTGTTGGTGAAATTTAGCAAAAAAAAAAAAAAAAAAAAAAGATTGAGGTTTCTCCATGCTTTGTTCCTACATAGAGGAGGAAGGGGAAAACATGGAAATGGAGCCTCCTGTTACTAAAGGGACATTTTTCCAATGCAGATACCCAACTCCTGAGCCTGCTTGTCTGTGGGTATGAAGGGGGTATAGCTCTGAAGGGTGGCACAGTGGTAGCATGGGCAGACAAAGAGTGTAGGCAGTGAGAAGGAATGGAAATGATTCTGCATTTCCCATCATTCATTATTTGAAGGTTCTGCTATTTTACAGCAGTGATCTTGTGATTGAAATTGAATGACTGCGCCAGCTGAGCTGCTAGGGGGAGAGCTTTGCCATGCAAGGAAGGCTTTTCTCTGCAAGACAGTGTTACAAAATCCTTTACTGCAGGATGCATGCCATGAAATCCTGCAGTAGTGCACATACACAAATATGTGCTGTAGGAAAGCAGAGGTTGTTGCCATCCTCGTGCTACGAGCAAGGTATGATATAGAGGGCTACAGCTGCAAACCTCCAGGAGATAAAGATAGCTGGTGCTCGCATCCTGTCCACCACACTTCAGCTTCAACCTTAATTTCTGTGAAACCTATTCTTGGGCATTTAAATGCTTGCACATACAAAAAAAGAGGCATGTTGAACAAAGGTGGCAAGTTGCCCAAATGGCAGGAGCTGCAGTGCAGAGCTGGTATGGAGGAAGTGGTTAAAACTCATCTTTTATTCACAGTCTTTGCTTTATCATTTGGGGAATCTGTCACTGCCCACATGAAGGAACATTACTTGTAGAACACATTGTTATCAACCTGTTCTTGTAAAAGACTGCATTTTGCAGATCACCAATATGGATGCACATTAAAATAAACACTATCTGAAGATCAGCAGCTAAGAAGAATTGTCTGGGTTTTGTTCTGATCTTCTCTAGGAAATAACCTCAAGGGTACTCGAAAGGTGTGGGGATTTTACCAGGGTAGGTTTACTTGCTAGAAGATAACCTGCTAGAAGACAACCTGCTCTCAGTCTCTTTCTCCCAGGGAGAAGGAAAGAGGGAGGAAGAGAGAGGAGATGGCTGGAGGAATGGTCAGTCATGTGAATCTGCCAGGACAGAAGAAAATGTGCAATCTGAGATAATCAGTGATAGGACAGGGGAGTTCCTCAGGTGCCAGGATCGTGCATTTACACTGCAGGAAGAATCTTTATTATAAAACTTCAAATAGGGTGATATCCTGTAGCGAAAAATAGACCAGGAACAAAAACTTCAAAGCACCATTGCATTTATCTGTCAATATCTGTGCTACCTCCTGCAGCTCCCCAGGCAGATTTTACCCATGACTCTTACCACGTAACAGTAATTTATTTGCTGCTTGCCTAATTACTCATTCACTAAGCTCTATCTGGAAACTTTGCTTAGATATCAGGTAGGAGCTAGGCCCTGGAGTGATTCCTTAGACTGAGGGACTGTTTCCTGTCACAAAGCATGCTCTCAACCCTGCGATGAGCACAGTCACCGCCTGTAGAATAAATCCACTCTGCTGAGACAAGGGAAAGAGCTGCCTGCTGTCCCAGGCTTGGGAATGTGAGCTGTTCCTCCCGACCCCAGGCCTGAGCAGAGGGAAGAAACATTCCTAAGGCAACAGCATCTGCTCTCATCCACTCTCCAAAATTAGACATTTGTTCATGCAGACCAGAAGGCAGGGGCTTTCAGCGCCAGTGCCATAACCATCATCCATTTGGTACTAGTATGCAAACCACTGACCTTTCCTTAGGGGAGACTTAGTTGTTTTAATGGACACATTTGGCATCTTCCTTTAAGATGGATGTTGCAGCCAGCTCTGCAAGTAATCCATGATGAACTGTCTCCATCAGAGGGGCAGCTCACTCAGGAGGCATGAGGAATTAAATAAGCATTAAAAAAAATAAATATTATACATGTGTTTTGTCAACATCTAGGTGGAGGAATACCGAGGTGTGACTTTGACACCCTATCTGCATAGAGAGGCTGCATCTTCCCATCCTTCAAGGTTTTCATCATTTCATTAGGAATATTGGAGGACCATGTGTCCTGTGCTGGAGGGACAGGGCATACCTCTTTGTGTGGAGTCTGTTGATAGTTTTTCAGCCTCACTTCCACAAAGTTTGGGCAGAAAGAGCTACTGAAAAGGGAGGAAGATGATAAAAAAGATGCTAAAAAATAAGAATCCCAAAGGGAAGCATGATACAAGCAGGCTTAAGCAAATGATTCTACTTTTCTGGTAAGTCCTATCCTAAGAAGTTGCCTGAACAGTGCATCGTCATACTTCTCTGTGATGGAGACAAAAATCTTCTTTGATAAACTATTCAGCTAGTGGGCAGGGGGTACCTGATGAATTTTGCAATGTGATTTTCAGTGTTTGAAGTTCTCATTCACATTTGCTAAGCACAGGACAGAATGGTGTCCCTGTTCAGAATGGTGTCAGAGCACATGAAAGAGCAAGGTGCACTACAGCTTGCTCTGGTGTTGTGTGTTTTCCTAGTCTTACTTTGCTAACAGGCCATTGCACTGAAACCTCCGCCTACAAGGAAACAGAAAGACTATTTTTATTGAAGTACTGGGAGAATTTCTCAGTTTCAAATGAAGTCTGAAGTATGGAGCTTCTGCCTTGCAGCTCTACAAGACGCTACCAACAAAAGAGGACTGTGAGGATGCTGTGTACAGAGAGGCGTGTCTGTCCGTGTTGCGTCTGTTGAAGGCACTGTGTCCTTTGCAGATCAAGAGAAAATGGGTATATTTGCCAAAAGCCTCACAGAGATACTTCTTGAACTTCTCCCCAACAAAGGCGTAGATGATGGGGTTGAGGCAGCAGTGCACGAGGGAGAGCATCTCGGCCAGCTCCATGGCAAGGTCAAGCCTTTGGCTAGTCTGGCAGTCATCGATGATATGCAAGCTCCTCATAGAGTCCAAAAAGAGCACGATATTGATGGGGGTCCAGAACAGGAAGAACACAATGACAACGATAAAAACCAATTTCATTGCTTTGTATTTGTTCTGAGTATGGCACCTCTGCAGGTTTCTCAAGATGTTGTGGTAGCAGAAAATGAGGATGCTCACAGGGAACAGCCACCCCAGGATGTTGACTTCAGAATTACTGAAGACCTTCCAGCCATTACCGCTGCCAGGGTAGTGAGGGATGCACTGTGTCCTGTTATCATCATCCACTTCCCGGAAGAACACAAGGCCTGGCACTGATGCTAAAATGGCTACTGCCCAAAGGGCCAGGCTTGCGATGATTCCATGGGTGGTTGTCCGGATCTGCAGGGCATACACAGAGTGCACAATGGCCAAGTACCTGTCAATGCTCATGATAGTTATGAAGAAGGAGCTGCTGTAAAAACCAATGAAGTAAGCAGAGCTGACAATTTTACACATGGCGTTGCCAAAAGTCCACTGGTTTACCAGGGAGTACTGAGTCAGGAAAGGGAGGGAGAAGACAAAGACGAGGTCAGAGATGGCGAGGTTCAGTAGATACACGTCAGTCATGGCCCTAATTTTCTTGAAGACTGTTAGAACCCAAACAACCAAAGCGTTTCCCATGAGACCAACCACAAACAATATGGAGTACAGCACTGGAAAAAATGAAGATGCAAATGCTGGAATACTTTCAAATTCACAGTCAATGTCCAGTTCAGGGTAATACATGTTATAATAGGGTGCAGAGGAGTTAACTGCTGGTGACAAATGGTAATCCACCTGTTCAAGGACAATGAAATTCGTGAGGTCCTAATCTCAAATTACATTCCTAATAAAAATATAGTTCATCTCACAGGAAGCCCACAAGTTAAAATCAGGTGTGCCTTGGCCAAGTCAGATGACACAAATGGGGAATGAACATGTGTGATGGCCCTGCCCTGACAGAATGAGGGTATTGAGCCAGAGGGGCAGGGAAGATGAAAGGAAATGCAGCTGCTGTGGTAAATCAGCCTCTTTCCATTGCTTCTTGATGTGCCCAGTCCCATGTCTGTATCCAGCCTGATCTGCTGGTCCAAGTGCTAGGGGGAGCACCAGCAAAATAGCAGTCAAATGGGCCAGGGTGCTGAGAGCCCTCAGCAGAGGTTTTGCAGCTCAGCTCTATGTTCTGTCAAGATCTTTGAAGTCAGCTGGGTGTCCACGGCTCCAAAGCCATGCTGCCTTCCTGGCAGTGCCCACCACAGCCTGCCCAGCCCACTGAGAGTGGTGAGGGCGCATCTCCTGCACAGGGACTTCCCCTGTGACTCCAGGGAGGAGTGTGTGAGCCCTGACACAAACAGCCTCCTCTGCAGAAGGTGCCTTTGCATATGCTGCTTTCAAAGAACCATAACCACTGAGATTTCCTCCACACCCTCACTGTCCCCACCAGAATGACTTCTCCCAATGACAGCCCCTCAGGACCAAGCCCAGATGCATCCACTCACCGTCAAGTCCTCCTGCTTTCCTCCGGCCAGCAGGCTCCTCAGGTCCTCATCCATAATCCAGCACTGTGTGAAAGTGGCAGAAAAATGTCTCAGTGTATAAAGCACATCTGAGAGGTGAGTATATCTTCATACATATACAGTGGCAGCGCTTACCTTAGTTTACCTTTCAGCACCAAGCCACCAGCAAGGTCTTCACCCTAACAGCAGAGAATTTCAAAGTGCCTCTTCCTCTGCGTGACAGATGTTATATTCAAGGTGTATAAACCCACAAGGCAGTCAGTTCATTCTCTTCAGTTCATGCTTACAGAAACGGAAACGTGTGTCAGACTTATCTCTTGGATGATCAGTACGTCATTTCACATGAGCAGGAACGTCAATGAAAGAGCTCTGTCACTTGCCCCACGCGTCTGCCAGGTGTCCTGTCTGTCACTAGGTGCCCCAGCACTGTTGCCCCGCATCACCGTGAGGAGGAAGCAGCGCTGCTGCTCTTGCACACCAGGGACTACCGGGGAAGATGTCTGTGGGGATGTCCCAGTGATGGAGATGGCATCATTAATGGCAAAAGAAGAAAAAAGGATATTTCTCACCCTATATTTGATGCAGCAGGGAATGTGACTACTGAGGACAAGAGAAGGCTGAGGTCCTCAATGCCTTCTTTACAAGTGCCTTTAATAGCCAGACCAGTCATCCGCTGGGCATTTTATGCCTTGACCCGGAAGTCTGGGACCCTACTGAGAATATACCCCCGGCGATTCAGGTGCAGACAGGCAGAGAGTTTCTCCTCCATCTGGACTGTCACAAGTCCATGGGACTGGATGGGCTACACCCTCAGGTGCTGAGGGAGCTGGCGGGGGTGATTGCCGAGCCCCTCTCGACCATCTATCAGCACTCCTCATTAACTGGAGAGGTCCCAGAGCATTGGAGGCTTGCTGATGTGACTCCCCTCTTCAAAAAGGGCCATAAGGAAGATCCAGGGAAACTACAGGCCTGTTAGCCTGACCTCAATACCAGAGAAAGTAATGGAGCAAATCATCATGGGTGAGATCGCACAGCACGTGCCTGGCGTCCAGGGGATCAGGCCCAGCCAGCACGGGTTCATGAAAGGCAGGTCGTGCTTGACCTACCTCATCTCCTTCTATGACAGGGTGACCAATCTGGTAGATGAGGGAAGGGCTGTTGATGTAGTCTACCTAGACTTCAGCAAAGCCTTTGACACAGTCTCTCACAGGCTTCTGCTGGAGAAACTGGCTGCCTGTGGTCTGGACAGGTATACACTTCTTTGGGTAAGGAACTGGCCAGAGGGCTGTGCCCAACGGGTAGTGGTTAATGGAGTTAAGTCCAGCCTGGCGACCCATTATGAGTGTGTCCCCCAGGGGTCAGTACTGGGCCCATCTTGTTCAATATATTTATTGACGACCTAGATGAGGGGATTGAGGGCACCCTCCGTAAGTTTGCAGATGACACCAAGTTGGAAGGTGGTGTGGATCTACCAGAGGGTAGGAAGGCCCTACAGAGGGATCTAGACAAGCTGGATCGCTGGGCTGAGATGAATGGGATGAGGCCAAGTGTCGAGTCCAGCACTTTGGCCACAATAACCCCACGCAGAGTTATAGGCTTGGGGATGAGTGGCTGGATGATTGTGAAGAAGAAAGAGACCTGGGGGTGCTGGTTGATGCTCGGCTGAACACGAGCCGACAGTGTGCCCAGGTGGCCAAGAGGGCCAACAGCATCCTGGCCTACATTAGAAATGGTGTGGCCAGCAGGAGCAGGGAGGTGATCATCCCCCTCTAGTCAGCTCTGGTGAGGCCACACCTTGAGTACTGTGCTCAGTTTTGGGCCCCCCACTACAGGAAAGATGTTGAGGCTCTGGAGCATGTCCAGAGAAAGGCAACGAAACTGGTGAGGGGTCTGGAGCACAAGGCTTATGAGGAGTGGCTGAGGGAGTTGGGATTGTTTAGTCTGGAGAAGAGGAAGCTCAGGGGAGACCTCATTGCACTCTACAACTTCCTGAAGGGAAGTTGGGGTGAAGAGGGGTTTGGCCTCTTCTCTCTGGCAACAAACAGAACCCGGGGAAATGGCCACAAGTTGTATCAGATGAGGTTTAGGTTAGACATGAGGAAAAACTTTTTCTCTCAGAGAGTGGTCAGGCACTGGAATGGCTGCCCAGAGAGGTCGTGGAGTCGCCATCCCTGGAAGTGTTCAAGAGGCGTCTGGATAAGGAGCTGCAAGATATGCTTTAGTAGCTTGTGGTAGCAGTGGTAGTCAGAAGACAGTTGGACTAGATGATCTTATAGGTCTCTTCCAACCTTGTGATTCTATGATAATACGGATATTCTATGAGATAACAAGAGCCTGCATGCCATGCTTGTCAAAAACTGCTCCAGTGGAGGTGACCCCACTGTCACTGTCCCCATCGTGCTGGGTCACCTCCTCATTCATCGTGATCATAACAAGAGAGCAAAGCTTCTCCAGCCTCACAACAAGGCAGGCACCGGGAGGCCATGGTACTGCCAGAGCATCCAGCTCCTGCATGGGCTGTGAGCTGCTCGGCTGCCATTGCTGCAGCCTCTGGTTGGCTCAGCAGGTCCTGGTGGCTACACCTGCCCCACGGATGCCCTGATGGCTCCACGTGGGGATGAGGACAGCACTGCCAGGGGGCCGCACGGATGTGGGGTCTTTTAGCCACGGGCACCCAGCTGCCGCCATGGGCTGGACAAAGCCGCCTGATGCATCACCGCAGCACCACAAAAAGCTCCACACAAACACACCTCGCTTGGGTTTGCCAGCTTTATTGGACGTGAAAGCTCACTCCACTAGGCCAGCATTTCGAGACACGTGTATTTCATTGTGTCCTCAAAGCAGGAGCCAAACAAGTTGCCGACTCACAAAATCACTGATTCGTGACCCCTCAGAGCGCAGTGTCTCAAACCAAAGAAAGACGCCCAAAGCAGCTTTCTAAACACAGCGCTCATCTCCAGGCCGCTTCACCACACACACCCGTGCTTAGTGCCGCCCGCGGCACCGACCCGGGACACCACACACACCCGGGATGCAATAAGCCACTAACTAGCGCCCCTCAGCACGCTAAGGGTTAAGCGGCGCGCATGCGCGGCTCGCTCCCGCCGCCGTCCGGAGCCCGCGCTGGGATTGGCCGCCGGGGGGAAGGTCCGCGCGTCACTGCCGCCCGCCGCGCTCACTGGTTCAGCGGGGCGCTGGGATGCCGGGGCGAGAGGACGAGGTAATGACGTGCGTCCGGCCCGCTGCGGCGCACGCGAGGCTCGGCGGGGTCCCGCGCGGCTCCCCCTGCATGGCAGACGGCGGGGGGCGGCCCGCGTCGCCCCCTGCCCGGCGCCCCTTGTGCCGCGGGGTGCGAGGCGCGGGACCCGGCCGCGCGGCCCCGCGTTAAAGGAGCGATTTTCCGCTCTTCCCGTTCCTTGCGACGCGGTTTAGAAGCGGATAAAGCAGCCATGTCCCCCGTTCCTCTCCAGATGCACCCCGTGCTGAAGGCCTTCGTTTGCGGTTCCATCAGCGGCACCTGCTCCACGCTGCTTTTCCAGCCCCTCGACCTGCTGAAGACCCGCCTGCAAACCTTGCAGCCGGCCGTGGGAGGGTGAGGGCTGCGGGGTCGCGCCGGGCGCCCTTGGAGGGTAATTGGGTGGGTAATTGGATGGGTAACTGGGTACCGAGGCCCTGTGGGGCAGCAGCGTGTTCTGGAAGGAGCGGCCAAGGAACCACGAAGAGCGTTTGAGGGCCGGGGTGACACGTGGAGGTGCGGCGATGGGCCGGTGGTGTGGGGAGTCATTGGAGTGCTGTCTGGTATTCCTTCCAGGTCCGGTCGTGCTGGGATGGTGACGGTACTCTTCAGGGTGGTTCGTACTGAAAGTCTTCTGGGGCTGTGGAAAGGCGTCTCTCCTGTAAGTGGCTTTTCCGACCATGACTTCAAAATCACATGCACAAGCAAACCTACTGTTTATTGATAACTAAGGACTAAGTTGAAGTGGCTGGCTTCTGTACAATTATGAACGAAATCATGTGATGTGGATGGTTAAATCCCCTTGTAAGAAGTTAATGGTTAATGTGAGTGCCACTGGTGCAGTCACTGCGCACTTGTAATCCAGAGCAGCTGAATGCATGAATAAACTTTGTAAACGTGGAGTGGCAGCTGCATCAACCTCATTCTGCTTTGGGATACTGCTCTTTACTTTGAGAGCGGTGAGGTACTGGAACAGCTGCCCAGAGAGGTTGTGGATGCCCCGTCCCTGCAGGTGTTCAAGGCCAGGTTGGATGGGGCCCTGGGCAGCCTGGTCTAGTATTAAATGGGAAGGTTGGTGGCCCTGCATGTGGCAGGGGGGTTGGAGATTCATGATCCTTGAGCTCCCTTCCAATCCTGGCCGCTCTGTGATTCTGTGATCCTGGCATCACTTGAACCCACTGCATTTAAATGGCATTAGTTATTTTTCCTCATCTTCTTTCCTTAGCCTCTGTTGACTTGACTCCTGCCCATCAGATTTATGAACAGTGATGAGATCCCCACTCTTTCAGCCTTTCTTCATAAAGGAGGTGCTCCAGGCCCCTCATCATCTTTGTCACACTCTTTGTGACTTTCAAGAAGTTCCCTGTCTTTTTTTTTTTTTGCCCAGATCTGGACAAAGTACTCCAAACATGGCCTCAGTGAGGCAGAGGAGGAGAATCTCCTCCCTTGACCTGCTGGCCATGCTTTTCTTGATGTACCCCAGGATACCATTGGCTTTTAGTCATATATTTTGTCTTAAATATGCTTTTTCTGTCTTTCTTTGCTTCTGTTTCTGTGAAGTCCTTTGCAAGATGTATTCCTGGGGTCGGGATTTACTTCAGCACTCTGTACACCATGAAGCAGAAGTTTCTAGGGGACCGTTCACCCACAGCCCTGGAGTCTGTCTTTCTGGGTGCCACTGCACGTACAATATCTGGGATTTGCATGTTGCCAGTAACGGTGGTGAAAACACGGTATGAGGTGAGTACGACTTTCTAATTAGGTCACTGTTAATGATGTCATATCCCTTCCTCCTGATGACAGACATTTTTGGGAGGAGGAAAGTGGTGCCCCTTGGTACAGCCAGGGATTGTAGTCGTGGTGTCATCCTGCTTCACACAAGTGCCAAGCCATACCACTGATAACTAGGCAGAAAGTGAATGTGAAACTCACCCTGAGATTTTAAAGTTCTGTTTGTATGCAGTGCCTCCGTAATTGTAGGATACTTTTTGTTTTACCTTCTTGAAGGACTTTTAGAGGCTGAGATAGGTGGAACACAGTTTTTGCCTTGGGCAGTCCTCTCTACTGCCATCTCTTGTATCAGATGAGAACACTGGCCTCAAGGTGTGAGTAGAGTTCCTTGGCATGTAGATGACTGACTGTTATCTACCTCTGCAGAGTGGAAGATTTGGCTATGGGAGCGTGTACGGAGCTCTGAAGAGTATCTATCAGACGGAAGGGGCTCGTGGCATGTTCAGTGGGCTCACTGCCACTCTGCTACGAGATGCACCTTTCTCTGGGATCTACCTGATGTTCTACACACAGACCAAAAAACTCACACCTCAGGGTAAGGCTGAACTTTGGAGGCTGTGACATAAAACATTGCTTTTCTTGCACTGTGCCCTAAAATTCCCTGCTCTGCTTATTGAACGCATCATCAGTAGCTTAGTTACTCTGTTGTGGGGCTTTAGGTGAGATGTTTGCCTTTTGCTTGTGGAGAACTATAGATCTCATGTCAGTATAGAAATGGAAGTTGGCCCAAGATTTACTGTCTTTCTGAGGACTCATGCTTAAGGTAGGTGAGTGATGCATAAGTTAGGTTAGTGAAGAACTGAAAGAGAGGATGTGTTCAGCAGTGGTTTCTGCTGCTGGTTGTCTTGTATACTGATTAGTTTCCACTAAGCTGAGGTTTCTCTGCTTATAGAACTGGCTGAGGCAAGACTTAAATAATTTTTCCTTATCTGAGTTCCTGTTACATTCAGTTCCTTAGCAGTGAGTGCTTTAAACTGTTCTAACTTTAACTTGTAGCCATTTCTCCCCTTCTACTCTACCCTCACTGGATTTTAACTTCTGTCATGCTCTGCCATTGATTCTGTAATTCAGTAGCTTTTCACTTCACTATGCAGTGTGGGTATTACTGGCCTCTTTTGTATCTGAGTGGGTTCCCTCTTCTCTGTTACAGTCCAGCTGGATCCAGTGCTCATGCCTGTGGTGAATTTTGGCTGTGGGATCTTCGCAGGAATCGTGGCTTCACTGGCAACGCAGCCTGCTGATGTCATCAAAACACACATGCAGCTGTCCCCTGAAAAGTACCGCAGGACAAGCCAGGCCATTGCCTTCATCTACAAGGTAAGATGAATCTCTTTCTAATTGGTGCAACTGCAGCCTTGCTTCTGGTCTTTTTGCCCAGAGCACAGTTACGCTGAGTAAGTTGTTGTCTTTATGCTCTTGCAGTCTGGCTACTCAGTGTGAGCATTTTCAGAAGATGAGGGGGGTCATTCTGGGAGAGACTGAGGCTGAATCTCTTATCAGTGTTTTTTGTGTGGGGAATTTTGCTCAGGGAATTAACTGGAAGGGTGCTGTGGTTGATGGTTTGAAGGCAGACATTTCAGTCCGTTCCTTTAGCTTCCTTGTATTTAATAGGCTATTATCACTACTCAGATTATTTCCTGCTCCTTTTGAATGGGTTACAAGGGAGTGGAACTTGCTCCCCAATTACTCTTGCCATTCCCAAATCCTTCAACTGTTTGCACAAAATTACAGAAGATCGGCAGTTGAGAGTAAGCTGTGCCCACCTTTGTGCTCTAATTCCACCAAGTAACTCTCCACACAGATCTGCCTCATGCATCAAGCTGCTGAATGATTACACTTCAGTTGTCTGCTATGCCTTTGTCTTCACACTGGTGGTTACTTTAGCTCCGAATTGGAGGAGCTTGGAGCTTGCAGGAGCTGTGGAGGAGCTGTGCTTGCAACTGCTGCCACCTGTGGTTTATCCATGTATGCACATCTGTAATTACCACATTAAGGCAAATGTAGCAGATCTTAGCAGCTTTGCTTTGTTTTATTTCCTAAAGAAGAATCTGTATTTGTGTATGGATTTTTTTTTTTTTGTGCATGAACTGTTTCCTCCTAACAGATGTATTTATTTTCAGTACTCACAAATTTCAGTTTTTAAAGAACAGTTATGTTATTTTTGTGAACAGGAACGAGCCCTAAAACAAGGACAAGTCATTTTCCTGAAGCAGATTGAAATGACTACTCCTTCATGTTTTCTTTGTCAGACTTGAGCATGGCTTTCCCTGTCCTTTGTCATTTTGGCATACCCTTCTCCTCCTTTTTTCAGTGGGTGCCCTGTAGTTTTTGGCTTCTTCCTAAAGGTTGAATGTAATTTAAGCCTGGATCTTTCAGAGGCTGATCTGAATCTGAGCTTAAATACATCCTGGGTTGTTCCGCGTAATAAATGATGAGGATTTAAAATGCTGGAGGCAGATGGTAATGGGTTGCTGTTTGTTTTCTGCTGCAGGACTTTGGGTTGGTCGGCTTTTTCCGAGGCGGTGTGCCTCGTGCCCTCAGGCGTACTCTGATGGCAGCAATGGCATGGACTGTATATGAACAGATGATGGAAAAAATGGGCTTGAAATCCTGACTGACTTGCACTAGAACTGACCAGCCTCACTCCTTCTCCTGCTTGCTGTGACCAGCTGGCACTGGGAAGCTCCCAGTTCCAAGGAGGAATAAGCCTTGCTCAGCTGGGAGGAAGAAAGCCCTTCTGAGACAGAGGATTAGGCCTTCAGGGAAGTAGAAGAAAGAAAGATCAAATCTTTGCATCTTTTGATTAATGCATTCCAGAAGGGCTATACTTGGGACTGCCTTGGGCAGGGTTTCCACAGCATGGTATCTATGCTGAGAGAAGCCCATTTTAAAAATAGCTCTGTGCTTGCCATCTTTATGCAATGAAAAATTGCTGAACAAAAGTGTTTGAGGAGAAAACAGTGAGGGCAGTGTTGACTGCAGAACCTGCTTGTGTGTTCCTTGCTGTCTGGCCAGTAAGGCCACCACGATACACCATCTGATGCAGATCCTTCTTCCTCATATGCTTTGTTCTCCCTGGGAGTACTGCAAACTACAGTAGGAGACTGGATATGTCTCTTGATGTTTATAATGCAAGAGTGGATGGAAGAGAAAAGAAGCACCGAAGGAAAACTAGGAGTACATTTCCTGTCATCATATTCATACTGTGCTTGATAGCAGAGAAGGTAACGTGCACCTCCCTGCTGTGTTGTGTCATTAGGTAACTGAGCATCTTAATACTTCAAATACATTTCTGTAGCTACAACAGTGTTTGCAGTGGAATTAGAAAGAGTAAGGCACTTTAAACCAGAAGTAGAGAGCGCATTAGTTGCTAAATTCTACTGGTTCCCTGAAAAACACTTTTCCTGCTGGTCAGACTATATCAGGAAAACTTAAATGTTTTTTATACAGTTGTGCTAGACACTTACTCGCTTCCTGTTGCTCATTTGCTGATCCCTCTGCTCCTTAGATGTAGCTTTTAAGATCATAGCTTCCAGAGCATAAATGTATAATGGAAGCAGATACAGATACTGACACTAAATTTCCCTGAGAAGCCACTACTGACTGCATGTGGAATATCTTTGGTTTGAGAGAAGAGGCTGTTCTTTTCTCTAAGCTTTCTCCAAAGTTTGAGGTGTTTAAGTGTTTGGTAGGGACAAAGAAACCCTGCACAGATTGTTAGGCATTCATTTTCTATTAGCAGGTAGCCTGTTCTTATTTCAGTATTCCTGAGTTTAAACTTGGAGATGAAATATATATATATATATATATATAATTATTTGTGCCTTTTTTTGTCATTCCTATTTCAGACCCCAAAGCACCTGTCACCGGATGTGTGGATATTTCTGGGGCTTTCTTATTCTGGGGTGTGTGGTGGATATGTTGTACATCTTGTATTGTGGCTGCCAAGGGCTACGCAGGGTTGCCTGCAAGGTGATTCTCTAAATATTTTAGTTGCTGATGTAGCAATGGGAAAGCTCTGTACAACTTGTGCAGATAGAGGCATAATGAGGCACGTGAGCAAGGAAAGCTAGGTGACAAATCTTGTACTAAGTTATGTCCTCATCAGAAATCTAAAATGCAGAAACACTTCAGTGGCTTTGAGGCCCTCTCTTTCTGCCTGGTCAAGTAACAAAGGTAGACCTAAAGAATCTAGTCTGGCCTGCTGTTGTCTTCAAAGTCAACTGATTTTTATCTGGATTCTAGCCTAATACTGTGTTAGATTTTTCTTCTTGAAAGGCCTTCCATTCCCCACACTTTCTGGGGAATGAGGAGGCTCTTCATTGGTGCAGCAGTGTGAAAAAATGTATGCTTTTGACATGTGAACTAGCCTGGGCTCTTGGAGTTTAACAAACCTAAGTTTCACCACCTGTTTCATCAGCGCTTGGTGTTGTAAATCCAAAAGCCTCTCTAGATATGAGCCAGTGAGTTTTGTCATGTGAGTTGGTCTTTATTTCTCTGTTATTGATTCCCTTACATATGGGATAAGAGAGAGTCCGAGGTTCTGCTTTGTGATCTGAAATCTGTATCAATAGGCAGGAAGACTCAGCTTCCTCAGCTCTGATCCTTACTACCCCTCACCCTTTTACTCTCTTCAAAAACATTCTGTTTCTAGAGTGATTTGTTCAAGTTACTTTTTGATAGTTATACCAAGTCAAAAACAAGTGTTTGGGGTATATTGCTTTTGATGTTCTATGCCTCTAATGAACAACAAATTATTGTTGTACAGCCTAAATGCAAATAAAAACCAAAGAAAATTCCAGAGGCAGGTACTGAGTCTCCTGTCTGCATAACCCCTGCATTTCAGTGCTAACAATCCCAGCAGATAATCATTGACAAAGTCAGTTTAGCCTGGATTTTGGAGAAGCTGGGGTGATAGTGTGAGCTTTTTCAGATTGCCAGATCACCATCAGACCCCTCTCCCAATGACCTCACTTGTTGGCAATTCAATCTGACTGAACGTGCATTGATTCTGTTATTCCTGCAGCTGTGCTCTAAGAACACAACTGGTTAACAGGTGGAGGCAGTCAACCTGAAAATTATAAAGATACAGGAGAAATAGTCTGATTGTTGGTCTTGTGTTATTTCCACACTGCCTGTAGTGTTTTGGTTGTTTTTTTTTTTTTTTTTTTTTTCTCTCGCACTGTTTTTAAACAGAAGTGGAGCTTTGGGGCAGAGTACAGGTTCGAGTATTTTGAGTGTATGTTTACATGAAATATTTATGTGATAAGGAATATATTTATATTAAAAGCTGTGGTTACCAAAATTAAGAATGTTTTCTGAGTATTTCTTTCAAAAAAGAAAACCTCAAGGGGTGGGATGGAGAAGAGACTTAGGAAAGCAAAAGAAGCTTCCCAAGGGAACTGAACTGTTGGATGAGCTCAGATTTATACAAGGCAATGAGTATTCTCTTTTGGGGGCATAGTAAACACACCTAAATCAGTTTTTCTTAAATGGAAAGAAAGAATACATAGCAATAGGGATTCTTGTCTTTCTCACACTTTCCTATGTCTGCCTGTTGTGTGTCAAAACTGATAAGAAATTTAATCTCAATATCCAGTGTTGAAATACCAGCTTTCAGATGCTGGCATTCTGGGTAGAAACTAACTTTTTAATCTCCAGCCAACCTAAACTGTGCTACTCAGGCAGTCTGGTCTCAACAAAAGGCCAGAAATTGTGCCTGGGATTTCATTTTTCACTGCAAAGTGTAGTGCAAGGAGACAGCTGACTGCTGACCTCTTCTTGTCATAGTGTGGACCTGGGATTCAGTAGCATGCAGAGCTCTCAGAGCTCCTGCTGCCTTGCAGACTTGCATCCACTTTAGAGGGCGTTTCTGTTCACACCACTGCTGACTGTCCAGCTGGGAGGAGAGATAAGGGACAGGCTTGCCAACCCTGGGGGGGGTGGAGAAAATGGAGAAGAAAAAAAAAAAAAAAAACACAGGCAAAATGAGGCTAAAGATAAGACTTCTGCAAAAAAAAGAACTAGAAGGCTTTATTTCTCCAAAAAGTAAAAGAAAAACCTTTGAAATGCAGGCCAGGCTGGAATTTATAAAGATGATACTAGTATGGCTCTAACAGATACCAGTTCTAATTTCAGTAGCAGTTGTGACACATTTTTCTCCCATGAAACTGCAAGCCGAAGGGAAAACTACAGCTTCAGGAAGAAGTACCCTGCCTCCATGCACTGCATGAGTTCTCACTGCACTGAGTACTAACCTCAATTCCATGGAGGTTTCAGCACGTTTCTGAAGAAAGCTGTAGCTGCTCCCAGAGGCAGTTTCCACAGAAGTATGTTGCATATATTTATTTATTTATTTATATATATATATATATATATGCAATGACAAACAGCCTCACAAAATTCAGTCACTGTGTTTGAATAAAGGCAAGTGTGGGACTACCTCTGGACAAAAGCCATGCAGCTACAGGAGAATGATTCTTTCTTTTCCCAGTGTACCATGCACTCAGTTAAACCTGTACCTAAAAGGACCTGAAGTTCACCTGTTGGCCTGGGCACTGCATGTGTTAATGTCTGCAAACATTGCTTCAGTACAATACTGCACAGCTTCACTGGATACGGGGCCATCTCCACACATAAAAGTGAAACCAAGGTGTAGAAACACATATGGAGTAATGAAGATAATCTTTTGCTTCAAATAAAAATACTATCAACTTTAAAAAAAAAACAAACACAAAACACCTCCAGACCTCCAGTGACCTTGGTTTGCCTTCCACTAGTTGTCTTTTCTCCCTGTTCCAATAGCATAAGGGAAGCAAAGCCCTATCCTTCCTCCGTCCTGGAGGCTTACCCAAGAACAGACACTTCCTCTTCATGCTCCAGGGACAAGGGGGATGGGGATACACAGACAATGTGAGATGAGAAGGAAGGACTCACACAACATATAAAAGGTAACGTGTCTTTTATTGACCATAGGAAGACTGTGTTAGCTGGCTAACATCTCTGTTTCTCACCTGTGGGATGTCCTTCCTGAAGCAGTGTGAAGCCATAATCCTCTCGGCTTGCTATTTCTGTGTCTTTGTCAAGGGGATCCCAGGCATGGTGCTGCACAACTGTATCCTCTTCACTGGATGCTCATCCAGATGGAACTGCCAGACCAGAACTTTGTGGAACAGGGAAAAAAAGGCTTAAACAATGCCAGTAACTCAGCAACTCTATGGATAGTAGGAAGGCCATGCACAGGCTGGCTGAAGCCAATGCCTTCACTCTCCATTTCCTCAGCTGCCTTCTGGCAGTGGACCAAAGCACCCTTTCAAGGTATTGGGCCGAGGCATCAGAGAAGCCAGGGTCTCATTCAGTTGAGTTCCCACCTCTTCACTGAGGAATCCCAGGCAACATGAACACTGCAAACACCTTTGTGGGAGATGGCTGTGCATTTATGTTCTCATTTTGGTCTTAGTGTGGATCTTCATCCACCAACTCCATATTATCTCCTGCATGACACCTCCAGACATGCCTGATGTCAAAGATAGAGCCCAAAGGTCTGCCTTCCTGATCCTCTCGCATGTCACCCACCAAATAAACCATTAGATCCATTCTTCAGAGGATTCCTTCTGCACAGATGTCTGTGCAGCAGCCAAGTGGCTTCCTCTCCACTTGGGGATCCCATTGCAGACTCCTTGCTCAGAGGTGGCTCGTAGCAGGGGTCGTTGCTCTTCCCAGCAGCCTGGGTTAGCTGCCAGGGAGATTGTCTTTCTGAGGCTTTGTGAGCATGCCAGGAACCTCAACCTTCCTAATGGACTTCTCAGAGGTTGGCACTAACTCAGTGATGCTTCTGTGCCATCCTGCCTCAAGTCTCATTGCTGCTGCAGAAGTGACCGTATGCTGAAGACTCCTTTCTGTAGGTTCACTCCCATGTGCCAACTTGCTAGCTTTTGCTCAGAAAAAGCCTTCTGTGTCCCATCATGCATCCTGGGCTCCAACCCAGGTGGCTCCGCACAGAGCTTCCTCTGAGATGTCACTGCCTTGCTGGTACTGACAGTTCAAAATAGCCCCAGACCACACAGATCTGGAATCATAGTGTGATTCTGTGAGCTAGAAGGGACCCACAAATCAAATTCCTGGCTCAACAGTAGAGAAAGTAATCGCATTACTACATTTCATCAGCACACTGCTAATATTTGAGAACACAAAGCAGACCTGAATTAGGCCTACGTTTAATGGGAAATAATCCAGCAGTTGTGGCAGGGATGTTCTGTTACAAACTCACCCAGTCTAGAACTTAGAACAAATATATCTTAAAACCATAATTAGATTTCAGCAAGCTCTATAATGCTGGGAGCATATTTGCATTCCCCTTGGCAGTCTGCCACTTCTCCCAAGCCACCAGAGTATTTCGTGACTTAGTTTCAAAACTCACCATGAAGGTCGTGTGTCACCTTCTCTTTTCCTTCTGTGCAAACTGCAGCACTTGTTGGCTGCGCTCAGAGTTTCTAGCACATCCACACTTGTGGATACAGGGTGTTTGTTCTCTGCACCAGCTTTCTGCATCTCAAGTTAGTGACAGGTTGGAACCACACAGCCTTTCAGAAACAAGGAAGCACTTCAGAGCCACAACTACTGCCATTCTTCACCTGACCGGTGTTAAAGTTGCTATCATATTTAATTTTTATCTACACATCTTACATTCCCGGTTTCCATGGATTTAAATCATTGTTAACCGTCTGAATCTATAACCACTGATCTCAATGGTTTTATGACACAAACTTATGTTCTGCTGAAGACATCTAAGTTCTACGAACAGAAATGGACATACACTGAGTAAGAGCTGAAGTCCTGCAGACAGAACTGATCTATGCAGGAAACCTTCTCTAACTCTGTGGTTTTCTGAAACCACCTTGCTGCTTAAGCAGTGGACTGAGCTGCAGATTTCACGCTGCCAAAAACTAACTGTAGCCATTTTAAACTCCTTTAACGTTGTCCTGCAAATGGCATCTGGTAGCTGGTGTCCTACCTGCCAATCCTATACACAGAGAAGAAAAATGTATTTAGTTTGTATTTGTGCAAAGATGGGTGCTAGGTGCAAATTCCACAAAGCTAGCACACCTTCAACAGACCCACTAAATGGTACTTGTATTAGTCTGTAGTTACATAGACATTTATTACAAGAAATAGCATTAGATATATTTACCTGTTTTCTATTGGCTCTATGTACCCAAACTAGCATGCATGCTCCCCGCTGTGGAGGAGGCATTTTTGGCCTCAAATTGAGTCAGTGGTCACCATCTCCATTTCACAAGCTGAAAGAGCTGGGTCTGTTCAGCCTAGAGAAAGCTTCAAGAAGACCTGATTGTGACCTTTCGGTATCTAAAGGGAGATGATAAGGAAGGAGACATACTTTTCAGCAGGGTCTGTTGTGATGGTTTCAAACTGAAAGAGGGAAGATTAAGACTGGATATAAGGAATTTATTTATTTATTTATTAACAATAAGGATAGTGAGACATTGCAAAAGGTTGCCCAGAGAGCTGATGGATGCTGTCCTTGGACACACTCAAGGCCAGGCTGGATGGGGCACTGATCAGTGATCTAGCTGCAGGTGTCTCTGTTCACTGCAGGGGAGCTGGACTAAATGGCCTTTAAGAGTCCCTTCCAACTCAAATGATTCTATGATCTCTCCCTGCCACTTAACCTTTCCCCCAACTACCAGCTGAGAACTGGGGCTTTTCAGCCTGAAGAAGGCTCCAGGGGGACCTTATAGCAGCCTGCCCGTACCTGTAAGGGGCCTACAAGAAAACTGTGGAGGAACTTTTTATAAGGGCATGTAGCAACAGGACAAAGAGAAATGGTTTTAAACTGGAAGAGGATAGATTTAGAATAGATATTAGGCAGACATTATTTCCTGTGAGAGTGGTGAGGCACCTGAACAGGTTGCCCACAGAGGCTGTTAATGCCCCCTCCCTGGAGTTGTTCAAGGCAAGGCTGGATAGGGCTTTGAGCAACCTGGTCTAGTGGGAGATGCCTATAGTAGAGGAGCTGGAACTAGAGTTCCCTTCCAACCCAAACCTTTCTATGATTCTGTGATTAGTGATTGAGCCATTTTAAAGTGTCTCAGTACAGAAAAAAGTGAATTTTCAGGTTGCTTAAGAAAATAATGAAAAATACTGTCAAGCTTTATGACCCTTCCAAGGCTTTTCATGAGTTGTGGAGCAGGAGCTCTTGCAGATGGAAGAGCTAGTCCACCTGAAAAGGCTCAAGGTGCAAGTATAAGAAATTAGAGATTGCAGAGGAGCTTGGAATGCTTATGAGCAGTACTCATTTGATAACACTGCATGTAGTGTGATTTTCTCTACTAATCTTTCAATCGTATATCAACTTCTAATACAATTTTAAAAATTATTATTCTATGGTGTTTTCCAAACCAGGTATATCACGCACTGCAGTAACAGCACCTGTCTCCTCCCCCCCCCCCCGAGTCTCCTTCTGCTAGGAGATATTTGTTGAACATAATCCCAAATGTCAACTTTCACTCTCCACATAGCAGGAAATTTAGGCTAGTTGTTAGGAGAAAGTTTTTCATCATGAAGGTAGTGAGGCCCTGGCATAAACTGCCCAGAGAAGCTGTGGATGCCCCATCCCTGGAGGTGTTCCAGGCCAGGTTGGATGGGGCCTTGGGCAGCCTGGTCTGGTGGGTAACAGCCCACCAGGGCACAGCAGGGGAGTTGGAACTAGATTATCTTTCTGGTTCTTTCCAACTCAAGAAATTCTATGATTCTATGATTCTTGCTCGTTTCAGCATGGTGTTTTGTTTTGCTTACCTTTGTCACCACCACCTGGCAAATGTGTGAATTACTCTCTTAAAGAATAGTGACAAACAAATCACGTAGTTTTGGTAGATACTATCATCCAAGAAGCTGAAGAATGAAGGGCACCTTTCTACAACGTTATGCTCTGCAGCACCATCATAACTGCATTACAATGTGCTTCAGTCATACCAGTCAGGTAGTTTGTTTCATGCACCTGGTTCTAGCTGCAGTGCCACTAAAGCCATTGCTAGCCTAGTGCATGACGTTGTCCAATAAGGAAATGTATTTGTCACGTGAAGTTAGGTATAGCAGGAACAGCCTCACACTGTGGATGAACGCACTTTTTGCTGTAATAATCTTCCATTTCATTGCACAAGTAAGCTGAAGCACTTTTAGAGCTTCCCAATTTCAGTAATAGAATGACAGATTTTTTTATTGATTCAAACGAATAACAGACA
Source organism: Meleagris gallopavo (assembly GCF_905368555.1). NCBI lineage: Eukaryota > Metazoa > Chordata > Aves > Galliformes > Phasianidae > Meleagris > Meleagris gallopavo. The sequence continues at coordinate 43,713,329 of NC_139409.1, read as the reverse complement.
CTGGTACAATGAAAGGAACATCAACTGGCCACTGATAACATATTTGGTGAAGCTTTGTACTTCACCAAAGCTTCTCAAAGGCTCGGCAAGCAGCAAACCACCTGAAATACCAGGTAGAGTGCTGCCAGGCAAATCAGTTGGCACCGTAAAGGGGTGAAGGGCAACCTTGTTCTATATGAACCGTCCGCTGGACAAGAAGACTGAAGGTGATTTTTGATAGGGGAAGAGGAATTTATTTATATGCAGAATGATGGGCAAGGTGTTACTTTTGTCACAAAGAGGTGCTGACTGCCCACTGCACTCCTCAGCCTGCCTTCAGGGTGGTAAAGAGCACTGTGGAAGAGCCAAGGGATGAGGTATGTAGAAATATGATGACAAGCAGAACCTCAAATGCTTATTAAAGGAAACGCCTAATGGCAAAATTGGAAGCCAAAGGAATGTGATGAAAAGCTAGTGCTAAGTGTGACTTATTTCATCAGTGACATATCAAAACGCCTGCTGCTCCTTTTTGGGGCGAGCATTGTGGTTAGATTACTTCGGTGAGCAAATCGCTACTGTTTAGGCAGCGCTTAAGGGTAACGCGAAGTAACCCCTCCCTTCTCCTGCCGCGGTTCCCCCCATGGCACAGACGAGCCACGCCCACCCGCCCCACTGTCCGCCATGACACACACAGGCCGCGGGTCGCTAGGAGCCTACTTCCTTAGCAACGCCCGGAGCCCCGCCCTTTCCGGTGAACGCGACGCTCCCATTGGCTGTCGGGAGGCTATATATTGACGTCACTCGGCACAGGCTTTCCTTTTCGTTCGGCGCCTGCCGAGGCCTCCACACGGCGTTGTCCGCGTGAGTCACGGCTTCGGCTGGGCGGTTGAGGGGCTGGTGGCGGTGCACGCACCTTGAGGCGTTAATGGCTCTTAGCGGGTGTTCTATGCGTGCTTCTCTCAGCGGGCCGAGCTTCCTCGGGGGGGCTAAAGGGGATAGAAGGGTAGGCCGCCGGCACGGGCAAGATGGCGGCCGGGGCGCCCGCCACGTGAGGCGCTGAGCTGGGTGGTTGTGCCTGCAGGTTCCCTGTCGTCGCTTCTTAAGGGAAACACCACGATGTCCGGAGGTCTCGATGTCCTGCAGATGAAGGAGGAGGATGTCCTCAAGTTCCTCGCTGCCGGGACCCACCTGGGAGGCACCAACCTCGACTTCCAGATGGAGCAGTATATCTACAAGAGGAAGAGCGATGGTAGATCGCTGCGGTGGGAGCCCGGGGTGCAGCTGCTGGGCTAGCTGAGAGTTGGTGGGCAAAACTGGGAAAAAGAGCCGAGTGCTACTGCTTGAGTTTCCCAGCTGTTCGTGGCCCTGAAAAGTACGGAAATCCAAACAAATCACATTCCTCAAAAAAGTAAAACAAAGCACTTCTTGTAGAACACAAATGAATCAGTTGGATTGGAGCATCACTACTAGTTCCTGACTATAGCAATAAGTCTAGTGTCTCAGTAGTAATTTGTGCTTCTTGTGCTGTTCTTAAGTCTAAGCTGCACCATGTGGAAAAGTTGTAGCTCATAATAGCTACAGGTCCGTATTTATGAGTTGGACCATAATGGCTGGAGTTAAACTATCTGAAAATCACGTTGTTGGATTTCTCTTGGAACAGCTTTCTGCTAACTGGTGTTTTGTAGTAACTGCAGTTCTGTAACAAGTTTAGTAGTTAGTGAGCGCTGTCTTGATTTAGAAATATTTTTACTAGTTTCTCTAAATCTTTTTGTCACCTGTAGGTATTTACATCATCAATCTGAAGAGGACCTGGGAGAAGCTGCTCCTGGCAGCCCGTGCTATTGTGGCTATTGAGAATCCAGCTGATGTGAGCGTCATTTCTTCCAGGAATACCGGACAGGTATGGGAGTTCTTTATTTACCTGAGGCATTCAGTCTTGGGATCAGGACTGTTGCCCTGTGGCAGTGCATGCCATTGGCAGCTTGATGATAAAACGGTGACCCAAATTTTGGCATTAAGAACAGCTTCAGCGGTGTATTTCTTTTGCTGTGGTTGAAGTGTAGAGCAACTCTATAGATGGTCCCTGCACAGCCCCAGATCCTGTAGATTTCAGGGCAGATATGAGTAGTTGAATGGTATGTTTTTTTCCTTTTGGCCTTATTTGAATATGTTCTGCTGGATCTCCTCCATTTTTTGGGTCATTAGCATGATTCTTGGGACCAAAAAGCACCTAATAGATCTAAGTTTTTTTTCCAAAGAGGGAATAATGCTCTTTTACTAGAAGGGGAATTGTAACAAGGAAACAAACGTTTTTTCAGATTTTTTCTGTAGATTTTAAGCAGAAAGACTTCCCTAGAAAGGGATGTACCATTCAAATTAAATCTAATAGTCACTGAAATTTGCTGCTGAACTTAATTTCTTTGTCCTCATCTAGACAGCGCCACAAACGTAGGAGAGAGTGCTGAATGATGTTGAGTGGATTTACCAAAGAAAGATGGGAGCACCTACTTATCCAACTTGCACACTGTTAAAGCTTGATGCTGAGGTCAGTTCCTGACCAATGAGCTCTCAAGTGTCGGAAGTGTGCTACAACAAAGCAGCTGGCAGAGTGCTTGCTAATGCCAGGAGAGGAGCTGCCTCTATGATTGGTGTTTGATAGCAGCCCTGCCACATGCTCTGTGGCTTATGCTTGAGAAATTAGAAACTATCGCAAATGAGTAGGAGCTAGCAGTTGCAATCTTAGTGGACACTGTTACAGTTTCCATATATGTACTAGTGAGCCTTTTTTACAGTTAATGAATGTTATGCTACTGCACAGTAAATGGATGCAGAAACAGTGGAGGAGAATGGCTTTATTTTTTCTTCTTATGGTTTGAGAACAGTCCAGGGAGAGCAAGAATGTGATTTAGGAATTGACATTTGTAGCTTAGGTTGATGGTTGGACTTGGTGATCTTGAAGGATCCTTTCCAACCTAGATGATTCTATAATGCTGTTTGTTTAATCTACCCTTTTCATGGTTTGATGGAAGTTCTTAACTTTGGGCTGGAGCATACAACACAGTTTAATGGGGGGAGAGAAACTTGTTCTTCACACTGACTTCTGCCTTGCTGGTGGATGTGACCTCCTCACTCCTTTTTGTGGTGTTGGTGTAGTTATTTTTAAAATTTCACTCATCCAGAAACTGGTACGTGAGCCGTGATGTTACAGGCATTGAAACAAGTTTACGTGGTCACTGACAGCAACTAGGGTGAGTTGGTTGAAACTGAATTTCCTACTTAACCTCTTGATTTATTTTGCAGCGTGCTGTTCTGAAGTTTGCTGCTGCCACTGGGGCTACTCCTATTGCTGGACGTTTCACTCCTGGTACTTTCACAAATCAGATCCAGGCAGCTTTCCGTGAGCCACGGCTCCTGGTTGTTACAGATCCCCGAGCTGATCATCAGCCACTGACTGAGGCTTCTTATGTCAACATCCCCACCATTGCACTGTGCAACACTGACTCCCCGCTACGCTATGTGGACATTGCTATCCCCTGCAACAACAAGGTTACTGCTTTGTAGAATCTAAAGCTGCTTTCTCTAGAGCATGCTGTAGGTTGCAAGATAGATGGTTTTTGGTAGGGAAGGTTAGCATGTATCTGGTGTGACTCCCAGGGTGGTTAACTAATAAGTTTCTGCCAAGCCAACAGGTAGGTGAGGAGGGTTTGAGCTTGCACACTGTTGGAGCTTGGAGCTGAGGCCAACTTCTGGCCGAGGAACTCTCAAGCGTAGGATGTGTGCTACAGTAACATGGCAGGACTTACTGACAGCCTGAGGGTCTTTGTGTCCCAATGAAAGGATTTTGGTAGTCAATCTTGCCACAGTTCATGAACGTGAAAGAAAGGTAATGTGACTTTGTGAAGAAATTGCTATGAAAAACAATCTTACTAATAGCTGAAAGGTAAAGTCTAGGGAAGTGGGAAACTAGCTTTGATCTCTATTTAGATACTGTTATGAACAAAACAACCTAAGGCAAATCTGAGCTCGAGTGACTGTAAGATTAATTTCTTTGTATTAGCATGTGATATGGATGTGTAATCCTTGTTTTTGGGTAAGATTTACATGGGACATTGAATAGGAGTACTGATTGAGGCAAATTCAGATGCAGGTGACTGCAGTGCTGCAGAGATCTGCAAATGTTGCTGTGAATTTGAAAAGCTGCTGTGTCCTGAGTCCATGTACATCATAGATCTGTCAGGGATTCTCTTGCCTGGAAAGAATTGTGTGGAAATAAGCTTTCCCTTTAAAGGTGTGTGAGGGTAGGGGAGGGAAAAGACATTTAAAGGAGTATATTGGAAGCAGATCTTAATGTAACTTTATTTTCCTGTTCCAGGGAGCCCATTCAGTGGGCCTGATGTGGTGGATGCTGGCTCGAGAGGTCCTGCGCATGCGTGGCACCATCTCCCGTGAACATCCATGGGAAGTCATGCCTGACTTGTACTTCTACAGGGATCCTGAGGAGGTAAAGACCTGTGGAAGGAAGTGTGTGTCAGATGTGCTGCTTGTATACCTGCCCATGGTTCTCTATGTTTGCCCTGAGGACAGATACTTGCCAGTGTCATGGATTTGACACTTAGTGTCAAACTTAATTAGTTGTCTGTCAGCTGGTGCATGTTGTCTGGTGTGTGTGGTGAGATGTGTCTGTTCCTGTGCAACGTCAGCTGTGTTCTTCGTTGCAGATTGAGAAGGAGGAGCAGGCTGCTGCTGAGAAAGCAGTGACAAAGGAGGAGTTCCAGACTGAATGGACAGCCCCAGCTCCTGAATTCACTGCTCCTCCTCAGCCTGAGGTTGCTGATTGGTCTGAGGGAGTGCAGGTCCCATCTGTGCCAATCCAGCAGTTCCCCACAGGTCAGTTTTGTGAAGGGGTGTCTAGAGGAATTGGGATCTAGAGAGCAGAAATAAGTCTTTGGTGTGTGATTAGCTGCAGGGATGTGCACAGTGCTGGTGTACTGATTCATCTGTCTTTAACAAGTCACAGATGCTGGTATTTTGTAGGGAAAATTGAGTAGTATACTTCACTTGCTCTATGCAAGTTTCTGCCAGCAATGTCTTTAAGCAGTAAAATGATAGATTTTTAAGGCAGAGTGGATGTGAGTGCATACCTTAGTTACTGCACTTGAAGTCCCAAATAAGTTGATTTGGAGTCATGAGAAGAATACTAGTTTGTGTACTTGCATATACCTGCAAGAATGGCAGTGTGTGCACTGTGTTTTGTGGATGAAAAGAGTAGGGATGCAGTGAATTTTGTTGTTTGTCATTTCAGAGGACTGGAGTGCCCAGCCTGCCACTGAGGACTGGTCAGCAGCTCCCACTGCCCAAGCTACAGAGTGGGTTGGGACTACCACAGAGTGGTCTTAACTTCAGTGCCGCTGTACTATGGAAAATAAAGATTAGTTTAATACCCATCCTACTTTGTATGAGTGGTGGTTGGTATGTTTTTTTTTTCTTCAACATGCTGGAGGGTTGGGATGTCAGCCAAAGGCCTCTCAGACTTGAGAGGTGGGCCTGTGCGAGCAATGCAGCAATGTCAGGTGCAAGACCCCACACCTGGGTCAGGGAAATTCTAGATGTATGCAGATAGGGCTTCTCTCAATGAGTTTTTCTCCATGCGGAGAGGGACTTGAGGGTCCTCGTGGACAAAAAATGATATGATAATGAGCTAGCAGTGTGCTTTTGCAGTTTGGAAGGCCAACAAGATCCTGAGCTGCAGCAAAAGAGGGGTGGCTAGCAGGGTGCTGGGGCTGATTGTACCTCTTTACTGTGCCCTTGTGAGGCCCCATGTGGGGCAGTGCATTCAGGCCTGGAGCTGCAGCACAAGAAGGAGGGGGGTCTGTTGAAGTGGGTCTAGAGGAGAATTGTGAATATCATCAGAGAAAGGAGCTCCTCTTTATGGAGAAAGGTTGAAGGAGCTGGGATTCAGCCTGGAGAAGGCTCATCAGTAGACGTGGCATTGTGGTTTGGGTTTCAGATAAAATTTTGATAGTGTTGAATGGAGCTCAGAACCGAGGCTTTCTCTGCTTTTTGTGTTGCCCTGCCATTGGAGAGGCTGGGATGCACAAGGAGGTGGGAGGACAAGATGTAAAAAACATACTCTGCACTGCAGCTGGGGATAATGGCCTCACATGCAGCTTCTGGTAGAAAGCTGCCGGTGGAGACTCAACTGAGGATCTGAAGTCCACTACACTCCAACTGAAAAGAGATACTGGCAGCGTATGAAGGGGTTCAGGCTGCTTCAGAAGTGGTTGGTACTGAAGTACAACTCGTTTGGCACCCTGACTGCCTGTGCTGGGCTGGATGCAAAGTGAGAGTGCACTCTACACATCGTGCAACTGACACTACAAAGAAGGACCACAGGGATTTATGAAGTTGACAGTTTTTTGGTGGTGTAAGCTCAGTTCACACCACTGTGTTTGTACATGACTAATTAAGGGACGTGGCTTCTTGCTCCCGGTTGTGCAGATCCCTCAAAGTGAGCTGCTTCTCCTAGGCCACTAGTAAAGCTAGTGAACCACAAGACAGTGGTGTCAGCAACAGCCTGGCTGCCTGTGAGATGAGTGCTGTGATTAACCCTAAGCAGGGGAAAATTGCATCCTTGAGTCTCCAGGGAGCATTTCACTATTTTCGTTTGCTTTTAATCTTGTTCTATACCTAGCACACTCAGGGAATGGGCAGCAGGATCCAGCAGCTTCTGCTCTACCAGATCTTTAAGCTGTGGCTGCTGGAGGTTGTGCCAACAACTTGGACAAGCTTTTGCCATAACCATACGCATAGGCACTGCTCTTTTCTGCGTGGCTTAAAACTCCCAGATGAGGCTGCACAGCCAAGAAATCTGACTGAGGATCACTGCCTCACTTGTGATGCTGAACTCAGTGGTGTTGCTCGAGTAGTTGGTTCTGCTGGGGTCTGTTTGCCCCTGGAGAGCCGAGGGGATACTGAGGATGAAGGGTTGTTTGCCTTTTGGGTCAGAACCATGGGATGTAGATCACGTGATGACCACGCCAGCTTTTCAGACGTGTTAACACAAGGGGCTTCTGGCGGCAGGCAAAACGCCGTGCATCATTTCCACCTGGCCTGTGGCAGGGGGTGATCACGATGAGCTGCTCAGCTGCAAAACTTGAGTCCTGAGCATTTCCGACAGCCCGGTAGATGGGGCTGTTAGTCCTGGTTTGTCCGACTGCCAACTGCCCCCCAGGCCGGGCAGGGCTGGTCCAGCCAGCACTCCCCTGCCTTTATTGTTCCCTGCAGCAGGACGGTGCACTTTCCCTCACACTACACTTTTCACAACTGCACGTAACTACTGTTTTTGTATATATAACCGAGTGTTAAACTTGCTGCCTCCCTGCTCAGCTGCAAACTGTGATTGCGCTTTATAATTCTCCCCGAGGGAGCAGCTGTGGGATGCTGTTGGCTTCCAGCAGAGGAATGCAGTGCTCCTAATTTAAGATGCCTCAGAAACTTTCTAGCTCATCCATCTTTCTTGGCATATCACCTCCAGCATTTCTGAAGGGACTTGTCTCCTCCTCACAGGTAGCAAGTCAGGTTGAAAAACTCTTTGTACCTACTGGCTTTGCTTAGATGAGGAAAGATGAGCAGCACATGTGGAGAGGAAAGCAGAGTGAGTACCGTTTACCTTCAGTTGTTATTTTGCTACTAGAGGCTCTAGATAAACAAGACTACTGATAAAAAAAATACTGATAAACTGATAAGAGTGAAAACACACATACATAACTCTACCACTCCCCTCTCAGTTCTGTTTTCTGCAGGTTTTAAGCCTGGTTTCTTCACCCAGCTGGGTAAGGCTCTGTAAACCCCAGGTGCTAGAGCATTTCCTCTCCTTTCCCACAAGGATTGTTGTGAGGGGAACAGGTGAATGCACTTCTGATTGCTTCTTTCTTTTGTACAAAGAGCACATTTTATTTGAGTGGTGCAAATAGCTAGTGCCTGTCCATCAGATAGCTGAGAAATGCAGTAACTAGTTTTGCTGGCTTCAAGGGTTCAGCCTTTGAAAAGTTGTGAGCTTAGCTTTAAATGTGCTTTTGTTTGCCTGAACATGGCTTGGATTTCTCCTGCTGCAGTTTGACTTCAAGGCTCTTCCTACACGTTTTTTTAAACTAAGAATTGAGATTTCTTGAACCACGCCTCAAATATGAAGCAAGGAACTCAATGAAAATGTTAAATGTGAGACTTCTGATATAAAATGCTGCAAGTTTCCAGCACTGCGTGGTGCACAGGTGAGACGAGTGCTCTGGAGAACCATCCTCTTGTGGCTGCAAGTTGGTCTGCACTGACTAAAAAGTAGAAATGCAGAAATCTTTGCTGCACTGGGAACCAGGAGATGGAGGTTTGGGTAAGTAACAAAGTCTTTATGTTTGTTTGATTTTATTTTAAATCCTGACTGTCTGTCCTTCTAGAATTACACAAAGAACAGATAGATTGATCTTGTGTCTAATGTTCGTTTTGTAGGTACCTGTGTTAGAACTGAGAGTCTCTTGGCTGGATGCAGTGTGGGAAAGGCTTGGGGTGTGTGTGCAACACAGCATCTGGTTTGGTATGAGAAGGCTGCTGCTGCACTCTGCTGTGTTCTGAGACAGTGCTTTTGTGATTAGTGACTCCTTAGGCTCTTCTGCTAACAATAAATTGTAACACAAAATACAAAGGAGGGCAACAAATGTCTCCCATGGGGTAATGCAAACTGGAGGTGATGAGAATGGGGTTTTGGACCTTACTGGATTAGATGAGGTACGATGGAGACCTCCATAGATGAGTCTCATGACATGGAGCCTCCTATGGTCATCTCTCATGGGGTAGGGTCAGAATAAGTGGTTACTGCAGTACCTGAAGAGCTTGCTACAGAACTAGGACTGATTTCCTGGAGCCACTTTGGAGACACTGTTGCCGGGAAGCCTCAAGCTTCTGCCTGGTGCCCTGATGGACCCCAAATCCTCTGGGGCTTCCTTCTCACCCACTGTCAGGTAGAGCAATAGCCTTGCAAATAGCAGGAAATGGAATGGAGAAAGGCAGCATTTCCCATTCCTGGCAGGACAAGGAGGATTAGGATATGGCTGTGAGGTCTTGCTGCACTTCTGGTTTGAGTTACAATGAGGAAATGTGAGCTTTGTCCAAGTCAAAAAGCTATCCTGCCTATATGCACCCCCCTGTATCTTTGGGTGGATATTTGATTTTGTTCCTGAACTTCTTCCATGTTCCATTTATGAGAATGGAAATGGCCTGAAAGAAACATGCCTGATATTTGGCTTTCCCATAGATGTTTTCATCAGAATTCCACTACTTTTGTACAAGGTAACCAGCTTTGTCAGTGGCTCAATGCTGAGGGCAGTGCAAAGGCGAAGGTTTCCCCACTGCCAGCTTTCTGCTGCTGTGGAACAGCCCTATCCCCATGTGGGGATGATGCACTTTCAACATGGCTGGAGCAAACCTGTGCAGCACATTGTTTTGGGATGCCTTTACAGGGTTAACTCAGCAGACGAAGGTAACGTCTGTTGCCAGCACTGCAAGGCATGGCAGGGTTGTATCAGTGAGAAAATGGATATCCAATACTCGTATCTCTGGGGAAAAAGACTGAAGTTCATGTCTTGCAGTGCTTACTTGGTGCCACATGTGCTGTTGTGGCAGTGACCTGAAACATAGGGACAACTTTGCCAAGGGAGGGACAGCGGGGCAAGAGGTAGCATCTCTTGTGAATCTGATGCTGCTGGGTGTGATTCTGGTATCTGTCAAAGCCGTGTGTTAGTGACCATCCCAGATATGTGGTCTACTCTCCCCCTCCCTGCAGCGGTGGTTGTGCTGTAGCTGAGCATGAATCAATCACAGTAGGAGAAAAGTTGATGGCAATGGGCCAGGATAGGTGAAAGGACACTTTCTCACCCATACACTTGCCATCAGCATGAAATACTTGGTGTGTGTATGTTCCCGACTGTTTATCTTATGTTCCCAGAATATATACTATCTGTCCTCAAACTCTTCTATGTATGACATATTTGCTCAGATTCCTTCATTTCCTCTTAAATGAACTTGACTTCCACTATCTTGCCTTTGTCTTTAGTGAATGGAACTGTTCATACTCTATTTAACCCCAGTGACCAAAGGAGGGGCTCATGCTGGCAACTGATGCTCAGTACCTGCATAGCCTCAGCCAAGCCCAGCAAGATAATTTATAAGCATGCACTTACCCCCTCTGCATGGTTCTTCCTTGCCAGCTATTACTCTTTTTCAGAAGTCATAGGTAGTGTGTGGAAAAAGTAGGAGCTGAGCAAGAGCTTTCAGGGAGATGTCCTCCAGCAGCTGCTATCAGCAGAGGGCAATGGTATCCTGCTGAGCTGCAGCTGCTTGTAGTCTCCATTACTTATTTATTTTTACATGTGCAGGGTTACATCTGCAGCTTTCCCCAGCAAATTGCTGGGCTTCCCAAAATGCAGCAGCTCTCTTTGCTGGGGCACAAACTTGGTGCTGGGGTGCAAAGCAAGCCCCCCAGGCTGCCAACTTCAGCTGCTGCCCATGGAGCAGAGGGCAGCTGAGATGCACAAGCTGCTGTGCTAAAGTGCTCTATTTACTGAAGAAACAATGTTGTTTTTTTTTTCCCCCTCTCTCTATCTGATTTTCGATGGTCTTCCTGACACCTAATTTTAATTAACCTGGTAGTAAACTTCATATTTTGAAGATCCTAAACAACTTAGTGCTTAGGCACTGGATTATTCACTGTTTCTGCTATCTAGAAAAATCTAAATGATGATAATAACAAAGTGTCTAATATGTATAAAATGCTTCCTATTGAGAGCAAGGTTTGGTTCTTCAGGCTTTTTGCAGAAGCCTTGGTTCCCCTAAACAACTTTGCTCAGTTGGATGGAATGGAAGGAGAGAGGCTGGGATGACTGCAGCTGCTGCTCCCCAGTGATATGCGATGGGTTACTTACTTGGCTTTATTAATATTTCATCTATTCATCACCTTATCCATGCACTCAATCACTGTGATGGTTTGCCCACATCCAGACTGTCCAGGTAATGGTTCTATGTCACTATGGTGGATTTTATTTTATATGGAAGTTGCTACAGGAAAACAGGAGTGGAACCAGGAGTGGGGGAATTGCTCAGATGGACTTTTCTTTGGAAAAAATGTTATATGGATCTGTTTTCCCTTTTTCTTTACTACAAATATGGTTTCCAAATTCCTAGTGATTGTTGCTGGTTTCTTAGGGAAGTCATAGGTTCCTTCTGGAAGTGTGGTCATCCATGGAAGGACCCAATTATGAAGGTAGTTGCAATTGTGCCAAAGGCTCTGGGGGACGAAGCTGATTTTCAGATCCCAAAGCGAAGACATTGGTCTACATCTGAGCACGTGGAGGAGATGTAATGCCTTAAGTAATGCCATGTGATGCCAGTAGAAGATTTAGAGACGATATTCACCATCTTTTCAGCATGACTATAGATGGCTGAATTGAAGGGGAGCAGGGGGATTGGATTCTGTGATTGGAAATGAGTAATTGCAGCAAAGCCAGAGCTTCCAGCATTAGCTTGCTGCAGCATCACATTGATGTGGTTCATTTAAACACACTGCTGAATTCAGATTCAGCAATTATGACTTTATTGTGTGAGGCATGGGCTGGGACCTAGAAATCCTCAGTTTGTGGAGCTGCCTTTTCCCTAGGAAAAAACAATGTTTGAGCATTTGTGAGTGATAAAGTCCTGGCCAAGGATGAAACCAGGCTGCCACCTGCACAAGCTTCTGCCTTGGGGCTTAGACAAATGGTAAGGAAAGTGCAGTGGAGAGGAAAAAAGTCCCTGCAGCTGTCAGGTTGGAGAGCTGATAACGATGCATGCAGCATGAATCAAAGCCGAATAATTGCTCTTTAAAGCCTGGCACCAGCCTTTTGGTGAGCCTCCTTCCCTTTCTTTCCCTGTGTGGGACACAGCCAATCTGAAGAGATGTGATTTGGAGGTTTGGCAAGGCCAGGCTTCACGAGTCCTTGTCTGCCCTGCCTTGGAGGCAGTGGAAGTGCTTGATTTATGGTTCCTTCTGTGGCAGAAACTGCGTCAGCATCACTAGCATCTTGTCTGTGGTGGTGTATGCTCTTGTCCTCCTTTGTCAAGCGTATTTATTTACTTATTCCACATCTCTCAATGATCCCTTTTCACTGCAGGAATGATCTGGCATTTCATAAAGGCCGCTTTTGACCAGAGTGGGAACGTCTCCTCACAGAGGAGATCTGCTTTGGAGAAGTCATGCCCTAAAAGTTATGGCATTGAATGCAAAACCAGTGTATTCTATGCATGTGCATGAGATATTTGTACCATTTTGCTGGCTCTGAGCAAACTTGTTTAGTAGTGTTTACTTTTCTTGGTTCACTATAAATATAAAAACCGTTTTGTCTCACATCACGGTTGAGCACTGTATGACAAACAGCTCAACAACATTTTTGAGCCTAAGTATGAATGCTGATGTCCCTTCCAAGTTCAAGCTTAGCCATGTGTTTCACAAAATTGCTATTAAAAAAAATAATTTATTTTAATTCTTTTTATTTTTTTAAATTTAGTTATTTTTTAATGGATTCCCATTCCTCGTTGATATCGAATAGATGATAAATCTTTACCTGCTTTGTCTGCTCACACAAACTAAGTGCTGATATCCAGGGGAGATGCCCAATTGAAAATAAGCCTTCATTGTGAAGAATAAGAAAATAATTAAGTTTAGGTATCTTCTTATTTTCTACCAAAACCTTTGGATACAGCATTAGAGCTAGCAGTAACAAGACATATGTAAAATTTGCAATGCAGAGCACAGTTCTAGCAGCATATGAAAGCAAGCTCTGTACTGTGCAAGATGTAGTAGGAACTTTCTAGTAACACACCACTGAGTTGTTTTTCTGCATTTTCCCTTGAAGTGAGCCTGGAACACGTGGGAATTTTGGGATGAATGCCAGAGGAGGAGGAGAGAAAAAATCAATGCTGAATTCTCAGAAAAATGCTTATTACTGTTCCTTCTCACCAGTAGAAAAATAGGGATGAAACCAAATGATACTGAGTGCTCCAATGAGTTTGTGAAGATTAACCTTGTTATATGTGAGTAATTAGTAAATAGGCTCAAAACTTGGAGCCAAATAATCATGTCAGTCAATAGGATGTCCAAGAGGTGGCATTTTCACAACCTTTTGAACTGTTGTAATTTAAAAGAGGTCCCTATTTTGTACTGGAGTCAAGGAGAAAGTTGTCACCAGCCTGCAGATATTGTTGTCTATCTGTTATTATTGCACTTGTCTCCTGAGGACTCTGAGCTTACACACAACATTGATCAATGGATGAATCTAATGTATCATAACTAGAGACAAACTTTTAGCTAATGAGCATTCATGATCCAGAGACAATGAAGTGCTTTATAATGCTCAGTGTTATTGCAAGACTCGGGGGCCTGATTCGGAGAGCATCCAGATCCTAGAATAGTTACTCAATCTTGATCTAAGTCTAACTCAGTTTTTCAGGTTTTCAAAACCTGTCTGTAGTTCTCTTCTGCTCTGGCTTCTTCATAAATCTTCAGCATGGCTGAGCAAGGACCTGCTGGTCAGACTGGGGGGGGGAGATGGGGGAAAGGAAAAGTATAAGCAGTGGAAGTGGGGATAAATGGCCTGGGAAGAACATAGGGATGCTGAATTCTCCTCTATTTGATTCTCACTTGAATCTCATGGAAGTACTCTGTTCTCTTTCATGAGCCTAGGCATCAAGAAATGAGCCCTGCACAATGTTTAAATTGTTAATTTCTATGAAGAGTCAGATATCTAAATACCTTTGCTGATTTGGACCTGAAAAAGGGAACCATTTTCCCAATCTGCTTTCTGTCCAACTGAATTCAATGTCTTTACCCAGTTCCTTCAATGCAGACATTCCTGCACTGAATGTCAATTACTTTCTCCTCTGTCAGGCATAGAGAAGTAAGTTGCTGAGTTTCCTGTACTCAACTCATCACACAAGAAGATTTATTGCATTTAGTGAGGAAAAACTAAGGTGGGCACCTTTTATCTGTTTGCTGTAGTGAAAATCTTCCTAGAAGTATCTATGAATTTCTTCTTACTGAAGAAAATGAGTTTATTTTTATAAATTTTGTGAAGAATGCCAAGTACGCGAATGTCTTCCTTCAGACCCGTGCTGGCTGGGATGGGATTGTGGCAACTGGAATAAACTGAAGATGTAAAACAGGACAAAATCGGGCAAAATCTTGCTGTGTTGCTCTAGAAAGTCGTAGCTTTTCTGGTTACATTCAGAAACCAGTCCAGAGCACTTTTAGTCTCTCGACTGTGCTGGCTGATCTTACTAAATCAGAACTCATGTTGAGGGATTGAAATAATGGTTCAAGGTATTGTAAGCTGACTGAAAAGAGGAGCAGAGCGAGAAGACAGAGAAGGTGGAGGAGAGATGCACAGCAGAGCTAAAACGGATGAAATTTTAGAGGATGCAGAACAGGAGGAAAGCTGTCAAGAAGGATGAAATATTGCTGACAATGTCCTTCTATGCTGGCCTACTAAGCGTCCTCTATTCCCAATACTGGCTGCCATGCACTTGGAAAGGGTTTTTTTGCTTTTCTAAGAATACTTAATTCCTCAGGTGGGAACAGCAAGAGATCTTTGTTGGAATGTAAAATCATTCTGTTTTTATTAACTGAAAGAGACTTTGAGGGGCTTGATAGATGCTCACCCCACCAAGTGTACTTACCATACGGCTGGGTCGTTGTTATGTAGTAGGCTAGCAATGCCATGACTGATTGTCAGCCCAACACCTCCCATCTCCTTTATGATCAAAATCAGGACAGCCACAAGGGGTTGCAGTAATTCTAAACCTCTAAATAAAGCTTTTTAGATAGAATCAGTGTTGGTAGATACAGATAACTGTGAGTGATTGACCAACAAACAACAGTCATTTCCTATGAAAACTACTATAGCTTATGTAACACTTCCAGGAAAAACGTTGCTGAGTTTATCAGACAGGGTGTACGTATCGTGGCTGTCCTCTCCCTCTTCCAGGGAATGGCCCCATTGGGCGTCCTCCTGGCCAGGGCTGTCTTGGCTGAGGGTACGGTGCCCAAGTGCCTGGTGTCAGTGGCCGTGTCACCAGTACGTGTGGTGGTGGGATGAATGCTGCTCTTCTCCCAGCAGTTATTGGGCTGCTGTTCAGGGCTTCTGTTTTTTCTTGTTTCCCGACAGGGCTGGCTTGACTGGGAGAATCAGTTTTCTTGTCTAAAGTAAAGATTATTAATATTATTTTCCTGAAAGCAAACGCTGCCTTTCTTCCTCTCCCCCACTGGATGCTGTTTCTTCTACATGCAGCGACAGTCTCTGCTATCCAAGTACTTCTTGCATGTTATTACCAATACATTTAAAATACATAATAGTCCTACAAGCCACACTAGCTCACTTGCGCCTTGTCGTGGTTATAGATAATTACTGATTTCAGTCTTTATTTTCAGTGCACCCCCAGTGTTGCAAACCATTTCCATTTAAGTGAATGCTCTGCGTCTGCTCCCTGATCAAACCTGTAACAGGTTGGCCAAAGTTTTCAGCTTGTTTTGGCCTCTCCAGGAAACAGCCACCCATCTAAATGCAAGAGGGCTATGGTGGAATTAATTTGATTTTCTAATCTGCACTGAGATAAAATCTTTTGCATTTGTTGCCCTGCTTTTTACAAATGAGAGCAGAAGATTTTGGTGTTCAAGAAAGCTATGGTTCAAACAGAGTTTGGAGGATCTGTCTGATGCCAATGCCATGTCCTGTGCATTTCTACCTAGACAGGGATCCCCTACCAGAACCTAGAGCATGCATTTATGTAGGTTGCTCTCAAAGTAATGCCTCATACTTGACGTCATGGAGATTACCTCAGATACAAAGAGCACAATAACACTATTTGATTGAGCAAATTCCCATCTACAAAGCACTATTTCTCAACCACCACTCCACCACTGGCTAGGTATTTTCACCATCAAAGAACAAGAGCCTGCCTGGTATACTCGCCAAAATCTGCACCAGCAAAGGTGACTCACTGTCACAGTTGCCACTGCTGAAATGCACCACACACTGCCTTATTTTGCTTACATCCACTATTTGAACTCCATAAACGTTTATTCAATGAATGTCAATGAGTTTCATTTTTTCCCAAGGAGGAATTCAATGACACACCTTTGTTTCAGATGCACTTCTATGTCAGATGCCATTTTGTCAACTTCCCCTCTAATGCCATCTATTGCACAGCAACAAAATGTAATGGACTGTTGGTGGGAAGATTCAGCCTCTGCTACAATACCACCAGCACTGACCTCTAAGATCATGAGTCAATGTAATAAAATAGGAGACATTACTTTTGGAGCAGCCATTTTCTATGCCCTGAGACCAAGGCAGTCTTGAAAAATGCCTTCGCCTCATTCATAACAAGTTTTCCAATGAACATCTCAATTAAAAAAAAATAAAATAAAAAAATTCTGTCTCAACTAATCAGTCTAGAAACAATGCCGTATCTTCAGCATGTTTCTGAATTAATTATTGGTTTCATGACTAGTATGACCAATAGCTGGGAATTGATTTGGATTCCAGTTTCCATGTCTTGATGTGTTTGGCATAATGTAGTCTAAAAGTATGCCCTTCCTGAGTGTCCAATGGACTTCCATAAGGGGACAAAATCTAGTCATATTCATCTGGTCCCACACAAATTTGTATTGTCCTAGTTTCGCTGTATTTCCCAGTCACCACTGTAAGGCAAAAGAGATTTTTTTTCAGGGGAGCTGGGGGGGGTTGTTTAGTTTTTACCTTCTGCTTGTTTGGGAGAGCTTTCACTCTTTGTACTCGGTGCAAGTAAATCCTCTATATCTTGCATCATGGAATTAGTGCTGGCTTTGTTGTTCCTCTTGTTTTTCTCTTCTTCACGTTGCTGCATTGATGAAAATCATGAGTTTAGTATGAAACTGAGGATTTAACCTGTGAAGTGGTGGCCTGGTGTCATGCTAAGTGGCTTTGCTGTGATGAATGCCAATGAATCTTTTTGCCAAGTTCAAAGTACTGCTGAACCTTGGTCTAGTGATCAAGATCTCAAACAATTTTATGGAGAGAAAGTACACCCTGGGCAGGATTGGGAAGCCTTAGAAGAGATGGTTCTGCCTCTGTTAGGGCAAACCATGTGCTGCTAACATAATTTAAATCTGCCTGACTGTGTGTTTCTGCTGCTGCCTAGCTGCCCCCACAGGGCTTTTGGTTTGTTTTAAATTTGTATCTTGGAGGGTATATTGAAGGACTGGTGATGAACACCAGAAGAGGAGGAAGGGACAGCAGCATGGCTGGGGAGCAGTGTCAGGCTGCCTTCAGTTTTACTTGTGCATATTTAGGTCTTGAAAAATTTCCATTTCTATGGCAGAGGGAAAGGAACATCAGGGAGCTGTTTCTGAGCAGGACAAGCACGCTGTTAGGGGAAGGGAGGGGCTTCCTCTCTTACATAAAGAGAAAGCCCAGACAGATGCCACTCCAGCTTCTTCCCTCCTCAAAAAAAGGGCATTTCCTCGAGACAGGAGCCTGCATGCTGGAGCTACGGTATGCAAAGGGCGCTTGTGGTCTTGCTAGAGCTGAGAGATTCCAACCTGCAGAGAGGCCTCTGTTCTGCTGGGCAAACCTTGCAGGCTTTTGGGCAACAGTAGCAGATCACAGTGACCTCAATGGGTTGTCACACTGAGCCTCTTTCAGTCTCCCACAGCTCAGAGAGAAACCAATAGTATCAAGTCAGCAGAGCCATGGCAGTGGGACAGCATTGTTGTTTCTTGTGACACACTATCTGAACAGAGCTGCACTTCTGTGGGTGTTCCTGTTCTGCTTCTAAACTTAATCTACATTACTTTTGGGGTCTCTGCATTGTGGTCCTCTGCATGGTGCAACCTCACTCGGTTCTGGATGCCACAAGGTCCAATCTGACCCTGCAAATTCAAGTCATTACCTCTGTCTGTATCTTGCTTTTCTCATCTGTATAGCAGAGGCAGAGACATCAGCCTCCTTTGTAAAGGGCTTTGAGAATTACTGGTATGTTACTGCCATGTTGTTATTTATGGATCTCTGTTCTTCAGCCTCTACAAAATCAGGCTGCTGTGTTGCTAGGCTTATCATTGTTCCTGGGAAAACTCAGGCTCCAAAACATTACTTGAACTTAGAGGTATTTTATTTTTGTAGGTGGAAAGTGCAGTTTATAGGAAAACTTATTGTAGTTCTGATATCTGAAATAGAAGCCTATTATGGGATGGGACCACTCTGCAGTTAGTCATTAAATGCCATCAGAGAGGAATGAGCTAGCATTAAATGCATCTTCCTCTTGTGTCACTAACACGGTCTGAAGTGAACAGTAGTTTAAAAGCATATGTTGCACATCAAATTTGAAGTGCATGTTATTTCAAGGATGGCTTTGCTGGACAAATACTTACCAGTTGCATTTTCTTCTTCAACTCTGCATTGGCGCGCTGGTATGCTTCAGACACAGCATTTAGATAATAGATAGCGAGGCTACAAAAATAAATGTATCGCTGCAGTAATGGGATCAAGGAGAGAGAAAGTTTCATTGAGAGAGAACATAAAATTCCCAAAGCTGCTGCCTTTCTGAGAGCACAAAGTGAAGCCTAAACTTCAAAATTGGTTTCCTGCAGGATGTGTTGCCCCCCCCGTTGTGCATAGTGAGCCTATGCACAAGCATCCCATGTAGGGTTACATATAGGGCTTAATTAAACTTGACTGCTGAGCCTGGACTACACAATCACTTAAAGACTCATAAAATGGTGTGGCTTGGAAGAGAACTTGAAGATCATCCTGTTCTACCGCCAAGAACACAGTCATCTTTCTGAGCTGCAAGTGCACACTGTTGGCTCACATGAAGCTTTTCATCTACCAATACCACTGAGTCCTTCTCCTCAGGGTTGCTCTCAATCCACTCTACTCCAAGCCTGTATTTGTGCTTACGATTGCCCTGACCCAGGTGCAGGACCTTGCATGTGGTCTTGTTGAAATTCATGAGGTTTACACAAGCCTGCTTCTCAAGCCCACCAGCGTCCCTCTGGATGGCATCTCTTCCCTCCTGTGTTTTGACCATGCTGCACAGTTTGGTGTAACCCACAAACTTCCTGAGATTGTACTCAGTCTCACTGTCTGTTTCACCAAAAAAGATGTTCCAGTTCCAATACAACCTTTGAGAGACATCACTTGTCACTGTTCTCCACCTGCACATCAAGTCATTGACCATAATCCTTTGATGTGACCATCCAGCCAATTCCTTATCCACAGAGTTGTCCATCTGTGAAATATGTTTCTCTCCAATTTGGAAACAAGGATGTTGTGTGGTACAGTTTCAAATGCACTGAGTGGGAAGAAGGAGTGGAGAAGGGCTTGAATCTACGGTTTAAATTTTAAGAACCATCCCTTATGCAGTTTTCCTACCAGCTATCTCCAGACTGCCTTTAGATGCTCAAGGCTTAGGAAAAACTCAAGCTGCCTCAGGGCACAGACAGATTAAGTGCCCTGAGCCAGTCCAGCAGCTCAGCTCTGCTAAATAAAAGAAAAACAATCCTTCTGCCTCTGCCTTGTCTGGCTTCCTCTACCTTAGCCTTGGTCCTTGGAACATTAACTGGTGGTGAGACTGGCGTATTCTCTGGGTGAAAACCAATGAAGCAGATAAAACACACAGGTCTTTGCTGTGGCTTACAGGAAACCAAACATGAGACAGAAGAGGTTACTCAGCGAGCTTAGAAAAACATAAGAAACTAGGAAAAACAAGGCAGAGGAAGGCCTTGAACCCATTCCTGTAAGGCACACTGTTCAAGGCACGGTCCGCCAGTTGTAAGTGAGCAGAGATGGGAACTAAGGGCAAGCAGGAGCCAGGCTGGCATAGAAACATTGGCTTTTGTTTAGATTCCTTCTGCAAAAAAGGCATGCCAAAAGGGAGAGGAACCAGCCATGCTGGAAGAAACTGAAAAGTGACTGGGATCAGAGAGGGCATGCTGGCTGCCAGTCTTTGGCACTTGATGAGGTGCGTGCTTCCAAATGTTCCTATGTGTTTGAGGCTGTCTCACCCAGTAATGTTTTGGTTGTCAAAACTGTCTCCTCCAGCTTTTGTAGAGAGCTTTTGTTCTTAATTATAAACATCATCTGCTCAGTGACTTCAAGCCATTCCTGGGAAAAGCACCACCCATTCAAGTTCACTACTATTGTGTGTGCATGCGTGCGTGTGTGTTTTTAATAAGTGGAAAATTCAGGTTAGAAAAAACAGTAAGTGGATTTTTTAAAATCAGGGTTGCCTGTCAGTTTCCTGAATGCAAAGCTCTGGTGCAGGTTTAGCATCCTCAGACTGGGCTAGAGGGTTTTAACAGTGTATGTGCAGCCATTTGGGCTCCCAGGAAGAAGATTGGAAGGGGATGCTTTGGATGGTCTTTCTGGAACCTTTCAGCTTGGTTCTGTCTGGAGGAAACACACTTACTTCTTTTTACCTAGAATTAAATCTACAATCAGTCTTGATGATACAGGCGCTCTGTCTCTCAAAAAAAACATTTTGGATTCTTATTCTTGTTCTTCTGGAGGATTTTTTTTACATATTATCAGACTGATTGCTTGGGAAATATAAAAACAATTAGTAATCCACGGCTTTGAGGCTGCCTGCACCACAACAGAAAGAACAGCAGAAAGAAGGAAAGCCAGGGATTACTTATATGACTTATAGTTAACCTACTTTCTGAATAAAATGGTGAAAGACACAGAAACCTAAGTTTCTGGCCAGTGGTAGCAATCAGTTAAGGACTGCAAGCAAAAAGGAACGTTATCTTGCTCTTCTGGCAAAATCTAAATTGAGATAATTTTATCTCTCTGTATATTTAGGTCATTTCCAGTTATATCGTGAGAGGCTGCTGTGGATTGTTAAATAGGGCCGTGCTTCTAGATAGAGGCATGTGACTTTTGTAGGTGAAGATTGTGTATTAAATGGGATTTCTTCAACTGAAAAGTTTCCAGGATGAGAGAGAGGAGAAAAAGCCTCAGAAAAAGTCCTTCTATGGAGGCTACTTTCTTCCAGGATAACTGGAAGTCCAGTATCTGATATCCTTCAAAGCTGCACAGGCCATGCATCTGGGTAGGAAGCAAGGATGTTTTAGGTGGTATCTCTGTTGGAGCTGGAATCAGGACAGAGACCAAATGGTGTATCTAGGAGAGATGGGCCCATGGGAAGTCTGCAATATATATATGAGGAGTAGCCCAGATGGGGAAGGGCTGATAAAAGGAGCATCTTCAGCAGGTAAATAAGATTTCTGCCATGTTCTGACCCAGCTGTCAGTGGAGTAAAGGGTTGGAGATTGTTGCTGACCAAAACGTTATTTTCAAAGATCTGTCACTTATGTATGTACTTACTTATTCATTATTTTTGCATCGAAGGCCCAAAAACCTGACATATAGCCCTTTTGCAAAGGTTACCCATTTGGGTTGGGTTAGTTCTGCAGTCTTCATACAAGCTGTAACATCTAGTAGTGCTACTGTGAGGCCTGTGGAAGCTCATAGCTTGGCCATACTGGATTTGTGACATTAGACTTCTTGTCTTCTGTGTGATTCATATCAGATTCTTCTAAGTTTGGGATTGGTTTGCATGTGTTACAGTATCTAATAATCTTTATTTAGGTTAAAATGAGTATGGACTTTGAGACAGGGTGAGGGACAATAAGTGATTTTCAGTTTAATTTGGATTTTTCTCAGGCTGTTCCTGTTAGAAACTCTGTAACACATGAACTTACATTTGATTTAATTTAATGGCATTATCTTCAGTGTAACCTACTCACAGTGAATGGCCACAGTGCCCGAGAGAGATCAGACCTGAAGCCAACATGATTGTATGCCAAGGGAAGTGTAGGAGAGGCAAGCCTGTAAAATATGCTTTCCAAACCCTTCACTATCTTCAGCTGTTTAGTCTGCCGTGTTTGAAGCTGCCAGTAAAATTTGGCCACAGCTCTCCCACTCATTTTGATAGCTCTGGAAACCTCAAGAGTAATGCCAAAAGTCTCCTAATGTATATCTGTAAATAAATAAAATGAGAACTGCCCTGGTTCTGATACTGCTGGAGGCATCAGGGATCAAGGATGGCTTCTGATGTAGCTTCAAAGCTGAAATGATCTAACAGCACTGAAACAAATTTCAGATATATTACTCGCAAGAATAGAAGATACTCTCTTCATATTTTTGGAACGTGTAATTTTTGAATGCCCTGGCTTGGCAGTGCTGTGAATACCACCAGCTGTGACAGAAATTGCTTCTCCACAAGGCACCAGGCTGACACTACCCATTTAGTTCCTACTGGCTACTGAAAATTTTTCAAATGGAAGCTGTGACAACTGTGAGGCCTTTGTCAGCAATATGTTTAATCTACAACGTTGTGTTTAATTGGGTTGGGAAATTAAACGTTGGGAAACTGGGTCAGGCAAGGACTTGGGGAGCAGGAAGTGTGTCTGTCTTCATCTAGACTGTTATCTCAGCAGATGTATGTAGACGTTGCTAAAATCCCAGCCATTTTTAGAACTTCTTCCTCACCTCCCACCATATTGTGATTGTAATATTGCAAGGAAAACTTACACCATGAGCAGAATTGCGGGAATGATTAGTCCTGGATTTGCCACATAGCCGAAGATCTTGGCAACAAAAAGTGGGAAATCAAGCTCGATGGTCTCTTGAATGACATCATACATCCTTTTCTTTCCACTGGAAAGACAAATGGTCAGTTAAGGAGTGTGGAGAAAACATAGAGGGACACAGTAACTCCCAATTTAATGATGCTAAGTAGCATGTTTCCTCTCTGTCAGTGAACATCATCTTGCTGTTGATCACCAAGGATTTGGAAGTAAAAATTCTACTGAAATGACTTCATTCCAAATCATCTTTTTGTCCATTCCCCCTTGACCAGCCCCACCACTGATTATAGGAATAATCTCTGCTAAGCCAAGATCCCTTGATCCCAAAGATTGTACATTTATTTCAGTAGGCAGCTCCTTTATGAATTCTATCCATTTACCATTCTGGAATGTATAAAAATCTGCAGATTGCAATAATCATACATTTCTGATCAATATCTTGTTAGATGTGGCCTTCTCACATTAGAGATGACTTTCCTTATGCAAATTCTGCCTTTCTGAAATGATGAACCAACTTGAAGAACTGTTAAGCAATGACAGAAATAGCAAGCTGTGATTATCACTTAATAGGAAACTCAGCAAAAGAGTCATTTCAAATTGGATTGATAAAGCAGATGAGGGTATTCTCTGTGAAAGTAGAACAAAACTGAAAAAGCTGAGAATTTGGCTGGATTGTGTAATTGACCTTCTATCCCAGCACCTGTGAATTCAGCCCATGAGTGCTATTCCTCATTTTTAGGCCTTCTTCCTCCTTGCAGTCCCTTTGGATTCTGCTCAAAAAGCATTGGACTCTGTCTTTATAATGAGAGACAAGATTAACTAGATGGGGTTCTAGCTTCCTTGGCTGCCTTAAGCCTAGGAGAGTTAAGCTTTCAGTCAAGTTATAGGTGGAAAGTTGTGCTGAGGGGGTGAAATACGCTGAGTGGATTTTGAAGAAGAGACATAGAATTAAAATAGCTCTCTCTCTTTTCAGGTTAGTCATCTCCAAATGATAGCATGCAGGCAACTAGCTTCCTGTCAGGTCTTCTGACATTGCTGCTAGACACCTGTCCTCGTTACAGAATAGAGGAAATTTTGGTTTCTTGCCTTTCTCCCTGAGTCTTTTATTATCATTTTCTATCAGTGGATAGATAACCCACAGGAACAATTTGTTCCAATCTGGCTCCGTACTGAGTCAGACTCAGTAGGACCAGGAAATGGTGTTACTCGATCAAATTAGACTTTATTGGCATGTTAATCCAGTCCACTGAATGCTCTGAGCAGTGCTCATCTGGGAGAGGAAAAAAAAATAGGCTTTTCTTTTTAAAAGCAGCCACTCTTCAGACCTATTCATTTCCTGCAATTTTCCATCAAAATTAAGCACAGCTCATGGCATGGGATTTCTTGGTTACGTGGAAGATCTTGGAGGGTTTAGAATCCCGTTCTGCTATCACAATATTGCTGGGAGACTTAAGGCTGTGTCCTGCTGTCTCCCACACCTTTAACTGGTGTGTGATGGGGAAGCACCTTGTAGAGGAGGGGACAAAACACCTGGGCTTGCAATGGAGAAAAGCAGATGAGCTCAGAGGAGGTAGAGTGCTCCCAGCAGACTGTGTACCTCTAGAAGTGAGCAAGGCTTATGGCCTCATGATGGAAATTGAAGGTATTAAACCATCTCTGCTGGAGACCAGGCCTTCAAACTTTGTGGAAATAATCCTTTGCACCAAACAACAAACAGGTATTTTTGATATTTTGCTACTACCTGAATGGTCCGCAGTCAAAGGAAGGAGGCAGGGACATGATGGTGTAGGCCACAGGTAGGAGGCTGAGGAACAGGATCAACAGCAGCAGTCCCATGTAAAAGTTGTTAGACTTGGATGCTTTGAATACTCGTGCATGAGGAACATTGCTACTCATGACAGCCCAGCACTGAAAATACATGGAGGTTAATAAGCGCAGCACGTTTATACCCACGAGCCCTGGTGCATAAAAGGATCCCATCCTGAAAAGGAAACAAGAGGAAAAGGTACCAATTTTTGACAGACTGGAAGGTTTTTTATTTTCAAAGGAAGAAAAAATGTTGTTAATCTGGTGGAAGTTTGCCCACAGCTAAAGCCTGAGTGGGCTGGTTTGTGATATCCTTGTACTTTTCGAGCAGAAGTGCCTGTGACCATTTTATAGTGACCACACAATGAGCACCAGACGGGTCTCAAACCTTGTTGGCTGCAAAGAAGGATTTGCAATTTGTGGCAAAAATTGCGTGGGGATAGCTTAGAAAATGTCAAGTGGATGTACTCAGCAGGGAGGCATCCTTGAGTCTGCAGAGATGTTGAAGTAGAGGAACATTGAACCCTGGCAAATGAAATCTTGTTCCCAGAGGAAGTGAAGGTCTTTGCGTGGTTGCCTTGTGCTGTCAAAAAAGCAGCTCTAGTTTGGGGCGATTTTGGGCTGTGCCTCTTTTGCCTGACGTGCTCAGCTGGCTCCGTGGCCACCCTTGTGCTGACAAGGTGAGCTTGCAGCTGTCCCAGAACCCTTCGTAATCTCTTCCTCCAGCTCTTAAGTCATTTTGAAAGGATGAGGAAATTACATTTTTACCAAAAAATGACCTTAGAAAGTGAGACTAGGGCAGAGTTTCCAAAACGGTTCCCTGTTTCAGTAGACAGCTGTTCTTTGGCAACTAAACTGACAGTTTTAAATTTCTGCTTTTGTAGCCAAGCACAGAAGGCAAAACAGTGAGAGAAACTGAAACCCAAACATTCTAACTCCACAGGATAGCTTTTTTTCAATAATTCAAAAACAAAACATGAAATTATCTTACCAAATCATTCCTTGATTGAAGACCAAACCCAAAACATTGCCACTGATGTCAAACTCTGCATAGGAAGGCTGTGTGGGAAGAGAAAAGAGTGCAAAAAGAAATGAATATGTTGTTGCCTGCTTATTGCTTGCTATTGCTCTGGATGTAAGGACACTTATTCAGACACGCTATGAAGGGATTTCTGGGAGGGCTCCCACTGTGTGCATGCTGCTTGAGAACAAGAGCTATGAAAGCAGAATTGGAGTGATTGTGTCGTGGGCCGCTTCTCTTCTTTTGGCATGCTTAAAATCGCATAGATGTATGGAAGTTCTTAGAGTTGCTCCATGTTTGTATCTCCTCCTTACTAATAGAGGCAATTCCAAGTGAAGGAGTCATGGCACAGGACTGGATTTTATGCCAGCTGTTGTATCTGGCTGCAGACTTGCAGTTTCACCACAGTAAGATATTGAATATTTAACCAGCCATAGTGATGAGCTGGCAAGCAAATGATACACCAGATATGTATATGCGTGTCCTTAGATCTTGGGGTAGCAGGCTGCTGTAGAGGAGAAACACAGAGCATGAGAAGGGAAAACTGGAGGAATACTTAACCTGGTCAGTATCAGGTGTTGCACTGTGTTGGTCAGTAGTTAAAATACTACCTTCTGTGAAGTGACCTGTTTGATATGAGTGCTAAATTCAGAACAGGCAGCTCTAATCTACTGATAGTACTTGTCATTTTATGTTATTGTTCTCCCAGGTTTGCTGTCATATAGCTACTGTTCTTCATGGATATGCTTTAATACATACAAAACTCAGGTCAATTTTGGCAATTTAAACTATAGTAAAGTTCTGTTTTCATGAGCAACATTTATTTTTCTATTACAATACAGAACATAGTTCTGAAAAAATGATGGGTAATGACCTCGTGTTTGAAAAGTCCAGTGTAGCATGTCTGCTTTTGACCCACTTTGCATGTACTTCATACTGTTATGTTTTATAAAGTTGAGTTTTAACAAGAGTGACTTTTATGTTGAAAACTCAAAAGAAGCTTAGTCAGAGCCGTGCTGAGTTGAATGCTCACAGCTTTGGGAAGAAATGGGTACAAATATTACATTTTTTTCTTTCTTTTGATTCTGGCCCACTTTGACCTTAAACCTTTGGTTAGATATTGATACTTGCTTGTTTTTTTTGACATGAAAGTAACGAAAGTTTTCAATGTCTCTTGGCTTCTGCTTTGAGGGAAGTAAAGTCTCTGTAGGAAGGCCAGATTAAGCAAAAGCCCTATTCACTTCATGCATTAGAAAACACGTATATAATTGTGCAGTATCCCATAGGTTGGTTTAGATGGCTGCTGCCAAAACATCCTGTTTCATTCCTGAGCAGGGGGGTGAAAAGGATAACCCTACTTCAGCTCTGATGGAGTTATATGTGTAGCACCAGGAGTAATCTCCCAAAGACGTAGGAGAAAAAAAGAACAGTAAGATCACTGTAATTCTATATTTCTGTAACTACGATGGGAGCCACATGGCATGAAAGGAGAGTTTATCTTCTGCCAGATTGCACTGCAAACCCTCTAGCAGTGCTCCATGTTAAGGGCTGCAACATTATTCTGCTGCTTAGTCCTAGTAAGTAAGGGCCTTGCCCTGCTCCTTCTGAGCTTGAGTGGATTAGATGGCTCATTTGCAAAAGGCAATCTGCTGGAGCATGTTAGTTGGCTCATCTCCTGGTAGATGCTGGATGGGTCTCCTATCTGAGTGCAACATCACCTCGCAGCTTGCTTGGGCTGAAAGCCAGGGAGAAGGAGAGGGGGAAGTTCTGAAACAGATCTTTTCCATTTCACTGAAAGGTAGAAAATGGATAGCTATGTTTGTTATTGTTATTATTATTTTATTATATATATAAATCAAGGAATGCCTGCAGTAAGAAGAGACTTCCAGCTATTTGTAAAATGGGAATCTTCTTAAGAATGAAGAAAACCCTTTGTGGTATTTCCAAAGGTTGTTTTGAGGAAAGAATAAAAATAAAATATATATATATATTTTTTTTAAAAAAAGGTGTTTAACAAAGAGAGGCAAGGGGATAGATAGCCTGGAGGAGGAAAACAGAAGCTTACATGAGAACAAGATCTGTGAGCACATGCAGAGGGAGCTGTCAGGAAGCTCTGAATTCCATTGTCCACCAGAGGAAATGTTCTCTGCCTCCTCCAGAATAAATTCAAAGAGCCCCACAGGCAGCAAAATGCCCACTCCCAGTTCTTCTTGTCTTACAAAGGCCCAGTAAGCACTTGCAAATCTCACCTCATCGCTCTTCTCTAGACCTCTCCTGGAAACCCTTCCAGCAGGATGGGTAGCCTGGTGCTCTTATATAATTGCATTATTTCCAGGTATTTGCTTCTCTGTCTTAATCCATCTGTTTTTGTTTGTTTGTTAATAATGTGAAACAATGGACCTTTTTTCTTGTTTTTCCTGTTTTTTCTGTTTTTCCTGTTTTTCCTTTTCTCCTTTTCTCCTTTTCTCCTTTTCTCCTTCTCTCCTTCTCTCCTTCTCTCCTTCTCTCCTTCTCTCCTTCTCTCCTTCTCTCCTTCTCTCCTTCTCTCCTTCTCTCCTTCTCTCCTTCTCTCCTTCTCTCCTTCTCTCCTTCTCTCCTTCTCTCCTTCTCTCCTTCTCTCCTTCTCTCCTTCTCTCCTTCTCTCCTTCTCTCCTTCTCTCCTTCTCTCCTTCTTCATTGTTTTCCTTTGTATTTGTGCAGCTCCAGTGCTGGCACTTTTGGTAATGTAGCCTTTATGAATATAAAAGGGTTCAGCATTCTTGTGTGTTATGCATGTGGAGAACAGAAGGAAGAGTTCCTTGTTCTGCTGCAGCAGAAATAAGGCCAACCTCCAGCACAGATCAGAAAACTGTGTTGTGAGTAAAGCATCCTACTTCTTACAGAGTACAGGAAGATATGAGGCGTTGAGAATTGGAACTTAATATAGATGGACTCAAAGTTTTGGGGTTATAATGACTGTATGAATAATAAGTTATTTTTTTTCAATTCATCTTCATGTTTTCAAGTTCTGCTATGGGAGAAAGAACCCTATTTTTGTAGGGTATTTTCTCGGATCAAACCGACTGATCCAGAGAAGTGATGCAGAGACTGCCTACATCACTTATCAAGAAAGACCAGATAAAGGCTGGAAGCATTCAAAATCAATCCATTTGCCATATTTGAACATATGGCCCTAAATTACTTCTGGCTTCTCAGCTATAAGACCCAACAGGACATTGACTTACAAATCCGGCCTCTAGGTCCCAGCACCAACAATAATTCATGAATCTCACGAAGCAAGCTCGGACGAAATCTCCCACCAGGATGGTTACGAAGGTCACTAGGATATCAGACACAGTGAGCCTTACAATCTCCTGCAATTTAAAGCAAGGAAAGAAACCATTTAGCTCTTATAATTTCAGTAGCGCATTCAGGACCACATTTTTTATTAAGACATTTCAGTTTTTATGACAGTAACCTTCAGAAAGGCATGCTGTGTGCAGATGCCCTACTTGTTTTCAGGCACTCAGCAGTGCCTAAACTTCACCTCTGTGGTTGGGAACAACGAGCTGTGTTATGGCTGTTCGCCCTAATAGTTGATTTAGTGTTATTGACTGCGCTCTGTGTTGTGGCAGCACGTAAAATGAAAGCACAAAGCCAGTGCTGCAATAATGCTGGTGTAGAATATACATATGTGGAGTATAATTTCAATTGTGCTGTCAAAAAATCTCTGTATTACTATGGTTTGATGTCTGTGATTGATGTCTATTCTTGCTGGAGTTTCTATTCTGAAGAACTGCAGAACTTCTTGGTGCCCAAAGCAGAAGAGTTGAAGGGTGATTTCTTTGTGGAAAGTGCTACAGATCTGTGTGTGTTGGAGGTTTCATGGCCATAGATTGAGAACCGTGGCCAAGGATTTTTGTTACCTTGGAGCTACTATGTGAGAGTTGGGAAGGACAATGCCATTTGCAAGGAAAACATCGCTTCTGGAAACATCAAAAACGTCAACCAAAAAAACCTGTCCTGAAAAATCCCAGAGATTTACTACATAACAAATTGCTTACAATGCCTACGGTTGTCTCCCAGCAGGGTCCCCTGGGCACGTCTGCAGGGTCGAGGGGAGGAGGGGTAGCTGTGCTGTTCTCCGTGGATGAGTTATAGTGGCCAAACAGTGTCCAGCGCGTGATGTTCTTCACGACGTCCTCTTCAGCCAGCTGCAGTGGAGACACATCTCAGCCAAAAATAAGTATATGGGATCTCCAAAGGATGCTAACGGGTTCCCCTCTCTTCTCTGCTAGTTACTACCCCTAATACAAGAAACTGCTTACAACAGAGTTGCACCAGAATGTAAACTAACAGCCTTCCAGACCAAAAGCAGTGAGTTTTGGGGAGCCAGCAACTTGTTCCCTGCACATGGAAGAGCCATGAGCCACGGTGTGGGGGCCACAGCAAAAAAGAGAGCAGGACTGTCAATAGGTATGTGGAGGGACCTCTGTGCAGTCCTTTCCTTGCTTTGTTCATTGTTCTTCAGGGCTGAGCAAACCTTCTCGATTCCTCTTATTCTTCTCTGTTTAAAATGGAGTCATTTTTTTTCTGTGGATCAGTTAGACATTTATCCTTTCCACCAGTTATCTGCCTGCAACACTCTACCGGGATCATGCTAAGGAGGGGAGGGCAGGGGAAGAGGATTATAAATCATATCCTTAGGGTCTGCATTAACAGAAACTGCAAATGGTGTCAGAGAAAAAAGTCAAATTACCTTATTAGTCTGTGATTACAGAAGACTATAGCACCTCTTTTTTTTGTGTCTATAAAAAGAAATTGGAGGCTGATTGGAGACAGGCCTATGAATTTGTCCTTGAATCCCTGACCTTAACCTGGTATTCCCAAACCCAACTCAGCCCCTCTCTGGGATAAATAAATGTTTGAGAACAATAGGGAAGAGAGAAGGAGTTGCTGC
Organism: Meleagris gallopavo; assembly: GCF_905368555.1. Taxonomy (NCBI): domain Eukaryota; kingdom Metazoa; phylum Chordata; class Aves; order Galliformes; family Phasianidae; genus Meleagris; species Meleagris gallopavo. The sequence continues at coordinate 43,682,876 of NC_139409.1, read as the reverse complement.
AAAGACGAAGAGATGGGCTGCGATCACCCTTGGCTCCAGAAAATGCTAGGAAACTTGGCTTCTCATCCCAGCCCTTACTTTTTCGTTGACATCATCCATCAAGGCCAGAAGGAATGTGTAGAGGTTTCCCAGGAAAAGGGCAAAGATGCGCCCCAGCTGCCACTTCAGACCGATGCGTGGATGGTAGTTTTCGAGTGTGGCAATAGTTTCAAACAGGGGAGGGCAAAACATACCCAGCAAGGACATCACAATTTCAACCTGTCAGATGAGAAGGTTACTGCTAACAGCAACAAGAACGACTACGTTAGTATGAGCTGTTATCAAAATTAGGTGTGCTAGCTGTTCCTACAGCAAGGCCACTGCTTCCACCAGGGAGAAAGCTGACAAACATCTTTACCATCAGCAAATGACTTTCTATTAGAGCAGTGTAGCAAAAGTGGGATAGGCATGTAATGGGGAGAAAGTTGTGTTATGTGATAGCGTGCCACCAAATGAGTTTCTGCTCTTTCCTATTAACAGCAACCAATTACAGTAATAAGGTTTAGACCGAGGAACACATGGAGCTGCCAGCAAATTGTCAGCAACTCTCTGGGGCTTCTTGAAGGTTTTATGAAGGAGAGGGAGCCAGAATGAGTTCAACTCCCAGCTTGGCTTAGTGTGTCAGCTGCACAGCTCCTTTGGGAGCACTTTTGCCCTTATCTCAAAGGGATGAGCTCTGAGGAGTTTGTTCTTGGTCAGTCCAAGCTCATGCATATTTAGTTTCCTCACATCCTTCATGCTATTGCCTGCATCAGCTCCTAGTTGCTTATTTTAGTTTCAGAGGAAGCATGAGGCTTGGCTTGTACTTGTGCATAGAAATAATTAGTTGATGCTAATGCTTATTTGCTGCATTCAGCACCTGTGCTTTTTTGATAGGCGGTTATAAATGTGAATGCAAGTGCATCAAGGACTCAATGCTGCAGTCCAAGAAAATATGTCCTAATCTCATTTTCGTTTGCCTGTGAGGTGCAAAGCATTGGGTCGCTGTGGTCAGAGAGGTCACTGACACGTCAGCATTAGCTGAGGCATGACTTGCAGGCTCTGTCTTCTTTTTTTTTTTTAAGCCATCCAGTGCCTGTTGGCCCACAGAGGACTCTGTCTGTACAAGCAACAGCAGGTTCTATCTCAGTCACTTGTTTTTTTTTTTTTATTTTTCTTCCCTGGATGGGGAACAGTACCCAGCATTGTGTATGTGCAGATCTTATCAACAGGAAAGTTGCAGTTCCTAGTAATTTGTTTTTCTTTTGGAAATGTTGGCTCAAATAAATCAAAGCATTTTGTGACCTGTCTCAGAGTTTTCTGAGGGAATTAGGGGAAAACATTATTTTGAATTTGATTTGACTTTGATATATAGATACATGGTAAGAAATTGTGCATTGAAATTAAGCCTTTCAGTAGGTAGAAACAACTTTTGTATTTCATTCCAAAATCAGATACAGAAAGATTTTTGACGACTGATTTTTTTTCTGCAGGTTGTAAAACCTTTTTCTTGTTATTCAACAGAAATGAAAAAGATTTGCGTTTAACTTTGTCTGATCTTGGATGTTTTCAACACCCAGAGAGCTTTCTAGTACAATAGGCTTTGTGAGCATTAATATGCAACTGGAGATTGAGGCATTTATATTAGTAATGTGATTGCTGAAGTTGCATTTTTATTGCTATTTATTGTGAGAGCAGTTTCCCTGCCTGAGTTGTAGATTTGCCCCAGAAACTCTCAACGAGAGCAGTCTTCTTCCTGGCTAACACAAGTATGAAGTTACAGAGGGACTTCAGGGCATGGAATCTCTCTGCTTTGGATGCCATCTTCAGGCTGGTGCAAAAATTATGCTACTGTTCAAGGAATGTCTTCATAGCAGTAAACTGGAATTAAATTTTCCATACCTCATTTCTTTCATACCATCCAGCATTCTGCATTTTTGAAAACGTCTGGGAGCGTTTCACCACAAAATAAATGAGGTAGCCGCTGCCACACAAGCAGCATATGATGAGGACGTTGGCCAGGACCCGCAAGAACCTCCTCAGATGGATGTTCTCGTCCTTGTTGCTTTCTTGCTCATCCACAATAGATTCCTGGAAAACCAGAGATGCTCACAGAATTGGAGTGTGTATGTCATAACACTGAGCCTAAGGCAACATCAGGTTGTTTCCTACCCTACAAAGTGTAAATTAGAAGTATGATGACTATATTGAAGATGGTACTTTAAGAGAAATTTCTACAGCTAATGTCTACTCAGGATCCTAAGCCTTAGCTGTGTTACACTCCCAAATTTTTTTCATGCATGTTAGCAAAAATCCTTCTGGTTTTATCTGTGTGCAAGGGTGCCATCAAGTCCTTATTCTCTGGCGTTTTACACGGAGCATTAGCTCTGAATGAGGTTAAACTGGATGAAGTTACTTTCCAGATCAAGTAGCTAGATGCTGACTGACGGCTCTTTTATTTATTGCTTTCTCCTTACATGAGCTGGTATGAATGTGTAAAGGAAAGCGTGGAGCTGACGGTTGTTGGACCAGCTATTCATGCTTTCAAGAGATGCTGGGAGCATTTCCAGAAGTGAACAGAGAAATGCTGGTTAGGGATTACCTTGAAGCTGGTGGTGATGGATGCAAACTTGTTGTCTGCTGTCTCTGGGTTGCCAATGAGGTAGTCCCAGCTCGTGAACATTTTCCAGCTGAAAACAAAGTTGTCATCATCCCCATCTGCTGTGCTTTCATTGGCATTGCGTGCCATCCTGTGAAGATTTAGGACAATCTGAACTGTCTGTTGGGGTTGTTGGAGGTACACAACAGTAACAATAACAATATTTAACAATATAATAATAATAATATTTAACAATATTAAAATCTGTATTGTGTAAAAACAAACAAACAAACAAAAAAAGACAACAAAAAAAAAAACCTACTCTGGATAAATGAAAGCGGGCTAGGGATTGCTTCCACCACCTAGTGCATGAAGAAAGTCTATTACAGCACCTCTGGGCCCTGGGGTAGGGTTAATGATAATGACTACTTTTGGCTAGTTAAATTTAGTCAAAAACCACTGCTGTTGTCTAGTATGCTGATTGAAACACAGCATTTTAGTGAGATTTTGGTAGCTGCATACAGTTGGAGTCAAAATCGCTTGCAGCAAATCATGCAAGGAGAAGCAAAGGATTATTCTTACTAATCAGCGTAGGAACTGATATGGCTTCTGTTGTTTCCTCTCTGTTGTTTGGTCCTTGAAATCCTTGTGTAACTCCTGCTAGAGCTCCTAGCACCAACCCCTCAAGAAAGATGAGACAACAGATGCTGCTATTTGGTGGTAAATATACGGCAAATCCCCATGCCCTGCTCCAGCCAAAGGCTCATGTGGCTCTTTCTGCTGTATAGCAGTAGGGCTTGTTTTGTTAGCAATACAAATCTTTTGGCTTCTCCTTTCTTGCAAGGGAAGAATAACCTTTCCACAGTGTGGCATCCATACAGACAGAGGGGTTTATTTTTGGCAGAGGCAGGCTCAGCAGCAGTTGCAGCTGCATCCCTGCTGCCCTGGCACCTTCATGTACAACTTCTGTCAGCGAGGCAGCCCTGTAGTAATGTTGGAGGAAGGGATGAAGCAGACTAAAGAGGAACCCAGCAGGCATGAAGCTGCTTTTTGTGCTCTACGTGTAGAAGCTGGACCTGGCTGAGGGCTGTGCTGTGCTGCTGGAGGAGCCCAGCTTGGAAATACTCCCAGTGGGCAGTGCAGGGGGGCAACTCTGCCATACTTACGATCTTATAACAACCATCAGGCTGTAGCCAAACACGCTGATCCCAACCATGAAATACGCCATTGGCAGCCTGTATTTTAACCAGCCAATTGTCCGTTGGTTGTTGTAGTAGCCATAAAAGAGAGCTGAGTATTTGATGTACCCCTAAAGGAAAAGCAAACACAAAACTTTGTGAAAGCCATGCGGCTGTTGCTCTGTATGAAAGAGGTTTTTGGTGAAAATTGAAAACTTAAGGCAAATCAGCTTGGCAGATTTTTTTTTAGTGTATCATTTAGAGTTGTTTGCTGCCCCGTCATCTCTGAGAACCACTGATGTGCCCTGCTTACCTTCCTCCAAGAGAGAAAAAGAGAGGGGTTGCGTCAGAAGATACTGGATCAAAACTAACATCCATTTTTTTGTCTATTGCTGTTTCATCCTTACCAGAAAAACCTCCTTATTGCTCTTTGTGTCTTAGCCCACCTGCTTCTCTAAGTCGGTATCAAACACTCAAATCTTGTAGAAATGCTGTATTAAAGGGGCTCCCCACCATGAGATGGAACTTTTCCTGTCAGCTGGGAGGCAGCAGATGCTCGGTACCCTGCAGATTTAATTCCTTTTACTGGCCACCACCTGCTGGGCAAATTCAACTAAAGACTAAAATCAAAGTATTTCTTTTCTGCGCAAAGCAAGGCTCAGACACGATAACAACCACCTTGTCTCAACTAGACCTATTTTTTACTGCACAAACTATGGGACATTCAAAGAGTATGCAGATCTCCTAACCTGATTTCTCCCCGTTTTTCTGTTGTATCTTGTCCAACTTGGTATGTATCACTGCATATTTTGCCTTTCAGCTTGTAAGTTAAGCGTAGATGATTAATCTGCCCATGATAGTTGTGCAGGCTCTCTTCCAATCAAGGTTTTGGAAAATGCAAAATTGAGACATCGCTTGAAAAGTGTATAGAAGGCTGTGCACTGGACCTAGTTTAGAGGTGTCTCCGGTATCCCTGGGTGCAACATGAGCTGCACATTTGTCCTGCACCAAGTGAAATGTCACAGGAACAGGATAACTTCACGTGTTTTTCTTCTGGTGCTGCTGACTGCAGCTGCAGGAAATAGAGCACACCTGTGACTGACAGACCCTCAGTACATCTCCTTGGGATTTGGAGCATGTTATGTATAGTGTACGCTAGGGAGCTGTAGTGAAAAAATCTCCATGAAACATAAAGATGATGTTTCTGAAAGGCACTAGTGAAGGTTTTTCTCAGCTTGGAACTCCTAACCTTTATCTTTTTGGTTCATCAAATTGTGGGGACTAAAAAATGAATCTCTCTACACATCATCCAGCATGTTCTTTAAGCTCCATTTGTGAAGCATGGTGTCAAGGGAGATTTATTCCTTTTCTGTCTGGAAATGCATGATATGATCTCCTCCAGCCAAAGCATGCTTTTTCCTGGCTCCTCTCAAAATGTATATTTCAGTTTCACTGTATTGGCTCATCATTTTACACCTGCTCTGAAATATGTTTCCTCATTGCACCTCTTCTATGGACCACGCTGGACTAAGCATCCATTTATTTTCAAAGGGCAAGCATCTGTTCAAGGGCTTAATTTGACATCTTCAGACTGCAGAGGGTTCAGCTGTGCACCGATAGCCCATAGTTGAAGGTTGCCTTTCAAGCTTGCCAGGCGTAGCTGTACAGCAGGGGTTGGCAGGACCAAGAACTCAGTGTCAGCATGGCCATGCAGGTGGGTGTACCCAGCCACAGGAATGAGGTGGGCACGTCTTGGTAGCTACTCCTTAATGTGATGGTACAGCCTCATCCAAGATAACTTTTTTTTTACTTATTGTATATTTCATGGACTCTCAGTTAAAGTCAGCAACATCCCTTCACCCTGGCACATAGGAATGGCAATAAAGAGGAGATAATTCCCTTCCAAAGGCTGTGAGCACGATCTCACGTAGAGGGAAGAATTCAAGCCCATATATATATGTGCCTGCATTCTGGAGATCTGTACTACCTGCCATTCATAGCAGCCAGCATCTCTTCATCTTCTAAAAGAAACAGTTGTATTAGTGATTCAACTTGGGACAAATTCATTTCTGTATCTCCTTTAGCTTCGGAAGGGTTTTACTATGTACTCAACTGGTCTCTTGTGATTAACACTCTTGTACTTACCTCAAAGTCCCAAAGAACAGAAAAATCCATAGCTGTTGCTTGTTCAGCCCGAGGTACAGTTTTTCTTGGCATGCTCCCATACGGCATTCCCATCAGGACCTGGTAAACATTAATAACAGCAATGCATGTTCAGTAAGACACTGTACAGATTTTTATTTTTCCAGTATTTTTTTTCATTAACAAATCCCCTTTGATTTTATTTTGATTGGTTTTAGTATATATTTTATTTCTAAGAACCCGAAGAGCAGTTTAAAATATTCATAATTAATTACTAGAGGTATTCCCTTTCCTTGGTCACATCCATTGCACAGGAAATATTTTGCCAATGAATTACATCCCTCCATGAACGCTTCCAGTTTAAATGTCCTTAGTTTAGCACAAGGCTTCTTTGCTTGAATTTCATGGGTCTAATGCAATAAAGGGATTACTTTTATCTATTTATGCAGGACTCTTCCTTAGAGAGAAGTCAAGAGCATTGGGTCAAGCTTGCGGTAGATTCTCTGTTATAAAGTCTGGAATTGAAAAAACGGTTTTGAGGTGAAATGAAGGGCAATTAGGTTTGGGGAAAGAGAGTATGACAGAATGACACAAAGAACAGTTTTCATGACACAGCCTTCCTGATGGCACCATGCACATCAGGCCTTGCAGCAACTTCAGCAGCTAAGTCCACAAAGAGAGTATCAAGGGCTGTGGAGAGTTAGTAACATATTTACTAGCAGACTCTGGTGCCCATGCCAAAATATCTCAGCATTCTTAGCCCAGAAAGATCCTAGCATATCATCTATCACTTAGTTTTTAGGGCTATCTAGTTAATTTAAATCATTTATGATTAAATGTTTATTGCCCAGCTTCTCTCTATATTGTAACAGCTCTGTAGGCAGTGAGTAACGGTATGCATTCTTTAAAGACAAATTACGTAAAGCTATTTAGCGTTCAACCATATGCATATTTCTCCAGAAAATACATTTGTATTTATCAGTGCTAATAGCTATATCTCTTCATTTTGTGAGGAAACAGAGCTTTAGCTTTTGCTAGTGGCGAACAACCACATCAAGGAGAACAAAAGCATGGTACTCAGGAGGGACTCTGTGCTGCATTTTACTCCTAAAATTCTGCATTGAACGGAACAGATGCCACTGTTTGTGAATTGCACAGCCTTGAGGACTGTACCAAATAATTTAACCAGAACTATAATGGCTGTATTAAAAAAGTCATCAAGAAATGATCATATACAGTTGGCTATGAAATCCATTTCCTTCTCCAAGTACAGAGAGACATGCAAGAATCTAAAAATGGAACTCAGTCTTGTGAATCATCAGAATTAGAAATATAGAAAAGAGTTCCCATACAAAGGACTTGGTAAAGTACTTGGGACATCAATTTTTCTCCTTTTTAGTGGCTCCTGTTTCAGGACATTGTTGTGGTCATCATCTTGGGGTTGTGCCCCTCAGAGAGCCGAAAGGACTCCTGCAAGGGCTTTGCCATTGGCTCTTTTCATCAGAAACCTGGGCAGTTTTCCACAGTGATCCTATGTTAGAGCCTGTGAACGCTTGTGCCAAGGCACATTTGTCAAAACTGGATTCAACACATCTAGTGAGGACCGCATTGTATGTGATGGCTCTGATCTTTCATAATTACACAGGAATAACTGATCCTACATTGTTATTCTACCACAGTTTGTACAGTGCAAAGAGGTGAAGGAAATATTTGGAAGATTCCATACTGTCACTGAGATTTTCTTAATCTGTTAAAGATCGCAGTTGATTTCTTAGGGCACTTGCAGATCTGAGCTTGCAGCTAGGAGGATTCCTTGGTCACTTTAATCAAAATGTAAAAGTAGCCTCATGCTAGGTCTGTGAGTTTCTGTGTTAGCTGCTGGATGGGCAGAATCTTGAGTAGCATTTTAGGGCTACTGATTTCAATGCAACTTTTGCTCCTATCTCAGTAGCTTCCTTAGAAGTTTTTTTTTTTTTTTGTAAATAAACATCCTTGAGCATTTTGTTGTTCTAAAGCTTTGTCTGTTACAAACCCTTATTTAAGCCATCAATCTCATGTTCATATTAAGCAATTGGCAAGATATTACAGACAGAATTAAGCACTTACCTCTGGAATTATAACCAGTCCAAATATTAATCCAAAAAGGACAAGATTTACACCGTACATCCATCGCAGAAATATGAAATAGGAAGCAACAGAGGATCCAAAGTGACCTTAAAACAAAAGACACTTTATGGTTAGTAGTTTAGGAGGGTTAAACTGTCTTCAGCAAGACCTAGAGCTATCTACCCACAGTTCTTCCTCCATGTATTGCCAAAGACCCTCCAGATGGTGAAAAGAAGAAATGAAGGAGAAGGCTGGCGCTGTTCATGTGCTCATTTTGTGGCACCAGGGCCCATGGTGAGTGAGGACCTATGGACCAGAGAGTGGTCTGAATGAAAGAAAAGCTGCCTTACAAAATGCCTCATTGCCATCACAAAACATGAAGTGACTTCTACTTACTCTCCACTTCTTTTATCTTCATCTCCCAGGGTATGCACTGAGTTTTAAAGTTGTCAAAGTCTCTCTTAAATTTCACCCATTTCTGAAAAAAGACAAGACGGCTGTGAGCAGAGAGGTATGAAGAGGGAGGCTGCTTGGTCTGGAGGGAGTTTATAATGCCAGAACTTGCAAGCACTGCTAAAAGTGTGTGTTTAAAGTCCTGAAGTTGAAAGCAAAATCTATTCTGATTCTGATCTTTTGGACTACTTCAGAAACTGCTTTTAAGCCCAAAGCCCCCTAAATGTTCATGTTCGTTATCTGGATTTTTCCCCTTCTCAGCCTTTTAGAAAATCATGGTTGCCCTGTGATTTTACCATAGGAGTGGAAAATTCAGATCAAGCTCTAGACAGAAAGAATTAATGCAGAACCAACCCTGTTTAAAACAAATTTTAGTTTGATAAAATACTGCGCTTGGATCCTTCCTTATCAAACCAACAACAAAACTCCCATCAGCTCAAGCCTGGCTTCCTTTTGCCCTTCTCAGTATAATCTCCATGACAACGTGCAACTTGGTTACCAATACAGTCTTAAAATACTGTCCGCATTAACCAGGGGGATGACGTTTCACTGGAGTCCATGGGGTAATGCAGGGGTTTTGCATGGCCCCTCTTGTCTTTAGGGGTCTCACAGTTTAACATTTTTGGAGAATGCAAGCAAAAGGGCCGTGCTTTTTGCTTCTCTTCCAATCCTTCCTTTACTTCAGGGAAGGTGGCAATGAGATTAAGGCAGGGGAGATTTCCCTCTATTCTTTCTATAATCACCACAGATTTGAAGCTGGCTAGTATTTTTCTGAATGTGGGCAGGAAGATTGATCCATACATCTTTGTGTTTCTTTTGCAAATTGTGAGTTAAAAAACTGATGATAGTATGTTGAATATATAACCAGTTTGCACACTTTACAATCATTTCAGTGCTTACCTTTGCCATCATCATTTTATATGCATACAGCTTTTTGCCTTTCCCTTTTCCCAGGGCTCCCTCAAACTTTTCAACAAAAGCTTGTGCCTCCCTAGTTGGAAAATAAAAAAATGCAGATTATTGAAAGAGCAAAGGAGGTCTATAGCTTTTCACCTCTACCTCTCCAATCCCAGCATGTCTATGACAGTTCCTCTAGCCTAGTGCATTGGTCAAGAAGAAATTAACAATTTCTATTCAAATGACCCAAAGAGAACACAGCATTTCCCTCTGTAAACACCTCCACAGTCATACGGAAATGGCCCAACAGTATCAGAGAAATGAGTGTATGCTGGTCTGGAGTAAAGTCAGATTGGAAATTTAAATCAGCTTTAGAAGAGGTTTCCAAGGAAAACAGAGAGAAACAAACAGGGTAGATGGTATTGGGGTATGATGAGTTTATGAACAAAATTATGCTGTATATTGGTGCATTGAAAAAAAAAAACAACAAGAAGAAATTAAACTTAAGGACTTGGGAGAGCCTTTGCAATCCTAGGCTTGTGAGAAAGACAGACTTCTACCTGGTAGAAACCATCAGCTAGTTCAGTTCACAACCTTTGAAAAACCACTTGTGACTTTAATTGCAAACCTAATGTCAGATTTGGAAATGTTGAACACATTGTTTCACTCTCTCTATGCATTGCATTCCTCATCAGCACAATGAGGTTAATCCTTTCTTGTCTCATGGATGAGTTTATGCAACCAAAATGACTATGGATAATGCAGCCCTCAGAGAGCCCCCTGCACAGGCAGTGCAACAATTTTGGTTAGGTTTGTTGGAGGGAGGCAGTGATTACCATTATCCAGGGATAAGATGGAGGTACAGTGCCAAACGTGATCCTTGGCAGAATTTTAGATAGGGTCTTACCCCAAAGGTAGAATATGCCAGAATTAATACTCCTGTTTTTATTTGTTTGTTTGTTTTCTTTTCTTGCAAAACTTTAGACTCTGAGGTGTACAGAGCTTTATCCAGAGTTTTAGAAATAATTGTTGGTGTTCACAGCTCCTGATGCTAAGGGAAGATGGAACAGCTCTTGGCCTTGGGTGTGTTAAAGAGAAGCAGAGGCACATGGGGATTGCCCTCCTTTGCAGCCTATCACAGCAGCTCTGGGCAGCCTCTTGTCAAGCCCCATGTCCCTGTGGGGCTGCATGTACCTTACAGTTTCATTTTGGAAGCTGAAATTATTTCCTGGTGGAAAGGGGATTTCAAATCAGAAGACCTGGGATTTGCCTTTACATAGGAACCATTCATGATGAGCCCCTTCCTGTTGACCTGTGGGCAGCAGTTATCTTTGTTTTACAAACATCTGCAAATAATGCATTATTATTATTATTATTATTGCAAGCAGCACCATCTCAAACTCTGAAGTAACATGTCACCCTGCCGCTTTGATTTCTGTCTAACAATGGGCATGAATAAGCAAAGCAGGGCGCAGTTTGCTTTAACAAGTAGACTGACAGCAGCGAGTCATTTGGTTTTAAATACAAGGGTAGAATGACCTGGCAGTGGATATCAGTTGAACGGATTTGCACCTCGTCCATTCTCTGGTTACAGAGACTGAAAATCAAATTCCACATTTTAACTCTGATCCTTTAATCCCAGATAAGGTGAGCAGGTTCAGCGGTCACTTTTCCAAGTCTGGAGTGTTATGGTAAAATCAGCAAAAATGCCATGTTTGGGAGAAGCAAAGTGCAGCTGACAGCAGCTGAGGATGGGTCCCAGTACCTGAGCACAGAGAGCTTCTTCATCATTCGCCAGGGCTTGTTTCTCATGGTGGAGATGAGTTTTTTCTTTTGCTCCACTTCCTCCATCAGCATTGCAAGCTCTTCCTCTGACAGCGATTCCTCATCGGATGAGTTGGAAGAGTTGGAAGAGGCACTGAGAGAGACATAAAATTAAGGGTACAAAATGGAAAAACTCACAGGAGTTAGCATTGCCTAATGCTAGAGTTGGCTCTGGAGAAATGTTTTTCATGCTTTGGATAAGCCAGATGTGGCTTGGAATAGCACTGAAAATGTGAGAGATGCCTTTTAACCTTATTGTTTCCATAGAGAAACAAAAAATGTACCCTGATGTGAGACATTTAAGCTGTCTTGTTTAAGAGTGCTTTACTTGTAGTGTGAGTCTGACCCTGGCTGAGAAAGAATAATAAGAGAAGAACTTGGAAAGGGTTTTGCCACATGGCATTTCAAACTGTGCTTCCCTTTTGGGAAGCAGTAACATGTTTGCAGTTCATTGGTTTTGCTGTTAGGACCCGTATGCCTTGCGCTGATGATGTGCCCATAGAGCTGCAGGTCTGTCACCCAGCACTACTCAGGGATTGATGAATTACCTGTTTTTCCTGCCTTTCTTCTGTTTGTTCTCTTCCTCCTTTCCTTTCGTGTTTATTTTCTTTTCCTTATTTTCTGACTCCTTTTCATCTTTGGAAGAAGCCTTTTTGTCTCTCTCTCTTCCCTCGCCTTCCTTTTTCCCATCATTTCTTTTCATTCGGTGATTTTTCCTCCTAGAAGCTCTGCTTTGTTGAGGACAATCATCTTCCTCTTTGCTCTCATTTTCTTCTTCATTTTTCTGTGACTTTTTCCTTTCAAGTCTGTTTGCTCTGACTATTTCCCTGCGGGTCTGTTTCTTGGATCTCTTGTCCTTTACTTCATCTTCTGCAAGGGATAAAAACAAACAAACAAACAAAACAAAAACAAGGAAACAACGAGGACTTTGGGAAACAACTTTCTGTGCTGACACCAAGAGGATTCACCAGAGAAGTGCCAGCAGGATGCCTGGTGCAAACCCAGGGAAGTCATTGTGCAGGTTCCCATTTACTTTGGTGAACTTTGCATTATGCCCTGCCCACGGCCACATCCTGCACCCTTTTAAGACAGTGAGGCACATTTTAGCATGTGTGACCATTAGAAAATTGGAAATTAGTTACAAAAGCAAAAGACAATCCATCAGAGTACATGAGCACAAATATATCTTCTTGTCATGTAAGCGAACCTGGGCAGTGGAAACAGAAACTGCAGTCAGTTAAACAACGTGCTACTGCTTGATGAGAGGTCTTTCAGAGATATTTACTTTAAACTAGAGAAAAGGTACAGCTTAGGCAGGATCACCTTTTGGTTCTCTGAGTTTTTCCTTCTATAGGAAGTCTATATCCAGAGAAGAGAAAAAAGAAGATACACTTTTTGTTCTCTCTGGCATTGCAAGCTAAGAATCTAATTGGTACAAATTCTGAAGCACTTCCATTTTGAAGGGTTGAAGTGGAATTTGATTCAGTTGCAGAATATAATGGAAACGGGAAAAATAACTTTTAAAAAATTCCATCCCTTTTGCTACCAAGGAATTAAAATCAGTAGTAAGGTTTTCAGATTCTTTTGGTTTCTAGTTTTCCAAAACTTAACTTACGAAAATAGAATGTTCACATCAAAAATGGAATTTGTAGTTTTGGCATGGATTTTTTCTTCACAGTTGGAGAAATTGTGATGGAAGAGGGAAATTGGTTTAGGGTGGGATTCGGAGTAAAAGATGAGCAGCCTAAAAGGAGAAGAAAATGGAAGGAGAGGATTTACATTTTTTCTTTTGATGATTTTACATTTACATTTAATTTACAATAGCTTACATTTTTATTTTGGTTAACAGTTAGAAATTAATAACAAGCAAATCATTTTTGCTTGATAGTCATAAAAAGATAGTAGGAAATGGTAGTCATACTTGTCATTGAGAATGAGAAGGATCTTTCAACTTATTTCTTAAGGGCCAGTAGTTAGATTTCACTTACTATGTGGTAGTAAGTCTCAGCTAATCTAGATCAAAAGACAAGTACCCTCTTTGAAAAGTTGTTCATTTTGTGTAGTCAGATATCACTGTTTTCATTTGCAGCCTATCAATTACTTGGGTAAATGTGGAACATTCATTTGTTGCTTCTATCTTATTTTCTGGTTTGCCTGTATGGGAAAGGTGAATATGATTTATTAAAAAAAAAAAAACACAACACAACACTGTCTGTCATTTTCTAATTAATTCCTCATGCTTAGTGGATAGTGCAGACTGCACAGACATGACTGTGGGCCATTTCTGCAGTTGTCTATCCATTCATATCATCTATGCTGTTACGACCTTACCTCTCAGCTATCTCTCTTTATCTAGTGTTATAATCCTACTCCTTAGCTATTTCTCTTTGTTAGCCTCTCTCCAATACATTCTCATTTTTATCTTCTTGTGGTCAGGACTAATCAAGACACCCATGTATTTTAGTGGTGTGCATTGCAGGCAGGATCTCGGTGTGGTGCAATGCAGTTGCAGGGCAATGCAACGACTGTTCAGTTAGGGTAATGACCAAGGGACATGGGCTATAAGAACATGGATGAGGGGGTAGGCTGTTTAAGAGTATTGCTTTATATATCACTATTGTAAGTCAAACCTTAAGGGAAAAATCTGGGTGCTTACTAGCAGCTCACGAAATGGTTGCTGCTGTAGATTGTGCCACAACACAGAGAGAAAAATGAAAGATATCAGCTCTTGTGTTACAAGCAAGACAATGTTTTTAAATCTCTAGGTTACCTTCACTCTCTGAGTCACTCTCGACTTGTCCGTCGATCTCTATTCCAACTGCAAGACAAAGAACAAAGAGTAATTTCACTTGTTGCTGGGATTTGCACATGCAGTGCTTTATGCAGCGGGTTCCCAAGCACGAGACAAGGTTGGCAGAGCATTCCTTATTGATTACATATTGTATTTTTTTCTAAAGCAATGCTCTTAATGTCTCCTTTAATTTGGAAAATTGACAAAATTTCCCTTCGTGAGCAAACTGAAATTGCAGTATCTTTGAGAGGTGCAAAATGATAAAGTTGGAAACTCCCGAGCTGAAATCATTTCTCCATGATACCAACCATCTTCCATGATGTCCCGCAGTTTGCATTTCTTCCTCTTCCCCATGATGGCCTCTGCCTTCTGCACAGACGCAGGAGCCACTATGCAGCCCAATCATAGGTGGGTCACTCCCTGTTCCAGTTCCATGTGCTCCCCTCCTGGGCATGGCAAGCAGATGGGCACGTCTCACCAAGGCTGAGCTGCAGCATGAGAGCCGTGTGGGCACACAGAGCAGAGTGCAGCTCTGCCTCAGCCTACCCAAACACTTTCTCTTCTTCTCCCCTCTCCCTCTGAAAGGCAGCTGTCAGCATTACATTGCATTCCATGATTTAAACATGAAGGAAAGCCCTGGGGTGGATGCTTGGCAGTATCGTATGAAACACAGACACAAGTCACGTCTAGTTCTGGCATAAGCCCGGGGCTGCAGACTTTGAAGGTATCAGCTATCTTCATGCCATATTCTTTACTTCCCTGCCTCAATCTGTGTAGCCCTGTTGGTTTTTTTCTTCTGCACCTCGTTAAACATTTAAGTGCAGTGCCTCTCTTTGGTCCTATCATCCTCCACCTGTGGCCTCTGTAGGGGTCTCAGGAGTGAACAGGCAGAGAAGAGCTGGCAGCCAATACACGGGCTCTCTCTTTCCTTCCCTCCTTCTGCTCTGTGTGACCTTTGCAGACTCATTGTTCTTGCTAGTAAAATGGGATAGCTTTTCCTTCTAGGTGCTCCGACGCTTAATTAATTAATGCGAGACCCTCATTCGGAAGGTCTTTTTGTGCCACAAAGTATTGTGTTGCACCCTGCAGCTTGAGTCTTTCGATGGGCTCCATCGGTGATAGGTTTGTCTGAGTTGCCTCTGCATTAAAACTCAGTGTCTGCCCCAGCAACAACCTCAGGAGGGGAATTCAGCAGCAGCTTAACTTTCACTTGAGTCAGTGTCTCCTCAGCAGTTTCTGGGAGGAGACCTTTTGTTGCTGAATTTTGGTCCACAAACACCATTAAGTATTTTAAGCCTGATCTGATCTCATGGATAGTTTGATTTACCTCTGACTTCAGTGTAGCTCGCCTGAGCTAAATACATAATGTATAGTATGTGCCCATATATTATTAACTGGTCTGACCCTACAGGTTCATTGCACAGGGCATTTCCAGCATGCATCCCCACACCTTGTGTGGGTCTGACTGGACTTGAAGTCTTTGAAGCTCTTCCCCTTGGACAAGTTTCACCTATAGTTCTACCTGTTAATGCAGTGAGCTAGAAAATTATTGAAGATGTGATTACCTGGCCATTGAGTTAATACCACTCTGGGCAAGACAGAGCAACCTGCTGATAGCTGGAGGCTACTGGAGCAAGGTTTCTGCAGGCCACTTCAGGTGCCTCAAACCTCAGTCCGAAGTGTCCTTTGCCCAAAGGGAACGTCATTTCCCTTGTTAGCTGTAAAACAGGTTTCTGGAGAACAAGCACTGCTCTCATTGTTGGTACAGCTTCTGCCATGTGGCACCCTCCTCCTCCAGCATGGAATATCTAGCACTGTTTGCATGCTCAGGGCACACTTGGGTAAGCATCTCATTGCTGGAGGTATTCAAAAGGCTTTAGGAAGAAGCAAGCTGCGTTATCTGGTTTTCTACCCCACTATGTGAGCAATCATTCATCCATCATCTTGGAAGAAAGCCACGAGCTCTAGGACAGCTTGTGTGACTTGGCATCCCCACAGATCCTGGTTATGTGATTTTGGAAAGTGATAGGGAATGAAGATTCATTTTGTTGTGGATTCCTGTGTGTCTGTGAACTCCTTTCCTGAGAAGCAGTGCTCAGCCCCCAGTGCAACTGCTCATGGGGAATGGAACTGAATGCGTGGCCAAAGTAATTCTGTGCTGAGTTGAAACTCCTGCCCTCCGATATTACAATCTGCACTCCTGTTTGCAGGGGTGGTGGCAAAGTTACGATGTTTTCGTGGCAGACATAGGTGTTCTGGGCACTTGGAGGAAATCTGCATTACTCCTGTCACACCTCTTGCTGCTTAGGAGTGAGATACCACCATACTGTAGGAGAGGATGTTAATGGTGAGTCCCAGTGTACAGGACAGAGCATGAATGTTATCTGTACTTCATGTAAGATAATGCATGGGCATGGCTGTTTAGTTGCTCAGCATATTTGCAACAAGCTTTGTACAGATGCTGCTTTCCCTCCACTGCACCAACACTGCCAAATGTAGCAAAGTTGACCATGACCAAACAGCACCCTTTCAGGCTGGGGAGCAGCATTTTCCCTTTTTATAGGTGGGAATCATTGTCTTTCACGCTGCCAGCTTCACTGGAGTCACTCACATGGAGAGAAGGAGGTGCCTAATCACTGGCAACTTGAAGAGGGAAGGGTTGTTAAAATAGCTGGCCAACAGCTGAACCATAAGGTGAAATCCCAACTTGTTTTTCAGATTTGACATATTATACATCGGTCCCGTTGCACAAGAATTACTTTTCCCTTTGCCTGAGAACCTCAAATGACCCTAAACAAAAAAATTGCACCCCAACTGATGCTGCCTTCATTCTCCAGAAGTAGCAGTCCACCTATGGCAGTTTTGCAGCCATATGAGAAAGACAAAAATAACTCATGGTCCTTGTCTTTGCTGACACACATTCTTGCAGGGAGAGGCTGAGGGGGAGCAGGCAGTGCCAGGTAATGGGATTCAAAAGACAGGCTGAGATGGTGAGCCTGGGAAACCTCCAAGGAGCAGGGTTTAATGCAGTGACATGGTGACATGCAATATGACACCCAAGAAAAATCTAGTATGGTTAGGCTAACCAACAGATACAACTGCCTTGTTTTCCCCATTTTCATTATATTTGTATGTGCTTGACGATCTGTAATTATGCTCCAGAATTAGGCTGGTGGAGAAATCCCTTTACCTCTGTGCTATCTTTGCCCATGTGGTATGGTATCTGTAGTGCATTTCTGATAGGCTGGAAGCCAATGAGCATTGGTTAAAAAAAAAAAAAAAGAGTAAAGAGAAAAAAAACAACAAAGAAAAAAACCACTAAGCCATGATATTCTACAAAATGCTGTATTTGAAGTAGAAAAAATGTGCTTCATTTCATGTCCTTTTGACACATGTCTTTCTGTGATGGTGGAAAGTGCTTCATTAAAAGAAATGTACACAAAAACACTGCAACAAACACCAGTATGGCAGGCCTGAGGGATCACCAGGAGAGACATCCCGTGTGCTCTGAGAGAGGTTGCGCAGGAAGACCTTCCACATTGGTATGCATGCATCAAACTGGTGGCAGATCCCAAACCAGCTCCGTGTAGGGCTGACGTTAGCTTACATGTCTGTACGGTGGGGAAATGCTGCTGGTCTCAAGCACCAAATATGCTATCGTCCTCAGCTTATGAGTTTGATTTTCCTGAGAGGATAAAGTGTCTTGCATGGTTTATGATTTCTTAGGATTACAGACTGGGAGGGATTAATGGATTAGTCTGTTACCTCAGAGTTACTCCACACAAGGTATGAATAAGTAATGCACAATCATGAATCCAGCTATTACTTATGTAAATGTCAGGCTTTTATGCAGAATGTGAGCAATTTGTGGAGTTCTGGAGCTAACTTTTTGGTCCTTCACCATTTAGTTTGTTTCTCCTCACGGTGATGACTAATGCTACACAATTTGACAGTCTCCAGCTTTAACATATAAGGACATTAGTCTTCTCACACACCTCCAAGTGTTAAATAAAAAGCAGTTGTGTTATGGAGAGAGGGTAACTGAATCCTGGAGGCACATACAACATGCTCCTAAATGCTTAATGAGATAGTGTTTCTTTCTTGCTTGCTTTCTGATTAACATAGGGCTTTAGCTAATTAATCCATGGATTACATTTGTTCAATATTCATCTCATCTATAAGTAATCTTTACTTGAGAAGATCTTTCAGTAATAACAATAATACCTGAGCTGCATGTGGATATTTTGATGAGAGACAAAAAATTGCAAAGTATAGGTGCCGATTCTAATGACATATCTGAGGCAGACATTTGAAGTCAGAGATCATTTCCCAGCATTGACTCAATTCTGCTGGACTGTTAAAGAAAGCTACATGTTTTGAGTAAGGACATAGTCATGTTTTCAAGGGTCTCTCAGACATGCTTGATAAAATTACTTCCAGCTCAGCTGTGATCCAATCTGTCTGTTATCCAAAATCTGCATTTTATTTTACAAAACAAATTCTGACTAAGCGATGGATCTGCAGCCTGGGATACACGTTAAACCCAAGCAGATGTGCATGCAAAGGTCATCCTCATCCCCATGAAATCCCTGCCATGCTGCAGTGCTGCTCTGTACCTTGGTACTTGGAGTGATCTCAGGTAAAGCAGCTTGAAGATGCTCAGGGAGCAAGGATTCACCAGCAGTGCTCACTGTAAATACATGGGTAGGCAGTCTTGTTAGTTTAACATCATCTGGCAAGGAAATTTCTCAACTTTTTGCAGTCTCTGAAGATAATCTCATGCAGAATAGTGGGCCTGGGCTATGTCAAACATAGATCCTGTGCTGTTGGTGCACTATGGGCATTTGTTACTTTCAGGGACCACTGAAAGAATGTGTGTGAGACTAATCCTAAAGTGTTTGAGATGCTCAGTTTAATGCCTAGCCATCTTGTGCTTTGCCAATGGAAATAACCCACATCTGAATAATTGCAAGCCAGGGTAGTGAGCACAAGGTTCTCAGAGGCAAGCCATCACTTTTCTTTCTTTTCTTTCTTGCTGTTATTTCACAGTGTTCTCCTTTTGGCTTTCACTTACCTGATGCCTGAAGGCACAGCTGGAAGTTTCCTGGGAAGGAGTGCAACAAGCTCTGGACATGCTGTTAGTCTGTATTTCTGCTGAAGAACAGTTACTGCTGGAGGGCTGCTAATTCAGGTGGCCTGTCAGGAAGAATTAAAGAAGAAGGAGGAAGTGCACTGGCAGGTTCTGGAGCTGTGCCAGGCAGGAGAGATATCGTTGAGCATCAGTTCAATCACAGAGCACAGCCCTCAGTCTTCCACTTCTTACCGTGTAGAAGCTAGTAATAAATGTTCTTGTTTTTTTTTTTTAATGTTTGTTTGTAATGACACATTACCCAGTTGTGTGAAGGGAGACACTCCCTTAGCAGCAGCCTCATGGGGGAAATTCTGCAGTTATTAAGACCCCAGCCTAGGACACAGGATGGTGTCCGCCTGCTTGCAGCTGTCTTTGCTGACCCCACATCTCACATTAAGAATGTATTTGGAATTATCTTTTTCTTGGGCTTTCCAGTTCAGTTTTTAGAGGGAATAAAATGCAGCATAAAAGCAGCATCAAAATTGTGCACAAACCTCACACAGCATGAGAGCAAGCTAAGACAGAAGAAAATCAATTTGTTCGGGGAAGAGAAATACAATCTTTAGGCATCTTAAATTACTCCCAAATGCATTTATATCATTAGATAGTCTCAGTTATACTCTGAGTAATGCACAAGTACCACTGATAGGAATTGTACCCCTACTGCTCCTAAGAAAGAATTGCTTGCACGCAGTGTGCTCCTAGTATAGTCTTAGCTAGGTCAGATCTGGCCTAAGTCCATGATGACATACAATATGTCACAATGTCTTCTAGCCATTATCTAGTGGCTGGTCTCCCCAGGAGTGATTCACTCATCAGTCTGGTTTGTGATGGAAGGACAGAGTGTTGGATGATCTTCAGAGCCAAAACCAGCAGAGATGACCTTTTCTGTTGGCCTTCTCTGTTGATCTTGAAGCACAAAGGTGGCCCAAGCTTTTCCAGGCCCTTGAACAGCTCCTCTTCAAGGAAGAGATATGATGAGGTGACATGGGACAGGACAGTGCCTCATGGGGTAGGTGTGCTTCCTGTGCAAGATGAGCCCCAGCAAAAGGTAGATAATAGCATGGCTACCAGGCTTTCATGGCAGAGGAGTAAGATAGCTTGGTGATCTGCAGTCCCAAGCAGTTCCAGGGAAGCCTTCAACTGGATATGAGGAAGAGTTTCTTCATGGAGAAGGATGGTCAGGCATTAGAATGGTCTGCCCAGAGAGATGGTGAATTCCCCATCCTAGGTGTTGAAGAAATGTGTGGATGTGGTGCTTAGGGGCACGGTTAAGTGGTGGGACTCAGTAGGTCAGCTTGGACTTTATGATCTTGACCACCTTTCCAGCCTCAGTGATCCTACAATTCCACGCTCCATGCAGCTGAGGTGGGTGAGCCCAGTGCAGTGCAATGGTACCTCCCTCTCGTGGCAGCTACTTTGCGTTGCAAATTGCTCCATTTTAGCAGATTTGCCCTCTCTTCTGGCTGAGGTGGCACGTTTGTGTATTTATTTTTTTCCTTCACGCTGTGTCTGCTTTCTGTCTCATTACTGAGTCAGCAGAGGTTTCATTAGCATCTGATTCAGAAAGAAATCTGGTGCGGTAGACCAGGCGTGGTACTGAGTTGAAATATCACAATTAAAAAAAGTCCTTTTTATGCTTGCCATAATCTCCATGGGTGTTTCTAGAGAGAAATATCTGTGTTTGTAAAGCATCGTCACATTTTGCACCCCTGTGCCTCCAGTGGTGTTATATATGTTTTATTAAGAGAATATGCTCCAAGTGAGCACCTCTGGGCTGATGGGTCTTGTGGGACTGGAACTACAACCAGGGCTGTGTGATGTATGGCTCTTTAACGTGGCTGCCAAGCTGAGAAACTAGAGGAAAAAAGCTGCTTTGCTTAAACACAATCTGCATTTCAAAACTGAGGATTTTCTCAGTTCATTGAAACATAAAAATAAAGGAATTAAAACAAAACAAAACAAACAAAAAAAAAACACTCCAGAACTTTAGGCCAAGGTTTTCCTTACTTTTTGTATGAAATATCACTCAATTAGAATGATGCTCTTTTGGGTGCTTGCAGTAGAAGGACCAAGACTGCAGAAGTGTAGGTGGAAGGGAGGTACGTCTCTGCCCTCCTCTCCAGACAGTTCTCTGGGCCAGCTGCTTGTTTTCTTTATGAGAGCCAAATACAGATATCATTTTGCATTCTGCCTGCATGGTTTTGAGACTTTAATTCTCATATTCAACACCACATGTCTCTGTGCAGGGGTGCCCGTGTCAGTAACTTCTCTTCAAATACTTTGACTTTCTGTCTGAAGTGAAAGTGCTGAACAGCATACTGAGTAGCTGTTGGGAAACGTGGGGAAAATTTTGGGTGAGGACTGCAGTGAATGTATATTTTAAAAGTACAGTATTTATTAAAGCCTTCAAAGTCTTCATCTTCTTATCTCTCAGGCAGAATTGTAATTGTGATTCTGGCCATTCTGTGATTCTGTAATTCCCAATTAAGTCTCAGCCTTGAAAAACAGAAGACAAGCAAAGAAAGCATAACAGGGTTCATGGGCTTGAACATTCATCATATCTTAAATTACATGAGTACATAAAGGTGAGGTCTTTTGTAACATATTGTGTTAGGTCCTTAATAGAATACTTTTTATACTTTTTTATTTTCCTCTCATTCATTTTTTTAAAGGAATAATTGCTAAACTTCTTACTATTCAAGGATATGTTGTTTTTTTTTTTTTTCCTTTCAATTAATCTGTGATTAACAGAATGCAGGTGGGCTTGTGATTCCTGCTCAGTAACAAAATCAAGATGGAAAATATCCTATGAGAAGGAGTAACTTACAATCACTTAGTATAAATATCTTGAGGGAAAGCCCCAAATAATTAGGGGAGGGACTAGAAGGAAATATGGAGGTTGTGGTCCAGCAGGTTGAGGTAGTGATGAGGTATGACCCACAGCTGAACAGGGTAAACCACGCAACCTGTGGAGGGAGGCTGAGCTCGTGGCCAGAGGTGAGTAATATGCACAAAAATGCAGGTAGATGTGGAATTAGAGATAATTTGGATATTAGAGATAAGTGTGTAGGGGTTTGTTTTCAAATAGTGGAATAATCCAGCTCACTTCAGCTGTGTTATCTAAGGTGTAAGTTTACAAGCTGTGAGAGTGAGGCTCTTATGGAACCCAAGGGAAGAAGTGATGCTCTGGTGCTTTCTGATGTATACCTACTGATGCTAGAAAAATTTGTTTAGTAGTATCTGTACATCTTGCTGGGGTAAGGAAAAACTTCTGGGTTGTCTGCCTCAATTTTTTGAGATTTGTTTTTGTGATTTTTTTTTTTCTTCTTTCCCTCTCTTTCACTGTACTACTATTGTAGTATGTTATTAAAAATTAAGGCCAGTTACGTGTCCTGAACAAATCCTATTAAACGCTCATTCATAGCAAAACATTTCCCAAATTAGATGGAAGATTTTGTTGCTTTGTCTTATGTGTAAATCAAATACCTACTCAGCTGCAAAGGAAGAAAATCTCTGACAGGTTACATGCTTTTGAACTTCTAGATATTTTCATGCATATCATTATAAATGTCTGTGTATTATTAAATACCTGCTGTGAAAACATGCTAGACAAGGGCTAGCCTTTACCAGTCCAGGCTGTGTTGCTGCTATAACTGGCTTGTGAAAAGTTGCTGCTCTTGTTTGCACTTATTTAAAGTCATGGTATATCTTCATTCCCTTTGTTGGATGACTTGTGAGAAAGATCATTCTCTTTAGAGATGCAAGAAGAGTTAAATCTGTTACTATTATAGATGCATTTGTATGTAAATATACCTGTATGTGACTGCCTGTGCACATGTGCATATCTCTTTTTGTTCAGACTCCTGTAGCGGTGGTGTCAATAGGCTTTGCTGTGCTCCTGGGATGATAGCTAACCTTAAGCTATAGCTCTCAGAATACGTGAAGATATTACACTCCAGTTACCAAAAAGCACCTGGAGAGTCTGATTTCCACTGATTTAAAAGACAATCTGTACTTAAAGTTCTATGTTTTAATGTGCTAGCACAGGAGAGCAGTTAAATGTGTAGGAAACTGTGCCTAATACATTGTGGACCTGCATGGAAATAACCTACTTGGAGCTCATATACCATTTCAGAGGAAAGGACAGACTTTCCCTGAGTAGCACACAGAGCAGAGTCAGTTCTTTTCACGCTGTCATCATCTTGTACAGTTTTTCATCCTCGCATTTGTGTGTGTAGAAAAATAACTGGGATGCTGTTGCTGTCAACTAGGTAAAAATCACAGGAATCTCAGGGCATTCATCGCTGAAGATTTCAGCAGTCCCAACTTGGTTGTATTACACAGTAAGTTCTGTGCTAGGGCCAGATGCTCTGAAACTTCACATCCAGCATTAAGTGTATAGTGTAAAACATATCTGCATGCCTATTCTACTGTATGGCTGGGAAAATAGCATGTCCACATTCTTCCTGTTTTACAAATGTTCACACTGACTTCCACTTCCAGAGGATCCATGTGTTGGGGAAATCCAGTGTTGAATGATCTGGCATGGATGAGGTTTTTAGTATTGCAGTGAAAGTTGTTTCCAAGTTCCACAAAAGGAAAAAATTGCGTGATGGTGTGTCCAAGCAATCTTTTCTGTTGTCTTGGATTTAATTTTCACGTGGGACAAATTGTGATCTTCCAGCAGCTGAAGAAGGCAGGGGATGGGCTAGCAGAATGAACACCTGGTTCTGGCAAACACCTAAGAAGTGGTATGATAATCATGGGGCAGATTAGCACTAGATATTATTGATTTCCCCCAACTGTTGTATTTCAATTTGTAGTGGTGTAAGAAGAGTCAATTTTAGCCTAATGCTTTGAACTTTATCAGGTAGATGGACATTGGCCTGGTTCATAGGGTAGTTCTTTGATCAGATACTTATTTTGACTGATTTTGTTAAGTCACTGAAGAGTGAATTTGAGATCATCTGAAGCAACTGTTGTGAGGACCCAAATGCGGAAGTCAGAAAGACGGGTTACTCAAGGAAGAAAAACTTCTGTTGCTAAAGCTTCAACCTCTTGTGTGGGTGACAAAATGGGTTTTGTTCTTTATTTGTTTTTGGCTTTTTCCTGAGGCAATTTATTAGGAAACGTACACTTGCAGTGACACTGTGTGGTCATACTTTTAGCCTAATAACATGCTTGTCAAAATCAATGCTTTGGCCATCAAAGAAAGTGAGCAATCTGTTTTTATTTACTAAGACCAAAACTGACAAAATCCTAAGCTCTCTGATCTGAACTCAATTGGAACCCCACTTTGAACAGAGGGTTGGACTACAGACCTTCTGGGGTGTCTTCATCCTTTGATATTTTATAATTGGAAAATACTACGGGCTTCTGAGCTAGTGGGATCTCTCCTGCAGGGAAGGAAGAAGAGGCAGATCAGACTTAGTCTAGTACATATATATTAAAGGTTTAGTTTGAGGTCTGAAATCCCTCTTTCTCTTTACAAAAAGGATGTTAGTGCTCTCTCTGACAGAGAGAAATTCAGACTGCACCTGATTATTTTTTTTATTATTTTTTTTCCACAGTGAATGCTTTCCCCACATCCCCAAGCACTAGGCTGTTTGTTTTTCTTGGCTTTATGGAATACTTAAAGAGATTTTGTTGAAGCTTGCACATATGAAAGAGATTTGAAAGGCCTTTTTTCTGACCTGCTAAACTCCGTGTCCCTCTGGGGCTTACCTAAGATTTGAGCTTTTAGCTTATTAAGCTATGCTAAAAGAGCATGGTGTGGCATTTTAAGTTACAAAAATGGTACTATCCTTCTATTTCATATTTCTGAAGGGAAGTAAATATGAAGTGTTCCTTAAGAGAAACTTAAATTTACTCTTGCTTGCTACTGGGAAAATGGATCTGAAGTATACTGAATGATGAGTTCAAGGAGGTCAGTGACATTTTCTATTCATTATTCCTGTTCTATTTTCTAAATTATTATTTTTTAATGGCAATCTTTTTACATATTTAAATAATTATATATCACCATTACAAAGACTTCTGCCTGTGGAATGGGTGGGGTGAGGATGCAAACTGGTTAGAGCCAAACAATCTTTTGAGATCAGCAGTATTAGCAGTCTCTGATTGCGGGCAACAGGATACATGGGCGAGCAAATGGAAACGCTGTCTTGTGCCAGAGCCAGGAGCAGGACAGGCTGTCCCCACCACTCCTCCCTATCATTTGTAAATTTGTTGCTAGGACACTTGTCTGGGGTTTGGGAAATCCAGGCTGAGGGACCTACCCTGTCTGAACTACGTAGACTGAGTGCTTGTAGGTGCTTCTGCTGCTCCTCACTTCTCTGAAGGTTTTGATTTCTTTCTCCTAACAAATATTTCAATAGGAGTACCATCAAGAAGATGTTACAAGCTTTCACTCCCTGTGCTAAAAAGTGATGTGTTCCACAAAAGCCTGTGTATCATACCACTGTAGTGGTGTGAAAGCAGGTGCTCTGGTTACCTTCACCGTGAGCGGGAAGAGCTTGGGAAGTCAGAGCATAAAGTGTGAACACTAATAGAGATATGTACAATGCAGGGATGTCTTGTGAGCTGGTCAGGAATTTTTAATTTTGCGTTCTTGTAGTGGTGGGATATATTATTGCATTATATGCATTCACTTCTTCCTAAGCAGCTTATTGTGAATTCTGGCATGCATACAGCCAGCTCAGCATGATGCAGACATGCTTGGAAACTTTTTTTTTGGAGCTTGCATAAATGCATGAAAGAAGTTATTCTTGAAAGTTACTTGCTGTAAATGCATATATCATGCTTGTGAAAACAGGCTTATGATCTGTATGCAAGCATGAGAATCTACATGAGGCCAGAAGGTCCAAAGAGTTTAAATCAATTAGCTGGTCTGGGCAGCTAAAGACCATTATTGTTTCTGTTCACTGGAAACTTGGCTGAAACTGTACTTATAGAGATCCATGCTGCCTTGCATTATCTGTGTGTTCTCTTCCGAAAATGTGTTCTAGAGATTCTGTCCAGAGCACCTCTGCTAATGCTTGTTTGAATTCAGAGTGAAGTCGGTGATTTCAGAAGTATTATTAATAATTTGTTATAAAATATTCAAATTCCATGGTTAATTTAGGCCCTTTTTTCAGTATTAGGGAAAACTGCAACACAGCTTTCCAGCCTGCATTTAAATACAGAGACAACACACAGAGAACCAGTTTGGTATGTGGAAAGTTAGGGGTGTTAGTTCTCTCTCTAGGCACTATAATACTTGTACACTTGCATCGGTGTGATCATCATCAGTCACTTTCCCTCCCAGCACCATATGAAACAGAGAAGTCTGTTCTCCAAAACAAAGACAAGTTGAAGATTGCTTTGTTGTCTTGTGGTGCTTGGGTAAAAGGGCACATGGCAGGCTTGGCAGCAAGGTCATGGGTCTCTGCGGGCTGACCAGGCAGCACAACCCTGATAACTGCTGCCACCAGGGCATGGCCTATGCCTGACCTCTACCATCTTCGAGGCTGTCAGCAGAAAATCAGAGCCTTTCTCTCTGGCTGTTTCCTTTGACTAAAGTGCTGAATTTTAAACTAGCAGCCTGGCTCTTCTTGCTTATCATAGAGGGAGTATTTGTGATGTTGTTGCTTTGATTGTCTGACGTTTTATTTCTAAAATGAAACAAAAATAACTTTGATGCATCACATGTGTCCTATGATGAGCTTTCTTATCTTCAATAGTGAAAGACTGAGCATCTGGTTGTAGTTCAGAGCACTTAATGCAGATGCATCTCTTGGGAGAAATTTCTGTTTGGCTTTTTGCAGGTGGGAGAGAAAGAAAAAAAGGAAATTATTGGAAAGACTCCAGCAACAGTCTGCCTTATTTTCTCTCCTCTTCAGTTGTTTGAAAATAATTTATGGGGCGGGCAAATTGTTTTTTTGTTTTGTACAGGTGCTGCCATGTTAGACCACAGAAAGATAACATACTGCTGGTGTGAACCCACATTCGTACCTCTGCATACTACTTAAAATAGGAGAGGGGGGAAAAAAGGCAAAAATGACATGGCAATGCATGGACACAGGCTTTTCATGCTTCCAAACAATACTAGTGTTTTCTTTCTGCTATTGTACTAAGGAGCTAGCCTGGTTGGAAGTGCATTATACCAGGAACAGAACAAAAAGTCTTTGCCTCAAAGAGATTTGGGTCTAAAGGCAAGTGAGGGCAAACCAGTCATGCAGCAGGAATATCTGTAGTGCTAATTAATAAGGGCGGCCCTAGAACTTGACCCTGATCAGCTGCCATCATGGGAGAGTGGAGTCAGTCTGGTGGCTGCTTTTGACACCCAATATCATTTCTACTTCCACAGTGGTGTAGATTATGGGATGGAGGGTGGACAGGGATGGACTGCTTGGAAATGCAGGAGGGGATAGTTGTATTGTGGTTAACTTTCCACAGTAGCTAGTGCATGTAGAAGAGTAGCATTGTGGTCAGGCATGCTGACCTTAGCTCAAGCTGATAGTCATAATGAGAGGACACACATCTGCAGGATTGTAAGAGAGAGGCTGTGGGCTGCTCTTCTGTGTATGAAGCCTTTCCCAGAGCACTAACTGCACTGTGGGTTTTGGATGCTGAGCTCAGGATTTCACCACAGTCTACACGTAGTTCAAGGTCACACACAATGAAGCCAGCATTTCGTATTTTGAAAGTCAGCACTGAAATTGTTGAAGAAAATAGAGTAAATTAGGCATTTGCTGCTAATTTTGGAGAGTGACGGGCTCAGATGCTGCTGATCTGAAAAGGGGAGCTCTTCCCCTGTGGAAGGTTGGAAACACATTTGAGAAACAGTGTATGCTGGCCACGTCAGCACTATATGTACAGTATTTGTGATAGTCAGCTTTCATGCTTTCTTTCACAGTCTTATAAAAGGTATAGGCTTCTTGTTAGCTAACAAAACATGTTGTGTAGCTTAATTAATTTCCTAGGGGAGGGAAAATCCCTGTGGATTTAAATTATGTGACGACTCATGCATTTAAACAAACACTGTAAGCACCAAGCGGGCTGTGGAAGATCTCTTGACTCTGAGTTACACAGGATTGCTTCCATCCATCTCCTCAGCACTCCAGCACACATCACCTGCACTGCCTCCCGGTGCTTTATATTGTGAAGGAGATAATGCTTTGTACCCAGAAGCTGCTGTTCCTCCTCCACAAACATGTCTTCGTGACAACTCCGCTGCCTTCCTAAGCAGCTGGCAGCTGCCTAGCATTCACTGCATTATTAGCAGTTAAATCCAAAGCTGCCTGCCCCAGGAGGTTCAGAAAAAGTGGAGAGAGCATTTGTTAATTTGCCTCTGCATGGCTGCATATTTACCTCTAGCCATGTTAAATATGGTTTGAGATCATCAGTGCCATGCAGCTGTTGCCACGTGAGGGGCAGAATGCATGGAGCCTAGGGAAGCCTGCCTGCCCCA
Source organism: Meleagris gallopavo (assembly GCF_905368555.1). NCBI lineage: Eukaryota > Metazoa > Chordata > Aves > Galliformes > Phasianidae > Meleagris > Meleagris gallopavo. The sequence goes on along the minus strand of NC_139409.1, from coordinate 43,654,283 downwards.
CTGTCCTCTTCTGGTGGTTCATGTCCAAAGCTGCTATTCATTCTGGGGTTGTGCATGCTGCTCCTTGTAATCCCACTTCTGTTTATCAATTAAGTGATGGAAGAGATTTCTCTGATCAGTGGCTAAAAGTTGAGTTCTTGGGGTATTCATTCATGGAGACACCTGAATCCAGTTTTGCATGTTATTTCACTCCAGTTAATAATTAAACATGTCATTTAATTAAACACTTTTAATAATAATTAAACATTACATACTCCAAAAAAGAAGACATCTATGGCCCACTAGAAAAAGCTGAATATTTTTGCAGAAACCTGCATAAATATAGCATATGATAGATTTTAAAAATAGTCTATGTGGGATTGGCATAAATTCTGGATCTGTGCAGCTCCCAGCTTGTTAAGAAGCAAGAGGTTTCCAGATCTGGGATGCTGCAAATCAAAACGAATGAGCAGGGAGGTGCTTAACAAGTTAAAATCCCATTGGATCTCTTCATGGAGGCTTTCAAGTGCAGGTGGAGGCTGAGGGCCACCAACACCTGAAGAACCTCTCTTGGCACAGGGTCTGATTCCAACTTCCAGCAACACAGGGACCAGTAGTTTAAAAGTCGAAAGAATCACTATAATCCTTGAATCTGACTTTCCCTGGCAAGTAGGTAACAGAATTTCATTTTTGTTATTAGCTCATGCCTGAAATCTTTGACCCAACTCAAGTTTGAAATGCCCTGGACTTTGACTAAGTAAGAACCAGCACACTGAAAGTTACCTTGTTGTCTTGATCAACATAAAAAAAAAAAATGTGTTCCTTTCATTTAATCTGTGTTTGGTCAGATAGATCTTGCTGTCAGTTTTGTTTGTTTGTTTGTTTTTCCCCCCACTTTAAGGTAGAACAGTTAAGCAGGTCAAGTCTAGGTATAATTCTGGGTAAGTTCTGTAGTTTAACTGCCTCTGTCTTAAACTATAAGGTCAATTTTTTTAATTACTATTTTTTTTTTCCATCTTACAAAGCTATTGTTTTTGCTAACTTTGGTCAATTAATAACTATTTGTCATGTGGGTGGAAGAGGTAAACTTCCTCTTCCACTGTCTCCTTTGGTGGTGAATTTGCATTTATTTCCACTTGTGTGTTCCTTCTCATCCACCCAGATCTGTGTTTGCTATCTTTATTAGTGCTATGGTGTATATGGTTCTCCATCTTACTTTCAGCTTTGTGGAGTTGGGTGCTCTGTGATGGCAAATTGTGGCTGAGTGACTGTGCAGGCAGTCCTGTGTTAATCTCCATATAGTCCTGATGTCATCATTAGCAAAAACATGGAGATTGTAAGGATTGGGTGGGTGATGCTAACTGACTAAGCTACCTGCTTTATGAACTGCATAGCATCCCCTCTGGACTGCAATGCTTTGCGTTGAGTTCTGCTCTTACAAGATGAACTAAACTTGAAGCAGCTTTGGAGGTGATCAAAATTTTAGAACTTTAACTCCATGCCATCCTTACGTTCTCCCTCTTTTTTTTTTCTTTTTTTCTTCATTCTTTGTCTTAATATGGGTACAACTGGGCCTTTTTTGAGCCTGTGTGCTATAGAAGGGGTAGGTAAGTTTTTTTTCTCTTCCTGTGACACATGAAAGGAAATGGATGGATGCTGCTTTTGCACTCCTCTGTGATCACATCCTCAGAAGTGCCACCTCACCAAGACAAATCCAGCCCTCCCATTTGGGACTAAGTGGCAAATCGATGCAGAGGGCCATGAAACAAGCTCATAAATTAGTCTACTTAAAAGGCTGCACTTTACATATTTAAGGATAATTGGATCATCTAATTGATGACTAATACATTGAATGACAAAATCTCAACAGGAAAGTAGCCATCTATGTTCACCTCCTATCCTTAGATTAAACAGCAGGAAATTCTAATTATTTCTCCCATCATATCCTACTGGATGTGATATGGAAGCTGGATTATTTTCTTAATGTAAAATGGTCTTTCTTAACTACCATTATAATGGCATTAAGGAAACAGATGTAAACAAGAGACTTACTATTTATGTGGACTTGTGTATGACATGCCAAGGGCATCATTTCTATTGCATCCTGGCCTTGTTCAGCAGTGAACTAGGAAAAAATAATGCCACAGCTTCTTCTGTGAACAGTTCAGCAATCCTATTTACATGGAGAAGGCTTTTGTCATTAATACATTGGCTGAATCAAGCTGATGACAATCTTGAAAACAGATATCTATTTTGCACAGTTCTGTTTCCATGACAGTAGCCAACAATTCTGTGATGAGGATAGGAAGGCAGCCTTCCCTTGTGGAGCACCTGATTACCTACAGTTATCCCCAGAAAATATTTCAGATTCCTAATCGTTTGCTATTCCATGCAGATCCAGAAATGGACTCTCAAAAATTCTATTATTCTTATCAAAGCATGCTGATTATAAGAAAGAGCTTCAGAATAATGTTACCTTCCCACTTTCATACCTCTCTATAGCCTGATCCTGAGATATGATATACAACCTTCAATTAGATGAGAATTGGCAGAAAGTTAGAAAGTGGGAAGGAAGCAGAATAGCAAGAACCTGAAGTTTCTATGCCTTGAGGGCAAATGAGCAATCTTGCTGGTAGTCATCAGTATTAGATAAGTAGTATATGATATAAAATATCAATGACTTTCTTTACCGTCTTGTTTTTAATCACTATGTGGTGTCCTGGGGGACTGTGTGTTCAGCTACATAAGCAGATGTAAATAAAAGTTAACAATAGGAAGCTACTTCTGTCTCCCCTTGCTGATGCAGTGGGCTGACTGATGCTGTGTAAGTCCTACCCTCTGTCACCCTTTGGGGTGCTTCATCCTTCCTCGTGCTCAGTTGTTTCAGTGAAACAGATGTTCTCTTCCATGAGTGGGAATTCACAGATCTGGACAGTAGCATGGGGAAAACAAAACAAGCCAGAAAACTCCTGTAGGTTGTTTTTATTTATTTATTTTGTGATTCGAGTCGTCTTTTATTTTGATTTTTCTCCTTTTTTATTTTTAAAAGTAGTCAAGAACAACCATGTGACAATAAACTGAAGAAAGGATATTTCAGGAACCAGATTCATCCAAGCAGATTATGGAGACAGGATGGTATACCCAAATATTGTTTTTCCAGCCCGGAAGCTAAGAATGAACAGAATAATAGGAGTTGAAGAAAAATCTTATTTGAGAGCGTTTAGGTTCAGTTGTGTTTGTATTCAGAAAAAAATAATCAATAAGAACTCTCCCCTCCAACTTTTTCTGGATCTACTAAGTATGTCAAGCAAGCAGGATGATGCTTCTCTTTCTCTTCCCATTTTTCTGTATATATTTTCTCTCTCGCCTCTTTTTATGTACAACTAAGCTTGACTTCCATCCAGCTCCCAAATAAAACTAACTCAAACCTGTGCAATAATATCTAGACAAGCCGATGGGGTCCAGTTTGCTGCAGGATGTTCTAGTGCCTAAAGCTACACCACTAAGGCTAGTCTTCAGCTGTCTCCCAACCTCTCCTCTTGCTGCAGCACCTGACAGAGCTCAGGCACGAGACAGCTTACTATGCATACCACCACTATTTTAGAGCTAGTGGTCTTCTCACGCAATAGCTTCCTACCTCTGTGCGCTTTGTATTACATTATCTGACCCCAGTGCCATTCCTGGCTACCTTCCCTTATCTCCCAGTTCTATAACCAGATTTGAGTCCTCACACCTTCCTTTCTAATAAATGGCATCTCACTCTGACTTGCACTGTTTTTTTTTATTTTTATTTTTTAACGTCCATTGTTATCTTCCTGGTCTTTGTTGCATGTCTCCAAGCTCCATGCTGTAAAGTCTCTATTCTCCTTGTCTTTTCACATCAAGCTATTCCAACTGATTTATTTCCTCCTGTTGCTTTCAGTACTTATTATTCTCAGTCCACCATTGCTTCTTCAGCTTTAAAACCCTTACTTCTCCCAAGCTGAGGTTTAAATGTTTTCCCTTGCTTTCTCTTCTTGCATATTCTCTGCCCCTAGATCTTGCTTTTGCCTTCCAAACTGAATTGGCATGGCTGGCCTTTTTCATGCTTCCTCACCAGGTCCCGGTACCTTTTCCTCTCCCGTCCTGGTTGGGAGAGGAGCTGCAACAGAAGCCAGCTGCCACCTTTTGATATAGATGATTTTGAGTAGCGGTGCGTCTCCAGCCTCCACAATATAGTCTTGCCAGTCATCCCTCCATCTCCCACTTTTGAGTGACATTTCTTCCTGAGATATGAAACCTGCTCATCAGTTTGTGCAACTTGATTGCTGTTAAAGTAACAAGGAACCATGCTGAGTTGCAACTCCTGAGGAGTCAGCCCCTGCTGCTAGTATATTATTTAAGTGATGCAAATGTTCAAAGTGGTTGCCTTTATGCTTTTCTTCTCATAGCTGTCATACTTTCTCTGTAGTGATATGATATCACTTAAATATATTTAAATTATATAATCCTTGAGAGTTATTTACTCTTCCTTAATTAATGTTAGACAGACGTATGTGAAAATCTTGTGAATAATGGTGAATTTGCTTCTCACAAGTGTCAAGTTAAGCATGGCATAAATAAGAAAAACTGGGGGACACTTCTGCCACTACTTAGCATTGATATTGAGAGAGTGGGGCTTCACTGCAAACCAAACCACCTGCAAAATGAGAGCTCCCAATGTGCCCTCATGTATTTTTTTTTCTGGAAGTGCTTCAGAGTATCCATCTTCTCCCAAAATGATGCAAGGTCTTGTGGGACATGGGGCAGAGCATCTGCCCCAGCAACCCCGTGATAGCTGCTTACTGGGCTGTGACAGCAGATCCCTGCAGGAGATGGGGAAGCCTTTGCTGTATTTTCAAGCAGTCACAAGGCAGGCTCTTGCTTTTGTGAAGTGAAAGGAAATTGCTCTCTGAGGGGCAGCCTTGGGAGCGTATATATATTTTTTTTTTAAATGAAGAGCTCGTTATGAGAACAAGTGATGCCATAGGTAGAGAATGATGGGCTTGTTGTCATGGAAACCACTCTTTGTACTTGAATAGCAAAACCAGTAATTGCTGAAAACCTACACTGTGTGTTTGGAGTTTAGACCTTTTTGCCGTGTAGGTTTTGTGATTCTGCAAGAAAACAAAATCCCTGTGGCTGCTATGTGTTATTCCTGGCCTGCCTCAAGTGCTGTGAAGTGATACATTAATGCCATGCCTTCAATTAAATAGAGGCTTTGTCCTGCCATGCCAAAGATGTGATCCTGTGACTCCTGCCTTTGTTTTTGGGGCCCAACACCCATTCTTTTAGGAATGATAATCTAAACAAGGGCTACTGGCACTGGTCACAGTTGTTGGCATTGTTAGATTATGTTGTCTGACTAAGATGTGAGAAATGTAGGGGCTACCCAGTTATGATGTGTTTGACTCATGTTCTCAGAGTAATTTATATATAGCTTTGAATCCCTCCCTATGGGGCAATTTTGGAGTGAACTCCTGAGCCAGGCTCTTCCTGTATCTGTAGCTCTCCTCTTGGGGGCAGCATGAGAATTGACACTGATCTGTAGTCACGGTGCCAAAATAAATAGTATTTTGTATTTATAATAGAAACCTGAAAAGGTATGTTGATTTATATGTAAACATTTATATGTAAACATTGTGTTTAGCAATGTGATGTATTCAGCAAAATGATTTAATTATGACAGAATATAGTTCATGAGCATTTACTCCCTCAACTACTTTCAGTCGTAGTGGTCTTCCGCACCTTGGAGCTCCAGGGATCTTATTAAATCCTTTGCTTTACCAAATATATCAACAGCCTGAAAATAAACAAAAAAAAATGTTTGGAAGACAACTTGGTTTTTCTCCCTTCCCATCACCAACAACTTGTTTGTAAGATCTTTGTTTTCTTCCAGAATGCAATGTCTCATGAGGGGGCCGTTTCATTCTTGACATACCTTTGGTGTTTTTTCTTGTTTTTTTGTTTTCCCTTCTCCTTAAGACAGAGCAGATTTTTCTTGTTATTTTAACCACAAGGAATCTGAGAAACACAGATGTCAAGGTGTGGGTGCCATTTGAGCCACTAGACACAATCTGACAATGCAGAAGTAGGTGTTGTGATGAACGGACCACTAAAAAATTGCATCAGTAGACTTCTTCCAATTTCTAGTTTTCCTGAGGCATGTTCTGGGCATGCAAACACTTGATGTGAGTCATCACTCAATATCTTAGCACAATTGGTTCCACTTTTGCCATGCAGGTTTAATGTGTTTTGGTCTGGTCATTGATATGACATCTACAACTGTAGGATACTGCTAGTGAATCTATGAAGAATTTGTTTGTAGTCTCTTAAATTCATGTCATGTAGTTTTGTGAGTTTGAGGTTTATTATCTTCAAAGCATTGAGACAAGAGAAATGGCCTTACACTGAGCAGGCGACTGTTACTGAATATGGCACAAAAATAATCTCTGTATTTTAGCACATTGTAGGTAATCCATTTATTTCATGAATTGGCAAAGTTTGTAAATTGGAATTTATCTTTGTGTTTCTCTGAAGAAGAAGGTAGGAAGAGGCAGGATGGAGAGGTTCAACATTTCCTCCTCCCCCTTATTCTGAAAGACAAAAGGACTGTTCCATGTTTTGTGACTCTTTTTCTCCACTTTCACATTAAGAATGCCCATTCCTTTATGGTTATTTACAGAAACATGCTTATTTCCAATTTTCTGGGAGCCTGTCTGGGGATAAGCTGACCTAAATTGGCGCCAAAGTAGGTCCTCGATGGCAGGTCCCCTGTCCACCTTCTTTCAGAACATCACTTTTTTTTTTTTTTTTTTTTTGCCAACAAAATGTTACAGAAGATGTCAGCTTTGCCAGGAAAACAAGCAAAACTCCCTGTCACAAAACCACGAAGCTAATGTGAAGCAAGTGATGGTCTGTTCTTTCAACTGTGCCCACAGTTGGTGGCTGGAGCAGGCTTTGTTTCTGAGGGTGATTAACTTTGATTTTCCTCTTCTACACTGTAATCATTGCCTGCACACAGGAAAGTCATCTTTTAGCCTCTAAATCAAGATGGTTACGATCCTTGTTGCTGAGTTGTTTCCAAGCTTTCAGTACACTGTTGTAAGTTAGAGAGATTCTCATACAAGTTCGTGCAGGGGATGGAGTTAGAATCAGGCGGGATTATTTTTTCACGCCTGCATGGGATCCTAATGCATCAACTGTCATCTTATTTAGGACTATCTGTACCCTGATGTGCCTTTCTGTATATAGCAAGATCAGGGTGCAGACAAAGCTGGTGGTAATCTATCAAGAAGGCCAACCAGTATTCACTTGTTAATATCTTTGCTTATGGGAATAACAGAGAAACTTGAGTGACTATTTATCATGCAGTCGCACAGTTTGACAGAGATTTCCTTAATTTCTGCAACCAGCATCCCTGATCTTGGGGGACAGGATTAATTTCTTACATGGGAAGACACAGTGTAGCATCCTGTGACTCCAAGTCCAATGCGCAGTATTGCTCCTTTGTAACACACAGTCTACGCTCAGTGGCCTTTTTCATTTTACTTGGTAGATGAGGCAGCGACTCCAGTGAGGATACAATATGATCACCTTTTATAAAGTGATGATTCTTCCTCTCTTGTCACCTTTACAGAATGCTTCAGCTCCTGCTCCCCAGTGTGAAAGGAGGCCTTTCTAAGGACTTATCCTGTTCTTGCACTGTCTTGGACGCTTGCTGGTGAATAAATCATTTGGGAATAGTGGCTCTTTGGTCCTGCACAGTGTAGCTATCCCTGTGTCTTATTTTCCCTCTCCTGACCTACAACTGCATACAGTCAGCACACAAAACAAAACTTTATAGAACCACAGGACCGAGCCTCTGCTTTTACAAGTGACTACACTGAGCAATCCCCACCATCAATGACTCTGTGTATTTAAATGCACAATCTGGTGCTCTTTATTGTTATATTTCCATTAGTCCTGCCTTTGATGCTGCCTAATTTATTTAGGTAATTTTATTATTGTCTTCCATGCTAGCAGTGAGTTTCTACTTTAACATCTTGGTAGGAAATGTGCTGATGACGCAATGTAATTAATTAAAACACTGATGAATGTGAATAGAAAAAATGAAAAGATTGATCTATAATGAATTCTGCTTCTAATTTTCTTCTGGCCTGATGAAACCTTCAGCCCAGCTGGTGGCAGTCACTTTAACCACTTGAAATTTCCTGCATTAATTCTTAATTCATTTAGTAAACCTCTGTGGTAGCTTCACAAAGAAGTGCAAGGAGGATGCAATGTACCAGATCTCCTTTCTCTAGAAAATAAGATTTTCATCAAAGAACAGCAAGAGGCTATTCTGATGTAACTGGGATTGGAAAACTACATGCTAAATATTGTCTCTTTTTATGTCTTAAGTTACTCTTTTTTTTTTTTTTTTTTCCTTTTTTCTTTTCCCCCACCACAACTTCTTCTGAACCTTTGTGTGCTGTGAGGCTAGATTATCACACCTTGAGGTTGTCCTCAAATCCCTCCTTCTCCCCTTTTTTAATAAACAGTGTTTTCTGTGCTTCCATGCTGGACAGCTTTCCATGATGGGGCCGGCTGTGCTGCCCTTGCCTCTCTAACGTGTTTATCCTGAACAGAAATTGGCAAAACCATTTCATCTTAAATGTTTGATGGAACCTCTATTTTTCTTCATCCTTGTGGCCTCTTACTTCTAGCAAGTCAAATACTCTGCTCTTCTTCCCTCTGGGAATCATTTCCCACAACTTTCTACCACGACATAGACTGAAAACTCCAAGCAGGACTTCTTTCTTTACCCTGGATGCGTGGAAATGTCAAGCCTCTTGCAATTCAAAGGCTGAATTTTTCTGTTCAGCTTGAATTTCCAGCAGTTCCCTTTATTTCTCTGTTGTGCCCACAAACTAACACTGATTTATCTCTTTAATCCTTTCGAGAATTAACCCAGCATTGCTCCATCTCAGACTGTTTCCTAGAAGCAGCTCTTTTATATTGCCTTCATTAGGTGACCAAAAAAAGAAGTTTAAATTCAGCATCATCTCTTGTTGGCTGTAGTGACAATGCAGTCTGTTGTCTGCCAACTCGCATTCAGACCCCTATCTCCAGCACAAAGAGCATATGGAGCAAACTCTTCACCACTGTGCTCATCTCAACAGCCAGGCTTGAAATTTGCAGATGTTCAGATCCTCAACGGGACAATGGCACAGCAATTATGTCATTAGAAGTTGTTTTAAAGCAGTGTGTGGAGCCGATCATTTTCCATGCTGAGTGTTGGAGGGTATTGTCCAGAGCAAAGCATCTCAGGTTAAGGGCAGGAAATAAGGTGATTCAGTGATGATATCCAGCAGTGAGTATGCAAAATGTCACAGCTCCTTGGCAAGGCTGCTGGAGCTAAGTAACACCAGTGATTAAACTATCTTGAGACTGCCAAAGTTGTGAAATATCATTATGGTAATTTGGTAGAGGTGATAGCATTAACTGAAGTCTAGGATGACTTGTAGAATTTGTCTGATTAGGGCAATTTGTGGATGTAATTATACTTTGATTCATTATGACTTTGGCTTGGAGCACTTAATTTTATGTGTTTATTTAATTTTGCTTTGCAATTGAATGTCTCATATTGCATATACCTTATTTAGGTTCATAAGCACTTGAGAGAAAGAAGATGTAATTTTTACACTTGCCTTGGAAATTTTGGTACACTAGCTGGATTTTTCCAAAGCTCTTCTGTGATTAAGAACAAAAAGCACTATTCACTTCTGGGGTACTTGGTGTTGGCTGAACGCTCCTGAAAAGTCCCCTGCATTACCCAGTGATGTATGAATACTTATTGCATTCAAAGTACCTTATGGCACACACAGAGAGGGATCCACTCCAGCACAAGAAAAGCATTCTCATCTCCAGGCAGGTCTGGCTGCTTTTCAGGAAGCAGATGCCTTGTGATTCCAAAGGCACAGAAAGCCTGGCGCATGTACTGCAGCTTTCTGGATGATGGAGTCACGGCACGCCGTGCAGGGCACTGGGCATGCTGTCAGCAGTAAAACTGGTCCTTTGTGGAGAGATTCTGTGTCAAGGGGGAAGTGCAATTGTCTTTTGCTTTTCTTTCCTTTCCTTCTGGAGCCTCTTGAAATAAGAGATTTCAGGGTGCTATAAAGCTAAGGCATTCTGTTGCTCTGAAATTAAAATTATGTGCTAAGGCAGCTTGCACTATGTGGATACTTTTTAGAACTCCTCCGGTTCAGAAAATTCTTGTTGATGCTTTCAGTCTACTTTGTTTCTACTCCAGATGAAAACTGCATGAGATCTTCAGTTAAAAAAAAAAAAAAAAAAAAAAAAAAAATTACTTTTGCTCACATTGTTCCATAAGCTGGGAGTTTGGCTCCTTGAATTAAGGGAATCCTCTACGCTATGAGGGAAGAATTTCTCATCAGAAGAGTCATGGAAAACACACCCACGTATCTACTAGATCCTGCACGTAGCCAGGGTTGCAGCCCTGGATCTAGTCCATTTTTCTGCAGAGTAGTTCTTCTGCCACTTCTGTAACTGAGTATCTGAGAATGAACCAAGAATTTACGTTTGCTCTGGGACTGCTTTGACTGAAGCTGCAGTTCCAGGGAGTTGCTAACTTGAGGTCCTTTGGCCATTCTTCAGAGAGATGGATCAAGAGTAGGAGTTTTATTTTAAAGTATTTGGATTGGTATTTAGATTCCTAATTTCAAAATCTGTGAAGGAACCTGGTTCCCAGAAAAGATATACTCAAAACCATTTTTCAAAATCATTCCGCTACCTTAAAAGGTAGGTCAAAATTTAGTACCTGAAAGGTGGAGGCATCTGAAGTCAAGAAATTTTGTTCTGTGTGATTTTTGCTTTTTTTTTATAGAGCAAAATTTTCTGCACAGAAGTCATTTAGTAGAAGGGGAAAGAAGAAGGCAGAATTCTATAATGTTCTCATAGAGGTATCATCCAACCTCATGTGAAAATCACACTGAACAGTTTAGTTCTACATTGATGCCCCTAGGTAATAATTTCTCTTAGGAGCATTTTTATGGTCATACAAAAAATGTTTCTACTGGAAAAGAAGATCAAATAACTCTAAATCCTAGTTTCAGAGTATTTCAAGCCTGGGTCTGAAATTTGCTGGATTTTCCCCTTTGTTGCAATCGCCAGTGGTTTTGATGCATGGGGACAAATTGATGCCCTCGTGTGCCATCCCTGCCACTGCCACCTCTTCAGCAAGGCATACAAGCTCTGCCTGTTCGTATTCCAGCAAAGAGAAAGGCACTTGGCTGCAATGTCACTTCCTCCTGTCCTCCTCCTTGTTTGCTACAAGTTCAGTAAAACACTGATGGTAGGGAAGGATGTTGTTATTCCTCCTGGAGAGGTTCTCACCACCTGGCGTGTGGTGAGGCAATGGGTTCAGTTCAGCATGGTGGACCTCTCTGATGTGATCGTTACCTTGAACAGTTGTGTAAGTTTGCAGCATGTGGCTTCAGTGCCTGCATTGTTTCTGCATCCCCTGGTCTTCTTTCCTGGGAACAGGAGGAGAACCTGGGTGTGTTTGACTTGAGACCATGGACTGCTCTCCTGACAGATCTGCTGCTGGTAACGTTTGCATTTGACTCACATAGCTGCCTTTCTATGTCCATTAGAGAGATAAAACCTACTTTGAAGCATGCTGTTATCCAGTAACTCCCCTTCTGTGGCTGTGCCTATGGACGGCATTCCCCTAACAGCAGTTTTTCATATGGAGGACTTTTGTAGAGACTTTTCCGCATCTTCCCCAGACTTTTATGTCCTTTGAAAACATGGATGGTGAGCTCTTCTCTGAGGTTGCATGGGGCACCCTTATCTTCTCTGAGTAGCTGTGCCAGGGCCTCACTGCTTTCTGAGTAAAGAATTTCTTCCTAACATCTAACCTAAGTCTCCCTCCTCTTAGTTTAAAGCCCTTTCCCTTTCTCACTATTCGATTGCCAGTTTCTTCTTCACATGTTCCTGAAGATACCTCCCATATTTAAAGATGTAATTTTGCTCTGTTTGTTTCTCCTGATATCATGCCCCATGAGAGCAAACAAGCACTTCATCAAGGGTTGTTCACCACCAGTTTTTCTACATCTCCAAGTTGATCTGGTCTCTGAGAGTCTGCATCATCTTTGCTGGTTTTGATCATACTATTCATCATGGAGTCATTACCTTCAAATTATCTTCCTCCCTGCTTTCCAGGATCTCTTACTTTTTAGGACAGAGTTCTCTTGTAGTTTTTTGCAGACGCAATTCTTCATTGAGTCTGTCAGCTATAACTTCTCAGGTTTTCTCCCATTTGTCAAATTTGTAATCTGAAGTTTCAGCTACTGACACCACTTTACTTGGCAGGATCTGATGTTGCTTTCTGAAGGCTTCTGTATCTGTGGATTTTGTATAGTTATATAATCTTTACCAAGAAATAGATCCTAAAAAGTAACTATGGTCTTGATGGCAAAACTTTCTAGTTAATAATGAATATATAGTTTTTATGTAACACTGAAGTCTCATATATTTACTGGTCAAAAAGAATCTCTAAATACTAAGAATTAGTGAATCCAACTCTCCAATGATTAAACAATCAGAAGCTAGTTGAACTCAGAAGTGGTTGATGTGTGTTGCAAGATAATTGTAGAACAGTATGGACAGAGTTCATCCCCTCTGAGCTGTTGGCGCCTGAAGTATTGGGTTTACACCTGAACTAGTCATTTTTGGCTTTGTTTCTATTTAACAAAGAGGAGCTGATACTTCAGAAGTAGAATTCAAGCTTGCCATCACGCAGACATCTAATGTGTGCCAGGGGTTCTAGCACCAGTGTCTTGCTTTCTGTAGGTAAATCCAGACAGTCACAGATATCTTAGTGAGCCTTTGGTGTTTATTGCATTTAATTTCTTTCAGTATTGATGTAACTTATCCACTTGTAATGTAGTACATATTGTTACATTTATTGATTATAATAGTTATATTTTGAGTAAGCTGTGTTAGCTCTTTGTCCTTCTTCTATGTAAGGTTGTGAAGAAGGCTTATTTCCCCAGTGCAGAAGTGTATTTCTTGAGATATCTTCATTGTGTGTGAAGGATGGTAGAAGGAACTGACTCTCTTTTTCCATAACATGGTCAAGAAATAAGCTTTTCATTGATTGTGGCAAGCAGGGAACTTGGGGATATTAGCCTTCCTAATCTTTGTGAATATCCCCAAGCAGATACTAGCTTATTTGATAACGGTTTAGCTAAGAGGCATACAGCTAGGCAGTGGGCTGCCTGGATGTGTGTGCTGTCTGTGGTGAGGGAGGACAGTCCCAACGGAGGCCCTGCTCCTTCCTGAGAGCAGCAATGCCTCTCTGTCAGTGGAAAGTTCCTGATGCAAGCCAGCAGACCCTCAAGGGAGGTGGGGGAAGAAAGAAAACAATTTTTCAAGGGATCTAGAGGAAAATAAAGGAATTGTCACACCAGAAAGATACTAGCTTGGACCAGAAATCAAAACTGGAAGAAATGTCGCACCCTGCTAAACATGACTGACTTCCACAGGTCTTGAATTTGAGAGTGGCCTTGTTCTATAGCATAATCGCTTGGGTTCAAACAAGATCGTGCTTTAGTGGACTCATGCTTTAGAGGACCAAGAGTTAACCGTATCTCTTATGCGCCATTTCATATTCAAAATAGAGGACTCTTGTTTATCTTATAGACATGTGCTATGACAGCATTACCACTAGGTGTGGGCCTCTTTGTTAGGAAGCTGTTCAAATTGTGGCTTGGTGAAACTGCTAAATAGTCCTCAAAAATTCCTTTTTGACCTGTATTGTCCTGATAGGTGGCCTCTGTGAATGAAAGGCTAGCAGGAGTCAGCTGTGATGCAGAAGAGTTGATACCAGTATCCATGCATAGCAGTTGTTGAACTGAGACTGACCGCGCTCTGCTCATTACATGTGGTGTGGAGTGGTTTCTACTGTGGCTGGGCTTCTGCTGTTGTTTTAGTTGTGTGACATCTCACCTCAACCACTCACTGTTCTCATATATCCGTCAGCACCCAGGGTAGGGCACAAACGAGAGGAATTTTTTTTCTTTTTCTAGTTGAAATACCACAAAGATGTACACTCTGTCCTGATTTATCCAGTATTCAAGGAGTCTTGACTTTATTCATGATTTCAAAACACATGGCCAGAAAGTATGTTTCAACAGCATATGTTCTTTTCCTCTGGCAGAATAACAAGGTTTTTCAGGAGCATAGCAATTACTTGATCTTGGCTAATCAGTGTGAGCCTTCCATCTGCCCTGTTAAAAACGTAGATGAAAAGCAAACAAATAAAACTATGACGGCTGTTCCACAAGAAATATCTCTTATTTCATTCTATTAGTCCACAATGTCAGAGGCAGATGTTGGCGATACATCAGTAGAAGCTGGACCTTCCCACCGATATCCCATTATGTTTTGTTATTCTACAACAGATGGCAGCAGAGGGGCAGCCTGACAAAATGGCATCTGACATGGAAGTGCATATGAAGCAATGGTGTGTCACTGAATTTCTCCTCGAGGAAGAAACATTACCCAGTGGCGTTCATTGATGTTTGCTGATTGTTTATGGTGACCCAACAGTGAATGCCAGTGCATTTTGGTGGTGGGTTGTGCATTTCAGCAGTGGCGACAGCAACTGTGGGTCACCTCTGCTGATGCAGTTTTGATGAGTGTGACATGCAGGCTTTTGCTCATTGTGGGCAAAAAGGCATAGGTAACTGGAGGTGACTGTTGAAAAATAGCATTTTGTAGGTGGGGATTTGCTCTATCAAATAGTGTTCTTGTGCTCTTTGTATCAGGAGCAGTTTCCATGGTAATAAATAGGAGGCATTACTTTTGGAGGGGTCTATGTAGTCTGTAGGCACTAAATCTTCTTTCACGTCTCAGTACTCAGAGGATCACATCTAATTTTACTAATAACAATTTGTTCTGGTGTTACATGAAAGCAGGCAATAAAAATCAGCTATTTGGATTACAAGTGCACTCACCAGCTCTGTGTTGTTCACTGCTTAGCTCCACAGATGTGACACATACGCTCCAAATCTTCAGTAACAATAATGTTTACTGCAAACAAGTCAAAAAATTCACCAGCAACATGTAAATAAGAGCAGTAGCAGCAGATGTCCATACAAAACCAATATCGTGCTATCCAAGTTTCATTTTTGGCCATCTTAGACAAGCTATTCACGTGGAAAGATGATTGCATCTACAAATCCATGTTAAAACAGTGAAGTAAACCTGTTCAGCTCAAATTTTGCCACCTTGGATGTTGCTGCTCTAAGCACAATAGTCCTTCCGAAATTTATCATTCTTAGAAATAGCTTTCTGGTACATGGTTCTTGGTAGCTCAAACTGCCTAGTTTTTCAGTTTTTAACACAACCTTTCTCATTTTCCAGTTTGTGACATTGCTTAGCTGTTTTCCCACATACCTTATCAGGTTCTCCCTCTACATCTTATTGAAGCTGACTCCACCTGGAGGCCACATGGATAGGTGTGCAAAGTACACTGAACAAAGATTTAGAAAAAAACTCATGTCAAGAGACATAATATGCAACTTATTCTGACAAAGTGTTTAACCCATATGCACAAGGCATGTCTCATCTTGTCAAAATCTAATTTCAGCATCTGAACTTGCACTAGATGTGGTTAAGTAACAGCATAGAGAAAAAATAGTCATGCATATTTTCTGATCTTCAAATCTGCATGAAAGGTCATCATCAGTTACCATTTATAATGACCTCTTATAGGCAGGTGGGGTGACCCAAACCACTCTTTGTTAAACCTAGTTACAAACAAGGAGGAAGCAAGGACTCCTAGATAAAGCACAGAAGGAAAGAGTAAATCCTAAAGTAAAACATCTGAGATAGCTAAGATGAAGGAATAAGCTTCACTGAGATGTATAACAGAGCACTGCTGCAGAATGACTGGAGGTGTTCTGGAGTTTCCCTCCTGGGAGATCTCCGAAGGCCACCTGGACACAATCTTGGACACCCTGCTCTGGGTGGCCTGGCTCTGCTGAAGCAGAGATTGGAGCAGGTGGACCCAAGGTCCCTGCCAACTTCAGCCATGCTGTGATTCTTTGACTGTATATTAGAATGAGCGGTTAGTAGCATCGAGGTTGACTCTCTATTGTATTTGTGTAGCAAAAATAGGCTTGGCTGCATGACATTCAATATCGTTACATCAATTTATACGGAGAACAGGACTTAATACAGTACAGAAACCTCTAAATTAAGTGCTGTATAGTAACTCATTTTATTTGTAATGCACTGTTCATACAAGTTTTTTGTTGTTTGTTTTTTCCAGGGTTTCAGCTCCACACAGTCATTTGTTCACTCCTCTCCTTCCCAGTGGGATGGTGAATAAGCACAAAAAAGCAAAGTAGTACCTGCAGGCTGAGTTAAAAACTATTTACTAAGATAGAAAAAAGGAAGAGTGGAACAAAAGGATAATAGTTATAACGAATATATTTATGTATGTATTGCCCAGGGAGGTGGTGGAGTCACCGACAATGGAAGTGTTCAAGGAACGTTTAGACAGTGTGTTGAAAAACGTGGTTTAATGAGAACTATTGGTGGTAGGCGGATGGTTGGACTGGACCATCTTGTAAGTCTTTTCCAACCTTGGCAATTCTATGATTCTGTGTAAGAAGTGATGCACAAGTAATTGCTCACCACCTGCCAACTGATGCCCCCAAGCAGCAGAAGGATGCCCAGAAAATTCCTCCCCACTTTTTCCAACTTTCCTTCTGCATGATGCCATGTGGTATGGAACATCTCTTTGGCCAGTTTATGTGAACTGTCTTGGTTCTTCCCCCTTCCAGCTCCTTATGCCTTCCCAGCTCCTTGCTGGCTGGACAGTCTGAGAAACTGAGAAACTGAAATGTCCTTGGCTCTGTACAGCACTGCTCAGCAACAAGTGGAAACATCAGTGAGTTATCAACATTATTTTCCTCCTAAAACCAAAACATAGCATTATACTGGGCGCTATGATGAAAAACAACTGTCCCAGCTGACACTAAGACACTATTTCAACAAATTCTGTCCACAGCTGCTCTTAAAGAGATGAGCTGATCTTGATATCCCTTCTGCTATGATTGCCTTCATGATATTTATCTGGAGCCCTTAGCAAAGTTTTCAGTTTGCAGTGGGATTTTTTAAAAACAGAACAAAATACCACGAAAACCAACAGGAATTTTGAATGTGTGAGATAATAAGGAACAGAGCCTGATTCCAGCTGTGTTTGTTTAACATGGGTTCAACTCTCCTGACGGTAGCTGTGCTGCTCTTGATTTTAATAAATGTCACATCAGGCTATAGAGATGACATAAGCTTAAAATTTTAGTTCTTCTGTTGCATATTCTTACAGCTATTTTCATAGTACAGTTCTTATACGCGTTCAGATTTATTGTTTATGGATTGACTTTTTTGGGCTTCAAATATTTTCCTTAGGAAAATGTTGTAAAACATACTTGTGCTTGAAAAGGTGAAGTTTTTAGTCTAGGCTCTGTTTCACTGGAAACACTCTGTGTGAGGATTGGTGAAAACAGCCAAATATTACTTTGACTTGTTGGCAGAGAAACTATCTAAAAAGAGATGCTGAGAAGGAATACAGTCTAAAGCATATTGCTATAACATGACCATAACTCACACCTATTCGATATATGCTTGATTCCAGAAGCACTGCTCTGGGTGCTGAGCTGTTGGTAGAGGCAAGACTTGTAGAAAATGCAGATCCTTCGTTTAGCATGAAATAAACCATAGCACCAACTCAGACCCATTTGCAGCCCACGGAGAAAAATACTGTCCTCCTCAATGCATTCAATCTTAGCATCTCTCCAGCATCAGAAAAGGGTCTTGCTGTGAATTCCTGTTCGCTGTGGTGAAATCAGCATTTGATGGGGACTTACTGTTTCAGCACAGAGCTCTACTCCTGTCTCTCCCCCACTGGTTTATGTTGAAAACATAAGAAAAAATATGACGGATGCATGCTGTGCAGAATACAGAACATAGAAATGAGCCCACTCTTGCAGAGCACCTTGAGAAGGTTTCTCCTGCAATTGTTTTGTATGCGTGTATTCATGTACCTCCTTCCTCTCCATCTCTGTTTTCTTTTTTTTTTCTTTCCTTTTTTTTCTCCTTCTTTTAAACGATTGCAGCTGCTGGTTCTATTGTCTCTGATTTTATTGTTTAAAGCTCGAACAGATGGTGATATGTCTATTAAATACTAAACTGTGCCATACAGGAATCATTATCACAGCTGAACTGGCTTCTTGTAAGAGTGATTTCAGCCTTTGGAATAGATTAAAGGACTCAGAAGAAATTCACTGCACTGCTGGGTGCCAGTGTTGGGCTGAATGGATGGTACTCCTCTCTTGGCCAAAAATACAGTGTAGGGAGATTGCTAGCGTTGTTTGCTACAGGTTTACCACAGGTTTCTGCACTGTCTGAAGCAATGCAGTGTCAGCACAGAGGGGCAGCTGAGAAAACGGCCCCTCAAGGTGAAAAGCCCTGCCAGCTGCTGAGCTGCTTCCTTGCTGCCTTTACAAGGACCAGTGGGTCAGAGTTGAATGAGGATGCTGCTCTGAGAATCGTTATCCTCTGTTTAACGCAATTTTCCTTGAGGCTCTCTGCAGTGGTTTGAAGAGCTCAAGGTCTTTGGGGCAGGCATTGTCTTCTCTTTGAAATTTAGAATATGCACTTACTGGACCAATGTACCCTAGTTTCTCCTCTCAGTCTCTCACTGCTGCAATGCAAATAATTAATAAGAGCCACCGAAGCTGCTGCTGAGTGATGCGTTACAAAGCAGCATTCAGTGGACCTGAGACAAGATCCTGTCTAATCATAGAATACTCTGAGTTGGAAGGGACCTAAGGATCATTGAGACCAACTCTTAGATCCACATGGGACCACCTAAAAATGAGACCATGTGTCTGAGAGCATTGTCCAGATGCCTTCTGAACTCTGACAACTTGGCCATGCCCACTGCCCTGGAGAGCCTGTTACAGGCCAACAGCAACATTTACCACCCACTTTCTCTCGAGCAATTGGATCAAAACATTCTGTAAAGTAAGATGAAGATGTTTCTGAAGTACAAGACTGTACTTTTTTTCTAATGAATGTTGCCAGAAAGAATCTTGCTTAAAAAGAGAAATTCCAAATCCTCCCTTCCTCTTCTCTCCTCAGTAAAACACAGTGTGCTCATGAGATGGTTAAAATATCCTTTCCATCCATTTCAAGTGGTCCCACACAGCATAATGAAAGCAGCTGTTTAGCTTCATGTTGGTGCCATGGCATGGAAATGTTTTGTTGGCATTTCACTCTCTGATGGAGATGAGATGTGAGACAATGGTTTTTCTTGTATTCAAGCTTTCATACCAGCACCTCCCAATTCAAGCAGTTCCAACACACTTTTTCAAATTCAGCTTTACGATGAGTCCTCATTTCAATTCTGTTTGTGATTGGTTTGGCTGATGCTTCAGCAGAGATATGCTATGCACTCTGTAAACTTGGAAGCACTTCTTTCTGGCCCAGAGAAGTGGTTATTTTTCCACGCAGCTGTCTCAGGGGCTCAGCATGTAATGGGGTTTTCCCCCCTTACTTTCCCTGCTAGCCATTTTTATCAGCAAACACTTTTTAAAATTTAACTGTATTTTTTTAAGTGAATTTGGAAAGTCTTTATGGGCTAACACTATGTGTTTCCTAAATACAACAAATGAAATTGCATTTCATCAGGTCACTGACTTGGCTGTCTCCCAAAGCAATTCTCCATTGGTTCTGTTGAGTGGTTTTGCTAGCCATATAAACATCTTTTTGATCTGCTAGAAAATAGCAAGCCTACAATGAAAAGGGACTGAAAAAGCTCCTAAGACTCAGCTTTGAATTGTAGATGTTTTACAGAAATCTGTAATTCATAGAAAAGAAAGCAGCGCTAATTAGATTACACAGGTGTATAGCAGCATGCATTTTTCTTATTCTCATTTCTTCAACTGGTCCGAGTAGGATGTGTATCAAAAGAACCAGATCTCCCCCCAAGTCAGCTTCAGTATGAGTTATGAACTGGGTAGCAAAGTGGGCCTTGACTTGGCATGCCAAATAAATGTATATTTACTTGAAAATCCAAGTAGATCCAAGTGGATATATTATCGGCAAGCACTTTGGGATTTTTGTTTCTCAACTTTGGTGTAGGCTTTACCATCTCTACATCCCTGTCCCATTTTCTGTCTGGGTGAAGCCAATAAAGGATGTACTCAAACTGAAAAAATAGTTATTTGAGGTGTTCTGAACCGACTCTTAGTCAAATTCAGTCCTGCTGTTTAGATCTTAGATTTCTGAAGCTAAAATGCAAATGTGGATTGATTGGTTGACTGCTTGGCTTTCTTATGGCTTTGACGAAATTCAGCTAGCAATACCAAATGCTTTCTTTTTTTTTTTTTTTTTATTTTTTTCTTCCCTCTACCATTTATAGCACAGTAAATTATATTGCTCTCTGAAATGAGAACTCATTTCATTTTTTTCTTTAAGCTTCTCTTTGCTGCCCTCTTCATGAGCATAGTGTCAGTCTGGCTCCCACATGTTAACTGTTGGTGGTGGTTCCAGGGAGGACACATGCACAAGCAAAGAGCCACAGGCAGCCTTCATCCTCATCAAGTTGTTATCTCTGTTGCCTGTATGCTGTCTGCAAGTTACTAACTCCATTTCCTATTGTTCACAGATGTAGGCTCATCATCTTCTAAGTATACACAGTGGTAAGAAATCGTTTTTCAGGATGTGTAATTCTCTCTGACTTTTCTACACTTCTAGAGCCAACATTGCTTGTTTTCACTATATTGTTTCTTTTTAAAGTTTTTTAAAGAGTTTTCTCAAATTGGAACTTAGAAACTAAGTTCTTTTTGCTTTACACTCTTCCACTAAGCACTCAAACTTTAAGCAAAGCTAGTCTGGCAGTACAGATCTTGTTATCAAAGCTCCAGAGGGTCACCCACAAATGTCAGAGGAATAAATCACATCCTCTATTGATAAATGGCATCTCTATGGATAGTTTAAGCTAAGCAGACTATAATACTTTTGTTTTCTTTGCAACCTAAAGCCTTTATCTGAAGTGAAATGAGCATTTCTTTTCCATTCTAAGCTTTTCTTAGTTCAGTGTAGAAGGCTAAAAATTCACTCAGCCATTTGCTCTGTCAGAAAACTTCCTGAGATAATCACCATTCTTTGAGTCATATTTGTGTTCCTGGCCTCGCCAAAGAGATGAGCTGTTAGCGAAGGCTTCCTAAAGCTGGAAAAATAAGTATCTGCAGCTGCAGCAGGAACAGAGGCTTGCATCCAAGCAAGATGTTCATGCAGTACTCCACACTCCCTCTTCTGCATGGTCCGTCTTTAGCACACAGTAGTTGGTACCAGCATATTAGTAACTCCAAGAATATATGCACTGTGGTGCATCAAAGCCTTCTTCACCGTACGCACAGTGTTGTTATGCTTTTAATCAGAAGATGGATTAATTGCAGAAAGAAGCCCGAAGGAAGGTTTCTTAGATGCTGTTATGATAAGGAGACAAAAATGGGAGGAGTCCTGAGGGGATGGTGTGATCACCATAGAGAAGACAACATCCATTTCCATGGCAAATCTGTAACCTATGTAGACAAGTGTGTAAGTGAGGATGTTACTTTGAAGAAGAGTACAAAGTGGGCTGATAACAGAGCTCAGGTTAGCGTCAGGAGTCTATGCAGTGCCTTTAGCAGAAGATGACACCATCTTTGCTGTTGTGCTGAAATTCACTCAGCCTCTCTAATTCCAGGGAGAGAAACCCAACCTTTCCTGCTCATCCACTCCTGAGAGTGAAGATCTGGGTTGGGGAACTCTTAACTAGGTGTCTGAATCCTGCCTGCCCCAGTTTAGGAGCTTACATTTGCTCTTCATCCCTTTTGTCTTCTCTGGTAATGGGCAGGCTGCCTGGTGTGATGCTCAAACAGGAATATTCAAATTGATTCTGCTTTGGTAATATTTAAAATTTATCTGTAAGGGATAAGTTTTTTTTTCCCCTGTCATTACATCCAATCACATGACTTTTTTTATGTTTTGAGAGTAACCCATCACTGTGATAGTCTCCTCTATTTTGCTGATTTAAGTGGAGGAAAGATGAGCCCAAGGCACCACTTCTCAGTCATGCTCATAATTAAGATGTTTCATTGGTATAATGTACTGTAAAATATATCCAGAGCATAGTGATGACAAGAATCCTGAAGCAGAGCAAAGCAAAAATCTTCATTGGCTGAGATATAGATCAGATTTAGTTCCGGTAGTCTATTTTGCCCTCAAAGTGGACTGTAGCTTCTACATTTTTCTTATGCTAATGTTGCAATGGTATTTTCTTTTATTGTAATAAACAAAAGACTTTCCTTTAATCTGGATCAGGCATCTTTTTCTCAGATCTCTCAGTGCAGGTTATCAATTTACTTTCTCCTGTTTGAACGAGAAACAGGCTGCATGATTGAAAGACTATATTTTATTATAGAAGGAAGAACGTAGCAGATCATGGAACTCTGGGTTTTTGCTAAATTTGTGTGACAGTGCAGCTATTTGTATTCCTGAGAGTCTGCCATCAAGAGCTCTGTATCCATATAAAGCACAATGAAGAAAAATAGGCACAAGTACACACTTTCCCTTTTCTGTGACTTTTATTCCATTTGTTTGGGATATAGGAAACAATTCACGAGGATCTGGAAAGACTGTCAGATTTACCACAACGCTTCTCATGCACCAGATGGCTTGTTCTCTTTGCCCATTTCTCAAATACGTTGTATTCTAATGTGTAAATTCATGCATCTCCTTCATGCAGACATGGTTATTTTAACTGTTAAAATCACAGATTAAGTCCTTATTTTTACTTTACATGCTGCTTGCATTGCACTGCTGGTAGTGAAAACACTGAAGATGTCTCCTAGGCAGCTGTACATTTCTCTTATTTCTTATCTGAAAATGACAAGTCAGGGTGAGGTCAGAGATTGTTTGAATTGGCCTTTAGAATGGAAGATATTCTCACACAGAATCAGAATTCTCTTTCCATTTATCTGAGAGAGATGGAAAGATTCATGTGACCTTCTGGCTGTGTCAAGTGGTGAAGGAGAACAGAGTATTTTGGGCTGCAAAGTACTCTATGCAGTCCAGATTCAGAGAGGTTTTGATTTTAACCTGTATCCTTTCATTTGGAAGAAGCTTTATGAATCTGATCAGAATTTTGTTGATATCAGGAGAAGCCTGTGATATACTATAGCTGCCCAGTGTACAGGTAGCTGTTACAACAAATTTTCTGTGTTAGTGTACTTGAGACCTTATCTTTGGTCTTACTTTGTTTGGAAAGAATTTGCCTTTCCCTAGCTCTGCCCAAGCTCTACTCAATTGCTCGGTGTCCCCCAGCAGTCCTCCTTGGGGACACTGCTGACACCAGCAGGACAACCAATTGCTCTGAAAAACACCACACAAGCTCCAAGCACTGGTGACGTGGGTTTAGAGGAGTGTGGACAGCCCTGCAGAAGTATGGTTTGCCTCAGGAGGAGTGCAGAGCCATACCTTATGCTGGGGGAAGAAGGCTGGAGGTAACATCAAGTCTCAGCGGGCTGCATACAGGGAGGTGTCAGCACTGTGACTGGATGCCTCTGTGCCTTCATGCCCATGCTCCTCTCTGTGTAGGGAGATGCTGGACAACCTGTCAAAGCCTGTCTCAGCACCCATCTGTGGCACTTTTGGAAGAAAGCATTCACAACTTTCCCTGGTTTGGTGTAGGAGCCTTTCTCTACCTTTACTCTTTCCTCCGTTAGCTGCAGCTCCTCCACTTTCCCAGGCATTGTGAATTTCCCCCATGTGCTTTTGTTCATTTCTCAATTTGTCTTTTCCAGTTCCTTTCATGCTGCTGTCAGACATAAAATAATTCTGGGCAGGAAGTACACCTGTCTGATGTGTTGAAGGAGCGGCTCTAATTGTGTGTGGCACTGTAGCACAGTGTAGGATGATTGCTAGAGGCAGATCTTCTGTATTGTAGATGCATTCATGATCCTAAATCTGCAAGTGCCTGTAATGATAAAAGAAGCAAACTTCAGCAAGAACTGATGATTTTGGTCAAGAAGGTGATTGACTGATGTGTCAGTCATGCCTGCAACCTCCATCTTCTGAGCAGCTGTATTCAGCTTGCAAAGGATTTTGGGGTCTCTTTAACTGGTGTCTGTGCAATTATTTTAAAATGTGCAATTACTTCTCTGTTTCCCCAAAACAGACAATGCTGGACTGTCAGTTTAAATAACACCCTAGATCATGTAGATTTAGGAAGGTATATGCAGGCTCATGGTTCTCTCATCAATTTAAAATCAAGCTAATTGCAAATTGAATTAAACCAGTTGTGTTTCACATAGATCAAGGCTCACACACTGGACTTGACCATGCTGTTGACTGAACTCATTCAACATGAAAGTGTGCATGGCTCCTTCAAAATTGAAGTTTGACAGTTCTGATTCACAGAATCATATAATAGCTTGAGTTGGAAGGGACCTAAAAGACCATCTAGTTCCAACTCCCCTGCCATTGTCGTCTACCAGACCAGGCTGCTTAGGGCCCCATCCAACCTGGTCTTGAACACCTCCAGGAATGGGGTATCCACTGCTTCTCTGCCCAGCCTTTGATAGTGCCTCGCTACTTTCACTTGGAAGAATTTCTTTCTTATAACTAATCTAAATCTACCCTCTTGAAGTTTAAAGCCACTGCCCCTCGTTGTGTCGGTGAACTCCCTGATAAAGAGCCCTCTCCGGTTTTCCTGTAGGCCCCGTTAGGTACTGGAAATCTTCAATATTTTCTCCCCAGAGCCTTCTCTTCTCCAGATTGAACAAGCCCGGTTCTCTCAGTCTGTGTCCAGGGAGAAGTGCTTCTGCACTCTGAGCATCCTTGTGACCTCCTCTGGACCTTCTCCAACAGGACCATGCCCTTCTTATGCTGAGGACCCTAGAGCTCAGTGCAGTACTGTAGGTGGACCGCACAAGGTGGGGAGAGGTGGAGAATCATCTCCTTTACCCTTCTGGCTATGCTTTTGATACAACCCATAACATGGTTGACTTTCTGAGCTGCAAGTGCACGATGCTGGCTCATCATTCAACCAGTGTCTATCCACGCTCAGATAGAAGAAATATCCAGGCCCCAGGTGGCCTTATGTCACTTTCCTACCATCACAGAAAAGTGGAAGCCTGTGTATGACCTTGAACTGCAGTTCTGGCAACTGTAAAGGCTGGAAGACAAGACAAATGGGTTGTGCTTGAGGCACAGTGAAAACAGTCTGAGATTACTTTCTTAGGTGACATCCTTCAAACATCTCTTATTTAATAAGAAGTGCACTGTAGTTAAAGCCAGAGCTGGCTGTGGTCAGTATTCATGTAACAGGTTCTTCCTATAGGTAAAACATTTTGTCATTCCACTATGAGATTGCTACTTGTCTCTGTGTGTGTGCGTGCAAGTATGCAGTTTTTACTGTGTGTGCACAGGTTGTGTGGTGCATACAGTTTGGCTGTGCTCAAAATCCCCGAAGTGCCACCAAATGCCTTGATACTGCATTGAAGAATATTTCCAACTTGAGCTGTGGAGTCCGAGGTTAAGTTTAGCCAAACCCACAGCCTGGACGCTCTATGCTATGCCACTTAGCATCAGAACAGGTAAAAGCAGCTTTCTAACACAGCTTTAGCCATTTGAAAGTTGATTTAGAAGCCATGTTCATACAAATAAGTCAAGGTGGATAGAAATCAGGTTATTTTGTCCCCCAGTACTTGTTGAAGTCTCTACCACGTGTATGTTGGCAATAATTACCAAGATTGAAACATAAGAAATGTGCAATGCTGGTGACAAAGGAGCCATTAGCTCAGCAGCCAGGATGGGAGGTGCTGCTGGCCTACGTTTACCTGCCACAGAGTAAGTATGGGCATAGGGTCATTCTTTGTCACTGGATCATTTGTACGTAGCCCTATATCAATGGACATCTCTGTATTTATACTGGTTTGACTACTTGTCTTCTGTCCTCACTGCATTTTCACACATCATATTAGCTCAAGTCACAGCAGTAGTGGTTAGGATTGTCCTCGAGTAGTACCAGAAAATGAGTTTATTTTTACTGTTTCATTTTTATTTCCCTTTGGAGGATTATTGGCTCTGCCTCTGCTGAAGAGTGCATGCTCAGCTTGAAAGACATACGTGTACTGTGCGGTAGCCTCTCAATCCCAAATCAAAAAAGTTTTTAACAACTTTTGGTCTCAACAAAATTTTGCTGCATTCCTAAGCATTTTGGGATCCATCCTGGCTTCCTCTCCAGGTCTCAAGATTGGGTAGGATCCCACCATAAGGGGAATGGAAATACTCAGAAACGCTGAGAAGCAAGTAAAACACAAGCATCATAGCTACTATAGGTTTCCCCCTTTGAGATTCCTTGCCTGATGTTTAAAATTTTAATTCTCAGGTTAAGATCCAGATTGAGCTCTTGATCACTTGTGCCATGCTATCTCTCAGTAGTTCATTTGCCTTGAGAAGAGCAGAAAATAGAAAAGTTTCCTTTCAGTGACATTATACCTATCCAAATATCCATAATAGGATTCAGTAACTCCTTGTCTTAACTCTGGTGCATTGCTGCTGTTAAAAAACTGTCCTGTTTCTTGTCTGAACCAGTTCTGCATTTCAGTGATGGATGGTGCATTGCGTTTTTATGTACTGTAATCCAGCCACAGACTGTAAATTTTGTGCAACCCTTCTGGTGCGAAAAGCACTAGGTAGCGAGGTGTTCTAACCTTTTTATATAGTATCTAGCTGCAGTTTTTACTGGTTTAGATATTCATATCACATTGCCAGACAGACATTTAGAAGGGAGACTTAAATTAAACAAAATTAGTAAACGTCTGCCTGCTTTAGGAGTTTGCATCACTTAGCGGTTTTTTTTTTTTTATTAAGGAAGGTAGAGATTTTTTTAATTCTGTATTAAATCCTATTCCTTACCATAGCTGATATGCTTTGGTTTCATGCTGCTCATTGTAATCTTATTTTTAAATAAAACTGGAAAGTAATTAACTCCCTTCTTTCTCTCAGTGAATCCAGAGGACTGAGAAGGATAATTAGATCCTCATCCAGAAGTTATCCAAAGAGTGGCATTTCAAAAACAAGTTACCAAAAACAGCGTGTCCAAGAAGTACTGTGATGTACTGACTGATGTGTTTTCCATGTCAAGCATCAACTCAGTATTAATCTTTCTTGGTTGTCATATCAGAAACTAATTTTCTTCATCATTCATGTTTTGAGTTCCCAGTTTCTTGGAGCACATATGTGTGTATTTTGGGTATTTACATTCAGTGCCAGTAAAATTATATTATCTTTCACCCTGTTGTCAAGCCACTATTAATTTCTGGTTAAGCTTGTTAAGTACAAGAGAAAGAATAGCATTACAGGCTGAGGAAGAACTTCACAGCCAGCAGCAAAGGGAAAGTATTTGCAGCTCTCTTCACATGGCCCTGTCATTCTCTAACAAACCTGGAAGTACATGTGTGGTTCCTGACTTTGGTTGTTTTTGTTGGAGGTTTTTGTTTGTTTGTTTGTTTTTAAACAACAACAATTAAACATTGTTTTTAATTCATCAAGATTCCATTTAATGTCAGGGAGCTGCCATGAAAAGTGTTGTGCATCTTAAAAAACATTGTTGTGATGCTACAAGAGGTCTTTTCAACTCTGAAAAATGCAAATCGTGATCTAGAGAGATGAGAGTTGCAGATGAGTGGGAGAAATAGGGTCTCTATGTATGGAAAGAGAGCTTGTTGTGATGGTGTGCTCTCCCTCTCCTTCAGCCTGGCCCAAGGCTGTGCCCAGGACTGATAAAACTATTCTGCTAACATTGTGACTATGAGCCAATCATCTCACCCTAGAAATAGTGAGTAGCCAGTGAGCTTCTTGAGCTCTAATCCTCATTAGAAGACTGCATGTGATCTCACTAGTTCCTTCTCTGTACTGTGAAGCTTGAGTGAATATAGTCTTGACATGGATTATGTGGAATAATTGTTGGAGGTGACTTACTGTGATATCCACCTCTTAAAAGAAGGTACAGCACCAAGGAAACTCCCAAGGTGGAGTGCAGCGAATATGCAGGGACTCTGTTCCATGATAGCTCCATAAGCAACATAAGACCTGAAAACCTCAGTAACAGCAGGAGAGCTTCAAGAAAGACAACTACTAGAGAGAGTCCAATGGAGATCTGCATTGGTGATTAGGGGTTGGAGTACCTCCCTTATGAGGAAAGACTGAGTGACTGGAATTGTTCAGCCTGGAGAAGAGAAGATGGAAAGGAGATCTTATCAGCACTTAAACATATCTAAAGATTTTCTGTTTTCCACTGAAATGGTGTTAATAGTACACTGGTGTTTTGGTTGCTGCTGAGCAATGGGTAGGAACCTGGGCCAGGCTGCTCAGCAGGAGAGCACTGCTGCCGCTGCAGCACCATGACAGGGTACAGGGGAGGGCAGAACCAGTACAGCTGGCCTGGATTAGTCAGGTGGCTTATCCCATGCCACCTGTGGAAGGCTGTAAAGCTAGGGGAGCTGGCCAGTGTGGGGAGCTACTACTCAGGGATAAGCTAGGTGATGTCAGTTGGCAGGTAGCAAGCAGGTGTTAGCTGGGTTTCAATTGATGGATGGTGAACAGTTGCATTGTGGAAGTTTATAGCAATATATACTTATGTAGTTATCAGTGTCTTTTTTTTTTTCTTTCTCTTTTCCTTTCCTGTTTTAGTAAATAGTTTTATTTCAATGCATGGGTTTTATTTTGTTTCCAGTTCTCTCACCTTCCCACTGGATGGGCAGAATGAGTGAATGGCTGTGTAGTGCTTAGCTACCTGCTGGATTAAACCACAGCAGCCCTTTTTGGAACCCAAAACAGATCTCAAAGGGTTGATGTAACAACAGATCTGACCAGAGAATGTTTAAACTAAATTGTTATAAATGTTATAGTAGTTAACATCTGTTAATCACAGTGTTAGTATTTAGAACCTTCCTTGCTATATATTTTTCCTGTTGTGCTGTTCACCATCTCTAGGAGCTAGATTAAGGTTATCAATTTTCTGTACTGTGTCAGGAGACTAATCTGATCCAATTTGTACCCAGTATTGCAGTCATTTTTATTCTTTGTGAATCATATCTTGAAAACTATTAATAATTGCCATCTTTATTTTATCTCCTCAGGGAGTCAGGCTATGGGGGAGAAAATGGGCATTGTTCAAACCAGCATGATCCTATTGCTATGTCTCCTGTATGTGTTTCAGGTTTAGTTTAAAGTTAAACAACTATTTAGGAATAACACACCAAGATCTGCCCCAAGGTTGGACAATTATGAGCAGTAGGGAGTGTGGGATGATATGGGCAGATACCTAGAAGACTTCCAGCATTTTGTAACTTCATCCCAGAATCTTAATCCCAAAAACTAGCAAAATAGTTGCAGAAGGAACACCGTCACGTATATAGGGGCATATATTGCTGCAGTGTTCTGGAGCCCAGACTATGCTTAACAAGCCCTATTCAATACTGTTCAGCACCCTGGTGGAGGAAGAGCTCTGTAGAACTGATGAGAATGCAACAAGTCTTATGGCTGCTCCAACCCCTGCAACAGACTCTGCATTCATTCCAACAGCCATGACAGGCCCTGCTGCTGTTCCAGCTTCTGCAGTTCAATGAGAGAACAAACTTGTGCTACTATCATTTACCCCTATACACAAGATAGAAAAATGGCTGCAAAAGTCAGCTTGTTTAGTAAGGAAATTCCTACTAAGGTGGAAAAAGAAGATGAGGATGAAGCAAGGCCATCACAGGAAAGGGAGGAGAGAGAGGAAGAATTCAAAAGGAGCCAATTACTCTCCAACATCTATGGGTAAGCTGTGAGATATGCAAAAATACTTCAGCTGTCATCCAGATGAGCGCATTGTCATCTGGCTGCTCTGATGTTGGAATAATGAGGACTTAGTGGGCAGCAAAGCCAGACAGCTGGGGTACCTCAATAGAGAAGAGGATATTGGCAAAGCAATTGGAAAAGAAGTGCAAGATTTCAGTCTATGGAGGCGGTTCTTGTCAACTGTGAAGGAAGGAAGTCCCTTCAAGGAAGATCAGGCATGTTACCCAGATAAATGGTCACCATGGAGAAATGTGTCCCATACCTCATGGAATTAGCTGTGCTGGAGATGATGTATAATATTGACCCAGACAGTGAGTGGTTATCCCAAGGTCTAAAAGATGTAACGTGCCTGTGACCTACGTGGCGAAAATCTGTATGGAGTGCACCATCAATGCGTGCCAACACACTAACAGTAATAGTTTGGAAAGATGATAAAATACCAACGGTGAATAAAGTGGGTAGCCTACCTCATCAATATGAAGAAAATCTCTGTTCTTTCCTCTGGGCATTTCCTGTGGAGAAACTGTCCCAGGAGTTCCAGCAATTCAAAGACAATATGTCCTACTCTCCAGCTGTATGGACCAGAATCTCAGCTATTGGAAGTAAGCATTCCTCTGCTCTAGAACAGGGATATAGTGGACGCACACCATGAGTAACCTTGTGGTTTTAAGTTTTACCTGGGTGACCGTGGAGAAAATAAGAGGAAATGGGATGGAAAATCCACCTCAACCTTAGAGGCATGGGTACGTGAATCAAAAGGAAAAACAATTGAAAAATGGAGTTCTTCCAGGAAAATGACCACTCCAGGTCATGGGGAGCATAGGCAAATTACTAAAGTAAAGACTAATGTGAGTCTGAGATACGAGAGCAGAAACATCTTACTGCTGAAGGAGTGATCTGAAGCACAGCAGGCTGTTATATACAAATGTGATGGAAACATTTGATCTTGATAATTACTTGAGGCAAATCAATTCATTTAACACTCATAGCTTGGGCTGTGCCTCAGCATTCAATAAACTGAATTTAGTTGGTATTTTTATAGGACCTTCGGACAGACAAAGTCAAGTTTATTTGATAATCATCCAGAAGAGTACAGAGAATTCTCTGAAATCCACTTAGACTGTCATTCTTTAACTTATTTATATAAAACAGGTTTGCTGGTAGTACAAAACTGGGAATAATATCTACTTTAAGTTTCCAACTTCAATTTTGCTATAAGAAGCATGAAACAATTTTATCACTTATACTCATTTCACTGCAGTGATATTTTTGAAGATCATCAACCTCACTCGTTTCACTTTAACTTAGCACAGTTTAGGAAATATACCCCTTTGCTTTCTTCTGCCTGGAAAAAACTTACTTTGCTTTTATTATTTTTTGTAAAGATTAGAATCTAAAACATCTGTCACTTCTCTTTAGAGTTAGAGATAATGAATGGATACAATCTGCTTCCCCCCACAAGACTGTATGAATCTGGCTGATTGGACTCCAGCAAATAGCTGGGGATGCTGCCTGGGGTATACAGACTCAGAATTAATACTGAAGCAGTGACTGGCTGGGCAAGTGCCCAACACTGTCTTGTTAGCATACAAGAACTCTGCCAACATGTAAAGAGGAAAAAAAAAAAAAAAAAAAAAAAACTGGTCATCGAGGTGTCTTTTTTTAATTTGTTGGGCCTTATTGAGTTGCTCCACAGCAGCTCACTGCATAGCTAAAAGAGCAGTGGCAATGAATCTAAGTTATGTTACCTGACAGCAACCAAAAGAACAGGGATGGCTGCTTCAGGTGTAGCGAAAGTGTCTTATTGGGCATTAAATTACAGGCATTTTCTTATTATGGAGTCTAGCAACTCTCCTCTTCCCATTAGGTTTGAGTGGAGGTGCACTGCCTGTACCAGGAGGTTAGTGAAGCCAGAGGTGCAGGTTTTGGAGGATGAGGAACTGATAAAAGCACCGTGGCAAGTTGGGCCTTGTTTTATATGTGATTTATCTTTCTTGGACTGCATTTTTAAAAGCCTCTGGTTTTACAGCTTGGGGAATGATATTTTAAAGGAAATTTATGTAACAAGGGATGGCTATGATACCTATTCACCTAATTCAGCATCGTATAAAGAAATGTATATTTACTCATTTTCTCCCACCACTGAACCAATCCTCTCTGAAATAACTCCTTTACCCCAATTTACATGTCCTTGTAGTTTGCTTTCAGTATTTGACCACCTCAGATTTTAATTGCCTTTCTCTGTATTTATGAACAGTGACGTGTTTGTGGCCACAGGTCAGTAGCTGTTATTATTACACTTGCTGATGATAAATGAAATGTTGTGCTCTCTTCTTATTAGAAAGGGTTGTTTTATCCTGAATGTATTTTACACCACAGCAGATGGCAAGCGGCAGCTATAAGTTTTATTTTAGGGAGGCACAGGCAGCCTTGGCTTGAATAATGAGTGGAGCTACACTATGTTTCATCAGTATTCATCATCTGCCTACACCAAAGGTGACACACTGAAAGGCCCATAGGTAGCACATCTAACTGCAGCTTTGCCTGAAATGGCTGCAGTAATGGGACATACATTATAATACACAGCTTAAAAGGAAAAAAAATAAAAATTGGTATTATGTGGGAATGGGTCATTGCAGGGCAGATCATTTGAAACTGAGTCACTTGGTAGCTACGAAGTTTTAAGAGACTCAAGTCTCTTGGGATCAGTAAAGGCTCAGCCCAGTCTTGCATCTTTGTTACTTTTTCATATATAGAAGACTCCCATAGGGCGCAATTGACTCTGCAATAGTACAACTCATGCTTGATAGCTGTGTGAATCAGGAAAACTTTGTAAGGGAAACTATCTCTTGAAATTAACAGTTAGTATTCTGTTATTATTTATTAACATATCTCTATAGCTAAGAATCCAGAGCTTGGTTCTTACAGAGAGTCATCAAATTGATGTTACAACCATTGCTTCTGCTTCCTGTTGAGAGACAAAACACTGAATCAGTCTGAGATTTCACCACTGACTAAATGAATGAATGACAAAAAAAACTTGACATCTGAAAAGGTTTGTTATTCAATTATTTTATTTCCAGAACCATTAAATAAGTAAATAGTTAAATAGATAAAGGGACCTGAGATTGGAGAACTATCTGCCTATAAGCTCTCACTTTATAAACTGGAGTGATTTAGGGAAGAGATTTTTGTGGGATTTCTGCAATGAAAGCAGAACAGTTGGAGCATCTGAGACCTTGTGAGGTTTTGTTGTGAAAACACTTCATGTTGTTTTTATTTCACAGCTGTACTTTTGGGTTAAAGAGCAGCATGCTTGTTCTGGCTTTAGAAATACTTTCATCTAAGTCTCAGCAAATCCAATATTGAAGAACAAGAGTTTAGCTTTATTAGAATGAAATATTACTCCAGTTAAGGGAAAGGAATCATGATGAGAAATGGCAAGGGATGTTCACTCTGCAGGTTTTTCATTTAATATTTATAGTAAAAGTCCATTTTTTGAGCTGATATTTGAAAGTTTTGACTGGTCTCTTTATCTCATCTGCTTAGTGCATTAATGTTTTTGTACAGTAACTTATATTGTGATTTCCCAGTGACACCCAGAGATACTACAAAATAAAAAGAGTGAACATTTTATTTGTATGCAAAAAACACCCCTAAATTGCTCATTGCAATCTGTTGAATTGTTTTAGGGAAATGTGAGGAAGATCAGACTATTCAGGCTGCCTGATATTTCTGAATAACTTCCCTCACTGCCAATTTAAAAGATTTTTTAAGACTTCTGGATTTTGTGCTTTATATTTAAGAGTTTATCTTTTTGTTAATTCTGCTTCTGTTGTAACCTCCAGGCCTTTGTCTCTTCCTTGTCATATCCCACATCCAGTATTCCTTATCCTGTCTTACATTTTTGGATTTCATTATTCTGAAAGAGATTCATTCCATGTCCTCTGGAGAGTGATTTCATCCTCTTTTGTTTACATAGCCTGTATTTATTTTCTTCTGTTCCTTTCTACTCTATGTAATCTTAATTACTGTACTTCCCATTCTCTCAAGTGATCATGCTCAAAATTAAAATTAAAAAATGGGCCATGTACTACCTACTCAGAGTGAAATTCTGGCATTTGAGAGAAGATGGACATTTTTACCTAATATTCATCAGCAGGCACAAGCTGGAAAAAGAGATATTGATCAGCTGTAAGGAAGAAGTTTTCACTAGAGAAAATTCTTTGAGCCAGGGCAATTGGATGATGGAACAGGGTTGGACTGAAGACTTGTGGAATTCCTGCTCAGCTACACGTGTCTGTGATCTTCTGGGAATAAGAAGCACCTATCCTGTGTGAAGTTGGTGTTGCTCAGAAATCACTGCAAATGGAAGCAGCAACTGTGAAGCATGTCCTGGGAATTCTGTGCCGCTGCGCCTGGATATGGAGGTAGAAGGTTTGAAGGCTGGTATGATGTGTGTGATAAACCGACAGTGCAATTACTTTTCATGGTGCAGTGGTGGTTTTACCCCTCAAGAGTGGTTCAGTCTTCCACCATCTTGCCAAACACTTTTTACTACATCACTGTGTTTCATTTCCTGCTTTTTCTTTGGTTTTGAGTCTATCTGTTGTGCCCTTTGATACCCAAATGTAATCCCCTCAACAGAGATAGATTTGTGGCCTCAAAAGAAATTGCCAACCCAAAGACAAAAGCCAGTTCTCTGGCCAGGACTATGTGCACTTGTTTAATCAGCTGTGAGTGTCTCCATGGTGAAAAAGCCCCAGTTCACCTCATATTGAATCCATCTAAGATTACATAGGTTGCTCCAAAAATAATGCCTCCTATTTTATTTTAACAGGAACTACAACAAAGAGTGCAACCACACTATTTGATAGAGTGCATTCTCAGGTACAAAATGTTATTTTTCAACATAGTCCTCACCATCAGCTGTGCATTTTCACTAGCAATGAGCAGCTACTGCATGCTATGCTCAGAAAAATCTGTAGTAGCAGAGCTGACCCACTGTCGCCACCGCAGAAGCACCCCACTCACCACTCACTGTGCTCACATCCACTGTGTGGTCTCCATAAACATTCAGCAAGTGTCAATGAACGGCAATGTGTGCCATTTTTTCCACATGGAGTAGCTCAGTGACATACCTTTGTTTCAGGTGCACTTCCACATCAGATGCCAATTTGTCAGACTGCCCCTTTGTTGCCACCTGTCATATGACAACAAAATGTAATGGAATACTGGTGGGAAGGCTTAACCTCTACTTCCATACCACCAATGTCTGCCTCTGATGCCATGGATAAATGTAACAAAATAGGAGGCATAACTTTTGGATCAGCCCTCCTATATAATACAGTTAATGTATATAAACAACAAAAAATATTATTTTCTATATTTTAATTTAAAAAATAAAGAGAGAACAACAAAAACAGAACTAATGGGATAGCTGATCTTGTTTTTGTGACACTAACACATCAATCTAGTTCAATGGCAGTGGCCACAATTCTCAGTAAGCTCAAAAGGTGTTTGTCAGGGATCTTTGATGAAATAATACTCTTCCTGTGATTCATCCTTGAAAACAGTCAATCACAAAAGTATGTACTGGCAGAAAGCAATTACATGTATAAGACATGACTGTGAAGTGAGGGGTATTTTTCTCTGGTCATGTCTCTGGTCCCCATAAGATGGGGCTTATAAAAGTCTGGTAAAGAGAGACATGGTCAGTTGTTTGAGCTGAGTGTCTGACTGCAACTCTATATATTTCATTTGAAAATTTTCAGAGAACCTACTTAAGCCGACTGAAAATGGAGTCACAATTAGATTAAAAAATTGATCATTTTCCTGGCAACCTTGAAACCTGTTCTCAAATTCCTGAATCAAAACAGAAAGCATGGCTGTGAATTTTCTACTGTTCACAGACTGTGTTAAGACAGTGTATCAAACTGCACATGGTTATTTGCTATCACCTGAGTTAGCACAGCCCTGTGCCCTTCCCAAGTCCTGGTGTTAGCCCATCCGTTACTGACTGCAAACCTCTATGCGGCTGCTGTTGGGCCAGGCCGCTCGGTGGGACAGAGCTGCTGCCATGATGGCGCAGGGCAAGGGGACTTCTGACTGCCACCTGGGGGGGGGCTGTCATTAATTGAAACCAAAATGTTTTGCTTTAGTGCTATGCTTGTCCCAACAAATGCCAATTCTTGTATTCAGTTCAAGCATCTCTGTTCATTAACCAGTCAGTTGTTGAGAGGATGTGGAATACTGTGAGATTTCTGATTCTGTCATTCAAGAGTAAAAAGAGGCTCTTTACTGTTTTTTTGATGATGTGTGTGTGAAATATCCCTGCCACGTAGCAGAGGGTGCTGAGGCAGGGCAAGGGGACAGCCTCAGTGGTGTGTGCAGTGCGGTGGTTGTTCCTCAGGCTGGCAATGAGGGCAGCGTGTCCTGCTGCGGGGTGCGTTGTGTGTGCGGGAGGCAAGGAGGGGACGCGGGAACCTATGTGCAAACTCTAAGGTTCCTAAAGCAGAAAGACAATCAGTGCTTTTCTTTTTTAAAAAAGAAAATGTGTTTATTTTATATTGCGGTTTTGATTTTTTTATTATTTTGTATTGTTGTTTTAAATTGTTGATTGTCTAGTCTTGAAAGGAAAGTCCAAACTTTCCAAAAAGGAAAACACCTGGACTGGACCTTCTTGCTGCAGTTCAGCACTTCTTCCTGCCTGAACCAAAGTGTGGTTCTCCCCAGGATCAGCTGCCTCTGTCCCTTCTTTGACTTCTCCCACTCTGGGCAGGGATGAGGGAGGAGGATAGGAAGGATGGGCTCATGGGAGCTTTGGCTGTCAAAATAGAAGGATGATCAGGAAATGGAGGCTCTGTGTGAGCCCTGAGTTGGGATCTCCCTCCCGGCTAAGGGTAAACTTACAGGATCCTTGCACCCCTGCGATGTTTGAGGTCCCTCCACTGGATTCGTCCCACTGCTCCGGCACAGCAGCTCTGAGGATGGCAGTCCCTGCCCTGCCCTCTTCCTCAGGACTTGGTGAAGAAGAGATGAGAGGACTTGGGAAGGGACGAGGGAGAGGGTCGGGAAGGAAGGGCTCGTAGGAGCCTTGGCTGTGAAAAGAAGAAGGGCCAGGCAATGGAGGCTCCACGTGAGCCTGCAGGATGGCCGTGAGCTGGAGCTCTCCCAGGTAAGGGCAAACTTACAGGACGGGAGGATCAGCGCTGGCGTCGAGGCGGCCATTTTGCGGGAGGTGGACAGACCCTGGCGCCCCTGCGATGAAATTTGGGGCGCGACCTCTTCCTGGTTGGCCTGGCAGCAGCAGAGAGATGGCCAGTCTGCCCTGATGGAGGTGGATCCACTTCCATCAGCTCATCTGCCACAGGTGGATCCACCTCCATGGGCTCTTCTTGGCTGCCAGGCGGGTCCACCTCCATGGGCTCGATGTCATCAGCCTCTTCCAGCAGCCGCCTCTTCTTGAAAGGTGGCTGCTCCATCCCGTCCTCAGAAATAACAAGTATCTCCTTCAGAGAGCTAGGAGTGCAACTGTCTCCAGCTGTGTCAGCTCAGGGACTGCAGTTGAGGGCAGTTTGGTGCCCATGGCGACAGGATTCTGAGTGCCACGTGCTGGCCCAAACATGGCGGCTGGCTGTTGGGGCCTGCGGCCATTTCTGGGAGGCAGTGGCAAGAATGTAGCAAGAGGGTCAGTCTGGGCAGGGGCTTCTCGAGCACCCTGCAGCTGCCTGGGGTGGAGGAGGAGCAAAGCATGCTGACACCCCACAGGCAGCCGAGGGAGAGACAGTCATTAAAAACAGTGGAGTTTCTGTGTTTGTATCGGCTGTCCTTTGCCATCCTTCAGCTCTGGCCCTGGAGCGTGAGAAGGTGGCATCTCTTCTGCCCTGATGCCAAAGGAGAGGGGTGTGGAGGAGAGGGCCTGGTGTCCTCTGGGCAGCCGCACTGGGACTGAAGGGGGTGCGTTAGAGGGCCTGTGAGGTCCTTGGAGCCTGGTGCTGGGGTTTTGCACCCAGAGGATGAGATGGCCAATTTGGTGATTGCTGTCCTCAGCCTGTTCTTTCCTTGCCCACGGAATGAATGGTTGCAGGTGAAGCCAGGCCCTCCATGGCAGTGCACAAAGAACAGCTGGCTATCAGTCATGCATTCTAAGTAATTTGGACTGGTTCATTCTCTGCATTTTCTGGTATAGTGCTCTTAAGAAGAGAGCTTATGGGCACAGGTATGCAGGTCCCCATCAGTTGACCCCAGTGTACCTCAAGCAACGTGAAAGTGTTCAGCCCCTACTATCAGGTGAAGAGGAAAGGGAGGTGTTTGTTTCCCGTACAGTGACTAAATTGCTAACGGTGTGCCAAGAGCATGTACAGACTTGCTGAACTAAGACCAAACCCAGTTGTATTCACGAGTCAGGTGATGGCTTGCTGTGCTTATGCTAACATGGAACCAGATGATCCCAGTGTGCCCCCTTCTCCTGGATGTTTGCAGTGTTTTGCTTTCATGCCTTGTCTGAAGGACTGACAAGAGGCAGTAGAAACTATTAGGCAGCTGTAGTCAACACTCAGATCCTTCCTGGGCCTTCTCAAAGCAAAGCAGAGGCCTCTCCCTCATGCTGCACCACTGCACCAGCAAAGGGGTCCCTCTGTCACTGTTGCCACTGTTGAAATGTACCACCCACTGCCTTGCTGCGCTCATATCCTCTGTTTGATGTCCATAAACATTCAGCAAGCATCGATCAGCGTCAATACATGCCATTTTTTCCACACGGAGGAATTCATTTCCACTTATTTTCTTCAGATGCAATGCCATGTCGGATCACGGAATCACAGAATCACAGAATACCAGGGACTGGAAGGGACACCGAAAGATCATTTAGTCTAATCTCCCTGCTGGAGCAGGAACGCTTATATTAGGTCACACAGGAACGCATCCAAGCGGGTTTTGATGCCTTTATGTCAGACTGCCTGTCTGCTGCCATCTGTCACATGGCAACAAAATGTAATGGAATATTGGTAGGAAGACTCAGTTTCTACTGCCATACCACCAACATCTGCTTTTGACATCGTGAGTGAACATAACAAAATAGGAGGCATTACTTTTGGAGCAGCCCTTATACTTCCTTGCCTCCCACCTTCTTCTCCTCTGGAGAAGATTTACTGAGTATTTGCAAATATCTGCAGATTCCTGCTGTTCTAATCTGCAGCAACACTTCTCCACTTTGTGCTTCTTTCTGGCTTTATAGATACATTCCAATCCTCTTCTGCTTGAGGACAGTTTGTTTGCTTGCCTTTATTTACAGGAGCTTCTTTCTTAATGTGAATATTGATGCTATATTTCAAAGACAACATAGTGATGACATTTGTGGACAAAGGAAGGGCAACTGATGCTGTCTACCTAGACTTGTGCAAAGCCTATTGTATCCACATCTTGTAGAAATATAGATTTGAAGGCTGGATTATTTTGGACAAATAATTGGTTGGATAGTCACAGGCAAAGGGTTGTAGTCAATAGCTCTGTCCAGGTGGAGATGAGTCACAAGTGGGGACTGTCTTAGGACTAGTGCTCTTCAGTATTTTCATCAATAACATAGAATGTGGGATTAAGTGAACCCTCAGCAAGTTTGCTTATGACACCAAGCTGAATGGTACAGTTGATGCAGTAGAAGGAAGGGATGCCATCCAGAGGGACCTGGACAGGCTTGAAAAGTGGGCCTGTGTGAACCAACTGGAGTTCAGTAAGGTGTTGTACTTTGGTTGGGGCAGTCTCAGATATGTTTACAGACAGGGAGAAGAACTCACAGACAGCAACCACTGCCAACAAGAACTTGGGGTTCTAGTGGACAAGAATGTTGACATGAGCCAATAGCGTGCACTGGAAGGCCACCTGTATCCTGGGCTGCATCAGAAGAGGGGTGGCCAGCAGGGAGAGGGAAGTAGATGACTATCCCCCCTACTCTGCCCTCATGAGGCTTCATCTGGAGTACTGCATCCAGGTCTGGGGCCCCTAGTACAATAAAGACATGGAACTGTTGGAGCAGGTTCAGAAGAAGGCCACGAAGATGGTCAAAGGGCCTCTTATGAAGAAAGGCTGAGGCAGTTATCTTGTTCAGCTTGGAGAAGGCTCTGCGGATGCCTCATTAAGGCCTTCTGTTACTTGAGGGATACTTATAAGCAGGAGAGAGACAGATTTTTACATGGTCTGATAATGATAGAACAAGAGGAATGGTTGTAAACTAAAAGAGGGGAGATTTAGATTAGATATTAGAAGGAAACTTTTTACTCAAAGAGTGGTGAGGCACTGGAACAGGTTGCCCAGAGAAGCTGTAAATGCCCCACCCCAGGAGATGTTCAAGACCAAGTTGTCCAGTCCCTGGGCAGCCTGATCTAGTACCCTAGCAGAAGGGTTGGTTCTAGATGATCTTTTAGGTCCCTTTCAACCCAAGCCATGCTACGATTCTCTACTTTCAGCCAAACACCTTCCCCTCATGCCTAGCTAACAGTAGCTGAGAAATGGTCATTGTGTAGTATTTCCTTGCATCAGGTGAGGCTGTTTTGATGCTGTATGGGAACTGCTGAGTCCCGGCCTGAACCACTCATTGATCACCTGAGGCAAGAACTGAGTCAGCCATGGGAGCACAGGTGAAGGCAATTCAGCTGTGTGACCGAAGGGGTGGAGCCTGACTGCACCTCTCCTAGACCCCATTTAAGGGCTGACTGCCAAAGGAGAATGGTCTCTTTCTGGTGTTCCCTCCTCTGTGGAGTCTTTCCTGTGAACCTAGGTCCTCAGATACAGATGAGCATTCTTTCCCTGTATGTTTCTTTTCCCATTTTCATCTTAATAATCTTTCCAGTTGTAACACCAACTTTAACAGGTGATATGTTGTTGGCTTTTGGCAAGGCTTATTTCTCATTTATGTTTTTTCTTATTGGCTATAGCAGCAGGAGGGTGATACTCTGGAGGCTACTAGACCTCAAACTGTCTGCTAGTGGGAAATGGAGAGCAAAGTCAGTCATGGAGTGTGGAGAGCAGGAGAACAGAGTACCCAGTAGCTTGTGTTTGACCTGCTCTTCATCCCAATACCTTCCCTGCTGCTAGTAAAAAGACTGAGGATTATTTAATGCCCTTGTGAAAGTAGTTTCTTTCCTGGCATTTGAAAGTGCTGTACACCAGACATATATTCCATAGACTTCTTGTTTCTGTTTTTTTTCCTTATTTTTTTTGAAAGCACAAATGTGGTTTAATGGTTTTGCTAATTCAAAGACCGAAATCTCTGGGCAGCCCCAGTTGCACCTTTATCCTGCAGGTGAAGCCGGCATGCTTATCTGCAACATGAGTTGTACAGGTGTGTTGCTTTAGCAGCAGTAAAAAATATCCCTTCAAAAGTACTTAAAAAAGAATAATATTTTTTCACCTCTAGGTTTTCTATCAAAAAGCCAGGTGTGCCCCTTTTTCATTTCTATCATTAAATCCCATACAAAGGAATAGGAGTAGGCTTGTTCTTTTTCATTTTTTCCCTTTCATGTTTTTTACTTTAACTTTCTAAAGCTTTCTTCCTTTTGGAATTGGCAAAAGGATATACAACACAGTCTACCTCTGTGCTTTGACTGAAGTCCTAACCTAAGAATAAAGGTTGAAAATAAGTAGGAATAATGAAAGAAAAAAAAAAAGGCTATTAAAATAAAAATCCCTCTGGATCTTGTCACTGTATTTCCTCTTGTAGCTAACAGTGAAATCTTTGCTTTGGTACTTAAATCTGCAGGGAAAATCTCATCTGCGTTTCCTTAGCGAAAATGCAGATGTGATAAATACTAACTGAATATTTATTTCTTTGGAGTCCCTAAAGCCTTCATTGAGCACCAAGCACTGCACTAATCGTAGGTGAATCTTTCTTGGATGTGGATGTAGCAAGGCAAAGGTCTCTTTTCATTGATTTCCTCTGAGTTCTCAGTGTGGAAGGTACCATTTGAACCTGCAAGAGTTATTTTCACTTCTCCATCTCCAAGGTGTCTCGTTAGCCTTACTCTCCAGAGTTTTTCTGTGGACATCCCTTTAGAAACAATGGCTGCATGCTTGGCACTCAAAGGTGAGCCACCACCAACTGCCTGACAGCCTACCTGTGAGAGGCTGCAAATGTTGCTGCTAGGAAAAGCAAAGAGAGCCTGAGAGAGGGAAGGTACGAGGGAAGAAAAGGAAGGCTGCAGGCAGAGCAAATGCATGATGGAAAATGAAAAAAGGTCTGTTGGAAAATAACTTCAAAATTTATTTTTCATTTTGAAGGGAGGAGGTGTCCATACATTTACATGATAGATGACTTGAGAATTTTGTACAACGTTGTCTGTCTTTATAGCAATTAATTCAAAAATAAGCTTAATTAATGTGTTAGCATGGCCTGTAATTCCCTACAAAGTTCCAGTAAATATGAATATATTCATATCCCTACTTCCAGTGAAATAGCTGTGGGCATGTCTGATAATTAATAACCTCTGCTTACAAAACAAAACTGCATTTCATCTGCTGCCAAATACTGTTTTCTGAATGCAAAATAGAGTATTTTTCCACATCAGAATTCGATTTCTGCGCAAAATCGTGTGAGGTTAAGCCTTATCCAACTGTTTGTGTAAATATAGCTCTCAGTACACGTAATACACATTTATGTTAGTAATAATAAAGTAATGCAATTTTCTCTCAATATATGTTAGTGTTAACTGGGATGGAGAAGTGTAATTTTTAGTTCACTTAACCTTGCTTTGTAGTAATATATTTGGCCTGGCAAGTGTTTTCCTAAGTAATGAGACAAATTGCTATTCAGATAGAGGAAGAAGCTGTAAAAATGAGTTCCCTAAAGTATCATGAAAGCATTTTAAATTGATAGCAGTAAATAACTGAGGGATATACCTCTGCTCGACTCTCTGCGTTTTAGAGGAGTCACAAAACAAGATGTATACTGAAGTTGTTAGTAAAAATCTTATCCTGATATTTAAGAGGACAGGAAAGCAGACTGTGTAGTCATGAAATTAAAAGATGGAACATTTTTACTGACCTTGAAACCTTTTCCGTGAGCAATAGGATGTTATTTGAAGGTCTTGCCCGTGTTTGGTTTTTCAGGCCTGAGGTACTGGCTGGCATGTATTAGTCTGCCTGCATGGCCTCAAATGAAACTCTTCACTGACTTGTTACTTGTTGAGGTTGTACTCTGAGGTCCTACATCAAGTGCTGATTGTTTCAGTAGAAGAGCATTTGAGCTTGGTTCATCTTGACACAGCCACACAGTCCCTAGTTTGGCATTAGTTTAGCTGGTATTTCTGGCTGGCACAGAGCTTGAGCAGAACATAGTCTCGTGCTTTTCTGCACAGTAACTCCTACATATTTACACTTTGCAACGCTAAACCAAATGACCCATCCATAAGTAAAGCAGAGTAGATAGGCAGCACGTCCCTCAATGCTGACAAGATGCAAAAATTTGAAATGACTTCAGGGAAAAGGGCTGAGTAATGTTCATCAAAAGAGTTCAAACAAGGATGACCTCTAATGTTACTTACAGCCCTAAGGCGGCTTATTTCTAACATCTCAGTGTTGATCTTAACCATTTTTAGCTCAGCTCAAACATCTGGGAAGCTCAGGTGTAATTCCTTCAGGATGCAGAAAGAGCAAACTCCAGATAGCTATGATAAAATGCTATGTTAACCCCAGTCAATGGCTTGCTTCAAATATAGACTAGAAATCACCTGAGAGTATACAACCATTAAGTGGAATTTGCTGGCTGGGTAGCAGTATGTTGCTGTGTTTAAGTTCAAGTTTTTGTTTCAAACAATTTCCACCTGATTGGTTGAGGGATGACGTGAATAACAGTGCCCAAACAGACAAGCATAAAATCCCACTAAGAAATCATCGTGCTCATAGAAAAAGACATGCTAATCAGGAATACTTTACATCTGAGAATTGCATATCTGCTGGGAGGTCAGGAGCAAAGAACCGGGCCCCAGCTGATCAGTGACTCATCCACTTGTGGACGGACTTCATAGAGATTGAAATGAAATGTATTCATGATATGCTGATTTAGTGGAATAACTTTATAGTGCTTTCTCTCCTAAAACTCAACTGTCAGTAAGTATTACTTTCTGGTCTTCAGAGCTCTGAACACAGTGCTTTCTACAGTAGTGTGTTCTGTCATAGGGGCTTTTGTTAGCTTGCAAGCTACTTTGGAAATCGTTTGTCTATCTGATTTTTCTAGTCTGGGTGGAGAATAGGCACCAAGATTGGGGTTCTTAGTACACGGGTCAGG
The DNA here is from genome assembly GCF_905368555.1 of Meleagris gallopavo. NCBI lineage: Eukaryota > Metazoa > Chordata > Aves > Galliformes > Phasianidae > Meleagris > Meleagris gallopavo. The sequence goes on along the minus strand of NC_139409.1, from coordinate 43,610,029 downwards.
CTGTGTTTTATGTTTTCCTCATTGAGGAAGTGTTGGCACTTTTAAGATAATTCTTTTTCGACAAAAGGGGTATTGAGGCCATTCTGAAAATCAGCACCTTTAACACAGCTCTAAATTGGCCTTTCTGGAAACTGTTCAACTGGCAGTATTTATTTTTTGTGGGGGGACCCTTCTTGAATTACTAAGGGGCAAAAAAGAGAGAGTTCTTGTTAGCCACGTTTGGGTTTTTAGAAGAATCTGTACTAAATCTCATTTAGAGAAAATCTAGAGATAAGGCTATGACTTGATCCTATGCTACCTTGTCAAGGACATGAGGAATGAAGGCACAAGTGCTCTGTGTTTTACAAACATAGCCTTGCTTCTCAAAATCCTAGGGGAAGAGAAGTACTGGGAGTCTGGAGAACAGTAAGCATGGTATCACCAGCATGAGTTTGTCTGCCCTGCAAGTGGTAGCAGAAGAGCAGAGAATGAGGGAATTAAGACCTGAGCTCTGGAGAAACCAATGCATTCGCTTGTTCTTACCTTGATTCCCCCAAGCAGCTTCAGATTTGCATACCTTTAAGTACTGGTGTCTACAGCAAGAGCATCAAAGCAAACCTGCAGTGTAGGCAGGGGAAAGAAGGTGGAGGCATGCAGTAAGGAGCAGAAAAAGCAGGGTCAGAGAAGAAGTTATTGTCTTGTTGAAGAATGACTCCAGTTTTGCATCGCACCTCAAGAGAGATTTAAAATGTGGCTCTTCAGGGAATAATGAAAATGAATCTGCAAAGTTTGAAGCAATGAAAATAAATAATGAAAACTCTAAACTTTTAGCCACCAACACCATGACAGTGCTGGTTTAATAGCAACCTATAAATTCTGAAGAAATGTAGTATGCAGCTGTTGGCTCCTTTGTGTAGTTAGTCTGCTGCTGCCAACAGAATGAGATTTTTGGCTTCAGATTCTGTTTCTGTGCAGTGTTAGGTATCTGAGGAAGGTCTATACATAAAAATATGTATATGTGCACAGAGAATGAAGGTAACAGTCAACTAATTTGCTTCTCTATTTTTCTTATCGCAGATACACACACAAGTAAAAGTCCACAAGCAAACAAGTATGATCTGAGATAAAACCTTGTTGCTCTGCTGATATTTTTTGATTGACACTTAGAAAAAAATTTGCATAATCACACATACCACCAAAGGAAACATATCTGATCCCTTTAAGAAGAGTGAAAGAAAGAGGTTGGGAAAACTGTAGCTGGGCAGGCAGGTGCAGAAGCCCTCAGACATCTGTACTGCCCTGATCCTGATGCACAGCTGGGTCTCTTCATCCTGGGGCAGAGCCGCAGCACCTTCTCATATCTCTGCTCACAAGCCTGGGCACAGCCTCACACTCAGAGTAGAGCTACTGTTTTCACTATGCAATACTTGTCCTATCAGAGAGGGATGACTTATGCACAGGAACACTTGGGCTTTAACCTGAGGTTTTGGTTGCCTGCATCACTCATTGTCCACCTCAGGATCCTGTCTGCACTCTTCCAATTTCCAGCTTGTGCAGGCAGAAGGACCCTGGAGATTCCAGTTTCCAGCACTCAGCAGGGACCTAAAGATTTGGTTTTCAGGGGAAGCCTGCTATAAACTTGCTGTTAAATACAGGAAAACTTATATATGAGTCCTGGACTCCTTGTTTAGGATCTGAGGTGTCTGATAAAGCTGGAAAAGCTAGCTTGTGAATTAAAGCAAAACATGTCAGCTAATGCTTGCTATGATTGTGACAAAAACCAAAGGAAAACAACTTCTGTCATTCTATCTTCTAGTACAGAAGCAAGCCATCGTGCACATGTATATTTAATTAGAGCATTTGAGTGCTGGGGACTGTATGTCCGATCTGAAAGCTTGGGTTGATTTGTTATTCTGTACTGTGTGAGCAAAATAGCTTCAATATTATTGGCACAAATGTATATAAGTCATAGAGATTGGTGTGCACTAGAAAAGCAAGTTGCATTGGCAGTTTCACCATCTTTCCCTTTGTACACTTAGATCAGGAGCGATGCAAGGCAAGAAGGTACTTCTAGGTGACATGGCAGATGGTTTTCCTGCAGGAATGCTCAGTTTGCCTGAGTCCTGGAGATTTCCCACAGTTCCCAAGGAGAGAGATGGAACCTCAGGGCTGCGCCTCCTGCCATGCCTTTAATCTACCTGCTGGGCCTCCAGGTGAGAGCAGGGTGTGGTAGAGAGTCCTGCAGCAAAGCTGTGCCTTTGTTGACTTCATGAGGCCAGGGCCACAGCCTGCACCAGCTCAGGTGCTTTTTAGAGGGTTTCAGATCAAAGCTTTGCTGCCTGCAGGTTAAGACCCTATTGCTTAAGCTTAAGAACATAAACGAGTTCTTAATGTGGCCAGGGGTCATTTTGCATGCTTAAAGTCATGCATAATTCAGTTCCAAATCAGGGGTGCATGAGCCTAAGGGCTTTTTGAAGTACTTAATGCAAAAGCTGACTCAGTGTCTATAGGGTTTGAAGAAATTTGCTGGTAGGATTGCTGTCTTTTCTTGTGGACTCCCAGGGGACCTCACCAGTCCCTGAGAGAGTCAATGTTTATGTTCTGTTGAAGAGCTGCAGTTTTCCTTTCTGTTCTTATTTCTTTGTTGAGTGTGAAATTAGACATCTAGAACAGGGTACCATGGTGTATCTCTCTGCTACCAAACTAGGGTGAAGGAGCTCATCTTTTGGTTGTAAAGTAGTGTGTACACAATCTGTATTTTTGTCCTGTTTTCTTCCTTTATTTTCTATCTAAGCACAGGATGCTGTCTTGCTTCTACACGAAGTGCAAGAAGAGGTTGTCTCTTACTCTACAGTGTTACCTAACAGTGTACTACAGAACAAGTTTAAAATAGGGTCTGGGAAAAAAAATGTATTTGTTCCAAATTCTAGTCAGCATCATGCCCTAACAGCCAAAAGGGGCAACCATACTCTTGGATGCATCAGGTCGTATTCACTACTCTTTCTCTCCTGTAAAGCATCAGTCAGTATTTGCTGGCAGGATACTTCAGTTGAATCCTATGTGAGCCTGTGTGCATCTATATTTGCACTTTGTAGACATCAACAAGTTACCAGACAAGGGTTCTGTTCTTGTAAAACACAGCAAGCTAATGCACATCAATACCTACCACAGTTCAGTGTTTATCAGGGTATTTGTTGTGGTGTTGCGTATACTTAGAGGAGAGATTAATGCAAACAGCCTCACAAAATTAAAAATGGGAAATAGTAGTATTGAGTTTTTAATGGCAGTTGTAATGTGCTGCAGCTCTAATCTGTGGTTTAGTTTTGTGGTGTGACTGATATGCAGGCACAGAGGAGTTTTTGTTAATCTTGGAGGACAGAGAACAGGAAGGAGGGAGGGAGTAGAAAACGGGCATTTTTAGCTAGAAATTTAATTGCAAGATAGTGCTTGAAATAGAAATTGATACATAGAACTGCTTTGAGAGATAAGCACTACCAATGACGTTGGTTTCTGGCAGAGAGTCATCACACTATTATGGAAATGCTGCTGTGGACTTTACTCTGTGATCTGTATGGCCATGAATCTGTTTGACATAATTCTCTTGGCTGCTTCTCATCCTGCAAAGCTCTGAGATCTTGCCATGGGTGCATGTCTTTGCACAAGTAGTGGAAATGCTCAGACTCTCCTTGAAACACACCATGTGAGGCTCAGCATTATGGTGATTTTTTTTTTTTTTTAATGCAGTTGCTCTAAACCATGTTTTGAATTCATACTCCTGCCTTGTATCTGTTTTCCATAGTCAGCATTAAGTCCTCCCCAAGGATGGGCAAGCTTGAGTACTGCTAGAATGAGGCAAAGCAGTTAGCATTTATCAGGATGTAGCTGAATTAGCTCAGAATAATTAAAATCATAAATGGCAGCACTCATCTAATTATTGCTCTTCAGTGTTTGAATTTCCAAGCACCTGGTAGTCCTTTTTGCTTTTTTTTGGCTGGTATTTTCTGCTCTCTCAGAAGTTCAGTAATTAGTAAGGGATATTCACAGTTATTTTAATATCACAAAAGAAGACAGCGTTTACAAGTACCACTAAAAATCTCTGAAAGGATTCCCACTGTGGTGATGGATAAAATGTTTGTGGCAGCCATTTTATCAACTGAAGGTGACCTTCTCTCTGTTTGAAAGATTTAAGTGGTTTTTTTTTTTCTACTTAAAGAAAATACCTCTTCAGCTCTTTGCCTGTCTTGTGATAGTACTGTCCCTGATAAGGTGGGTGACTGTCATGTGAAGGGGCTTTGGAGATACCTGCTTTTGTGTAGAGATCCCTCAGGCAGTTTCATCCCTCCATGATGATACCACACAAGGCAATGCCAAATCACACCAAGCTACCAGCTCTGGTACAGGAGCTCTGTAGCCGTGTTCACGTAGCCACATCCCAAGCTCATGACAGGTCTCTGCTTGCTCTCATTCTAGATGGATTTCATCAGTGAAAGGATAGAGATATTTTTGCATCAAAGATTTGGGATTGCAACACCTGTGAACAGAGCATGTTGATTCTACCATATATAATCCTAATTCCTCCCTTAGGAGCCAGCAAATGGAAAAGTGATTTAAGCCTCATCTGAGATCAAAGCAGGAACATGCAAGAGGGGTCAAAGAAATACCCCCACATTCTGCAAAACTTGAGATCAAATCTTAGCTGAGGACTAATCAGCTTTAGTTGATCTTGCTGCCCCATTCAAGGATAAAAGAAAATACAGACATCTGCAGAGCTTTGTGTCTTGTGTATATATATAGATACATGTACTTTTTATCTCTGAAAAGTGAATAATGGAACTAAAGTGAGGATAATAATATTCCGCTCATAAAAAAAAAAACTGTGAAAAAGACCAGAAAATATCTTGCAAGTAAACTATTTTTGTTGTAATCTTCGTATTGTAATTGCAGTCCATTTTCTGTGCTGCATCTTCAGCAAGTTATGTAAAATTATTGGAGGGGGGCATAATTTTCTGCAACTTTCAGTAATCAAATAAGTGGTGTATTCACAGCAGGGAAGCATTCATACCTCTGTTCAGCTCAAAAAAAATAGCTCTGATGTTTAAAAAAAAAAAAAAATTAAGGAAAGGGGAAAAAAAAGACATGATTGCAGGCACTTTGTAGCGCTAAGTTCCAGAGCCTTTTTCAGTGATAACAGTGCATCACTAGATGATATAAAAGCCATTTGATACTTCACAAAAGAAAACGGCAATGGTTAAAACAGGCCAAATGCACCCAAGTGGCCACAACACAGAGCTGGATGAATGACTCATGGGCAGTTATAGCTGACATTAGTTTCAACTGGCAAGAAAAAAAAAACAGGAATTTCAGTTCTTGAGAGAAAATCTTCCCAAGGTTTGTCAGCCTACCTGTGAGTCAGACACTTCTTTTTCTTCGCCTAAACAAATTTTTAGATGATGTCCTTTTGAAGTGGCTTACAGACTCATGAAGGCATGCCTGTGTGCTTTATCTTGGGAATTTGCAAATGGTGGAACAGAGACAAAGCAGAGCAGGTGGTGGTCAGGTTGGTCGCACTTGGCATGGCAAGGGCAGTACAGAAAAAGCAGGAAAATGGTTTTGCAGCTGCACCTGCCCGGCAGCACTGCAGTATATGAAAACCTCTAAAACTGACGACTGCAGCTTTTACCCTGCCATTGTCCCCGTCTTTCCTCAACTCATCTTCATGAGGGATGATTGTGAGGCTCTGACTAGAAGGGACAGATGTGTTTGGTGCAGTGCTGATGGGTTTAGAGCTCACTCTAAAGCACCTGCAAGTCTGCAGGATGAAATTACAGGCATCCAAAGGAATAAGGCTTATGGTAAGATCCCTCATCTCATCTTCGACCTGCAACTGTAATCTAAACTTTGCTCTAAATCCAGGAATACCTACTAGCACCGGATTTAAAAATAGAGACGAACTTGGTTTTGGCCTGAATCATAAACTTCATCAAGCAGCTTTCTGGTTCTCCAATGAAATCCTAACTCATGGGTTCCTGATTGCATAAGGATTATTTCACTGAATTCTGAAATCAACCACTCTTTCCATAGAACGGGCTGCAAAAGTGAATGTTTTCACATGATTTAAGGCTTTGTAAATCTATTCATTGAAAGAAGGGGCCAGGTGTCTTATGCCTCTGCTATGCCAGATGATGCAGTCGAAGAAACATTTTTGTTTTGGTTGTATTGTTGCTGATGTAACTTTTCTTGTTCTGTATTTTATTAATGACATACCACATCCTGAAACTGGGCATAAAAAATAATAATTCTATTATTGAGCATATGGTTCCAGCTTATTTTCTGAGTATCTAAAAGTATTAAATAAAATATGACAAGAGGTGCAAGGCAGCACTACGTTCACAAAATCACTGAATTGCCAACGTTGGAAAAGACCTTCAAGATCATCCAGTCCAACCATCCACCTATCACCAATAGTACTCACTAAAACTTGTCCCTCAACACAAAATCCAAATGTTCCTTGAATGTTTGTTGCAGGGCAAAATATTCTGCTTTTTGGAAACATCATTTTAAACCATAGTTTTGCATCTCTGGTGGCTACCAAAACATGGGACTTAAGCATAGCCACACCAAGTCTATGCCAAGGATTTAACCCATGACCTTTAGCATTAAAGGGGGCAATTATATTTAAATGAGATGGATTTTTTTTTTTGTATTGTTACTTGTTAGAAGTCATTTAATAGAGTGAAACTGAACAGGAAGCAAACTGAATTACAGTTTCCCAGTTATTCTTCTTAGTGATTCAGTGAGGTGACTTACAAGAATGACATCTTGGTAACAACTTCTCAGTAGTCAAGGTAGGATGAATAGCTTCTTAAGAAGGCAAGAAAGAAGTTACTGACTATTCTGATGAAGGGTTACTGCTAACCTATCGGTCAAGCATTTTACTGCACATTAATACTAATATTGAATTGCAAATCCCTCTCCCCATTGGGGAGACTCAGACATGGAAGCCAACATCTTAATGAGTTTTCAGCTGAGCCTGTTTTCCTATAGCCACAAATGTGCCAGCATTGTTTGCAGAGCTAGGATGTAGGATATCTTCAGGACTCTCTGTGCATTTGTATCCATGATGCGCTGTTGGCTTGTGAGCTAGTTCAGGGGGAGAACTATATTCACACAAAAGCTTTCAGCCTTTTGTGATGAAAGCTCCTTCATGCTCATTACTAGCAGCTCCATTGATTTGTCCCAGTGAACGAGGTCAGCAATAAATCTTGATTTCTTGTCAGATGAAGCAGACAGGCCAATGTCTGGACTACCTACTCTCCTTTCTTCTCTTTTCTCACATCTAGAAGAGCATCCTCGCAGAGTGGTGTTGAAATACATTAGCAAGCCCATCTTACAGGAGAGTCTACTTGCGTCGTTTTCCATTGTTATCAGCAAGGAAGCTTTTCTGAGCGCTGAATGGACTGATTTTAATTTCATAGTAATAAAGGACAAAAGCACAGGCAAAAATCTCACAAATGCAATGATATACATGCAACCGAAAAACAAAATTAAGTCAGATGTGAAAAGTGTGCAAAATGACAGATAGATGAGAACTTGCTGGGATTTTTTTTAACAAATAGAATTTCTCCCACTTCAAGATTGGTTATTTAAACCTCATATGTTCAAATATTATAAAATTTGCTAGCAACTGTTACGTAATGTCAGTCTCTTAGTCTGAATGTAACAGAAGATAAAAAATAATGAGGAAAGAGTATGGGCCTTCAAGTAATTTTTAGCTTTGAACAAAAAATATGGAGAGAGCTAAGCTTTAATGAGGGTGTCCATTATGATATTATAGTAATGTGAATGGCACAGATGAGGGAACTGATGTTTAAAATAAACTCTCTGGTGAGCCAGAGAGATCTCAGTTATTGTGCACATCTGGTCCTCTCAGATCAGTCAAATACTTTCCTTTCAAATCTGAAATGTTTACTCTTCTCAGGATTTTATTCAATTCTTAGAACTGTAGAATCATCAAATGGCTTGCATTGACAGGCTCTTAAAGATCACCTACTTCCAAACTCCCTGCTGTGGGCAGGATTGCCATCCCCTAGATCAGACTTTAATCCATGGTTGCTCTTGAGAGGTTTGGAGGTGGACCTTCTGTTCTGTTTCTTTATTACAATGGATGCTGAAGATCAAGGTCTTTCAGCAAAAAGTAGGCTGTTCAAAAAAAAAAAAAAAAAAAAAAAGTACTTCAGCAGAAACACAATTTTAAGGCAATAAATGGGCTATTCATATGTCAGGTTCCCTGGGTCCATCTGTTTACTCTTCTCAATTCATCTCCTTTGAGCTCTTCTGTCTCATTTGATATCTCAAATCGTATTTCATCTGACATGTAAAGTGCTTAAAAAAGTGTATCTCAGGTTTAGCTGTACCATCTACTCTTCATGTTAGTTTTGTATTGACTATAAGAAACGCAGGTGTTTCTGCCTACAACCACATCAGGGAAATTGCAATACATCAAAAACCCTCTTACAATATTTATTTGCTTACTTTTGTTCTAGAAATATTCATGAAATTGACGCACAGTGGCATATTTACCTGTCTTGAAGAAATCTATACGTTGTAGGTTGTGGGAATTTAGCTAACAGAGAAAGATAGTTGCAATATCATGGAACAATGTCAATTCAGGTGACTGGGAAAAGAGCCTGTTACTTCTTGCTTTTTTTGATGACACCTTTTTCTAGGTAAATTAATAAATGTGATAACTCCCAGCATATGATGCTATATAGGCTGAACATAGCAGTGTTCAAAAAGAGGCATGGATGTGTTCAAAGACTGGATCCAAGAGTAGCTAACTGTGCTCATTGTCAGTGATATCCTAAAGTCAGAGCTCAGAGTTGCAAAGAAGTGTTGGTCACTGAAAGGAAACCAAAGTAGTTGCTCTGTCTCTAGTTCCCCAGGGGCTTTTTTTCCTCTTTGTACAGATCAGTAGCTGTGACAGATTGCTTTCTCTTGTTGCCTTCTTTGCATTTTCATATAAAAAGACTTAACTCATGGGAGTATTGCCATATATCAGAGTGCAGACCCCGAGGCATGAGAATAGAGCACTTTGTTTAGCTCAGGAAGGGTGGTCCCCCCCCATCTCATTGCAGTCCTTTACACAAATAAGAAATGCAAACTAATTCCAGCTGCACTGACCCTAAACATTTTAACTAGAGGGATTTGCCATTTATACTGTCCATTCCACCTACCTCAGGAGGCATTTCCCAATTGTTTGTACGTGAAGATCCTTCTGTCTGTGATCAGAGTGGATCCTTCCCAACAGAGTGTTGCCATTTGTGCATGGCAGCATCAGAATTCAATAGCCGATAGTTGTAGATGTCTCTGATAATTAAGAAACTTGTCCTCATGCACTGGTGGAGCCATTTTGGAGAGAGAGGGATCATGTTGCAGCTCATAATTAACAAACATGGCTTGCCTTTTTGTATGTTCTTCATCTTGCTTGCTAGAATTTACTACAACTTGGAAAATGGGAACAAACTTGGCCACCCTAAAAAACAGCTTTGAATTTTTTTTTTTAAAGTCATTTGCCTCACAAGAAAATTGCTCTGTAATCACAGCAACTTGTTTGCATTCTGCTGTAGTGTTGCCCTTTGATGTTAAAAAGTTTATTAGTGGAGCTGTATTTTGTATCTGAATAATGCATTATTGTGTGAATTTGTACTTGGGCTTCTCTCTACTCAGGCAGTCCTAGGGGAACAGCAGAGTCATTTCCTCCAGCGTTTCTTATACCATCTTTGAAGTCTCTGAGTTTTGTATAGAGAAGATTGAGCTGCTGAGAAGGAAGTATTGTTTCCAGCACAGTTCAGTGTTAGCATTTGTCATCTCATTCTTAAGAATTATTTATTTCTGTCACTGAGTTAATGCCTCAGATGGATACTGAGAGACAGGATTGGAAGAAATGCTCTGGGACCGTAGCATCTCACCCTCTTGTTACAGCAGACAGTTATGTTGGAGTGTTCTTGCTGGTCAAACACAGTATGAAAAGCCACTGGGATGTTCCTCCCCACCTTTCCTTTCTCTAGGCCAGTTTAGCACTGATTTTTCAAATCCCCAATAAAAATGTTACCCTCATGATTTTTTTTTCCAACTTGGTTTGAATTCTCTTAGACATTTCAAAGCGTTCAGGGATGTGGACTGTTCTTTAGATGAGACAGCAGCAATTGCTTGTGCAGTAACATTAATAGTTCCCTATTCCTCCTGGAAATGCCTTTTCTGATGCATATTAATTGCATTTAGCTTCTGCTTTGTCAGCTACTTTATCAGCATGTACTTCTGCCTTTTACTGCATGCAGAGGCCACCAGCTCCCAGTGCTCCAAGTGACCTCCAAAGATAGCTTTGGACACCAGGCTACGTTGTGGAAAAATCCACCTTGTTAAATTAGAGTGAATTATTGTATCTTAGGAAGTGTAATTCAAGCATTTTGCCAATAAGTGTCGGTTGGTAACATGAACTACAATTATACGTGATTTTTGGCAATACAGCTGCAGAACTGAGCTGTGGGAGTGGTTTGGGTCTTTTTAACTGCAGACAGCAATAGAGCAGAACCCAAAGCCTGATAGCACAGTTGCTGGTAGCTGCGAGAAAGCAAATACTTCTGGTAGTGATATCAGCAAAATTAGCGTTGAAAGGTACTCTCTCTATTGCCCTCAGGAGGTTTAGAAACATAATTGGCCTACCAGCTTTCATACCTGCTATAACCCCATGCTAGAAGCAGTTTTGTTGCGTACCACTACAAGGCCACCCTTCTTTCCTCTGTGATTTGCCATCACTTTTTTTTATGTCTACTTACAAATTTTCATGTTTTCATAAGATTTAAAGCACAAGCATGGCATTACAGGGTTCCTTTCCAGGGGAATGTGATGTCTTTAATAGCCTGTTATCTACTGACTGCTGTTTTCTGCAATATTTCACCTGTACCAGTCCTGATAGAAGTTCATTCTTGATCAAATGCTTCAAGACATTTTCCACAAGTTTTATTTGCGGTTAAAATGAATTGTTCAAGTAGATGGATGGATGGACAGACAGACATTTGCTCAACCATACATATTTCAACTCTTCTGGTGAATAAGTTATTGCAGTTATTGACCTACAAGTGAAAAATGTTGTCTCAATTTTTATAAACTGAGTATTCATAGGAGGTGAACATTTTAGAACATTTTAGGTGTTTGTAGGGTGAATACAAATGCAAACATTAACATCCCAGACTGATTTCTACCAGAAATCTGCACAAAATGAGAGATTTGAAGCTACAACCATTTCCCACTTCACAAGAGAAGAAAAATAATGATTTAATTATAATATTTAAATCACTCATCGTTAATGCTTTGATCAGATTTTCAGAATTTTAAATTTTAAATTAGCTTGTATGTGTAGTACGTGGACAGCTCGTTGTTCACCCACACCATATCCCCGTTTTTGCTGCAGTTCTGCTATATATCCTTCTGGGAATTTAGTGCTGATGAAGCTGCTGAATACCTCCAAGTTATTGTAATAATTCATGGTAGGCTTAAATCTGTCAGAGAAAATGGAAATTTAAGGCAAGTATTAAGCAAGAATGTCTTATAGAATTTGCCCTGTGTCCCTAAGTTTATCTTCTACCACAAATAGGCTTTGTCATGGCTGTGTTTGGTAGAGTATGATGGCATTACCGCCCTGAAATTATTTTGGAGGAGAAAATGGAATACATAGGGTATTTATTGAAAGATAAGGTTGAATATTTTTATCCTGAGGCTCCCTCCGGAGTTTTTTCATTCTTCCTGTAGGGCATGATTTTGGCAGCAAGGAGCACAGACCTTGTTAATGCCTTTAATGCAAGAAATCAGTCTCTTCTAAGGGGATCTAAGAATTCTGGGAAATGATGTGACACTTTTTACCCCAAAGACAATGATGTGCATTGAGAAACTGGAGCCAAGGAAAAAGATGGAAGCTGGAATTTGACATGAAGACAAATGAGTTCAGATTCTGGTTTGGAAGGAATGAAGTTAGAGCCCTTTCTTTTTGGTTAACTGAAATATGGTGAACTGAATTAGAAGCTTGATGCTGATTTTAAATCTCTCCATTGCTTTAGTCTTAGTGGGCACTGCTACCGCTTACGTACATGTACTACTGAGCTCCTGTAGTCACTGAAGTTCTGCCAGAGTATTACAAATGGATGCAGAAAGAATTGAAGAGTAATGATTTTGAACTTTTTTTTTAAACATCTATATGTGTCAAGAACGATCTAATGAGACCAGGAACATGGTTTAATGACGGGTGTTGGTAGGTCAGGCTGATGGTGGGACTTTGTGATTTTGAAGGTCTTTTCTAGCCTAGATGATTCTGTGATTCCAATTAAGTCCAGTGTCTTGAACCCCAAGTTTTCCTAGCAGTTCTGACTAAAGGATGGGGAGAATGAGGCCTTCTGATGTGGTTCTGCCTTTGTGATACCTAAAAGCCATAAACAGCATTATCTTTCAAATCCCACCATAAACAGATCTCCTCCCATATTGCCTGCAAATGTGTAAGATATCTGAACCTGTCAACAACTAGCCTGCTGGAGTGCCAAGATTACTATCTGGACCAACATCCTTCCATCCTGATGTCTTATTTCTTGACATGTTCGAGGACAGGAACTCTTTGCACTCCATGTTAGCACAGTTCCTTGTAAAGCAGCCACCTGGTATGGTGCTCCTTGGCGTTACAGCTATGCATATGGGAAGTAAAGTTGAATTAGAGCTCTGCATATTTATCTCATCAATGTAAAATGATTTAATATAAGGAAAAAATGAGATTGCTTTGAAGGCATCGCTAGCTGGCTGCACAGAGGCAAGAAAAGTCAGTCTTCCACCTGCCAGACTCTTCTTTGGTATCCTGGATGCTCACACAGGAGTTTCTGAAGATAGGGGGATCTCAGCTTCCAAGAGCATGTGGAGTACCCGACTCAAAGATGGAGAGAGGGAATAGTAGTGGGGAGGACTTAGCCCAAATCTCTGCCAAAGGATGGAAAGCTGCTAGGTAAATAAGCTTGTGAGGAACTCTTGGGTAGTAGCAGTGGGAGCTGTTAAACCTTTTCTTCCTCTGTTATATCTATTTGTAGTTCTGTTCAGGTTGGTGAAATCGCTGACTGCTTACACAGGTAGCATACAGCTACATATTATGTTTTCATGCATTTAAAAAAAAGGCGATAATTGGCAAAGCATTTATCTGAATATTTGAAGAACTATCTTTTTAATGGCCATTATTGTAAGTTTTATTATTGTTGCTACCTCTTATTTGTTTTGGAAGTAATATTTTTTCTTTCCCACTGTAGACTGAAGAGAGTACAGGCAAGCAGCATAAGTTTTGAACACTTTCTGACCCAACAACTGATACATTTTTTTGCATGCTTGGTCGGACAGATGCTGCCCTTTCAGGTAGGAGTCCGCTAGAAACTGTCGTTAGTACCATTAATTACTTTTCTCAGATACTACCAGTGCTTGGGACCTGAGCTAAAGATTAATCTGGGAGCAAACTAATAGAGTTAATTCAAACAGAAAAAAAATCTTCAGAAACACTGAAGGAGTTGAAGGAGTACAGAAAATTAAGGGAAAAGTAATTAATGACAAAATAATGACTTCGAGTGGATATTTGTGCCATTTTTGTTTGTTTTTTAAAATTATTTTCCCCTGGTGTGAAACTCCCTATTTGAAGTAAAAATAGCAGTAGCGTAGCACATTCTCTTTAACCAACATTAAAACAGAAAATGAAGGGGCAGATAGATAGACACGAAAAATGATTATATAATCTGAAGGAAACTGTAACAGTAATTATCCGAAGAATTACATGGATTTGGACTTGGATAGGAAATGGAAATAAATGAAGAGCAAAACTTATTTCTGAAAAATGTAGACAGATGGGTTGAAATGCCATAAAATAACTGTTGTCTGTGTGACATTTTGAAAAAAGATACGAGTACGCTTCTAATGGATAGAGAGTTTCTTTCTAAGAAAGTACAGTAAGCCATACAGGGAACCACAAAAAGTAATTGTTTTATTCAATTTTGAATTTGCTGCTGGTTGAATGAAAATTTGCCGTCAGTGTATGGAAGAAACAGTACCCTTTGTGTGGTTAGTTCTAAGTACTGAGTTAAAGGTATAAATTATTCTGGTGAGGAAAGAGAACGTCCCTTGACTGTGTCCCCATGACTCAGTTTGAGCACTGAGCAGAGATGCACACAGTACAACAAATTAAGGAAGTATTTCTCTCTAGAGTATGTTTGATCTTCAGCTGAGACTGGAAAGCAATAAATCAAAGCAACTTAGCAGATGGCAACTATTCAAATTTTTGTTTCCTTTCCTGCATGTAACGCTGGATGAAGCGCCCTTAAATTTCTTTTCGCTGAAGATGGCAAAGGGCTGGGAAACACAAAATCTAACTATTAAAGTCTGGAGTCTGGGGTGGCAATGTGAGCACCTGACTTCTCACTTCTAACAGAGATGAGCTATGTGACTCTGGGAAAGTAATTGAACTGCTCTGTGAACTGTGAAGTAGTAATAACCTCAGCACGTAACAAATGGGTAGAAGTTCCATTGTGTCAGCCCTAGTGGTGGCCGAAGCACCAAATCTTCAGAGATGCTGGCCATTGGCTTTGCACCATCATAATTTTTTTTTAATATTTGAGTTGCTTAGTCTACCTAAATGGATGTAAAATCTTCTCTTGATCAGGATTTATAGAACTGTCCACCTAGGCTTTACGCTGCAGAAAGGTCATATAGCAGATTTATTTCTCTCTGACTCCTCTGCATTTAGGTTATCTTCATTTAGGTTATCTGCATTCAGCCTGTGCTGCATGCAACAGACCAGACATACTTCTGCTCTTCTTCTCTGCAGAGCATCCCACCACCAACCAACCTGCTGCACACAGGTCTGCTCTCTGGACCTGGCCACAAAAGCCAATAGAGTGGACGGATGAACCATATCGGTACAGTAACAAATCTAAGCAAATCTGTCACTGTCTGTCTTGCACATCATGTACAGATGCTTTGAAAGGCATGTATTAGTCTCAGCAGGTAGGGAGTTTTCTGGAGGATCTGTTCTTTTCCTCTCTTTGCTATACTACATTTTTCCCATAATGCTGTATGTCTCAGCTCAAAGCATTCACACAGACTGCACAACAGGCATTTCTCCAGAGTCCATGGGTGAGACTAGTTGAGTGTGGCTGGAGAGCAACTTCCTTCATATTGGGACCTCAAAAGTAACCTAAGACTATCTGTGAGTGAATTTAGTTGCTCTTTTTTTTAAAAAAAAGCACTATGTTGTTGCTGTCCCCTAACAAATGGTTGGAAAATGAAAGTGGTTTTCAAAGAGAAAAAAAAACACAAGTAAAGGAATTTAAAAGCCTGACCTAGGTGTAGCAATGCCATGCTAGCAACCTGGACTGTTGCAGAGGAAAAACTTGTTCACAGCAAGTGTACCGTAGGTCTAGATGATCCTCAATTAGGGACAGACTAGGTATCCCAATGAAACAATCCTGTCCAATCTGTTTTTCTATGTTGCAGCAGGAGAGTAACTAATTGCTTTGCTTAATTTCCCAGTAAGTAGTCTTGTCTTCATGTGGTATGAAATCTTGCAGGGCTGAATGAATGACATCTGTATGCATGAAAATGAAATTCCTTAGCTCCAAAGGGTCGTGTTTGATTAAGGTTCTGTAATACTTTTTTCAACCATGTTATTTTTGCACTACTGTTCAAGGAAAGCTGGGAAGATCATTTTATGAACTATTAGTTGAGTCACTTGTTCTTTTGTCTTTAAAATGCGAACGCGTTCACGCTATACTAATAAAACTTTTCTCTCAGGAGCATAAATAACTAGATGCTAAATTATGATAACTTAATTTTGAACTTCCCAAATTGTCCAGAGCTCAATTGCATTACCATGTGGTTTCACATGGGCCAGTTTAGTTGACTCTATAGCAGGGCTCAGGAATGGCATCGCTCTCAGGCAGCAGGTTGGATAAATTGGCTTCTTAGGTAACATCTGCAAGGTGAGTTCAGGGTGTGTGACTTCCAAAGTGATATGCTGCCCTTTCTCACTTAACCATAAATCCAGGAAAATGATCCTGATTAACTTTGCTTGGATAGGTAAAGGTGTCTCATTTCTTGCCTTTAACTAAGGGCAGGGCATTCATGTCCTTGTTCTCTTCAGCCGTAATCAAACTTACATAGTGTCAAACTGGAGTAAGGGGCTCCCTCCTGACCATGGGATTAGGCTGCGGGTCCCTGGGACAGAGTGAGCAGGAGAACTAAGATCCAAAAGCAAACTGAAGAGGAAAGGTAGCAAGTGTGCTGTGGTGTGGAAGAAAAGTTCCTTGACACCACAATTTGGCTGTGGCATTCAGAGGGCAAACTGTTGTTTGACTTACATTTACCCAGTGAGAACACGGTTTCCATTTGGGCAGAACAAGTCTTATTAAACTTAGGTGTAGGTCTCTGCTTAAACCTTTTCCCAAGGTGGGAAGGAGACTGTGGTAACCCTCCCTGGATGAAGGTGGCCTGGAGCATTTGAATCGTGGTCATTTGGTTCCACTGTGTGGTTTCTATGATTGGGGGCTGTAGAAAGGAAACTACATAGAAGCGAGGAAACAAAAACCACCTAAAGGATGGCATCTCAGAAGCTGCAGATTAGAAGAGTGGAGATAAATGTGCGAAAGAGACCTCCAGAGAGCAGCTCAGTTAAATATCTGAGTAGTCAGTGCTCCAAAGGGCCTAAATCTTGTTACCCAGTCTTTGTTCAGCCCATTGGATTTAGGGCAATCCCAGCACCTATTTTAGAAGCTCTGTCTCTCAGCAACTGTATGTTCTTGCCGTTGGTTCCTTTAACCTTTAGCCCAGAGGGACTTTGCCTCCTCTATTCAAAAATACAAAGCAGAAATGTAATGTTCAGTGGAACGTAAAGTGACTGGAGAACCCAAATCCATCCTTCTCATGGCACTTCAGTGTTTTCTGCTTCTGGCTCTGAGGTTTCTGGAAGTCTTGCCAGCAGTGTGCCCCAACACATCCCACTCACTTCAGTGAACGGTGCTGCTGATTATTTTATTTGGATATTTACATAAATATGACACACTGAGGATTTGAGCTCTCTGCATTTCATTTTGACTTGTTCAGAGGATAATTACAAAGCCTTCATTCAGTGATCTGCAAAGGCTACTCTTTGCGGGAACAGAAGCAATCTTCCAAATAGCGACAGCAGTTATTATTGTTGTTTGTTAATAGAATTGAGATTTCCTCTAAACATTAAGATGCACTGGCTGGAGTTGATGGAGAAAGGGGGTTTGTAAAAGAACTGTCAGGCAACAGAGGAAGATGTGAGATGTCCACATGTGCCCTGGGCTAGGCAGCCTTGGAGAAGCAGGAGAAAACAACCCTCATTCTGAACTCAGCACACACACAGCCTCAATCTGTGTCCTGAATACTGCATTGTTATGGGCAACAGTATTTTCTACACTATTTCCTTCTTATGTTCTTTTAGCCTTTCAGTTTCCACATTTCCTCAGACTTGCTTGTGGAATGGCATCTGGTGAGGTGATGGATGGAAGGAGGGAAGTGCACAGCCTTGGGCCTGCTATGGAGGATCGTTCTCTCTCCTGTCTTGGCAGTGCCGTGGGGTTACGTTGTCCCATTCCTGCTCCAAGGACCTCCTTTTGAGACAGGACAGAGAGGGGGGACGGCTATCGGTCTTGTAGTCATTGCCTAGCTTCTGGCCTATGTACAAGGGCCTGGTGTAGGACTTTGGGCAAGATTGCAGAGCTATTCCCTCATCTAATATCACATCAAAGAACTTTAAGAATTGAAATTTAAAGGTCTTCTCACAGTACAGTTCCTAGGATTAAATATACATTAGTTCTCCCCTACTCTCATCCCTGTTTGATCTTTATGGTTAGCCTGAAGCCTTCATTCTGATCTACTGTGACAGATCAGAACAATTTGTTCCATTTAAGGAAGCAGCAATGGGCCTTTCTGTCACCTTTGTCATTTAATTTGGCCCTAAAACCATTGGCTCAGATGATTAAATCAGCTCTGGAATTAGGAAGGGTTGCAACTGGCAGTTAAAAATGTCATTTTTTCCATGTGTTTCAGTGTCAGGCCTGCGTGCCTCCCTCCAGTCAAGTCTACATGGCATCTTCTGGGCCATAGAAGGTGGCAGTAAAAACACATGTATCAGGCTGTTCTTCCAGAGCAATTCTGGTAGAAGGATCTCTGGATCTCATGAAAAGGAAAGCCAGCAGAGGTCCTTGGCCTGTTTCTCATCTCTACATACTCTCTGAATGAGGAAACTTTTCTCTGCAGAGAGACTAGAAAGGTCTGTGCATGTTGTACAATCCCATTGTGTGCCTCAGAAATCCTTCTTGAGGTCTCAAGAATTCCTTCCTGAGTTTTCACCTGGTTTTTACTGCTTTTGTGCCCAAATCAATTCTGTGTGTAATGTGTTGCTATACTAAAGTGCATAAAATCTCAGCAGTTTCATTAGCAAGAAAAACCTGTTTTAGCCTCAGGATGAAATATAAGGTAGGCATACCCATTTCTGAGTAGCAGAATGTTGAGTTCCCCACTGATTCAGCATTCTGCTTTAATAACAAAAAGCATTTTTCAGTTTACCTAATTTATATCACCACTTCAGGAGATGTAGGCAGCTGAGACAGACTACTTCAACAAATGTGTTGTATCACAGGGTGGCACCATGTCTCTGCTCTCAGATAATGGCTTCAAAGGAGAAAACTGGCTCATCAGCAGTTGTCTCTCAAAGCACTGTGAAGCTAGCTGCATAGGAGGGCTTTGATAAAGAGTCTGGGAAGAGGCCATGTGAGAGGGATCCTCTTCTTTCCAATGACTGATGGCTGAGTTCTTGCTTCATGGCATGATGGAGATGTACACTGTTCTTAGCAATAGCAGGGCAGGGAAACAATGCTGAGTCTCACACTCAGTAAGCTAGATCACAAGGACCAGAGAAAGCCAGCAGAGCCTCTAATGAGCTGTCAGGCTTTGCTTGTAGGCCAGGATTTTGGAATATGGCCATGGCATAATGGAGTTATTGCCAGTTCAGGAGGAGTTCTGCTACTTCAAGCTTCCAGGAGAATGGCTGTACTTCAGCATGTGCAGAGGATATAGACCCCAGGGAGGGCTTCTTGTGACCCTTCCCCAGCTCGCTTGGCATGGCAAAGACAGATCCAAGTTTACTGTAAGTCCTGGCTTCATGCTTTTCTGCATCCATCCATCCTTGGAGCCAAGTAGGGTTGGACCAGTGGCAGGAGGGTGCATGCTGCGATGATGCTGAGCAGTCCACTATTTGATGGGCGATTGTATGCAGGGTTTTTTCACTCTAGATCTCTTACATTATCTTTTTGTCTTGCTTTTTATTCATTCTTGAGAAAATGATACATATTTTTGCAGTCTCTCATGGTGCTTTTCACTTCTTGTCAATTTTCTTAAAATCTTACCTCTCCTACAAAGGATTTTTTGCATCTAAGTGGAGGAAAGAAAACAAGGACTTGGAAATCAGCTCAGTAGGGTTTGGGATTTTTTTTCCCTCCCTCATCTAGATAGTTTTGCAAATGCTGTATTTCTGCTGGACAGTTTTCAGTCCTCTAAGGTCCAAGTATATTCTTCCTGAGATGACATCTATCTCTGGAGAGAAAATAAAAAAGAAATATATAGTCTGTGGCTGATAGCTGAAGAGTAGCCAACTCTCCCTGAAGCCCAGGGTTCAGAAAGCTCTGCATGCCCTTTTGATTAATTTCTTTTACAACAGCACAATGATTACCCCCCAGGAATTTAAGCTGTTTTGTTGGTTACAGACTCAGGGAAGCCTGGTTTCCTACAGATCTGTATTTCTGCCTTTGTTTTCTCTGCATGCCTTTGCAGAGCTCTCACTGTGGTGTCAAGTGTAGGACATCTCTCCTCTCTTTACCTGGATGTGCTCCACTGCCTCTCCCTCTCACGCATCTGTACCTTTTCACAGGCTTTGAGGCATTTCCTCTTCCTTGAGATGTGGCTGAAATTGTTCTATTTATTCAAGGTAATTATGTGGGTACTCACAGACAGATAAGACCATTTCATACCTGCTTTTCTTGAAGAAAAAAAAAAAAAAGGATGTGAGTGTGTCACTGGCCAACAGCATAAAGCATTTGCATTAAAGACGTGAAAAAAGCTCTGGCTGTAATGTACACAGAGACTGAAATATAATTACAGGATATACACTTCTGCTAGGGTTTGTTAATAAACTGGCGCGTTGTTTTATGATAAAATGGAGATGGAGTTGTACAGTGAGGCAGCATCACACAAGTTACCCACATGGACTGCTAATGCACCACACGTGAGGATACATTTCCATGTCTTGATCTCTGATTGCTACTGCGAGCTACTCATTTACTATTAAATACCTTTTCTTTTCATATCAATGTGATAAAGTATGATATCACAGAATTACAGAGGTTAGAAGGGACCTCTGGGGCTGGTTCCAGAGCTGAGCAGCTGCGAGGAGAGAAGACGGATGGAAGAGACAGCCAGACACCCATATACTAGTGGGGGTTGCGTTATTTAAAGATAGAACAAAAACAATAGGAAATTCCGTCTGGATCAAACCCAGCTTCTGAATGTGGACGCAAGTGAGAGGCTTTCTCTAGGAAGTGGAAAAAAATGTTCTCTGTGCCCAGCAAAACACAGTGTTCTTCCCAGAAAGAAGCTGTTTGTTTCCAGGCATCAAGTCAAAGGAAGTCAAATGGTTGCTTTGCAGAATTGTTTGTGCATGGATGGCTCAGGGTGTGCATCCAGGGGTGCTGGAAATCACCACTTAACTCTCTCTTCTTTGCCTCAGACCTCTGAATTGGGTTATTTTACAAGATTTCCTTTTCAGAAGAATGCCTTTGGATATATTTGTCCACTATAATCTGTCACTTACATTGTGAGGCACAGTAGAAATTAAAGAAGCCATTATTCTATGGGAACCTTCTAATTCAGAAAATTTGGATTATATTTTCAAAAACAACTGTGGGAAAGTGAAAACAGTTGAACACCTTTTGGTGTGTGATGGTGGAAGAACCTGAAAGCATAGGAAGAATAGTCCAAGACCCCAGTATTGTTACTTGTATTGCAAAGAACCATTTAAAATAAAGCTTCTCTGTGTCTTAATTTCCTGCCCAAATGCCAGGGTTACTTGATAAGCAGAAATGCTGCCCAAGGAATAGCTTCAGCACATAGAGTTTCTTAGGGAAATCACTAGAAAATGTGTTTATCTTGATCCTCAAGGGAAACACCAGAATGGTGTTGTCTAAAACCACTGCCTAAGCAGCAAGGTCAATTTTCTAACCACTATCTAGCACAACACAAGGTGAGGCATACTGTGTGCAATGCTCAGAGCAGATTGTCACTGCGGTGACGATGAAGAGGAACTGAAGAGTCATTTGTTGAATTAAAACAGCACAAAGCACTTGAAAGTATTGACTTGGCTGGCCAATGTAATTATTATCTCCGGGCTCAAGCAATAAAGAATTCTGTTGTTCTATACTCTAACTGCAGAGAAACGGCCCTCAGCAAGGAAAAGTGGTAGTGTTGTTCTGTAACCACCTGCCCTACTGCTCCAGCAGGACATGGACACGCTCAAAGGCTCTCAGGAGATATGGCTGAAGGGGGCTTTTGGTGCAGTGACCCACAGGCTTTGGGCAGCTCCATCAGCTCCCAGTGGGAGATGCTCAGAGAGATTTGCTGCTAAGAAAAGAAAAATCATGTGTCTTTTTTGGTTTGAGAGCTTTTAATCCCTGTTTCCTTGCTTAGCAGGATCTGCAAACTGTGTAAAGGACACCGAGCAATCTAAATGCACCCATTTCCCTCAGCCTTTTTGGCTGTGCCATCCCCTGGCACTGCTCTGCCAGGTGAACTCACAATCTCACCCAGCAGTCAGGAGCACAGAGTGGCAGCTGTGCTGCATTGCCACAGCACGGGTCATTGCAGAGCCACCACACAGCACTTCTCCATATCTAGGACCTCATTTCCCCACATGCCAAACCCCACAGAAACTTCAGGAAGGGAAAAGGTCAGCCACACAGAAAATGTGACATTTATAAAAATAGAAAGGCTGGAAGGGGATATGCTATTTAAGATGAGTGCCATTATAGTCAGTTTGCTTCGGCAGGCCCAACTCTGCATGACTTTGTCAGAGAAGCTAGAAAGTGGATGTGGGGATGGTGAGCTGGTGAAGGAGGGATCGCTGCAAAGCACGTTGCTGGGCATGTTTTGTAGGAAGCACTCGGCGCTTCCTGGCCCTGCTGGGAGCAGTGTTCAGCACGTGACTGGAAAAGTGTAGGTGTGTGGGAGACAGAAAAAAAGACTGTGGGGGACCAGTGGAATAAGATACTGCTTTTCTTCCAATTATTATTATTTTTTGATCCATCTGGTGTTTCAAGCAGCCTTGCCAAGTCAGAAGAAAAGATCTGCTCTTCAGCGGTATTGCTGCATGTTTCAGCTGATGCACGTTCATGGGTCATTAAGGAAGTTTCTGGAGAGGAAACTGCCCTCTCAGGGCTGGGCGGAGCCTCACAACTTTGTGCTCGTGCAGTGTGAAAAACAAACCAAAGAGTTTATACGGTCAGCCATTTGCTCTGACTTGACTGCTAGCTAGACAGAACTGAGAATATTATTATCTTAGTGTTATATTATTGAAGAGTAGTATTATCATATTATTAAAGATTTTAGTGGGGTCAGAAAATATCCATACATAGGTTAAATACATGTTTTAAATAGAATACATGGTCATTCATCAAGTGTCTTATTTATACATATTTATATTGTTTACTTTCTGGTGTACTAAAAATTGTCTAAACTGAGCTCTGGTGAGTGCTGTTATATATTTATCAGTCTATTCCAGAAACATAGTGGATACACTTATGCAGTGTAGAAACCAAGGAGCTAATGGTGATATTTCATATAAAGCTCTGACCTGAGAGTTGGAGGGAGTGGAGGAATGGGTTTTGACACCATGACCAGCTCATGGGGAATAGCCTGTAGCACCAAGCATCGTCCTGCTGGTAACAAGCAGTGCTTTGACCTGCCAAGGCAAGAAAGTTTTCCGTAGGTTGGACTGGTTTCTCTGATCAACTTGATGTGAGAACCAAGTCAAACCACAGAGAGCATTTCTGGCTCTTTGTGATGCCTGTGAGCAGTCCCATGGAACTGGGCTCAGTAGTGTGCAGACATACGTATATAGGGCAGTACAAACTGTCTACTTTAATCCTAAAATCGTAAAAAAGGTCACATAAGATGAGATTGTGTACAACCTTACATTTGTTTGGCAGGCAATCTATGGAGATGTCAAAACTCTATTCAAACCCCAGTCTAGGTTTAATTTTAAAACGTGTTAGCTGTGCTAGGCTCAGATATTCTGTTTTTCCAAGTAACAATGCTATTTCGTCCAGGATGATGAATCTGAACCTTCTGTTGTGTTACAAGAGCATGTTTGCTATCTTCCCCTTCCTTATTACCCTTTGGAAAACAAACATCTATAAGCAGTTATTGGCCCATTCAAAAGCTGACTGTAGCTCTTGTGGCTTACAGATGTTTGCTGTCTTATTGAACGCTTCCTCAAGCAACCACCAGCAGCTGTGGTCTGACAGGACCCTGGCATGGCCCAAGCTCTGGCTGAGTCAGGGCCACCTGTTCTTGTGCTTTTTTAGGAAGTAAATATTGCATTTGAAATTCAAGACAGCATAAAGTTTTAGGTTTTTGCAATTTGCTAAAAATTGCTGGGCTGAAGTGAAATAGCTTCATTTGTCAACACTTAAAGTGGTAAATGTAGCATTCTTGAAATCCAATACTGGCAAAGTGGGAAAATATGATTCCTTTTTATCTTAAAGCAAAAACTGATTTGAAACCCACGAAAAGGTTACTCTGACATAATCCATTTTCTACTAAAGACCTTCAGTTATTTTTTTCAAACCTAGTTTGATATTCAGTTTTGATAGGCCATCACTTTTCTACCAAGCTGAACAGCCTGCACAACATTCAGATATCAAAAGAAATGTTTCCTGGAAGAAAGCATTGTGTGGGAAATGCTATGTGTGTGTGCCTGCCACAGTGGCCTTCGGCAGCTCCTGCTCTGAGTTGTCTGGGGAGATAGACTAGGGGAAAGCCTTTGTCAGGCTGCAGCAACATGACCAGCTTGTGGGATGCCTGCTGAAAGCCTGGCCCTGGGAAGATGCCCTGACTGCATTCTGTAGCTTGTGGATTTGCTTGAATGGCCTGAATGGCAGCAGGCTGATATTCTGTATTTGGAAGGAGGTTCCCATCAGCTGAGCACTGGGCCAAAGAAGGTACAGATTCATCCACAGGAATGCTTTAAAGAGGAGCTGAGGGAAGTATGGAAGTCATTCTGTACAGACTGTGGATGGACACCAGTTGACCCCACTATATTTTGTACTCGTGTTTGCACAACATATAAATAAATCCCTTTACGTGACAAACAGACTCCTTCAGGCCAGATCACCTCTTCCTTCTTCGCACAGGAGAGCACAATCGTGTTTCATGTAAGAATAATAATAATGAGAAATGATGTTGCTAAGGTGAAGGTTTAAGGCTCTGGCACAGACGTAGTCCATTCACATTGAACTAAAAATACTGGCTGCTTTGACACAGTGAAGCTTTTAGTTTCCAGGATTTAAAACAGACCTGGGCCCACTGAGGCTATGTGAGCCATTCATTTCCATAGAAACCATATGTTGAGCTCCTCTTTTTAGTTCCCCTTTAAGCAAGGAAATGAATGGCCTCTCTGAGTGTTGAGCTTTAAGCGTGGAAGGGAGAGGATTAGGTTAGCCTTCCTTTGCAGCGTAAGACCTGTAGTGATTGCCTGGTCCCTAGTGCTCCAAAGCTGTGCGTAGTGCATAGGCATAGTCTTTTCTCATTAAAAACAAAACAAGCTTTTGCAGTGGAAAGCAAATGAGATCAAGCCTTGAGCCCCAGAGGGCTGGTTCTGACCATGGTCACCAACACCCTCATCTAGAAGGATCAGAGTGGCTGTTTCAGGCAGACACACAGCAAAGCTGGGACAATTAAAATGGTGTGTTTCATGTATGCAGATACGTGATACATTTCAGGATGCTCTATGACCCAGAAAATCCCAAGTCAAAACTTCCAGATACAGAGCCAAACACCTTCCCACTCCATATACCCCTGATCCTTAAGAGCCCAGAGCAGGGACAGCTGATAGAAGATGCCCTGCTGGGATGTCTCACTGGGCAGGCAATGAGCACTGCCTGCATCTCCTTGAGCCATGAAGTTTGCCACTATTCTGACATTTTCTCTGATCTTTCAGAGGCACCCTTCTCTGTTTGAGGAAGAAAAGAGTTTGCATCCTCTGTAATTTTTGTGTTCAGCCCTTGAGTGCAATAAAGCCTTGTCCCCATCCCAGAGTATTCCATCTGACGTCTGCCCACAGTTGTGCTGTTTGGTCACTCGGTGGTATGGACGGTTTGGAGCACACTGGGAGAGGCACCTGCTATTCCTTCTAACATGACTTCAGAGCAGCAGCTCTGGACATGTCACAGTTGAGAGGAAGCTGGGAATTGTTCTGTCTTCTAAAACTGAAGCTGTGCTTAGAGCTATAACACGTCAAGGGTCACTGAAAAATGTAGAGGCCTTCTGCACCTGTTATGTCATTTGAACACTAACCTCATGTTGGAATGCTTTTATGCTGAATGTTGCTTTCTGTTTCTACAGCTTTGTAGTTCAATTACTTGACTCTGGTTGCTTTGCACACTGGTCACCTTGAAACAAAGTGATGAAGGCACTCTCAAGCATGCTGTGATGGAAGACCAATTTTGATCATCTCATCTAAATCTGAATTCAATCACGGATGAAGTACCTGGATTTGGAGTTTCCACATGACCCAGTACAGGTGTGTCTCACAACAAAATCTGAGTCCCTATCTGGTTTCCCATGGAGTAAAGCTTGCCAAAGAGGAACTTTGGCAGAGGAAAGGATAAATCGTCTAGTTAAGCTCTTAAGGACAAAGAAACTTCAAAACTGAGGTTGCCTGATGTGGAAAAAAAAGATGTGTTTTTATAAGAAGCAGGCTGACATAAAAGAACAAGGAGTGTTTCCTGAGTATAATACAGCTGGCTTTCCCTTGCAACTTCAAGCAAGTATTTTGAGATGCTTCATGCATCTATTTTCCCTATCTATAAAACCAGGCAATAGTTCCCAATTTGCTGCACCCAGGTTGCAGAAAGATTGTCAAAGTGACACGTACACCAGCTTTCTGCTACTCTCGATGGTGCTATCTGCATTTTTCCACTGTCTGGATGTTAGTGTTGACAGTTTCTGGAGAGGACATGTACACCAGATCCTTCATCTAGAGGAGTATGCTCTTTATGTTTTTTTCTTCTCAATTCAGGCTGGTTGTGCTGGGGTTTCTACATGTTTTCTATGTTTGCTAATAAACTCTCCACATTTCCCTTCATTCATTGGCCTGCATATTCACATTACATCCAAATTTACTACCCATAGTGTATTTCATGTATGTTAGATTTATGTTCTTTCTTCTTATCGCTTCCCACCCCAAACTACTTTACACTGAGTTCTCCAGGTTGCATTTCTCTGATGGCCAGTAGTAGGCCATTAATGAGCTATTTGTAGACCTGGAACCTCCCTTACCAACCTGAGCTGGTATTTCTCAAAGCTGCATCTTCTTTTATTATCCTACAAACAATAACTGAGTATTACTGTTACCAGTTACAAAATCTATGTGACAACAGAAGTTGCATCATACAACATTACACTGCTGTGTAGGTAGATAATAGTTACCAACCTGGTCATTAGAATGATGCTACAAGTGGAACCAAATCTACACTTGGGCTAGGCAGGGTCTGACAGGTTTCTGATGGCTGCTTCAGGGCTACTTAATACAAAACTGCACACACTCAACCGTGGTTTCACCTGATACCTCCTCTGTTTAGAAGAATATAGATGTGAAACACTTAGCCAAAAGGAGCTTTTAATGCAGGCATCTGTAGACATGCTGCATAGGTAGTGATCACAGTGTTTCCAGAAATGTCCTCTGTAAACAAAATCAGAGATCTGCAGGTCCTGAAGAGCCCTCCAGCTCCCAGGAACTCTGCTCTGAAGAAAGACTGGAAATCTGCATCTCAAAATGTGCAAGAGATTTTACTGGTAAGAGCAAACATTCAGCTTCACCTCTCAGTTTGGAGTCTGCTACTACCAAAAGGATGGTGGAGTAGAAGTACCAGTCCTGCTGGTGCTTGGTGCCAGTGGTGTCCCCATGGAGAAGGTGGCTAGGCAGGATGAGCAAGCTCTCACTGGTGTTGCCTACATGTCTCTGTTCCACACAGGGCAAAAAAGATAAATAGCAAAGCACTTTTCCTGAGCAATAAACACTCAGGAAAAGGTTTATTAGATTACAGTATACTTCCAACAAAATAACCTGTAATTTTGGGATGAGCGAAGTTAAATTACCATCAATAACTAGAGTAAAATGTTGACCCCTCTAGTAGCTGCAGTAGTTTTCCCGTGCCAGTGAAACAGGAAACAGATTTGGGGATCTCACCTGAGCAGGGAGCTTCTTCTGTGCCCTGGTCTTCTGTTCTTCTCATTCACTGCTTCCTGAGGGAAAGAGAAAACACAAAGCAAGAAGCTGAGAAAAGGCTTCCTGATAGCCTAGCTGAAGTGCCCTCCTCCATTCTTACCCTGATCTACTAATAACTTAGGGCAGCAGCAACCCTGCAGTTTCGGAAAGGGCTGCACATGGGCTTTGAGCTTAGCTTTGGAGGGACCGAAAGACTCCTTCTAAGAAAAAGGTCTCTGCTAAGACTGAATCAGTTTCGACTGAACAAACAGCAGAACAGTGTTCCCACAGGAAAAATATAATCTGTGGGGGTTAAGTTTCTCTGAAGGAATGAAGGAGAAATTTGTAAAAATAGGACTTGGAAGAGAAATAAAGGATGTGTGTTCCTGTAGCAAAAATAAACTACATAATAGATTAAACTGGGAATTTATTGTCACAATTTTAGGGAAAGTATGTTCAATAATATTTGGTTATTAAAATGCCTCTGAATAACAAGAAGTTTATCAAGGAAAAGCACAAAGGGAGAATAAGATGTAGCAAGAAAAAACATGATATTGAAGGTATTTCAGCTAGGAATTGTTGCTGGAAAAGGTTTTGTGGTGTTATACAAAACAGATAAAAAGCACTGGTTTCAGTCTGACATTGGGTAATTTTGCTTCCTTTTCAAGATTGGTCATTAGTTGGTATGTGATGTACAATGCCACTATTTCTTCTGGATCGTAAATAGCTCTGAGCAAAATTAATGTCTTATTTCATCCAATAAATAGATCATCATAGAATCATGGAATACTTTGGGTTCAGAGGGATCTTAAAGACCACCTGTATGGGAACTGTTGAGTCCCAGCCTGAACCACTGATTGATCACCTGAGCAAGCACTGAGTCAGCCATGGGAGAACAGGTGAAGGCGATTCAGCTGTGAGACCCAAGGGGTGGAGCCTGGCTGCACCTCTCCTAGACCCCATTTAAGGGCTGACTGCCACTGGGGAAGGGTCTCTTGCTGGAAATCTCTCCTTTGAGAAGTCTTTCCTGTGAACTTAGATCTTTAGATACAGGTGAGAATTCCTTCTCTGTTTCTTTTCCATTTTCACCACAATAATCTTTCCAGCTGTAACACCACCTATTTCCAAATCTCATGTAGTTGTCTAAAGTTCCATTCAACTTAGCCTTAAACATCTCCAGGGATGGGACATCCGCATGTTCTCTGGACATGTTTCAGTGTCTCAGCACCCTCTGAGTAAGGAATTTATTTTTTGTTTCTTATCTAAGTTTATACTTTTCTAGGTTAAAGCCCTTACCCCTTGTCCTGTTGCTATACTCCCTGGTAAAGAGTCCTCCAGCTTTCCTGTAGGCCCTTTGAACTACTGGAAGGCTGCAGTGAAGCTACTTGGGAGCCTTCTCTTCTACAAGCAGAACACAGCTCTCTCACCTGTCTCCATAGGAGAGGTTCTCCAGCACTTTAATCATCTTCATGGCCTCCTCTGGACCCATGACAACAGCTCCATGTCCTTTTTATGCTGGGCACCCTGAGCTGAATGTACTACTGCAGGTGGGGTCTCATAAGATAGGGAGATGTGGAGAGTTTTCATTAGAGTTAGTGCAGACACATCTTGAGCATCTATGTTTTTCCTGCAAAACTCTATAGAAATAGACCTTTCTGCAGTTGTTCTGAGCACTGATAATAGTAATTGTTAACTTTCTCTTCTAGATGTCATCTAGAAGATGTTCTCTGGCATCCAAGGATGTGATTCATTTCTAACATGAAGCAGGTAAGGAAACTTGGATCATTTCTTCAGGGACTTTGTGTTGTACTGAAGTAGAAGACATTCCTCTTGCTTAAACCAGTTTAACTTTACTGAAATGCTGGATCAACCTGCAGGTAGAGATCTGACCTATAGAACACACTATCTTATTCTTTCTAGATTTCACTAAGGAATGGAATACAAAACCTCCTAGAGAGGATTCAGCAAAATATAATTGCTCGTAGTCAAAGAAACATTAATTTGCTTGCTTTGTCTGTGTCAATTCTGCTTTTTACTTTTAGTAAGTTAGGTTATCTTTGGATTCCATATACCTTGTCACTTTTTTTTTTTGGAACAGAATGTGGAATAGGCCTACAAGCAATACAACAAATGTACTACTTTACAAAAGTAATATGAATACCTGAGATCCATTAAAACCAGCCCAGGTCTGCGTGTGGTATGCAGTTAGGACAATTTCAATGCTGAGTAAATTGTTTTGGGACTACTGAAGTTCTGAGAAGAACATTCCTGTTGGCTTCTGGCAGTGGTAGTGCTGGGTGGGGTTTCTCACTATGTAAGCACTTCCTTTGCAGTCTGAGATTAAGGTGTTGAAATAAAAATTCTGTTTACAGTATAATGCAGTGGTGACTGCTGAGAGTTACTGAATCCAGTGTGCGTTTTTGAAGTAACATCCTAAATTTCCTGGGTACGTTTCTCATTTCTAGCATGCATCAGTTGGCTGGTACCTGGAGCATTTTCCATTTTCTGCTGACATATTTTCACTGCAAAATAACTGTCCAAATATAATGCTTTTGAATTCCTACGGATGTCTCTGAGTTAATGCTTCTTAAAAAAAAAAAAAGTAAATTATTTGGCCTTGTACAGCCTTCTACTAACCCATCACAAAAATTGTACTTAAATAGAGTGGATATCATTTACATATAATTGTGAATGATTTCACAATTCCTAGCAGGCAGAGATGGGTATGTAATCTCTTTTCAGCAGCTTTAGAGGTAATAGGGACACCTTACAACTAATTGCAACTGTTCTAACAAATGTGATCTTTCTAATCAAGCCAAGACTCTGCAAAAGCCAGCACTAAACTTATGCCACTGAGGAAAACTGATTTAAAAAAAAAAAAAGGCATAAATTCCTATTAATTGTGTGCTTGTGTGTAAGTGATCAAGCAAAGCTGTATAGATTTTTTTTTTGTGCTGTGTTGGAGGAGCGGATTAGATAATGATCCCAAAGCATGAAATCCTTGCATTTTGACAGCTGCGTAGCAGTGTGCCTCACCATACTCTTTAAATACATACAGCAAATTGTGAGGTGGCACTGCCAGCATTCAACGTGCCTGCAGAAGCGACATGTGGGGGAAAGAAATTCAGCTTGTACCTTTCTATACACTTTGCAGCACATCTATTTTTAACACCTGACAGAGGACTTTGCCCCTGCACTCTTCAGAGCATGAGCCTGTCAGCGTTGCTCGTCACTTGTTTTTCCCTGACTGGAATAACTTGTAGGGGGAATTTGAGAAGTAAGCAGACAGCAGACATGACATGTGCACCATCAGGGGCTGATAGCAAGCAGCAATAAGCCATACTCTGAAGCAGGATCGGTTTTACTTCCTCCTCCCTCTGCTTGCCCTGTTTTTTTTCCTTTTTTTAAGGCTCTCAGTATTGCCTTAGGGGGAGTTGGAGGAAATGAGGTGAGGAGGGGCTGCAGCACACTGTGGGTGCTAGGCCCATGCCAAGCTGAGGGCCTGGTCCCAAGGGTTGGTGCAGGCTCTGGAAAAGGAGCACGTGGATGTGAATCATGGAAGTGGTTCATTGCTTTCCTATTCCTGCTTGGTGCTGGTGCAGAGGGTGTTGAAACTCATGGCTGAGCAGGCACAGAGTCTGAATACACTGGGGGTGTGGGCTGGAAGTGGGCAGTGCAAGAAGTTTGTCCAGGCCAAGCTGTCAAATGGTGGTCAGTACTAAGGTTGGCGAGAGGACACGGGTTCTTCCAGTTGCCAGAAATCAAATAGAGTGTTTAAAATGACTGGATTAAATGTCTTTAATAGGATGAAGAGGAATGAACAAATAGCAGCTAACCAGAAATAGTGCATTTTGTCATATTCCAGGTTGTCTGAGCCACGCTTGCAGTTACCACTCCTGTGGCATAGCAGGCTGTTGCTCCTCTTGCTCCCTCAGGTCCTTTGCTAACAGACTGAAAAACTGCCCTATTTGGGAAATCGGAGCCTGCTACTCTTGCTTTCTTGCTTACTTATTTCACAGAATCATAGAATGAATGGTTTGGGTTGGAAGAGACCTTTAAGAACACCTAATTCCAATTCCTTGCTATAGGAAGGGACACCTCCCACTATGCTGGGTTGATCAAAGCCCCATCCAGCCTGGCCTTGAATGCCTGCACGGAGGGGGCATCCACAACATCTCTGAGCAACTTGTTCCAGTCTCACCACTCTCATAGTAAAGAATTTCTTCCTAAAATCTAGTCTAAATCTACCCTCTTACAGTTTAAAGCCAATTCCCCTTAAGGGTGCACTCAGTTCCACTGTCCATGTCACCTACAAAGATTTAAGTAGCATTGGTCTCAGCACCAATTCCTGAGGAGCACCACTAATCACTGGTCTCTACTTGGACACACAGCAGTTGACCGCAACTCTGAGCGTGACTGTCCAGCCAATTCTTTATCCAGTGAGTGATCCATCCATCTTAGCATGCAGAAGATGATGTGACCTAGTTGTGTTGAAGAGATAAGGAAGCTGAAAGTTTTCCTACATAATCTGGGCACTTTTTGGGAGATGTCACTGCCTTCTTCAAACTGAGTATGTGAGAAAGAATGCAGGAGCTACTAATGATTTTCAAAGAAACTCATATACTGATTATTTTTTTTTTTATCAATCTGGACAATCTCTTTGTGGGTACATTTTATCATACAGCTGGGAGGTTAGACCAGGAGGGGGTGATGACTTCTGGCCAGGTTTAATTCTTTTTAATGCAACAACAGAAAATTAAGAGTTATCAGCATTAAGATCTGCTCTCCTACTTCTAGTAAGTTGCTCCCAGAGTGTTTCACTCCTTTCCTTGGCCCATGGTTTTGGATTTCTCTTTTCTTTTTTTTTTCCTACCTCTCA
The DNA here is from genome assembly GCF_905368555.1 of Meleagris gallopavo. Taxonomy (NCBI): domain Eukaryota; kingdom Metazoa; phylum Chordata; class Aves; order Galliformes; family Phasianidae; genus Meleagris; species Meleagris gallopavo. Next base: position 43,577,546 of record NC_139409.1, on the reverse strand, counting down.
ACTCCTGGACACCTTTTCAAATTGTGATTAGCTTTTAAACACTTGCTCAGTCATCCTTGACGCTGAGCTTGGCTTCTTTCTTCTGCCTTAACAGGTTCACTTCCTTTGACAGCAAGGTTATACACTTTTACACACTGTCAAGTATCTATTCCTGTTCTCCTCCTCTTCTTTGAGCTCCTCAGCAAATATTTCACATTGCCATCAAACCTAATGGTGCTTACAGACTGGGATTTTTTACGTTTACTTTTGATAATCTTTTTTTTTTTCCCCTCTATTTCACTTTAAGCATCAGACTGCCAGCCTGTGTTTTTTTTTTTTTTAAAAAAAAAGCCTTTAATTTTACAGGCCCTAAATAACTGGGCTTGCTGAGGTTGCACCAGTAAAAGTAAAGCAATCTGCAGTGCAGAAGTGAATCTGGGCTGTCAATGCAAGCAAATCCATGATGTTCCTGGATTTCAGAACGTTCCCCTGTGGCTCTTCTTTCACTGAACTGCTGTTTTTGCAAACTCAGTGGGTTCCTGCTCCAAGAACACAAACCTCAGCAGCCATGTGCAGACTAAATGTATATTGCTGCTGTTAGCTTAGCTGGGACATAGCAGAGGTCCTATCCAATCCCTAGAGAGCTCAGCTCTGAAGGAAATCAACTGCTTATCTTGCTGTGGACAGAAGAAGGCTGTAATTCAGACCTTCAGCACCTGCAACTTGTGAATGACTCATGCTAAAAATCAGAATTTCTTTCCTAGGTTAGAGGAAAAGATAACAGGGAAGGTGGATGTCCAGGATGTGTTTATCTGGGCACGTTCTGTACTGGACTGCTCCCCAGTATCCAGTGGGAATGCACGTGTGCCTGACCCAGCAGAACAGATAGGCATGCATTGATGTCTGCATGCTTATGTCTGTGTTGGCACTGTTAAAAGAAATCTCATAGGCACAGGGCAAAGATAACAAACCAATGACAGAGTGACCACCTCCTTCTGGAACAAGAGCACAGGAAAACTGGTAAGTCAAATTAAGGCCATATTAAGGAAAAATGGAGAACTTGAAAGTTTTGGAATGTCAGGTGGTGATTCTTTCTAGGAGTAAGCTAAATATGAACTCTTCGACAGGCATTTAAGAAGGCAGTTTTTGGACAAGTTTTCTGAGACAGCTCACTATGTGGCTACCCAAGGAGAGGGGAATGTGACCAAGGAGGAATGTAGAGGCACCATCACTTGCATGCAGCCTTCATTCAGGCTGGCATCTCATACCATACGTACGCTGTGGCATATTCATGAAAACTGTCCCCCATCTTTTTTTTCATTCGTGGGTTTCATTTCGCTTAGCAGAGAGGAAACTTCAAATAACAGCTGTGCTTATCACTTGAATGAGGATTAAGATGACAAATTAATCATGGATTCGTGATTAACTCTTGTGCTATCGTGTAGCTAATCAAGCTCAAATCCCCAAGAGGGAAGGTGTCTGAAGAAGAAATAGCATAAATCTGGCCACGGTGTTGAAGATGTCTATTGTTTTTGTCTTTTGTTCTTTAACTAGTGTGGTACATGACTCATTAGTACTGCAAAGAATGAGCTCCAGGGGCATCGTGCATACTGTGCTGTACTACAAATACAAAGGTCAAATTTTAATATGAAAGGTCTTGAGATTTCCTTTAGGAAAGATTCTATTTCAGACCAGTAGAGGGAGAGAGCAGGCTAAAGACACAAATTACTGGTTTTCATGAAGATTTACTGTGGAAAAAAATCAAATTTATCTTCATAGTTAGAATGCAAGAACAGTTGCTCAAAGTGCTGCTGGAATTTTTGCTGATATCCTTTATTATTTCATTTATTAAAAAGCTAAGGAATAGTAGGTATATATTTTCCTATTCTGGCAGAGTAAAAAGGGTAATTTAATTTGAGGAACAGAGTTTTAGTAGTCAATTAACAAAAAATAAACTTGAATTTGGGTAAGTAGAAAGAAAATATTTGTATGTATGAAATAGTTACTGCAATTTGACTACACTAATTCTCCGGATACATATGTAAGATATAGTGTCACATGAGACTATTTAAAAAATCTTCAAAATAATAAAACAGTAATAAGCGAAATATTAAACATAGTTATATAAAACCTTTGGAAAGCAATTGACTTGTATTTCCTTAAGAAATTATTTTTGCCTTAAACTTAGCAGTCTCATAATACAATCAGTATGGTATAAGCAGAGAGAGAGAATCATTTGCACAAACTTTGCAAGACACAGAATGCGCAGTTAGGAGGAGAACTAGGAAAGAAATCACACCCAAAGAGTAACAAGGCTCTCTGCTTCCAATGTAGCCTCCCTCATACAGGTCCAGATATTGATCATACTACACAGTCTCTTCTCATTTTCTTGTAGAAAATGCTGTGACTGACATTTTCAATATTAATTCTATCCTTGGTCTGTAGAATGCAGTGCAAACTGTCTGGATGTGATTGCATTTATTTTAAAATTCAAATCCTATCAAACATTAAGAAAAAGTTGAAGAAAAGCATCACAGCAGTGAGCATTTCGTTTTTGACAAATTGTGTGGTTTCTCTAAGAACTGACTCCACGTGTAACTGATGCCTTTAGAAAGCTCTGTCCCGCACAACTCTGAACTGTGAGCAGATGAGTCTCGGGAAGCAGATCAGCCTTGCCATCAGCCCCAGAGGCACAGAGGATGTTCTGAATGTGGTGAGATGGGGTCACTACGCACCTGGAAGAAAAAAGACTGAACTTCCCACCCCATTCTATGCAACTTGGTCATACCAAGGCTGTGCCAGGCTGATGAGCTGCACTGCAGTGTTCTGATGCTGTTGGAGTTTCTGTAAAAAGACCAGGATGCTGTTTGCTGCACTGGGAGGGAGTCTCTTAGCAAAAGGCAGATTCTATGGTGTTGGAGTTAAATAGCAGCAGAGAAGAATCAGAGCTTGCTCCTAAACAACAGTAAGAGCTCACCAAAATTGATGTGAAATGAGACTTCTCTTGCACTAAAGCTATTTACAGCAAGTACATCAACTGGGGTTTGGCATTAATACTGCAGCTGACAGCGTTGATCCTGCACTGGTAAAGCCAACCATTCACTTAGCTTTTCCATTAAATAATAAGCTTAAGTAATCCTAAAAATTAAGAGTAGTCCTGCAAAGTAACAAACACAGACACACAAAGAGAAGTTGGAAAGGTGGAAATTTACTTCCTTTCCTCAATGTTTTCTCTCCCATCACTTACTACAAAGTGCCATATAATAACATGTCTCTTTTGGCCTTTCCTTGCACCAGATTTGTCCTAGTTTGAGATATCAGCTTCCACAATTGTGCACAGCTGGTCTTCTATAATTCTGTCTGTAAGTAGGGAAAGATATTCAGGTACAAGACCTGACCAGAGAAGCTGGTACAAATGCATGACTCCTGAATTAGACTTTCACAACATGGTGAAGGAATTTTATTTTTATTATTCATGGAGATGGTAAAATCCTATGTATTTCTGTCCTGCTCCTCATAGAGAATTCATCCTTACAAATTCCATATGATGATTCTTATCAGTATCCATTCAGAGAACCTCACTTCACAGGTAAGCCTGTCTTGCATGCTACCTGAATCTTCTCTGTTTATCCTTTTGCTTTCCCCTTTCACTTCTCAGTTGGCAAATTATTCCCCTCCAATAAGTGAAGACCCTTGATAATGCCTTGAAGGATAGAACACTTTCCATTCCTTGGTACTCAGTATGGATAATTTTTTTGTTCTTTATGAATCCAGTAGAGGTAGGATTAAGTTGCAAGAAAGGGACACATTGCTTTAAGTGAAATGTATGAACATCAGATGTAAAAGCTGAAGTCTTATAGCAATGTTGATCTGACAATTTATCTGCTGTGCTGTTTATTTCTCTGTTAGTTCTTGAAAGAATTACAGCTTGCAGTAAAGCTATTTACATCAAGTACATCAACTGGGGTTTGGTATTAAAATTGCAACTGAATCTATTCCCATTAATGTTTTTTAAAATAGACCATCAAATAGTTTAGAAGTAATGAAGTCATATCATACTTAGGATGTGCACAGGGTCACCATGAATAGTTGCTGTGGAAACCTTATTGTCTCTTCTAACTTAGCAGTAGAAAACCATAGAAATTGTAGATGTGTTTTTTTTTAAGTTCCATTTCACTTTCAAAGAAAAAGAAAATTTAATGATCTTCACCTAAAGCAGCAGAATTAAAGGAAAGAGAATTCCTTGCTTTTCTGCACCAGAGTTAGGAAAAGGAGTTTGGGGCTGCACTTCAGATTGCACACCAGGACCCCTCCAGCATTAATATTCTGACATGAGCGCATAAATTTATACAGACAGAAACGGCAAAATCCAAAGGGCTGAAATTTCCAGTACAAGCTGTACCAATTTACTATTCCAGAAACCAAGCCATCAAGCAATTGAGCTGTAACTGCTTGATGGTTCATGCCCATGGAGCCCTATCTGAATGGGCTTGCGTTTAGTGAGGATCCAGGCAACCACAGCTTGTCACACGTTAGGTAGTAGTAAATATGCAGCATGTTGGTACTGACTCAAGGAAAACACACCCGCCCAGGAAGTCCTCTTGCAACAGGCTGCCAGAAGTGGCCATGCTGTTACCCACATATATTTAAAGCACTCAACACCATTTTGAAAGTTTAGATTTGTTTCACTGTTAGAGTCCATGCTCTCTGTCATGGGACGACCAGACAGCCTTCCTCTGCCCTGCCATAAGGGGACACGAGCATCTTCCCGGTCCTGGAGTTGTCTTCTCAGCCAGCAGCCAAAATACCCGGACAATCTCTTGTAAGGATGGCCACAAGAAAACAGCTGAGGGCTTACAAAGCAGATGTCTGGAAAGAAAGAATGGTGTTACCAGAAAGCTCATTGAATTAAGACTTGGCTGCAGAGTATTCTAGTTCTGACACCACAGACTGCAATTGCAAAGTGAGAAAACATTCTCTGTGCTAGACCTTCTTTCAGTACAAATCATCTATAATTGCTTTAACGACTTTATTAATGATGCACAGATATCTTATTTACACTATTTACTCAGCTTTCCTCATTACCCCATGGCCTACAGCATAGATGTCGCTGAGGGGAACAGTAATAATTGTCACCCATAGTAAATTAAGCCATTTGAGTTGTGCAATTAGAGACCAGTCTCTTCCCTTCAATTCCAAGTTAATTAATAGATGTGGGTATTTTAGATTTTAAAATCACTGTGACTGTGTTTGTATACATTCACCAGGAACTTGCACAAGGAAGTGCAGCACATTACATAAATATTTGTCTGGCATGTCACACCCTGTTAGCTTTAGAGCTGAGCAGGAAAGGGGGACATTTCAATTATTCCTGGTATACTGAATTGCTGTTCCAGTTTCCAAAACTGGAAAGGTGGTTCTCATATGAGTTATAAAAATGAGAAACTCCTGAAATCTGGTTTGCAATAAGACACTTAATTTTGACAGAGCTGAAGGAGGAACAAACCTTGCAGAGCTGTTTCTGGCCTTGACACGATGATGCATTTGTGCCATGCTTGCAGCCCTCAACAAGGACTTAGCTAGGGTGAAATAACTGTTGTGGTCTTGTCAGACAGGGTACCTGTAAAGCATGGAGGGAAAGTGCAACAGTTAATGCAAGGTTCCAAAGCAGACAGAAAAACAGAGGAAACTCCCGTGGATCTGGAACAATCCCTGGACTATTTGCATAAAACCACACAATGATTTTGTCAGCTTGCAACAGATACAGTCCAGCTCCAGTACATCCTATGCTATTTTAGGGATAATTCAGGAAAGAATAATTTAATTGTGTGTGTGAGAAAACACCAAGGAACAAACTGATTATACCAAATCCAGGGAGGGGAATTAGAGCATTCATGGGGTAAGCTCCTTGAAACAAGCATGATGTATTTTCTATGGGCTTATGCGGAGCACGGCTCAAAGCGTACTGAGCATAATCAAAGCATGTGAGCAGTTGTGCAAGAATATGTCAAACAATAATGGCATTGGATGTGCCAGCATCTGACACATTTATTTTGATTCAGTTCTTTCCAGCAAAGACGTATGGGTAACCTTATGCAACCTTTTTTCAACCGCCATAGCAATTGCTGCTATGTGTTCGTCTCCAAACTTCAGCTTTGGTGTCACGAAAACTAATTCAAGGAAAAAGCCATCACAGAAATATTTTTTTTCTGTGTGAATTTCTGTTTTAATATCTATCTCTGGTCAATGCTCGTAATTCTCACAGTATATGTTGCTACCACAGCTGAATAAGTCTTACTGGTCAGGGCCTGTAATTCATACAGTCTGTAAGCTGGCTCAAAAGTGTTGATAAACTAGACAGTGTTGTTTGCAAAAAGCTTGTCTTAGTGTCAGCAGGTGATCTGACTGTTCACCACGCTCATTTATTCCTCAGCCATGTGGTAATGATTCTGAAAAGATGAATGTTATCAACATAGAGACTTAGATGTAAAATGATTACATTCAAGTTTCATAAATGTATAAATATTTGTGTGGGAGAAAATTTAAACCTATTTCCTTGCAATTTCCTGATGAAAAAGGGAAATTCTGAGAAAACTCACCTTCTCTCCGCTTTGAGGAGAGGTTAAATTCTGTATTGACCCCCAGAATATTGGAAAACTCTGCTCAGCTAATTTTGCTGAATCTATTCCCACACAGAAATTACTGTCAGGATTTCTGAAAACTACTTTATTCAGAATATACTAAAATCTAAGAAGTTAATATGAAGTATTTTAATTTTGACTAATCTTGCTTAAGGGAATTCACTGTTTTTTGTATACTGCCTAGGATTTTAAGACTCGTTACATTATTGCTGTGATTTTGCTTGTAAAATACAAGCAGGGGATTAGATAATGTATAATCTTTGCATCTGAGGGTAGTTTGTATAGAGTTATCATAAGGTGGAAAAAAAAAACCTCTTAAGAACACCACCTACATTTGGCAGCTTTAGCCCAAGGCAGTTGAGATGATGACAGATTCTAAAAATTAATTTTTAATAAGTTCAAGTAATGAAAAAGTTCCATTTCCTTGAATCAGAAGAACGTTTTATAAGTCTTTCTATGAAAAATAACCTACTTGACTGTAGTCTGGCTCTGAGCATCAAAGGTGGTAAAAGCTGTGTCTAAAAGCAAATGAACAATTTTTGACACTGCTGGAGAATTGAACCAGGAAGCTAGACAGTCAGGGAAAGAGCTTTTAGACCTTTCTGTGTTTTAGACCCAAAACTTCCCAGCCACCTGTTGATTCTGGTCCAAAGAAACAAAAGAGGCTAAAAGAAAATGCCTCTAAGCACAAGAGGAACAAGTTGAGCCAAACCAATACTGGTTCCTGTTTAAAAAAAACAGGATGTTTGAATCTGTGAAATCAAAGCTGACTTAAGATGAACATTCTCCTGGCTAGTTGGAACATTCTTCTGGTAGTAGACTCATGTGCTTCTTCTCATTCCTCTCCTGAGTACCGTGCAGATTTCTCTCTCTCCCTCTTTTTTTAATCTGTGGACATAGCAGCACTGAACCATACAAGAGATGGTACCACACCCTCAGTGCAGCTTTGCACAGGATGCATGTTCAGCTTCAAAGAACTTCAGTATCCCCGTCCCTGATGCTAGTGCTTGTTGTTGAGTAAGGGGGATTTACTGCCTGAAACGTGGGGCCAGCTGCAGGCAAGGATGGTTGTAACACAACCGAGGATGAGGGACACTTGCCTTGTGTGTTTCAGCCACAGGCAAGAAGTATGTTCTATGTTCTCTACGGCAACTGGAGAACTCAGTATGTCTTTCAAAGAGTTTTCCACTTGCAGAAATGTAAGAGCTGAGTCTTGTCTTCATGCATATGTATTTGCTGGCAGGCATAAAGGAGGAGCCTTCGTTTCACTGCATGCATCACTTTCCTTGGACAGCTTCAAGATTTCATTTATACAGCCTGTACGAATGAGGAAATCTGCAGTAACATAGGTACTATCAGCACCACGCTCTCCCCTGAGACTTTTCTTCCTGTTCTGATTATTTTTCTTAGCAATGATAGGAAGCTCATAGCACTTAACCACCATTTTTGTTGCTTTGCCAACCCTCTTGGTGGCTTCTATTCTTGCTGTTACCTTTAACTTGCTGTTTACCTTTTAACTGACCACAAGGGAAAAAAAAAGACATCTCCCACCACCACTCCCTCTTGCTACCCCTTACTGGTCACAAGAAATCATTTTCCTGCATCAATTACAGCATGTCTGGGAACTGTGTTCCCAGTTTTGAGACAGTGGAATGCTTCTCTTCAAAGTGTTAGCTCGCCTAAGTTCTGCTGCCAGTTCAATGGGCAAACTTCTTCAAGCTGTCTTCTTTACTAATTTATGTCCAGATTCCTAATTCTGTCTTCTCTGCTCTTTTTCTCTTTTCACCCCCCCATTATGAGGCTTGTGGGGCAGGGAAAGAGGCTGTTGGCATTTCTGAAGAAAAGTCATGGCAAAGTGCCATATCAAAGCATACGCTACACGTATTATAGACTATTAAAAATGTGCCTATTATTCTCAGCTCTTTCACTTCTTTCCTATTTGCTTATGGCTATGAGTTACTTAATTGGCTTAACTGAATGATCATAATACACTCTGTTACATACACACTTTATAAAGTGATTTGTATTTATGAAGTTCTTTGAGACCATAAAGTAATAGGATACAATGTCTTCCAGGGAATTGCTATCAACTTACTGTTCACTGCATCTTATGGAAATACTTTGAGGTCTTAACAGATCTATTGAAAGCAAGAGAGATTTAATTACTTATGACTTTATATTCTGCCTTGAGATAGCAATGGGCTGACATAAATTCATAATTGCTCTCTGTGGCTAACATGCGTCCTTTTAACAGGTACTCACACTGTCCATACCTAATTTCCTTCTTTCAGCCTAAAAAACCCTACTTTTTTCACTAAGGCTGGGGACACTCAAAAGGCAAGTTTAAGACCCTCGTTCTTATTAAAGAAACACACGATATCAGGAAGGTCAGAAGTCTGGCCCTTGCCTTGCTGAAAGGAACACAGAGCAGAAAGCTGATTTCGCTTGTAAATGCGAAAAGATGATTTTATTCATTCTTGTCTTTTTTTTTTTCCTTTAAAAAAAAAAAAAAAACATGACTGATATCCACTAGAAAATACTCACAGCTGATGCAGTGTTTTTTTTCTGAAGTTAGACATCAAAACCAGTTGGTGAAGACAAACAGGACATCCAATAGGAACGAGAAGCAGGCAAAGCGAGAAGCACATCATGCTATCCAGAAGGCCACTCCAGTATTTCTTCTCTTATGCATGGTTTTTCTCTTCCTCCCCTCTTAGTTGCACTCTCGCAGTAGTTAACGGCTGGTTTAAGTGTAGTATAAGTTAGTATCTACCCCATGGAGTAATGGTGTGAATTGAAAACATACTGATTGCTATAGTGGTGGGAACAAAAGAGCCTCTAGCCCAACAATCTTCACTGCAGCAGAAATATTACAGAGAAAGCTGTAAGATCTCTGTGTGTCTAATTATGTGAGTGAAACATTATTCTTCTCAACTCATAGTAGTTTATTAGCTTGAGTGTGCAAAACAGTTTCCTCTCTTTGATCTAGCTGTTGTATAGTCATAAGCATTACATATAATTGATATTGATGGCTGATTCCAAACCATATTGTTATTTCAGTGATCCAGCTTAGAAATATGAGATTGGAGATGGATTTCTGCCCAGGTATTTTTTCAATTATTCAGAAATGCTCAGTGCTTGTTATTGATTACTATCCCAAACCAGGCCATGGGTGACCTTTATATTTAGTCAGTCCTGATTTGTTGCCATGTCATGTTGTTCATGAAAAATGTTTCTTCTGAAGATGGCTGGTCCCCTTTCTTGTTTTTACTTAAAGAAGTAACAAGTTTTTATCTGCTTGGAAAATACCCAAATACATATTTATATGTATGCTATTGGGAAATACAAAATAGCTGATTCAGAAAACGTAAGTCTTCTTACAAATGCTTTTGAAATAGGTGTCATTTGCCTTGCAGAGTTGTGTTTGTCTTGTGGAGTGACACCCATTTCACCAAGATAGACATGTGTAGGTTAGCAGAGAACTTAATGTTTGATAAACCAGTTTATTTGTAATGCCATGACATTAATGTAAACAAAAATATATCCTAGACAATATTTTCCTTGAAAATCTGCCAAGATTTATTGAATACATCTGTCTTGACAGAGCATTTCAACTGAGATCAAATAAAAAGGTACCTCGCAGTGAACAGCTGCAGCTATTTTAAAATGAAGTTAAACAAGCATGAAAAACAAGGATGAAAAATAACACCAGGGGAAAAGTAATTAGTCCGATACAGTACAAGCTGCAGTGATACAAGGTGGATAAAAAGCAGTTTCACCTTACAGCAGTGACTCACTGATGGCTGGAATGAATGACCATGCCACACCTCCATTATCGCTACCCCGTGCACTGAATCCATATGGCAATGATTCCGCTCAGCACACAGCCTCACTTTCTGCATGAGACACCTCTGCACGTGGCTGTGTGCAGCACCCACAGAGGTGTATGGAGCAGTACCGCTAGGCAGCTCCGATCTGCGTCTTCTGGCGAAGGAGCATTTTCGTTGTGCACAAGCCACCAACAGTCATAGAATCATAGAACCACATAATGGCTTAATTGGAAGGGAACTTAAAGATCATCCATTTCCAACCCTCTGTCATGGACAAGGTTGCCATTCACTGCATGAGGCTGCCCATGGCCCCATCCAACCTGGCCTTGAGCACCCCCGGGGATGGGGCACCATAGCTTTTCTGGGCAGCTGTGCCAGTGCCTCACCACCCCTTCAATAAAGGATTTTCTCCTAACATCTAACCTAAATCTTTCAGTTTAAAGCTATTCCCCCTTGTCTTATCGCTATCAGACCACATAAAAAGTCAGTTTCCCTTCTGATTATGAGCTCCCTTCAAGTACTGGAAGGCCACAATGATGTCTGCCTGGAGCCTTTTCTTCTCTAAGCTAAACAAGCACAGTTTCCTCACACTTTCTTCCTAGGAGAGGTGCTTCAGCCTTCTGATCATCTCCATTGTCCTCCTCTAGTCCCTTTGCAGCATCTCTGCATCCTGCCCGCACTGGAGGCTCCAGACCTGGACGCAGTACTCCAGACGGGGCCTCATGAGGACACAGCAGAAGAGGACAATCTCCTCCCTCGCCCTGCTGGCCACCCCTCCTTGGATGCAGCCCAGCACGCAATCACCTTGAAGGCACGTTTGTGATGGGATAACACGGTTTGAGGGACCGTAGCGTGGCCAGAATCACTGTTTGCCCATGGGCACGTGGAGCTGGAGGGAACCTTTAGTGGGGGACAACCAAAGGTGAATGGGTTGCGCACCAAGCACATTTTTAGGAACGAGCACGAATCATCTAAACATTTAGCCATATAAAGGCAGAGCGATTCCGTTCCGTGATTCTGTTCCGTGGTGGCTGGAACAGCCGCCGACAGTGATGCAGCACATTAACCCTCTCTGGCGCTGCGCGACTTTCCGGGCTCGTCCCAACTCATTTCGTACACTCGTGGCCTACATCCTGCGGCCGTAACCGACACCGGGACAGATGCTCCTCGTCCTCGCGCCGCCACGGCTCCCCGCAGCGAAACGAAGGGCCGAGCCGCGGGAAGCGAGCCGACCCCGAGACGGACGCGAGGCGGGCGGCAGCGAGCGGCGCCCCGACCCTCCGGGCCCCCGCCTTCTCGGCTCGGCCCGCCCCGCGGCCGGCCCCCGCTCTCCGATTGGCCGTCGGCGCCCGGGCAGGTGCCGGTGAGCGGCGGGGGCGCGGCGGGAGCTGCCGTCGTCGGCACCGCAGCAGCAGGCGGCGGCGCGGGGAGGCGGCTGCGTGCTCGTGCCGCTGCGGAGCGGGGCGCTACGCGCTGAGCGACGGGGCGGGTTCGGCCGCCGTTGTGTCCCGAGCGCGGGGCGGCTGCCGCCCGCCTTCCTCCTGCGTCGGTGCGGCCGAGGCGAGGTGAGTGCCGCGGGCCGGGGGCGTCCCGCGAGGCCTGGCTGCGCCGGGTCCGCACCTCCGGGGCTGCGCCGCGCCCGGCGCCGCGCTGCGGCCCTCCCTGCGGGCGGCGGGGCTCGGCGGTGCCCGGCCGCCGGCTCGGCGCGGGGCTGGGGCTGAGCGCGCCGCGGTTGTTCGCTGCGGCGCTTCCTCGCCGTGGCTTTAATGGGGTGTTTTACTCTTGATTAACTTCTCCGGGAGCGCCGGGGGCTTGGGGATAGCGCGTCCGCCTCCTCTGCCGCCTTTCTGCCAGCGCATCGCGGGGCTCCGCGCGTGTAATTCCTGCCTCAGTCAGAGGAGCGTGCGTTTTGCTAGTATCAAGGTCAGTTTATCGTAACTGCTGAGGAAAATACCATATGGCTCCGGCTGACTTTTCTTGGGAAGGCTAATTAAGCAGGGCTGTGTGGCGTGCTGCGCTTTGTGTTGTAGCGTAACGCAACCACAGCAGATCCCCAAATGCCTCAGAGCAGGTGTGCGTCCCTGCCGGAGCGTGTTATCGAAATCCAGCAGTCCTCATTGACCGGCGGTGCCGTTTGCCTTACACCGACAGTCTCGCTGCTCCCTGCGTTTCTGGAGATGTGGGCAGCTGTCGTGCTGTGGCGCCTGGAGTTCTTCACAAGCGCAGCCAGGGTTTGGCAAGGAAAGCTTTTACTCATTGCTCTGACAGCCCTTTTCTGAAAGGCTGGAGAGAGAAAGGAGGAAAGGGTTGTTCAGTTGGTGCATTACCAGGCGTTTTCCTGACTCAGGCTGGGGAGGTTTTCCTTTGCATCTCGTTGGTTGTAGCGGTTTGCCGCGAACTGCACTGAAAGCGCTAACTGTCCCTGCAGCTGACTGTCAGTGCTGGCCGCTTCCAGTCTGTTGCACAGCTCTGTCACAGCATCTTTGGCTTGAGAAAGTTACCTTATGCCAGATCCCTCCAGCTGTGGTGTTATCCATTAGCTGCTCGGGTACCAGTTTGAATCAGAGCACGTGCGCCATCCAAAAGGCATGCAGCGAATCTGTAGCCCTCTTGTGAGATCTGTTAGGTAACTTAGTGCAGCGCATATGGCAGGTGCAAACAGGAGGGCATCACTTCAACATCTGCGATGCACCGATTGCCTGTGGGAGCTCCCAGAAGCCGGTATTATCCCCATTACCCCCACGGCAGTGTGAGACTTCCTGAAGAGCGCTGCCCCCGTGCCAGGGCTTGCATCTGGAAATGGCTTCTGGTGCGTGTGACACAGCGCTGCCCTCCCAGACATGCTGCTTAACAGGCTGCCCTCATCCTGCCCAGCGCTACCTAGCATGGATCCCAGTCACGCTCCAGAGCAAGACCAAAGCTAAAACTTCTGTTAGTTCGCCTAAGTTTGTTTCCCGTTTCCACCCTAACCTGATGAATGGAGCTGAATGCACTGACAGCCAATTGCTAAACCAGATTTTGGGATTATATAGGGTTGTTCCCATGTGCATGAACATGGTAAGGGTTCATCTTTTTCACTTCGTAGTTGCAGCAAACAGATCACTTGAAGAACTTGTACGTAAAGAAAAAAATCCTCAAATTATGCATGGATGATGCTGAAGAAAGGCTGTATGTCCCAAATGTGCTATTGTTCATTAATAGTACAACTGCTTGAAAACGGGACTCCTTTGTGTTGCTGCCAACGTTGATATGACCTATTGTCAGACCAGAAGCTGCTGTTTGGCACTGTAAACTACCCTAACTTGCCCTTGGAGAGCCGGGTAAGTTGAAAGGAAGAAGTCAAACAGATCCATGAGAGCTGTAGGGACTTTTTTTGTTCCTTGGGGAAAACCATTATTTGAGTGGCCTAACTCAACCTTCTGTGGAATGTTTTATTTGCTTTTTAGGTCCTGATAGGTTAATTACTAGATGGTTATATAGAGATAATAAATACATCTGGCTTATTGTGAGCCACTTACAGACAGAAAATAAGCTATCTCCAACCCCAAGTTTGTTATATTTAGAGATTGGGAGCAGCGTACGTTCAGATGAAGCTCCTTGTTCTTGTGATAGAAAAGAGATAAGTGCTATATTTCAGCATGGAGGAAAGCACACTGTACTGTTGTTCAAATTGTTGAAGAAACTTGGCCTATATGCAGTATAAGCTGGAAATCTTGTAGAAGAGCAAAGTAAGATTTCAAGCCACGACTAGGTCTCAGTTTGCCTTCGTGTGTGTGATACCCACTCTATTAAGATCCATCATTTATGTGGTAAATGATTAGCGATAACAACCTGTTTGCAGTTTAAACTTCAATAGAAATGTGTGCTATCAGCTTTTTTTCTTTTTTTTTTTTTTTAAGAGTGCTTATTGAAAAATACGGCATTTCCAGAAAATAAATGAATGAACATAATAGTGGAAAGCAGCAATGAATCACTGAACAATGCTGGCATGGTGTGAGTAGAATATAAGGATTGCAAATGTTGGATTGGTCAGAAGCTATTGTCAGTGTTATTGCAAGCACAGGTTTTTAGATCTTACAGATACTGTTCTAGGAACAGGAACACATTAATGCATATTGGCCCAGAAATTTAAATTTCAACAGCAAAGTAATTCAAGGTGTTTTTTTTTCTATTTTTAAAGAATGTTATGCTAACAAAAGCCTTCATCTTGTGGGATTTTACAGTCTTGCTACTCCCCGAGAAGATTAAAGTAGAAACCTCCTTCTACTTCCTCTTAATTTCTTTCATGACCATCAACAGGTAAATAAAAACTAATTCTAGTATTTGCTATTCAAATTACTGCAGTTATATCTATCTCGTGGTTGTTTTAAGATAAAGCACTGCAATAGGAAATTAATTTTGGGTTGTCCAGGGCAAAGTACGCCTTCAAATAACGTATCAGTTTGCTAAGGTGGAGGAACAAAGCACTGCGGAGATCAATCTTTTGGGTGAGATGTTTTAGATGGCATTGTCTCAAGTTGACTCATGGTGATCAATTAAGTGGCTTTCCTGAGTTCTGCTGATGCAGGCTTGCCCTATCTGCTGAAATCCCAAGCTCCAATTCTACTGGGCAGCAGTTCCAGGAATCTTCACTTTCTAGACTCTTCCCTGCAATGCGTGTTGCTTATTGATGGAGAAGAATAAGCAGACAACTGATTTCATGTAGCCATAATTTTCTGGATCGAGTCTGTCTAAAGAGTGTTGAGGTAGTTTAATATAGAAAATTGATTGCAGTAGCTTGTGATTGCGATCTGTAGGGTCTTGTTCAAAGGCTGTTGAAGTCCATGGCATTCCCACTGGTTTCAATGAATCTTGAAGCCAGGAAACAGCCTGAAGTCTTTGTGTACTTTTCTTTTTTGATAACAAAACAGTTCCTTACCCAACACCCTCCACCCCCCTCCATGCAGAATAGTGTGTGGATCTGCCATTGTAAACCAAGTCTCAGGTCTTGGAGAAAGTTTGTACACAATCTGTTTTCCTTCTAGAAAGGAAAGCAAGCAAAACATATTAACAATTTGACGAGTGAATTTTCTGTTCTGCTTTTGCGAACGAATGCCTTATCTCTTCTGGAACTAATACTAGAAGGGCTTCTTTGCTTATTGGATGCTACCTCTAACACTGAAGGATGCTTTAGCATGATTTTCTTCTGTCCCTTTTTGGGCTGTATGTTGTGTCACAGTGCAGTCCATATAGCAAAATTTCTACCATTATCACTAATTGCTGTGGCATGGAGAGTTAGCATATGGTTCAAGTGCTCTTGGCTGAGATATAGCTAATACTGGCCTGGGATACCTCACGTTGTACAGTGTATGCATTATTCTAATTATTGGTAATCTTGCAAGAGGTTATCTCATCTTTTCCCCTAAGGGAGCAGATCCCTTCACACCTCACTTCTTGTCCCTCAGGCTGCTTGGCGTACCATTCCTGGTATGCCAAGTCTTAGAAACTGTTGCAAAAGCTTTGGGGAAGGTTCTAAAGGATATACCCTGGTGGTGTTGGTTTCTACCATCTATTTTGGATTCAATCTAAAAGGCAGCATGGAAGTTTGTATGTTGTTCTATGCAAGCATAGAAGTCACTGAGTCCCAAACAAGAAGAAACCAATTCAGCTCTAAGGAACGTTGACCTGATTGTTCTCCCCTTTTTCTTCTGATGTTTAATAATGAGGCTTCAGATTCTTGCTCCATGTTCGTAGCTAATATTGCAGATTAAAGAGGACAGTCAATGGATGAAGTGCTTGATCGTGAGTAGAACCCAAGTGGTCTGCAATTCCTCCCATGGAAGTGCACCCGCTGTGTAGCTGTGGTAGGTGAAAAATACCTAAGATTCTGCTTTCAATTGAAAAGTTGGCCTCAGTGTTGTATTGAGGTCCATAGGACCTATGAAGGATATTCAATACCTAAAAATTAGGGAAAGGTACTGTACCAAAATGGAAACTGAAATTGTCTTTCTATCTAAAAAGCTGATGTTGCTGATCGTGGGGGCTCATCAAAGAAGCATGCTCTTTCAGTGTACTGCTAATGCTGCTCACAACTTTAAGAGTGGGTCCTGGTAAAGGGAATTGCATTTAAAAAAAAAAAAAAAAAGTTAATTGGTTACACAGTTGTCCTAACTATGTCCTGAAGATGGTGGCTTAACAATCAAGTTGACTAAGCGTTAGTTACTGTGAGACCCAAAAAGAATGAGGAACAAAGATATCTGGATGACTCTAAGTGTTTAAGAATATGAACTGCTCTGGTTCCCTTATCTAAAGGAGCAGGGAGAATGCTGCAGTTTGGAGCCAAATATAAGTGAGCCAGAAGTCATGACATGACAGTGAAGTCAGACTCCAGAAAATGCCTAACTGGATTTTATGCTTGAATGCAAATGATTTTGTTTGTATAAACTTGTGAAGTTCAGGCTTATGGTTATTGTTGGGATCTCATGTTGGCTCCATGTTGTGCCATGCTGATATCGAAGAGTAGTCAAGCTCAAATCCAAACCAGTGCCTCTTCTTCCCTACAACTGACAGATAACCCAAGCCAACAGTTCAATTTTCAGAGGCTTTTTACAGATTTGTCTGTATTTTGCTCCCGTTTTATATCTCTTAAGAAATGTTTATCTGAAAAATTCCAAGACAACCTGCTTCTGAAACACTTTTTCCATTCATGATGCGTAAGTTGTGTGTCAACCAACTGCAGCTCATTACCAAGTCTCAGTGAGTTGGGACATGTGGCTTTACAGATGTCACTTTTTGTTCTGTTGTATCCCTTATGATTCTTGTTTGCTCTAGCATAAAGCAGGGCTAGAAACAGTTCACAGGTGTCAGGTTGAATGCAGAAGGCACAGTCGTATGACGCATTTGTGCTTTTTTTATGCTGTTCATTTACTTACTAATCTGTAAAATGCAGTAATTTGCAGTGGGTTTTCCTGTTAGTGGTTTGAATTAGCAGTGATTCACTGTATTAAATTTGTTTTCACATCTGGTGCTACTTATACAAGACAGTCTTAATGTGGCAACCACTGTTGGAAGCATTTTCTTATCTCTAAAAGTCCAAGTTTCTGATTCTGTGTTCTGCTCCCACAGAAATGTTGTCACAATCAAACATAAGTTCTTGGATCAAATTTGGGGGTATTCGGATGGGTGATATTTAGTGAAAAGGGTGTAGGGTGTCAGTTAATACATCATATGGTGTGGAGGCAAAATCCTTTTTGTTGTGTAGAGTGTTTTAAGCGTGCCTGTGGTATGCTTATATTCTGGTTTGCGTAGATTTTTCTGATAGCAGTCAAACAATACTTTTAACTGTTTACTTTTGTAGCTTGTATTGCTTGATTACAGTATGGCTTTCAAGTTATGACGAGAAGCTTAAGAAATTTTCATAATCATTTTGCCTCTGTAGTGAAATGCAAAATTAAGTTCCTATGCAGTGGTGAAACGTGGTGCTTCCAGATTGCTTGAGATTTTCCAAAAATTTTTCTTTTTGTGTCCCTGTTTCCTTCTGGAAGTTAAAGATACAAATTACTTGGATGAGAGGTCGTAGCACTGCTTTATACAATAGTGATGGTTTGGTATCTTGGCTTTGGGAGAATTATCTCAGTGGATCTAAGTTTTCATGGCTAGTTTGTTGAATTTTAACTGCGACGTGCTCCTATGTATCTACTCTTTCAAATAGTGATTACTGTGGTACTGGAGGAGGATGTTTTTTGTTACATGATGCTCAGCAGCTTGCAGGGTGTTGGACCTTATCTGCCATCCTTCATGCCTTACAGAAAAATGGGAGATCCTGACTTATTCTCTCACATGCTTTTTCTCGTGTATGAATTTTTTATTTCTTTCTGCAGAGTTGAAAAGCAAGGTGGAAAATGCCTCTTTTTAACCTCGACAAAGCAGATAGATAGTCTGCCACAGGGTAGGAGAGAGATTCTTGAGCCTTCCTGGGCTCAGCTGAGTTTGAGCCTTTTTCTAAATACTACTCCTATCTTCTCTGTCTGCCTTTTACAATGAGATGTGAGCTGCCATGGATCTTTTGAAGGAACAGAGGAGAAGCTGCTGTTTCTTCCATCTCCCTGCAGGCTTCCATTTCACTACAGGGCTGCTGGTGTTTGGAGCTGGGGCTGACAGATGTGTTGGGAGAAGGCTGAGGCCAGTGCAGCCCAGCTGGGCAAATCATGGAATGACAGAATGGCTTAGGTTGGAAGAGGGGATCTTAAAGATAATCCATTTCCAAGCTTCTGTCATGGGCAGGCCTGCTGCCCACCAGATCAGGCTGCCCAGGGTCCCATTCAACCTGGCCTTGAGTGCCTCCAGCGATGTGGTTCCCACAGCTTCTCTGGGAAACCTGTTCCAGTGCCTTACCACCCTCTGAGTAAAGAAATTCTTCCTAACATCTAACCTAAATCTCTCCTCTTTTGGTTTAAAGCTGTTTCCCCTTGTCCTATCACTGTGAGACCACGTAAAATGTCAGTTCCATGTCAGTTCCCCTGCTGCGTGTAAGCTACTTTCAAGTACTGGAAGGCCGCAGTGAGGTCTCTGTGTTTCTGTGTGCTGTTTTCCTGGGTTTCGGTGGGCAGAAGGAGGAAGGGAAACCCTGCTGGCTATTTGCTGCTCTCCGTTCGTCACTTGCATGGCCCAGCTCCATGTTTTGGTTTCTCTCTGACCTGTGATGATTCACTTGGTGCTCATTGACAACCCGTCACAGTAATGAGCTGCATTTTGTGCTTTGGATGGAAGGCACGTGGAGGAGAGGCCAATCATCCACGGTACGATCACATCTCAGCACATTACTGCTCTAGTTTTGTCTTTCTTGCCAAGCTGTCTTCCTCACTCTGGCAGAAGTAATCATCAGTCTCTCACAGTCAGAGCGCTGTCAGACTGATCGTCTCCTTCATAATGCAGTTGCTGCTGACTAGAGAAAATAGAACATGCTTTGTCTAAATCCAACATAAACAGTAGGAGATGAGACTCCTGTATACTCTCATTTTACATCAACGAGGAAACCAATTATAATGAAACACATGCTGTAAGTTTATGTTGGGAGTCCTGTGATCCTTAGTTTATTTCACAGTCACCAGATTCTGGATCAGCCTTTCCTTTAGGAGTTTGCTGTTGACAGTGAAAAGATTGTTCCGTTCAATGAGTTTGGCTTTTATAGCACATCTTGAATTCCCACTAGGCCTTATGCTTGTGTATCAGCTATAGGCTTGGTACATGAGTATAAAATGATCATAATTTCATGGAATCACAGAATGGTTGAGGTTGGAAGAGACCTCTGGAGGTCATCTGGTCCAATCCCCTGCTCAAATAGGGATTTGTGAAAGTGGGTTTCAGTTTTTTGTTTTTTAAGTATGGCATTCACTTTTCTTTTATTTTGTCAAATATAAGTGACAGAATTGAAGTTTTCCAATGTAGTCTTTGGCCTTTGTCCTGTAAAAAAAACAAAAAAAACAAAACAAAAAAAAAAAAAAAAAAAAAAAAACACTTGATGTGGAACTCTTGGAGCAGGTCCAGAGGAGAGCCACTAAGATGATCAGAGGGCTGGAGCACCTCTCCTATGAGGAAAGGTTGAGGGAACTGGGCTTGTTTAACTTGGAGAAGAGAAGGCTCATTGTGGCCTTCCAGTATTTGAAGGGAGCGTATGAACAGAAGGGAGAACGGTTGTTTACAAGGGTGGATAGTGATAGGACAAGGGGGAATGGTCTTAAACTGAAACAGGGGAGGTTTTGGTTAGATATTAGGAAGAAGTTTTTCACACAGAGGGCGGTGAGGCACTGGAACAGGTTGCCCAAGGAGGTTGTGGATGCCCCATCCCTGGAGGCATTCAAGGCCAGGCTGGATGTGGCTCTGGGCAGCCTGGTCTGGTGTTTGGTGGCCCTACACATAGCAGGGGGTTGGAACTGGATGAGCATTGTGCTCCTTTTCAACCCAGGCCATTCTGTGATTCTATGATTTAAATTAGTTTATAGTTTTTAACAGTTCAATATATTGTGTTCTGTCTTTGTTCTGCTTCTGTTTCTTGCTTCTTCTTTAGGTGAGAGATGCCATTCTTTTTTTAAATAAGATTTTTAGGGGAGATTTTTTCTTTTAAAAAACTACTGAAGCTACTTAAGTAGCTTAAACTACAGTAAGATAAAGAAGGAGGAATAATATGAAATTAGTATTTATTTAATGAATAGGTTGATGTTCAAAGGCATACAGTGCTAACTTCTAACCTTGAAGGTGTACAGTTTCCTTCACTAGAGTGTATTCCAGCACTCACCTAGGCAAAGTACACACAGTTAAAGTGATAAAATAAAGGGGGAATGCTTCTTCCAGAAGGGACTGAATAAATTTTGTTTTGAACCTGCAGCTTCACCCCACCTTCAGCTCAACAAACCTAACACTGCTCAGAAACTTGCAAGCTCTTCGGTTTTCTGACCTCAGATGACTGTGAGTCTGAGAGGAAGATAATTTTCTGCTTTGGTTATAGACCGGGAAATGCATGCAGTAAATCTCAGTTAAAATTGGCTTGGGCTTAGTAAGCAACAAGCAGCATGTAGACTTTACATTGAAATTCTAAAAAAAAAAAACAAAAAAAAAACAAAAAAAAACAATAAAAAAATCAAATTTCTGACCAATGCTAATTATACCTCATATAATATTTCATGGTTTACTAGTTGTAGTGGAAATGACTTTGGACACTAATGTTCTTTAAATGATTTATTTTGAATAAGATCTGTTTTGCTCAACTGTCTTGAGATGATTCCCTCTACACTTTGGATTTACTTTTGTCAGCAAGTAATGTGTGTGCCATCATATACTTCAGATGTTACCCATTGTACGGCATTTATATTGAAAAAACGATGTGGCAATGTGATTATTTCTTTGGGACATTCATGAAACAACTTTTTCTTAAAGTATGGATTGCAGTGAAGGAGCTCTGCAGTGGAGGAAGGCCTCTTTTCACCTTGTATGTGTTGAAAGGGCAAAATCTTCACTGATAGGGTTAGATAAAGATTTCTTATGGTGCTTCTGCAAAAGCTGATATGATGCCCAGCTATAACTGCAAGGCACTGAGCAGGATTATGTAGGTTATAACATAGATTGCATGGGTCTGCTGGCAGTAAGACTCATAAAGACGAGTTATTTGGTGACACAACAAAAGATGTAATTACTAGCAGGTTTTTTTCTTCTCGGCTTTCTACTTGGAAAATACTGGAAACGGTGAAGTAGCTGTGCAAGGTGGAAAAGCTCTAGTGTTGAGTCTTGTGCTTCTAAAGCTGAGAACAGGTGAAGGGAAGGTGTGAAACACTTCAGCTGCAAGTAGCTGCGTTGAAAGAATATGACTCTTTCTCTGTCCCGTTTTATTAGTGCATAGGAGTAGTATTTCAAAGCCAAAGCAGTACAGTGTTGTGGAATTGTGTGATACCACAATGGCAACTTGTGCCTAAGTGAAAAGACACGTAGAACATTCTTATCTGCAGTGACGAAGGCGTTGGTGGGATCCTGATGTTGCACTTGATAGGCCCACAGCACATCTCTCCTTCAAGCTGAACAGTCCTACTGCTCTGGCCTTTCCTTGCTTGAAGGATCCTCCAACCCTTCTTCATCCCTGTAGTCCTGCCTACAAAGAGTTTGCCCAGTAAGTTCTTGCCTTGTTTCTACTGGTGGACCAGGGGTGGATATGGCACTTTCAATGCAGCCTTCCTAGTGAGGATTTTTCACTGCAGCATCAAGCTCTGATAGATATTTGTTGTACAATACTCAGTGTGGCCATTTGCATAACGTACTTTGCAGTGGAGCTCTGTGTCAAGCATAGGATCTGTTTAAAGTGCTACTTAAAGGGAAAAAAATAAAAAAAAAAAGTTTGGGTTTTTCCTCCCACCCTCATGTAATGCTAATCTTCTGCTGAGACTGCAAGTCCAAGCAGCTTAGGTTTCATGTGAGTGACTGGGAAATGTACTGCTCATCCTCTATTCTTCTGTTGATGCTCTTGTCTGCCATAAAATGCAGAAATGTTGCTGGCAGTTCTTGAAAAGCATTTCATTTTGTTTATTGTTTTTGTTTCTTTTTGTGTGTTTTTTTTTTTTAACTGTTAAATTCAATAATTTTTTTCAATATGGAAGGTTTAATTAGATTGAGACCAGGCTGTAAGTAGTATTAAGATTAGTGTATTATTCAAACAATACCCATTCATGTATTATAAGCCTAAGATTTCCTGTTACAATGTGTTAATTTGTTGAGAAAAAGTTTTCTAAGGAATTACATTATTCACTGATGTCTCTGAGAGCTTAAATTTCACATTCAGTTTGATATTTAGTAAAGAAATATTAGGAATGAAGGCAAACTGCCTTGTGTCAGTTATTTCAGCTAAGGCTGGAAGTTATTTTAGACTGGTAAAATGTTTTGGTGTCTTTTTTTTTTTTTTCCATGCTACTCCTTCTCTAGAGAATTTGCTGTTGTATATTTCCAATATGCTTAATCTGGACCTACTGAAAGGAGACATTTAAGCACTGTTTATAAATATTTATATACTCCTCTGATACTCCCGGATCAGAGGTGATTTAGCAAAGTGAAGAAAAATGATTTCCTGAGGGAAAACAAAACCAAACCTGAGTTCCTTGGAGGTTAATAGGATATTGGAATACACACAGTGAGTTCCCTATGTTTTTATTTTCATGGTTTTGTTTACACACAGTGTCTGGTGACTCTAAAAGTAAATAGACATGAAATGAATTCTTTGCCAGCCCACAAGAGGTAGGGGGCTGCCCACATAGCCCAGGATTTAGAGTGAATTTCCCCCTTCTGATGTACTTTCACAGTCAGCAGCTGAATTGAAGGGATGTACAGGAAGCACACAGTTTGTGTATACGGCTATACTGTCTGGAACTCTTGATGCCAAGTAGTATTTATCTCTTTCATACAGTATAAGAACTTCTGTTTGTCCTTAAGTATTATATACGTTGCGAGGAGCTCATAACAGACTTGCCAAAATGATGTACTCTTTCTGAAACTGTAACTTAACGTGGTGAGGGGCACCTTTGTGATTGCCCAAATAACTCTATAAATCAAATTGTGGGAATTACTACTGATAGCTGAGTTTGCTAACATTAGACTCAATTGATAAGGTCATGAGGAAACAACTCAGAACAAAGTGATTATTAATGAAGTAAAGGTACTGTGTTCCTTTAGCTCAGACTTTATAGTGCCTTCAGTTTGCATGTAAACTTGGCTACTTTTTTTGCTCCATTGCCTTTCACAGGAACGGGAAATAATGATGTTGTGGTGGTAGTGACTTCTAAATCTTCCAGTTATTCTGGGAAATGCATTTGAAATGTATATGCTCACTTTTTTTTGAGGACATCTTAAAATAATTCCTGATCCTTAGTTGCTAGTAGAAACCATTTGTGATTATTATTAAAAAAAAAAAAAAAAAAAAAAGTTCTTGGTTCATGCACAGTCTCAGAGGTTGCATTTTGCAAACCGCTAGCATAAAATCTTAAGAAATTCTTCAATCTCATTTCAGTTCAGTAGTTTTAATGCATTTCTTGTGGAGGACAACATTGCAGTCTTCCCTCAACACTTAATACCACAAATACTTACCTTTTGCATTTCTTCTTAAAACTGAAGGCAATTGCTTTCAACGTGTGTAACTTTAAAAATTTTGCAGTGAATCATTTTCTTCTCCAATATTGATGATAGCTGTTTTCTCTTTGTTGAAGAGATGTGATTTCAGCTCGTGGGGATAAGTACCAGTTCTTTCAATGTATTTTATTTTTATTTATTTATATATATTTTTTTTACTGTTTCTGATTTCAGGTATTCCTTCATAGTTGTTAGTATCCAGGACAGAGTGTACGATGGGCAGAAAACTGGATCTTTCTGGCTTGACTGATGAAGAAGCAGAGCATGTGCTTCAGGTGGTTCAGCGAGATTTCAGCCTTCGTAAGAAAGAAGAAGAAAGGCTGAGGTAAGATTAAAAACACTGTTGAAAACATTGGTATTTTTGGATCACTACATGCTGGTTTTTGGGAAGCTGAAAAACAAAGATGCTTTGGTTTGTTGTCTGGGTATACTTTGAATAACTGGGCTGATATCTTGTAGTTTGACCTGTAGTTGTTAAGGATGTAACTTCTGTGGGGGGAAAAAAACAAAAGGCTTAGTTGTGCTCTATCTAACAGCTGTTTGACTGCCAGAAATAGCAGAGTTAAGCTACTACACCAATATTTACCTGGGAAGTTGCTGAACCAATCGGTGAGCAATAGCTTGGAGCAGTCTATATACTATTAAATTTCAACCAAGATGCTCACAGCCTCATAAAGCTCATCCCCTTTGTTCTGAGTGGGCATGGCACAACTTCGTCCTCAAAGATATCTGACTGTGGGGGAACCAGGGGCACCTCAGACAAAGCTCACACAGACCCATTCAATACACTCCACACACATTACTCCTCCTGACTACTTGCCACTCCTGTTTGCAAAGAAAGGAAGAGTGGAGATGACCATGTCTGTGCAATTTTGTGGTGTTCTGTGGTTAATAATCATTCCTTCACAGGGGCAGTAAACATCCTAGCTTCTTTGCATTGATCCAGTTATTGCATAGTAATTTGTTGATGTCTTTAGTCTGTCCAGGCCTAATCCACAGGAATAGTCTCTTAATCTCTGTATGTCTAAGTAGTGGTTGCCTTTAATGTGACCATCAACTTCTGTTTGTGTTAAGAAAATTAATTGTTTTCTATAGTTAAAGTTCTAGTTACAGTTATAGTTCTCTGTCCTTTATTCACATACATTGTCTACATGCTGAGATCTGAAGATGAAGAAGCTTTACCCATCTCTTTCCCCAGAGTAAGCAGTGACACATTATCCACTGTGTTGAGAAGCTTTGTGTTCAGGTTACTGACAAAAAAAATGATTGCAAGCAGAAACAACCCCGAATAAAGCAAATGAGACTAGTTGCGAGGTAGCTTTCTCAGCCCAGGGGCTTCTGTATGTGACAAGGAGGACTAATGGCAGAGGCATGAATTAATAAATGCACTACTTTTCTTGTAGCTTCAGTAATACTTCCTTGAATTCTTATTTTTTTAATACTTCCTTTAAACACTTTCTTTTCCCCACCCGGGATTGTCTGAAGTCCCTATTTATAGTTAGCAAATGTGCATTCCCTTACACCACTACTATCACAGTTATGTTTCTTTATCATTTGGCACCAAGCTGAAGTCAGCAGAGCCGAAGTGCACCTAGTTTCATATTTAAGTGCAGTGGGGAGCTGAGCAGAGTACTTCCTTTGTCACGTATTTTCTGTTAATATTTTCTGAAACTACTTGGAACATCAGGAACAAGAAAGAAGACTTGCAGCATAGGCCTCATTCATTTTTTGCATGCAATGCAAGTTCTTGCTTGTTCTTCTGCAGGGGAAAAAGGTCTAGATGAGGATGGTACACAGAAGTGTTTATCTTTTTTTACATGGGTTGTACTGATCATTTTTTGGTTACCCTTCACAACAAAGCCAGGAAGGGTTATAGACAGAGCTTAGGAAGGGTGGATAGAGGGGCTTTCTCTGACTCATTTGTGTGGCTGGGTTTATTCTACCAGATAAGCACTCTGCAGTTAGCAAGTTCTGGGCACGTTGCCTGTTTTGTACAACTAGATCTTATAGCAAGAAGAGGAGGAAGGCAAAGATGATGTTGGGTGCCCACGGAAAACTGATCAGAAAGATTTTACTCTTCTAGCCTGAGATGAAAACTTCAGTAAAATGCTACTAGAACTGAAGTTTGTCTTAGCTCCTGAGGGATGTTCTTAAGGTAATAACACTTTACTGCCTGTTTCAGAGCTAATATACCAGTGTTATTTACAGAATTGCAATTGGTTGCATGTTAAATTAGTTTCACAAATTTCTCTGAACAAAAATGGCATAACGAGTGTGTGGAGAAAAGTTCTATATTTTTGTCTGGATAGTTCTATAGGTCCGTTTCAAATCAAATGTGTGACCTTAAACAATAGATAGCAGTTCAACTGCTGGCAAAATTTGACTTGATATATCTTTTGAGAAGGGTTGTAACATTACAAGCCACCAATTTAAGGATGTCTGGGGGGAGTCAAAGGCCCTTACTATTTTATTTTATTTTTTTAATATTTTAGAGTAGAACTTGTGTGCATACTGTTCTCTTCCCAGTAATATGGTTTTGTCATATTTTACATGAGTGCTATGTAAATACTAAAGTGAAATGTAACACATCCATACTGATCATCTGCATTTTTATTTTTTTTTTCTGCAAAGCTGTGTTGAGTCTCTCTGCAGTGAGGAATTTTAGCAGCAGTTCTCAAATTTATATCTTTCTTCCCACTTAGTGCTGGTGTTATCAGACAGGCTCTTGTATGTTTTGTGAAAAATCAGTTGGGTAAAAATAGTAAGATAACAATAAGATAACTGCATATAAATAGCTAGCGATTAGTGTGGTTGATTTGTCATGCTTTGCTGCTTCCTATCAGTGCAGTTTCTTTTTCTTTTTTTTTTTTTTGCTATGGCTCCGTCTGATATCAGATTAGTAATATTTACTGTTCTTTCTTGTTTGTTCACCCATAATCTTTCTATTTTGATTGTGTTGGTTCTGTTCTTTGGCAGTAGTGTTATATTTTTATTTATTCCAGTGTTGTTATAATCATTCAGAGCCATTTAGGCTAAAATTACAGCTCTGACTTCTAAATAGGCAGTCTTAGTTTTCTGTGAAGCAGTTGACGCAGGCAAACAAGGAAGGTCTGGAATAAATAGGAAGATGATTAGGTTGAATTGCTTGGCAAGTACTCTCAGCATTGGGCTGTGATGGTACAGCCTTGTGCACTTCACCTCTGTTATAGAAAACTACGCAGGCTGTCTGTTGGCTATTGGGATATTAGTTACTGGAGATTCCTCTGAGGGTAAACTTACTGGACACACTACTGGTTTGTTTTCTCATGGCCAATCTGTTTTTAGTCTTTAATTTCATGCTTTGCGTTCCTGCAGTGTGTCAGTCAAGGGGAAGATTGGACTGTTCTCTGAGGTTTGAATTTCTCATGTCTGGCTCTTTATAATTTCTGTATTATATCTGCACTTTGCTTTTTTTAACAGAGACAGCAGAGGAGAGCTTACAAGGGTCTGTAAGGCTGAGTGTTTATTTGTGAGATAGGCCTCTTTGCACAAATAGATGTGTAAAAGAGATTGCCACCTTTCATTTGTTGCCATTTACTGCCAGTGTATTCAGTCTTCCGGATCATGGAAGTGTGTCATGGTTCTCTCCCCTGTCATGAAATACATCCCTCATTTGTTTTTTTTTTTTTTTTAACAGGTTGTGTTATATTTGTTTTAAATGTGCTAGTCCAGTTGTTTCAGATTAGGACTTCTGTGAAGCAAGTAAGATTGGGTAAGTTTTAAATATGAAGTGAGATTATCATTTTACCAGAAGGAAAAATGATGGGTGTTCCCAACCTGCTTATGAAAACAGTAGTCCATGCAGACTGATTGAAGGTCAGCTGCACTAATACTGAATTTAATATTCGAAACAGGTGTAAAATGAGAAAAGGCAGAGGGGTGGGAAAGGGACAGGCATAGGAGAGGTTCAGTGAGGCAGGAACCTCTGGGTGCTGAGCAAGGACTTTTCTGTCAGTAGCTGCTTTGCTTTTAGAAAGCTGTTACCTAAGCCACATAAGTTGTGTTCCTATAACCACTGGCCATCACTGTACTGAATGCTGAGTAAGTCATTTGTGTGGTGGTAGTTTTGTGATTAGCCTTGGAAACTTGCACTGGACCGGTTTGAAAAGCATTTCTGTGGTGGTGGGGACATGGTTTTGTCTTATTTAAACCGTTGCTGTTAATCACCTGGGACAATGGATTTATGAGGAAAAATTACTGACCTTCTGGTACCATGCGGGCACGTCATCACAAGGTGTTATTCACTTAATATACTTGCGTGGAGTGACTGGAAAAGCATTAGGGAAGTGTTGCGAGTTATCTGTTATCCACAGGCTGAGAACATCTGCATGGTTTGCCTGATACAGTGTATTTTTTAGCTAGCTGGGAAAGATTAGCTTTGCTGTCTTCACTTATGCAGTTGCATTTTCAGCTGTGGTAAAGATGAACTTCACTGATTCACAATCAAATCATCAGCATTGGTTGGCTTGCTTGCTTTTTTGTAGAAAATATTAATACATGTGCTCACCAGAGGGCCTCCTACATTCTCATTGTTGCTATTTTCTCACATTCAGAAATTCGGTGAGGAATTAAAATAGAGCCTTGTGTAGAACAAGATTAAGAATTTAAAATTAAGAGTTGTTTTTTGCCTGTTTTCATCCTTCTGTTCCTTTCACTTTGCAGTTCCTTGGAGCACACATTAGACTTGTGAAGAGGCTTCCTAAGAAGCAAGTTCTCATACCTGGCCATATTGAGAAACCAGTTGGGATTCTATTTCTTGTGAGATTACTGTAGGCTTACGTGTATGCACAGTATGTGTCATGGGTCTTGTAGTGGATAAAATATAAAACTCCTTGCAACCTCTGTTAATAGAATGTTGTCTGTATGAGTCATATCAAACTGGCAAGACACCAAGCAGACATTTGGGTAGCTATCTGTTGATTCTGCTTATCAGTTCTTCTTCTTCCCTTCCTGTGGCAGATGTCTTAAATACCTGAATAAAACAAAATAAAGCTATCCTTCTTCCCACCTCTCCTCCAGTTCAAACAGAGCTGTTTTAAAGCAGTTTTCCTGGTCAGGAAGATTGGTTTCCTCCACAGGCTCCAGAATTTCAGTGTGTGAAATTCCGATCAATGCCTTCTTCAAAGTATTTTCCTAAGATCAGTCTGCCTCCCTTTCCTCCGGAACAGCCTGGGGAGACCACGAGGAGGCTTCTGTCCATTGCTTTGCTATCTTCTAGCAGGTAGGCACAGTTCTGCTTCCTGTGCCTGCAAATTAACCCCTCGAGGGATCTGCAGAGTGAGGCTGTGATATACCACTTTCTGCTCATTGGCTCTGGGGACAAGGCCACACACAGCACTAAGAAAAATGGTTAGCGCTCATTTATGAGCTGTACTGACACTTAATTTCTCTTCCCCATGGTTTAAAAAAGAAAAAAGCTTGGAGTGACTTACTCTTCTGAGAGAGGGTGTTCTTTGGTATTCTCATGTTAACACAGCTGCATACTTCTCCAATGCAGTGCTGTGCTAAGATGTCATAAGCTTTGTACCCATCTGTCTAAATTTATTTTTGAGTGCTATTAATGATTGATTCATCAGAACTGTAGCTGCAACTTAATGTTATCGTGTTTAAGACGTTAAATGGGATGGTACCACTTTAAGGGTTTGTTAACAAAGCTGTCTTGCTCTTAATCTTGTTTCTAATTATCACTGATTTTACTGTGTAAATGCTTCAGGGTGGAAAGAAATCTATTTCTTAGCTAACATAGAATGTCAGTGTTGGGTTGTCAATTATTTCATCTGTTACTGGTTACTCTGTGCTGTTATTTTGTAGCCCTCTCTAAACAGTGATGCTTCATATTTTAACAGAAATCCTTCAACAGTATTCTTGGTTCAGGCTAAGTTACTTAGGAAAAAATATTCATCTAGTGACCTAGATGAATTCTGAACAAAAGCCAAGTAGCTAATGGTAACCTTGGCTCCAAAATCAGTAAGGATGCACTTTCAAATGCATTTAGAAACTGTTGCTTGTCATTAATTTCCAGAAACATTGATCCGAGTATGCTGTTTGCTGCCAAATAAGTGCTGTGCTTGAAGTTATGCAAAGAAATAGGTGCCTCAGCAGTGGTGCAACGCAGCTATTCGTGTGCAGTGCTGCGGCGTTTGGTTTGGAGTCTGCATCTGCTCTTTCTGAGGTTTGCCCCACGCTCTCTGTGCTAACACTCCATGGTACTGGTGCAGCAGTGGGCTTCTAAGTGTGGTTACAATGCAGCCTTAACTGGGTGAGAACGCTGATGAACCAAGCGTCAATTAATACTTGTTTATGAAGAAGTGTGAAAAGGAAAACATTCCAGCGAGTCTGAGAGAAATTTGTGTAGTCTGTGCTGAACTGAAAGGATATGTGGGCATGCATTTAATAAAGAAGGCACCGTGAGGTTGCTGGGATGTAAAATTATTGCATGCTTTTTGTGGTAATTTGGCCTTCATCACAGGTTATGAGTAGTCAAATTAACGGCCATAGCTTCACTAAAAGGAGTGTGCGTGTCTAGTGATAATGAATAGCTATAATGTAAAATCAATATTTAATCTCAGATGTCTTCTGTATGAGGAGTCTAAGCTGTTAAACGTGACTTGTTAGAGTAATATCTCACCTGAGTAGCCCTGCAGCAGGAGGCAGAGATGCTCTTGAGTGTGGATTTCTGTCTGTACAGGAATCGCAGTGAAAATAGTTGCTGAAAATGCTGTTTGTTTTGTGTGCTTTGCATGGGAAGTGCTTCAGCTTTTTTTTTTTTTTCCTTCTGAAGAAGAAAGTAGATACTAATTTTATTATATATGTTACTCAATATTAATTTATTGGAAATCTCTTTATTAGTGCTAATCATGTGATTATTAAGTTTGGAAATGACCTCTAAGATCATCTAGTCCAAGTGTCCACCACCATCAACATTGCCCACAAAAGCATGTTCCTCAGTACCACATCCACGTGTTTCTTGACGACTTCCTGCTGTGACTCCACAACTTCCCTTGGCAGCTTATGCTGGTGCCTGACCACTCTTTTGGAGAAATTGTTTTTCCTAATATCCAACCTGAGTGCTAATTCATGGGAAGAATGTGCAAATGTCCATGAGTTGAAACAGGGAAAAGGAATTCACATGTCTTACAGGCTTTTAGGATGGTGTATTTCAGTCTCTCTGAATGCCATCAATTTCTGGAACCTGTTTTGGACATGAGAATGAGTGTTATAGACCTCTTGAGTTTGCACTCTCCATTGCCCGCTGAATTCAGAGCTGTTGGAAATTGTGAACTACTTTCTTTCTAGAAATGTCACAACGTTTGTCTAGAGGCAAGTTCAATTTTTGGTATTTATGAGCATGTTCATTTTCTGAGTTCAAAGAACTGCCAGATAACCTTGGGAGGAAAACAGACTTAACCAGAGTAAGGGGTATATTGGAGAGAGCTCAGCATTTTTCTTTCTAAATGAAACTGCTGAATATTTTCAGCCAAATGATAATGGGATTTACATGTGTGGGAGAACTACAAAGATGTCAAAACACTTTGTTAACACTTTCAAAATATTGCTTCAGAAGTGTCTTTTGAACATGCTTTCTAACTGTGGGTGCTCTTGTTGGTTGCACATGGAATAAAATAGGTTGACTTTTGTTACCTTTATGAAAATAATTTTAGAAAGTAAATATAAACTAACACGTATATCTTGTGCATTTGTAATATTTGAAACATGCTAACATCAGTCGCTGCCTCAACAGACAATGGTACAACAATTAACATTTCCCAAATCACTGTCATAATGGGTACTACCTCAGTATGTGCTTCTACCTTACTTATCATGATTGCGGGGTAAGGTAAGGAGCTTCATGTTTACGTCAGAGTAGTAGTATGAATGTGGGCAGTTATTAGAGAGTGATCCTTCTCATTGTACTTGAACATGAGGTAACCTTGTTGAGTTACTGGTGCCCACGTTTGAAGCTGGTGTGTATTTGACTCTGTGTCTGAGGTTAGCGAAAGTCTTTGAGCTTTACCCCAGGGAAGACTGTAGCAGCCTGTTCCTTTATTTTTGATTGGAGCGAATTCTTGTTTGTCAGTGTATTCTTCTCTTGCTTTATTGGTTTAATTCTTTTACTCTGATGTTAGTTATGACTTGTGTGTAGGTTGCTCCAAAAGTAATGCCTCCTGTTTACTTCCATGGAAACTACAACAGGTACAAAGAGCACAATGGCGCTATTTGACAGGGCAAGTTCTGAGCTAAAGACTGTTTTTTCAACACAGTCACCACTATTTGCTATGTGTTTTCACTAGCAATGAACAGGAGGCCATGCTTGTAAAAATCTCCATGGCTGTCTGGAACATAATTTGTCTTTCCAGTCAGTGTTGCCACTGCTGAAACGCACCACTCACTGGTATCCACACCCACTGTTTGGTCTCCTTAAACATTCAGCAAGTGCTGATCGATGTCAGTGGGTGCCATTTTTCCTGCATGGAGAAATTCAGTTCCACATCTTTGCTTCATCTGTACTTTCATGTCAGACAGCATTCTGTCAGACTGCTCCTCTGCTTCCATCTGTCACATGACAACAACATGTAATGGAATATTGATGGGAAGATTCAGTCTCTACTACCATACCACTAACATCTTCCTCCAACAGTATGAGCCAATGTAATAAAACAGGAGCCATTACTTTTGGAGCAGCCCTCATGTAAAGTTTTCCTGAACGCAGACGAGTGTAAACGTGCTTTCTTTTTCATTCTGTGGTACTTACCAAACTTTAAAATTATTTTATGTTTTCACTCTTGACTTCTGTCCAAATTTCATGAAGAAAAATATATGAATCTCTGTAAAGCTGGTTTACAACAGGATTAGTATCTTAAGAAATCATGCTGGATTGGAACTGTCTTTGGAAGTGGTGTTGCTTCGGTTGATGGAAAGGTATTAGCTGTAATATCTCTTAAAAACTTGATTTTAATGGATTATAGACAAATAACCTGTATGACAGATACATAACATCTCCTTTTAGATAGGAGGCTGTAATCTGAGTAGTACTGTCATTGATGAAGACATCTAAATTCCATAATGTATCATTTGTAAATATTGTCAATTGATTTGACTGCTCTGATATTACAGGTACCAGCAGTTAGTCTGAGTGGAACATAGGTTTGTATTTCAGTCTTCTTCATCTAGATGATTAAGTATAAACTTACTTCCTCATTAATTAAAAGTAGTGTGAACTTGTCATGTCATTCAGTCTCTTGTGAACTGTTCTGTGGTGCGGACATAAATCTAATTGGCCAATGAGCAGCTTTCTTCAATGATAGGTGATGAGTCAGTGTGAAACGGAGAGTGGATTTAAGTTTGAAAAGGAACTCTTAAGCAATCTGCATGTCAGTCCAGGACTGGTGGACTATCTGTGCTCAGCAGGGACAGTACCGTATCCTGACCATTGTTTTTCCTTCCATCATTTGGACATTCATTTCTTTTACCTTTTAAAATGTCACTTCTGGTGTTCTATGCAACTCTACTGAATCAGCACAACCATGCTGGCTTCAGAGTGCCAGAACAGGTAAGAACTGGAGGACGGCCTTGGGAGTAAGAGATTTATTGCAAGTTAAGCATGCCTATCCTTGTGTTCCATGAACATGGGCCCAACTTTTCATTTTGGAGAGATAAAACTGGAGATCTGGACACTAAGCTTGGAGTCTCTCAAGTGGCCCGATTTCAGGGAGACTGGACAACTAGATTGAATTACTATTTGTGTGTCTAGAACAGATTGAAAGGCTATCTTTTGGGTGGCAGGCCTGTCAGCTGGCTGCAACAAAGATTTTCTTGGCTTAGAGTAAGTTAGTTGTCCATTGAATTGCTGGAAAATGTCCTCTTAATGTTCTTAGTGAGTCTAAGAGGGCAGAGTCTTTAAATTCATATTTGACAAACTCTTAATTTATTTGCAGACTGTTATTTTTATCCTGTTGCATTCTGAATAAAAATGAAGACAGAAGACATGTTAGCGCAGGAGAGAATAATTGTTCTTTCAAATCAAACAAAATACTACTCTCGTCCTTACCGCAGTCTATGAGGCTCTGAAAGCATTCATGCATTCATCTGGACAGCAGTTCTCTCAAATTTCATTTGTCTTTAATCAACTGGGGAAGCAGTTCAGGCACTGCGGCGAAGCTGGTAATGTAAAAAGATGCAGAAGCTCCTTTAATCAACGTAGAACTCAGCTTCGCTTCTCAAGAGAAATATCCTTCACAGGAGGGCTGTGTTTTGACCCACCTGTCCCTGGTTAAGCTATTGGCATTGGCACTTTCTGACTGTGTGAGTGGTCTGAAAATTCTCCCCAGTGCCAGGTGTGCTGTAGCTGTGGTATAAATAAGGTGCACCTCAGAGGCAGCAATGACTTCTGCTGGGAATAGGAACTGGAGCTCCTGGGGCTCAGCTGTTATGCTGTTTTTTCAGAGACTATTTGGCAGGGAATTCCTCAGCACTGCCTCCGAATCAATTGGCAGAGGAAGCAACGTTGCAGCAGGGGAGCGTGGCTGATATCATCACTTTGAGCAGAAATGATGATCTTAAATGCCTTGTCCTGGTATTGCAGGAATTGGTGTTGTAGCATCAGTTACTCCTCACGCTGCAGTAGTTAATGCTAATCTTAG
Source organism: Meleagris gallopavo (assembly GCF_905368555.1). Lineage (NCBI taxonomy): Eukaryota > Metazoa > Chordata > Aves > Galliformes > Phasianidae > Meleagris > Meleagris gallopavo. The sequence continues at coordinate 43,542,779 of NC_139409.1, read as the reverse complement.
TAAAGCAGCAATACATTGCTGTAGTGTGTGTGAACAGTCAGGTATTCTGGAAGCAACTGTGATGCTTCTTTTGATTCAGTGGGAAAAGAGTCTTGTAATCCCAGTATTTGCTGATTGCTGCAAAGAGTAACTTCAGAGGTTTTACAGAACATGGCAGGTACATCTTTGATGTGTTTGCATTTAACTTGCTCAGTGTGGTGGGATTTTCCTTTGATTTGTTTGCCTCAGCAATTTACAACACTTTGTAATGGTGATAGGGGTTATCTGAGACAAGGGAGATTAGGAAAGGAGAGAAGGAGAAGGAGGAAGAAAAAAATATCACAGAAAGCGCTATTATCCAGTCAAATCAGAGCCTGATATTTTTTTTTCTTGCTTATGTTTTCATGGCTTGTTTGCTCCTGATATGATTTATGAATCTAGCTCAGTTGGCTTTGCATGGATAAAACACCTCTTTAGTCTTTGGAGTTTTTGGTCACTCAAGCAAATGCTTTCATTTTAGCTAACAGTAGATAGTGTAGAGTGTTACAAATCAGGATGTACTTTGTCTTTCTGAATAGTAAAAACCAAATAATGGGGCACTATGACTGCCAGGATACATCGGTGTTTAAGTCTTTGCATTTTGGCAATCTGGGCATATCTCACACTAAACATGGTAGATGCTGAATGTATAGTGAACCAGACTGAAACAGCTTGTCTTAGAGATGCTAATGGAAATGAACTTTTGTGAAGTGGTTAGCAACGAGGTGACAGAAATCGTAAGCGCTGTATCACTGTGTGTGCCACCAGTCTTGAGAAAACAGATCCTTCACAATTAAGTTGTGACTAGAAAATATATCATGGATTAACAGAAGTTAGATTTTATCGTTGCCATTTCCTGAGTAAAACATCAAATACCTTGTGTTAAGCTCAGTTACGATTATAACTTGTTTTTTGGACTTAGGAATGCTGAAGGAAGTTTGAAGACATAATAACTTCCCAGGCCTCTTGAGTAATTTACGTAGGGGACAGATTAATTCTGGTCCTCTATTACTGGTGAAGATTGTGGTCTTCCCTGAAAACATGTGGAATTTAATAAAGCGATGATTAAATAACACCTTTGATTCCTTGATATCCCTTAATAGTTGTAGTATAGTTCAAAAACTATATTGTAATCTTGAATGCTATTTAAGAAGGGCCCACGTTATTTGCACTGTGCCTTCTAATGAGCTGTACTGACTTGGTAGAGATGGAGGACAGCCTTTTTCTGTGTTAATAATAAACCCTTTGGCTGCATAATAGACATTATTGGTTCATTTCCACCATTACTTCCATTTAAGATTTCTCTGCAGTGGAGAGAATAACCTAAATTAGAAAGCTGAGTTAAAAATAAGCCTGAAACAGAGAATCATACTGGGATGATTTGCCTATCATCTTTGATTGCATGGGGTTATGTAAGTAGCTTTCAAAATAAAGGTATTGTGGTGTATGTCACTAATGCTTTGGAAGGCTTGTTTTTAAGGAACTTATTTCTCTAGAGAAGAATTTGGAGGAGGTTTTTTCATTTGATTCAAACACTGAATAGATTTGCCTCCTGATACATACATGAATATACACGCTGTAAGAGTCGTCTGTCTTTTTCAACTCCTTTCATTTTCAAGCATTTTGTTGCTTTGCAAAAAGTTTAAAGTACATCAGGTGCTCATTTTCCTATCTGGTATGTAAGCTATTATTTATTGACGAATTTAGGTAATCATACCGAATATCTTTCCTTGAAATTGTATTTAAGGTTTGCTTTAATTTGTAACGAAATACTCAAAAGATTGCACATTATTGCAGTTCTGGAGTGTGAGACAATAAATAATCTATTTCTGTGGCCATAATAAACCGCATTGTGGTTCATTACAGAACATTTGGTTATGTCATTACTGTTTCCATTGCTGATCTCAGGAAGGGCAGCGTAATCGTTATTTTTAAACAAAGCTTGTACTTAGCACTGATGGTAGGTTAATAAAAAGCAGATTGGTTCCATGGCAAGAACAGTATGGCAGGTTACCAATTTACTCACATGTTTTTGTGAAATCTAGTAGAATTATCCCACGAACTCCCTGGAAGGGGAGCCTAGCACAGTGCCACTCTGCAAAGATACTCGTATGGTGAGCAGCCATCGTGAAATGCAGAACTGATTGATGTTTCCTGAAAACCAAAACCCAGTTGCCGCTGGCACACAGAACAGGGGCTGTAGGAATTTACTTTTTAGGCAGGGGAGCAATCTGATGCACGAAACTTGTCGCTGTACCTCTGGTATCTTGCTGCTTCTTTGGCTCATTAGGCATGGAGAGGGAGGAGAAAATGTGTATTTACCTCACTGATGTGAGTTGTTGTGTCTGCATAAATAATATAAGGTGGAGTCTTGAAGTTCCTACGTAAGGGGCTAAGATACAATCCCAAATTCCTGAGTGTCCTTGTCTTGGGAAAAGAGGAAGGTAGCTTAAAAGCCTGTGAATGAGAATTAGCAAGTTGCAGCAAGTATGATCATATTTAGCTAAAGGGGATCCTTTAGTGTTCTCCTGCTTCAAAAAGTGTAAATTGTAAAAGTGCTTATGTGAAGTTACTGTTTCTTGGTGTTCTTTTACCAAATGTGTTCCCTGTCCCCTTAATGCCAACTTTACAAACTAGACCATTGCTGTGAAAGTTGAATGGAGGTCTTCTAATTTCATGCCTTACTGCTCTCTTAAAGTCCCTGTAGCCTTGGAGAGATGGGAAGTATTGCCTGCACAGCCTTTTCATTGCTGGTAGGGTTGTATGATTGTAATAAGATTTTTTTTTTTTTTAAAGATATTGCACAAGAAGTAATAAAACCATCTGTGTTTCAATCTAGCAGTGTTGTTGTCTTCGGGGCTTCTGAGGGATAACAAGTTACATACTGATCTTCATCAAACAAGTGTGACTAGGAGAGAGTCTGCGGCTTAAAATAAGTAAAACAGTGGAGACTTGTTTCAGTTCAAGTTAGCATTTTTAAAGCCATCATCCCACAAACACATCTGTAATGCTGGAATTTTCACATTTTAGGCATACTGAATGTTTTATTTGAGCTCGTTGTTACAGTTGACTTTGTTTTTGTTTTCCCTGACTTAAATACAAATCAAATACAGTTTTCTGTGTCTGGTAGCTAAAATGAAACCAACCATGTCTAAGTGTTTAGCGTTAATTAGCGACTTGCATCTTTAGTAGTTGGAGAAATTTGGAATTACACTGGATTGCTCATCTATTTTTAATTGTCAATTGAAGGCTAATAATAATGGATTGAATGCATATGGTGGGCAGTACTCAGTTTTTTCCCTATTTTAGCCTGGTTTACAATAGTGTTGATGCAGAATCTGTCATTAGCTTCTGTTGTGAAGTTGTTCAAGTGAAGTAAGCTTGGAAGGATTTTGCCTGCTGATGTTCATCTTTGTGCTAGTAGCCAACAAATGAACAAAGAAGACAGACCCATCTGACATTACAGATTGTACTATAAATACTTTGGCTTCGTGTTTTCTGTTTGTGAACTCATCCTGAGAGTTTGGTAAGCAAATATGCAAAATGTGGCTTCTGCTTTTTGTATTTCTGAACACTGACTTTTGACTGTGATTGGTAATATTATGTCCACAATAAAATATCTATACAATTTGCAATGTTTTTGTAATGAAAATCGCAACTACTAACTTGTTTGAGTTTAGAGTGTCTCTGTTAACTGTGGGAATTTCTCATTTCATCATATAGGTTTATTTTATGATTAAATATAGCCTATAAAAATCAAATTTTTGAAAGATATAGTAAGAGAAAGCGATGTTTTTGGAGGTCTTATTTTTGTAGACCAAAGAGTGCACTACTCCTCCTTCCTTTTTCCTCCCACTCTCTCCTAGATGCGCAAGGATGACATTACTTCCTTCTCTGCTGTTTGAGTTGGAAGCTTCCTATATTCCTACTATGGACAAATGTAGTATTTATACATCTGGAGTATACCTGTACCCAAAGGACAAAGTGCTTGTTATTTACTTACTGAACATAGCAATGCAGTATAATCGTATTGACATCTGACACTGAGGCAGCATTTCAATGTTCTGTGTAGTTGTCCCCTATAGATAGATGCAGGGGTTCTTACCTGTCTAGGGGTTAATATTGTAACAGCTTTATTGCTCATGTGAAAAGGAAAGCAACTTTAGATGACTGAAGTCTTTATCGTCACCAGCAAATGGACTTTTAAAGTTTATCTGCTTATATAAAGAAATGGTTTACAGCTCTGCAAAAGGTAGTTAAAATCCTCTTACTGCTCTGGCAGTGCAAAGGCATCCACTTGAATGCTCTTGAAGCATTGCCATGGTCAATTTTCCATCCTGACAGGAAGAGGAGAGCAACCAATCTCCAATCCAAAATGCTGTTCCAGAAGGAAATCACAGCTCTGTTCAGTCAAACATGTCTTCCTGTAGTTTGTGCCAGCTGGTCTGGCATTGTTTCTTTAACCCTCAACACTCAACAAATAGTGATAAAGAATTTGAGAAAATAGTTTGTCATAATGAAGAGATAGGAGAACCTCTCGCCTGTTCTCATCAGCGATGTGATGTTGAGACCACTTGCGGAAGAGAGGCCTTTCTTTCAAAGCTTTTGGTTTTCTTTGCAGATTAAGTTGCGGTTGCAATGAGTGGAAGATGTAGGTGGTATTCTGTAAGTGCATCAGTATACTTTTGTTTGTAGCTTTTGTTTGGGAGAATACCTGCTGTAGGCACTGAAGGCAGCCAAGCCTGAAGTCAGTAAGTAGCACTAGGCCCTACCAAGCTGACATACAGTCTCAAGGCTGAAAGCAGTGTATCTGTCCTTGTGGAGCAGTACGGATGTGACTGTGTTGTTTCTGTAGTCAGGCAGACATGTTGTGCCTCTCAGTGTGCTCCAGTGTAGATACAGTCCTGTCAGGAACATGTACAAAGTACATGGAAAAATTGGCCTTACAACTGAGAGCCACTTGCTTCTGTAATGTTTCCCCATAGATATATTAAAAGAAGTTCAGTCATGCAGTCTCGTCAGCCCAGGTATTGAAGCTGCTGCTTGTTCTCCAGTGAACAGTTTCTCAAAGGCCTTTGATTAAAGTGATAGGTACAGAGTTCCTTTTATTTGTTTTCTGAGTTATTTATCTTTTCCTTAATTCATAAGTAGCATTCTCTACTATGTGTGTAAAACCTGTATTACTTGTCCCTTGGAGGTGTGTGTTATTGGTCTATGATAAGTAGGACTTTGTGTCTTAGGAATTTGTATTTCATCTTTCAAAAATACGCAGAATATGAAAATATAGTGCAGATTTCCCATTGTGTTATCTTGTTCCTATGAAAGCTACAGTGTGTCACAGTTTTAAACAACTGACTTCTGATTTGCTAAAAGGGAACTTTGTTGTTAAGAATGTAGACACTAAACCAAGGCTGATGTTTTTAAAAATGTTTATTTTTGCAAGCAGCATATGCAAATTTCTGTTGATTGCTTCAGCACAATTAAATCTGACAGCTGTAGACCACTCCTTTAACTAAAGGGTCTGACCTCTACAGCGTATTAGGAATGTCATTTTAGTTTGGTGGACTTGTCATGAGGTAAAATCAAAGTAATGTGATGATAAATTGTGTCCAGTATGTTAAGCTAGTAAGTATGTTACAGCAGCCTGGTGCACAGGTCAATCTCTCTGTGTTACTTAAGGTTTGTAAAATCCCCTGTAACAGGTTTAATAGTGCTTGTGGGACCAGAGGTGACAGAGGCATTCGTCAGAGGGAATTTCAAGGATGCGTTGTTTTGGGACAATGGGCTTAATCACAGCTGTGTAACATTCCCTGCAACTGCTCTTTTTTAAGCCAGATTTTTTTTACAACACCTATTCCTGTAAAAGATTTTTCTAGGAGAGTTTTGTGGTTACCACGGTACAGTATTTCACAAGATAAAGACAATTTGCACACTTCAGAGATGTCAGTGTAATTCCTTTTATTTCAATTTCTGTCTGTTACTACAGCAGTGCTGCTTTGACCTCACATCTTCAGATACTCAAAAATTCTTCAGAAAAGTCATGTGTACTACGTATGTCTCATTCTTCCCTATCTCTGGGTTTGTCTACCTCTCCTACCTGCTTGTGGTTTTACAGCTTTCTTTGTGGTGCTTTTTGACATGACTGAAGGAGCAGAAAGATGCTGAGCCTGACTAAGAGCTAGATGTACCTTTCCTACTGTAGCCCAAGGACAGCTCTGTGATACAGCCTAAAAAAAGTGTTTCATTTCAGTGTGAAGTTGGCTGTCCTCTTCACTTTCATGTATCTTGTGCCAATCCAGCATGGCTTTAATTTTACTCTGCCTGAGGGGCATCTGAGGCAGAGGAACTGGTTTACTTTTGAGTGTCTTAGGCACGCTCTGAAACTAACAGCACATCAGTCACGCTGTGAAGCCCAGTCTGGCTCTGAACTGAACCTCTGAACTGGAGGTCTCCCAGCTAGTTACTGACCATTTATACAGGAATTTGAAACAGGACAAGACTGTAGTAGATTGAGGAGAAGGTGGCAGAAGACCTTCATGAGTGAGCAAGGAGCTAACAGAGAAACTGAAATGGAATAAGGAAGTTAGTGAAATGTGGAAAAAGGGTCTAGTCACTTGGAAGAAGTACAGGAATGTTATCTGGGCAAGCAAGGGTGCAAGTGGAAGAAAATGTTATTGGGGTAGTAAACGTGGATTCACCAAGGAGAAATCATGCTTGACCAACCTGATAGCCTTCCAAGATGTCATGACTGGCAGGGTAGATTAAGGGAGAACAGTGAATGCTGTCTATCTTGACTTCAGCAAGGCTTTTGACGCAGTGTCTCACAGCATCCTCATAGGTAAGCTCAGGAAGCATAGGTTAGATGAGTGAAACTCAGTGGTGCAGTGCAGTTGGAGCCCTATAGCAGCTAGCACTGTTCCCCAGGGATTGGTATTTTGTGTGATCTTGTTTAGCATATTCATCAGTGATCTGGATGGGCAGTAGAATGAGCAAATTCGTTGGTGATGCGAATTTGAAAGGAGTAGCTGACACAGCAGAAGGCTGTGCTGCTGTTCACTGAGACCTGCGCAGGCTGGAGAGTTGAGCAGAGAGGAACCCTATATTATTAACCTTTATTATAAGGTTCAACAAGGGCAAGCGTAGTATCCCGGGGACCAGGACCTGGGGACAAATAACTACATGCATCAGTACAAGTTAGGGGCTGACCTGCTGGAAAGGAGCTCTGTAGAGAAGGACCTGGGTGTCCTGGTGGGCAAGAGGTTGGCCACGAGCCAGCAGTGTGCCCTTGTGGCCAAGAAGGCCAAAGGTATCCCACAGCACATTAAAGGGAGCATGGTCAGCAGATTGAGGGAGGTGATCCTCCCCGCCTGCTCTTCCATTGTGAGGCCATGTTTAGAATACTGTCCCCAGTTCTGGGCTTCCCAGTTCAAAAAAGACAGAGATCTCCTAGAAGCAGTCCAGTGGAGGGCCTCAAAGGTGATTGAGGGCCTGAAGCATCTCTTATATGTGGAACGGATGAGAGACCTGGCACTGTTCAGCCCGGAGGAGAGAAGACTGAGAGGGATCCTATCAATGCTTTTAAATATCTGATCAGCAGGAGTCAAGTGGATGGGGCCAGGCTCTTTTCGGTGGTGCCTAGTGACAGAAAAAGCACAATGGGCACAAGCTGTAACATAAGAAATTTCACATGAACATGAGGAAGAACTTCTTTACTCTGAGCGTGACAGAGAACAGGCTGCCCAGAGCAGTTGTGGAGTCACCTTCTTTGGAGATATTCAGTAGCCACCTGGATGCTTTTTTGTATAACCTACTGTAGAGAATCTGCTTGAGCAGGGTGTTGTACTAGATGATTTCCAAAGGTTCCTCCCAACCCCTATGATTCTGTGATTCTGAGAAGAGACTGGGAACCAGTTTAAGCACCCTGGGCAATAACACTGATCCTTTTCTAATAGACTAGTCTAATAAACTTAGCTGAGTGCATGCTTGACCTGAGGAAAGCACCACAATTCTGGGTATACAAAGACTGTGCAAGGCAGAGACCTCTGCTTAGCAAGGATTAACAGGGTACGGTGACCAGGACTGAAGCCTCAGCCTTCCTGGGATTGTTTTTTTAGCTTCATGGATTTGAGTTAGAACACTGGCTTTTTTTTGAAATAAGCTTGTGTGTCTGCTTTAACAGAGGTTTGTTCTTCTGTTTGCTGTTTGTAGCATTAATAAAGCTGGAATTTGCAGGTATGAACTCTCTGGAACTGTGCACCCGTGGGTGATTAGTCAGCTTTAATCCTGTGTGGACCCTTCTTAAAGCACGAGATAATTATTGTTCCTGCCTTGGCCAATGCTGTTCTTGTGTTAAAACAGTGGGCACAATGCTTTTGAACTTTGGATTTTTCTTTATGCATTAAATAAATATGTGTCAATCAACTGTCAGCTCTATTTCTATTTTTATTATATGAACGCGAGTGTTTTTTGTGTGGATTGCCACCCTCCAAATTAGGAATACTCAGCTTAAAAAAAATGTTTCAATGGAGGCATCTGGCAGAAAGAGAGAAATTTTCAAGCCAGAACCATTTCTTTGAGATAATGGGCAAAGAATGACAAGTAAGTTTGGCTGTGTTAAGACTGCAGAAGGGAAAAACAAGGCAAGCGAGGTTCATGGTGCATACAAATGTATTCCTCTGGAACATCCTGTGTCTAGCTTTGGCACACTTAACACAGGTGCTAACAGTTAGAAAATGAGACAAAAAATTGGGATTATAATCCTAAAACAGTGTGAGGGTTTTTTGTGTTGTTTTTTTTTTTTTTTTCTGTTTAGGTGTTGTTTTTTTTTTTTTTTTGAGGGGGATCAGGTGTGCTGCTGCAACTGACTTCAACTGAAATTTTTTATCTCTGTTTTTCTACCTGCTTTAGTTCTATCCTATTTTGCTATCATGATAACTTCTTGTATCCTCTCTCACTCAAAAATCTCTGTATTGAAGGTTTTTTTTCTTGTTTTAACATTTACTGCATCAACATGCTGTCTTGTGAAAAAAAAATAAGGAAAATGCTGATTGGAAACTATATAATGCATGATCAGTTTCATTATGTTGTAAAGAAGTCTAAAATTTGAAAGTGTTACATCTTTTGGGGGTGTTTCTGTGTATGTGTGCCTCTGATCTTCATAAAGTGCTTTTATCACACTTTACACAACTGAAGTTGTTTTGGTCAGCATATCTGCTGCCTTGGATTTCTGCAGGGTAAACTTCAAACCGTTCAGGCCACTGGGATGGAGCTTAACAAGATCAAGTGACAGGTCCTGTTTTTTGGTCACAACAACCCCAGGTAACACTACAGGCTTGGGGTAGAGTGCCTGGAAAGCTATATGGAGGAAAACGGTCTGGGGGTGTGCTAGTCAACAGTCAGCTGAACACAAGCAAACTGTGTGTCCAGGTGGCCGGGAAGGTCAGTGACGTCCTGACTTGTGTCAGTAGCATGACCAGCAGGAGCAGGGAGGTGATTGTCCACCTATACTCAGCTCTGGTGAGGCTGCATCTCTAATGCTGTGTTCAGTTTTGGGCCATTCACTACGAGAGTGACATCAAGGCCCTGGAGCGTGTCCAGAGAAGGGCAGTGAAGCTGTGAAGAGTCTGGAGCACAAGTCTTAGGAGGAACAGCTGAGGGAACTGGGATTGTTCAGTCTGGTGAGGAGGAAGCTTGGGGGTTCCTTATTGCTCTCTTCAGTGACTTGAAAGGAATTTGTGGTGAGGTGGGGGTTGGCTTCTTCTGCCAGTTAACAGCGATAGGACAAGAGGTTGTAGCCTCAAGTTGCACCAGAGGAGGTTCAGGTTGAAATTCTTCATAATATCCTTCTCCAAAAGAGTGGTGAGGCACTGGAACAAGATGCCTAGGGAAGTGGTGGAGGTACCTGCAGGTTCTTAAGGAAAGGGTAGATGCGGTATTTTGGAATATGGTTTAATGGACAATATTGGTGGTAGGTGGATGGTTGGACTAGATGATCCTAGAAATCTTTTCCAACCTTAATGATTCTGTGATTCTAAGCTGTCACTACATTGAACTTGCCCTTTACCACATACTGATTGTGGTATTCTTTTTGAAATGGAAGTAATATGTGTAAGTGCTTGTAAAATGTATTTTAATTTCACGTTCTCTGTGCTTCTGTTTGGTATGTTATGTTTTTCATGTTGTGTTTCTAAGGTTTGAAGTTAGTTTCTGGCACAAGTTCACTTCCAACTGGGTTCCAGCATTGTTTTCTGCGAAGTATTGATTAAAATCTTGACACTTTCAGGACTGACTTATCATTGATGTTTGACAGCCTCCACCCCCAGCTAACAGCTTTCAAATACAGTGTTCTCTGGGTTTGACATGTAGTGCTTCACTGATGTCTGTGAACTTGAAGCATCCAGGTCTTGTTTTCAGAACAGATATATTAGGAGTGACGGACTGTCCGTAAGTATATAGGTTGTTCCTTTAAAATCTGCTTGGAACAGGTTCAATGCTCTGGTATAAGTACCTCTGAGAAATAATTACAACTCAGAGAGCTGACCAATGGATGGAGGACATGAGTTTTGAATTTGCTCTGTAGCAAACTTTGAACCTTTTATTTTAACAAAATGTTTGGGAAATGCTTTAAAGGATAGCAAGGATATCAAAATAATTTGAAGGCTTTCTAGTAAATTAAAGTGAGCCCTATGGTAATTCACAGCAGGCAGAGGTACAGTAATTTATTTGATGGACATTCAACCTTTGAACACATCCAGTAGAACTGTTATCTGACACTTTTTTAAGAACTTCAGCCTTGTTGCATAAAGGCCACAAGAGTAACAAGTGTTTTGACGATGTGAGATTCCTTAACCTTCTCAACAACAGCCCAGTTTGTGGTGTGCTTCCCAAGGCAGTTACTGGAGGAGTCACTTCCAGCCACCTTTTGTGCTGAGTGGGTTCCAAGTGTTGAACTTCTTGCCATGGTAGTGGCTAAAGCTACTCGTACAGCTTAAACGAAACCTAGCTGTTTCTATGCTTCTTTGATTCTTTCTGTCTTGATTCACAGCATCCTTGACCAGTTGCTTGTGTGGTACAGCAATACCCAGCTTGAGGCCCATTTGAGTGCAGTGTCCCACAGAAGCTCTCTTGCCATGTACGTGGGACTCACTGAAGTGGTTGGTGGGGCCTGCACCATTCCGAGCCTTCTGAGTGAAGAATAGCTTTGGCAGCAAAAGCAGTGTGCTGTGCCTCGTGCTACTTCTTAGCAGCACAGGCATGACAAGAAAGAATAAATTGTTTCTTTTTTTTTGTCCGTTTTTAAATTTATGAGTGAATGGATATCCTTTTGACTGAAAGTATTATCAGGAAGCAGATCTCTTGAGTAAGAGTGCACTTTTTTTTTCTTCCCCCTCCTAGAAGTAATTTTTCAGTGAGTAGCTGTTCTTTTGGTCTGTCTGAAGCTGACTTGTATTATTTGTAAAGGCTAGATTGGTTTTATTAAAGATAATTCTCTTCAGATAACATAGAAAAATACTCATTTATGAGGTGCAGGTTCTTCATGTTCCTGGGGCACTGGTCATGAACAATAACTCTCTTATTGCAGGTTTTCTCTTTGTTTCTAGCTATTATTTATTTACTTATTTATTTAACTAGAGCCCGTCCACAATAGAAAGTATCTTTTGTTCTTCCACCTTCCAGATTGTGGGAGGCATCCAGAAAGTTAAGTGAAGGCAGCGTGAGGCGATTAACCAACTTGAGAGGACAAGTTTCCTTCTCAGGTCCTTGAAGGAGATCTTTAGTTCAGGCTTAACTATCTTTTTAAACTAATGAGTATTGGAAACACTTCACTTATGAGTAATACTGATAGCCAGTGTTTATATATTGCTCTACTCTTTAATAGACTTTGGTCTTTTGCTGGAATTCAGGCTTCTGATAGCAATAACTCCTGAGAACAGTATGGAAAGTAAAGAAAGCTTCACAATGGAAGTATCGGAAGTTAAAAATACCAGGAAGGTCAGGATAACTCTAAATATGTGGGAGGTCTCCGGAGTGTGTTGAAGCCACAGCACGAGATACTGTAATGAAAAGCAGACTCCTAATGTAGTATTAATTTGACACTTTCTATATGAATTCATGTATTTCCTGATACTTGTTTAACTGTGCAAGCATAACATTTTGCAGTGCTACTTCTTTCAGTGAAACTTTCATTTGTATTTAATTGGGAGTAAAAATGAATTTCATCATTGGGAGCAATTTTCTCATCATCATCTTTTCCATGCATTATACTCAATAAATGAAGCCAGAGATACTCCCTAGTCCTGCCTTATTAAGAGATTGATTCAGGGAAGTATAAAGTGTCCCTAGCTCTTATTCTTTTCCTGAGAGTTGAAAACACACAGTGCCTGTGCTACAGGTCTGATGTATGACACTGGCTCACAAGAGATGGATCAGTAAATGCAAAATCTGAGACTTCAGAATTTTTTTTTCTTATAAATCTTGGCCATTATATACAGATAGCACCTGTAGAATAGTGTATCTTGTACAAATTGAGTTGTATGCTAGAGCTGATGAGTTCGACCATAAGGAACATGTTCTGGGTGATTGTACTGAACTCGTTAACTTCACGTGAAGCCTTCCTCTAAACCTGGAGTTGTGTGACTGCTCCAAAAGCTTTGATTGTGAATGCCTGTGTATATTTGTTTCCAGGTTTTCATTCCATAAAAAAAAGTCAATATTTAACTTCTTAAATTTACAGAGGAGGGAATCATAATACTCAAAACTGCAGAATTGAGATGGATAGCCTTCATAAAGATGCAGTTCAATATGAAAACTGATGCATTAGAATTACTGGTTTAGACGCATTAGAGTACCATATTGTAGCTTTGTTTTTGTGCTGGTCCTGTCTGCGTAGACTCTCATTTTGAAAGCAACCTGGTCTTTGTACACTCTTTAGTTTTGAGTGGATGTCTGCCTCTTTTTGTTCTCTATTTTACAATGGGTAACAATTACCTGATGAGAATTTCATATTCCATTGATATTACCTTGTTCATTAACCCTGCTGGAGGTTTATTAACTATTATGCTTATTATTTGATATCAAAACACAGTAGGAAATGGGAGATTTGTTGACCTACTACTGCTAAAACAAATTCCAAACCATAACTTCATCCTTTTAAGAATATTGATCTAATATTGTTAGTTTTTCAGAATTTTCCCAATCTTTTATGTTTTGAGCCAGGTTCTAAAGAACATTGCATTGCTGAGAGCTACACCTCGGCATTTAAGATAACTGAAATTTGAAGTTTGTGCAATTTAGCCTGCAGTTTATTCTGAAAAGAGAAATTGTATTGGTACTTCTCACTCAGTTGATATTCACTGAGTAACAGAATGGTTGAAAGGCCCTCTGGAACGACATGGTCCAGCCCCTGCACCAGCAGGATGCCCAGGCTCACATCCATGCAGCTCTTGAAGATTTCTGAGGAGAAGATTCCACAGCCTGTCTGGGCAACGTGTGCCAGTGCACATGAAAATGACTGAGGAAAAGCTGCCGAACCTCTGTTTGCTCCTTTTTTTGTGAGGACTTTGTTTTAAAGAAAAATGTACTGAGTAACAGGTGGTGGGGAGGAAGGTGTGGGGCAAGACAGGCAGTCCTCGATACTTTACAGCATTTTTCCAGTTTTCTAAAGTTTTTACATTTAAGTTTTGATAATATGCAGACTAAAACAGTGGTGCTCTGTTTCTGAAGCAACCTCTGGTCATAAATATGCTTCGAGAAGAAGAGACAAAGTAAAACTCGAGAACTAACTGAATGCTAACAGCAGATAGGGTCAGTGTTGGTTGTAAATTCGTCTGTTCCTGATCTTATCCAGCATGATGACATAATTCTCTGCACATGACAATACAATCCTCTTCACAGCAGCAGGCTGTTAAAAATGCTCACTTGATTCAAAGTATTAATCTAAGTATTAATCTACTTTTAGGCCTAATTAATTTGGTGTCAGCAATTACATTTTTATTTATATGGAACAGAATTTAAGAGACATTAGATATATGTTACTCTAACGTAGGCAAGTTGATCTGTACATCTTTTTTTTTTTTTTTTTTTAATTGAAGCTCATTTGCCATTTCAGTTTTTTTTTCATTTGTTGATTCCTAGCTTCCAATTTTCTTCAACTGCATATAATCAATTTTCACAGAATGTGGATGGTCACTAAAACAAACCTAACTGGCAGAAAGTCATTTTGAGATACTATTGCCTGGTATCTAAAGAAAATGAAAATAAACTACTTTGGAGTTTATTGTTGGTCTTGCTAACCAACTGCACTTGTGCGTCTGTTTGGTGGGGCTTTTTTTGGTTGCTTATTGTTGTGGTTTTGGTTTTTTTATTTTGTTTTCATTTTCTAGGCTGTGCATTTTTTGATGGCAGAAAAGAAGTTCAGTTCTGATAATGTCAGAGGAACTGTTTGCTGGGAGCTTGGTCTGTTATGATTTAACAGAAGCATTTGTGCCAGATAAGTATTGGGATAAGTATCGGGATGAAGTTTATGTCTGAACCCTGCAGATCACTGAAGATGAAGCAGTGATAAGGGTGAATAAATATAAGCTTGGAGTTTTGATACATATATGGTACTTCAAAACAGTGAATTGAAAAAACATCAGTATGTACATAGTGCCAAACATTTAACACGCAGATAAAGATTTAAGGTGTAGAAAATGGTCATTGAGCCATTTTACACTATTTCTTCAATGTGAAATCAAAGAATTCTCTTAAGAGCGTAGGTGTTCTTTACTCACAGGAACTCGGATCATCTTTACTCAGAGCATGGCGAGGCATTGCAACAGACTGCCTGGAGAAGTTTTGGATGCCCCATCCCTAGAGGTGCTCGAGGATGGGTCGGATGGGGCCCTGGACAGCCTGACCTGCTGGGTGGCAACCCTGCCCATGGTCGGGGTTTGAGGATTGATAGTCTTTAAGGTTCCTTCCAACCGAAGACATTCTGTGATCTGTGTTTTACCTAATTTAGCAGAACAGTACCAAGCCTACTGTTTGCAAACCTATATGTTTGGTTTGCATGCTTGATTATTTTTTTTTCCATAGAGTGATTCCCAATTTGCAATAATATAAAAGTTTTCCAGGCTTTTGAGAGGATGACTTACCAAATTAAGCTGTTGAGAAACACGGTATAATATGCTTTTGAAAGGAAAATTGATGCTTGAAATTTCTTCTAATTCTTCTTAATTAAGCAGAGAAACACTTGGCATTGTTAAGTCCATATGTAGTCCTGATATTGTTGTATAATGAACACAGAATTATGCTTAACTTGCACTTGGCAGTAACACTAAGCAAGTTGTATAATGTTAGCTATGTCATTGATTTAAGCATGGCTGATTTCTGTTTGTTTATTTACTAGCTATCACACTACCATCCCTTGCTGGAGACTGAATCAGGATAGCTGTAGAATAGAAAGGCCTCTTTTTATCTGCAAAAAACATTTCATCAGAAGAGGTGATGGTACTGTTGTACTCCCTTGTCTTACCTTTGTCTTGTGTGTTAGTGTTTTGAATGACAAAAAGTTACTTTAATTTACAAAAGAGAGAGGAACAGCTAAAAAGGGAAGTGTTTGGATGCAAGGTGAAAGACTTGAGTAAACTGTAGACTTGAGTAAATGTCCCACCAGGTAAAGGAAGAAGACTGAAAAGACTCCAGCTAACCAACCAAACTAAAATTGAAGGCATCCTTCAAAAATTGAAAACCATGTCCACCAAAGAAAACAGAAAACTCAAATTCTCTCTGTATTCTGATACATAAGAAGAAGAAACAAGTTGCCAGGGAGTCAGCAAAGCTAGTAATACTTAAGATTAAGAAGGGGGCACTACTGAAGAGTCGTATAATTGCAGCACAGTTAAAAAATTTTTGCTCTGGAGTTCACATCAGAAGAAATCAAGAGTGCTTCCTTCATTTGAGGACGAGGTAATTAAAAATGTAAGGAAATTGACAATATAGTAGCAAAGGAAGAGAGAGCAAATCAGAAACCACTTGTGCCAATGTGAAAATCGGTACCACATCCACTTTTCACTATTTTTCTAATGCTTTTCTAATGCTATAGGTTTCTCATCTTTATTGTAGTAGTAATAAATGCATAGGAAAGGTTGTTAGGTTTGATCAAAGGTGTGGAATATTTTCTAGTCTGAGAAATAAAACTTTTCAGTTTAGAAAACGAACAACTGTAATAAAGATAAATACATGCTCCTTTAAATCCTTATTGTCATAAAAAAAACATGAATACAGACTTTTTTGTTCTCTGTTTCACATTTATACTGTGAGCTAGGGTACGTAGTTAGGGAGGAAATGGTTTGTTTATAAGAGCAAATGAAAAGGATCTCCTCTGTCAGAGTCCTTACTCTGGTTGAATTGGCAGTGCAGCTAAGATTGTCAATGGTAAAAAGAAAGTGAAGTCTGTAGGAAGAAGGACTATTAATTAAACCATGAGACACAGTTATAAAAATCAGAATATTCTGAAGAAAAACCCATGTGTTGAAAAGCATGTCTTCCCTTTTCATCTTTACTGCTTCATCAGCTGCTCAAATAGCCAAGTTGGGGAAGCTGCCATTCATCAAATAATCATATAAATTGCTTATAGCATTGTAGCTCAGACAAAAGACAAGCATTTATTTGGATGCAGATGTTCTTGCTTTTATACTTGGTTTTTCTAATGACTTCTCACTCTCCATGGTAGGAATTATAGATTGATGTGATTGTGTCAAAGGCCCAACTGTTTCATTCTGGGTTTTTTGTTTGCTTGTTTTGTTCTGTTGCTGCTTTTTTTTTTTTTTTTTTTTTTTTTTTTTGTGGCAGCCACTATGTGAATAATGTATTTTAAAGTCTTACTTTGAGTTGATAATCTCTTTGGAGGAGGTGGAGCTTTTGGAGCAGGTTCAGAGGAGAACCACAAAGATGATCAGTGGGCTGGAGCAGCTCTCCTGTGATGAAAGGCTGAGAGAGCTGGGATTGTTTAGCTTGGAGAAGGCTCTGGGGAGACCTCCGAGCCGTCTTCCAGTACTTGAAAGGAGCTTATAAGCAGGAGGGGGACTGACTTTTTATGCAGGTAGGTAGTGTTAGGACAGGGAGGAGTGGTTTTAAATTGAAAGAGGAGAACTTTAGGTTAGATGTCAGGAAGAAATTCTTCACTCTGAGGGTGGTGAGGCACTGGCACAGGCTGCTCAGAGAACCTGTGAATGGCCCATCAGAGGAGACATTCAAGGCCAGGCTTGATCGGTTCCTGATGTAGTGGTTGCCTGCAGAAGAGGGGTTGGAACTAGATGATCTT
The DNA here is from genome assembly GCF_905368555.1 of Meleagris gallopavo. Taxonomy (NCBI): domain Eukaryota; kingdom Metazoa; phylum Chordata; class Aves; order Galliformes; family Phasianidae; genus Meleagris; species Meleagris gallopavo. The sequence goes on along the minus strand of NC_139409.1, from coordinate 43,525,456 downwards.
TGAGGTCTCTTCAAACCCAAGCCATTCTATGATTCTGTGAATCTTTTCCTCCAGATATGCCCTAGTTACTGATGAAGCCGTGTGTGTTCTGAGTGTGCATAATTGCAAAAGTTAGTGTTTTGTACAGTTTGTACCAGATGCAGATCCTTATTTGAAGCACAGTGTGGTCTGGGAAAAGCTCAGATGCCTTTTGATTTGTTTGCACGTTTTCTCTGAAAAGAACTGCAGTCTAGTCTCAAGTCTAGACTTCTGATAATAGTTTTGTTTTCTGCATAACATAACCTCAGCATATTTTCAAGTGGTCATTTTTAGTTTTAAGCATGTTGGTTGATATTTATTGAAATGTTGCTAGATGAGTTGCTAAACAGGGAAGCTAAACAGGAGAAGGAAAGGAAATGGAAAGACAGTCTAGTTGACACGATCATTTGAAATTACCAGACTATTTTGGAGGAGAGCTAAAGGAGACCTAGTAGGAAGTTGAGTTGGGTGTCTGAGTTATCTAGCCTTTATTCTAGACAGAAAAGCTCTCTTGGTATCAAATAGCAGGAGGATCTGCACTCTTCTTTATAGATGTGAACATCTTGCAGTCAAACCTTTCTTTCTTGTAAATAAGACCAAACGACTTATTATTTATTTGCATTCTACTGTTCCTGAAATCTTCAATATCTGTTCTGTAATCCTTCAGATAGCATTATCACATCCAGACTTTCCACTGTTACATCTTTTTAATATAGAAAAATAGTAGCAATATTTTTAAGAACAATTAAAGTAGTCTTATTTAGTGAACTGCTGATTTGAGTATATAGCCCACTGGCTTGCCAACATCTATTCATTAAACATGAATGTTGCTCAAGAAAGGGACAGCAAATTTCTTCTGTTTTTCCTTTTTTGAGTTAAAATCTGACTGACCGTATTGCCTAAAAAAGAAAACAAGGCTGTTTCAGTACTTGTTATGTCCCTTTATCCTAGTGTTTTGATGCCATGTCAAATTTCACTAAGGTTCATTTTGCTACATTTTCTCAGGTTTAGTTCTAATTGTTTCTGTTACTTTGTTGGCCTTCAAGGCTGTTAGTGTTTTCAGTTTTTCCCCTTAATCTTTTCAGATTTGATCTGAATTTTCCCTTAATCTTTTCAGATTTGATCTGAATTTTCCCTTAATCTTTTCAGATTTGATCTGAATTTTCCCTTAATCTTTTCAGATTTGATCTGTAATTGTGTATGGTTTTCTTGTTCTGAATTGTGCTGTTCTTCTGCCTTATGAGAACAGCATCTGATTTCAGAATTACTGTGCCTAAGCATTTCCTTCCTCCAATTGTTGCTGACCTCATCGAGAAGGAAAGAAAATTTCAACAGGGAAGCTACTTGACCCTTCTACTCGGTCACAGACCCATCATAGTTATCAATATTACTGAGTTTGGAAGATGACACCAGCAGTAATTTTAAGTTTACAAAATCTTTAAGATTTGTTTGCCCTTATTGAAATACGAACAGTTGACAACATCGTTGTTCTATCTGGAAAAATGCACTGAGTATTAAATAAGCAGTCTTACAGTTTGAGAGAAGAAATGTGTGAATTTAACCCATTTTTTCCCCAGCCCTAATTGTGACCTACCATTTTGGTGATTCAGAAGAGTATAGCAAATAACATGCACTACAGCAGAAGGGCAGAAGAGTAAGGAGCAGAACAGGAGTGTTTGAAGCACTGTTTTGTTACACAGCCAGAATGTTGAGAGCTGATCATCTAGTGACATGGAATCTATCTTTCTAATTGAGTTGGATGGCCATAACTGCTTAAAGGCACTTTAGTGTTGCCCATCAGGAAGAAGGGTGAACCTCATTGTTAGATGAGCGCTGTTACACTGGATGGTCAGTGCTGCCAAGGAGACATGCGATGTAGCCAGAATCCTCCTTTTCTCATGCACCACATCCAGCTTCACCGTAGTATTTAGTTAACAAAGCTGTTTCAATCTATTGCCAGTCTCAGTAAGCTGTTAAGGTGGTAAGAGATGAGTTATGCTTTAACGCACAACATTCAGATGAGCTCTTGATCTTAGGGTGCAGATGGCCTGTGATGCTCTTTGGAGATGACTGTCTGGATATGGAGATGCTTTAACTAAGGCCAAAAGGGATTTTTACTGTTATTAAAGTAATTATTAGATTGGAAAAAGCAAACTAATTTTAGCTGTTTTTTTTTTTTTTTTTTTTTTTTTTTTTAATTGTGGTACAGAAAATCTAGTGTTATGTCCAGTTTTATTTGTTGCTTCCTTTGATTTCACTGTGTCTGGTTCTCTCTTGGAAAGGCGGTCTCTCACTGGTTATCTTTTCTGTCCCCAGCCCCTTGTGCTCCCTGGGGGTTTCTTTTCTGCTTCTCTGTGCTGTACAGTACCCAGGCACTGCTGAAAGGATCACAGTGGGCTTGAAATGAGATCGGACACCCAAGCAGTCATCATCACTGTGCGCAGTTACAAGGCACTTGGTTTCTGGTTGATAGATTCCATTGATTTATTTCAAAAATAAACTTTCAGATGTTATTGTATGGTACTTGAAAAAGACAAGAAGCAATCAGTGCACTATATTTAGTTTTAAACATTGGAATTATAAATAGGCACAATGGGTGTCTTTAAATGATTGATTAAATATAAATAATGAAGCAACTTTGTCTGCCTTTTTCTAAAGGAGAAGGAACAAAGTGCACACTAATGCTTGACTTAAATTTTAATTTGAAAATACACTGTCATTATAAGAACAACCTATTTTACTCTTTCTCACACTGCAACTTCATTTCAGGATTGGAATAATTAGGCTGTTGAATGCTGATGGTCTTTAGCTAGATGACCATAATGCTTTAAAATGTTAAGAACTTCAGGGTCCTTTGGTTGGTGGCGTAGGTGTGAGCGTGGGGTAGTGCTCTTCGTGTCCCTGCCTCCGGAGATGAACCTTTCTGGCATATTCTTCTGTCTTTTCTGTAACATGTAATTGAAAGTCTTGACTTAAAATATTACAGGCAGACTGATGCTTGAGAGAAAAGGAAGTAAAATCAGTCATTAAGGGGCAATTAAAGTGGAGCAGCTGCTGCTGGAGCACAGACCTGCTCCCTTGAAAACCCCACAAGAAGGAGCATGTTCAGAAGGAGGGTAAAGGCAGAAATTGGCACCTACTTCTGCAGCTGATAAGCAGTGCTAAATGTAGGTGTGTGGCCTGCTCTCCATTGTCTCTCCTTGCCAAGACTTGGCAAGCTTCTGTCAAGTTGAGTCTTCAGTAAGAGAAGTCCTGTGTGGTTCCTTTCAGGTGTTACTAATAGATACTCTCTCTTGCAGTCAGGGTTTGACCCATGATCTCTGGGCTAGGTAACAAAAGTAGCTCTGGTAATAAGCGTGTTCCAAGCAAATACTCTTGCTTTCTATCACAGCTCTCACAAATGTATTTCCAGTAGAACAGTAGTCAGCTGGCCTAGTTGTGATCTGCTGGTTTGTGTGCCAGCCTATACTACATTATCTTTTCAACACCTTCCTGGCCATGCAATCATTACAATCTTCCTATCATGGCATGAGTGGGATGTTTAGGTGGTGCTGTCATGGCTGGGATATCAGATTATTTTTGACTCTTTGCAGACAATATGAATTTGAGCAGGTGAAATTATGGAAATGAAAGGAAGTTGCTAAGAGCAAATAAGCAGGTTGAGGGATCTGTGTTGTATGTGAGGTGAAATGTCTGAGTATTTTCATGAGGAAATACGAACGTGAATGTTAGAATATATGATGAAAAGCCCTTTCAGATAAGAGCATTTTCTTTTAAATTGATTTAGTGCTGCAGCATGCAGAATGCTGTTTGTGAAGAGAAAAATAAGAAAAAAGGTAGCTGATTCCATAGTAATAGTGGGAATTTGCTAGTGTGACTTTTGAAGAGTGGTTATTAGAATTTGCTTGCCAAATTCTCTACTGGCTTACATTTGTTTTAGACTTAGCAGGGAACGCATTTCCCAGGCTTACAGTAGCAAATTCATTAGTATTTTGGTATTTAATGAATGCAAATCACATGCTTTCTGCAGCATCCTGGTATTTTCCATGGTTCTTATGAAAATCAAAGCTTCTGATTTTTGTTTCTTACTTCCCTGATTAAACTAGTTATTTGGTCTGCTGTTGACTCAAAATATTTGGAGTTTTTTTTTGCTATGCAGTATGCACTGTAATGAACAGTTTCTTTGTGTGTTTTTTTTTTCTTTTTTCTTTTTTTTTTTTTCCAAAGCTGGAGTTCTTGCTGCATTTAGGATCAAGTAAAGCTACGCACTGAGGTTCCCACCACAATACATCTGGTGCTGGAGCAGGCACTTATATCTTTACTTTGCAACCTACTAGGGTTGCTAACGCTTATTAATCTTTTACTAGGCCTCTTCTGAGGCTTGCAAGCTTGCTTTTTTCTTTAAGATGAAAGCTTCTTCAAGGGGAACAGTGTGGAGTTGAGAACTGGTAAGGAAATACACCAAAAAATGAGTTACTTTGGTATGCGAACAGATGCATGGGGAAGTAAGCTCAGATGAGCTGCTTGGTGCTGGTATGCTTATTCCAGTGTTTAGACCATTGCATGAGGAAAGGAAATGTGCACACGTGTGGACAGTACGACTTAGTACAAAATGCTCTCTGTTATGCTTTGAGCAGCAATAACTGCTCTCGGCCTTGCAGCTTGGCCTTATGCATGCTCAGGGGAGCAGAAAAGCATGGCCCACTGCAATGGAATGCCCATATGAATGTGTTTTGAGGCTAACTGCCCTGTTTTTCATTTCCATTTACTCCAGCTCATTCAATACTATTTTGGATTTTTGGTTAAAAATAGCATCAAAGCAATTTCATGTACAGTCACAGTGGAGTGTATGGGCGGCATTCTGTGAGCAGAGGCAGCTTGCTTGAAGGCCTCCATCCTGGTATTCGTAGGATCTGCTGTTCTGCCTGTGGCCTGGGGGCTGTTCTGTGCTTGCGTGTGCATCACCAGCCACCTGCAGAACAGCCAACATTTCCCTCTTGACTGAACAAAACTAATGCCTTCTCAGAGGGGGGTCTAACTCTTCTCATTGCTTAACTGCAGGAAAGGTTGCAATCATGAGGCTTTACCTCTTCCTTATAGTACCTTGAAATTTGCCAACTGGCTCAAGCCACATTACAGAAATATTTCAAAACTGCCTTGTACTGATCAATAAATGCAGACTGATCCAGGTTGTTTCCCATAAATAAGAGAATTCAAATACTCAACACAGTCTAGGGATTATGCTGCCTGCGTTAAGAACTGGTTGGATATTAGGAAAAACTTCTCTGAAAGAATGTTCGGGCACTGGAACAGGCTGCCCAGGGAGGTCGTGGACACCAATCCTGGATGGGTTCAAGAAATGTGGAGATGTGGCACTGAGAGATGTGGTTAATGGACAGTATTGATGGCAGGTGAATGGTCAGACAGGATGGTCTTAGAGGTCTTTTCCAACCTTAATGATTCTGTGGTTTGCAGACGTTTATGCTTCGTGTCTTGTGCTTTTCCATTGATTCTTTTGGCAGAAGTTTACTGGTCTAATTGAGTATTCTGATTTTGCTAAAATATTTTCTGAATTTTAAAGCTAAGTATGAACGAAAAAACTAATTCAGTATTCCGTGCACAGAGAATAAACTTAATATGTATTTCCGTATTTTTTTCATGCTCGTTAATTTTTTTTTTCAACTAGAAGCAGTGACATTTTCTTAGTTACTCATTAGGCACATCAGACAAACAATGTAATTTTTCTGTTTATCTGTCTAGAAAGAAAAGTGTATAATCTTACATTGCAAAGTAATAGGTCATTATGGCAGTTCTGTAAAGTATCTTGAGGTTCTGAGAGAAATGAAAGTTAATTAGGCATCAAGATGATGACTCTTGAATATCTCCATGGAACGAGGCTCTACAGCCTCTCTGGGCAGCCCGTTCCAGTGCTCTGTCAACCTCATTGTAAACTAGTTCTTCCACATGTTTGTACGGAACTTCCTTTGTTCAAGTTTTAGGCCGTTGCTCCTTGTCCTATCACTATACACCACTGAGAAGAGCCTGGCCTCATCCATTAGCCTCCCTTTAGATATTTATAAGCATTAATCTCATGCCCTATCTCTGGAGGCGCTCCTAAAGGCCAAGTTGGATGGGGCCCTGGGCAGCCCGATCTGGTGGGTGGCAAACCTGTCCACAGGAGGCTAGTACTAGATGACCCTTAAGGTCCCCTCCAATGTAAGCAATTCTGTGATTCTATGACAGAATTATGATCTGTCTGTGTCAAATGTTAATGTGATAGAAGAGCAGGTGGTGGTGTGTTGGTGACCTGTTGAGTTGGCTCTGCTACTTACTGAATGGCCAGATTGGATGGGGCCCTGGGCAGCCTGGTCTAGTATTAAGTGGGGAGGTTGGTGGCCTTGCATGTGGCAAGGGAGTTGGAGATTGATGATCCTTGGAGATCCCTCCCAACCCTGGCCATTATGTGATTCTGTGAATGCCCCTTCTTTGGAAAGAGAATGCAAGTTAATGGGCCTTGTGGAAAGAGGTTTGGATGAAAAATGCTTTTGAAGGAAGTGAAATTACCATTTCTTTCAGACACTTTCAACGTATACCATGTGTATTATCCTCAGTTCAGAGGTGAATTTCTTTTGTTTTTCTATGGAGATATTCAAGACCTGTCTAGATGCCAGAATCACAGGATGGCTAAGGATGGAAGGGAGCTTTGGAGCAGGGCCACTCAGAGCCAGGGGCCCAGGCCCACGTCCAGGCTGCTTTGTGACCTTCAAGGAGACCTACGTTCTCCCTGGGCAGCCTCTGCCAGTGCTCTGTTGCCCACACACTGCAGAAGTGTTTTCCTATGGCTGTGTGTAAAGGCAGTAGTGTTTCTTGCACAGAATTGTTGGAGTGCTAAGTAGTGATTGAACACAAGAATTTGTACCCATGTTAAGAACCTCTGTATTTTGTATTTTTTGAAACCTACTGTAATAGAAGTCAAGCAGCAGGGTTAAATAGCTGCATTATGTTACGTTCTAGATAAGTATCTTGGGAAAGTACAAAATCTAAGGGTAACATCGTACTGTAATACTGTTGTATGTACTGTGGTAGAATAAAATACAGTAATGGGGGGATGTGTGTAGATATGTTTGCTCATTCAGTTAGAGGGAGCTGTGTTTCTTCATCATGACCGAGGAAGGGCTCTGGGAAAACATGACAGTGCTTTTCCAGTACTTAAAAGGAACTTTTAAGCAGGAAGGAAATCAACTTTTTACATGGGTAGATAGTGATAATAAAGGGGGATGGTTTTAAACTAAAAGAAGAGTGAGATTTAGATTAGATACCAGGGAAATTTTTCACTGAGAGGACAGTGAGGCACTGGCACAGGGTGTATGGGGAAGCTGTGGATGCCCCATCCCTGATGGTGTTCAAGGCCAGGTTGGATGGGGTCCTGGGCAGCCTGGTCTGGTGCCTGATTTAGTGGCTGACAACGCTGCTGGTGGCAGGGTGGGGTTGGAACTAGATGATCTTTGAGGCCCCTTCCAACCCAAGTCATTCTGTGATTCTGATAATTTAATTACGTAAAACACTTCACAATTAAGAACACTGCCTCGTTAAAATTAATTGCAAAATGTACAAGTTAAGAGTAACATAGATTTGTCACTCTTTAAGAGCGAAACTAGTAACAAAGAATTAAATTGCTGGTACAATACTGTACAATGGTTAAAAAACCCCTCACTTTAATCAGGCACAATTGCACTCTGTGACAATTTGTAAAGTGAGGCATATTTGCTCTTCAGTCTTTCAAGTTGAAAAATACAAGTTGCATACATCATCTGTATTACCGTAAGATGAGAGCAGCCGGGATCACAAAATTAACAGCAAAGGAGTAGAAAAACTGAAAGGTACTGTTGTGTTTACTGTGCCAGAAGTGTTATGGTAATGACTTCACAGACTCCTTCC